>NC_138966.1:105505000-110305000 GCF_055761805.1 Camellia sinensis
AAGATGGTTTTGTTGAGCTCGGTGAAGACTATTTGTGTTCAGGCAAATTTGCTGGTGTTTCTACCCCTGAGAACTCACTCATTCATTTCGTCAAAAGGTATGTTGGAGCTTCTGATGTCCTTGATATATCTCCTCTCAATGCAGTAATTCCTACAATGTCTGCTCAGCTAACCAAGAAGAACACTTTCTTGCTGTTGGATTGGATTCAGAGGTTGAGAAGGAAAGGGGTTAACATGCCGGTTCGGTTTTTGAAATGCATAAAGGAGGGAAACTGGTTAAAAGTCTCTTTGAATGGCATTCTTGGCTATAGGCCTCCATCACAGTCGTTTCTGCCTAGCTCGTCGTGGGGAGAACTTCTGCAGAATGAATCTGTTCTGGTTGATATTCCGATAATTGATCAGAGTTTCTATGGTGATAAAATAAATGGTTATAAGGATGAGCTCAGAGCAATTGGAGTGATGTTTGATTATAACGAGGCTTGTCAATTTATTGGGAAGCATCTCATGGCTATTGTAGCCTCTACGACTCTAACGAGAGCAAATGTGGTTTCGATACTGACATTTATAAAGTTTTTGAGAGAGAAACTTCTTTCTCCTGATGACTTTATTCGTAGTATCAGGGAAGGAAGATGGCTAATAACAACACTTGGCTACAATTCCCCAGTTGGATCTGTTGTGTTCAGTGAGAAGTGGAGAGCTGCATCCGAGATCAGTGACATCCCATTTATCAATCAAAATTTTTACGGTGATGAAATCCTTAATTTCAAAAGAGAACTGGAGATGCTCGGTGTGGTTATTTGCTTCAATCAAAATTACAAGCTTATTGTTGACAATCTGAAATCTCCAGCAGACAACATCAGTGCTCTGACGGCTGAGTCTGGTCTTTTGGTGCTGAAATGCTTAAAACATTTTAGTTCATCTGGAAAAATTGTTAGGGCATTTAAAAGAAAGAAATTTTTGAAAACAAACATGAGCTACAAGGCTCCATCTGAATCGTATCTATTCAATCCTCAATGGGGTTGTCTTCTGGAGGTTTTCAACGGCTTCCCACTTATCGACCAGAACTTTTATGGGACCGACATCGTGTTGTACAAAAATGAGTTGAAGCAATTGGGGGTAGTAGTGGATTTCGAGGAGGTAGCCAAGGCATTTTCTCGGGTTTTCAAGCAACAAGCTGAAAAGTCTTCCATCAATAAAGATAATGTTCTTTCATTTCTAGCGTGCTGCAGGAAGCTAAATGGTACAGCTTTTAAATTCCCTGATGATCTGAAGAAATGTATTCGCGAGGTTAAATGGTTGCGTACTCGTCTTGGTGATTATAGAGTGCCAAATGACTGCATTCTGTTTTGCCTCGAATGGGAATCCATCTCTCCAATCACTTTGCTTCCATTCATTGACAATAGTGACAATTACTACGGCAAGGGCATTCATGAATATAAAAAGGAGCTGAAGGGTATGAAAGTGGTTCTTGATTTCAAGGATGGTTACAAGTTTGTGGCTGCTGGCATTTATTTACCCAGTGATCCAAGCAACATAACTCCGACAAATGTATATGCATTGCTCGAATGTGTCCGCAACTTACTGCAACAGAACAATAAGCCTTTACCTGATCCCTTTCTGAAGAAAGTTTCTAAAGAATGGTTGAAAACCAGTGCTGGTTATATGTCTCCCGAAGAGTGTTTGCTGTTCGATTCTAATTGGAGTAAATTCTTACAACCGGAGGATGGACCATTCATTGATGAAGAATTTTATGGCCCCAAGATTACATCCTACAGTAAAGAGCTCAATGCAATAAAAGTCACTGTTGATGTCAGCAAAGGGTGTTCTTTGCTTGGGAGCTACCTCGATTCCCATTCCAATTTTGCCACTATTGTTCGAATCTATAGTTACTTGAGAGAGTTCAATTGGATACAAGAGTCTGGAGATGCAAGAAAAATTTGGATCCCAAATGGAAGCGACGATGGAGAGTGGGTACAACCTGAAGAATGTGTTCTCTATGACAAGGATGGTCTATTTGGTTTGCAATTGAAGGTGTTGGAGAAACACTATGACTGGAAATTACTTGGGTTCTTTTCAAATGCTTTAGAAGTTAAATCCCATCATTCGCTGGACGACTTTTGCAAGCTCTGGAAGGTTTGGGAATGTTCCCGACGAGCTTCGATCAACCTTCGACGAGCTCCGACGACCTCCATCGACCTTCGCCTTCGCCTTCTCTCTCTCTCACTTTGCCTGTTTCTCTGTTCTCTCTCTCTCTTCGACTCTGTTTCTATATATATATATATATATATAGATATATGTATAGTATAAATTATAATTTATATTATATTATTATAACTTTTTATTTTTTATTTTTTATTTTTATTATATATTTTTATTTATGTTTTTATAAATTATATTTATATATATGATATGTTTTTATTTATATATTATATATATACCTTTATAAATTATATATATGTTTTAAAATAAATTATATATATGTTTCAAAATAAAAATATTTATAAAAAAATTTTAAAATTTAAGAAATAAATAAAATACTATATATATTAAAAAAATTAATGATTTTTTTTCTTCTTCTCTTCTCTTCTTATTAAAAAAAAATTAATAATATACATATTAAATATTTACTTATGTTAAAAATTGTGCTATATTAATATTTTGCTTAACTTCTATATTTATAAAAAAAATTTTAAAATTTAAGAAATAAATAAAATACTATATATATTAAAAAAATTAATGATTTTTTTTCTTCTTCTCTTCTCTTCTTCTCTTCTCTTCTCTTCTTTTTTTACCCCAACTTTATTTTGACACATTTTTTCCTTTCAAAAAAAAAAAAAAAAAAACCCAAAACCATTTTCCAATTTGCACAACAAACCATAATTTATTCATCTCCGGGATTCACCCCGATCCACATTTTACACCACAACCACACAAAAAAAAAAAAAAAAAAAACAAAAACAAAAAAAAAAAAACAAAAAATACAAAAAAAAACACAAGATCACCATCACCACCACAACTGATTTGTTTTCTTTTCTGCCGACGGCCACCCACCGACCTACTCTGCCGCCGGTCTTTTCTTTTTGCCTCCGTCCTGGGCGGTCCTTGACGGTGCTGCCTCTGTGCTTCCTAATCCACCAAGCACATTCACTCCCCCCTGCTCCTCCACTGCAGCATATGGCGGACCTCCAAATCGGAACATCACGGTGGCCTTCCGCTTCAGCTCCTTATTTTCCGTCTTTAGCACACTAATCTCTGCTCGCGCATCCTTATACATGCGTTGGAGCAGAGCCAGCTGGGAGTTTAACTGTTGCACCTCATTTGTCCTGCTCTGCAGCCGGTGCGACAAATTTGTGACCGCAGTCATGGTTTCCACGCATGACTTCAGAGTATACTGATTGGCCTCAATATCAGTTTGCACCGCCATTTTTTGCTCCACCGACCGCATCGGAAAGTTCAAAGGAGCAAAACCAGAGGTGTTTGGTTGAGGTTCACTGGCCACCACACCAGTTATTTCTCTTGTGGACTCATTCAGTTCTGGAAAGAGCGTAAGCAGTCCACGGGAAGAGGAGGCCATGTTCTGGTTAGCTGGACGGGAAGAAGAGGCCATGTTATGGGTTGCTGAGTTTTTCAGAGAAGGGTTGGTTACAGAGTGTTTCAAGATTTGCAGCTCTTAGAGACAATCTCTCAGAAAACGAATATCTCTCTCAGAAAATGAAGAGTTTTTTGTTCAGAAGTTTTTTCACAAAGTTTTTTTTTGTCTTCGCTTCTGCCTCAAGCACCGCCTCCGCCTCAGTTTATAAAGACCCTGACGAAGAGGCAGACACGCGCATCATGCGCCGCTCGGCGCTCGAAGACAAAATGGGCGCGCCTTTTGATGGCACGTCTTTTGATGGCACGCCTTTTGATGGCACGTCTTTTGATGGCACGCCTTTTGATGGCACGTCTCCACTAAACCTAACCCACTACACCACTATCACCATCCACTACACACCATCCACTACACCTACATCTATATAAGGAACCATTTGTAATAGACAGAAAATGTATCAAGATATCAATCAATATATCAATCAATAATAATACATCAATTTATTTTACAGTATGAATTAATTTATTTATTTATTTATGTATGTAATAATCATAATAATTAATTAATTTATGTATCTATTTTTTTAATTTATGTATGTATGAATTAAATAATTATACTAAAATTGTTATTTAATTTAAACATTATACTGAAATTGTTTAAAAACACTCTATATTAATTTTTCTATTTTTTACAAAGACTGTGCGCCTTATTTCAATAAAGCTCGCGCCTCGCCTTGCGCCTTGCGCCTAGGCCCCGAGAGACCTTCAGCGCCTTAGTGCGCCTTGAGCCTTTAAAAACACTGTGCACCCCTACTTCTCAAAGTCTTTTTTCCCCGCTAGTAAGTCCTTAGTCTTTCTATAAAAATGTTTAGTTTCTAGTTGTGTTTGTTGTTTTCATGGTTGGTGGGCATCCACACCCAAGACCAAGGTATGCAGGCATCCCCATAATCTTTCCATGCACCGAGTAAAATTGCACCATCCCACTGATTTGATATTTTCCTTAAAAAATAAGTGTATAAAAAGATATAAAATTATGTATTGAAAATGTATTTTTTTTTTTTTTTGTGGTCATTATGTGATTCTTAAACAATACATGGGCAACCAATATACATTCTACTGATCAAATTAATTTTGATAGGAAGAATTTACCAAAAAATATGTCAAACATGTGTATCAGATTTTAACCTAAAAAAAATACATTTCTAATGCAAAGTTGTTTAAAGGTAAATACACACACAAAGTCTATTAACCTAGGCCTTAGATGTCAGCCTACTATTAACCTGGGCCTTAGAAGAATATACTAGGCTTGCACTTTGTGAAGTTACACAGAGAACAAAGTCTATAAATTTCATAGTTGTCAGTATTGACAAGTAAAATAAGACTCTTGTCTTTATTCTCATCCAATTAATCAGTGCTTCAAAGTTTTGACCATCTATTAGAGATCAATAAAATAACAAATCGATCGTGCAGGATTCCCAAGAAATTCTTTTTTTTCTTTCAGAAGCAGATGATTAATCAAGAACGTGAATATTGAAATAAATAATAATACAAACAACAAAACAAAACAATGAATAGGCATATGCAAGTGAGATACAAATTGTGACACACATGCTAAATGAGAACATTATTTAACGTGGAAGTAGTAAAATGTGAGCTCAATATTGCTGATCAACTGACCAAAGGTCTCTATTTAGAAGCATAGAACCAGATCTATAGAGGGAGGTGGGCTTAAGTCCAACAAGAAGTTAACTGTGGAGGTAACCAAACTTTGACTAGAAAAACAACTCTTTACCGTTTTCAAATCAATATAGTCTAAGATCTATGTAAATTCTTCACCATTTTCAATTTTTGTAACACAATAATATAGTTTAAATTTCTATAAGTCATATTTTCAATTTCTGATAATTTTTGTTAATGAAAATTAAACGCTGGTGTTATATGCCAGCATTATATATATACCATCTCACACACCATCCAATTCCAGAAATCAGATCTACACAAGAGTTTTCTACTCTATGTAACTATTTTCAACTTCACTATCATATAACAAGCTCTAATTCCATTCTCTCCCAAGTCACCGTCCAATACATTATATCTCAAATTTCTTGGCCAATCGAGGTTCAAGACAAGTTCATATCCTCATGGTGAGGCTAGACTGCTGGATGAGAAAGGCTGTGAGCAACAGGGTTGCATCTTAGAGTCACAGCAGTCTGTCATCACGTTCATGTAGGGAGGATTTGTGGCTTTAGAACAGTGATCACGCACCTCCCATTCTTATACTCAAATTTCTATGTTAATTTCTACTACTCTACTGAGCATATATGTTGTTTACCATTTCCCTCTAATTTATTGCATTGTTCAATATTATTATGTTTTGATTGTTGTTATCAACTTAGTATATTGTATTTGTTCCATAATCTTTTACTCAACTCAACATTTGTTCCTTAATCTATTTATTTTATAAACAGATAGATAATTTTACATTTTACTTTTCTGTACATGCATTTTATAAGTTTGTTATACAGATTTAATAGCCCAAGCTGCCCACTAACATGTGGAAGAAATTTTGGGGAAAATCTAACAAGTTTCAGTAAACTTAATTTTTTCAGATCTTTTCCCATTTCCAATAGTTCGCCATCGTCATTAAGCTTCGAAAGACCGTCATCGCATTTTTTTGCTTTTCTATCCAAGCTAAACGAAAATGGCCAGCTCTTCTTGAGAATTTGACTCCTCGTATCCATTGTATTGTAGACTTTACCCCACTTCCACATTCCATATGATTCCACAGTTTCATAGCCAAGAGTCAGTCAAAATAAATCAAATAAAATACATAATAATGACAAAAATAATCCATGATCAAAAACCAAAAACAAAAGCCTTCTTAATTAATTCCATTGTCACGATCTGCCTCTATATGCAAATGATGAACAGAAACAACTTCGCATACTCAGACCGCATCTAAACATATGCCAACAAAACAAAAACTCTCAAAACTTAAATCATATTTACCTTCCAAATAAATAATCAAATAATTTTCTCAACAAACAAACCAAGTGAAATTACTATGGATTTATGGAAATTATTAGATAAGTATTTTACAGAGGACAATTGGGTGCCGCAACAATCACCGAAGTCGGAGTGGAATCCCTGTTGACGATGCGAGAAAGGGACAAACCAACGCCGACAATCGTCGCAGTGAGAATTCGATAGGTTGATGAGGTCTCGTAGATGGGAGTTGAGAGTGTGTATTCAAAATGAGGGCTAGGGTTGTCTGATCGGAAAGTAAGGGCTGGGTAGGCAACCTTTTTCGCTATTTCAACTTGATTAAAAATTTGAGACACTTGCCAGCCGATCCTATTGGTCAGACTTATTTATTTATAAGTCCTTCATCTTTTTTCAATTATTAATATCTCAAAAATATCCTTACCTTATCTCATTCAACACTCAACCACAACATTGTTGTTATCATTGACCATTGAGCAATTCCCTTCGATCATCAACGACAACCTCCGACCTCCAGCGATGGTTTTCGGCGACCACCTCCGCCCACTATCTTTAATTATTGGCAACCACCTCCAATCTCCAATGACTTCCGGCTACATTTTTCCTGCAATTTTCTAACAAAAATATGTTTGTCTCCACCACTACCCATGGGGAATGGGGAATGGGGAAAATTTATTATAGGGGAATGGGGATGGAGAATTAATATCCACCCCATTAACCCCCATTGCCATCCCTACGGCGGTGGGAGAGAGTGAGTTGGAGGTGGCAGAGTCACCAAAAATGGAAGGGTGGGTAACCAGTAGTAGTGATAGTGGCGGTTGCCCGTGGAGAAGTTGGTGAAAAGGTTGGGTTAGGTAGTAATTAGGGTGAGGATTTGAGGGATTGTTTGGTAATTTTAAATAATGGTAAGATTGTAATAAAATAAAATAAACATTTATGAGTGTAAGGTGATAAAAAGATGGTGTAAGTAGAATTACATTTCACTCTTTCTTTCACAACTATCAAATTAAGTATAAAAAAATGACAAATTGTGATAGTAGTCTCTATGTTTTGGTTCTCGTGTCATTTTAGTCCTTATAATGTCAATTGGCTCGATTTTGACATTGAATTTATGATATTGTCTCAATTTAGTCCAATTAGTGATGACTTTTACCCTTTTTTTTTATTATGAAAACATAAGTATCATATGCCGTATTTTTAAGAGCAAAATTATAAATTTACCTAATGCAACGCAGTAAATTAACCTTAACAAAGAGTTATGCTACACCCCACCAATTTTAGACTCCCAAAATCAATTCTTAATGACATAGCAAACACTTATTAGATAGTTTTTATGTTTTTGTGGACTTTCTAAGTAGGAGTATAAAAATGGCCCTTAGCTCGCCCGCGGTCCAAGGTGGGCCTGACTCGTTTAGGCCTGTTTGGGCTGGGGCTTGAGCCCTGGGCCTAGACTTGGGCCATCATTTTGAAGTCACTCAAGCCCCGGCCCGCCTGAGATCCAGTGTCTTTTTTAGTGGAAAATAATAAAATTTTTGTTGAAAAAATTTAAAAAAACAAAAAAAAATAGTCAAGCCTAGGCCCACCGGCCCGAATACTCCTAGGCCTCGGCCTGAGCTTGAGCCCAATTTTTTGGCCCATGGATCGGACCGGCCCGACCTGAATTTTGGTGGGAGCTCGCGAGTCCTACCATGGGTTAGGCCGGGCCGGGTCGGGCCAGATTTACACCCCTATCAATGTGACTTATGACATGTTACTTGTAGTTGGTTTAACGGTTCAAAATTAGCGGTCCAAATCATTTTCCCTCAACAAATTTACTGATATATTTATTTTTAAAAAAAAAACATAATGATATTATCAATTAGATTAAATTAACACAAAATTTAAAATTAAAAATAAAAATTAAGTCAATTAAAAATGTAATAATCAAAATAATATAAAGCGTAAAATATATAGACTATCGATATAATTTGACAAAAAAAACACATTACTATTTTAAATATAAAACTTTTGAGGAATATCTACCAGCCAGTCCTGTTAAATGAAATTAATTACTCATAAGTCCTGCTTAGTGTGTTTGGTTTCAGTTTTTTGAAAATTAAGTTTTTTTATTTTCCGTGTTTTTTTATTTTTAGTGAATATTTT
This sequence comes from Camellia sinensis, assembly GCF_055761805.1. Taxonomy (NCBI): domain Eukaryota; kingdom Viridiplantae; phylum Streptophyta; class Magnoliopsida; order Ericales; family Theaceae; genus Camellia; species Camellia sinensis. The sequence continues at coordinate 105,513,733 of NC_138966.1, forward strand.
TTAAATTTTAAGCAATTTTTTTACTTTTTTAAATGCACATTTGTTAGATGTATCTAAATAGTAAAATATTTGTGAAGAAGTATTTTAAATTATTAATAAATATACAAAAATACGAAAAATATATTGAATTTTCATATTCTTTTTTTATATTTTTTAGTATTTAGTATATTTTTTAAAGATTTTTTTCACAAATATTATATTTTTTCAGTGTATTTATGTTAAGTGTATCTAAAAATTTAAAAAATTACCTAAAATATTAAAAAAAATCCATTAGAAACATTAAAATATGAAAAATAAAAAAAATAAAATATTTTAAAAATTATTTTCTAAAACCCAGAACTAAACAAACTAAATTAACTTTTTAAATACATTAATAACTCATCAACTGTCCATATTACCCTTATTGCATATCTTCTCTTCTTTCTATAATATTTTGCAAAGAATTTTTTTTTCTCTCTCTCATCTATGATCTCTCTACACCACCACCACCACTGTCGCTATACCTACCGCCACTATCCACCGTCAGCAACCATTGCTCGCCTCAACCAACGTCCCCTTCTGTTGTCATCAATGGTGCTCACCTCAACCACCGCCCTTGTCCTCCTCCCTCGCTGCCATCATCGCTCACCCTAGACCACTATCATCCTCCCTCGTTGCTTGCCATCGACATCACCGCCGTTGCCACAATCCTCCATTACCAATCTGTTGTCTTGGATGACAAACTTTGTTAATGGCTTCAAATCTAGGTATTTTCAATGCAAATCTACTATCTTCAGCTCCAATCTGGTACTGTACATGGTTGCTAGTGAGATCAAGACTCTTTTAAGATCTTGTTCCTTATCTCTTCCATTTGTCTCTCTTTATTTTTCAAAGTAGATCTACTGCATATTTTTTTTATCAGTGACAAATTTATCAGTCTATTTTGTTATGTATATGTATAAAAGGAGGTGTCTTGTGAGTAATGAGTGTGACTGAGCGAATTGGTCAGATTTGACATATGTAATTTTTTTACAAATCACGTACTGATAAATTTATTGCTGAAATGTTTAGTGAAAATTATCACTGAATGTGTCTTTAATTATTTTCTTGATCTTGTATCTATGGTGGTGAAAACTGATTATGAACATTTTTTTGGGTAATATTTTTATTTTTTCTTCTCATCTCTCTCTATTTTCCTCATCTCTGTGTGTGTGTTATTGCTACCAAATTTGAGTAGGTAGTGGTGGACATAAACATACTTTTGTTGGAAAATGGCAAGAAAAATGTAGTCGGAAGTCATTGTAGCTTGGAGGTGGTTGCCAATAATTAAAGATAGTGGGCGGAGGTGGTTGCTGAAAACCATCGCTGCAGGTCGGAGGTTGTCGTTGGTGATCAGAGGGAATTTTGCCCAACGGTTAATGATAGCAATAATGTTGTGGTTGAGTGTTGAATGAGATAAGGTGAGGATATTTTTGAGATATTAATAATTGAAAAAAAATGAAGGACTTATAAATAAATAAGTCTGACTAATAGGATCGGCTGGCAAGTTTCTCAAATTTTTAATCAAGTTGAAATAGCGAAAAAGGTTGCCTACCCAGCCCTTACTTTCCGATCAGACAACCCTAGCCCTCATTTTGAATACACACTCTCAACTCCCATCTACGAGACCTCGTCAACCTATCGAATTCTTACTGCGACGGTTGTCGGCGTTGGTTTGTCCCTTTCTCGCATCGTCAACGGGGATTCCACTCCGACTTCGGTGATTGTTGCGGCACCCAATTGTCCTCTGTAAAATACTTATCTAATAATTTCCATAAATCCATAGTAATTTCACTTGGTTTGTTTGTTGAGAAAATTATTTGATTATTTATTTGGAAGGTAAATATGATTTAAGTTTTGAGGGTTTTTGTTTTGTTGGCATATGTTTAGATGCGGTCTGAGTATGCGAAGTTGTTTCTGTTCATCATTTGCATATAGAGGCAGATCGTGACAATGGAATTAATTAAGAAGGCTTTTGTTTTTGGTTTTTGATCATGGATTATTTTTGTCATTATTATGTATTTTATTTGATTTATTTTGACAGACTCTTGGCTATGAAACTGTGGAATCATATGGAATCTGGAAGTGGGGTAAAGTCTACAATACAATGGATATGAGGAGTCAAATTCTCAAGAAGAGCTGGCCATTTTCATTTAGCTTGGATAGAAAAGCAAAAAAATGCGATGACGGTCTTTCGAAGCTTAATGATGATGGCGAACTACTGGAAATGGGAAAAGATCTGAAAAAATTAAGTTTACTGAAACTTGTTAGATTTTTCCCCAAATTTCTTCCACATGTTAGTGGGCAGCTTGGGCTATTAAATCTATATAACAAACTTATAAAATGCATGTACAGAAAAGTAAAATGTAAAATTATCTATCTGTTTATAAAATAAATAGATTAAGGAACAAATGTTGAGTTGAGTAAAAGATAATGGAACAAATACAATATACTAAGTTAATAACAACAATCAAAACATAATAATATGGAACAATGCAATAAATTAGAGGGAAATGGTAAACAACATATATGCTCAGTAGAGTAGTAGAAATTAACATAGAAATTTGAGTATAAGAATGGGAGGTGCGTGATCACTGTTCTAAAGCCACAAATCCTCCCTACATGAACGTGATGACAGATTGCTGTAACTCTAAGATGCAACCCTGTTGCTCACAGCCTTTCTCATCCAGTAGTCTAGCCTCACCATGAGGATATGAACTTGTCTTGAACCTAGATTGGCCAAGAAATTTGAAATATAATGTATTGGACGGTGACTTGGGAGAGAATGGAATTAGAGCTTGTTATATGATAGTGAAGTTGAAAATAGTTACATAGAGTAGAAAGCTCTTGTGTAGATCTGATATCTGAAATTGGATGGTGTGTGAGACGGTATATATATAATGCTGGCATATAACATCAACGTTTAATTTTCACTAACAAAAATTATCAGAAATTCAAAATATGACTTATAGAAATTTAAACTATATTAGTGTGTTACAAAAATTGAAAATGGGGAAGAATTTAGATAGATCTGAGACTATATTGATTTGAAAACGGTAAAGAGTTGTTTTTTTAGTCAAAGTTTGGTTACCTCCCCAGTTAACTTCTTGTTGGACTTAAGCCCACCTCCCTCTATAGATCTGGTTCTATGCTTCTAAATAGAGACCTTTGGTCAGTTGATCAGCAATATTGAGCTCACATTTTACTACTTCCACGTTAAATAATGTTCTCATTTAGCATGTGTGTCACAATTTGTATCTCACTTGCATATGTCTATTCATTGTTTTGTTTTGTTGTTTTGAATTATTATTTATTTCAATATTCATGTTCTTGATTAATCATCTGCTTCTGAAAGAAAAAAAAGAATTTCTTGGGAATCCTGCACGATCGATTTGTTATTTTATTGGTCTCTAATAGATGGTCAGAACTTTGAAGCGCTGATTAATTGGATGAGAATAAAGATAAGAGTCTCATTCTACTTGTCAATACTGACAACTATGAAATTTATAGACTTTGTTCTCTATGTAACTTCACAAAGTGCAAGGCTAGTATGTTCTTCTAAGGCCCAGGTTAATAGTAGACTGACATCTAAGGCCTAGGTTAATAGACTTTGTGTGTGTATTTACCTTTAAACAACTTTGCATTAGAAATGTATTTTTTTTAGGTTAAAATCTGATACACATGTTTGACATATTTTTTGGTAAATTCTTCCTATCAAAATTAATTTGATCAGTAGAATGTATATTGGTTGCCCATGTATTGTTTAAGAATCACATAATGACCACAAAAAAAAAAAAAAAATTACATTTTCAATACATAATTTTATATCTTTTTATACACTTATTTTTTAAGGAAAATATCAAATCAGTGGGATGGTGCAATTTTACTATTATGGGGATGCCTGCATACCTTGGTCTTGGATGTAGATGCCCACCAACCATGAGAACAACAAACACAAGTAGAAACTAAACATTTTTATAGAAAGACTTGGGACTTACTAGCGGGGAAAAAAGACTGAGAAGTAGGGGTGCAGCTTGGGCGGGCTCATCCCAATCCCAGGCCACAATTTTTTATGGTTTGTGCAACATATTTTTGAACTTGGTGCGGGCTTGGGTAGAAATTCAAAAATCCAAATTAAATTATGTCTGGCTTTCGGCAGAGACACCAAACAAGCTGAAGTAATCCAAAAAGAAGAAAGAAAAAAGACTTTCTAGATGAAGATAATAAGCTAACGTGCTAGTTTTTCGGGTTGCAAAGGATAGGGGGATCGATCATAGAAATGAGCCATTAGCAAGTGTCTTTAAAGAAACTGGAGCAGTTAGAATTGCCATATTGTAGGTATCAATCGTTGAACCGAAGTAAAGGGTGAAGTGATGAACGATAAAGATCACAGGCTAACATGGAGTGATCGGGCACAGGCGATGAGAAGAGGGCTCAATCAAAAATGCATAGATGGCAATAGGTTGCAAATGGCAGTGGTTGATCGGCATGGTAGGAACAACAATAGATTGCTGCGATTTCAAGGTAATCGTTTTCCTCTTTCCAAATTCTTCTTAGGAAATTAACTTGTGCACAAAAATCCTCCCCCTAGGATACACAGAATCTTGAAAAGAATGAGAAAACTATATAGCTTATTTTATGTATATCTTCGTTTATAAACTAAGATGATCAACATGCTTGAATGAGATTCAACTAGAAACATAAGACCAAGAGCATAGACAAGAACAAGTGTTTATCCAATGTAACAATCAAGTTTTGTGTTATCACTCGCAAAATGTGTAAGTGAGCACAGTGTCAGGCAAATCTAGAATGCAGAAATATCTCAAGGTGCTATGAAATGTCCAAGGGACAACGAATACACAAGTCAAGCCCATCATTTGGACCTAAGGCATTGAAGCAAAAACCCGAGTTGTTAAACAAGCACATGCTGATCAACTTCTATAGGAACGTGTAGCCTTCTAACACAAATAAAGTTTTTATCTAATGGATGTGTGCAATATGCTATTTAGCTTTCACAACATTCCACATGTTACATGGACTCGGGTGCGAGTATCGGGTGCAGTTGCATATCTAAGGGTCAGACACCTCAAAACTAAAAATGAAGGATACGTAGATACGGATCCGGATTTGGATTTGGATATGAATACGAGAGTACGTCTTATATTTTTTATTAAAATATATATTTTATATAAAAATGAGTTGAAAAGTTGACCGAATAATTTTTTTATATATAATTTATGGGCCAAATATATAAATTAGCTACACAACAGCCCGTTATATTAAAAGATTTGTTGGCCAAAATTTTATTAGGCCAGAATTTTAGTCTGCCCAAAATTTTATTTTATTTATCTGGTTTAGCCCAATTTTTTTTGTAAATATTTTTATAAAAAGAATAAAATAGAGGAATGAAATATAATAAATAAAGAATAAAAGAGACAGGGGCAAATCAAAAGGCAGATCAATGTCAATGAAATGGAAGAGAAAGAGAGCAAGAGAGAGAGAGAGAGGGGCTTACAGTCGTGCTCGTCGAAGACGAAGTTGCAGTCGAAGTCGAAATCAAAGGGCGCTAGACGAAGTCAAAGTCCACGATGACAAAGTTGAAGGATGCGACCAGAGGGATCGAAGTCGGCGACAAAGGGATCGATGTCTTGCTCTTTTGAAGTTGGCAACCAGGTTCTCTCATTGCTTTCTCCTCTTTCGTTTCTTCCCCATGGTACACTTGCGAAAAACTCCTTGCCGAGAGCTTATGCACTCTTAAGGATTAGTCGAATTTTGATCTGGACACCCCGGTGCCAATCAATAAAAATGTATCCCACATATATTTGAGCTATGCCTATATCTTGCTCATCCTTGTGAATCAATGGAGTCCTATGAACTCCCCCTTGAATGAAGCCGGAGTTCAAGAGGTCATTGGTTAACCGGTCATGGTTTTGGGCTATACAGAGTGTTCCTAAGCGTTTAGACATGGTTAGGACTTTGTGGATCCTTGAAATCTTTGGTTACTCCATTTAGACTTCTTCTTGTCGAAGGCCATTGAGAAAGGCACTATTGACCTCCATTTGGTACAACTTGAATATTAGATGACAAACAATGGCAAAGAGCAGTTGAATAAACTCAAGTTGAGCCATGGGAGGAGCAATGGTCTATATCCTCAATTTGGGTATAACCTTGAGCAACAAGCCTTATAGCCAGGGTATGGGTAAGTCTAGACAAGACTCATCCACCATAATGTTGACAAACTCCACAATAGTGGATGTGTGAAGATTGAAAGCTCTATAGTCACTGTAATTCCCCTAGAAAGATTTGCTCATCACTACTGAAGTCAAATTTACTCACCATCCTTTATATAGCATTTACTATAGAAGATTCAGAACTACTTGATAGTTGGTTTGGTTTTCTGTCATTCTACAACTCATGAGGAGTTTGAGAGGTGCCTAGTCTAGGGTAAAGTCTATTCACAGTGTAGTAGGTAGTATTCATGGCCTTGACCCCTAAATGTTTTACAACTCTCTTGGAGTGTAGCATCACTCGAGCCATCTCTTGAAAAGTTCGATTCATCCTTTGAACAACCTCATTTTGTTGTGGGGTGTGTGAGGCGGAAAACTCATGCTTGATCCATCTATTATCTCAATATTTGGCAACATTAGAATTTTAAACTGTCATGGTCACTTCTCACCCTAGAGATTGAGAACCCTTTTTCTGTTTGGATTCTTGACTGATGGTCTTGAAATGACCATACACATTAAACTTTTCTTTAAGGTAGGGGTGGCCATGATGGCCCACCCAGCCTAGGCTGCTATTTTTAGAGTTTGAAAAAAATATTTAGTTTATAGAATCAGGATAGACTGAGATTTTGTGCCCATTTAATATTCGGTTTGGGCTTGGGATAAGGAGTTCTAGGGCAGCCCATCCTGGCCTGCCTATTTGTAGAATATTTGTTGTTATTTTAGGTATAAAATAAAGCAAAAAATTATAAAAGACAAAAAAGGTATATATATACTTTTTTTTAGGGCTTAAATTAAAACATATGTTAGGAGACCATATTTATTTTACTATTGGATTTGTTAATGTTTTAAATTCAAATAATAATTAAAAGGATCTAAATAATTTGTTATCCATATCTAAAAAGTTAGTAGTCCATATCTATTGGAGCAAGTTTGGGATTTGGAAGGTTTTTTTGCGGCCAAGCTTGGAATGGTTAGATTAGGCCCAATGTTGGGCCAGGCCAGGTTTGAGATGACACATATTCTCTTACTATATAGTGTAAGCCCGACTTGGCCTGGCCTGGCCTGGCCCAAGGTTTGTCCACTCCCTACTTTAAGGTATCCAACCCAGGTGTACCTAGAGCAATCATCAACCACCACTAAGATATACTTCTTTCCATTTAGACTCTATCGTAGAAGGTTCCACGAAATCAATGTGTAACAATTTAGAGGTTTAGTAGTAGTGCGATTTCATGAGTCTTTCTGTGTTTGAACTTGATTTGCTTCCTAATTTGACAAGGTTCAAAGGCTTGACCTTTACCATTCCCCATTCCAGCTATACTCTTCACAAACTCATTGCAATTTTCAACGAATCACCAAAATTAATTTGCCCTGACCTCTGGTGCCACAACTCTACTGCGTCTAACTTTACCCTCTTACAAGTAAGAGATTTATCAGAAATAATGCAAATTAATGGTTGTTAGAAGTCCTAGCATTTTTCATTATGCATGCACTAAAATCATCAAGAATAGAGCAATCATTATTATTAAATTCCCCATGGTGATCATTGTCACAAATTTGACTAATACTCAGGAGATTAGTGTTCAAACCCTCAACATAGAGGACATTCTTCCATTCCGGTAGACCAAGAACGTTAACGATTCCCTTTCTTAGGATTTGAGCACGATTGCCATCTCCAAAGGACATAATTCCTTGACGACTTTTCTTGAAAAGCCAAGCAATGACTTATCTCCAGTCAGGTGTCTCAAACAACCACTATCAAAGTACCACGTAGAATAATGGTGTACTTCAAGTGCATTGTGTACCACATAACAATGTAACTCACGTTTCTAACCCAAACATTTTTGACTTTTAGTTTATTAGGTTTAGATGAGTTATTTTGTCAATTGTTGTTCTTTCCAGTTTTCTTTCCTTTTTTGCTATTCGTAGGTTTCCGATTGACGAACTAATACTTATTATATGATCTATCCTGCCAATTGTAGCAACATAATAAGGCAACTTATTTACCTCATGACTAAGGTTCTTAGATTGATTTGTTACAAACTCTAAATGGTGAAAAAAACTAGACTTACCAGAACTACCTCTATTTAACTGACCTTTAGAAGGAGACTTAGAGAATCTATCCTTGTTCGACTTGTGACAATTTGGTCAAATCTTAGTTGCACGAAGCGGGAGCAGGAGCAGGAGCGGGAGCAGGGAAGCGTGAGCCGATAGACGTTTCTTAGGTTGGGAGCGCCTCGAGGAACGATAATATATATATATATATATTTTAGTAGTTATTTTTAAAATATATTTATTATATAAAGGTGAGTTAAATAGTTATTTTTAAATATATTTATTATTTTTATCTTAGGTATTATTTTTATTGATAATATTTTTAATTTATTTATATAATTATTTTTATTTTTAATTGATATATATTATAAATAAAAAATATAACAAATAAGGAATAATAAAATACGTTAAAATAAATAAAAGATAAAAATTGGATGATTTGTTTTATAGATTTTATTTGATTTTTTTTTATTATATTTGATTTAATTAGATTTATTATTATATAACAAATTATATTATTTATTATATTTATTATATGTTAAAAACGGGAGGGGGGAGACAGAACACAAATCGACAAGAGAGAGAGAGAGAGAAGAAGAAGAAGAAGAAGAGGAAGAAGAAGAAGGTGAGCAGATCGCGAGGCGAGAGCAGATAGACTTAGCTTTGGGGGGGTGTTCAAGAGTACGATTGTAAGTGCTACTTGACCCATCATGATTGTCATCGACAAATTTGGTTTGTTTTGTATCATTACCACTAAACCAGTTTTATCTTTGTCATTATCTTTGTCAGATTGTCCACTTAACATCTTTTCTAGTTCCCCATCATGATTGTCTTTGGTTTTCGAAAGTTTTTCCAGTCTCCAACCTTAAACTCAACATTACTCAGTTTCTCTCTCAAGTCACTCCTCTCCTTATCTAATTCAACCAACTTATTAAGACATTCAATAGTTGTTATCTTTTCATTTAGGTTAGCCCAAAGAGTGTCCCTTTCTTTTTTTAATTTCTTGACTGACATTCATAATTATTTTTTCCTTTGTTCAATTCCAGACATTCATCATACAACCCTTTATAGGCATCTTCAGCCTCTCTGTCAGAATCTGCCTTACCAGTCTCACTTCTCACTTTCCTTAACAGTGTCATACTGCCACTTCAACTTCCTCACACACATCAGGCTTTGTGAGTCTTGAAGTTTTCACATTAGCTATAAGAACTGTGTAATTTACACAGCTCTCATCAGACTCAGAATCATCAGACTGATTTTGATAACTATTACTCTCATCATCCAGTTACTTTCAAATCCATACCCTTGGTGTTCCCATTGCCACAATCAGCATGCACGTGGCCAAAACCATGGCACTCATGACATTGAATTCCCAGTTTTTAGGTGTAGGTTGAAAGCTCTTTTTTATATGGATAAATTACACCTATAGTCCCTAAAGCTTAACACATTTTCGTTTAAGTCCCAAAAGTATTAAATTCGAATCAATTTAGTCTTGAAGACAATATAAAAATAAAACAGAAGTCCAAAGGTTATATAAAATTGTTATAAGGCCCAAATTTTAATTAATTTTAATTTGTTGTTTACTTAATATCCTCCGTGCGTGTGTTTTAGAATTGATACCAGAGTTTGGTATCTTAGTTTTGTCAATATTAATATATGAGCATTAGATACAATGCGGCAATTTAAATAATAGTACTGTACTACAAATAATTATCGAACGAAATAATACTATAATTAGGTTATTAAAAGAACTTAACGAAAATCTTTAAAAAAATCAATTAGAAATTATACATGAAGTTCGACATCTATTATTAGATAAAGGAAAGCAATCAATTATTGTAAAAAATAATACATATAACTATCCTTATCCTTACAAGGGAACTCTCCAAGTGAATCTTTTTGAATTAATACCACCAAAAAAATGAAAAAAATGGATATAAGGAATTATAGTCTAGAAGAATTATAAATAATGGGGGAACAAGAAAAAAGATAATGAAATGAAATATAAAATAATATTAGAAATAGCAAAAAAAGTAGATAAAATGAATAATTGTGTATTAGATGAAATAAATAATAGTAAAATAGAAATAAAAAAAGACCTATATGAGCAATTAGAATTAATTATTCTGGGAGAAATATACCAATTATAAAAACACACATGTAGAAGATAATTAAGTTAACAATAAATTAAAATATGGGCATGATCACAATTTTATATAACCTTTAGACTTATGTTCTATTTTTATATTGTTTTCAAGACTAAATTAATTCGAATTTAATATTTTAGGGACTAAAAAAAAAAAGGTGTTAAACTTTAGGGACTATATTTGTAATTTATCCTTTTTATATTTTCTTTACCCCACCAGATTTTTGATAGCTTTATGATTTTTTAGATTGATTTTGATTGTTACCTTTTCTAAATCTCATGTATCCTTCAAATTTCTTAGCAAAGAACTCTAGATCTTCCTCATGTTCTTCATCTCACTTCATTAGCCTCAATTTTATTTTCTTTCATGGATTTTAAAGCTATACCCTTGTTAGAATTACCTGAGGGTTTTTCGAAGGACACATGCTCAGCTCATAAGTCTGTAGGGACCATATCAATTCATCTATTTGCATGTCACTACGTTTCTTACTTTTCTCTATGGCCGTAACTTTGGCTGTAAAATGCTCTAGAAGAGGTCGAAGAACTTATCAGACAATTCGACCCTTTGGTATAGTCTCACCTAGGCCAAAAAGTTGAATTGACAATATGATTGAGCCTAAAATAAAATTGGTTAAAGGTCCCAGATTTCATCATTTTACATCCTTCAAATTTAGTGGTCAAATCTGCAGTTTTGAGCCTTTCTGTCTCTGTGCCCTTGTGTGTGATTTTAAGAATATCCCAGGCTTCTTTCTCAATATCACGACCAGTTACATCACTGAGAATAGCACAGAGTGCTTTGGCATTATATTCAATATTCTTTATATCAATTGTATTCCATTGTGTGAGTGTTTTGAATTTTTTTCTTAAATCATAGTGTGTAGGTGGTTCGAACCCAAATTCCACATCCAAGTGATATAAAACTATTTCATCTTAGGCTTTCAGTAGGGATAAGTACTCACAGTAAACAAAGGTGGTCTAGTATAGGAAGCTGCTCTTCTATTCACTTCAGTCTCCATTGCAGTGGAACCTAAGATCAACTCCAGTAGCTAAGCAAAGTCAATGAGCAACAAAGCTTTGATACCAATTGAATAATTGGAGTTCGAATATATTGTGCCTAGAGGGTGGTGAATAGGCCAATGTCACAAAATTATGATTACTTAAACTGGTTCCCAATTTTAAATTGCTGTGAACTAAATTAATCAAAAATAGTATTCAATGCAACAATGCAACAGCACAATAAGTAACGTGGGAAGCCCAATTGGAAAAATCTCCTAGAGAGAAAAAAAACCATGGCCCCAACACCAAACAAAATTCTTTAAATGAATCTAGAGTACAAGACATGGACAAAGGACTTGCAACCAATGACCTAGGTTCAGCCTCCTTTGACGTCTTGAAGAAGTTCCATGAGCACAGCTTGACCTAGTCAACCTTCTCGATCCACTAGATACCATGAAAATCCATGCCTTAGAGCTTGTTTGGGAAGTTGGCTATTTTAGCTGGCTTTTCGGCTATTTTAGCCTAGCTCAAAAAGTTGTGTTTGGGAAGTTGGCTAGTTTTTTTGTAATTGATTTGATGGTTGTGAGAGACAAAGTGAAATGATTATGATTTGGATGTGACATTTTGTCTTTATTGGCTATTTTAGCCCAAAACTATCTTCCAAAAAAGGGCCTTAATCTCTGTTCTCGAACGCCTTAAATTACCAATCGATTCCTGGGTGATAGAACAATGCAATGATGTGTAATGAAGACTTTTGGAAGAAAATCACTCAAAAAAATCTCACATAAAGTATGAAATAAGATCATAAACTTTTTGTAGAGTTTTGGAAAGGAGGGCTGTTTAACAATGGTTGGGATACCTTGCCAGCAATTGATCCCCACCACCATGGAGCTACTAATCGCTCCAGCAAAATGAGACTAATGCCCTTCTCAAGGATGAAATAATAATTAGTTTTTATGTGAAAGATAGGATGTATGTGAGGCACACATCTTTTTCTATTTTGCCTAATTTTTTAACAGCAATACTACAAATCCAGACTTAAGTACCCTGAAAGTATCCATAATTATTATCTTATGGTTCAAATTTATTCTACATATGGATCCCACACTACACAAATTTAATCTTCACCACACAATCTCCCAAACCAAACCAAACCAAACCAAACCAAACCAAGTTTTAAGTCCCATCAAATGGGTTCGGTTACATGAATCTTTTTTCTCCACTCGACTCTATCAATGGCCATTTGGTTAGTCAAATTAAGGAGATTCTCTCTATTTACTATACTAGCTCTCCTCAATCTAGGTTTGCCTCGTCTCCTAACACTTCTGTCTACCGTCACTATATCGCATCTCTTCACTACTGTTTTTTTTGGTCTCCTTTGTTTATGACCAAATCATCTCAATATATTCTCTCTCAACTTATCTTTTATCGGTACTACTCCTACCCATTCACAAATATTCTCATGTCTGTCTTTTCTAGTCTTGCCACACATCCACCTTAGCATCCTCATCTCAGCAAGACTCATTTTATCTACATTTTAACTCTTAGTTGCTCAACATTTCGTCCCATACAAGATCACTGGTCTAATAGCTGTTTTATAGAACTTTTCTTTTAGTCTAGTAGGTACTCGTTTATCGCACAGTACTCTACACGTACTCCTCCATTTAAACCACCCCGCCTTTAATTCTATGGACCACATCAATTTCCCCAACTGTTGTGATAATCGATCTAACAAAAATGTTCACTCTTAGGTAGCTCTTGGGTCTTGGGTCTTGGGTCTCAATCCTCACTTTTCCTCTGTTCCATTGTTACTGTTACTAAAATTACACTCCATGTACTTTGTCTTAGTTTTGTTTATCTTAAATCTTTTACATTCAAGTACTTCTCTCCAAGTCTCTAACTTAGTGTTAACTGCTTCTCTAGTCTCATCTACTAACACAATATCATATGCAAAAAGCATACACCATGTCATATCATCCTGAATATTTCTCGCTAACTCATCCATAACTAAAGCAAAAGGATAAGGATTTAAGGTTGATCCTCAGTGTAACCCCACAGTAATTGGAAATTCACTTGTCTCCAGCCGGCGATCTAATACTGGTCACCACACATTCATACATGTCTCTAATCACATTAATATAGCCTTTTGTTACTCCTCTAATACTCACCATATTATATCCCGAGGCACTATACCATATGCTTTCAAGATCGATAAAAATCATATGAATGTCTCTTTTCTTCTCGCTATACTTTTCTATTACTCTTTTCAAAAGATAGATCGCTTCTATTGTTGACCTACTGGGCATAAATCCAAATTGATTCTTTAATACCTCTGTTAAATCTCATAATCGGCATTCCATCGCTCTCTCCCACGCATTCATTACATGACATATCAGCTTGATTTCTCTATAGTTGATGCAATTCTAGACGTCTCCTTTATTCTTATAGATTGGCACTAAAATACTCTTCCTCTATTTCTCCGGCTTTTTTCGAGTCAATAAAATCTTGTTAAATAGCCTAGTCAACCAAGCAATCCCCTTCTTTCCTAAACATTGCCAAGCTTCAATAGGGATATCATCGGGTTCTAAAGCCTTATTCAATTTCATCTTCTTAAGTGCTATCTCCACTTCAAAGTTTCTAATCTTGCGAGAGAACCTGTAGTCTTGGTTTTCTTTATTACTGGCTAATTCCTCCCCTTTTGACCTTCCTCGATGTTCCTCATTTAACTTTTCAAAATAGTTCTACTTAACCTGATTAAAATTTCTTGTTTTTCTCTCTATCTTAGCAAGGTTGTATGTTATCTTCTCTCCCTTCTTATTATCTAGTCTAGTGTATAGGTCATCATAAGCTTTCAACATAGTCTCTTTCACTACTTTTTTAACCTCCTTATTAGCCAATTTGTAGCTCTTAATGTTTTCCTCAGTTCTATCATTCTGCTACTTTTTAAAGCACTATTTTTTTGTCTTTACTACTACTTGAAACTCATCCCTCCATCATCAAGTTTCCTTAGAGTTGGGACCCTTTTCTTTCGACTCTTCAAGGACTTCTCTTGAAATTCTTCACCACACAATAATCCATCCAGAAAATTTGGGTGGTTATCTTGGACTCTTACCCACCCAAAAATAAAGAAGTCTGGGACTCTAGACTTTTTCATTTTTTAAAGATGTGATGTCAACCCTTTTGATCTAATGAAGTTCATTATAAATATAGAAGCGTAGCAGTAGTAACAGCCGTTACGACGTTCACGTAATAGTTGTGGTCGCTACGATTGTGAATTTCTATCACACCGCTATAACGGTTATAACAAGTGGCGGTAACCACCACAACCGTTATGTAATGGCATTACATAACGGTTCTGACTGCATTTTAAAGCCTTGGGTGCGAGCAAGTTGGTCCAGGATATCCTACATATAAAAGAAAAATTCATTGGTTTTATTTTTTTATTATTTTTTGTGTTGAGTATGATTTTAAAATTGAGTTATGGTTGGTAAATTATTTAATTTAATATAACGGTATTTAATCTTTGTTTATACCGTTATTTTTCTTACAAACATACCGAACTATACCCTACCTTGTAACAAAAATTTTACTGATATATACCTGCCACCACCTCTGACCGGTATCTAAGCTAGCTAATAGTTCATAGAGTAACAAAAGAAGAAAGCAACATAAACACATACAACAAAACCAAGGCACACAAGATTTAATACACAAATGCAAATATATATATTGAAAATCAAGCATTCCCAACAATCCACTTCAATTAGCATTAATCAACCGAACAACCCACCATTGATAAGTATTACAAGAGTAGGAAAAGTGAAAAAGAGACTAAATCCATTATGATTTTTTTTAAAATCAAAAATCAAAAATTTATTATTATGCCTACTTAAGCTATGGATGACTTACCTTTAAAGGTGAAAAACTATAGGGTAGTCTTGACAAATTATCTCCATCAAATTCTTCAAAGTACCAGTCATGCTGAGAGAGATAGTACCTTCACGATTACAATATCTCCGAAAGTAAATAAACTAGCTGTAAAATAAGAGATAAGAAAAAATAATGACTCACTGAAATTCCTCAATATAATTGTGGAAATAGTACATCACCTAAAGAAAGATAATAGGCACTGCTTCAATAAGTGTTCTTTGAAAGGCGTCCTCGATGTCAATGAACCTAGCATCGGGATACTGCAACAAAAAATAATAACACAAATAACATAACATATTTATAAGAAATAACTATTTATAAATAACTGCATAAAGAAAGTTTAATGTTGGTTAACATACATTTTTTACGCAATCAGGATACATGCTCCTCATAAGGGAAACAACACCTTCATGTGACTTACAGATAGCTGCAGATTGATAGAAAGTTCTTCACCACTTCAAGAAATGGAGCATTCCCAATTTCGGCCTGTTTTGTGTTCCAATCAAAGTAAGGGCACCCCACGTCAAATACAACTGACTCAAATTCCGATTAATCCTTTCACCGCATCGTGTCAACTTTAATGCAAAACATGTATCGCATGTTTCCGTCCCAAAATATGGGATTGCAACACATGTAATACGCAAAATGTTTGCAATTTGCATCACATAAAAACAATAATACGTGTATGTAAATGCTTTTTTAAGGGGGATTACAGACAACATTTGCATACCTTAGAGACTCCAAATTATCTGCAGGCAAATAACTTGATTCAACCTCTAGTGGCATTAGATTGCTTGATTGAAGAAATAAGTTAATGGCAATTGAGTGTCTAGCTTTTAGGACACTTCTTTGCAGCTGATTTTACAAGATCCATGAGTGCAAGAATATCTTTTTCAATCGCTATCGTCACATCAGCATGTTCTTGGAAATTGAATAAAGTAACATGATTTTCATTATCAATTGAAACTCCATGGAGTAAATTTCCATGGTACTTCTCATCTTTATGCAACATGCATAAAGTTCCAATAATATCACTACATTAAACAAAATTTAAAACAACAATTAGAATATGAACACTAAACGCAATTTATAGAACAGGCGAAATAAAAATGTCTTATATCGCAGTCACACAAGCAACAATAAATCAAACGGTAGGCTTCAAAAGACCGTGGCTCCTCTTTCCCTAAATAACACTGACTTGGGCAATAAGCGCCATGTTGGCACCCTCTCTTTGCCATGTTCCCAGCCGGTTGATTTATTGTTGCTTGTGTGACTGCGATATAAGATATTTTTATTTCACCTATTCTATAAATTGCTTTTAGTGTTCATATTCCAATTGTTGTTTTGAATTTTGTTTTAGGTAGTGATATTATTGGAACTTTATGCATGTTGCATAAAGATGAGAAGTACCAATGAAATTTACTCCATGAAGTTTCAATTGATAATGAAAATCGTGTTACTTTATTCAATTTCCAAGAACATGCTGATGTGACGGTAGGTATTGAAAAATATATTTTTGCATTCGTGGATCTTGTAAAATCAGCTGCGAAGAGGTGTCCTAAAGCTAGACGCTCAGTTGCTATGAACTTATTTCTTCAATTGAGGGATCTGATGCCACTAGAGGTTTAATCAAAATATTTTCCTGCAGATAATTTGGAGTCTCTAAGGTATGCAAATGTTGTCTGTAATCCCCAAAAATAAAGTATTTATATACATGTATTATTGTTTTTATGTGATGCAAATTGCAAGCATTTTGCGTATTACATGTATTGCAATCCCATATTTTGGGACGGAAACATGCGATACATGTTTTGCATTAAAATTGACACGATACGGAGAAAGAATCAATCGGAATGTGAGTCAGTCGTATTTGATGTGGGGTGCCCTTACTTTGATTGGAACACAAAACAGGCCAAAATTGGGAATGCGTCATTTCTCGAGGTTGTGAGAACTTTCTATCGATCTACAAGTATCTATGAGTCACGTAAAGGTGTCGTTTCCTATATGAGGAACATGTATTTTGATTGTGTAAAAAATGTATGTTAACCAATATTAAACTTTCTTTATGCAGTTATTTATAAGTAGTTGTTTCTTATAAATATGTTATGTTATTTGTGTTATTATTTTCTGTTGCAGTATCCCTATGCTAGGTTCATTGACATCGAGGACGCCTTTCAAAGAATACTTCCTGAAGCAGTGCCTATTATCTTTTTTGGGGTGGTGTACTATTGTACTATTTCTACAATTGTACAGAGGAATTTCAGTGAGTATTATTTTTTCTTTGCTTTTATTTTACAGCTAGTTTATTTACTTTTGGAGATATTGTAATTGTGAATGTACTATCTGTCTCAACATGACTAGTACTGTGAAGAATTTGATGGAGATAATTTGTAGAGACTAACCTATAGCTTTTCACCTGTAAAGGTCAGCCATCCATAACTTAAGTAGGCGTAATAATAAATCTTTGATTTTTCAAAAATCATAGTGGATTTAGTCACTTATTCATTTTTCCTACTATTGTAATACTTATCAATGGTACGTTGTTTGGTTGAGTAATGCTAATTGAAGTGGATTGTTGGGAATGATTGATTTTCAATATATATGTTTGCATTTGTGTATTAAATCATGTGTGCCTTGTTTTGTTGTATGTGTTTTTGTTGCTTTCTTGTTTTGTTACTCTAAACTATTAGTTAGCTTGGGTAGTGGCTAGAGGTGGTGGGAGATACGTTGATATGGTAAAAAATCTTTTTACAAAAAAGTAGGTGCTAGAAAAATAAAGAAATAAAGGTATAAACAAATATTAAATACCATTATATTAAATTAAATAACTTACCAATCATAGCTTAATTTTGAAATCAAAAAAATAATAAAAACCAATATTTTTTTAAAATTTTTATTTATACGTAGGATATCCTGGGCTAACTTGAGTGCATCCAAAGTTTTAAAAAGCAATCGGAACCGTTATGTAATGCCGTTACGTAACGGTTGTGGTAGTGGCTGTCACTTGTTACAACCACTATAGCGGTGTGATAGAAATTTACAACCATAACGGCTGCAACCGTTAGATAAAGGCACTGCGCTTCTATATTTTAATTTTTGTTTTAATAAATTTTGCATGTAATATTAATACAATTTTCTCTTTTTATCTTCTAGTTGCATAGAACTTAAGTAAAAATCTTATCTATAAATGTTTTGAATGTCCAATCTTCTAGTTCTATAAGATTTCATTACTTTTTCTCTTAATTATATTTGAATATTAACTTATATCTATTTCTCTTATGTTAAATTTATTGAATAAAATTTATGTTATGTATTTTTATATTATTATTTGTATTTTGAACTTATGTTTATGAGATTATTATACTAAATGCTAAATGCTTTTTCTTAACAAACTGGAAGTTATCCGTAAGTATAATTAGTAAAGCAAAGAAAATTAAATAAATCCAACAATAGGAAAATTCTCCATAGCAAATTATAACAAATATAAAATGTGGTATATGTATATATTGAATCATGTTTTTGAAACTAAACGAAAATACTAAAATGCATTTTGAACCTCACTGAATGTGATTTTGAAATAAAAACATGTGTATCAGTATGTTTTCCTAAAGTTGTGCGAAGAATTAAAAAATTCACAGTTCAAAGTACCCATGCTTCATAAGCTATAAAGTACATGTACGAGACTACGTCAATGCGGTAAAATCTAACAAAAAAGTTCCTTATATTGGGTATGTTTGTGAGAAAGATATTTATTTTTTATATGGAGTAATCCCAAATTTAGTTTAATGGTTTACTTTCTTAAGATCAAACCTATAATTCACATTTAATGCCAAAAGGAAAGGTATAAACCAAAATCAAATATCATCATATTAAAATAACTTATAACACATAGCTTACTTTTAAAATTATGCAAAGCATAAAAATAAAAAATAAGTCCACCAAAATTAATTAACCTCTATATTAGAAGAAAATAATGTTTCAATTGAGCTAGGGTACAACTTGAGTAGATCTAGGTACGTATGTCAAAAATTAATAAGAAAAAATTTAGATACGTATTTCGTGTACTCGGTATATATACAGAACCACCGCACGAAGTACCAGTACCCAATAAGTACCCAGTACGGATACAACCTGTTTGTCAAAGTACCCATGCTTCATACGAGGTTGGCGTTCAGAAGATCCCTCCAAGATGGGGAAGTCAAATCGGTTGAGCCATTCTTTGGATTGCTCTCGAGCCACCCCATTCAAAACTAAGATGGCGGATTCCTTGGTCTGGAATGGCTCTTCGAATGGGGTCTTCTCATTGACATCGTTTTATCAAGGTATGAATGGGAAAAGGGAAGGTGTCTTTCCTTGGAAAGCTTTGTGGTGCACCAAGGCTCCTTCCAAGGTAGCTTTGTGGATCAGACAAAACAAGCCACCTTCTTAAAAGTGTCTATGCTTCTTAGGTGAATTTTTAATAGGAAGATGTAGAAACTTAACATTAGGGTTTTTTTTTTTTTTTTTCTTTTTTGTTCTAAAACAAAATGGTATTAGAAGCTAGACTAGAAAGAAAGGATCTAATTAGTTGCGAAAACGTAAACAAGAAAAACAAGATATATCTTCCTTATGAAATATTTCTATTGATGTTTGGGGAATAACTTTCCACAATTCATTCAAGCCCTAGTCAATATTAACTTATGTGGAAAATGAAATTGCTGAAGGATCACTACAAAATATTGCACCACATTTGATAGGTGCATATTGCCAGAAAACTCGTACAAAATTTCTGAGTCTCTTAAGTGCAAAATGAATTTGATGAATCGTTGAAGCAATACTTAGCATTATTTATTTTATTTCTTTACTTTTAACCAAGATTGTTAAAATGGTCCTAGGTAGAATCGTTGGGAGGGACTTGTGGATCGGATCGTAGGATCGGATCATGGATCATAGAATCGGATCAAGGATCATAAGAATCTATTTTTAATGTAAAATAAAATGATAAATTATCTATAATGATAATGTATGTTAAATAATTGTAAAATCACTAAAGAAAAATGATTAATGATTAATTTGATATAATGCATATTTTATGTTGTCATAAATTCGAAGAGATGCTTGTAGAAAGAATTTATAGTCAAATTTCTTATATAGATATACATATATACATACATATATAAGAAATAAATAATAAGATTTTTTTTGGGTAGGATTAGGATCGTAGTTGAATCGGGATTGTAGTGCGATTCTACATGATTTTATGACTAGGATCGTAATCACTTTAAGATCCTACTAAATTTACAATCCTAGTGCGATCCGGATTGTTTAGCCCAACTAGAGTCTTGGGATCTTAAGATTCTACGATCTGGATCGGGATTCTGATAACCATGCTCAAGCCCCTCCCTTTCTCCCTCGCCCCACTTTCGCGACCCCCATCCCCTTCCCTTAATCCTTGTCACCCCTTTCCCTTTTCTTACCCCCCTCCTCTCTCTCTCACACACACACACACACACACACACACACACACACACACACACACATCGATGACCTCTATAGCAACACAATCCTAACCTAAAACAATCGTACAAATCAAAGCAAAGGAAAGTAATTTTTTTAATAAAATGGCCATGTAACTAACACAAAATCATATGCATATCATACATCTATGTATACATATATACATTTGGGTATCTATGTATTCATTTTCTTGATCAATTTGGAATTTGCATTTTGAATGGGAATGGGTGGGCCTGGGGTGTGGCGGGGGAGGGACGGAGGGGGAAGAACTATGAGTGGCAGGAAAGGGAGAGGTAAGGACTAGAGTTATGGTAGGAGGCAGTGTTGGTGTTGGATGGAGGTGGAGAATTTGGTGGCTGAAGGTGGGTGTAGGGAGACATGAATTTTAGTGTTCTTATGTAATTCCACTCAAGGGTATAATGGTATTAAAAAAATTGAAAAAATATTAGGTGTCCAAAGAACTTTTTGGGATGCATTTAGAAGCTGCCTTAACTTAGGGTAACGAATATAAACACGTGAAAAGAGAAGGGCTTGAAGTTTTATTAAAAGCACATGACTAGTTAGTACCAAATGGATTGCGATACGGTAAATACCAGCTGACATTACCTGGTATGTGCGAAATTTGTTGGAATCCACTGATAATAGCAGTAATGGTGTTGACCTGCCTTTGTACTATTTTGCCAAAGCAGTACATATCGACTGGTATCAGTTGGTATGGTATGGGATAAAAAAAGCTGCTCATATTTAACAATTATTAAAATTACTAAAATACCCCGAACGGCTAAAACTTTTTTTTTTTGAGCAGCAAAGAAAAAGGATTTTATTGATGAAATAGAAAAAAACAAATACATCAAAAAAGCAAGGAGAGTTGGTGAGGAACCAACCACAAACAACAAAGACTACCTCACCCAGAAAAGCATTGGCCACACCTAGAACAAATCAAGCAAACAATCTAATCCTATACACCAGCCTCTCTGATCAACCAACCTCATAGCCGCAGCAGAGGAGACAACCAGAGCAACCAGCAGTAGAAGACTCTTGGACACTTACAATTCAACCCAGCAGAAACCTTCCTGATAAATCAAACTTCCATCATCCTTGGGTTTGAATCTTGGACTGTGTTTCCCACTTTGCCATCGATTCTACAACCTGCAGACCAAAACATGCCCAGCAGTCCAAGATTCAAACCAGCAGTCCAAGACTACCTCACCCAGCAGTCCAATTATAACAAACTAACTCCTCTGCTAAGAGGCCAGAAGAGCAGCATACCAACACACAATACTCCGGCTAAAACTTAATATACTAAAAAACTGATCGACAACATATCAAGTTAAAATAAACACAAATAAAACTCCAAAAATTATTCAAAAACTTGCTTCATGATCCCTTAAACATGCTTTATGTGAAATTTCATATTTGCCATTTTTACTTCCTTCCATGTTCTTCATTACAATCATGATGACAAAATCTCACTCTGATAGAGGTAAACTTCTGAAAGTCATTTCATACCTTCATAATTCTTATCCACACCCCCATATCTCAAGGACCCTAGATGCCCCAAATTTCTAAACAACCACTTTCTTCTAGATATTATTGACCTCAGAGGAGTATCTCCGCAACCATTTACCATGCAAGGCTTTTTTATTCAACTTCGGGTCTTTAATGGCTAATCCTCATCCTTCATACCACTTAACGAGAGGTCTTTTGTCAACTTTTCTAGTCTTCTTTCTCCCAAGATAAGGAGAATAAAGTTCGACATAAATAAGTGAGGAAGCTAGACAACTTATTTTTTTTATAGGAGCCATATTCCTTCCCTTGGATAAGTACTGTATTTTCCTTGTCATCAACTTTTTCCTAAACTCCCCACTATCGGATCCCACAGCACTTTGGTTAGCCTAGGGGAAAGCATTGGCAAGGTGAGATTTGAGCAAGAAGACAAATCTTTAAACTAATCATCTGATAGTGCTTTTCTGGTGATATTCATTTAGCTCAGGTTCCTTTACTGATTCTTGCCCAGCTACTAGCAAGAGATAAAGAACAAAGAGCATTGGACCATCCTATCAAAGAACACTCTGGTATTTCTCAGCTGAAAAAATAGGATGGCAGAAAGGTAATCATTCTATATGATGATAATGAAGAGCTAATAACACAGTTGCTACCTTCCGCATAGGCAATGGAGGGTTTGGGGACAGCCAAGAATGATTACAGAACGCCGTCATCAACAGATCAGGAGTGTTGTGGACTTGCAGTGATTGGTAAAACCAGAGTATAGGATAGAGTCAGTAACTGATACTGAGAAGTTTTTGACTAACTTGGCAACAATCGAATATTGCACACTCGAGAGTTGGAGTCCTTTGGTGAAGTTGGGGTTGAATGAAATCACCAACGATGCATGACTTGGTTATCAATCCATTGCATCTTAGCGGAACTTCTACACTTCTCCCATGTTCTTGGTGACACAGGTGCTCGTTTGTCTACTCTAGCTGGGGCACAAAAACCAACAAAGATGCTCACTAAGCTAAAGAAATGTTTGAATAGCCATGGTGTGTTTCTTCAAGAATCATAAAGATTGTTGTAATTCCTAAACCTGAACCAGGGTACTACAAGGCCGAATGTGCAGAAGATTTAAAGCAATTTTTATAGTCTAGGGAGCTGATGAGCTCGTGCATGGAGTGAATATTAGCTATGACGCTGTGCTGAGATGTATTTGGATAAAAACATTGCCTAGTTTTTACATTAGTGTTCTTGGGGAGCTCAGCTTGTTCTTCTTCTATTGGAGGCTATGCAACTCTCAGAAGTCACTCCAAAGCATTCTGAATTCTTTCAAGGCACCATAAGAGACTCAGAATGTTGTGAACAAAGGAATAGTGACCCAAGTGTATGACTGGCTCTAGGGTTGAGCAATGTTGCTAGTGCAGGCCCTCTATCGAACACTCAGCTGATGATTATAATAATGTCATTCGTGCTTTCACCAGACCGAAGGGATAAGGTGCCTTAGCTCAATATTAAGGGTTGTTATTTTCACTGCAATTTTTCATAATATTTGTGACTTAAATGTATATCTGGCTAGTGCCTATTTTAATTGTAACTCAAAACTGCTATTATCCATCTTCATTGTATGGATGAACTCCACTAGTTTTACCTTGTTTGTTCACTTGCTCTGCCAAGTAAATTGCGGAGCCAGGAGCCAGGATGATTTGTCTAGTCAGGGAGCAAAACCTCACATTGAGAACCAACCATATGTAAAATTAAACTACAAATAAAATTATGTTTCCCAAATATTCACTGGGGGCAAATTATATATATAAATATATAGAAATATAAATCAATACGTGTTGCCAATTGAGTGTCAGGTCTAGTAAGAATGTATAGGGACTTTTCTTGAATGCGAATGTATAGGCACTTGACCCAAGCGATAAACCTTTGGTTTCCTGTGAAGAAGGGGGTCGAGCCGGTACTGGAACCATTCTCAAGTTGGGAATACTGGGTTTCATAATACTGATTGTAATGATGAAACTCTTATGACTGGAAATCTACTTATATTTTTATTTATATTTAAGGGTTTAGGTTTTAGGGAAAAATTTAAATGTATTGCTCTTCTTAAACCTTATATATATATATATATATATATTATTAAAAAAAAAAAAAACACATTTACTGGTTATTGTGGGAAAAAAGTTCAAAGTCCATAAAACACAGATTTAGTTTGTGCAAAAAACTAAGGTTGTGTTTGAATAATAGTTTTGGATTGGGTAAGAATTTAGACAAAAAGAAAAGGTGAGATAAATATGAACGAAATAGTTTTTATTTTTTATTTCTCTTTCTAACGTCTTATCTAAAATTAATGATCTGAGCATTATCTAAAATTAATGATCTGAGCAGTTTGGTGTAAAGGTAAAATTTTCTGTATGTGAGCGGTTTTGTGTAAATGTAAAATTTTCTGTATATTGGCATCACTGCTTAGTTGGTGTAAAGGTTTAAATCTCATATTTGGAGTCTAGATGGATGGAGTGCAAATTTATTTACATATATGTGAATAGTACACAATATTTCATTGATCGAATCAATGTGATGGTCTCACCAAAAGTATAAACTGGAATAATGAATAATGATATATACATCAATTGGTATATTAATTAGTGTGTTAACAGATGACGTGACATAATTTTAGACGTTTTAGGTCTTTGTAATTTGTATAATAAATGGGGTCAGTGTTGAAAAGGTAAAATTTTCTGTATGTGAGCGGTTTTGTGTAAATGTAAAATTTTCTGTATATTGGCATCACTGCTTAGTTGGTGTAAAGGTTTAAATCTCATATTTGGAGTCTAGATGGATGGAGTGCAAATTTATTTACATATATGTGAATAGTACACAATATTTCATTGATCGAATCAATGTGATGGTCTCACCAAAAGTATAAACTGGAATAATGAATAATGATATATACATCAATTGGTATATTAATTAGTGTGTTAACAGATGACGTGACATAATTTTAGACGTTTTAGGTCTTTGTAATTTGTATAATAAATGGGGTCAGTGTTGAAGTAACAATATCATGACATATGTTACACTAATTGGCATACCAATTAGTACGTGTAGTGCTACCGTTATTTATATTGTGTGAACAAATTCTCTCTCATATCTATACTTTTGTAACTACAGCACAAAATTGCTTTTGATGTTGTAATAATGAAGTGAATGGTATGTTTGATGTAGATAACAAGAAGCGTAAAACTCATGTTATCCTCGATTTTGAACAAAAATTAAAAGTATTTTTTGAAACCAAGTAATAATAGAAAATTGAATTTAAAGAAAAATTATATTGGAATCCAAGTTTTAACATACTTATAGGTGTTTTAACAAATGTGTCATAACGTGATTCATATAAATTATTGTTAAAAAAAAAGAGCTCAAGACATAATTTTTTTTAAAAAAATTTATTTAACTGTAGGTCCTGGTCCTAATCTTTTTAGGCCATAAGGGAATGCACTTTCAAATAGCTATTTGTTCAATTATTTATGGCATTAAAACTTGAACATATCATAACTTTATATTCAGTAGTTTGTTTTGGATGAATTTTTTTTATTGCATGTTTTTTTTTTTTTTTTTAGATCTATCCATCTAAAATTACCAATGCAAGTTTTTGAGCATTTATTTTTGAAAAAATGCCAGTTTCCAGCGGGTACCAAGTGATCGTCACATCAGTCCGTTTGATTTCTGGATTTTGAAGAGAAAAATTGTGGGTTTGTGAGTTATTGTTTGATTACAAGTTTCCAAACCCTCTGTTATTTTTATTGATTGGGCTATAACACCTAATTTTTTGCCAATGTGATGAAAATGAATCAAAATAAATCAACTGTTGAATAACCATGTGACCATTACATTGGTATCAGAAATTTAACACAAATAGTGATTACAATGACCAATTTGAATAAGCAAAAAATTTGGACAGATAAGAACAAAAAATATTAAGATGGATAAACAAAAATATTAGCATAGATAAATTTGATTTGGAGAGATAAGCACAAGAATGACAGGTCAAAAAACTACTAGAATTTCTGATTCATTTTGGTACAAAATTTGACTGGGAATTAAACAGAGTGCATTCAATATTATTTTAGTTTCAACAATCTACTTTTTTAAAATAGAAAGTCAAAAATAGCATAACAGGAAATCTTATAACTGAAGCATTTGCATGATTAATTGTTCAAATTATTTAAGTGTAAACTTGAATCCTACTGAGGGCTCTTATCCACTAGCAAATTTAAAATAATTTAGACATCAGATAGATTAAAAATATTGGGACATAATTTGAGTAGATAAATTCAAATAATTTTGCTCACTTGGTTTTCATGTGGATATTTGATTGTCTTCCTTTCTAGATTATTGACTTAAAATGGAGAACCATTATATTCTTTGTAATTATCACCTTACAACAATTACAAGATATCACAACAATCTGACTTGCAGGATGTATGCAAAGTAAAACATAGTAGTGATCTATTGCCGGTTTAGTTGATGCACCTTAATGGAGGCTATTTAGTTTTTGGAAATTCAAAAAAAGTGTCTAGATTTATAATGAATATTTTTTTGGCATGATATTGAGAAAACCTAATTTGTTTGGCAAATATTTCCTCGGTCTCATTTTTTCCTAACTTCAAAATATTCTATGCAGTGCCATTATCGAAACATTACCTTCACAAAAATGATAAATGAAATTCTTCATGGTCCAAGAACCATATCTTTTTGTTTGCAACTTAAGACCAAAACCCGGGAGGTGAGATTTTTTTTTTTTTTTTTTCTTCTTCTCTAGAACCCTAAGAGCCCATTATATATGTCTTGCACAAACGCTCTTCCCTCCGCAATAGTCCGTGTCGAAAAATTTAGCCTCTAGTGTACCTAAGCGTTGAGATCAAGGGTTGTGCGAACATTTTGCAATAAAGATTTCAAACATATATACGAGGCTACAAACTTAAATGCCATAAAGATTTCAAATATATCTAATAATATGATCACTTACTAGCATAAATTGTGCAACCTTAGATGTTTGTCAACTTGCTTAATTTGCACTTTAGTCAGCCTGCTTAGAAAAGAGTCAGGAAAACTTTGCACACACAAGAAATTTCTACAGAGAAACATTTTCTAGAAAGAAGCTCTTGGATTCACTTGGTTTAAACATTGATACTCCCTCTATACTTTCTTTGGATGATTTGGCTAAATGAGGCCTTCCCTTTATATAGGAGGCTAGCCTTCTAAAATTATTTTAGAATGTACAATTAATGTAGTGTATGAAATTCTCTTGTAACCTTCCACCACCTTCTTATTAGAACTATCTATAATCTATTCTAAAGTGTTTAATATAAGTTCTAAAGTGATGTATTATATTCTTGCATTTTCTCAAACCTTCTGGGAGGTACCAGATTCTTTCGTTAGCCTCAAATATCTCAACTCTCCTCCGGTGGGAATTTTGTGTAGGCAACTTAGTGAGTTGTGATGATATGCTCCAAACAAATGATTAGCTACAGCCCTTTTTACTTATAGAAAATTTATTAATATAAATAAATTAGCGGATTGCAGCGTGTGTAATTGAAAAAAACATAATAGTATAAGAATAATTATAAAGAAATCAACTATAGAGATATTTTGGGAAAATCCAAAATATGAGACACAAACTTGCGAGTGTCTTCACTTTATATATTAAAATAAATAAATAGATAGATAAATTTGCTAGAGTGAGTTTATGAACTAATTACCAAAGCTTTGCTTGGACAACATTAAAAGTCGAGAAATATTATTTTGTCCGCCAAATTTTCACGCATTTTTCAATCTGATCCTTAGACTTTGTATAATACGAATTTGCCCCCCAAACTTTCAAAATTTTGATCAATTTGGCTGTTGCCGTCACATTCCATTTACAATCAAACAGAACTTGCTAACATAGCACCAAATTTTATTTACCCCCAAATTATATCTTAGAAATCAATTAGCCTCCCAAATATAAAAAATTAAATATAAATATTTAATAAATGATTTTTTATCTCAATAATGAAAATTTAATATTAAATTAATATATACTTTGCAATATATATATATATATATATAAATCCTCATTTAGAATTATCTGGAAACTATAAAGTATGGATACTTCGACAAACATATCGTACTTGTATTGGGTACTTATCGACGTATGATATTTTTGCATATGTACTTTGTGGTACTTTAATCGAAATAATATTTTCTTCTACTTCAGAGATAAAATTCTTTTTACTAGACTCTTTTTTTTTTTCATTTAAGTTTTATTCTTAGTATGATTTTAAAATTAAGTTATGGTTTATAAGTTATTTAATATAATGACATTTAATTTTGGTTTATCTTATACCTGTACTGTTGGCAATAAATATCAATTGTATGTTGGATCTCAATAAATTAAACTATTAATCAATTTTTATATTACTCTAAATTAAAAATAAATATTTTTTTTACAAATGTATCAAGCCGTATTTGTACCCTATTTTTTTTGGATTTTATTGTATCGACGTGCTCGTATTGTACTAGTACCAATACTCATACCCCTACTTGTGCTTCATAAGTCTCAAATTATCTTGAGTTGATCCTGGAGAAACTTATTGAGCTGAAAATTTATTGGCTACTCTATGTGTGTGCGCATGCGCAATTGTAACTAGTTTATTCCCCAAATTAATTTTAATAGAATTGATCGACTAATAGTAATTTCAAAATTGAGTGGGAAAAAATTTTTAAAATTCAATTATTGTCTAAAGAATACTCAACAAGACTAATGCTCAATTTTTTATTTAATTTTTTTCATTTTTTAGATAAAAATTTATTAATTAAATATTATTTTTTTTTTTTTTTATATTTGGAGGGCTAATAGATTTTTAAGGTATAATTTGGAGGGTAAAATAAAATTCATTCCAAATGAAATTTGGTGTCACGTCAGTAAATTCTATATAATTGTAAACAGAATCTGATGGTAGGAGCCAAGTTGATATTATATGAAATGTGGAGGTCAAATTGAAAAACGCTTAAAAGTGTGAGGGGCAAAATGATATTTCATCTGACAAGTCAACATGCCAGTTTCACCCAATCCCACCCTAACTGTAAGGTATTGGGTGTTATCGAGAGATAGGTAGGGTTGGATGTAGGTTGAGTTTCAGATAAAATTGTGGGTTACGGGCGTGCGGGTTACACTCAATCCGCCCGCATTATTAAATAAATAAAAATTCTCTAACCTCCTACATGGGTTATTCATTTTCTCAAACCTTTTTATCTCAACTTCATTATCTTTTCCCACTTATATGAAGTCTTTGTGCCTATAAGTACTAAAAAAACAATGTGCTATGCAAAGAAATGAAAACTTAAGACCAAATCATGTTTGTTTATATATATATATATATATGTATATTTAAGTACCTGTGGTTGTTCCACATAATAAATAAAATAAATAAATAAAAAAGAAAGAATACTTGAACAATTTTTAACTCTTATAAAAGTGTGTTCATCCTATCAATTTCCTTTAAGCAATAAGCAATGTATTAATTATTTGTAAATTTACAAATAAAAATTGCTTGACAGTAAAGTGCAAGTTTGACTTGTTTAATAATCGAACAAGTTTGAATGAGCTACAAATTATTGAGCTTCATGAATAGCTCGATTATTATTATTATTATTATTATTATTATTATTATTATTATTATTATTATTATTGTGGTTATAATAAAATGTCAATCCGCACAACCAAATGCACCCACCTGTACACTCGATTGACCACCCACACAAATCGCAAACCGCATTGCGGGCGGTTGTAGGTCCAATTTTTTGCAACCCGCATGGTTGCTATAGTGACTTGGGTTAAGACTCAACTCTTTTATATTCTTTGATTCGGGATCTGGTACTTATTGTTGTTGTTTATACTCCTTTTTGTCTTCTTGTTAATTGGGATTGGCTGTTTGGAGTTGTTAGATTTGGTAAACAGATTGGGAGTTAGTGTTTTAAATGAATTTTGTCTTGTAGAGTTCACTCCAGCTGTCATTTCTTCGCTCGAGCAGTCTTTCCTTTCTCCCAGAATTTGTGTTTTCAAGTCTGAACTTCTAAGAGGGGGACATTCTTCACTCGAGCGATCTGTTCAGTATGGTTGATGTTCTAGGAGTTTGGTTTATTCGCTCGAGCAATCTGTGCGTATAAAGGTACGGGGAAAAGAGGTTTTTTTTTTTTCACATATTGATTTTTCTATCTCTAAAAGCTCTCTAGCCAAAATCTCTCTCTGTCTCTCTCTCTTTAAAATTTCACACAAACCTTCCCATACACCCTAATCCGCTAATCTCACCATCCTGGTGTTTTGGGGTAGAGCTCGTAGAGTAAACGTTTTAATCGGAGAAGTTCAAGCTTTGGTCTCCGTCAAATTTTTGGAATTATTCATATTCTCTTCATACCTTGATGTAGGGATTTTTTTAGCATCTTGTATGGTATTTAATCTTATTATGTGTTTCTTGAAAAAAGTAGTGTTTTGGGAGTTGTGAATTTGATTTAGGATTTGATTTGGGTTGATTTTAGGAGTATGAAAGAGGGATTTTCAAATGAGTTCATAAGAAACGCTGTGGGAATAATTGTATTGATGAATTGAGTTAAAATCTTGAAAATCTCTATTCTAAATGAATTTTTAAAGGAAACAGATATTTTGTTAGAAAATCTTAGAAATCATTGTTTTTGAATAAGGATGTGAATGATGGGGATATGTTTGGACTCTTGTTGAGTTGGAAAGTGGAATGAAATATGTATTGCTATTCTTATATTGAAATTTTGAAATTTCTTTCTGTTGGTTATAATTTATTTATTGTATAAAGATATTTGTTTTGGGCTATTAGTGGATGATAGCTTTGATTATTGTAGAAATTGCATGAGGATTAAGTTAATTGAAACCAACTACTCATACATTTTGCATTGAATATCGCTTCATATTTATACATTAAAAATGTATCGTTTGAGAAAAAAATCGGTGAATACCTTGGTGAGTCTGGTTAGGAAATGTGGTTGTGGTATTATCTATGTTGGTCTGTGTGTCCTTGGTGAAAGTCTAGGAACCCGTGTGGTTAAGTGTCGATCCTTCCGATTAGTACCGGTAAAATGGCTTTGATAGTGGTTGTATAGCCTATTGGCAGATACATACCTAGAGATTCCCAGTGTTGTGTATCAACTACCCTATTTTCTGATTTAAAAGTATCGGTTTA
The DNA here is from genome assembly GCF_055761805.1 of Camellia sinensis. Classification (NCBI taxonomy): domain Eukaryota; kingdom Viridiplantae; phylum Streptophyta; class Magnoliopsida; order Ericales; family Theaceae; genus Camellia; species Camellia sinensis. The sequence continues at coordinate 105,545,346 of NC_138966.1, forward strand.
TGAATTGATTTATAAGCATGGCATTGTATCATTTTGAAAGAGGAAAATACAACGTTTTGGTAAATGGCATTCATGTGCATTCACCATATAACTCTGTGTAAGCATCATGCGCTGTATTAAAATAATATCTACTGGGTTTTAGCTCACTCTATGTGGAAACCAACTTTCAGGTACTGATGGTATGCCTCCGCTAAGGACTTAGCTTGGGAGGATCTTAGAGTTGAAAGCTCATTTATTTGTGTTGTAAATATCTTTTGTACAAACCCCGACTTTTTATTTGTATTGGGCTTAACCCACTTTTATTATAACCAAGTGTCGTCTTAGAAATATATAACCCTTTGGACAAGAACTTCTCCTTTCTTCTTTGTCCTATGTATATCCATCACATGCTATATATTCATAGCTTTGGGTCAATGAATGTGTTAATGCATGTGATGTCACCTTTGTACTACATTAAAAGAATTAATGAAAGAGAATGTTTTGCTAATATTGTCTTAATGAATGGGTTATGAGGTTATCTATAATTATAATTATAATTATAATTTTGGGGTGTTACAGCTGCGGGTTGTTAATCATATTGTTTAATTTTGATGATATCTAAAAGATTATTTGAAAAATTCGGATTTTTTTTTTGTACATACTCTATATTATTTGACACAAAATATAATCTGTTTAAAATATAGGTTGTATGATATATTTGTTAAAAATATTATTTAAATGGAAATTTTTGAAAATATCACTATTCACTTTTTGACAAATTTAAAATTGATTAGTTGTATTATTTTGACAAAATTGATTGATTGGTTGACTGGTCACTATTCACTTTTTCACAAAATTAAAATTGATTAATTTTTTTTTTTTTTACAAATGTGATATTAATGAATTATTCCTTTTTGATATACTCACATGGGATGTTTGGTTATTTTTATTTTATTTAAGTGTATTTATAATCTCTTCAACAATTACAAAACTTTTAAGAGGGGTATATATATATTATCTGATATGTATATATATATATATATATATGAGTGTGAATTGAATTTTATACTCAAAATTATGATGACTTGCCTGCAAAAGTGAACAAAGAAAATGTGTAATGTTTGACAAAGAAAATGTGTAAAAGTTGGACAAAGGAAAAGTGGACTGAGAAAAAAAAAGATATGCTGTCGAGGAGCGTCTTGTCTTTCAACAAGTATATTTTTTGGTATAAATAGAAGTGTTGTGTATGGAGAAAAATCAAGAACTTGAAGAGAAAAAATTCTGTGTGCTTCAAAATTTTGAGTATTATATTCTGCTCTTTCACTTTCAAATCTAAGTGTAGCCTTTGTTCTTACACTTTCATATCTATTCTTTGTGAGAGAATTATTGTAAAAGAGGGTTTAAGTACCACTTATTTTTTCATTATTTTTGTGAGAGATTTTTGTAAGGGTGAGACATTTATTGTTGAGTGAGGCTCAATAGAAAAGAGTAAATCTTGTGCAAAATCCATAAGCTTGGTGAAAACTTGGTGGTTTATTAATTTATTTTGATAGTAAAGAAATTCTCAAGGAGGTTCCTTGGGGAGTGGACGTAGGCTTGGCGGGTCGAACCACTATAAATCTCAGTGTTTGATTTTCTCTCCCTATCTCTCTTATTTTTCATATTGATAATTATTATTCTATTTTTTATTGGGAAATTGACCCATAAATCCTAAAATGTGAAATTATAATCTAATCAGTCCCATATTTAATTTTGTACATCCAAAGGTCCCATTATTTGGTGGTTGACAGTTTTGCTCATTTATGTATTATATTTGTTTTATGATATTATGTTTGAATGATGTATGTGTACATAACGTTTGAAAAAAGCGTACTATAGAGGTTTATGGGTTTAATAGTGTATGTTGGGTGATTCACATTTTGATGACTCACATCTTGTTGGCCCACATCATTTTGCAAACCCTCGTTTTGATGGACGACATTATTTTGCAAACCCACATTTTGATGGACTATATCAGTTTTCAAAACCAACCTCTGAAGCCCCACATTCTGACCATTTTGTGAAGTGTTAGCACCTCAAATTTGAAGTGTGATCCCCCATAACCTAGGAATTCGATGGCTAACATGATGTGGTGAGACTGGTCTAGGGTTTTCCAATGAAATTGTTGCACTGTTATGACGCTGCTGTTTTGGGCGTAGATATGTCAGATTGGAGTTTCCAAATCAGCAGTGCATTTTGTTTATGCTTTCCGCAAACACGTATCAAAGACATCGATTTTTTTGTGGGGTGTAACCATCGCAACGTTATACATGTGTTTACACACCGCCGGCATCGCGAACAACATGTCAACGTTTACTCCCCCAAACTAAACCCATTAACATAACGAATAAATAACCAACAACATTACCTTTGCCGCAATCCAAGAACACAACACCATGGCCTTCAACGTTGAAGCAGATAGCTAACTACACCACTACACAACGCGCACGCCTTAACCCCCCCTCCTACGCAGCATTCAAATACTCATGACCCTCATCATCCCTAAAAATCTAGCCATACATGATCTTCCCATATAGTGCACACCGAGATCAACGTAATTAAGAGAATTCAAACACCCTTCCAAAAAACGTTTCCAGCCACAAAAAAAGAAAAAAGAAAAAGAAATGGTACATTAGTCACAAAATCCATTCTATAACCACATAGTGGGACCCTTCGGATCATGTTACCAAAAAATCAGGACTTTGATGTGTATTAATATAAAAAGAGGACCTGTTAGACTAAAACTCTCCCAAATGGGAGTTTTCAATAATTTCTCCTTTTTTATTTGTTAAATTTCTGAATATTATGTTTATAAATTTTAATATTGTAAATTTTTTTTAAATAACCCAATTCACCCCCCCTCTCTTGGGTTGCCTACCTAGGATAACAATTGGTATCAGAGCCTGGACTCTAGTCTGTGTGACTTAACCGTCTTAGAGTAGATCATGGCAGCCCCTAGTTATTCCTTACCTGAGGGACAAGCATCCAATAGGCCACCACTATTTAACGGCACAAATTTTAATTATTGGAAAACTAGAATGACCATACATGTTCAATCTAATGATTATGAATGTTGAAAAATTATTTGCAATTGTTCAAAAATTCCTACCAAAACCGTAGATGGACTTAGGGTACCCAAACCTGAAGATGAGTGGAATGAATCAAATACTAGAATGACCCAAATTAATGTCAAAGCCACAAACATGTTGTACTGCGCCTTAGATGCCAACGAGTTCAACAGAATTTCCACATGTAAAACCGCAAAAGAAATTTGGGATAAACTTATAGTGACTCATGAGGGAACTGAACAAGTTAAAAAATCTACAGTTAGTTTGCTAGTCTATAATTATGAACTCTTTAAAATGAAGCCTGATGAAACTATTCTTCAAATGTTTACTCGCTTTACTGATATTGTTAATGGTTTAACTTCTTTTGGCAAAATATATACTAATGCTGAAATTGTAAGAAAAGTGCTTAGGTCATTGCCAAAAAGTTGGGAGACAAAAGTCATCGCTATTATCGAAGCCAAGGATTTATCAAAGCTAAGTCTAAATAAGTTAATGGGATCTCACTTAACTCATGAGCTCATAATGCAAAAAGAAAAAGAAGAGGAGGACAACAACAAGAAGAAAGGAATAGCCTTCAAATCCACCTCCAAACATCAAGAGGATTCGGAAGATGATTCGGATGATGATGAGGAAATGACATTCATCACTAGTAAGTTCAAAAGGTTTGTGAAAAAGAAACAAGGTGTGCGAAAATTTTTCAGAAAAGATTTCAATAATAGGGATTTTCAAAAGGGAGAAAATCACAAAAAATTTAAAGTTACTTGATATGAATGTGACAAACCTGGACACTATAAATCAGAATGTTCGGAACTTAAGAAACAATTTAAGAAGGACAAGAAAAAAGCCATGATTGCAGCATGGGGAGAAGATAGTGATGAAAGCGACTCAGAAACCGAAGTTTGCAAAAATAAGGTTGCTAACCTATGCTTAATGGTAGTTAGAAACGAAGATGAGGTAAATAAAAAATCTTTTACATTTAATTAATTACAATCAGCTTTTGATGAATTACATGCTGAATTTATAAAGCTTAGGTTGAAAAGTAACTGTCAAAAGAAAGTGATTTCAAATTTATCAAAAGAAAATGAATCCTTTATTTCCAAAATAAATGATTTAGAAAATGAAACCATGAAAATTGAAAAGGAAAATAATATTTTAACTCGAAAAGAGTCTTCAATTTCTGAGAAAACATTAGTTGCATTACAAGAAAAAAATGAGTCTTTAAAAAAGGAGCAAATTGTTTTGAAAGAAAATATCGAAAACTTGAAAAATACTCTTTCCAAATTCACTCAAGGTAGAGAGAATTTAGATAAAATTCTTAAAAATCAAAATCGTACTTTTGGTAGAGCCGGAATTGGATATAAACCTTTTTTAAAAGTAAAAACTGTCAAAAATGGTTTTGTACATGCATCTTCTAATCAGTCTCATCTCACATGTCATTTTTGTGGTACAAAAGGTTATATTTCACCTTCATATCCTGTTAAAAGAAATCATTTTGCTAAAATAAAAAAAAAATGTGGGTTCCTAAGAACATTTCAAGAGTGTCAAATTCTAACTTTTATGGACCCAATAAAATATGAGTACCAATAGAAAAATCAAAATTTTGTAGGTATGTTTCAAGACAAAATCTAGTAACAATAAATCATATCTCGACAGTGCATGTTCGAGGCACATGACCGGAAATAAATCTATGTTCGCCACACTTCAACCAAAGGATGGAGGATATGTGACTTTCGGCCACAATAGCAAGGGTAAAATCATAGGTGTAGGTAGCATCGGTAAAGATCCTTCTCCTATTATTGAAAATGTTTTACTTGTTGAAGGTTTAAAACATAACTTGCTTAGTATTAGTCAATCATGTGATAAAGGGTATAGAGTTATTTTTTAGAAAACTCATTGAATTATTGAGAACACCCTAAAAAACAAAACTTTATTTGTAGTTGATAGACATGAGAATGTATATGTGTTTGATTTACATGATTTGTCTTCTCATTTTAACATTAAATGTTTATCTACTATAAATGATAATGGTTGGATTTGACATAGAAGATTAGGACATGCTCATTTTGATTTAATTTCCAAACTTTCAAAAAATGAGTTAGTCATTGGCTTATCAAAAATTATTTTTGAAATAGACAAACTTTGTGATGCATGTCAATTTGGAAAACAAACTAGAATTTCTTTTAAATCCAAAAATATCATTTCAACTACTAAACCACTTCAACTCTTGCATATTGATTTATTCGGACCATCTAAAACATTAAGTTTAGGAGAAAAATCATATGCTCTTATTTGTGTTGATGATTATACTAGATATACATGGGTATTATTTTTAGCACACAAAAATGAAGCTTTTTATAATTTCTCAAGACTTTTAAAAGAATTCAAAATGAAAAAAATCTTAATATTTGTAATATTAGAAGTGATCATGATAGAGAATTTGAAAATGATGATTTTGTTATGTTTTGTGATGAGTTTGGAATTAATCATAACTTTTCTGCCCCTAGAACTCCTCAACGAAATGGTGTAGTTGAAAGAAATAATAGAACTCTTGAAGAAATGGTCCGTACTATGCTTTGTGAAAATAATTTGCCTAAATATTTCGGGACGGAAGCTGTTAACACTGCATGCTATGTTGTAAATCGAGTTATGATTAGATCTATTCTTTAGAAAACCCCTTATGAAATTTGGAAAGGTAGAAAACCTAATATTAGTCACTTGCGTGCATTTGGTTATAAATGCTTTGTATTGAATAACAATAAAGATAACTTAAGAAAATTTAATGCTAAATCGGATGAAGTTATATTTTTTGGGTATTCAATTTCCAGTAAAACCTGTAAAGTATTCAATAAAAGAACTCTACTTGTTGAAGAATCTGTGCATGTTGTTTTTGATGAGTCTAACAACATTATTTCCAAGAATCTTGTAAGTAATGATATTATAGAAAAACAACCAAGTATGGAGAACATTTAAATAAAAGAAAATGAAAAAAATCTATTACGCGATCATGAAGAAGAAATGACAATGGAAAAATTTCAAGAAATATATGCTCTTCTAGAAAACGACTCATATTTACCAAAAGAATAGAAGTATGCTCATGGCTACCTCAAAGACCTCATCATAGGTAATGCGGCGGAAGGTATAAAAACCCGTTCCTCTATTAGAAATGTTTGTGGTAACTTAGCGTTCGTTTCACAAATTGAACCAAAATCGTTTTTAGAAGTTGAAAATGATGAAAACTGGATTTTAGCAATGTAAGAAGAATTAAATCAATTTAAAAGGAATGAAGTTTGGTTTTTAACTCCTTGACCTAAGGATCATCCCGTTATTGGTACAAAATGGGTTTTTCGAAATAAAATGGATGAATCTGGAGTTGTTACTAGAAATAAAGCTAGATTAGTAGCTCAAGGTTATAATCAAGAAGAGGGCATTGATTTTGATGAAACTTTTGCACCAGTTGCTAGACTTGAAGCTATTAGAATGTTACTTGCTTTTGCATGTTTTAAAGATTTTAAATTATATCAAATGGATGTTAAAAGTGCTTTTTTAAATGGGTACATTTCAGAGGAAGTTTATGTTGAACAACATGTTTTTAAACTTTTAAAAGCCTTATATGGCTTAAAACAAGCTCCTGGAGCTTGTTATGAAAGATTGAGCAATTTTCTATTTGACAAAGGTTTTTGTAGAGAAAAAATTGATACAACACTTTTTATAAAAATAAAAAAGGAAGATATACTAATTGTTCAAATTTATGTTGATGATATCATTCTTGGTGCTACTAATGAAATTTTGTGTAAAGAGTTTGCTAAAGATATGCAGGGTGAAATTGAAATGAGTATGATGGGGGAATTAAATTACTTTATTGGTCTACAAATTAAACAAACTAATGATGAGTGTAGACGTCCCCGAACGCCCCGGGAGGGTTAAGTCCCGTTCTGTTCATTTGGGGTCACTACAGCTCGGACTCTAAAATGTCACGGTTCCTAATCTGAACCAAAGAGTCCAAATCCGGCAAATCGTTTTGAGAAACTGATTTTTTTTTGAAAGAGTAGTGCCAAACATGGACTGCTTTGCCAGATATAGAGTCGCCACCTAAATATTTTATTTTGGGAAATTTAGGAAACCCTGACTTGGTGCCAAGAGGCCACGTGTCCGTCATCACCAAAGTTGCCTCGGCTCGGGAACTTGGGTACGATTGGGGAAGGTCACTTCGTGAGCATCCCCGCTCGCCCGGTCATAGACCGGCCTCTACTAACCATGATATCTAGTTTTGAAAACATTGTGAGTTCTTATTCCGGTTTATTAGCCTAGGTTACTATGTGATGCGCACAGCATACAAATATAGACCGAGTCGCCTGAATTGGAACGAAACATTTCATGCTTGTTTTTGAAAGTGGTTTGCTACCCGCAGGTAGGCTTGAAACATTTGATGATTTATTCCAATTTAAGTAACCCAACCTTCACCCACAGGCATTCAGGCAGTTATATCAGATAAGCATATAGCCTCATGGTAAGCATGCTATTCATGGCAGTCACTCACACTCATGCAAGGATGCTAAAGCATAAAGCTTACCGAGTACTCCAAGCCAAAATAGAAACTTCATTAGAAATCATGCATAAATCCTAAGTATACAGAAATGCCTAATGCAACACATGCAAAATGCAACTATAGCAGGCTCGGCTATTCTAAGATGGCATATGGAATGCTACAACTATCATGTATTCAATTTTAGAATTGAAAAATACAATGCAGTTAGTATGATGCGCCGAGCCTGGTGCATGCAATACAGATGAATGAATGCAAACATGCTGTCATACTGTATGCTAATTTAAATATGCCCTAATCTAACCAACATAAGCGGATAAATAAAAGGGAGAAAGACGTGGGGTTGGAAGACATACATCACACTCACGCACACTTATTACAGTTGTGCCCTCACGCAGAGGGTCCGAATAAATATACAGTCCAAATATTACAGTCCCGAATAAAAAGAATATTACAGTCCAAAATAATATTACAGAATTCTAATTAATTAATGAATTAACTAAGAAAGCGAATGAAATTGGCGTGCAAGCCAGAGACTGCCTTGCTTCTGATGGACGATGCATGTCCGGGTTGTCTTGCGCGGAAATCCACCGGAATGCCCCAATTAGCCTCTGTTTACACCTGTTCTTGAAATGCGTGCCAAGTCCCAAAAAGTTGCTGATTCTGCGTTTTGCTGCAACAGAGAGCAGGAAAGGGGCATAGCAATGTATTTGCACAGATATATGCATGTCTCGATCCTCGTGCCACCAATCACGCATACCGAGGCATGATGGCCGAGGAATCGAAATGCACAACTCAATATAGGATGAATGCACATGAAACTACAGCTAAAACCTAACTCCATCATGGATAATCCGGAGTGTCGGCGACTGGGGAATTGAGACACATTCTGTCACTCGGAGTACGAAATGTACCTCGTTTCCCGTGCCCGGGCTAACTCCTATCCCGGATACGATGCGATATGTATGACATGCATGAAATGCAACTAAGATACAATCCTAACATACACAATGCTATGGAATGACATGCCTCGAAATACGTGCACACGGGCACGCAAACCGAGAAAATGACAGAATGCTATGAAAATGAGGTGCCTCGAAATGCGTACACATGGGCACGCAAACCGAGGAAATACATGAATGCAATGATAGTGAGACGCCTTGAAATGCGTGCACACGGGCACGCAAACCGAGGCGATGGCATACGCAATGCAATAAAAATGAGATCCCTCGAAATGCGTGCGCATGGACACTCAAACCGAGGAAATGGCAAAATGCTATGATAATGAGACCCCTTGAAATGCGTGCACACGGGCACGCAAACCGAGGCGATGGCATACGCAATGCAATGACATGGAAATGTGATATGGGCTTACACCAACATGAGTGAACCTCAGCCACACTCACATAGGATGTCGGCGGATAAAAATGAGGTACCTCAAAATGCGTGCACACGGGCACGCAAACCGAGGCGGTGACAGAATGCGATGTAATGACATGGAAACATGATATGGGCTTACACCAACATGAGTGAGCCTCAGCCACACTCACATAGGATGCCAGCGGATAAAAATGAGGTGCCTCGAAATGCGTGCACACGGGCACGCAAACCGAGGCGGTGACAGAATGCGATGTAATGACATGGAAACATGATATGGGCTTACACCAATATGAGTGAGCCTCAGCCACACTCACATAGGATGCCGGCGGATAAAAATGAAGTACCTCGAAATGCGTGCACACGGGCACGCAAACCGAGGCGGTGACAGAATGCGATGTAAATGACATGGAAATGATAAATGGACTTATACCAACATGAGTGAGCCTCAGCCACACTCACATAGGATGCCGGCGGATAAAAATGAGGTGCCTCGAAATGCGTGCACACGGGCACACAAACCGAGGCGGTGACAGAATGCGATGTAATGACATGAAAACATGATATGGGCTTACACCAACATGAGTGAGCCTCAGCCACACTCACATAGGATGCCGGCGGATAAAAATGAGGTGCCTCGAAATGCGTGCACACGGGCACGCAAACCGAGGCGGTGACAGAATGCGATGTAAAGACATGGAAACATGATATGGGCTTACACCAACATGAGTGAGCCTCATCCACACTCACATAGGATGCCGACGGATAAAAATGAAGTGCCTCGAAATGCGTGCACACGGGCACGCAAACCGAGGCGGTGACAGAATGCGATGTAATGACATGGAAACATGATATGGGCTTACACCAACATAAGTGAGCCTCAGCCACACTCACATAGGATGTCGGCGGATAAAAATGAGGTGCCTCGAAATGCGTGCACACGGGCACGCAAACCGAGGCGGTGACAGAATGCGATGTAATGACATGAAAATGATAAATGGACTTATACCAACATGAGTGAGCCTCAGCCACACTCACATAGGATGCCGGCGGATAAAAATGAAGTGCCTCGAAATGCGTGCACACGGGCACGCAAACCGAGGCAGTGACAGAATGCGATGTAATGACATGGAAAATGCATGCAATCATTCTAATGGAATTTCAGCACTAAAATATGGGGGAAAACAGTCCCGAAATGAGGCGAAATGACATGAAATGCATGGAATTGTCCCGAAATGTAAATTTAGATACCCGAAATGACCTATAGCTATGTCAAACATGCACAATATGGACATGCAATGTAAAGACAGAAGCTAGACAGTCCCAAAAAATGCACTTTCACAGTTATAAACATGGCCAAACAGAAAGCATAGGTATGGCAAAAATAGCATGCAAGAATAGGGGCCAAAAGAGGGGTAATGAAGCAAGTGATATAAGCAAAACCCAAACTGAAAAATTTCCTTCTACAACATTGAAGAGGGACCAAAAATATGAATATTTACAGTATATGGCAGCCTCAAAATCAGTACACAAACATGATAGAAATGTGATGCAAAATAAGGCTCAAAAGTGGCTATAACATGAGGTATGCAAAATAATCACCAAACAGCCAAAGACCCTTAATAAAACATGTATAATGGACCAAAATAAGCACTTTTCCAGAACTGTAGAATGGCCAAAAACAAAAGCATGGTAGGCTAACTAAACATGCAAGAATGGGGAATAAAAGAGGGATATAACATGAAGTGACCTATGGAGGCCCCAAACCATGAAAGGACCTAAATGAAACATGAAGAATGGACCAAAATAAGGACTTTTTCAGAACTGTAAAATGGCCAAAAACAAAAGCATGGTAGGCTGCCATTGCATGCAAGAATGGGGAAGAAAAGAGGAGTATAAAGGTAGGTACAACATGGAAGTCCCAAATGGTGTTGAGCTCTTCTTCAATGTTGAAGAGGGGCTCAAAATAAGCCTAATATCAGTTTACAACATGCTCGAAAACAAATTTCTCATGGGCCAAAAGTAGCATGCAAGATTGTGACATATAAGAGGATCAATGAAGCAAGTGTGTCATGGAGGGCTCAAACAGGGTTGAGCCCTTAATGAAAAGTGAAGATGAGCTCAAAAGAGGGCCCTTTTCAGTTAGGGCCGGAGCTTGAAACAAAAAGCAAGTGGGGCTTACAAATAAATCAAGAAAAAGGGTCAAAAGGGGAAAAGTATCACTTACCCTTGAAGACTCAAACTTTTGTTGCTTCTTGGATCAATTTGCAGCTTCTTTGGCCTTTGAGAAACCTTCCTTGTTGCTGGAAATGAGGTGGTGGTGGTAGAGCTTGGTGGTGTAGAAGGAATGATGGTTAGGGACTTAGGGTTTTTCAAGGAAATGAGAAGGATAGAAATGGAGTTATGTATGGAAGCTTGAAGAAGAGTTTTTCTAACCCCAAAATACTACAAGGCTTGCTTGCTATATAGGCCAACAAGGGGGTGTAAAGGTGGGGGAAAAGGAGAGTAATATTCCCCCACGAAATATCCCCCAGATAAAGATCTTTTCTGGGGGATAAAGCCTCACAGCTGTAAAGGGAACAGTGCAAGGAGTACGGCCGGCCTGGTACTTTTGCTGCAGGTGGCCGGCCGGCCACACCCCCTAGCCGGCCGGCTAGGGGTCAAAAGGTTCAATGAGATTTTCTGGCCAGCCACCAACTGGTGGGGTCCTCCTTCATGTGTACAACACAACCCTGTGGTTAAAAGTCCAAGAAAGTGGGTCCAAGGGGTTCAACATTAGCTCGGAAAGAGGGGTTCAAAAGGGTCAATTTGAATTACTGGCCGGCCACCTCTTTTTAGGGTCCTCTCATGTGTGTACATCACAGATATGTGGTTCAAAGTTCAAGAAAATGGGCCCAAGGGGTTCAACATTAGCCCGGAAGGAGGGGGTCAAAAGGGTCAAGTTGAATTAATGGCCGGCCATGAACTTTTAGGGTCCTCTCATGTGTGTACATCACAAATATGTGGTTCAAAATTCGAGAAAATGGGCCCAAGGTGTTCAACATTAGCCCGGAAATGCGAAAAACGGGCGCCGGAGGGCGTCGGAGGATGTACAACTGGTTGCTGCAACAATTGCTGGCCTCCCACCCTTCAGTGACCTCCCCGGTGATAAAACAGATGTACCTGCCAAAAATGAACGAAAACCGTTGCAAAACGAATGCTCGGGGACCAAAACACGCAGTTCGGGGTCCCGAAAATGGGCTGTTAAGCACCGAAAGTGGCATTCGACCACGAAGTGGGTCTCTCAGACCTCAGTGTCCCTCAAAAGGGAGCAAATAGGAAGTATGCCAAAAATCAGAACAAACGGAGATGGTTAAGCGGTCCCGAACCGAGGCGCACGGCCTGACGGCTCCGAAAAACCGAAAACCGGACTCCGAAATGGGAAAAATGGCCTACGGCCACCAAATGTAGCCTACGGACATTGAGAGATGGTCTACAGGACCTCTCCCTTCCCTCAGGAAAAGAAACAGAGAAAACCGAGTCTGGTTCGCAAACCGAGACAAGGCACAGAAGAGGGTTCGGAAGTCCGGAGGCAGGGCTCACGGCCGCGACTCTAAAACTTCTGAACGAGCACACTATGCAACATCACCAAGCGCTCAATCGATGACGTCTGAGTCTTAAGGTCGGTCAAAAATGGGGTGTCTACAATGAGATTCATTTAAATCAAACGAAATATATCAAGGATCTATTCAAAAGGTTTGAAATGAAATCATCAAAGCTTGCAGCAACTCCAATAAGCACATCAATAAAAATCGACAAAGATGAGCAAGGTAAAACTGTAGATGAAAAGAAATATCCAAGTATGATTGGTTCTCTACTCTATCTTACTGCAAGTAGACCCGATATAATGTTTAATGCTTGCATGTACGCACGTTTTCAATCCGCACCGAAATAGTTACACATCACCGCAATCAAACGTATTTTCAAATATCTTGTTGGCATTCCAAATTTGGGATTATGGTATCCTAAGGGAACCACTTTTGAACTTTTTGGTTACTCAGATGCCGACTTTACGGGATATAGACTTGACCGAAAAAGTACTAGTGGCACTTGTCATTTTGTTGGACACTCACTCACTTCTTGGTTTTGCAAAAAACAAAACTCAGTGGCTCTGTTAACTGCTGAAGTAGAATACATTGTTGCTGCTAAGTGTTGTGCACAATTGCTTTAGATGAAACAACAACTTCAAGATTTTAGACTTCGCTATGATCATATTCCTATAAAATGTGACAATACAAGTGCCATTTACCTTTCAAAAAATCCTATTCAGTACTCACGCTCTAAACACATTGAAATAAGGCAACATTTTCTAAGAGATCATGCACTCAAAGGTGATATTGAACTCGAATTTGTGCCTGCAAATCGTCAATTAGCTAACATATTTACCAAGCCTCTAAATGAAGAACAATTTTATTATATTAGAACTGAGCTTGGTATGATGAATACTCCAATATAACGTTTATATTAAAAAAAATTTATAAATAATTAAATAAAATAACTATAGTAATAATTATTATTATTATAAATAATAATAATAATAAAATTATATACATATATATATGTATATATATTCTCTCTCTCTCACCCCCTCTCTCCCTTACTCTTTGTTTTCTGTTTTTCTTGCTCTCTCGCTCTCCCTTTCTTCCTCTCATCCTCAATCGATACCATCCTCATCCTCACCATCGTCTATAACCAGCTCCACCATCCACAACATCATCCATCACTTTCATCACTACCATCATCCACCCAAATCCCTCACCAATCTATCGAGATCCATCACTACTCTACCCAAAATCTGCATCACCATCACTACCGATTCATCAAGTTCCATCACCGATCCATCAAGACCCGTGACTAATCCATCAAGATCCATTGTCGATCTACAAAAATTTGTCACAGATCTACACGATCTTCTCCTTTTGCACTATGTTATATTTTTTTACTTGTTGTATGTGTTCCAAACTCTCTTAGATTTAATAATGATTGTTTCTACCTTGTCTGAAGAAATTGTTTTTATTTTTATTTTCTCCTTTTATGCTAGTGCACTTGGTGTAGTTGTTTATGGCCGGATCTTAATAGCCCTTGGTATTATAGATTGATAATTTGTTTTTTCATAATTTATATAATTTTTAGTGCATTAATTTAGGGGGAGACTCATATATTTTGATATTAAAAATTATTATAAAAAAATATAAAAAATTAATAAATAAATAAAAGGGACGTGTGTATATTCTATGCATAATTTTATAGAGAGTATATATATTTCCTTATTTGCACTACTTCTTATCTGCACCACCAAATCTTTTTTGCAAAGACAAAATTTATATAAATAAAAAAAAGGAAAAAAAAAAGAGAGAGAAGAAATACTTGCAATTTTATTTCAGAAAGAGAAAATATTACTCGATTACATGTAAGTTTTCAGAAGGCTTCACAGATTTTTTCCGTTTCACTTCTCTCAACAATTTTTCATGAGCCTCTTTTTACATGCCTCTCTCTATTTTCGCCTTCTATGAGTCTTGGCATTATAACCGTTGCACAATATTGCACCGTATTCTCCAATTGTGCATTTTTCCTTTTTAGCTCATTCTTCTCCTTATACATATTAACCAGCTGTTGTTTTAACAAGCACACCTCATCTCTCCATTGTTAATACTCTTGCTTGTAATCGTTGCGCCATATTGGAAACTACAGTCATTGCCTGTGAACTAAGAGCCAGAGTGTTATTAATAGCATCGATATCATTTCGATTACCAATAATACTAGGACCCTCATTTACAGGAATGGCATGTGCCTGTACCACTGGTACCCTCTTGTGGGGACATATTTTTTGGATAGCAACACATGGCCAAGGTGGCACCGAAGTGCCAGCCGAGGTGCCACGTGTCCTTGACTTGACGTCGAGGTAATTTCGGCTAGGCCAAGGTTATCTGCGGAGATACCGAAATCTGAGATGAGCGGATAAGTTACAAGAGTCCTAGAATGAGGGAGGACTTCAGCCTGGGTAAGGATAAAACTTTTATGGAGTTTATCTTTATCTATTTGAGAGTCCTAGATAGGCATTGAGCCAGAATCCATTGAAGCTAGGCTTCCATAGGGATCAAGTCAATGTTGGTTATAAAAGTAAGGCACCCTCGTGGGTCTAAGGTACGTTTTTTGTATTCTGAATAGTGAGTTAAGAACTTTTGCTATCTTGGAGAGATAACTGACTTGATTGCCGTAGTGCCCCCGGGTGGACGAACCATAGCCAGAGTCTTTTCTTTTTGTAACAGGTCGTTTGAGCCCAATCTATTCTGCCAGTGTTCTCCAGCTGAGTACCTGTTTGGCAGTGTGGTCAGAAAATAGCACACATAATTTGGCGCCGTCTGTGGGAAAGAAAGAATAATAGATAGCCAACGACGGATAGAAAGAAAAGGTTGGGGACGACATCCCTACTGGGAGTGGTAAGCACATTGACCCTAACGTGGAGAAGAATAACTACAATAAAGAAACTCGGGATCAGAATCCCGGAGAGAAAGACGTCGGCAAGGAGGGCGATATACCAAAGAAGTCAGATAGGGACGGGTATTATAACGAGGATGACCTTCAGGTATAGAAGGATAGATGCCTACGGAGGGACGGCAAGATGAAGGGACAGGCGAACAAATTGGCAGACCTGCAGTCGGTCGTCAATTTCATGATGCAGAACAACGTCATGCAGCCACCGTTCCCGTTACAAGACACACCGATTCTAAAGGCCAAGAACAATGCCCAGAATGGAGGGCAGAAAACAGTCCCTACAATCCCCCAGCACACCAGGACCAAGGAACACTCTCACCGGCCTTCAAGAGAGGTCGGGCGAGGAAAGTCGAGAATGGGAGATTCTCAGAGGACGGATCGTACCAAGGAAGCTGACCCCAAAGAACATCGGCATGTTCAAGGGAAGGAACTGTGTTTCGACACAATTGATGGAGAAAGATCTAAGAGGACTCTTAACGACACGGGGAGTAGCGCACCGAAAAGGCTGAAATCCGTTGATAACCGAGCCTCTGGACGGACCAAGGAGGATCTGAGGGATTACCTCCAGAGGAAACGACAAGATGCCGAGATAACCTCTCCGGTCAAGCCGAGAATGCCGTTCTCGGTGGAGTTGGACAAATTTGAGGCCCCAAAAAGGTTTCACATGCCGAGGTTCCAGCTATACGATGGTAAGTCAGACCCTAACTTTCACGTTGGCTTGTACCTAAACTCAACGGCACTGTACAATGGGAACGAGCCATTGCTTTATAAAGTGTTTCCCTCATCCTTTGAGGAAATTGCATCAAATTGGTTTCACAAGTTGCCGAAAGGAACTGTGAAAAGTTGGGAAGGCCTGGCCGAGATGTTTGTGGCCAGGTTTGTGACAAACAAACTACAGTCATTGAGGGTAGACACCCTGATGGCTTTGAGAATTGGCAAGGATGAAAGCCTTAGGGCCTATGCCAAAAGGTATTATGAGGTGTTCAACCGGATATCAGGATGTAACCAAGAGGTGGCGGTCGTGTCTTTTAAGAACGGCCTGAAAGATGATTGCCTGCTTCGAAAATCACTGGCAAAGACATTACCAAAAAGTATGCCAAGGTCGAGGAGGACACGCCAGGGACAAAGGCGTCGAAACAAGAGAAGAAAAACGGCTCGCCGAAACGAGGCCGAGGTAATGGTGGATACAATAAACCAGAAACAGGACTAAGGGCTACACAGACAGTCACAACCGTATTCTGAATTCTGGTCTACAAAGTCTTGGAAAGAATTCGGAGCTAGCCCTATTACAGAGCACCAGAAAAGCTTGCTGGTGAATTTATGGGAAGAAGTTTAGGGAAACATTGTGCCTACCACAATGAGAATGGGCATCTAACTCAAGGGTGCAGAGCCCTAAAGGCACATCTGGAAGACCTGGTAAGACAGGGTCATTTAAGAGACCTGATAGATGAGACCAGGACAAGGAAAGAGCAAGCGAGACTGCCTTAGGCACCAGCACCACAACCACAGGTAGGCGGACCTCGAGTGATCAATGTGATTCACTTGAAGGTGAATGAGAACGAAATACGGGGGGAAACTCAGAAGGTAAAACACCTCCAACATGTGTATCAGGTCCGATAGAAGAGACCTAGGGAAAATGAGTGCCAGGGACCAGTGGTATCCTTTACTGAAGACGATCTAGAGATGGTACAGCATCCACACAACGATGCCTTGGTGATATCCCTCCAGATTAGAGAGTGCCAGGTAAAGCGAATTTTAATCGACCAGTGTAGCTCTTATGACATCATGTATGTCAGGTGTTACAAGGAGCTTGGCCTTCACCAACATGATCTAGAACAATCCAATGGTCCAATGGTCCAATGGTCGGGTTCAATGGAACGCCGACGTGGCCCCTGGAAGCAGTGAGTTTGGAGGTGCAGGCTGGTACCAAGAAAGTAAAAACTGAGTTCACAATAATTGACACTCCCTCCCCCTACAATGCTATCCTGGGAAGGCCATGGCTGCATACAATGGAAGATGTTCCCTCAACATTGTACCAGTTGTTACGATTCCCAACAGAGCATGGAATTGAGGAGGTCAGAGGGGATCAAGTACAGGAAAAAAATTTCTCCATGGCAGCAATGAAATCCACCTGCAACATAAGAGAAGCAGAAGCAATAGAGATTGAAGATGAGGACATGGAGGTCCTTGAGGACATCGGCAAAGAGCCAGCCGAGAAAAGTGAGGAAGCCCTGAAGAAAATCTTTGTCCAGCAAGGGGATGAAGAACGCTTCTTCCTCTTCGGCTCAGGCTTGGCCGAGGAAGAGGAAAGGGAATTAAAAGCATTCTTGAAAGCAAACCTTGAGGTGTTCGCTTGGACACCATACGAAATGCCTGGCATTGACCCCAAGGTCACTTGCCATAAAATGAATGTGGACAGGTCGGCTAAACCTGTTATCCAGCGAGCAAGAAGGCCGACGTTGATGCATGTCGAAGTAGTAGAAGAGGAAGTAGATAAGCTTTTGGAGGCCAGAGTTATTCGAGAGGTAAATTACCCGACATGGTTATTAAACACAGTGGTTGTGAAGAAAAAGAATAGAAAGTGGAGGGTCTGCGTGGACTTCACCAGCCTGAATAAGGCTTGTCCCAAAGACAGTTTCCCACTACCCAAAATTGACCAATTGAGGGATGTCACTTCATGGCATGAAAGAATGAGCTTCCTGGACGCTTACAGAGGGAACTACCACATAGCCATGTACCCCCCAAATGAGGAGAAGACCACATTTATCACTCCAAAAGGGCTATATTGCTACAGAGTGATGCCTTTTGGGTTGAAAAATTCAAGAGCAACTTACCAAAGACTAGTAACTAAGATGTTCAGGCATCTAATAGGAAAAACTATGGAGGTATACATTGATGACATGGTCGTGAAGACCAAGGAACCTGAAGATCATCTGGCCAACCTAAAGACAGTCGTTGACATCCTAAGGACATTTCGGCTTCGACTCAATGCATCGAAGTGTGCATTTGGAGTTGGGTCAGCGAAATTCCTGGGATATTTGGTCACCAGAAAGGGCATTGAGGCAAGTTCGGATCAAATCAAGGCCATTCTGGAGTTAGAGAGCCCAACATCGGCAAAGCAAGTGCAAATGTTAACTGGAAGGGCTGCAGCCCTAAACAGATTCATAAGCAGAAGTTTTGAAAAATGCAAACCTTTCTTCAATCTAGTAAAGAAAGCCACAAATTTCTTATGGACAAAGGAGTGTGAAGTCGCCTTGACTGACTTGAAGAAATACTTGACCACAACTCCAGTTCTCTCAAATCCAATACCTGAAGAGGAGCTGTTCTTATACTTGGTGGTCTTAGAGCATACAGTAAGTGCAGTAATAATCAGGGAAGATAAAGGAGAACACAGGGCAGCTTACTACGTAAGTAAAACCCTAGCAGATGCAGAGACCAGATACCTGTCCTTAGAGAAGTTGACACTGGCTCTAATAATGGCCTCCAAGAAGCTAAATCATTACTTTCAAGCCCACAAGATTGTGGTGTTAACAGAGCATCCTTTGAAGTCCCTATTGCAGCAAGGAGATCTAACATGAAGGATAACCAGATGGGCAGTGGTGTTGGGCCAATATGACCCAGAACTCAAATCCAGAACAGCAATCAAAGGCCAAGTTTTGGCCGAGTTCACACCAGGCGCCATCATACATCGGGCTCCGTTGAGCCGAGGTATACGATGTTCAGGCAAACAAAAAGAAACCCAGCTAGGGATAGTAGAACAGAAGAAAGAAGAGAAACTCAGGCCCTGCAGTATTTACATCGGCGACTCCTTCCACCTGTTTGTTGATGGAAGTTCAAACCGACAAGGAGCGGAGGCAGGAGTAGTGCTGGTATCACCGAAAGGGCAAATGCGGGAACAATCCATTCATTTGGGGTTTAAGGCCTCAAATAACAAAGTAGAGTATGAAGCATTAATTGCAAGATTAAAATTGGCAGCAACAATGGAAGCTGACGAGGTAATGGTCTTCTGTGACTCCCAGCTTATCGTCAACCAGACAACAGGCGAATATGCAGCCCGAGATGAAAGGATGATGGCCTATGTAAAGAAGGTGGGCAGACTTATGGCATTGTTCCAAAATTGCCGACTACAGAAAATCGGCCGAGATGACAACAGCCATGTTGATGCCTTGGCCAACCTGGCTAGTGTAATAAAACCAGGAGAGACAAGGACAATAATTGTTGACTACTTATCAGGTCCAAGTGTAGAACCACTGAACACAGAGCATGAAGCAATGTGTGTGGAGATGAGACCAAGCTGGATGGATGCAATAATAATATTCCTTAAAGAGGGGAAACTACCAGATGATCATAAAGAAGCACACAAGATCAGACTGAAGTCGGCAAGATTCAGTCTGACAGCAGAGGGGCATCTCTACAAAAGATCTTTTATTTGTCTCCTTTTGAGGCGTGTGCATCCTTCACAAATTGAAGACTTCTTGTATGAGATACATAAAGGAGTATGTGGAAGCCACACTGGGGGTATGTCACTTGCTCATAGGACCATTACTCAGGGGTACTGGTGTCTCTATATGCAGAAAGATGCTGAAGCCTATGTCAAAAAGTGTGAGAAGTGTTAGATGTTTGCACCTTTGATACACCAACCAGCAGCAGACTTGAACCTAGTGTCCAGCCCTTGGCCATTTGCCCAATGGGGCATGGATCTTGTTGGACAACTGCCTCAAGCGACTAGACAAAGGAAGTTCCTGCTAGTGGCAACAGATTACTTCACCAAGTGGGTCGCAGCTGAACCCCTTGCAAACATTCGGGACATTGATGTAAAGAACTTCATATGGAAGAACACCATCACCAAATTTAGGATTCCAAGGGTAATAATAGCAGACAATAGTACGCAGTTTGACAGTAAGCTAATCAAGAGCTTCTGTGCAAAATACAAAATCAAGAATTATTACTCTACTCCAAGCTTCCCTTAGAGTAATGGCCAAATAGAAGCATCCAACAAAATTATCTTGGATGGGATCAAGAAGATTCTAGAAGCAGCAAAGGGAAAGTGGGTGGATGAGTTGCCCAGTGTACTCTGGAATGGGCTACGCCGAGAAGATCAACTGGAGAATCCCCATTTGCCATGGCTTATGGCACAGAGGCAGTAATTCCACTGGAGGTTGGCATCCCAAGGATCAGAACCCATGGAGTAGAGAATGGAACTAATAATACATTTTTAGCCCGAAATCTGGACTTATTGGAAGAAAGAAGAGAAAAAGTAACAATTCAACTGGGGGCATACCAGCAGCAACTTGCCAAGGCTTACAACAAAAAGGTCAAACCACGAGAGTTTCAAGTTGGGGACCTCGTCCTGAGAAAAGTCGTCGGCAACAAGAAGGATCCCACGGAGGGCAAGCTTAGCCCAAATTGGAAAGGACCTTATAGAATCATCTCGGTCCTAGGCAATGGGGCATATCGGCTTGAAAACAGTGAAGGCAAAGAGTTGCCAAGACCCTGAAATACTTGCAACCTGAAGTTTTTCTATCATTAAGATTTCCTTTTGTTTTTAAATTTTTTTTTATCAGCCGAAGTAATTAATAAAATTTTTGCTCGATTTTTTATTTCAAACTTGTGTAAAAGGATTGACCAATCATTTAGCGATGTTTCTGATCGAAACATGATGAATAACTTAGACTTATTATATGGCAGAGTTGAATTATACTTGCATATAATAGAGTTGAACTAAGTTGGCGATGTTTCTGATTTAAACATGACGAATAACTTAGACTTATTACATGACAGAGTTGAATTATACTTGCATATACTAAAGTTGAACTAAGTTAGCGATAGTTCTGATCGAAACATGACAAATAACTTAGACTTATTATATGGCAGAGTTGAATTATACTTGCATATAATAGAGTTGAACTAAGTTGGCGATGTTTTTGATTGAAACATGACGAATAACTTAGACTTATTATATGACAGAGTTGAATTAGACTTGCATATAATAGAGTTGAACTAAGTTAGCGATGTTTCTGATTGAAACATGACGAATAACTTAGATTTATTATATGGCAGAGTTGAATTATACTTGCATATAATCAAGTTGAACTAAGTTGAATTAACCTAGATTTGCTATATCAACAGAGTGAAAACTTTGAATGACACTAAATACATATCAGAGACCAAGGTTGATAACCTCGGCCAATCTCTGTTTAAATCTGATCTCGGCAACAAAACCATAGGTACATACTTAATGCGAACATAAGTGAAACTTACGTTCACATTAGGGAGCAGAGAGTTGGAGAATAATGCTTGGAGGTTGGAATTTACAAGCTAAAATTGGTTTAACACTTGTTGAAATTTTAAAAATTTACAAGTTGAAGTTAAGCCGATGTCATGTCAAAAAGAAATTGGTTTAACACTTGTTGAAATTTTAAGAAAAATTTACAAGTTGAAGTTAAACCAAAGTTATGTTAAAAGAAAGCTGGTTTAAACACTTGTTGAAATTTTAAAGAAAATTTACAAGTCGAAGTTAAGCCGAGGTTATGTGGAAAGAAGTATCTACATACTTGCCGAGATTATCATGGAAGACAGAAGTCTTGATAGCCAAAAGTAGAGTGGCATGTTTTAGATAAACACTTGAGAAAACTTTCTCACAACGATTTTCAAGTACTAAGGCAACGCCGAGATAAGTATTTAGCATGAATATCCGAAGTATGTTAATCTGAGGAGATTATACAGCTAAAAGGCATCAATTGAAGACATGCAAAATATTCTAAGCATTCAAACACTTAGTCAAAAAGGAAGACTTGCATTCAAAAGGAAATAAGGAACTTCGGCTTACAGAGGATTACTTGTTCAGAATACAGAAAAGGGCACATCGGCCAATTAAAAGAAAAATATTGTTCAAGAAAGTACAAAGAAAAAGAAAAAAAAAATTCTAAGTACTTGACTTGGCTTGATCAGAGGGGAGCATTGCAGTCCTCTCTGCTTCAAGCTCAACATCAATCTCTTACAAGGTTTTGTCAAGACTCTTTTCGGCACAACGTATTTCGGCTTCAGAAGTTGTTGGAGTAGGGGAGATGCCCTTGGATGCCAAGTCATCCTCCTCATCCTGAGTTAAGTCTATTTGCTCGTTGAGGGTAGGAGACTTGTTATCAGTGGCAGCCTCCCCATCCTCTTCGTCGACCTCGTCATCATCGGCATCATCTTCGTCTTCAACATCGTCCTCTTTATTCTCTGGGGGGAATGGCACTTGGAGCTTACTGATGTCGCGATGGTTGGAGTCCATAGAAACATCCAACTTGTTAAGGGCCGCCGTCCAACCGAGGTAGTAACCTCGGTTGCAACCCAGATTGACTTGCTCCCTATATTGGTTGCGAACGACAGCCTACCCCTCTTCGAAGGCCTTTTCATCCGCCGCCTTAACCTCGGCCTCTTTATTTGCAATGGCCTCCTGCAACTTGGCCTCCAGATCGACTGCTTTGGCCTTAGGAGCATCAAGGTCGGCCCTTGCAGCCTCGGCTTCAATTCTTGCCTCTTTGGCCTTTTCCTCAGCCAAACTTTGAGCAGTCCTGGCATCCTTGGCCTGGTCCATAAGGGCGCAGTTGCTGGCCTCGGCTTTGTTAATAGAGGACATGAGCTTGGCTACTTCTTTTGTTTTGTTCGCCAAGTCTTTCCTCATCATCTCGATCTTGGTGGCGTAGGAGTGAGCATGCTGAATGGCCTACAAAGAAATAAAAACAAATTAGCAAAATTTCACGAAGTATAGAAAGATTGACAAAAGGGAAGGAAAAATGGTTACCAAGACCGAGTGCTGCATCATGAAGGCAAAATCTTCATATTCATGAAGCTCGGCCATTCTGTTCATGTCCTCGGGCAGAAGAACTACCGTGGACAGGGCGGCGCCGACCTCAAGATTAGCAGCACAATCACCCGCGGTAAGAGGTCTGTCGTTGAGCATGATCTCAGGCGCCCAGACCATACCACAGGGATAGTTGCTGCCCTCCTAGTGGTCTGACCTCGGCTTTTTAGGAGGAGAGGCCTCGGAATCTAGGTCCTCGGCAGGACGCTTTTCGGCAGAAGGGGCGGTCTTCTCAACCTCGGCTAATTTGGAGATATAAACAGTGTCCTCAGAATCAATCTGAGTCACTGTAGCCTTCGCTTGGCCTTCTTCATGCGTTTTGGCTTAGGGGTTGGCTGAGGGGAGGAAGAAGACTGGACATTGAAAACACCAGGAAGGTTGGCGAGCAAGTCTTCGACAACTGCAGGTTTTCGGCCCACCTCATTGGTAGTGGCAGCGATCGTGACCCTTGTACCAAAATGAATTGCTGGTAAAGCTGTTGGTGGATTTGCTGGGTCGAAAGATGACGCCTCAACACTTTTGCATCTTCAACTTCGAGTCCTGCCTGCTGGTGCTTGCAGTGGAGCTCGACGTCGACGTTGGCGTTGAGAAGGTGAAATCAGCTGTGGAGGTGAGGTTGATGGCTGTTCTGCTGGGGCAGAAGTTGATCCCTGATCTGGCCGAGATGATGAGGTTGTGGCAGGAGTTATAGCAGAAGGGGAGGACTTACTCTTCTTCGGGATGTCGGGCAAAGTTGATTTGTATGTTAGGATGAAATTCAGAAGCAAAGGAGCCTTGCGCTGATTAACAGGCAAGTCCAACAACCTCTTAAAATCTCTACTGGGAAAGAAGTTCTTTTGAAAGTCCTTTGGGGACTGAGGAAGAGCTACAAAGACAAAACGAGCAGACCTTAGCACATACAAAAGTATCAAAATATAAAGACTTTAGAACGAGAAAAAGTGACACTTGGCTCTTACCGTCCCCCTCTTTGAATACTGATCGGCTTAAAGGGTACAGGTGGAGGTCATCATCTGGTGGGAACTCCCAGTTACCCGAGACGATGAAATAATTGTCTCCAGCACCCTTGTTGGAATTAGGGAGGTCGGCAATGAGTTTGTATTCGGTCGACCTCAGCTTTAAGTAATAAATGTAGCATTTTTCTGACTTAAGGCCACACATGGTATAGTAGTACTAGATGTCGGCTAAGGTAATCCTAGTGTTCTATTTTTTTGCTAAGGCAATTATGCCGTTGATAACTCGAAAGAGTTGATGGCTATTTACATTGGGTTAAGCTTATAGTAGTGAAGGATTTGGCGGAAGAGGATGTCAAGGGGAAACCTGAGCCCGCACTCAATAAAGGCTACTACTGGAAAGGGCATGAAATTGTCTTTGGGCATGATTGAGTCTTCATCCCCAGCCAACCTAAAGTGGACGTCGACGGGGATGGAGAACTCCTGCCTAAAGTGTTCAAGCTTCTCTAGGGTGTCTACCCTCCACCTAAACATTCCCATAATGTTGGCTAAGTAGGGAGGGAGTTGGATTTCAGAAAGAAGTGGTTTGTTAAGGTTTAGAGGACCTCGGCAAAACCTAAACGAATGCTGGGGCAAGAGTTTTAAGGATCTAAAAGGAATTTCTTTCAATTTTTCTTAAAGTTTGTAAGTTCTAGAAACAAGTCCCAAACCTAAGACTACATAAATTAGGACTGAAGTCAAGAATCTGGAAAAAGACACAGAAAACAAAGACAAGAGCACGATTCAAACTCAGGAAGACAAACAAGAAATCAAAGAACACTAAATAAATTTGTGCAGGTGTGCAAGGCCAAGAATAGTAGCAAAGTGGAGCGAGTGTGTGTGTAATTTGTACATAAAGGTCAAGAATCAAGAACTAATTAGACAAGCACAAAAAATTACAAGACAGGACTTGCTCAAAACACGCGCATGATAAAGTTTGAAGCACAGATAAAGATTGAAGAGCATGAAGACATTCACCATGGCAATAGACAAAAACAACGGAGTTTTAAACTAAAAACGGGGGAAAATAGTAACTCATCGAAGAAAATGAAGCCGGTGTGAGGTACGCCGAGGTCAGACGGTGGCAGTAAATGGAGAGGAGCAGCAAGAGCTTCACTGGAGGAGGTGAACGAAATGGTTGCAGAGCTTGAGAGCTTGAAGCAATGGAGGATTTGAGAGAGAGAGTTTGAATGAAAACGAAGATGCAAAAGTGAAACGGCGAATAGAGAGAGGGAAGTGATTTTGTCAAAACACGAAAAAGGCGGCAAAACGCAATTAGTGTGCCTAGGATGATGTGTTTGTCAGGTGGCGCACGTAAATGTGACGCGACTTAATGGCGCATGTCAGGTACGGTTCAATAGGGAAAAGACGTGTGGCAAAAACGGTTGAAATACTGTGCGTCACAGCTCATATGCGTGTGAAAACTCTTGGAGTTCTTGATTTAATGAAGCAACAATCTTGGCTAGGAGGACAATCTCGGCTAAATAAACTTAAACAAACTTGGTTCTTGGTTCTAAAACATTGATGCGAACACACGAAAGTGTTTATCATATGGAAGCCGCTGTGTGATAACCTCGGTAAGGAATGATAGAACAAGTTTAGCCGACGTGCTATAGGTTCAAATGATATAGGTTCTATCACCTTAGGATGCCGAGGTAATAGAACCTAGGGAGCAATTGTGGGGATATATTTTTTGGATAGCAACACGTGGCCAAGGTGGCACCGAAATGCCAGCCGATGTGCCACGTGTCCTTAACTTGACGCCGAGGTAATCTCGGCTAGGCCGAGGTTATCTACAGAGATACCGGAATCCGAGATGAGCGGATAAATTACAAGAGTCCTAAAATGAGAGAGAACTTCAACCTGGGTAAGGATAAAGCTCTTAGGGAGTTTATCTTTATCTATTTGAGAGTCCTAGATAGGCATCAAGCCAGAATCCATTGAAGCTAAGCTTCTATAGGGATCAGGTCAATATTGATTATAGAAGTAAGGCACCCTCGTGGGTCTAAGGTACGCTTTTTGTATTCTGAATAGTGAGTTAAGCACTTTTGCTATCTTGGAGAGATAACTGACTTGATCGTCGGAGTGTCCCCGGGTGAATGAACCATTGTCGGAGTCTTTTTCTTTCTGTGACAGGTCGTTTGGACGCAATCTATTCTGCCAGTGTTCTCCAACTGAGTACCTGTTTGGCAGTGTGGTCAGAAAACAACACATACACCTCTCATTTGTCTGCATTACAGGCACCTCATACATGTCTGAACCATTGATGGCTAAAGTAATGAATGACATGATTACCCAAGAAGGTAAAACAAATTTTTCTCTCCAACAT
The DNA here is from genome assembly GCF_055761805.1 of Camellia sinensis. Classification (NCBI taxonomy): domain Eukaryota; kingdom Viridiplantae; phylum Streptophyta; class Magnoliopsida; order Ericales; family Theaceae; genus Camellia; species Camellia sinensis. The sequence goes on from NC_138966.1 coordinate 105,572,053, forward strand.
TTGATATTTTCGTCTATTTGCCTATCATCCTTGTCACTTTTTATACACTCCATCGATCCAATCCTCGATGTATATCTGTTTAAATCTTTTATTTGTCAACATTTTTATGCGCTTAAGATGCGCCAAAATCCCCACAATGATTTCGACAAGACCTAAGGAATATTATTATATTTTTGGCATCTCAAATTATTGTATCAACTGTGTGTGTTTCCTATCTCTATAGTTTATTTTGATGATGTCAAAGCGGGAGAAAAAAAAATGATTTTGAATTGCTGTGCATACATATGATTTTGAATTGTTGTGCATGTATATGCTTTAAATATCTTATGTTGCAAAATTATGAAATAACTTGTTGATTTCTATTTTGTGTCAAATTCATACAAATATTGCCATCATCAAAAAGGGAAAGATTGTTAATCATATTGTTTAATTTTGCTGATGTCTAAAAGATTATTTGAAAATTTTGAATTTTTTTTTATACAAACTCTATATTATTTGACACAAAATATTATCTGTTTAAAATATAGGTTGTATGACATATTTGTTAAAAATATTATTTAAATGGAAAATTTTTGAAAATATCACTATTTACTTTTTGACAAATTTAAAATTGATTAGTTGTATTATTTTGACAAAATTGATTGATTGGTTGGCTGGTCACTATTTACTTTTTGACAATTAAAATTGATTAATTTTTTATTTTTTTTTACAAATGTGATATTAATGAATTATTCTTTTTTGATATACTCACATGGGATGATTGGTTATTTTTATTTTATTTAAGTGTATTTATAATCTCTTCAACAATTACAAAACTTTTAAGAGGGGTATATATATATATTATCTGATATGTATATGTATATATATATATATATATATATAAGTGTGAATTGAATTTTGTACTCAAAATTATGATGACTTGCCCGCAAAAGTGGACAAAAAAAAGGTGTGAAAGTTGGACAAAGGAAAAGTGGACTAAGAAAAAAAAGATATGCTGTCGAGTAGCGTCTTCTCTTCCAACGGGTATATTTTTTGGTATAAATAGAAGTGTTGTGTATGGAGAAAAATCAAGAACTTGAAGAGAAAAAATTCTGTGTGCTCCAAAATTTTGAATATTGTATTCTGCTCTTTCACTTTCAGATCTAAGTGTACCCTTTGTTCTTACACTTTCATATCTACTATTTATGAGAGAATTATTGTAAAAGAGTGTTTAAGTACCACCTATTTTTTTCATTATTTTTATGAGAGATTTTTGTAAGGGTGAGGCATTTATTGTTGAGTGAGGCTCAATAGATAAGAGTAAATCTTGTGCAAAATCCACAAGTTTGGTGAAGACTTGGTGGTGTATTAATTTAGTTTGATAGTAAAGAAATTCTCAAGAAGGTTCCTTAGGGGAGTGGATGTAGGCCTAGCAAACCGAACCACTATAAATCTCAGTATTTGATTTTCTCTCCATATCTCTCTTATTTTTCATATTGATAATTATTATTCTATTTTCTATTTATTAAATTTCTAAATATTGTGTTTATAAATTTTAATATTGTAATTTTTTTTTAAATAAGCCAATTCACCCTCCCTCTTGAGTTGCCTATCTGAGATAACACGGGTGAGTCCAACACGTAACTCAAACAAACCAGAACCGGCCCGTGACCACCCCTAATTCTGATGGTTGTGTTACCCAACCTATAAATTAGGAATAACAAAGGGTAAACAACCAATAGGTCCTAATAGTTAGACTTAATTCTCATCAAGTCCTATTGAAAATAAATCACGATAAAATTGTCGCTAAAAATAATTTTTTGTGACAATTTTTTATATATGTCGCTAAAAATTGACAATTAGCGACTTTTTTTGTCATGATTTTTATAAATTGTCGCTAAAACTTACAATTAGTGACTTTTTTTATGACAATTTTTTTTCATATGACCTATTAGACAACAAGTTCACTTATTAGGATTTACACGTAAGTACTCCAAAAGCAAACTCCTTTTCTTGTACAATGATAATATTAATTAAGAAAAATAATATATAAATTTATTTTTTTAAATTCGGTGATAATATTATTTCCCTTTTAGGTCTTACACAAGACGAGAAATAAATCATAAGGCTTAAATTAAATCAAATAAGTTAAGTGAAAATTAATAAAGAATCAGGAGCCAAGCCCACTACTGGATTATTTGTTTTTCCTCCCCATCAAACAAGGCAAATATCAAGCAGTTAACCATATATGGGGCTCATATTAATATTTAGACAGAATATTTTACAAAGAACTAAACAAATAAACAATAGGACAAGCATGAACAGAGCAACATTTTACCTGAACGTGGAGGGAGACAAAAACCTACTAAAGCCTCATTTGAGAATATGTTATTTTAGTAATTTTTTTACTTTTTACGAAAAGATATACAAAAAAAATAGAGAAAATAATGTAACAATTTATAATGATTTTTTGACTAAAATGGAAGGTTGTCAAACGAGGCCTAAGACTAACATGTCTACAACAACATCCCTGAGCGACAGTCAAACAGCTTTGGAAAAAACACAATACTCCTAATCAGTAATGTGGCCACACCCAAAAAATCAAATTCACACAGTTTACCGTAGTAGCATCGCACAACAAAGGAAGTTGCAACATTTCTACAATACGTTGAATTTGAATATTACCAAAATTATAGAGAAAAGAAGAGAATTCTCTACATATTATATCAAAAGTCAATTGCCTTAAGGCTTACATCATTATTTACACTAATACAAAGTTCTAATTAAATTGAAAAGTAAATCGAAAAAGACAATACTTGCTAATCAAGACTAAATCAAAGACGGTACCAAAAAAAAAAAAAAACCAAAAATAGAAATATTTGAGTTAAGCTCAAATGTGGAAACTAAAAATACATATAGTGGGAAAAAATCTAGCTCCAATTGGATTCGTCTAGACCGAGTTATATAGACGAATCAAATATTTCCTAAAACAGCAAAATCGTGAAATTAAAGGCTTAAATATTAGAATTTAACTGTAATCCATAGTAGGCCATGGCGAAGCAATGCGTACTAGTTGCCATGGCATTTTCCATGTCTCGACTGAATTTCACGTCATTCCAAGCACAAGTTGTTTTACCTCTACTAGTGTCTTTTGCCTTTGCCTTGTTTGTCCATGAATTTTAGAAATTTTATAGCCAAACACTCTGCATCACAAACTATGTCACACTAGAAGCCACATCACCTTATATTCAATCCATACCCTCAGTTGAACATGCTAACATTAAGTGAGCATTAAATTAAAACAAATTCAACATTATACAAAGATTAATAAAATTGAATCACAGACAAAATACATGCAGGCATTAAAAAATTAAGGCTTAGTTGACCTAGCTCACAATAATTACTCGAACCAAACTAACTTGTACAAACTTCAAACCAATGAAATTAGATAAAGAAGCTAGTACAATCACCTCTTAATTCTTTTTTTGATAGGCAATACAGACTTCAAAACTACTCTCAATTCTCTTTGTGACCAAACCATTAGAGTGCAAAAATTCAAAAGCTTACTATGAAAAAACCAAATAAGTATAGACTGTACAGTGCAATTACCATGAAATAGCTGATAAGCTTCAAATGCTAAGAAAGGAAGTGCTTGGATTGCTCTGTTAGATTCTTAATTTTTAGTGTGTTCTTGATTTCTTCTTGTTGGCCTTTGACTTTGCATTTGAGTGGCTTTGATTAATGTTTCAATCCGGCTAGGGTATGATATTTAAGTTATGATACTTTTCGTCTTGGCTTTTTGTGTCTTCTTGATGTAATTTGTCTATACACCTTGTACTTTTATATTGCATCAATGAATCTCTTTTTTGCTGACAAAAAAAATGCTAAGAAATGGAAGGTCAATTTCGACAAGCCAAAAAAAAAATGAAACTGATTTGTACCTGAGAAGGGGGGAAAAATTACATGTGAATTAGATTATAGATTTATCTATAGAAAGACCAAATATTAAGAAATAACAAAGCCCTGACCAAATAATGTACATAAATAGGTTTTTTTTTTCTTGTTTTTTGGGGTTGCATAGATAGATCAATTACAAGCTAGAGCACAAAGGAATAACTAACAACTCAACCTTAAATAAACATGATAATTTTGTTTTACTTACCATGGTCTTCTCAGCTTCCCTACCAACTCAGTTGGGGGGTTCCACACTCATTGCCGAGCTATTTTCTTGATGTGATTGCACCTTTCCAGCAGAATCAAATAGAGACTTTTTATTCCTGAATTTGATGAAAAATTATTTAAAATTATCTTCAACCCTTTCATCAAATGTTAATCAAATCAAGGGTGTTTTTTTCAATCAAATTGAGAGCTCGTCAAACCTTTTATCAAATTCAAATTTGATGAAAATTTAAAAAGATGAAGCATTGGAAATAAATTTTTTTATAATTTTTTTTTTCTTGTCAAATTTGATGAAAAGAAATATTTGGAATAAAAGATGAATTTTTAAAAAGATTTTTATGAAATGATTGTAATAGTTTATATGAAATCAAATTTTTTACTCAAATTTAAAATTAAATTAGCTGAGAAAATTAGTGAAATGTTGGAGATGCTCTCACTTAGACTGATACACATATATAAGAGCTTCTTCAATCCTTCACATATTCTTACATAAAATTTGATGAAAATGTCCTAAAAAACTATCTCCAATGCTTTCACCAACTTGAAAACTCATCAAAATCTTTTACTATCAAATTAAAATTTGATGAAATTTTAACAAGTCGATAAACAATTGGAAACTATTTCTTTTTCTTTTTTTTTTCTCCATCAAATTTGATGGAAAGTGAAATTTGAGTTAAGAACAGAAATTTTTAAAAAAAATTGATGAAAATTTGTTTAAAAAAAATTGAGTAATTCATATCAAATCAAGTTTTCTACTCAAATTCAGAATCAAATAACGACAAAACGGGGTGAAGGGTCAAAGAAAATAAGCATTTATCAGCAGAGAAGAGAAACCCAGAAACTTACATGAGTGCAGCATCATAAAGAGTTGTGTTGTGACCAAGATAATAATCTTGAGAAGAGAGAACCCAAGCACAAAGAGACCCATTGCAATTGTCATGGGAATAGCATGATGTATCCACTACAAATTTGGAGCAATGTACAGTACTACTAAGCTCTTCATTCCAAACCAAACAGAACAATTTACCACTCAAATGAAATAAATAAATGTCTTTTTGGACCCGAATATCCTCCATCTTCCACCCTGCTGTCCCCAACCCTTTGAGCTTCCCGGACAATAAATTCCCAGTTTCCCACTCGTACGCATTCACGCTGCGGTAGTTCTTGTCGTACCAATACAGAGTATTCCCAAACACAGCCGTATCTTTATTATCAACACGAGATACAAATCGATGGTCGCATAGATCGACATGGTGCTTGGAAGTCCAAATGTTTTGAGAAATATCATACAAGTAGGCTTGTTTTGAAGAATTGTAAGGTGTCACCATAATCTTGTGTAAATCCTCAAGACCCAGACACATTACTAAATTTTCACCCGAAGGCAACAAATCATCAGGAGGCTTGGGAAGAAAACTCCATTTCTTAGTGTGAGGATCAAAGACCTCAGCCCAGCGATCAGTTTCAGTATCTTCAGCAGGGTTTCTGATAGAATTACCTCCCATCACATACAGCTTTCCATTAACAACCACTGTGGTTGGGCAAGTTCTTCTCACATTCATAGATACGATACTCTTCCATCGGGGAGAGGGAGAGCTAGCATCCAAACAGAGGACATCTTTAGTAGGACGATTGTTATAACATTTTGGGGCACGATAAAATCCACCGAGGCGATAGATGGTAGAATCTACGCAAACCAACGAGCTATCAGAGTCGCATTTCGTTCTGGAAATCGGAGAGAGTCTCAATTTCTTCGTCCAATCATTATCATTATCATTATCGTCGTCTCGGTTCGATATGTTGACAACGAACCACTTCGTGTTACGTTTGTGAGTGGAAGCGCGAAAACACAGACATTTCTCGTATCGTTCCGGCTGATAAGTTGTTGCCCATAGCGTCGATATCTGACGCTGCCGCAGTAGCCGACGCAGTCGGCGACGCCGACGACGACGCGCACCACGCGAAGGCAGAGAAAGGCCAAGCATGGTTTTTCCCAATTCTCTTCCACTATCTCCAATTTTTAGGGTTCCAAGCTTTTACTTTGATATTAGTATAATTTAAAAAGTTTTTGAGATTTGTAATATGATTAATAAGTATGGTTAATAATAATATTATAATTAGTATTAGTACACTAATTGGTGTATGTAGTACCATCGCACTTTGCTTCCGTATTAGAGATCAAAATAAGGTTAAGGTTATAAGTAAAGAGAAAATTATATACTTTTATGAGATAATTGTTAAAAAGTTTAATTTAAGCCAGCTATAAAATATTAGATTCAGTAAATATTTTTTTGTTAGTAAATTTTTATTAGTTTTAAAGAACATGTTTTGAATTTTACTCATAATTTATGATTTTTTTGGTTGACTTTGTTTTTATTATCAGTTTAAATTTATATCTGTATGTTTAAATTTATATCTATTTGTTTAGATTATTTTTTATCTGTTCAATTTTTTTTTTCTATATCTGTGCAAAATCAATGGGCTTCTCTCTCTATCTATTTAAAATCTGTGAAAATCAAATATTTTCTTATTTGTTGAAAATTTTTAAACTTATTTTCTCTTATCTGTTGAGATCTTTTCTTATTTATTTAGATCTATTTTTTTTATTTGTTTAATTTGCAATATGTTGAAATTTGTTTTTTATCTGTTCAATTTGCATTTTTTTTTTTTTTTATGACGATATTGCTTAAGCAACTCTCACAGCAAACAAGATCACAATTTTTTTGTGTTAATGACAGAAACACAAAAATCACCATATTTTCAGCAAACAAGATCAATACATTCAAATATACATAGAATACATATAAAAAACTGTAACAAAATAGAGATATGTCCCACCGAATCAGACGAAAGCGAAGCAACCGATCAAAATCAACAAACCAAAACAAAACTTCATATAGATCCTCCGATTACCTTTCTTCATCAGACTCCAATTCTTGAAATTGTCATCAACAATGTTAAAGAAGTTGAGAGAAAGAGAGTCTCTGTGAAAATATATTATATAAAATCAATGTACATGGTCTCATTTACATAGGAGAAAACATAGCTATCAAAACATGCATATCTATCTATATGATATACATTAACAGCTACATATAGCTATCTAAACATACATATATATCTATATAGATATACATTAACAGCCCTCTTCAAACTCAAGGAGAATAAACATCAACCAACTTGAGTTTGAAAACAAGTTCAATGAAGTGGCCAGGAGGATAAGCTTTAGTGAAGATATAGCAGGTTGATCAGCAGAAGAGATCGGATGGAGATGAACAGTATCATGAGTGACATGTTGACGAATAACATGGCAGTTAATCTCAATGTGCTTGGTGCAATCATGAAAAACAACATTGTGAGCAATTTGAATAGCACTATGATTGTCACAATAGAGGTCAGTAGCACCAGAGGGGGTAACATCTATGTCAACAAGAAGCCAAAGAAGCCAAAGAAGCTCCTAAGTAATATCAGCAAGAGCACGGTATTTGGCTTCTATACTTGAACGAACAATAAGAGATTGTTTCTTGTTGCGCCAAGAAATAAGAGAATCGCCTAAGAAGAAGCAAAATCCTGTAGTAGAGCGACAGTCAGTAGGATCCCCAACTCAATCAGCATTGGAGAAGGCACGAAGTTGAAGCGAGGAGTGGACGAAATAATGAAGACCATGAAACAACGTGCCTTTGAGATAGCAAAGGATACGAACTAAAGCATCATAATGAGGTGTACGAGGAGTCGACATATACTCGCTGACAATATGGACAACATAAGCAATGCTAGGACGAGTAATAGTGAGATAGACAAGGCTACCAACCAACTGACGATACAGAGTAGCATCAAAGCGTAGAGTGCCATCAAGAGGAGTAAGACGACTCTAAGTCTCCAGTTGAGTGGAGGCAGTCGTGCAATCTGTAAGACTAGCACAAGCGAAAAGATCAGAGGTATACTTAGCCTGAGAGAGAAACGAACCCGTGGAATCATAAGAGATTGCAAGACCCAAGAAATAGCTAAGAGAACCAAGGTCTTTCATCTCGAAATGATGGCTAAGAAACTGTTTAAGGCGAAGAATACAATCCACATCATCACCAGTGATAATCATGCTATCTACATAAAGCAGAAGTAGGGTGGTCCCTTAAGTAGTTTTCCTCACAAAAAGATAGCAGTATCATAAGAATTGGAGGTGAAACCACAATCATGAATAGTAGAGCTGAACTTGGCAAACCAAGCTCGCAGGGATTACTTAAGACCATATAATGCATGTTGAAGTTTGCATACCTTACGAGGCGGATAAGTAAACCCAAGGGGAGGTTGCATGTAGACCTCTTCTAGAAGATCACCATTAAGGAATGCATTTTTCACGTCCATTTAATAAAGGTCCCGTTGACGGGTAGCAGCAACAATAATCAAGCAGTGAACAGAGGTAAGACGGGTAACAGGAGCAAAGGTCTCCTCATAATCAATACCATATTCCTGGTTGAAGCCTTTAGCAACAAGGCGGGCTTTGTATCTCTCAATAGAGCCATCAGAGTGTGTCTTGGTTTTGTACACCCATTTGCAGCTAATGACAGTCTTGTCAGAGGGAAGATCAACAACATCCCAAGTATGAGTTTTGTCTAAAGCCTGCAATTCATCAATCATAGCATGCTACCAAAGAGGATTAGAGCAAGCCTCACAATAGGATGTAGGTTCATGAGTAGAAAAAATAGTGGAACCAACAATATAATCATGAAAATGAGTAGAAGGTTGTGTTAGCCGATGTGAGCGAGACTCAACATGAGGTGAGGATCCCGAGGGAGCAAGAGCAGGACCAGCAGAGCGAGCATGCTCACGTGAAAGACCAGTAGGCAAGGATGTCTCTAAAGGGGCAGGCAGGGGCCCTGTATCAATCTCATCAGAAAACAGATTTATGGAAGGTTTAGTAAAAAATAGAAAGGGGAAATGAATGGATAAGCAGAATTGGGAGAGGGAGGAAAACATTTTGTGTTTCCAAAAAAACCACATGATGAGAGATACAGAGGCGTTGGGAGATAGGATCCCAACAACAATACCCTTTATGATCAATACCATACCCCAAGAAGTAACAAAGACGTGAACGAGATTCAAGTTTGTTGTGTTCATAAGGTTGGAGAAGAACAAAACATGCAAAACCAAAGACCCTAAGATTGATGTAAGTGGGATGAGTGCCATATAAACGCTCATAGGGAGTGTGATTATGAATGACAGGCGTAAGAATACAATTGATAGTTTAAGCAGCAGCGAGAATGGCTTCGCCCCAAAAAAATTTCGGACAAGAAGAAGAGAGAAGAAGAGCTCGAGTAGTGTCGAGAATATGCCTATGTTTCTATTCAACACGTCCATTTTGTTGAGACGTGCCGGGACAGGAACAATAAGGCTGAGTAACATGACTCTGAAGAAATCTTTATATTCCATTGCATTGTCGAAGCGAAAAAGCTTAATAGTTTTAGAAATTTGGGTTTGGACCATTTTAACAAAATTGTAATAAAGTTGTTTGAGCTCAGAGCGATTTTTCATAAGAAACAACCATGTAAAACCAAAAAAATCATCTATAAAAACAACAAAATAGCGTGCACCTCCCATAATAGGAGTAGGGGAGGGGCCCCAAATATAAGAATGGATGAGATCAAAAGGTGCAAGAGAAATAGAGTAACTTTTATTAAATGATAAAGCAGGTTGTTTGGCAAGTTGACATGGCAAACAATCTAAAGTATCAGAACTAATAGGGCCTAATTGACTACTAGAAATTAAAGACTTTAACCGACCAACAGAAAGATGTCCTAAACGACAGTGCCAAAGTTGAAAAGGAGATAAAAGATGAGTAGTAGTAGGAGCTGCAAGCTGAGAAGAAACCAGAACATGAAGGTGAATGAGTTCATAGAGACGTCCATGCTTACAGCCGATCCCAAGAGTCCGTCCCGTCCGAGGGTCTTGCACCAAACAACCAGTAAGGGAAAAGGTAACAGTTAGACTATGCTCATTCAATTAACCAATGGAGATAAGATTTAAGGTAAGAGCAGTCATAAGATACACATGAGATAAAGATAAGTGAGATGTGGAAACAGAACCAACATGACTTACAGACAAAAGAGACCCCGTCAACAGTATGAATAGAAGAAACATGAGGATGAGAAGATAGAGAAGTAAAAATAGTAGGGTCGGAGGTCATGTGATTACAACAACTTGAGTTAAAGTACCAGGAAGTGTTACTTGAGGTGACAACAAAGCAATAGAATGAGGAGTACCAAAAATGGGAGATGTTAGAACATGGCTTTGATATCAGTTTGAGAAAAGAGTAGAGTAGAAGGGTCTGTAGGCATAGAAGAAGATAAATCCTTTTATTCACCCAAAAAAAAAAGATAAATCCTCTAAGGTAGCAGCAGCAACGCGATGAACATGCAAAGACTTAAACTGATTCTCAGAACGTTGAGAGTTTTCCTATGAAAAACTCCCAGTGGAAGGACCATGACGAGAAGATAAACCAGGAGAGGCTCATACTAGATTGTGGAAGCAATTTTGCTGTAGATGACCAGGACCAGTCTTGTTGCAAATTTGGCAAAGTCGAACAAGACAATGAACTAGAAGATGAGTAGATGGAAGACCTCAGTTTAGACAGTAATTGCAAGCAATGGACCGCTGTTATGAAGGAGAACTCTGAGTTTGGGAATAGCAAGAACAGAGTTCACAAGGTGTGGATGGAGAGTACCAGGCCTAGTTTCCTCTAATAGTAGTTCAAAAATAGCTTGCTCAAGAGTGGGTAAAGGAGTGTGATGAATGAGAGATGCGCGCACCGGCTCAAAATAGGGAGTTAGATCTATAAGAAACTAAACCAATCATTGCTGGTTGCGATAAGTAATAAACAGGGCAGCATCCTCAATAAGGGACCATGGAGGTTTAGAGAGAACGAGCTGATCCTAAACAGAATAAATTTGGGAGAGGAAATCATTAATAGTCCGAGTTGGCTCTTAGCGCATACGGTGAAGATGACTCTGAACCTGATATTGGTAAGCAAGACCAGTAGTCTGATATCGGTCTTTTAAAAAATTCCAGATGTCTTTTGCCAGAGTGGAAACAAAGTCAAGTTGAAACCAACCAAACTGAAGGTTGATAGATGTAGCAGATGTATTCTGAAGCTAAGTGATGATCTGATAGTTTTTACTGTCCCAATCTTTCAAGCGGTCTACATGTTTGTCAACGGATTCAATAGTCTCTTGAGTGGGTTTGCGCACATCCCCAATGATAATACGCCAAAGTTTCTTTCCTTTGAGAAAGCCAGACATAGCTTGTGCCCATAAGACATAATTAGACCCGTCAAGAACAACTGAAATAGGGTGGTGAGAAAAGTCCAGGTGATCCATGAAGTAAAACAACACTATAAATAAAGAATCTAAAAAAATTGAGAGTACTAGTGAATTCAAAAGGTTAAAATCAGTGGGGAACCGGCCTGAAAAGGCCAAAAGCTATATTGAACCGGCCCACTGAAGAGGCTGAATTGGTTTGAGACTGAACTAGACTAGGGCTGACGTCAGCAGCAGCATGGGTCAGTCAGGCGCGAGCGGCTGAGGTAGCGCGAGTGGCACGAGTCTGTGGCAGCTACGCACACAAGTGGCTGAGGTAGCGCGTGTAACAACCCTCGTCACTGTTTACTGATTAACCACTAATTACTACTAAACTGAGACTGATTATGATTGGTAACTGAATTGATTGAAGTACTGAACTGACTGACTAAAATCTGGAATTGAATTGATTAAGTATATCTGTTTAATTGTATGTCTATCTGTTGACTGCTTGATTATCTGTTCATGCCTTTGTGTTTAACTACAAATTGAAGGCCTTATCGGCGGCCGAACCAGAAATTGATTAGTGTTTCATGATTAGTAGAACTTATGTGATTTAATGGTGTAATTATTTGAAAATCGATTCGGTATGATTAAATTAGGCTAAATGGTGTTAAATTGCGTAGTTTGACTTAATTACATTAGTGCCACTTAGTGGCCACTACCTTATACATTTTGAGACTTGTATACATTGAACCAAAACATTTCCTCAGCCTTATTTGAGAGCTCTAGCTGACCAAGAGAAAGTGAAAGTGAGAGTAGTGAATTCAACATAGAGATTTGGCTTGAATCTTGAGGAATTGAAAGCTTAAGTGCATAATTGAGCCTCTAGACTTGTAATTGAGGAACCTAAGTATGAATTTCCTTCTCTTAATTGTGTATTTAAGTTCCTTCTAGCATGGATCATGGTAGATTAAAGAGTTAAGTCATGAATTGGTTCAAAAGTGTTGAATTGAAGCTTAATTATTGCATGCATGGTATACTCTTGCATTTTAGAGCTTGTTCTTCATAAATTTGCCACATGCATGTCCATGTTTTGATCATAAACCATGTTTTCACCTTGTCTTTGAAAATATTGGCTCATTAGAGCATGAATTGAGCTTTGAAATGGTTTAAATTCATGCATGTTATGTTTGAATTATGTTCATGAAAATTGGTTTCAAATTAAGTTGAATTGATCTTCCTTTTGGGCCTTGATTTTATAAATTGAGCTTTGAATCATGTTATGCTATGTATTTACAAATGTTTTCCGGGGAAAAGGGCCCAAAGGAATTGGTTTTAATGCATTTGAACTTGGTTTGAGCTTGGAAGTTCAAATCTGGAAATTCCAGATTTTGAACTCACGCTCGAGCGGGGTGACTGGCGCTCGAGCGTGAAATTCGTGCTCCCAGTACTTTGCACTGTTTTGATGTCCGCTTGAGCGGAATAATTGACGCTCGAGCGGGACATTATGTCTCATGCTCGAGCGGGTGTCGAGCGCCCAATCGAGCGTGATTTTCACACATCCAGTACTTTTGCCCTGTTTTGCAGAACGTTCGAGCGTAAAAGTCTACGCTCGAGCGGATACCTTTGTCTGCATGTTCGCTTGAGCTAGTAAACCTACGCTCGAGCGGGACCTCTGTTTTTTGAAAATTTTGAAAATATTTTCTGAATGCATCTTTGCATCCTCATCCCATCCTAGGCATTCTTAGGCCTAGTTTAAGACATCTTAATGAGGATATAGATGTAGAACACACCGAGGCAAATTAGGGATTAAGTTATTATCTTTCCCAACTGTGTAGCTTAGTGTGTGTTCAATTTGTAACTGTGTAGGGTTGGTGACTGGGGATGCACTCTAGTTTTACTGTAGCCCAGAACTCTGTGAGTAACAACTGTGTAAAGATATGTTCAAAATGATTATCTTCTGAACAATTGAACTGTACTGCTTTCTGAACTGGTACTGTTAATTGAATGAATATATGTCCTATATTCTGAACTGTATTATGGCATCCTTAGCAACTACTGTTTACTGTTACTGTTACAGAGATTTCTGTCGGTTCCCTTGTTGAAAGCACTACTGTTTACTGATTGATGGCCATCATTTCCTGTTCGGTCTTTTAAGACCTACTGTTTACTGTACTGTTATGCTAATAGATGTACCACATATGACTGAATGACTGATATACTGAATTAACGAACTGTTTTCATTACTGTGAGGACATTCATTCTTAACCTCTTTACGCATTACGTTATTCACTGGGCTTTAGCTCACTGCTCATATATATATAGGTGTACAGACACCAAACCGCGGCTAGAAGCGTCGGGGTTAAGCTCCAGTTTTGTCAAGCCAACCACTATGCCTCACTGCGAGGTTCTGAGCCTGTCAAGCTAAGGCTATGGGGTGTTTTAGTCTTCCCTCCTTCTGTCCTGTTTTGTTAACTGTATAGACTGTTCCTGTACTGTTTAATAAGGATTAGGTCCCTGAACTGAATGATTGTACATACGTACATATTGTTTTGTACTGTTCATGTATATGTGTATGAAAAGTCTTTTTGGCATATAGACTCTCACAGTTCATTGGACATTGTTTACTTACTGTATTGGCTTCCGCCAGCCCCTGTACTCTATATTACTGTTCTTCTGTTAAGCAGGCCTTCGGTAATCTCGAATTACTGGCCGGTTACGGTACTAAACCCATGGGGACGGGTTTGGGTTGTGATAGAGTGGTATTATAGCGATACTTACCACGAGTTATACCGCACACACGTGTCCCAATGAGCTATAGGATGTCCTAGAAAAGCGATTAGGGCATTACATGAGCATGATAAGTGTGTGGCTATGACATCACTGAATATATGCTAATGTGTTAATCTGTTTAAACAAATGACTGCCTATGTTGGTAACTGTTATAACTGCCTATAGTAAAATGGATAATGCGAGAACTGCAAATGAATCTGAATCTGAATCCTCTGAGGTAAGAATGGCAAGACTGGAAAGAATGATGGAACTAATAACTGAAGGACTAGATCAATAACAGAATCAACAGCCCCCACCTCCTCCTCCGGTACAGCCGGAGCAGAATGTGAATGTTAATGATGGGGACATAATTGCTCTCACCCATAAGTTCAGCAAAATGAAACCGCCATCCTTCCAGGGAGGCCTTGAACTGTCAAAAGCTGAAGCATGGGTTCTCGAGACAGAAAAATTGTTTGAGGTTTTTCCGTGCTCCGAAGCACATAAAGTGCTATTGGCCACCTTTACTCTGCAAGAAGAAGCTAGAAGGTGGTAGATGCTTATCCGTGATGACAATACTGTTATGACTTGGGCTCAATTCAAGGGAGCCTTCTTTGAAAAGTACTTCCCTCAGTGTGTTAGGGACAGAAAAGTAACTGAATTTGAACAGTTGAGACAGGGCACAATATCTGTTGCTGAATATGAAACGAAGTTCACCGAGCTTGCTAGATATGCACCATATATGGTTGACATTGACTACAAGAAGGCCAGAAAGTTTGAAGGCGGCCTTAATGTTGCAATACTCGACAGAATAAATGTTCTGAAATTACCAAATTATGTAAATGTTCTTGACCGAGCCTTGATGGCTAAATCGAACATCGAGGCACTGAAAACTGAAACACCAGCATCTGAATGGCGTAGTAAAAGGCAGGGTTTTAAATTCAAGAAAGGAAAGCATAACCCATTGAACAAGAGACAGAATACGGGGTCAACAACTAGCCCCAACCAAGGGAATGGTTTCATACCACCCTGTTCTGAGTGGCAAGAAGCACAAAGGGGTCTGTTACAAAATATATGGAGCCTGTTATAGGTGTGGCAAGGTGGGCCACATGATTAAAGACTGCCCCTCTGCTCCACAAGCCAATAGTAAAGCTGCACCAAATGTGGCAGCATCAACTGTTGCACCAAAACCGAACCCCAAAGCTACCGGAAAAGAGCCCATGAGGCAGGGCCGAGTGTTCGTCCTAGTGTCGGGAGACGTGCAAAATACCGAGACCGTTGTGTCAGGTATTCTCTCTATTTGTACTCAAAATGCTTATGTACTGATTGATTCGGGGTCTACGCATTCATATGTGTCGCATGCTTTTTCGCGAAAACTGAATAGACCATTAGAACCTATGAATTATCTGTTAGGTGTATCATCACCCATTGAGGGATCTATGACCTGTGCATATATGTACCCTACTTGTGAAATTATTGTTGGAGATGCACATTTGTTTATTGACTTACTGCCCCTGAACAATGATCATTTTGATGTAATATTGGGAATGGACTGGTTAACGAAATACCATGCTACCATGGACTGTGTAATGAAACAAGTAGTTTTCCGCCCACCGGGTTTACCCGAATTTGTGTTTAATGGGGTTGAAGTAGTACCTCCTCCGTATTTGATTTTATCTGTGAAAGCTGTTAAATTGATTAGAAATGGGTGTAAGGGATATCTGTGTTCTGTATTGACTGTATCTACTAATGATAATGCTAACGTGAACAGTATTCCTATAGTCAGAGAATTCCCAGATGTTTTTCCAGATAATCTGCCGGTGGATTTGATTGACAGGGATATTGAATTTACCGTTGATGTGATTCCGGGAACGCAGCCAGTATCTAAAGCTCCTTACCGAATGGCTCCAACTAAACTGAAAGAATTGAAAGTGCAACTGTAAGAACTGCTAGATAAGAAGTTCATCAGGCCTAGCACTTCGCCATGGGGCGCTCCTGTTTTATTTGTGAAGAAAAAAGACGGCTCACTGAGACTGTGTATTGACTACCGTGAACTGAACAAGGTAACTGTGAAAAATAAATACCCATTGCCACGTATTGATGACTTATTTGATCAGTTACAGGGTGCTCAAGTGTTCTCTAAGATCGACCTCAGATCAGGATACCATCAGTTGAAAGTTAAACCAGAAGACATTGACAAAACTGCTTTTCGAACGAGGTATGGACATTACGAATTTTTAGTTATGCCTTTCAGAGTTACCAATGCACCTGCTGCATTTATAGACCTCATGAACAGAATCTTTAAACCATACCTTGATGACTTTATTGCAGTATTCATTGATGACATACTGATTTACTCTAAAAGTATAGAAGAACATGAACATTATCTGGGACTTGCCTTACAGACCCTAAGAGAACAGAAACTTTATGCTAAATTGTCTAAATGCGAATTTTGGCTTGATCATGTTATGTTTTGGGGGCATGTTGTTAGCAAAGATAGAATTTCTGTTGATCCGCAGAAAATTGAAGCTGTAGTAAACTAGCCTTGACCAACAAATGTGACAGAAGTCCGAAGCTTTTTGGGACTAGCCAGGTATTACAGAAGATTTGTCAAAGATTTCTCTAAAATTGTCTTACCGTTGACTCAGTTAACTCAGAAGGGGATATCATTTGACTGGATTGACCAAAGGGAATCAGTATTCCAAGAGTTGGAAACTCGACTTATAACTGCACCTATTCTTACCCTACCTTCAGGTACGGATGGTTTTACTGTATTTAGTGATACTTCTCATAAGGGTTTGGGATGCGTTTTAATGCAGAATGGGAGAGTTATTGCTATGCTTCCCGACAACTGAGACTGTACGAAAAGAATTACCCAACCCATGACTTGGAACTTGCCGCAATGGTATTTGCATTGAAAATCTGGCGTCACTATCTGTATGGGGCGACATGTGAGGTGTATACAGATCACAAGAGTCTGAAATACTTCTTCACACAGAAAGAACTGAACATGAGACAGCGGAGATGGCTAGAACTGATTAAAGACTATGACCTACAGATTTTGTACCATCTGGGAAAAGCCAACACCGTTGCCGATGCACTGAGCCGGAAATCGATTGGAAATTTAGCCTGTTTGCTCACCGGGCAGAAGGAATTGCTTTGTGACCTTGAAAAATCTGGAATTGAAATCGTTTTGCGAGAACAAGGTGGAATCTTAGTTGCTATTTATGCTCAACCAGCACTGATTGAAGAGATTAAAGAGAAATAGCAACTAGATGACTTCTTGAAGAAGATCATCGAAGAAAAGGAAACTAAACCAAGACCGGGTTTCAAATTTGAAAGTAATGTACTGAAATTTCAAGAAAGACTGTGTGTACCAAATGATACTGAATTGAAAAGAAGAGTTCTGCAAGAGGGCCACAATTCAAAATTTTCTATCCATCCAGGGAATACGAAAATGTACCAAGACCTGAAACTGAATTTCTGGTGGCCAGGAATGAAGAAAAAAATTGCTGATTTTGTATCGAAATGTCCTCAATGCCAACAAGTTAAAGCCGAACATCAACGACCCGCAGGCTTACTACAGCCCTTACCGATACTAGAGTGGAAATGCGAACATATCACCATGGATTTTATTGTGGGATTGCCTCGCTCCAGTAAAGGTATGGACTCAATTTGGGTTATTGTTGATAGACTGACTAAATCTGCTCACTTCTTACCTGTTAAGACAATTTATAATGCGAACAAATTGGCTATACTCTATATTGATGAAATTGTTAGACTGCATGGAGTGCCTGTGTCCATTGTTTCTAACAAAGATTCGAAGTTTATATCGAGATTTTGGCAAAGCTTATAGACTGCATTGGGTACTGAATTGAGACTGAGTAGTGCTTATCATCCTCAGACCGATGGCCAGTCAGAAAGGACCATCCAGACTTTGGAGGATTTACTGAGAATGTGTGTCCTTGATTTTCAGGGAAACTGGGAAAGCCATTTGCCATTGGTTGAATTCGCCTACAACAACAGTTATCATTCAAGTATTGGTATGGCGCCTTTTGAGGCATTGTATGGCAGAAAATGTAGATCTCCAATTTACTGGGCAGAAGTTGGAGATGGGCCTTTGCTTGGGCCCGAGATTGTATACGAAACGACTGAGAAAGTGAAACTGATACAACAGAGACTGAAAACCGCACAGAGCAGACAGAAAAGTTATGCTGATGTCTGAAGACGGGATAGAGAATATGAAGTGGGTGATCACGTGTTTGTGAAAGTGACACCGATGAAAGGCCAGACTTGTTTTGGAGTCAAAGGCAAGTTAGCGCCGAGATACGTCGGACCATATGAGATTATTGAGAAAATTAATCCGGTGGCGTATCAAGTTGCGCTTCCTCCTGAAATGGAGCATATGCACGTCTTCCACATTTCTATGTTGAGGGACTACCTCCGGGATCCTTTCCACGTGATAGAGCCTACTCGTATAGTGTAGAGTGATAACTACACTTACGAGGAACGGCCTATTCAGATTGTAAATAGACGGATCAAAAAGTTGAGAAACAAAGAGATCCCGTTAGTGAAAGTTGACTAGAAAAACCATGGTGGCGTGTATGTCACTTGGGAGAGGGAAGATGACATGGCTAAAAGATATCCTGAACTGTTTCCACTGAATCCTGTTTTCTTCCAAAACGAAGGTAACCCGAGTTTAGAGGACTAAACTCTTTTTTAGGAGGGGAGACTGTAACAACCCTCGTCGCTGTTTACCGATTAACCACTAATTACTGCTAAACTGAGACTGATTATGATTGGTAACTGAATTGATTGAAGTACTGAACTGACTGACTAAAATCTGGAACTGAATTGATCATAAACCATGTTTTCACCTTGTCTTTGAAAATATTGGCTCATTAGAGCATGAATTGAGCTTTGAAATGGTTTAAATTCATGCATGTTATGTTTGAATTATGTTCATGAAAATTGGTTTCAAATTGAGTTGAATTGATCTTCATTTTGGGCCTTGATTTTATAAATTGAGCTTTGAATCATGTTATTCTATGTATTTACAAATGTTTTCCGGGGAAAAGGGCCCAAAGGAATTGGTTTTAACGCATTTGAACTTGGTTTGAGCTTGGAAGTTCAAATCTGGAAATTCCAGATTTTGAACTCACGCTCGAGCGAGGTGACTGGCGCTCGAGCATGAAATTCGTGCTCCCAGTACTTTGCACTGTTTTGATGTCCGCTCGAGCAGAATAATTGACGCTCGAGCGGGACATTATGTCTCATGCTCGAGCGGGTGTCGAGCGCCCAATCGAGCGTGATTTTCACACATCCAGTACTTTTGCCCTGTTTTGCAGAACGTTCGAGCGTAAAAGTCTACGCTCGAGCGGATACCTTTGTATGCGTGTCCGCTCGAGCGGGACCTCTATTTTCTGAATGCATCTTTACATCCTCATCCCATCCTAGGCATTCTTAGGCCTAGTTTAAGACATCTTAATGAGGATATAGATGTAGAACACACCGAGGCAAATTAGGGATTAAGTTATTATCTTTCCCAACTGTGTAGCTTAGCGTGTGTTCAATCTGTAATTGTGTAGGGTTGGCGACTGGGGACGTGCTCTAGCTTTACTGTAGCCCAGAACTCTATGAGTAACAACTGTGTAAAGATATGTTCAAAATGATTATCTTCTGAACAATTGAACTATATTGCTTTCTGAACTGATACTGTTAATTGAATGAATGTATGTCCTATATTCTGAACTGTATTTTGGCATCCTTAGCAACTACTGTTTACTATTACTGTTATAGAGATCTCTGTCGGTTCCCTTGTTGGAACCACTGCTGTTTACTGATTGATGGCCATTATTTCCTGTTCGGTCTTTTAAGACCTACTGTTTACTATACTGTTATGCTAATGGATGTACCACATATGACTGAATGACTGATATACTGAATTAACGAACTGTTTTCATTACTGTGAGGACATTCATTCTTAACCTCTTTACGCATTACGTTATTCACTAGGCTTTAGCTCACTGCTCATATATATATGTAGGTGTACAGGCACCAGACTGGGGCTAGAAGCGTCGGGATTAAGCTCCAGTTTTGTCAAGCCAACCACTGTGCCTCACTACGAGGTTCCGAGCTTGTCAAGCTAAGGCTATGGGGTATTTTAGTCCTCCATCCTTCTGTCATGTTTTGTTAACTGTATAGACTGTTCCTGTACTGTTTAATAGGGATTAGGTCCCTGAACTGAATAATTGTACATACGTACATATTATTCTGTACTGTTTATGTATATGTGTATGAAAAGTCTTTTTGGCATATAGACTCTCACAGCTCATTGGACATTGTTTACCTACTGTATTGGCTTCCGCCAGCCCCTGTACTCTGTATTGCTGTTTTTCTGTTAAGCAAGCCTTCGGTGATCTCGGATTACTGGCCGGTTACGGTATAAAACCCATAGGGGCGGGTTTGGGTTGTGACAGTGCAAGTGGCACGAGTCTGTGGCGGCTACGCGCACAAGCGGCTGAGGCTGACGTAGAGTATGTGAGATAGCAGAGGCAGAAGCAAGTGACACACCGGTGACAAAAGTGGTGCGCGAGGGCGCGTTAGGTCTGATCTGAGTAGGTTGTTGGTGGCGTTAGAATCGTTAGAAGAGTCTTAGCACTTTGGTAGACTGTGTGAAAATTTTGGCGAACAAAAAAGATCTGAACAGTGACGGAACAGAGATAACTACCAAAAAATTTGAAGCTTTCTGGTTAATGAGCCATAACCTTGTGCTCTGATACCATGTTAAAGAAGTTAAGAGAGAGAGAGAGAGAGAGAGAGAGAGAGAGAGTCTCTGTGAAATATATTGTATAAAATCAATGTACTTGGTCTCCTTTATATAAGAGAAAACGTAGCTACCTAAACATACATATCTATCTATATAGATATACATTAACAACTACACATAGCTATCTAAACATACATATCTGTCTATATAGATATACATTAACAAATTACACGAGAGAGAGAGAGAAAGAGAGTCGTAGGATAGCTTAGATGTTCGGACTTGTTGTTCGGTCAGATTGTTGAGTTTCTAAACCTTGGGTCCTCTACTAGTTCCGCTATGGACGACCGAGACCACCCATTATCTTCAACCCTCTTCCTTCCCTTAAATCCATACTGTCGCCGCCATGACGAAACTCAAGAATAACGCAGTTCCTCAGGATTTTATCGAACTCCACCCTCCACCTAATCACTGCCCTTTTCTCTAATCTCAAATCACTAGAGGGAGCTCGATGTCCATTTCTTGAATTCTCTTGAATCAGCAGAGGCATGAAGGAGGAGCGAATCTTCAAAACTTTACAGATGAACTCGTTCATCATTAGATCTTCGGGACAGGGATGAGACGGTGGAGTCAGGAACGATGGATGACTATGATTTTAGAGATCTAAGAGTCAACAAGCAAGGGAGAGCGAGTGACGAGTGTGTGGATTTGATCAGTGAAGAAGGTTAGAAAAGGGATCTATGCCACGGAGGTGGCGCAGATCTGAAATCGGAGGCGATGTAGCAGTGGAGATGCTGTTGCCGGCTGTGGAGACATTACTGCCATTTTAAGCCCCATCGCCGCCTTATAAGCTTTTCTCTAACGAAAAAAGCTCATAGCCTTTGCGAGAGGGTGGAGATATCTCGATGCCATGCTGGAGTAGCGGCGAAGATTGGAAGGGCAGTGACGGAGAGTTTGAAAAGAGATAGAGAGAGAGAGACTTGGCTTATTTGGTAACAACTATTTTAATAATTATTTGATTGGTAAAGAGATTGATATGATAATTTATAGTAATTTTTTAACTTTTTGACTAAAACAAGTAGGGCTAGATATAGGGTTATCCGATCCGCACAACCCGTCCTACCCGACCCGACCCGACCCTACTCGCACACGTATGGGCGGTTTCGCAAATACAATAGGGTAGGGTGCGGTTTGAAATATTATAATTTTTCGGGTTGCGGGTGGGTTGCTGGTTTGACCCAAAACCGCTCGTATTTTTTTTTTTTTTTTGAAAAACCTGGACCGTTTGTCTTTTTGGAAAAACATGGACCGTTCAACTATGTAGATATTTTTTGCCCAAACAAAAGAGAAACCCTAATCTCAAATCAAAACATCTGATCTATCTGAGACTCTTCTCATCTCACTCTCTCATTTACGCAGCTCGCACGCACCGATCGAGCTTCGCAATCGACTCTCTCTCTCTCTCTCCGGCAACTCTCAGGTAAGGACTCTCTCATCTCTGTCTTTGTCTCGCTCTCTTTCCCCGATCTGTGATTTGTTTCTCATCTCGCTCTCTCATCTCTGTCTCTATCTTGCTCTCTCTCGTTTTTCATCTGCACAGCTCGCACCGATCGACCTTGGCAAGATCGTACCTCTCTCCAGCAAGTCGCAGGTAAAGACTCTCTCTATCAGATCTATCTCACTCTCTCTTTGTCTCTCTGTCTCTCTCTCTCTCTATTTTGTGTCAATGTATATGCCAAATTGTTTGTATTACAACCCTTCGCTTCTGAGTCCTGACCTGATGACATCGTTTTATAGCATACATTATTAAGAGAGGATCTTGTTCCATGAAAGCAAATATCTCCAAAATAAATTATCAATTTTAAAAAATGTTAATTTTCAAATGCATAGCATAATATTTATATTTGCTATAGGGAATGAAGAGCATTTCATAAGGTTTCTCTTATGTCCTGTAAGTAGTCCTTATCTATTAATTGTATGTTTTCTAGATAACATTACATGGCATTTGTTCTTTAGATAACATTATCTCCAGATAACTGTATGTTTTGTAGATTATTATTATTATTATTATTATTATTATTATTATTATTATTATTATTATTTGTGATTACCCAATTGTTTAGTGTATGTCCATAGTTGTTTAGTGTCTGTCTGTAATTTGTTTGGTATTGAATGAAATTGAATTTGAATTTTGCTATTCTCCTATTCTATTATTTTTTAAATTGATTTTTTTGAATCTGAATTTAAAATCTTATTGTTATGTCAAACTTGTGGGCTTAATGTATTTTCTCAAACTTTAATGGAAATTAGTTTAATTACCCAATTTTTAATTTTTCTCAAACACAACTGTTTGCATTGCAGGTGAAATGTTAAGCTCTTTCTGTGACTTGTTTTTTCCATTTTTGTTGCAATGTTAACTAATAAGCCATTGAAACTAGGGGAATGGCAAGTTGGAAACCATTAAATGTCCTTACTTTGGCCATCAACTTTCTTAAACAGAAACCATTCAATGTCCTTACTTTGGCCATCAACTTTCTTAAGCAAAAACCATTCAATGTCCTTACTTTGGCCATCAACTTTCTGAAGCAAATCATGTTTTTGATTTTCCTTTTCAATTTTTATTGACCATCTTACCACTAAATATTCCAGCTCCATAGTCGTAGATTTTAGCATTTGAATCTGAATTGAATCTAAAGAGACCAAAAGCTAATTAACTGTGTGTCTGTTAAGTAATTATTTGATGATCTAACTAAACTGAATTTGAATTTTTTTTTTAATTTGAATTGAATTTGTATTTTGTAGTACAGTTTGAATGGAGAATACTATTGAATCTCCCACAGTGAATCTTTTACCTCTGTAATCCTCTAATTCTCAAATGAATCCCCCCTTAGCTGAACCTGAACTTGAACCTAAGCCTCCTAGACCCCCAAAGAGAAAGAGTGAGGGTGGAGGGGGGAGAGCACCATCCACAGTTTGGGACCATTTTGATAAGGTTTTTAGGACGGATAAGAAGCGTAGAGTCGTATGCAAATATTGCAAGAAAGAGTATTTGGCTGACTCTAGACTTCATGGGACTAGCAATTTAAGGAGTCATACACCCAATTGTAAAGAATATCCAAATAGGGATAAAGATGGTCAACAAACATTAAATCTTAAACCAAAACAAAATGAAGAGAGTGTTGATGAGGTTGTAGCAACAACTTTTAATTTTAATGCTTGTAAAAGGTCTCTTGCGGAGATGGTTGTCATTGATGAGTTGTCATTTAGATTTGTGGAGGGAGTTAGGTTTAGAAGATTTTGTAATGTCATACAACCCAAATTCACACCAATCCTCTCTCGTCATACCATATCTAGAAAAGTGCTTAGCATATTCAAGAATGAAAGAGATAAGTTAAAGAAGGCCATAAAGGGTGGTAGAATTTGCTTTACTACGGACACTTGGACATCTATTCAAAATTTGTGTTACATGTGTTTGATTGCTCATTTCATTGATGATAAATGGAAACTTCAAAAAAGAATCATAAATTTTTAACAAGTTGAAGATTACAAAGGAGAAACATTGGGTAGGAAAATTGATTCGTGTTTGATTGAGTGGAACATTGATAGCATATTCACCTTAACAGTTGATAATGCTAGTTTTAATAATCTCACCATTCAATATTTGAAAATAATGACCAAAGATTGGAAGGGGACTATTTTGCAACATGAGTTTATTCACATGCGTTGTTGTGCACATATTCTTAATCTCGTTGTGAGTGATGGGTTGAAAGAAATGGACGATTCTATTGCCAACATTAGACTTGTAGTGAGATATGTGAGGTCTTCTCCTCAATAGGCATGATGCTTTTAAGAAGTGTGCGGCCACACTCGAACTTGATTCAAAAGCTCTTGTATGCCTAGATATACCAACTAGGTGGAACTCTACCTATTTGATATTGGAGGCAGCCGAAAAGTATGAGAAGGCTTTCAACTGCTTGAAGTTTATGGATTCCAATTTTGAACCTTATTTCAAGGATGTTGATGGTGGCATAAGGAGAAGTCCGAATGAGTTGGATTGGAAAAATGTAGATTGTTTTTGAAGTTTCTAAAATTATTTTATCTTGCAACTAAGAAGTTTTCGGGGTCTCTCTTTGCTACTTCCAATGCTTTTTACAAAGAAATGTTTGTTATTGAAAGAAAAATTAATCAATTAATTTTGGAAGAGGATGATACTTTGAGCACAATGGCAAAGACTATGAAACAAAAGTTTAGCAAGTATTGAGGGGATGGAAGTAAGATCAATTTGTTATTATATGTTGCGGTTATTCTTGATCCTACCAAAAAATTGGCATACTTGGAGTTTTGCTTTTCAAATTTATTTCTTGGAGATAATAAGAAGATGGAAGATATGCTAGACAAGGTTAAGAGCTGTTTGAGTCGTTTGTATAGCTATTATGTCACACTTTATCCCTCAAATGAGAAACTTTCAAGTGTGAGTGAAGTTGTGAATATGGTGGAAGATGATGATGATCCTTATTCTTTAGTTGATTCCAAATTTAATTCCTATTTGGAGGGACGATGCACTAGTGAATCTAAGTCGGAATTGGAACAATATTTGTCTGAGGTTGAACATTTTGCAAAGAATCAAACATTTGAGATTTTGGATTATTGGAAGGTGAATGCAACCAAATATAGAGTGCTATCGCAACTTGCAAGGGATGTGTTAGCCATGCCTATTTCTACCGTTGTATCGGAGTCGACTTTTAGTATGGGGGCGTATTCTTGACCCATTTTGTAGTTCACTGTCGCCTTCTATGGTTGAAGCTCTTGTTTGTACTCAAAATTGGCTTCGAAGCAACCTTTCAATTTCTCTTCGAAAGGCGCTGGATGATGTAGAGGAATTTGAGCAATATGACTCGGGTAATATGAGAATTTATTTGTCTTCATTTTTTTTTTGTATTGTTCATTTTGTAATGTAATTTTTATTGATCTTCTCTTGTTGACTCCTAATAAGGTACTTTGGAGTCAAACGCATCTTCAAGTTCAACATATAATGTTGATGCTAATACTATAATTGAACTCTAATCCATTTGTTCATTGGTAAATTTTTCATGTACTCAACACATTTTCTTACTATATTGAGATGCAATATATAGACATTTATTTATCTTTTCATTACTTTATTCTTTCAACTTTTTTGTCAAAGGAATTATGAAGATTGAAGATTAATTTTTTTATTTTTTAGCTTGTTTTTGTGCAGGGTTCATCAACTAAATGCATGAAATTGAAATTTGTGGAACTTGGATGTGATTCATGATGATGGAGTTTGAGATATTGTGTTGCAAATGTTTTCATTTTATTTGGCAACAATTTTATTTTATTTTTTTCTTGCATTTTGGATGAATGTAATAGTTAACGAAGAATTACTTTTACGTAAGCTTAGGATTTTAAATGATTTTACTTTAATTTTGTATTATTGGGTAGTAGTAGATGGAGAATGTTGAGAAAGTAGTTGGAGAATGAGATTGATGATTTAGATAGGATTTTGAATGATTTTATTTTAATTGTATTGTTGGGTAGTAGATTAATTTTGAATGAGTTTATGATTTTGAATGATTTTAAAATTTTGAATGATTTGTTTTGGTAATAGATTAATTTTGAATGATTTTAGAATTTTGAATGATTTTGAATGATTTGTTGGAGCATTTTAGAAATTGGAAGAAAATGACCAAAAATAAATATTTACAAAATGGGGAAAAAAATTCAAAAATTAATTTTTAAAGAAAAAAATCCAAACCGCAAACTGCCCGCACATCCGCAAATCCTATATGCACAAATCGCAAACCGCATTGCGGGCGGTTGTGGTTTGACTTTTTCCCAAACAGCATACATGCGGGCGTATCAAAACTGAACCGTAAACCGCGCAAAACCGATCCACGAGCCCCACCTAAAAACAAGTAGTTGCCAAATAAGGTATAATTAAAAATCTCACAAATCATAATTAAAATAGTATCATAATAATAAAAAAAGGTAATTATAACTAAAGAAGATAATGATATAATTAGGGGTACATATAGTATGTGGTATGTATAGTAGAATTCTCCATAAAATAAAATTTGAAAGGTAAATTACAACTACACCTACGTAGTTGGTTTAAAATATGGATTGCTCCCTATAACTAGAGAAATTATATATATTATTTTGTTAGAATTTTTATTTAACAGAATTAATAAAAAAATTAAAATTTCTAACTATTCTCCTATACAATAATAAAATTACCTTAATTATTAATTGAAATATATTTCTAATTAGGGATGTGCACAGTGCGATTTAGACGGTTTGAGAGTAAAATTATAAATCAAACTATTAATAACAGATTGACAAATAACCACAATTTAGGTAGTTTGAGGCAGTTTTAATTTACTAGTTGATTGAAGAATATTCTTAAGCAATTATCATCCATTTGCATAATATAATACTAATTTGCACAATATTTTTTATGTATATAACACAAACCAATTTTACAGAATATTTTTCGTATATATAACTACTAATTTGTAATAAATTTCATATCTTAAATTTCTCTCACACTCATTTTATTTGGATTAATTGTTGAAAAGTCCAAATTA
Source organism: Camellia sinensis (assembly GCF_055761805.1). Lineage (NCBI taxonomy): Eukaryota > Viridiplantae > Streptophyta > Magnoliopsida > Ericales > Theaceae > Camellia > Camellia sinensis. Next base: position 105,599,643 of record NC_138966.1, read on the forward strand.
ATGAGGGTATAAGACATTAGGTCTAGTGGATTTTTTTTGTTGATGAGAGGTTCACCTTTTGTAAAATAGTTTGGTAAGAAATCATTTTGTTTGTTTTGAAGGACATTTTGTTTCCAATTTTACTTATTAATTTATCTGTTGACGTTTTTATCTATTGACTTCCGTTGGCTATCTTTTCAAAAAAATTCCTATTTGTTCAAAAAATTTCCTTATATGTTCAAATTATTTTCTATTTGTTCAAAAAATTCACCTATCTGTTCAATTTGTTCCTTATTTGTTCAACTTTTTTACTATCTGTTCAATTTTCCCCCTATCTATTCAACTTATTCTCATACATACACAGATATATATAGACATACAAAGAGAGGTCCTACAATTTTATCTATTCAAATTCTCAACAATGACTATTTGTTCAATTTTTTAAACAACGTTTAACTAAAATCATGGCTAACAATTGCTAAAAAAAATCAGGAACTACAACCACACAAAAAAGAAAGAAAAAAAAGAAACAAATCTGGAGAAACATTATAGGTATTTAACACAAGTATGTGTATGTATGTATTCAAAATTAATTCTCTAATCAGTAAGTTGAAGAAAGAGAGAGTGCATCTCTAGAACAATGTTTATTATCTGTTCAATTACTCTCCAGATCTGCTCCACTACACTACTATAACAGAAAATCACACCACAAGAAGCCCTTCTCTCTTTCTTTCAATTTGAAGCCCTTAAAACCCCTTTCAATCCATGAATAACAGACCAGGCACAACAACTGTAACACCCCCTAAATATATCAATAAAACCATCTTACAATATTTACCAATTAACAATATATTTCAAAATATGATTCAGTTATACAAAAGATGACAGATACAACTATACATTCATAAGCCCTAACCCTGAATCTATAGCACGTGTCATAAGTAAGAGATGTGAAATAAGAGTTAAGCAGATATATAAATACCCTAGTGGCTATAACTTTTTAAGACGGTGCTTGGTTATAACAAAAGTGAGTTTAAACTCAATACAAATAAAGCCCTAACCTTGTACAAATAAATACAACAAAAACGAAACAAGAAGCTCTTGGATCCTTGTCCTCCCAAGTTATGGCCTTGGCGGAGGTATATTATCAACACCTGAAAATGGTTTTCTACATAGGGTGAGCCAAAGCCCAATAAAGATACTCTAACACAATGTATGAATCTTAATAGAGTTAGACGGTGAATGCATATGCAATGCTCGCGCCAAACATTTTACATCTCTTTCCAAAACCATGCAATGCCAAGCTACATCACAATTCAAGAATTTATTTTCTTTACAATAGAAAATAGGGCAGTTGATACAACACTGGAAATCTCTAGGATGTGTCTGCAAGTAGGCTACAAGCACTACCAATTGTCATTTTTACAGGTACTAATTGGAAGACTCGACATCTATTTGCGAGGGTTTTTGGACTTTCACCAAGGACACACAGGCCAACTTAATACAACAACTATACTCCCTACCTAGATTCACCAAAGTATTCACCAATTTTCTCAAAACAATAAACATTTTCAATGTATTAAATACGTTACAATGCTCAATCGAAATGGATGAGAAATTAGTTTTAATTTACCTAATTCTCATGTAATTTCTACAACAATCATAGCTATCCTCCACCAATAGCCCAAAACAGATATCTCTAAACAAATACATAATTTTCAATAAAGATATACTTTCCAACATTTCAAGATAGGAGTGATAATTCATATCCAACTCCACCACCACCATCATCATTATTCTAATTTCATAAAACCAATCTCAATTCCATTTTCTCTTTACAAAATCCAACATTCACATTTTTAGGGCAAAAATCCCCTTTATTTGAAAATCAATTTTAAAGATGAAAATCTTGCATCTTATCACAACTCAACCATATCTCCAATTTCATAACCATTTGCAAGAATCCATTTGAAAACCCTTCTTTTGATTTCAAACAAAAACCCTAAATTTTTATAAAAATCCCCAAATCACAATATCCTTTTTAAAAGACAAATAACTAAGTTAAAAATCATAAACATAGTCAAAGTAATCCCTACCTCAAAGAAGAAGACACAAAGGAAAGATGGGTAGAACTTGATGGTACCAAAAACGCGAACTTCTCCGATTAAACGAAGCCCTTGACGTGCTTTACCTTTTTATCAAAGAGACTAGAGTAAGGAAATGTACAGATCGAGAGTATTCGGGTCAAATGTCCAAGAACTAGAGAGAGAGTGTGTGTAAATCTAAAGTTTTGAAATGTTTAGAGAGAGAGAGATATGAAAAAGTGACTCAAAAAGTGACTTTTCGAAACTAGTATACATGCAGACCGCTCAAGCGACCAAACCCAAAAAGTGAGACCGCTCAAGTGAACAAAGTACTACTCGAGCGCACAATGACATGCTCTTAGAAGTTTTACAGATAAAGGCTAACCGCTCGAGCGCAAGAAGGATAGCTTGAGCTAACACTGCTTGAGCGCAAAAATGATTGCTCGAGCTAAAAACACCACCCTGCTAATAGTTTTACAGGATTACAAAAGTACTAAGAGTTCCAAAAGATCGCTCGAGCGCAAAAAACACCGCTCGAGTGAAGAATGTCATACTCTCAATAAAAAGTACTGGAAGTTCTCAAAGTTTGCTCGAGTGCAAGAAACTTTGCACAAGCGAAAGAGCCAAAAAACTGTGTAGTAACAATTTTGAAAAACTAACTCCCAACCTGTTTCAAACACAACCAAGACATTCCAATAACCAACTCAATAAGGAATGAAATGAAAGAAAACATGAACAACCATCAAGAAGAAATCCCGAATCCAAAACAATGAACGGGTCAGGTTTAAACCAGAATCGTTATAACAATATCAACGCCATCAGCGGCAATGATTTCTAATTCGAGTTTTCTTTGAACATAAATATTGTGAATTGACAATAGCGTGGGCAAAATCGAACCAGAGGTGAGATTTCGGAGATTAGCAAGGGATAATCGAAGAGGAACAATGTGGTAGCATAGGGCGGTGATGTAAACAGAGGCTGAAGAAGTCATGTCGAGAGAAAAGAGTCGGTGGCGATGAAGATGGTGAAAGGAGTTCCCGCAAGGAGGTCGAAGTAGAGATCTGATGGGTTGTTTTACACACCCAAAATAAACACTAATCTGTACCAAATTCCTTAGAATAATGGTAAGTCCAGGTATCGATCCACATGGACAAATGTGAAATTAAACTAATTTAATTGTTAAATTCCTAAATTAATTTTGATAAACGAGATAATTGTTCATAAACTAATAATAATTAAAATACTAGGAAATTCAACGAGCAATTAAAAGTAAAATTGGAATTATTGATTTTGGGAAAAACCTAGGGTAATGAATTCACCACTAGTTACATAAATAAGGTCTCAATTTGAAAATTAATTATGTTACGGTTCGAACCAAATAATACCTCGCAACCACAAGTTCGAAGCATTAATCGAGAGAATTATCACGTTTAATGTATAGGAACGAACCATCTCAAGTAGCACGAGTCATTCGCTTTAAACTAGGGTAGCAAAACGACTCGTCTCTCGTGGTATGACTCATCTCATACCTTAAATATGAAAAAATAGAAAACCATGTCATAGAAAGCATTCAACAATCGCACAAAGAAGAATACTTGAAAAAATAATGGAAAATATATTTAAACACTTCTTAAATACCATACAACTTGTTCAAACCATTACCTAATCAAAAACCAAAAAGAAAACCTTATTTACTTGGCTAGGGTTTCATGAAAACCCTAGAAATAGAAACCTAGCCACTCATGGAGGCATGAGAAAAGGTAGAAGAATAAGAAACCCCTATGGAAAATGTTCTTGAAGTTTGAGAACCCTCACCCTTCTTTCCAAACCCTAGCTCTTCTTCTTTTTTTGGAATTTTCGGAACCGTAGAGTAGCCTCTTTTTCTTTTTCTTTTTTTATTTTCAGTAGAACAAACTTGAAATTCTGCGCACGCATCCCTAGGTGGGCCGCTCAAGCGCCTACAATTTGCATGTTGCCTGCCAAATCTGTACAAGTGTACAAAACACATCATCTTTGTCAAATAAACAAAATTCAAAGACTATAAATGTACTTTAAGCGGCCTTAATGTAGTGCCTTTTGGCCTACATCAAGGTCAAAGATGGTGAATGCGTTACCAAAGAGGTTGTAGCCTCTAGTTCTAAACACAGCCAACATCGATTCTAGTTCCTCGTTTGGTACGGCGGCGACGGTGGAGGTGGAGAGGATGAAGGATATGAAGATGGTAAAGAAATAGAGAGTGAACATCTTGATAGAGGATGAAGGATATGAAGATGGTAAAGAAATAGAGAGTGAATATCTTGATAGAGAATGGATTAGGATTCGCTTTCGTGGCGGTGTTGATCGACTGTGTGGTGGTATTGGTGTGGCGGCCATACAGATTTGAAATCTGTGGGGATTTGTGTTGATCCATACAAACGAGCGGTGTTCAAAATTGTGTGTGTGTGTGTGTGAGAGAGAGAGAGAGAGAGAGAGAGAGATAGATAGATAAACGGAATGTCGAAGATAAAGAGATGAACGGAACGTCAATGGCGGCGGAGAGGTAACAGAGACGATGAAATGACGACGGCGAGGAGGCTATGACGAAGGTGCAAAAGAGAGAGAGAGAGAGAGAGAGAGAGAGAGATGAGTAGAGAGAGAGATGAGTAGATAGTAGGAATTGGAAATGAGAATGAGGAGAGAGACAAATATATAAATTTAGTAGGGATAGTTTGGTCATTTTGTCTGAACATGTCCTTGTGGACAAAATATTTTTGGGCTTGGACTTTTACACAAAGATAATTCAAATTTGGATCTTTGGATGGAGAGCCCTATTTATTTTGATACTTCATTAGAGGTTAAAAAAATGTATGTATTAACTATAGTGGAGTAAAGCGATTTTCAAAGAGGATTATAAATTTCAAAATTTAATCTGCAATTAGCAGATGAATTAGTGCGCATCGAAACGAATTGGACTGTATTTTGCATAGATCTATTTCTGATATCATTAAAAATTGTTAATTGACTTGATGATTTATTAATAAAATGGGTCATTTGTTATGCAAATATAAATTTGAAGGGAAAAATTGTAATTTTTAAAATTGCAAGGGCATTTCATATTTTAATAAAATCTTAGGAGATGTATTTGTAATTTACCCAATATGAAAATTTTTATTGACACATAAAGATAAAATATAACAAATGATACCATTTGCAAATGGTGTGGAAAAAACAAAATACGCAACTTAAAATATATATCTCAATGTTAAAGAGGTAATAATATTATTTTTTTTAATCACACCATTAACAAATTTCTGAAGAAAATGAAACTAAGTTTATATGAATTAAAAACTTTAAAGGAGTCTAGTGTAATTATATTAAACTTGTGACATTTATTATATTTTCTTCAAATTTTAAGAAAAGTCAATGTAATTTATTTTAAAAATTATACAAAAAGAGTTTTATTTTAAAATTAAGGTCTCTATTAGGCCATCTCCAACGTTGCATCAGATCTTTTATCAAATTTAAATTTGATGAAAAATTAATGAAAACGGTGCTCCAACCGTTTTATCAGATTGATATCAAATGAAGAAAGCGTTTATCCTTTTATCAAATTTGTAGATGACCGTTAGGCCAGACATCCTTCTGAATATCCTCTCAAACAATTGGGTTTTCTTTATTCGAACCCAACTTTTGCTCATGTCTGGACATCCACTCGAATGTCCTCCTGAAAAACTGGACATTTAATGAAAATTTTGAATTTAACATTAGAGTACATCATATTAGATTAAATTTTTCATCAAAAATTTGCTTATATTTGATAAAAAGTTTGATGCAACACTGTAGATGCTCTTATGTCACATTATTTGTATAAAATTTTGGAATATATTTTCATAAATTCATTTTTTATTATTTCAATAAGTGCCGTAGATGACGTAGTTATCAAAACACCATTGATTGAATAAGGCCAGGCGCGCCTTTGTCGATTCAAAGACTATGTTCATGATAGGAAATTTATTTTTATTAATAATTTAAGTAATTTTATTATTGTAAAAAAGAAAAAAAGTTACGAATTTTACTTTTTCAGTTAATTTTGTTAAATAAAAAATTCTAGAGATATTTATAATTTTTCAAATGATAGGAATAATTTGTATTTCAAGCAAAACTCATGGGAGTATTTATAATGGAGGAGAATTTCTTTCAATCCAAAATCTGGATTAGAGGGGTCTGTTTTGGCTCATAGAATTCATCACGGGTCTCGTTTTGATAATTCGAATTATTTTTTTTTGTTGAGTATTTTATGTATTTCATCTACACAAAAAATTAAATCAATTCGATAATTATAACTTGTTCAATTTATCATGTTTTTCACTAAAAAAAATAGACGATAATTGTATTTTTAAAAAATAAATCATATATTTTATTAATAATAAAAAGAATAAATTGAACCAGTTGCATTTATCGAATTAATTTTTTTTTGTATGCGAATAAAATATACAAAATATTTGATAAATAAATAATTTAAATTATCAAAACAATACCGTAAGGGCATGTTTGATTAGGTGGATTAGAGTATGGGATTGAGATTATTAATCCGTGGGCCCAATTATCCTATGTTTGTTTTAGCATTTTGGTTTAGGATTATTAATCCAATGGATAATTAATCCAACAAATTTGTAGGATTATTAGTAATGGGGTAGAGGTAAGATTATTAATCCAATGAATATTAATCCAATTGGATAGTGAATACCATACTAATTTAATAAAATTATTAATACTTTACTATTACTCTTGTGAATCAAACATGACCTAATAGATCTCCCGAGCCGAAATAATCCCCTCCAAAGATTAGGTTGATTCTTGAGAGTGCGTTTGGTCCAATTGTTTTGAGAAATATCGAACACGTGAGCTTCATTCAAATGGTATTAACCAAACACAGCCCAACCAAAACTAAAACTAAACCAGCATATAAACCAAACAGGCATAAGCATTAGATCGGTAAAAGGGCAAACATGTTCGTGCATCTTCTTCTTGGAGGGCGTCGAAGTCGTCGACTGCGACGTCATCATCGATCGTCGCCATCAAGTTATTTTCAAGAAAAACGGTACGAGAGATCGCTGTGGTTTCGCGCCAATACTCACAAAAGTAACATGAAGTGGTACGCGGTCGACATTTCGAACCAAGATAGTAGTGGTGTCGATGATGAATGCAAGAAATGGAACAATTGCGTGAAAAGAGGAGAGAAGAACAAATTGAAACTCATCCCAATCTCGAGAAAGAAATATTTCTATAGCACCTTAGTTTGTTTGGATTCCACTATCTATTGCCTCGGTGGATTTTGTCGTGGCAGAACAATGTATGAGATTCACCCCACTAACGATGTTCGCCGATTCAAATCTGCTTCTCCCTCGCCCCGTTGGAAGAATCTGATTTCTGGTCTCATGAATGTTGGAAGAAACAGCCCCGCCGCGGTGGTTCTGGGTGGAAAATTGTATGTCATGGGAGGTAATCATGTTAAAATCGTTCCCAAAGGTACTGAAAATGATACCTGGGCTGAGGTGTTTGATCCTAAGACTAAGAAATGGAGTTTTCTGCCTAAACCTACCTGCTGTGATAAGCCGCTACCTTCCGCTCGTTTTTTGTGTATGGCTCTCGAGGGTTTACAGAAGATTCTAGTGGCTGTAGCTTATTTGAACGAAGCGTATTTGTACCATGTTTCTCAAAACAAGTGGACCAAACACCCTTTGACTAAACACCTTCGCGTTGCATCGCTTGTCGACGAAACAAACATGGCGGTTTTAGGCAGTACTTTGTATTGGTACGACAAGTATAACGACACCTGTATGTACGCTTATGACTTGGAAACTGGCAAATCATTCTCGGGGAAAATTAGGGGATTTAAGAATCCAGCACGGAAGATCAGAGTAGATCCTTGTGAAATGAGGACTTTCTTATTTCATTTGACTGGCAAATGTTTTTGTTTGGTTTGGGGACAAGGGCCTACTGTACACTGCACCAAATTTGTTGTGGAGAAATCATCCTATTTGCCCATTAAACGCAAAGCCTCTCTCTGCGCTTCCGTTCTCTCATCTCAAGCTTATGATCTCGGTCCTAATACAAAGTTTTCTGATGTTGTGCTAATGTAAGTTTCTAGTTTCCTTTAATGATAATGCTGATATATCATATGTGTGTGTGTACCATTCTTTGTTGAGTAATAAGTGGGATACCATTTCATTGTAGGAATAAAAGGTGTGAATTACCTAGTTCGTCAGTGGTTGTGGAACTCAAAGAGCCAACTGAATCTACTCTGAAGCTGGACCTCATGGATGTAAATTGATTGAAGAAGCTTCTGCAAGTTGAAAAGATCTTGGTAAGTCAAAATATATGTCAATGTGCATATACTTGCCAATGTTTTTGACAACTTGGGCCTTGACTATGTATACATTTATTGGCCAATGTTTTATGAAACATGGTTTATTTGAAATTCCTTGCATGACATCTATGTTCTACTATTAGCTTAAATGTACATGTCTTCTTGGCTGCTACTATTGCCAGCACCACCCTGTTACTGAGGTAATGTACTAGCCTGTGGCTGCTGCTTTGGCATAGGGCTAATCTGGATTTTCTTTTTAGCTCTAATTAGTTAGAAGGATACTAGTGTGGGTACTGTGAGGGAAAAAATTCACACCGATTTGAAAATATGATTTCAACTAAGAGATGATCATCTACCTGTGCACACAAACAATGAACTCTACAAAATAAGACACCGGTACTGTTGCTTGACAGGTGGTGGCAGGCTGGATGCCACTTTGATGCTTAAGTCATCAATCATAGAGAAGGAAAGTATGGAATTCTTGTAAGTGGTGTCTAATGTACAATGGCATGGTGGATGACGTGTGTGGACAACTGCTAGAGGTTGTTGCCTATGTATAATGAAGTCTGCCTCTTGGATAATTCCTTTCCTAGTTGGCATCATCCTAGGATGGTCGAGTTTTAACTCACCTTTTATATCTAATAAGAGGATAAATTCCATCTCTTAATACTTATGATAGAATTTAGTTCTTATTAGATATAGTTCATATCGTCTTTGGATTTATATATGTTTATAATTATGTATTTGCCTTTTGACTATAATTTGACACTGCCATAGGTGTGGACCTATCTTGCCATGCGATGTGGCCTTGGCCAAAATCACCCAATACCATCTTGGTGAAGCCAGGCCGTTGTGGATCCCTAGCTAATTTTTTCCTTCTTCATATGCCCCCTAGCTTCCACTTATTGTACCGAGAAGAGAGTGGAATCTTCTTTGTAGTTGGTTGGCAGCGGCACTGTATGCCTATTCATCGGAGTTGTTGAGATGATGTTCATAAAGCTCTTCACATTCATAATTCTGTTTAGAAAATTGTTTAGGTTCTAGGTGTAGATGCCATATATCTCCCCAGTCTTTTGATCTTTGATGTTTAGGTTCTAGGTGGATGTGGGTTAGAACCAATTGCGTCATTTCCTGTTTTTGTTGCAATGTGTTGTCCATGAAATATATTTTTCTCTAAAAGGTAGACTATTGTGTTTTTATCCTGATCAATTAGTTTGATTTATGAAAGTGTGATGCCCTGTAATTAAGAGTGCTCTCAGATTGAATGAAAATCTGTATGGCAACAAGAAGTTAGAGAAAAAAAGAAGTGACAATAATAATTGAGGAGAATTGCCTTCATATGTTTAGTTTGTTAATATCATTGTTGAGTTTGTTTACTCTATTATTTTCACTTAAACTTGGGTCATTCAACTGTGGGGATGGAGAGGATGTGTATGTGTGGATGCGACTGTTGCCATTTGACATGATTAAATTTGTAGATTTGGCAAATTACAGGGTGTAAAAGTTATGTCAGGAGAAATCTCCACACATTATCATCATGCACACAAAATATGTTTACTTGGTTAAATTATAAAACACTCTATCTTGAGCACCAACACACACAAGATAATAAATAAATAAAAAGTATGGTAGTGAAAATGTCACACAAGGATATTAATATATCCCTTTTGACATTTTTTTTTCCTTATCGGATAAATCATTCTCATTTTTTCTTATCTGATTTCTCACTATCTCCCCTGCTTTTCCCCTCAATTTTCACTACAAACTCCCCTTCACCCCTCAACAGTCCGCTTACTCTCAACTCAGTTTATCTATTTTTTTTAATCTGTATCTATTCTTTCTCTAAGCTAGTTGTTTGTCAGATTTAAGAAGATACTGATTGTTGTCAGTATCTCAACAGTCCGCATCGTGTCAGTTTCTGATTCATTTACAGTAAGCCATCAAAGACCCAGCCCCTTTCCACGTCATTGGAGGAAAATTTGGAGGTGATGTTTTAGGGGCCTCTAGCATGCCTCAGCAGTGATGTTTTAGGTTACTAGGTGATCATGTGATTAGATGTCCGAAATCTTTACCACACTAAAAAAAATTTGTAGCCTTATAAACCTTTTGATTATTTTTTAGGGTCTAGTGGGAACAAATATAAGCAGGTATTCACAATGGCTTAGAAATTATCCATAGGAGTAAGCAACCTCATGCCTAGAAGAGTTTTTGATTATTTTAGAATGTTTCTTGTCTAATGTCATCTTACTTATTTTTGTTTTCTTAAATGCATACCCTGTTTGTCATACGGTCATGTCATGGCATGTTCACGCTGACATATTTTCCATGCGTGACTTTAACCTTTCACATTAAGCTTCCAATTGGTCACGACTTCAACCCAAAATAGTTGGTAGAATAGGGATTTAAGATTTAACAACGATGTGTCTCAAATATTTGTGACTAACTTTACAAGAGCTTTATTTCTTTGGGAGGAGGATGAATTGATGCTAGCTTTGCTCTGATCATAATGAAGATTGTGCTGTGTGGAGGGAATGTTCCTCAAGCGAATTCACTGTGTATTTTCTTTATAAGTGGTGTGATGCTGCTTTGGGCCCTGTTCTGTCATCACCAAATCTATTGTGGCATAATGTTGCCCCACCCACTGCTCAATTCTTTGGGTGGTTAGCATGGAGAGGCAGGATTGAAACTGCTGTTTTTCTCAAAAGGATAGGTATAAATGGCAGCACTTGTTCTTTATGTTTTTTGTAAAGAGGAGGAGGAATCAACATGTCATGTACTACTCTTTTGCCCTGTGATTTGGAAAGTATGGTCTCACATGGTAAAATGATGGGGGCTGCAGTGGCCATTACTAGGTTCTGTAGAGGGTCTGCTACAATGGTGGGATGGACTTAAGAGTTAAAAGATGGAAAAAGTAATGTGGAGAGCCATTCCTATTGCTCTTATTTCGTCAATGTGGAAGCACAGGAATGATTGCATCTTCAATGGGGGGTTAACCAAATTGGGAGGAGCTCTATGATTTGATAAAATTGAAAGTTGCAATGTGGATGAAATCATCACCCAAAAGTCTACATTATTCAGTTCATGATCTAATCTATAACCTGGAGCAGATCAGAGTTTGTGGTCTTTCTGTTCTCAGATGGTGTCCTGCTGTAGATAGGCTGTTTGTTGGGTGTTGCTGCTGGATTGGTTGGTTTTGGTCATTGCAATTTGGCAGCCTGTGTTGGGGCTTGCTTGTGTTTTGATTGCTTTTGTTATCTTCTTTGAGTTGGTTCCTCGTCAACTCTTGGCATTGAGATAGCATATGATCGTGCTTGCTTTTCAGTGCCAACCTAGTTGGGGCTTGCTTGCTTTTATTGATGTACCTCTTCATGTTTGTTCATCAAAAAAAAAAAAAAGAAAAAAACTAAGCCTTGTATTTTGTTGAATGATTTAGATTTCATTGTGATTTGTTATTTGACTGTTTTCTGATAGTCAGAGTGTTGAGCTTCCATATGCATGAATATTTGACTTATAAATAGGAAAATTTCATTTCTTGGACTTGATATTTGTGTTCTGATATATCATCATAAGGTTTCCTACAGACATCCTGATTAATTTTTCTTATCGGCAGGATTTGGTGAATTATAGATATGTTGAAATTTTGAGTAATGAGCGACAAGCTGAAGAAGTGAGCTTTTGGCACATTATGCAAGAAGATTATACTGGGATATGTTTAAGTGGGATGTTTCTAATATATGAAGGGGATGTGTATCAGGATGATAGATGTTTTCAAGTCTTTATTAAGATAGCCTAAGTATTGTCTATGGACTTTTGGTAGTACATATATACATATATTATATAGAAGAATATTTTTAACGGTATGAATTTAATGAAACTAGACTGATTGGGAAGTGAAAATTGAGGTTTTGGTTCCAGTAGATGGATGGCCCAACTCTCCATGGAAAACATGCGAGTATGGTTATCCACTTTCCGATAATTGTCTTGAAATTTCTATTATTTTCTGTCTCAAGTGCTTTCCTGAAGTCAGTGCTAGGCTTATTCAACGTCACAATTGAATTGGTGGTATTGCTTTCCTAATGATTTTTTTTGACCAAAATTGAAGTTTTGGTTGAATTTTTGTGCTTTATAGTTCATTTGTGGGAAATCCTATGGTACACACTCCTCAAAAGCTGTATATTATATGCACCTTATTACAAATGGTGTAATTTTATCATAAAATTTTGTAACATCAATCACAAAATAAGTAATCTCATCACAAATTAGAGTAACAAAATGTTTAAAATTTTGTGGTTCATATAACAAAATTTGTAGTTTGATTACAATATTTTTTGTTATGTCAATTTGTGGTGATGTTACGCATTTTATTATTCATACTACGAAATTTTGCGATAAAATTATACAAATTTGTTTACAATAACGAGGAGAATGTTGAAGTTTTCTTTTTACATGTCACTTAAATTTTTGAAAAGGATAAAGGGCAATTTTAATCTCTAAGCGGTCTTTATCATTTTAGTCTCTTAAGTTTTAATTTTATCATTTTGGTCCTTAAAGTTATCAATTGATCATTACTCTAACGTCGGCCAATATTGATAACGAGAAATAAAGATTAAAAACAGTTGTAATCCCTAAAATGTGCATTCTTTGTCATTTAAGTATCTTAAGTTTTAATTTTGTCATTTTGATCCACAAAGTTATCAATTTGATTTCATTTGGTCTTATCTCCGATCATATTATACCAAATATTTACCATGAATAAATATTCTATTATATTGTATTACCATACACTATCTTTTTCATTTATCTCTTTTCAAGGTGGTTACTCAAATACCAAATCACGGCCATCATATGGTGAAAGAGATTAAAGTGTCATTTAAGATGAGGTTAATACAGTTAAAAGTTAAAAAAATATTTAAAAAGTCAAAGTTGATTCTCATTCATTCTATTTTTTATAAAAAGTTAAAAAATTATTTCTAAATATTTAAAAAAATTTCACCTTACATTTTAATCAAAAAGTCAAAAAAATTACTTTCCAAACCAACCCTAAGTGAAGTTAAGGGTAGAAGGATATTATAGTCATTTAACCATTTCATTTAACGGAGTTAGCTAACAAGGGATGTCAGTGTAATTTTAAAGATAACAGGGTGACAATGGTATTTCAAAATAAATAAACAAATAAATAAAGAGGAGTTAGTGTAATTTACCTTAAAAACAAGGATAATATATATATATATATATATATTTTATTATCAATGTAGATGCATGGAGAAATTTTATTTCCACACACCTATTTATCTCAATACCTACATTAAATAAAATTTTATTTTAACGACAATTATACCCTAAAGTAAAATGACTATAATGGATATCAAAACATACTCTTAATATTATATTCAAATTTTCTTTATACACATTTTTTAAAAACAAAAAATTCCAATGCACATCTTTTTTTTTTTTTTTTTGGATGACCGAGGTATCCGGGCTCTGATTTTTGACTCGTCTGACTAATCCTCAAGAGAACAATCACAGCAATCTACCGCTGCGGCTCCAGCTTAAATCCCAAGGGAAATGAACTCGTGACTGTGCGTCTTACCCACACATCTTAATGGATGAGTACATAAAAAAATAAAAAAATTTGACTCCAGCCTTTATCACCGACAATGAATGAGTACATTGCTTAATTTTTTATTTTTTTTTTCAAATGTATTGTTTCTTATTATGGTTTCAAATGAGTTCAAATGTGTCTGAAGCTATAGTTTAAAGTGGCAAACTTCTGGTTCATATTGCTGAAAATGTACACTTGTTTGAACTCGAGTGTTATGAATATATTGTTGTTGAGGCCATCCAATGGTTCCTCGAATCCGTGTCTGGGATTTCCTTAAATGACCAGTTGCTTTTGTGCTTGGACATGAAAACTGAGTTACAGCGGCCACTTTCAGCCTATAAACAACCATCTGATGACCGTGAAGTGTTCTTGTTTAATAAAGCGAGGATGTGGGGTAATTTGATTCCTACTGCTGCAAAGCAAGTGGAAATTGTGCGTACAATATTTGAATTAAGGGTTATAATTGAAATATGTGATGTGTGAAATGAGACAAATAACACCTAATCAAATTCATAAATGTGTGCATTAAGAAATGATGTGCACTGAGATAAATAAGTGTGGAAATAGAATTTTTTAGATGGATGTTAAAGATAGAATCAAATTAATTTAAAGGGTAAATTACAATAAACCCTCCTGAACTTTGATCATTTTTCACTTTGCCCCTTAAAATTTAAAACTCAACACTTTACCTCCTTGATGTTATATCTTGTGACACCTAACCAATGCCGTTAGTAAACCGGTAGAAACTTGGATGGAAACATGTCATGTGATTGGCACATGACAAACTAAATTAGATTTTGGGACTAAAATGTCCTTATCTTATTTTCTCATAGCCAAACAGGACCTATATATACTCTGCAAAAATGTCTTGGTTTGCTCTCTCTCTCTCTCCCTCCCTTTGTTACCACAGCAATGGACTTTAACAGTCAACAACACATACTTATCTCAACCAAAACAAGTCCCATTATCTATAACCCACCAATTATTGAATGTTGACTGCCATAGCCACCAGACTCGGCCCTGACCATAAGCCCACAAAGCCATGGCTTAGGCCTCTCAAAATAAGCTCAAAAAAGGAGCCTCTCTTATTATAATTTAATAAAATATGTTAGGTATGTTTTAAGTCCAATTTTTTTTTAAAAAAAAACTCAAACTAATTTAAAATAAATTGGTCCATTAAAAATTAAAAGGCCCAACACTGCAGCCCAACAAAGCAGCAATTTGAAAGCCCAACAATTAATCCAATTCTTAATTCCTAACAATTAAGGGCCAATAGTTAAGGCCCACTTTGACAAATGCCTATCTAATTTCTAACCCTACTACCATTCCTTAATCCAATTTTCCCTACAACTTGTTTCATAGCACACCAGCAGCCCAAGCCAACAAAGCAGCAAAGAAGCAGCACATGACGGGACAAAGCAGCAGCACAGGTATTTTTTTTTCTTTTTATTCAATTAATTAAATATTTGTCTTGTCTTTTGCTCAATTAATTGCTATTATAATATTGGTATTTACATCATCAAGAAGAATTTGTTTAAGTTTAATAGTTCACATCACATAATTTAAAAGTTTTGTGTTTTGTTAAGTGGTGGTGCTCTTGTTTTGAATTTTGATCTAAAAAAATATTTTGATCTCAACTCATCATGACTCTTAAAAGAAATTATCCGTCTGGATTGGCAAAAAGGAAAAAGAAGCAAAGAGTCGAAAAATTAGTCGAGTGTCAAAGAGGAGCTATTGTAATGCTAAGTATTTTTGGTGATTTTAATACAAATATTTTGTCCTTTACCTTAATTTTTTTTTTCATTCAATAAAAAAAAATGTGAAGAGCCCTAGAAATTTATTAGTTGATTATCGGCTTTGGGTCCCGAAAATCTCAGGACTGGGCCTGATAGCCACAAACACCACTGGACCGAAGATGCCTTTCGTTTGCACCAAGGATCCTCTAGAGTTTCTTTTTCCTAAAGTTTCCTAAAGTGGTGTATTGTGTGGTTGAGATTTAATGCTAAAAAATTGATGTGACTTATCATTAAATCTCAACCATACAATACACCACTCTAGGAAACTTTAGGAAAAAAAAACTCTAGAAGATCCTTGCTCTTCGTTTGTTTGAGGTAGGAACAATGAAACATGCAAGGATGGCTTTTATTCACTCATACAAACGGTAAGATCTGAACCTCTAGTGCATGCATTAATCTCACCAACAGTCACATATTAATACTTTAATATAGAATACGAAGGTTTGGAATTATTACATGACAAATGTAGATTGATTAAATCTGTTGACCATCGCTTCAAAATTGATTTTTCTGCAGAACAAACACCAGATACTTCATGTAACCAAACCAGTGGTTGGTTGTATAAATTGGAAAAAATAGCCACCGGTGTTGTGATTGTATAAATTAGGCAAAATATCAGTGTGCTGTGTTTGTATGAAGGAGAGAAACCCCGTTCATGTGTTATAGATTGGATGGTGTGGGAGGGGTTTCAATTGACCGGTGGTAGGGAATAAAACAAGTTGTTGGTGATAGGGTGCAGTTGTAACTTGAGAAAGAGAGATTGGCCAGTGTGGAGGTTGCAATTAGCTGCCAGTGGTCAGAGGAGCAACGGTTATATCCATCGGCGGTAGATTGACGCGGTATTTGGTTGGGAGATTTGAAAAGGAATTTGGAAAAGAAAAGGAAAAAAAATGTGTAAAATTATGTGAGATGTAAGTATATTTTATTCATATTTCATCTAACTTTTTCATTTCTCTTTCTAAATCTTTTCTCAAATTTTCCAACCAAATACAACGTGATAGTTCGAGATATAGGGATTATTAGGGGAGAGAAGGATTGAGTAGTTTGATGAAGATAAAGGAAGGATAATAGGTGAAGGGTGAAAGAGTAAATTAATGTTTTCTGTGAATGGCATCCACTGCCTTTGCAATTCATAAACTTGAAGGGAGGTATGTGTTGAGTTTTAAACTTTAGGAGATAAAAGTGAAAAATGATCATAGTTCAGGGTGATTTATTGGAATTTATCCTAATTTAAATTGATAACTTTAAAAATTAAAATGATAAAATCAAAAAAAAAATTAAAAACAATAAGCATGGGAAATTCTATTTCCACAAGCCTAATTAGCTCAAAGCACACACTTAATGAAATATTAATTTAATAACAATTATATCCTAAATGAAAATGACTATAATAGATATTCAGTAATATCCATAATATAATATGAAAAAAATTCTCTGTACACATTTTTTAAGAACAAAAAAAATCTCAATGTACACCTTTTAATTTAAAAAAAAAATTAAACCCTAATTTTTTCATTATTATCATTTTGCTTGAACAAACAATCCAATTGAAAACCTTACACCATTTTGTTCAGTAATGAATAACACGATAAGAAATGCAAATTTTGATTTGGAACCCATGTAACTGAGGGTTCGATTCTGCTGTCACCAATTTGCAGCGATCCATGCCGAGATGCAAAAGTGCATGAGAATTATCAGAAACCAAATATTGGCACTCATACCCACCTAGCCTCAGTACTATTATTGAATCCTCACAGTATATTTGGTAATGTAGAGAGTAAAGATGACATTTGTATAAGCTTCCAGATTTTGAAAGTCCCCAACCGTCACTCACAAGATCAAAATCGAAGGTTTTATGTCGATAGAGTGCACGTAGATCCGAAAATGATAAATGCAATAACAAAATGATAAATGTAATAAAAAAATGGAAAGATTTCTTACCTTCAACACTATTTTAGAGGATTTACAATGGTTTTCAATGGAGGTCTTTTATGCAAGTCTTCAATGGAGTGGGTGGGTCAATGTGGAAGTAGGGTCAATCAAAAGTATGTGGAAAGAGGGTTAGTGGTGTGTGTACAATAGTTATAAATGAATGATGTAATTGTAATTTTAAGTGTCTGGATTGAGAAAATTAATTGATAATCAAATTAATAGGTATGTATATTGAGAAAAGATGTGCCTTGAGCTAATTAGGTGTGTGAAAATAGAATTTCCCAATAAACATATATATAATATTAATTAACAACACCATTTGCACATCTAGCCCGTTTGTGGGCAGGTTTGATTGCATCCCCCAAAACCGAGAGACTTTAAAAGCCCGGTCTTAAAGTTTACTGGTCTACCATTTGATAAATCCAAGCCCAGTGATGATCCTTGCCATTTGTGTGAAACTTTAGATATATGTTCTATTGTTTGTATCTCTCCCATTGGCACAGATTGGGTTGGTCGTGATCACTCTGCGGTAGAGTTGCTCTCTGACGGGGCGAATGCAATGACAAGGAACACGTACATCCTACAGGGACTCATTTGTTTTTAGAGGTAAGATGGATGAAATTATTAGTAAGGAGATTATATAAAATTATATTTATTTTGATGATAATTGTTAGTATGAGAATTGTTATATTATTTTTGTATAAAAAAGTATAAAATAATAAAACAAATAAAAACCATGTTTTTACTTAACAAAAAAAAAAATTAAATATTAATGTTTAAAATGTGCGGCTGCACATGTAAAAAAAAATTAAAAAAATGCATTTGGCCGGTTGACCTGTCAGACAACTGGCCAGTCATTCCCTCAGACGATCGGTAACACTCTAATCCGAATAGACCTGAATATCATCTCCTCACCCAGACTGTTAATTCACTTATCCAAAACCTTTCGTAGTCCGAAACAACTCTCAATCCAAACCTCCATTTCCAAAACAAACATGATATTGATTTACTGTTCGTCACTTGTCCAGTCCAGATTGCTAGATTGGATAACAAACGAGCCCTAGGAACTAAAATTGTATTTTATCTTTACTTTCCACTATCATTTTCAAATTGACAATTTTGAATACTAAAATGATAAAATTGAAATTTAAGAAACTAAAATGACAAGGAACATATACTTCAAGAACTAAATCTGTCTTTTATTCATATATAAGTTCAAGAATTTGTATGACGCTAATTTTTCTTCATTCTTTCTTTCATCAATTTTATATTATTGGTAAAATTCATTTTACTCTCTTATTATTTGATGCCAAAGCACTTTACCATTTATAATTTAAATATAGCCAAAAAACTTCTATGTAATTTTGAACTAAAGTGCTTTTGGTAACTCCGTTAACTGTAAATGTGAAATGACAGTAATATTTTCAAAACATATGCCATTTTTTTTGTTGTTTTGTTTCTCTTTCATCTCTTCTCTCTCATACACATAATATACAATTTCTAACATTAATTTAATTAAATCATAATTAATTGTAAATTCTTGATTATATAGGACAAATTACAGTAATAGTCCCCAAAGTTTAACATTATAGCGATCCCGGTTTTTTCCTTCCTTTGTATACTGTATTCTGGACTTGGTTCCGTGGACTTGTTTTTGTATCATTATCACTTCTAGCCTTTCCTCTTTGTATTTGAATCTTGGGTTGTGATGGGCAGGTTTGAAACAGGTTGGTTGCACTTTGAAACCAAAAGGTGATGTCCAGATTTTGGCCTTCACGCTCGAGCGGAAGTTTTAACGCTCGAGCGGGCTCTTCGTTGTTGCTTATCCGCTCGAGCGGGAGTTTTGACGCTCGAGCGTGTTTTTCCATCTCCCAGTACTTTACTCTGCAGTCCCTCCGCTCGAGCAGAGAGTTTGGCGCTCGAGCGGGTACCATCGCCTGCAAAACTTCTGGAAGTGTGCAATCGACGCTCGAGCGGCTCTTTTCACGCTCAAGCGTGAGTCTGTGTCTGACGCTCGAGCAGGGATTTTCACGCTCGAGCGGGGAGTCGACTACATCAGTCCGAGATTTCACTTTTTGGATCACTTTTTGACCTACTTTTCTTTCTTAACTTTTAGAAAACCGCCCCTTGAGAGTCTCTCTCTCTCTTTCTCTCTCTCTAGACCTGCCTTCTCTCTAAAAATTGATCTACCTAGGGTGAGTATCTAACCTTGGTCCTTTATTAAAAAGATAGAGTGAGTCAAGGGCTTTCATTCAATCTGAACGTTTGTTGGTTTGGAGCACTTTGGAATTTGGGTATTCATCTTCGTCTTCTCCATTCGGGTTATTTTCTTCGAGGTAGGGATTTCCTACTCCATCCTATAAGTTTTGTTCTAAGTTTTGGTATTTTGATATGTTGGGAGTACTTTGGTAATTTTGGGAAAAACCCTAGTTGTATTAATAAATTAATTTGTATAATTAATTTAAGGAAATTGGGGAAATTGGTTAAATGCATGAAATTGAGGAATTCATTGATTAAATGGTGTGGTTGGATAATTAAAATCACTCGCCTATTGAATTGTTGATATATTTATTTCCAGTATAGAAATAACTGTTTTGGGCTATCGGTGGAGGATAGTCGTGTTTGTTGCAGACATTGCATGTGGATTAGGGCAAATTGAAACTAGTCAATTTGTTTAAGTCATAAAATTTAGACTATTGAATTAATACAGAAAATACATGTATTGATTGAGCATTGCATATGCATATTGTTTGGGAGGAGATAGGGGATGTACTCCACGGTTTAGGGGAAGATAGGGGATGGACCTCTAAACCGGATTTTTGTTTGGGAGGAGATAGGGGATGGACTCCATTAGCATCACTATTATGTGTGCTTATTATATTGAAGTGTTTTTACATGTTATTGATACAGCACTAAAATGTGTATCAAATGAGAAGTACGAAGTGTTTTGATATGAGTTTGAGTCTCATCTGTGTTGTTGATATTGGAAGTAATGTGAATGTGATATATAGTTCACTATTGTAAGTTTGGCCAGGTTCTGAGCCATATTGATAATAATGGGAATTGAAACATGTCATAGACATTAGTGTCATGAGACAGTATCAAGTTATAATTGACTATCTTGGTTAACCATCTATTGAATGCTATAGCTTTATCCAATGCTTATATTTGGTTTAGTGTTTTTCTACTGGGCTGTGGCTCACCCTTTATGGGAACATCATTTTCAGGTTCAGGTGATAAGCTACCTCCAAGGACTTAGCTTGGAAGGAATTGGAGTTGAAGACTCTGTTTAGTTTAGTTGTTATTTATTTATTTGATATTACATGTAAACATTCAAGCCTAGGGCTTTATTTGTATTTGAGTTGGAACTTATATTCTGTGTCCAAGTGTTGGCTTGGAAAGATGTTAGCCCGTAGGGCATTTAATTTGATGTTACATGTAACACTTTTATTTAGTAATACTCTGATGAATGAATTAATGAATTGTTTTCTTTAAATATTGCATGTCAATGATATATATGTAATGGGTTAATTTTGAGGGCGTTACAACTTGGTATCAGAGCGTACCGGGTTTGAATACTTTGGGTACGTGGGAAGTGATTAGTATCACATTGGGTTTGTCTCGTTTGATAGAGACTTAGTGTAATGTTATATGCTTATGTGATAACATGTTTATGTGATTATGTGGGTATGGAATGTAGTTTCTAGGATGTTGATTGGACCCTTGAGTTTCTAGTAGTCTTGTTGGAAAGGCACTTGATCACTGCTGCTTCCAACTGGAACTATAGTAACGCATTGGGACTATCATTATCCAGGAATGAAATTCGTAGGTGCTTATGTGATTATGTGCTTACGTGGAATGAATTATTGTTGTCCCATGCATTAGGACGCGAGTGTTTAGCTTCGGCACATTTATTAATGTGCTAACGTCTTTGTTTCCTTTATTAGGATGTCAGGACGAGGACGAGGACACGGTAGGTGTGGTAGGCTGGGTAGGCAGGAGGTGCCTGTGCCAGAGGAGATTCCGGCAGTTCAGGAGGGAATTGGCCAGGCCAATGTGGCCGAGCCAGTAGGCCAGCAGGCTATGGGCGCTCTAGCCCGAGAGATAGCGGGGGCATTCAGGGAGTCAGTAGGCATTCTCAGAGCTGAGAATCAAGCTCGGGTTGTTGTTGCGGATGCAGGACCTTCCTTTCTGAAGAGGGAGTTCTTCCGGTCTAATCCGGATGAATTTGTGGGTGATCCTAAAGAGCCGCTTAAGGCAGATGAATGGCTCGAACAGACAACGAAGACGTTTGAGATGCTTGGCATCGAAGACGAGGGGTTGAAAGTGACCTTGGCATCTTTCCAGCTGAAGGGGGATGCGGGTCAGTGGTGGAAGTTCACTAAGGGTCGTATAGGAGGTGCATGGGAGGCTTTTGTAAATGCTTTCCAGGAGAGGTTCTTATCTCCAGCAGTTAGGGAGAAGCTGAGAGACCAGTTCTGCCAGCTTAAGCAGTCGAGTTCTTCAGTGGCCGAGTTTGAGGCTGCATTTACTAACTTGTCCAGGTTTGCACCTGAGTTAGAGGCGTCTGAGGAACGCCGTTGTATCGAGTTTGAGAAGAAGTTGAGGCGTGGTCTCAAGCTGCGAGTTGGGGGAACTATGATTCGGGATTATGGACGTATGGTTGATGCTGCGGCCCACATGGAAATCATGATGCAGGAGGAGGAGGAAGGACAGAAGGGCTCCAAGAGAAGTCAGGATGGTCAGAGTGATGGTAGGAGACAAAAGGGTTTTAATCCTCAGCAGTGTCAGGGTAGCTTTTCTAGATCGACTTTTCCTGTGCCGAGTGCTAGTTCGGGGAAAGGCAGTTAGGGAGACATTACCTGTTTCAAGTGTGGCCAGCTAGGCCACAAGTCTCCAGTTTGTCCTTAGAGGGGAGGAGTGCAGAGAGCAGCATCATCTTCGGCTCGATCTCAGAGCCAGAGTCAGGGTAGAGGCCAGCCACTCTCGTGTTATCAGTGTGGTCAGCCGGGGCATATGAAGAGGTATTGCCCACAGTTGGGTGGCACACCTGGTGCATCTGGTTTGAGGCCGATTCAGGGTCAGCAGCCAGCTCAGTCGGGTCAGGCCTCGAGGGCCAATCAGGGGGCTTCATCGTCCCAGTCGGTGTAGCAATCTTATGCTCCTAGGGGTGAGCAGGTTGATCAGAGGTCGTCTGGGCGCGTGTATGCTGTTACCGCGCAGGATCTTGTGCCGGCACCATCAGTTGTGAGAGGTACCTTCTTGTTTTGCAACTCGGTTGCTAGTGTTTTGATTGATACGGGTGCATCTCATTCCTTTGTGTCTGCTACATTTGCATCTGTTTTGGAGTTGGAGTTAGCACAGTTAGCATCTCCTATTTGTGTAGTGTCACCTCTTGGGGGTGAATTGATTTTGAAACAAGGTGTTAGGGGTTGTGATATAGAGGTTGATTATCATAGAATCCCATTTTCCTTTGTAGTTATGCCTATGAGGGGTTTCGATGTTATTTTGGGTATGGACTGATTATCGTCATACCGGGCAGTTATTGATTGCTACCGCCAGAGGGTCACTTGTTGCACCGTGAACGGAGAGTATTTTCATTTTCTGGGGGACCGGGTCGGTAATGTGTTGCCACCGGGGTATGTTCCGCGAGGACGGAGTGAGCTTAGTGGTCTACTTGCTAACCTTTCGATTAGTGAGGATGATGAGACTCAGATTGTGTTGCCAAGGGTGGTTTGTGAGTACTCGGACGTCTTTCCCGAGAATCTTGTTGGTTTGCCATCGCATCGAGAGATTGAATTCTCTATTGACCTAGTGCCCGGCACGGCGCCGATTTCTATGGCACCTTATCGTTTTGCCCCAGCCGAGTTAGTTGAGTTGAAGATTCAGCTCCAGGAGTTACTAGACAAGGGTTATATACGTCCTAGTGTTTCGCCGTGGGGAGCATCGGCCCTCTTTGTTAAAAAGAAAGGTGGTGCTTTGAGACTTTGTATAGATTACCGGAAATTGAATCGGGCTACGGTTAAGAATAAGTACCCTATGCCTCGTATAGATGATCTGTTCGATCAGTTGAAGGGTTCCCGTTGTTTCTCGAAGATAGACTTGAGATCGGGTTATCACCAGTTAAGAGTCAGGGAGGAGGATATTCCGAAGACGGCATTCCGTACACGGTATGGCCACTATGAGTTTCTGGTGATGCCATTTGGGCTCACCAATGCACCGGCAGTTTTTATGGATTTGATGAACCGAATATTCCGGGAATTTTTAGATCGTTTTGTAGTCGTCTTCGTGGACGACATCCTTATTTATTCATCTTCTGAGGAGAAGCACATGGAACACTTGAGAGTGGTGCTTGAGTTACTTAGAGCCCATAAGCTTTATGCTAAGTTTGGGAAGTGTGAGTTTTGGCTAGAAGAGGTCAAGTTCTTAGGCCATGTAGTTTCTGCGGAAGGAGTGTCTATTGATACATCCAAGACTGAGGCGGTGCAAGATTGGGCACAGCCTAAGAGTGTGTTTGAGATCCGCAGTTTTCTGGGGTTAGCTGGGTATTATCGTCGGTTTGTGAAAGATTTCTCCAGATTAGCTTCGCCTTTGACTAGATTGACTCGGAAGGGAGTCAAATTTGTATGGAGTGAGACTTGTGAAAAGTCGTTCCAGGAGTTGAAAGTTAGACTGACCACCGCTCCAGTATTGATTATTCCAGAGAGAGGGTTGGGTTATGCAGTCTATTGTGACGCCTCACGAGAGGGTCTGGGTTGTGTGTTAATGCAAGAAGGGAAAGTAGTTGCCTATGGCTCACGTCAGTTGAAAAATCACGAGCAGAATTACCCTACGCATGATCTAGAGTTAGCAGCTGTGATATTTGCCTTGAAGATTTGGAGGCATTATCTTTATGGTGAGAGATTCGAGGTATTCTCGGATCATAAGAGTCTGAAATATTTGTTTACACAGAAAGACTTGAACTTGAGGCAGAGGAGGTGGATGGAGTTTATAGAGGATTATGACTTTGAGTTGCATTATCATCCGGGAAAGGCCAATGTGGTGGCCGATGCCCTTAGCAGGAAACCTGTTGGTGACATAGCTAGTATAGCCATTTGGGAGTGGAAGATGTTGGGTGCACTTGGGGAGTTCGATTTATTTCTGAGCGAATCCGTTGAGGCTGTGGCCTTGTTTTCTGTTGTTGCACAGCCTATAGTTGTAACTCGAGTGTTAGAGGCTCAGGGGGGTGACCTTGAGGTAGAATCCCTCCGTGAGAAGATTTCCAGTGGGAAGGTTGAGAAGGGTTTGACGGTGTATCTCGACCTCAGTGTGAGATACCGAGACCGTCTGTTTGTGCTGGAGTCTTGTCGAGAGGAGGTACTCCGAGAGTTCCATCATTCATGCCTTGCGGTGCATCCGGGAGGCACTAAGATGTATCGGGATTTAGGTCGCCAGTTTTGGTGGCGGGGTATGAAGAGAGATGTGGCAGCTTTCGTGTCTAGGTGCCTTACTTGTCAGCAAGTGAAGGCCGAGCATCAGAGGCCAGCGGGTTTATTACAACCCTTGCCTATTGCCGAGTGGAAGTGGGAGCATGTCACTATGGACTTCGTTGTAGGCCTTCCGAGGACTCAGCGGGGTAGTGACGCCATTTGGGTGGTTGTGGACCGGTTGACTAAGTCGGCGCACTTCATTCCTATGCGCGTGAGAGATTCGGTAGACCATCTTGCCGATTTGTATATTCGAGACATAGTGAGATTGCACGGGGTCCCAGTGACGATCGTCTCAGATAGAGATCCTCGTTTTACTGCCAGATTGTGGCAGAGCTTGCAGAGTGCCTTAGGCACTAAGTTGACCTTTAGCACAACTTATCATCCTCAGACTGATGGGCAATCTGAGCGTACTATTCAGATCCTTGAGGATATGCTTCGGGGTTGTGTTCTTGACTTTAGCGGGTCGTGGGAGAGGCACTTGCCATTAGTGGAGTTTGCTTACAATAACAGTTTCCAGTCTAGTATCGGTATGGCACCATTTGAGGCCTTGTACGGCCGACCGTGTAGGTCTCCAGTTTGCTGGGCCGAGGTGGGCGACGCACCTTTGCTAGGTCCGGAGTTGGTAAGGGAAACGACGGAGAAAGTTGAGCTTATCCGTAGGAGGCTTGTTACAGCCCAGAGTCGTCAGAAATCTTATGCCGACCGTAGGAGGAGACCTTTGGTGTTTGAGGTGGGTGATCATGTCTTTCTGAAGATATCACCTAGGCGGGGATTGATGAGGTTCGGGAAAAGCGGGAAGTTGTCCCCTCGATTTATTGGCCCTTTTGAGATCCTTGAGAGGATTGGCGAGGCTGCTTATCGTTTAGCTTTGCCGCCGCAGTTATCTGGAGTACATAACGTGTTTCATGTGAGTATGCTCCGGAAGTATGAGCCGGATCCATCGCATGTATTGGATTGGACCGACTTAGAGGTAGATGAGGATGTCTCGTATGAGGAGAGACCGGTTCGGGTCTTGGATAGACGGGATCAAATTTTGCGAGGCAAGACCATCCCTTTGGTAAAGGTTTTGTGGAAACATCACGGGGTGGAGGAAGCCACTTGGGAACGCGAGTTGGAGGTCCGAGAGAAATATCCAGATCTATTTGTAGATGCTTGAGCATATGTTGCTTAATTTGTTGTAATATTGCACCTTAAGTGTATTGAATATAACTTAAGTTGTGAAACATAGCTTATGTTTTGGTTAATGGGAGTATTTTGAAACTTGCCTCATAATGGAAGTTTAGTGTAACACTGCATATGTTAAATGTGTGGTAGAATTAGAGTTGTATCATGAGATTGAATTTGATATGGAAATGGGAATCACATGTATTGAAAACTGTTAAATTTGAAAAAAAAAAAAAAAAAAAAATTTCTTGTACCTAATTTCGGGGACGAAATTCTTTAAGGGGGGGAGGTTATAGCGATCCCGGTTTTTTCCTTCCTTTGTATACTGTATTCTGGACTTGGTTCTGTGGACTTGTTTTTGTATCATTATCACTTCTAGCCTTTCCTCTTTGTATTTGAATCTTGGGTTGTGATGGGCAGGTTTGAAACAGGTTGGTTGCACTTTGAAACCAAAAGGTGATGTCCAGATTTTGGCCTTCACGCTCGAGCGGAAGTTTTAACGCTCGAGCGGGCTCTTCGTTGTTGCTTATCCACTCGAGCGGGAGTTTTGACGCTCGAGCGTGTTTTTCCATCTCCCAGTACTTTACTCTGCAGTCCCTCCGCTCGAGCGGAGAGTTTGGCGCTCGAGCGGGTACCATCGCCTGCAAAACTTCTGGAAGTGTGCAATCGACGCTCGAGCGGCTCTTTTCACGCTCAAGCGTGAGTCTGTGTCTGACGCTCGAGCAGGGATTTTCACGCTCGAGCGGGGAGTCGACTACATCAGTCCGAGATTTCACTTTTTGGATCACTTTTTGACCTACTTTTCTTTCTTAACTTTTAGAAAACCGCCCCTTGAGAGTCTCTCTCTCTCTTTCTCTCTCTCTAGACCTGCCTTCTCTCTAAAAATTGATCTACCTAGGGTGAGTATCTAACCTTGGTCCTTTATTAAAAAGATAGAGTGAGTCAAGGGCTTTCATTCAATCTGAACGTTTGGTGGTTTGGAGCACTTTGGAATTTGGGTATTCATCTTCGTCTTCTCCAATCGGGTTATTTTCTTCGAGGTAGGGATTTCCTACTCCATCCTATAAGTTTTGTTCTAAGTTTTGGTATTTTGATATGTTGGGAGTACTTTGGTAATTTTGGGAAAAACCCTAGTTGTATTAATAAATTAATTTGTATAATTAATTTAAGGAAATTGGGGAAATTGGTTAAATGCATGAAATTGAGGAATTCATTGATTAAATGGTGTGGTTGGATAATTAAAATCACTCGCCTATTGAATTGTTGATATATTTATTTCCAGTATAGAAATAACTGTTTTGGGCTATCGGTGGAGGATAGTCGTGTTTGTTGCAGACATTGCATGTGGATTAGGGCAAATTGAAACTAGTCAATTTGTTTAAGTCATAAAATTTAGACTATTGAATTAATACAGAAAATACATGTATTGATTGAGCATTGCATATGCATATTGTTTGGGAGGAGATAGGGGATGTACTCCACGGTTTAGGGGAAGATAGGGGATGGACCTCTAAACCGGATTTTTGTTTGGGAGGAGATAGGCGATGGACTCCATTAGCATCACTATTATGTGTGCTTATTATATTGAAGTGTTTTTACATGTTATTGATACAGCACTAAAATGTGTATCAAATGAGAAGTACGAAGTGTTTTGATATGAGTCTGAGTCTCATCTGTGTTGTTGATATTGGAAGTAATGTGAATGTGATATATAGTTCACTATTGTAAGTTTGGCCAGGTTCTGAGCCATATTGATAATAATGGGAATTGAAACATGTCATAGACATTAGTGTCATGAGACAGTATCAAGTTATAATTGACTATCTTGGTTAACCATCTATTGAATGCTATAGCTTTATCCAATGCTTATATTTGGTTTAGTATTTTTCTACTGGGCTGTGGCTCACCCTTTATGGGAACATCATTTTCAGGTTCAGGTGATAAGCTACCTCCAAGGACTTAGCTTGGAAGGAATTGGAGTTGAAGACTCTGTTTAGTTTAGTTGTTATTTATTTATTTGATATTACATGTAAACATTCAAGCCTAGGGCTTTATTTGTATTTGAGTTAGAACTCATATTCTGTGTCCAAGTGTTGGCTTGGAAAGATGTTAGCCCGTAGGGCATTTAATTTGATGTTACATGTAACGCTTTTATTTAGTAATACTCTGATGAATAAATTAATGAATTGTTTTCTTTAAATATTGCATGTCAATGATATATATGTAATGGGTTAATTTTGAGGGCGTTACAAACACCTTTTTCGTTTAAGTCTCTAGAGTATTAAATTCAAATCAATTTAATCTTGAAAATAATATAAAAACAAAACATAAGCCCAAATGTTATATAAAATTGTTATAAGGTTCAAATTTTTGTATCTTATTAACTTAATCAGTAATGATACATAACTCTAATATTAGAATTCTAAATGAAGCTCTAGTGAGATGGAAGAGTGTGAGAGTACAGAGAAATAGAGAGAGGAGTGTGGGTCTCACCTTCATATGGGCACACTCCACATCATTAGAGTTACATTAGAGCTCTCAAACATTATTCTAACTTAATTATCATCTACGTATGTCTTATTAGAATTGATATATGTTTCTCCTAGTCTGATTAATTATAATTGCTTATGTTGGTCTTCCTCTATTTCTATTCTACTATTATTTATTTATTCTAATACACAATTATTCATTTTATCTAATTTTTCGGCTATTTCTAATACTATTTTATATTTTATTTCATTATTCTTTTCTTATTCCACCATTATTTATAATTCTTCTAGACTATAATTACTTGGATCTATTTTTCATTTTTCTAGTTCAAAACATTCTCTTGAGAGTTCTCTAGTAAGGATAAAAATAATTATCTGCTTTATTTTCTTACTTAATTTTTTACAAGAGCTAATTGCTTTTTTTAAGAATCTGATTGTAGTATTGTTTTACAAAAATGTTTCAGACCCCCACTGGGGGTGACCCCTAGGACCCCAGTGGGGTGTACAACAAATTTGGGATTTAAAGACGAAATAAATTTGTCCCAAAATGTATATATTTCGTCACCCAAAGTAGTTACGACGAACATTTTTCGTCACCCGTTTTGTCGCCAAAGGGTCGTCGCTAAAGGGTCTTAGAGACGAAAAAAAAAATTCGTCATTGAAAATGATAAATTTATGACGAATTTTTTTGTCTCCAATACACTTTGTTGGGAACATACTTGTAAGTAATTAGCGACAAAATATTTTGTCATTAAAGGAGAAATTAGAGACAAAAGTATTTCGTCATAAATATAAGAAATAGAGACGAAATAATTTTGTCACGTTTAATATAAATGAAGACGAAATTTTTTTGTCAAAGACGCTACCAATAGAGACAAAAACAAATTCATCATTAAAAA
Organism: Camellia sinensis; assembly: GCF_055761805.1. Classification (NCBI taxonomy): domain Eukaryota; kingdom Viridiplantae; phylum Streptophyta; class Magnoliopsida; order Ericales; family Theaceae; genus Camellia; species Camellia sinensis. Next base: position 105,629,406 of record NC_138966.1, read on the forward strand.
TGAAAAATTTGTGACGAATTTTTTTGTCTCCAATACACTCTGTTGGGAACATACTTGTAAGTAATTAGCGACAAAATATTTTGTCATTAAAGGAATAAATTAGAGACAAAAGTATTTTGTCATAAATATAAGAAATAGAGATGAAATAATTTTGTCACGTTTAATATAAACGAAGACAAAAAAAAAATTTGTCAAAGAAGCTACCAATAGAGACAAAAACAAATTCATCATTAAAAATGATAAATTTGTGACTAATTTTTTTGTCTCCAATACATTCTGTTGGGAACATACTTGGAAGTAATTAGCGACAAAATATTTTGTCATTTAAAAAGAAATTAGAGACAAAAGTATTTTGTCATAAAAATAAGAAATGGAGACAAAATAATTTTGTCACGTTTAATATAAACGAAGACGAAATTTTTTTGTCAAAGAAGCTACCAATAGAGACAAAAATAAATTCGTCATTAAAAATAATGAAATAATGTCAAAAAAATTTTTTCACACATTGAGGGTAATAGTGACAAAATGTGACAATATTTTTTGTTATGACAAATTCATTTAGCGACAAAATAAAGAATTCATGACAAAATTAATCATCCACCTAAGCTAAATAAGAGACAAAAAAAACCTTCTTTAGGGATGAAAAATTTTGTTAATAATTCCATAATATTTTTTTCCACATTATATACCTATTTTATCAAAATCTAAATTTTAGTTCAACAAATATGACCCTGTTCATGTTGAAACCTGTTGAATATAACAATTCCATCACAACTTAACCTAACCTGTTATCAACACATTTACGAATTAACAAAATGAAGATATCCATTCATCATTACAAATAATTTCATCCTAATACAAAAAAATAGTGAAATATCCACAAAATATCCAAAAGTTATAACTTGTTCAATTCCACCAAAAATCCAACAATAACTAGTGCAACTCCAAAAAGTATGTGTATCCTTATCAAACAAAAATGAACATTCAAGCAAATTACATCATTGTTGCACGTCAAAAATGCCACTCTAATCCAATCTGCAAAAAAATAAATTAAAAGTTTTAGTAATTAATCAATTATACAAAAGATTAAAAACATTAGTAACTCATCAACTTACAATTAGATCAATTATACAATTTATCCCTGTAACAGAATTTTTTTGAAATTATGAGAACAAAAAATTAATTTTAAGGCTAATTCACAAATGGTGCATCACATTAATGTGTCGTAAGTTCTTACAACTTATATTGGTCCCTTCCAAGGTGCATCCCATTAATGTGTAATAGCTTACCGCTCAGGTGCTAAAGCTGAGTTATCATCACCACTGGAGAAAGGAAGAAGATCAATGAGTGTGGATGGGGGTTCCGTAGTCAGAATTATAAGCTACATCTTCACGCTATTTGCAAGGGGCAAAAAAGAAAAAAGAGAAAAGAGAAGCACCAGGTTAATATTGCAGAAACAGCAAAATCAAAGCCAATCAACAGTTAGGACTCTCACTGACAAATCTTCTCAATCTAATCCTAGTTGCATAAAGTCTAATAAAAGTTCAATTTCAATATCTGAAATGTTTCACTGCTTTGCCTTTGTATTACCAAGTTAGTAAAAAAAATATATGAAACCATTTGAAGCATAAAACAACCATCGTAAGTGAGTGGTAAGTCTCCCAAACACACAACAACACAACTCTCAAATGAGCCATACCAGCAAGCACAACAAGTTAACAATCATCCAAGTAGACAAATTACTACAACTAAAAGAACAACAAGGTCTTTAACACTCAATCCCTAGGATGCAAAAATTGTTTTGAGGAGAGTGTAACGCCCTCAAAATTAACCCATTATATATCATTGACATGCATTATTTAAAGAAGATAATTTACTAATTCATTCATCAGAGTATTTCTAAATAGAGCATTACATGTAACATCGAATAAAATGCCCTACAGGCTTACATCTTTCCAAGCCAACACTTGGATTCAAAAATATGAGTTCTAATCTCAATACAAGAAAAGCCCTAGGCTTGAATGTTTACATGTACTAATAAATAAAAACTATTAACTAAAGGTAGTCTTCTCCAATCCAGAAGCCAAACCCTCCCAAGCTAAGCCCTTAGAGGTAGTTTATCACCTGAACCTGAAAATGATGTTCCCATAAAGGGTGAGCCACAGCCCAGTAGAAATATACTAAACCACATATAAGCAATGAATAAAGCAATAGCATTCAACAGATGGTTAACCAAAATAATCAATTACTTCATTTTACAATCTCATGACACTATTGCCAAAGATACGTTTTACTTCCCAATTTAATCAACATGGCTCAGAACCTGGCCAAACTTGTAACAGTGAATCACATATATCATATTCACATCCTTCCAATATCAACAAACAAATGAGACTCAAGCTCAAATCAAACACTTCATACTTCCAAATTGATACACATTTTAGTGCTGTATCAATAAAACACTTCTATATAAATAAGCACACATAAAAGTGATGCTAATGGAGTCCATCCCCTATCTCCTCCCAAACAAAAATCCGGTTTAGAGGTCCATCCCCTATCTTCCCCTAAACCGTGGAGTACATCCCCTATCTCCTCCCACACACAAAACAATGTATGCAAATGCAATGCTCAATCAATACACGTATTTTCTGTATCAATGCCATAGTCAAAATTAATGACTTAACCAATGTGATTAGTTTCAGTTATTCCTAATCCACATGCAATGTCTACAACAATCACGACTATCCTCCACCGATAGCCCAAAACAGTTATTTCTAAACTGAAAATAACTATGTCAACAATTCAATAGACAAATGATTCCAATTACCCAATTACACTATTTAACCAATGAATCCCCAATTCCATGGATTTAACCATCTTTTCCCATTTCCATGAATTACTTATACAAATTAATTCAATAATACAATTAGGGTTTTTCCCAAAATTTGCCCAATTACCCCCAACATATCAAATTACCAAAGCTTAGAACAAAACCTATAAAATGGAGTAGGAAATCCCTACCTTGAAGAAAACAACCCGAATGGAGAAGATAGAGATAAATGCCCAAATTCCAATGTGCTCCAAATCACCAAATGTTCAGATTAGAATGAAGCCCAAGCCGCCCTCTATCTTTCTTACAAAGAACTTAAGATGGATTCACACCAGAAGTAGATGAACACCTAAAGAGAAGATGAGTTTTGAGAGAGAGAAGTCGGACCTAGGGTTTGGACACTAGAAGAGAATGAAAAACTGATCAAATACCCGCTGCTGCGTATTAAAACTGGAAAGGCTCGCTCGAGCGAATACTTGGTCGCTCGAGCGACCAGACACAGAGAAACTACGCTCGAGCCAAGGAAGCCTTGCTCGAGCCAACAACTCAAAAGCTCGCTCGAGCGAAAGAAAGCTCGATCGAGCGAAGAACTCAAACCCTCAGGTCTGCAACAAGACACACGCTCGAGCGAAGAAACTATTGCTCGAGCGAAGGACGAACTAACTCGCTCGAGCGAAGAAAAGCTCGCTCGAGTGACCAACTCCTCGCTCGAGCGAAAAACCAAAAACCTGGACAGCAACACTTGGTTTCTAAACCCAATTAACCTGAAACAAACCTGCCCAACACATCCTAAAATTCCAAATGAGAAAATAAAGGACAACAACAACAATTATACTATAACAGAATCTACGGAACCTGAGTCCGGACACAATAATCAAATGGGAAAAGACCGGGGTCGCTATAACCTCCCCCCCTTCAAAGAATTTCGTCCCCGAAATTAAGCATAATTTTTTTTTTTTGAAAACAGGTTTTTTTTCTCAATTCCCAAAGATATTATAAAACAATAATAAACAACTTGACCCAATACTGGTCACTTCATCTCTTTATCAAGAGGCACCTCACAATATATATATAAAAAACAACATATATCTCAACCTGCATTACTATTGTGCATTATTCCTTCCAATGTTAGCAATTCTCATATCGAATTCAATTCCAAAATATAACCATTGACCAAAACATACTTAGTGTTTTACAACTTAAGACATTTATAAAACTCTTAAGTTCAACAATATTACAAAATTTAAATACAAGATTACAAATCAATAAACATGTCCGGGTATTTTTCGCGGACTTCCAATTCACGCTCCCAAGTGGCTTCCTCCACTCCATGATGTTTCCACAAAACTTTTACCAAAGGGATGGTCTTGCCTCGCAAAACTTGATCCCGCCTATCCAAGACCCGAACCGGTCTCTCCTCATACGAAACATCCTCATCAACCACTAAATCGGTCCAATCCAACACATGTGATGGATCCGGCTCATACTTCCGAAGCATACTCACATGAAACACGTCATGTACTCCGGACAACTGCGGCGGCAAAGCTAAACGATAAGCAGCCTCGCCAATCCTCTCAAGGATCTCAAACGGACCAATGAACCGAGGGGACAACTTCCCACTCTTCCCAAACCTCATCAAACCCCGTCTAGGTGATATCTTCAGAAAGACATGATCACCCTCCTCAAACACCAAAGGTCTCCTCCTACGGTCGGCATACGATTTCTGACGACTCTGTGCTGTAACAAGCCTCTTACGGATAAGCTCAACTTTCTCCGTCGTTTCCCTCACCAACTCTGGACCCAACAGAGGTGCATCACCCACCTCGGCCCAACACACAGGAGATCTACACGGTCGGCCATACAAGGCCTCAAATGGTGCCATACCGATACTAGACTGGAAACTGTTGTTGTAGGCAAACTCCACCAACGGCAAGTGCCTCTCCCACGACCCACTAAAGTCTAGAGCACAACCCCGAAGCATATCCTCAAGTATCTGAATAGTACGCTCGGACTGTCCGTCAGTCTGAGGATGATAAGCCGTGCTAAAGGTCAACTTAGTGCCTAAGGCACTCTGCAAACTCTGCCACAACCTGGCAGTAAATCGAGGATCTCTATCTGAGACGATCGCCACTGGGACCCCGTGCAATCTCACTATGTCCCGAATATACAAGTCGGCAAGATGATCTACCGTATCTCTCACGCGCATAGGAATAAAGTGCGCCGACTTAGTCAATCGGTCTACGACCACCCAAATAGCATCACTACCCCGCTGAGTCCTCGGAAGACCTACAACGAAGTCCATAGTGACATGCTCCCACTTCCACTCGGCAATAGGCAAGGGTTGCAACAAACCCGCTGGCCTCTGATGCTCGGCCTTCACTTGCTGGCAAGTAAGGCACTTAAATACGAAAGCTGCCACATCTCTCTTCATACCCTGCCACCAAAACTGGCGACCCAAATCCCGATACATCTTAGTGCCTCCCGGATGCACTGCAAGGCGTGAATGATGAAACTCTCGGAGTACCTCCTCTCGGCAAGACTCCGGCACAAACAGACGGTCTCGGTATCTCACACTCAGGTCGGGATACACCGTCAAACCCTTCTCACCCTTCCCCCCGGAAATCCTCTCACGGAGAGATTCTATCTCAAGGTCACCCCTCTGAGCCTCTAACACTCGAGTCACAAGTGTAGGCTGTGCAACAACAGAAAACAATGCCGCAGTCTCAACGGATTCGCCCAAAAGTAAATCAAACTCCCCAAGTGCACCCAACATCTCCCATTCTCGGATGGCTATACTAGCTATGTCACCAACAGGTTTTCTGCTAAGGGCATCGGCCACCACATTGGCCTTTCCTGGATGATAATGCAACTCAAAGTCATAATCCTCTATGAACTCCATCCACCTCCTCTGCCTCAAGTTCAAATCTTTCTGTGTAAACAAATATTTCAGACTCTTATGATCCGAGAATACCTCAAATTTCTCACCATAAAGATAATGCCTCCAAATCTTCAAGGCAAATATCACCGCTGCTAACTTTAGATCATGCGTAGGGTAATTTTGCTCGTGAATTTTCAACTGACGTGAGCCATAGGCAATTACTTTTCCTTCTTGCATCAACACACAACCCAGACCCTCTCGTGAGGCGTCACAATAGACTGCATAACCCAACCCTCTCTCTGGAATAATCAATACTGGAGCGGTGGTCAGTCTAACTTTCAATTCCTGGAACGACTTTTCACAAGTCTCACTTCATACAAATTTGACTCCCTTCCGAGTCAATCTAGTCAAAGGTGAAGCTACTTTGGAGAAATCTTTCACAAACCGACGATAATACCCAGCTAACCCCAGAAAACTGCGGATCTCAAACACACTCTTAGGCTGTGCCCAATCTTGCACTGCCTCAGTCTTGGATGTATCAACAGACACTCCTTCCCCAGAAACTACATGGCCTAAGAACTTGACCTCTTCTAGCCAGAACTCACACTTCCCAAACTTAGCATAAAGCTTATGGGCTCTAAGTAACTCAAGCACCACTCTCAAGTGTTCCTTGTGCTTCTCCTCAGAAGGTGAATAAATAAGGATGTCGTCCACGAAGACGACCACAAAACGATCCAAAAATTCCCGGAATATCCGGTTCATCAAATCCATAAAAACTGCCGGTGCATTAGTGAGCCCAAATGGCATCACCAAAAACTCATAGTGGCCATACCGCGTACGGAATGTCGTTTTCGGAATATCCTCCTCCCTGACTCTTAACTGATGATAACCTGATCTCAAGTCTATCTTTGAGAAACAACGGGAACCCTTCAACTGGTCAAACAGATCATCTATACGAGGCATAGGGTACTTATTCTTAACCATAGCCCGATTCAATTTTCGGTAATCTATACACAGTCGCAAAGCACCACCTTTCTTTTTAACAAAGAGAGCTGGTGCTCCCCACGGCGAAACACTAAGACGTATAAAACCCTTGTCTAGCAACTCCTGGAGCTGAGTCTTCAACTCAACTAACTCGGCTGGGGGAAAACGATAAGGTGACATAGAAATCGGCGCCGTGCCGGGTACTAGGTCAATAGAGAACTCAATCTCCCGATGCGGTGGCAAACCAACAAGATCCTCGGGAAAGACGTCCGAGTACTCACAAACCACCCTTGGTAACACAATCTGAGTCTCATCACCCTCACTAATCGAAAGGTTAGCAAGTAGACCACTAAGCTCACTCCGTCCTCGCGGAACATACCCCGGTGGCAACACATCACCAACCTGGTCCCCCAGAAAATGAAAATACTCTCCGCTCACGGTACAACAAGTGACCCTCTGGCGGTAGCAATCAATAACTGCCCGGTATGACGATAACCAGTCCATACCCAAAATAACATCGAAACCCCTCATAGGCATAACTACAAAGGAAAATGGGATTCTATGATAATCAACCTCTATATCACAACCCCTAACACCTTGTTTCAAAATCAATTCACCCCCAAGAGGTGACACTACACAAATAGGAGATGCTAGCTGAGCTAACTCCAACTCCAAAACAGATGCAAATGCAGTAGACACAAAGGAATGAGATGCACCCGTATCAATCAAAACATTAGCAACCGAGTTGCAAAACAAAAAGGTACCTCTCACAACTGATGGTGCCGGCACAAGATCCTGCGCGGTAACAGCATACACGCGCCCAGACGACCTCAGATCAACCTGCTCACCCCTAGGAGCATAAGATTGCTGCACTGACTGGGACGATGAAGCCCCCTGATTGGCCCTCGAGGCCTGACCTGACTGAGTTGGCTGCTGACCCTGAATCGGCCTCAAACCCGATGCACCAGGTGTGCCACCCAACTGCGGGCAATACCTCTTCATATGCCCTGGCTGACCACACTGATAACACGAGAGTGGCTGGCCTCTACCCTGACTCTGGCTCTGAGATCGAGCTGAAGATGATGCTGCTCTCTGCACTCCTCCCCTCTGAGGACAAACTGGAGACTTGTGGCCCAGCTGGCCACACTTGAAACAGGTAATGTCTCCCTGACTGCCTTTCCCCGAACTAGCACTCGGCACAGGAAAAGTCGATCTAGAAAAGCTACCCTGAGACTGCTGAGGATTAAAACCCTTCTGTCTCCTACCATCATTCTGACCATCCTGACTCCTCTTGGAGCCCTTCTGTCCTTCCTCCTCCTCCTGCATCATGATTTCCATGTGGGCTGCAGCATCAACCATACGCCCATAATCCCGAATCATAGTTCCCCCAACTCTCAGCTTGAGGCCACGCCTCAACTTCTTCTCAAACTCAATACAACGGCGTTCCTCAGACGCCACCAACTCAGGTGCAAACCTGGACAAACTAGTAAATGCAGCCTCAAACTCGGCCACTGAAGAACTCGACTGCTTAAGCTGACAAAACTGGTCTCGCAGCTTCTCCTTGACAACTGGAGATAAGAACTTCTCCTGGAAAGCATTTACAAAAGCCTCCCACGTACCTCCTATACGCCCCTTAGTAAACTTCCACCACTGACCCGCATCCCCCTTTCAACTGGAAAGATGCCAAGGTCACTTTCAACCCCTCGTCTTCGATGCCAAGCATCTCAAACGTCTTCGTTGTCTGTTCGAGCCATTCATCTGCCTTAAGCGGCTCTTTAGGATCACCCACAAATTCATCCGGATTAGACCGGAAGAACTCCCTCTTCAGAAAGGAAGGTCCTGCATCCGCAATAACAGCCTGAGCTTGATTCTCAGCTCTGAGAATGCCTACTGACTCCCTGAATACCCCTGCTATCTCTCGGGCTAGAGCGCCCATAGCCTGCTGGCCTACTGGCTCGGCCACATTGGCCTGGCCAATTCCCTCTTGAACTGCCGGAATCTCTTCTGGCACAGGCACCTCCTGCCTACCCGGCCTACCACGCCTACCGCGTCCTCGTCCTCGTCCTGACATCCTAATAAAGGAAATAAAGACATTAGCACATTAATAAATGTGCCGAAGCTAAACACTCGCGTCCTAATGCAATGGACAACAATAATTCATTCCACGTAAGCACATAATCACATAAGCACCTACGAATTTCATTCCCGGATAATGATAGTCCCAATGCGTTACTATAGTTCCGGTTGGAAGCAGTAGTGATCAAGTGCCTTTCCAACAAGACTACTAGAAACTCAAGGGTCCAATCAACATCCTAGAAACTACATTCCATACCCACATAATCACATAAACATGTTATCACATAAGCATATAACATTACACTAAGTCTCTCTCAAACGAGACGAACCCAATGTGATACTAATCACTTCCCACGTACCCAAAGTATTAAAACCCGGTACGCTCTGATACCAAGTTGTAACGCCCTCAAAATTAACCCATTATATATCATTGACATGCATTATTTAAAGAAGATAATTTACTAATTCATTCATCAGAGTATTTCTAAATAGAGCATTACATGTAACATCGAATAAAATGCCCTACAGGCTTACATCTTTCCAAGCCAACACTTGGATTCAAAAATATGAGTTCTAATCTCAATACAAGAAAAGCCCTAGGCTTGAATGTTTACATGTACTAATAAATAAAAACTATTAACTAAAGGTAGTCTTCTTCAATCCAGAAGCCAAACCCTCCCAAGCTAAGTCCTTGGAGGTAGTTTATCACCTGAACCTGAAAATGATGTTCCCATAAAGGGTGAGCCACAGCCCAGTAGAAATATACTAAACCACATATAAGCAATGAATAAAGCAATAGGATTCAACAGATGGTTAACCAAAATAATCAATTACTTCATTTTACAGTCTCATGACACTATTGCCAAAGATACGTTTTACTTCCCAATTTAATCAACATGGCTCAGAACCTGGCCAAACTTGTAACAGTGAATCACATATATCATATTCACATCCTTCCAATATCAACAAACAAATGAGACTCAAGCTCAAATCAAACACTTCATACTTCCAGATTGATACACATTTTAGTGCTGTATCAATAAAACACTTCTATATAAATAAGCACACATAAAAGTGATGCTAATGGAGTCCATCCCCTATCTCCTCCCAAACAAAAATCCGGTTTAGAGGTCCATCCCCTATCTTCCCCTAAACCGTGGAGTACATCCCCTATCTCCTCCCACACACAAAACAATGTATGCAAATGCAATGCTCAATCAATACACGTATTTTCTGTATCAATGCCATAGTCAAAATTAATGACTTAACCAATGTGATTAGTTTCAATTATTCCTAATCCACATGCAATGTCTACAACAATCACGACTATCCTCCACCGATAGCCCAAAACAGTTATTTCTAAACTGAAAATAACTATGTCAACAATTCAATAGACAAATGATTCCAATTACCCAATTACACTATTTAACCAATGAATCCCCAATTCCATGGATTTAACCATCTTTTCCCATTTCCATGAATTACTTATACAAATTAATTCAATAATACAATTAGGGTTTTTCCCAAAATTTGCCCAATTACCCCCAACATATCAAATTACCAAAGCTTAGAACAAAACCTATAAAATGGAGTAGGAAATCCCTACCTTGAAGAAAACAACCCGAATGGAGAAGATAGAGATAAATGCCCAAATTCCAATGTGCTCCAAATCACCAAATGTTCAGATTAGAATGAAGCCCAAGCCGCCCTCTATCTTTCTTACAAAGAACTTAAGATGGATTCACACCAGAAGTAGATGAACACCTAAAGAGAAGATGAGTTTTGAGAGAGAGAAGTCGGACCTAGGGTTTGGACACTAGAAGAGAATGAAAAACTGATCAAATACCCGCTGCTGCGTATTAAAACTGGAAAGGCTCGCTCGAGCGAATACTTGGTCGCTCGAGCGACCAGACACAGAGAAACTACGCTCGAGCCAAGGAAGCCTTGCTCGAGCCAACAACTCAAAAGCTCGCTCGAGCGAAAGAAAGCTCGATCGAGCGAAGAACTCAAACCCTCAGGTCTGCAACAAGACACACGCTCGAGCGAAGGAACTATTGCTCGAGCGAAGGACGAACTAACTCGCTCGAGCGAAGAAAAGCTAGCTCGAGCCAAGAATGCAAAGCTACAGGTCCATACTGGACGCCATCTCTCGCTCGAGCGACCAACCCCCAGCTCGAGCGAAGAACCAAAACGACATCTCGCTCGAGCGACCAACTCCTCGCTCGAGCGAAAAACCAAAAACCTGGACAGTAACACTTGGTTTCTAAACCCAATTAACCTGAAACAAACCTGCCCAACACATCCTAAAATTCCAAATGAGAAAATAAAGGACAACAACAACAATTATACTATAACAGAATCTACGGAACCTGAGTCCGGACACAATAATCAAATGGGAAAAGACCGGGGTCGCTATAGAGAGTGATGTTGCCAAAGTTCTATGATGAACTTGTGTTGTAATGTATGACAACATTATTGGAATATATATTCTAACTAACAACATCAAATTTCCAAGAGCCTTGCAAAATATGTTCTGCCAATTCACATAAACATGAAATTTTAGAACTAATGGAATCAAGCCATATTTTACTTCAAAATAAGATAATTTTCTTTTATGTACTTGTGAATCTCCATAGCATAAACAGTTACCCCATCATGAAATTATGTTTGAATTCATCATTATGCACAGAGGGGGAAAATATGGAACTCGGAACTTATGCACGAGTTCAGGCATTTTCCTACTCTATCTCCGACCAAACCAATTTCCAAGGTCTGCTTTTTGTTCCTAATCTGGGATTCAGAAAAGATTAAAAAAAAAAAAAAAGAAGAAGAAGAAGAAGAAGAAGAAGAAAAGAAAAGAAAAAAAAAAAACACTTTTATCATTGAGAAAGGTCAGATGCATTATGTTAAAAGCATCCAGATTTAGGGCAAAATTTTCAACCCAAAAAGTAAACCAATCAACTTAGACATTCATACATGAAAAACTAAAGAAAAATCATCAGCTGAGGGAAAACCAATCCTTTCTTTATGGTCATGTCACATGGACAGTGGCAGCACATGGGTAAGACAACCAGTGTGGTTTCTTCACTTGGGCAGCAAGGACACAATGTTGCAGTAACACAGCCATGTATAAGAAAAAGCATAAGAAAGGAATAGAAGATGTTTCTTACCTCAATAGAAAGGAACATACTCTTCTAGCTCCCCCCAAATAGGGGCCTATGAGCCCACCTACAGCCCTAGCTGTGGCTGTAGTAGACTGAACCAGATTTTTTTCAGCTTCTGATGGTTTAACCATTACTGGCTAACCAAGAGGAGGCTGGCTAGAGAGTGCTATTGCTGTCACGCCCTCAAAATTAACCCATTATATATATCATTGACATGCATTATTTAAAGAAAACACTTTATTAATTCATTCATCAGAGTATTACCAAATAAAAACATTTCATGTAACATCAATTTAAATGCCCTATGGGCTTACATCTTTCCAAGCCAACACTTGGACACAAAAATATGAGTTCTAACTCAAACACAAATAAAGCCCTAGGCTTGAACGTTTATCAAATAAAAACAAATAACTAAATATAGTCTTCAAAATCCAAATCCTTCCAAGCTAAGTCCTTGGAGGTAGCTTATCACCTGGACCTGAAAATGATGTTCCCATAAAGGGTGAGCCACAGCCTAGTAGAAAAATACTAAACCAAATATAAGCATTGAATAAAGCTATAGCATTCAATAGATGGTTAACCAAGATAATCAATTATAACTTAATGCAGTCTCATGACACTAACATCTGTGACATGTTTCAATTCCCATTATTATCAATAAGACTCAGAACCTGGCCAAACTTACAACAGTGAACTATATAACATATTCACATTACCTCCAATATCAACAACACAGATGAGACTCAGGCTCATATCAAAACACTTCATACTTCCCGTTTGATACACATTTTAGTGTTGTATCAATAACATGTAAAAACACTTCAATATAATAAGCACACATAATAGTGATGCTAATGGAGTCCATCCCCCTATCTCCTCTCAAACAAAATCCGGTTTAGAGGTCCATCCCCTATCTTTCCCTAAACCGTGGAGTACATCCCCTATCTCCTCCCAAACAATATGCATATGCAATGCTCAATCAATACATGTATTTTCTGTATTAATTCAATAGTCTAAATTTATGACTTAAACAAATTGATTAGTTTCAATTTTCCCTAATCCACATGCAATGTCTACAACAAACATGACTATCCTCCACCGATAGCCCAAAACAGTTATTTCTAGACTGGAAATAAATATATCAACAATTCAATAGGCAAGTGATTTAAATTATCCAACTACACCATTTAATCAATGAATTCCTCAATTTCATGAATTTAACCAAATTCCCCAATTTCCTTAAATTAATTATACAAATTAATTTATTAATACAACTAGGGTTTTTCCCAAAATTACCAAAGTACTCCCAACATATCAAAATACCAAAACTTAGAACAAAACTTATAAGTTGGAGTAGGAAATCCCTACCTCGAAGAAAATAACCCGAATGGAGAAGACGGAGATGATGACCCAAAAACCCAAGTGCTCCAAAACTACAAACTCTCAAATTGAAACGAAGCTCTCGACTCACTCTATCTTTTTAATAAAGCAACTAGGGTAGAAACACCCTAAAAGGTGATGAAACCTAAGAGAGAAGGTGAGTAGAGGGAGAGAGAACTCGGAACTAGGGTTTTAGGATCAAAATTATGTGAAAAAATGTTTTAAAAACCGCTGCTGCGTATATAAACCCGACAGGCTCGCTCGAGCGAACACTTGGTCGCTCGAGCGACCATACACACGAAAACCTCGTTCGAGCGAAGAAAAGCTCGCTCGAGCCAATAATGCAATGCTTTAGGTCTGCAACCCAGGAGCACGCTCGAGCGACAGAATTCTCGCTCGAGCGAGGAACTTAAAAAAAAACAAACACCACGCTCGCTCGAGCGAAGAAAATCTCGCTCGAGCGAAGAAACACTGCTCTCAGGTCTATACTAGACGCAATCACTCGCTCGAGCTAAGAAAAGCTAGCTCGAGCCACCAGACACAAAATGCAACCCTCGCTCGAGCGACCAAGCCCTCGCTCGAGCGACCAACCCAAAAACTGGACAGCAACACTTGGTTTCCAAACCCAACCAACCTGAAACAAACCTGCCTAACACATCCTATAACTCCAAATGAGAAAATAAAGGACGACAACAACAATTATACAATGACAGAATATACGGAACCTAAGTCCGGATACAATAATCAAATGGGAAAAAGACCGGGATCGCTATAATTGCCATAGGGATTGGCATTGCATCAAAAAATTCAATATAACTGCAAAGAAGCTGCATTAGCATCTAGATGGTACTAAGAAGGGAAATGGCATAAATTAAAAAATTCAATACTTGGTCCTGATTTTTGAAAAAAATGAATAAATGAATAATGACATAAATTAGAATGTCTGTAAATGACTGCACATTTACTTACAGCAGCAAAACTCAACCCCATATAAAAAGACTTGTGTAATTAATTTTTCCCAAAATATAAAAAGAATCTAATTAAGCAAACTCCAAACCAACAAACCTACCAAAAAAGAAAAAGAAAATAATCCAAACCCACACAACCCTTCATCTCTTGCACTTGTTAGCTATAATTCACCCCTTACCACTGCCATAAATAAACCCTGAAGTTTCAAACGCTATACCTCTCTCAAATGAATTGTCTTCATAGCACATGTTCCCAATTTGCACTATATTCTGCTTTCCATTGAAATTTGCAAAACTGTCTAGTATTGATGGATTAATACCAATTCTGGTTCCTCCCTCAGCTTCTCTTATGTCCAGTCTCTTATATATGTCACACACCAAGGACTAGTTAGATTATCCATAAGATTCAACTTTCAAGCAAGTTTTGAATACCTTGATGCATAAATAGCACAACTGTTGAATTCATTTCAACCAGGTAACTATATATATGGTTTTCATGATTTTTCTTGCATGATCATATAAATATAAATCTGAAATGGAAATCATACAAAATTATTTGAACCATTCATTTATATAACACCCAATTCTGATATATCAAGAAACAGTTAAAAGTAATCAGACACATGAATACAATATTTACATATTTCACCTTGAAACTAAGACTACGCAATGATATTGCATGACCAGAAAAGTTACAAGAGATATAAGATAGTCACCTCCCCTCAACTACAAATACATAGAAATTAAAGCAACAAATCGCAAAATTACCAAAAAAAGACATTATCAGATTTCAAACTACCCAACAAAAATCTAGAAAACTCAATTACCAACAAAAAAAAAAACACACAAAAAAAGAGACAATTTATAGGAACAATTATATGAACCCGCAATCACATAAATCTAGTCCATGTGAGCTACTACAGAGACAATTTGTAGAAAACATATATGATGCAACAATATGATTAGCTAAACATATGAGCAAAAAGGAAAAAAAAAAAAAACAATATCAATGACCATAGATGAGAAAAAGTGGCCATACAAGAAAATTAACAAATTGTAAAATATAAAAGAAAATATATTTTCCTAATGAAAATAGCCGAAGAGCATCGCCAAAAACAACACAAGCTCAAATCCTAATGAAAACTACTCTATGAAATGTCAACAAATTAGCCAGTCAATTGAGAAAACAAATCAAGACAAGTTCTTCTTAAGTAGAATTAAAAATTATTCTTAAGCATCTAAAACTTCCCAATGTCACAAGTTTAATAAAAATTTTAAAGCAAACTAATTTATTAACATTCATAGCAAGTCTTCGTAGCAAAAGTTCACCAGCCCTAGAAGGCAAGCAACAAGGAATCAAAAACCCAAATGTACCACTTTAGCTTGCATGTTTGGAGCCGGAGGCCCCCTGGGGGAATAATTACACAAATCTTTGCAGTATTAGAACCACAGGTGCCTACAGCAGTTTATTCAACCGTGCCATAGCCCTACAAGCCAAAAAAATAAAACAATTTATGACCCACCCCCCCCCCCCAAAAAAAAAAAAATAAAAAATTGTGAACTAAGAAAAAAGATGAAATACTCATGTTTCAATTGGTTTCCAAAGGAAAAACATGGAAGTGATTGAAATTTAGAATCTCATATTATCTCCTTTTTGGACTTGTGTATATAGTAAAACAAGGGTAAGAGTAAGATATTTTGTAATGACACCAGGTTCAAAGCATGAGGAGAAAATGTCTTCGAATGAAGTGTATTCATAAGCATTTTAAGTCAATGGAACAATTCAATTTTATTGTAAAAAAAAACCCAAGAAGAGCATGAAGTGAAGAGTTTCTCAGCAAACATCATAAGAATAAATAGTCTAGCCCAAGGATATACATTTGGTCATCATAAACAAAAGAAATGGAATTAATTGACAAATAATTGTTCTCCTCTAAAAAAAAATCCTTTCAACTATGAAGGAACAAAATGAATTTCTGCCAATTTGGGAGAAACCCTAATTTTAGAAAGTTCTCTATATTTTGTGGCCCCGTTGTGTCATATTGAAGAACCTATAGAAAGACTGAAGAACCAGACGGAACATTAAAATTCTACTTTCCAGTCATCCTAATAAACCATTTCATAAGTCTTTGAAGTTGAAGAAACCCACCAACTTGAAATACTAAAAACTGCATAAAGAAAGTGTACTAACTAAAAACAGATTTTATTGTTAGGCAGAAGTTACATGGGGTTTCCTTGCTACTTCAAACCCCATCTGAAAGCCGAAGTGTGACAGAAAGAAAAAATTTATAGAGTTTAGTGAAAAACATCATAAAGAACCAGACATGGAAGATTGAGCAAATCTGGCCAAACAATCTGGTTGAGGAGATGTGGTGGTGAGATTTGACACCAATAGACAGATCTGAAATCTTGAGATTTTTGGCGTTTCTACAACTCTGATTGCCGAGAAATAGGTGAGATCTTTCATCATCCGCGTAATCTGAAGGGCAATCGCTACGAACGGAGATCTAAGGAGCAGTTTGTGCACCCAAAACAAAAAAAGTGTTTGTGCCGAAGAAGATATGAGAATGAGGAGGGAGAGAGATAGAGGGAGAGGGATAGAAGACATACCTCTGCCGTGAGAATGAGAGAGAGGCGAGAGAATGAGATGGCGCTTCAATTTTTTCTTTATAAAAATAAAATTTTAAATATATATATATATATATATATATAATTACAAGTTAATTAAGAAAATGTGATTAAAAAAAATATAATCACATTTAATTAAAAAGTAACGTAAAAAATAAATACTATCATACTTAAATTAGATGTAATTAAAATATTAATTTAATTTTTTTAATCATATTTTTATTAAAAGTGTCATGTTTTGATTTTTTATGTGTAATCTTTAAGCATTTTTGTAGTAGTGCATTTTTAGAGGAAGATCACCAAAAAACAATAAAAACAATTTATATTTTTTTTTTTGAAAAAATTAAAACTAATTTGAGAAGTATAAAAATCAAAAATAAATTTTATAAATTATTTATGACTTCCTAAAAGATAAAATTATACAAAAATAATATGTATTTTTTTCATTTTTTCACCAAACTTTTTTTTAGAGGAGAACAATTACTCTGAGGCCGATCGAAAACAGATCAACTCAGATCTAGGGTTTTGCCCAGCAGATTTGACGGCCAATGAAGACCTGTCTTCGTTCGATTTTGTGGTCTCGCGATTCAGAGCTTCGCAAAGAATACGAAGAAAACACTACTTACTCTGTTTCTTTGTGAAATGGTGGAGAGAGAGAGAGAGAACTTTCAAGTCGAATTTTTTTTTATCTGCTTCATGGTTTCGAATTAGATTCAAAACAATGGAACTCATATTCGAAATCCCTTATTACAAATTTGGGGAATATCTGAAAAAATCAAAATTAAATAATTTTCATACAAAATAAGGTAAGGAGAGGAAGAAGCAGTCTATGAATCTACACAAATATGAGGGGGGAAAAAACCAAAACCAAAGATGAAGATGAAGATGAAGACAACCAACTTACCAGTCAATGAAATACACTCTCAATCGTTGCTTTCAAGGACTCCTTACAGGAAGAACACCATGAAGAAGAGATGGATAACTCTGATTTCAGATACACAAGAGAGATCGATTCGGTCTTATAGAGATTGAAACCCTTCCCTCTCTACGTTCCCTTTCCAAATTAGAACCAATTAGAAGCCAAAGAGATTCTTGGGGGAAAAAGCGTATAAGAGATTTTATTTTGCCGCTTTTTTTTTTGGGGAGAAAATTTATATTTTCGCTCTTATTTTTTTTATCTTATTATTAACGACTTAGCTTATGCGTCATAAAAAGTTTAATATTTTTAACGGTTGACTTTTTGTGCGTCGTGAAAAATTTAATATTTTTAACGACTGACTTTTTGTGCGCTGTGAAAAGTGTAATATTTTTTACGGTTATCGTATGTGTGTCGTGTGTAATTGATGTATTAACGGCACGCCATATACACGTTGTAGAAACTTTTATTATTAATTGGAAAAAAAAATCATAAAAAAAATATTAATTGGAAAAAAATTAATTGAAAAAATAATTTTGTTAGAAAAATTTGTAAATTTTTGTTTAAAAACCAACGAAAACTTATTTTTTTGAATTTACGTTTTTTTTCCTCAAGGTTACAAGCTAAGACAATCATTTATAAACTATAAAAATTATCAAACAAGCTTTTATGACAGTTTTTTAAATTTTTGAAAATATAAATTGAAAACAGAAAACAAAATGGTTACCAAACAGGTCTCAAATGGTAAAAATATCGTAAAATTAACAAATAATTAAATAAATTACCAACGCAAAAAATGACTTATCAAAAGATTCTTAGGCTATGTATGGTTTGATTTTTAGATTTTTTTTAAATTAAAAATTAATTTGGTTAAGAAATAAGAAATAAAAAAATTATTTTTTAAACAAAATGAAAATAATTTTTTTATTTTTTTATTTCTTAACCAAATTAATTTTTAATTTTTTAAAAAAATTTCGAAAAATCAAACCATACATAGCCTAAGAATATTTTGTAAATTAAAAATCAATAATTTTGGAAAATTGATTAATTTTTCCCATTAAGTGATTTAAAATTTTGATAGATATACATAAAAAAAATACATAATTATATTATTAAATCATAATTCAAATTTAGATGTTATATCTTTTTGAGATCTATAGCTAAATTCTTATCTTTTTATTTTTTTATTTTTGTGTGTGACCATAGCATATGGGAGAAATTGAAAAGGGTGTTGCAGTAATTATGAGAGAAGTCAAAAGGGATTGTGGGTTGGGAGAAGTCAATAAATGCTGAGGTTGGGTTGGGAGAAGTCAATAAATGCTGAGGTTTTTTTTTTTTTAAATCAAAAAATTAGAAAATTAGAATTAGGAGATTGGAGCTCCCACAGGCCTTGGGGTTAAAACCCCCATTTTGCTTAATATATAGTATAGATATAGATAGATAGATAGATAGATAGATAGATAGATAGATTTAATAAGAATTTATGTTTGTTTTAGATATTTTTTTAATATACAAATTATTTTTTTAAAGATTTTTTTATAAAAATAATTTAACAATCTCGTCACTAGTCATAGTGTATGAGAGAAGTTGAAAAGGGCGTAGGAGTAGATATAGGAGAAGTCAAAAAGTGGGTTGGGAGAAGTCAATAAATGCTGAGCTTTTTTTTTTTTAAATAAATAAATCAGAAAATTTAGATTGGGATATTGGAGCTCCCACAGGACTTGGGGTTAGAAACCCCATTTTCCTTAATATATAGAAGATATAGATAGATAGATAGATAGATAGATTTAATAAAAATTTATGTCTGTTTTAGATATTTTGGATGAGATCTTATAAAAAAAAGTGTAGACATGAATGCCCTTCTATTTTATTGTGTTTATAATTATCTATATATGTGAATTGTGATTTTTAAATGTTTTTTTTAAATATCTTCTTTTTTGCCTTGTTTATATTATATTAAAGTTTAATATTTTGATAACAATCATATGTGTTGGATTTTTCAAGGAATTAAATGTCTTTTTTTTATTATATTATATTAAAGTTTAATATTTTGATAATAATTATATGTGTTGAACTTTTCAAGAAATTTTTTTATGTTTGTTCTTAATGCTTTAAAGTGTTATTATGAGGGATAATAATCATATGTGTTGGAACTTTTCAAGGAATTCATATGTGTTGGATTTTAAAGAAGTTTTTTTTTATGCTTGTTCTTAATGCATTAAAGCGTTATTATGAGGGTAAAACTTGGGAGTTGGGAGATGTTAATAAATGCTAAGATTTTTATTTTTTTAAATCAAAAAATCAAGAAATTTAGATTGGGAGATTGGAGCTCCCACAAGGATTGGGATTAAAAACCCCATTTTGCTTAATATATAGTATAGATAGATAGATAGATATATCTTCTTCTTTTTTTTTTGTGTGGTTTCTATTCGGGTATTTTTTTTTCAATTTATTTAAGATGGAGTTGTGGGTATCTTTTTTTTAAAATTTAATTTATCTGTGATTTTCATTTGTTTTTAATTATTATTATTTAGGTAAGTTATAATGTGAGTTAGATATGTGATAGATATGTAAGTTTTATTGATTTAAAGTTTATTTAGATAAACTTTAAAGATTTTTTTTTTTTTAGTTTTTTAGTTTTTTTGGTTATGTTATAATGTAATATATAAAATATAGGTAGATATCTACAACTTTAAAAGAAAATATTATCTGATTTTTTGGGGAAGAGAAAATGAATGCAAGTTTTAATATTTTTTTTTGAAAATTTGTGAGAGAGATTAGGAGGGAGAGATTATGAAATATTTTTGTTATTAAATAAATAAATTAGTCAATAGTTTTTTTTAATCTATTTTGTAAATTAAAAATCAATAATTTTGAAAAATTGATTAATTTGTCCTATTAAGTGATTTAAAATTTTGATAGATATACATAAAAAAAATACATAATTATATTATTAAATCATAATTCAAATTTAGATGTTATATCTTTTTGAGATCTATAGCTAAATTCTTATCTTTTTATTTTTTATTTTTGTGTGTAACCATAGTATATGGGAGAAATTGAAAAGGGTGTTGCAATAATTATGAGAGAAGTCAAAAGGGATTGTGGGTTGGGAGAAGTCAATAAATGTTGAGGTTGGGTTGGAAGAAGTCAATAAATGTTGAGGTTTTTTTTTTTTTTTTTAAATCAAAAATTTGGAAAATTAGGATTAGGAGATTGAAGCTCCCACGGGCCTTGGGGTTAAAAACCCCCTTTTGCTTAATATATAGTATAGATATATATATATATATATATATATAGATATAGATAAATAAATAGATATAGATCGATAGATAGATAGATATAGATAGATAGATAGATAGATAGATAGATAGATAGATAGATATAGATCGATAGATAGATAGATAGATATAGATATGGCACATACCATTTATATGACACAAGGACCAAAGTACCGGGACAACTACTGCAATTTGCTCTCATCTAAATTAAAGGGATTTAAAAAGTTAAAAAAAAAAAGAACAAAAAATTATAATATTAAAAAATGTTCACTAAAAACATATAGATTAAAAATTAAAAATTAATTATTGTAAACTCCATACTAAACAAGGTAATGTTTTCCATTAATTTGAAAATTAAAAAATTATTATTAATTTTTCCTCTGTTTTTTATTCTCACAAAAAAAAAAATAGCTACATTAATTATTTTCTTTTTTTTTTTTTGTGGAGAGGGGTTTTGACCTGCGATTTTTCTAAAATGGGTGTTCTAGACGGAAAGGGTAGAGTTGGTTCAGACAATAAGAAAAGTGCTTATGCAAGAGGCGCCTTCACTATGAGCAAGAATAGTCAGTTTTGCATAGGGTGCCTTCTTGTATAATAGCTTCAATACTGGTATGCATGAAGGGCTTAAGTGTGAGACGTATAAGAGGGGCTTTAGTGCGAAAATAGAAGAAATGGTTTACAGAGTGTCTTCTTACTTCACGACTTCAATACTTGTGAGAGAGGAGTAGGCTCAAGTGCGAGAGAGAAATGAGGGTTTGTAGGAAGTGTCTTCTTGGGTCACGACTTGAGTGTCCGTGCACATGAAAATGAGTGATAAGGGTCAGAGTGTGTCTCTTGGGGTCACGGTTTTAGTGCTCCAAAACACAAAACCATAGCATATTAATAAAGAGAAATAATTAGTGAAAAAATGTTTTTGTCTTCTTAAATACAAGAATAGAGAATTTATTATTGGTGATGAAATATTTTTGTCTCCCACAACATAACCTTATGAGACGAAAAATATATTCATTGTGCAATCAATCAGAATTTATTAGTGACTAAATATTTTCATCTCCCACAACTTATTCTTCCAAGACAAAAATATATTTGTCGCTCATTTAATAGAAAGATGAAACGGCATCGTTTGCATGATGGAGTGTTTATTGGTGACAAAACATATTCGTCTTCCATAACTTCTCATTCCTAGACAAAAATATATTTGTCGCCTAATAAATGGAAATATGCAACGACATCGTTTAATAGATAGGGAATTTATTGGTGACAAATTACGTTCGTCACAAAAAATATATATATTTTGTGACAAAAATGTTTGTCTCCAATGAGTTAAAATAATTCGCGCCAAAGCAAATAAAATTGGCGCCTAAATTTTGCAGATGAAATTTTTTTTCGTCTCCTATACGTTTGAGAAAAAATAAAACAAACGACAAAATTAATATTTTATCATCTTTGGGTTAAATTTTAAGACAAAAAATTTTGTCACCAAATTTTGTCACAATAGCCTAGATTTCTTGTATTTTGTTTCCTTGTTTAATTATTATTATTATTTTTTTCATATTGTGGTGAGGGGTTTACTATGGGAAAGAATAATAGCTTTGCACAAAATGTCTTCTTGGATAATAATGTTTGCATGCACAAACGGCGAGAATAGAGGAGCTTTAGTGCGAAATAGAAGAGATGGTTTATAGAGATTATTTTCTTGAGTCACAGCTTCAATACTTGTGAGAGAGGAAACTCAAGTGCGAGATAGAAACGAGGGTTTGTAGAGGGTGTCTTTTCGGGTCACGACTTTAGTATTTGTGTGTGTGTGAAAGTAAGTGATTAAGGTAAGAGTGATCTCTTAGTTTCTGACGACATTTTAATAAAGAGAAATAATTAGGGATAAAATATTTTCGTCTCAAACTCATATGTTCGTTGCCTAATCAACAAAAATACAAAAACAACGTTGTGTGGGGATGGAGAATTTATTGGTGATGAAATATTTTCGTCTCCTTCAACTTAACCTTATGAAACGAAAATATATTCGTCGCACAATCACTCAAAATGCAACACGACACATGGAGAATTTATTAACGACGAAATATTTTCGTCTCCCAAAACATATCCTTCCGAGACAAAAATATATTTGTCGCCTAATTAACAGAAAGATAAAATGAGCATGAAGAGTTTATTGGTGACGAAATATTTTTGTCTCCCATAACTTATCCTTCTCAGCCAAAAAATATATTTGTCACCAAATAAATAAGAAAATGAAACGACATCGTCTAATAAGTTTCGAATTTATTGGTGACGAATTCCTTTTGTCGCAAAAAACTTTAAAATTTGTGACAAAAATGTTCGTCTCCAATGAGCTAAAATAATTGGCGCCAACAAGAAAAAAAATTGGAGCCTCTTTTTTTTTTCTGATGAATTTATTTTTTCGTCTCCTACAGTTTTGAGAAGAATTAAAAGAAACGAAAAAAGTAATATTTGGTCATGTTTGGGTTACATTCTAAAACGAAAATAAATTTTATCACCAAATTTTAAAAATTAATTATTGAAAACTCCATACTAAACAAGATAATGTTTTCTATTAATTTTGAAAATTACAAATTTTTTATTATTTGTTTCTCTGTATTTTTTCTCACAAAAAAATAGCTACATTAATTATCTTTTTTTTTTTCTTTTTTTTTTTTTTTTTTTTTTTGTGGAGAGAGGTTTTGACCTTTGATTTTTCTGAAATAGGTGTTCTAGACGGAAAGGGTAGAGTTGGTTCAGACAATGAGAAAAAGTGCTTGCGTACATAGGGTGTATAGCGACCCCGGTCTTTTCCCACTTGATTATTGTATCCGGACTTAGGTTCCGTAGATTCTGTCATTGTATAATTGTTGTTGTTGTCTCTTATTTTCTTATTTGGAATTATAGGATGTGTTGGGCAGGTTTGTTTCAGGTTGGTTGGGTTTAGAAACTAAGTGTTGCTGTCCAGGTTTTTGGTTCTTCGCTCGAGCGAGGAGTTGTTCGCTCGAGCGAGTGGTTGCGTTTGATTTGGACCTGTAGCTGTGCATTCTTGGCTCGAGCGAGCTTTTCTTCGCTCGAGCGAGTTAGTTCGTTCTTTGCTCGAGCAATAGTTCCTTCGCTCGAGCGTGTGTCTTGTTGCAGACCTGAGGGTTTGAGTTCTTCGCTCGATCGAGCTTTCTTTCGCTCGAGCGAGCTTTTGAGTTGTTGGCTCGAGCAAGGCTTCCTTGGCTCGAGCATAGTTTCTCTGTGTCTGGTCGCTCGAGCGACCAAGTCTTCGCTCGAGCGAGCCTGTCCAGTTTATATACGCAGCAGCGGGTTTTGATCAGTCTTTTCTTATTCTTTTTGGTTCTAAACCCTAGGTCCGACTTCTCTCCCTCAAAACTCATCTTCTCTTTAGGTGTTCATCTACTTCTAGTGTGAATCCATCTTAAGTTCTTTGTAAGAAAGATAGAGGGCGGCTTGGGCTTCATTCTAATCTGAACATTTGGTGATTTGGAGCACATTGGAATTTGGGTATTCATCTCTATCTTCTCCATTCGGGTTATTTCCTTTAAGGTAGGGATTTCCTACTCCATTTTATAGGTTTTGTTCTAAGCTTTGGTAATTTGATATGTTGGGGGTAATTGGGCAAATTTTGGGAAAAACCCTAATTGTATTATTGAATTAATTTGTATAAGTAATTCATGGAAATGGGAAAAGATGGTTAAATCCATGGAATTGGGGATTCATTGGTTAAATAGTGTAATTGGGTAATTGGAATCATTTGTCTATTGAATTGTTGACATAGTTATTTTCAGTTTAGAAATAACTGTTTTGGGCTATCGGTGGAGGATAGTCGTGATTGTTGTAGACATTGCATGTGGATTAGGAATAACTGAAACTAATCACATTGGTTAAGTCATTAATTTTGACTACGACATTGATACAGAAAATACGTGTATTGATTGAGCATTGCATTTGCATACATTGTTTTGTGTGTGGGAGGAGATAGGGGATGTACTCCACGGTTTGGGGGAAGATAGGGGATGGACCTCTAAACCGGATTTTTGTTTGGGAGGAGATAGGGGATGGACTCCATTAGCATCACTTTTATGTGTGCTTATTTATATAGAAGTGTTTTATTGATACAGCACTAAAATGTGTATCAATCTGGAAGTATGAAGTGTTTGATTTGAGCTTGAGTCTCATTTGTTTGTTGATATTGGAAGGATGTGAATATGATATATGTGATTCACTGTTATAAGTTTGGCCAGGTTCTGAGCCATGTTGATTAAATTGAGAAGTAAAACGTATCTTTGGCAATAGTGTCATGAGACTGTAAAATGAAGTAATTGATTATTTTGGTTAACCATCTGTTGAATGCTATTGCTTTATTCATTGCTTATATGTGGTTTAGTATATTTCTACTGGGCTGTGGCTCACCCTTTATGGGAACATCATTTTCAGGTTCAGGTGATAAATTACCTCCAAGGACTTAGCTTGGGAGGGTTTGGCTTCTGGATTGAAGAAGACTACCTTTAGTTAATAGTTTTTATTTATTAGTACATGTAAACATTCAAGCCTAGGGCTTTTCTTGTATTGAGATTAGAACTCATATTTTTGAATCCAAGTGTTGGCTTGGAAAGATGTAAGCCTGTAGGGCATTTTATTCGATGATACATGTAATGCTTTATTTAGTAATACTCTGATGAATGAATTAATAAATTGTCTTCTTTAAACAATGCATGTCAATGATATATAATGGGTTAATTTTGAGGGCGTTACAGGGTGCCTTATTGGATAATAGCTTCAATGTTGGCATGCACGAAGGGCTTATGTGTGAGACAGAAGAGAGGGCCTTTTGCGCGAAATAGAAGAAATGGTTTATAGAGTGTCTTCTTGAGTCACGACTTCAATACTTGTGAGAGAGGAGTAGACTCAAGTGCGAGAGAGAAATGAGGGTTTGTAGAAAGTGTCTTCTTGAGTCACGACTTCAATACTTGTTTCTACCTCGGGTTTTATTTTTACCTTGGGTGGTGGTGGTATATGTTGGAAGTCTAAAGAACAGACTATAATTGCTAACGTTACAATGGAAGCTGAGCTTATAGCGTTAGCTTTAGCATGTGAGGAAGCAAATTGGTTGAGAGATTTGTTACATGAAATCCCTTTTTGGGAAAAACCAATTCTTCTTGTGTTAATTCATTGTGAGAGCTCTACTACTATTGGTAGAGTGAATAATCATTTCTATAATGGTAAATCCAGACCTATTTGAAGGAAACACAGTAATGTGAGATCCTATTTAAGTAATGGCATCATAACTGTGAATTAACCAAGGCATTGGCAAGAGATAGGGTCTAGAATACATCAAGGGGAATGGGTTTGAAGCATATAAAATCATAAACCATGTATGAAGATACCCAACCTGGGGACCAGAGATCTTGTAACTAGGTTCAATGGGAAGAACGAATCATATCGTGGTTTTAAAAATGCACTCCTTAATATTTTGTTGTCCATCCCTATGATGTAAGTGCATTTGTCCTGTAATGTTGGAGGGTTGAGTTTTTATACTCTTAATGAAATTTTGTAGCTCTTGTTGAGTGGGGTGTGTAAATTATAGGAACATTCTTGATTGATTTCACCTATGTGAGCATGAAAGTGGGGCTGCTTTCTATGAGAATAATGCTTATTCTCAAATATGCTCATGACAACTGGGATAGGCACAAGGCCGTAACGTGCTGGCTATTAAAAGTTCATGTCAACACCTGGATTATTATGTGTGAGCAATAATACTTTATTTCCTCTAAGTAGTCATAGTTCAAGTCTGAGACCACTACTGACTCTGGAGTAGAGGTTGTTGTTTCGCTAATGAAAGTTCAATGCAGAGCACACCTTCATGATACGTACTAGTCTATCTTTGTTTGATAATCTCTCTTGTCCTTGTTGATATGAAAATGAGTGGGGGATTGTTGGATCATTTTAATATCTTTTATTTATTTATTTATTTATTTTTGTGACTTTTTTGGTTTTGTTCATGAATCTTATTTTATTTGGTGAATGGAGATTCATTATTTTTTGCTAACCTTTTGTTTTGTTCATGAATGGAGATTAATTGGAAGGTCATGGGGTTGGTGGTAAGTTAATGGTGATTTTATTTTATTTTTTTGGTGTATTGCGGAGCTTTGGGTTCACCATCTTGTGCAAAGTTGGCTTAAACCATACAACAAGTGGTCGGGCTGTTGTATCATGGAGAGGACAAGTCATAGTTTTGTGATTATTGTATCAGCATTTGGGTTTTTCCTACTGCAGTGGGCTTGATCTCTTTAAAGAAAACGAGATATCTGTACCCTAGCCTGATCTATTTGTATTTCATTTTCTTTGCATTATTTATCAATAAAATATAATTCTTCTGGTATTTTCACCAACAATAATAATAAATAAATATATAAGTAGTATTAGTTCCTTGTACTTCAATTTATTTTCCATTTATTTTTCTTTTTTTTTCCCCAACAAATTCAACATTTTACCAAAAAGTAAAATTTAAAAATACTGGTTGATAGTAAAACCATGGCCCAACCTGGTTGCATAGTCAACCCCTCTACCTATGTAACGCCCTCAAAATAATAACATTAAACCCATCAGATAAGACATGCATTTACATATAAACTAACCGCATTCCTTTCATTCATTAGAATTCCAAGACATAAGTATTACATGTTAACCTCATAACAAAATGCCCTACGGGCTTACAGCTTTCCAAGTTAACACTTGGTTACAACAAAGAGTTCTAACTCGTTTACACATTAAGCCCTTGGCTTGAAATTACATGTAATACATCAAAAGTAAAACGACAAAACTATGCCCGCCACTAGCCTCCCAGCTATGTCCTTGGAGGTGGCATGCTTCCTGTACCTGAAAATGATATTCCCATATAGGGTGAGCCACAGCCCAGTAGAAATACACTAAACCAACCATGGACAATGGCTAAAACATTAGCAATTGATAGTTGGTCAACACTGATACAATCACATAAATTACATATTTATGTCAACGACTTACAAGTCCCAATTACTTTTCATTTTCCCTTTTCAATAGATAAGCATGCTAGCTCTATTATCATTTCCACAGATATGTATAAAAACTATATCTCACATTCTCAACAGATATGTATATCAACAATATCCACAGATAAGCATACAAGCTGTATCCACATTCTACAACAGATATGTATATCAATAATATCCACAGATAAGCATACAAGCTGTATCCACACTTCACTTCACAAAGATAAGCATATGAGCTCTATCTTCACTTCTCTAGACAAGCATATGAGCTCTGTCTACGGAGTTCATCCCCTATCTCCTCCCAATACCTATCCGGTTTAGAGGTACATCCCCTATCTTCCCCTAAACCGCGGAGTACATCCCCTATCTCCTCCTCTACACACAACGTATATAAACACATTGGTTCTATATACAATCACACAATACACACAATTAATGTATTCTATCAACCGTCAAGTTCCATGACACATTCCATTGATTAGTTTCCGTTTACCTAATCATCATGCATTGTCTACAACAATCTCGACTATCCTCCACCGATAGCCCAAAGCAGTTATTTCTAAAACAGAAAATAAATGCACAAATGGATATTCAATCAACATTTCATTTCCTCATTTCTCACCAATTAATTATCCCAATTAATTAAACAATGTAATTAGGCCATTTTCCATAATTACCATTTCAGCCCTTAGGTCCCATTTTCATCAATGATTCAACAATCATTCTATTTTTCTATGCCAAACATGCATCTAGGTTTATTATGAATAAAACCCCAACTTTTGTAAAATTACACAAAAGCCCCAAACTTTCACAAAATTACCAAACCAAGCCCAACATCTCAAAATACCAAAATTTAAAGACAAAACCCATAGAGAGGAGTAGGATATCCCTACCTCGAAGTTTTAGCCCAAAAGGAGATGAAGACTCCAAGATCAACTTGCTCCAAATCCAAACTTTTTCAGATTAAATCGAAGCTCTCAACGCCCTCTATCTTTTTAACAAAGGCCTTAGGCTAGATTCACACCCTAGGGAGATCAAATCTTAGAGAGAGTGCAAGTTTAGAGAGAGAGGGTGTTGGATTTAGGGTTTAATCAAAGAAAAGGACTGAAAAAGTGATGTTTTAGACGCTGTTGTCCGCTGATATAAAACACGCTCGCTCGAGCGAAGGATTGGTCGCTCGAGCGACCAGACACAGAAAACTCTCGCTCGAGCCAAGAAGTTCTCGATCGAGCGAAGAAAAACCCAGACCGCTCGAGCCACGAAAATCTCGCTCGAGCCAGAAACTACAACTCTCAGGTCCAGAACCGGGGCAACACTACTCTCGCTCGAGCGACAGACTCCTCGCTCGAGCGAAGGACCAAAAATCTGGGCAGCAACACTAGGCTCCCAAACACAACCAACCTGTAACAAACCTGCCCAACACATCCCATAATTCAAAATACAAAGTAAAGAGGATGCAAACTAGGAAATAAACAACTACCAACATCCACGGACACATGTCCGGATCACTGTACAACAAGGGTAAACCCGGGATCGCTATAACCTCCCCCCCTTAAAGAATTTCGCCCCCGAAATTAAGCACAAGTTTTCAAAAACAGGTTTTCCTCCATTTTAAACAATGTTACAATTTAACATTCAACAATTCGACCCATTACCGGTCATCCCATCCCTTTAACAAGAGACATATCACAATATGTAAACAACATATGTATTATCAACATGCATCAACATTATGCACTAACTTTCCAATGTCAACAATATACTTAACACCTATAATGTTACATTCAACTTCCATATGAGGCAAGTTCCAAAACATACTTCCAATAACTAAAACATTTTCAATGTTTCACAACTTAAGACATATATAAAAGCTCTTAAGTTCAACAAAATGTAAAATTTAAATACAAAATTACATATCAATAAACAAGTCCGGATATTTCTCTCGGACTTCCAACTCACGTTCCCAAGTGGCTTCCTCCACTCCGTGATGTTTCCACAAGACTTTCACCAAAGGAATGGTCTTGCCACGCAGGACCTGATCCCGCCTATCCAAGACCCGAACCGGTCTCTCCTCATACGAGGCATCCTCATCTACCTCTAAATCAGTCCAATCCAGCACATGTGATGGATCTGGCTCATACTTCCGAAGCATACTCACATGAAACACGTCATGTACTCCGGACAACTGCGGCGGTAAGGCTAACCGATAAGCAACCTCACCTATCTTCTCAAGGATCTCAAAAGGACCAATAAACCGAGGGGATAACTTCCCACTCTTCCCAAACCTCATCAAGCCTCGCCTAGGTGATATCTTCAGAAAGACATGATCACCTACCTCAAACGCCAAAGGCCTCCTCCTACGGTCGGCATAACTCTTTTGTCGACTCTGGGCTGTAACAAGCCTCCTACGGATAAGCTCAACTTTCTCCGTCGTCTCCCTAACCAACTCCGGACCCAACAAAGGTGCATCACCCACCTCGGCCCAACAAACTGGAGACCTACACGGTCGGCCATACAAGGCCTCAAACGGTGCCATACCGATGCTAGACTGAAAACTATTGTTGTAGGCAAACTCTACCAATGGCAAGTGCCTCTCCCACGTCCCACTGAAGTCCAGGACACAACCCCGAAGCATATCCTCGAGGATCTGAATAGTACGCTCGGACTGCCCGTCAGTCTGAGGATGATAAGCCGTACTAAAGGTCAACTTAGTGCCCAGTGCACTCTGCAAACTCTGCCACAACCTAGCAGTAAAACGAGGATCTCTATCTGAGACAATCGTCACTGGGACCCCGTGCAATCTCACTACGTCCCGAATATACAAGTCGGCAAGATGATCTACCGAATCTCTCACGCGCATAGGAATAAAGTGCGCCGACTTAGTCAACCGGTCTACAACCACCCAAATAGCATCACTACCCCGCTGAGTCCTCGGAAGACCTGCAACGAAGTCCATAGTGACATGCTCCCACTTCCACTCGGCAATAGGCAAGGGTTGCAACAAACCCGCTGGCCTCTGATGCTCGGCCTTCACTTGCTGGCAAGTAAGGCACTTCGATACGAAAACAGCCACATCTCTTTTCATACCCCGCCACCAAAACTGGCGACCCAAATCCTGATACATCTTAGTACCTCCCGGATGCACCGCAAGGCGCGAATGGTGAAACTCTCGGAGTACCTCCTCTCGGCAAGACTCCGGTACAAACAAACGGTTTCGGTATCTCACACTCAGGTCGGGATACACCGTCAAACCCTTCTCAACTTTCCCACTGGAGATCTTCTCTCGGAGGGATTCTACCTCAAGGTCACCTCTCTGTGCCTCTAACACTCTAATCACAAGTGTAGGCTGCGCAACAACAGAAAACAAGGCCGCAGCCTCAACAGATTCGCCCAGTAGCAAATCAAACTCGCCAAGTGCTCCCAACATCTCCCATTCCCGGATGGCTATACAAGCTACATCACTAATGGTTTTCCTACTAAGGGCATCGGCCACAACATTGGCCTTTCCCGGATGATAATGCAACTCAAAATCATAATCCTCGATGAACTCCATCCATCTCCTCTGCCTCAAATTCAAGTCTCTCTGTGTAAACAGATACTTCAAACTCTTATGATCCGAGAATACCTCGAACCTCTCACCATAAAGGTAGTGCCTCCAGATTTTCAAGGCAAAGATCACAGCTGCTAACTCTAGGTCGTGTGTGGGGTAATTCTTCTCGTGTATTTTCAACTGACGTGAGCCATAAGCTACCACTTTCCCCTCTTGCATCAACACACAACCCAAACCCTCTCGTGAGGCATCACAATAAACCGCATAACCCAACCCTCTCTCCGGAATAATCAACACCGGAGCGGTGGTCAATCTAACTTTCAGTTCTTGAAATGACTTTTCACAAGTCTCACTCCACACAAACTTGACTCCTTTCCGAGTCAGTCTAGTCAACGGTGACGCTAACCTGGAGAAATCTTTCACAAACCGACGATAATACCCAGCCAATCCCAGAAAACTGCGGATCTCAAACACACTCTTAGGCTGTGCCCAATCTTGCACTGCCTCAACCTTGGATGTATCAACAGACACTCCTTCCCCGGATACCACGTGGCCTAAGAATTTGACTTCCCTCAGCCAGAACTCACACTTCCCAAACTTGGCATACAGCCTATGGGCTCTAAGTAACTCAAGCACCACTCTCAAGTGTGCCTCGTGCTCCTCCTCAGAAGGCGAATAGATAAGAATGTCGTCCACGAAGACGACCACAAATCGGTCTAAGAACTCCCGGAAAATCCGGTTCATCAAGTCCATAAAGACTGCCGGTGCATTGGTAAGCCCGAATGGCATCACCAGAAACTCGTAATGGCCATACCGCGTACGGAATGCCGTCTTAGGAATATCTTCCTCCCTGACCCTCAACTGATGGTAACCCGATCTCAAGTCTATCTTAGAGAAACAACGGGAACCCTTCAACTGGTCAAACAAATCATCTATACGGGGCATAGGATACTTATTCTTAACCGTAGCCCGATTCAACTTCCGGTAGTCTATACACAATCTCAAGGCACCATCTTTCTTTTTAACAAAGAGGGCCGGTGCTCCCCACGGTGAAACACTAGGGCGAACAAAGCCCTTATCGAGCAATTCCTGAAGCTGAACTTTCAACTCAACCAACTCTGCTGGAGCAAAACGGTAAGGTGCCATAGAAATCGGCGCCGTACCAGGCACTAAATCAATAGAGAACTCTATCTCTCGGTGAGGTGGCAAACTAACAAGATCTTCGGGAAAAACATCCGGATACTCACAAACCACCCTCGGCAATACATGCTGGGTCTCACCACTCTCACCACTCTCAAAGCTAGCAAGTAGACTACTAAGCTCACTTCGCCCTCGCGAATCATACCCCAGTGGCAAAACACTACCAACCCGGTCTCCCAAGAAATGGAACCACTCCCCGCTCAAGGTACACAATGTAACCCTCTGGCGGTAGCAATCAATAACAGCCCGGTATGACGATAACCAGTCCATACCCAAAATAACATCAAAACCCTTCATGGGCATGACAACAAACGGAAAAGGAAGCCTATAATCGGCGACCTCTATATCACATCCTCTAACACCCTGTTTCAGGATCAACTCACCACCCAAAGGCGATACCACACAAATAGGAGATGCTAACTGTGCTAACTCCAATTCCAAAACAGATGCAAATGCAGCAGATACAAAAGAATGAGATGCACCCGTGTCTATCAACACATTAGCAACCGAGTTGCAAAACAGAAAAGTACCTCTCACTACTGATGGAGCTGGTACTAAATCCTGCGCGGTAACAGCATACACGCGCCCCGTAGGCCCCTGGTCTACCTGCTCACCTCTCGGAGCAAAAGACTGCTGCACAGACTGGGATGACGAAGCTCCCGGATTGGCCCTCGAGGCCTGCACAGACTGAGCTGGCTGGAAACCCTGCGTCTGCCTAGAACCAGACGCTCCCGAAGTGGCACTCAACTGTGGGCAAAACCTCTTCATGTGCCCAGATTGTCCACACTGATAACAAGTCAAGAGCTGCCCCCTGCCCAAACTCTGACTCTGCGGTCTAGCTGAAGAAGAAGCAGCTTTCTGACCCCCACCCTTCTGCGGGCAAACCGAAACCTTGTGACCCAGCTGGCCACACTTGTAACAAGTGAATTCCCCCTGACTGCCTCACCCCGAGCCTACACTCGGCACTGGAAAGGTCGATCTAGAGACTGCACCCTGAGACTGCTGAGGGTTATTACCCTTCTGTCTCCTGCCATCACTCTGACTATCTTGGCTCCTCTTGGAGCCTCTCTGACCCTCATCCTCCTCCTGCATCATAAGCTCCATATGAGCTGCGGCGTCCACTAGGTGTCTATACTCTCGAATATAAGACCCACCAATTCTCAACTTGAGGCCCCGCCTCAACTTCCGCTCAAACTCATAGCAACGGCGTTCCTCAGACGCCACCAGTTCAGGTGCAAACCTAGACAGACTGGTAAAAGTAGCCTCAAACTCGGCCACTGACAAGCCCTGCTGATTAAGCCGGCTAAACTGATCCCTCAGCTTCTCCCTAGCTGCTGCTGATAAAAACCTCTCCTGAAAAGCATTTATAAACGCCTCCCAAGTACCACCAACACGAGCTTTCTCGTACTTCCACCATTGACCCGCATCTCCCTTCAGCTGGAAGGATGCCAAGGTCACTTTCAGTGCTCCGTCCTCGATGCCAAGCATCTCAAACGTCTTCGTTGTCTGTTCGAGCCATTCATCTGCCTTAAGCGGCTCTTTAGGATCCCCGATAAACTCGTCCGGATTACACCGGAAGAACTCCCTCTTCAAGAAAGAAGGCCCTGCCTCAGCTGCCTGATTCCCAGCTCTAAGAATACCCAAAGCTCCTGCTATCTCTCTGGCCAAGGCACCCATAGCCTGCTGACCCACTGGCTCGGCCACATTGGCCTGCCCAACTCCCTCCTGCACTGCCGGAATCTCACCCGGTAACGGTACTTCCTGCCTCGCAGGTCTACCACGCCTAGCTCCTCTTCCTCGTCCTGACATCCTAATAAAGGCAACACAGAACGTTAGCACATTCATAAGTGTGCCGAAACTAAACACTCACGTCCTAATGCATGGACAACTGTAATTCACTCCACATAAGCACATAAACACATAAGCACTTACGAATTTCATTTCCGGATAATGATAGTCCCAAGACGTTACTAGAGTTCCGGTTAGAAACAGCATTGATCAAGTGCTTTTCCAACAAGACTCCCAGAAACTCAAGGATCCAATCAACATCCTAGAAATTAAATCCCATACCCACATAGTCACATAAGCATGTTATCAAATAAGCACATAGCATATGGTACTACATCTAAGTCTCTACCAAGCGAGACAAACCCATTGTGATCCTAATCACTTCCCACGTACCCAAAGTATTCGAACCCGGTACGCTCTGATACCAAGTTGTAACGCCCTCAAAATAATAACATTAAACCCATCAGATAAGACATGCATTTACATATAAACTAACCGCATTCCTTTCATTCATTAGAATTCCAAGACATAAGTATTACATGTTAACCTCATAACAAAATGCCCTACGGGCTTACAGCTTTCCAAGTTAACACTTGGTTACAACAAAGAGTTCTAACTCGTTTACACATTAAGCCCTTGGCTTGAAATTACATGTAATACATCAAAAGTAAAACGACAAAACTATGCCCGCCACTAGCCTCCCAGCTATGTCCTTGGAGGTGGCATGCTTCCTGTACCTGAAAATGATATTCCCATATAGGGTGAGCCACAGCCCAGTAGAAATACACTAAACCAACCATGGACAATGGCTAAAACATTAGCAATTGATAGTTGGTCAACACTGATACAATCACATAAATTACATATTTATGTCAACGACTTACAAGTCCCAATTACTTTTCATTTTCCCTTTTCAATAGATAAGCATGCTAGCTCTATTATCATTTCCACAGATATGTATAAAAACTATATCTCACATTCTCAACAGATATGTATATCAACAATATCCACAGATAAGCATACAAGCTGTATCCACATTCTACAACAGATATGTATATCAATAATATCCACAGATAAGCATACAAGCTGTATCCACACTTCACTTCACAAAGATAAGCATATGAGCTCTATCTTCACTTCTCTAGACAAGCATATGAGCTCTGTCTACGGAGTTCATCCCCTATCTCCTCCCAATACCTATCCGGTTTAGAGGTACATCCCCTATCTTCCCCTAAACCGCGGAGTACATCCCCTATCTCCTCCTCTACACACAACGTATATAAACACATTGGTTCTATATACAATCACACAATACACACAATTAATGTATTCTATCAACCGTCAAGTTCCATGACACATTCCATTGATTAGTTTCCGTTTACCTAATCATCATGCATTGTCTACAACAATCTCGACTATCCTCCACCGATAGCCCAAAGCAGTTATTTCTAAAACAGAAAATAAATGCACAAATGGATATTCAATCAACATTTCATTTCCTCATTTCTCACCAATTAATTATCCCAATTAATTAAACAATGTAATTAGGCCATTTTCCATAATTACCATTTCAGCCCTTAGGTCCCATTTTCATCAATGATTCAACAATCATTCTATTTTTCTATGCCAAACATGCATCTAGGTTTATTATGAATAAAACCCCAACTTTTGTAAAATTACACAAAAGCCCCAAACTTTCACAAAATTACCAAACCAAGCCCAACATCTCAAAATACCAAAATTTAAAGACAAAACCCATAGAGAGGAGTAGGATATCCCTACCTCGAAGTTTTAGCCCAAAAGGAGATGAAGACTCCAAGATCAACTTGCTCCAAATCCAAACTTTTTCAGATTAAATCGAAGCTCTCAACGCCCTCTATCTTTTTAACAAAGGCCTTAGGCTAGATTCACACCCTAGGGAGATCAAATCTTAGAGAGAGTGCAAGTTTAGAGAGAGAGGGTGTCGGATTTAGGGTTTAATCAAAGAAAAGGACTGAAAAAGTGATGTTTTAGACGCTGCTGTCCGCTGATATAAAACACGCTCGCTCGAGCGAAGGATTGGTCGCTCGAGCGACCAGACACAGAAAACTCTCGCTCGAGCCAAGAAGTTCTCGATCGAGCGAAGAAAAACCCAGACCGCTCGAGCCACGAAAATCTCGCTCGAGCCAGAAACTACAACTCTCAGGTCCAGAACCGGGGCAACACTACTCTCGCTCGAGCGACAGACTCCTCGCTCGAGCGAAGGACCAAAAATCTGGGCAGCAACACTAGGCTCCCAAACACAACCAACCTGTAACAAACCTGCCCAACACATCCCATAATTCAAAATACAAAGTAAAGAGGATGCAAACTAGGAAATAAACAACTACCAACATCCACGGACACATGTCCGGATCACTGTACAACAAGGGTAAACCCGGGATCGCTATAACCTCCCCCCCTTAAAGAATTTCGCCCCCGAAATTAAGCACAAGTTTTCAAAAACAGGTTTTCCTCCATTTTAAACAATGTTACAATTTAACATTCAACAATTCGACCCATTACCGGTCATCCCATCCCTTTAACAAGAGACATATCACAATATGTAAACAACATAT
This sequence comes from Camellia sinensis, assembly GCF_055761805.1. NCBI lineage: Eukaryota > Viridiplantae > Streptophyta > Magnoliopsida > Ericales > Theaceae > Camellia > Camellia sinensis. Next base: position 105,666,680 of record NC_138966.1, read on the forward strand.
GTATTATCAACATGCATCAACATTATGCACTAACTTTCCAATGTCAACAATATACTTAACACCTATAATGTTACATTCAACTTCCATATGAGGCAAGTTCCAAAACATACTTCCAATAACTAAAACATTTTCAATGTTTCACAACTTAAGACATATATAAAAGCTCTTAAGTTCAACAAAATGTAAAATTTAAATACAAAATTACATATCAATAAACAAGTCCGGATATTTCTCTCGGACTTCCAACTCACGTTCCCAAGTGGCTTCCTCCACTCCGTGATGTTTCCACAAGACTTTCACCAAAGGAATGGTCTTGCCACGCAGGACCTGATCCCGCCTATCCAAGACCCGAACCGGTCTCTCCTCATACGAGGCATCCTCATCTACCTCTAAATCAGTCCAATCCAGCACATGTGATGGATCTGGCTCATACTTCCGAAGCATACTCACATGAAACACGTCATGTACTCCGGACAACTGCGGCGGTAAGGCTAACCGATAAGCAACCTCACCTATCTTCTCAAGGATCTCAAAAGGACCAATAAACCGAGGGGATAACTTCCCACTCTTCCCAAACCTCATCAAGCCTCGCCTAGGTGATATCTTCAGAAAGACATGATCACCTACCTCAAACGCCAAAGGCCTCCTCCTACGGTCGGCATAACTCTTTTGTCGACTCTGGGCTGTAACAAGCCTCCTACGGATAAGCTCAACTTTCTCCGTCGTCTCCCTAACCAACTCCGGACCCAACAAAGGTGCATCACCCACCTCGGCCCAACAAACTGGAGACCTACACGGTCGGCCATACAAGGCCTCAAACGGTGCCATACCGATGCTAGACTGAAAACTATTGTTGTAGGCAAACTCTACCAATGGCAAGTGCCTCTCCCACGTCCCACTGAAGTCCAGGACACAACCCCGAAGCATATCCTCGAGGATCTGAATAGTACGCTCGGACTGCCCGTCAGTCTGAGGATGATAAGCCGTACTAAAGGTCAACTTAGTGCCCAGTGCACTCTGCAAACTCTGCCACAACCTAGCAGTAAAACGAGGATCTCTATCTGAGACAATCGTCACTGGGACCCCGTGCAATCTCACTACGTCCCGAATATACAAGTCGGCAAGATGATCTACCGAATCTCTCACGCGCATAGGAATAAAGTGCGCCGACTTAGTCAACCGGTCTACAACCACCCAAATAGCATCACTACCCCGCTGAGTCCTCGGAAGACCTGCAACGAAGTCCATAGTGACATGCTCCCACTTCCACTCGGCAATAGGCAAGGGTTGCAACAAACCCGCTGGCCTCTGATGCTCGGCCTTCACTTGCTGGCAAGTAAGGCACTTCGATACGAAAACAGCCACATCTCTTTTCATACCCCGCCACCAAAACTGGCGACCCAAATCCTGATACATCTTAGTACCTCCCGGATGCACCGCAAGGCGCGAATGGTGAAACTCTCGGAGTACCTCCTCTCGGCAAGACTCCGGTACAAACAAACGGTTTCGGTATCTCACACTCAGGTCGGGATACACCGTCAAACCCTTCTCAACTTTCCCACTGGAGATCTTCTCTCGGAGGGATTCTACCTCAAGGTCACCTCTCTGTGCCTCTAACACTCTAATCACAAGTGTAGGCTGCGCAACAACAGAAAACAAGGCCGCAGCCTCAACAGATTCGCCCAGTAGCAAATCAAACTCGCCAAGTGCTCCCAACATCTCCCATTCCCGGATGGCTATACAAGCTACATCACTAATGGTTTTCCTACTAAGGGCATCGGCCACAACATTGGCCTTTCCCGGATGATAATGCAACTCAAAATCATAATCCTCGATGAACTCCATCCATCTCCTCTGCCTCAAATTCAAGTCTCTCTGTGTAAACAGATACTTCAAACTCTTATGATCCGAGAATACCTCGAACCTCTCACCATAAAGGTAGTGCCTCCAGATTTTCAAGGCAAAGATCACAGCTGCTAACTCTAGGTCGTGTGTGGGGTAATTCTTCTCGTGTATTTTCAACTGACGTGAGCCATAAGCTACCACTTTCCCCTCTTGCATCAACACACAACCCAAACCCTCTCGTGAGGCATCACAATAAACCGCATAACCCAACCCTCTCTCCGGAATAATCAACACCGGAGCGGTGGTCAATCTAACTTTCAGTTCTTGAAATGACTTTTCACAAGTCTCACTCCACACAAACTTGACTCCTTTCCGAGTCAGTCTAGTCAACGGTGACGCTAACCTGGAGAAATCTTTCACAAACCGACGGTAATACCCAGCCAATCCCAGAAAACTGCGGATCTCAAACACACTCTTAGGCTGTGCCCAATCTTGCACTGCCTCAACCTTGGATGTATCAACAGACACTCCTTCCCCGGATACCACGTGGCCTAAGAATTTGACTTCCCTCAGCCAGAACTCACACTTCCCAAACTTGGCATACAGCCTATGGGCTCTAAGTAACTCAAGCACCACTCTCAAGTGTGCCTCGTGCTCCTCCTCAGAAGGCGAATAGATAAGAATGTCGTCCACGAAGACGACCACAAATCGGTCTAAGAACTCCCGGAAAATCCGGTTCATCAAGTCCATAAAGACTGCCGGTGCATTGGTAAGCCCGAATGGCATCACCAGAAACTCGTAATGGCCATACCGCGTACGGAATGCCGTCTTAGGAATATCTTCCTCCCTGACCCTCAACTGATGGTAACCCGATCTCAAGTCTATCTTAGAGAAACAACGGGAACCCTTCAACTGGTCAAACAAATCATCTATACGGGGCATAGGATACTTATTCTTAACCGTAGCCCGATTCAACTTCCGGTAGTCTATACACAATCTCAAGGCACCATCTTTCTTTTTAACAAAGAGGGCCGGTGCTCCCCACGGTGAAACACTAGGGCGAACAAAGCCCTTATCGAGCAATTCCTGAAGCTGAACTTTCAACTCAACCAACTCTGCTGGAGCAAAACGGTAAGGTGCCATAGAAATCGGCGCCGTACCAGGCACTAAATCAATAGAGAACTCTATCTCTCGGTGAGGTGGCAAACTAACAAGATCTTCGGGAAAAACATCCGGATACTCACAAACCACCATCGGCAATACATGCTGGGTCTCACCACTCTCACCACTCTCAAAGCTAGCAAGTAGACTACTAAGCTCACTTCGCCCTCGCGAATCATACCCCAGTGGCAAAACACTACCAACCCGGTCTCCCAAGAAATGGAACCACTCCCCGCTCAAGGTACACAATGTAACCCTCTGGCGGTAGCAATCAATAACAGCCCGGTATGACGATAACCAGTCCATACCCAAAATAACATCAAAACCCTTCATGGGCATGACAACAAACGGAAAAGGAAGCCTATAATCGGCGACCTCTATATCACATCCTCTAACACCCTGTTTCAGGATCAACTCACCACCCAAAGGCGATACCACACAAATAGGAGATGCTAACTGTGCTAACTCCAATTCCAAAACAGATGCAAATGCAGCAGATACAAAAGAATGAGATGCACCCGTGTCTATCAACACATTAGCAACCGAGTTGCAAAACAGAAAAGTACCTCTCACTACTGATGGAGCTGGTACTAAATCCTGCGCGGTAACAGCATACACGCGCCCCGTAGGCCCCTGGTCTACCTGCTCACCTCTCGGAGCAAAAGACTGCTGCACAGACTGGGATGACGAAGCTCCCGGATTGGCCCTCGAGGCCTGCACAGACTGAGCTGGCTGGAAACCCTGCGTCTGCCTAGAACCAGACGCTCCCGAAGTGGCACTCAACTGTGGGCAAAACCTCTTCATGTGCCCAGATTGTCCACACTGATAACAAGTCAAGAGCTGCCCCCTGCCCAAACTCTGACTCTGCGGTCTAGCTGAAGAAGAAGCAGCTTTCTGACCCCCACCCTTCTGCGGGCAAACCGAAACCTTGTGACCCAGCTGGCCACACTTGTAACAAGTGAATTCCCCCTGACTGCCTCTCCCCGAGCCTACACTCGGCACTGGAAAGGTCGATCTAGAGACTGCACCCTGAGACTGCTGAGGGTTATTACCCTTCTGTCTCCTGCCATCACTCTGACTATCTTGGCTCCTCTTGGAGCCTCTCTGACCCTCATCCTCCTCCTGCATCATAAGCTCCATATGAGCTGCGGCGTCCACTAGGTGTCTATACTCTCGAATATAAGACCCACCAATTCTCAACTTGAGGCCCCGCCTCAACTTCCGCTCAAACTCATAGCAACGGCGTTCCTCAGACGCCACCAGTTCAGGTGCAAACCTAGACAGACTGGTAAAAGTAGCCTCAAACTCGGCCACTGACAAGCCCTGCTGATTAAGCCGGCTAAACTGATCCCTCAGCTTCTCCCTAGCTGCTGCTGATAAAAACCTCTCCTGAAAAGCATTTATAAACGCCTCCCAAGTACCACCAACACGAGCTTTCTCGTACTTCCACCATTGACCCGCATCTCCCTTCAGCTGGAAGGATGCCAAGGTCACTTTCAGTGCTCCGTCCTCGATGCCAAGCATCTCAAACGTCTTCGTTGTCTGTTCGAGCCATTCATCTGCCTTAAGCGGCTCTTTAGGATCCCCGATAAACTCGTCCGGATTACACCGGAAGAACTCCCTCTTCAAGAAAGAAGGCCCTGCCTCAGCTGCCTGATTCCCAGCTCTAAGAATACCCAAAGCTCCTGCTATCTCTCTGGCCAAGGCACCCATAGCCTGCTGACCCACTGGCTCGGCCACATTGGCCTGCCCAACTCCCTCCTGCACTGCCGGAATCTCACCCGGTAACGGTACTTCCTGCCTCGCAGGTCTACCACGCCTAGCTCCTCTTCCTCGTCCTGACATCCTAATAAAGGCAACACAGAACGTTAGCACATTCATAAGTGTGCCGAAACTAAACACTCACGTCCTAATGCATGGACAACTGTAATTCACTCCACATAAGCACATAAACACATAAGCACTTACGAATTTCATTTCCGGATAATGATAGTCCCAAGACGTTACTAGAGTTCCGGTTAGAAACAGCATTGATCAAGTGCTTTTCCAACAAGACTCCCAGAAACTCAAGGATCCAATCAACATCCTAGAAATTAAATCCCATACCCACATAGTCACATAAGCATGTTATCAAATAAGCACATAGCATATGGTACTACATCTAAGTCTCTACCAAGCGAGACAAACCCATTGTGATCCTAATCACTTCCCACGTACCCAAAGTATTCGAACCCGGTACGCTCTGATACCAAGTTGTAACGCCCTCAAAATAATAACATTAAACCCATCAGATAAGACATGCATTTACATATAAACTAACCGCATTCCTTTCATTCATTAGAATTCCAAGACATAAGTATTACATGTTAACCTCATAACAAAATGCCCTACGGGCTTACAGCTTTCCAAGTTAACACTTGGTTACAACAAAGAGTTCTAACTCGTTTACACATTAAGCCCTTGGCTTGAAATTACATGTAATACATCAAAAGTAAAACGACAAAACTATGCCCGCCACTAGCCTCCCAGCTATGTCCTTGGAGGTGGCATGCTTCCTGTACCTGAAAATGATATTCCCATATAGGGTGAGCCACAGCCCAGTAGAAATACACTAAACCAACCATGGACAATGGCTAAAACATTAGCAATTGATAGTTGGTCAACACTGATACAATCACATAAATTACATATTTATGTCAACGACTTACAAGTCCCAATTACTTTTCATTTTCCCTTTTCAATAGATAAGCATGCTAGCTCTATTATCATTTCCACAGATATGTATAAAAACTATATCTCACATTCTCAACAGATATGTATATCAACAATATCCACAGATAAGCATACAAGCTGTATCCACATTCTACAACAGATATGTATATCAATAATATCCACAGATAAGCATACAAGCTGTATCCACACTTCACTTCACAAAGATAAGCATATGAGCTCTATCTTCACTTCTCTAGACAAGCATATGAGCTCTGTCTACGGAGTTCATCCCCTATCTCCTCCCAATACCTATCCGGTTTAGAGGTACATCCCCTATCTTCCCCTAAACCGCGGAGTACATCCCCTATCTCCTCCTCTACACACAACGTATATAAACACATTGGTTCTATATACAATCACACAATACACACAATTAATGTATTCTATCAACCGTCAAGTTCCATGACACATTCCATTGATTAGTTTCCGTTTACCTAATCATCATGCATTGTCTACAACAATCTCGACTATCCTCCACCGATAGCCCAAAGCAGTTATTTCTAAAACAGAAAATAAATGCACAAATGGATATTCAATCAACATTTCATTTCCTCATTTCTCACCAATTAATTATCCCAATTAATTAAACAATGTAATTAGGCCATTTTCCATAATTACCATTTCAGCCCTTAGGTCCCATTTTCATCAATGATTCAACAATCATTCTATTTTTCTATGCCAAACATGCATCTAGGTTTATTATGAATAAAACCCCAACTTTTGTAAAATTACACAAAAGCCCCAAACTTTCACAAAATTACCAAACCAAGCCCAACATCTCAAAATACCAAAATTTAAAGACAAAACCCATAGAGAGGAGTAGGATATCCCTACCTCGAAGTTTTAGCCCAAAAGGAGATGAAGACTCCAAGATCAACTTGCTCCAAATCTAAACTTTTTCAGATTAAATCGAAGCTCTCAACGCCCTCTATCTTTTTAACAAAGGCCTTAGGCTAGATTCACACCCTAGGGAGATCAAATCTTAGAGAGAGTGCAAGTTTAGAGAGAGAGGGTGTCGGATTTAGGGTTTAATCAAAGAAAAGGACTGAAAAAGTGATGTTTTAGACGCTGCTGTCCGCTGATATAAAACACGCTCGCTCGAGCGAAGGATTGGTCGCTCGAGCGACCAGACACAGAAAACTCTCGCTCGAGCCAAGAAGTTCTCGATCGAGCGAAGAAAAACCCAGACCGCTCGAGCCACGAAAATCTCGCTCGAGCCAGAAACTACAACTCTCAGGTCCAGAACCGGGGCAACACTACTCTCGCTCGAGCGACAGACTCCTCGCTCGAGCGAAGGACCAAAAATCTGGGCAGCAACACTAGGCTCCCAAACACAACCAACCTGTAACAAACCTGCCCAACACATCCCATAATTCAAAATACAAAGTAAAGAGGATGCAAACTAGGAAATAAACAACTACCAACATCCACGGACACATGTCCGGATCACTGTACAACAAGGGTAAACCCGGGATCGCTATAACCTAACTGGCAACAAGAAGTCAAATACAATTCACTTCACTTCACTTCCCCACCCTATCTAACAACGAAACGATGACATACATGCGTTAGTATCTGTGCTTTTACTACACAGTCGTCTCTTCATACACTGGGAAGCTAAAAACACGTGCTTAAGCTTAAGCGCTCAAGCAACACCTCACCTACACGAGAAAAAGGAAGAAGAATAAAAAAAAAAGAAAAAAAAAGATGTACTTAAGAAGAACTTTTCCAGTAGATATACAGAGAGAGGCTGAGAAGACGAAGCACAATTGAAGATTTGCCTTGTCCAAGAAGATGAGACAACAAGTCTTTTATGAGCTTCTTCTTGTTGGGTTTGTGCTTCTGAGTTGTATATTTATCTTCATTGCTCATGCCGAAACTCATTACTATGACTTCATGGTACGTACCCTCTATTGCGCTTACACTCTCTTTCAAATTTGCTCACTAAACTCCATCAACACTATTGTACATTCAGAATTTTTATTTATAAAAATTAAATTTTGGTTCAAATTCGTTCAGTTTACACAATACTAATTCACTTTTCACCACACAATCTCATTTTGGGTATAAATTTGAGAAAATTTTCTGAATTAATAGAATTATTGAAACTCCATTACGAAGGACTTCATCATGGTTTTAAGGTGGGGATTGTGTTTAGGAATGACTTTTTAAATTGTATGAAAAAAATGTAATTGACTAATATATATATATATATATAAAACTTATTTTTATCTTAAGTTCTCAGTTTGTAATTTTACATTGATACTACTTTTGGCTGTTGGAACAATCTTCTGTGTAAATAAAATAACTTGAAATAAATTCAACCAAAATAAATAAATAACATACCGGATTTATTTATCGAACCGAATTAAAATTAAGACCAAGTTGAGTGTGTGACACTCTGTCCTTAAGACAGATTCGCCCCGCTACGGTGATTACGGTTGAGTGGCGTCTATCTCCCAAGATACAATGATCTTCACAAATTTATAGAAGCACTTCAAATAAATTTGTTCGACGAATTAAAACCTGTATTCTATACTCTCTTTGTAATTTTCCTAAAACTAGAATGAAGGAAAATCCCTTAAATAAAAGTTGGACAACAATATAAATAATGCAGACTAAATCTCGGGGTTCCTTGACTGCTGGAATAAAGGCTAAATATATAGGCAAAAATCTCAGCCCGAATAGGTTTCAAAACAAAATGAAAAGGTGCTACCACTATTCAAACATTTCTTTGACCGTTGCTATGAACCAACTTTCAAACAATTTTGAATAAGGATTTGTTGGTGAACAGTTTCTAAACTATTGGACCTTTATCATTTAAACCATTTGACCTTTATTATTTAAACCATTTGAAACATATATATATATATATATATTAAACTATTTGAATATATATATATAAAACTATTTGAATAGTTTAATAAATAAAGGAAGAGGTGCAAACTTTAGGAAACCACTCAGGAATCCAAAATTTGAATTTAGAATTAAATTAAATTCCCACAATAATTTTTATTGAAAAAAAAAATTCAAATGAATTTTATCTAAAAAATTAATATGAGACCCGAAAACAACGTCAACTTTCCATTCACTCACAAATGGTTTTGACGTTCCGTCTTCACCGTGTGACTTGCCACGCGGCAAGGAACACTTCACCTCTTCGGACCCACCCCAAAGGACATTTGGGGCCCACTCAATTTTGGACTCAAAGTTGGCCCAAGATATGCCTATATTAAACCATTTTTCCAACAATCCCCCACATGAATGGAATTTGACGAAGAGAAAATGCAACAACATGACCTATTACAGAGAGTGCAGAAATTGAAAATATTCTGCAAAGTATAGGCAGCTTTTGGCTTTGAACCTTCCCTTGTGAGACACTATCGGATTTACTAGCTAACCAGTGAACATGATGTCTTGAACTGTTCAGCCGTTTGTGTAAACCAAGACAATAGAACTCACACAGTATATTCCCAGACACAGTTTAGTTCTCACTATTGTGTTCATTTTGGCCCTGAACAACCTGGTCTTCATGAGTGCTCTAGAGAATTGTAGCCCTTCACAAATCTTATAGAATCGGCCCAGTTCACACTCACATAGGTGATTCTTATGAAGAGTATCTTGCCATACTCCACGAGGTTTACCTAGATATAAGAATCATTAAAATTTACTAAACCTCAAACGCTGCAGACATCACTATTTCATCAAAGAAATGGGTAGGAGTTAGACTCCCCAGTGATCCTTCTGAGTCATTCACAACTCGGTTGTCCCTTTGAACCTAGATCTTGGGATCTCCAGTCAACTAGGTTGGGTTGCCGTTGTGGTAACTCTTATTTAATAGGCTTAAGTCCCATTCCCCTCGATGAATTCTCAACTAACTCTCTTGCTAACCCTTTGGTTAGTGGATCCGCTATGTTGTCTTTAGACTTAACATATTCTATGGAAATAATTCCATTAGAGAGTAGTTGTCTCACGATGTTATGTCGACGACGAATATGTCGTGACTTACCATTATACATATGACTCTGTGCTCTACCTATAGCTGATTGACTATCGCAATGTATGCATATAGCAGGCATCGATTTTGGCCAAATTGGAATATCTTCAAGGAAGTGGCGAAGCCATTCTACTTCTTCCCTTGCTTTGTCTAAAGCTATGAATTCTGATTCCATAGTAGACTTAGCAATACAAGTCTGTTTGGAAGATTTCCAAGATACAGCCGCCCCACCAAGAGTAAAGACATACCCACTGGTGGACTTTGAGTCTCTAGTATCCGATATCCAATTTGCATCACTGTATCCTTCAAGTACTGCTGGATATCTAGTATAATTAAGCCCAATGTTATAAGTAAATCGGAGATATCTAAGAACCCTTATAATTGCTTTCCAGTGTTCTACTCCCGGATTACTCGTATATCTACTTAATTTACTTACTGCATAAGCTATATCTGGGCGAGTGCAGTTCATCAAGTACATTAAGCTTCCAATAATTTGGGCATACTGTAATTGAGAAATATTTTCCTGTACATTCTTAGAAAGATACAAATTAACATCTACAGGAGTTCTAGCAAGATGATCATCATCTTTGCTGAATTTGTCAAGTATTTTCTCAATGTAATGAGATTGTGACAAAGCATATCCTTCTAATGTTTTGATAATTTTCATACCAAGTATTACATCAGCAATGCCCATCCATGTCCTTCATGTCAAAATGTTTATTCAACATTTTCTTGGTAGTTTTAATCATGTCATTATTACTACCAATGATAAGCATATCATCTACATAAAGACATACAATGACATAACCTTTATTTGTGTTTTTAATATAAACACATTTGTCACACTCATTAATTTTAAATCCATTTGACATCATTGCCTTGTCAAATTTCTCATGCCATTGCTTTGGCGCTTGTTTTAAACCATATAATGATTTAACGAATTTACACACTTTCTTTTCTTTCCCTGGAACAGAAAACCCTTCTGGTTGTTCCATGTAAATTTCTTCATTTAACTCACCATTTAAGAAAGCGGTTTTAATATCCATTTGATGAATTTCTAGATTGTATAGAGATGCAATGGCAATTAGCATTCTAATGGATGTTATTCTAGTAACCGGTGAGTATGTGTCAAAGTAATCTAGACCTTCTTTTTGTCTAAAACCTTTGACTACAAGTCTTGCCTTGTATTTGTCTATTGATCCATCCGCTTTCAATTTTCTTTTGAAAATCCATTTGTACCCAAGAGGTTTACAACCTGGTGGCAAATCCACCAATTCCCAAGTGTGATTTTGCAAGATGGATTCAACTTCACTGTTGACAGCTTCTTTCCATAAAGGAGCTTCAGGACTGGACATAGCCTCTTTAAAAGTTAAAGGCTCATTTTCTAACAAAAATGTTAGAAAATCTGGACCAAAAGATTTTGAGGTTCTAGCACGTTTACTATGCCTACGTTCTTCTTCCTCATTTTGGTCTAACTCTTGTTCTTGATCATGTTCTTGATCCTGACTAGTAATGGCATCATGAGATCTTTTATTGTTACTAATCTCTTGTCCAGTCTTCTTTGGAAATACATGTTCAAAAAATGATGCATTCCAAGACTCAATAATAGTATTTACATGCATTTCGGTATGTTCTGATTTATGAATCAAAAACCGATATGCACTACTATTCTTAGCATAACCAATGAAAATACAATCAATGGTCTTAGGACCTATCTTAGTCTTTTTAGGACTAGGAATAGCCACTTTAGCCAAACACCCCCACACTTTTAAGTATTTGTAGGATGGTACTCTACTATGCCACATTTCATAAGGTGTTTGATTCATTTTCTTTTGGGGTACTTTATTTAAAATATAATTAGCAGAATGTATTGCTTCCCTCCACAAGTTCTGAGGTAATCCAGAACTGATTAACATGGCATTCATCATTTCTTTTAAAGTCCTATTTTTCCTTTCAGCAATTCCATTTTGCTGAGGTGAGTAAGGAGCGATTGTTTGATGAATTATTCCATGTTCTTTACAAAACTCACCAAAAGGTGATTCATATTCACCACCTCCATCACTTCTAACTTTCTTGATTTTCTTACCAAGTTGATTTTCAACTTCATTCTTATATTGAATGAAAGTTTCCAAAGCTTCATCATTGGTTCGAATTAAATAAACATAACTATATCTAGTATAGTCATCTATAAAAGTGATAAAATACTTTTTCCCACCTCTAGTTTGAATTGATTTAAAATCACAAATTTCACTATGAATTAATTCAAGTGGTTCCGTACTTTTTTCAATTGAATGAAAAGGAGTTTTAGATAATTTTGCTTCAACGCAAATTTCACATTTATGATTTGAATCAATGTTAAATTTAGGTAAACATTCCATATTAATTAATCTACGCAAAGATCCATAATTAACATGTCCTAGTCTACCATGCCATAAATTTGAAGACTCAAGCAAGTAAGAAGAAGATGTAGTATTATTAATAACTGAGGGTACAACGGTCATTACATTTAACTTGAAAAGGCCATCAAACATGTAACATTTTCCTACATACATCCCATTTTTAGTAAGTACAAATTTATCACTCTCAAATACTAGCCTAAACCCATTCTTACTCAACAAAGATCTGGAAACAAGATTCTTGCGAATGTCCGGTACATCCAGCACATTGTTAAGAGTGAGTTCCTTTCTAGATGTCATCTTGAGTACAATCTTTCCTTGTCCTTCAACTTTGGAAGTTGAGGAGTTGTCCATAAAAAGTTGTTCACCATTGTCCACTGAAGAATAAGATGTGAACATCTTTTTTTCGTCACAAATATGACGAGTAGCACCAGTGTCCACCCACCATTCTTTAGAATTTCCGACAAGATTTGCCTCGAAAATAACTGCAGAAAGATTGATGTCATCGACACCATTGAAAATATTGTCCACTTTGGTCATATGGGCTTGAGCAGCCTTCTTGCTTGTTCTCCTTTTGCTTTTGCCTTTGCCTTTGCCTTTGCTACGACAATCTTTGGCCCAATGTCCCTCTTTGTCACAGATGTAACATTTGCCATTAAACTTGTACTTTTTATTTTCCTCCCCTTTAGAGCCTTGTGATGAACTTTCTCCAGAAGACTTTCGTTTCTTGGTTTTTGAAACATGTTCCACCACATTTGCCTTAGACTCCATAGGATGCTTACCAGCCTGCTTTTCAAAATTGCGGTTGTCCTCCTCAATCCTTAAACGCACAATTAAATCGTCCATAGAAATTTCTTTGCGCTTGTGTTTGAGGTAGTTCTTGAATTCCTTCCAGCCTTTTGGTAATTTTTCAATTAAGGCTGCAACTTGGAAGGATTCACTGAGAGACATGCCTTCTGCGTGAATGTCATGCAGAATCAGTTGGAAATCTTGAGCTTGGCTGATCACAGTTTTTGAATCAACCATTACAAAATCCAAGAATCTGCCAACCACAAATTTCTTTGAGCCGGCATCTTCCGTTTTGTACTTTTTCTCCAACGATTCCCAAAGTTCCTTTGCTGTCTTGATTGGACTGTAGACGTTGTATAATGTGTTGTCAAGTCCGTTCAAGATGTAGTTCTGGCAAAGGAAATCGGCATGCTTCCAAGCATCAATCGCAGCAACCACTTGCCTGTCGGTTTCATCCTCTTTCAGGGTAGGAGCATCTTCACGGAGAAAACGAGCCAGGTTCAGAGTTGTAAGATAGAACAACATTTTCTGTTGCCATCTTTTAAAGTCAGTTCCTGAGAACTTCTCTGGCTTCTCTCCATGATTTATTGGTATTGTCATCACAGGAGAGGGGGTTGGTGCAATCGCAGCCACCACAGTAGTACTTGTTTGGGCATTAGTTTCAGTAGCCATCAATTCTAATATATAAAACAAAATTATAATTAGAATTTACACTACACAGAAAATTAAACCAAATTCACAGAATTAAATTCTGTAAAAATAAAAGAAACAAGAAGTAACTTTTATTTTCCAATTAATTTGGAAATAAAATAAAATTTTATTCAACCAAATTAATTCCACACAAGAAATTAAATTCTGTAAAATAAAAGAAATAAGAATATAACTTTTATTTTTCAATTAATTTGGAAATAAAATAAAATTTTATTCAACCAAATTAATTCCACACAGGAAATTAAATTCTGTAAAATAAAAGAAATAAGAATATAACTTTTATTTTTTCAATTAATTTGGAAATAAAATAAAATTTTATTCAACCAAATTAATTCCACACAGAAAATTAATTTCTGTAGCACTTCAAAAATTAAAATACTAAAACAGAATTTAAGTAATGAAAACTCATAAAATAATTTTTAAAACCCAAAATTAATTTCTGAAAAAATTCCACAAAAATATATTCTGAATTGTTAATGACACCGGTATCGTACTAGTAGTTGTTGTCAAAGAAAAGAGACGGTATATTACTACTATTTGTCAAATAGCATATAATCACTATTTGTTTTTCCAACCAGAATATTATTTTGTAAATCCACAGAAAATAATTTTCTTAAAAGAAGAAAGAGAAAAGGAAACAAACGAAAAATTCTGTAAACAGAATAATTCGAATATGTCTTAAGATTGTTGGAACAATCTTCTATGTAAATAAAATAACTTGAAATAAATTCAAACAAAATAAATAAATAATATACTGGATTTATTTATCGAACCGAATTAAAATTAAGACCAAGTCGAGTGTGTGACACTCTGTTCTTAAGACAGATTCGCCCCGCTACGGTGCTTACGGCTGAGTGGCGTCTATCTCCCAAGATACAATGATCTTCACAAATTTATAGAAGCACTTCAAATAAATTTGTTCGACGAATTAAAACCTGTGTTCTATACTCTCTTTGTAATTTTCCTAAAACTAGAATGAAGGAAAATCCCCTAAATAAAAGTTGGACAGCAATATAAATAATGCAGACTAAATCTTGGGGTTCCTTGACTACTGGAATAAAGGCTATATATATAGGCAAAAATCTCAGCCCGAATAGGTTCCAAAACAAAATGAAAAGGTGCTACCACTATTCAAACATTTCTTTGACCGTTGCTAAGAACCAACTTTCAAACAATTTTGAATAAGGATCTGTTGGTGAACAGTTTCTAAACTGTTAGACCTTTATCATTTAAACCATTTGACCTTTATTATTTAAACCATTTGAAACATATATATATATATATATATTAAACTATTTGAATAGTTTAATAAATAAAGGAAGAGGTACAAACTTTAGGAAACTACTCAGGAATCCAAAATTTGAATTTAGAATTAAATTAAATTCCCACAATAATTTTTATTGAAAAAAAAAATTCAAATGAATTTTATCTAAAAAATTAATGTTAGACCCGAAAACAACATTAACTTCCCATTCACTCATAAATGGTTTTGACATTCCGTCTTCACCGTGTGACTTGCCACGAGGCAAGGAACACTTCACCTCTTCGGACCCACCCCAAAGGACGTTTGGGGCCCACTCAATTTTGGACTCAAAGTTAGCCCAAAATATGCCTATATTAAACCATTTTTCCAACATTGGCTACATGCCAAAAGGCTGTGTTTGGCACAATTTTTTTTTGGTTATTATGCCCACAAAAAGATAAAATAGACTAAAAAATTAATAAGATAAAATGTCACATTCAAATCATAATTATTTCATTTTTCTCTCATAAAAGTCAAAAATGTTAAAAAGTTCATCTCAAATGAGACTTTTTAGTCCCATGCTAAAATAATCAAAAAGCCAAAAAGCCAACCCAGTTCCAAACAAAGGCTTTGTGTTGGATTTTTGGCTCCTTTTTTTTTTTTTTTCGAGCGTAAAAATCAATTTTTGAAACAAGACCTAAATATAAATTGATATGTATCAAGTTTTTATCCGTTCAATATCCATACATTTATATATACTGGTGAAAATCAAAATCGCATGCATATCGGCTATTTTTAAGTTTTTGATCTTTAATTCTTTTTTTTATTGTTTATAATTTTATTGATATGTTTTTTTCAATTATCCAATATTACAGTTGAGGGAGAAGAATTTTACAAGGCTGTGCAACACAAAAAGTATGTTGGTAGTGAATGAAAGTTTTCCAGGACTAGAGATTCATGTTCGAAAAGGAGATACAGTATTTGTGAACGTTCACAATCAAGGATATTATGGTGTTACTATTCACTGGTCTCTCTCTTTCTGCCTCAGTAATGAGAAATTACTTCTAGTCATGATGAACAAATTTTTTATTCAAATTTTTTATTACTGAAAACAAAATTACAGTTCTGATTCGTAGCTCGAAATTAGCGTGGCTCGAATGGCCTGACATCAAAACGATGTCGTTTTGATTTTTTTTTTCTCTGCATTTTCTGCAAATTTTTCTGATGAAGAAAAAGAAGAAAAGGAAGAAAAAAAAATGCAGAGAAAACAGAGTATCTTCATCAACACATCATCAACAACATCTTTATCAACATCAACATCATCGTCATCAACAAATTTTTGTTTTTTTTTTGATGAACTAATCTTCAGATCCAGATCAAATCCAGATCAACTAAAAAAAAAAATGTAGAGAAAACAGAGTATTTTCATCAACACATCATCAACAGCATCTTCATCAACACATCATCAACATCTTCATCAACATCAACATCAACATCATCATCATCAACAACATTTTTTCCCCCCTCATCTTCAGATCCAGATCAACTAGAAAACAAAAAAAAAGAAAAAAAAAGTAGAGTTTGAAAGAGGCGATACCCACCGGCGCCGCCACCGGTAGAGAGAGAGACGCCACATTCTCTTTATCCTCTCTTCCTTCTCTTCCTCCTCTCTTCTCTCTTCTCTCTTCTCTTCGCTCTCGCCTCTTCTCTCCTCTGTATGTGAAAGCAACTGAAGCAAGAAAATTATCCACCCAAAAAAATTGAAGCAAGAAAAAGAAAAAGAAAGAAAGAAAGAAAAAAAAAGAAGCCAAAACGATGTCGTTTTAGCTATTCGAGCCACTATCGAGCCACATTTCTCGAGCTACAAAGTATTATTGACAAAATTATAAGTCTCATTTGTATTTATTAATGTGAATATTACTATTTTTATCTCTAGTGTTAAGGAAATTATGTAAGGAATCCGACAACCTATAAATTTTTCAACAAAATTATGCAAATAATCTCTGAAATATGCCACTAATTTCATTTTAATTCCTAATTTTTAATTTATTTCGATTAAATCTCTAAACTTCATAGACTAATCTAATATAGTCCATTTCATTAATTGTTATTTAGAAAACATATGAAAAATACTTAGATCAACCTCACATCAAGATATGAAGGTATAGAGAACATTTTAATACATTTATTTATGTTAAAAATAATAAATACTACCAATTATATAATCAAAATGTTTTTTTTACTCTAAATCACGGTGTGAAAGGTTGATATCGGACAATTGTTCAAATAATTATAGAGAGAAAACTTGAGTGCCAAGACAAGTGAAGTTTTAAATTTAAATTTATAGAGGGACGTTAACTTGTATTATAATTTAACTGTTAAGATATTAACCAACAAGGTAGTGAAAAAAAAAATGATATATAAGGTTTTTATATGTTTTGTTTTGTAAATTGAAAATCAGTCTAGCTAAAAGGATTGTATTTAGTTTTATGACCAATTTTTGTATTTTTATATGTCATGATGGAGTTAGATTGCCAAGTGTAATATGTAATAACAATTAACAGCCATGGAGTAAAACAGCCCAGAAATCCATGGTCAGATGGACCAGAATACGTCACACAGTGCGCTATTCAACCAGGAACAAACTTCACATACAAAGTCATTTCTCTGACGAGGAAGGAACCCTTTGGTGGCATGCCCACAGCGACTGGACTCAGAGCAGTGTCCATGGTGCCATTATCATCATGCCTGCACAAGGCACCACTTACCCATTTCCCCAACCAGACGCAGAACAAGTTATTGTACTCGGTACGCATTCATGTGCTCTTTCTTCATCAAACTCGTACTGGGTTTTTAAAATTTTCACACACCATACACATGTATGTGCATAAATTATTCACTTGTGTTAGATTTTTAGTTGGGATTTTTGTTGAAGTATACGTCTCTCAACTGTTTGATAAAATGCCTCAATGAACAACTGTTTCTTATTACACTGACCTCCCCTTTGGTTTATGACAATTATAGAAACCTCCCCTCTGGTTTCTGAAATTACATTTACCTCCCTTGAGTGGCTTTAGTGTTGACCTTATAGGTACGTTTACCATTTTGTCTCTCGTCTGTCTATAGATATTTCTAAACATCGTGAGATGATACTTTTTCTTTTTTAACAATAATCAAGGCTCCAAATCTCACATAGAACTAACGAATTAATTCTCTAATCACTCCTCACTTTTGTTTTTCTTATATTTTTTTCATTTAATTTTTTTTCCCCAATGATCATTAACATTTTTTTTTTGAAGTTTTGAATCTACTAATAGAAATGCAAGTATAACGTTTCTTTTTAATGTTTAAAAAATTCTGTTACTACATTTGTATTAATTATTAATTTTCTTCATACTATGGCCATATCGCTCTATTTCAAGGTAGTTTTTAAGCATTTCAAAAGTTTTTTTACATAATTCAATAAATTTTTCACACATTTTAATGCGTATTTTGCACGTCCACCAAAACTAATGACAGCCCTTTTGGGTAGTCATTAGCATTTTTCTATTGAGTAAACCTCTCATGAGTTTTGAAGAAAATATAATAAAACCCACAATTTTGACATAGACCTCCCTTTTAATAAGCCTAGATGGAATGGAACTAATGCATATGGTGTGAAGAGACAAAGATAAGCATAGTATATACATGTTAGTGAAGAAGTGAAGAAAACATAATTTTTTTCAGCCATATGATTGATGAATTATTGATGAAAAGGGGTTAATTGTTATGTGAATTACAACCTTATGGAAATTCAGTGTAATTATGCAAAACTTATGAAGCTTACTGTATTTTCTCCAAACCTCAAGAGAGGTAAGAGTAAATTACTCTTTTCTATTTTATAAGGCTGAACAAAATGACTGCTAAACATATATGAATAATGATGCACAATCAAATGGAACCCTCGAACCAAGTGAGTTGAGCAATCCTTTGTGTTTTCCCATCAGCTCCATTATTGTGATCGATTTCTTTCTTCCGTTTCCTTAACTCAGTCAATCTTCCTTGTGCAATTCCTTTACTTATTTTGCTTTTGTACTTGCAGGAACTTGGTATACTTTTGATGTGAACAAACAGCTCCATTATGATCTCTTTGTGGGTGCAGACTTACCACGGCCAAGTTCTTTTGTTATCAACGGCCAACCAGGAGGAATCTTTAATTGTTCTAGCGGTATTTTCTTTAGTGTTTCTGTGGGAGTTTCACTAGAATAAATACTGCATTGACAAAACTAGAAGAGTCTAATCACGATTAACCATTGATTCCGTTACAAAATAATGGTCTGTGCTGTGGAGTCTAATCTGAAAGACTGACCTATTGATAGTAAGCAATAGTAGTCTTGAAAGCAAGGTTTTAAAAAACAGCCGCAACCATTACGTAACGTGGTTACTGCCACCTATTATGGCTGCTATAGCAGTATGACGAAAATTCATATGCGTAACAGCCATTTCAGTGTTACGTAACGGCTGTAGCGGTACCGTAATGGCCCATTAGACACCGTTTCAAATGTAGCATTACGTAACGGTTGTGGCGGTATGCACCACGCGTTACCTCCGCTTTTGCATTGTGATTGAGATTCACATGTGTGTCGGCCATAGCGGCTGCCGTAGCAGTCGTAACGATGCTATAACGGCCTGTTACACACCATTACGTAATGGTTCCGAACTGTTTCTTTCGAAGAAAAAAAAACAAAAAAAAGGCTAAAAATAGGGGAAGAGTATAAAGAGAGAAGAGGGAAGATGAAGAGGGAAAATAGAGGAGTAAAAGAGAGAAGAGGGAAGATTATGTTATTGATTTGTTGAACCTGTAAGACCTATGCTATTCTATTTGGCTGCTATCACTCAACCATTTTTTTTGTGTGTCTATCTATATATTGTTTGAAAATAATAATAATAAGTGTGGTCATTATCTATTTGGCTTGATTAAAAAAAATATATATATATATTTAGACTCTTATTTATTCTCATACTTTTGTCATTGTTTATCTTATATATAATAGTTAGTGATTGATTTTTTTATAAAATATACATGTCAATTTTTTTTGATTATTTTATTTTATTTTTATTTACAGGTTATCCAAAAAGAGAATGAATATTCAAGTGATCCAAAAAAAAAATTCTTTATAGCTTATTTTTTAAATTTTTATATGATTAAATTAGCATGTTTAATTTATTTTTTAAAACTATTCAAGTTAAAATTTGCATATGCTTCCACAAGTATAATAATTAAAAAAATAATTTTATACATCTAATAAATTTTTTTTTTGCCACAAGTGTAATATAGATTTATGACATATAAAGCCATAAATTATTAAAATAAAATGTAAAAAACTTAGTTTATAGTGATTTAAAAATATGAAATATATTGGATCATACGTAAAAATTTACAAAAATTGATTTATTTTAAAACCCAATAAATATGATTATGGGGAAAACAAAATCTGCATATCGGTAAGTTTTTTTTAAATTGTCCGAAAAATAAAAAAAATTCACGGTTCCGATTACTGCAACTGTTACGCTACGACTTTTACATCCAGTAATTGCAACCGCACCACTGTTAGCGTTACGGCGACTGCAACCGCTTTTTAGAACTTTGCTTGAGGGTGACCAACTCCAAATGGTATCTTTATTCAGAAAACAAAAAAAAAAAAAACAAAAAAAAGGGGGTGTGGTATTGAAGTTACCCATCCCCACATACTTTGACATTGTTGGATATTTCTTCACTAGAAAAATATTTGCGCCATAACTTTGTTGGGAATTCATGCCAACAGCAATTCTAGAGTTAAAATGCCCACTGGTGCTCCTTTGTTTTAAAATGATAGGAAACCATTGTTTGGAAATTGGACATTCTTACGGACACATTTACAGTTTTTTTTTTTTTTTTTTTTTTTTTTTTTTTTTTTTTTTTTTTTAAACTTTTAGAAAGTTGATTTGGGGTTAAAATAAAATATAAGAAAATAAAGAGGGAAAAGTAGGAAAAATTAAAGACATATCCACATATACATCGATGTCTCTCATATCTATGTATGCTAAATTTATATTCATATATACATAGTAAATAAAAGTATATTAAAAAAATATATAACTAATTTTTAATTTTTTTTCCATATTCCCACTGTGTCCATATCCTAGTTGTCACTCTTGTGAAACCCTTGCATATACAGTAGTCATGTGCTGAGATGATTATACATGATCTTACCATGAATTTGGTATATCAAGTGATGGAGACTCCTCAAAGTGGGAAGTGTTTTACTGTATTTTATGAGAAAACGCTATACTTTAGGAGAACTGTTGTATTTTGAATTGTCAAAATTTTTACACTGTTTAAATTTGAATTTATATTGGTATCTTTGTCTTTTCTTTTTTCTCGGCACTTCATTCTTTATCTTAGGCAACATAATTTTGCCTCTGAAGTTGTAAACTGGCTTAAAGTATTCACAAAGTGTAATAATATATCATTGCACTTTTAAAAATTCAATCCCTTTTAATAAAGGCCAAAAAGTATGTGGCAGATGCATAATAATATCATTTGCTGACGTTTATTTTTGTGCTGCAGAAACTCAGTATCGATTGTATGTCGATTATGGCAAGACCTATCTTCTCCGTCTAATCAATGCAGCTGTGAGCTCGGAATTGTTCTTTGCAATTGCTGATCACAATGTCACAGTTGTAGGAATGGATGGGAACTATCTCGAACCTATATCTACGTCATATTTGGTGATATCCCCTGGACAAACTGTGAATGCACTACTCACAGCAAATCAACCTCTTGGTTACTACTATATGGCAATTAGACAATATGTTACCAACGGTTATCCCGATGTTTATCCTCCTAATACAGCGATTGTAGAGTACAGAGGCAACTATACTCCCCCATCTTCCCCTGTCTTTCTCTCCAAGCTTCCTTCTTACATAAACATCACTCAAGCAAATGCGTGTTTGGCCCGTCTAAGGAGCTTAGCCGGCAAAGAACACCCTGTATCAGTGCCAATAAACATAACTCACCCTATGTATATAGTTGTTTCCGTGGCAGGGATCCTTTGCAACAAGAGTCAATGCGAAATTGGAATGCAGATGGGTTCGGCCACGAACAACATGACCTTTCTAAACCCAAGTACTGATGTACTGCTCGCCTACTACCGGTATGCTCCATTGTTCTTTTGCCTTGTACTTTCTTTTTTTCTCTCCCATATATATCTATATTTTACTGTTACATTACTACAACAAGCATGGGGCAATGAAAAGGAATCTTAAATTAATTCAACATAATTTGAAAATGCTAATTTTTACGTGAGGTAATATTTTTACTTGTCTCATTTGTGTGGCTTGTGATTTGTGGCTTGACCATCTTTTGGCTGCATGTGTAGTCTTCTTTTATTTTGACACAGCTTTTCTTTCTCTACAGCATTAAATATATATATATATATATATGTATATATTATTTGTTTATTTAAAGGGACAACTTGAGCTCATGGACAACACAAGCTCAACTTGGGTTTAGATCTTTTAGTCTAACTCTACCAATAGCAACTTCACAGTTCTTCTGTTCTGTCACCACTAAAAACTATTTTTTTTTTATGCCTCTATGCAGAAACATATCTGGGGTTTACAGTGCTGATTTTCCCGACTTCCCATTGAACTATTATAACTTTACGGGTGATAATTTGCCGAATAGCACTGCTATACCAACCATAGCAACCATGGTGAAGATGTTGAACTACAATGAAACAGTGCAAGTAGTGTTCCAAGAAAGCAATGTCCTGCGCGGAGCAGAGAACCATCCAATGCACATGCATGGATACAGCTTTTATGTGGTTGGGTCAGGGCCTGGGAGTTATGACAATGTGAGCGACCCGAATACATTTAACTTGGTTGATCCACCGCAAGTGAATACCTTTCGTGTTCCCAAAAATGGATGGGTTGCTATCAGGTTTCAAGCAAATAATCCAGGTACATCCTTGATTTAAAAGGTTGCATTTATTTTACGGATTTGGAAACCAACCACTATATCAAAGTCTCGCAGTACTTACATGAGTACAATTGGCCTTAAAGTCAGCCATTCCTTGTAAATTTGCTCTTGAAACCTTTAGAACAATAGAGTAATACTACATTGATACCTATTGCTTTAAAACTAAGTAACCACCAAAATAGGTTTTAACTACAAAAGTGTTACCGCCCACCCCTGAAGTTTTAGGTAACCCATAGTGCTTGAGCACAAGGTCACTTATTTAACTAATTATAAGTTATTATCAAAATAATTTGGGTGCCTAAGTGCTCATATTTTCAAAGTAGCTCTGTTCCCATTTTATCTTTATTGCACAATGATCTGAATCTAAGATATTATTGACCTAATTGAGCATTTTGTTGATGACCCTTAACTTTTCTCGTCCTGGTGGGCACAGGATCCTCTATCCCAAATCCATGTCCTTTTGTCTCAAAACAATCACAACAGTTGGATAATGATCTAATGACTTGAGTGTTTCGGGACAAGGGAACAAAGGAATTTTGGAGATAACAGATCCTTTACCCTGCCTGTGCACCTCATAACCTTTTAATATTTTCCTATGAACCCAATGAATCTCTCCTTATTCCTATGAGCACGGATTGGATACTATATGCTAAAATACTATTATATTCTATCTCCTTCTATACCCTTTGCAATATATGAATTTTGAAGTCTGGACGATGTGGAAAACTTGTCTTACGACTTAAAAATAAAAGATCCATCATAAAGAAAGAAACGAAAAGCAATTTGGTTGGCTACTTCTAGTTGTTCTTGAGCTTGTTTGGGCTGTGAACAACAAGGATCAAGTATTGCCTGCCTAGTATCACATTCGAAATTTTAACTGAACTTTTGGTGTGTGTCGTATGCATCAAAAAAGTTTCAAATGTCAAGGACGAAATTGAACATGGATGATTTTGGCAGGTGTATGGATGCGGCATTGTCACGTGATTCGTCATCTTACCTGGGGTATGGTAACCGCTTTTATCGTGAGAGATGGTGGCACTCCTGAGACAAGTATGCTCGATCCCCCCCCTTCCATGCCTTCTTGTGGAAGTCCATTTCGTAATTATATCCATGAGTTCCAAAACTCGGAAAAAGAGCTCCCATTGCCAGATGAGTAATTGACTTGGGGTTGGTTCAGATTAGAAGAAAAAGACTTCAACTTGATTTTATTAGTTGCTGGATTTGATATAAACAAATCTTTGACGGATTTGTGAACTTGTATTGAATTTTAAAGCATTTGTACTTGGTGACATTGAAGTTGTTATGCACTAGAAAGTTGTTATACATCTGAATTTTAAAGCATTTGTACTTGGTGACATTGAAGTTGTTATGCACTAGAAAGTTGTTATACATCTATTTTTGTATTTCTTTGGAATCAATGAGGTGGTCATAAATTATTGTGTGTATGGTATGATATCATATCTTTTCTTCAAGTCATTGGACATTTCACTAATGCTAACCAAAGGTGGCTTAAAAGCTTGTGCTCCCAAATGAGGTAATATATGACAAGTAAAGAATGAGGTTGAATCTGACCTCATTGAAAGCAGCAATGATGTTACAATGATCATATTTTTATACTCCATGTCTCAAATTGTTAGTCATTTTTCACTATTTCAAACATCTTAAAAAATAATTTATATTTTTTAGTTTACTATTTTTTCAACAATTTTAAAGACTATTTACAAGAATTAATTGAGATCTTTTACAAAAATACATTATATATTGACCTAATTAAAGGTTATGAATACTGAAAATACACTAACAATTTGGAACTGAAGGAATACCATACTTGGTTTGTCTTGTAAGTTGATATCATTGCAGTAAAAACAATAGACATAGGGTAAGGTGTGATAGGTGACGATTCACATTGACGCAACAGAATAAATCACACAAGGTTAAATATCGTTCTAGCAGACAAACAAAATCATTGAATCTACAAGGAAGAAAAAAAAAATTCAAGAACTAAATTATATTGCATCAAAGATGATATGCCCTAAGGCATACATGCGTATTTATAATAAACTGAACCCTAATTAAAGAAGGAAATAAGGAATTAGGATAATTCCTTACTAGCTACGAAAATAAATAGAAAATTACAAAAAATAGAAAATATGAGTTAAGCCCAAATTTGCATACTAGGAAACAATAGAAACGCGCTAATATAGACGGCGCTAAAAACAAACTTTCCAAAATAAAATTATTCCCAAAATGAAACTTTCCTAATACGGCAAAATCACTAATTTAAAGGCCTAAATGAAGGAATTTGGCTAAAATCCACCGTTCGTCATCACCAAGAACGACAATGACTTCGATTTAATACGCCGTTTCCAATCAAACTATCAAATTTGAGACAATTCCGAGCTCGTCCCGAAAGTGCCGCTATTGTTCTGAATTTGGTTTCTTTCTTGCCTTTTAGCGGTCTAATTGTTCCAAAAAATTTTCGACTACTTGTTCTACATCACACATGATATATCAATTATGTTATATAAATATGATTATTGTAATAGTATTGAATGATGTACACAAACATAAGAGTAAGGTGTGATATCTTTTGATTAGTGGTTGTAAGTTACAACTTGTCTCACATATTCGACTGTATTTCCACTTGTATTGATAGCAATGCTGCATCACTGATTGGTGCTGGCCTCTGTGTATGAATAGTTGTTAGTTATAAAGGGGGTGAGAGTTGTTTTATCTGTTTTTTACTCATCATTAGGAAGAATCTAACAATCTCATTTTTTTGAGAATATAAATAATAAAATAATTTTTTTAATAACTTAAATTTTTTATCAGCTAATAATTAATAGTTTGTTATGAAAAATGTTAAACGTAAATAAATAAATACATTGATACATAATAATATGCGGTAATGAAATTTTTGCAATTATAAATCATAATGAGTTTTATAACTTTCAGGTTATCCAAAAAAAATTAAATAAATAAATATAAATGACATTCGTATCATCACTTACTTGACAATTTAAATATTTGTATACATTTGAATTATAACAACATCATTTCTTGCATAAATTCAGGACTTTATAACATAGCCAGAAAATTACAATAAAAACATTTTGTTCTTTTATTTATTTTAATAAAAAAACCCAACATTTCTTGACATGGCATGCCATAATTAAGGGTGTACATGTATAGTTAGATATATGAAAATAAGGTGTGTACACCTCATTTGGTGTGCTATGATGAAGATTTAAGACATCAAACCTTTAATTGTTCATTTTTTAAAATTTAATAAGTTGAATCTAAATGAAGGGGAAAAAAAAATAAATAAATCAATTTATTTTTTTAAAAAAATAATAATAATAGGACAACCGCAAAGAATAATTTGAACAAGAAAAAAATAGGTGTCATAGCATCAAATAGACATTGACACCCATTTCTATGTTTACATAATAATAATAATAATAATAATAATAATAATAAGACTATATACACAAAACTAATTACACAACCAATCATATAAAACAGTCTTGACCATACATGTAAGATGGTGGAATCCATCATAAAATATACAATTTCACTCAGATTGTTTCACCTATATTTTATGTGTTAATTCTGTGATCGGTTCTATATCCATAGGCTTATTGATATTTGTGGGGATGTATTTTCTGAATACCAACACGTGGCATGGTGACGCCGACGTGTCAGCCGAGGTGCCACGTGTCCTGGTAGTTAAGCCGAGATAATCTCGGAGAAGCCGAGGTTATCTCCGAAGATATCGGAATCCGAGATGAGAGACAAGAGTCCTAAGACGAAGAGGGGACTTAACCTAGATAAGGATAAAACTCTTAGGGAGTTTATCTTTATCTCTTAAAGAATCCAAAGTAAACATTGATATGAAGTTCATAGAAGTCATACTTCAAGTGGGACTTGGATTGAGTATATTATAAAAGAGAGGCACCCCCATGGGTCTAAGGTATGCAATTTATGTTTTGAGTATTCAGTTTAGCACTTGATTTATCTTTGAGAGATATACTGACTTGATCGTCGGAGTGCCCCCGGGTGGAAGAACCACCGCCGGAGCTTTTTCCTTCTGTTACAGGTTGCTAAAGCCATCTATTCAGCCTGTGCTCTCCAGCTGATCGTTAAACGGGCAATGTGGTCAGATTTTCACCCACACAATTTGGCGCCGTCTGTGGGAACGAAGGAAGAATAGATGGCCAGTAGCGGACAACAGGAAAAAACTGGGGATGACGCTCCCACTGGGAGTGGCAAACCAATTGATCTTGACATTGAAGGAGACAACCACAATACAGAAGCCCGTGACCAGGGTCACAGAGAGAACGACGTCATCCCAGAAGGCGACACGTCAAAAAAGACAGACCAAGGAAAGTACTACAATGAAGATAACCTCCAGGAATGGAGGGACAGGTGCCTACGGAGGGATGAGGAAGTGAAAGAACTGGCGAACAAGTTGGCGGACCTTCAGTCAGTCGTCAACTTCATGATGCAGAATAATGTTATGTAGCCACCATACCCGCTGCAAGATACGCCGATACCAGCGACCAACACCCAGAAGGGTGGAAGAAAAACAATCCCCGAGGTCCCTCAGCATACCAGGAGAGGAAGGCATTCTCACCAGCCTTCCAGGGAAGTCGGACGGGAAAAGCCGAGGCAAGAAGAGTCCCGAAGGACGCACCACATGAAGAATCCAGACCCCAAAGAACATCGACATGTTCAGGGGCAAGTACTCCACTTTGACACAACCCATGAAGAAAGATCCAAACGGACCCACCACGAGGCCGAAAGCAGTGTACCAAAAAGACTAAAATCCAAAGACAGCCGAGCTCTAGGGAGGAGCAAAGAAGACCTAAGGGACTACCTCAAGAGGAGGCAGCAGAATGCAGAAGCCGAGGTAAACTCCCCAGCAAAACCGAAGACAGCCTTCTCGGTGGAACTGGACAAATTCGAACCACCCAAGAGATTCAGTATGCCGAGGTTTCAAATCTATGATGGTAAGTCAGATCCAAACTTTCATGTTGGGTTATACCCGAATTCAATGGCATTATATAGCGAAAATGAGCCGTTGCTCTGCAAAGTATTCCCCTCATCCTTTGGGGAAATTGCATCCGATTGGTTCCATAAATTACCAAAAGGAAGCATAAAGACATGGGAGGGCCTGGCCGAGATGTTTGTAGCCAGGTTCGTCACCAACAAGCTACAACCCCTGAGGGCTGATGCTTTGATGGCTCTAAGAATCACCAAGGAAGAAGGCCTTAGGGCCTATGCGAAGAGGTACTACGAGGTGTTCAACCGAATACCCGAATGCAACCAGGAGGTAGCAGTCGTGTCTTTCAAGAACGGCCTGAAAGATGACTGCCCATTACGGAAGTCTCTGGCAAAAACATTGCCAAAAAGCATGGAAGAACTCATGGCAAGAATTGAGAAATACGCCAGGGCCGAAGAGGACACATCGGGAAACAAAGAGGTAAAGCAAGAAAAGGGAAACGGCTCGCCGAAGCGAGGCCGAGGCAACAATGGACCGACCAAACAAGAAACAGAGTTGAGGAATAAACAGGCGGTAACAACGGTATTCCGAATCCCAATCCATAAAGTCTTAGATCAGATTCGAAACCAACCATATTTCAGGGCTCCGGCAAGAGCACCAGGGGAATTAATGGAAAGGAACGTTGGTAGGCGTTGTGCCTACCACAATGAAGAAGGGCACCCAACTCAAGGATGCAGAGCCCTGAAAGCACACTTGGAGGACCTGGTAAGACAAGGCCTTCTGAGGGACCTGGTCGATGAAGCCAGGACAAGGGAAGAACAGGCAAGGTTGCCACAAGCACCAGCAGCACCCCCACCCCCAGCACAACTACCACAAGCAGGAGGACCAAGGGTGGTTAATGTAATCCACTCAAGGGTCAACGAAAACGAAGTCAGAGGGGAGACCCAGAGGGTAAGACATTTACAGCATGTCTACCAAGTTGGGGAAAAAAGACATCGGCCAGAAGAATGCCAAGGGCCAATCATAGCCTTTACTGAAGCCGACCTGGAATTGGTCCAACATCCGCATAATGATGCCTTGGTAGTATCCCTCCAGGTTGGGGAATACCAAGTGAAACGCATCTTAATAGATCAAGGCAGCTCTTGTGACATCATGTATGTCAGATGTTACAAGGAGCTGGGCCTTCACCCTGATGACTTAGAACAATCCAACGGCCCGATGGTCGGCTTTAATGGAACGCCGACATGGCCACTGGGCGCAACAAGCTTGGAAGTACAAGCCGGCACTAAGAAGGTCAAGACGGAATTTCTGGTAATTGACACACCCTCACCATACAACATCATCTTGGGAAGGCCATGGTTGCATGCAATGGGGGCAGTTCCCTCAACGTTGCATCAACTACTTCGGTTCCCAATAGAGCATGGGATTGAAGAGATCAGAGGAGATCAACTGCAGGCAAAAAATTGCTCCATGGCAGTAATGAAGTCCACCTGCAGCATACGAGAACCAGGGAAAGTCGAAATCGAAGATGAAGCCATAGAAGTCTTGGAAGATGTCGGCAAAGAACCAGCCGAGAAAAGCGAAGAGGCGCTAAAGAAAATCCTCGTCCAGGAGGGCGACAAAGAACGATTTTTTCTTCTCGGCTCAAGCTTAGCTAGAGAAGAGGAAAAAGAACTGGAAGATTTTTTAAGGGCAAACATAGAGGCGTTCGCCTGGACACCTTATGAAATGCCTGGCATTGACCCCGAGGTCACTTGCCACAATCTGAATGTCGACAGATCGGCAAAACCTGTGATTCAACGAGCCAGAAGACCGACGTTGATGCACGTCGAAGCAGTAGAGGAAGAGGTAGACAGACTCCTTGAAGCCAGGGCCATCTGAGAAGTTCAGTACCCAACATGGCTGTCCAACACAGTAGTAGTAAAAAAGAAGAATGGTAAGTGGAGGGTTTGTGTAGACTTTACCAACCTCAACAAAGCTTGCCCCAAAGACAGCTTTCCTCTACCCAAAATCGACCAACTGGTAGACGCCACCTCGGGACATGAAAGGATGAGTTTTTTGGATGCATACAGAGGGTACCACCAGATTGCTATGTACCCTCCAGATGAGGAGAAAACCGCGTTCATCACCCCGAAAGGCCTGTACTGTTACAAGGTAATGCCTTTTGGGCTGAAAAACGCAAGAGCAACCTATCAGAGGTTAGTGACAAAGATGTTTAAACACCTGATTGGCAAAACAGTAGAAGTTTACATCGATGACATGGTCGTAAAGACCAAGGAATCAAAAGGTCATCTTGCCGACCTAAAAGAGATCTTTGACATACTCAAAAGATATCGGCTCCGACTCAACGCCTCGAAGTGTGCCTTTGGAGTTGGGTCAGGTAAATTTCTAGGATATCTGGTAACAAGAAAGGGCATTGAGGCCAGCCCAGACCAAATCAAGGCCATCCTGGAACTGCAGAGCCCGACATCGGCAAAGCAAGTTCAAGTGCTTACTGGAAGGGCCGCAGCCCTAAACAGATTCATCAGCAGAAGCTCAGACAAGGGCAGACCCTTCTTTAACCTGGTGAAAAAAGCCACAGACTTCCTATGGACAGAAGAATGTGAAGCTGCCTTAGCCGACCTAAAAAAGTACTTGACCACAACCCCGGTCCTTTCCAACCCAGTTCCAGGGGAGAAATTGTTTTTGCACTTAGCAGTCTCTGAACACGCAGTCAGTGCAGTACTAATCCGAGAGGAAAAAGGGGAGCAGAAGGCTGTCTATTATGTAAGTAAGACTTTGGCTGACGCAGAAACAAGATACCTACCACTGGAAAAATTAATGCTGGCCTTAGTAATGGCTTCAAAAAAGTTGAGCCATTACTTTCAGGCACACAAGATTGTGGTTCTAACAGAGCACCCACTAAAGTCCTTGTTGCAACAAGGAGACTTAACAGGAAGGATAGCAAAATGGGCAGTAACTCTGGGCCAATTTGACCTGGAGTTTAGGCTGAGAACAGCCATAAAGGGCCAAGTTTTGGCCGACTTCGTCGTAGAACTCACACCTGAAGCCATCGCACATCGGGCTCCGCTGAGCCAAGATGAGCATTGTCCCAATAAGCAAAAGAAATCCCAGCCAAAAAAGCAAGAGAAGGAGAAGCTCCGACCCTGCAGCATCTACATCGGGGATTCATTCAGACTATTCATCGACGGCAGTTCAAACCGCCAGGGAGCAGGGGCAGGAGTACTGCTGATATCTCCAGATGGAGAAATAGTAGAACAGTCCATCCGTTTGGGGTTCAAAGCCTCCAACAATGAAGCAGAATACGAAGCATTAATTGCAGGACTAAAACTGGCAGCAGCAGCAGAAGCAGATGAGGTAATTGTTTTTTGTGATTCATAACTCATTGTTAACCAGTCAACAGGAGAATTTAGAGCCAGGGACGAAAGAATGTCGGCATATGCAAAGGAAGTCATCAGATTGGCAGCCCTATTCCAGAACTATAGATTACTCCAAGTTAGCCGAGATGACAACACCCACGCCGACGCGTTAGCTAACCTGGCCAGTTCAATTCAAACTGGAAAACCAAGGACAATTATGATCGACTACATGTCGGCCCCGAGCATAGATAAACAGAGCACCGAACAAGAAGCAATGTGCGTGGGCTTGGGACCAAGCTGGATGGATGCAATCATTGCATTCCTAAAAGAGGGGAAGCTGCCAGAAGACCATAAAGAAGCACATAAAATTAGACTGAAATCGGCCAGATTCAGCCTAACAGCAGAAGGCCATCTCTACAGGAGGTCCTTCACTGGACCACTTTTAAGGTGCGTACACCCTTTGCAGGTTGAAGATTTTCTTTACGAGATTCATGAAGGAATTTGTGGAAGCCATGCTGGGGGCAGATCGTTAGTCCACAGGGCCATTACCCAGGGGTATTGGTGGCCCTACATGCAAAAGGATGCCGAAGCCTACGTAAAGAAGTGTGAACAATGTCAAAGGTTTGCACCTTTGATACATCAGCCAGCTGCCGACCTGAATCCAGTATCCAGCCCTTGGCCGTTTGCCCAATGGGGCATGGATCTGGTTGGACAACTTCCCCAGGCAACTGGGCAGAGAAAATACTTGCTGGTAGCAACAGACTACTTTACAAAATGGATAGAGGCAGAACCTCTTGCCAAAATCCGAGATGTGGACGTCAAGAATTTTATATGGAGAAACATTATCACCAGATTTGGGATTCCAAGAGCAATAGTCGCCGACAACGGAACACAGTTCGACAGCAAACTTATCAAAAACTTTTGTGCAAAATTCAAGATCAAGAATTATTTCTCGACACCTAGTTTTCCTCAAAGCAATGGGCAAGCAGAGGCATCCAACAAAGTAATCCTGGACGGAATAAAGAAGAGGCTGCAGGCAGCAAAAGGAAAGTGGGTAGACGAATTGCCCAACGTACTTTGGGCATATCGGACTACGCCGAGAAGATCAACGGGAGAATCCCCCTTTGCCATGGCTTATGGTATAGAAGCAGTCATCCCATTAGAAATCGGCATCCCAGGGATCCGAACCCAGGGAGTAGAAAATGGCACCAATGACATACTCTTAGCCCGAGATCTGGATTTGTTGGAAGAACGAAGAGAGAAAGCTGCAATTCAGCTTGCAGTATACCAGCAACAGCTTGCCAGAGCTTACAACAAAAAGGTTAATCCAAGAGGTTTTCAAGTCGGCGACCTAGTCCTAAGAAAAGTCGTTGGGAACAAGAAGGATCCCAGGGAAGGCAAGCTTGGCCCAAACTGGGAAGGACCCTACAGAATTACTTAAGTATTAGGCAATGGAGCTTATCAGCTTGAGGACAACGAGGGCAAAGCATTGCCCAGACCTTGGAATACTTGTAATTTGAAATTTTTCTATCATTAGATATACATCATTGTTTGGCCGATATCATTAATAAAGTCTCTTCAGAATTCTTTCAACACATATGATTGATAAAGTTATACATTGTTGTTTATTGAAAACGTAATTAATGTGAACCCAAGTCAAACTCAAGTTCACATTGGGGGCAAAGAATAAACCGAGATGATTCCTAATTCACTTGTTGAAATTTGTAGCAATTTACAAGTTGAAGCTAAGCCGAGATTGTTCCTTAATTCACTTGTTGAAATTTGTAGCAATTTACAAGTTTGAATTAAGTTGATTCCTTATCTTCACTTGTTGAAATTTGTAGCAATTTACAAGTTGAAGTTAAGCCGACATTATTTCTTAATTCACTTGTTGAAATTTGTAGCAATTTACAAGTTGGAATTAAGCTGATTCCTTATCTTCACTTGTTGAAATTTGTAGCAATTTACAAGTCAAAGTTAAACCGAGATTATTTCTTAATTCACTTGTTGAAATTTGTAGCAATTTACAAGTTGGAATTAAGCTGATTCCTTATCTTCACTTGTTGAAATTTGTAGCAATTTACAAGTTGAAGTTAAGCCGAGATTATTTCTTAATTCACTTGTTGAAATTTGTAGCAATTTACAAGTTGGAATTAAGCTGATTCCTTATCTTCACTTGTTGAAATTTGTAGCAATTTACAAGTTGAAGTTAAGCCGAGATTGTTCCTTAATTCACTTGTTGAAATTTGTAGCAATTTACAAGTTGGAATTAAGCTGATTCCTTATCTTCACTTGTTGAAATTTGTAGCAATTTACAAGTTGAAGTTAAGCCGAGATTATTCCTTAATTCACTTGTTGAAATTTGTAACAATTTACAAGTTGAAGTTAAACCGATATTATTGCTTAAGTTCTCATAGCAATATGTGGGTTACTTAACCCTAAGGAAAAAACTTAACACTTGTTGAAATTTGTAGCAATTCACAAGTTTATGTTAAGCCGACATATGATCACCCGCTGAGGTATACAGAAATTTACAGGTTAAAATAAAGGCTAAGTATATTGTTTACTACTTGTTGAAATTTGTAGCAATTTACAAGTAGGATAGATCGAGATCACTGTTTGATACTTATTTGGGAAGAAACTTGCAAAGTTTACACTCAGAAATATATGTTTTATACTTGTTAAAATTTATGAAAAGTTTGCAGGTCAGTATCTTGCCGAAGTAAAAGTTTTGTAGTTATACCCGAGGTATGTAACCCCGAGAAGATTGCACAAAGGAAGCAACATGCAGAAGCATGCGAAAAATTTCTAAGTACAAGACTATGCAGAAGCAGTCAACAGAACATCACAAGATTAAAACATCCAAAGGAAGAACAGTTGCAGTTACATATTGAAAAAACCACGTCGGCCAAAAGAAGGAGTTTTGCATTATCCAGAAAGTAAAAGAGTACAAAATGCAAAAAACAGAAAAAGAAGGAAAAAGGTACAAAAGGCATTTTTTTCAAGATTCTTCAGTGTTAGCCACTGCAGGGACTGGGACCTCGGACGACTCTGATGGTACCTCGTCGGCCACTTTTTCCGCTTGTATCTCGGCATCAATCTCTGCGATTGTTGACTCAACGCTTCTTTCTATCAAGAGAAGATCGGACGACAGCTGCCCAGTGACAATTTCCTTGGTTGCCCCCTCAACCTCATCACCCTCCTCATCCAAGGTTAAGTCCATAACCTGCTCAGTAGGAGGAGGGGACTTGGCTTCGACGGCATCCTTGGGTTTTCTCACCAAGGCTTCTTCATTGGTTTCCTTATCTTCATCCTCGGCATCAGCCTCAGACTTTGATTCGCCTTCAGGTGGAGGTGGAGGAAATGGTAAAGGAATAGTGTCTGCCTGGCGCAATGGCGAGTCAGCAGGAAGATCAAGCTTATTTATCAGGGACATCCAACCAAGAGAAAATCCCCTGTTGCATGCCTGCCTGACTTGAAGTTTGTAGTCCTCTGCGACGTCAGCCATGCCCTGGGCATAGGCCTTTTTGTCGGCCTCTTTGACTTCGGCCTCTTTGGTGGCCAGAGCTTGCTGAAGTTCTTTCTCCGCCTGGGCCTTCTTAGCCTCAACATCTCTTTTCTCGGCCTCAGCAACTTTTTTCACGGCCTCGGCAGATTCGGCCTTCTCAAGAGCTAAAGTTTGGGCCTTAGTAGCCGCCTCGGCCTGATCTTCCAATTTCTTCATCCTTGATTCAAGAGATCTGATCTCCTTCTTCATGGAAGATGCTTCCCTCTTCATATCAACCAATCTTTGCCGGTTTTCAAAAGATTGCATTGAGAATGAATGGGCGTGCTGAATGGCCTAAGGAAAAACAGAAGTGTTAGAAAATATTTTCAGTAGAAAACAGAAGGAAAAATCACAAATGCAAATAGAAATGCTTACCTGAACAGAATGTTGGAGCATGAGAGCATAATTCTCATACTCATTAAGCTTAGCATTCCGCTCTAAATCATTTGGAAGCAGAAAAGCAGTGCTAAGGGCGACACCAACGTTAATATCGTCGGCACTTTCACTGGCCATGATAGGCCTATCCTCCAGAGTTAGTTCAGGAGCCCATGGAACATCGGGCTTCTTTGACGCTGAGGTCGTCGCAGACGATGACCTTGGCCTCTTTGATTATGTAGACCCTGAGGGTTGACCCTCAGCTGACCTCTTGGTTGAAGCAGAGGTTGATTTTCTGCTTTCTGCCAGCTTTGAAATAGGCACAGCATCCTCAGCTTCGGCATCTGTAGCCTTGGCCTTAGGCTGAGCCTTTTTTCTCTTTGGTTTTGGTGGGAGCATTGATTGCGTTGGTGCAGCTTCGGCGTCAGTTGGAAGATCGGCGAGAAGGTCTTGAACAACAGGCCTTGGACGAACCATCTCGGCAGTCTTTACAAGCCTTCGTCGACGTTTACGTTCAGGAATTGGTATTAAGTAGGGGGCCGAAGTTGATGGAAGATCGGCTGGGTCAGATGTAGACTCTTGATCTGTTCGGGATGTAGAAGCAGTTAAAGTTGTGGCCGTGGGTGGAGAAAGGCTCTTCTTCCTTTTTCTTGGGACGTCGGGTAAAGTGGATTTGTATGTAGGGATAAAGTTTAGTAACAGTGGGGCTTTTCGTTTATGGATTGGAAGGTTAAGAAGTGTTTTCAGATCTGTTCCTGGGAAGAAGGATTGACGAAAATTTTTCGGTGGCTGATGAAGATCTGCAGGACAAAGAAACAGACGTTAGAAACAAAAAGTATTAAAGACTTAAATAAAAACAACTAAGTGTTGACTCAGGGCTCTTACTCTTGCCCTCTGTAATTGTTCGAGGAAGAGGGTAGAGGTGGACATCTTCATCTGGGCCAAATTCCCAATTTCCAGAAGCAATGAGAAAATCATCTCCAGCCCCCTTGTTGGAGTCTGGGAGGTCGGCTACAATTTTGTACTGAGTAGATCTCGGCTTAAGGTAATAGACAAAACCCCTATCCTTCAGGTCGAGAGGGCACATGGTATAACAATATTGAAGGTCGGCCAGAGTGATTCTAAGATTTTCCTGCCTAGCTAAAGCTATAATACCGTTAATCACCCTATATGAGTTGATAGTAAGTTGCATAGGGTTCAGCCTGTAGAAATAAAGAACTTCACGAAAGAGGGGATGAAGTGGAAGCCGAAGTCCACATTCGGTAAAAGCTACTATAGGAAAAGGCATTGTATGATCTGTGGGCATGATGGTATCATTATCCCCAGCCAGCTTAAGGTGAACATCGGCTGGGATAGAGAATTCATGCCTAAAGTATTCAAGTTTTGTTGGGGTATTTACCCTATGCCTCCACATACCCATTATGTCAATTTTAAATATGTTTTAGAATATGGGCGTTTTTAGGAAGGGTTACAAGAACCTCGGTAAAGATCTAAGAAATGGCTGATAAGGCTTATTTCAGTTTTCCCTAAATTTGAAGGTTCTACGCACAAATCTCAAACCAAAGCACTATAAAGATCAAGATTGAAGGCACAGATCTGGGACAGATACAAAAAAGAGAAAACAAAGACGAAGTTTCAGATTCAAGAACAAAGATGGACTATCAGAAACAACGAAGAATACAAAGGGATAAAGGTCAAGAATTATGGCAAGAAAAGTATTGAAACAGTACAAGTGTTCAGAGTATGGGAGAAATTGAGCAACAAAGCAGTAATGGTAAATACACATAAAGAGAATAGAAGAATTAAAAGAAAGGGTCTTACCAGAACAAATGAAGCTGGGGCAATGTTTGCCGAGCTCAGAAACCGGTTGCAACAGCGAAGAAGGCTTCGCAAGAATGAGGGATTAAGAGCAGTTCCAGAAGAGAGATCGAAGCAATGGCAGAACTGAAGAGGAAATAACTTTCAGAGAGAGAAAGAGCAAGAAGACAGAATGAAAAAGTGAAAGAAAAAATAGAGGCAAAGGAAAAGTTTTGTCAAAAACGTGAAACGGCGGCAAAAATAGGGCAATTATTACGCCTAGAGCAACGCACGCGTCAGACGGCGCAGACGAATGAACAGACAGCTTTCAGGCGCGTCACCGACACGCTCCAATGAAGACAAAACACGTGAAAGGAACGATTAGATATGCATGACAGCTCATGCGCGTGGGAGAGTACGATCGAAGCCTTGTTCTCCGAAGAGAACATATCGGCTAAAAGTGGATAATCTTGGCTAATCAGTTTTTGAGCCATTACTCAGAAAAGAAGTGACAAAATATCGGAATAGGTTCCATCACCTCAGAATGTCGAGGTAATAGAACCTAGGGGGCAGTTGTGGGGATGTATTTTCTGAATACCAACACGTGGCATGGTGACGCCGACGTGTCAGCCGAGGTGCCACGTGTCCTGGTAGTTAAGCCGAGATAATCTCGTAGAAGCCGAGGTTATCTCCGAAGATATCGGAATCCGAGATGAGAGACAAGAGTCCTAAGACGAAGAGGGGACTTAACCTAGATAAGGATAAAGCTCTCAGGGAGTTTATCTTTATCTCTTAAAGAATCCAAAGTAAACATTGATATGAAGTTCATAGAAGTCATACTTCAAGTCGGACTTGGATTGAGTATATTATAAAAGAGAGGCACCCCCATGGGTCTAAGATATGCAATTTATGTTTTGAGTATTCAGTTTAGCACTTGATTTATCTTTGAGAGATATACTGACTTGATCGTCGGAGTGCCCCCGGGTGGAAGAACCACCGCCGGAGCTTTTTCCTTCTGTTACAGGTTGCTAAAGCCATCTATTCAGCCTGTGCTCTCCAGCTGATCGTTAAACGGGCAGTGTGGTCAGATTTCACCCACACAATATTATAATAATATTGCATAGATTATCAACATATGGAGCATGCATGAATGTGATATTGTTAATTAACTCGACAGTCAAATGGACCTGTACTTATGAACTTATGGTAAGGGTTTGACATTCAGACCATATTTGATTCACTGCATTGACCATATGGTACTACCAAATGTTGCATGCAATTTGAATATATTTATACATTTATATACATAGAAGAATTTTATAATGCATACCCCCTTATGATATACGCATTTAATTATGCCACACACCTTTTTAAGTGTTTTCCTAGATTAATAATAAAGAAAATGTTATAAATTCTAAATTTTTTATCAAATAAATGATTAAATGTCTGACATAGATGTAAGGTTTACAAAATTACAGTTTACAAAATTGCGAACCCATACTCATAAGAGACATTTGGTCATTTATTTGATAAAAAAATTGACATTCCTAACATTATCTAATAATAAAGTTGTTGATTACATGCACGGGTCCCATTATTGTTTTCATACGATTGATTTCTATGATGGAAAATGCTATGGATCCCAAACAAATTACCAAATTTTCTACCAAACCTCTCACATGGGTGTGAGATCCACACAAATCAAATGTGTGTGGGTCCCACACCCATGTGAGAAATTTGGTAAAAAATTTGATAATTTGTTTGGGTCCCTAGCATAACTCTTCTATGATTTGCAAAAACTGTGCAATTCTTCAATTGTATGAATTACTTGACTTGCCAACTACCTCATTTATCAATAGGGCTTGGGCTTGTTTTATAATGGGTTAAATAATTCAAAAGATTTTTTAAAATTAGGATAAATTACAAACATACCTTTTAAAGTTTGATTAAAATACAAATTACTCTCAGTAGTTTTAAAAATTACAATTCACTCCTAAGATTTCTAATTTCATAACAAATTGCTCATTTTATTAATAAATTATCAAGTCAATTAACAGTTTTTAATGATGTTAGAAATATGTTTCGATTAATAATTTAGGTAATTTTATTATTGTATAGGAGAGCAATTATGAATTTCATTTTTTTAGTTAATTCTGTTAATAAAAAAATACTAACAAAGAGGTATTTGTAATTTTACAAACCACAAGGGCGCAATCTGTATTTTAAGCAAACTTCAAGAGATATATTTGTAATTTATCCAAAAAATTATAAAAAAAATTAATTTATTCTTTTATTTTTTTTTCATTTCTTTTTATAAAAAATAAAAAATAATTAAAATAGCCAATTCTCTCAAAACAATCCTTATTTTTAAGATGAATAGTAAATCTTTTAGTTCAATTTTAATTAATATATGTAATTTGTAGATGATTTGCAAGTGATTATGAGTATTCAAAATCTATTTTGCAAAAGTGGGTTCAATGTGATCCTACTTTAAAATATTCATCATCAACAAAGAAAAATACAGAAGAAAAAAAAAAAAGAGAAATAAAATACATAAAAAAGTAGTTGTAGTGGGAAATTATACTTTTTTTTTTTTGAACGACGAAAGTTGTATAACTAGATCAAGGCTAAAAGCCTAACAAAACCCAACAGGGGGCTTACAAACCCAATTGGGGGGGAGAACTCCGTTAAGAAAGGCCCTCGCTGTCCAATGGGCAGCATAATTAGCCTCGCAAGAAGTCCATAAAAAGGAAAAATTACATTGGATAGCCATACTGCGTGTTAGTGTATATTAGTGCTTGTAATGATGTTAGTAGGTTAGTACTTGTCTTTATTAAACATTACTTTAAGTTAGTGTTTGGCTACTTTCGACCACTTTCCTATTCAGGTTTGTAATCCTCTCCTATATAAGGAGCTTCTAACATTGCTAAAGACACAACATATATCAATCATAATAGATACAATTTATTCTCTCTGTAATTCTCTCTCTATCAATTTATCTTACATGGTATCAGAGCTAGGTTAACAACTTAGTAATTCCGCTTCACCGGCGGACGGCATCCTCGCCTTGGCCGCCCGCCGGACCTCTACACATACCTTCACTCCGCTGCCACAAATTCTGCTCATAGTCCACCTTCTATGGTTTCAGGGTTAAGCCCAACACAGGCCAGACAAGCTCTAGATCTTACCACCATGTCTTCGAGCTCAGGCTCCATCATGGACCGGGCCGATCCGGTTAACCCGTCTAGGCAAGTAACATGGTTGGTGAGAACACTATTGAGCCATGAATGGGCATACTCGGCTATCCTTTTCTCAATTGCCACCACAGAGTCCATCACTCTATCCATTGACAGTTCCATCAACTCCAGGCAATCTGCTAGAGCCCCTTGCTCTCTCTTGTCGTTGATCCGATGGCTGATACCGCCTGCTGTCTCGATAGTCTTTCGTATGCCCGATGTGGATTTCTTCAAGAAGGCCTGCAGCAAATCAGGGCCCTTCATTTGCATCAAAATTTCAGGGGGAGCAATGTTTACTTTGCTTACACTCTAGTGGGTGTCCATGGCTCCGGCCATCTCTCCTATAATGGAGCTCTTGCAGCCGTGTTCACCGAAGGGTTGTGTTCACTGAAGGGTTGATCTTCCTCTTCATTTCATCATTTGGGTTGCGCACAACACTTGCTCAACTTATTTCAAAACCAGTCCGAATCTCCTCCATCGCTGGAATCGGACTCTTCCTTGCTTTCATCGGTTTACAAAACAACCAAGGCGTTGGACTCATCGCCGCTAACAGCCACACACACAAGCTCCACCTTTCTCTTTCTCTAGCATGGAACACACACACAGTCGTTCAACAGCTCCGCATACTATCAATGCCCGGTAGAAATGGAAGCACAGTCGTTCTCTTTCAGATCTGAGCAAGAGAGATACACACACACAGAACACACCCACTCGATACTGCACTCTCTCTCAACCTGATCTCTCCCTCTTTTTCGGGGTTCAAGACTGGGTTGGTGGTTGTTGATGTAGAAAAAAGGAACGGAGCTACACAACACAGCAACACAACTTCTCCCCACACTCAAACCGTTCTATCTCTACAAATCTTGGTGGTGTTAATCGCATATATCAGTGGTGGGGTGGCCAAGTATCTGCAGCTGCAGCTGCAGCAGCAGCAACGCCCGTGTTTCTTCTGTTCCAGTCACCACATCGCAGTAGCAACAGCCATGGGAACCACCTCTGCACCGAGCCACCACCAGCTCTCTCTCTCTCTCTCAGTTTCCAGATGAACCACCGTCCAAGCTAAAGCATGATGAGCGCAGAATCTTCACGAAGCTCTCTCTCTCTCTCTCTCTGGGTGTGTCTCATCTTCCACCATTTTTCAGCTCCTCCACAAACCCATTCTTCTTCTTTTTTATTTTATTTTATTTCTTTCTTTATCATATGTGGGTCCTTTAATCTCTCCTTCACGCATACCCTTTTCCCGAAGACAAAGCTACCAATCAAAGAATAAACGTAACATAACAAAAAAAAAAAAAAAACAAAATCCTTACAAGTTTTAAAGACATGGATACTTTCTGCATTCTCTTCTCTTTCTTTCTTTTTGCTTTTCTTATCATGACACCCACATGGGCATGTCCCTTTGCTTTTGACAAACTATTTTTCTTTTCCTTCCTCTTATTCTCGTATTTATCCTTTTCCTTTTTCATATATATATATATATATATATTCCAGCAACCAACAACACTTTTTTTTTCATTACTTAATTTATTCTATACTTTAATACCATGAGCTGTCTCATTTTTCACCATCCTTTTTTTTTTTCAAAAACTCTTGCTGATTCACATTACCTCCACTTTCCTTTTATTTATTTTATTTTATCTTACTTTTTTCGTAATAAAAAAAAAAACAAACAAACAAACAAACAAAAACAAAAACAAAAACAAAAACAAAAAAACCTTTCTCTCATTTTTTTTTTTTTTAACATCTTCACTTTGTGTTGAGCTGTTTTGCTCCACTTTATCAATCCCTTTATTTCAACCTCAAATAGGTTTCTATCTTCACACCTATTTGAGTTTGAGGGGGGGTTATACATATATCATGGTGAGCATGGTTACACACCATGCAAACCACCCAAGCTAATGAGCATGGTTATATACCATGGGAACCACCCAAGCCACCCCATGGCGCACTCCCTATGTCGCCCCCTTGGTGCACCACCACAATCTTCTACAACGGTCCGACATGACCCTGTAAACTGTCCCGACATTGATTCCGGTTAGCTTCTACAACGGTTCGGCATGACCCCATAAACTGTCCTGACATTGATTCCGTTTAGCTTCTACAACGGTCTGGCATGACCCCGTAAACTGTCCCAACATTGATTCCGGTTAGCTCCTACAACGGTCTGACACAACCATACAGTGTCTTCACCAACGGTTCTGACACGACCATACATTGTCTCCTATCCTATTTTATTTTTTAGTTTGTTTTCTTGTTTTGTTACTCTCTCCAAACTCAAGTTGGTTAATCCTCCTTGAGTTTGAGGGGGGCTGTTAGTG
Organism: Camellia sinensis; assembly: GCF_055761805.1. Lineage (NCBI taxonomy): Eukaryota > Viridiplantae > Streptophyta > Magnoliopsida > Ericales > Theaceae > Camellia > Camellia sinensis. The sequence continues at coordinate 105,709,233 of NC_138966.1, forward strand.
TATATTAGTGCTTGTAATGATGTTAGTAGGTTAGTACTTGTCTTTATTAAACATTACTTTAAGTTAGTGTTCGGCTACTTTCGGCCACTTTCCTATTCAGGTTTGTAATCCTCTCCTATATAAGGAGCTTCTAACATTGTTAAAGACACAACATATATCAATCATAATACATACAATTTATTCTCTCTGTAATTCTCCCTCTATCAATTTATCTTACACTGTGAGTATCTTCAATGATAGGAGCACAGTCCTAAGGAGCATCATCCTTTGAGACACACAAACAGATCACAACTTTGTTATTCCTGCAATTTCCACCTGAGATAAATTGAGGGACCGGGCCATTAGACACGCCCAACAAATTGCTATAGCTTCACCCTACATGATTGAACCCACTTCCTCAAAGCGAACAGCTCCGTCCACAAGTGAGCCTCTGCTATCTCAGATAATCACAGCCATTGAGGCTCTTGATGAACCAGGTCTGAGGGCCATGTCACAGTTAGCTTTCAACTTTCCCTACTGAAGGGGAGTCTACGTTCTTGCAATAGTTTGCGGAGTTCTCCAACGATTGGAATTAGGCTGATTGGGTTGTAGCACCGTCGCATGTTCGCAAAAGTTCTTTTCAGCTTTAAAGGTCACAGAGCAAAGGTCAATGGGATGGTGGTTGAAGACAGAGTCATTCCGACATTTCCAAATATGCCAAGCCAGCCACAACAGCTTACAAAAATACTCCCGTCTATTAGACTTGTTCTGAATATCGTGGAACAAATCGCAGGTCCAATGTTGGATTGAAACAATGGGCCCAGAGCTGAGATTGATGTTTAAATTGCTCCTAAACCACACAGCCCTCGTCCAATCACAGCCGCACAACAAATGCTCCATTGTTTCAGATTCCAAATGGCATATGGGACATACCTCATCCTTTGCACAATGACGTCGGAATATGTTAGCTTTGGAGGCCAGCAGATTATTGCATACCAGCCACCAAAAATGTCAAAGTTTAGAAGGAATCGGTAAAGTCCATAAGAATTTCCAAAACAAATCTGGTATTTGAAACAAAGAGATGGCCTGTCCTCACTTAGACTCTGTTGATATGTAATTTCCGTACGGTACCTGGACTTAACTAAATAGATACCTTTCGGATCATGATGCCAAATCAAACGATCAACTTGTTCTTCAATCGCAATGGGGATGATACAGGTTTGACTAACCTCCTCCGGTGAGACCACCTATTACAGCACATCTTTCTGCCAACATTTGGAATTGGGGTTGATAGCATCGCTAACAGTAACTAAAGGGCATCCCGTGGGTTTTCGAGATTTCACGCGGAAGTCTTAAGATGCTCTGACCCATTCGTCGTCCCAGAACTTGATGGATTTCCCACTGTAGACCTGCCATCTAACCCCCCGGTTTAGTACCTTATGACCTTCCAAAATACTAGTCCAAGCCCACGATGCTCGAGGACCTTTTTTGGCATTCCAAAAATATGAATTAGGATAATACCTGCCTTTAAAAAATTTTGCACAAAAGGAATTGGGATATTTGCACAACCGCCAACCTTAACGGGCCAACAAGACTTTATTGAAAGATCGAAAATCCCAGAATCCCATTCCTCCTTGGAGCTTGGGCATGGTCATCTTCTCCCACACGGCCCAATGAATGCCTTTGCTCTTGGGGTCACTTTTCCACCAGAAGTTGCTCAATAGTGAATTTAATTCAGCACATATCTGTTTTGGAAAAAGGAAGCAAGCCATTGCGTAGGAGGGAATAGCTTGGGCAACCGATTTGAGAAGAATTTCCCGACCCGCTGATGATAATAATTTAAGCTTCCAGCCTTGAAGCTTGTCACGCACCTTCTCTATAATGAAATTGTAGGTCTCACGTTTGGATCTTTCCCAACAAGCTGGTAAACCCAAATATCTTGAATCTAGTTTAACAGGGGCAATGCGCATGACATCACAGACTTCTCTTTGAAGCTCTGCACTAGTGTTAGCTGAGAACTGGATTCCTGACTTTTCAAAGTTAATTTGTTGGCTCGAAGCGCAACCGTAAACATCTAAAATTCTGAGAATTTCTTGACATTAAACCGCATCCACTTTGAGAAACAAGAGAACATCGTCGGCAAAGAAAAGATGTGATAGCATTGGGTAACCTCTACTAATTTTAATGCCAGAGAATCTTTTTTCTTCCAAGCTCTGTTGGAGGAGTTTGGATAAAACCTCTGCCACAAGGAGAAATAGGTAAGGAGAAAAAAGGTCCCCTTGCTGGATGCCTCTAGAAAGTGTAAAGGTTGTTCGCTCAACCCCATTAACAATCATGGAAAAAGTAACCGTGGATACACATTGCATCACCCAATTATTCCACATTTCATGAAATCCCATCTTGTGCAAAACCTCTTCCAAAAAATCTCATTGGACCCTATTATAGGCTTTGTTGAAATCAAGCTTGGCAGTCATGTCCGACTGTGTGCCCCTTTTGTGCAATTTAAGATAATGAAAAGCTTCATGGGCCACCAAAATGTTGTCTTTGATCATGCATCTAGGAACAAACGCCTACTAGGTTGGAGAAACAATCATCCCCAAAACTTTCTTCAAGTGAATCACTAGAACTTTGGTAATGATTTTGAGTGTAAAGTTGCATAAACTGATTGGTCGGGAATGAAAAACATCTCAGGTGCCGTAACCTTTGGGATTAAAACCAAGTTAGTTTGGTTTAACTCGTTCAACAGCAACCCAGTCTCAAAAAAATTCCGAACTGCTGTACACACATCCTTCCCAATCACACCCCAATACTAATGGTAAAAGAAACCAGGGTACCCATCTGGTCCAGGTGCTTTAACAGAACCCAATTGAAACACTACAGATTTAATGTCATTGTCCGTCACTGCCTTGGTTAACTACAAATTCATTTCGGTAGTGATAACACGGTCCACCACACTTAAAGCTTCCTCCATGTCACGATTTGCCGTAGAAGAAAACAAGTTGGTAAAATGGTCATACAAATGGATGTTAATTTGCTCATCTGAGTCTAACCATACCCCATGGGCATCCTTGAGGCGAACTAATTGGTTTCTTTATCTGCACTAGTTGAGCGTTGCATGAAAAAATGTCGTGTTCTTATCCCTGTAAGATAGCCAATTAACCTGAGACCATTGATAGATAAACATCTCCTCTCTTAACAGGTAATCCTGCAGTTGGGACGGGATAGAAATTTGGTCCTGACAATTCTGAGGTGTGGGAGCAAGTCTGGAGATAAGCCAGTTGAATTTTACACTTTGCAATCTACTTCTTGTTATTGCCAAATTTGTGCCGGCTCTAAGATAATAATTCCTTGTGACATGACTCCAAACGGTGGACCTATCGGAACATAGGGGAATCAAAATTTGGTGATGCCCAAGCACGCTTGATGACTTCCCCACAATCTGGATTGGACACCCACATTGATTCCAATTTAAACACTCAAGGAACTCTTTTTGGTGGGACACAACATTTAACAACAAGCGGACAATGATCGAAGCCAATGATGCTCTCATGGAACACTTGTGCATAAGGAAAACGATCCCTCTATGCCACCGAGGCAAAAGCTTTGTCTAACCTCTCGCGAATATTGGCATCCCCAATTTGGTTATTTGTCTAGTTGTAAGCAGTACCTTTGAAACCCAAATCCATTAGTGCACATTCCGAGAGCATAAATTGAAACATGTCAATTTGAGATCTACTACACTCCATACCACCTAGTTTTTCCCACATAGAGCCAACTTGGTTGAAATCGCCCATACACAATCATGGATAACTATTGCTTTTGGCTTGATTAATCAAGAGGTTCTAAAACTCCTTACGTTGCAACCTATTTGGGGAGCATAGACAAAAGAGATCACTTACGCCCTATTTGGAAAGCCATTCCCAACAATGCACCGCATGAGATGTTTGGACTTAAAACGAACATCCAGATTAATATCATCTACCCACCAGAGAGCAAGTCTACCAGATACCCCATCAGGATTAACATAACAACTGTTCAGAAATTGAAGCCTTCGACGAATCTTCTCCAGTTTGGAGGTTTTATTCTTTGTTTCCATCAAGAATACCATAGATAAGCGATGGGTTGCGAACAACCCTTTGAGGATCTGGACTGTCAGAGGTCGCCCTATCCCCTGACAGTTCTAGTTGAGCATCAACATAGAGTTCGTGGCTGTTGAGGGTCAGCCACCAGAACCCTTGCCGTAGCATTCTGAGTTTCAGTCAAAAAGCTGCTGGGGACTTGAGAACACCAAGTTTCCCTGTGTTCTTGGCTCTAAGAAATAGGAACCTGCACTAGAGCTCCATCAGTAATCTCCCTCTCCAAATTGGCCCCAAGACTAGCATCCAACTCTTGTTACAGGCCTCATCCAAATTTTCTAAGCTTGGAGTATTTCCGTCCCCTATCAGTCCGAGACATTTTCCCTTTTTTGTCTGAAACCACTACGAGAAGCTCACGTTCATCACATATGGTAGTCGTTTTGATCCTTTTGGGTGGTCCTTCTTCTCATAGCTGATCATGGGCCTTTCTTTTAATGGATAAGTCTTGGAAAAAGGAGGCCATGCTCTTGTCAAGAGCTTGATCCATAAAAGAAAGGCTAGTGGGGCTAGAGCTTGGGCTAATTTCCTCAATACTTATCTCAGGGATTGGACTAGTACCACTTCCACAACTATGTGAATGTCTTACAATGAGGTTTGACATAGGTGGGCCCATAGGGGCTTTTGGCCCACCACTTAGAGCCTAATGCATAACTCAAACACTACAGCCCAACATTGTTGGAACCCAATGTTGCACCAAGGACCAATGATACTTAAACACTAGCCAACAGAAGAACCAGTCACGTAGGTAGACAAAGATCCTGCAGATTTATTACACCACGCATCAGCTATTAATGAGCTCCTCTGTAGCATTTAATGTGATAACCCCTTCATGTCGAGGCAAAATGGCTTCACCATGAACAAGGCAAGCTAAAACGTAGGCTTTTGGCCAATATGACAGGTCAGAGTGGACAAGGAAATGATGAGCAATGGATATAAGCAAGCTTCTAAGACAAAAAGAACGTTAAGTTCTTGATCACCATCCTATCTTTGCATTCCATCACTCTCTCCTCTAACTTGCTCATCGGAGGGTTCGCTGAACTCTTGTGCAGATTTCTCTGTGGGCCCAGCAATCGGACAATGGTTTAGGAGGCTTGGATCAACCCAACCCATTCTATCAAGAGCTAAAAGCATTATTAGTTGGCACCGTCTGTGGGAAGCTTCTACTCCGTGTGACAATCGTGCATTGTTGCCGGAGACCTACTCTTGATAATTCGTCCTTGCCACTCACCGGGGTAGATGGTCACAATAAGATCCATGGCTTCTCAACACAACGTTGCCGACCCCCAAGCCGACCCTCCTAACCCAAACAACCCCCCGAGTATTTCACAGAACTCACCAACAGCATCAACCACCTAGTCGAACAAAACCAAGCCCTGATCAACGTTTTGCTTCAACAGACCTCCCTGTGCCTCCTCCACCACCACAAGATATCCCACATAACTGAGAATGAACTCTGAGCCATCTCTCCCAACAGGCCCACCCCTCAAACTTGGAGGGTTTGCGACCCCTACCCCAAGATATGAATCCACCACTTCGGGGTCTACGTCCGCTGGTCCAAGCACCTGCTCTTGAGGGAGAGGCCAATAGTATCCAACCCTCATTGCATTTTAGGGATGACAACGTCCTTGTCTGGGATGCGGAGCTCTGAGCCATGAAACTCCAGCTTTAAGGAGTCATGCAGAACATACAGAATAAACCCTCCACAACAGCCAACTCACCATTTGTCGCCTCCATTAGAGACAAACCCTTACCTCCAAAGTTCAAAATGCCCTCAATCGACTCTTTCAACGGTACAACGGACCCCGTCGACCACTCGGAGACTTACAGGACCTTAATGATCCTCCATGCTTTTCTTGATAAGATTATGTGTTGGGCTTTTCTCGTAACGCGCAAGGAGTCGGCTCAACTCTGGTTCAGTCAGCTGCTGATGGACTCCGTCTCTACTTTCCAACACCTAAGTGATTCTTTTCTTAGCCATTTCATTGGTGCCCAGCGCTAACGACACCTGATCACTTAGCTCCTCACCGTCTGTCAGACGGAAAGGGAATCGTTGCGTAGCTTTGTCACTCGTTTCGACACCGAGGCCTTGCAGGTGGCGGAAAATGATGGCAAGGTCATTCTCACGGCTTTCATGGCTAGTCTACGATCATCCGGCTTCCTTTTCTCCCTCTCCAAAAACCCTCCAACCTCCATGGCAACCCTCCTCTCTAAAGCCCAAAAATATATGAATGCCGAAAATTCTCTAGCCGCCCGACATGATTCTACAACCAAAAACCCAACCCTCAGAGAAAAGAGAAAGGAATCTGAAACTAGAACCACCCAGTACACACAGCAAACACCTTAGTATACCAACCGACCTGCTCGAGCCGACCGGTCGACACTTACCTGACCGCCTGGCCGGTTTGAATGGTACACTCCCCTCAATTCCCCCATCGAACAAGTCTTTAACCAGATCCAACGAGATTATCCCCTGAAATGGCCACAACCATCGATGTCTCCTTCTAACCGGCGAGACCAGTCCAAATACTGCCGTTTCCATCAAGACCATGGCCACAATATCGAGGAGTGTATTAACCTTAAAGACCAGGTCGAGAGCTTGATATGCCAAGGGCGTCTTAGTCGGTTCACGGCAGCCCATCCCCAACAACGGCCAAGGACCGAACATACCAGAGGTAACCACCGACACACCCCTTCCCGACAACCCGCACAACCTAGCCAAGGCAATGATCGACCCCCACCATAACCCCGAGCACAAGGCAACCCTGTCTCTCCGGTTGGAGAGATCAGAGTCATTTCCAGCGGGCTCGCATGCAGAGGACCATCCCATTCGGCCCAACGAGCAGAACTTAGAAAAATTAGGCAGGGCTCCGATAAAGAAGTCGCAACATTAGACCGCCCTTTCACCCAAACAGTGGATGGAACCCATCACCTTTACGGAGGCCGATTGCACAGGCATCCGCTACCCTCATGATGACCCCCTCGTCATCTCTGCTCTCTTGTCTAATTACAAAGTTAGACGAGCGCTTGTCGACAATGGTAGCTCTTCAGATATCATCTTCCTGAACGTCTATCGCCAACTCAAGGTCGGAGAGGAAAGATTATCCCCTCTCCAAACCCCGTTGGTCGGCTTCACGGGGGATCGGGTGACCTCCATAGGTTCCATCGATCTTCACATTACCATCAGAGAGTATCCACGGCAGACCACCAAGTTACTCATTTTCGTTGTCATCGACTGTCCTTCCGCTTATAACATCATCTTCGGCTGCACAGCCCTTAACGCTTTTCAAGCTGTTATGTCCACATATCATCTGGCCATGAAGTTTTCTACCGACCTCGGGATTGGCATTGTGAGGGGAGAGCAGATTGTGGCTAGAGAATGCTATGTCGCTTCACTCAAAGAGGTCAAGCTGAAGGAGGCTATGATCATCGAAGGACTTGACGTCTAAGACGAAGATGAATTAGTCAGAGGGGAACCAGTGAAAGAACTTGTTAAAGTCCTCATCGACCACACCAACCCAACAAAAACAGCCAAGATCGGCAGCCAACTATCCTCCCAAGCCAAGGCCGGCCTCACAGCCCTCCTAACCGAGCACAATGATGTATTTTCCTAGACCCATTCTGACATGCCGAGTATCGATCCCTCTTCATCATGCATCGTCTCAGTATTGAGCCCTGCTTCCGACCTTTCTGCCAGAAGCAGCGTGTCTTTCACCCAGAACGCAACGCCCTTATCGCCTTTAAGGTCAACCAACTATTGAAGGCACGATTTGTCAAGAACGTGGGCTACCCCAGATGGCTGTCAAATGTGGTCCTAGTCCGTAAAAACAACAGAAAATGGCGACTCTGCGTCGACTACTCCGACCTTAACCGAGCTTGCTCCAAAGATAGTTATCTTCTCCGCGCATAGATCTGCTTGTCGACGTCACTACCGGCCATCAGATGCTTAGTTTCATGGACGCCTTCTTTGGCTACAATCAAATTCTAATGCACCCAGCTGACCAGGAATACATCTCCTTTATCACTGACCGGGGAACTTACCATTATCGTGTTATGCCATTTGGGTTAAAAAATGCCAGAGCAACTTACCAACGGTTAGTTAATGCCGTATTTCATCACCAGCTAGGTCGGAACATGGAAGTGTATGCCGATAATATGCTTGTCAAGAGCAAACTCTCCTCTGATCATCTGACAGACCTATGGGAGACTTTTGACACCCTACGCAAGTATCAAATGAAGCTGAATTCAGAGAAATGCACCTTCGGTGTAGGATCTGGGAAATTTTTAGGTTGTATGGTTAGTCAGCGGGGTATCGAGGCCAACCCTGAAAAAATCAGGGCCCTGATAGAAGTGCAGTCTCCCAGAACTGTCAAAGAGGTTTAACGGCTTACCGGCAGAGTTGCCGCCCTCAACCGTTTTATTTCCCATGCAACAAACAAGTGCCTCTCCTTTTTCAAAGTCCTTTGATAGGCCTTTGAGTGGACCACCGAATCCGAAGAGGCCATTCAACAATTGAAGCAGTGCATGGCTAACCCCCTATTACTCTCCCAGGCGCTCTTAGGTGAGACCCTTTTTCTCTACTTAGCCGTGTCGAGCACTGCAGTCAGTGCGGCCCTCATCAGGGAGGACGACTCAGTACAATATCCGGTTTATTACATTAGCCGAGCTCTCAAGGGGGCAGAACAAAACTACCCTCTACTAGAAAAAATGGCCCTTGCCTTAGTCATAGCCTCAAGACGACGTTATTTCCAAGCTCACTCCATAGTAGTCCTCACTGACCAACCTTTGAAGAAGGTAATGCAACAACCAGAGTTATCCGGCAGACTTATGCATTGGTCTGTCAAGCTCAGCCAATTTGATATCTCTTACCGGCCTCGAATAGCGATCAAGGATAGGCTGTCGCCAATGTTATCTTGGAATTCACCAATCCCACCCCAACCACGCTCCCTCCACCCAGGCAATTCAATACTGAGGCAGAAGATCCCCACTCCTGGACCCTCAATGTCAATGGATCATCCCGCAAAGAAGGTAGTGGGGCTGGTCTCATCCTCACCGCCCCCGAGGGCTGTTATTTCAAGTGTGCTCTCCGCTTCTTGTTCGACGCCAGCAATAAAAAGGCTGAATATGAGGCCTTGATAGCAGGTCTGCGCCTAGCCAGAGACATTAGCATAAGCCATATCCAAATGTTAAGTGATTTCCAACTGATTGTCGGACAGATTACAGGGGAATTCGACGCAAAGGAAGACACAATGCGAGCCTACAGGGATATTGAACTCATCCTCATTCGCATTTTCAACACCTTCCACATCAAACACATCCCTCAGTCAGAAAACTCCAAGGCAGATGACATGGCCCAATTAGCCTCAGTTGACTAGTCAGACCTCAGCCATGGCGTCCGTCTTGAATACCTGGCCCACCCCGCTACTTCGCCAACCCAGCAGGAGGTCAACTTCCTCCAAAACGAACCTATCCCATGGGCGACCGACATCCTTTTGTTCTTGACAAGTGGGGAGTTGCCAGACGACAAACAGCAGGCTGCCAAAGTCAGAGCCCTGTTATCCAATTACATCCTCGTCAGCGGCCTACTGTACAAACGTGGGTTTTCACGCCCATACCTCAGGTGCCTCAGTCCCGCTGAAGCGATTTATGTGACGAGGGAAGTCCACGAGGGTGTATATAGCAATCATTCGGGTGCCAAGTCGCTGGCACATAAAATCCTTCGCACCGGCTACTTTTGGCCTACTCTCAACCAAGATGCCACGAAATTTGTGCTTTAGTGTGATAAATACCAGCGCTTTGCCAACATCCCCTATGCTCCACCTACAGAACTGATTACACTCAGCAATCCCTATCCATTCACCAAGTGGGGCATCGACCTAGTTGGTCCATTGCCCACTGGTAGGGGCCAAACCAAGTTTGTTGTGGTCGCCATTGATTACTTCACTAAATGGGTGGAAGTAGAACCCTTTTCCACAATCGCTGAACGGAACACGGTCAGATTTATCTGGCAGTCGATCATATGCCGATTTGGGATCCCTCAAGCCATCGTCTCAGACAACGGCAAGCAATTCGACAATGCCAAGTTCAGGAAATTTTGTGCAGAGCTCCACATTCAGCCATGTTTCTTTTTCCCAGGTCATCCCTAAGCCAATGGGCAAGTCGAGGTCACCAACCGCTCTCTCCTCAAGATCATCAAAACCAAGTTAAAAGTCGCTAAGGGACTCTGGGTTGAGTAATTACCAAATGTACTCTGGGCCTATCACACTACTACCCGAACCCTTACTGGGGAGACCCCCTTTCGCTTAACATACGGCGCTGAGGCGGTCATCCCAGTGGAAATAGGCCTGCCGACCCTAAGGGTTTTGCACCTGGATCCAGAACTAACCGAAGACTTGCGTCGAGCTGACTTAGACTTGATTGAAGAGCTCCGAGAGACCACTGCTGTCAGACAGGCCTCATATCAACAAAAAATAAAAACACACTACAACCTCAAAGTTCGACCTAGGGAGTTCGCAGTTGGGGACCTAGTCTTGCGCGAGGCAACTCTTGCTACCAAAAATCCCGCTGAGGGCAAGCCAGCAGCCAAATAGGAAGGGCCTTACGTCGTTAAAGCCAGACCTCACCTATGTACTTACCGACTCTAAGACGTAGAAGGCGGAGACCTCCCCCATCCGTAGAATGCCGAGCACTTGAAGCGTTATTTCCAGTAAAACGGCGTCTCCTATTTTTGTACTGATCAATTGTTGTATGTTCTTTTTGAGGATCTACACGCTTGTTCGTTTTGGTCCTTTATATACGTGGTGTAAACTTGTGATCAATAGGCTACGCCTTAAATGCAAATGACCATATATTCCCATTATCTGCGTTGTGTTTCAATAACGACTTGTTAACTCAAGCCTCAGCCAGACTGAGTTAATTGAAGCCTCAGCTAGACTGAGTATGAAGAGCTCAGCCAGACTGGGTTAACTCGAGCCTTAGCCAGACTGAGCACGAACAGCTCGGCCAGACCAAGTCGATTAAAGCTTTAACATGGTAGAGCCTTCCCAGTCTTAGTCAGAACTCGAATGAAGAATTCGGCTGGTCCATTTTCATTATTTAATATTACGGCATGGTTGTCATACTTAGTTAAAATCCAAGTTCATAATTTAACAATTCTTACATCACGCTTTTCTCACAAGTTAGCTTGGTTGCCCATTTTTAAACTTTTTACATCACAATTTACTAGCAAGTTTCACAATTCACGCACAAGTCTTACTTTCACACCCATTTTTCATTGAATTCTGCTCAGCTATTTTCATTATTTCAAATTTACAACTCAAAAGAAATAACGACAACAATAATACAAAAGAAAACTCATTGTTTTATTCACAAACTTATGCTTTCATACAATTCGCTACAGAAGTTACATAAAAAAAAAACAAAAAAACAAACAAACAAAATAACCAAAGTAAATTTTTTACACTAACACAGATCACTCTTCCTCACTGGAGGCAAGATCTTCCTTTTCAATGCCCTTGTCTAAAGGGGTCTGGGTGATGTCGTCTTCGCCTACCTTCACGAGGCTGAAGTCTACGTTTGGGAATAGCTCCTACACCTTATGCTTGAAGGTCATCCAGTTGCTGTCCTAAAACTCGCTCATTTCATGTTTGTAGAAGTCAGACTGCTGGAAGCTCTAGATCACTTCCTTTTCACTCCTACCTCCAGCGGCCGCTCGTGACGGCCCAACCCCCCTATTCTCCTCATTTCCCAAGCTGCTGGCGACAGCGGCATCTATGGCCATCTGGAAGTCGGCTGATCCCATGAATTGTTCTACGGCCGCCATACACAGGTCGGGGTACGCCGCCCTCTCAGATGCCAATTTCTCCCTCTCCTCCGCCAGGGCCTTCTCTAATGTTGCGATCCGACCATCGGCCTCTTCTTTGTCCTTGACCGCCTGGTCCCGCAGATCTTCATTGCTAGTCATGGCCTCCTTCCATCTCTCTTTGGCCAGGCTTGTTGGACCTCCTCTAGTTTCCTCTTCTCACCCACCAACTCAAACTCTAGCGATATCGCCTTGTGACGCTTCACTTCCAGCTTTGATTTGGTTGCGAGGAGCTCGGCAATAGCTCGCTCCACTGAGTAGCTCTGCACCAGTGCCAATACCTCCATGTTTTTTTCCCTTTGCGTATACTCCAACCCTTTGGCGCATGCACTCCAAGCAGCCTTCCTCTACCCCGTTGCCTCAACCTTTAGGTTCTGTACCTGCAATTTTGCCTCTTCCAACTGGGTCCTCAACGGCCCTACTTTCACCTTAGTGCACGCGGCCTTATTCATCAAGGCAGTTGCCAGGGTCGCTGCTTCTATCTGGGTGGAGCAGAACCCTCTCACGAGGTCGGCCTCCGTCAACTATGCCATCAACAGCACAACCGCATCCTCCACCACCCCAACAAGGCGGTCGGCTACGACCCTAGCTTCCCCCTTTCTGCCGAGCAACCTGCCAGGGCGCGCGTGGTATAATGCGGTTGCCAGCGCAACACTCGTTTCTGGCTTGCTGATCCCAGTCTTCTCTTCGCTGGGACTTGAGGTTACTTTTGGTATAGGTATCACCATTGGCACCATAAGGGCACTTAGGCCCAAGGGCTCTTTCAGTACTTGGGCCCTTGAACCCTTGTTTTCTTTCGCCACTTTGGTGGTCTCCTTCGCCTCTTCTGGAGCTGCCTCCACCCTTACCTCCTTCATATTCCCCACCATAGAGGCATCCTCCTCCCTAACCTTCATCTTTTTCAAGGCAGGGGCGTCTTTTCCCCCCTCACCAACCGCCCTCTTCTTCCTTGACTTCTTCAACACTGCCTCCACCTCCTGTTTACCCTTCTTCTTCAGCGGGTCTATTGGGGGCGGCAGTGGGGCAAAGCCAGTTAAGTCTCTGTCGCCCAGCAGTTTGGGATGTGGTCAGACTCGCTCCCTCATCACCAGTTTAGGGGCTGGCCCCAATTGTGTCTCCTTATACTTGTCCGCTCTGGCGAACAATCTCCTGTCCTCTGCCTCCTCCGCCTTCCTCCGCGCCTCCAATTCCTCTCTCGCCGGATCCTCCTCCGTCAGCTGTGGCCCCAGTCTCAGGGCAAACAAGGTTGAAGGAAGGATCAGCACAACCCACTTCACCCCCTTCTCCTCCCTCCACTCCTTCACCTTGTTTTTGGCTGCCACATCTAACTTTGGCTCCATCGATTTTGTAGGAACTTTCCATTTTGTGCGAACTTCCCTCCCATCGTTTGCTAATACAAAAAACCATCTCGGTCTCCACCCTTTCACTGAAGACGGCAAGCTTGCCACTAGACCCCGGCCCGCCACTGCCTGCAAGATCACCCACGTCTCCTGTTGACCCGAGGCCTTGTAGTAGGAGAAGAATTCCTCCACCGTCATTTTTGTCTTTCGGTAGCTTGCAGCCAGGCTCTCGCACAGGCCATTAGTATTTTCCAAGCGTTCGGCATCAACTGCCGTGGCGCCACCTCTAACTTGTTAAGAACGTCCACCACTACTTAGGGGAGTGGTAGCCTCTGCCCCCCTCCCCTCCCCGCACGCAGCGCCTCCTCATAGCGTGAACCCCGTCGGTCGTGCATCCAATGCCCTCTCATTCAATGTGGGCATCATCAGCTCTATCTCCGCGAAGATTTGGTACTTCATTTGTACCTCCTCCAACTCCTCCGTGTAAATGTAGACTTATCGGCCTTGGTATGCCAGTGGTTCGGCTCCACTTGGCTACTTGGCTTAACAACTACAAACATCGTCATCGGACGACCCCGCGCTGCTTGACCAGCTCCCCTCTCCTCCCTTCGCTCCACTTGATATTGTTTCACCAATTCCACCGTGTCGTCGTCTCCCAACGAGTCAAGCCTTGCGGCTGGCATTTCATCTCGAGTCATCCCTCCTACATGTCTACGTATTGTTTCGGAGGCACAATAAAATTCGTAAAGTGTTGTAGAGATGTGTCACACGAGACAAATGAGTTCACTTCAAGGATGTGTTGGTTTTTTGCAATAAGGTAGGTAAAGGGAATAACTCCAAATGCCCACGGTTTGCCTATATTCCAAGGTGTCAAGATTAAATTTCGCCAGCTTAAAATTTTTTGAAAATTTTTGCCCCGCCTCTTCAACACCCTATATTAGCCTACCCCTTCATTTCCTGCTAACGCATCACTTCCCTTATTACGAGATTGTGCCACGTGTACGACCACAATCCACTACTCTTTTCCCCTTCCTTGTCTATTCCACTTCATATCATCACGTGCCACACCGTGCCTCGAGCCCCGTGCGCCGCCATTCCCCTTTTCACTCGGTCACCCTTCACGGTTGGCCCTCATCGCAGACGGTCTTCCCACTCGGCCACCCTTCAAGATCGGCCTTCCTCGCAATCGGTCTTCCCACTCGGTCACCCTTCGCGGTCAGCCCACCTCTCACTCGACCCTTTCACTCGGCCACCCTTTACGATCGGCCCTCCTCACAGTCAGTCTTTCTACCTGGTCACCCTCCGCGGTCGGCCTACCTCTCAGTCGACCCTTTCACTCGGCCACCCTTCACGGTCAGCCCTCATCGCAGTCGGTCTTTCCATCCGGTCACCCTTCGCGGTCGGCCCTCAGTTGACCCTTTCACTCGGCCACCCTTCATGGTCGGGCCTCCTCGCAGTCGGTCTTCCCACTCGGTCACCATTCACGGTCGGCCATCTTCGCAATCGGCCCACCTCTCAATCGACCCTTATTCTAGTTGGCCTTCGCCGTCGGCCCACCTCACAGTCGCTTTTCTCTCCATCGATCCCTCGCAACCCCCATATTCTTTCTTATTCCATTCGTTAGACTAAAGTTGCACTTAGGAATGGGGGACTATTGACATAGGTGGGCCCATAGGAGCTTTTGGCCCACCACTTAGAGCCCAATGCATAACTCAAACACTACAGCCAACATTGCTGGAACCCAACGTTGCACCAAAGACCAATGATACTTAAACCCTTACCAACAGAAGAACCCGCCACGTAGGTAGACAAAGATCCTACAGAGTTATTGCACCATGCATCAGCTATTATTGAGCTCTCCTGCAGCATTTAATACGATAACCCCTTCACGTTGAGGCAAAACGGCTTTACCATGAACAAGGCAAGCTAAAACGTAGGCTTTCGGCCAACATGACAGGTGAGAGTGGACAAGGAAATGATGAGCAAATGATATAAGCAGGCTTCTAAAACAAAAAAAAGCTTAAGTTCTTGATCACTATCCTATCTCTACATTTCATCACTCTCTCCTCTAACTTGCTCGTCGGAGGGTTCGATGAGGGACTCCCGTTTCCCGTTGAACTCTTGTGCAAGTTTCTCCGTAAGCCCAGCAATCGGACAACGGCTTGGGAGGCGTAGATCAACCCGACCCGTTCTATCAAGAGCTAAAAGCATCATCAAGGTTATTATCTGTGGGCTCAGTAACAAAATATCTTGGCCCAAGCCCACCAGACAATTGGGCTGAGGATAAAACAACCTTACCCGGTGGAGTAGCCTTAGAGGCCTCGGTATACAACAAAATATTGTCCATTGCCCTCAGGTGGGATAAACTTTTGTTCACCCTGCAACCTTGTCAGTTGGCACAGACACGCCCCCTGAGCCCTTACCCTGACCAGTATCTGACACCATATCCCTTAAATTTACTCTAAAAATAATGTCCAATTTTAGACAAAAATGCCATGTTGGAAGGCACATGACACAATAATATTTTATTTAAAATTGAGACTCAAAACTCAAAATCTAATCCCAAATTACAAGAATTACCCTTGATTTTAATAACATTTATTGACAAAATTTTATTCGAGAACCGGTTAATTGAAATACATTTGTATATATTGAAGATTAAATTGACACAATTTAATTATGGCGAATCAAATTTAACGCTCTTCTTGGTTTAGTTTTGAAATTATAGTTTGAGTGTGAATTTATGGTTTAAGTGTGGAATGGTGAGTTGAGTTTTGAAAAGGGAAAATTTGTTTGGTTATGAGTTTAAAAAGAATTATGAAAGTGTTTTGAAAAAAGTTTTTGAAATCTCAATTTTGAATTTTAAAAAAAGTTTTGAGTTGTATTTTGAGTTTAGAGTTTTTGAATTTGGAATTGTATTTTGAAATTTTTTGAATTTATTTTTTTTTAAATTAAAAAATGTTTAAGAATATTTTATTTTTTTATTTTAATATTTTATTTTATTTTGTAAGTATTTTAATATTTTAAACTTAAAACACAATTTCACACTCAAATCGTAACCAAACACATAACTTAAAACTCAATTAAAAAATTATTTTCAAAACTCATAACCAAACACATAACTCAAAACTCCACACTGCTTTCAAAACTTCACACTCAAATTGTAATCAAACACAAAACAAAAAATTAAAATATTTATAAATATATTTATAAAATAATATAAAATATTTAAAAGAAAAAAACATAAAAATATTTCAAATAAAAATTTTATATTTAAAAAATATATATATTTTTTAAAAAATACAGCACACAAATGTATGAAATATAGTGCACATTAAAATAAATAAAAAATATTTAAAATATAGAATATTTACCCCAAAAAAATAAAATCAAGAAATTATTTAAATATTTAAAATAAATAAATTCAAAAAAATTCAAAATACAACTTAAAACTCTTTTCAAAACTCTTAACCAAATAAATTTTCTCTTTTTAAAACTCAACTCAGAACTCATAACTTAAAACACGACTCCATACTCAAATCACGATTCTAAAAAATAATTTTAAAAAACAAAATAAAAAAATATATTTTTATTATTATTTTTTTAAATAGAGTTTTGAGAAGAATTTTGAGTTGTGTGCTTGGTTATGAGTTTTGAAAATAATTTTTGAATTGAGTTTTGAGTTTTAAGAAAATTTGTTTAGTTATAAGTTTTGAAATTTTTTGATTGGAATCACAATTGCAAAACACAACCAAATGCTACCTAAATATTTTTTATTTATACATTAGGGATTAAATTGACATAATTTAAAATTAGATACGAAAACGAGACAAAGCTTATACTTTGGACCAAAAAAATCTTATCAACCTTTTTTTGAAAAATGATGTGTATTTTGCTTAATGTTTGATGTGTTGAACAATATTTTTATGAGAAAATTGCGAATGTTTACATATTCTTAAAAACCATGGTTTCAAATCAAAATGAACAGTGTTTCAATGATTTGGTTTGGATTTTAATTTTGTAAAAGGATAAATTATAGTGGTAATCACTATACTTTGTTTATTGTGTCTTAATTTGACTCAATTTTTATCTTAATTTTATAATTTTATCTTAATTTGATCCAATTGAAGCTCTTAATTTTTTTTTAATGGAAAATATGCATATAACTGACATGTGTTATATTTTTAAAACTACAATTATAAACTTACTCTACTAAATGAGTTAACTTCAATCAATTTAGTAATAATTTTTCATCAAAATTACTAATGACATTATCAATTAAACTATTTACATACAATTTAAAATTAAGAGTTAACATTAAATCTATTAAAATTGTATAGATGAAAATGATAAAACATATAAAATGTGTGGACATATAATTTGCCTTTTATAAAACCATAGACAGCGATTTGATTTTTAATTATTATTTTGAAATCAAATCAAATTACGCCATGCATACACTAACCTAGTGTTGGCATGGGGGTTGCCATCAGCCTGATGCCCGCCTAATATGATATTTTTAGAGTTTGATAGTTAAGATAGGTTGAGATTTTGTAACCATTTAATATTTGAGTTAGGCTTGGCATGAAGAGTTCTAACCTAGCCTAGCCTATTTACAAAGTATTAATTATAATTTTATATTATTTTAGTCATAAACTAAAATAGAAAAAATATAGAAGATAAAAAAAATGTACATATAGTTCTTGTTTTGTTTTTTTTTAGTCAAATATATATTTCTTTCTAAAGCTTAAATTAAAATATTTCTTAAAAATATGTTTGTTTTGCCATTAAATTTTGTTAACGTTTTAAATTCAAATAATAAATAAAAAATCTAAATAATTTAATATCCATTTAAGATAAAAAAATAAAAAATTAATAATTCATATCTATTGGTTAAATGAAGAGGCTTGATATTGGAATTTTTCTTTAAAAACAAACATGAAATGATTAGATTAAGCTCAATGCTAAGTCAAACTCAACTTAAAATAATATATATCTTCTTAAACCCCACTAAAAATTTGTCCAACCCAATGTTGGGCTCCTCATAGTGATTGGATTCGAGCAAGTATTGTCGGTCATTATTCATTGCCTATGGTAGGGTGTAAAATTGGCCCATGAGCTTGTGATCCACCTGAAATCTGGCCGCAACCTAGGTAGGCTCAACCCAATTAGACCCGGTCAGGCTCGGGTCTAAGCCTAGTCCAAGACCCTAGACTTGAGTTGTATTTTTTGCAATCCAGTCTGGCCCAACCCAACCCATGCATGTGGCTTGATCCAGCATGAAAATTTCGCCTTTCGTGGGCCCGCCCCGCCCCGCCTCGCCCCATCCTACCCGAATCAGGATCTTCTCATTGACTTCTCTCATTGACTTCCTACTTGCTGGGCCATTGGGCCTACTTTTAAGCCCAATTTCGATGATCCGAATCGTTCACATTTTAATATTTGTTAAGTATATCATACCTGTAAAAAATCAAGTTGATCGGATATCAAAAAGCATATGTTCGGAAAACTGTTTATTAAATTTAAAAAAAAAATAATTTTTAGTTCGATGATTCAAACACGTAGTTTCTGATATTCAATCAATTTGATTTTTTACAAGTATGATATACTTAACAAATCTTAAAATGTGAATGGTTCGACACATCAAAATTGGGCCTAAAAGTGGGCCCAATAGCCCAACAAGTAGGAAGTTAAGGAAAAAAGTCAAGGAGATGATCCTGATTTTACCCCACCCCCACCCCCCACCTCCATAATCACATTTTGAAATTTGAACAAAAAAAGGGGTCATTTGACCATTAAATACCCAACAGCCTCCTCCTTCTTCTTCTTCTTCTTCTTCTTCTTCTTCTTCTTCTTCTTCTTCTTCTTCTTCTTCTTCTCCTTCATATTATTATTATTATTATTATTTGACCCCTTCTCTCAACTCTTATAAATACCATCACCTCTCATTTTATTTTTCACAAACAAATTTCTGTATTAAACTCTCATTCTCTCCCAACTTTCAATTCTCTCAATTAATTTTCAAATCTGGATAAATTACAAATACACCCCCTGAGGTTTTCTTAAAGTACAGATTACCCCCCGTAATTTAAAAAATTATAAACACCTCCTTGTTAAATTTTTTTATTTAACAGAATTAACTAAAAAAAAGAAATTCATAATTGCTCTCCTATACAATAATAAAATTACCTAAATTATTAATTGAAACATGTTTATAATATCATTAAAAACTATTAATTGACTTTATGATTTATTAATAAAAATGGCGATTTGTTATGAAATTAGAAATCTCAGAGGGTGGAATGTAATTTTCAGAATCATAAGGGACGACTTGTATTTTAATCAAACCTCAGGGGTTATATTTGTAATTTACTCAATCTCATCCCTAGGTGGCAATCGCAATTGTGTAAGAAGAAACTTTTAGTAGAAGAAATTAATTTTTGTATCGCATTCGCCAGTTGATAACATTAATTATTTGAATTAATATTTATTAGCTACTCATTTTTTTTACGTTTATTATTTCTTAACATATATTATTTGTTATTGTTTACTCATTATTGTTTACACATTATTTTTAATTAATTGTTAGTTCATATATATTATTTCACTAACATTAATATGGATCTTAATATTTCTAATATTTATGTCAATATTGATGCATCTGCACAACATGAATTTGTTGATTCTCCTTCTAATGTACCTAATACCCCTCTTCCAAAAGCAACATCATCATTTAGGGGTACGACTAGTAGTGTTTGGGAACATTTTAAAAGAGTATAAATAATCTTGATGGTACAACTATAATTAAAACAAAATGTAAATATTGTGCACATTTATTTAATATTGCATCTGCAGGAGATAATAGTCATCTAAAAAGACATGCCAACAAACATTTACAAAATTAACCACCAGATATTAGAACTCAAATGCAATTAAGGGATTCATCAACTGGTAATTTGTAAACATTTTCATATGATTTTATACGTGCACAGAATTCTATAGTTGATTATATTATAAAAAAAATGAACAGCCTTTTACTACTAGTGAATGTCCTGATTTTTTAGAAATGATTTATAGAGGTTTTGCACTGCAATATCAAGATTTTTTTATAAAATACTATTAGAAACAGGATTTTAAAGAAATTTGAGAATATTAAAAGTGAATTATTTGATATTTTTAAAATTTTGAATGGAAGAGTTTGTTTAACATCTGATCTGTGATCAAATAATAGTTTAGAATATCAATGTATCACTGCATATTTTATTAATAATGATTGTAATGCCCCAAAGTAATTAACATAAGAAAACTCAACATTTTTCAACAACAAGATCTTGTTTCCAATTTAATGACTTCCATAGTAGACATATATATGAGATATAATGTCTTATCATTAACATCATCATCAAATCTCTAACATTTGTATTTATTTTACACTAGAGATTTACAAAAGTATTCCACATGCAATTATACATTCAAAATTCTGAGAATATGAATCTAAAGCATGTGGCACAACAAGTCCAATACAATTTAGTGCCCTCAAAGGCTACAAATTCCAAGACCTATGTCTGGTTACTCAAAATGGTTATCAAACCCATACCTGTAAATTTCTTGGTTTGTCAAAAATAATTACAACAAAATAAAAGAGCCTTGTGCCCTCAAAATACACTCCACGCCTTTAACTCGGCAGAATCACCACATCTTTTCCTTCACAAAATCCACTAAGGTAAACACAAAGCCCAGTAGGAAAATCTTAATAAAGTATTTATGTCATAACCCAAACCTGTCCCTATAGGTTTAGTGGTGTAACCGACCAGTAATTCAAAATTACCAAAGGTCATCCTATACAAATCAAAATATAATCAGGGCTAGCGGAAGCTTATAACATAAATACAACAAATAGTCCATTGAGTTGTGAATCTATATGAACAAACTCAAATGTATAGAAGCATTAATTTACCCACTGTACAATACATCTATAATATCATGTACAAAAACTTTCATATACATATATACATGTCAAAAACTTAACATCAAGGTCACCAACTTGACACCGGTCTTCTAGACCTAGCCTCAACTCGGAGGCACCGAAACAAAACTCCATAGGCTTTAACTGGTGGCTCGGCCAAAGAATTCTTTCTGGGCTGGCTCTTTATGGCGCTCACCTATACACAATGAGCTAAAGCCTAGTGAATAACATTAAAGAAAAGAGGTTAGTGAACAAATTCCATACATGTCATATACATAAAATAGATCACAACAAATCAGTTTCATATCTGAACATAACAATAGTACATCCAATAGAACATATTATATTGTCTTTCGACTAGAGTAATCAGTTCCGGATATCGATTAAACATATCATCACTTTGTCAAGTGGCTAACGAGATCTCATAATCACATATATGTCATGGACCCGTATTAACATGCTATCCCCTATGACTTGGGACCATTCTTTAGATGCCATAATAGATTCGAAAGTGGGACATTTGTTCACGAAAACAAATATCATTCCAAAAACATAACTTATCCAATAACATTTCAAATATAATTCATATGAACGTATCTTTACAGAATTGTTACTCACAGTGCTTGATCGGTGATACACCTCAACGGCTCAACTTGCAGAAACATATCCAAACATAACATTCATAACATATTCAATTTATGCAATCGGTTCTTAAACTAATTCGTTTCATCTATTACTTATTCGTTAAATTGTTTCTATTTATTCTTTAATTTTCTTCGTGTTCATCCTATGTATATGGATGTGAATTACACGTGAAAACCATATAAATGAAGGCCTGGTAGTCGGTGAAATGGAAAGAAAACAAAATCAAAAAAAATTGCCCTATAGGTCGCAGCCATGGCCGCTCGTGCGGTGGAGCTGGCCGCTCCTGCAAGCTGAATGCAACTTAAAGCAGAAGAGGGATGGTTGCTCGAGTGATGGCTCATGCTACTCGAGCGGCCTGGGTGCAAAACCAATCCGAAATCTGCTAAAAAAAATGGACTTTTCCCTTTTGCAATCTCAACTTCATTATATACAAAATAAGGCTTGAAACACTTCAAAATATATGGATTTAAACATTTCTAACTTCAAATAAAGATCATGGCTTCAAATCAAAATTTATGACTTTAAATCAACCTTTAAATTCCCATGTAAAAAAAATCAACTCTTGAATTGAAATATAACTTTAGAAACATGCAAGTTTGAGCTCCAATTCTCCAAATTCATAGAGTCTCCTTCTCAAATCACAAGAATCAAGCAAGAAAACAAATGTAAGTTCAAGAAATCCATGAGAACTTACCATGCATGTTGCTAAATGAAACTAATTCTTACAATTCACCCCTTTTAAACTTTTGTGAGTTCACATCATCAATTTACACTCTTAAATCCCTAATTATACACGATTTCCTTTTTAATGCAACTTAGATTCAAGAGATTAGTGATGGATTCTAACCTTAGAGGGTCAGTTTGGTGAAGATTTGCTTAATTTCTCTTCTTTCTCTTTTTCTTCTTGAGCTCTCTCTAGAGTTCTCTTTCTTTTTCTTCTTCCTAGTCTGTAGAACTCTCTCAATTCTTCTCTCTCCCTAGATTTTTTGTTGAAGCTAAAGCCACCACTAAGGCATATATATATATATATATATATATATATGTAAAATAGAATTAAATCCAATTAATTCATTTTGAATTAGATTTTTACAAAAATTCATATTAGGCTCTAAAATTCATGCTGATCACAAACATTTAATTAGTTTTGGTTTCTGGTGCCTCTAAGAGCTTTAATTTTCAGTTTCAATTTGTAATTACAACAGGTTTTTCTACAATCAACAAATATAAATCCAAATTCTTCTAATTCACGCAATTAGCACATAACAATGCAATTAGATGATTATTTAATCAAATACATGTCCAGGGTCGTTACATTATCTCCACCTTAGAAAGTTTGGTCCTCTAAATTTGTCTTATTACGTCACAAACTGAATTCGGGTCCGGTTTGTTGTTTCATTTTCCCGTTGCACCACTAATTCCTCTTCTTATCCAGTAATATCGAAGGTCGATCAAATTTCACATAGTCAAAGCCTATGAACACAATAATTCAACAAGTGATCAAGTAGTGTTTCTCAGCCCTTCCCGAAATTTTACTAACATGAGGCGACACATTTCAATAAAGCTTCATATAATTCCCATATGTCATACACACAAGTCATTCATGCAGTTCACAATTCCCATTTCCCAAAAGAACAACTTCTAATCACAATAGCACAGAAATAACCATTTTCTAAACAGTCAATCCCATGGTACGAAAAGCAGTACCCAAGTAGTCATTCTTTAACATAATACATGTGTTCCCAATCTGTTGAAGGTACAAGTTTAAGTATTGCTTATAATCAAACAGAGTATGTTATTAGGAGTTCATAGAAGATTTTCAAAGCAAGGTAAATGTTCAAATCATACTTGAGTTCTCAGTCTACCAATTCCCATAGCAAACATAATCCGATCATTCGGTCATACTTAATTTATGGTCCCTTGTAAACGGGCTTAAATCAGACATAAGTTCATTAGGTCTCACAGTTATATCAAAATCATAGCAGGATGGTTTGTATCATTTTGAGTCGTATCAAAATCATATCATAGTCAATCACATCTTCTTCCCATATCATTTTGTTTTCAACATAGTTCAAATTATCATGCATAACAAGGGATAGTAAATTGTCTAAATACGGTGCAAAAGACTAACCTAGCAACTTCGCAAAATTCACAAGTCCAAACAGTTTCCATAGCCTGGGTGATTTGTCAAATTTATAGCGTTTCAAAGAATCTCATATAATCTATACCAGTTCATAAGTCTCAAGAGCATTCGTTAACTACTGTTCAATCTTGTCTCTTTCTTCTTTTTTATTTTATTTTATTTTATTGCGTACCCTTAAAAGATGTTATGCTCAAAAGGAACAAGCCATATGTAACCCGTTAATTCCAATAACATGCCTCATATCATTCAAGGTATAATCCCATCAACTCAATAAAGTCAATTAGCATGTTCACTACTTATATCAAATCAAAAAGTGTATGTTAAACATTATGCATATAATTAAGAGAATACTTGCGCCAGTGGTCTCAATATTCTGGGTATTCTCTGGGACTAGGGTATAAACCCTTTCCTTGCCTCAAAGTGCTCCCCTCGGGAGTAAATGTTGTAGTTTTTGTCGATATCGTTGCTGATCCAACCCTACTAGGAACGGGTTTACCACTGTTTGGGTGAGCTTGTGGACATGATTTAGCTAAGTGTCCTTTCTGTCCACATCTAAAGCAAGCTCCGGATAAGCGGCGACAAATGCCCCAATGTTGTTTCCATACTCTCTACAAGTAGGTATGCCATTGCTTTCATTACTACCCCAATTTGTGTTGCTAAAAGTTCTTGCATTTGATTTTTCAATCACAGAAGTTATTGAATCACCGATCATTTCAACTTTCTGTTTATTCTGTTTCTTACTCTCACATTCAGTTGTTGATGTTGACTTGGACATGTTCAACGTGACAATATTTGCTTCAGACATCAAGGCTCTATCAAGGACATCCGCATACTTTGTCAATTTTAAAACATTTATACGGTCAAACACATCAACATTTAGTCCGCCCTCAAATTTTCTTTCCTTTTTGTAATTTGTATCAACCATATGGGGTGCGTATCAAGCTAATTCAGCAATTTTTGCCTCATATTCGGCCACAGTCATGTCACCTTATTTTAGTTGTTCAAATTTAGATACTTTCCTGTCTTGCATGCATTGAGGAAAGTACTTTTCATAGAAAATTTCTTTAATTTGATCCCATGTCGAGCTTCCATTCTCGTCCCAGATGAGCATCCATCATCTTGTAGCTTCTTCTTTCAGGGTAAATGTTGCCAACAAAACTTTATGTGCTTCAGTACACGGAAATCTTCAAAGATTTTTTCAGTTTCAAGTACCCAAGCCTCAGCCTTTAGCTATTCAATACCCCCCAAAAATTCCAGTGGCTTCATTTTCTTATATTTATGTGTAAGAGCAATGATGTTATCATTATTTGGTTCAATTTGGACCGGAGGCAGCAGAGGAGGTATAGGTTGTTGCCTTTGCTCTTGTTGTTGTCTCACCAGTTCAGTTAAACTTCCACCATTCTTTCTAACTGATATATTCTAGCATTAGAAGATTCTGACTCATCTACATTTCTTTCATTCTCCATTGGTCTATATAAGCATGGGAAATAATAAACATAGGAAATTTCATGTTCATAAGTCACTTATTCCATATTGATCCACATAACTTCTAGTTCATACTCATTCCACATAATCATCTAGATGATACAACTTTTATGTACGTCATATTCATTAAGAGAATGGGAAAAGCACACATAAGTATATTACTTTTATTCTCATGCTCATATAGAGTTCATGGATTCATATCTTCACTCACACACTTGTAACACAATGCAAATGTTCCTAATTCTTTTCTAGACTTCCTATAGCTCAATTGGACATGTGTGTGGGTAAATTAACTCGTGCTCTAATACCGTTATGTCACAATCCAAACCCGCCTCTATAGGTTTAGTGTCATAACCGGCCAATAATCTGAGATTATCAAAGGCCTTCTTGCACAAATCAAAATATAATCGGGGCTAGTAGAAGCTTATAACATAAACACAACAAATAGTCCATTGAGTTGTGAATCAATATGGACAAACTCAAATATAAGCATTAATTTACCCATTGTACAATACATCCATAATATCATGTACAAAAACTTTCATATACATATATACATGTCAAAAACTCAACATCAAGGTCACCAACTTGACACCTGTTTTCTAGACCTAGCCTCAACTCAGAGGTACCGAAACAAAACTCCATAGGTTTTAACTGGTGACTCCGCTAAAGAATTCCTTCTGGGCTGGCTCTTCATGACGCTCACTTCTACATATCTATATATAGAGTGAGCTAAAGTCCAGTGAATAAGATTAAAGTAAAGAGATTAGTGAATGAATTCCATACATGTCATATACATAAAACAAATCACAACAAATCAGTCTCATATCTGAACGTAATAATGGTACATCCAATAGAACATATCATATTGTCTTTCGACTAGAGTAATCAATTCTGGATACGATTAAACATATCACCACTTTGTCAAGTGGCTAACGAGATCTCGTAATCACATATATGTCATGGACTCATATTAACGTGTTGTCCCCCATAACTTGGGACCATTCTTTGGATGCAATAATAGATTCGAAAATGGTACAATCGTTCATGAAAGCAAATGTCATTCCAAAAAACATAACTTATCGAGTAGCATTTCAAAAATAATTCATATAAATATATCTTTACAGAAATGTTACTCACAGTGCTTGATCGGTAATACACCTCAACGGCTTAACTTGCAGAAACATATCCAAGCATAACATTCATAGCATATTTAATTTATGCAATCGGTTCTTAAACTAATTCGTTTCATCTGTTACTTATTTGTTAAATTGTTTCTATTTATTCTTTAATTTCCTTTGTGTTCATATTATGTATATGGATGTGAATTACACGTGAAAACCATGTAAATGAAGGACCGGTAGTCACTGAAACAGAAAGAAAACAAAATCGAAAAAAACTATCATGCAGGTCGCATGTGTGGTTGATTAAGGCCGATTTATAGCATTGGGGCCGTTAATTAGGATCTCTTAACTTCACTTGCTTGTCAAAATGTATACTTTATGTGTGTTGAATGTCAATCAGGTTGTACATAGTCGGAGCATAAAATGGGCAAAAAGTCAGAATTTGGAGAGAGTTGACTTTCCCACACGTGCATTGACTTTGTCCGCACGAGCGTTGACTTTTCCGCACATGCGTTGACTTTTTCTGGGAAAACGTGCCAGATGTTTTAAACCTGTTTGGAAAGACACCAGAAGTATAAATAGGCAAGAAAAAGGCTAGATTAAGGTTCTGAAGTTGTTTTGTCAAGAAAGGGAGGCTAGGGTTTGAAAAGAAGAGGAACTTGAAGCTTCAAGCATGTCTCCCATGGTGGCTTCTTCTCCATCTACCTCCTTCCACTCCTCCATGAGTGGCTAGTCTTCTTTTCTAGGGTTTTGATGAAACCCTAGCCATGTAATAGGTTTTTCTTTTTGGATTTTCAATTATGTAAAGGTTTGAACACTTGTATGGTGTTTTAGAAGTTTCATATTTATATTTTCCATTATTTCTTCAAATATTCGGCTTTCTGTGATTGTTGAATGTTTTCCATACAAGAGTTTTCTATTCTTTCACATTCAAAGTATGAGAGGAATCATACTATGAGAGACGAGTCGTATCACTACCATAGTTTAGAGTGAACGATTAGTACTACTTGAGATGGTTCATGCTCGTACATTGAACATGATGATTTTCTTGTTAAATGCTTTGAACTTGTAGTTACGAAGCATTATTCCGTTCGAACCATAACATAATTATTTTCAATTTGAAAACTCTATTTACGTGACTAGTGGTGGACTCTTCGCCCTAGGTTTTTCCCAAATTCAATAAATCAATTTTCAGTTATAATTGATAATTTAATTATTTAGTTTAATTTATTCGTTATTAAATTAGGTTATGATCAATCATTCTTTTCATCAAAATTAATTTAGGAATTTATCAATTAAATTAGTTTAATTTCACAATTGTCCCTGTGGATCGATACCTGGACTTGCCATTATTCTAAAAAAATTTGGTGTAGTTTAGTGTTTAATTTTGGTATGTTCAACGACCCATCAAATTTTGGCGCCGTTGCCAGGGCCTTCTGGCGAAATTAGTTAATTTAAATTTACATTCTTATTTTAATTTTTAATTTAGGATTTCATGCTTTCATGTTGCTAAGTGTGCAGAGCGTTTGAAATTGGAGCTATCACCGAAGTGCAAGCGGAGCGTAACCGAGCTTTAAAATAAAAAAAAAAAAATTGCAGCACTAAAGTGTGTAAACAGAAGCAAACACTCGCAAGCAAAGCACAAAGTGCTAAAAAGAAAGACGAAGCTCAATTAGAGGTTGGAGACAACGTTTACACGTTAAGCACCCGCAAGACGAGTAAAGCGTTTTCATTAAACCGCTGTGAGTATTTCTCCCTTTGGTATTTTACTTTCGTAACTTAGTGCACAGAGTTAGAACTTTTCGTGTGTGTGTGGGTAATGTATGCACGGGCGTCGTTCTTGTCGCCCTGAATTGTGGAGTTTGGACCTTGAACTAGAAAAGACTCTTAGGAGACTTAGGGCCTCTGCCTGTGTTCCTAGGCTTGAGTATTCATATTCATATATTGAGCCATTAGAGATGCCAGATCCAGATGTCCCGAATGTGCCTAACCGGACCCTCAAGGATTATTTCACACCCACTGCATATACATCACCATCATGCATCCAATTACCCAACACCACTGCTGCTCATTATGAGATTAAGTCCAGCAGCATACAAATGCTCCCATCATTCCATGGATTAACTCATGATGATCCTTACAAACATTTGAATGAATTTCTGGAAATTTGCTCGACAGTGAGGATCCAGAATTTCACAAATGAGGCCTTAATGTTGCGATTGTTTCCATTCTCATTAAAGGATAAAGCCAAACACTGGCTGAATTCCTTACCTGCTAATTCAATCACAACTTGGGACCAATTACAACAACGGTTCTTGGAGAAGTACTTTTCCATAGGTAAAACCAACCAACTTAGGCGAGCCATCACAAACTTTGCTCAAATAGATGGCGAGCAATTCCATGAGACGTGGGAAAGACTTCGAGACCTTCTCCAACAGTGTCCCCACCACCAAGTGCCTGATTGGCAACTTGTTCAAACATTTTATTACGGCTTAACTGAGTCGCACCGCCAAATGGTGGACTCATCCTATGGTGGGACATTGATGTCCAAAAATGATACCGAGGCATGGCAATTGTTTAAGAACCTAAGTGATAATTCCCTTCACCATGGCTCCGCAGCCCGGCAAGTCCGGTAACCAGTAGTTGGAGCCCCGAAAAGAGGGGGCATTTATGAGGTCGGGCAAAACCTAGAGTTAGCCCAACAAGTAGAGGCACTGTCTCACAAAATGGACCAATTATTAGCTGCAGGACATGCCCTTACCTAGCAAGATCAGCCTCAATTTCACACGGCATGTGTTATATGTGCGAGCCCTGCTCATGACTTGAGTGAGTGCCCTTCGGCATCACAATTTCCGGAGTTAGTCCAAGAGCATGTGAATACGGCTCAAGGATTCTCCAACCCGGGTAATGATCCATACTCCAACACATACAATTCGGGATGAAGAAATCACCCTAATTTTTCACGGAGTCCTCCTTCACAAGGCACTTCTTACAATCCTCCACCACCAAGGCAGAATTTCAATAATTTTGCCAACCAATCATCTTACCGACCACCACAACCTTATCGACTCCCACAACCGTACCGGTAACCACAACCCCCGCATGTTCCTCAGGGCAACTCTGCCTTTGAGACATAGGTGTTGGAAGTTCTCTCAGAACTTAAGGGGTTAGCACCAGTAGTTCACTCCCACACTCACTCTATTGCCAAGCTAGAGGCCCAATTGGGTCAAATGGCTAACAACATGAATTGAAGATAGGAGGGAAAATTACCAAGTCAAACTGTGGCCAACCCTAAGGGACAATACGGGGCAGAGAGTTCGGTTGGGAATGGAAAGCACCATGAGCAGGTGCAAGCGGTGATTACTTTGAGAAGTGGGAGGGAGTTAGAACCTCAGTCAGTTGCGTCTGATGCAACTAGAGTTAAGAAGGGTGACCATGGTGGTACACCCAATGAGAGCAAGAGTGAGGAGAAAACACTTAAGAGGGATGACTTAGTCCCTACCACTTCACTTGAGCCCAAGGCACCCTTTCCCCAATGCCTTGATACACCGTCCCCTTTTAATAAGAAGACGACATCTATGGAAGCAATGATGGAGGTCTTTAAACAGGTAAAAATCAACCTCCCCCTGCTAGAGGCGATTAAGCAAGTACCCTCCCATGCCAAATTTTTGAAGGACCTTTGTATGCAAAAGCAAAAATCTAGGACACATGTTTCCTAAAAGGTCCTACTCACGGAGCAAGTAAGCTCTATCTTGTTAAATGACACACCTCCTAAGCTTAAGGACCCGAGTGCCCCAACCATTGCATGCATTATAGGGGACCATTTCATTGATAGGGCCTTATTAGAGTTAGGGGCTAGTGTCAATTTGTTATCGTACTCGGTGTACGAGGAATTTGGGCTTGGCTAGTTGAAGCCCACTACTGTTACTCTTCAGTTGGCTGACCGGTCCCTCAAAGTGCCACGTGGCATGATTGAGGATGTGCTAGTAAAGGTTGATCGGTTTTATTTCCCTGTTGATTTTTTGGTGTTAGATATGGAACTGGTAGCCAGTTCTGGGAAACAAATCCCGGTGATCTTCGGTCAACCTTTCTTGGCTATGGCCAATGCATGCATTAATTATCGTACCGGGCTGATGGAAGTTTCATTTGGTAACATGAAAATGAAACTTAATGTTTTTCAAGCATCCTAACAACCCCATGAGAGAGAGGAGTGCTTATTTGTGGATGTTATGGATGAGGTTGTGGAGGAAGTTTTGCCCTCCATTCTTGTAGAGGACCCTTTAGAGGCTTGTCTAGCTCATTTTGGGTTTGAAAATTTTGATATTGACGGGTCGATTGAGGAGGTGAATGTCTTGTTAAATGCTTCTTCTACACTAAATTTTCCTCCGTGGAAAAGCCCGGTTTGAGTCACTTCTTCCTTTGTCGAGAGAGCCCGCCATACCATCTTTGGTCACACTACCGACACTTGAGTTGAAGCTACTCCCGGCCACACTCAAGTATGCATTTTTAGGGCCCCAGGATACTTTACCAGTCATCATTGCATTTGACTTGGCTGCCGAGCAGGAGAGTCAGTTAATGAGTGTTCTCGTGGCACATCAGAGTGCTATAGGGTGGTCAGTGGCTGATTTGAAAGGGATAGATCCCTCCGTATGCATACATTATATACACCTAGTGGAGGACACCAAGCCTTCTCGTGAAATACAATGGAGACTAAATCCTAATATGAAAGAGGTGGTGAAAAATGAGGTATTGAAATTGTTGGATACGGGTATTATATACCCCATCTCAGATAGCAAGTGGGTGAGTCCCACACAAGTGGTGCCCAAGAAATCGGGCATCACTGTTGTTGAGAATGAGAGAGGAGAGTTAGTCCCCCCACGAACCACTACTGGGTGGCAAGTGTGCATTGATTATTGGAGACTGAATTCCTTGACTAGGAAGGATCATTTTCCCTTATCTTTCATTGACCAGATCCTAGAGCAGTAAGCGGGGCAGGGTTTCTACTGTTTTCTTGATGGCTATTCGAGGTATAATCAAGTCCCAGTGTACCCCACTGACCAGGAAAAGACCACATTCACATGCCTTTTTGACACTTTTGCTTACAGGCGCATACCTTTTGGGCTATGTAATGCACCGGCGACTTTTCAACGGTGTATGATGGCCATTTTCTCCGATATGGTGGAGAAATTCTTAGAGGTTTTCGTGGATGATTTTTCGGTGTTCGGACTGTCTTTTGAGGAATGCCTTAGGAACTTGACTAGAGTGTTGGAACGATGCACTGAGGCAAACCTAATTTTGAGTTGCGAAAAGAGCCATTTTATGGTTCGTGAGGGTATAGTGTTGGGTCACATTGTGTACCCTCAAGGTATAGAGGTAGACAAGGCTAAGGTTGACCTCATTGGAGGCCTTCCTCCACCCAATTCCGTGCGTCAACTTAGGTCTTACTCAGGGCATACAAGTTTTTACCGTAGGTTCATCAAAGACTTTAGTAAGATATCACATCCTTTGTGTAGTTTACTAGTTAAGGACGCGCCTTTTATCTTTGATGAGGCATGCTTAAAGGCATTTGAAACACTGAGAATGGCCCTGACCACCGCCATAATCATGAAATCACCAGATTGGTCGCTTCCCTTTGAAATCATGTGTGATGCCTCCGAGTTCGAATGGCAAAGCTTAGAACACAAAAGTTTGGAATTTCTGAGACTAGAGTTTGGTTTAAATATCCAAGGGTGTGGAGATTGCTTCAAAACTACCCCGCCTAGAACTCTGTATGGCAGCCCCATAGGTTGAGGTAGCTTTATGCCACTCGATTCTAGATACCGAATCAACCTAGTCTGTCCGTCACCCTGTTGGAGAATAGGGAAAGTTACAAACACAGTTAGGAAGAAAAGTAGTACCGGTGTTTTTTCGCGTGAAGATTATACCCTTGTTAGGCAATCCGTTATTTTCTAAAGTGCTATATTTATTTCGGATGTCAAATAAAGGTAGACATGGTTTAGCATGATTTGGGTTGTACTTAGTTTTTATTTACTTTTCTTTAATCTTTTAAAAAAATATTCATATATATTTATATTAAAAAAAAAGAGAGAGAGAAAAAAAAATTGTATTTGGTATAAGTTGGGTCAAAAAAAAAAAAAAATTTCCCGCACGTGCTGGAATACTAACGCACGTGCGGCAATATCACTTCCCCAACTTGTGCACACTATTTTAAAAGCAGGTATGGATGGAGTGGTGCATCGATGGAGCCGCATGTGCGACCTGGTCCCCATACGTGCGGAACATCGTTTTTGAAAAAAAGAAAAAGAGCAATGTAGACACCCCATTTTTGACCATCCTCAAGACTTGGACGTCATCGTTTGAACACTCGATGATCATCTATGCTCGTGTTCGTTTTGAGTCTTTGAAGGTCTCGGCTATGCACCTTGCCTTGGAGCCTCTCAACTTGTCTATTTTGTGCTTGGTTGTGGACCAAGAGCTTGTGGCTCTGTTTCTAAGGAAAGGAAGTGGCATGTTGGCCATCCCTACAACTCATCGGCCAGGCCCCATGCCTATCGCCATGCCCTCTTTCCATCGGCCATCAGTGATGGCCGGTCGGCACCTTTAATGGCCGGTCGGCCATACTTTTTGGCAGAGGCCCTTTTCTTTTCTTTTTCAGATATTTTTATTGCTAGCTGTGCCAGTTGGTGAGCATAGAACTCATCCTCCATATACGTGTACAACTTGGCCACGTGTAATAAGTGTGCGTGTGCGTGTGAATGTCTTCCAACTCCACGTCTTTCTCCTTTTTATTTACCAGCTTTTGATGGTTAGTCTTAGGGCATGTTTCAATTAGCATACTTATGCTTTGCATGCGTGCAT
Organism: Camellia sinensis; assembly: GCF_055761805.1. Taxonomy (NCBI): domain Eukaryota; kingdom Viridiplantae; phylum Streptophyta; class Magnoliopsida; order Ericales; family Theaceae; genus Camellia; species Camellia sinensis. Next base: position 105,742,764 of record NC_138966.1, read on the forward strand.
CATTCATTCGTATTGCATGAACCGAGCTCAGTGCATCATTCAAATTACATTGAATTTCAATACGTACTTGAATACGTGTTTTAAAGCATGCTATCGAGTGTTGCATTCATGTGCCATCTTAGAATAGCCGAGCCTATTTAGTTGCATTCTTGCATGTGTTGCATTAGGTATCTTAACATAGATAGGATCATGTATGATTACTAACTAGCTTTTGTTTTGGCTCAGAGTACATTGTGAGTGTTTACGCTTTAGCATCCTTGCATGTATGTAAGTGACTGTCATGATAGCATGCTTGCCATGAGGCTATGTGCTTATGTGTTTAACTGTATGAATGCCTGTGGATCAAGGCTTTATTGCTTGAATTGGGACAATTCATGAAAATGTGAGTTTTAAGCCCATTTGAAGTGGCAAATCATCATGTTTTAAGCCCACTTGAGGGTGGCAAATCCCCACTTTATCCTACTTGAGGGTAGCAACTTCAAACTATTTTCGAAAAACAAACATGAGATGTTCTGTTCCAACTCGAGTGATTTAGTCTATACTTATATGCTGTGCGCATCACGTAGTAAGTTAGATTAATAACCGGAAAAAAAATACATGTGTTTTCAAAAACAACATATCATGTTAGTAGAGGCCGATCCTTTGATTGGGCGAGCGATGGTGCTCATTTCAAGACCTTCCCCTCTCGTACCCAAGTTCCCGAGCCGAGGCAACTTTGGTGATGACGGACACGTGGCCTTAAGCACGAGTAAGGGTTTCCTAAATTTCCCAAAACAAAATATTTAGGTGACAACTCTAAAATCTGGCAAAGCAGTCCATGTTTGACACTTCTTGATTAAAATCGATTTTCCAAAACAATTTGTCGGATTTGGACTCTTTGGTGATTTATCAGTCTTACATTGCATTTTGTGAGATTAGATTCAGAACCGTGACAGGAGTCCGAATTGTAGTAGCTAGAACTACAATTTGCGCCCTCGCGGTCGGAGCAGAGTTTGGGCGGTCTACAGTTTCTGGCGACTCCGCTATGGATTTAGAGAACTTGACTCGAACTCATGATATGTTGTTTTGTTTACACTTATGTGTTTCTTTGCATTGCATTTGCATAGGTGCGCCTAAGTCACAGTGTTTGCCATCTGCTATTCCTGAACGGTTTGTCGGAGGCTACGTGCCATAAGGTTGGCCGGTTACGGGCTCTACCACGATGGGAACACAAACCTCGGTTATTACCAAGGCACCCTTTTTAACCATTCGACCTTGTGCATATCGAAAACTATAGTGACCATTCCAAGCTAGGACAGGTTGCTTACCCGATTGTAGGTTGTTTGAAACCGCTGCGTGCGTAGTGAAACCCTAGCTCCTGACAAGATAGGACAAGGAAACCCTACCCCTCCATGGGGGTGTTTTGGCTCTTACTTGCTTAATATGTGTAGTCAGAGTGGGTCTCTATAGGTTGTATGTATCAGTTGCAAGTTTGGGCATCAGGCCTGCGGGCATCAGTATTTGGAGGAATCAGTTTTACTTGAGGGTATCAGATTTAGGGCATTGATTTGGGAACAGTGATCAGTATTGAGAATAGTGTGTTCAACTTACAATGTCAACTGTGTGTTGTCTTAATTTTAAGCCGAAGTGTTGTCCGTTTTTCTGCTTATTGTTTCCTTATTTTGCTTTATTTATCTTTTTGCAAGGTAGTTTAGCGTCATTGCTTCTGAAAAGGTAGATACCCCTTGAGCACTCTGGGTCAGAGGTCGAAGACTTCATCGATTCGAGGATCTAGTTGATGGACAAGCAGTGTTCTTTTCATTACCCCTGGTTACTAGATGGAGGTTAGTTAGGCACAGTTCATCAGTACAGCGGTTACCAGATCAGCGGTCCTTATCCACCCCACCAGTGAGTAGTCGGGCTGAGGTTTCTATTTCTACTGCAGAGAGTGATATACCTGTTGTTTAGTTAGATCAGCACCTTATGGCTAGCATGGAGGACATGATGCGTCAGCTCCAAGAGACTATGCAAGCCATGCAGCGGGATGCTGCTCCCTAGGCAGAGGTTGTAGCTCAACAGACAGAGCTGATTGCGTGACTTCAGTAACAACAGCAACCACAACAAGCCAGAGCATCTGCTTCGCATCCACCGCCACCGCCACCCCCACCTAGAATTCCAACACTCGGGGAAATTGTAAATGTCCAGGAGAATACAGACGTCCCAACGGGGCCAATTCCACCCCCAATCCTACCTCAGCTGTCCAAAGCACCGGCTAATCTAGTCGATACACCGTTTGAGTTTGTGGTGGATCCAACAGTGTTGAAAGTGAGCAAGCTAGAAAAGCTGTTCAAAAAAGCTCAAGGCATTAATTTCATTCCGGACATAGAGGATGGATACACCGATTCAGCGGTGACTTTGCCGGACCAGTTCAAGATGCCGCATATAGACCGTTTTGACGGTTCTGGGGATCCCATGGTACACCTGCGGTTGTTCTCAGATATCCTAAGGACAATGGGTCTCTCTAGACTGCAAAAGCTTTCCCTCTTCGGCCGGACCCTGTCAGGTGTTGCAGCTATTTGGTACGCAAAGCTAGAGGACTCTATCAAAAGAAACTGGGAGGAGATGGTTGAGGCCTTTAAAGCTCAATACTCCTACAACACGCAGATCGAGATCATAACTCGTGATCTTAAGACAACCAGATAGGAGCCGAAAGAGGGCTTCTGTAACTTTGTAACCCGTTGGAGGGCCAAAGCTTCTATGATGACCATCAGGCCGGTCGACAAGGATCAGATACGGATGGTTGTGCGCAACCTCCAACCCAAGCTGATGCGAAAAATGATCATCTTACTCCTTCCCATCTTTGTAGATTTACACGAGATTGGGGTACAGATTGAGGATGCTATGAAGCAGGGTCTGATTGACCATGAGAGAGAGAGCAGCCCCAGAGGGCTTTTATACACAATTCGAATGCAGGCACCAGTAGTGTTGCAGCTGCCAGAACTTCCGATGTGGGCATGGTCACTACGACCACTCAAAAAACAGCCAATCCCTTTGCTGGTACTTCCACTTCAAACCCCCAAACTCCAAATTATCCACCTCAAGGCAAGAGGGTTTTCACCCCGCTGTTTATGTCTTTGTCCAAAGCTCTGGGAGTCCTACTCAAGAAAGGACATCTAAAACCGTTAGAACAACGGCCCCTAACCGATCATCTCCCTCCAAAGCATGACTCGACTAAATACTATGCCTTCCATCAACAGCACGGTCATGATACCGACCAATGCTTCAGGCTGCGTCATGAGATCTAGGATCTCATTGACAATAAGGTAATTGTGCCACCATAAAAGCCGAATGTCACCACGAACCCACTCCCACCACATAACCAAGCTCCACCACCCAAACACATCAACCTGATCCAAACCACAGCCATTCCATATGACCCAAGAATATATATCACACCCTCCCACCTACCCAGGCCTGAGGTGTTCATTCCAGACAGCACAGACTTGTGCATGTTGAGCACCTCCCTAACCCAACCCGAACCGATGGTGGTGACTGTCGAAGACAGAACTATGATGACTTTGGAGGTAGATAGGAATGTTGATTCAGAGCCTGAGAGCTTTGCGTACAACCTGAGTGGTTATATCACATCAATAAATCAGGTTAAGCCGATGGTAGAGTTGCCGATTAGGGTAGAGATCGGTGTGGTTCGGGAAGATGGACCGAATCAGGGGCTAGATAACCTAGTAGAGCTGGAAGAGGACATCGCAAATCTGCAGTTCTTCAACGAGCAAGATCCGGGGGACGTGACTGTCAACTGGTTTAATCTGGATGGATTGGTAGAAAATACAGGGTGGCTCAGTGACGAGCTAGATGTTGTTGAGTAGCCTCAGCCAGAACAGGGACCGTTAGGAACGGGAATATCAACAGTGGCCGAAATGGCCGAGAATCAGCAGGGATCGCCGGAGAGCACTGGTGCAAAGAATTTTGCTCGGGATCCGGGTAGTTTGAGTACACTAGGCACTGAACAAGAGGTTGCATTGAAGCGTCTTGAGCAAGAAAAGATCGAGGATCTTGAGAGGGCTAGGAAGGCCAAGGCCCCTGCGAGGACGGAATGTGCCGTGAGCATAGGAACAGTTGCAACGAAGCCAGACAACTGTCTGTCGGTTGCCGACGGGATGTGGTGAGAAGACGACGACTTACGTCTTGCCCATACTGACGAAGATTGGGGGCGGAACCAACCGGATAACACTTGGTATGTTGAGGAGGTTGACCATATAGTGGGCGGTACTTCAAGCCCCACACTTGGATCAACCGGAGGTGTCCGAGAAGGACAAAGAAGCGAAGATGCAGAAAGAAAAACTGCTTGAAGAGGAGGCTGTACTGAAACAGCTTAAAAAAATTCAAGCCAACATCTCCATCTGGGGATTGCTTATGGCCTTAAGAGTTCACAGACAAGCTGTCCTTTCTGCAATGGGCAGGGCTAAACTTTCAATCGATACAACTCCTGAGCAGTTGGTAGGGTTGGTTTTCCCGGGAGGAGCTTCCCCGACCTTGACCTTCACCGACAAGGAACTGCTGCCTGAGGGCTCAAATCATAACAAACCACTTTATATCTCTGTCGAGTGTTAGAGAGAAATGGATACCGGTGGTCCTTATTGACACAGGATCTACTATCAATGTGTGTCCGTCGAGAATGGCATATGCTATTGGGTTGAAGCACGCGGATTTTGTGCCTACTGCTCAAGTGATACGGGCCTATGATAATACCAGTTGAGAGGTGATGGGGACTGTACAGATTCGGACTCAGGTTGGTCCAGGGCAACAGGATATTAATTTTCATGTCTAGGATGTCCCGGCCACCTTCAATCTACTCCTAGGGCGGCCGTGGCTGCACCAGGTGAAAGCCGTCTCTTCCACCTTACACCAAATGCTGAAGTACCCCCACGGGAAATGGGTGGCAATTATTTTTTAGAATTCTTCGATACATCCACTGCCAAAGGTTTCTACACCAGTTCTGGAAATTGAGCATGGCGCAGAGGATGTATTCTTGTCAGGATTTACCCTAGCTGAGGCTCGGGTTGTACAGAATATGCTAGCTGTTGATGAGGAGCTATAGGTCAGTGCACAATCTATCTACCTTATGAACAACTTTCAGCACATGCCCGAGATGGGATTAGGGCGAAGTGGCCGGAAGCGCGTTGTAACATCGGCCGAAGTGCCGCACAACCCATATATCTTTGGCTTATGTTATCTGCCTACTAAAGAGGATTGGGTGAGGAAAGGAAAAGAGATGGCCGGAAGAGCCAAAGCCAAGCAAGCCGGGAAGCATTATGAGTTGATGCACAGGCCTATTCAGGGGACCCTGAACGGACGCTTTGTCTGGAAGGGAGAAAATTTCCCGTTCTGCGACTTTCCGGAGCCATGGCTAAATGCAGAGAGGCTGTGCTTGCCGAGATTTGAGATTTTCTTTGACTTGCAACTATCCGGGGATAGAGTTGCCGAAGAGCAGACAGACCCACCAGTTGAGGTTGAGCAGTGCAAGAAAGAAGATTCCGAGAGCACAGAAATTGAGATGGGGGTAGCATTGGCTTGTCTCCTCGCAGATCCTCAGATCGTATCGGAGTGCTTACGGGATAACTTCTTAATTTCTATGATCCGAAATGAAGCAACTGTGAGCCCATCTTCAAACATTCTGGATGCATCCATCGCACCCTCCCTCGTCTGGCAATACGAGGACGGCTTTTTATCGAGCAGCACCGGGTTAGGTAGTGAGCCGGAATCTGATTCCACCGAGTCTGTGGAGTCAGAATCAGGTTCCAGCTCGTCTGAGTCTGAGTCTGAGTCTGGTATTCTTGGGGGTGATAACCCAGCAGGTCGTCTTTCTCTTTTTCCTTTGAGTCTGTTATAACAAAGGAATCAGACGGACTGGATGTTATTAATGAGAATGGTACGACTGTGGCTTCCGAGTACTTTTCTGTGCCTTTACTTTATTGCATTAATCAAGACTTTCAAAATTTTGATGAAAACGACGAGGAAGAAATTCCTCCGGTTTTATGACGTTTAATTGATCAAGAGCAGGAGAGGTTTGTAAAACCTTTGGTTGATGAAATCACCACAATTAATGTTGGTACTGAGAAAGATCCACGGCTGGTCCAGATCGGGTCCACGTTGTCTTCGGAGGAGTGCGAGTGCTTAGCTGCTTTATTAAAAGATTTCAAAGATGTTTTCGCGTGGTTCTACGAAGATATGCCTGAAATCGATCCTGAGATTGTACAACATTGAATCCCTCTTGACCCAGAGGCCCGACCTTTTAAGCAGAAGCTCCGAAGAATCCGTCTGGACTGGGCTTTGAAGATCAAAGAAGAGGTCACCAAGCAGATTGACGCAGGGTTCCTGTTAGTATCTGAGTACCCACCTTGGTTGGCTAATATAGTTTCAGTGCCGAAGAAGGACAGCAAAATTTGGGTATGTGTGGACTTTAGGGATTTGAACAAAACCAGTCCAAAGGACGACTTTCCTCTGCCGCATATCGATGAATTAGTGGACTTCACTGCTGGGCCTGCGCTGCTCTCGTTCATGGATGGATTTTCAGGCTACAATGAGATTTTGATGGCACCTGAAGACAGGAAGAAGACTGCTTTCACAACCCCGTGGGGAACCTATTGTTATAGGGTGATGCCATTTAGGCTGAAGAATACTGGGGCTACGTATCAACGAGTTGCAACCACGATTTTGCATGATATGATCCATAAAGAGGTTGAGGTGTACGTGGACGACATGATTGTCAAGTCCAAGGAAAGAGAGGGCCACTACACCGCCTTGCAGAAATTTTTCCAACGGACCAGAGAGTATCGATTGCGGCTGAATCCTCAGAAATGTACATTTGGTGTTACAACAGGGAAAATGATGGGGTTCTTGATCACACAAAGGGGTATCGAGGTCGATCCTTCCATAATCAAGGTCATCTTAGAAATGCCACCACTGAGGACTGAAAAGGAGATGTGAGGCTATCTGGGTAAAGTGCAATTCATAAGACGATTTATTACAAAATTAACCTTGACTTATGAACCACTGTTTGGTCTCCTGAAGAAAGGAAAGAAGTTCCAATGGGACGACCGATGCCAAGTTGCTTTCGAGCAAATCAAACAATATCTACAGAACCCACCTGTGTTGTCACTACCTGAGCCGGGGAAACCGTTGATTCTGTTCCTGTCAGTGTCCGAAACGACAATGGGCTGCATGCTTGCACAGGAGTTTGAGGACAAAGTGGAGAAGGCTATCTACTACCTGAGCAAGAAAATGTTGGATTACGAGACTTGTTACACTCCGCTGGAGAAGGCTTGTCTGGCCTTGGTATGGGCTACCAGGAAGTTGCCTGTTAGCTCACTCTGTAATACTGGTTTCGAGATCAGATCCCATCAAATATCTCTTCAAGAAACCGGCACTGACGGGTAAGCTAGCCCGTTGGTTGCTTCTACTTTTTGAATTTGATCTGAACTACATGACGCGCAAGCTAGTAAAAGGGAGAGCGGTAGCAGAGTTCCTAGCCGACCACCCAGTTGAAAGGGATGAAGCAGTTGAGTATCTGTTCCTAGACAAGGGCATTCTACATGTCGAAGAAGAGACCTAGACGATGTACTTTGACGGAGCGTCAAACCAATACGGGTATGGGATAGGGATGTTGCTGATAGCACCCGACAATTCCCGTATACCTTTAGCATTCAAACTCCAGTTCAAAGTGTCGAACAATGAGGTAGAATATGAGGCATGTATTGCTAGACTAGAAGCTGCCCTGGAACTAGGGGCAAAATGGTTGGATGTTATCGGGGACTCGAACCTTGTTGTATCTCAAGCTAAAGGAGATTGGAAAGTTAAAGAAAAAAAGATGAGAATCTATCACCAGACCTTAGACCTTCTGATTCCTCGGTTTGAGAAACTGAATTTCGCCTATCTGTTAAGACAGAACAACAGGTTCGCTGATTCACTAGCAACTCTATCTTCTATGATAGACATCATTTTCGGAGTCCGGATGTGTCTGATCATCATTGAACAGAAATTCGTGCCGGCCTACGAGCTGATTGCTGCCATAGATGAGGTCCATGATGAGAATCCCTGGTATTACGACATCTGGAACTTCTTGGAAAAGGAAGGTTATCCACCAGGGGCAAATGCCAAAGATAAGAGGGCAATTCGAAGAATGGCTGCTCAGTTCATCGTCTGCTGGGGAAACTGTACAAGAGGGGTCATCTCAGGATGCATAAGCTATGCGTTGATACTGAAGAATCCAAGCACTTGATGGAGGCCATCCATGGAGGAGAGTGCGGAGCGCACATGAACGGGGTGATGCTAGCTCGGAAGATCCTTAGATAGGGTTATTACTGGTCAACCATGGAGGATGATTGTATTGGCTTTGTCCGGCGATGCCACAAATGTCAGATCCATGCAAACCGCATGAACATTCTGCTATCGAAGCTATACAACATGACTTCGCCATGGCCATTTTCAGTCTGGGGGATTGATGTAATTGGGGCTGTCACTCCGAAGGCGTCCAACGTTATAAGTATATTCTGGTAGCGATAGACTACTTCATGAAGTGGGTTGAGGCCCAATCTTACACGGTGTTGAAGGCGTCGCACGTTACTAAGTTCATCAGAAACAACATGATCTGTCGCTACGGGGTCCTGAATGAGATTATTTCGGATAATGGTTCCCACTTCAAGAAGGAGGTGATCGACTTGTTGGAGAAATACAACGTGACTTTTCATAAGCCATCTACATACCGGCCGCAAACCAACAGAGCAATTGAGGTCGCCAACCAGAACATCAAGCACATTCTGCAGAAGATGGTGAAAACCTACAGGGACTGGCCAGATAAGCTGTCATTTGCTCTTTGGGGCTACCAGACTTCAATTTGAACTTCTACTGGGGCAACTCCATATTCCTTCATTTATGGGATGGAGGCTGTTTTGCCTATCGAAGTTAAGGTTCCGTCATTGTGAGTATTGGCTGAGTGTTAGATAGCTGAGGTAGATTGGCAGCAAAACAGGTTCGAAGAACTCATGCTCTTTGATGAAAGAAGGCTGAAAGCACTGTATCACGTCTAGGGTTATTAACGAAGAATTGCCAGGGCCTTCAACAAGAAGGTTAAGTCCAGGAATTTGAAAGAGGGGGATCTAGTGCTCAAAGATAATCGAGCTCCCATCCACGACCCTAAGGACAAGTTCAGACCCAATTGGACTGGTCCTTACATCATCAAGTCTATCTGGTCGGGTAGAGCTGTCGTTCTGATGGATTTAGATGGCCTTGAGTTCGCCCAGTCGATCAACATAGACAAGTTGAAGAAATACTATCCCTGAGTGGCTCGCTAGGCCGAAAACCCGAAAGGGCGATCTAGGCAAAAGTTAGAGCATGGAAAATTTGAAATAATAAAAACTGAGCTCGCAAGGTTGAAAACCCAGAAAGGACGGCCTTAGCAAAAGTTAGAGCGCAAAAGGAGAGTGTTAATACACGAGTGAACTTGAACCGAACTACGTAAGGCTTGACTCCCATGTTTGGGATGCGTAGGCAACTTCATTCTGAAGTCCAGCCATAAACACTTCCAAATCGACTTTGTCCATGTGATCATGTTGGTCATCTTTGTCTATTTTGCATTCAAGAGCTCGGTTGTGATCTCCAGTGCAGTGCTGTTCAGACTAAGGGCAACTTTCCAGTTGATGGATCCGGGGTTGTACATCTCAGTGATAGATCTTGGGTGTGTCCAGTTGTGATCCATATCGAAAATGGTTTTGAAAAGTTTTAATAAAAGTTGATTTTGCTCAAATTAAGCTTTTTACGACTTAGACCATTTTTGGACCAAACGAAAAATTTTCAGTATCCACAACCTTCAATTACATTAATTTCAGTGCAGAGTTATCCTACTCTTGAATACAAATTGAAGTTGCTTTTTATTACCTTCATAAAGAAAACTTGAAAGTACTGATAAAGCAATAAATTCGGGACATAGTCAGGTGTTCCTGCGCCCCCTCCCAAAGCTTGCAGAAGCCTCTGACGCCAAAGTAGGCCTAACCTGCGCCTCTTCATCAAGCCAAGCTATGCACTCATCAGAGAGGGTGCAACTGAAAGTGGGAGCGGGGCCAGAAGCTCTTTCGTCCTCTATGTTGTGGCATACCGAGCTAGCTGTGCGCCTCGGACTGGAAATGCGACAGGGTACTCTATCCCCTCTTCTGGGCAAGTGTGATCATGGCCGAACTGGCGCCGGATTCGAAATGGGAAGTAAAAGACACAGTGTGTCAGGCCGATCAATTGAATCTCGGGCTGGCGAGACATGCTGTAACTCATCGCCGGCAGATTAAGCCAGAGGCAGCACCAAGTATTGTCAACAGCAGATAGACAACACATCCATTCGCACCATCATCCCTCATTAGGAACATCGACTAGACGTCGCCAGAAGAAATAGCCACGAGCTGAATATGCTGGGCATGAGTCCACAACCTTCAACTTATCGATCAACCATATCTGGAGAGGGATAAAAATGAGAGATTAAAGAATAGAGAGGTGTACATGGAGGGAAAAGTGAGAAAAGGGTTTTGAGGGAAAAAACCAAGCCTGAGGGCCGAGTGACATGAGAAATATATGTGAGATAGGGTACCTGCAGCAGTAGTGGACTCCCCGCGAATCTAGTCGTCTCTCGGCGATGGAAAGCATCCAAACCCCTCAATGTCTCAGCTAGTGTCATGGCAATGCAGCTCTTGCCCTCTTTTAAGCCTTGGGCAACCTCAATCAAACAGACGCTAGACCCTCCCAAGCCTGGGGGCAAGCAAGAAACGAGACAACATACACAAGCAAAGCGCATGTCCCCGAAAACCCTGCCAGTGATGATCGCCGCGGTCACCGACATCAGAAAACTGATGAATCAGGCTCGGGATGTCTAGTTCTCCATCTCGAATCAAAGACTGAGCATCATGCAAAGTGAGCCCGTACATCCATCCTAAGGCTTGGATGTGGCCAAAGCGGAATTGGGACAGGATCTCTTCATCGCGCTGAGATTTCATCAAGGCCTGGAAGTCTTCGAAAGTGGGGCATATCTCTTGTTCGTCGAAGCTAAAGACATGAGTTACCGGATTCTAACACCTTGTCGCGGCATGGAGGAACGGAAAACGCAGCAGGGTGCGGCTCAGCGTGAATAGTGCATTTATTCCAAAACCCCGGAAATTTAACTTTTCTGAGCCATCCAAGTTAGCAATCCAATTTGTGAGATTTTGGACAAGAAATGCTTCCATTTGGTGCAAAAACTGAGTTGAAATGGAAAAATTACGAAGCTGGGGCATTTGTAGAAGGTAAGGTGTTAAGAAGAAGACAAGTGTCAACAATCTGGGCACTTTCTGCATTAATGGCCGACCGGCCAATTTGGTGGCCGACCGACCATCTTTGTAGCCGATCGGCTAGTTTTTGTGGCCAATAACTCTTTATGGTGGCCAATGGTCTCCCACCTTGGCCGATGGCCTCTCCTTTTGTTCTCTGAGCTGTCTATGTGTTGGAGGTGTTAAGAACTTGTGACTTGTTCCACTTTGAATGCCTTTCGGTGACGATTTTGCGAAGTCGCGCCTGTGTTACTTCAATTTGTTTATTGAGTTGTTGTATTTTTGTTTATCGAGTTGTATTTTGCATTGATTGTTAAGTTCTTGTCTTGCTTATCGAGTTGTATTCACATTTGGTTAGCATGTCAAGTCTTGGTTTTTGCTTATCGAGTTGTTTTGTTCTTTCAGTTGTCAGTTGGTTCACTACCTCGTTAAGGCAATGCAATTCGAGTGTGCAATGTTTAAACAAAGTCCGATCTTATTTACACGTTGTGTGATGCGATGCGATGCTTAGAATGTAAAATGTAACACTTTTTTAATCAAAAAGCTGTTTTCATTCCATCATGGTTTCTTTTTGCAAAAGTACAAAGTTTTAAAGAAAATAAGACTGCCTGAGGCTGTACAATGTGCAAAAACTACTAGCAAAAAGAGAAACAAAGCAAAAACAAAACATCTGAATCGACGCCAGTCGCCTCAACAGCGGGAATCCCTTCTCGTCCTCTTCCTCGACGAAAGCCCAGAATTGCCGCCGTCAGCTCCACTGCCTGAGTTTGAACCCGAGCCATCTCATGCCTCATCTCCATCTTGAGACGACTCTGACTCTGGACTTACTGCCTCCTCGTCAGACTCACCATCATCTAGGGCAGGCACCCATGAACTACTCCCGGTATGAGCACGCCCAGCTCTGCTTCGACTGTGCGCTGGAGTCCCTCGTCTCGTTCCCCCTGCTGCTTGGGGAGGCACTGAAGGTCCCGCTGAGGCACCCGCTGTGGCTGGTATCCGACATGGGGCCTGAAAAAAACAATTATGCAAATGCATCAGTTATGCTATGCGAAGCTAAGTATGATATCAAAATGTAGTATATGAGTACAGCGTATGAATGCTGTGAGCAGTATATGAACTCCGTGAGCGGTGAATGATTACAGTATAGGAGGGCCATGGCCAGTATATAAGATGCAGTGTATCAGTGTCGTGAGTGGTATATGAGTGTGGTGTATCAAGTGCAGTATTGATAATGTGATGCATTAAATTGATATGGAGCAGATTATAGAGGGTTTTGGGACGAAGGTTGAAAGAACTTACCAGAATACCATAAATACTGAGCAGGTCCATGCTCCTCTATAGCATCCCCATCACTGAAGTCGACAACTCCAGAGCCTGCCCAGTGTACTCTATGGAAGCCTGCAAAAGTGTTGAGGTAATCAGTAAAATACGGGATATCAACTGAAATGAAATGAATGTACAGAATGTAAAATATAACATATACCGGGGTCTAGCCTCGAACTCCGACGAGCTCATGATCAGCTGGGGGAGGAGCGATGGGAATCTGATAAATCTCTCTGGCTCGTCCTCGGCATGTCATAGTAGTGGGCAAGTCTGGCCACTCCGCCCTCTGTCCCCTCCGGGAACCCTCCTGCTATGAGCCTGGGTAGCCCTGAATCTTTCCACTCCTCCTGCTGTGGCTACAGGTCTCTCTCTCTCTCACCTCGGCGAGCACTGGTCAGAGGCCGCATGAGGTATGTCTGGATGAAGACGGTGTAGTCACCGTCATCTCTGAAAAAGTCGGCATCCCAACCTATCGTAAAATCGGTCATCTCCTGCAGAGTGTACGTCTCTGTATGCCTCATCTGCGAAGGAGGCGGCATTGGGACTATCTGCTCAGGCAAGCTGAGGCTCTGTCGCAAGAAGTGCTCTTCCAAGTACCATGCCCGACAGACCAGACCCTCAAGCAAAACTCGCAAACAGGAAGTCTCCCGAGTGCCCATAAATCGGTCTCTAACTGCATCAGGCAGTACTGTCCAGGGCTGCCAGGTGATCTGCAAATGATGGATATACAGGTTCTTATCTACTATTGAAAGTGCAATGTAAAGCAAAGCTCAGATGAACTGTAAGGTTTGAAATACCTTCGCTGCGGCTATAGTGTCAAAATATCGGCGGAAGAATGAGAAAGACTCTAGCGGCTTCTGCTCGCATCTCCCATCGAACCTATGTGAATATGGAACCATGGAGGGCGTTTTTACCTCCGACTCTGGGGCAAGCCTCATGAAGTAGGCATATACCCACAACTACAGAATGTGAAAGGGGTAATAATAAGTATGTTTATCAGTAAAGCAGTATACAGGTAAATTAGAAATCGGAGAATGATGTGCAGTGTATTGTGCAATGTGTGCAGTGTACAACTAGTGTAAAGCAGATTGCATGTTATGCAGTGTGTGTGGTGTACAGATAATATAAAGCAGGACTGTAAAGCAGAAGGGAAAGATGTACCTCCCAGGCTCTCTAGTAGCCTCCTAACAGGTGTCCGTTCTGGCGAGATGAGGAACTCATATATCCATACAGTGTGGCCAAGCCGGCGCCGCCCCAGTCATAGTGCCGGATGCGAGACACATCTACCAGTGCACTCAAAAGGTAAAGGCCAACGGTGTTCGCCCGGTCGGCGAATAGAGTGGTTCCAAGCAAGAACATGAGGAACCCCCAGGCATAGTGCTCAACCTCCTCGTGAGTCGTCGGTGTCCCCTTCCTGAACTGGTCGGCGAACCATGAATATCGCACTATCCTTGGTTGGGAGAGAGGTGGGCGAATTCCTAGCAGAAAGATCTGGGCAGCATCCCACTCGCCCATATCAGTGTCCAAAGGGATCGGATCACCCCCTACTCCGATGTCGGTGAGCATGGAGAAGTCGAAGGGAGTCATCGTCATCTCCCCTACTGTAGAAAGGTGGAATGAATTAGTGGTGTCCCACCACCTCTCCACTAAGGCGCCTAGAAGAGGCCGACTCGCAGTGAGGCGCGAGAATCCCATGCAGAATATACCAAAACCGGTGTAGACAGGCCCGCAGGGGGGACCTCGCTACAGCTCGGACTCGACTTTCATCTAGTCACGGTTCTAAATCTGAACCAAAGAGTCCAAATCCGGCAAATCGTTTTGAGAAAACTGATTTTTGAAAGAAGTGCCAAACATGGACTGCTTTGCCAGATACAGAGTCGCCACCTAAATATTTTATTTTGGGAAATTTAGGAAACCCTGACTCGGTGCCAAAAGGCCACGTGTCCGTCATCACCAAAGTTGCCTCGGCTCGGGAACTTGGGTACGATTGGGGAAGGTCACTTCGTGAGCACCCCCGCTCGCCCGGTCATAGACCGGCCTCTACTAACCATGATATCAATTTTTGAAAACATTGTATGTTCTTATTCCGGTTATTAGCCTAGGTTACTATGTGATGCTCACAGCATACAAGTATAGACTGGATCGTCTGAATTGGAACAAAACATTTCATGTTTGCTTTTGAAAATGGTTTGCTACCCGCAGGTAGGCTTGAAACATTTGATGATTTATTCCAATTCAGATAACCCAACCTTCACCCACAGGCATTCAGGCAGTTATATCATATAAGCACATAGCCTCATGGTAAGCATGCTATTCATGGCAGCACTCACACGCATGCAAGGATGCTAAAGCATAAAACTTACCGGGTACTCCAAGCCAAAATAGAAACTTCATTAGAAATCATGCATGATCCTAATTATACAGAAATGCCTAATGCAACACAAGCAAAAATGCAACTATAGCAGGCTCGGCTATTCTAAGATGGTATATGAAATGCTACGACTATCATGTATTCAATTTGGAATTGAAAGTACAATGCAGTTAGTATGATGCGCCGAGCCCGGTGCATGCGATACAGATGAATGATGCAAACATGCTGTCATACTGTATGCTAATTTTAAATATGCCCTAATCTAACCATCATAAGCGGATAAATAAAAGGGAAGAAAGACGTGGGGTTGGAAGACATACATCACACTCACGCACACTTATTACAGTTGTGCCCTCACTCGGAGGGTCCGAATAAATAATACAGTCCAAATATTACAGTCCCGAATAAAAGAATATTACAGTCCAAAATATTACAAAATCCTAATTAATTAACTAATTAACTAAGAAAGCAAATTAAAACTGGCGTGCAAGCCAGGGACTGCCTTGCTTCTGATAGATGATGCATGTCCGGGTTGGCTTGCGCGGAAATCCACCGGAATGCCCCAATTAGCCTCTGTTTACACCTGTTCTTGAAAAGCGCGCCAAATCCCAAAAAGTTGCTGATTCTTCGTTTTGCTGCAACAGAGAGCAGGAAAGGGGCATAGCAATGTATTTGCACAGATATATGCATGTCTCGATCCTTGTGCCACCAATCACGCATATCGAGGCATGATGGCTGAGGAGCCGAAATACACAACTCAATATAGGATGAATGCACATGAAACTACAGCTAAAACCTAACTCCATCATGGATAATCCGGAGTGTCGGTGACTGGGGAATTGAGACACATTCCGTCACTCGGAGTACGAAATGTACCTCGTTTCCCGTGCCCGAACTAACTTCTATTCCGAACATGATGCAATATGCATGATACGCATGAAATGTAACTAAGATGCAATCCTAACATACACAATGCTATGGAATGAAATGCCTCGAAATGCGTGCACACAGGCACGCAAACCGAGAAAATGGCAGAATGTGATCTAAGATACAACCTAGTATGCACTATGCTGCGAAAATGAGATGCCTCGAAATGCGTGCACACGGGTACGCAAACCGAGGAAATACACAAATGCAATGAGAATGAGATGCCTCGAAATGCGTGCATAGGGGCACGCAAACTGAGGCAATGATAGAATGCAATGAAAATGAGATGCCTCGAAATGCGTACACACGGGCACGCAAACCGAGGCAATGATAGAATGCAATGAAAATGAGATGCCTCGAAATGCGTGCACACGGGCACGCAAACCGAGGCAATGATAGAATGTGATGCAATGACATAAAAACATGATATGGGCTTATACCAATATGAGTGAGCCTCAGCCACGCTCACATAGGATGCCAGCGGATAAAAATGAGGTGCCTCGAAATGCGTGCACACGGGCACGCAAACCGAGGCGATGACAGAATGTGATGAAATGACATGGAAACATGATATGGGCTTATACCAACATGAGTGAGCCTCAGCCAAACTCACATAGGATGCCGGCGGATAAAAATGAGGTGCCTCAAAATACGTGCACACGGGCACGCAAACCGAGGCGATGACAGAATGTGATGAAATGACATGGAAACATGATATGGGCTTATACCAACATGAGTGAGCCTCAGCCACACTCACATAGGATGCCGGCGGATAAAAATGAGGTGCCTCGAAATGCGTGCACACACGCACGCAAACTGAGGCGATGACAGAATGTGATGAAATGACATGGAAACATGATATGGGCTTATACCAACATGAGTGAGCCTCAGCCACACTCACATAGGATGCCGGCGGATAAAAATGAGGTGCCTCGAAATGCGTACACACGGGCACGCAAACCGAGGCGATGACAGAATGTGATGAAATGACATGGAAACATGATATGGGCTTATACCAACGTGAGTGAGCCTCAGCCACACTCACATAGGATGCCGGCGGATAAAAATGAGGTGCCTCGAAATGCGTGCACACGGGCACGCAAACCGAGGCGATGACAGAATGTGATGAAATGACATGGAAACATGAGCAATCATTCTAATGGAATTTCAGCAGTAAAATATGGGGGAAAACAGTCCCGAAATGAGGCGAAATGACGCGAAATGCATGGAATTGTCCCGAAATGCGAATTTAGGCACCCGAAATGGCCTATAGCTATGCAAAACATGCACAATATGGACATGCAATGCAAAGACAGAAGCTAGACAGTCCCAAAAAAGGCACTTTCACAGTTATAAACATGGCCAAACAGCAAGCATAGGTATGGCAAAAATGGCATGCAAGAATAGGGGCCAAAAGAGGGGTAATGAAGCAAGTGATATAAGCAAAACCCAAAATGAAAACTTTCCTTCTACAACACTGAAGAGGGACCAAAAATATGAATATTTACAGTATATGGAAGCCTCAAAATCAGTATACAAACATGATAGAAATGTGATGCAAAATAAGGCTCAAAAATGGCTATAACATGAAGTATACAAAATAATCACCAAACAGAAAAACAATGTTAATGAAACATGAAGTATAGGCCAAAATAAGGCCACTTTCAGTTCGGACCAAGGTCCAAAAACGGAAGCAAAGGGGGCTGCCAATTTATGCAAAAATGGGGCCAAATAAGGGATATAACTACAAGTGACACATGGAGGCACCAAACAATGTTGAGCCCTTCTTCAATGTTGAGGAGGGGCTCAAAATAAGCCTAATATCAGTTTACAACATGCTCAAAAACAGATTAATCATGGGCCAAAAATAGCATGCAAGATTATGACATATAAAAGGATCAATGAAGCAAGTGTATCATGGAGGGCTCAAACAGGGTTGAGCCCTTAATGAAAAGTGAAGATGAGCTCAAAAGAGGGCCCTTTTCAGTTAGGGCCGGAGCTTAAAACAAAAAGCATAGGGGGCTTACCAATGGATCAAGAAAAAGGGTCAAAGTGAAGAAAAGTTACTCACCCTTGAAGACTAAGACTTTTGTTGCTTCTTGGACCAATTTGCAGCTTCTTTTTCCTTTGAGAAACCTTCCTTGCTGCTGGAAATGAGGTGGTGGTGGTAGAGCTTGGTGGTGTAGAAGGAATGGAGCTTAGGGACTTAGAGATTTTCAAAGAAATGAGAAGGATAAAGATGGAGTTGTGTATGGAGGCTTGAAGAAGAATTTTTCTAACCCCAACAAAGGATATATCTTGCTTGCTATATAGGCCAACAAGGGGGTGTAAAGGTGGGGGAAAAGGAGACAAACTTTCCCCCACAAAATATCCCCCGAGATAAAGATCTTTTCTGGGGGATAAAGCCCCACAGCTGTAAAGTGCACAGTGCAAGGAGCACGGCCGGCCTATTACTTTTGCTCCAGGTGGCCGGCCGGCCACACCCCCTAGCCGGCCGGCTAGGGGTCAAAAGGGTCAATCACATTTTCTGGCCGGCCACCAACTGATGGTAACCTCCTATGTGTGTACAACACAACCTTGTGGTTCAAAGTCCAAGAAAGTGGGTCCAGGGGGTTCAACATTAGCTCGGAAAGAGGGGGTCAAAAGGGTCAAGTAGAATTACTGGCCGGCCACCAACTTTTAGGGTCCTCCCATGTGTGTACATCACAAATATGTACAAAAACCGGAGCAATAGGAGATGGTTAAGCGGTCCCGAACCGAGGCGCACGGCCTGACGGCTCCGAAAAACCGGAAACCGGACTCCGAAGTGGGCAAAATGGCCTATGGCCACCAAATGTAGCCTACGGACATTGAGAGATGGTCTACGGGACCTCTCCCTCCCCTCAGGAAAAGAAACAGAGAAAACCGAGTCTGGTTCGCAAACCGAGACAAGGTACAGAAGAGGGTTCGGAAGTCCGGAAGCAGGGCACACGGCCGCAACTCTGAAACTTCTGAATGAGCACACTATGCAACATCACCAAGCGCTCAATCGGTGACGTCTGAGTCTTAAGGTCGGTCAAAAATGGGGTGTCTACAGTTGCCCCTCTTTGACAGAACTCGGAAGTCACAAGTGACGGGAGTGAATGTCAAAGCCCAGAGACGACCCATTTTTGACAAGGCCGAAGACTTAGACAAACATACAAGATAAACAGAAATGTGCCCGCAGGCATGCCCGCAGGCAGGGGGCAAAATGCAAATGATATGCAAGAAGCCGAAGGTAACCCAATGATCGTGCAAATGCAGCAAGCTGTAATGAAGCAAGTATTCGCAAATAGATGCAACAGTTTTAAGCAAGAATGCAAAGCAACAACTACATTTCATGCAGTTAAGAATGCGGAGGATTATTCAATCCCCCGCCACGTCTCACACGGAGAAGATACGATACCTGCGTGATTCGTCTGGTCGCACCAGCCTCAATTGAACCGTACATACAATATCGTGCCTGTAAAAGAGAGAAATTGCAACAAATATAATATGCTATATACGTATATTTAATGCGATTCCGAAGTTTGACACACGCAGTGCCAGTGAGTGAATGCATCGCAATGCAAGAGTGGAACATGCGTGACAACGCATGCTCAAGCACAGAAGTATGATTAACATCAAGAAATGTGCACGTTAATGCAGGTATGCTCATGAGAATGCAAGATAATGTGACACGAGCATGAATCAGGGTGCCCGTTTGTCATGAAACAACAAGTACGGAAACGCGTGTTTCGGCGAAGGTAACTCAATTACGGCCTTCGACCCACTTCCCTGAAAGGTTACAACTCATTCAAAAAGGATACACTTTGATTTTGATGAGTGATGATGAGACACATGTCAGAACTTGAAGCTGAAGTCCCGGCGGAGCAGTTTCGCAACCGGAAGTGTACTTTTCTTGAACTTTTTCAGGTCCCGGGAACTCCGATCTTCCTCAAAATTTGCAGGGAGCTAGGTGAGCATGTGGGGAACATGGCCGGCCGGTTATATGAGAGAGGGGAGGTCACCGGCCGGTTTTCCATAAAGTGGATAGCTGGCCGGCCATTTTTCCAAAAAACAGATAGCTGGCCGGCCAGAAAAGAGGGTCGGCCGGCCATATGCCAGATCCGAGGGTATTTTGGTCTTTTTCACCTCCTTTTTGCATGCTTCTTCAACCAAGACCTTGAGCCTATAAAAGGCAGCCGAGGCCCCTTCCTTTCTTGCCTTCTACAACACTTTCCTCTCCAGATCTGAGTTTCACGCGCTTTTTCCAACGCCCCGCGCAAATTATTTTCGCAAAAATATTCAGTTTCAAGCACTTTGAAGCGATTAAATTTCAGTTTCGGAGCTTCTTTTCGCATTTTCGCCACTCGAGGTAAGTTTGTCTCAATATTTGGAAGATTTTCTCGGGAGTTGACTTTTGTTGACTTTTTCATTTCCCGAGAGTTGACTTTTGTTGACTTTTTCCAATTTTGGCTCATTTTGCTCATTTTTGCTCCCTTTTGCAGATTCTTTGAAAATGGCAGGCAATTCTCCCCACGGCGGAGGTTTTCCAGGTGCCGGAGATGATTTCGATCCCATGACTCTACCCCCGAGGACCCGACCTTTTATTCCCGGGAGGTACCGTCCGCCAGCACATGTCCTCCCTCGTGCTGTCTTCCGTCACTTTACTAGTTTCGACGAGCGAGCACCCGGGGATCTGCTTCTCCGAGAGCCAGAGCATCACCTCTCTCATGAGGCCCGAGAGGTATTGACCTCGTTTTCTGTATTTTTTCGTACATTTCGCACCTTTGCCATGCTTGAACATGCAGTTTAGCTTATGACATAGCACTTTGCTTACATCCCGAACATGTAGTTTAAACATTCGAATTTCCGAACACTCGGCTCATTAATTAATTGTGAACACACAGTACACATTAGTTAAGAGGCGAACACACAGCTCAAACACTGATTTGTCGAACACACAGCCCGAACTCGAAAGTGAACACACAGCCCACATTTTAAATTTTCTGAACACGCAGCCCAGAGTAGATAGTGAACACGCAGCCCACAATTTAAATAGAAAGTTGAACACGCAACCCAAACTTCAAATTTTCTGAACACGCAGCCCAGATAGATAGTGAACACGCAGCCCACAATTTAACTGAAAGTTGAACACGCAGCCCAAACTTCAAATTTTCTGAACACGCAGCCCAGATAGATAGTGAACACGCAGCCCACAATTTAACTGAAAGTTGAACACGCAGCCCAAACTTCAAATTTTCTGAACACGCAGCCTAGATTGATAGTGAACACGCAGCCCACAATTTTAACTGAAAGTTGAACACGCAACCCAAACTTCAAATTTTCTGAACACGCAGCCCAGATAGATAGTGAACACGCAGCCCACAATTTTAACTGAAAGTTGAACACGCAGCCCAAACTTCAA
The DNA here is from genome assembly GCF_055761805.1 of Camellia sinensis. Lineage (NCBI taxonomy): Eukaryota > Viridiplantae > Streptophyta > Magnoliopsida > Ericales > Theaceae > Camellia > Camellia sinensis. Next base: position 105,764,152 of record NC_138966.1, read on the forward strand.
ATTTTCTGAACACGCAGCCCAGATAGATAGTGAACATGCAGCCCACAATTTTAACTGAAAGTTGAACACGCAGCCCAAACTTCAAATTTTCTGAACACGCAGCCCAGATAGATAGTGAACATGCAGCCCACAATTTTAACTGAAAGTTGAACACGCAGCCCAAACTTCAAATTTTCTGAACACGCAGCCCAGATAGATAGTGAACACGCAGCCCACAATTTTAACTGAAAGTTGAACACGCAGCCCAAACTTCAAATTTTCTGAACACGCAGCCCAGATAGATAGTGAACACGCAGCCCACAATTTAACTGAAAGTTGAACACGCAGCCCAAACTTCAAATTTTCTGAACACGCAGCCCAGATAGATAGTGAACACGCAGCCCACAATTTTAACTGAAAGTTAAACACGCAGCCCAAACTTCAAATTTTCTGAACACGCAGCCCAGATAGATAGTGAACACGCAGCCCACAATTTTAACTGAAAGTTGAACACGCAGCCCAAACTTCAAATTTTCTGAACACGCAGCCCAGATAGATAGTGAACACGCAGCCCACAATTTTAACTGAAAGTTGAACACGCAGCCCAAACTTCAAATTTTCTGAACACGCAACCCAGATAGATAGTGAACACGCAGCCCACAATTTTAACTGAAAGTTGAACACGCAGCCCAAACTTCAAATTTTCTGAACACGCAGCCCAGATAGATAGTGAACACGCAGCCCACAATTTAACTGAAAGTTGAACACGCAGCCCAAACTTCAAATTTTCTGAACACGCAGCCCAGATAGATAGTGAACACGCAGCCCACAATTTTAACTGAAAGTTGAACACGCAGCCCAAACTTCAAATTTTCTGAACACGCAGCCCAGATAGATAGTGAACACGCAGCCCACAATTTAACTGAAAGTTGAACACGCAGCCCAAACTTCAAATTTTCTGAACACGCAGCCCAGATAGATAGTGCATATAGCTTATTTCACTTCATCGGTACACAACCCATTTCATTTTATCGGCACACAGCCCACTTCATTTCATTGGCACACAGCCCATTTCATCTTATTGGCACACAGCCCAGTTCATTTCATCGGCACACAGCCCAGTTCATTATTGACTCATGTATTCTTTCCGAATGCAGGTTGGTTCCCGCAGCGTACGGGGGTATGGTTCCACCGCCGCACGGGACTGGTACGCTGAGCTCCCGGAGGCCGTCCGAGATTTGGTAGATTTTGCAGGGTTCGGGCCCTTCTGCATTGGGTTGTCCCGTTGCACTGCTAGGAGGACTTTGATGGCAGCCTTGGTAGAGAGATGGTGGGACACCACCAACTCCTTTCATTTCTCTGCTATCGGAGACATGACCATGACGCCCCTAGACTTGGCTGTGTTGACTGGCTTAGACATAGGAGGTTGGTCCATCCCCTATGATGAGGATATGGGCGAGTGGGAGGCCGCTTGGATGTATCTACTGGGGGCTCGCCTGCCCGTTGACAGGGTGTCTGGGAGAGTCTGATACACTTGGTTCTTCTCCCACTTCCGGCGGGCGGAGATGGTGCCTGAGACTCACGAGGAGACGGAGCAGTACGCTCGTGGTTTCCTTATGTTCCTCTTCGGGACTACCCTGTTCGCCGACAGAGGGAACACAGTCGGGCTGTACCTGCTGAGCGCTCTGGTTGACCTATCACAGGTCCATCGATATGACTGGGGTGGCGCCGGCCTTGCTACCCTTTACTTTTATATGAGCGCGACCTCCCGCGGGCGGGGCGATCTACTTGGCGGCTACTGGAGAGCTTGGGAGGTACTTTTCTGTCCTCTTGATTTACATTTCTGCTTTTCATCACTTGTACATTACACACACAGCGCACTTTTACAGTCTGTATTTTGCTCTCAGCATTTCGTACTTACATTCTGCACTGCTTTTCTCAGTTATGGGTCTATGTATACTTCCCAGCATTAGCCCCAGAGCTGGAGGTGGTAGGGATTCCCGTGACCCCATATTCATTGGTGTTCGAGGGTCCGCACCGGCCGAGACCTCGAGAGACCCTCCTTTACCTGCGACAGTACTTTGACACTGTGCGGCATTCAGAGGTACTTCAGAACTTTTAGTTCCTTTCATCTTCATCTTTGATTTGCTCTGTATATTCTCGATTTCTGATTGGTTTATGCATTTATCATCCGCAGATCACATGGCAGCCTTGGGCGCCCCTGGGTGATGGTCTCCGACTTCAGTATACCGGAGCGTCGGACATCTCCCAGTATAGGGTCCTGCTCGAAGGGCCGGTTGGCAGGGTATGGTTCCTGGGGGAGCGCTTTCTGCGCCAGGTATGGGGGTACCTTTCTCAGGATCTTCCCGCAGTACCCCCAGCCAGTATGCGGACTGCTGACAGACTCTCTTACTCGGAGGTAGTCGGCGCCATGCTGGGTAGTGATGCTTTACTACATATTGAGGAGGGGGACTACGCCACTTACCGTCACATATATTTGATGCCTCCATTGACGGGAGCTCGTATCCCGATGATGAGGCCTGCCGGTATGTCATCCTCGGGCCAGGCTCGGGCTCGGGCTGCAGACGCCCCTTCTACTAGTAGGGCTGGTACATCTAGAGGTGGGAGTAGACCGGTTCCTCCGGCTCCGTCGACTTATCCTCATCCTGGATGGCCAGATATGCCGACTGAGTTGATGGCGTGGCAGTATGGGGCTATCTCTCCGACCCCGATTCCGCTAGAGCCTCCGATGCCCAGTGATCGATATGCCATTGATCCTGACTCACCGCTGGTATGCTCCACTGTTTTTCATTCATCATTCAGATGTTTAGGCATTCTTTTGTTCACTGATGATTATGAGCTCATATTTGCAGCCACATCGAGGGTATATGGAGGAGGTGGTTGGACTGGTGGCCACACTCGAGGGCATGGTCCTGCGTAGGGAGGCACAGTTGTCTGTCGTGGGCATTCAGGTACCCTTCAATTTTCTGGCATTTATCATACTTCTGATGACATGCTGATTTCTACTGCATCGATAGACTACTTGTGTAGAGCACATCTGACACACACCCCACTTGTACACTGTATTTACATGCACCCACTTCACGTAGCCTTTGCTTGTATCTGCATCTGATGTATACATTTGGACTGATGCATTTGAATTGAACTCTTTGTTTTCAGATGCCTTCATGGTCCGGTCAGCCGCAAGCCAGGCCACCTGGGCCTCCTTGGGGAGCTGGGCCATCTGGGCCTTTTCATGGAGTTGGGTCATCTGGGCCTTCTCGAGGAGCCGGGCCATCTAGACCTTTTCGAGGAGCCCGGGGAGGGCCCGTCCGCAGACGCAGGGCTCACGTTGTGGAGGTGGAGCCTGATGAGGAGGAGGAGGATGCTGAGGAGGAGGAGGAGGCTACCGATCGTCAGTCAGAGACATCTGCTGAGGAGGGGGGCTCCGGTTTTGGCTCGGGGAATAGAGGCGAGGCTGAGGGGGATCTTGAGGATGACAGCTCCGACTCAGATGATGATGATGGTGCGGAGATTGTCCCGCAGAAGAGGATGAGGAGTGCTTCTCGTTCCCGTTCCCGAGGACTTTGATGCTGCTATTTCCTGCTTTATTTTTCTTTTTGCTAGTAGTTTGTAGCACTTTGCACATTTGTTAGGCAGTTTTATTTTTTGTAAAACTTGTACCTTTGTTTGTTGTAAAGCATGATGAAATGAAATTGCTTTTGAAAAGGTGTTTGTATTTTAAACTTTTAGCATCGTATCGCATCATTTATTTTGCACAAGAATGAAATTGAATGGTAATGTGCATTGTGTAATCACCAAGTCAGGTAGTGAACCGACGCAACAAACTAAACAACTCAACTTACTAAGATATAACAGAACCTTAGGAAGTTTACAACTCGATAAGCAAAATGCAACAATGTTGATAACGCAAATAAACAAGACTTTAACAAAGATTGCTTGAACAGAGCGCAATGACTCAAAAACACGAAACACGTCCGCTCGACAAACAACTCGATAATCAAAACAACAACTCGATAAACAAAACGATAACAGACTGTACTTCGGACGATCTGGGCACCGGAACGCATCCGAAATGAAGGCCTTTGACTCTCCCGTTGCATGGGAATGCTTGAAGCTTTCCTCAAAGAGTAAAACAGGGCCAGGGGGATACACTGCAGCATTGTCGGCCATCTTTGGGAGCCGGCCGGCCATTTTTAGTGGAGAGAGACAGCTGGCTGGCCAGTTTTGTAAAAAGTAAATGGCTGGCCAGCCAGAAAAGGTGGCCGGCCGGCCACTCAGTCCTGCAGCCTCTAGATTTTTGACACGTGTCCCCGTGAATAGTGTTTTTCCTTCTATAAAAGCCTCAACTTCGGGAACATTCATTTCATCTTAGTTTTAGACAAAGATGGAGGCGTTTCTCGCAGAAAATGTCACATCTTGGATCTCTTCTCTAGATGGCTCGGAAAAGCTGAATTTCCGGGGTTTCGGCTTGAATGCACTATTCACGCTGAGCCGTACTCCGCTACATCTCCCTTTTCTCCATGCCGCGGCAAGGTTCTGGAATCCAGTGACGCATGTTTTTAGCTTTGGCGGCCAAGAGATGTGTCCCACTTTCGAAGATTTTCAGGTTTTGATGGAGTCTGAAAGCTCTGAAGTGATCTTGCCTCAGCTCCGTTTTGGCCACGTCCAGGCTTTAGGGCGGATGTGTGGGCTCACGGCGCATGATGCTCGATCTCTGATCTGCAGTGGGGAACTGGACATCCTTGGCTTGATCCATCGTTTTTCCGACGCCGGTGACCGCAGCAACCATTATTGGCAGGGTTTCCGGCAACACGCCCTCTGCTTATGTTTGTTGTCTCACTTTTTGCTTTCCTCGGGCTTTGGCGGGGCTAGCATTCGCCTGATTGAAGTCGCTCAAGGTTTGAGAGAAGGAAAGAGCTGTATTGCCATGACCTTGGCCGAGACACTGATGGGCTTAGATTCTGTCTATCGCTGGGAGGCGACTAGGTTTGCTGGGAGTCCACTGCTGCTGCAGGTAATGTTTCCCACCCGACCTTACATATATATTTTCTCACATCACTCGACCCTCAGGCTCGATTTTTCTCACAAAACCCTTGTCTCACTTTTCTCTCATCGTACATCTCTCTGTTCTTTATTCTCTCATTTTCCATCCCTCCCCTAGGTATGGTTAATGGACAAGTTGCAGGTTGTGGACTCTTGCCCGGCCTATTCAGCTCGAGGCTACTTCTTTCAGCAGCGCCTAGTCAATGCTCTTGATGAAAGGTGGTGGTTCGATTGGATGTGCAATTTGCCCGCAGACGGCATTGCTTGGCGTTGCCCTTGGCTCAACCTCCCGGCAATGAGCTATAGTATGTCTCGGCTAATTGGGATCCAATTGATTGGTCTAACCCACTGCGTATTCTATTTTCCGTTCCAATTTCTGCGTCAGTTTGGTCATGATCAGACCTGTCCACCGGAGGGGATTGAGTATCCAGCCGCTTTCCCGATTCGGGGTGCACAGCTTGCCCGATATGCCACAGCATGGAGGACTAGAGAACTCCTGGCCCCTGCTTCAACTTTCAGTTGCACTTTGTCCGATGAGTGCTTGGATTGGCTCAATGAGGAGGCACAGGTTGGGCCTAGCTTGGCATCAGATGCTCCGTCCAGCTCTGGGAGGGGACGCAGAGATACTTGATTCAACTATGCCCCAAATTTATTGCTTATTTAGCATTTTCAAGTTTTCTTTATGAATGTACTAAAAAAGCAACCTCGATTGTAATGCAAGAGCAGGAGAACTCAGTTTTGAAATCAATGAAATTGAAAGTTGTGGTACTGAAAATTTTCCGCTTTTGGTCCAAAAATGGTCTTAGTCGTAAAAAGATTGATTTGAACAAAGTCAACTTTTATTAAAACTTTTCAAAACTATTTTCGATGTGGATCAAAATTGGACACGCCGAAAATCTGTCACTGAGATGCACAACCCCAGATCCCCGCAACTGGAAAGTTGCCCCTAGTCTGAAGAACAATGCGGCACTTCATAGCAACGGAAAGTTGCCCCTAGTCAGAGTAACTTTGCACCGTTGCGGCAACGGAAAGTTGCCCCTAGTTTGAACAGCACTGTACCGGAGATCGCGATAAATGCTGATGGATAAAGATGACGGAGATGATCGAAATGGACAGAGTTGATCGGGGAAATGTTTATGGCTGAACTTCGAGGTGAAGTTGCCTACGTATCCCAAAGATGGGAATCAAGCCTTACGTAGTTCAAGCTAAGGTTCACTCAAGTATTTTCACTCTCCTTTTGCGCTCTAACTTTTGCCAAGGCCGCCCTTTGCGGGTTTTCAACCTTGCGAGCTCAGTTTTTATATTTTCTAATTTTTTTGTGCTCTGACTTTTGCCTAGGTCGCCCTTTCGGGTTTTCGGCCTAGCGAGCCTCTCAAGGATAGTATTTCTTCAACTTGTCCATATTGATCGGTTGTGGGAACTCTAAGCCATCTAGATCCATCAGAACCACAGCTCCACCTGACCAGATAGCTTTGATGATGTAAGGACCAGTCCAATTAGGTTTGAACTTGCCCCTTGGGTCGTGGATGGGAGCTCGGTTGTCTTTGAGCACCAAATCTCCTTCTTTCAGATTCCAGGACTTAACCTTCTTGTTGAAAGCCCGGGCAATTTTGCGTTGATAGCCTTGGATGTGGTACAGTGTTTTCAGTCTTCTTTCATCAAAGAGCATGAGTTCTTCGAATCTGCTTTGCTGCCAATCTGCCTCGGCTATCTGGCATTCAGCCAATACTCGTAACGACGGAACCTCAATCTCGATGGGTAGAACAGCCTCCATTCCATAGACCAATGACTATGGAGTTGCTCCAGTAAAAGTTCTGATTGAAGTTCTGTAGCCCCACAGAGCAAATGGCAGCTTGTCTGGCCAATCCCGATAGGTTCCCACCATCTTCTGCAGTATATGCTTGATATTCTTGTTGGTGACCTCAACCGCTCCGTTGGTCTGCGGCCGGTATGTAGATGACTTATGAAAAGCCACATTGTATTTTTCCAACAAGTCTATCACTTCTTTCTTGAAGTGGGAACCATTATCTGAAATTATCTCGTTTGGGACCCCGTAGCGACAGATGATGTTGTTCCTGATGAACTTTGCGACATGCGACGCCTTCAACACCGCGTATGATTGGGCCTCGACCCACTTCGTAAAATAATCTGTCGCTACCAGGATAAACTCATGCCCGTTTGACCCCTTCGGGGTAACAGCTCCGATCACATCAATTCCCCAGACTGAAAAAGGCCATGGCGAAGTCATGTTGTACAGCTTTGACGGCGGGATGTTCATGCGGTTTGCATGAATTTGACACTTGTGGCATCGCCGAACAAAACTAATACAATCCTCCTCCATGGTTGACCAGTAGTAGCCCTGTCTGAGGATCTTTCTGGCCAGCATTACTTCATTCATGTGTGCACCGCACTCTCCCCCATGGATGGCTTCCATCAGGCGTTTTGACTCTTCAGCTTCTACACAGAGCTTATGCATTCCCAGATGACCCCTTTTGTACAGCTTACCCCCGCAGATGATAAACTGAGCAGCCATTCTCCTGACAGCCCTCTTATCCTTGGCATTTGCCCCTAGTGGGTATGTCTCCTTTTCCAAGAAGTTCCAGATGTCGTAATACCAGGGGTTGCCGTCTTGAACCTCATCTATGGTGGAAATTGACTCGTATGCTGGCACGAACTTTTGATCAATAATGACTGGACGCATCCGGACTCCGAACGGGATGTCTATCATAGAAGATAGAGTTGCTAATGAATCTGCGAACCTGTTGTTCTCTCTTACGAGGTGGGTGAAATTTAGCTTCTCAAACCGAGGAATTAGCAGATCCAAGGTTTGGTGGTAAGTTATCATCCTTTCCTCCTTGACTTTCCAATCTCCTTTTGCTTGAGACACAACAAGGTTCGAGTCCCCAATGACGTCCAACCGTCTTGCCCCTAGTTCCAGGGCTGCTTCCAGGCCAGCAATACATGCCTCATACTCTGCTTTGTTGTTGGAAACTTTGAACCGGAGCTTGAATGCTAAAGGGATACGAGAATCGTCAGGCGCTATCAGCAACACCCCTATCCCATACCCATACTGGTTTGACGCTCCGTCAAAGTACATCGTCCAAGTTTCATCTTCGACGTGTAGAATAGCTTCATCTGGGAATAGATACTCAACCGCTTCATCCCCCTCAACCGGGTGGTCGGCAAGGAAGTCCGCTACCGCTCTACCTTTTACTGACTTGTGCGTTACATACTTCAAATCAAATTCGGAGAGCAACAGCAGCCAGCGAGCCAGCCTACCCGTAAGTGCTGGTTTCTCGAAAAGATATTTGATGGGATCTAAACGCGAAACCAACATTACAGAGTGAGCTAACAGGTAGTGCCGCAGCTTCCTGGTTGCCCATACCAAGGCCAAACAAGCCTTCTCCAGCGGTGTATAGCGGGTCTCGTAATCCAGCATCTTTTTGCTCAGATAGTAGATGGCTCTTTCCACTTTATCTTCTGACTCCTGCGCGAGCATGCAGCCCATGGTAGTCTCAGTTACCGAAAGGTACAATATCAACGGTCTCCCCGGCTCTGGTGGCGACAACACGGGTGGGTTCTGTAGATATTCTTTGATCTGTTCAAAAGCGGCTTGACATCGGCCGTCCCATTGGAATTTCTTTCCTTTCTTCAGGAGACCAAAAAGTGGTTCACAAGTCAAGGTTAATTTAGAAATAAACCGTCTTATGAATTGCACTTTACCCAGAAAGCCTCACACCTCCTTTTCAGTCCTTGGTGGTGGCATTTCTAAGATGGCCTTGATTTTGGAAGGGTCGACCTCGATGCCCCTTTGTGTATTCAGAAACCCTAGCATCTTCCCTGCTGTAACACCGAACGTGCATTTCTGGGGATTCAGTCGCAGCCGAAACTCTTTGATCCTTTGAAAGAATTTTTGTAAGGCGGTGTAGTGGCCCTCTCTATCTTTGGACTTGACAATCATGTCGTCCACATACACCTCGACCTCTTTATGGATCATATCATGCAATATTGTAGTTGCTGCCCGTTGATACGTAGCTCCAGCATTTTTCAACCCGAATGGCATCACTCGATAACAATATGTACCCCACGGGGTAGTGAACGCAGTCTTCTCCCGGTCTTCGAGTGCCATTACTATCTAATTATAGCCTGAGAAACCATCCATAAACGAAAGCAAAGCGTGCCCTGCCGTGAAATCTACCAATTCATCAATGTGTGGCAAGGGAAAGTCGTCCTTCAGACTGGCCCTGTTCAAATCTCTGAAGTCTACACAGACCCGAATTCTGCCATCCTTCTTTGGCACCAGAACAATGTTGGCCAACCAAGTTGGGTATTCAGATACCAGCAGGAACCCTGCGTCAATTTGCTTGGTGACCTCTTCCTTAATTTTGAGAGCCCAGTCCGGGCGAATCCTTCTGAGTTTCTGTTTGACAGGGCGGGCCTCAGGATCAAGAGGGATCCGGTGCTGTACAATCTCAGGATCGATTCCAGGCATGTCTTCGTAGGACCACGCGAAAACATCTTTGAAATCTTTTAATAAAGTGACTAAGCGCTCGCGCTCCTCCGAAGACAACGTGGACCCGATCTGGACCAGCCGCGGGTCCTTCTCAGTACCAACATTCACAGTAGTGATTTCATCCATTAAAGGTTTAACAAATCTTTCCTGCTCTTGATCAATTAATCGTTGCAAAACTGGGGGAATTTCTCCCTCGTTGTTTTCATCAAAATTTTGAAAATTCTGATTTAAGCAATAAATCAAAGGCACAGAAAAATACTCGGAAACCACATCCACATCATTCTTATTAAATATTTCCAAACCGTCAGATTCCTCTGTTACAACAGACTCAAAAGAAAATGAAAATGATGACCTAGACAGGACTGTGGCATCCGGGTTATCACCCCCAGGAATACCGGACTCAGACTCAGTCGAGCTGGAATCTGATTCCGACGCACAAGATTCGGTGGAATCAGATTCCGACTCAATACCTGACCCGGAACTGCTAGATAAAAAGCCTTCTTCATATTGCCAGATGAGAGAAGGTGCGATAGATGCATCCAGGATCAGCGCTGGAAAGCCCGCAGCTATTTCATCTCCAATCACAGAAACCGAAGAGTTATCCCCCAAGCACTCTTGGCTGATCGGAGGATCTGATAGTAGACTCGCCAGTGCTACCCCCATTTCAAGCTCTGTGCTCTCAGGATCCACTGCTTCACATTGCTCAACCTCAGTTGGTGGGTCTGTCTGCGCTTCGGCAACGTCATCCCCAGATAATTGTATGTCGAAGAAGATTTCAAAACCAGGCACGCGCTTCCCCTCCGCGTTTAGCCATGGCTCCGGGAAGCTGCAGAATGGAAAATCTTCCCCCTCCCGGACGAAGCGTCCGTTTAGGGTACCCCAGATGGGCCTGTGCATTAACTCAAATGGCTTCCCGGCCTTCTTTGCTCTGGCCCTTCCGGCCATCTCTTTTCCTTTCCTCACCCAATCCTCCTTGGTGGGCAGATAACCCAGTCCAAAGGCGTGAGGGTTGTGTGGCACTTCGGCCAACACTGAGACGCCCTTCCGGCCGCTTCTCCCTAATCCCATCCCGGGGGTATGTTTTAGCTTGTTCATGAGGTAGATAGATTGTGCACTAACATACATGCCCTCATTCACAGCCATGACATTCTGAACCACTTGAGCCTCGGCCAAAGTGAACCCCGACAAAAACACATCCTCCGTGCCGTGCTCAATCTCTAAGACAGGTGTGGACACTTCCGGCGGCGGATGGATTGATGAATTTCCAAAAACGATCGCTACCCCTTTCCCGTGGGGGTACTTTAGCATCTGATGTAGAGTGGAAGAGACTGCTTTAACCTGGTGCAACCACGGTCGCCCCAAAAGTAGGTTAAAGGTTGCAGGAACGTCCAAGATATGAAATTCAATGCTGTGTTGTCTTGGACCAACCTTGGTTTGAATTTTAACAGTCCCCATCACTTCTCTGCTGGTATTGTCATATGCTCTGATCACTTGGGTGGTTGGGACGAAGTCCACGGGTTTCAACCCGATTGCATATGCCGTTCTGGTCGGGCAGACATTAATCGCAGACCCGGTATCAACAAGTACCACCGGTATCCACTTTTCTCTACATTCCACGGAAATATAGAGAGGTTTGTTATGACTTGTGCCCTCAGGCGGTAGATCTTTGTCCGAAAAGGTTAATGCCGGGGAACCTCCTCCCGGAAAAACCAGTCCAACCAGTTGTTCAGGCGTTGTGTCTATGGAGAGTTTGGACTTGTCCATAGCAGATAGGACAGCTTCTCTGTGTACTCGTGATGCCATTAGCAGTCCCCAGATGGAGATGTCTGCTTGTATCTTCTTTAATTGTTTCAGCACAGCTTCCTCTTCAATCTGTTTCTCCTTCTGTCTCTCCGCTTCTCTATCCTTCCCGGATGCCTCGGGTTGGTCCAGGTGTGGGGGTTTGAAGTACCGCCCACTTCTTGTCATATGGTCAACCTCATCGAGGTACCAAGTGTCATCCGGTTGGTTATTCCCCCAGTCTTCATCCGTGTGGGCAAGACATAAGTCATCGTCTTCCCACCACATTCCATCGGCAGCCAACAGACACCTGTCTGGCTCCGGTTTAGTTGCACTCTCAATATTCCCTGTCCATATGCTCGCAGCATTCTCCATTTTCGTGCACACAGCACTTTCAGTCCCCTCAGGGCCTTTAGCCTTTCTAATTCTCTCAGCCTCCTCAAACTTTCCTTGTTCCAGCTGCGTCAGTACAGCTGTTTGTTCAACAGTTCCCATATCCATAATGCCCATGTCCCGAGCGAAATTCTTAACACCGGCGCTCTCCGGCGGTACAACTTGATTTTCGGCCGTTCCGGCCACAACTGATATTTCTGCCCCTGCCGGGCTCTGTTCTGGTTGGGCTTCCCCCACTGCATCCGGTTGATCTTCGAGCCATCCAGTGGCCTCCTCTGATCCCTCATAATCATACCAGTTAATTGACTCATCCCCCAGTTCCTGGTCGTCGAGAAATTGCAGGTTGGCAAAGTGCTCCTCAACGGCTGTCAGATTATCTGCCCATGGCCCAGATCCATCCCCCCGGATCATGCATAGCTCTCCTGCCTCTGGCAATTCTACACTTAGCCCAATTCGGCTCGTTGATAGGATGTACTTGCTTGGATCATAGGCTCCCCCAGCAAAATTTTGTCCAGTCCCAGATTCAACAATCTCCTTCTCTCCCAAAATCTGCCCTGCCCTATCTTCGACGGTCACCACCATCGGTTCTTGTTGGGTTTTGGAGATGTCCACCATGCACAAGAAATCAGTGCAATCGGGGAGGAGCACCTCCGGCTTGGGTAGGTGGGTGGGCGTAATATAGATGCTAGGATCGTAAGATGCGACCCCAGTCTGGATAAAATTAATTCTTTTGGGAGGAGGAGGTTGGTTATGTGGTGGGAGAGGGTTGGTTGTGACATTGGGTTTATCAGGAGGTGCGATCACCTGTTTGTCAATAAGATCTTGGATCTCATGACGCAATCTGTAACAACGGTCGGTGTCATGACCGTGTTGTTGGTGATACGCACAGTATTTTGACGGGTCGTAAGAGGGGGGGAGTGGATTCGGTAATGGCTTTGGTTCCAGGGGTTTCAAGTGATTTTTTTTGATCAATATTCCCAGAACTTTGGTCAGAGGCATATATAGTGGGGTAAAGGTTCTTTGGCCTCGCGGTTGGAATCTGTTGGCTTGTGTGTTGTTCCGGACGCGCCGGAGAAGGGTGTGGCAGTCATGGGCCTTGGAGGGGGAGGGGGAGTGGTGGTGACCATACCAACTTCCGAGGTTCTTGTATTTGCAGCGCCACTCGGGCCCGCATTGTTGTTACGGTTGAACGTCCTCCTCGGTTGTTCTCTGTCATGGTCAAACAGACCTTGTTTCATTGCGTCTTCGATTTGCACCCCCATCTCATGTAAATCTGCGAAAGTAGGGAAGGGGATTACAATCATTCTTTGCATTAACTTCGGGTGGAGATTGCGCACAATCATCCGAATTTGATCTTTGTCAGTGGGCCTTAAGGTCATCATTGACGCCATTGCCCTCCATCGGATCACAAAGTCCGAGAAAGTTTCCTTGGGCTCTTGCCTTGTCGTTTCGAGATCACGAGTTGTGATCTCGATCTGAGTGTTGTATGAATATTGTGCGACAAAGGCCTCAGCCATTTCATCCCAGTTCCTCTTCACTTCATCTTGTAACTTTGCGTACCAATGGGAGGCCACACCCGACAGGGTTCGGCCGAATAATGAGAGCTTCTGTGGTCGTGTTAGGCCCATTGGCCGCAAGACGTCTGCGAACAGTCGGATATGGACCATGGGGTCGCCGGACCCATCAAAGCGGTCGATTTGTGGCATTTTGAACCTATCGGGGAGTGTTACGGCCTCCTCGGTATATCCATCTTCGATATCCGGCATAGCCTTGACCCCTTGGGATTTCTTGAAGAGCTTCTCCAATTTGCTCAATTTTAGAGCTGTATGATCGACCTCGAACTCGAAGGGAGAGTCGGGGCGATTGGGTGCATGGACCTTGGACAGTTGTGGTGGAAACGAGGGCGGAGCTGGCCCCGTTGGAAGACTCGTGTCCTCTTGTAAGTTTTGGACATTTGGTAGGGTATTCTGGGCGTTTGGTGGGGCGTTCTGAACAGTAGGTGCCTGCTCAGGTAACGGAGCCCCTGCCGGAGGAGGGATTTGGTGTGAAGCAGATGCTATATTCTGCTGTTGCAGCCTGGTGATTAGTTCGGCCTGTTGGGCCATGATCGCGGCCTGCTGTTTGGAGAACTCCGTTTGACGGGCGGCATCATCATGCATCTGTCTCATGCTCTCCTGCATCTGGCGCATTAGAGCCTCCATCCCTGATGTATTCTGTTGATCCATCTGTCTAACCGGTATGTCTATTTCTGCAGCAGTAATTGAGACCTCAGTCCTATAGTCCTCTGATGAAGTAACCCACTGCTCTGACAACCTCTGTTCTGATACACTGCGCCTTTTCGGCTTCCTTCTGGTAACAGGGGGTAGAGAATGGAACACTGGCTGTCCGTCGATTAGATCCTCAGATCGATGGAGTCGATGACCTCGTGTCCAAGGTGCTTGGGGAATGCCTGCTGGGTTGGAAGCAATTGTGCTAAAACTGACCTAGCAAAAGATAAATAAAGCAAAATGGAAATAAATAAACAGATAAACGGACAGCATAACAGCTTAAAATAAAATGCATGACACACAGTCGGGCATAATCAACACACAGTCAATAAGCTGAATACACACTGTCCTCAAACACTAATTATTATCCCTGTATCACTGTCCCCCCCTAAAACAGAATCTGATACCCGCAGATAGCTGATTCTCAAATACTGGCTGATGCCCGCAGGCCTGATACCCATAATACCAAACTGATGCCCGCAGGCCTGATGTCGACAATACTGAACTGATGCCCGCAGGCCTGATACTCAAACTCATATACTGATCTGATGCCCGCAGGCTTGATACTGACAATACTGAACTGAAGCCCGCAGGCTTGATGCCCAAACTCATATACTGATACATGCATTCCTGTAGAGACGCACTCTAAAGCACATAACAGATAAGTGAGAGCCAAAACACCCCTATGTTGGGGTAAGGTTTCCCTGTCCTATTGTGTCAGGAGCTAGGGTTTCATTACGCACACAGCGGTTTCACACAACCTATAAACGGGTAAGCAACCTGTCCTAGTTTGGAATGGTCACTATGGATCCGAATATGCACTAGGTCGAATGGTCAAAGAGGGTGCCCCGGTAAAACCGGGGTTTGTGTTCCCATACTGGCAGAGCCCACAACCGGTCAGCCTTATGGTCATGCCTTGACAAGACAAGCCTCCGGCAAACCGTTCAGGAATAGCAGATGGCAAACACGGTGTCCTAGGCGCACCAATGCAAATGCAATGCAAAGAAACACACAAGTGTAGTCAAAAATAGATATCACGAGTTCGAGTCAAGTTTGCTAAATCCCCAGCAGAGTCGCCAGAAACTGTAGACAGGCCCGCGGGGGGGACCTCGCTACAGCTCGGACTCGACTTTCGTCTAGTCACGGTTCTAAATCTGAACCAAAGAGTCCAAATCCGGCAAATCGTTTTGAGAAAACTGATTTTTGAAAGAAGTGCCAAACATGGACTGCTTTGCCAGATACAGAGTCGCCACCTAAATATTTTATTTTGGGAAATTTAGGAAACCCTGACTCGGTGCCAAAAGGCCACGTGTCCGTCATCACCAAAGTTGCCTCGGCTCGGGAACTTGGGTACGATTGGGGAAGGTCACTTCGTGAGCACCCCCGCTCGCCCGGTCATAGACCGGCCTCTACTAACCATGATATCAATTTTTGAAAACATTGTATGTTCTTATTCCGGTTATTAGCCTAGGTTACTATGTGATGCTCACAGCATACAAGTATAGACTGGATCGTCTGAATTGGAACAAAACATTTCATGTTTGCTTTTGAAAATGGTTTGCTACCTGCAGGTAGGCTTGAACATTTGATGATTTATTCCAATTCAGATAACCCAACCTTCACCCACAGGCATTCAGGCAGTTATATCATATAAGCACATAGCCTCATGGTAAGCATGCTATTCATGGCAGCACTCACACGCATGCAAGGATGCTAAAGCATAAAACTTACCGAGTACTCCAAGCCAAAATAGAAACTTCATTAGAAATCATGCATGATCCTAATTATACAGAAATGCCTAATGCAACACATGCAAAAATGCAACTATAGCAGGCTCGGCTATTCTAAGATGGTATATGAAATGCTACGACTATCATGTATTCAATTTGGAATTGAAAGTACAATGCAGTTAGTATGATGCGCCGAGCCCGGTGCATGCGATACAATGAATGATGCAAACATGCTGTCATACTGTATGCTAATTTTAAATATGCCCTAATCTAACCATCATAAGCGGATAAATAAAAGGGAAGAAAGACGTGGGGTTGGAAGACATACATCACACTCACGCACACTTATTACAGTTGTGCCCTCACTCGGAGGGTCCGAATAAATAATACAGTCCAAATATTACAGTCCCGAATAAAAGAATATTACAGTCCAAAATATTACAAAATCCTAATTAATTAACTAATTAACTAAGAAAGCAAATTAAAACTGGCGTGCAAGCCAGGGACTGCCTTGCTTCTGATAGATGATGCATGTCCGGGTTGGCTTGCGCGGAAATCCACCGGAATGCCCCAATTAGCCTCTGTTTACACCTGTTCTTGAAAAGCGCGTCAAATCCCAAAAAGTTGCTGATTCTTCGTTTTGCTGCAACAGAGAGCAGGAAAGGGGCATAGCAATATATTTGCACAGATATATGCATGTCTCGATCCTCGTGCCACCAATCACGCATATCGAGGCATGATGGCTGAGGAGCCGAAATGCACAACTCAATATAGGATGAATGCACATGAAACTACAGCTAAAACCTAACTCCATCATGGATAATCCGGAGTGTCGGTGACTGGGGAATTAAGACACATTCCGTCACTCGGAGTACGAAATGTACCTCGTTTCCCGTGCCCGGACTAACTCCTATTCCGAACATGATGCAATATGCATGATACGCATGAAATGTAACTAAGATGCAATCCTAACATACACAATGCTATGGAATGAAATGCCTCGAAATGCGTGCACACAGGCACGCAAACTGAGAAAATGGCAGAATGTGATCTAAGATACAACCTAATATGTACTATGCTGCGAAAATGAGATGCCTCGAAATGCGTGCACACGGGTACGCAAACCGAGGAAATGCACAAATGCAATGAGAATAGATGCCTCGAAATGCGTGCACACGGGCACGCAAACCGAGGCAATGATAGAGTGCAATGAAAATGAGATGCCTCGAAATGCGTGCACACGGGCACGCAAACCGAGGCAATGATAGAATGCAATGAAAATGAGATGCCTCGAAATGCGTGCACACAGGCACGCAAACCGAGGCAATGATAGAATGCGATGCAATGACATAAAAACATGATATGGGCTTATACCAATATGAGTGAGCCTCAGCCACGCTCACATAGGATGCCAGCGGATAAAAATGAGATGCCTCGAAATACGTGCAAACGGGCACGCAAACCGAGGCGATGACAGAATGTGATGAAATGACATGGAAACATGATATGGGCTTATACCAACGTGAGTGAGCCTCAGCCACACTCACATAGGATGCCGGCGGATAAAAATGAGGTGCCTCGAAATGCGTGCACACGGGCACGCAAACCGAAGCGATGGCAGAATGTGATGAAATGACATGGAAACATGATATGGGCTTATACCAACATGAGTGAGCCTCAGCCACACTCACATAGGATGCCGGCGGATAAAAATGAGGTGCCTCGAAATGCGTGCACACGGGCACGCAAACCGAGGCGATGACAGAATGTGATGAAATGACATGGAAACATGAGCAATCATTCTAATGGAATTTCAGCAGTAAAATATGGGGGAAAACAGTCCCGAAATGAGGCGAAATGACGCGAAATGCATGGAATTGTCCCGAAATGCGAATTTAGGCACCCGAAATGGCCTATAGCTATGCCAAACATGCACAATATGGACATGCAATGCAAAGAAAGAAGCTAGACAGTCCCAAAAAAGGCACTTTCACAGTTGTAAACATGGCCAAACAGCAAGCATAGGTATGGCAAAAATGGCATGCAAGAATAGGGGCCAAAAGAGGGCTAATGAAGCAAGTGATATAAGCAAAACCCAAACTGAAAAATTTCCTTCTACAACACTGAAGAGGGACCAAAAATATGAATATTTACAGTATATGGAAGCCTCAAAATCAGTATACAAACATGATAGAAATGTGATGCAAAATAAGGCTCAAAAATGGCTATAACATGAAGTATACAAAATAATCACCAAACAGAAAAAAAACGTTAATGAAACATGAAGTATAGGCCAAAATAAGGCCACTTTCAGTTCGGACCAAGGTCCAAAAACGGAAGCAAAGGGGGCTGCCAATTTATGCAAAAATGGGGCCAAATAAGGGATATAACTACAAGTGACACATGGAGGCACCAAAAAATGTTGAGCCCTTCTTCAATGTTGAGGAGGGGCTCAAAATAAGCCTAATATTAGTTTACAACATGCTCAAAAACAGATTAATCATGGGCCAAAAATAGCATGCAAGATTATGACATATAAAAGGATCAATGAAGCAAGTGTATCATGGAGGGCTCAAACAGGGTTGAGCCCTTAATGAAAAGTGAAGATGAGCTCAAAAGAGGGCCCTTTTCAGTTAGGGCCGGAGCTTGAAACAAAAATCATAGGGGGCTTACCAATGGATCAAGAAAAAGGGTCAAAGTGAAGAAAAGTTACTCACCCTTGAAGACTAAGACTTTTGTTGCTTCTTGGACCAATTTGCAGCTTCTTTTGCCTTTGAGAAACCTTCCTTGCTGCTGGAAATGAGGTGGTGGTGGTAGAGCTTGGTGGTGTAGAAGGAATGGAGCTTAGGGACTTAGAGATTTTCAAAGAAATGAGAAGGATAAAGATGGAGTTGTGTATGGAGGCTTGAAGAAGAATTTTTCTAACCCCAACAAAGGATATATCTTGCTTTCTATATAGGCCAACAAGGGGGTGTAAAGGTGGGGGAAAAGGAGACAAACTTTCCCCCACAAAATATCCCCCGAGATAAAGATCTTTTCTGGGGGATAAAGCCCCACAGCTGTAAAGTGCACAGTGCAAGGAGCACGGCCGGCCTATTACTTTTGCTCCAGGTGGCCGGCCGGCCACACCCCCTAGCCGGCCGGCTAGGGGTCAAAAGGGTCAATCACATTTTCTGGCCGGCCACCAACTGATGGTAACCTCCTATGTGTGTACAACACAACCCTGTGGTTCAAAGTCCAAGAAAGTGGGTCCAGGGGGTTCAACATTAGCTCGGAAAGAGGGGGTCAAAAGGGTCAAGTAGAATTACTGGCCGGCCACCAACTTTTAGGGTCCTCCCATGTGTGTACATCACAAATATGTGGTTCAAAGTTCGAGAAAATGGGTCCAAGGGGTTCAACATTAGCCCGGAAGGAGGGGGTCAAAAGGGTCAAGTAACATTACTGGCCGGCCACCACTTTTTAGGGTCCTCCCATGTGTGTACATCACAAATATGTGGTTCAAAGTTCGAGAAAATGGGCCCAAGGTGTTCAACATTAGCCCGGAAGTGCGAAAAACGGGCGCCGGAGGGCGTCGGAGGATGTATAACTGGTTGCTGCAACAATTACTGGCCTCTCACCCTTCAGTGACCTCTCCGGTGATAAAACAGAGGTACCTGCCAAAAATGAACGAAAACCGTTGCAAAACGAATGCTCGGGGACCAAAACGCGCAGTTCGGGGTCCCGAAAATGGGCTGTTAAGCACCGAAAGTGGCGTTCGGCCACGAAGTGGGTTTCTCAGACCCCAGTGTCCCTCAAAAGGGAGTAAATAGGAAGTATTCCAAAAACCGGAGCAATAGGAGATGGTTAAGCGGTCCCGAACCGAGGCGCACGGCCTGACGGCTCCGAAAAACCGGAAACCAGACTCCGAAGTGGGCAAAATGTCCTACGGCCACCAAATGTAGCCTACGGACATTGAGAGATGGTCTACGGGACCTCTCCCTCCCCTCAAGAAAAGAAACAGAGAAAATCGAGTCTGGTTCGCAAACCGAGACAAGGTACAGAAGAGGGTTCGGAAGTCCGGAGGCAGGGCTCACGGCCGCAACTCTGAAACTTCTGAATGAGCACACTATGCAACATCACCAAGCGCTCAATCGGTGACGTCTGAGTCTTAAGGTCGGTCAAAAATGGGGTGTCTACAACCGGCCTCATCGACGATGTGGCGAACATCATCGGGTAGCTCCATGTACCAATCTCGTGCAATGGTGTTCCCATAACCCTGGTAGGCATGAGAATCTCCCTGTGTTCAAGATAAACAAATGTGAAGCAGTGTCAGGAATACAGTGTATGCATGTGTTCAGAATTAGTGAAAATGAAGTGTGTATATATGTTCAAGTTGACAGAAGTATCATGTATGATTGTGCTCAGAATGAACTAGGCATGTGATATACAAGTGTGCTTCGATTAATCAGATGAAGAGTGATATTGGCTATCCAAGACATATGACCTACATTGCAGAAAGTAAAGAGGAAGAATATACTTCAGCGACGCCATAGGATAAGTGTGACTCCGGCTCGCGTAGCAGGAGGTCCTCTGGAGCACCTTGCGCAAAGCTCCAGAACTGGCGAATATTGTCGGGAGGCAATACGTGTACGTCAGGGTGATAAGACACTGGGTCGAAAGGCCGAATGCCGAGCGGCAAAGGTTCGAACTCGGGATCCATCTCCATCCCTAGAGGAGCCCCATCCTGTGGAATATCATCCGTCATCTCGAGAAGAGTGAGAAATGGTTGAAGGTATGGAAAATGGGCAAGAATGCCAAAAGTCAACAAAAAGTCAACCCTGAGGGGTGAGAAATGGAATAAAATATCGAAGTGCGAAAGAGGGCACGAAGATCAAGGGTAACTTGGGAGAAACAAATCCCAAGTGATGGAAACCAAAAATGTGGCACCAAAAACACTTTTCAATTGGTGCAAAGTGTTTGAAACAACGAGGGTTTTGCGAATCGAAAGTTTTGGGAGGTTTGAAAATGTGTGTAAAGCTCGGATCGAAGGGAGGAAAGCGATCTAGAGAGAGAGGAGGAAGGATTTCGGCAAAGGAGAAGTGAAAGAATAGGGTTTGGAACCCTATACTTCAAGACCCAAGGCAAAATGTCAAAACTGCCCCGAATCTACCATTTTTGGCCGATTGGCCAAATTGTTGGCCAGCCGGCCACATTGTTGGCCGACGGAGTTTTCTTGTGGCCGATGGGTGGCCGATAGGTCCCTCTTGTGGCCGATGAACCTCCAAAGCCCTTGTTTAGGGTTTTTGTGTTGATTTGTACCCTCATCTCTCAAGAAAGTTCAAGGAAATACACCTTTGGGCTCAAGCAGTCTCTGTGGTGACCTCGAACTGTGTTTTCCGTGTGCGGCACTCGACATGCACAAAATGTATCCTTTTTCGTATCCTTTTGCATATTGCTAGATTCAAAAATTGTCTTTGAATGCGCAGCTTTACAGTGTTCTTGTTACATTCACGAGGCTTGCATTCGTTATATGTCTCTCTCACTTTTGCATCGGACATGCATCATTGCATTTGCATAACATATGCGCGTTGTGTCAAATAAGTATTCGTGTTTACGCTGCATAGAGTATATACATTGCATGGAACACGTTTTAACCTTGCTTGCATAGAATGTGCACTTCTCACCTTGGCATGAAATACGCGTCTTAATGTTGCATGGAGCATACATTTCTCTCAGTTGCATTGTTATGCACACTCCAGTTGCATTGTTATGCATACTTTACTTGCATTCTTATGCACTTTTCACTTGCATTACTATTCAGCATTCTACTTGCATCGCTATGCACCGTTGTTTATCTGGCATTGAATATGCATTGTTAGTTAGCTTGCATTGCATGTGCATTGTTGTCATTCGTCTCGCAGAAGACATGCATGGCATTGCATCGTATCTTTCAAGTTTCTTTCTCATTCATGCATGAAATTATATGTACGGTTCATTTGAAGTTGGCGCAACCAGGCGATATTGGATGTGCAGTTCATTCAAAGAAGTTCTGTTTAAAATTGTTCACTTAGTGTATCTATCACACTTTGCTCACTTTGTGTATCTATCACACGTTCGCTTTGTGTCTCTATCACACTTTCCTCACTTTGTGTATCTATCACACGTTCACTTTGTTTATCTATCACACATGCTCACTTTGTGTATCTATCACATGTTCACTTAGTGTATCTAACACACTTTGCTCACTTTGTATATCTATCACACGTTCGCTTTGTGTATTTATCACACTTTGCTCACTTTGTGTATCTATCACACGTTCTCTTTGTGTATCTATCACACATGCTCACTTTGTGTATCTATCACACGTTCGTTTTGTGTATCTATCACACATGCTCACTTTGTGTATCTATCACACATGCTCACCTTTATGTATTTATTACACGTGCTCACCTTTGTGTATCTATCACACGTTCGCTTTGTGTATCTCTCACATATGCTCACCTTTGTGTATTTATCACACGTTCGCTTTGTGTATCTATCACACGTTTGCTTTGTGTATCTATCACACATGCCCACCTTTGTGTATCTATTACATGTTCGCTTTGTGTATCAATCACACATGCTCACTTTATGTATCTATCACACGTTCGTTTTGTGTATCTATCACACATGCTCACCTTTGTGTATCTATCGCACATTCGCTTTGTGTATATATCACACATGTTCACCTTGTGTATCTATCACACGTTCGCTTTGTGTATCTATCACACTTGCTCACTTTGTGTATCTATCACACGTTCGTTTTGTGTATCTATCACGCATGCTCACCTTTGTGTATCTATCACACATGCTCACCTTTGTGTATCTATCACACGTTCACTTTGTCTATCTATAACACATGCTCACCTTTGTGTATCTATCACACATTCGCTTTGTGTATCTATTACACATGCTCACTTTGTGTATCTATCACACGTTCGTTTTGTGTATCTATCACACATGTTCACTTTCTGTATCTATCATACATTCATTTTGAATATCTATCACACTTGCTCACCTTTATGTATCTATCACACGTGCTCACCTTTGTGTATTTATCACATGTTCGCTTTGTGTATCTGTCACACATGCTCACCTTTGTGTATCTATTACACGCTCGCTTTGTGTATCTATCGCACATGCTCACCTTTGTGTATCTATTACATGTTCACTTTGTGTATCAATCACACATGCTGACTTTGTGTATCTATCACACGTTCATTTTGTGTATCTATCACACATGCTCACCTTTGTGTATCTATCGCACATTCGCTTTGTGTATCTATCACACATGCTCACTTTGTGTATCTATCACACGTTCGTTTTGTGTATCTATCACACATGCACACCTTTGTGTATCTATCACACGTTCACTTTGTGTATCTACCACACGTTCGCTTTGTGTATCTATCACACATGCTCACTTTGTGTATCTATCACACGTTCGTTTTGTGTATCTATCATACATGTTCACTTTGTGTATCTATCATACATTCATTTTGTGTATCTATCACACTTGCTCACCTTTGTGTATCTATCACACGTTCATTTTGTGTATCTATCACACATGCTCACCTTTGTGTATCTATCACACGTTAGCTTTGTGTATCTATCACACATGCTCACCTTTGTATATCTATCACACGTTCACTTTGTGTACCTATCACACATGCTCATTTTGTGTATCTATCACACATGTTCACTTTGTGTATCTATCACATGTTCGCTTTGTGTATCTATCACACATGCTCACCTTTGTGTATCTATCACACGTTCGCTTTGTGTATCTATCACACATGTTGACTTTGTGTATCTATCTCAAGTTCTTTTTTGTATCTATCACACATGCTCACCTTTGTGTATCTATCACACATGCTCACCTTTGTGAATCTATCACACGTTCGCTTTATGTATCTATCACATATGCTCACCTTTGTGTATCTATCACACGTTCGCTTTATGTATCTATCACACTTTGCTCAATTTATGTATCTATCATACGTTCGCTTTGTGTATCTATCACACGTTCGCTTTGTGTATTTATCACACTTTGCTCACTTTGTGTATCTATCACACATGCTCACCTTTGTGTATCTATCACATGTTTGCTTTGTGTATCTATCACACTTTGTTCACTTTGTGTATCTATCACACGTTCGCTTTGTGTATCTATTACACATGCTCACCTTTGTATATCTATCACACGTTCGCTTTGTGTATCTATCACACATGCTCACCTTTGTGTATCTATCACACGTTCGCTTTGTGTATCTATCACACATGCTCACTTTGTGTATCTATCACATGTTCGTTTTGTTTATCTATCACGCGTTCCCTTTGCGTATCTATCACAGATGCTCACCTTTGTATATCTATCATACGTTCACTTTGTGTATCTGTCACACATGCTCACCTTTGTGTATCTATCACACATGCTCACCTTTGTGTATCTATCACACATGCTCACCTTTGTGTATCTATCACACACGTTCGCTTTGTGTATCTATCACACACGTTCGCCTTTGTGTATCTATCACACATGCTCACCTTTGTTTATCTATCACACGTTCGCTTTGTGTATCTATCACACATGCTCACCTTTGTGTATCTATCATATGTTCGCTTTGTGTATATATCACACATGCTCACTTTGTGTATCTATCACACATGTTCATTTTGTGTATCTATCACACATGCTCACTTTGTGTATTTATCACACGTTCGCTTTGTGTATCTATCGCACTCATTTGCTAAGATTGCGTAATTTTCTTACATCCTTTCTGTATGAAATGTTGTTCGGTCTGTAATTCCCACACGTAACGTGTGTACTTATTTGTTTGTGTAGAAGTTTGCTTTAGCATTTCTTTGCATAACATTTGCATAAATGCTTCGCTATTGCTCTCTTTGCATAATCTTAAGTTTTGTTCTGCAATGAGCATGTCATTTGCATCTTGCCCCTGCTTGCGAGCGTATCTCTTTGTTATTTTGTATGTTTGTCTAAGTCTTCGGCCTTGTCAAAAATGGGTCGTCTCTAGGCTTTGGCATTCACTCCCGTCATCTCTTGACTTTCGAGTTCTGTCAAAGATGGGCAACTGTAGATATCCCATTTTTGACCGTCCTCAAGACTTGGACGTCATCGTTTGAACACTCGATGATCACCTATGCTCATGTTCGTTTTGAGTCTCTGAAGGTCTCGGTTGGAGCCTCTCAACTTGTCTGTTTTGTGCTTGGTTGTGGACCAAGAGCTTGTGGCTCTGTTTCTCAGGGAAGGGGGTGGCATGTTGGCCATCCCTGCAACCCATCAGCCAGGCACCATGCCTATTGGCCATGCTGTCTTTCCATCGACCATCAGTGATGGCCGGTCGGCACCTTTAATGGCCGGTCGGCCATACTTTTTGGCCGAGGCCCTTTTCTTTGCTTTTTCTGCTATTTTTATTGCCAACTGTGCCAGCTGGTATGCATAGAACTCATCCTCCATACACCTGTATGGAGGGATTGCACCAAGCCTCTAGCTTGTTTAACAAGCTTGAGACTTGGATTTCTATAAGAGGGGACGTCCATCTCCCTTTCCAGAGGTTCAGAAAATTTGGATAGAGATATACATATCCCTCTCTCTCTATATTTCTCTCTCTCTCTCTCTCTCTATATATATATATTTGTGTTGTTTGTGCCTTAAAGTGGTTTTTCTTCACACTTTTGCACACAAACACCTAGTGAAATACCTTCACTATTGAGCTGAGGTTCTTGGAGGTTGCATTTGAGTAGTTTTGGCTTGGTTTTTGCCTCTGAAGTTGCTATCCTAAAGTTGTTCTTCAATGGTGAGTTTTTATCCCCCTTAGAGCTTTGTTGTAGTTGCTTATTTAGCCATCTTTGCATGTTTCTTTTGGCTTAACTTTCAACTGTAAAATGCTTCATTTTTAAGTGCTTGAAGTGTTTTTTTGACACCTCTTTGGTGTTGGGGGTGGTCTACCCCCTTTTGTGCCTTGTTTGGCTTTGTTTTGTACCATCTCTTTAGGCCTTTGAGATCACTTTCTCTTGGCCTTTTAACCACTGAATTCTGGAGGAATTTCAGTGGTGGAAAGTGTGTTTTGAGGCCCCAAATAGGAGGGCGTTGTCCCCCCCTTCCCTTCTCTTATTTGCTTGTGTTGGTGGCTCACCAAAAGAGCATGTATTTCTATCTTCTTGAGGCTTTGTTTGAACACTTTTTTGTGATTTTTCAAACCTTCCATGACTCTATTTTTGGTTTTCTTGGTCACCTCTTGCATGCTCCTTGTACTTGTAGTATAATCCTACTTGTAGCTTTGCAAAGTAGCATGTCTTTCTAGCATGTTGAGGCTCTATCTTAGCATGTTTTTGTGACTTTTCTAACAAGTTATAACTCTGTTTTGAGTTGGTTTGATCATTTGTTGCATGCTTCATGTACTTGTAGTGCAATCCTCCCTATAACCTTAACATGCATCATGCTTTGGACCATCTTTTTAGCATGCTTTTGGCTCCACTCCATGAAGCTTTTACTCATATTTTGCCATGATACAACTCTGTTTTTGGTTGGTTAGAGCATCCCTCATTTGCTCCTTACACTTGTAGTGTAACCATGCTCATTGGCCTTGCATGCTTGGTGTTTTGGCTTACCATGCTAGCTTATTTTGGCTTCATTCAATGCATGTTTTGGCATTGTTTTGACCTGCCTTGGGACTATTTTGGGTCATCTTGGCTCTTTGGGCTTGCTTGATATGGCTATGGTGCAAGTACCTTTGCTAGCCTTAAGCTTTGAGCCTCCTAGCATACCTCATTTGTCATATGTGCATGTTTTGGCATCACTTGGAATGATATTTCAGAGCATATAGTGTTGTCACACTCCCATGTTTTTCACTCTTTAAGTGCTCTTGAGAGTTGTACTCTTATGCCTCAATCATGAGCCATTGCATGAGTATCATCATCTTGCCTTTCATGCTACCATTTCAGAGCACTTTGGCCACTGTTTTGTCATACATGAGGTTAGTTTGGGCCTAGTTCGGTCCATTGAGTATTGCATTACATAGCCCTTGTGTTGTATCCTTCATTAGCTTTCATGCTTAGAGACTCTAACTTGCCATGCTCATGTTGTTTCATATTGTTGCATTGCTCATTGTGTTTACATGTTGTTGCATTGCATGCTATTTGCATGTTTGTTGCATTGTATTGTGTTTGGATTGGAAGTTGATCCAAACACGAGAAACGATGGGCATTTCATACTTAAAGTGATGAAACGTACCTCATTCCTTAGGTCACCGACACCTTTGATCATGTATGATAAGGTGGAGGTTCATCGAGTCCTATGTGTTATTTGTGTGCATTCATCGACATTGACTTGTGCAACTTGGCCTTTTGGCCATCATGCATTGAGATGCGTGATTGATGGCTCGAGAGCGGAGCACTAAACTCCTTTGAGCTTGAGACATGATAAGGAGTGTAGTTGCACACACATTTTTTTGCAAATACACTGTCATGCCTCTGTTTGTCCTCTGGTGCAGCAAAAGAAGAAATTGCAAGAAGCAGTGGCCGACCGGCCATCAAAGCTGCCGACCAGCCACTAAGAATGCCGATCGACTATCAAAAGTGGCCGATGACCATTAACTTTGGCTGATGGCCATCCCTCTTGGTCGACCATCTCTCAGTATATTCCTAAAGTGGGTCAGAAACATTCTGGAAGTTGGCATAATTTTCAGAAGTCCAAAAGAGTGCAAACAGAGGCATCATGAGGCACGGTAGTGGATTTCGGAGCGAAGCCAACCGAGCATGCATATCCCCCTCGCTTCCCGAGGCCATCTATTTAAATTGCTTAGCTAAACTAGTTCATTAGTGTAGTTATTTTGTAATTAATTAGCTTAGTGTAGCTAGTTAGTTGATTTATTCAGACCCTCCGTCGAAAGGGCAAATATTGTAATAAGTGTGCGTGTGTGTGTGAATGTCTTCCAACCCCACGTCTTTCTCCCTTTTATTTACCAGCTTTTGATGGTTAGTCTTAGGGCATGTTTCAATTAGCATACTTATGCTTTGCATGCGTGCATCATTCATTCGTATTGCAGGAACCGAGCTCGGCGCATCATTCAAATTGTATTGAATTTCAATACTTACTTGAATACATGTTTCAAAGCATGTTATCGAGTGTTGCATTCATATGCCATCTTAGAATAGCCGAGCCTATTTAGTTGCATTCTTGCATATGTTGCATTAGGCATCTTAACATAGCTAGGATCATGTATGATTACTAACTAGCTTTTGTTTTGGCGCGGAGTACACTGTGAGTGTTTACGCTTTAGCATCCTTGCATGTATGTAAGTGATTGCCATGATAGCATGCTTGCCATGAGGCTATGTGCTTATGTGTTTAACTATATGAATGCCTGTGGATGAAGGCTTTATTGCTTGAATTGGGACAATTCATCAAAATGTGAGTTTTAAGCCCACTTGAGGGTGGCAAATCCGCACTTTAGCCTACTTGAGGGTAGCAACTTCAAACCATTTTCGAAAAACAAACATGAGATATTTTGTTCCAACTCGAGTGATTTAGTCTATAATTGTATGTTGTGTGCATCATGTAGTAAGTTAGATTAATAACCGGAATAAGAACACATGTGTTTTCAAAAACAACATATCATGTTAGTAGAGGCCGATCCTTTGATCAGGCGAGCGGGAGTGCTCATTTCAGGACCTTCCCCTCTCGTACCTAACGAGTCAGGGTTTCCTAAATTTCTGAAAACAAAATATATAGGTGGCGACTCTAAAATCTGACAAAGCAGTCCATGTTTGGCACTTCTTGATTAAAATCGATTTTCCAAAACGATTTGCCGAATTTGGACTCTTTGGTGATTTATCATCTTACATTGCACTTTGTGAGGTTAGATTAAGAACCGTGACAGGAGTCCGAACTATAGTAGCTAGAAGTACAATTCGCGTCCTTGCGCGCAGAGCGGAGTTCGGGCGGTCTACAAGCGAGAGAGAAAAAATTGCCGCACGTGTGGGTTGGACCCCGCACGTGTGGGAAATTTTGTGAATTTGAGTTTTGCACACTGCTTTAAAAGCAGGTGCAGGGGTGCGTGCGGCGATTCTTTGAAAAAAAAAATTTATTTCCTTCAAATTTTGTTTTGTTATGTTTATTTATTATTATTTTTAATTTACTTCCTTATTTAAAATAAATAAATAAATAAACAAACAAATAAATTTTAAATAACAATAAATAAATATACTTTTTTATCACTTTATTTATTTTTATTTTCAAAAAACAATTAATATAAAAAAAAAAAAGAAAAACAAAACAAAACAAAAATTTGAACATTAGAAAAATATATATATATATATATATATATATTTATATATAAAAATAAAAAAAAATAAATAATAAAATAAAATAAAATAAAAATCGTAATTTTTATTTATTTATTTTTCTATTTTTGTCTTTTAAAAAAAATATTATCAAACCCAAACCCACTTCTCTCACACTCATTCACCAATTCTCTCTCTCTCTCTCTCTCTCTCTCTCTCATCTCTATCTCTATCTATCTTTCTCTCTCACAACCCCACAAACCCACCCACTCACCACACTTCACCATCACCAAACTTTCAACTCTCAACTCTCAATTCTCAACTCTCAACCCTCCTTCCTTCTTCCTCATCAACATCTCACTGCCGACATCACTATTTCCTCTCTGTCAGTCGAATCTTCGGCGACCACCATTTTTTTCGGCGACTCATTCTTCTTTCTTCCTCTTTTTCCACTCTTTTAAGGTAATTTTTCCTTTTTGTGTAGATCTGTGGGTATAGGAGTAGATTTGTAGAATTTTTGTTTGTTGTTCATCTTTGGTTCATCATAAAAAAATAAAAAATAAAAAATAAAAAATCGAAAATCTGGCCAAGAAGACGATGGGCGCACGTGCGGCCCTCTCCGGCGCATGTGCGGTCCAAGCCAAAAAAAAAAACTCAGAAATAAAGGTACTGATAATAATAATAATAATTTAGCTTATTTTTATTTACTATATTTGTTTAGTTTAAATTGTTTAGTAGTGATTCTCTTAGTTTCATTAGTTAGTGGATTGTTGTTTTTATTTTTATTTTACTTGTTAGTTAGTGATTTTATTTTTATTTTTATTTTATTTTATGATGTAATTGTTCATTTAATTGTTAAGTAGTTTAGTTTTTATTTTTATTTTATTTTATTTTCTCTAAATTTTTATTTTATTTTATTTTCTTCTATTTTAGTAGGCAGACAAAAAAAAGAAGTTTAGTTTATTTTATTTTATTCTATACTTTAGTTTATTTTGTACTATAGTTTACTTCTTTTATAGTTTAGTTTAGTTTATTTAATGTCATTTTTATTCATTTATTTAATTCTTTTCGTTTTTATATAAATAAATACAAAAAAAAAATTGTGTGAATTGCATGTGGTACATCAGTGGGCAGACTGGTGCTTTAATATTTTATTTGATTCTCATGCTGGTTTCACGGGTATATGTGTTTATTGTTGATGTGTGCAGGATATGAGCCGACGTATTTCCGCTCGGGCCTCCAAAAAGGCCAGAGGTTCCACCTCTTCGGCGCCACCACCGCCACCGTCACCACCATCCTCGCCACCACCACCGGGTGACTTGCCACGGCCGGAGTGGGCTTCCTGCCCGCTTAACAAGCTCACGCAGTTTAACATTCCATATTTTCGATGTGACACGGACACTACTTAGGCCGTTGAGCAGCTCTAACTCCGGCAACAGTTAGGTGTTTGCACTGTGACAGTGCCCACTTATCCTCGTCTGGTACGACTTTTCTACCAGAACCTGTATGAGTCACTCACCGAGGATGGACTGCTATCTACCATTGATGGTCATATTGTCCACATCACCTCATCCAAGATTGCCACCACGTTAGGGTTTTTCGCCAAGCCAGAATATCAGCCCTTCCCGGAAGTTGAGGATCGAGAACCCATACATAGCCTCATCCAGCAATACTTCTCAGGGGCCCACAGTGACAACAGTTTCACATGCTTGCGGCGGAGCAAGCTATCTAGTCACTTGCTATTTATTGATTTTGTGGTCCATAAGAATGTCCTTCTACTTGGGCATAGAGCTGAGCGCCATTTGGAGTTTGTTCGGGTTTTACACGGTTATCAGCATGGCTATTAGGTCTCGCTTGAGCATATCATCTGGATGCATTTGCAAAAATTTCTGCAAAAGGCAGTTCGGCCTGAACCTATGCAGAACCTGACTTGGCCACTACCATCTGCCAATTTGTTAACACTTGTGTTTGAGCTGATCGGTCTTCCCATTGTTGAGAATGAGGAGATTGATAAAGCGTATCTGACTTTCGGCCAGCGGAAATGGCAGTATAACATATCTCGCATCCCGCAGCAGGTTGGTGCCCCAGCTGATGAGGCCCAGGACCCCGTACATGACCACCCACCTCATCCTGTTCCCCCCAAGGGGACCCACTCTACATGACTCGCGAGGAGTACTTATAACTTCAGCACTCTGTGGATCAGGTCCACAATACTCTTCGTGATCACCACCAGAGTCTCATGGAGTTGCGCATGGATTTTCAAGCACATCGAGACTATTCTCAGGCGACCTTCGACCAGCTACACGCCCGCCAGCTCGACATCCAGCAGCGGGTTCAGGATGAAGCCTTTGAGATGCGATCTTTGATGCAAGCCTTGTTTGCCCAACATTTCCCGCCACCACCGCCACCGGCTTCTCCGTAGTACCCACTGTATATTGCTTTATCTTTTTTATTTTTATTTTTATTTCTTTTCAGTTATTTCCTCTTCTCAAAAAAAAAAAAAAAAAACAGTTGAGTGTGTGCGCGTTACTATATGCCTACGTGGATGTGCACCTACAATCTTTAGTAATCTTCTCTCATTTCTCTTTATTTTTCCATTGAGGACAATGTTATATTCAAGTTGGGGGATGAGGGTTATATTTTCTTTTGTGCATTCCTATTTGGCTCAATCATTCATGCTTATACCTGTTTCACTTGATTGCATTACTTCACTTGATGTGACTTGTTGCTAGTAGGGTGATGATATTTGTATATGTTAATTGGGGAACATAGTAGACATGTATGAAAAGGATTTATTGGGTAGATACTTGCATGTGATGTTTGCACTAGGGGAGTCGTTTGTGCTTGTGGTATTAGTACACTTGTCATAAGTATGCCATAATTCATATGAACACACTCTCATAGCGGTGACCTCTTTATTATAATCCCTGGTGTACATCATTGATAATAGCTAGGTTGCATAAAAGAATAAATGAGGAGCCAAGATCCTCTTAAAAAAAAACGCTTCACTTGTTTAGGTTCGTAGCCTTTTTAACTCGTGTTATTACGCCCGTAGGGGTGTCTTTACACCTAGTGCCCTAAAACCGTCTGGTTTGGGAGTCATTGGCCCAATACTTGCTACATGGGTTAATTAGAAAGCTTAAGGAACTTAGACATTGCACAGTTAAGGAAAAAATAAGGAGAATGACTTGTTTGGATTCGTAGCCTTTTCAACTCGAGTTATTAAGCTCGTAAGGGTGTCTTTACACCTAGTGCCCTAAAACCATCTGGTTTGGGAGTCATTGGCCCAATACTTGCTACATGGGTTGATTAGAAAGCTTAATGGATCAGAACATTGCACCGTCATTTTTAAAAAAAAAACTTGAGAATCTTGGCTGCAACAAGTTAGTTTTCTGTATATATGTTGGGTGTTATTATGAGTTACTCTGGGCTATTATAGTGGACAGTTAACTAATATGGAGATTGCACTTTACACCAAGAGTACTGATGATTTATCTACTAGCATGCACAAGTACAGGAGACTTTACTTTTGTATTAACTGAATTGTGATTTTGACTCAATAGGTTCCTTCATGCTTGTCCACTGTGCCTTTAATGACTCATTATGTTTTAATATCACACTGTAGTGGCACATAAGTTGATTGCTAGGTGGAGTAGTGTGGTTAATTGTTGGGCGTATATGAATATGAAAATGTTTGTGGGTATCATTACTGGAAACCCTCACAAGACTTTACTCGTCCACTTGGAGTAACTTTGTGGTTTAAAGGCTTGTTGCATATGCTAAATGTAACCGCTTTCCGACGAAAGAGGAAATAGCTAGATTTTGTTTAATTTTATTTTTTTTATCACTTGCTTGAGGACTAGCAAGTTGTACGTTGGGGGATGTGATTAAGGCCAAATTGTACATCATTAAGGCCGTTAATTAGGATCTCTTAACTTTACTTGCTTGTCAAAATGTATACTTTATGTGTGTTGAATGTTAATCAGGTTGTACATAGTCAGAGCATAAAATGGGCAAAAAGACAGAATTTGGAGAGAGTTGACTTTCTCGCACGTGCGTTGACTTTTTCTAGGAAAACATGCCAGATGTTTTAAACCTGTTTGGAAAGACACCAGAAGTATAAATAGGCAAGAAAAAGGCTGGATTAGGGCTCTGAAGTTGTTTTGTCAAGAAAGGGAGGCTAAGGTTTGAAAAGAAGAGGAACTTGAAGCTTCAAGCATGTCTCCCATGGTGGCTTCTTCTCCATCTACCTCCTTTCACTCCTCCATGAGTGGCTAGTCTCCTTTTCTAGGGTTTTGATGAAACCCTAGCCATGTAATAGGTTTTTCTTTTTGGATAAAGGTTTGAACACTTGTATGGTGTTTTAGAAGTTTCATATATATATATATATATATATTCCATTATTTCTTCAAATATTCGGCTTTCTGTGATTATTGAATGTTTTTCATACAAGAGTTTTCCATTCTTTCGCATTCAAGGTATGAGACGAATCATACTACGAGAGACGAGTCGTATCACTACCTTAGTTTAGAGTGAATGATTCGTACTACTTGAGATGGTTCGTGCTCATACATTGAACGTGATGATTTTCTTGTTAAATGCTTTGAACTTGTAGTTATAAAGCTTTATTCTGTTTGAACCATAACATAATTGTTTTCAATTTGAAAACCCTATTTACATGACTAGTGGTGGACTCTTCGCCCTAGGTTTTTCCCCGATTCAGTAAATTCATTTTTAGTTATAATTGATAATTTAATTATTTAGTTTAATTTATTCGTTATTAAATTAGGTTATGATCAATCATTTTTTTCATCAAAATTAATTTAGAAATTTATCAATTAAATTAGTTTAATTTCACAATTGTCCCTGTGGATCGATACCTGGACTTGCCATTATTCTAAAAGAATTTGGTGTAGTTTAGTGTTTAATTTTGGTGTGTTCAACGACCTATCAGTGGTGGCCTTCGCTGTACATGCTATGGCCTGACCGCTCGTGCGATGGAGCTAGCCGCTCCTGCAAGCAGAATGCAACTTAAAGCAAAAGAGGGTTGGCCACTCGAGTGGTGGCCAGGCCGCTTGATTGGTCTGGGTGCAAAACCAATCCGAAATCTACTAAAAACATGGACCTTTTCCCTTTTGCAACCTCAACTTCATTGTATACAAAACAAGGCTAAAAACACATGGATTTAAACATTTCCAACTTCAAATAAAGACCATGGCTTCAAATCAAAATTCATGACTTTAAATCAACTTTCAAATTCCCATGTAAAAACAAATCAACTCTTGAATTGAAATATAACTTTAGAAACATGCAAGTTTGAGCTCCAATTCTCCAAATTCATGGAGTTTCTTTCTCAAATCACAAGAATCGTGCAAGAAAACATATGTAAGTTCAAGAAATCCATGAGAACTTACCATACATGCTAAATGAAACTAATTCTTACAATTCATCCCTTTTAAACTTTTATGAGTTCACATCATCAATTTACACTCTTAAATCCCTAATTATATATGATGTCCTCTTTAATTCAACTTAGAATCAAGAGATTAGGGATGGATTCTGACCTTAGAGGGTCAATTTGGTGAAGATTTGCTTAATTTCTTTTTTTTTTCTTTTTCTTCTTGGGCTCTCTCTAGAATTCTCTTTCTTTTCTCTCTTTTTCTTCATCCTACTCTTAGTCTTTAGAACTCTCTCAATCCCTCTCTCTCCCCAAATTTTTTGTTGAAGCTAAAGTCACCACTAAGGCTCATATATATATATATATATATATAAAAAATAAAATCCAATTAATTCATTATGAATTAGATTTTTACAAAACTTCATATTAGGCTCTAAAAATCATGCTACTCATAAATATTTAATCAGTTTTCGTTTCTAGTCCCTCTAAGACCTTCAATTTTTAGTTTAAAGTTATAATTGCAACATATTTTTCTGCAATCAACAGATATAAATCCAAATCTTTCTAATTCACATTATTAGACATGTTATTTCACACCAAACACATAATTAATTAGCACATAACAATGCAATTAAATGATTATTTAATCAAATACATGTTCGGGTCGTTACAATATACATTTTATACAGTCTCTTGAGATGAATGCATATGTTATGTTATGTTCAAAACATATATCTCTTTCTTTTGAAAATCTTGTGCACGATGCAAGTTGAAAATACAACAATTCAATAACTTCAATGTAGTTTCAAGGGATGGTAAATACGCCACAGGTAATCCCTAGGTTAGTGTCTGCAAGTAGGCATATCAAACACGACCAATCGCCACTTTACCGGTTGCTAATTGGAAGGCACGTGGTACCTCCTCTGTGCGTGTTTTTGGTCTTTCACTATGGACACTCAAGCTAACTTAATCAATACCAAACTACACCCCCTATACAGACTTACCAACGTATTAACCCCAAAACAATTTGAGATGATCTTGTTTCACAAAACAATTCCTTTCTTAAAGCATTAATTTCCAAATGCAAAATTCAAAATCAATGATAACAAAGATGAAATAGAATGGCAATACAACATGTAACAATGCATTAATATAGTTCCATTTCCAATTTTCACCACACAGTCCTCCATGGTGATCAAAATTCCCACATCTCTTATCAATATAACATCATAATATATATATATATATATATATATATATCCTCCAAGAGATAATATAGCAACATCGTCATGCATACATTTCCACATATTAATCATCATTTTAAACTTAATCATTCCAAGACAACCCAATACAAGCTATTAATCAAGCTTCAAAATCAAAAATTCTCATTTCTCGATGAATCCCTCATTTGATACAACTATAGAAATTTCTCCACCATTTATTCACATAACAGTTTATCAAGCATGAAATTCACAATATCTCAACATCTTTCCCAAAATTTCTAAATTTCTACCATTTCCATCAAAACTAAGTTTTTGCCCCATTTTTGAAAGGATTTTTCCAAAACAACACTCACACTTTAGAATATAGCTCATACTTTCAAAGTTTGGAAAATATAAAGAAAATCCACTTTGAAAACCCATCAAGAGTTCATGAACCCAAACCATAGTTCAAACATGAAAGAAATACTCCAAACAAGCATAGACTTGCAAAAATGTATATATAACTCTAAGAATGTCCCTACCTCAAGCTTGGGAGATGAATGAGATGAGGAATCGAGATGTGGTCGGTCATTGTAAAGTAAAGTAGGACGGGTCATATCTCAAAAGGATGTGGGCGGTGCGACCCTGTCCTTGAAGATTTAAACACCCAACGTATTCAAGAGCAACCTTGACCTGATGTAGAACGACTTTGTCCTTGGAGGTGAGGGATTTCTTAAGATCGTTGCCTGCAAGAGATGAAAATGATGATTAGCCTATGGGTAAGTCGATTAGCAAAGAACTAAAAATAATAGAGCCACTCTGCCACCTGGTTCGCCCATCTGCCTAAGCACAGAGTTTGAATGCTCATTTCCTTCGCCGAATTCTTAGTTGCCCCGAAAGGCAACCATCACCTCATCCACCCTTTTGTCAGAGCTGGCAAGCATGGTTACTAGGTGGTGGTCGGTGTTTTTGGCTCTTAAAAAGTAACACCCTTTTCGACCATACAATTTGGCAAGGGCATAACAGTGCCGAATGGTAGAAATTCCTAAGTTCAAGTTTAGTTTGCAGTTCAACTCTACTATGCCCATTACTATTTGGTAAAAATTTACATTGGGTTGAAAATGAATGTGGTCCCAATAGTTGAGAACAGCTCTAAGGAATGAATGGAGGGAGAAACAAACTTCACCCTTAGTAATCGCCAGTAAAGGAAAGACAATGGTGTTAACGTCAGCCCTCTCCACGCTCACTTCCACATCTCCAATGAGGGTCAGTTGAACATTGTCGGGGATCAAAAAGTGACGACGGAAGGCGAGGATCCTACCCTTGGACAGTAGGGCTTTTAGGTGGTTGGCCATAGTGACAAAGTAAAATGTGAAAAGAAAAAAAACAAAAGGAGGAGGTAACCGAAGAAAGACGGACCAAAAATCTCAAGAAAAAGATGAAATAAAGAGTTAGACTAAAAGAACTTACAAGTTGAAACAAGGAACTTGCGAACAATAGAGAGAGAGAGAGAGAGAGAGAAAGAGAGAGTAGAGGGAGCAGAGCAGTCAGAAGTAATAAGTTGAAGATGAAAGGTTGGGAGGACGCCAGCACAAAGTCCTTTTAGAAACGGAAGGGCGAAATATTTTCAAATCACATTAAATGAATGGAAATCACAAAGAGGCGGGAAATTGCAATCATTTCACATCGCATCCCATCTGACGTGTTAGTAATAAAATAGCATGCCCATGATGTACCCAAATTTCTAGGTGAAGAGTACAACTAATTTTGAAGTCTATGAATATGGCCTAAAAAAGAAATCGAACACGCAGCCCACTATGAGTTAACTCGGTACTCGGGAGGCAATTGTGGGAGTTGAGTAATTGTGGGCCAAACAAGGCCGAAGCCTGTTTAAAATGGGCTAAATAAGGCCAAAGCCCACTAGACTATGTCTTCTTCGAATAAATGTCCAATTAAGCACGAAAACGTCGGGAAGCGCCAAATTACAGGTTGGGCGAGTCAGCATGGACCCATCAAGTGGGACCAGAATGTCCTTTTTGAGGAAGTATAGTAAGGGGATTGGCACTAATAGGATGATAATGAAGGGTAAGCTGCATAGAGTGGAGATCAAGGAGAGTGACTCTATAAAAGGATGAGAGAGACTGGAGAAAGAGGTATGTAAAAGAAGAAACCCGAACCTTAAGAAACCAAAAAAACACCACCCCTTCTACAAAAACTGACTTGTCCGTCGGAGTGCTAATTTCGGTACCACCATACGAAATTTTATTCTCATTTTAGGTCATTACTGAGAAGATTATTCAAGGGCTCGTTCGGATTGAAGGAGTATTCCATTATCCAATTCCACACACAAATTACATTTATTATTCACTTTTTTAGATACAAATATAATTTGATGAAAGGGCTACTGATATCCAGTCAACTTAATTTTTCACAGTTGTAGTCTACTTAATATACTCTAAAAAGTTAACGGTTTGCATCATTGAAATTGGTCCTAAAATGTGCCTAATAAACCGTGTAATAGTGGGTAGCAACCCAAGTCCTCTCTCTCTCTCCTTCTCTCTCTTATTTTGCATTTATTGAATTCATTAATTATTTTTCATTGCAAGATAAAATATATTAATTTATTAGAATAATTAATTATTAAACTGTAAAAATTGATTTATGTTTATTTTCTCAAAATTCTCGAATGTTAAAATTATTCTTTTGGTACTTTAGTTACAAACCAACTTAATAAGAAAGACATTTAAAAAATTATTGTGTTTTATTATATAGACTAAAGTAGTTTGAGTGATGTTGCTTTACAAGCATGTTAATGTGCTTTGTGTTATACATGGCCAATGAACACAGTGGATTTGGATGTGTTACATATGGTAGGAGTGTGAGATAAGTTGACAGCGTGAATCTTTAACGTTCACTTAGCAGCTTTTTTGTATTCTCAACTTTATTGTCACAGCTCCATTGGAGAGGTTGAATGTGGTACATGTTATTGTCTAGGTGTACAACTAATTAAGTTGGCATAACAGTATTTAATTTTGGGGTGTCATCTTCTGTTTAATATTGTATAGTATCTTAAATTTTATACTTTGATTTTACCATTCTTAATTTTTCAAATTGTTAAACAGTTAAGACGAGTTATATTTTTTTTCATTTCACTGTTGTTAAAAAGGTTAGTATTGCTAATTTGTATAAATTGTAGCTTTTATTATAGCGATTCTAGTTTCAGACCCGACCCATTTGATATTTTGGACTCGGGTTTCATGACTCTATATTGTTGTTCATGTCTTATTTCCCTTATACTTCCTTGAATTTTGGTTATTGGATCGTAGTTGTTATGTTTGGAACAAGTTGGTTGCTCGTTTTTCAAAACTTTGTTGCCTAGATTTTTGCCCCACTATTCGAACGCCACATCTTGTGCTCGAGTGGGCTTTGTAAACTCTCAGTATTTTTGCAGACTTGCAAAATATTGGAAGAGTGTATTCTACACTCGAGCGGCGTTTTCTAAGCTCGAGTGAGTGGGCGCTCGAGCGGCCAATCTTGAGCTCGAGCGATGTCCTTTGTCTACAAAACTTCTGAAAGTGCGTATTCTGTGCTCGAGCATCACTTCTTGCGCTCGAGCAGACCAATGTGTTTGACGCTCGAGCGTCACTTCTCACACTCGAGCGTACTGTGTGTATATCAGTTCGTAATGAGGTCATTTTACATCACTTTTTCACTTCTCTCTCTCTTTACGTTTCAAAAACCCTAGATCTGCAGCTCTTCTCTCTAAAACTCATTCTTTCTATACATTTTCACCTAGATCCGTGGGTTTCTCTACCCTTGTGCCTTTGTTAAAAAGATAGAGCATCTCAAGATCTTCATTTTGATTCGAATAGAGTTGGGTTCGAGCATCTTTGGAGTTTCATCCTTGCTTGGCTTGTCTTCTCTCTTTGAGGTAGGGATTTTCTACACCTTCATATGATTTTTAACTTAATTATGAGTTGTTGTGTAACAATGATGGAATTTGGGTGTACTATGAACAAACCTAGGGTTTGGGGAATTAAATCAAAAGAGGGGTTTCTAAGTGAATGAGTTATAAACGGTTATAGGATTGAATGTGAGGTTATACTGTGACAAAATAGTTGATTTTGGCATTTTGGATTGATATTAGGGAACGATGGAGTTTGTCCCTAAAATGTTACAAATATTTATTTTGTATAAATAAATGGAGTTGGTATTGAAAATGTGAAATTGAATGGATGTTAACATAAATGGTGGAGAAGAATATGTATTATCACTCATCTATAAAATTTTGAATAAACTATCTGTATTGAGATTGTATATTTCTTTAAAAATATCTGTGTTAGGCTATTGGTGGAGGATAGCTATGATTGTTGTAGAAATTGCATGAGGATTAGGTGAATTGAAACATCTCTTGTTGGTTGTCATTGAATATGATTGTGTTTTAAATACGATACATATGTATGATGTTTGGGAGGAGATAGGGGATGTATTCCATTGTTTGGGAGGAGATAAGAGGACGTACTCCATTGTTTGGAAGGAGAAAGTGGATGGACTCCATTGAATTAAGTGGGCCTGTATGTCCAGGGTGAAAGTCCAGAAAATGTTGTTTCTTCTTCGAATAAATGTCCGATTAAGCTTGAAAACGTCGGGAAGCACCAAATTGCAGGTCGGGCGAGTCGGCATAGACCCATCAAGTGGGACCAGAATGTTCTTTTTGAGGAAGTATAGTAAGGGGATGGCACTGATAGGATGATAATAAAGGGTAAGCTGCATAGAGTGGAGATCAAGGAGAGTGACTCTATAAAAGGATGAGAGAGACTGGAGAAAGAGGTATGTAAAAGAAGAAACCCGAACCTTAAGAAACCAAAAAAACACCACCCCTTCTCCAAAAACTGACTTGTCCGTCGGAGTGCTAATTTCGGTATCACCATACGAAATTTTATTCTCATTTTAGGTCATTACTGAGAAGATTATCCAAGGGCTCGTTCGGATTGAAGGAGTATTCCATTATCCAATTCCACACACAAATTACATTTATTATTCACTTTTTTAGATACAAATATAATTTGATGAAAGGGCTACTGATATCCAGTCAACTTAATTTTTCACAGTTGTAGTCTACTTAATATACTCTAAAAAGTTAACGGTTTGCATCATTGAAATTGGTCCTAAAATGTGCCTAATAAACCGTGTAATAGTGGGTAGCAACCCAAGTCCTCTCTCTCTCTCTCTCCTTCTCTCTCTTATTTTGCATTTATTGAATTCATTAATTTTTTTCATTGCAAGATGAAATATATTAATTTATTAGAATAATTAATTATTAAACTGTAAAAATTGATTTACGTTTATTTTCTCAAAATTCTCGAATGTTAAAATTATTCTTTTGGTACTTTAGTTACAAACCAACTTAATAAGAAAGACATTTAAAAAATTATTGTGTTTTACTATATAGACTAAAGTAGTTTGAGTGATGTTGCTTTACAAGCATGTTAATGTGCTTTGTGTTATATATGGCCAATGAACACAGTGGATTTGGATGTGTTACAAATGATAGGAGTGTGAGATAAGTTGACAGCGTGAATCTTTAACGTTCACTTAGCAGCTTTTTTGTATTCTCAACTTCATTGTCATAGCTCCATTGGAGAGGTTGAATGTGGTACATGTTATTGTCTAGGTGTACAACTAATTAAGTTGGCATAACAGTATTTAATTTTGGGGTGTCATCTTCTGTTTAATATTGTATAGTATCTTAAATTTTATACTTTGATTTTAACATTCTTAATTTTTCAAATTGTTAAACAGTTAAGACGAGTTATATTTTTTTTCATTTCACTGTTCTTAAAAAGGTTAGTATTGCTAATTTGTATAAGTTGTAGCTTTTATTATAGCGATTCTAGTTTCAGACCCGACCCATTTGATATTTTGGACTCGGGTTTCATGACTCTATATTGTTGTTCATGTCTTATTTCCCTTATACTTCCTTGAATTTTGGTTATTGGATCGTAGTTGTTATGTTTGGAACAAATTGGTTGCTCGTTTTTCAAAACTTTGTTGCCTAGATTTTTGCCCCACTACTCAAACGCCACGTCTTGCGCTCGAGCGGGCTTTGTAAACTCTTAGTATTTTTGCAGACTTTCAAAATATTGGAAGAGTGTAGAATACACTCGAGCGGCGTTTTCAAAGCTCGAGCGGGTGGGCGCTCGAGCGGCCAATCTTGAGCTCGAGCGATGTCCTTTGTCTACAAAACTTCTGAAAGTACGTATTCTGCGCTCAAGCATCACTTCTTGCGCTCGAGCGAACCAATGTGTTTGACGCTCGAGCGTCACTTCTCACACTCAAGCGGACTGCGTGTATATCAGTTCGTAATAATGTCATTTTACATCACTTTTTCACTTCTCTCTCTACTTTTCAAAAACCCTAGATCTGCAGCTCTTCTTTCTAAAACTCATTTTTTCTATACATTTTCACCTAGATCCGTGGGTTTCTCTACCCTTGTGCCTTTGTTAAAAAGATAGAGCATCTCAAGATCTTCATTTTGATTGGAATAGAGTTGGGTTCGAGCATCTTTGAAGTTTCATCCTTGCTTGGCTCGTCTTCTCTGTTTGAGGTAAGGATTTTCTACACCTTCACATGATTTTTAACTTAGTTATGAGTTGTTATGTAACAATGGTGGAATTTGGGTGTACTATGAACAAACCTAGGGTTTGGGGTATTAAATCAAAAGAGGGGTTTCTAAGTGAATGAGTTGTAAATGGTTATAGGATTGAATGTGAGGCTATATTGTGACAAAATAGTTTATTTTGGCATTTGGATTGATATTAGGGAAAGATGGTGTTTGTCCCTAAAATGTTATAAATATTTATTTTGCATAAACAAATGGAATTGGTATTGAAAATGTGAAATTAAATGGATGTTAACAAAAATGGTGGGGAAGAATATGTATTATCATTCATCTATAAAATTTTGAATAAATTATTTGTATTGAGATTGTATATCTGTTTAAAAATATCTGTGTTGGGCTATCAGTGGATGATAGCAATGATTGTTGTAGAAATTGCATGAGGATTAGGTGAATTGAAACATCTCTTGTTGGTTGTCATTGAATATGATTGTGTTTTAAATACGATGCATATGTATGATGTTTGAGAGGAGATAGGGGATGTATTTCATTGTTTGGGAGGAGATAAGGGGGCGTACTCCATTGTTTGGAAGGAGAAAGGGGATAGACTCCATCGAATTAAGTTGGCCTGTGTGTTTAAGGTGAAAGTCCCGAAAATGTTGTTTCTTCTTCGAATAAATGTCCGATTAAGCGTGAAAATGTCGAGAAGCACCAAATTGCAGGTCGGGCAAGTCGGCATAGACCCATCAAGTGGGACCAGAATGTCCTTCTTGGGGAAGTATAGTAAGGGGATGGGCACTGATAAGACGATAATAAAGGCTAAGTTGCATAGAGTGGAGATCGAGGAGAGTGACTCTATGAAAGGAGCAGAGAGACTAGAGAAAGAGGTATGTAAAAGAAGAAACCCGAACCTTAAGAAACCAAAAAAACACCACCCCTTCTACAAAAACTGACTTGTCTATCGGAGTGCTAATTTTGGTACCACCATACGAAATTTTATTCTCTTTTTAGGTCATTACTGAGAAGATTATCCAAGGGCTCGTTCGGATTGAAGGAGTATTCCATTATCCAATTCCACACACAAATTACATTTATTATTCACTTTTTTAGATACAAATATAATTTGATGAAAGGGCTACTGATATCCAGTCAACTTAATTTTTCACAGTTGTAGTCTACTTAATATACTCTAAAAAGTTAACGGTTTGCATCATTGAAATTGGTCCTAAAATGTGCCTAATAAACCGTGTAATAGTGGGTAGCAACCCAAGTCCTCTCTCTCTCTCTCTCTCCCTCTCCCTCTTCTTTTGCATTTATTGAATTCATTAATTATTTTTCATTGCAAGATGAAATATATTAATTTATTAGAATAATTAATTATTAAACTGTAAAAAATGATTTATGTTTATTTTCTCAAAATTCTCGAATGTTAAAATTATTCTTTTGGTACTTTAGTTACTAACCAAGTTTATAAGAAAGACATTTCAAAAATTATTGTGTTTTATTATATAGACTAAGTAGTTTGAGTGATGTTGCTTTACAAGCATGTTAATGTGCTTTGTGTTATATATGACCAATGAACACAGTGGACTTGGATATGTTACAAGTGGTAGGAGTGTGAGATAAGTTGACAGCGTGAATCTTTAACGTTCACTTAGCAGCTTTTTTGTATTCTCAGCTTTATTGTCATAGCTCCATTGGAGAGGTTGAATGTGGTATATGTTATTGTCTAGGTGTACAACTAATTAAGTTGGCATAACAATATTTAATTTTGGGGTGTCATCTTCTGTTTAATATTGTATAGTATCTTAAATTTTATACTTTGATTTTACAATTCTCAATTTTTCAAATTGTTAAACAGTTAAGACGAGTTATATTTTTTTTCATTTCACTGTTGTTAAAAAGGTTAGTATTGCTAATTTGTATAAGTTGTAGCTTTTATTATAGCGATTCTAGTTTCAGACCTGACCATTTGATATTCTGGACTCGGGTTTCATGACTCTATATTGTTGTTCGTGTCTTATTTCCCTTATACTTCCTTGAATTTTGGTTATTGGATCATAGTTGTTATGTTTGAAACAAGTTAGTTGCTTGTTTTTCAAAACTTTGTTGCCCAGATTTTTGCCCCTCTACTCGAACGCCACTTCTTGCGCTCGAGCGGGCTTTGTAAACTCTCAGTATTTTTGCAGACCT
This sequence comes from Camellia sinensis, assembly GCF_055761805.1. Classification (NCBI taxonomy): domain Eukaryota; kingdom Viridiplantae; phylum Streptophyta; class Magnoliopsida; order Ericales; family Theaceae; genus Camellia; species Camellia sinensis. The sequence continues at coordinate 105,808,614 of NC_138966.1, forward strand.
GCAAAATATTGGAAGAGTGTATACTACATTCGAGCGGCGTTTTCTAAGCTCGAGCGGGTGGGCGCTCGAGTGGCCAATCTTGAGCTCGAGCGATGTCCTTTGTCTACAAAACTTCTGAAAGTGCGTATTCTGTGCTCGAGCATCACTTCTTGCGCTCGAGCAGACCAATGTGTTTGACGCTCGAGCGTCACTTCTCACACTCGAGCGTACTGTGTGTATATCAGTTCGTAATGAGGTCATTTTACTTCACTTTTTCACTTCTCTCTCTCTACTTTTCAAAAACCCTAGATCTGCAGCTCTTCTCTCTAAAACTCATTCTTTCTATACATTTTCACCTAGATCCATGGGTTTCTCTACCCTTGTGCCTTTGTTAAAAAGATAGAGCATCTCAAGATCTTCATTTTGATTCGAATAGTGTAGACACCCCATTTTTGACCGTCCTCAAGACTTGGACGTCACCGTTTGGACACTCGGTGATTATCCATGTTTGTGTTCGTTTGGAGTTCCCGGAGGTCTCGGCTCGCGCGCCTTGCCTCAGGATCCCCGAACTCGACCGTTTAGTGTCTGGTTTTGCACCAAACACTTGCATCTTGCCCTTGAGAGGTAAGGTGGGGCTTGTAGACCATCCCCACCCATCACCGGCAGTGGCTAGAGGCCACCGGCTGGTGTTTGCTGCCACCGGCAATGTTTATTGCCGGCCGGCACTCTTTTTGGCCAAGATGGCATTTTTGGCCGGCCGATTGCTGTTCATCTGCTTTTGCAGATATTTTTAGACAGCTATCTTACTTTTGCATCCCTCCATACACGTGTATGGAGGGATCTCCGTCTTGAAAAGCTTGTCTTGTAAGCTTTACAAGACAATATAGAGAGGAGCTCTCTCTAAGGCAAAACAAAGAGAGGCTTGGTTAGAGACTTAGGATATTTTTGAGAGCAAGAACAGCCATTGTTAGGGTTTGAGTTCTAGGGTTAGAGTTAGATACACACTCTATCTCTCTTTCCCTCTCTTTTGTTCACTAGGTGCTTTGTGTCTTACTATTGCACACAAACACCTAGTGTTTCACCTTCCTCTTGAAACTAGGGTTCTAAGGGCTTGTTCTTGAGTTTCTTGACTGGTTTGGAGCCAAAGGAGGCCATTGGAGCACCATTTGTGAAGAGGTCATCAAGGGTGAGAATCTAGTCCCATTTTCCCCCATTTTTGCATTGATTTTATACCTATCTTAGAGCTGTTTTTGTGATTATTGTATAACATAAAAAAGTTCTTTTTTTAGGTCCTCTTTATTGTTTATTAAGAGTGTTTTGTTTTTTGAGGGTTGTTGACCACCCTTAGGCCTCAAAAGGCCTCATTTTGAGCCATTTTGTGTTAGCTCCGGGATTTTGGTGTTGAGGTCTCTTCACCACTGAAATCTTGAGGGATTTCAGTGGTGAAGATGATGCTTTGAAGTCCCAAGAAGGAGAGGGCCACCCCCTCTCCTTGTTGTCCTTGAAAATGACATATTTTGGCCTCTTAAGGAAGCCTATGCTTGAGTGTGTGTTGAGCATGTTTGGTTTGTTTTTTTCATGCTTATATATCCATAATATAACATGATTTCAAGTTGGTTTTGGAACTTCATGCATGCTTAGCATAGTTGCCATGCAATGCCTTGTTTATGCCTTAATGTGCCTTAGGTTGTTAGCCTTTGTTGGAGCATGTTTTAGGCTTAGTCTTGTGAAGATTATGTGCTTATTTTTCCATGTTCTAGGTCTGTCCATAAGTGTTTGGGTCGATTTTAGCATGCATTATATAGCTCCTTTGTATTTGGGCTTGTTGGCCTTGAGTATGTGCATGTGTAGCATGGCATCTTTGCATTGTTTTGGTGATTTGGGATCATTCTATATGCCATTTCAGTCCCATTTCCATGCTTGTTTGATTGCCTTGCATGCCTCTTTAATGCTTTGGAAGCATGTGTTGCATGCTCCTTGTTTTGACCATTTGTGCATGCCTTTGTTTTGAGCCATTTAGATGCCATCTAAGTGGTCTTTCGAGCCTTATGTTATGTGCTAAAACTCTGTTTTGGGTCAATAAGCTCATACCATATTTAGTCTTGCAAGTGTATTTCAATGCTCCTTGGATTTGCTTTGAACACTTAGACTATTTGTTGCATGTTTAGCTTCATTTGTTGCTTGGTTTGGCACCATCCTAACATGCATTTTCAATGCTTATGTTGCATGCTAATTGTCCATGATTCCCCCTTTCAAGTGTGCTTGAATGTTGTTTGATTTGTGCTTAAGTGTTGGTCCTTATGTGCATATGTGTGTGCATGCCATTTAGCCCTCACTTTTTAGCACTTTGGCTACTGTTTTAGGCCTATTTTAGGGCTGCCTAATTCATGTATAAGACCACCTTTCCATCTATTTGCATTGCCATATGTATGCTTGTATGCTTGCATAAGTGCCTTGCCATGCCATGTTGCATCCTTAGCTTGTATGCCTAGGTTGCATTACATCTTGCATGCATTCCTTGTCCCTTGACTTGGGTGATAGGGATTGGGGAGTTTTGTTTGATTGGTTTGCATACATTTGAAATCAAAGTTGCATACTTGGTTCTTTGGGCCATCATGCATGGAAATGCGTGATTGGTGGTCTGAGAACCGAGGCACATGTCCCTTTGAGTCATTACAATGATAAGAGACATGGTTGGTGCATACATGCTTTGAATTGTGCTGCCATGCTTTGCCTTGCCCTCTGTTCCTGTGAGTTGCAGGTTCTGCAGGAATACTCTGCCGACCGGCAGTGTAATGTGCCGACCGGCAACAATTTCTCTGCCGACAGATTCAATTTTGTGCCGATGGCCATACCACACTGCCGGTGGCAATCTCAATCAGCCGGTGGTGATCCTCTCTGTCCAAGGGATCAATCCTGAGGCTTTGACAGCCTCCAGAGGAGGAAATGAAGGAAAACAGAGGCAGCCCATGCATGGTGGCGCGCTTCCCGAGGCATTTTCCTGTTTTAATTAATTTATTTAATTTGTAAATTAAATTAGTTAATTTGTAATATTAATTAGCTTGCGTAGTTAATTAATTTGTAATATTTATTCGGTCCCTCCGAGCGAGGGCAAATCTGTAATAAGTGTGTGTGGGTGGTGTGTATGTCTTCCAACCTCACTTCTTTCTTCCCTTTTACTTACCCGCTTTAATGGTTAGTATTAGGGCACGTTTAATTTAGCATACCTTATGCTATGCATGTGTGCATCCATGCATTTGTATTGCATGCATTAGGCTCGGTACATCACGCTAACTGCATCAATACTTCAATTCCCAAACTGAATACATGATAATTGTGCATTTTCACATGACATGTTTAGGATAGCCGAGCCTATTCTAGCAACACTTTGTATGCGATGCATTAGGCACTTAACATGGACTTGGATCATGCATGTTTGCTAACAAGTTCTCTATTTTGGCACGGAGTACGATGTAAGTATTTATGCTTTAGCATCTCGCATGTGTGTGAATGTTAACATGACAGTATGCTTGCCATGCGGCTAGATGCTTATGTGTTAAACTGTTTTGAATGCCTGTGGGTGAAGGTTGGATTGTTTGAGTTGAAAAGACTCGTTGAAATCCGCATTTTAGTCTACTTGCGAGTAGCAAATTCCAAAACATTTTCAAAACCAAACGGATATGCAATGTTTATTTCCAAATTAGGCAATCTAGTCTATACTTGTTTGCTGTGCGCATAACATAGTAATTCTAGGCTAATAACGGGATAAGAACACATAACGTTTTCAAAATTGGATATCACGGTTAGTAGAGGCCGGTCTTCGGACCGGGCGAAAGGGGGTGCTCATAGCTGACCTTCCCCGATCGTACCCAAGCTCCCGAGCCGAGACAACTCCGGTGATGACGGACATGTGGCCTTCGGCACCGAGTCAGGGTTTCCTAAATTCCCTCATTTTAAAATATTTAGGTGGCGACTCTGTATCTGGCAAAGCAGTCCATGTTTGGCACTACTTTTTCAAAAATCTATTTCTCAAAACGATTTGCCAGATTTGGACTCTTTGGTTCAGATTAAGAACCGTGACACAAATCGAGAGTCTGAACTGTAGCGAGGTCCCCCCCCCCCCCCCCCCGCGGGCTTGTTACAAATAGATTTGGGTTCGAGCATCTTTGGAGTTTCATCCTTGCTGGGCTTGTCTTCTCTCTTTGAGGTAGGGATTTTCTACACCTTCATATGATTTTTAACTTAGTTATGAGTTGTTGTGTAACAATGATGGAATTTGGGTGTACTATGAACAAACCTAGGGTTTGGGGTATTAAATCAAAAGAGGGGTTTCTAAGTGAATGAGTTATAAATGGTTATAGGATTGAATGTAAGGTTATACTGTGACAAAATAGTTGATTTTGGCATTTGGATTGATATTAGGAAAATATGGAGTTTGTTCCTAAAATGTTACAAATATTTATTTTGTATAAATAAATGGAATTGGTATTGAAAATGTGAAATTGAATGGATGTTAACAAAAATGGTGGAGAAGAATATGTATTATCACTCATCTATAAAATTTTGAATAAATTATCTATATTGAGATTGTATATCTGTTTAAAAATATATATGTTGGGCTATCGGTAGAGGATAGCTATGATTGTTGTAAAAATTGCATGAGGATTAGGTGAATTGAAACATCTCTTATTGGTTGTCATTGAATATGACTGTGTTTTAAAAATGATACATATGTATGATGTTTGGGAGGAGATAGAGGATGTATTCCATTGTTTGGGAGGAGATAAGGGGACGTACTCCATTATTTGGAAGGAGAAAGGGGATGGACTCCATTTAATTTAGTTGGCCTGTGTGTCCAGGGTGAAAGTCCCAAAAATGTTATGTATACGTAGGTGCCAATTCCCGCGGACGAAAACTTTATAAAATGGCAAATGGAAGTGTTTATGTGATGATTATATCGTTTTGAGAATCTTTGAGTTGTATCCTTAGTATGGTTGCTTGTGATAAATGGAAATAGCTCATGAAGTGAAATAAAACAAATTGAGATAATAAGGAGATTAAGATAGCATGAATTGTGATATAAAACTTGGCACGACAAGGTCTAAAAATGAGTTGTAAAGGATTTTGACACTGGTACCATATATGTGCATCATATTTATATCTTTGTTAAGATTCATATATTGTGTTAGATTATTTCTACTGGGTTTTGGCTCACCCTATTTGGGAAAAATCATTTTCAGGTATTGGTGATATGCCTCTGCCAAGGAAGTAACTTGGAGGGATTTGGAGCAAGTGCTTATATTTTGTTGTATCTATTTTGTATAGCCAAGGGCTTTAAATTATGTTGAGCTTGGCTCATTTTTTTGTTATAACGAAGCAGCAACTTGGAAGGATGTAAGCCATTAGGGCAAATGAATATCTATGTAACTTTCATTCCTACTTTTATTTCTCTCTCATGTATATTAAACTCTGATGAATGAAAACATGTTAGTTCAATTATATTTCCGTTTATGAGATGGGTTTGAGTATTATTTTGGAGCATGACAACTTGGTATCAAAGAGTACTCGATTTGAATACTTGAATATGTGGGAAGTGATTATTACCATAATGGGTTTGTTTCGTTTAGCAAAGACGTGTATGTATAGTATACTTACGTGACAACATGCTTATATGACCATATGGGTATGGGATTTCACTCCTAAGATGTTGATTGGGTCTACGGGTTTCAAGAAGTCCTATTAGAAGAGCATTTGATCATTGCTGTTTCTAATTGGAACTCTGGCAACACCGCAGGACAGTCATCATCCAGGAAGGAAATTCGTATGTGTTTATGTGACTAGGTGCTTACGTGGAGTGGATTAAATGTTGTCTATTGTACCAGGACTTGAGTAAGTTGGCCTCGGCACATTTGTGATTATGCTAATCTTTGGGTTACCCTTATTAGGATGCCTAGACGAGGAAGCGACAATTTTCCTCCTTCCATATGGGAAGAATTGCGGAAAAAATTCGTGGAGTTGCGCCAAGGTACTACACCTTTGGTACAGTTTGAAGCATGGTTTGCTAACTTGTTGAGATTTGCTCCGAAGTTGGTAGAGACTGAGGAACTTCGTTGTTCAGAGTTCACGAGTAGGTTGTGTAACGACATTCGAGAAAGGATTGCTGGGTCTTGGCGTAGAAGTTATAGTGTACTTGTTGAAATGGAGGCTTATGTAGAGGCAACAGTATTAGTCATGGAACGAAGTATGGAGGAGGCCATTTCGGTGACCCCTGTAAGTCGAGGTGTTGGTAGACCTTTTAAGAGACAGAGGGGTTCCAACCCACAGTAGTCCCAGGGTGCACAATCTAGACCTACCTTTCTAGTACCGAGTTTGGGTTCAGGAAAGGGTAAGTAAAGGGGTTTCACTTGTTTCAAATGTGGTCAGTTAGGCCACAAGTCTCCGACTTGCTCACAGAGGAAAAGGGCAGGATTTGTGGTTTAACTAGCAGTTGCACCACTAGGATCATCTAGCCAGCCAAGACTTAGAGTGATCGAGTGCTCGATGGGAGAGCAGTCATTGGGACCCTCACCAGTTCAAACTTCAAACCAGTCACGTATTCAAGGACCAGTTATTTGCTGGGTGTGCAATCAGCCGGGTTATGCTAAACGTCTATGTACCCAATCGAGGACTTCTCTAGAAGTTTCGCAATCTAGTCGGACTCAGCCTTATTCGTCCGGGCAGGGGCAATGTCGTTATGGAAACCAAGCAAGCTAGATTTCGAGGGCCTCGGGAGAGCCAAATTCGCATATTTCGAGGACCTAGTGGGGAATTACGCATTTGTATTTCCGCTTATGAGATGGGTTTGTGTATTTATTTTGGGGCCTGATATTTATACCTATAAATATTAGAGGATTATGATATATCACCAAAATATTATACTGAAACTATTCAATTCCTATGTGATTTTCTATTTAGCTTTATTGGTTCCATTATTTATTAAATAATATGGATCCTACACATACATATGACTTTGATTTGCATCAATATACTTAAGAAGTGAAATAAAGTGGTGAAAAAAAATATAGTGATAAATAACATTTCTCTAAATTGCATTAGATTATTTAATTTGCATTAGTTTGGGATGGAAGTGCCTTTAAGCACGGGTCATTCGCTAGTACTCTAATATGATATGCTTTAGACCATTAAGGTAGAAACACACAAATCAAATATAGAATGGGACATAGATATCTCATAAAAGGTGAGTCTTATATATGAATTTTACATCATGTGAATTTTGTCTTTTGTGAAATATTTGTGTCTTATTCTATATGAAAAATCTAAAATTCCCAATATATTAATTCTTAATTATGTTTGAATTTTAAAAGTGAATATCAATCACAATCAAACAATCAATAACAAAATGACACAATCATTTAACGTGGAAAAAATCACAATTGGAGCGCCTCCAATTGTGATAAAAAATCACAGGCCAAAGTCACAAAACAATCCACTAAGAAGACAAAAAAGAATTATACATGTTTACTTTCAATTATCCAACGAATCTACACCCGGATTGAACTGAACCCGATGTGTCTCTTCCATCGTCATCTTCACCACGAAATTGTTTTACCCAACATTAAATCCACAACGCTAATATCGAATTCACACCGATAAGCTACTTCAAAATCCACCAAAGTTTCAGGCCCAAGTTTTTCAGGATCCACCGAAGAACACATTTCTCTTTTATGAATAAAAGAATAAAGATAAACCCCTTGATGATGTCTATAATGCCCTGCCAAAACATACCGGAACATGCCAAGACAAATACCATAATGTGCTCCAAAAGTCATCTATCTCATTGAACGAGGATTTAAAAGCTTACAATTCAACATTTACATTCCCAAAATATCTTGAATCCACTTTCCAGTTCAACAAACTAGATAGTCTTACAAAATAATAATAAGCCTCAAGGGCATACAAAATAACAAAACAAATTCAAAAGTTTAGGTACAAGACTTTGTACATTAACAGTAAAATATTCTAAAATCCATCTTCCCCAAATTGAACTAGTGCTGATTCCTCTCAAACTCATCAAGGAGGTGGTGTATCATCAATTCGTAAAAAATAAAATAGGGTTGAGCTATATGCCCAGTAGGAGTACATGTAACCACGTATTTAATTATTCAAATAAGCATATGACATCATTGAGACAAAGCACAATAAATAATTTATGTTCACATGTAATTATTGTAAAGCACGTAAGCACCATGACAATTAAATAATCACATTTACATTTCACATCGATCATCATCTTATCAAAGAAAATAACCCATGAGTCCCATGTAAGAGTCCATGTCAAAAACACGAAGTTTCTTTTGTTTAAAAACCATTCTCCACATTTTCCGACTATTATACGGCAAGACGTGGGCACCCAAAATCATTCATTTTTTCACTTTTGCTGGCTACAATACAGCAGGACCAGTGGACACCCAAAAATATTTTCCCTTATTCGCCTACCAGGAAGCCTAGACAGGGTAATTGGGCACCTTTAACTTTCCCCATGCGGGTTCCAACACAACTCACACAACATCAAGACCGACTCTTACTCGGACGGACTCATGCTTAATGAACAATTCAACATTTTTCCATTCAATTATCAACGTTCAACATTGTCAAACATACACTATCACATAACATGCAAAAAAGGAATCACTACCCAAATCACAATTCTATCTCCACAATAATACCTACATATCTCATTTCCTCATTATTCGTAATATCCCAATACTTTAAAGGAATCCTCAATCAAAATGTCATTCTCTACTTGTCACGACCCCAAACTGCCCCTAGTAGTTTGGTGCCGTGATGGCCAGTAATCCGAGATTACCAAAGGCCAACTTTCAAAATTCACACACAATCGGAGTATAAATATATGGGGCTCACAAGTGCGGAAGCAATAATTTAAAATACAAGTGGTCCATAAGAGCAGTGCATAAGTCAAATGGTATGGCATACATCTTTACATAGCCTTAAAACTTGAATACAAATGAAATGAAGTACAAAAATACATATTGCATTTTGATAAAAGGCTTCTCGAGCCGACATGTTCAAAATACATGATCTTCAGGATTGCCGACATAAACAAAAACACTTGAGCCACAAATCATGAAACATAATTTTCTAGTTTGCCGACGTCCTCACTGCCGACATAGCATACATACAAAACACACACAGCTCGGCGAGGCCGTCTTCTTTCTTGTTACTTACATACATACATAGGGAGGGTGAGCCTGGATACTCAGTGAATGGTACAAGTAATAAAGGGGTTAAATGAATGATACCCGAGATCTTTTCAAAACAATACATATTATATCCTTGTCAAAACCATACAAAACATAGCTTAGCTTGGCTTGAAATAAAACATCATTCGAAACTTGGTCTTTCAAAACTTATTTACATACTTAACATACGTCAATCTTAAAACATAACCTCGGCATAACCTTGGTCCTTCAAAACAAAAGCATAACCTCGGCATCGAGCACACCCGTTCATAGTCCGTCAGTGGCCGATATCTTAACAAGGGTGCTACTTAGGCTTAACGTCCCCTAGCACGAAAGGACGGTGCTACTTAGGCTTAAAGTCCCCTAGCACGGAAGGACCCTCAAAACAAGGTGTGCTGCGAAAGTTTAGAATCCTCCAGCACAAGGGACTTCCAAAACAAGATGTCCTGCGAACGTTTAGAGTCCTCCAGCACAAGAGACTTCCAAAACAAGGGAATAATCGACCCAGAATCGATTAGACAAACCCACCCGCATAAGGCAGTCGGTGGCAAGGGAGATATCTCAAACAAGGGTGCTACGAAAGTTTAGAGTCCTCCAGCACGAGGGACCTATGTTACAAAGGCCCGTAGCCCTTTAACACTAGAGTAAAAATCAAGGGTGCTGCGAAAGTTTAGAGTCCTCCAGCACGAGGGACTTTCAAAACGAGATGTGCTGCGAAAGTTTAGAGTCCTCCAGCACAAGGGACTTTCCGAAAATGTCGTCAAAACAAAGCTTATACTTGATACATAAAAATAGGGGTAATCATTCATACTTGATCAAATACTTTTATTAAAACGAAACAAGGCTTTATCAAATCTTTATAACATAACTTTATTAAAAATACCACTCACATAGTTCTTAGGACGTCGGGGTCAAGGCAAAGGTCCAGGTCCTACAAACACATGGCAAAGCATACTGAACATACTTCTCAAAACAAGTCTTACATGCATGTAATTGATCTCGGGAAAACAGGCTGGAAGTCAAAACATTGTTTTACATGTCAGGAAGACATGCTGGGTACCAACCAGGTCTTTGCCGAGGTCCCACACCTCCTGGCCGAGGTGTGGCTACCTAGGCTTCGGCATGGGGCTGCATGCTGAGGTGCGCACAAGCCAAACTAAAGGTGTAAGTGATCATGCAAGGTAGGCCAAGGTGAGACACGATGCTTGGCCTAAGTGTGAGGTCTAGGTGAGAGTGATCTTGGCGACTACACCTCGGGAAGTGAGGTCTGGAGATCTGAGTTTCCACCTGTGAAGAACAGGAAGAACATGAACAGGAAGATCATGAAGAACATGAATGCTAAAATCATAACTTCTTTATTACAAAAATCTGGGATTTCATGCTATGAGTTCGAAAACATGGACCTGGGTAGCCATACTTGAAAATCATATGAAAACAAACACAAAAACATGGGTCTAGGCATGAGCCTTTGGATCAAAACATGACTTTTCTTGAAGAACACATGAATGTTATTTTCTCTTTCTAAAACCGAACTTCAAAGTAATGCATGGCTTACAAATCATATTCAATCATGCAATGCAATAACATAAACATAAAGAACGACAAGAGAAGATTAAGAATCTAACCTTAGAACACGGATCTAACAGTTCGATCTCAAGGAATCAAGCTTGGAAATCTACTCTCCCTCAAGAACTTCTCTCCCTCTTCTAGAGCTTCTCTCTCCTCTTCAAAACAAAGATATAACAAATGATAGGTTTTCTCTCTCTATCCGCTGACTTAACACTCAGCTCGGACACGTGGCAACGGCTGGTTGGTTCTCCTCAAAAAGGTGATAGATTGACAAGACAAGACTATGACAAAGTGTATCTAACAAGCTACCCGGTAAGGCACTCCGGCAAGTGATGATATCGGCTCACAACAAGACTTCGACAACTAAGGTGACAATGACCTCGGCTAGGAAGGACAACACTTGACTAAGCTGTGCCACACCTTGGCCTAGATGTGCCACACCTCGGTCTAGGTCATACCACTCCAGGACAAGGTCACTTAAGTTCAAAGGTAACATCTCGGCCTAGATAATACACATCTCGGCCTTGGTGATGAACACCTCGGCCTAGATGGTGACATCTCGGCCAATATGTCAAGGCGAAGATGGAGGTCAACCAAAGGGGTTCCAAGATACTTCTGGAGTGAAGATGACCTCGGCTTGGAATGATCTAGGCTTAACATAACTTAGGCTTAGCATGACCTAGGCTTAACATAACTTAGGCTTGAGACACCAAGGAAGGAACAAAGCATGCACACAACACTTAAGCAAATCACATGAACTCAAAACAAGGCATGGACCTTACTTAGGCAAAAAAAAAAAACAAGTCACAAACATACATATGCATGCTCAACGAGTCATAATCATACAAATGCTCATGAACATGACTAAGACATAAATGCGGGTTATTACATCCTTCCCCCCTTAAAGAAGTTTGGTCCCCAAACTTCACTTACCTTGTTCTCAAAACGACTCTGGATGTCAAATTCTCATCTCTGCTTATCCTCTTTGGCCTTTACCTTGGGGCAATCCTTAATACGATGACCTCTCTCACCACATCCAAAACATGCTCCAGTTGCCCGAAGACAAACTCCAAAATGTAGCTTCCCGCAACTTGTACATGTCGGCCTGGTGCCACCCTCCTAATTCGCGTTGTTGGGACTATCGCCCTTTGTCTTCTCCTCAGCGTCATCCGGGTCTGCCTCTTCTTCGCGATTGTCGTAGGTCTGCTTCTTCCTCTGATTCTTCCCCGAACTTTGACTTCTGTTCAGGTTGGCTTCTGCAAGGATGGCTTTATCTAACACTCCAGCACACGTCGGCATATTGAGCAAATTAACTTGATCTCGTATTGGCCCTCGGAGTCCACTCTCAAACTTCCTAGCTTTTCTGTACTCGTTGTCGACCATGTGAGGTGCATACCTTGCCAACTCGGTGAAAGCACGATCATACTCTGCCACTGTTTTGCTACCCTGTGTCAACATCTGAAATTCTGTGGTCTTGCGATCTCGGACACTGAGTGGGAAATGCTTGTCATAGAACAGCTCCAAAAATCTGGTCTAAGTCAAGTCTAGATTACCTTCTCGGATCATCATCCACCATCTACGAGCGTCGTCTTCCAAGGTAAATGCTGCTAAGGACACCTTCTGAGCGTCAGTGCTGGGGAAAACCTCGAACAACTTCTCCATCTCAACAACCCATGCTTCTGCCTTCATCGGCTCTATACCTCCATGGAACTTCGGCGGTTTCATCTTCTTGAATTCTCTAATCAGGGTCAATGTGTCATCTCCATACAAAGCTGGCTGCGGAGGCACTTGTGGTACTGGCGGTGGTGGAATTGCATGTCGGCCATCTGTCTGCGCAGCCTGGGTGGAGGTGGTACCGGTGTTCTGATGCCTTGCCTACCTTAACTCATCGGCCAAACTTTCAACCAATCTTCTAATCTGTCTATTCTGTCCTCGGATTGATCTCGGCCAACTGGGGGTCTATCTCTTCTCATAATGCTAGCAGCATGCAGGATGTGACTCTTAGAACAAAGTGAACAAATGGACATAAATGCAAGTGAACATGATCATGCCGATCTAACAAACGCTCATACCGAGATGATGCACACCTTGTCAAGTAGCAAGCAAAATGATGCAATCCTAAGATCATTCTAAGGGACATCCTATGCACTTTAGGACTCAAAGTGTGTGAATAACGTACTATAAGGAACTTGTGCTCTGATACCATTCTGTCACGACCCCAAATCGCCCCTAGTAGTTTGGTGTCGTGATGGCCAATAATCCGAGATTACCGAAGGCCAACTTTCAAAATTCACACACAATCAGAGTATAAATATATGGGGCTCACAAGTGCGGAAGCAATAATTTAAAATACAAGTGGTCCATAAGAGCAGTGCATAAGTCAAATGGAATGGCATACATCTTTACATAGCCTTAAAACTTGAATACAAATGAAATGAAGTACAAAAATACATATTACATTTTGATAAAAGGCTTCTCGAGCCGACATGTTCAAAATACATGATCTTCAGGATTGCTGACATAAACAAAAACACTTGAGCCACAAATCATGAAACATAATTTTCTAGTTTGCCGACGTCCTCACTGCCGACATAACATACATACAAAACACACACACCTCGGTGAGGCCAACTTCTTTCTTGTTACCTACATACATACATAGGGAGGGTGAGCTTGGATACTCAGTGAATGGTACAAGTAATAAAGGGGTTAAATGAATGATACTCGAGATCTTTTCAAAACAATACATATTATATCCTTGTCAAAACCATACAAAACATAGCTTAGCTTGGCTTGAAATAAAACATCATTCGAAACTTGGTCTTTCAAAACTTATTAACATACTTAACATACGTCAATCTTAAAACATAACCTCGGCATAACCTTGGTCCTTCAAAACAAAAGCATAACCTCGGCATCGAGCACACCCGTTCATAGTCCGTCGGTGGCCGATATCTTAACAAGGGTGCTACTTAGGCTTAACGTCCCCTAGCACGAAAGGACGGTGCTACTTAGGCTTAAAGTCTCCTAGCACTGAAGCACCCTCAAAACAAGGTGTGCTGCGAAAGTTTAAAGTCCTCCAGCACAAGGGACTTCCAAAACAAGATGTCCTGCGAAAGTTTAGAGTCCTCCAGCACAAGGGACTTCCAAAACAAGGGAATAATCGACCCGGAATCGATTAGACAAACTCACCCGCACAAGGCAGTCGGTGGCAAGGGAGATATCTCAAACAAGGGTGCTACGAAAGTTTAGAGTCCTCCAGCACGAGGGACCTATGTTACAAAGGCCCGTAACCCTTTAACACTAGAGTACAAATCAAGGGTGCTGCGAAAGTTTAGAGTCCTCCAGCACAAGGGACTTTCAAAACGAGATGTGCTACGAAAGTTTAGAGTCCTCCAGCACAAGGGACTTTCCAAAAATTTCATCAAAACAAAGCTTATACTTGATACATAAAAATAGGGGTAATCATTCATACTTGATCAAATACTTTTATCAAAACGAAACAAGGCTTTATCAAATCTTTATAACATAACTTTATTAAAAATACCCCTCACATAGTTCTTGGGACGTCGGGGTCAAGGCAAAGGTCCAGGTCCTACAAACACATGGCAAAGCATACTGAACATACTTCTCAAAACAAGTCTCACGTGCATGTAATTGATCTCGGGAAAATAGGCTGGAAGTCAAAACATTGTTTTACATGTCAGGAAGACATGCTGGGTACCAACCAGGTCTTTGCCGAGGTCCCACACCTCCTGGCCGAGGTGTGGCTACCTAGGCTTCGGCATGCGGCTGCATGCTGAGGTGCACACAAGCCAAACTAAAGGTGTAAGTGATCATGCAAGGTATGCCAAGGTGAGATACGATGCTTGGTCTAAATGTGAGGTCTAGTGAGAGTGATCTCGGTGACTAAACCTCGGGAAGTGAGGTCTGGAGATCTGGGTTTCCACCCGTGAAGAACAGGAAGAACATGAATATGAAGATCATGAAGAACATGAATGCTAAAATCATAACTTCTCTATTACAAAAATCTGAGATTTCATGCTATGAGTTCGAAAACATGGACCTGGGTAGCCATACTTGAAAATCATGTGAAAACAAACACAAAAACATGGATCTAGGCATGAGCCTTCGGATCAAAACATGACTTTTTTTGAAGAACACATGAATGCTATTTTCTCTTTCTAAAATCGAACTTTAAAGCAATGCATGGCTTACAAATCATATTCAATCATGTAATGCAATAACATAAACATAAAGAACGACAAGAGCAGATTAAGAATCTAACCTTAAAACACGGATTTAACGGTTCGAACTCAAGGAATCAAGTTTGGAAATTTACTCTCCCTCAAGAACTTCTCTCCCTCTTCTAGAGCTTCTCTCTCCTCTTCAAAACAAAGATATAACAAATGATAGGTTTTCTCTCTCTATCGGCTGACTTAGCACTCAACTCGGACACGTGGCAACGGCTGGTTGGTTCTCCTCAAAAAGGTGATAGATTGCCAAGACAAGACTATGACAAAGTGTATCTAACAAGCTACTCGGTAAGGCACTCCGGCAAGTGATGACATCGGCTCACAACAAGACTTTGGCAACTAAGGTGACAATGACCTTGGCTAGGAAGGACAACACTTGACTAAGCTGTGCCACACCTTGGCCTAGATGTGCCACACCTCGGTCTAGGTCATACCACTCCAGGACAAGGTCACTTAAGTTCAAAGGTAACATCTCGACCTAGATAATACACATCTCGGCCTTGGTGATGAACACCTCGGCCTAGATAGTGACTTCTCGGCCAATATGTCAAGGCGAAGATGGAGGTCAACCAAAGGGGTTCCAAGATACTTCTAGACTAAAGATGACCTCGGCTTGGAATGATCTAGGCTTAACATAACTTAGGCTTGGCATGACCTAGGCTTAACATAACTTAGACTTGAGACACCAAGGAAGGAACAAAGCATGCACACAACACTTAAGCAAATCACATGAACTCAAAACAAGGCATGGACCTTACTTAGGCAAAAAAATAAAATAAAAAACAAGTCACAAACATACATATGCAAGCTCAACGAGTCATAATCATACAAAATGTTCATGAACATGACTAAGACATAAATGCGGGTTGTTACACTACTTAATTTTGAGATTAGGGTTTTACTATATTTGGGGCTTTCTCCATTTCTACACTTATACATGTTTCCATTACCATAATATGCATATTTGAAAAAAAGGAGTTTGGGAAATTTCAATTAAAAGTGAGGGAAAATCTACTTAATGTAAATAAAGAGTTTGTTTCATTTCAAACATCAACATTTCATCTTAAGCCATAACAATACCACAATATCTTCTTCAAAACAAAGAAATACAAGGTTAAAAGTAACCCTACCTCGTAACCCTACCTCAATGATCAAGCAAGATAGCAAAGCTTCTAGGGGAATCCTTCGCAAATTCAAATTTCAATCGGTAAGGATAATGATCTTCGAGTGTTCTTCACCCTTTGCAAGAGATTTAGGTCGGATCTTAGGAGAACGAGAAGTATTTTGGACTTGAGACAAGAAGGAAGAAGAGAGAAAAGAAAAGTGGAGAGAATAATCTCGAATCATACTTTTTAAATTGCTAATATTGTGCAATCTGCTCGAGTGTAACTTCCTACACTCGAGTATAAGACACAAACTCTGAAGGCTAGCTCAAGTGACAAGTCCTTTGCTCGAGCATAAAATGAGAAGTCCTAGAAGTTTTCAGAGCTAAAGTGAAACTACTGGGAACCAACATTCTCTGTTCGAGCGCAACTTTCTGCGCTCAAGCAACCCGCTTGCAAACTGTCGAGATTCTGAGAGCTGCAATTCTTCGCTCGAGCACAACTTCCTTCGCTCGAGCGGGCACCTGGAACAAAATGTCACAATGTCAATATGAAACTCGTAGATCCATCGATCACTCTCAAATCATCAAGGAAACACTTATAAAAATAGACTCAAATATAGAAAATCTTGGTAATTTTGCTTTTCCAGAATTTGGATGGCTTAAACCTAAAAAATAGCAAACGGAGCACTTTATAATAAATAGATTCGCGAAGACTGCTCGAGCGCATACTTCACCGTTCGAGCGGTGTTAGTAAAGGCGGTTCAAAACATATAAGCTGACCGCTCGAGTGAGCGGTAAAACTTGTTTCCCAGAAGTTCAGTTTGTAAACAAAGAAATTGAATGCTCCAATTCACCCGCTCAAGCGCACAAATGACCGCTCAAGCGCACAAATGACCACTTGAACGATCAAACAATTTAACTGTATGTTTTTACTTATCCCCGTACATAGTCAGCAAAATGACTATTACAAAAGGCTCAAGATTACAAACTCCTCTATATTGGCACAATTAAGTTTGGATTCCCATCTAAAAACTCATAGTTTCACTGAAACAAAATAGTGAATAAAATTATAACTGAAAAGAGTTTGTCAAACAAAATTGACAATTACAAAAACTTAACACTATGTTTAATCCTCCCAGATAAACTTATCAAATTTTAAATAATTATAAAGTTATATATATATATATATATATATATACATCAAATCAAAAAGGATTTGAACTTAATGATGTAGCAGGGTTATGATGATCTTACAGTAGCACTGATTATGAATAAAATTAATGACTCAAATTAATTACTTAAGATCCACCAAAGAGTGATATATCAATGAATAAAATTAATGACTTAGCACTCGTTTGACATAGTAAATTTTAGGGTTAAAATATTATTTTAGTCACCAAATATTTTAGTTCCAAAATGAAAAAATAAGTTAAAAAGTTAATAAGATAAAATATCATATCCAAATTATAATCGTTTCATTTCTTCTCTCATAAAAGTCAAAAAACTTATTCTAAATAAGACATTTTAGTTAAAAAATTAAAAAATCAACCCGCATCCCAAACCAACCCTTAAGATCTACCAAAGAGTGATACAAACCAACCCTTAAGATCTACCAAAGAGTGATAGTGATATATCAGTGAGCAAAATTAATGACTTATGTTGTATTTGCTTGGGGGATTTAAGGAGAGATTTAGAAAGGAAAAAGAGAAAAGGTGTGTGAAACTAAGTAAAATGTAGGTATATTTTATTTATACTTCACTTATATTTTTTATTTTTTTTTTTCAAATCTCTTCTTAAATCTCCCAATCACACAGCGTTAAGATCCACCAAAGATTGATAGGTCAGTGTGTATTGTAGTCTTAGCATATCAACATTGATTTATTCTCTAATTAATTAACTATGCAAGAATATAGCTGTAACAAAGCATGCGGGACGTGGCATGAATGGATTGGAATTGTGGCTATAGCTATATTATTGCCCGTCGCTTCAAAGTTTTGGAAAAAAATCTCCTTATGGCCCGTTTGGAGTGTTGCTTTTTGGCTATCATATTATTTTCTCTAAGTTTTTGTACATTTTTTTCAATAAAAAATTAATTAAAATAATCACTTCCTAAACACTGGTTGTATTAGTTATGTATATTTTAAAATTATATGGGTGCACTTTCTTAAGATATTTTGAGAAATGTCCACCCCTAGGATATTCTCATAATTATAACTCAAAATTCATGGTTGTCCATATGGAGAAAATCAATTTAGGAAAAACATTTATAAAAAAAAATGAAAATCGTTGAAGTGATTTGCAACAATTTAGATGTGGCCCTCATTTAAGATTTGGTCATTTTAATTTATTTTTCAACTTCTACGAAAAGACGTATAAAAAAATTAAAAGAATGATGTAATAATTTATAATAATTTTTTGACTTTTTAATTAAAAATTAATCCCCAAAGAAGGAGGTAGTCTATTTTTAACTTTCAACAATAAAAATCATAAATTTTTTTAAATCAGAATTATTTGAAAAGATATCATACTCCTTACAAAATTCTTTTGTTATATGTATGTTCGTTACAATTTTTTTTTTTTATATGTATGTTTGTCCTCCAATGATTAAAATCATGCATTCGTCCCTAGATTATGGTGCACGGATATGACTTTTAAGTTGCGTTTAAATCTTAAATTTAGATAGAATTTTGTGTAAAGAAGAAGTTAAACTCCCTCCGTCTTAAAATATTAGTCATTTATTTTTTTTTTATTATCTCAAAATATTAGTTATTTTTTAAAAATCAAGTACAAAAATAATATAAATTTTTTATTTTACCCTTCTTTTAAATTTATTACAATATAAAAAATAATTATGACATTGATATTCCTTTAAAAATATGATATTAAAAGATAATTTTAAAAAATCAATTCTTTTAAAATGTAATAATTGTACTATTGAAAAAAATTAAATTCTTTAAAAAGAACCATTATTTTGGGACGGATGAAGTATTTCATTTACAATTTTCTACTTCTTTATCCTTTCTATTAACCTCCCTTAGTTATGTTTTTTCTTTAGTTTGAGATGATTTGCTTCAAAGGTTTGGACTCCCGAAGGTTTCTTAACATATCTTCTCTTCTTCTTCAGTGAGCAAAAGACAATCTTTTGAAGTTATTGATTTTTCTTTTGAAGTTCAGTTTAGTGGGTCTTAGGTGTGACTTTCTAAAATTAAGGGCTAGTTTGGCATGTACTAAATAAGTCAAAAAGTCAAAAAGTCACTATCCTATTTAAGTCACATCATCTTATTTAAATCATATCACCTCTCTAACACATCACATCAAACCCAACCCAAACCCAACCCAAACCCACTAATAAGTCAAAAAGTGCACTTTTTTAGGACATCCAAACAAAGGCAAATTACTAATAATTCTTAATAGTTAGATTTAATTCTTATCTAATCCTATTAAAAATAAATTTTAATAAAATCGTCACTAAAAATAAATTTTTGTGAAGATTTTTTTTATATATATCGCTAAAAATTAATAATTAGTAACTTTTTTTATCGCAATTTTTATAAATCGTCGTTAAAACTTACAATTAATGACCTTTTTCTATAATGAATTTTTCAAACTGGTGTTAAAAGTTGAAAATTAGTAATATTTTTTGTGAAACTGTTGTTAAAACTTATAATTAGTGATATTTTTTGTGACAAAATTTTCAAACTGTGGTTCAAAATTAACAATTAATGACTTTTTAAATAATGTTTGATAAAAAAAAAAGGGCTATTAATTCTCACAAGATTTATTGGACAATAAATCTACCTATTAGGACCTACACGTAAGTTACCTTAATTTTAAATCACCAAATTTATATACTAATATTTTATTTAAGGAAAATTATAAAATAAAAACAAAATCTCATAATTTGACTCTTATAATAAAATAAAATCTAAATTTTTAATTTTATCAATTTAAATTCTAATGTTTTGATTTATTTTCAATCTAAATCATTCACCTGTTTTTTTTTTTTAAAGTAAAACTAATAGAAAAATAGTATTGTAGTCATTAAATTCAACGAAAAATGATATTTTATACATTTTATATATACCTACAAAGTTTAACGACTAAATTTTTTTTTTTTTTCATCAGTTGTATTTTATGAAAATAGAAAAATAATTTAGATTGTAAATAAATAATTTTATGGTTTAAATTGACAAAATTAATAACTCGATGTTTATTTTGTTGCAAAAGTCAAATTCTAATTTTTTTTTTGTCATAGTAATTTTTCAATTTATTTATTATTTTATATATCATAATTATATTGATTGAATGAGTCTCACCACTATTGCCTCTTACGCATACGCATTTTATGATAAACAAAATACTATTAGTGAAAGCTAAAAGGTTTTCAACTGGTTCAATAAGAGCAATGCTACTTACTCAAAATATGTAAATGCATAATTCATTCTTTTAAAATATGAATTTTACTACGTAAAAATTAAATCTACATCACATATTATCTTTTTTATATATAGTGTACACAAATTATGTGCGCATATATTTACTATTGAGTCAACATGGTGCCCAATAATTTTTTTAAAAAAAAGAAGCAGAAATACAAATCACAAAATCAAACAAGTTAGATACATAAAAAAACGAGCATGAATTTTTTTTAAGTGATATGTTGTATGATTAAAATTTAATATTAAATTTTTTGAAATAATTTATTATACCTCAATATTAAATCTCAACTATACATATTTGATATTGACATTTTTTGTACTGTCTTCTTTCATTTATGGCCCGAGTTTGAGCCCTACACGACACAGAAGATGATTCTGAAATGTCTGAGGCCCAACGAGTGGTCCTATCCAGCTGGTTCTGTTTTTCGGAAAATAATTTTCAGGAAATTTTTATTTTTTTTATTTTTAGTATTTTAATGTTTTTAATAAATTTTTTAAATATTTTAAACAATTTGTTTTTAATGACATACCTAACATAAATATACTTAATAAGTATAATATTTGTGAATTTTTTTTTTAATAATACACTAAATACCAAAAAAAACAAAAGAAAATACGAAAATTCAATACATTTTTTTGTATTTTTGTATATTTATTAATATTTTAAAATATTTTTTTACAAATATTTTACTATTTAGATATATCTAAGTAAGGTGCATTTAAAAAAGTAAAAAAATGTTTATAATTTTAAAAATATTCACTAAAAACAAAAACAAAAAATTCAATTTTCAAAAAACTGAAACCAAACACACTGATTAATTTTTTGAAAAATGTCTTGTAGCTCGAAAAAAAAGTGGGGTTCGAATGGCTCGAATTGGTGTTTACTGGACGATCGATCGGACGACTAGGTGAAACACTTGTCTTCTGCGGTTGTCACCTTATTGACCGCGACTATCAACCCTTTCGTTGAACGACCGGCAAGATGAATTTCGAACCATTCAGACCAAGTTCAAATTCAACCAACGCAATAGTGTTGTAATTTTCTTATCAAGGGTTTTATTTATTTATTTGTTAAAAAAAGTAGCTATCATAAATTAAATAAGAGAAATTAAATTTAAGTTGTACTTTCAAAAAATAATTATAGATTTACTAAAAACGTAATTTTAAGGATAAATTACACTTACACCCTGAGATTTGAGTTTAATACATATCACTCCCTGATGTTTGGAAAATTACACTAACTTCCTTGTCATTGTAATTATTTAGACGGAATGAAGACATTGAATTCTTGTACTCTTTCTTTTCTTGCTTTACTTTACTTCCTCTGTTTTTTTTTTTTTCCCTTTTCCTTTGCATTACTTTTTTTTTCAAATTTAATTTCCTCTGTTTTTCTACTAGGAGCTGATGCATTTTCTATAAGCAGGTGTGTTTGTGAAATGAGATTATTAACTACAGGATTGAAAATATAATTTTTAGAATGTCAAATGGTGAAATGTAATTGGACCAAATCTCATGAGATGTTAGTATAATTTACCCTAATTTTAATAATTAATATTTGTATTGTTTAGTGTAAATTATATCATTAGTCCATATAGTTTATGCGAAGTGCCACTTTAGTCCTTGTAACAATATATACCAAAGTAAAATTCTAAATAAACTATAAAACATACTATTGAAACGAATAAATTATGCCAGCTATTCAACTATAAGGGCCACCATTGAAACATTTTAAATATTGGGGGCTATAGTGGCACAATTTAAATATTAAAGACTAAATAAATTCTTTTTTATACATTAAAAATAAATTGATACAATTTAAATATTGGGGCCAAAATGACACATCCAATGTTGTCGTATGCAATAAACCTCCAAAGAATTTGTTTAAATGCTCTACTATTTGTTAAGAGTTCACCTGTTCGAGATGGTCTAGTCTACCCCAGGGTGTTGTCTCCTCTTCAGCCAGTTCGAGATGGACGTCGGCCGGGATGTCGTACTCCTCTCTGAAAGCAGCTAGCGCGGCCGGAGTATCCACTAGGAAGTGGAATTTCCCCATTTGTGGCCGGCTTAGTATATCCCGGCTGAGGGGTTTGGCACTGTGGTAATTGGTTGCTGCTCGGTCCTAAGAGCCTCAGGAATGACAGTGGTCCCCTTGGACTCTGCAGGAAAAGGATGGCAAGTGTAAGTGTGAGCGCGGTCGCGCGAAAGGAGCTGAACTTTAGCTCGGTCATTAAGAGTGCCAAACCACCTCGGTTGTCTATTCTAACTAAGGAGCCCGGTCGCCCAAGCAGACCAGATGTTAGCCCGGTTGAGCGACCAAGTCCTTTTGTTATCTCGGTTTTTGCTGGGGTTGAGACAAACATGTTATTTGCCCGGTTAGATTGGTTTTTTGGATCAGAAGAAGACTAGGAGCCCGGTTCGCCCCAGTTCTTCAGTGTTCTTCAGGAAGATGAAGAACACCAAGAACAGTGGGAGGTTTGGGACGGTTTCTATGGCCTATGCCCTAAGAGCTACGTTTTTGTGCCCTAATGTGTGTAATACGAAAGAAAATAGCAACAAAATACGGGTAGAATGACTCACCAGTGAAGGGCAGGATCTATTCCCTCGAACACGAAGAATGGCAGACGAGGCCAAGGCAAGGATGCTAGAGCTCTAGAGTCGTATAACAGAATGGCAGTAGGAGGAGGTGAAGTTTGGGAGGTCCTATATGTATAGACAAGAGAGAGGCCGCCCAAATTCAAAATTCTGGCGAAAACGGCGGGTTGGCTGCTCGATGACCAATGGCAGCCCGCCACGTGTCCCTATTTATGGCGACGTCAGGACTGAAGCGATGGGTTGAAGAGTCGAAGAGCCAACCGAGCTACTTTCGAAGAAAAGGATGTCAGCCGAGGAGTATAACCGGGCAAGTTTGCAGACAGTTATGTTAACTAGCCCGGTCGAGCTTTGGCATCTTTAAGACCGAAGAAACGTTATCTAGGTTGAAGTGAGTAATCCCAGTCACGCTTTCGCGGACGGAATTAAGGGGCAATTGAGAGGGTGATTTATGATCTGGAATTGGGCCGAGGCAACGGTCGAGCAGGTTGAGAGCCCAACCGTGCATGGGGCCGAGATGATCGACTATCCGCCCGGAGATGGGCTGCCAGAACTTGGCCCGGGTAGGAATTGGGCCAAGTGTGTGCCGCCCCGGACCGTAAAGAAGCTCGGCAAGGCAGTGCTCGGTTGGACCGAGCTGCTTGATTAAGGGATGGCTGAAGCCAGACAAGCTGAGCGACCGGCGCCCGGAAAGGCGTGGTCAACTGAGGAAACCGTTTGATCGGCAGGAAGGCCGACCACAGGAGGTGCCCCGGGCTTGGCTTTGCCGAGATGCCGCCTAGCCCGGTCCTTCCTGGGCCTAGCCAGTGAAGCGCTTGGGTATGAAGCACAGCACGGCCGTGGATAGAGCAGCTCGGCTGCCGAGCTCCAGCTGAGAAGGCAGGCAGTTGTGATTAGGTGATGATCGGCAAGGTTTATGCTGACAGATGGGATAGCGGAGCCACGTGTCAGGAGATGACTGGGAGTGGATATGGGGCGCAGAGGGTATATAAGTATGTCTGCGCCCCCCATACGCGACAGATGAACACTTTGTAACGAATTTCTTACATTCAAACACCTCTCTCTCTCTCTCTCTCTCTATCCTAAGGTGTGTGCTAACTTGATCGTCGGAGGGTTTTTCCGGCCACACACCGCCAGGTAGCTCACCATTGTTTGCGCGCAGGTGATCGGACATAAACGGAGCTCGGAAGAAAGGAGTACGGGCTTGTCGGAATATTTGCTCCCCGTACAATTGGCGCCGTCTGTGGGAATCTTGACAGACAAAACCTTGTCTTCCAGGTTCATCTGATCGCCGTCCATGGCGAACAACGATGAGTTTCCGTTGTCTGCCATAGATGGAGCTACCCTGGAGTTCACCCGAAGGAGAGAAGGCCCTCCCGCCATCCATCCAATGGCGGACTTGGGGACGCCCACCGGAGGCCAGTCAGGAGACGCGCAGGATAAGCGCGGAAGAAGTCATGGACATTCACAGAGTCCAGACGGTCACCGGCGGAGGAGAGACTCACACACCAGACGTCTGGAAAATAAGTTGAGGGATCAAGACGCTGTCATCCGGCGAATGGCGGCGGAGATGGAGTATCTGAAGCGGCATGTCAAAGGGAAGGGTGTAGCTGGAGTGGGAGACCACAGTGAGCGCACCCCATCCCGTCGTTCAGGCGGCCAGAGTCAGCGACGTACTCAGTCCATATCTATTACCAGAAGTTACCAGGTTGGTGATTCCGACGCGCATGTAGAAAAATCTAGCGCGCAAGACAGCACCTACAAACCTTCACGTCCAGCGACGACGTCAAGGTACTCTTACTCCGCTCAGTCAGAGGATTTACGGGCGGTCTTAAGGGAGCGGGCTCGTCGGCGTGAAGCCCAGAGAGTACCTGCTTTCCAGCGGCTATCCTACGGGGTTCACACCAGCGAGGAGGTCGGAATGCCTCCACCCCGCCAAGTAGTGCCACTCTTTGAAGATACGAACTTGGCTAGGCTGAGTGCCACCCCTTTTTCCCTGGAAATAGAAACAACACCGCTTCCGACAGGCTTCCACCAGCCTAAGTTCACACTTTACGACGGAAAAATCGATCCATATAAGCATGTGAGCCACTTCCGACAGGTTATGGCCGGACATAGGCGCAATGACGGACTTATGTGCCTAATCTTCCCGTCAAGTTTGGGCGAGCTGGGCTTAAAGTGGTTCGAGAGGTTTCCAGAAGGGAGCATACAAAGGTGGCATCAGCTGGCCGAGGCGTTTGTTACACGCTTCAAAACCAACACAAAGACACCAAAGGAAGTCGATCATTTGCTGAGTGTCAAGATGGAACCGAGCGACACACTGAAGGTATACAACTTAAGGTACTGGGAAACCTTCAACGAGATCTTGGACTGCCCGGTCAACCTTGCAATCATGCAATACAAGCGTGGTCTCCTGGTCGGACATAGACTGCGGGACACGCTTACCATGCACCAGCCGACCTCCATGGGCCAGCTCATGCAGCGCATCAATGAACACATCCGAGTAGAGGATAACGCGTCAGCTTCTACCGTGAAGGCCACTCCGGTAGCAACAGACAAGAAGACAGCAGGCAAAGTGCACGCAGTTGGGCAAGAGTCCAGCCGCTCAAGTGACCGACCAGAGGAATCGGCCCGTGGCTCGAACCGTAAAAATCGGGGTAGAGCACGTCGGAATGACCGGGATGACTACCCCCGAGATGACGTAGCGGACACAAACAGAAGGATGAAGGCAAGGACTGGCATAACCACGGTCTTCAAGATTCCAATCTATCGCATACTTAGTGAAATCCGAGACGAGGAGTATGTCCGGTTTCCTGCTAAGTTGGGCGATGGACAAAAGGGCTACAATCCGCAGTATCGCTGCACGTTCCACCGGGAGAGAGGCCACCAGACTGAGGATTGTTTGCCTTTGCGGCAACATTTAGAAGAGCTGGTTGCGGCCGGGCATCTAGACCTTTACATTGATGGCGGCGTGAAGCCGAATCAGGCTCCCGTTGATCCCAGGGGACAGGATGACCGAGACGCACCACCACAGGGAGTTAGTAATGTCATCCACGGCATCGTGGAACCGGAGCGTGTTTGCGAACTCCGGGGCATGATAAAAAAGGCAGAGCATATGAGGGAAGTTTTGTCGGTACAGCCTGCCATCAAAAGGGGGAAGACTAAAGAAAAAGACGTGATTAGTTTCACCTCAAGGGATCTAGAGCGTATCTAGACGCCGCACAACGATGCCCTAGTAGTAACACTACGCGTCAAGGACTTTGATGTTAAGCGGATCTTGATCGATCAGGGAAGCTCGGTCGAGATCATGTACTATGATGCGTTCAAGCAGCTTAAACTCCGGGAGACAGACTTAGCTCCGGCAACTTCGCCACTGGTCGGATTCAACTCACAACCAAAGTGGCCTTTGGGAAAGATTATCCTGCCGGTTAAAACAGGATCCGTGGTCAAACAAGTTGAGTTTTGGGTGCTACAAGTGCCTTCGACGTACAACCTTATCCTTGGAAGGGGATGGCTACACGCCATGCAAGCTGTAGCATCGACTTATCACCAGGTGATGAGATTCCCCTCGGCTATGGGGGCCATCGAGGAGATTTGGGGCGATCAGGTCATGTCCAAGCAGTGCTTCGTGGTGGTCAACGGAAGCCGGGCTGCCAAAGGATTCGTTCAAATGATTGAGAGACTGAAGGACCAGGTGTCTTGGATGATGTGGGCACCAAGGCCGAAGACAAGGCTGTTGAGGAATTGGTTGAGGTGCGAATTGATACAGAACAGCCGGACAAGTTCTCCTTGCTCGGCTCCAATCTCACGGTCATAGAAAGGACCGAGATGGTTGAGTTTTTAATGGCCAACATCGAAGTCTTCGCGTGGTCGCCCTACGACATGCCTGGCCTCGATCCAAGTTTTATCTGCCACCACCTCAACGTCTTCCCTAGAGCAAAGCCAGTCATCCAGCGAACAAGGAGATCGGCACTGCATCACACCGAGGTAGTTGCGGAGGAGGTTAAGAACCTGCTTGAGGCACGAGCAATTCAGGAAGTGCACTACCCTCGGTGGATTTCCAACACGGTAGTGGTGCCCAAGAAGAATGGAAAGTGGCGAGTTTGTGTCGACTATAAGACAGCCAACCGAGCTTGTCCCAAAGACAGCTTCCCTTTGCCGCGCATTGACCAGCTAGTGGACTTGACGGCTGGACACAATAGGCTCAGTTTCTTGGATGCCTACCGCGGCTACCACCAGATTGCCATGCACGGGCCTGACCGAGAGATCACCTCTTTCACGACTCCAAGGGGACTCTTCTGCTACCGAGTTATGCCTTTTGGTTTAAAGAACGCCGGAGCAACCTTTCAAAGGATGGTGACCAAAATGTTTGCTCCTTTGCTTGGCCGAACAATGGAGGCCTACATCGATGATATGGTGATAAAGAGCCGACATGAAGCAAACCATTTATCCGACTTAGCCGCAATGTTTGCCATCCTAAAGAAGCACAAGCTGCGCTTGAATGCATCAAAGTGTGCCTTTGGCGTGGGATCCGGAAAAGTTTTGGGATTCTTAGTCACGAACCGAGGCATCGAAGCAGACCCTACTCAGATCAGAGCCATGCAAGAATTGAAACAGCCCAGCTCGACTAAGGACGTGCAGCATCTGGCCGGGATGGCCGCCGCGCTTAATCGGTTTATAAGCCGGTCATCAGATCGCTGCCGCCCTTTCTTTCGGGCATTGAAGTTAAAGTTCTCGTGGGACGCAGAGTGTGACCAAGCTTTGGCCGAGCTCAAGGAATATCTGTTTACTCCGCCATTGTTGGTTACACCAAAGCCGGGAGAGGAACTTTACCTTTACCTTGCCGTTTCCCAGCACGCGGTCAGTGCGGTGCTAGTCCGCGCTGAAGGAATCAAGCACTTCCCAATTTTTTATGTCAGCAAGACCTTGCTGCCGGCTGAGACGAGATATTTGCCGCTGGAAAAGCTTGCGTTGGCATTGATGATGGCTTCAAGGAAGTTGGCGCATTATTTTCACGCCCATACCGTCATCGTCTTGACCGAGTTCCCCCTCAAAGCCTTATTCGAACGGGCAGACTTCTCCGGTCGGATTCTTAAGTGGGCGGTCGAGTTGGGCCAGTTTGATGTAAAGTTCCAGCCGCGCATTGCTATCAAAGCTCAGACTTTGGCCGACTTCGTCGCTGAGTTCTCACCTGGCACTCATCCGGTGTGCCCGGTCGATATTACCGTGGCAGATGATGAGGTGCACGCAAGACCATCCGAGATACAACGTGTTGGTGGGAGTAGCGACGCGGAGTTTGCGCGCACCAGTGAAGCACCCTCAGTTTGCACGGTTATACCACCTGGTGATACGATGACGGAGTTAAGTATCACCGACCCATCCACTCTATCCGGTCCCACATCACCAAGGGGGGAAGAAATTGAACCACACAGCTCAGGACCTGCGGCCGGCGTAACACCGCAACCTGATGATTCGCCTACGGACTTGAGCATTACAGATCGACTTGCTGAGTCCGGTGCCGAATCATCAAGGGGGGAAGGAATGGACCCACACAGCTCAGAACCTGCGGCCGGCTTAACACCGCCACCTGATGATTCGCCCACGGACTTGAGCATTATAGAACAACTTGCTGAGTCCGCTGCCGAATCACCAAGGGGGACTGAATTGGAACCGATCAACACAGAACTTGAAACCGCACAGCCGAGCAGTGGTGATCCCACTGCCCTTCACAACTCTCAGGACCCATCAAACTGCTGGAAGCTTTTTGTGAGGGAAATGTGGAAACTTTTTGTTGATGGCGCGTCCAACCATCACGGTGCCGGCCTAGGTATCGTTCTTATCTCCTCGGATGGCCTAATCATTGAACATTCTATCACGCTTGGCTTCCCAGCATCTAACAACGAGGCTGAGTACGAGGCACTTCTCGCCGGGCTCAAGAGCGCAATCCAAATGAAGGCTGCCGAGCTCCTGGTGTATAGTGATTCCCAGCTTATGGTTAACCAAGTCTCTGGGATTTATGAAGCAAAGGATGACAGGATGACGAAGTACCAAGCTCTGGTCAGGAAACATATCAAGCAGTTTGAGGCAATCAGAGTCCAGCAGATTGGCCGGGAAGAAAACAGCCGAGCTGATGAACTGGCCGGTCTCGCTTCCATGGTAGATAGTACATCTCCAAACCCCCTGTTAATTGACTTTCTTCTGCGGCCAAGCATTGAAGACGCCGGGCAGACAGATGTACTCTGCGCCGCGCTAGGTCCTTCCTGGATGGACCCCTTGATCTTGTTCCTCAAAGACCGGACTCTTCCAACTGACAAGAAAGACGCACACAAAATCCGGGTGAAGTTAGAGCGGTTTTGGCTCTCTCCATCTGGCGCGTTGTATAAGAAGTCCTTCACTGGTCCTTATCTAAAGTGCGTGCACCCGAATAGTGTGGAGGCCTTCTTGTACGAAATTCATGAAGGCATTTGTGGCAGCCACATAGGGGGCAGGTCCTTGGCCTACCGAGCTATCTCGCAGGGATACTGGTGGCCATGCATGCAGGCAGACGCACAAAAGTACGTTCGCAGGTGCGAAAAATGCCAAAAATTCGCCCATCAGATCTATCAGCCTGCTAGGGAACTTCTTCCCCTCACCAGTCCTTGGCCCTTCGCCATGTGGGTGCTAGATATAGTAGGACCACTGCCAACAACACCGGGCAACCGGAAATTCTTCATCGCAGCCACAGATTACTTCACGAAATGGGTTGAAGCTGAGCCCTTGGCAACCATCAAAGAGAAAGACGTGAAGCGGTTTGTCTGGCAGAACGTGGTCACGCGGTTTGGTATCCCCAAGATCTTGATCTCTGACAACGGCACCCAGTTTGATGGTCGCCTATTCAGAGGATTTTGCGAAGATTTGAAGATAGAATTCTACAACTCCACCCCGGCTTACCCGCAGTCCAATGGTCAAGCCGAGGCATCAAACAAGACTATACTGGATGGGTTGAAGAAACGGCTGGAGAAGGCAAAGGGAAAATGGGCTGAGGAATTACCCAGCGTCCTTTGGGCATACCGAACAACCCCGCGACGTTCTACCGGGGAAATTCCATATGCTTTGGCTTATGGCATGGAGGCGGTCATACCCCTGGAAGTTGGCATACCCACCCTAAGAAGCGAGAGTTTCGAGCCCGAACTGAATGCCGAGGCTATTGCCTTGGAATTGGACCTAGTGGAAGAGCGTCGGGAGAAGGCCCTCATCCATGTGGCCGCCTACCAACAAGAGCTCTCCAAGAAATACAACAAGACGGTGCACCCCAGACCATTCAAGGTTGGTGATTGGGTTTTGAGGAAGGTTATGGGCAACACCCTGGTGCCAAGAGAAGGAAAACTAGGGGCAAATTGGGAAGGACCCTACAAGATCACCGGTCTGGCGGGCAAGGGGGCTTACCACTTGGAGGATTTAGAGGGAAGAGCAATACCCCGGCCATGGAATGCGGCCAACTTGAAACTGTATTATTTTTAAGCTTTTGCTTTCTTTTCTTGTGCAAAAAAAATTTTTGGCTTGCACTGCAGCATGTAATTCTTTTTGTCAATTTATAGAAGTAATTTTGCTTTAGCACTTGGGGACTGTTGTTTTAATGTTAAGGACCGAGATGATTTACTCCGGTTGGATGAGTTGGTGTTTTGTCCAACTTCGGATTCCCAACCGGGATGATTTACTCCGGTTGGAAGAGTTGGTGTTTTGTCCAACTTCGGATTCCCAACCGAGATGATTTACTCCGGTTGGATGAGTTGGTGTTTTGTCCAACTTCGGATTCCCAGCCGAGATGATTTACTCCGGTTGGAAGAGTTGGTGTTTTGTCCAACTTCGGATTCCCAACCGAGATGATCTAATCCGGTTGGAAGTGTTGATGATTTGTTCAACTTTGTTATTACCAATCGAGATGGTTATTTCGGTTTATGAATTTGATGTTTGTTCTGCTTAAGTACTTCAACCAAGTTATGAGTTCCGGTTGACGAGGTGTTTTGTTCAAACAATGATTTATACCGAGATGTTTTGCTGAAGATGGAATTGATGACAACCGTGCAAACACTTGGCAAAATTTGAATTTTTCATTGACAAGAAAATCAATACAAAAAGTGGGGACAGAGCCCGGTTACATCAGAAGCGTTGAAAGCAAAAAATACAAAAAAAGAAAAGAAAACTAAACTAAGGGGGAGAGATTGGTAAACTCGTCCTCGCCGGCATCAAGGTTGATGGTTGGACTTATGTCTTTGGCACCGGGCTCGTCATTGCCGGGCTGCTCTTGCACCTCGGCCTCTTCTGCCTCAGATTCTGTCTCACCGTCTCCCTCTTCAAGCCCTTCCTCGGCCTCAGCTTGCAAAGCGCTGAAGATGTCGTTTGCATAAGGCACGAGGTAGACCGGTAGCAAAGCTGGAGGAGGGTTGGCAAATACGTCGGTGTCAGAGCCCTGGCCGAGGTGTTCGCAGGCGGACTTCCAGCCAGCCTTGAAGTAGATGTCTTGTGTTGCAAAGACTTGCTTCTTGTAGCTCTGCTCGGCTTCGTTAAAGCCGACGTTGTTAGCAGCCCGGCAAGCTTTCTTCTTCGACTTCTTGAGTGCGTCTACCTCGGTCTGAAGCTCATCCCGTTTTTTCTCGGCCGCATCAAGCTGACCGAGCAGTCTGTTGTTGTCGGCGTTGGCCATCTCAAGTGAAGACTTTGCCCGGTCGAGCTCGGCTTGGAGGCTCTCGACCTGGTTGGCGGTGTCATTGGCCTTTTGCCGAAGTCTATGGATGCGCTCCAAAACCAGATGTTGTTTTTGAATGGCCTGCAAGAAGCAAAGTTGATTAGAAATGGAACCGGGCAAACACTTATGTAAATTTTAGAGGTACACTGACTTACCCTAGCCATGGACTTCACTGATGATTTCACCAACCGAGTGTCAGGGACGTGGTCGCTGCCGACCACGTCGCTCGGTAGAAGAAGAGCTTTGGAGAGATCGAAGGCGAGCAAATGCTCTTTGTCGCCCTTGATCGAAGCCGTGGCCGGGATGTCTTGTCCCCGGTGCTTCAGCTGTGGTCGCCAGGCCGGCACAGGGACAGGAACGTCAGTTGGATGTTCGGTTGTCAGCTCGGCTACGAGCTCGGCAGAGGGATCTGCCCGTGGTCTTTTTCCAGCCCGGCGGGTTTCTCTGCTAGACTGCCCGGCGGCTGGAGAAGCTAAGGCAACCACGGCGGCACTTGATTGACCGGCAGCCGGGGAGCGGGTGACAACGCTCGGTATCTCGGCCGAGGTTGCGGTGAGAAGGTTTTTGATTCGACTTCTTTTGGCCATTTCTTGCTCGTCTGTTAACCGGATTAAGGGGACGTCAGGAAGGGAAGGGTCTGGAGGTGGCGAAGGAGCGCAGAGGAAGTCAGTTACTCTACTCCGGCGCGGAGCAGAATACCTGTAGGTCGGGGTGTAGCCGAGTAAATCGTTGCAATCTCGGTGGGAATACCGAAGCACGGTCCGAATTGCTTCGACGTTGGGAAATTGATAGTTGGCTTACAAGGCTTGGATTGCTGCAAAAGAAACAGGAAAACCGGTTAGTTACAGAGTAAAGAGTTAGGCTAACCGAGCAAGTTTGAGCGGCTTACATGAAGAACCGAAGTCCTTGTTTATAAACCAGCCCGGCACCTCGGCTGTTTCGTAATTGCCCGACACCCAGAAAAAATCGTCGTCGTGCAGATCTTTATCCGGGGTGCCGGTTACAATTTTTTCCTTGCTCGGTCTTATCTTCAAGTAATAAGCTAGGCCGTCGCCGGTGTGGCCCATTGTGTATTGCCTCAATATCTCGGCTAGACCTAAGTTGGTGCCTAGCCGATTGTTCAATTCATGAACGCCATTGATAATTCTATAAGTATTGGTGGACACTTGTGTGGGTGCCAGCCCGGTGCGGCGGAGGAACTCGGTGATAAGTGGGTTGAACGGGAAACGGAGGCCCCCTTCGATAATTAAGAGCACGGTGAAGGGGCATTGGTCTAGTCTGCCCCAGGGTGTTGTCTCCTCTTCAGCCAGTTCGAGATGGACGTCGGCCGGGATGTCGTACTCCTCTCTGAAAGCAGCTAGCGCGGCCGGAGTATCCACTAGGAAGCGGAATTTCCCCATTTGTGGCCGGCTTAGTATATCCCGGCTGAGGGGTTTGGCACTGTGGTAATTGGTTGCTGCTCGGTCCTAAGAGCCTCAGGAATGACAGTGGTCCCCTTGGACTCTGCAGGAAAAGGATGGCAAGTGTAAGTGTGAGCGCGGTCGCGCGAAAGGAGCTGAACTTTAGCTCGGTCATTAAGAGTGCCAAACCACCTCGGTTGTCTATTCTAACTAAGGAGCCCGGTCGCCCAAGCAGACCAGATGTTAGCCCGGTTGAGCGACCAAGTCCTTTTGTTATCTCGGTTTTTGCTGGGGTTGAGACAAACATGTTATTTGCCCGGTTAGATTGGTTTTTTGGATCAGAAGAAGACCAGGAGCCCGGTTCGCCCCAGTTCTTCAGTGTTCTTCAGGAAGATGAAGAACACCAAGAACAGTGGGAGGTTTGGGACGGTTTCTATGGCCTATGCCCTAAGAGCTACGTTTTTGTGCCCTAATGTGTGTAATACGAAAGAAAATAGCAACAAAATAGGGGTAGAAGGACTCACCAGTGAAGGGAAGGATCTATTCCCTCGAACACGAAGAATGGCAGACGAGGCCAAGGCAAGGATGCTAGAGCTCTAGAGTCGTATAACAGAATGGCAGTAGGAGGAGGTGAAGTTTGGGAGGTCCTATATGTATAGACAAGAGAGAGGCCGCCCAAATTTAAAATTCTGGCGAAAACGGCGGGTTGGCTGCTCGATGACCAATGGCAGCCCGCCACGTGTCCCTATTTATGGCGACGTCAGGACTGAAGCGACGGGTTGAAGAGTCGAAGAGCCAACCGAGCTACTTTCGAAGAAAAGGATGTCAGCCGAGGAGTATAACCGGGCAAGTTTGCAGACAGTTATGTTAACTAGCCCGGTCGAGCTTTGGCATCTTTAAGACCGAAGAAACGTTATCTAGGTTGAAGTGAGTAATCCCAGTCACGCTTTCGCGGACGGAATTAAGGGGCAATTGAGAGGGTGATTTATGATCTGGAATTGGGCCGAGGCAACGGTCGAGCAGGTTGAGAGCCCAACCGTGCATGGGGCCGAGATGATCGACTATCCGCCCGGAGATGGGCTGCCAGAACTTGGCCCGGGTAGGAATTGGGCCAAGTGTGTGCCGCCCCGGACCGTAAAGAAGCTCGGCAAGGCAGTGCTCGGTTGGACCGAGCTGCTTGATTAAGGGATGGCTGAAGCCAGACAAGCTGAGCGACCGGCGCCCGGAAAGGCGTGGTCAACTGAGGAAACCGTTTGATCGGCAGGAAGGCCGACCACAGGAGGTGCCCCGGGCTTGGCTTTGCCGAGATGCCGCCTAGCCCGGTCCTTCCTGGGCCTAGCCAGTGAAGCGCTTGGGTATGAAGCACAGCACGGCCGTGGATAGAGCAGCTCGGCTGCCGAGCTCCAGCTGAGAAGGCAGGCAGTTGTGATTAGGTGATGATCGGCAAGGTTTATGCTGACAGATGGGATAGCGGAGCCACGTGTCAGGAGATGACTGGGAGTGGATATGGGGCGCAGAGGGTATATAAGTATGTCTGCGCCCCCCATACGCGACAAATGAACACTTTGTAATGAATTTCTTACATTCAAACACCTCTCTCTCTCTCTCTCTCTCTCTCTCTCTCTCTCTCTCTCTCTCTCTCCTAAGGTGTGTGCTAACTTGATCGTCGGAGGGTTTTTCCGGTCACACACCGCCGGGTAGCTCACCATTGTTTGCGCGCAAGTGATCGGACATAAACGGAGCTCGGAAGAAAGGAGTACGGGCTTGCCGGAATATTTGCTCCCAGTACAGTTGTCCATATGTGGAGAAAATCAATTTAGGAAAAATATTTATAAAAAAAATGAAAATCGTTGAAGTGATTTGCAACAATTTAGATGTAGCCCTCATTTAAGATTTGGTCATTTTAATTTATTTTTCAACTTCTACGAAAAGACGTATAAAAAAATTAAAAGAATGATGTGATAATTTATAATAATTTTTTGACTTTTTAATTAAAAATTAATCCCCAAAGAAGGAGGCAGTCTATTTTTAACTTTCAACAATAAAAATCATAAATTTTTTTAAATCAGAATTATTTGAAAAGATATCATACTCCTTACAAAATTCTTTTGTTATATGTATGTTCGTTACAATTTTTTTTTGTTATATGTATGTTTGTCCTCCAATGATTAAAATCATGCATCCGTCCCTAGATTATGGTGCACGGATATGACTCTTAAGTTGCGTTTAAATCTTAAATTTAGATAGAATTTTGTGTAAAAAAGAAGTTAAACTTTCTCTGTCTTAAAATATTAGTCATTTATTTTATTTTTTATTATCTCAATATTAGTTATTTTTTAAAAATCAAGTACAAAAATAATATAAATTTTTCATTTTACCCTTCTTTTAAATTTATTACAATATAAAATTCCTTTAAAAATATGATATTAAAAGATAATTTTAAAAAATCAATTCTTTTAAAATGTAATAATTGTACTATTGAAAAAAATTAAATTCTTTAAAAAGAACCATTATTTTAGGACGGATGAAGTATTTCATTTACAATTTTCTACTTCTTTATCCTTTCTGTTAACCTCCCTTAGTTATGTTTTTTCTTTAGTTTGAGATGATTTGCTTCAAAGGTTTGGACTCCCGAAGGTTTCTTAACATATCTTCTCTTCTTCTTCAGTGAGCAAAAGACAATCTTTTGAAGTTATTGATTTTTCTTTTGAAGTTCAGTTTAGTGGGTCCTAGGTGTGACTTTCTAAAATTAAACACAAACAAAGACAAATTACTAATAACTCTTAATAGTTGGATTTAATTCTTATCTAATCCTATTAAAAATAAATTTTAATAAAATCGTCATTAAAAATAAATTTTTGTGAAGATTTTTTTTATATATGTCGCTAAAAATTGATAATTAGTGACTTTTTTTATCGCGATTTTTATAAATCGTCGTTAAAACTTACAATTAATGACCTTTTTCTATAATGAATTTTTCAAACTGGTGTTAAAAGTTGAAAATTAGTAATATTTTTTGTGAAACTGTTGTTAAAACTTATAATTAGTGATATTTTTTGTGACAAAATTTTCAAACTATGGTTCAAAATTAACAATTAATGACTTTTTAAATAATGTTTGATAAAAAAAAAAAAAGGCTATTAATTCTCACAAGATTTATTGGACAACAAATCCACCTATTAGGACCTACACGTAAGTTACCTTAATTTTAAATCACCAAATTTATATACTAATATTTTATTTAAGGAAAATTATAAAATAAAAACAAAATCTCAGAATTTGACTCTTATAATAAAATAAAATCTAAATTTTTAATTTTATCAATTTAAATTCTAATGTTTTGATTTATTTTCAATCTAAATCATTCACCTGTTTTTTTTTAACCTGGCCTTAAAGCCTCCGTTTGGGAAGTGGGCTGGCTTTTTGGCTTTTTGATTTTTTTGGCTATTTTAGCCTGGGCTTAAAAGCTTGGTTTGGGATGGACTTTTTGGCTTTTTTTAATTTTTTTGTGAAAGAAGAATGTAATGATTATGGGTTGCAGTGATGTTTTGTTTGTTATGACTAAAATAGCCTATTTTATTTTTTGTGGCTAAAATAACCAAAAAAAACCTGCAAACCCACTTGCCAAACACAGAATTACACGCATAAACCTTCAGCTTTCATCTAAAATTTGTTTTACTCCCTTATCTGTTAATTGCAATAATTAAGTTATTTTATTTCAACCACAGTGTCAATGCAGTCCTATTATCCCCTCACAATTTAAAGTTTGAGTGAAAGTTAGAACATAAAAATTTAAAATAGAATTTGAGTAAAAATTTGAAAGTAATAAAAAAAAAGAAATTTTTTTCATCTAACGCTCTTAAAGCATCCTGACGTGGCCATCTCATGAATACAGTTTGTCCTTTTTTTTATTTTTTATTTTTTATGACGGGATGACAACACTAAAAAAGGGTTGAAATATAATTATGGTTTTTTTATCAACAAAAAATGAATAGAATAAAGCTTGAGACCCCCAGTGGGGATACTGGGGGTCCTCACTGATTGGTCCAAAAAATTAATTTTTTTTTTTTTTTTTTTAAATTTTTGGCCATTGGCAGCCCCCCATGTGGCACTGGGGGGTGCTGGGGGTGCCAAAATGCTGGGGGTCTCTAGCATTTCTGAAATGAATAATACCGATGAAAGTTAAGACAGCAAGGAGTACATCCATTTTACATCAATATCGTAAGAATAAGAATGGCAAAGGTTAATTGCATCATTGTTTAAAGGCAGTGGCTTTGGTTCACTTTAAGATCAGATTAGACTGTATTGTTGGATCCGTGGAGGTCTACCACGGATCCCGTTTTGATAATCCGAATCGCTCAATGTGCAGAACTCGTCGAGTACTATATGTCTGTAAAAAATCAAGTTGATCGGATATCAATAGCTATGTGAACAAAACAGTTTTTTATCAACCGTTAATTGTTTCACCGTCTATTTTTTTTTTATACAAAACTGATTTGATCACATAGCTATTGATATCCGATCAACGTTATTTTTTACAAGCATATAGTACTCAACGAGTTCTACACATTGAACGGTTCGGATTATCAAAACAGGTCCAAAAAATGGATCCCATGGGCCAAACTAGACGGGACCAGTCTTGATCTCAACTTAAGACAAGCTGGACCCTTGTTCAAAAATATTTCTTGTTAGAATTTTAAAATAAGGGATCAAAGTAAAATTTAAATAAATAGGAGGAAGAAAAGTGTAATTTATGCAGAAAACAATAATGTTAAACCCATTAAGAAATGTATCAACAAACATATTAACTATACACATTGTAATATGCTTCATATCAAGTCGTAGAGCTTACATGCAAATCTTGTATCTTATTTGACATGTTTGTTAGTAAATTTATTAGTATTGAGAGAGGAGATTTGCACCGGACAGTACGGCCGAGCTACGGTAACGCAGGTGTGGCAAGCCTCTCGGTGCCGAGCTATCTCCTCAATCGGCACAGCCCTTCGGCCTGTTTTACACGGTCGAGCTAGGTTTGCCGACCAGGCATGCTCTAAGGCCTGGCCGAGCTGTGGCTGTTAGGCGTTTGACGGTAGGCGGGCGTTAGCACGACGCGACCGAGCAGATGACAGTCCGAAAAGAGTCTAAGCCGGGAAGAGGTCGGCGTGCGCCCGACCGGATAGCTCGGAAGCTCAGTTGTGTTCTTTGTGGTTGTGATTTTCTCCCAAGGAATAGGCCAGTCTTGGTATGCCGGTCAGGTGTGTCACTTGAGCCAATGGCGTGAGGGAGAGGATATCTGCTCCAGGCACGCGTCAGTACTGTTTGGTAGTTTTGAATGTACTGGATGGAGGATTTGGCCTTTACACGTGCAAGGTGGTGGGAGGCGAGCACAGCCAACTGTCTAGGGAAGGACAGCAGAGGTAGTGCGCGCACAATCCTGAGGTTGCATGGCCAGCCTCGAAAAAGGAAAGGAGGATGAACGTTAGAGGTAAGCAACTTGCGCTATCTGAAAACACACACACTCTCTCTCTCTCAAGGAGCCTCCTTCTTCCTCAAGTGATCTGACGTGATCGTCGGAGGGTTTATCGAGTACACCACCGCCGGGCAGCTCACCGTTCTCTGTGTTGTCAGGTTAGACGCCGACACGTGAAGCTTGAGCTCCAAGGAGTACGGAAAGCAGAGGATATTTCGCCCCCCGTACAATTGGCGCCGTCTGTGGGAAGTTCTTTGATACTCAAACCTTGTTTTTCAAGCTTCTTCAACTATCTCCATGGCCAACAACGACGAAACTCCACTGTCCGTCGTCGATGGCGTCACACCAGAGTCTGTCCGACGGAGAGAAGGCCCCCCGAATGTTCCAGCCATGGCGGGCCTAGAAACCTCTTCGCGAGGTGCGCGAGACAAACGCGGAAGGAGTACTGATCGCTCGAAGAGTCCAGAGGGCCATCGGCGGCGGGAGGATTCCCGTGCGCAGCACCTGGAGCACAAACTCAAAGACCAAGACGCCCTCATTCGCAGGATGGCGGCGGGGATGGAGATGCTGAAACGTCAGATTAAGGGGAAGGGTGTTGCTGGAGAGGGCAACCTCAGTGAGTGCACCCCGTCCCCTCGTTCTAGCAGTCGCCACCAGGAGAGGACCTATACTCTCTCCATCACCAGGAACTATGGGGTTGGAGATTCCGACCTAAGGGAGGGCAGATCCCTCACTCGAGACAGCACATACCGTCCCTCACGCCATTCTCTGACGTCACGATACTCTTTCTCTACCCGTTCTAGAGACCTGAAGGATGTATTGAAGGAGAGGGCGCGCCGTCGAGAGGCTCAGAGAGTGCCGACGTGGCAGAGATTGAGCGCCCCCGTTCACTGTAGCGAAGAAGTGGCGATGCCAGCGCCCAGAGTGATGGCCCATGCGCCAGTGGACAAAGAGCTGGCGAGACTTACAGCCACGCTGTTGTCTCCGAAGATCGAGAGTACACTACTCCCAGTTGGATTCCACCAGCCTAAGTTCACCTTGTACGACGGCAAAACGGATTCGTACATGCACGTGAGTCATTACCGGCAAGTAATGGCTGGCCACCGGCCCAATGACGCCTTGATGTGCCTCATATTCCCAGCAAGCTTGGGAGAACTGGGCCTGAAGTGGTTCAAAAGACTTCCAGAAGGGAGTATAGAGGGGTGGCAGCAACTAGCGGAAGCCTTCGTTACCAGATTCAAAACCAACACTCGAACGCCGAAGGAGGTCGATCATCTTCTGGGCGTCAAGATGGAGTCAGGGGGATCATTGAAGGCATACAACGCGAAGTACTGGGAAACTTACAACGAAATCCTCGACTGCCCTACCAATCTGGTGATCACTCAATATAAGCGGGGTCTCCCAGTCGGGCATAGGCTGCGGGACTCGCTCACAATGCACCAACCCACAACCATGGAGTCCTTGATGCAGCGGATCAATGAGCACATTCGTGTGGAGGATGATGACACCTCCGCGACCGAGAAGGTTAATCCGGTCGCAACGGACAGAAGGGTAGCAGAGAAAGTTCACTCGGTCGGGCAGGAGGATAACCGCCCAAGCGGCTGGCCAAAAGATCAACAACGTGGCCCAAACCGTGATGACAGAAACAAGGGTCGCAGAAACAACCGAGCTGACGCTCCCCGTGATACAGCAGAGGACACTAAGAGAAAATTGAAGGCGCGGACTGGAATCACCACGGTCTTTAAAATCCCAATCTACCGCATCTTGAGTGAAATCAAAGGCGAGCCTTTTGTCCGCTGGCCGGCCAAGTTGGGGAATGCACAGAGAGGCTTCAACTCAAGGTATCGTTGCACCTTCCATGAGGAATGGGGACACCGAACGGAGGACTGCTTGCCACTCAAACAACATTTGGAAGAGCTAGTGGCCGCAGGACATCTTGACCAATACATAGATGGGGGTATGAAAGCCGCGCCATTGGGGCAAACCGAGCCAAACGGCCTAGCCGCCCTAGAGGCAGCAGCCCTAGGCGTAATCAACGTCATCCATGGCATCGTTAAACCAGCAAGGGTCTGCAAGCTCAGAGGGATGATTAAGAAAGCCGAGCACATAAGGGAAGTACTCTCCGTTCGGCCCGCTGTAAAGAAAAGGAAGACCAAGGAAAAGGACATTCTTACCTTCTCGAGCAGGGGCTTGGAGCGGATCCAGATGCCCCACAATGACGCCCTAGTGGTAACTCTTCGCGTCAAAGACTTTGACATCAAGAGGATCTTGATCGACCAGGGAAGTTTGGTCGAAATTATGTACTATGAGGCGTTCAAACAAATGAAGTTGGAGGACAAGGACTTGGCCCTTACGACGTCCCCTTTGGTTGGCTTCAACTCTCAGGCAGAGTAGCTGGTAGAGAAGATCATACTGCCAGTCAAAACAGGTTCAGTAACAAAGCAAGTAGAGTTCTGGGTGCTCAAAGTCCCATCCACCTACAACTTAATTTTAGGCAGGGGCTGGTTGCACGCCATGCAAGCAGTAGCGTCGACTTACCATCAGGTCTTGCACTTTCTGGCGCCAAACGAACAAATAGAGGAAGTTTGGGGAGACCAGGTGATGGCGAAACAATGCTTCGTTGCGGTAAATGGCAGCCGAGCAGCTAAAGGATTTGTCCAAATGATTGAGGGACCCGACGGAAATGAGGTCCTTGAAAACGTAAGAAGAAAGGCCGAGGAAAAATCGGTCGAGGATTTGGTGGAAGTGCGCATCGACAAGAATGACCCAACTAAGTTCTTCCTCTTGGAATCATCTTTGTCTAGCGCTGAGTGGTTGGATTATGTCAACTTCTTGGTTTCCAACATGGAGGCTTTTGCGTGGACGCCTTACGATATGCCTAGCGTCGGCCCTAACTTCATTTGCCATCAGTTGAACGTCTTCCCAAATACGCGGCCGGTCATTCAGAGGACTCGCCGCTCGGCTCTGCACCATGCCGAGGTAGTGGCAGAGGAGGTTAAAAATCTGTTGGAAGCAGGGGCGATAGAAGAAGTGCAATACCCTTATTGGATATCCAACACGATGGTAGTCCCGAAAAAGAATGGCAAGTGGCGAGTCTGCGTTGACTACAAGACAGTTAACCGTGCATGCCCAAAGGATAGCTGTAGACACCCCATTTTTAACCGTCCTCAAGACTTGGATGTCACCATTGGAACACTTGGTGATTACCCTTGTTTGTGTTCGTCTTGAGTTCCCGGAGGTCTCGGTTGCGCGCCTTGCCTCAGGATCTCTCGACTCGACCGTGTTGTGTCTGGTTTTGCACCAAACACTTGTGTTTTGCCTTGGAGGGGCAGGGAATGCCTTGTGAGGCATCCCCACATATCACCGGCCATAGCTTGAGGCCATCGGCCAGTGATTTTATGCCATCGGCAATGTATATTGCCGGTTGGCACTATTTGTTGCCGGTCGGCCATTTATTTTTCCAAAATGGCAATTTTGAATGGCCGATCACTGTTCATCTACTTTTGGTAGATATTTTGTGCCAGCTGTGATAGCTGGCACCTACCTTTTCTCCCCTCCATACACATG
Source organism: Camellia sinensis (assembly GCF_055761805.1). NCBI lineage: Eukaryota > Viridiplantae > Streptophyta > Magnoliopsida > Ericales > Theaceae > Camellia > Camellia sinensis. The sequence goes on from NC_138966.1 coordinate 105,850,973, forward strand.
TATGGAGGGATCTCTCTCTTGACAAGCTTATTTGACAAGCTTTACAAGAGAGAGCTCTATAAGAGAGAGTCTCCTCTCTTGGATTTAGGGTGAGACAACATTTTTAGAGAGCTTTGATATTAGGGTTAGGAATTTGTATCTATTTCATCTCTATATTTCCCTCTCTTGTTAGTGTGTGTGTGTTTTGTCTTACTTTTGCTCACAAACACCCACCATCACACCATCCCTTGGAGTTGAGGCCTCTTGAGGGTTGTTTTGGAGGTTTTGAAGCTGGTTTCAACCTAAAGAAGCTGCTGGAGCTCCATTGTTGAAGAGGATCTTCAAGGGTAAGAAGCTTGCTCCTTTTTACCCCTTTCTTGCATTGTATTTTTGCCTACCTTACAACTCTTTTTGTGTTTAGTATATAACATAAAAAAGTTCTGTTTTTAGGCCCTCTAAATAGTTTGTTTAGAGTGTTTTGTGATTTGAGGTTGTTTAACCCCTTTTGAGGCTTGTAAGCCTCCTTTTTGTGCCATTTTGTGTGAGCTCCGGGACCATTGAGTTTGGGCCTCCTCACCACTGAAATCTTGAGGGATTTTAGAGGTGGGGATGGTGCCTTGAGGTCCTAGGAAGGAGAGGGCCACCCTCTCTCCTTGTTGTCCTTGAAAATGACCCTTTTTTTGGCCTCTTGAGGGAGCACCATGTTTAGGTTCACGTTAACCATGCCTTAGCTGATTTTTGTGCTTATTATGTCATAATATGCCTCTGTTTTTAGTTGGTTTTGGTACACCATGCTTGCTTAGCATACATGCCTTGTAATGCCATGATTTGCCTCAACATGTGCCTAGCATTTAGACCACCATGCTTATGTGTTTTGGCCTAGCTTTGTGAAGCTTTTATGCTTATTTTAGTATGCTAAGGGACTGTTTTTGGTCATTTGAGTCATCCATACTTTGCTTTGTATAGCTACCATGCAAACTCTCTTGTATGCCTTAAGCTTTGGCCCTTCTAGCATGCCATCCTTGCTTCGTTTCAGTGGTGTGAAACCACTTGACATGTTATTTCAGACCTCATGATGTGCCCATGTGCTTGCATTTGATCCCCCTTCAATGCGTTTAAAGGTTGTTGCCTTATGCCCCTTGTTTAAGCCTTGGAGTATGCTTCCATTTTTTAGGATACTTGGATGCCATCTAGGTGTTCCCTTAGCATTGTTTAGGTCTGCCTTGAACATGTTTTAAGTCTTCTTGGCCTTGTGGGGCTTGGTTGGCTTGGCCATGGTTTAAGTCTCCTTACCTTGCCTCAAATATTTGGACCAATTGCATGCTTTGTTTGTCTCGTTTGCTTGGTTTAGCACCATCATTAACCTGATTTTCAAAGCTCGTGTGCATGCCATATGTCTATGTTTGCATCCTCCTAAGTGTGCTTGAGAATTGTCTCTTTATGCCTAAGTGTTGGTCCTTGTATACATGCATGTTTACATGCCACTAATCCTTCATTTTTGGGCACTTTGGCCACTGTTTTAGGTTAGTTTGAGAGCTGCCTAAATTAGTCTAAGTCCATTCTTGCATGTTGTGACATGCTTACCTTGTGTGTTGATTGCATGCTTGGCCTATCACGTGCTGTGGCATGTCTAAGTGACTTTGCATTTGGCATGCATTTCTCTTAGTTGGAATTACCTAACATGTTGCATGCTTTGCATACTTGCATGCTTGAGTAACTAGCATAGTTGTCACATGCCTTGTATGCTTGTTTGCATTACCATGTTGCATGCCTAGTTAACATGCTTAGGTTGCATTGCATGCATGCTTTGCCTCTTGATTATCCATGATTGAGATTGAGTTCCTCACTTGTTTGTTGGTTTGCATTGCATTTGAAATCAACATGCATAAATTGGTCTCTTGGGCCATCACGCATTGAAATGCGCGATTGATGGTCCGAGAACCAAGGACCATGTCCCTTTGAGTCATAAACATGATAAGGGATATAGTCGGTGCATACACTGCTTGGATTGCATTGCCATGCAAAACCCTGTCCTCTGCTGCTGTCAAACAGATTCTGCAGGAACTTTTTGCTGATCGACTGCACAGAGTGCCGACCGGCAATCCATATGTGGCCGATGGATTCATTTTTGGCCGATCGACACCAAATCACAGCCGATGATGATTCCCTCCAGCCGGTGGTGTCTCACAATGTCCAGGGAAGCAATTCTGAGAATTTGGCAGTCTTCAGAGAAGCAGAACAGGGAAAACAGAGGAAGCGTGCGCATGGCAGTGGACTTCCAAGCAAGACCCGAGCATGCGTGCATTGAGCTCTCTTCCCGAGGCCCTTTTTCTTGCTTTCTTAAATTAATTAATTCGTTTAATTAATTTAGTTGGTCTGTAATAATTAATTAGCTAGGTTAGTTAATTCATTATTTGAGTTATATTATTCTTTCGGTCCCTCCGAGCGAGGGCGAATTTGTAATAAGTGTGGGTGAGTGTGTGCATGTCTTCCAACCCCCACTTCTTTCTCCTTTTTACTTACCTGCTTTGATGGTTAGTAATAGGTCATGTTTAATTTAGCATACCTTATGCTATGCATGCGTGAATCATTCATCAGTATTGCATGCACCGGGCTCGGCGCATCATGCTAACTGCATTAGCATTTCAAATCTAACTTGAATACATGCTACTTGTGCATTTTCACATGTCATTCATAGACTAGCCGAGCCTACTCTAGTGACATTCCGTATGCGTTGCATTAGACACTTAAACATGGACTTGGATCATGCATCGATTGCTAACGAGTTCTTTGTTTTGGCACGGAGTACGATGTAAGTATTTATGCTTTAGCATCCTTGCATGCGTGTGAGTGTTGCCATGATAGCACGATTACCATGAGGCTAGCTGCTTATGTGATATAACTGCTTGAATGCCTGTGGGTGAAGGTTGGATTGTCTAAGTTGGAATAGCTTATTAAAATCTGCGTTTTAGCCTACTTGCGAGTAGCAAATTCCAAAACATTCTTCCAAAGACAAACGGATATGTAATGCTCATTCCCAAATTAGACAATCTAGTCTATATTTTTGTACCGTGCGCATAACATAGTAATTCTAGGCTAATAATCGGGATAAGAACACATAACGTTTTCAAAAACGGATATCATGGTCAGTAGAGGCTGATCTTCGGATCGGGCGAGAGGGGGTGCTCATAGCTGACCTTCCCCAATCGTATCCTAGCTCTCGAGCCGAGGCAACTTTGGTGATGACGGACGCGTGGCCTTTGGCACCGAGTCAGGGTTTTCTAAATTCCCCCTTTAAAAAATATTAAGGTGGCGAATCTGTATCTGGCAAAGCAGTCCATGTTTGGCACTTCTTTTCAAAAATCTATTTCTCAAAACGATTTGTCGGATTTGGACTCTTTGGTTCAGATTAAGAACCGTGACACAAATCGAGTCCGAACTGTAGCAGCGGGGTCCCTCGCGGGCGCGTCTACAGTTTCGGGCAACTCTGTTGGGGATTTTAGAGAGCTTGACTCGAACTCGTGATATCCTGTTTTGATTTCATTTATGTGTTTCTTTGCATTGCATGTGCATTGGTGCACCTAGGACACCGTGTTTGCCATCTGCCATTCCTGAACGGTTTGTCGGAGGCTTGACTTTGTCAAAGCATGCCATAAGGCTGACCGGTTGTGGGCCCTGACAGTATGGGAACATAAACCCTGGTTTTACCAGGGCACCCTTTTAGACCATTCGACCTAGTGCATATCGAAATCCATAGTGACCATTCCAAATTAGGACAGGTTGCTTACCCGATATTAGGTTGTTTAAAACCGCTGCGTGCATAGCGAAACCCTAGCTCCTGACAAAATAGGACAGGGAAACCCTACCCCAACATAGGGGTGTTTTGGCTCTCACTTATCTGCTATGTGCTTTAGAATGTATCTCTACAGGAACGTACATATCAGTTTGCAAGTTCGAGTATCAGACCTGAGGGCATCAGTGTCAGTTTATGAGAATCAGTTATCTGCGGGTATCAAATTCAGTTTTGGGAACAGTGATTCTGGGGAACAATGATCAGTAGTAGAGTGCAGTTGTTCGGCTACACCTGTGATTGATCTGTTTGGGCTGAAATGCTGTTTGTTTTTCCTTTCAGTTCAGAGTGTCCAGAGAATTGATACAGAATAGCTAGTGTTCCCCCTTGCTGAGGCAGGACTTATGATAACGCAGAATTCAGAAGAGATTGTGGTTATGACAGCTACGCTAGATCAAGGGATCACCCTGCGGGATGAAGCTAATGTTGATGTATCGCATCCGCCTAGGTCGCCTGTCGCACACCCAATCTGGACCCCCCCAGTTATATCAGGCTCGTGAGCCCACTACATTTGAATTGATGGGGATGATTGGTGACCTCCAGAGATCCGTGGCCGATCTGGCCTATGGAATGTCGACTTCGCCAACAGCGGCATCGTATGCCGGGAATTTCATACCACAGGAGCCCCCGCTACTGGGGCGGATTGTGATAGAGCTCAGCCAACCAGAGGTTGCCGCCAGCTACAGCAACGACGTGTTAGCAACAACCGGGCTTCACTCTGATGTAATAACCCAAACCCCCGATCAGGCTGAGGCCAGAGGCAAGAACAAAATGAAGGCAGATGCCGATCCCATTGAACAACTGCTGTGGGCAGTCGAGGCTTTAAAAGCCGGGGGGATGAACAAGCAACAAATATCCGCAATTGTGGCAAAAACTGTAGAGGATGCTTTCCCCACTCCACCTGAGGGTAGTTCAAGTCAGTCAGAAAATCGGGATAGGCCCCGTCATGCCAGAACAGTTCCTCCTATTCCCAACCCTGCACCTAGGAAAGATCAGAAAACCAAGGCAGTGCCTGCCGACCCTTTTGCTAGTGCGTCTAGTAAGAATGCTCAGACTTCAAAATACCTGCCCCGAGGGCGCAGGATCTTTCATGCTCTCTACATGCCTCTGTCTAAGGCACTTCAGATTCTTGCCGAAAGGGGGCACCTCAAACCCCTTGAGCCTCGGCCTCTCCCGAAGAATCTCCCTCTCACACATGATGCTGCTTTGTACTGCGCGTACCACCAACAGACCGGTCACGCCAGCGATAACTGTTTCCACCTTCGCCATGAAGTGTAGGATCTAATCGATAATAAGGTCATTCTTTCACCTACCTCGCAAAGTCTGTTACCACCGAGCTGTTGGACTTTGAGGATACTGCGAGTATGTGATCAGGGGTTGGACCACCTGCAGGCAGCGCTTAGTGTATTTCAGATGTGGCGTCTGGCACGCACTTTTTTGAGCATTTGTAAATGCAGTTTTGTAGCTTCTGGCTTGGGTTTTGAGTCAATTCTCTGTTCTGTTTTTGAGCCTGTCTCTTTGCTTTGAGTCAGTCTTTTTGATTTTGGGTCTGTCTTGTGGTACCGAGTCAGTCCCGTCGTATAGGATGTCGAGTGATTCCGGGGTTGTTGCCTCGAACACCGTTTTTGTATTTAACCTTTCTTTTTGAGTCTATCTCTGCTGTGGAGCCAGTTACATCCGAGAAACCTGAATGAAATAGCTGTGGCTATCTTGTTTCCGTGCTTATTGTTTGTTTTGGGCTAGTTGTGCCAGAGGTTTTGAATGGAACGGCCCTGCATTCTACTTGCTCTTCTGTGCCTTGAGAATCATTGCATTGACCTATGTTTTTCAAAACCTCTTTAACACCGCGGTGAAAACAAAGAGAAAGGAATTCCTCAAGTTTTACAAAGCTTTGATCAATTTGAGAAAATGAGAGGCATGTTAAGCCTTTAATGAATGAAACCATGCTTGTTAGCGTGAGTACTGAGAAGGACCCTAGCTTGATCCAGATTGGTTCCACAGTATCTTCAGTGCGAGCGATTTGTCGTTTTCTTAAAAACTTTCAAAAACAAATGATTTGCGCGGCCCTGTGAAGACCTGTGTGGAATCGCTCTTGAGATTGTGCAGCCTAGGATCGCTCTTAGCCTTAAGATTCGACCTGTTCGTTTCCAAACCTTGAACCCGTTCAGAAAGTTCAACAGTCAACCGCCATATGAGGCCCGTGTGGCCAGTTTTGAAGCAGCCCTCGAACAAGAGGCACCAAAGTCAGATCAAGAAGATCAGATCAAAGGAAGCTTGTAAAGCTAGATCAGAAGCCCCCCCTCAAACTAGGGACAAAAATGTCAGATATGCTCGAAGAGCCGAAGATGGATTCTTCTGCGAATCATTGCAATAGCCATTCTCCTAGATACAGAGAGGCTTCAACTTCAAAAACCATTTGGCATGGACTTGTTACACTTTTACCCTTCGAGAGGCTCGCTGGGCCGAAAACCCGGAAGGGCGACCCAGGCAAAAGTTAGAGCAAGAGAAAAATACAAAAAATGCAAAAGGAAAAGAGAAGAAATAAAATCAAAAAAAAAAAGAGAAAAAAAGAGAATGAAAAGATACAAAAATCAGAAAAAAAAAAAAAAGAAAATGAAAAGAAGCTCGCAAGGTCGAAAACCCACATCGGGCACCTTGGCAAAAGTTAGAGCCTGAAAAAGTGAAGGTTAAAATACCCGAGTGTACCTTAACCGGAACTACGTAAGGCTTGATTCCTATGTTTGGGATACATAGGCAACTTCATCTTGAAGTCCAGCCCCCAACGCTTTCATAGCGCCTTAGTCCATGTAATGGTTTTGATTATCCTTGCCCACCCCGAATCCGATAGTTTGGTTGTGACAACCGGATACATAGGCAACTTCGTCCTGAAGTCCAGCCCTCAACACCTTCAAAGTGACTGTGTCCATATATTGATTATGACCGTCTTCGTCATCTCCGTGTCCAAGAGTTCGACCACTACCAATGAAGACTGTTTGCGGGCTGCTGCGGCATCATCCAAACAAGGGGCAACTTTCCGTTGCCACGAGTCGTTGTGAGTCGCCATTCAAACCAGGGGCAACTTTCCGTTGCCATCCACCCCTTTCAAGCCAGGGGCAATTTTCCATTGCCTCCGATCCGAGGTTGCGCATCTCAAAGAGTAAGTTCCATACTCGTTGAGCATTGACTGTTTGCAAAATAGTTTTTGAAAATTTTTACTGAGGTTGACTATTTTCTTGAAAACTATTCCATTTTCCAAAACTGGACCATTTTCTTGGACCCAAAAAGGAAAATTTTCAGTGCTTATAGTCTGACTTGCATGGTTTTCAAATCAGAAATCGAACAAGTACGTTAATCCGACTCTCATCTTGATCAAAACTGTTTTAGTAGAAAACCAAAACAAAAAAATGGTCATAATGATGAACTAGGGGCACAGGTGAGTTGGGCTTCCTGTCTTTCCCCCGTCGCCAACATACTTGCCAGGAGGGCACTCTACCCACCAGAAGAAATAGCTGTGAGCTAACGGCATTGGGGATGAACCCGTAACTTCCTATTCATTCGTCAATCACCTTGGGGAGGGACGAAAAATGAGAGAATAAAGAATAGAGAGGTGTAAGTTGAGAGAAAAGTAAGGAAAAGGGTTTTGAGAGAAAAAAACCGAGCCTGAGGGCCGAGTGATGTGAGAATCACAAATCAAAAAGGGTGGGAAATATACCCAGACGAACTGGCTCCTCGAGATTTGAGGTCTTTCGTTGAACATGCCCGCACGTCGTGTCTTTCGTTTTGATCACCTCAACTTTTGTTTTTGGTCTTTTCCGAGCGTGTCTCATTGTGATTAGGTCGTATACCCTTTTGTTTGAGTCCTCCCTACTGTGTTCAGTTGTAGGCTCGATACCCCGGTTGAAAATCCTTTTTTATTTCAAAATTGTTTATGCTCAGAGTGCTGTGCCATTCTCTACATCTGTGCGAAGCAAAAGAAGAGCAAAAAAAATTTTTTGGGCATCTGATCGTGCTTCAACTTCAACTGGTCCTGTCTTTGTGTTCCGTCTTGTCAGATTGGGCTGTTTGTTCAGGATTCGCTGTGTGCAGAATGAATCAAGTGTGGTGTTAGGGGGCTGTATGCAAACTAATCCCCAACAGAGTATGGGTTGTGCGTTCAGTTTGAGCAGTGTGTTGCCTGGGCTGTTTTGCTATGAGGTCGTTTGGTTATCTGATCATTACGGTACAAATGCTTAATTTTTCAGACAACGGGTAAATTCCATTCACATTGAGGTGTAACATGATGTGATGTGATGCAATACATGAGATATGTAAATGTAACACTTTTTAAGCAAAAAGTTTGTTCATTTCATTATCTTTTTCAAGTACATAGCTTTGAAAACAAAAATCTGCCTGCGGCAGTACAAGGTAATCTAACTACCAGCAAAGCAAAAGAAAAGAAAAAAAAAGTACAAAAAGAAGAAAAGCAGCAATCTGGATCATCATCAGTAGTCTCGGGCTCGGGGATCTGTCCTCACCCTCTTCCTGGACGAAGGTCTAGGGGCATCGTCATCAGCATCGTCATCTGAGCCTGAGTCTGAGTCGTCTCCAACCTCATCAGATGACCCGGCCTCTGCCTTTGCCTCGGACTCGTCATCATCATCATCGTCATCATCGGGGGTCGGCGCCCGAGAGCTACTCCCGACATGACACGTCCTCCCCTGGTACGGGGACGTACAGTGTCTCCACGCCCTCCTCGAGCAGGAATAGAGGGCCCAGCTGGAGCACCACCCACCGGAGGAATCTGAAAGGGAGGCTAAAAAGCACAAAAGGCAAATACATCAGAATACTGTGAGCAGTGTATCAGTGCAGAATGCAATGTATGAGTACAGTGTGTGAATGCCGTGAGCAGTTTATCAGTGCAGAATGCGGTGTATGTGTACAGTGTGTGAATGCTGTGAGCAGTTTATCAGTACAGAGTGCAGTGTATAAATGCAGTGTATGCAGTGTATCAGATGCTGTGAGATCAGTGTGTCAGGTGTTGTGTCGTGCATCAGATTATGTGAATCAGCTTATGAATGGTTGGAGACCGTTGTCAGAAGGACATACCGGAATACTATAGAGGGCTAGGAGGTCGAAGGTCCGCTGTAGCATCCCCATCATAGAGGTATTCAACTCCACGGACTGCCGGGTGTACTCGGAGGACGCCTGCAAGAGTACAAGATATATCAATATTCCGCAAAATATCAAATAAACTGAAATGAAATGCCAATACAAGATGCAAAATGAAGTAATACATACTGGAGGCAAGTCGGGGATACCGGCTAACTCATGATCAGCCGGGGGAGGAGCAAAGGGGATCTCGTAGGTCGCCCCATCCTGCCCTCTGTATGTTAGTAAAGTGGGCAAAGCAGGCCAGCTGGTCCCCCGCCCTCTCTGAACTCCACTCCTGCCACGGACACGAGCTATCCTCGACGTCCTCGCTTCCGCTCCCGCTTCCGCTCCAGCTGCTGGCGCCGCTGGCCTCTCTCTCTCCAGCTCGGCGACCACCGCTCAAGGGTCGCATAATGTAGGTCCGGACGTACTCTGTGTAGTCGCCCTCGCCTCTGTGATGCTCTGCACCCCAGCCGACGGTGTAGTCCCTCATCTGCTCAAGGGAGAACCCCTCTGTATGCCTCATATGTGTAGAAGGTGGACCCGGGACTATCTGCTCCGGTAAACCCAGGGTCTGACGCAAGAAACGCTCGCCCAGGTACCAAGCCCGACAGACCGGGCCCTCCAACAGAATCCGACAACGGGCAGTCTCCTCTGCGCCCTCGTAGTGATCCCTCACCACGGCTAGCAACGGAGCCCAAGGCTACCAGGTGATCTGAAAATGAAATGCAGTTTGTTATCTACTGTTATTGAAAACATACAGTGCAAAGCAAAGCCTAAGCAAATTCTAAAGTTGAACATACCTCCGCGGCGGTGATGGTGTCAAAGTAGCGGCGGAAGAAAATAAAAGACTCCCGTGGTCTCCGCACGCATCATACATCAAAGCGATGAGAAAAAGGGACGCCGAGTGGGGTCTCCACATCAGGTATTGGGGTAAGCCTGGGAAAGTAGGCATACACCCACAACTGCAGAACAGATATAAGTATGACTATCAGATAAAGCAAAATACAGAATAAAGCAGAAATGTAGAGCCATGTGTTGTGCAGTGTATTGTACAGAGTATACAGTGTGTGCAGTATACAGTCAAAGTAAAGCAGAGTATATGTGTGCCGCGTGTGCAGTATATAGTCAGTGAGAGGCAGACCGTGGTGTGTGCAGTGTACAGAATACAGAAAACATGGAGCGGAATGTAAAAGGGGAAGAAGATGTACCTCCCAAGCTCGCCAGTAGCCGCCGAGAAGCTGTCCGCTGAGACGGGAAGAAGAGCTCATGTAACCGTACAATGTGGCCACGCCTGCGCCACCCCAGTCATAGCAGCGGATCCACCTGACATCTACCAGTGCGCTCAACAGACATAGAGGCACGGTGTTCGCCCGGTCGGCGAAAAGAGTCGTCCCAAAGAGGAACATGATGAAGCCCCGCGCATACTGATCCACCTCTTCTGGGGTCATCTGCGCCTCCTCCGCCAAGGCTAGCTGAATCCGGAAATGGCTCTCGAACCAAGAGTACCTGACAAACCCTGCTCGAGCGAGGGGAGGCTGAGTGCCGAGCAAGTACAGCTGGGTGGCGTCCCACTCACCCATATCGGTGTCGAAGGGGATCGGATCACCCCCTACCCCGATGCCGGTGAGCATCGAGAAATCATAAGGGGTCATCGTCATGTCCCCCGCAGCGGAGAAGTGGAAGGAGTTGGTGGATTCCACCACCTCTCCACTAAAGCGGCAAGCAAGGGCTTGCAGGTTGTAAGCCGGGAGAGCCCCCTGCAGAAGTTGCCGAAACCGGCCTCGTCGACGATATGACGAATCGCGTCTGGCAACTCTAAGTACCAATCCCGAGCAACGATATTCCCATACTCGCGGATGGTATGGGAATCTCCCTGTAATCAAAAACAACAATTGCGAAGCAATATTCAAAACGCAGTTTTAAGAAGCATACAGGTATACAACATGCGTGCATGTTTTCAAATTCGAATAGACATCGGGTGCCGGTGTACTTACAGTGAACTACAACGTGTGATGTATCAGCGTGTTTGAGTGGTTCAGGGCAAATATAGCATGTGTGCATGTTTTCAGACTCAAGCAGATACCGGGTACTAGTGAGTATGCAGTAAAATACAATGTGCGCCGTGTGCTTGAGTGGTTCAGGGCAAATACAGCATATGTGCATGTTTTCAGACTCAAGCAGATACCGGGTACCAGTGTGTATACAGTGAAATACAGTGTGCGCCGTGTGTTTGGGTGATTCAGGGTCAGTGCAGTGTGTGTGCACGTGTAAGTTTCAAACAGATATCGGTTGTAAGTTTGTTTGCAATCAACTACAGTGTACAGAGATCGGTGCATCTGGGCTAAGCAGTTAGAGAACAGAATCAACTAATGGCAGTTATGTTCTACATTGCAGAAAATAATAAAATGGAAGAAAGAATGTTACCTCGGAAGCGCCAAAGGACAGATGAGAGGTGGGCTCACGCAGGAGAAGCTCGGGTGCCACGCCCCTCTCGAAGCTCCGAAACTGGCGTAGTCCATTGGGGAGCATCACATAAACCGCAGGCCTGTAGGTCTTCGGATCGAACGGCCGGATATGAAGTGGCAAGGGGTCGGCCTCGAGGTCCATCTCGAGCTCTGGAGGGGTCCCGCCCTGTGGAAGATCGTCCGCCATCTCGAAGAGAATGTGAATATGACCGGAAGACGAAAAAACCGGGCGAGAATGTGAAGAGTCAACAAAAAGTCAACTCCGAGGAGGGCCGGAAAAGGCCGGAAAAGCCAAGGTGCGGAAAAGGCACAGATATCGAGAAAAACTAGAGGGAAACAAGCCCCGAGTGGCGGAAATCGAGAAAATAACACCGAAATGAAATTTTAATCGGTCTAAAACGTTCAAAACGCAAGGGTAAATGCGAATCGAACGACGAAACGGAGCCAAAAACCAAGGAAAACGAGGAAATAAGGCTCGGAAAATATCTTAGAGAGAGAGAGGAGGAGATTTCGAGCAAGGGGAAGTGAAGAAAATAGGCCTAGAAGCCCTATTTTAAAAGACCCGTAGCGAAATGACTAAACTGCCCCGATACAGGGACTTTTTGCCGGTCGACCACACTCTTTGCCGGTCAGCAAAATATTGTGCCGATGGAAATTGTATGATGGCCGATGAACGGTTGGTGATTCATTTTGATGGCCGGTGGACATCCGGTGGTCTCCTACAGAGGTTTTGGAGCCTCCTACACCCTTGTTTGAGTTATGTGTGGGGTCCAGGGCCTTTAGTGCTCAAAACAGTGTAAAACAGTGCATTTCCGACGCTCAACCGGCCTCCGTTTTGACCTCGGATCGTGTCTTCTGTGCGTGGGACTTGAATTCGTGCAAGGTGTATCCTTTCCGTATCCTTTTGGCTTTTACAAAACTCAAAAGTTACCCCATACGCATCACATATCAATCGCACTGTCTTGTGCACTTGCGTTGTCTAAACGCATCGCGCTATTTTGCGCATCTCATTACATTTTGCATGCATTCAATATTCATTACTTGCGTAGACCGCATGTTTTGCTTGCGTAGACCGCATGTTTGTAATTAATTACGTTACTTGCGTAGACCGCATGTTTGTAATCAATTTCATTACTGGCGTAGACCGCATGTTTGTAATTAATTACGTTACTTGCGTAGACCGCATGTTTGTAATCAATTTCATTACTTGCGTAGACCGCATGTTTTGCCTGCGTAGACCGCATGTTTTGCCTGCGTAGACCGCATGTTTATAATTAATTACGTTGCTTGCGTAGACCGCCTGTTTGTAATCAATTTCATTGCTTGCGTAGACCGTATGTTTTGCTTGCGTAGACCGCATGTTTGTAATCAATTTCATTACTTGCGTAGACCGCATGTTTTGCCTGCGTAGACCGCATGTTTATAATTTGATTACGTTACTTGCGTAGACCGCATGTTTGTAATCAATTTCATTGCTTGCGTAGACCGCATGTTTTGCTTGCGTAGACCGCATGTTCTGCTTGCGTGGACCACTTTCTTATGTTCAAATTCATTACTTGCGTAGACCGCATGTTCTACTTGCGTAGACCGCACGTTTGAAACCAATTTCATTGCTTTCGTAGACCGCATGCTTATGATCAATTTCGTTGCCTGCGTAGACCGCGTGCTCCACTTACATACCCGTGCCTTCACAGCATTGTTATGCTTCCCACTTGCTTTGCGTTGTCACGCATTTTCAAGTACATTAATATGCATGTTGTTAATCACATTGTACCTGTTAAGTTTGTTTTCTTTGCAGGCACGATATTGTATGTACGGTTCATTTAAGGCTGGTGCAACCCGACGAACCGGACAGGTATGGTATACTCCGAGTGAGACATATCGAGAATCGCCACGGTCTAGGAGACCCTAAATCCTCTGAAGGTGCAAGTCCTTCGGTGTTTGTCGTGCCCGAACGACTTTTGATAAGTTGCATTATACATGCATTTCAAGCGACTCGCGTCGTCGCATATTCAAGTTCACGTGCATCTCAAAAGCCGCGTGTTGTCGCGCATTCCATGCAACATGCATTTCATACATCATTTGCATTTCAAAAAACAAACAAAAAATATATAGTTGCATTGTCATGCACCATCGTATATAATTGCATTGTCATGCATTATCGTAAATAATTACATTGTCATGCACCATCGTAAATAGTTGCATTGTCATGCATCATTGTAATATAGTGTTTATTGCATTATAGCTTGCATGCATTCACTGCATCACTTCCATCTATGGCTCGCACCTTTCCATGATTGAGCTTGGTCCGGTATGTGCCCATACTTCTCGTGTCGAAGCATAGTTCAGTGGACCGTTCTATGTTAGACGCGGCTGGTACGTGTACATGCCCTTCCTAGGCAAGATTTGGTTTGGCCTGCGTGCCTTATCCATCGTATCTTTTCCATCCCAGTGCTCATTGCATTGTAGCTTGCATGCATTCACTGCATCACCTCCGCCTATGGCTTGCGCCTTTCCATGTTGAGCTTGGTCCGATATGTGCCCATACTTCTCGTGTCGAAGCATAGTTCAGTGGACCGTTCTATGTTAGACGTGGCTTGTATGCGTACATGCTTTGCCTAGGCAAAATTTGGTTTGGCTCGCGTGCCATATCCATTGCATTTCCCCAGCATTTTCATTATATATTACATTGTAGTGTAATTGTTGCATCCAGCATTAGGATCATTGTCCTTTCCCCAGCGGGTCATTTCCCCACCTTTGTCATTCCCCCCCAATACTTGTTCTTGTGTCCGTCTACATTACTCATAGTTCTGTTGACCGTTCTATGGTAGACGAACTTGCTACCTCCATCAATCTATTTGACATAGGTGTGGTTTCGAACCGTTCATGATTGGATCATGATTCAATTGCATTGCACTTTCATTTGCATTATTTATACATAGTTTTGTACATATTGCATATCATTTTGCATTCATTTTTGCATTGTCATGCATGTTGCTAACGATATTGTACCTGTTAAGTTTGCTTTCTTTTCAGGCACGATATTGTATGTACGGTTCATTTGAGGCTGGTGCAACCAGACGAATCGCACAGGTATTGTATCCTCCGAGTGCGACGTATCGAGAATTGCATAATTCTCTTACATCCTCTCTGCATTTGTAATGTAGTTGCATTGGTGTATGCTAGCTTAAAACTGTCGCATGTGTGCTTCATTACAACTTTCTTTGCATGATCATAAGTTATGTCCGGCTCTGTGCATTGTCTTGCATCTTGCCCCCGCCTTCGGGCGCATGTCTTGATTATCTTGCATGTTTGTCTGAGTCTTCGGCCTTGTCAAAAATGGGTCGTCTTTGGGCTTTGACATTCACTCCCGTCATTGTTATGACTTTCGAGTTCTGTCAAAGAGGGGCAACTGTAGACACCTCATTTTTGACCGTCCTCAAGACTTGGACGTCACCATTGGAACACTTAGTGATTACCCTTGTTTGTGTTCGTCTTGAGTTCCCGGAGGTCTCGGTTGCGCGCCTTGCCTCAAGATCTCTCGACTCGACCGTGTTGTGTCTGGTTTTGCACCAAACACTTGTGTTTTGCCTTGGAGGGGCAGGGAATGCCTTGTGAGGCATCCCCACACATCACCGGCCATGGCTTGAGACCACCGGCCAGTGATTTTATGCCATCGGCAATGTATATTGCCGGTCGGCACTATTTGTTGCCGGTCGACCATTTATTTTGCCAAAATGGCAATTTTGAATGGTCGATCACTGTTCATCTACTTTTGGTAGATATTTTGTGCCAGCTGTGATAGCTGGCACCCACCTTTTCTCCCCTCCATACACGTGTATGGAGGGATCTCTCTCTTGACCAGCTTATTTGACAAGCTTTACAAGAGAGAGCTCTATAAGAGAGAGTCTCCTCTCTTGAATTTAGGGTGAGACAACATTTTTAGAGAGCTTTGATATTAGGGTTAGGAATTTGTATCTATTCCATCTCTATATTTCCATCTCTTGTTAGTGTGTGTGTGTTTTGTCTTACTTTTGCTCACAAGCACCCACCATCACACAATCCCTTGGAGCTGAGGCCTCTTGAGGGTTGTTTTGGAGGTTTTGAAGCTGGTTTCAACCTAAAGAAACTGCTGGAGCTCCATTGTTGAAGAGGATCTTCAAGGGTAAGAAGCTTGCTCCTTTTTACCCCTTTCTTGCATTGTATTTTTGCATACCTTACAACTGTTTTTGTGTTTAGTATCATAACATAAAAAAGTTCTGTTTTTAGGCCCTCTAAATAGTTTTTTTAGAGTATTTTGTGATTTGAGGTTGTTTAACCCCTTTTGAGGCTTGTAAGGCTCCTTTTTGTGCCATTTTGTTTGAGCTCCGGGACCATTGAGTTTGGGCCTCCTCACCACTGAAATCTTGAGGGATTTCAGAGGTGGGGATGGTGCCTTGAGGTCCTAGGAAGGAGAGGGCTACCCCCTCTCCTTGTTGTCCTTGAAAAGGACCCTTTTTTGGCCTCTTGAGGGAGCACCATGTTTAGGTTCACGTTAACCATGTTTAGGTTCACGTTGACCAATTGCATGCTTTGTTTGTCTCGTTTGCTTGGTTTAGCACCATCATTAACCTGATTTTCAAAGCTCGTGTGCATGCCATATGTCCATGTTTGCATCCTCCTAAGTGTGCTTAAGAATTGTCTCTTTATGCCTAAGTGTTGGTCCTTGTATACATGCATGTTTACATGCCATTAATCCTTCATCTTTGGGCACTTTGGCCACTGTTTTAGGTTAGTTTGAGGGCTCCCTAAATTAGTCTAAGTCCATTCTTGCATGTTGTGACATGCTTACCTTGTGTGTTGATTGCATACTTGGCCGATCACGTGTTGTGGCATGTCTAAGTGACTTTGCATTTGGCATGCATTTCTTTTAGTTGGAATTACCTAACATGTTGCATGCTTTGCATACTTGCATGCTTGAGTAACTAGCATAGTTGTCACATGCCTTGTATGCTTATTTGCATTACCATGTTGCATACCTAGTTAACATGCTTAGGTTGCATTGCATGCATGCTTTGCCTCTTGATTATCCATGATTGAGGTTGAGCTCCTCACTTGTTTGTTGGTTTGCATTGCATTTGAAATCAACATGCATAAATTGGTCTTTTGGGCCATCACGCATTGAAATGCGCGATTGATGGTCCGAGAACCAAGGACCATGTCCTTTTGAGTCATAAACATGATAAGGGATATAGTCGGTGCATACACTGCTTGGATTGCATTGCCATGCAAAGCCCTATCCTCTGCTGCTGTCAAACAGATTCTGCAGGAATTTTTTGTCGATCGACTACACAGAGTGCCGACCGGCAATCCATATGTGGCCGGTGGATTCATTTTTGGCCGATCGACACCAAATCACAGCCGATGAAGATTCCCTCCAGCCGGTGGTGTCTCCCAATGTCCAGGGAAGCAATTCTGAGAATTTGGCAGTCTTCAGAGAAGCAGAGCAGGGAAAACAGAGGCAGCGTGCGCATGGCAGTGGACTTCCGAGCAAGACCCGAGCATGCGTGCATTGAGCTCTCTTCCCGAGGCCCTTTTTCTTGTTTTCTTAAATTAATTAATTCGTTTAATTAATTTAGTTGGTCTGTAATAATTAATTAGCTAGGTTAGTTAATTCATTATTTGAGTTGTATTATTCTTTCGGTCCCTCCGAGCGAGGGCGAATTTGTAATAAGTGTGGGTGAGTGTGTGCATGTCTTCCAACCCCCACTTCTTTCTCCTTTTTACTTACCTGCTTTGATGGTTAGTAATAGGTCATGTTTAATTTAGCATACCTTATGCTATGCATACGTGAATCATTCATCAGTATTGCATGCACCGGGCTTGGCGTATCATGCTAACTGCATTAGCATTTCAAATTTAACTTGAATACATGCTACTTGTGCATTTTCACATGTCATTCATAGACTAGCCGAGCCTACTCTAGTGACATTCCGTATGCGTTGCATTAGACACTTAAACATGGACTTGGATCATGCATCGATTGCTAACGAGTTCTTTGTTTTGGCACGGAGTACGATGTAAGTATTTATGCTTTAGCATCCTTGCATGCGTGTGAGTGTTGCCATGATAGCACGATTACCATGAGGCTAGCTACTTATGTGATATAACTGCTTGAATGCCTGTGGGTGAAGGTTGGATTGTCTGAGTTGGAATAGCTCATTAAAATCCGCGTTTTAGCCTACTTGCGAGTAGCAAATTCCAAAACATTCTTCCAAAAACAAACGGATATGTAATGCTCATTCCCAAATTAGACAATCTAGTCTATACTTTTGTGTCGTGCTCATAACATAGTAATTCTAGGCTAATAATCGGGATAAGAACACATAACGTTTTCAAAAACGGATATCATGGTTAGTAGAGACTGATCTTCGGATCGGGCGAGAGGGGGTGCTCATAGCTGACCTTCCCCAATCGTACCCTAGCTCCCGAGCCGAGGCAACTTTGGTGATGACGGATGCGCGGCCTTTGGCACCGAGTCAGGGTTTCTTAAATTCCCCCTTTAAAAAATATTTAAGTGGCGACTCTGTATCTGGCAAAGCAGTCCATGTTTGGCACTTCTTTTCAAAAATCTGTTTCTCAAAACGATTTGCCGGATTTGGACTCTTTGGTTCAGATTAAGAACCGTGACACAAATCGAGTCCGAACTATAGCAGCGGGGTCCCTCGCGGGCGCGTCTACAATAGCTTCCCCCTCCCTCGAATTGACCAGCTGGTGGACTTGACCGCTGGCCATCAGAGGTTTAGCTTCCTGGATGCATATTGCGGCTACCACCAGATAGCCATGTATAAACCGGACTGAGAGATCACGTCGTTCACTACTCCTAGAGGCCTGTATTGTTACAAAGTCATGCCGTTCGGACTGAAGAACGCCGGGGCAACTTTTCAGAGGATGGTGACAAAGATGTTCGCTCCTCTTTTGGGCCGAACAATGGAGGCCTACATCGACGATATGGTAGTAAAGAGTAAGGAGAAGTCTCAACACCTCACTGACCTAGCAGAAATGTTTGCCATACTTAAGCGCCACAAACTTCGTTTGAATGCCTCCAAGTGCGCCTTCGGAGTCGGCATCAAGAAGTTTCTGGGGTTTTTGGTCACAAACCAAGGGATTGAAGCCAACCTATCACAGATCAAGGCTATACAGGAGCTGGAGCGCCCAAACTCCACGTAGGACGTGCAACATCTTACCGAAATGGCAGCCGCACTGAACAGATTTATCAGCCGGTCATTAGATCGTTGCAGGCCCTTCTTTAAAACTTTGAAGGCCAAGTTGTTTTGGGATGACAAGTGTGACCGTGCATTGGCTGACTTAAAAATATACCTTTCCTCAGCCCTTATCTTAGTCACACCTCGGCCGGGCGAAGAGTTATATCTCTACTTGGCAGTCTCTCAACATGCTGTGAGCGCCGTCGTAGTCCGCGCTGAAGGCATCCAGCACTTGCCCATCTTCTATGTAAGTAAGACTTTGCTCCCGGCCGAGACGAGGTATTTTCCGCTGGAAAAATTAGCGCTGGTCCTGATGATGACATGAAGAAAGCTGGTGCACTATTTTCATGCCCATACAATAGTTGTGTTAACCGAGTTCCCACTTACGGTGCTTTTTGGAAAGGCAGACTTCACCGGAAGAATCTTGAAATGGGCCGTGGAATTGGGGCAGTACGATATCAAGTTCCGCCCGCGCACCGCAATCAAGGCTCAAGCTCTTGCAGACTTTGTGGCAGAATTCGCCCCTAGAACGCATCCAGTTTGCTCGGTTGATTTGGCTGGTGCGGATTTAGCGCAGCCCACGGTTCTGGCAATAGAAACGAGTGTTGGCTCAAAAGCGGGAGAAGGCCGAAGAGCAACGAACTAGAGGAGCCGGGTGACTTCTTGGAAGACGTGCTCAATCAAGACAAGGAAAGAGACCAGAATGAACCGATCAGAGACCTGGAATTGAGAATCTCCCAGAACCCCTCTGATTGCTGGAAGCTATTTATTGGCGAGATGTAGAAGTTCTTCGTCGATGGGGCATCCAACAGCATGGGGCCGGGCTGGGCATCGTACTGACTTCACCGGATGGGCTGATTATCGAGCAGGCAATTACGCTCGGCTTGCCAGCATTCAACAACGAAGCGGAGTGTGAAGCCCTCCTTGCCGGACTAAGAAGGGCATTGAGAATGAAGGCGTCAGCCCTGATGGTATTCAGCGATTCCAAGCTGGTGGTCAACCAGGTCTCGGGGGAGTATGAGGCAAAGGACGAAAGAATGGCCAAGTATCAGGCGCTGGTATGCGTAGAGATCAAGAAGTTCGCCGCAATAAGGATGGAACAAATTAACCGCGAGGAAAACAACGCGGCTGATGAATTGACCGGACTTGCTTCTGCTCAGACAGCTTTTCCTAACCCCTTGATGATAGAATTTTTACCTCGGCCAAGCATTGAGGAACCGGAAATGACCGAGGTGCTCTGCGTCGACTTGGGTCTTTCTTAGATGGACCCCATCATCGTCTTCCTGAAAGATAGAGTTCTACCAGAAGAGAAGAAGGCGGCCAACAAGATCCAGGCCAAGTCAAAGCGGTTTTGGCTCTCCCCGTCCGGAGCCTTGTATAAGAAGTCTTTTACCGGGCCGTATCTGAAGTATGTTCACCCCGCTGAGGTGGAAGCCTTCCTTTATAAGATCCATAAAGGCATCTGCGGTAGCTATACTGGGGGTAGGTCATTGGCTTACAGAGCAATTTCCCAAGGTTATTGGTGGCCGTGCATGCAGGCAGACGCGCAGAAATACGTTCACCGATGTGAAAAGTGCTAGAAATTTGCTCACCAGATCCACCAGCCAGCGAGAGAATTGCTCCCCCTTACAAGTCCTTGGCCATTTGCACTCTGGGGATTGGATATAGTGGGGTCACTCTCAGCAGCCCCAGGTAATCGCAAATTCTTCATCGCCGCCACCAACTACTTCACAAAGTGGGTTGAGGCTGAGCCACTGGCGACCATAAAGGAAAAGGATGTGAAGAAGTTTGTTTGGTAAAATGTTATCACTCGCTTCGGTATACCCAAGGCCCTCATCTCAGATAATGGCACTCAATTCGATGGGAAACTCTTTCGTGGATTTTGCGAAGAGCTGAAGATCGAATTCTATAATTCAACCCTGGCCTATCCTCAGTCAAATGGTCAAGCAGAGGCCTCAAACAAGACCATCCTGGACGGGCTGAAGAAGCGGCTTGAGAAGGCCAAGGGGAAGTGGGTTGAAGAACTCCTTAACGTACTTTGGGCGTACCGCACTACGCCAAGACGGTCGACCGGAGAGACTCCGTTTGCCTTGGCCTATGGCATGGAAGCCGTTATCCCACTGGAAATTGGCATGCCAACCATCCGGTCCGAAAGCTTCCAGCCAGATTTGAACAATGAAGCAGTGGCATTGGAGCTAGACCTTGCCGAGGAAAGGAGAGAGCGGGCCCTAATCCACATAGCGGCCTATCAGCAAGAACTCTCCAAGAAATACAACAAGGCTGTGCACCCCAGGCTGTTCAAGATCGGGGACGGGGTCTTACGAAAAGTGCTGGGCAACACGGTGGTCCCTGGCGAAGGAAAGCTCGGTGCAAATTGGGAAGGACCATACAAGGTGACTGGTCTCGCTGGCAAATGGGCATACCATCTGGAAGATTTAGATGGCAAAGCTGTCCCCAGACCGTGGAATGCAACCACCCTTAAGATCTTTTACTTTTAAAATGTAATTGCTTAGCTTTCTAGACCTTTAGCCTTTTGGCATTTGATGTAAAGATAGCACTGCTTTTTGTAATGAAAAATAGCCCTCTTGTTGTTTTGTATCGCATCTTTCTATACAATGACACCGCAAGGATACAAGGCCACTGTGGATGCTAGGGGCAAAGGGCTGACCTGAATGGGACCGGACTAATCTTCTCTCACCGGTATAGAAGCGGACCGCACCAATAGTGGTGTATTATTGTCCAACGAAATGATTGGTGTATGGAACAATTCACGTAAGGGCCGGGCTGGTTTTTCGCTTGCCCAATTGGGATGTTGGCGTCATGACCAACCTAAATGAAATATTGGTGTTTTGCCCAATGTTAAGGCCGAGCTGATTCTGCTCGGCCAAAATGAAATGTTGGTGTTGTCCAACAAATATAGCCGAGCTGACTTTGCTCGGCCAAACGTTATGTTGGTGCCTTGTCCAACTTACAAGAGGCCGAGCTGACTTCGCTTGGAGAAAGGAAATGTTGGCGTTCTATCCAACTCCATGTCGGAATATTGGTGGAAGTGGAATAACTGAGATTTGTCCAACTTCCTTTAGGGCCGAGCTGATTTTTGCCCGCCCAAATAAAAGACTTGAAGTGTTGTCAAAGCCAGAACAGCAGTGGTAATTTTTGCTCGGCCGAATGAAAATTTTTGGGTTCATTCAAAAAAAAAAAAAAAACCGAGCTGAGAGTAGCCGCGAACATTTAAATTGAAGAAATTCTGAAGCTTGCCATATTGCGCGGCCAGCCGGCCTATCAGTTATGGTACATTAAAGTTTGAATCAAGACATTTTGCACGTTGCAACCGAACAAAAAGAGAAGATCAGCGGGCAAAAAGTTAAAATTTCATTGATTGAGGAAATTGCATTACAATTGTGGGGCCCTAGCCCGGTTACATTAAACAAAGAAAGAAAAGAAACGAAAACAAAGCAGCAAATAGGAGGGGGCATTTCAATCCAATTCCAGGTCAACCGTTTGCTCGGCGACCTCCACAGTCTGCTTGGCAACCTCCGCAGTGTGCTCGGGCAAGCCTTCTTCTGACTCATCATCCGCGTCCTCCACCGCGACAACCTCCCGATCGGCTACTTGATCTTCGGCATCCTGAGATGCTTTAGGAGAAGTTTGCTTGGTTTGTTGCGCAGCGGCGACTTCTTCCGCGGCTTCCTTTTTGGCCTCCTCTATGAGCCTCTTTTGCGCAGCGCTCGCATAGACCTACATATAGTGCGGCATGAAGGCCGCAGGCGGATGTAGGAACAAGTCAGCATCTTGACCAAGGCCAACTTTCTCCAATGTAGCTTTCCAACCGCACTGGAAAAAGATGTCCTTGGTCGCCTGCACCTGCTGTTCATACGTTTTTTTCGCCTTGAGCATAACCCCTCTCTTCGGCGTCGCTAACCGCCTTATCTTTCTCCTCTTTATGGGCATCGCGCAGCTTCCTCAGCTCGGCGAGATACCGGGCTTTGGTCAACTTCACGGCTCGCTGTTTGTCCACTTCAACTCGGTCAACCTTTTGGCTCAGGTTATCTCGCTCGGCCACAACTGCTTCCTGCACGGCCTTCAGCTTCGCTATCTCGGCCTTTTGGGCCTTGTTCTCAGCTATGGCATCCCGCAGGCTCTGCCGTACTGCGATCATTCGGTCGTGCGCTAAATAGTTCTTTTGCGCGGCCTGAAAACAAATGAAAGATAGTAAACGCTCAGAAAACCGAGCAAAAACCGGTCAACAACTTGTAGAAAAAAGAGTGGAACTTACCAAAACGATCGATTTTGCTGCGGAGCGAAGCACCTTCAGGTCGGACAGCTCGTTGTGCTTCTTCATGTCGGCGGGAAGAATCAGCCCCTTGGTCATGTTGAAACAGAGGGAGTAATCCTTGTCCGCGTACACTGAATCGGCCTCAGAGACAGTCCGGCCTTTGTACTTAATCTCGGGCGCCCAGACCGGGGGGGTCGTTGGGGCTTTGGATGGCCCGCTTAGTTGTTCGGTCTGGTCACCAACTCGGTGGATGTGTGCTCGGTTGAATCTTCGTCGACCAGTTGTTGCCCGGTTTGGTCTTTTCTCGGTTGCTTATTTGACCGGCCTGTTGGATGTTCGCTTACAAGAGCCAGCACGGCCCCCTCCCTTTGCTCGGCTGGAGTGGAGGAAGTCCCCCCAGGTACCTCTGGTGGCTGGGAGTCGCTCGGTTCTTCAGTGATCATTGATTTGATTGCCTGGATTTTTGCCATTTCTTGTTCGGCGATGAGGGGAACAAGTTTGATCGCTAGGAGATTTGGATCTGGTTCTGGAGAGGGCGCACGAAAAAAGTCAGTCACCCTGCTCTTGCGCAGTGCTGTGTAGGGGTAGGTTGGTTCGAAGCCGAGGAGTTTTGGAGACTCCCTTTCCTCGGTCGGATGACGAAGCAGAACTCTGATGGCCTCTTGATTAGCTCGGGAGTAGTCGTCGGCCAAAAGCTTGTAATCTGCAAAAAGGAGGACAAGTGTTAGATCGGCAAGAAGGAAATCAGTGCAAAAAGAAAGTACTGCAGTTTGTCGAGCTACTCACCAGCACTGCCAAAATCTTTCCTAATATACCAGCCCGGTATGGGCGCCTCGGTGTCCTCATAACGACCGGACACCCACAAGAAGTCATCGTCGTTTGTCTCCTTATCTGGGTTGCGCTCTATGAATTTTGCTCAGCCCTTCTTAACCTTCAAGTACCAGCAAAACCCACCCTTATTTTTGCTAAGGCTGTATTGATGTAATATTTGGGCGAGACCGAGATTGAGACCGAGCCTCCTATTCAGCTCGGCCACACCGTTTATTATCTTGTACGTGTTGTTCGAGACTTGGGTCGGACAAAGCCTTGTCTGCCTCAAAAATTCGCAGGTCAAGGGTTGGACCGGGAAGCGAAGCCCTCCTTCCACGATGGATACGACTGTGAAAGGGCACCGATCTAGGTCACCCCATGGGGTATCTCCCTTCTTGGCCAGCTCTAAATGGACAACGTCTGGAATGTTGTACTCCCTACGAAACTCAGCCAGTGCACCGGGCGAGCTCACCATGAACCGATACTTTCCCATCTACCTCGGTTTTACTTATTTGGTGGTTTAATTTGTATCTTGGCGGAAAATTCTGGTGTATTTGCTCGGACTTTGAGCTCCACCAATGGTAATGCTGTAGGGACCTGGTCGGTCCTAGTTCTGCATTGTTAAAAAATAAGCCCAAGGGTTAGCGCGGCATACATTGCACGGCTCCTATTGGTTCTCTTAGCTCGGTCAAAATCCCCCGTTATATGTGGCCGGTCTACCCCCTACCTCAGCTCGTCTATCCGGCCGATATGGCCTTCCTAGTTCGGTTCTGACTCCTTATATCCAGCACGGTCGCAGCCTCAACGGGAAGCCGCAAAATGATCTTTGCTCGACTGAAGTTTTGTTTATGGATCCAAGTTACCTATTTAGCTCGGTCCTACCTAGATTCAAGTTGTTCATCCTAGATTCAAAGCTGGTACATTTTACTCAAAGAAACAAGGGGCATGGGAGCCCCATCTGCTTTTCCGAATCCAGTTCCAGTTCTTTCTAGGGTATGCAACTATTGCCCTAAGGTGTGCCAATACTACCCCATGAAGAGGTATTGGTAGGTGCCTAGCATTTCCAAGCAAGAACACCAAGAACACGAGATGGAAAACATGAAGAACATGGACAGAAAATAGGGTGGATTGGTGAAGAGACTTACCAGCGACGGACGCCAAAGAGATCAATCGACCAAGAGCTTGATTATAGCCTCAGAAGGAACGAAAACGGGTGTAGAGGAATCGGAAAGGCAGCAATGGCAGTAATGGTAGAGGTTCGAGGGTTTTGAGGGCAAGGGTTTTGGGGCTTGAGAGAAGAGATGAGCAGTAAGGGTTGAAGTGACCCTTCGTTTGTGCATAAAAGATGGGGGGAAAAACCAAACGGCTGCGCCGTTTGAATTTCGTGCATGAAAAGACAGCTTTGGGGCCGCACGGGGCCAACAGGATAAAGCCACGTGGCATCGAAAGGACGTCTGTCAGTACGGTTGTACGGCCCTCGACGAGACTGCTGAAGCAGTGACCGACCAAATGGGATAGCTCGGTAACGGCTTCGAAACCAATCACGCTCGGCTTGGTACTGGCGCAGCTCAGGGACCATTAGCTCGGTCATGGTGGTAACCCCAATCACGATTAGCTCGGATGGGATTAAGGGGCAATTGAGAGGGGAGATTTGCACCGAACAGTACGGCCGAGCTACAGTAACGCAGGTGTGGCAAGCCTCTCAGTGCCGAGCTATCTCCTCAATCGGCACGGCCCTCCGGCCTGTTTTACACGGTCGAGCTAGGTTTGCCGACCAGGCATGCTCTAAGGCCTGGCCGAGCTGTGGCTGTTAGGTGTTCGGCGGTAGGCGGGCGTTAGCACGGCGCGACGGGGCAGATGACAGTCCGGAAAGAGTTTAGGCCGGGAAGAGGTCGGCGTGCGCCCGACCAGATAGCTCGGAAGCTCGGTCGTGTTCTTTGTGGTTGTGATTTTCTCCCAAGGAATAGGCCGGTCTTGGTATGCCGGTCAGGTGTGTCACTTGAGTCAATGGCGTGAGGGAGAGGATATTTGCTCCAGGCACGCGTCAGTACCGTTTGGCAGTTTTGCATGTACTGGATGCAGGATTTGGCCTTTACACGTGTAAGGTGGTGGGAGGTGAGCACAACCAACTGTCCAGGGAAGGACAGCAGAGGTAGCGCGCGCACAATCCTGAGGCTGCATGGCCAGCCTAGAAAAAGAAAGGGAGGATGAACGTTAGAGGTAAGCAACTTGCACTATCTGAAAACACACACTCTCTCTCTCTCAAGGAGCCTCCTTCTTCCTCAAGTGATCTGACTTGATCGTCGGAGGGTCTATCCGGCACACCACCGCTGGGCAGCTCACCGTTCTCTGTGTTGTCAAGTTAGACGCCGACACGTGAAGCTTGAGCTCCAAAGAGTACGGAAAGCAGAGGATATTTCGCCCCCCGTACAAGTATTCTAGCATTACTGTAAAAAAAAATTAAAAATTTAAAAAATTAAAAAAAAAATCTTATTAACACATGCAGGTATAATGTATCCAACTCAAGTTTGTGTGTGTAACAGTAAAATTGTAAATAAAAGCATTATTGGTCATAAGACATTATTATAATTCAAAAATTATGGATCAAAACCATGTGGTATGAGTGTCATGTGGCGACATTACTACATATTTTGATTGTTTGAAGTTTTGAATTTGACTCTCCCTTATTAATGTAGGACTTTTGTGATTGTATACTTGTTAAATATCGATATGGTCAACTATCCAATTTGAATAAGCTTATCTCGTCTCCAATTCAATCTTTCGACTGGAGTGTCCTATTTTGCATGGTTATCGGTTTATGATGGGCTCATTTTGATGAGTTAAATAGTTCAAATCAATTTAAATTTGTATTTAAAAATAAAAAAATAGACAGTCTATTTTCAAAATCATCTATAAAAGAAATCAAATTAATCTAAGATTAATAGTTGTATGGTTAGTTTTATGTTTGTATTAAAAAAATGAATCGTTTATTTTTAAAATCATACTTGGAATACATTTATTTTTTTAAATAGACAAATATAATATGATCAAGTAATTACCAATATCTAATCATTTTAAATTTTTGTGTATATGAACCTAAAAACTGGATGTTTTAGTTCATTCACGTCATTGCAAACAAACAAGACCCTTAGGCCATGTTTGATTCATCAGACTAATAGTAAGGTATTAATAATTCTATCAAATTAGTATGGTATTCACTATCCAATTGGATTAATAATCCCACCCCTACCCTATTACTAATAATCCTACAAATTTGTTAGATTAATTATCCATTGGATTAATAATCCCAAATCTAAATAATTATCTATTGAGTTAATAATCCTAAATTTAAATGTTAAAACAAACATAAAATAATAAATTTATAAATTAATAATTTTAATTCTATATTCTAATATATCCAATCAAAGATGCCGTGAGTTTGAAAATTAGATTGGAGTCAAATTTGGCTCTTCCACAATTCAAAAATCATGGAAAGAGAAACAAAAGTCCTTTTGCCTTTTTCCATTAATTCCAAACGCGTTAGCTTGGCACTACCAATTAGGTTTGGCCACCTCCACTGTCCTGCATCAATCGCTTGTGCGTGTTTTGAGGTTTTTTTGGTTTTTGTTTTTGTTTTTTTAAAAATTATTTTGTGAAAAAATTACGAAAAAAATCTTAAGGTTGGAATCTTATAAAAAATTAAATTCTAAATTTTTTATTTTGTCAATTTAAATTCTAAATTTTTGATATATTTTCAATATAAATTATTTATCTATTTTCATTAAGTAAAATTGATATTAAGTAAAATCGATAGAAAAATTATAGTTTAGAAATTGTAGTTTAACTGATAAGTAAATAAATAAATAAATATTGTAGTTTAGTCATTAAAATCAAGGAAAAAAGGTATTTTAAAAAAAATTTGTATACCTATATTGAGTTTAATGAATAAAATATTATTTTTCTGTCAGTTTTATTTAACAAATATAGACAAAAAGTTTAAATTAAAAATAAATCAAAAGATTGGGGTTTAAAATGATAAAATTAAAATTTTAAGATTTTTTTTTGTAATTATCCCTTATTTTTAAAAAACAAATTAAAAACTTTTCTCTTGTAAGTTCTATTAGACTAGATGGACCAAAAAAATAAAATTAAAAATTTTAAAAAAAGTTCAGAAAAGAAAAAAAGAAAGAAGCTAAAAGTAGTTGAATTTTTCTTACATATTTTTTAAAAATTTTTTTTCAAAATTTTTGTACATTTTAGATTTGTCTAAAAAAATGGACCAAATTTTTTAAAAAAATTTGGTAGTTTACCCATTTTTTTTATAAAAAAAATTAACATAATTTAAAAAAAAAATCACCAAAAATAAAAAAAAAATATATATTTTTTAGCTGTATGCCAAACAACGAAGTAGGATTGGTTCATTTGACAAATATTCATAATATAATAATAGAATTAATAATTACACTACACATCACAAAATTGAAAACAAACTCCATCATTTGGTCAATTTGTTATTTTGTGCTAACAAATCAATGGAGCTTCTTCTTTCTTGTGTTTGGTTGGGAAATTTGAGAAAAAGATTTGGAAAGAGAAAGGAAAAAGATGTGTGAAAGTAGGTAAAATTTAAGCATGTTTTATTCACATTTTACCTATCTTTTCTATTTTCTTTTTTAAATTTCTCCTCAAATCTCTCAACCAAACAAAGTATTAAGGGCCGATTCAATGCTTCCATTCATATTTTGACTTGCTTTTTCATTATAAATATTTGTCGACTCAAAATGATTTAGTAAAACAAAAGGGATCGAATATTTATACACATTGGTGCCGTTTGGTAACACTTACGTTTTCAGTTTTCTGTTTATATTTACAAAAATTTTAAAAACTCAAATAAAAACTTGTTTGGTAAAATTTTTGATTTATAAATCAGTGGTCTCAGTTTATAAATTTGGCCAAAAAATAAAAACACAAAAAATGTGTTTCCATTTTGAGTTTTCAGTTTTTTTTTTATCACCTAACATTAGCCACCACCCACCACCATTTTCCATCACCGTATTCCGCCACCACCACCCACCACCCACCCTCCACCACCACCTGCCACCACCACTCACCACCCACCTGCTACCACCAGCCACCACCCACCTACCACCCACTCGCCACCACCACCCACCCCTCGCCACCACCACCACCACCACCCACCTGTCATCCACCCGCCACCACCCACCACCTGCCACTACCATTCACCGTCTGCCACCACTACCCGCCACTTACTTGCCACCACCACTCACCACCTACCTGCCACCACCATTCACCACCTGCCACCACCAGCCACCCACCACCACTAGCCACCTGCCACCCACCGGCCACCACCACCCACCACCACCACCACCACCACCATCACCCACCACCCACCACCCACCTGCTACCCACCTGCCACCACTACTCACTCGCTACCACTTACCACCCGCTACCGTCACCCACCCACCCACCCACCACTACCACCACCCGCCACCCACCTGCCCCCACCACCACCACCACCACCACCTACTCGCTACCACCTACCACCACCACCGTCACCCACCCACCCACCCACCCACCACCACCCGCCATCTGCCACCCACTTGCTACCACCACCCACCACCCGCCTCCATCACCACCACCACCACCCACTCGCTACCACCCATCACCCGCTACCGTCACCCAGCCACCCACCTACCCACCCACCCACCTACCATCACCACCCACCCGCCACCACCCACTACCACTTGCCATCCGCCACCCACCCGTCACTACTACCACCACCACCACCACCACCACCATCCACTCGCTACCACCCACCACCCGCCACCGTCGCCCACCCACCCACCACCACCACCCGCCACCCACCACCACCCGCCATCGGCCACTCACCATCCACCACCCACCACCTACTCGCCACCCACCACCACCCGCCATCCGCCACCTACCTGCTATCACCACCCACCACCCGCCACCACCACCTCCCACTCACTACCACCCACCACCCGCCACCGTCACCCACTCATCCACCGCCACCACCCACCCGCCACCAGCTACCCACCACCCACCGTCACCACTTTCCACCACCGTCTTCCGCCGCCACTTGCCACCACTTGCCATTTCTCACTCTTTTTTATATTTTTAAATTTTTTTAAATATTTTGTCAATTACCAAACGCGTTTGTAGTTTATGTTTTTCTAAAAATAAATAAAAAATAAACAAAAACCAGTTTATAAAATTTTTGTAAATATAAACTGAAAACGTAAACGTTACCAAACACACACATTACAATTGAATTATTCCTATCACATTAAGTTGCCGTTTGTTCTAAATATTAACGTGTCATTATTTGTTTAATTTTTTTGTTTTAGAGGGTGTATGGTTAAACCCCCATTAACGTATCATTATTGAATGCCAAATTTATGTGAAAGAAAATCTTGTAAATTTTATTTATTCAGTAAGTAACATTAATTTACAGTGGTTCACATTTGTGCCTAAAATTTGAAATTTATTAGCTCGTAATTACAGTCGTACTCATAGTAAAATCAAGTTAAATAATGTGTGATTCAAATTTAATTTAAATTTAAGTCTCACCTATAAGTATTAAATATTAACTTCACACTGTGTTCAAAATTTTTAGTACCAAATATTATTGATTGTGTTATCTTCATTTTAGTATCTCACACAAGAGGGTTTCGAAGTGATTCTATTTGCACTCAAATCGTAGCTTAATACGCTCAAATAAAATTTGAATTTTTTTTTCTATTATACCTTAATATAAATTTACTAATAAGAATAATACAAATTAAATCTTAAAATAATTTTTTTATAGTACACCCTAATCAGTTATACGTATTATTCATATTTAAATCTTTTCATTTTTTTTTTCTCCAAGTTTCAATTATTTTAATTTCTTCTTCCTTATTCCAAAACTCATTATCATCATCAATATCATTTTTTTTTAATTAAAATCAACCATTACACCCCGACATTGCAACCCGCAAAGAATGTTCGGTCTCTTTGTCCTATTCGCCACCAACACAAGCGTGCTTGTTGGCACCTCGCTTGCGGGCCCTAGCGCTTGAGCTGCGGTGGAGTTGCACTTGAAATCTCACACCAAAAAGAATGCTACACAACCATTAAGCCAAATGCCCTAGTTAAAAACATAAGGTGTTGTTAAGTTTGTAATTGGTAATCCCGTTTGACAAAACTCATTTCAGTTGCAATTTCATTCGCTCTTATATTTCAGTGAGGATGTGAGTGTTTAGATATGAATCCAACCCAAATTGTGACTATGCAGAAAAGTTTGTGACCTTAATCCTTTCATATTCGCCACTTCGCTAACTGTGTACGGGGATCACCGCTTGAGTGGTCATTTATACGCTCGAATGGTGAATGGCATCATCTAGTACTTTTGCAGAATGCTTGAACTTCTAGAAAGAAAAGATCATTACTCGAGCGCTGAAAGTTGCGCTCGAGCGGTCAGTCTATAAGTTTTGCACTGCTTTTACTCACATCACTCGAGCGGTGAAGTATGCGCTCCAACGGTGTTCGCGATCTAGTTTACGATAAAGTGCGTTGTTTGCTCATTTTAGGGTTTGAGCTGTCCAGATTTTTTGAGAGGAAGAAAAAACAATGTATTTTACATTGGAGAGTGCTTTATGAGTGTTTCCTTGATGATTTAAGAGTGATCACTGAATCTGTAAACATTATTCAACATCATCAAGAGGTTTGTTTGTTTTTTTTATTTACAAAAGAGAGTTATTCTTCGTGGATTCTGAAAAATTTGGGCCTAAAGTTTTGGTGGATTCAATGTTGGACAAGATAATTCCGAGATGAAAACAATAGTAGAAGAGGCACATCGGGGTCAGTTCAATTTGGGCGTGGATTCGCCAGGTAATTAAAGGTATACATGTGTAATTCCCTTTTGTCTTCTTAGTGGTTGTTTTGTGGCTTTGGCCCATGATTTTTTTTATCACAATTGGAGGCGCTCCAATTGTGATTTTTTCCACGTTAAATCATTGTTGTGATTTGTCTTAATTGTTTGATTGAGATCATTATTCACTATTTAAAATTGAAACATAATCACAAATCAATATTTCGGAGATTTTAGATTTTTCAATTAGTATCAGAACAGATCGCTTAATCTTTTTTTAAAACTTTAGGAGCGAGATCTTATTTGATTTGTGATAATGGATTCAATTTGTGAAGGGAATTCTACGGTACGACCACCTCTACTTGACGAATCTTATTATACTTTTTGGAAAGCTTGGATGATGGCGTTTTTTAAATCTATTAATGAAAAAGTTTGGAAATCCGTCATGTGTAGGTGGATTAAATTGACGATCACCATTGATGGAGTAACTTTCCCAAAACCAATTAATAAATGGGACACAACTGATTACCATAGTAAAGATGGAATAGTAAAGCTATCAATTCTCTCTTCTGCGTCGCCACACTAAAAAAGTTTAGTTACATTTGTAATTTTGAAGTTGCATAAGAGGCTTGGGATATCTTTCAAACTATTCATGAGGGCACTCCTTCCGTTAAACGTTCAACACTTGAAAAACTCACTTCAAGTTTCAAAAATATTTTCATGAAAA
Organism: Camellia sinensis; assembly: GCF_055761805.1. NCBI lineage: Eukaryota > Viridiplantae > Streptophyta > Magnoliopsida > Ericales > Theaceae > Camellia > Camellia sinensis. The sequence goes on from NC_138966.1 coordinate 105,883,348, forward strand.
ATAGTGAAACATTTGATGAATTTTATGCAAAGTTGGTGACATTGTAAATTCTAGCTTTAATTTAGGTGAAAATATACCGGAATCCAAGGTTGTGGAAAAAATTTTGAGATTCTTTCCCGATCATTTTAAACCAAACATTATGGCTATTGAGGAGGCTTAAGATGTTGACAATCTAAAGCTAGATCATTTCGTTGAAAATCTTCAAACCTATGAGGCTCATATGAATTTCAAAAAGAAACAAAAAGATGAACTTGCTTTTAATAGTACTCATAGAGTTGGAAAGGATTCTGATAAAGATTGTAAGTTTGATTCTAAGATTACGGATGCTTTTGTAAAACAATTTAAGAAGTCTTTTCGAAAAATAAAACATAATCTTGTGGAATCAACTAACAAATCCAAGGGAAAAGAGAAACTCAAAATTGATCCTAAAATGGAGAAGAAGAAAGGAAAAATACAAGTGACGCCTCAAAGAGTCCAATATTATGAATGCCAAGGTTTTGGTTACTTTGCTCAAGAATGCCCTAGTCGTTTGAGAAAGAAATGTTTTTTTTATCACTTGAGATAATGAATCAGAGTCTGCCAAAGATCAAAGTGACAATGAGGATTAAGGCGAAGAGGAGCGCGAACAATTTCTTGCTTTCATCGCAGCTTCTAGAGCTAAAGGGCGAATGGAGTATCCCAAGAGGCCGGTTGAGAAGGTCACTGATGATAAATCCTCGGGAGTGATAATGAAGTAGATGGTGAAGAGTTTAAGAAAATTTATACAAAAAATCTTTTAACTTATCTAAATTGAATGATAAACTCACTATCAAACTCAAAAATTGTGAAATTGAGAATGTCAAACTAAATGAGGAGATTTCGGAGGCTAGGAATGATGCCATAAAGATCTCTAATGATCGACGAGCCCTTTGTGTAAAACTCTTTGACTTATGAGACAGAGAGGAATGAGCTACAGCAAATCTATGCAACATACGAAAAAAATATTGAAACTCTTGAGATGTCTCAAGTTACTCTGGAAGAGCTAGTCATCAAGAAAGGGGAAGAGTTCAAGTGTGCTATAGCTACCATTGGTCTTTGGAACAAAGGATCAAAAACTTTGGACAATATCATTGAGTCTTAACAGATGTGTTAAGAAAAGAGTGACATTGGTTTTTGTGGTGACAAAGAGCAAAAATGAAGTGCATCGATATCTCATGATACAAGAACTCGAGGAAAGAGGGAGCAAAAAATTCAACATGAGGATGGACTTCTTAATCTTCCTAGAGTTGGTAAGATCAAAAAAATAAGGTACACCCTGTTTTTATTTGTCATAATTGTGGTATGTATGGTCAAATTCGCCCTTATTGTTATGAGCTATATGCAAGAATGTTTCATAGAGGTAGAAGAAACTCTATTGCCTCATGGGGTAGGAGACATTTCAGTGGCCGTAATGAGGTTAAGGGTCAAATTAGACCTCATTATTTTGATTTGCTAGAGACCAAACATGAAGCGAATTTGCATTTGCTTAGACCTTGGAATAAGAGGTTAGAAACCAAGTCAAGACGGGTTCCCATTGAAGGAAAAGGAAACCACAATGTCAAGACATCATCCAAGAGCCGCAATATTCACAACACTGTTTATACTAAAGCGGTTTGGATTAATTTTTTTTTTTTTTTTATTTTTTACCTTTTTGTTTTGAGTTTTTGTTTGTTTGATTTTGGGTCTTTTGTGTGTGTTTGTTCGTTTCTTTCTTGCTTTCCATACGCGCGCGCGCGCACACACACATACACACACACACACACATATATATATATAATCCAAAAAGATTTTCTTAGTATGGTTTTGCAAGTTTGAAATTTTTAAGAAGTTCTTGGTGCATATTGGAATTAATCAGAATATCCATTACATGTTAATATGTGTGTGCTTTCTGTGGTCATTACTCATTTAGATTTGTGTGTACTTTGATTAGTATGTCTCATTCTATACACACTCTTGGATTAGCAAATACCAGACTCTTTTGCATAGGTGATCAAAGTTCTCTACAGACTAATAGTAGTGTTTCATGTGTTTTTTTTTTTATAGAAATTGACCAATGCTAACAAATCTTGGGTGATGTTTGAGTGTCTTAACCCTTTATCATCTATTTGTATCTCCACTGCTTATCCCTCTGTGTTTGTATCTCATGGCATAAGGAAAAGGTTACCTCAGAGTCACTAACCAGGATTCACTTCCCCCCTCCCCCTCCATCATTCTCCAGTTTGATTTCCATACTCCTGAGAGTGAAAGTCGTTGGTGAGTGCGCAAGAAAATGTTATACATTGTTTGAAGGAGAGCATTCACATTTGCGCAACTAGAGGTTTGACTTTTATCAGTCATTCGCATATTCTCTTGCCGGAGGTCTAGCCATCAGATCACTACTAGGATTTGAATTTAGTGTTTGTCGAACTCCAAGAGCCACACACACACTTTTATCATGGGATCTATACTTTTTACATACTACATCACATTCTTTCATGAGGAATCTTTTAAAGGTTGTGCACATTGTGTTTTTAAGTAATTGCGTTTCTCAGATATTCTTTTATGTTTTAAGATACAAATATGAAATTTCTTACTTGCTCTACCATATTATTTTTGTCTTTTTCCTTTTGTTTATTGTTTTTTATGCTTGTGGTTGCTTTTAGTAAGGGGAAGTTTGGTTAATTATTGCAGGGGAGTTTCTTTAGCATGGGCTTACATTGATTGGTTAGATAAGCGAGATTGGTGTTTGTTGGTTTGCATGTTGCTATGTACTGCTTTATTATTGCTTATTTCTCGCCTGTTATGGATTATTACATCATCATGTCCTTGCTTGTGTGGTTTATTCTCTTACTTTAGTTGACTAAGCTTCTTTTAACAATTCATGACAAAAAAGGGAGAGAATTTTGATGGGAAGTTTTTTGAGAGTGTCGAGCAAGTTCTTAAAATTTTCATTTTTTCATTCCATCCTTTCATGCTAGAAGTTCTTAAAATTCTCATCTATTCTTCATTCAAGATAATCTTTTCATATGTCTATTGCTTTTATATACTCTTATGGCATTAATAGTTGTTTTGTAGATCATGACCTTGAGAAAGAAATTTGTTTTTGTTGGTTGTAATGGGTTAGGGTGATTAGGATTTTATCTGTTATGTGTGTTTTGTCACAGAATTGCTAAAGGGGAAGATTGTTAAGTTTTTGTAATTAGTAATCCCGTTTGACCAAACTTCTTTTAGTTGTAATTTTATTCGCTCTTGTGTTTCAATGAGGATGTGAGTGTTCAAATGCGAATCCAACTCGAATTGTGAATATCTAGAAGAGGAGTTTGGGATCTTGATCCTTTTATGATTGCCACTTTGCTAACTATATACGGGGATCACTGCTTGAGCCGTCATTTGTGCGCTCAAACAGTGAATAGCATCAGCCAATACTTTTACAGAGGGCTAGAACTTTTAGGAAGAAAGAATTACTGCTCGAGCGGTAAAAGTTGCGCTTGAGTGATCAACTTATACATTTTGCACCGCTTTTACTCACACTGCTCAAGTAGTGAAGTGTGCGCTCGAGCGGTCTTCGCAATTCAATTTACTATAAAATGTGCTGTTTGATCATTTTAGGGTATGAGCCGTCCAAATTTTCAGAGAGAAAGAATAAACAAGTGTTTTATATTGGAGGGTGCTTTATGAGTGTTTCCTTAATGATTTAAGAGTGATCAATGGATCCATGAACTTTATATCAACACCATCAAGGGGTTTGTTTGTTTTCTTTTATTCACAAAAGAGAGAGTTGTTTTTCGATGGATTCTAAGAAATTTGAACCTGAAACTTTGATAAATTTCGGAGTGGCTCATCGTCGTAGATTAGACATCAGCGTTGTAGATTCAACATTGGGCAAGACAATTTCGAGGTGAAGACAGTGGTGGAAGATGTACATCGGGGTCGGTTTAATTTGGGCGTAGATTTGCTAGGTAATTGAGGATACACATGTATAATTCCTTTTTGTCTTCTTAGTAGATTGTTTTGTGACTTTGGTCCGTAATTTTTTTTATCCACAATTGGAGATGCTCCAATTGTGATTTTTTTCAGATTAAATCATTATGTTGATTTATCTTGATTGTTTAATTGGAATTATTATTCACTATTTAAAATTAAAATATAATCACAAATCAATATTTCGAGCATTTTAGATTTTTCACTTGTATTAAAAGTAAATTAAAATATTAAACAATTTGATAAAGATTACTGAAAAATTGAGCATACTTATTATTATACCATCTAACAATTCTAACAATTGTCATGACGGTATGTTGGATTTTCATCGGTATAAAATTTGAGATAATTAGTAGATGGTCCAATTACCTAAATGATAGTTATCTTCATCAATATAAAATTTTGATATAGTTACCAACATGTACACGTAAACAAAGCACAAAAATACAAAAACGAAAGAATTTGCAAAAAAATTATTAGTATATGCACTTCTAAAAATATTTCCCTCATCCACATGGTAAGGAAAACAGGGATTCTGTCACTCTTCTCACTAACAGATTGTCATGCACACGTAATATGAGTACATATTACGGTGGAGTTACAATGATTGCACGTTTGTATTCTACCTTGGAAATAAAATATGAAAACCTTTGGTCTCCGTTTGGTTCGTTGAGGAAAAGAACATATACAAACGTTAGTACGTAAAAAATTCATAATTTTTTGGATTTTACTTTATTAAACTGTCTACTTATATTTTTACCACGTTCTTGCAAGTTGGTCTGCAAAAATAATTCTTCAACTATCAATTTCATCTATTTAGAGTCCCTAAAGTCACTAATTTCAGTTCATGTGGTTTAATTAGAGATGATTGTATAAATCACTTACTACCTTCCTATGCTTAATAACCACTTCATTTTCTCTTTTCCTTTCTAAATCTCTCCCCAAATCTCCCAACCAAACACAGCATGAGAAAGTAGTATTTCTAGATGATGATGTTGTGGTTCAGAAGGATCTTCATCAATTTAAATGTCCTAATTGATGTGGGATCGTATACCACCATGTTCTACGGCTCGAACTGCAAAAGTCACACCCATTCAATCCCCCATACTCAATGTGGCACTCGACGTGGTAGTTGGCTCTGATATCAAACGATACAAACCGGATTGCAAGGGAAAGGTACCTAAGAGGGTTATATGCACATAGCCGATGCATATGTTAACCGATGTGGCATCGTAAGATAGTAAATAATTTTTTACATATATTTTCTCCTCATTTTGATAATGAGAAAATTATTAAACATTTTAGATTTATTTTGCATTTGTGTAATGATCATTTGGTAATCGTATGATGCTAAGAAATTTATTAAAGTAATAAATTATTGAGATAGTTTCACTTTTATTTGTGAGTTTTGATTTATTTTTAATTTATTTTTATATGTATTGAAATATGATGTTATAAGTGTAAATAGTTCAATTAGAATATGATTTTTACAATGATAAATTTATCATAAAAGTTAAAAGTATAATTTTTTGATAAATAAATTCGATGTATGAAACCTACACGTAACTGCCCTTAAAATTTTATTTCACAAATACAAATAAAAACAAAAACGAAAACAATAGTCGTGATGATTTGCAACAAATTGTCAAATGTGGTCCCCGATAATACCACCTAAATAAGAAGTTCCACGAGTCATTTGACTTACCGCCACTAGGAAAATTCATGAACGAACTTTCACTGCTAAGAATTCATAAAATGAATAGTTAGATTTCAAAATGTTTGAAACAACACACACACACAAAAAAAAAGAAAAAAAGAAAAAAGAAAAAAAGAAAAAAAAAACCACAACCAATTGAAAATAAGGAACGTGAAGTCTGGGAAGAGGGAAATTTGAACAAGTTAAACTAGAAACGTGTGATTCCTTGCAAATTTGCATTAATGTTGATCATGGCAAGCACAATATTGCTTCTCACTCATTAATTCCTCTATAAATACCTTGACAAACTCATGCAAAATGGAAACAAAAATTACAAAAACACAAACTTGCAAAGTAAAGGTTCGTTGCCATAGAGAGATGTTGTCTATCATGAAGGTGTCCTTGTTGCAATTTCTAGGTTTTCTTTTGCTTAGTTGGCTCATTCATTGTCATGCTTGGGCTCGCTACAAGTTTGTGGTAAACACACTCATCTCTCTATGAAATTATGCATTGAATGAGCAATTATTGCATATTGGAGAGGATATTGTTATGGTGATATCTTCTTCTAAGTAAGATACATTATTTTTTATATGTTGTTTGAGAAATACCTTAAGAAATCACAATTTGTGAGGTTACCAACCATATCGTATCCTCTCAGCACCCAATATTTTTTAGTTTGAAGACTCTAGCAAGACTTTAAAATTTTAAAAGCCCCTTATTATGATATAGTAGTATGAGTTAAAAATATTTTCAAATTATATAGATTCGTTCTGGTAAGAATTTTTTTAAAAATTTAATTCCAAAACTTTAGATTTAAAAAAATATATATACATATATTAGTGGTATATAATAAGCCTTAGTATGCAAATTTTTTAATCTCATATATTGCTTTTGAATTTAAAATTTTATTAGTTCTGTCCGTTACTTGTTTGGTCAAAATAGTTTGAGCCCCTTACATGAAAATATTATCAATCGTTGTTATTTGAACCCAGGGCTGTAAATTTGATCCCACCCGATCTATGTCGAGCCTCGCAGGCTCCTATCAAAATTTGGGCCGACCCGTGCCGGCTCATAGGCCAGAAAATTAGGCCCAGGGGGTATTTCGGGCCTTGGGTCGGGTTTTGAATGGGTTTTGAGCGGCCCAATAGGCAAGGTCGGGCTTCAAAATGATGGCCCCAGGCCCAAGGTTCCGGATTGGGCTCGGGCTCGGGCTCGGGCCTAACCAGGTAGAGCCTACCCTAGGCCACCTACGGGCCGCAGATTATTTTTACACTCCTATCTAAACCATTTGTTTGTGTGAATTTTAAGTAAGCGTCACACAAATAAATAATCGAAATTTATTTTTAAAAAGGTAAATTATATTTTGTCTCCTTTATGTATAGTAATTTTTCACTTTGGTTTTTAAAATTTATTTTTTCTCACTTTAACCTTATATGTTTTAAGTTTTACACACTTTACTCTTATTAAAGCTAATTTCTGTTTAAAATTATACAGAAAAAAACATATTGGCAATCAAATTATATAAAAATATTTTATTATATATAACTTACACATTTAAACTCTATTATAATAATGTATTTTTATGTTATGTAATAATTATTGTGATATTTTTTGTCTTATCTTTAGGAGTAAAGCTAGAAACACTTGAAACTTGAAGAATCAAAATAAAAAATAAAAAATAAACTTTACAGATGAAAGTGAAAAAAATGATTAAATATAAAAAAAACAAAATATAATTTACCATTTAAAAAAGTGCCGAGTGTGTGAGGTGAATAATTGCTCCACAATGTGACTCAAATTAACCGACAAAGTCTTCCTATTATTTGCTAAAAACAAATATAAATAAATAAATAAGGTCTTGTTTGATTTGTGTTTTTAAAAAAAAAAAAAAAAGTCAAAATTTTTTAAAGTAAAATTAGGAATTAGTTTGACAAAAATAAATATAAAAAATGTTATTTAAAAATTTTAAAAATTATTTCTGACTTTCCAAAAAATATAATTATATAAAAATAATAAATATTTTTTTTATTTTTTCACTAAATTAATTTTTAATTTCTTTTAAAAAAATTCTAAAATACATTTATGAAAATCAAATCAAACCTGGCTTTACCCTTTCTATTTAAGAAGTGGTACAGCCGTGGCCACAAGACAAATTGTCAGTAATACCGTACATTGTTTTGTCTTAATGTAAAATAATTGCTATTTGTTTGATTTCGGCGAGAAAAGACAAGTGATTACAGTCAGTCTTTTTAAGAATAGTTATGTGTAAATTTTAATAAGTAAATTTATTATTTAATAAATTTTATAAAAAAAATTTGTTATAAAAAGGTTATTAATTATAAATTTTAATAACAATTTATAAAAATTAAGACAAAAAAAAGTCACTAATTGTCAATTTTTAACAATATATGTAAAAAATTGTCATAAAAAAAATATTTTTAGCGACAATTTTACCAAGACCTATTTTTAATAAGACTTTATGAAAATTAATTCTAAGTATTAGGACCTATTAATAGTTTACCTTTCTTTTTATGAGCTGTATTTTTTAAGAAGACTAGTGTTTTCCATGTAATTAAGCTTGCATATAAGTCTTTTGAAAATTATATTTTATTCATGGTTTTAACAAAAAAAATTCAATTTTCTCAATATATATATCATAAATCTTTTGAAGTCTCTGTTAAAAAATAAAAAATTGGTTGTATAGATGCGAGTAGCAGTAGTAGGGATAATTTGTACTTTCCGAATCTCTCTCAATGCATGCCATCTTCCTGTATTTTTAATTTCATGTTGTTAATGAAAATTTTCTTTGCTAATAATAAAAAAAAAAATTGGTAGACAAGAATATGAAAATGGAATTTGTATTCACAGCAGTAAAATTAGAACCTAATAAAGGAGTTCCTCATCCATCAAGTCAAAACATTGATTTTCTATCTTTTAATATTGTATTTTAGTGATTAATTATATTTACAACTGAAATGCTATAGCTATAGGGGAAATTATAAAATATTCTCGGAGTAACACATATCTGTACTCTTTAACCAATCATCAATTATTATGCTACATTATATTTTTCAATCACCCAACACAATATCTACTTACCCACCTTCTTCACCAATACTATAGAGTATCACGTGTCTATATATTCTGAAATTACTGAATAATTATCCATAACCATAGTGATAGTGTTGTACTTGTCGTAGCATATTGAAATTGTTTTCCTTTTTTCTTTTTTCCCTTTGTCATGAGTCATGATTAAGTCGCGTGACACCAAGTGATACATTTTTTTGGCCTACTTTTGTTTCAAGCTATTTTGTTTCTCTCAAATAATTTTTCTGACTTCATCACTGTCTTTCATCCATATATTTACTTGCAAAGATATGATTATCACTGTGGTGAATTTTTCCATTGTGTAGGTGAAGGAAACACCATACACAAGGCTATGCAGCACAAAGCCCATACTGACAGTGAATGGACAATTTCCTGGACCAACTCTATATGTTAACAAAGGAGAGACAATAATAGTTGATGTTTATAACCGAGCCAAAGATAACATCACCATTCACTGGTATGCATTTCTTTTGAGAGAGTGAGGGTGATTTTTTTTTTTTACTCACGACTGTATCTGGTGTTTCAACTCAACTAGGGTTTCGTTTGGAGTGCACATTTTTGGCTAAAATAGTTAAAAAGACAATATTCAATCACATTACTCTCTATTTTTTTACATATATTTTCTTAGTAATGGAACCTAATTCTGTGGATACATTGTCTCCCTATCTTATATACAATAGTGGAGCCTCATAATGGCTAATAGGGCAAGTGCATCTCCTTGAGTTTTTTAAAATTTACACTTTTTATCCTTAATTGAAAAATAAAAATTAATTATTCTTTTGAAATTTCACGTGTGCCCCTTAAATCTTTATATGTCCTCTTTTATTTACTTTTTCTTTTCAACAATTTTTTTACAATTTTTCACTTTAAATGTTTAATTTTACTTAAATTTTATATTATTTCTCTCATCCCTTCGATTTTTTTGTACCCCTCTCTATGTATCTTTTTGTGTGTGTCTACACCTTGATGTAATTTTATCCTTACCTTTTATGGATACATGCAATCAAACCTAAAATTATGAGAAACTAAATAGAAATCAAATTAACAAAAAAATTTAAAAATAAAAAAGAAAAATATTTCATAAACTCAAGCATAAGTCTAACTTATAATTTTAAAATCATGTTGATCTCTTTAATCGTCTTGCAACTATGAAAATTGAATTTAATTAGATTGTTGAATTCAGTTAGATTGTAATAAATCATGTTACTGTTTGAATTTAATTTTTTATTTTTTCTGAACCAAAATCTTGGATTTGCCACTACCTATATATATCACATAATTACCGAACCTAAGTTGTGGTGGCAACCCAGAGAGAAAGTAATAATATGGATTGGTTATTTTGCAGGCATGGAGTAAAACAACCAAAGTACCCTTGGACAGATGGTCCCGAATTTATCACACAATGTCCTATTCGACCGGGAGGGAAGTTTAGCCAAAAGATTATATTTTCAACAGAGGAAGGAACCCTATGGTGGCATGCTCATAGCGACTGGTCGCGTGCCACGGTCCATGGGGCTATCGTGGTCTATCCCAAGAATGGCACAAGCTACCCCTTTCCTAAGCCTTATGCTGAAGTGCCCATCATATTAGGTATAATCTTGATAAATTTATATTTAATTTTAAATATATATATATATATATATATCAATATCTCAAATCAGTATTGATTCATGAAATTTTACTGGTAGAGAAATTGTAGAACAAAAGAGAAGCAAATATCTGAAACAATAATGTGACCGCATGCAAAATGAATCTAAGCTATACAATGATTTTTTAGTGAATATTTATATGAATTTTTTTATTGCATGTAGCATTACTGTCCATGGTTTTAAATATAAACGTTCCGAATTTTTGTGTTTTCGATATTGATACACTTTGGTATACCAGTTGAAATAAAAATCATGTGCGAATTGATTGGTTGCCGATACGTATCAGTTTATAATCAATTCATTAGCCAAATCACAGTCAATATGGCTAATTCAGCTATAATTATTAATTTTTTTTCACTTCTCATAATTTTTTAAGAAATCATAATTGTTACAACACATAATTTTCAATATGTATCATTCGATAACTACTAATATTTAAAATCATGTATTTGAAATTGGTGGGACGTCTCATTTACTGTTGAAATGCAGGAGAATGGTGGAAGCAAGATATCATGCAGCTTCTAGATACCTTCCTTAAAACGGGAGGAGACCCAAATACCTCTGATGCTTACACTATAAATGGTCAACCTGGTGATCTCTACCCTTGCTCTAAATCAGGTTTCATTCTACTAATTTTTCTTCTTGAAATTTCTTTTCATTTACTATCTGTGAAATTTATAATTTTTTATTTGATTACAATATCATGTTATTTTAATGCTTGTTGTGTTTAAATAATCAAGATACATAAAATTAGTATATCAGTCATACAATATATATGGTTTAAATAATTATATACAAATAAAAAATATATAATTTTTATATATAATGACTTATGGGCCATTCACTGAAAAATAAAATAATCATATTATTCTTGTGAGATTTTATTTATGAATAGAAATTTCATATGGTTTTTGAGATATTTCACTCGCACAAAATTCTTTTCATCCAATCAAATTTCTAGAAATGACGTGCACTCGATTTAAATCAAAATTTAATGCGTAGAAAAAAGTTTTGATTTCAACCAATCAAATTTCTTGAAATGATGTGCACTCAATTTAAATCAAAATTTAATGCGTATAAAAAAGTTTTGATTTCAACCAATCAAATTTCTTGAAATGATGTGCACTCAATTTAAATAAGAATAAAGTTTGAGACTCCCACCCTCCGTGATCCCAGTGCCACGTGGCACCGCATGATTGAAAGGAAAAAAATATATATATTTTGGTTTACTGGGGCCCCTAACACCACTGTTTAAATAATGCGTAGAAAAAAGTTTTGATCGGAATGAAAAATAAATCAATAAGAGAAATTTTACAAGCAGTTTTTTTTTTTTTTTTTTAATTCTTAGTCCGCACATAATTCTTTAACTAATTGTAAAACATTGAATAGTGTTACATTAATTCAAAAATTAGATTTATTTTTTAAATCTAATGATGTGACATTTTATTAAAAAACTTAAGCCAATCTTTTTTTTTACACATTATTAAATTTAGAAATTTAGAAAGTGAATTTAAAAAATAAATTTCTGTATTATTTTTCTAAAAAGTTTGTTACATTGTCATGTATTAAAGTGAACTCTAACCTTAAAAACACCTAAAATAATTATTTGTTTATTTTTATCAAAAAAAAAAAAAAAAAAGCATTTTTGATACAAACGACATTTAACTTTCTATGTGCAGATACATTCAAGCTGATGGTAGATCATGGCAAAACCTATCTCCTCCGCATGATCAACGCTGCCATGAGCGACATTCTCTTTTTCTCCATCGCAAATCATCAATTGACAGTCGTTGGAACGGATGCTAGCTACACAAAGCCATTCAAAACCGATTACATAACTATATCCCCTGGACAAACCATGGATGTCTTGTTAGAAGCTAACCAACCATTAGGTCAATATTACATGGCAGCTAGGGTTTTTTCTAGTTCTAATATTGTAGCATACGATAACACCACCACCACCGCCATCGTACACTACAATGCAAACTACACTTCACCACCACCACCACCTTCATTTCCTCAAAACCTTCCCTATTACAATGACACAAATGCATCGTCTACCTATGCGCGCGGTTTGAGAAGTTTAGACAGTCCTAATCATCCGATCAATGTACCATTAAACATGTCGACAAAATTAATTTTCACCATATCGGTCAATGCCATCCCATGTGCTAATGACTCTTGTGCCGGTCCAAATGGAACCCGCCTCTCAGCAAGCATGAACAACATAAGCTTCGTGAATCCCTCCATTGACATACTTCAAGCTTACTATAATCACATCAACGGTGTCTATGAAGATCGGTTTCCTAATGTTCCACCGTTGATATTCAATTTTACGGCCGATTATCTTCCTTTGGAGCTTGAGACTCCACAGAAGGGGACAGAGGTGAAAGTACTGGAATATAACTCAACCGTGGAGCTTGTTTTCCAAGGAACAAACTTGGTTGCAGGGACAGAGCATCCCATGCATTTGCATGGATACAGTTTTTATGTGGTTGGGTGGGGGTCTGGTAATTTTGACAAAGATAAGGACCCTTTAGGGTATAATTTAGTGGACCCTCCTCTGCAAAATACCATTGCTGTCCCTAGGAATGGTTGGGCTGCCATAAGATTCAAGGCCGACAACCCAGGTAACGTGGTATTTTATTAAAATTGTCATTTCTCATATTATTAATGATTTTTCCAAACCAATATTATATGTTGAAATTTCATCAAAATAATGTCGTAGTGATTTTTTTTTAAAATAATAAATTTTTAATGAATTTTTTATTAAAATAATTCAATACAAATAAGTTGTATTATTTTGTATAGATTTTTTTTTTTTTTTTTTTCTATATCATTACTCTATATGTTAAAATAATATATATTTGAAACCCATCATTATATTATTTTTTGGAGTAATGTTATAGGATTTTTTTTTTTTTTCCTTTCACAAACTTTGTTTACAAATTGATGTGGCGTACTCAACGTCTTAATATTTGAAATGAATCAAATAGAATTAAATAATAGAAACAACTCATTAGTTTGAAATTTAAGTTTGTAATGTATTGCATTTTTTCTTTATTTTTTTAATATGATAGATCCTTAATGTACAAAATTATTATTGAAAAATATTTTTAATATGAAAAATATAATTTGATTATAAAATCAGATATAACCCTCCCTCACATAGAATTCACATATTTGATGGGACTAACTCTATGTGAGAAGATTATGATTAAATTTTGTACATGTAAAATAATTATTTTAATATTTGATACATCTTGTTTTTTGACAGGAGTGTGGCTTATGCATTGTCATTTAGAGCGACACCTAAGTTGGGGAATGGATATGTCATTCATTGTTAAAAATGGCAAAAACCCAAAAGAAAAACTGCTGCCTCCACCTCCAGACATGCCATCTTGTTATTGAAGCTGCAACATCATCCTTACTATTTGCAAAATTGCTACAATTTGGCAAATTTATTAGTGTTATTAGTTTTACTATGATTCAACCTGTTATTTGTCTCTAAAATTGAAAAATACACGTGCACATGTACGCCATGTTGGATACTTAAGATTCCATATCATTCCTTTGTGGTGTAAATTTCAATTTAATTTGTTGTTATATTAATAAAATTCAACTTTTTAGTTTAAAAGGATATGTCTCCAGGTTTGAATTGAGCAGATGACTATATTCTGGAAATATACCATGCAGGGGCGAGGGGCCGGCAAAAAACAAGTTAATTTTACTTTTAGAATGATGGTATTAATAAAAATGAGAAATAAAATATTACATATATTATGGATAATGTTTTATAAGTGATGAGAGTGAAAAAATATAAAAACGAGACTAAAGTAGTTAAAATGAAAATTGAGTGTAATGTTTTCAAAAAATAAATAAATTTTGTATATATTATATATATAAAATAATATTTAATAAATATAATCGGAGTAGAAGCGAGATATAACATGCGAGTAGACAAAAACCTACCCATTTTCTCATTAAAGGGGAAGAAAATCCATGTGGGACGGGAGATGTGAGGCAGTGCGGGGAGAAATGAGTCTTCCTAAATCTATTTAGTGTAAGTTGCGTCTCCTAAGAGGAGACTTAATATGGCCACGTACATATTAATATTTGTAAATTGTAAATTATATATATTATATATTATTTATATATTTATCCTTATATGTATATTTATCTTTTGATAATTATAGGTGATAATTATTGAAGTTACTTAAAATATCAAGAACTCTAAATGGTGGTTTGGCTAAGGCCTATCAATTTTCACTAATTCAGTTTCCTTGATGGAAGGAAACTAACAAGGTTTATCTAATAATATATCAATCTGATAAGGGTCCCTGACCTAGCAGTTATAAACAGGCTTGTGGTTTTCCATCAATGAGGCACTCAAGTTCTGCATAGGTTAGAAGACACTTATTCATAAAGTGTGAAATGAGTGATATAATATTAAGAGGTTCAGAAGAAATACACACATCACACAACTTGATCAACAATGGCTGGAGGAAGTTAGTATAAATTTTATTCTGCTGTATATCCATACATATATGATTTTCCTACATTGTGGTATTAGAGTTTATCTCCAAATCTATGTTGATCAGTATATAGATTCAATATATATATATATATCATTGACGTTCTTATAAAAAAAAAAATTTCGTCAATTCTGTTCTTGCAATTGTATAGATTCAATATATATATGTCATTGACGTTCTTATAAACTTTTTGTTTTCGTCAATACCGTTCTTGCAATTGTGTAATTGTCTTCATCATGACTAGGATGCAAGAATAGCTTCAGTTTTAAACTTTCTTCATCTGTGTATGTGTGTAAATGAGAATGCATGTGCACGTATGTCAAAGGGTAATTAAAGAGGCAAGAATAGCTTCAGATTCTGATATAAAAAAACATATATATATATATATATATATATTTGTAAATAGTTGTGGAATAGTATTTGGGTTTGTTTACAGAAATTAAATATCTTGCTACCATTATATTTGAGTTTGTTTTATGTTCCGTTAAAAGTTATATGGTGCCGAATTTATAAGATGGTTGAGCATTACAATAATTTGAGAATAGCCACAACATCTTAAATTATTGTTATATGTATGAAGTTAGAAAATAATTATATTAGATGACATCTTATTACTTGCATTTAAATTAGTAAAATTAATTATTTTACCCACAGGAAGATAATTGCTTTATTAATTTATTTGGAATAAGATAGTAAGTTTTAAATATCAAAATAAAAAATTTTCTATGTCTACAGATAATGGAATTATTTTATTTTGTGAGAGATATTTACTAGTTTTATTGATAAAGTTAAGTAGATTCGATACAAGTTGTAATCTTTATCCACAGGGAGATTAGAATTTACTTTTTTGTTTTTTTTTGTCGTAGCATGATTTGCTCTTGGTTATTGCAGTCATTCCTACTACATTAGTGAGTTCTGAATCATCTCATATTCCATTTTTGAGTGGTGAAAATTTTTCCGACTGGAAAGATAAGATTCTTTTGACTTTGGGGTGAATGAACCTTGATTTGGCGCTTCGTGTGGATGAACCACCTGTTCCTACGGAATCAAGTATGTTAACTGAGAGGGCTTCTTATGAGAGGTGGGAGCGATCTAATAGCTTAAGTTTAATGCTCATCAAGTCTCGTATCAGTAAGGGCATTAGGGGTTCAATCCTTGACTGCGACAGGGTTAAGGTCTTCATAAAGGCTATTGAAGAGCAATTTGTGACATCTGAGAAGGCATTAGCCAACACTCTAATGAAGAAGCTCTCAGGCATGAGACTTAATGGTTCTAAAGGTGTGCGTGAACACATTATGGAAATGCGGGACATTGCAGCTCAACTTAAAACATTGGAGATAGAGATTTCTGAGTCGTTCTTAGTACATTTTATCCTTAACTCTCTTCCTATGGAATATAGTGCTTTCAAAATTTCCTATAACACACAGAAGGAGAAATGGTCAGTAAATGAACTTTTGGCCATGTGTGTTCAAGAGGAAGAGAGATTGAAGCATGAAAAACTAGAGACTGCCAATCTTGCATTTCATGGAAAAGGAAAAAACCGAAAGGACAAAACTGTTCCGCAACAGAAAGTGCAAATGAAGCGTTATGGCAATAAAGGTGAATGCTTCTTTTGCAAGAAAAAGGGACACATAAAGAACGATTGTCCTAAGTACATGAAATGGCTCGAGAAAAAAAGTAATATATTCTCTCTTGTGTGTTATGAATCTAACTTTGTTAAAGTTCTTGATAATACATGGTGGATTGATTCTGGTTCTACAATTCATGTTGCCAATACTGTGCAGGGCTTTCTCATCCTAAGGAAACCGACAACAAGTAAACAGGGCATCTATTCGAGAAATGGGATGCATTCACATGTGGAGGCTATGGGAACTTTTAGACTGATTTTAAATTCTGGCTTTGTTTTGGATCTTGAAAACACTTTTTATGTTCCATCATTTTCTAGAAATTTAGTTTCAATTTCAAAATTAGTACCTTTTGGATATACATTTAATTTTGTTAGTTCGAGTTTCAATTTATTGAAAAATAATGCTACTATTGGCAATGGTTTTTTAACTGATGGTTTATGTAAATTTGATTTGGATCTTTCATATGAAAATAGTCTTTTAACCTTACATAGTGGAATTGGCATAAAGAGAAGTATTACCAATGAGAACTCCTCTATAGTATGGCATAGAATTAGTAAATGATGGAGTTTTAAATACTCTTGATTTTACTGATTTTGGTACTTGTGTAGATTGCATTAAGGGAAAGCAAACCAACAAGTCCACTAAAGGTGCCAAAAGAAGTTCTAATATTCTTGAGATCATACACACAGACCTCTGTGGACCATTTACTCTACCTTGTTTCAATGGTCAGAGATATTTTGTCTCATTTATTGATGATCATACACGATATATGTATCTCTATCTTTTATTTGATAAGGCTGAGGCACTTGATGCATTTAAAGCCTATAAAGCAGAGGTAGAGAAACAAACAGAAAAGAGCATTAAAATCGTGAGATCAGATAGAGGTGGAAAATATTATGGAAGGTGCACAGAATCCAGACAAATACCTGGTCCATTTGCTAGGTTTCTTAAAGAAGAAGGAATAATTGCCCAATATACAATGCCTGGTACACCACAACAAATGGTATAGCTGAAAGGAGGAACCGTACACTTATGGACATGGTAAGGAGCTGTAGACGTCCCCGAACGTCCCGGGAGGGAACCCCCCTGTTTTGTTCATTTGGGGCTCACTACAGATTAGACTCAATGTCACGGTCTTGTATCTAATCTCACAGAGTGCAATGCAAGACCGATGAATCATCAAAGAGTCCAAATCCAGCAAATCGTTTTGAAAAACAGATTTTTAGAAAGAAGTGCCAAACATGGACTGCTTTGCCAGATACAGAGTCGCCACCTAAATATTTTATTTTGGGAAATTTAGGAAATCCTGACTCATTTGCCTAAGGCCACGTGTCCGTCATCACCAAAGTTGCCTCGGCTCGGGAACTTGGATACGATTGGGGAAGGTCACTTCGTGAGCACCCCCGCTCGCTCGATCAAAGATCGGCCTCTACTAACCATAATATCGAGTTTTGAAAACATTATGTATTCTTATTCCGGTTATTAGCCAAGATTTACTACGTGATGCACATAGCATACAAGTATAGACTGGATCGCCTGAATTGGAACAACACATCTCATGTTTGCTTATTTTGAAAATGGTTTGATGGTGTTACCCGCAAGTAGGCTAAGACATGGATTTGCCACCCTCGGGTGGGCTTAGAAAACGTGATGGTTTGCCACTCTCAAGTGGGCTTAAAACTCACAGTCAATGCATTATTCCAATTCAGATAATCCAACCTTCACCCATAGGCATTCAGGCAGGTATATCACATAAGCACATAGCCTCATGGTAAGCATGCTATCATGGAAGTCACTCACACACATGCAAGGATGCTAAAGCATAAACACTTACCGAGTACTCCAAACCAAAACAGAAGCTATGTTAGAAATCCATGCATGATCCTAACTATGCTGAAATGCCTAATGCAACACATGCAGGAATGCAACTACAATAGGCTCGGCTATTCTAAAGATGGCATGTGAAATGCTACAACTAACAAGTATTCAACTCGGAATTGAAATACAATGCAGTTAGTATGATGCGCCGAGCCCAGTGCATGCAGGACAAATGAATGAATGCAAACATGCGAGCACAAGTATGCTAATTGAAACATGTCCTAATCTAACCATCATAAGCTGATAAATAAAAGGGAGAAAGACGTGGGGTTGGAAGAGATATATCACACACACGCACACTTATTACAAAATTGCTCTCCTCGGAGGGTCCGAATAAATAACAGCTATATCTAATTATTACACAACATTAACTAATTAACAAACTAGCTAAGTAAGCATGTAAACTACATGAATGTGATTGCCTCGGCTCTGTTTTGGGTGACGATGGATGCATGCATGCTTGAGTCGCCTCGTTGGGAAATTCCATCGCGATACCTTGTCTTGCCTTTGTTTGCAACTGATTTTAGAAATTTGCACAAGGCTCCAAGAGGCTGAAACTCCACCCTAGGAAGGCTGCCGACTAGATATTGGCTTGGGAAACACCTGCCGACCACCCTTTGTGGTGGAAACCAAAAAAGGTTATCGGCCTGCCAGAAAACCTGGTCGGCCGACCATTTTCTGCCTCTGGTTTCTGGTTTTTTCTGCAACAAAGGCAAGAGAGAGAAAAGGCAATGTATTTTCAACAAATGTGTGCATGACCACTCTCCCCGTCATTGCACAAGCTCTAGGGAGTGTAGTCCTCGATCCTCGTGCCATCAATCACGCATCTCGATGCATGATGGCCGAGGAGTCGAATTGCATGACTCAATATGAAATGAATGCACATATAAGCAAGTAAAGCCAACAACTCTATCATGGACAGTCAAGAGTGTCGGCGACCGAGAATCGATGCATGTTTCGTCACTTGGAATACGAAACGTCCCTCATTTTCCCGTGTTTGGACTAAACCCTACTCCAAACACAATGCAACAAATAAGGATGTCATGACATGCACAAATGCAACTAGCATGCAATCCTAATGCAATGCGACCTAATCGTGCAAACATGCAAGAATGAGATACGAATATGCTACTAGCATACACAATGCTATGAACCATATGGCATACACAATGCGACTAACAACCTAGCATACGCAATGCAAGGAAATGAGATGGCATATACACTGCCTAAAACAACATAACATGCACAACACATTGTAACATGGCATACACAATGCAAGGTGGACTTACACCAATATGAGTGGACCTCAGCCACACTCACATCAGTAGCCATATAAGGAAAATGAGACAACCGAAATACATGCAAACATGCACGAATGCAATGGACCGAACCTAAGGCATCAAATGCCACTCTACCAAAACATGGCAAGGGATGAAAGATGGTCTACAAACATGCAATTTCTAGCTCTGAAACATGATGCACAATGGTTCCGAATCATAAAAATATGTCACACAATGCAAGCTAGATGGCCCGAATACCGAAACTAGTGAAGCGGATTACACTAGAGGTACATAAAGCAATGCACGAATGGAAAAACCAACCCCAAATAGACCCTAGGCAGGTCTGAAACAATGGAGAAATGACCTAAAATGATGGCTCGGAATGCAAAGAAATGGAGCTCATTCAATGGTCAGTAAATGAGGCATACAGGTCCGACTCTCAAACGCATTTAAAGAGTATGAAACATGGGAATATGGAATTCACATAAGCTTTGAAATATGATGTATAATGGCCCCAAAACAAGAAAATGCCTCAACATATACATGTAATGGACCTCAAAACTCAAAGCTAGGCAAGTATATTAAACTACAAGCATGCAAAACAAACATCATTCGACCATGAGACCCAAAAACAGAGCTAGGGCAGTCCAAAATATGTACAAAATTAGTTTAAGGAAAGGCCAAAAAGTGCTAAAATCAAGGGTCAACAAAGCATGCGAAGTAAGCTAGTGAACCATGATTTGCACTACAGTTATATGAAGCACATGAGAGCTCACCAAACCAGCCAAAAATAGAAGTATTCCATGCCAAATAATGCCCAAAAACACACTGAAAGTCAGTCAATGCATGCAAGAATGATGTCACTACTACAAAAATAGTTAAAGATCGCACTTTGACAAAAAAAAAAAGATCTCACTTTTATTGGAAGTGTGATAAAAAAAATTAGATTGATATTTTAATCACACTTAATTTGATTGAGTGTGATAATATTTATTTTTTATGTCACTTTTCAATTAAGTGTGATTATATATATATATTTTTAATCACACCTTCTAATTAAAGTGTGATTATATATACACTGCTACTTTTTAATCACACTTTTTAAACAAGTGTGATTATATATATATTTTTTAATCACACATTCTAATTAAAGTGTGATTATTTATATATTTTTTAATCACACCTTCTAATTAAAGTGTGATTATATATACACTGCTACTTTTTAATCACACTTTTTAAACAAGTGTGATTATATATATATTTTTTAATCACACATTCTAATTAAAGTGTGATTATTTATATATTTTTTAATCACACCTTCTAATTAAAGTGTGATTATATATACACTGCTACTTTTTAATCACACTTTTTAAACAAGTGTGATTATATATATATTTTTTAATCACACATTCTAATTAAAGTGTGATTATTTATATATTTTTTAATCACACCTTCTAATTAAAGTGTGATTATATATACACTACTACTTTTTAATCACACTTTTTAAATAGGTGTGATTATATATATATTTTTTAACCACACATTCTAATTAAAGTGTGATTATTTATATATTTTTTAATCACACCTTCTAATTAAAGTGTGATTATATATACACTACTACTTTTTAATCACACTTTTTAAATAAGTGTGATTATATATGTATTTTTTAATCACACATTTTAATTAAAGTGTGATTATATATACATTACTACTTTTTAATCACACTTTTTAAATAAGTGTAATTATATATATATATATATTTAATCACACTCCCTAAATAGGTATGATTGTATAAAATATTTCAATTTGATTTTTATATAAAATATATAATTCTCAAATCCGCGCCTCTATTCTACCCATGAATGATAGAAACGACTCACTACTAGAAAATGAGGCTTTAGACACGAAACTTTTTCACCCATTTTTTCATCTTCCTATCTCTCCGTCTCTGTCTCTCTTCTCTCTCTCTCTCTCTCTCTCTCTTACTCATCACGCTTCTCTGTCTGTCTGTTTCTCTCTTTCTCTCTGTCTCTTTTATTTTTCTCCCTCTCACTCATCACTCTTCTCTGTCTGTCTGTCTGTCAGTCTCTCTCTCTCTCTCTCTCTTTCTCTCTGTGTCTCTCGTTCATCTCTCTTCTATCTATTTCTCTCATCTCTCTTCTCTCTCTGTCTCTCTTCTCTTTATCTCTCTCGCTCATCTCTCTCTTGTTTATCTCTTTTCGCTCTTTTTTCTCTCTCTCTCATTGTCTATATCTTTTCACCCATTTTTTCATCTTCGTCTCTCTCTTCTCTTTCGCTCTCTCACTCATTACTCTTTTTTTCTGTCCATCTGTCTCTCTCTATCTCTCTCTTTCTCTCTGTGTGTCTCTCACTCATCTATCTATTCTCTCATCTCTTTTCTCTCCTTGTCTCTTCGCTCATCTCTCTTCTATCTATCTCTCTCATCTCTCTCTGTCTCTCTCACTCATCTCATCTCTCTCTGTCTCTCTCGCTCTTCTCTCTCTCTGTCTTTCTCGTTCATCTCTCTTCTCTCTGTGTCTCTCTCGCTCATCTCTCTTCTCTCTATCTCTCTCTCTTTGTCTCTCTCGTTCATCTCTCTTCTCTCTCTATCTCTTTTTCTGTCTCTCACTCTCTATCTCTTTATCTTTTTGTCTCACTCTCTCTCTCTCTTCTCTTTCTCTCTCTCTCTCTCTCCCACTGTGTTCGCGTTGCTCACTCTCTCATTTCCGTCTTCTCTATTTACTGAGCTCCCTCTCGATTTATCTATCCACTACAAGAAAATGCACTTTTAGCGACCACTTTGTCTCTCTCTCGCTCATCACTCTGTCTTTCTCTCTCTCTCTCTCTCTCTCTCTCTCTCCTCTATCTGTCTCTCACTCATCTCTCTCTCACCACTCATCTCCTTTACCACCTTCACCACTACTGCAAACGCCATTTCACTACTACCATTATTACCACTGTCGCTACTTCACCTCTACGACTACCATTACTACTACCATTGCCACCACTACCACTACTGCCACTACTATTACCATTACCTCTCCTTCACCCTTGCCACTTCATCTACTTTACCACTACCACTACCACAACTTCACCACTAATCTCCTTCGCTACCACCACCACCACCACCACCATCATCTCTTATCCACCACCTTCACCACTACTGCCACAACCACTACCATTACCTCTTATTCACCCTTGCCACTTCATCTACTCTACCACTACCACAACTTCACCACTAATCCCCTTCGCCGGCGCCACCACCACCACCATCTCTTATCCACCACCTTCATCACTACTGCAACTCCCTCTACTCTACCACAAAAAATTAGTTCATGATTTTTAATAACAAAAAAAAAAATGGGCCGTAGAAAAATATTTTTCATAAACCACCAAAAATTAACTTTTATTTTAGTGGAAAATATTTTTCATTAAAATATTACCCCTACTTGTACTAAATAAAAAATAATAATATTTTTTTCATCAAAATAAAAATGAAACAAATAAATTTTCAATTTTAGTAACTAAAAAAAAAAAGAATTTTTTTTAAAAAAAATTCATTAACTACAAAAAAATATATATTTTAACAAAAAATAATTTTTTTTGACGACGGCAACCCCCGTTGCAAAACAAAAAAAAAAAAAAGAAGTTAAACGACATTATTTTGTTATTTAAATTTTATTTTTGACAAAAAAAATTTATTTTTTACCCCTACTTCTACCAAATAAAAAATAATAATATTTTTTTCATTAAAATAAAAATGAAACAAATAAAATTTCAATTTTAGTAACTAAAAAAAAAAGATTTTTTTTAAAAAAAATTCATTAACTACAAAAAATATATATATTTAACAAAAAATTATTTTTTTTGACGACGGCAACTCCCGTCGCAAAAAAAAAATTAAATTAAATGACATTATTTTATTATTTAAATTTCATTTCTTACAAAAAAAAAAAAAAATTATTTTTTAATCCCGCCCTTTTTTGTTTTCCATTCCCGCTCCCTTCCCCCACCTTTTTTCTTCCAATCCCCCCTCCCCCCAAAAACAAAAAGTCCCCAATCTCAAACCCAAATCCCTAATCTGTTCTTGCCCCCCTCTCTCTCGAGATCAACGGCGAGCGGCGGAGGAGCAGCCCCACCTTTTTTCTTCCAATCCCCCCCTCCCTCCAAAAACAAAATATCCCCAATCTCAAACCCAAATCCCTAATCTGTTCTTACCCCCCTCTCTCTCGAGATCAACGGCGAGCAGCGGAGGAGCAGCCGAAAGGGCAAACGAGCCCTGGCCGTTCGCCATTGCACAGCTCGCAGTCTCCTTATTGGTTTTCTGTTTTCGCTTCTCCATATTCTACTTTACTGTCACTAAAATCATATTCCATATATTTTGTTTTATTTCTACTACCAAAATGAGGAAATTTTGAATTTATGTTTGCTATTGCAGGGCATCAGTGTTGGATGAAGCTGAATTTTCCAAGTTCCACTCTGGCGTGAAGCGTGGAGATATTGTTGGTGTTATTGGGTATCCAGGTTTGGAATACTTCACATGTTACTTATTGACCACTTGCGTTGATATTTGATTATCTTGCATTGAATATTGGAAAGAGAAAGCATAGGATGCAATTAATAATTATATCTATTGAAGTTCACGTAAACCCTTTTTGCCTCCATATCTGGACAACAAAATGTTCATCAGATTGTGGTTCCTTGCCGAAGTATTTTTAAGTTGGTTTAACAGAGAGTGATAGTGTATGGATTTAATTGTCCATCAACTTTGATGTAAGACTAAATTGATGTTTATTTTCTTTACTAGTAGAAACTTACGTATAAAAACTATTCAACATCTTGATTAAACATTCCAGTTTGTGTGTAAAGAGGTGTCAATTTCTTTGATAGGCCATATCCTTTTGTGCCACATAGAAGTAGCTATTATAAACAAGTTAAACTCACTAGGACCAATTTCTTGACAAGGATGGGTGGGATCCTAATTGACCTTGATTTTGTTCTTTTTTTAATCAGCAAATTGACATTTACTCTTGGCCCTTTGAAAAGAATTGAGCTGTGAGGTCATGAGCAGAGGTGGAACAAGAAAATTTATGTTCTCTAAAGTCTTTTTGAGTTGATTTGTGTATTAAGAACTTTTGAAACTACAACATAATTAGATATATTGGCATAAAGCACAAAATATTAAGAAAGAGATATTATTGTAAAGTTAAACGTACTTTGAATTGCTCTCCTTGTTTTTAAATTTTAGATTAGTATAAATTTAATATATTTTGATGTTTAAATTGATCTCATTGTAAAATTATAGACAACTATAATGGATTAATAAAATTACTTTCTATGATTTAATTGATGTTTATATATATATATATATATTTTTAAATTTAAATTTTTCTGAAAAATGTTTGTTGTTGATAAAAAATGTAAAATATAGAATTTAAGAAATCCATGTAGTTGATCAAACTTGGAAAATAAAGAATTTAAGTTGAAAGGTGAGATGTTGTATTTTTGTTTATGGAAATTGAAATTGAGTATGGGGGTCATGATGACATAGAAAAACCAGAGCTATGGCCAAAAAATACATATAGACTACCATTCTCTTTCTATGCCAAACCAGTGCTGGAGCACACTAATTTGAGTCAATATCTAAGCCTACTGGTTTAGAATGAGGTAGCATCATTTATTTGCATACATACATTGTTATCAAATCGTGAATCGTTTTGCTAAAATAGTGAATAATGAATTGTAAGATTCACTTGATTTATTATATTATAATTTTATATATGTTTATAAATATAAAAGTACACAGAGTGTTTAAAATGAAATAAATATCAATAGAACTAATTTGTATATCACATTGAACAATGTATATCAGTTAATTAATGTATATCAATATAATTAATTGATCTCCTTTTATTTCTTGATGGAGAGGTGAAAACGATGGTTCATGCATTATGTAAACAAAAACATAACTGAATCATAGTGAATTCCAAATTGAATCACACGATTTACTCAATTTCCGATTACCGACACGATTCTAATCGTTTGTTTGAAACTCGTATCGAATCTTGTATGAACCAAATCGTGAATCATACGAATCTAACAACCATGCTTGCATATGTTACCTATATGCAGGCTTGGACATGTTATGCTCAGTTATAAATTTATTTTGTTTTGAATAGGTAAGTTAAGGATACCTCACATATGAATATCTTTATTGGAGGAATGCAATCTAAGTTGCTGGGGTGTTCCCTAGGGGGCATTTTTTAGAAGTTATAATTATAGGATTTGTTGTCCTTCATACGAGATTCACACTGAATTTGATTTGTTGGAAAACTCTATCTCTTAGGTGGAAGTATTTATTTTATTATTTTAAATTAAAATCTAGAAATGTGGTGATTAGTTGTTGCGTCTGTGCAACTAAATACTCAAAAACATTGAATAATAGGAGATATTATCAGTTTAGATTCATTTGATGAAACTGTGTAGTATGCCTCCTGACATTTCTCGAAATAGATAGACCACCTAGTGGTGATGCTGCTTGTGACTATTAGAGCAGTACTATCAGATTAAAAAATCTTCATCTAGAAGATAATTACTTGAATTATCATTTGTGTAGGAGAAAATAAATCTAGGTAAATTTACAGAAGCATTGAACATGTTATCTTTAGTTTCTCTTTTCTTTGGGCGATTCAGAATTGTTGATCCCTGGATTGTAGTATATCCACTGGTAATATTTTTCAATTTGTGCTTTTTATTTAGTTTTTTAATTGAATTGATTATAGGAGATTAACTAGTCGGGTAGTTTTACAAAAACTCCTTGAATATATGTTCTCATTTTCACATTTCTAGCCTAACATGGTAATCTTTGGGTTGGTGAATCTGGACATGAGAATGAAAAGGTAAGCAGAGGACTGCTCCTAAATTATGGACAAGCATGCACAATACCAACTCCTAACATGGCCATAGACATATAATTACCCAGTACGTTATACTTTAGAGCCATGTTAGATTTGTGTGCTTATTGGCATGAATTCATAAACCTAAAAAGCTGGAATTGGCAAGGAAAGAATTTTTAGTTTAAAACAACTGAACTGTAGAATTGTAGTGCTTATATCATGTATGCAAACACGTGTGAGGGGCGTTGGAAATTTGAAAAGATAGGTAGGTTTTCAAATTTTGGTTTCTGGAATGAACTTTCCTTTTTGGTTTTATAGACATGGAAATATTTGAACAATTCTTGGATTGAGTTTATTGGTGGATTCCTTCTTTTTTTTTTTTTTGGCCTTCATATTTAGCAGTGTGAACATCATATTGTCTTTATACCATATTTATGTGAACATGTTCTTAGATTTTATGCTTATATTGTCTTGGTTGTGTTTCAGGGTGAAGAAATTATTGTGGTAATTCCATGGGATGAATGGTGGGAATTGTCTCTTAGGGATGAATCCAATCCACAGGTAGTGTTGCTGCCCTTACATCCAGATGTGCGTGCTAAATTGAAAATGCCCTCATATTGCTCAATCACAAGCCATTCAACAGTCCATGACTGTGGAATTAAAGGCAAGGTAAGGACCCCTATCTTATCCCTCTTTTTCATAGATAAAATACTCCATTAGAATGTACCAAAGGTGTGCAACCCATGTACACAATATGCATGCACAGTCTATACCAACATTACACAAAAAGTTTAAATATATATATATATATATATATTTTTTAATACTCAATCTGCCATGCTTTATTCTTTTAAGAATATATAATGCCTTCTTATAATGAATTTGATGAATGTGCCATGAATGGGATTTGGGAATCTATTGTGTATATATATTTTTGGTTTTCTCTGTTGATGCATTACTGAAGTGTTATTGCTAATTTTTTAAATGACTAAGTTTTTTAATGATGAACCAGTCTATCGATTCAATTGATTATTTTATAGGTGTTTTTACTTAGATGGTCAATGTCATATATATGTGGGTAATACTTCGATTGGAGCTGGATTAAAAATGATGGATCATAAAGGATCATAAAGGACATTTTCATAGATTCGTAACAAAAATTCATAATTTAATCGTCTTATTAAATTTAGCAATTTTCATGTTCTTTTATCTCAGTATGTTATATTTAACCTTTGTTTGATTGTTGGTTTTCGAAAGATAAATTCGGACACATTGTTATTTTAGGCTCAATCTGAATTGGGGATTTTATATATATATATATATACATATCTCTATTAGATCTTAAATTCAGTGTTGAAAGAAGTTTTTATTTATTTTCATAGATTCGTAACAAAAATTCATAATTTATAACATGAAATCAGTTTGTAATGTAATCAGGATGGTTCGTAAGTAAGACTTTTCTTATGGTGTGCCCCTTCATAACTACAACACAACAACAGTTGTTCATAACTGACACCACAAAAATTGCTGCTTTGATACAAACTGCTTATGCTTGAGCTTATATATTTATTCCATATTATCTTCCTGATGCTATTTTTTTCCCCCAATGATATCTCTGATTCTCTATACATGTCATACATCACGTGTTATGTGTACCCATTTTTTTAATGTATTTTTTGTTTGTTGGATGATATTTGTAACTGTGAAATGTAATAAATATATGGAATTGCAGTTTATAAAGGTAAAAATGGCCAATTGAGTGTTAACATTTTTCTCAACATTGTGTAATGCAATAAGGCCTCATCTTCAAAGGATTTTAATGAGTTATTCTGGTTACATGCTAGAAGCTTCAAGCTTCTCAAATGCAATTGGGAGTTTTGTTGATTAGGTGTGTTTTCATTTTCATTTTATTTTTGAACAGGGTTTTAGGAATATTAATTAGTGTCAACAACATATATATACACATAATCCTCGTTTTAATGATGCAATTGGGAGTTTCTAAACTCACCACACACCCGCCATGTTCATCTCTACACCTATATTCACAAATTTTTCTTCATAACATACAAGATATACAATGCATATAGTGAGTTTAGAGAGAAAATAAGCGAGTGTATTTAGAAGCTCTGATGAATTCTTTTCATAAATGCAGCCTCTGCTTCTCCAAAACTTGCTGCTGCTGCTGGTGATAGTAACTGCAATGTATGTACTCTTCCCCCTCCCCAAAAAAAAAAAAAAAAATGGAATAAATTCTTGAGTTTTTATATATTTATTTATTTATGGGTACCTAGAATTATGGTTCAACAGTAATAATAATATACCTTCACAAAAAGATCGTACACAAGCTATATTGAGATTTATCATTTTTAAATACTGTATTCATTAGTGACTTCCTAATTACAATGTCATTGACACTGAGCTGCTATGGCATCTAATTGTTAACAGGGAAGTTACTTCCAAAAGGATTAAGATCAAGCAGAAATGATTAATGTTCCTATTTTGGTTTGCTGAATTAATTTTTTAGTTTATTCATATGCATCAGCAGTTTTTGGATTAATTTGTGTTTTTATTTTTCAAGTCAGAAATATTTTGGAGAGATGCAAAATATGGTCCAAGAATTAAAGAACTTAGTTTTTTAAGTTTTTTTATTTTTTAATATATGTAAGCACAGTTAATTTTTTTTATTTAATTCCTTTGTATATACTTTTAAATATTTAATTTTCATTTATGAAATATATAACGTTATTCTATTCAATATGTGGTTATGATTCAAAATATAGTATATAGTGTGTATTACATTCGTCAAATGTGCATACAAAAATAATATTGATTATTTTTCAAATATGTCGAATCCTTTTTTTATTACAGATTTTATTAGTTATTAATCACACTTAAAAGGTGTGATCTAAATGTTGTTAAGCACATTTAAAAAGTGTGATTAAAAACTTTTAAAGATCACACTTAAAAGGTGTGATCTAAATGTTATTAATCACACTTAAAAAGTGTGATTAAAAATGGTCATTTTTAATCACACTTCCAAAGATCACACTTAAAAGGTGTGATCTAAATGTTATTAATCACACTTAAAAAGTGTGATTAAAAATGGTTATTTTTAATCACACTTCCAAAGATCACACTTAAAAGGTGTGATCTAAAATATTTTTAATCACACTTAAAAGGTGTGATCTAAATGTTTTTAATCACACTTAAAAGGTGTGATCTAAATGTTATTAAGCACACTTAAAAAGTGTGATTAAAAATGACCATTTTTAATCACACTCCCAAAGATCACACTTTAATAAAATTTAAAAGGTGTGATTAAATAACATACATCACACCAAAAAAGTGTGATCTTTATCTGTTTTTGTAGTAGTGTGTGCTCCTTTAGAAGGCCATGCAAGGGGTTGTTCCACACATACAAGATAGACATACAAAATGGCAAAACCACCTCTGGACAGAGATTATGAGGACCCTAAAACTCACCAAAAAGGTCTTGAAATTAGTCTAGGAAGCATACAAGTGAAAGCCCCTTTCAAAGG
Source organism: Camellia sinensis (assembly GCF_055761805.1). Classification (NCBI taxonomy): domain Eukaryota; kingdom Viridiplantae; phylum Streptophyta; class Magnoliopsida; order Ericales; family Theaceae; genus Camellia; species Camellia sinensis. The sequence continues at coordinate 105,913,535 of NC_138966.1, forward strand.
CCTTGAATAAGATTGCTCTACACATGCATAATAGACACTTTATATAGAAAAATGGGTTCAGACAAAGTTCATGCAGACCTTAAAACTCACCAAATAGGGCCTGAAACATGGCTTCAATACATGCAAAGTGGAGCTCCTTTGTAAGGCCAAAAGGGCCAACAAACAAGGCAAGGAGAGAGGGGGTCACCCCCCTCTTATTTTGGCTCTCAAAATAGTATGCTAGCCACTGAAAATTCATTGGATTTCAGTGGCTAGAAGGCCAAACAAAGCACAAAACCAAGGCCTAGATGCAAGGCTCAAAATAAGATGCAAACAAGCATGCAAGGGGGTAGATGACCCCCAACAGAAAAATGATCTGAAACAATCTTCAAGAGGAGCCCAAAATAAGGCTTTTTTCAGTTTATGTCAAGGCTCGAAAATGCTTGCAAGTAAGGCTAAGATATGAAATAAAATAAGCCTTAAAAGAGGGATGGAGCATACAAGGGGGTAGATGACCTCTAACAGAAAAATATCCTTAAACAAACTTCAAGAGGGACTCAAAATATGACTATTATCAGTTTATGTCAAAGCTCGAAAATGCTTTCAAGTATAGCTAAAAGATAGATCAAAATAATGCTCAAAAAGGGAAAAAATGGTTACCCTTAAAGACCAGCAGAAACCAGCAGCCTATGGACTCAAAAAACCAACCTTGAACCTCTGAAAATACCCTCCAAGGACCTTGGGTTGATGATGGAAGTGTTAGGCTATGAGAGGTGGTGCAAAGGGTGCAAGAAAATTAGGGTTTGGAGCTTGGAATAATGAGTTATGGAGGGTGGAGTGTATATGCCTTAAACAAATTTGTTGAACCCTTCAAATGGAAGATGAGGGCCTCTCTTATACAGAAGAGAGGCCAAAGCTTCTCTTGGAAGCTTCAAATATCCTCCATACACGTGTATGGAGGATGGTCTAAATGCCTCCCAACTGGCACAGTTGTGATGCATTCAGAGAGAGCAAAAAAAAAAAAAGCAGGCCGACCAGTTCAAGTGGTCGGCCGGCCACTCCCCTTGGTCGGCCGACCAGGGGTCAAAAGGTTCAAGGAGGAATGCTGGCCGGCCACCCCAAAAAGGTGGTCTCCCAAATGAGTGCAACACAATTGTATGGTGGAAAACCAGAAAATGTGACTCAAGAGAGAGAAAAACCAGCTTTTTAGCAAGGTTCAAAAGGGTCAAGAAGAATTACTGGTCGGCCTACCCATATTGGTGGCCTCCCAGATGAGCACAACACAATGGTGGTATGAAAAGCCAGAAATTGTGGCTCAAAAGTGAGAAAAACTAGCTTTTTGTCAGAAAAATTGGCTTTTGGAGAGAGAAAAAAAAGAAAACTGGTTTCCAAGGGGAAAAGGTGGCCTCCCACCATACTGCCACCTCCCTAACAATGAAAATAGGGTCCCTACCAAAAATGGACCAAGACGGATGCAAAACGAAGGTTCGGGGGTCAAAACGCGCAGTCTAGGGCCTCGAAAACAGGCTGTTAGGCACCGGAAGTGGCGTATGACCACGAAGGTGGTCTCTCGGACCACAGTGTCCCTCTAAAGGGAGGAAACAAGGTGTGTGCCAAAAATCGGAGCAAGCAGAGGTAGTTAAGCGGTCCTGAACCGAGGCACACAGTCGACGGCTCTGAAAATCGGAAACTGGGCTCCAAATGGGAAAAATGGCCTACGACCATGAAACATAGCCTACAGCCACTGAGAGATGGTCTACGAGACCTCTACCTTATTTCGAGAAGAGAAAATAGGACCTGGTTCGCAAATTGAGGCAAAGCACAAAAGAGCCCCGAAGTCCGGGGGCGAGGCTCGCAGCCGCGACTCCAAAACCTCAGAACGAGCACAATATGCAACATCACCGAGCGCTCAGTTGGTGACGTCTGAGTCTTAAGGTCGGTCAAAAATGGGGTGTCTACAGTTGCCCCTCTTTGACAGAACTCGAAAGTCATAATTGACGGGAGTGAATGTCAAAGCCCAGAGATGACCCATTTTTGACAAGGTCGAAAACTTAGACAAACAGGCAAGGTAACAAGGATGTGCCCGCAGGCAGGGGGCAAGATGCAAAATGATATGCACAAAGCCGGACATAGCTCATGATCATGCAAAGCAGCAAGCTGTAATGAAGCGCACACGCAACAGTTTTAAGCAAGAATGCAAAGCAACAACTACATTTCATGCAGTTTAAGAATGCAGAGAATTATTCAATTCTCGCCATGTCTCACACGGAGAAGATACAATACCTGCGCGATTCATCTGGTTGCACCAGCTTCAAATGAATCGTACATACAATATCATGCCTGCAAAAGAGAGAAACTTAACAAGCACAATATAGTTAGCAACGCATGTTCAACGCTATATCGAACGTAGACAAACAGGGTGTCGATGGGAAAGTGCATCACAATGCGAGAGACACGCGCGTGTCAGCGCAAGCTAAGCGTGAAGGTATGACAATACCCATGAAACATGCACAACAATGCAAGTGGTATGCATGAGAATGCAAGTGACATGCATAACAATGCAAGATAAGTGCAAACTCGAATGCATGTTTGACACGAAACAACGAGCAAAAAAATGCAAGTTTTGACGAGTGCGACTCAATCGCGACCTCTGGTTTACCTCCCGGAAGGGTCACAACGTGCTCAAAAAGGATACATTTTGCTCTTGACGAGTGACGATGAAACGCGCATCGAAAGTTGGAGTTGAAGTTCCCGCGGAGGGATTTCACGACGAAAAGTGCACTTTTCTTGTACTTTCTCGGGTGTCGGGGACTCCGATCACTACCAAAATTTGCAGAGACCTTGGAGACCATCTTGGGAACACCACCGACCAGGTTTGGAGTTCACTGGAGGCCACCGACCAGGTTTGAGTGCAGGGGGTGGTCGGCCTACCAGAAAAGGTGGCCGGCCGACGACCTAGCCCAAATTCGGGGCAGTTTGGTACTTTCACCCGCATTTCTTTAAATACATTCGGCCAAAGCTTTATTCGTCACAACTTCATATCCGAAATCACCTTCTCCTCCTTCCTAGAGCATTTTCCCTCTCAGATTTGTGCTCTATACGCGTTTTCCAACACCCCACGCAAAGTTGTTTTGCGAAAACTTTCAGTTCTCTTCACTTTGAACCGATTAAATTTTGATTTCGGAGCTTCTTTTCTCATTTTCACGACTTGAGGTAAGTTTGTCTCAACATTTGGAAGATTTTCTCTGGAGTTGACTTTTGTTGACTTTTTCGTTTATGAGAATTGACTTTTGTTGACTTTTTCTAATTTTGGCTCATTTTTGCTCCTTTTTGCAGATTTCTTAAGATGGCGGGTCATTTTCCCAATGACGAAGGTTCTCCAGGTGCCGGAGGTGATCCAGATATCATGTCTCTGCCGCCGAGGATTCGTCCCTTTATTCCCGAGAGGTACGACCCCTCGACGCACATCCTCCCGCGGGCAGTTTTCTATCATTTTACGGACTTTGACGATCGAGCCCCCATGGATTTGCTATTGCAGGAGCCGGAGTCCCATCTCTCCTATCAGGCACTGGAGGTATGTACTTCACTTTTTTACATTTCCTGCCTTAATTCTGCACTTTCCGTGCATTTTATGCTACGCATGCTTATTTGCTCGCTCTGAACACATTCGCATGCCATACTTTTGCTCATTCTAGTACACAGCTTGTTCTGAATGCTTAGTCTATAACACAGTACTCTGTTTGCATCTTAAACATACAGCTCAATCACTTGAATTTCTGAACACGCAGTTCATATTTGATGGTGAACACGCAGCACACACTATCTCTGAAATCTGAACACACAGCTCATATTTGTTTGTGAACACGCAGTACACATTTGTTGAAAGTTGAACCCGCAGCCCAAACTTTGAATTTCTGAACACGCAGCCCATATCTTGATTGTGAACATGCAGCACACACTTGTTGCGAGTTGAACACGCTGCCCAAACTTTGAATTTCTAAACACGTAGCCCATATTTGTTGAAAGTTGAACACTCAGCCCAAACTTTGAATTTCTGAATACGCAGCCCATATCTTGATTGTGAACACGCAGCACACACTTGTTGAGAGTTGAACACGCAACCCAAACTTTGAATTTCTGAACACGCAGCCCATATTTGTTGAAAGTTGAACACTCAGCCCAAACTTTGAATTTCTGAACACGCAGCCCATATTTGTTGAAAGTTGAACACTCAGCCCAAACTTTGAATTTCTGAACACGCAGCCCATATTTTGTTGAAAGTTGAACACTCAGCCCAAACTTTGTTTGTGAACACGTAGCACACATTTGTTGAAAGTTGAACACGCAGCCCAAACTTTGAATTTCTGAACACGCAGCTCATATTTGTTGAAAGTTGAACATGCAGCCCAAACTTTGAATTTCTGAACACGCAGCCCATATTTTGTTAAGTTGAACACTCAGCCCAAACTTTGTTTGTGAACACGCAGCACACACTATTTCTAAAATCTGAACACACAGCTCATATTCATTTGTGAACACGCAGCACACACTATTTCTGAAATCTGAACACACAACTCATATTTGTTTGTGAACACGCAGCACATACTTCAATTCTGAACGCACAACCTATACTGAACACACAGTTCACAACATTGTATTTGATTTGACTTGCACACGGCTCATACATTTCATTTGCACGCAGCTTATTCATTTCATTCTAAAACTGAATACATGTGTTCATCATGAATGCAGGTGTCCTCCCGCGTTACATGAGGATATGGCTCCATTGCTGCGAGGGAGTGGTATGCAGAGCTCCCAGAGGCCGTCCGTGATTGGGTTGATCAGGCAGGGTTTGAGCCCTTCTGTACTGGGATATCTCGCTATCCCGCCAGCAGGACGTTGATGGGCGCCCTTGTAGAGAGGTGGTGGGACACCACCAATTCCTTTCATTTCTCAGCTGCCGGGGACATGGCTATGACCCCATTCGACTTTGCTGTGTTGACAGGCCTCGACATGGGAGGCTGGGCGATCCCTTATGATGAGGACATGGGCGAGTGGGAGGCCGCCTGGATTTATCTATTGGGAGCTCGCCCACCGATCGACCGATCCTCGGGCCGAGTCCGGTACACCTGGTTTTCTTCATATTTCAGACAGAGGGAGCCCGAGACTCCCGAGGAGATAGCACAGTACACCTGAGGGTTTCTGATGTTTCTCTTCGGGACCACTCTTTTCGCCGATAGGGGGAACACCGTTAGGCTATATCTGCTGAGTGCCCTAGTAGACCTCTCGCAGGTCAGTCAGTATAACTGGGGTGGCGCCGGCTTGGCTACCCTCTATTGTTACATGAGCGCGACCTCCCGCGAACGGGAGAACATAGTTGGCGGCTACTAGAGAGCCTGAAAGGTACCTTCTGCCCTCTTGATTTACATTTCTGCTTTTCATTACCTGTACATTGCACGCACGGCACACTTTACATTCTGTACTCACATTCTGCACTCAGCATTCTGTATTCTGATGGCTTTTGCCCTGTTTTCCACAGTTGTGGGTTTTTACGTACTTCCCGACGCTAGCCCCAGAGCTTGAGGTGGAGGCGCCCCTCATGACCCCCTACTCGCTCGTTTTCGAGGGCCAGTACCGGCCGCGGGCCCGAGAGACTCTCCCCTACCTACGGCAGTTTTTCGACACAGTACGGCTGACAGAGGTAATTCAGAACTCTCAGTCCTCCATGTTTTCGCCTTTGATTTATTTTGCACATTTGCGATTTCTAATCGGCTTATGCATTGGTTATCTGCAGATCGCATGGCAGCCTTGGGTGCCTTTGGGTGGGGACCTCCGATTTTAGCTTGCCAGAGGATGGGCCACCTCTCGGTACAGGATCCTGTTTGAGGGGCCGGTTGGTAGGGCCTGGTTCCTGGGGGAACGCTTTATGTGCCAGACGATGGGCTACCCTCATTAGGATATCCCCTCAGCACCTCCGGTCGATATGCGGACTACCGGGAGGCTCACTCCCCAGGAGGTTACTAGTGCCATGCTAGGTACTGACGTATTGCTACATTTGGAGGAGAGGGAGTACGCGACCTACCGTCACACATACTTGATGCCCCCGTTGACAGGTGTTCGTACTCCCACGAGGAGGTCCGCTGACATACCATCTTCGAGTCGAGCTTGGGCTGCAGGTGCTCCTTCTACTAGCAGAGCCGGTACGTCGAGAGGTGGGGCTGGACTGGTCCCTCCGATTCCTCCGACTTATCATCACGCTGGATGGCCAGATATCCCGACTGAGTTGATGGGATGGCGTTACGGGACTTCCTACCCGATTCCGATAGAGCCTCCTATGCCTGATCACCAATACGTCAGTGACCCTGACTCATCACTGGTATGCTCCACTGCTTTTCATTTGTCACCCAGATACTTAGGCATTCATTCAGCCACTGATGATTTGAGCTTGTATTTGCAGCCACCCAGAGAGTACATGGACGGGATGCTCGAATTGGTGGCCTCGCTCGAGGGCATGGTCTTGCGGAGAGAGGCGCAGCTGTCCATCCTCGATTTCCAGGTACTCTTTAATTTTCTCGCATTTATCAAACTTCTGATGACATGTTGAACTTGAACATCTTACTGCATTGATTAATTGTATGTGTAGAGCACATCTGACACACACCATATTCATGTACTGTATCTGCCTGCACCCACTTTATGTAGTTTTCTTCCTTCTTCATATGATATACATACTTTGGCTGATGTATTGTATTCTTTCTTTTCAGATGCCTCCGCTACATACCGGACCACAGGCCAGGCCATCTGGGCCTTCCCGAGGAGCTGGGAGAGGGGAGTCGTCTCGCAGACGAGCTAGACGCAGAGCGCATGTCATAGAGGAGGGGTCCAGCGAGGAGGAGGAGCCTGCGCATCCCCAGTCAGAGACATCTGCTGACAAAGAGGGTGGTTCTGGTTCCGGTTCCGGTATTGGAGATGAGGCCGAGGAGGATCCCAAGGATGACAGCTCCGATTCTGATGACAATGATGGTACAGAGGCTGTTCCTCAGAAGAGGACGAAGAGGGCCTCTTACTCCTGTGCTTGATAGCATCGATGCAGCTGTTCCCTGCTTTATTTGCCTTTTTTACTAGTAGTTGTAGCACATTGTACATTATTAGGTAGTTTTGTTTTCTGTAAAACTTGTACCCTTGTTATAAAATGTTGTAACAAAGGAAGCATGATGGAATGAAATAGCTTTTTGAAAAAGTGTTGCATTTTATGTTCTTGCATCGCATCGTATCATTTTGCACAAAATGAGATTGAATGGAATTGTGCATTTGAAAATTGCCAAGTTAGGCAGTGAACCGACGCAACAAACAAAGCAATTTAACTTACTAAGAAAGAACAGAACCTTAGCAAGTTTACAACTCGATAAGCAAGACACAACAATGTTGATTAAACAAAGAGTACCAACTCGATATACACAACTCGTCAACTCGACAAAACTTAATACCTCGATAAACTAAACCACTCGATAAGCAAAACAACAACTCAATAAACAAAATAACAACTCGATAAGCAGGATTTAACAATAACTCGATAAACAAATGCATTTCGGACGATCTGGGTGACGGAACGCATCCGAAACAGAGGAAAACTCGCACCTTCAACACCCCCAATGCATGGAAATGCTAGGAACTTTCTTCTAGAAGCTAGAACAAGACCAAAGCCACCTTCCTCTTTATGGCCGACCACCTAAGGGAGCTGGTCGACCAGCTTTTTGCATTGGAGGGGAGAGGGGTGGTCGGCCTACCAGAAAAGGTGGCCAGCCGACCACCTAGCTTGGCAGCCACCAAATTTTCGACACGTGTCCCCCGAACAGTGCCTTATCCTCTTTAAAAGCTCCAGCGTCGTGGCTCTTTCATTTCATCTTAGTTTTGCATCAAAATAGAGGCGTTCCTCACCCAAAATCTCACAGCTTGGATTGTTTCTCTAGATGGCTCAGAAAAGTTGAACTTCCGGGGCTTCGGCTTGAACGCATTATTTATGCTGGGCCGTACTCCGCTGCATCTTCCTTTCCTCTATGCCACGGCAAGGTTTTAGAATCCGGTAACACACGTCTTTAGCTTTAGCGGGCAAGAGATGTGTCCTACTTTTGAGGATTTCCAAGTTTTGATGGAGTCCGAGCATGACGAGGAAATCTTGCCTTAATTCCGATTCGGCCACGTCCAAGACTTAGGACAAATGTGCGGCCTCACTTTGTATAATGCTCGATCATTGATTCATGATGGGGAGTTGGACATCCCAAGCTTGGTTTGCCAGTTTTTTGATGTTGGTGACCGCAGTGACCATCATTGGCAGAGCTACCGGCAACACGCGCTTTGCCTATGCTTGCTATCTCATTTCTTACTTACCTCAGGTTTCGGAGGATCTAGTGTCCGGTTGATCGAGGTTGCCCAAGGTTTGAAGGAGGGCAAGAGCTACATTGCTATGACATTGGCTGAGACATTGATGGGCTTAGACGCTTTTCACCGCCGGGAGACGGCTAGGCTTGCGGGGAGCCCACTACTATTGCAGGTAATGTTTCCCACCCAATCTCACATATGTATTGCTCACATCACTCGGCCCTCAGGCTCAGTTTTTCTCGCAAAGCCCTTTTCTTACTTTTCTTTCATCGTACATCTCTCTATTCTTTATTCTCTCATTTTTTAATCCCTCTCCAGGTGTGGTTGATGGACAAGTTACAGATTGTGGAGTCTTGCCCCGCATACTCAGCTCGCTGCTACTTTTTCCGACAACGCCTGGTCGATGCCCTTGATGAGGGGTGGTGGTACAACTGGATGTGCAATTTGTCTGCAAACCGTATCGCTTGGCGCTGCCCTTGGCTCAATCTGCCGACGATGAGTTACAACATGACCCGTCAACCTGGGATTCAATTGATTGGCATGGCACACTGTGTCTTCTATTTTCCGTTCCGGTTCCAGTGCCAATTCGGACATGATCAGACTTGCCCGCCAGAGGGGATAGAGTATCCTGCTGCATTCCCGGTTCGAGGCGCACAGCTTGCCCGGTATGCCATAGCATGGAGGACTAGAGAGCTCTTGGCCCCTGCTCCCACTTTCAGTTGCACTTTGTCTGATGAGTGCTTGGATTGGCTCAATGAAGAGGCACAAGAAGGGCCTACTTTGGCATTAGAGGCTTCGACCAGCTCTGGGAGGGGGCGTAGGAACACCTGATTTAGCCATGCCCCGGATTTATTGCTTTATTCGTATTTTCAAGTTTTCTTTATGAATGTAATAAAAAGTAACTTCAATTTGTATGCAAGAGCAAGATAACTCTATATTGAAATCAATGAAATTGAAGGTTGTGGGTACTGAACATTTTCCGCTTTGGTCCAAAAATGGTCTAAGTTGTAAAAAGATTAATTTTGAACAAAGTCAACTTTTATTAAAGCTTTTCAAAACCATTTTCGATGTGGATCAGAACTGGACATGCCTGAAATCTGTCACTGAGGTGCACAACCCCAGATCCTAGCAACTGGAAAGTTGCCCCTAGTCTGAATAGTATCGCAGCACTGCGTAGCAACGGAAAGTTGCCCTTAGTTTGAAGAGCACTGCACCAGAGATCATAACCGAACTCTTGAATGCTAAATAGACAAAGATAGCCGAGATGATCAAATGGACAAAGTTGATCGGGGAAAAGTTTATGGCTGAACTTTAGGATGAAGTTGCATACGTATCTCAAAGATGGGAATCAAGCCTTACATAGTTCAGGTTTAGGTTCACTCGAGTATTTTCACTCTCCTTTTACGCTCTAACTTTTGCGAAGGCCGCCCTTTGCGGGTTTTCAACCTTGCGAGCTCAACTTTTGTAATTTCAAAATTTTTGTGCTCTGACTTTTGCCTAGGTCACCCTCTCAGGTTTTCGGCCTAGCGAGCCTCTCAGAGGTAATATTTCCTCAACTTGTCCATGTTGATCAGTTGGGAGAACTCTAGGCCATCTAGGTCCATCAGAACCATAGCTCCACCTGACCAGATAGACTTAATGATGTAGGGACCAGTCCAATTGGGTCTGAACTTGCCCCTAGGGTCGTGGATGGGAGCTCGGTTGTCCTTGAGCACCAAATCTCCTTCTTTTAGATTCCTGGACTTAACTTTCTTGTTAAAAGCCCTGGCAATTCTGCGCTGATAGCCTTGAACATGGTACAGTGCTTTTAGTCTACGCTCGTCAAAAAGCATGAGTTCTTCAAATCTGCTCTGTTGCTAATCTGCTTCGGCTATCTAACACTCAGCCAGTACTCGCAAAGACGGAACCTCAATTTCAATAGGTAGAACGGCCTTCATCCCATAAACTAATGAATACGGAGCCGCCCCAGTAGAAGTTCTAATTGAAGTCCGGTACCCCCACAGAGCAAATGGCAGCTTGTCTAGCCAATCCCGGTAGGTTTCCACCATCTTCTGCAATATGTGTTTGATATTCTTGTTGGCGGTGTCGACCGCTCCATTGGTTTGCGGCCAGTATGTAGACGACTTATGAAAAGCCACATTGTATTTTTCCAACAAATCAATTACTTCCTTTTTGAAGTGGGAACCATTATCTGAAATGACCTCGTTTGGGACCCCATAACGACAGATGATGTTGTTTCTGATGAATTTTGCAACATGTGACGCCTTCAACACCGCATAGGATTGGGCCTCAACCCACTTCGTGAAATAATCTATCACGACCAGGATAAACTCATGCCCGTTAGACCCCTTCGGGGTAACAGCCCTGATCACATCAATTTCCCAAATTGAAAATGGCCATGGCGAAGTCATACTGTACAGCTTTGACGGTGGGATGTTCATGCGATTTGCATGGATCTGACATTTGTGGCATCACCGAACAAAGCCGATACAATCTTCCTCCATGGTGGACCAGTAGTAAACCTGTCTGAGGATTTTCCATGCCAACATTACCCCGTTCATATGCTCACCGCATTTCCCTCCATGGATGGCTTCCATTTGATTCTTCAGCTTCAACGCACAGCTTATGCATTCCCAGATGACCTCTCTTATACAATTTACCTCCACAGATGATGAACTGAATGGCCATTCTTCTGATTGCCCTTTTATCATTGGTATTTACCCTTGGTGGATATGCTTCCTTCTCCAAGAAATTTCAAATATTGTAATACCAGGGGTTCTCATCTTAAACCTCATCTATAGCAGCAATTGACTCGTGAGCCGGCACAAATTTTTGGTCGATAATGACTGGACGCATCCGGACTCCAAACGGGATGTTTATCATGGAAGATAGAGTTGCTAGTGAGTCTGCGAACCTGTTGTTTTCTCTTAGCAGATGAGTGAAGTTTAGCTTCTCAAACCGAGGAATCAGTAGATCCAAGGTTTGGTGACACATTATCATCTTTTCTTCTTTGACTTTCCAGTCTCCTTTTGCTTGAGACACAACAAGATTCGAGTCCCCGATGACGTCCAACCATTTTGCCCCTAGTTCCAGAGCTGCTTCTAGACCGGCAATGCATGCCTCATATTCTGCTTCGCTGTTCGAGACTTTGAACCAGAGTTTGAAGGCTAGAGGGATACGAGAATTGTTGGGTGCTATCAGCAACACTCCTATCCCATACCCGTACTGGTTGGATGCTTCGTCAAAATACATCATCCAAAACTCGTCGTCGATATGCAAAATGGCCTCATCTGGAAATAAGTACTCAACTATTTCATCTCCTTCCACTGGATGATCGGCTAAGAATTTTGCTACTGTTCTTCCCTTGATTGACTTGCGCGTCACATATTTCAGATCGAATTCGGAAAACAACAGCAACCAACGAGCTAGCTTACCCATAAGTGCCGGTTTCTCAAAGAGATATTTGATGGGATCTAGATGTGAAACCAACATTACGGAGTGAGCTAACAGGTAGTGCCGCAGCTTCCTGGTAGCCTATACCAAGGCTAAGCAAGCCTTCTCCAATGGTGTATAGCAGGTCTCATACTCTAGCATCTTCTTGCTCAGATAGTAGATGGCCCTCTCCACTTTGTCCTCTAATTCCTGCGCGAGCATGCAGCCCATTGTGGTCTCAGTTACTGAAAGGTACAATATCAACAGTCTCCCCGGCTCTGGCGGTGACAACACGAGTGGGTTCTGTAAATATTCCTTGATCTGTTCAAAAGCAACTTGGCATCGGCCGTCCCACTGGAATTTCTTCCCTTTCTTCAGGAGACCAAAAAGTGGTTCACAAGTCAAGGTTAATTTTGAGATAAACCGTCTTATGAATTGCACTTTACGCAGAAAGCCTCGCACCTCCTTTTCAGTCCTTGGTGGTGGCATTTCTAGGATGCCTTTGATTTTGGAAGGGTCGACTTCGATACCTCTCTGTGTAATCAGAAACCCTAGCATTTTCCCTGCTGTAACACCAAACGTACACTTCTGAGGATTCAACCGCAACCGGAATTCTCTAATCCTTTGAAAGAACTTTTGCAAGGCAGTGTAGTGGCCCTCCCTTTCTTTGGACTTGACAATCATGTCGTCCACATACATCTCAACCTCTTTGTGCATCATGTCATGCAATATCGTGGTCGCGGCCCATTGATATGTAGCTCCAACATTCTTCAGCCCAAATGGCATCACTCTGTAGCAGTAAGTCCCCCATGGGGTGGTGAATACAGTCTTTTCTCGGTCTTCAGGTGCCATCACTATCTGGTTGTAGCCCAAAAAGCCATCCATGAATGAAAACAAAGCATGCCCCATTGTGAAGTCCACCAACTCATCGATATGCGGCAAGGGGAAGTCGTCCTTCGGACTAGCTTTATTCAAGTCCCTAAAGTCCACGCATACCCGGATCCTACCATCCTTCTTTGGCACCAAAACGATGTTGGCCAATCAAGTTGGTATTCGGATACCAGCAGGAAACCTGTGTCAATTTGCTTGGTGACCTCTTCCTTAATCTTGAGAGCCCAGTCCGAGCAGATCCTTCTGAGTTTTTGTTTAACGGGTCGGGCCTCGGGGTCAAGAGGGATCCGATGCTGTACAATGTCAAGATCGATTCCAGGCATGTCTTCATAGGACCACGCGAAAACATCTTTGAAATCTTTTAATTTAGTGACTAAGCGCTTGCGTTCCTCTGAAGACAACGTGGACCCGATCTGGACCAGCCGCGGGTCCTCCTCAGTACCAATGTTCACAGTAGTGATTTCATCCATTAAGGGTTTAACAAATCTTTCTTGCCCTTGTTCAATTAAGCGTTGCAAAATCGGAGGAATTTCTTCCCCGTCGTTTTCATCAAAATTTTGAAAGTCTGTGTTAATGCAATAAATCAAGGGCACAGAAATGTACTCAAAAATCACAGCCACATCATTCTTATTAAGCACATCCAAATCGTCTGATTCTTCGGTTACAACAGACTCAAAAGAGAAAGAAAAAGACGACCTGGACAGGACTGTGGTATTCGGGTTATCTTCTCCAAGAATACCAGACTCAGACTCAGTCGAGCTGGAACTTGATTCTGACTCAACAGACTCGGTGGAATCAGATTCCGGCTCACTACCTGACCCGGTGCTGCTTGACAAAAATCCCTCTTCATATTGCCAGATGAGAGAGGGTGCGATAGATGCATCCAAAATATTTACTGGTAGGCCCGCAGCCGTTCCATTCCCGATCACGCATACCGAGAAGTTATCCCCCAAGCACTTCTGTTCGATCAGAGGATCTGAAAGTAGACACGCCAGCGCTACCCCCATTTCACTTTCGGCGTCCTCAGACTCTACTTTCTTGCTCTGCTCAACCTCAGCTAATGGGTTTGTCTGCTCTTCGGCAACGTCATCCCCGGGTAATTGCAGGTCAAAGAAGATCTCAAACCCCGGCACGCGCTTCCTTTCCGCGTTCAACCACGGCTCTAGGAAGCCACAAAACGGAAAGTCCTCCCCCTCCCGGACGAAGCGTCCGTTTATGGTACCCTGAATGGGCTGGTGCATTAAGTCAAAAGGCTTCCCTACCTTCTTCGCTCTGGCTCTCCCAGCCATCTCCTTACCCTTCCTTATCCAATCCTCTTTGGTGGGCAGATAACCCAAGCCAAAGGTATGTGGGTTGTGTGGCATCTCAGCCAATGCTGCAGCGCCCTTCCGGCCGCTCTTTCCCAATCCTATCTCGGGGATGTGTTGAAGCTTGTTCGTGAGGTATACTGATTGAGCACTGACATACATCCCCTCATTAACAGCTAAGATGTTCTGCCCGACCCGGGCCTCAGCTAGGGTAAAACCAGATAAGAACACATCCTCCATACCGTGCTCAATTTCCAAAACTGGCGTAGATACTTCCGGCGGTGGATGGATCGATGAATTCCCAAAAACAATGGCTACTCCCTTTCCATGGGGGTACTTCACCATTTGATGCAAGGTAGAAGAAACTGCCTTCACTTGATGCAGCCACGGCTGCCCCAAGAGTAGATTGAAAGTGGCGGGAACCTCTAGGACGTGAAAGTCAATTTCATGCTGCCCCGACCCAACCTTGGTCTGAATTTTCGCTGTCCCCATGACTTCTCTGCTTGTGTTGTCGTATGCCCGAATCACCTGGGCTGTTGGCACAAAGTCCGCGGTCTTCAAACCGATTGCATAGCAGTCCTTGCTGGACACACATTGATGGCGGACCTTGTGTCGACAAGCACCACGGGTATCCATTTGTTTCTGTACTCCACAGAGATGTAGAGTGGCTTGTTATGATTCGCACCCTCAGGTGGCAGTTCTTTGTCAGAAAAGGTCAACATCAGGGTAGCTCCTCCCGAAAAAACTAAGCCCACCAGCTGTTCGGGCGTGGTGTCTATTGAGAGCTTGGCCTTGTCCATGGCCGATAAGACAGCTTGTCAATGCACTCGCGATGCCATAAGCAGTCCCCAGATGGAGATGTCTGCCTGTATCTTTTTCAACTGCTTCAGTACAGCCTCTTCTTCGAGTTGCTTCTCTGCCTCCTTATCTTTCCCAGATACCTCTGGCTGGTCTAGGTGTGGAGGCTTGAAATATGACCCGCTCCTGGTCATATGATTGACTTCGCCGATATACTAGGTATCATCTGGCTGATTGCTCCCCCAATCCTCATCTGTGTGGGCAAGACATAAATCATGGTCCTTCCACCACATTCCATCGGCAGCCAACAGACACCTGTCTGGCTTCGGTACAATTGCCCCCGCAGTACTCTATGTCCACATGCTCGTGGCATTCTCTATCTTTGTGCACACAACACTTTTAGTCCCTTCAGGGCCCTTAGCTTTCCTGATTCTCTCAGCATCCTCAAACCTTTCTTGTTCCAACTGCGTCAGTACAGCTGGCTATTCAACAATTCCCGCGTTCACAATGCCCAAGTCTTGAGTGAAGTTCTTAGCAACGACGCTCTCCGGCGATTCATTCTGATTTCCGGCCCTTCCGGCCACAACTGATATTCTTGCCCCTGCTGGGCCCCGTTCCAACTGAGCTTCGTTGACAACGTCTGGCAGGTCATCAAGCCATCCGGTGACCTCTGCTGACTCCTCAAAATCTGACCAGTTGACTACCATGTCCTCTGGCTCTTGTTCATTGAAAAATTGGAGGTTAGCAAAGTCCTCTTCCACAACTGCCAGGTCATTTATCCTCTGACCAGATTCATCCCCCTGAATCATACAAAGCTCCGCCCCCGCCGGCAGTTCAAAGTTCGGCCCAACCTGGCCCACTGATAGAATGTAGTCACTCAGACTGTATACTTCCTCAGCAAAACTGCCAGATTCCTCAGATCCTGGCTCGGCAATCCCATTCTCCCTTGGAATCTCCCCTGTTCTGTCTTCGACAGCCACCACCAATGGTTCGGGTTGGGCTCTAAAGATGCCCAACATGCACAAGTCAATGCAGTCAGGAATGAGCACCTCCGGCTTGGGTAGGTGGGTTGGGGTAATATATATGCTGGGATCGTAAGACACGACCCTAGTCTGGATAAAGTTGATTCTCTTTGGAGGTAGAGCTTGGTTGTGCGGTGGGAGAGGGTTTGTTGTAACATTGGGTTTTCTGGAGGTACAATCACCTGCTTGTCAACGAGATCTTGAATCTCATGATGCAATCTAAAACATTGGTCAGTGTCGTGACCATGTTGTTGGTGATATGCGTAGTATTTTGTAGGGTTATGAGAGAGAGGGAGTGGATTTGGTAATGGCCTCGGCTCCAAGGGCTTTAAGTGCCCTTTCCTGATTAATACCCCTAGAGCCTTAGACAGGGGCATGTATAAAGGCATGAAGGTTCTTTGGCCTCTAGGTTGGAATTTGGTGGTTTGTGTGTTGCTTCCGGACGCACCTGAGAAAGGTGTAGCTGCCATGGGTCTTGGAGGGGGAATGGTGGTGACCATGCTTACTTCTGAAGCCCTAGCATTTGCGGCATTGCTGGTGCCTGTGTTGTTGTTACGGTTGAAGGTTCTTCGGGGTTGCTCTCTATCTTGGTCAATCAGACCTTGTTTCATAGCATCCTCTATTTGTACCCCCATCTCGTGCAAATCTGAAAAGGTAGAGAAGGGGAGCACAATCATTTTCTGCATCAGTTTTGGCTGGAGATTGCGCACAATCATCCAGATTTGATCTTTATCTGTAGGCCTTAAGGTCATCATTGAGGCCTTCGCCCTCCATCGGGCCACAAAATCCGAAAATCTCTCCTTAGGCTCCTGCCTTGTTGTCTCAAGATCACGGGTTGTAATCTCGATTTGAGTGTTATAGGAGTATTGTGCAATGAAAGCCTCGGTCATCTCATCCCAGTTCCGCTTAACATCATCTTCTAATTTTGCATACCAGATAGCGGCCACACCTGACAAGGTCCGGCCGAATAGTGAAAGCTTCTGTGGTCTGGTGAGGCCCATCGTTCGTAGTATATCTGAGAACAACCGAAGATGGACCATAGGATCCCCGGATCTGTCAAAGCAGTCGATTTGTGGCATCTTGAACCTATCTGGCAGTATCACAGCCACATCGGTATATCCGTCCTCGATGTCTGGGATGGACTTCACCCCCTGGGATTTCTTGAACAACTTCTCGAGCTTGCTCAATTTCAATGCTGAATGGTCTACCTCGAACTTAAAGAGAGAGTCCGGTTGATTGACAGACGTAGGTGCCTTGAATAACTGTGGTAGAATAGGGGGTGGAGCCGACCCCGTCGGGATGTCCGTATCTCCCTGGACATTTAGTGCCTCCCCAGGTACTGGAGCTCCTGGTAGGGGAGGAGCTGGGTGTGAAGCAGATGCCCCGATTTGTTGTTGCAACCTGGCAATTAACTCTGCCTGCTGGGCCATGATCTCGGCTTATTGTTTGGCAAACCCATCTCGGCGAACAGCGTCCTGCTGCATGGCTCTCATGGTCTCTTGCATCTGGCACATCATTTCTTCAACTTCTGTCGGTACCGCCATACTGCCCTGATCTGTCTGAACTACTGGTAGGTCTATCTCTATAGCAACAATTGAGATCTCAGTCTGACTGTCCACTGATGGGGTAATCCACTACTCTGGCAACCTCTGCTTGGATACACTGCGTCTTCTCGACCTCTGTCTGATAACCGGGGATAGGGAATGATACACTGGTTGTCCGTCGACCAGATCCTCAGATCGATGGAGTCGGCGACCTCTTGTCTAGAGTGCTTGGGAAATATCTGCTTGGTCTGAAGCAATTGTGCTAAACTATCCCTAGCAAAAAGATAAATAAAGCAATAATAAGGAAATAAACGAGCAGACAAACGGACAGCATAACAGCGTAAATAAACACAACACACAGTCGGGTATAATTAACACGCAATTGATACACTGTTCTCAAAGACTGATCATTATTCCCAAATCACTGTCCCCGAAGCTGAATTTGATACCCGCAGATAACTGATTCCGAAAATACTGAACTGGTGCCCGCAGGCCTGATACCCAAAATACTGAACTGGCGCCCGCAGGCCTGATGCCCAAACTTGTAAACTGATACATGCATTCGTATAGAGACGACTCTAAAAGCACATAACAAACGAGTGAGAGCCCAAACACCCCTATGTTGGGGTAGGGTTTCCCTGTCTTATTTCATCACGAACTAGGGTTTCACTACGCACACAGCGGTTTCAAACAACCTATGATCGGGTAAGCAACCTGTCTTAATTTGGAATGGTCACTATGGATTCTGAATATGCACTAGGTCGAATGGTCAAAAAGGTGCCCCGATAAAATCGGGGTTTGTGTTCCCGTCGTGGCAGAGCCCGCAACCGGTCAGCCTTATGGCACGCTTCGCAAAGCAAGCCTCCGGCAAACCATTCAGGATAGCATACGGCAAACACGGTATCCTAGTCGCACCAATGCAAATGCAATGCAAAAAAACACAGAAGTGTAGTCAAAACCAGATATCATGAGTTTGAGTCAAGTTCTCTAATTCCCCAGCAAAGTCGCCAGAAACTGTAGACGTCCCCGAACGTCCCGGGAGGGAACCCCCCCGTTTTGTTCATTTGGGGCTCACTATAGTTTGGACTCAATGTCATGGTCCTGTATCTAATCTCGCGGAGTGCAATGCAAGACCGATGAATCATCAAAGAGTCCAAATCTGGAAAATCGTTTTAAAAAACAGATTTTTAAAAAGAAGTGCCAAACATGGACTGCTTTGCCAAATACAGAGTCGCCACCTAAATATTTTATTTTGGAGAATTAAGAAAACCCTGACTCGTTTGCCTAAGGCCACGTGTCCGTCATCACCAAAGTTGTCTCGGCTCGGGAACTTGGGTACGATTGGGGAAGGTCACTTCGTGAGCACCCCTGCTCGCCCGATCAAAGATCGACCTCTACTAACCATGATATCGAGTTTTGAAAACATTATGTATTCTTATTCCGGTTATTAGCCTAGATTTACTACATGATGCACACAACATACAAGTATAGACTGGATCACCTGAATTGTGCTTATTTTGAAAATGGTTTGATGGTGCTACCCGCAGTAGGCTAAGACGTGGATTTGCCACCCTCGGGTGGGCTTAGAAAACGTGATGGTTTGCCACTCTCAAGTGGGCTTAAAACTCACAGTCAATGCATTATTCCAATTCAGATAATCCAACCTTCACCCATAGGCATTCAGGCAGGTATATCACATAAGCACATAGCCTCATGGTAAGCATGCTATCATGGAAGTCACTCACACACATGCAAGGATGCTAAAGCATAAACACTTACCGAGTACTCCAAACCAAAACAGAAGCTATGTTAGAAATCCATGCATGATCCTAACTATGCTGAAATGCCTAATGCAACACATGCAGGAATGCAACTACAATAGGCTCGGCTATTCTAAAGATGGCATGTGAAATGCTACAACTAACAAGTATTCAACTCGGAATTGAAATACAATGCAGTTAGTATGATGCACCGAGCCCAGTGCATGCAGGACAGATGAATGAATGCAAACATGCGAGCATAAGTATGCTAATTGAAACATGTCCTAATCTAACCATCATAAGTTGATAAATAAAAGGGAGAAAGACGTGGGGTTGGAAGAGATATATCACACACACGCACACTTATTACAAAATTGCCCTCCTCGGAGGGTCCAAATAAATAATACAGTCCGAATAAATAATAGCTACATCTAATTATTACACAACATTAACTAATTAACAAACTAGCTAAGTAAGCATGTAAACTACATGAACGTGACTGCCTCGGCTCTGTTTTGGGTGACGATGGATGCATGCATGCTCGAGTCGCCTCGTCGGGAAATTCCATCGCGATACCTTGTCTCGCGTTTGTTTGCAACTGATTTTAGAAATTTGCACAAGGCTCCAAGAGGTTGAAACTCCACCCTAGGAAGGCTGCCGACCAGATATTGGCTTGGGAAAAACTTGCCGACCACCCTTTGTGGTGGAAACCAAAAAAGGTGGTTGGCCTGCCAGAAAACCTGGTCGGCCGACCATTTTCTGCCTCTGGTTTCTGGTTTTTTCTACAACAAAGGCAAGAGAGAGAAAAGGCAATGCATTTTCAACAAATGTGTGCATGACCACTCTCCCCGTCATTGCACAAGCTCTAGGGAGTGTAGTCCTCGATCCTCGTGCCATCAATCACGCATCTCGATGCATGATGGCCGAGGAATTGAATTGCACGACTCAATATGAAATGAATGCACATATAAGTAAGTAAAGCCAACAACTCTATCATGGACAGTCAAGAGTGTCGGCGACCGAGAATCGATGCATGTTTCGTCACTTGGAATACGAAACGTCCCTCCTTTTCTCTTGTTTGGACTAAACCCTACTCCAAACACAATGCAACAAATAAGGATGTCATGACATGCACAAATGCAACTAGCATGCAATCCTAATGCAATGCGACCTAATCGTGCAAACATGTAAGGGTGAGATGTGAACATGCTACTAGCATACACAATGCTATGAACCATATGGCATACACAATGCGACTAACAACCTAGCATACACAATGCAAGAAAATGAGATGGCATACATAATGCCTAAAACAACATAACATGCACAACACATTGTAACATGGCATACACAATGCAAGGTGGACTTACACCAATATGAGTGGACCTCAGCCACACTCACATCAGTAGCCATATGAGGAAAATAAGACAACCGAAATACATGCAAACATGCACGAATGCAATAGACCGAACCTAAGGTATCAAATGCCACTCTACTAAAACATGGCAAGGGATGAAAGATGGCCTATAAACATGCAATTTCCAGCTCTGAAACATGATGCGCAATGGTTCCGAATCATAAAAATATGTCACACAATGCAAGCTAGATGGCCCGAATACTGAAACTAGTGAAGCGGATTACACTAGAGGTACATAAAGCAATGCACGAATGGAAAAACCAACCCCAAACAGACCCTAGGCAGGTCTGAAACAGTGGCGAAATGACCTAAAATGATGGCTCGGAATGCAAAGAAATGGAACTCATTCAATGGTCGGTAAATGAGGCATACATGCCCGACTCTCAAACGCATTTAAAGAGTATGAAACATGGGAATATGGCCTTCACATAAGCTCTGAAATATGATGTATAATGGCCCCAAAACAAGAAAATGCCTCAGCATATACATGTAATGGACCTTGAAACTCAAAGCTAGGCAAGTGTATTGAACTACAAGCATGCAAAACAAACATCATTCGACCATGAGACCCAAAAACAGAGCTAGGGCAGTCCAAAATATGCACAAAATCAGTTTAAGGAAAGGCCAAAAAGAGCTAAAATCAAGGGTCAACAAAGCATGCGAAGTAAGCCAGTGAACCATGATTTGCACTATAGCTATATGAAGAACATGAGAGCTCACCAAACCAGCCAAAAATAGAAGTATGCCATGCCAAATAACGCCCAAAAACACGCTGAAACTCAATCAATGCATGCAAGAATGATGTGCTCCTTTAGAAGGCCATGCAAGGGGTTGTTCCACACATATAAGATAGACATACAAAATGGCAAAACAACCTCTGGAAAGAGGTTATGACAACCCTAAAACTCACCAAAAAGGTCCTGAAATTAGTCTAGGAAGCATGCAAGTGAAAGCCCTTTGAAAGGCCTTGAATAGGATTGCTCTACACATGCATAATAGACATTTTATATGGAAAAATGGGCTCTGGACAGAGTTCATGTAGACCTTAAAACTCACCAAATAGGACCTGAAACACTGCTTTTAAAACATGCAAAGTGGAGCTCCTTTGTAAGGCCAAAAGGACCAACAAACAAGGTAAGGAGAGAGGGGGTCACCCCCCTCTGATTTTGGCTCTCAAAATAGTATGCTAGCCACTGAAAATCTCAGTGGCTAGAAGGCCAAACAAAGCACAAAACCAAGGCCTAGATGCAAGGCTCAAAATAAGATTCAAACAAGCATGCAAGGGGGTAGATGACCCCCAACAGAAAAATGATCTTAAACAATCTTCAAGAGGAGCTCAAAATAAGACTTTTTTCAGTTTATGTCAAGGCTCGAAAATGCTTGCAAGTAAGGCTAACATATGAAGTAAAATAAGCCTTAAAAAAGGGATGGAGCATACAAGGCGGTAGATGACCTCTAACAGAAAAATGTCCTTAAGCAAACTTCAAGAGGGACCTAAAATAAGACTCTTTTCAGTTTATGTCAAAGCTCAAAAATGCTTTCAAGTATAGCTAAAAGATGGATCAAAATAATGCTCAAAAAGGGGGGAAATCGTTACCCTTGAAGACCAGCAGAAACCAGCAGCCTCTGGACTCAAAAAACCAACCTTGAACCTCTGAAAATACCCTCCAAGGACCTTAGGTTGATAATGGAAGTGTTAGGCTATGAGAGGTGGTGCAAAGGGTGCAAGAAAATTAGGGTTTGGAGCTTAGAATAGTGAGTTATGGAGGATGGAGTGTATATGCCTTGAACAAATTTGTTGAACCCTTCAAATGGAAGAGGAGGGCCTCTCTTATAGAAAAGAGAGGCCAAAGCTTCTCTTGGAAGCTTCAAATATCCTCCATATACGTGTATGGAGGGATGGCTTTAAGCCTAAAGCTTGTCTAACAAGCTTGAGCCTTGGTTCTCTATAACCTCCCCCCTCCTCCTCCAGGTTCAGATTTTTGTGTTAGAGAGATATAGATACACATTTGTCTCTATCTTGCTCTTTGCTTCATATTTGTGCTTTAAAAGTGTAGTTTTATCACACTTTAACACACAAACACACACTCAAACACCATCCTTTTGTTGCTGAGGCTTCTTGAGGTTTGTTTTAGAGTTTTTGGACTGGTTTTGGTTAGAAAAAGCTGCTGGAGTCGTAGCTTCAAAGGTGTTCTTTAAGGGTGAGTCAACTAGCCCTTTAACCCTTGTTTTGGTTGAAGCTTTTGAACCTATTTGCCTGCTATTTTTTCCTTGAATTTAAACTACAAAAAGTTCTGTTTTTCAGTCTTTAACATGTTTGTTTAAGGTCTCTTTTGTGTTGGGGGTGGTCTACCCCCTCTTAGGCCTTGTTAGGCCTTGTTTTGAGCCATCCCTTTTGGCTCTTATTTTAGCCTTTGCATGACCTTTCTACCACTGAATTCCAAAGGAATTTCAATGGTGGAAATGGTGTTTTGAGGTCCCAAATAGGAGAGGGTCATCCCCTCTCCTTGTGTCTTGTATGCTTGCTTCATATGCCTCATGTTTGAGCATGTTTGTTAAGCTTGTGTTGGCCACATATCAGCCTATTTTAAGCCTTATTTTAGCATGGCATACCACTGTTTTGACTTGGTTTTGTCATCCCTTGCATGCATAATGCACTTGTAGTGTAATCCTCATAAATTAGCTTCGTATGCTTCATGAAGTAGCATGTCATTCTAGCTTGTTTTGGGTCTATCTTAGCATGTTCTTAGTGTTTTTTTGCCATCATATACCTCCGTTAAGGCTTGGTTTAATAGCCCCATGCATGCTCCATGCACCTGTAGTGCAATTCCATGAACTAGCCTAACGTGTATCTTGCTTTAGACCATCATTCTAGCATGCTTTTGGCTTAACTCTAAGAAGTTTTTGTCCATGTTTTAGCATGCTCTAGCTCTGATTTTTTGTTTTGGTCATGCATGCCATGCTTTCTATAGCTATAGTGCATTCTAGCTTGTTAACTTTGTGTATCAAGTCCACTAGCATGCATTGCTTGGCCTATTTGAATGATTTGGCATCATTTGAAATGTGATTTCAGTCCATGATTCATGTTCATGTACTTGCATTTGTCACTCTTTCAATGCATTGAAGGGTTGGTCCTTTATGCCTTAAGAATGAGTCATTATGTATGCCTTCATGCCTAAGCTTGCGAGCTATAATTTCAATGTTTTTTTGGGATTATTTTGCCATGATATAACTATGATTTTTGTTAGTTAAGTTATCTCATGCTTGGTCTTGATAGGTGTAATGTAATCCACCTCATTTGCCTTGCATACATCATGCCTTATGCCCTTCATGCTAGCCTGTTTTGGCCTCCTTACATGCATGTTTTAGACTCATTTTGACATGTTCTAGGACTGTTTTGGGTTGTTTTGGCCATGTGATTCATGTTTTGCATAGTTATAGTGCATGTGCCTATACTAGTTTTGAGTTTTGAGCACCATAACATGCTTCATTTGTATCATGTATATGATTTGGCATCATTTATCATGACATTTCAGAGCATGTAGCATTGCCATGTTCCCACTTCATTCACCCTTTGAGTGCCTCTAAGGGTTGTGCATTTGTTGCCTTGTTTGTGGCCTAGCATGTATGCCATCTTGCTTAGACCTTTGAGCCCCCATCTTAGCATGATTTGGTCTTTGTTTAGACCTAATTAAGCTCTGTCCATGGCTGGTTCATGCCTTTGTGCCATGTATTGCATGTCTCATTTGTAGTCCTCTTTACTAGCCTCATGCCTTAGGGACCTTTGTATGCTTACTTGTATTGTTTGAATGATTTGGCATCATTTCATATCTTATTTCAGTGCATTTAGTGTTGTCACACTTCTATGTTTGTCACTTCTTGAGTGCTCTTGAGAGTTGTGCTCTTATGCCTAGTTGATGGGCCATTGCATTGAGCATGCTTGTCTTGATCTTCATGCCTTAGTTTCATCACCATGGCCACTGATTTGGGCATGACTGAGGTCTGTTCTTTTTGGTTTAAGTCCATGTTATGTGAATGTTGTTACATTGCATCATGTTGTTGTATGCTTATGTTGCCATGCATTGTGTATGCATGCATTAGCATTGTTTGCGTGTCATTAGCTTTGTTAAGTTGATCATGTTACATTACATTGAGTATGCCATGTTATTCTTTGCATTGTGTATGCCATGTAGTTGCATTGTGTTTTTCATACCTTGCATTGCATGCTTGCATGCTTAAGTTGCATTGTATGTTTGCATGCTTGAGTTGCATTACATTGTATTTGGATTAGGTGTTAGTCCAAACACGAAAAGCGAGGGACATTTTATACTTGAAGTGATGAAACGTGTCTCAATTCTCGGTCGCAGACGCTCTTGACCATACATGATAGAGTTCAAGGCTTTATGTGTTTATGTGTGCATTCATTTTACATTGAATTGTGCAATTTGGCTTCTCGGCCATTATGCATCGAGATGCATGATTGGTGGCCCGAGGGTCGAGAACCACACTCCCTTGAGCTTATGAAATGATAAGGAGGGTGGTTGTGCACACATATCGTTCAAATACATTGTCATGCCCTTTCTTGCTCTCTGTTGTAGCAAACTGGAGAAGTGCAGCAAAAACTGGTCGGCCAACCAGAAAAACTAGCTGACTGACCACTTTTTCTGGTCTGCAACAAAGAAAAGGGGTCGGCCAGTGGCTGGCAACATCAACAACTGGTCATCCATGTTCTTATAGGTCCCCAAGGTGGAGTTGAAGCTTTGTGGAGCTTGGTGCAAGGTTTTCAAAACAGTTGCAAACAGAGGCAAATCGGAGCATCGCGACGGATTTTCAAATGAGGCAACCGAGCATGCATGCACTCCTCATTCCGGGGACCTCTTTTTATTGCTTTCGTTAGCTAGTTTATGCTTTGGTTATGTACCTAAGTAGTTAATGCGTTTTAGCTGCTTATTTATGTACCTTTCAAATTATAAAAATGATGGAAACCAAGTTTGAGGCATTTGCACATATGGAGTTGTCTAGTTGAGGTAAGGGTTTATAACCCACACTTAAAGAAATTGGACCTAAGAATAGTTAGTGGTTTTTTCATTAGCTACGCTAAAAACTCCAAAGGTTTCAAATTTTATTGGCCTTCACACACACTTAAAATTGTTGATGCAAGAAATGCAAAATTTCTTGAGGATCATGAGTCAAGTGGGAGTGGTTTTTCTTGTGTCATAGAATTTTTCGGAAATAAAGGATCCTATTGAGAAACCAATTGGGGAATTGGTTGTCGTTCCAAGTATTATTCCAAATATCATTGAAGAACAACCAATACAAGAACAACTGCTCCATGAGGAACAAATCAATGCAGAACCTCTTATTCAAAATTTAAATGAACCAATAGGAGTAAGGAGATTCACAAGAGAAAAGAAATCAATTATTTCTAGTGATTACCTTGTATATCTACAAGAATCTGACTTTGATGTTGGACCTAAAGCTGATCCTAGTTCATTTTCACAAGCCATGAATGGAATTAATTCCAATTTATGGTATGATGCCATGAAAGAAGAGATGAAATCAATGGCCACAAACAAAGTTTGGGATCTTGTTGAGTTACCAAAAGAAGCTAAGGCCATTGCCTATAAATGGGTCTATAAGACCAAAAGGAATTCTTTTGGTAACATTGAATGATATAAAGCCAGACTTGTAGCCAAAGGTTTTACCCAAAAGGAAGGAATTGATTACCATGAGACATTCTCTCCGGTTTCTAAGAAGGACTCATTTTGAATAATCATGGCTTTAGTAGCTCATTTTGATTTAGAGTTACACCAAATGGGTGTGAAAACGACTTTTCTTAATAGAGATCTTGAAGAAGAGGTATACATGGTTCAGCCTGAGGGATTTTTCTCAAAGGATAATCACTTGGTTTGTAAGTTAAAGAAATCTATATATGGACTTAAACAGGCTTCCCGCCAATGGTATTTAAAATTTCGCAACATTGTTACTTCATTCGGGTTTACGGAGAACATTGTTGATAATTGTATATACCTTAAGGTTAGTGAGAGTAAATACATATTCTTAGTCCTGTATGTAGATGACATTCTACTTGTGAGTAGTGATTTGGGTTTGCTACATGAAACGGAAGAATTTCTTTATGAAAACTTTAAAATGAAGGATATAGGTGAAGCCTCATATGTCATTGGCATAGAGATTCACAGAGATAGATCTTGTAGAACATTGGGACTATCTCAAAAGGCCTACATTGAAAAGGTTTTGGAAAGATTTAACATGAAGTCTTGTTCACCTTCTGTAGCACCTATTGTCAAAGGAGACAAATTTAGTCTAAATCAATCACCACAAAATGATTTGGAGAAAGAATAGATGAAAAACATGCCTTATGCATCTGCAGTAGGTAGTCTCATGTATGCTCAGGTTTGTATAAGACCTGATATTGGGTTTGTGGTAGGAATGTTAGGCAGATATCAAAGAATCCAGGCCTTGAGCACTGGAAAGCTGCTAAGAACGTTATGAGGTATTTGCAAAGAACTAAGGACTGCAAGCTTACATACAGACATGCAGATTCACTAGAGGTGATTGGATATTCAGATTCAGATTTTGTTGGATGTTCTGACACTAGAAGATCTACTTGAGGATATATATTTCTTATTGCTGGAGGAGCTGTATCTTGGAGAAGCATCATGCAGTCCATAACTGCTTCGTCTACTATGCAAGCGGAATTTGTTACATGCTATGAAGCTACAACACAGGCCTTATGGTTAAGAAATTTTACCATAGGACTAAGTGTAGACACCCCATTTTTTATCGACCTTAAGACTCAGACGTCATCGATTGAGCGCTCGGTGATAGTGCATGTTGTGCTCGTTCGAGTTTCCGGAGTTTTCGGCTGAGTGCCTTGCCTCTAGGCCTCTGAACTCTTTGTGCTTTGGCTCGGTTTGCGGACCAAGCCTTGTTTCCCTTCCTTAGAGGGAATGAGTGGTCTGTTGACCACCTTTTTGTGGTCGTACACCACTTTTCGTGGTCGTAGACCATTTTTCCTGCTTGGAGACTAGTTTCCGATTTTTGGAGCCTTTGGCCGCGCGTCTTGTCTCGGGACCGCTTAATGTTCTCCGTTTGGCTTGGTTTTCGAACCATACCTTGTTGCCTTTGCCTAGAGGGACACTATGGTCCAGGAGACCACTTTTGTGGTCATAGACCACTTTTGATGCCCGTAGACTAGTTTTCGAGGCTCCCGGCCGCACGCCTTGCCTCCCGGACTCTCGTCTTGCATCCCTTTTGGTTTGTTTTTGGTACAAACATTGTTTTCCTTGTTTAGAAGGTGGTACAAGGGTGGGAGACCAGTTCTTCCCCTTGGAGACCACTTTCCTCCCCGCTAACCAGTTTTCTGGTCGGCTAACTGGTGTTCTTGTTCTTTGGGCCACCTTTTCTTGTCGGCCACCACACCACTGCCTTGCTTTCATGCTGCTGACCATCTCCCACCATGGCCGACCACTTTCTCCCCTGGGAGACCACTTCCACTAGTCAGCCGACCAGTAGAAGTAGTTAGCCGACCACTTCAAGTGGTCGGCAGCTTTTCATCACCTTTTTGGAGATATTTTAGAGCCAGTTGTGCCAGCTGGAGGGCACAAAAGCCATCCTCCATATACGTGTATGGAGGGATGGCTTTAAGCCTAAAGCTTGTCTAACAAGCTTGAGCCTTGGTTCTCTATAAGAGAGAACCTCCCCCCTCCTCCTCCAGGTTCAGATTTTTGTGTTAGAGAGATATAGATACACATTTGTCTCTATCTTGCTCTTTGCTTCATATTTGTGCTTTAAAAGTGTAGTTGTATCACACTTTAACACACAAACACACACTCAAACACCATCCTTTTGTTGCTGAGGCTTCTTGAGGTTTGTTTTAGAGTTTTTGGACTGGTTTTGGTTAGAAAAAGCTGCTGGAGTTGTAGCTTCAAAGGTGTTCTTTAAGGGTGAGTCAACTAGCCCTTTAACCCTTGTTTTGGTTTAAGCTTTTGAACCTATTTGCATGCTGTTTTTTCCTTGAATTTAAACTACAAAAAGTTCTGTTTTTCAGTCTTTAACATGTTTGTTTAAGGTCTCTTTTATGTTGGGGGTGGTCTACCCCCTCTTAGGCCGTGTTAGGCCTTTTTTTGAGCCATCCCTTTTGGCTCTTATTTTAGCCTTTGCATGACCTTTCTACCACTGAATTCCAAAGGAATTTCAGTGGTGGAAATGGTGTTTTGAGGTCCCAAATAGGAGAGGGTCTCTCCTTGTGTCTTGTATGCTTGCTTCATATGCCTCATGTTTGAGCATGTTTGTTAAGCTTGTATTGGCCACATCTCAGCCTATTTTAGGCCTTATTTTAGCATGACATACCACTGTTTTGACTTGGTTTTGTCATCCCTTGCATGCATAATGCACTTGTAGTGTAATCCTCATAAACTAGCTTCGTATGTTTCAGAATGTATCATCATATAAATACCTTTGGGCTAAATATATAAGACACATTCTAACACCTATAAACAAGTCAACTAGCAAGAATGATTTATTAAGAAATTATCTCCTTTGGGTAGATAAATTCTTTCAAAAACAATAAAATTTCCCTTACTAGCGGCTCACACTACCT
Organism: Camellia sinensis; assembly: GCF_055761805.1. Classification (NCBI taxonomy): domain Eukaryota; kingdom Viridiplantae; phylum Streptophyta; class Magnoliopsida; order Ericales; family Theaceae; genus Camellia; species Camellia sinensis. The sequence goes on from NC_138966.1 coordinate 105,942,687, forward strand.
CTAAAATTAAAACACTCAATTAACCCCCTTTGGGTAGGTAATTGAGTGATATAATATTAGAAGAGCTTCCCAGAATCCTTATTGGTAAATCACTTTAAATCTCAATAAATTAACCACTTCGGCAGTATCACCCATATTGATTCAAAAATCTTCCAACTGAGACTACAAAATAAATATTTGTCCACCTTTAAAACTTTATTTATTTATTAACAATAATGCAATCTGTAACCCATCAAAGCATATATAATATCATATTACGAATCACTACTAAACAGTTACTCAAAAAATAATATCTCTCGGCGAACCAAAATTTGAATATGAATGTACAAAAAATACACCAAAGTGATATACATGATATAGAACTCTTAAACAATCTTAATATTTACGTAAAAGTCATAAAAACAAATATGTTTCATATCTTTTGCAAATATTTGATTAGGTGAGATTTGAAATATATATATATATATATATATCAATATAGATTCAATATACACACATCCATATTTTACAATTGTCACAAAACTACCAGATCCAAATTACTATTTTTTATTTTATAAAGCATAATTAGAACCAAACTATCAATACTCAAACAGTATGTATTTATTACATTGAAAAAGTTTTCTTGAAATTACTAAAGCACGATTTTGAGATGCAAAAGCATCATTCAGTAAAAAGAAATATTAATTTATTCCTTATCATTATATAAAATAATTTTACTGAAATAATCTGCCATAATTTTGATTCTAGTATAAACTTGCTCTGATAACACATGTAAGATTTTAGGATCTATATACTAGAAATCAAAACAATATGAATATAAGTAACTACTAAAATATAAATTCAGATACATACCATTTGATTCCGTTATTGTCTTGAGTTTTGCTTCCTTGAAAGAATATGGCATTCACAATTGGAAAACCTTAACTCCAGTTCTTCCCCTCCTTCTCCTAATCTTTATGTTGTCTTTCAATGGGGCTGACAACCTTTTGATTTACATATATATAGATATATGTAAACCCTAATAAGGATAGGAGAGGGGACTGGGCCTAAATAAAACAATTACTGGGCCCTCCCATTAAGGAACCCAAATAACTTAAAACAGGCCTTACACCTCCATATCACATATCTACATATAAAATAATATATATACTAAGATGACCATGGCCCAAACTTTATGGATCACAATAATAATTTTGGGCTCATACCAGTCAATCTATCTGAATCACATTCAACCCGTTTTTCACAAACCAAACAAAATATAGTCAATGACAGCCTAATTAAGAATAAATTCTTACATTATCACCATCCAAAATGATAATTCTAGCATTGAATCTCAAAACCCAGATCAAAATCTTCAAGAATTGTCAGAACACATCAAAATGAATCACACCCATAATATAAAAATCACAAATTTCAACAAATCATATACCGTTCAATTGACATAAATAAATAAATTTATATGCATGAACGTTACACCACACCTAAACCACCTACCAGTGATAGCAAACAAACAAAAACCCACAAATTCAAAATCAATTCAAAACAGATAAATTAGAAACAGGAAACAGGAAAGGAAAAAAAAAACCTACAAACTCGATTAGTCATAAACAAAGATGAAAAAGAGAAAAATAAAGAAAACCCAAGAAAGAATGTGAGGGAAAATAGAAAAAAAATCACCTGGGATTTGGGTTGGACAGACAAGTGTGGGAATCGGCTCAGCCTCTCGCCGCCTCTCTCTGTTCGTCTGTCGCCGCCTCTCCTCACCTCGCTAGGAAATCGGCTCAGCCCTCTCCGTTCGTCGCCTCTGTCGTCCAGATCGTCGCCTCTCTGTTCATCTGTCTCAGAGGGGTTCAAAAGCGAAAAGGGGCTGAAAACCAAATAAGGAAAGAAAAAAAAAATAGTGAAAACGACGTCGTTTTTGCAGGCGGCAGGGAGGGCCGCAGGAAATAGCGGCAGATGATCCGGACTTGTAGTCAACAACCCAGAGGATTGCCCGGATGCAGTACCACCCTGCATCGCCAAGAGCGCCAAGTTCTGGCTTCACACGGATGTTGTTGTTGAGAAAGTCAGGGCCAGCATCGAAGGTAAAGATGCTGTGAATCTGTGGGAATCACAAGCAAAGATTAAGCAGTTTCGCTATGTGCAGCTCACAAGAAGTCTCTATTCTGTACATTTTTCTGTGCACAAATTCTATGAACCGTGTTTGTTTTTCTTTTTGAAAGTTGGTGTGATTCCACATAGGGCTGAGTAAGGAATCCGTGAAATCCGTAATCCGATCCAGTCCAGTCCAGTCCAATCCGATAGGTTTGAATTGGTTTTTTGAATCTGCAGTTCGGCTCCGGATTGAAGAATTAAAAATCCGTAGTTCACGGATTGGTTCCGGATTGGAACCGATCCGGACCATATACAAATAGTCTATATTTTTATTATACATCCTCCCTCATAGTATCTTCTCTTATTCTATATAAAATCTAAACTCAAACCTAAAACCGTATAATATCTTCTTTTATTACTTTTGTTTGTTAGTTTTGAGTTTTAATTTGTAATGGTCTAAATACATATGGTGAAACCAATTTTCTTATAGTTGTTTAAATTCTAGAACAGTATGTCGTTATTATAGAAAAACATATTGCTATTATGGAACTAATATAGCGCTATGTTTATATTTTTATGAAATTAAAGTGTTATATATATATTTTTGTTATTTAATTATGTGAATCCGTGGTCCTAAACCGATCCAATCCGTATTTAAATGAATTGGTTCGGATTGGTTTCATGATTTAAACGGATTGGATTGGTTTCAATTTTTCAGTAACTGTAAATAACGGATTGGTCCTAATTTTACTCCAATCCGATTCAATCTGGACCATGCTCATCTCTAATTCCACACAAACTAAGGCACATAAAGCACTAATAAGAAATCAACCATTTCATTCTCATGCATTTAAAAGAAGAGGCTCCTCTATATCACCAGATGAATTTCAACGGTTTTTTTCCCTCATCTCTTAAATGAAATTATGGTGGATATTATTTGAGATTTGGCTTTCTTATGTGAATCCATGTGAAATTTATCACATGATAAATATCACTTTACTTAAAAGGTAAGTAGACAAGAAAATTAAATCACATTTTAGGGAACACCAACAAGAAAGAAAATTGGAGAACCACAAAGATCCGAAAGTTGATTGTTATTCAATAAACCAAAAACTCAAACATACTATGCAACAATTTCCCCTCACACTTACAATAATATTCTCCTCACAAAAGAAAAAATATTAATCTTATGAAAAAAAAATTCAAAGAAAATATGATGTTTTATATACAACAATACCCAAGTCTCAATTGTGGGCAATAGTCTGGTACAATTTATTATTTGCATTTTTTTTTGTCTTATTTAGATTTCCCAACTAAAATTCATATTTTGTACCTACAGACAAGCTATAAAGTATGGACACCTCTCCGAAGACAGCATATGGGCATCCGACACATGTCGAACACGAACAACGCATCGGACACATGGTAGACACGTGTCCGACAATCTATGAGAGGTGTCTCCTTTTTTTTTGAATTTTTTGTAGTCGAACACGTTCGGGACACAATTCTGAACAAAACCCTAACATGTTGGTCCACAAAGAGAGAGAGAATAGAAAGAAGGTGAAGAAGAACTTGAACATGTTGAGGCTCAAAAGTGTAAAGAACCAGTTGAAGCCCTAGATCAAGGTATGTCCTCATTCGTTCTTCTTATTTGCTTCGTTTTTCTTCTTATTTCATCACTTCGAAGGTCGTCTCTCTCTCTCTCTCTCTCCCCCTTTGTGTGCTTTTCGTCTCTCTCTCTCTGTTGCAATTTGTCTCTCTCGCTCATAGATCGTCTCTCTCTGTCTCTCACATATCGTCTCTCTCTCTCTCTCTCTTACTTTTTATTTATTTTTTTTCTTTTTCTTCTCAAATTGAAAATACTTTTTTTTTTATAACAAAAACCCTACTTTTTTATTTATACATGAGGGCCTCTTTTTTCCCTCTTTTAATTTTTTCTATTTTTTTTTTCAATTTTAGACATATAATAAATAAATAAAATTATATATATTAACGTGTCTCCAGCGTGTTGTGTCTTCTTTTCTATTGAAAATTTACGTGTCCACGTCCATGTCCGTATATGTGCTTCATAGAAGACAAGCCATCATGTCCTAATGGCACTCATAAATATTTGCAATTGTGCTAGATGCACAAAAGGAATCAAACACAAAATCCATAGAGAGAGACTTTAGAGACATCTAGAGCATGTTTGGTTTGTCTCTCCAAACATGTTTTTGGAGAAAAAATTCCAAAGACATGCTTGGTTGAAAAAATTCCAAAAACATATTCCACGTAAGGGTGCCCCGTAGCAATAATCACTTTGCTTGGTTCTCATTTTTTAAAAACAGTTTTCAGAAAATTCTACACTCTTATTTTCCGTGTTTTTTTATTTTTACTGAATTTTTTTAGTATTTTATGCAAATTTTTTACTTTTTAGACACACCTAACATAAATACACCTAAAAAGTAAAAAAATTGTAAAAAAAATCTTTTAAAAATTCACTAAATACCAAAAATATAAAAGAATACAAAAATTTAGTACATTTTTTGTATTTTTATGTATTTCTTAATTTTTTAAAATATTTTTTCACAATTTTTTTACTTTTTAGACACATCTAAGTAAAGTGCATCTAAAAAAGTAAAAAAAAAAATGTTTAAAATTTTAAAAATATTCACTAAAAACAAAAAAACATAAAAATCAAAAAACTTAATTTTTAAAAAACTTAATCCAGAAAACTCAAACCAAACATCGTGAATGCTTTTTTACTTTTTTTCTGACCGAGCCATAATGTTAGACATAACATGGGCAGCTCTACAAACATTTGTGTGGGCTCAGATCATCTCAGTAGATTTTGAAAAAATCATTAAAAATTATATATATAATTAAGTAAAATTATATTTACTCTAATTAGCTTAGAGTAATTAATAAATCGTTTAAAAAGAAAAATCAATCATTTTTATATTCGTCCAAGTCCATCCCACTACAATCGGCTGTTGAATCACTTCGTTCCATTAATAATTCTAACTATACTAACAATTTTATTAAAAATACAATATGCGTGATTGGTTGTTAAAAAAATAATGATATTTAAATATCATTATAGTCAGACATATATATTTTTAATAAAATTATTAGTAAGACTTTAAATAGATATAACTAGGGGTGTGCATAATACCGCCGAAACCGCCGAAACCGCCAAAACCGCACCGAACCGCACCGCCAAGGCAAATTCGTTATTATTTGCTAATTGAACCGCCGGTTTTTGGTAAGAAAAATGGCAAATTCTAGTGACACTTTTATCAATCCGCCGGTTTCTATTTTTCTTCCAAACCGCACCGACCCGCACCGCTATTAAATCATGTTTTATAAGATTCTAAAAATTCTTTTTTACTTAAGTTTGCTTGTTGTTCTATACCTTAGAATATAGTATTACATTACTGCTCAAGGGGAATTTTATGTATTGCATTTGATCATTGTAGCTTCCACAGATACTTGTAATGAACTGATGGCATAGTCGTTGATACTATCATGTTGTTGCTACACTTGTTGCATCAGAAGAAAACTTCACAAGATGCTTAACATCACGGTATCTCTCGTCTTTTTTTTACTCTTTCATTTAAGTTTTGTAATTTGAATTATATTTTTTATAAACCGCCAATCCGCCCGAACCGCCAAGGCAAATTCGCCATTATTTGCCAACCGAACCGCCGGTTTTTGATAAGGAAAATAGGAAATTCTAGTGACACTTTTATCAATCCGCCACCCGCCATACGGTTTCTATTTTTCTCTCAAACCGCACCGACCCGCACCGCGCACACCCCTAGATATAACATTGCTCTCGTTCCATATCCAAGAGAAATGGGGGAAAATACCGATTTGAGTTGCCCAAAACGCCGCGGATCGGAGAGGAACTCTTTCTTCTTAGCCGTCCGAGGATGGTGCATCCACATGGTAGCGTCCATGAACTGCACACCATTCGATTCACACGCCTCGAGAATCGTGTCAAGCTCCTTCACGTCCAGCGCCACCGGCTTCTCCAGCAACAGGTGCTTCTTCTTCTCGGCGGCTAAAACGGCCCACTTCAAGTGCAAGCTGGTCGGGAGAGGCACGTAAACGGCGTCGACTTCTGGATCGTCTAACACAGCTTCGTAGCTGCCGTAGACCTTAGCCGACGCCGGGAAGCCGTTTTCGGACGCGAATTTCGAGGCCTTGTCGATCGAACGGCTTCCAATGGCGGAGATGGAGGCATTTGGTGCGAGTCTAATTGCTCTTGATAGCATGCGTGCTATGGTAGCACACCCCAGTATTCCGAATCGGACAGGCGTTTCCGATATCGTTTCAGGCGATATAGCTTTTTCCCCCAAAACATAGTGAAATATGAACCTTATAATGCATGTGGGTTTTTTATGTTTTGCTGTTTTTTTTTACTCTTGGTTTTAAACTTCTTAAAAAACCCAAAACCTTTTAAAAAGTGAAAAATAAATAGCATGATTGTTTTGAAACTCACTATTTTAATTAATTTTTTTAATTTGTACAAAAATATATGTAGGGAAAAGAAAAAAAAAAAAAAGAATTGTTGATTTTTCAATGCTATTTTTTTGAATTTTTAATTATATTAACTAGTTCTGAAACCTATGTTTGGATATGAGAAGAGTAAAGAAAAAGAAATGATTTAGTTCAATATAAAATAAAAAAGAAATGATTCGTTATATAAAGAAAGAAAATTTTTTCTCCTATTGAGAGAGAACAAAAATTATGATTACTCTCCAATCTTATTTGAATAGACTACGTAAAAGAAAATAATTAAAAAAAAATCTTATAAATTATAGTAGGGTAAATTATATTGATAATTTATTTTTATTTAATACAGATCTTTCTCTCATTTAAAAAATTACATTTCACTCTCTGATATTTGTAATCTCATTATAAATTGCTCATAGATTACTGATTCCATATTTTAAAATTTTTTAAATGACAATCTTATCTTTTTTTATGATATTTTTTGTATAAATTTTTATGTATAAATATAAGTTTTTTATTTTTATTTTTACCATTATATTTAGATTAGATCAATTTAAACTAGATATATTTAAAAAGTATAAAATTTGTAAAAAAATTAAAAATTCATTAAATACAACAAAATAAAATAAATGTATTGTATTTTTGTATTTTTTTTTTTGTATTTGGTAAATTTTTTTAAAAAAATTATACTAATGTCACATCATATTCATCACGTTAGAGTGTCACATTTGAAAAAAATACACTAAAAAGTTTTGAATTTTTTTGAGTGTCACATGTCACATTTAGAAAAAGTATATTAAAGAATTTTTAATTTTTTTAGAGTATTACATCATACCCGTCATGTTGTTACATTTGGAAAAAATATATTAAGGAGTTTTTTTTTTTTTTTTTTGAGTAAAAGTTTTAGAGTGTTACATCATACCCGCTACGTTATCACATTTACGAAAAGTACACTAAAGATTTTTTAATTTTTTTAGAATGTCACATCGTTAAAATGTCATATTAATACCTGTCACATTAATAAAAGAATACAATTGTTCACCAAAACACTATCAAAATTAAAAATATGACCACACGAAAAGAAACTATCCACTAATAAACAGATCAATAAAAAAAACTTGAGACTAATTGAAATACTTATTTGTGAGATGAGATTTACTAATAAATATATTTTAATTCAACTTGTATTAAACAAATAAATAAATTGTACTAGCACAGAGCTAACTCAGAAGATAATTATAAATTTTAAACTCACCTATTTGACTATACGTTAAAAAAAAATTAAAAAATTTCGTAATTAAATTTAGGAAAAGTTACCCATAAATCCTAAATGTTGAACTTGTGTTCCATTTAGCCCTAAAAATTTTCTTTTGATCCATTTGGTCCTTCGTGTTGGAAAAAGACGGAGTTGCCACTGGTTTTTGTTGATTAGTGTTACAGTTGTGCTTGACGTGATGTTTTAGCCCTGGGTTTTAGAAGAATGTGCAACGGTCTGCGCGTGGTTTTGTGACACACAGTGTGAAAGTACACTAATGGTTTTTATTGTTTTTTATTGTTTTTGTTCTAGTGGGCTAATGAGAAGCGCGTGAAACACAAAACAATGGACCCTATTTTACCCGAATTCGACCCGTAAACACACGCAGAAAACGGGTTCGCGTATATGAGCCGTTCCCACTTTCAATGTGTGTTGTTGTTTGAAACCCTATTTTGTTAGGATTTACATTATTGATTCCCCCCAAAGCTGAAAAAATACCAAATTGAGCTTGGTTGTCGTCATTGTGTGGCATTTTGATTTTGGTTTTCGAAGAAGGTGCTGCAAGGGGACCACACCGTACGAGGGATTTGTTGCGTGTCGTTATTAGTGGTCGTTGTTGGAACGACGAAGGCGACAGGTTCTATATCACCCATCCATGTATACTGTTCATATGTTTTCGTGTGTTAGGGCAAAATATTTGGGGGTTTTTACGATTAGGATGTGTGTGTATGATCGTCGTGATACCTTTATTTGTTTTACCATGTTTGGTTTGTTGTTTGCAGTTTTACCATGTTTGGTTTGTTGTTTTACCCTGTTTTTACGATTAAGGTTTGTCTGTTGGTTTTGTATGTGTGGGTGTGTGACATCGTGGGTGTAAGCCGTAATGTTGTAATTGGAATTTCTTTTTATTGCGTTGGGTTGCAGTAGTTGTTTTTGGACTGTACGTTGGGGCCAAATGGAATTTGTGGTCCTCGTTTTGATGTGTGTATCTTTGGTGTGTGTTTTGTTGTATGTATGTTCACCAGTCTGGTTTGTAATGTGTGTGACGAGCTATTATGTGATTGGCTGGTATGCGTCATATATGTTCGTCATGATTAGGGTTTGTCGCTAGGTTTGTATCTCTGGTTGTGTGACATTACTTTGTTTGTAGTAGTTGTTGTTTTGTTATTCTTGTGTATTTTTGTCTTGTGTATTCATATCTAAGAACTTCTAGCACAACTGAAATCGGATTATGTACCTAGGACATCACATGAAAAACAGGTTGGGAAGCCTATAGATAGATAGATAGACATTAAATATGTGTGCTTGAGAGAGAGGGTGAAGGAGTTCAATACCTGGCATAAACTGCACAATGATTTTAGGCAGTCACCAAGTTTTAAAAATATTTTTAAATTTAAATCATATTTATTAATTATTTGCATTTAAACTTTTTTATTTAAAAGGACATTTATATATAAGTCTTAATTTATAAATTATATTCTATTAAGTCTTAATAAAGATTTTTTAAACCTTAAAGTCCCATTAAATTCTGAATAGTTGGAATTGTTCTTCAAATAATGATTATTCGTCATTTATAATTATCTATAAAGGAATATGATAATTTGACATTTATTTTGTTTTTCAAAACTTAAAACATCAACTTTCAAATTGAAAAAAAAAAAAAATTTATGTGCCAAAAAAAAAAAATTGAAAAAATTGAAAAAACTAAAAAAAAAAATATGTGCAAAAAAAAAACTAATTTTTTTTTTTGAAAAAAATTGAAAAAAACTAATTTTTTTTTTTTTTTTGAAAAACAAAAAAAATTGTATTTATAAAGAAGCATGATAATGGAACGTTGATGTGCAAAACTTTAAATAAATAAATAAAAAAACCCTTTAAAAATGAAAAAAATGATAATATTTTCAGTTTTATTGGATAATTGAATCAAACCAATATGTAGAAGGGCAAAAACGTTTAATCTCATGCTCTGTTTTTTTTTTCATCAATTAGTGAAACAATTATTTCGAATACTACTATGCAAAATTGATAATGTTTCTTAGTTTTTAAAAATTGGAAAAAACTGATAATATTATCAGTTTTACTAAATAGGGCTTATTGATTCAAAAAATCTTAAATAGAACCTGAGTTATCATAACATTTATAAATATGGCTTTTAGGTAATTAACTCTTATTTAAAATATAAGTTGCTTGAATATTCATTCTTGTAATTAAGGTTACTTTATCACCTTCCAGTCAATCAAAAAGGCCTAAGGCTTCTGCTAGGGGACCTGCTATTTCACATTTATTTTTTGCTGATGATCTTCTCCTCTTTGCCAAGGCTGACTCTAGGAATTGTGATACCATCATGGCTGTTTTAAATCAATTTAGCAACTGCTCGGGTTTGAAAATTAACATCGCTAAATCTATGTTGTTCATTTCTCCAAATGTGCCTACCTCTAAGGCTAGGAGTTTGAGTAGCAATTGTGGTGTTCCCTTCACCCATGATTTGGGTAAATACCTTGGTATACCACTGCTTCATAACAGAGTGAGCAGAGCACACTTTGCTTCCATTTTTGAAAAACTCTAGAACAGGTTGACTGGTTGGAAAGTGAATATGTTATCTATCGCAGGGAGGGCCACCCTCATTAATTCGGTTACCTCTGCCCTCCCAGCGTATATGATGCAATCTATGGACTTACCTGTGAGAGTGTGTAAGGACATGGATAAACTGAACAGGAATTTTTATGGGGTGATGTGGGCACCTCCAAAAAGATTCATTTAGTGAATTGGGATACGGTGTGCAACAGTAAGAAATCTGGTGGGCTTGGCATTCGGAAGGCCAAGGATAGTAACATTGCTTTACTCTCTAAATTGGGTTGGAAACTCCTTAGTGGGGAGTCCTGTTTATGGGCTAAAGTTCTCCAAAATAAATACCTTTACAGGGACTCCCTGCTCAACTATTCTAGTAAGAGAAAAGCTTCTCTCACTTGGAGGGGCATTCTTAAAACCCGTGACATTCTCGTCAAGGGTAGTAAATGGTGTATTGGCAATGGTTCTAATGTATCCTTATGGCATGATTGGTGGTGTGGGGAGTGCAGTTTGGCCTCCTTATTTCCTAATTCTCACCTCATTAGCTCGGATAAAGTGGATACTTTCTTGGATGAAGAGGGTAGATGGAATGTGGGTGCTATATCTGTTAAGTTGCCTGGGGAAGCTTGGGATCTTGTTTTGAAGGTTCAGCTTCCTAGGTTTGTAACTTATCCAGATATGCCTCATTGGAAGGGCTTGAGATGTGGTGCTTTCACTACTGCTTCGGCTTTTGAGTTGGTGACTGATCAGGGAGCTAATTCTGGGAATTGGCTCTGGTTATGGAAATTGAAAATCCCTCAAAAACTCAAAGGCTTTGTTTGGCTGGCATTGCATCAGAAGTTGCTAACCAACAGCCTAAGAGTTACAAGAGGAATGTCAAACTCGGCCTTATGTAATAATTGTGGTGATCAGGTTGAAGACTTGAATCATATCTTCAGAAATTGTCCCAAAGCAAGATCTATTTGGATTGGTTTGAATTGTGGTACTTGGTTGTTTAATTGCAGGAATTTGTCTTTTAAAATTTGGGTGGAGTCCACTTTAAAGTCTAAATCTCATCCTTTTATTGAGCCCATTTTTTTTGTTACTTCATTGTGGCAAATTTGAAAAAATAGGAACCTTAAGATTTTTGAGAATGTTGAATTGCCTTGGCAGCATAGTATCCACATTATACATAGATATGCAACTGATATTAAAGATGCTTTTAATATATCTATTGTGATCAGTTTGGATGATGAGCTAATTAGCTGGTCTCTTCCTCTTCTAGGTAAATTGAAGATGAACACAGATGGAAGCTCCAAGGGAGATCCAAGTGATGGTGGCTTTGGGGGACTAATCCGGGATGAGAAAGGCATTTGGCTTTGTGGGTATTTCGGGAAGCTTACAAATTGCACCTGCATTGAGGCGGAGATTTGGGCACTATACAGGGGTTTGACGATAGCTTTCGAGAAAGGCTATAAGGATCTTAGCATCGAAACAGACTCCCAATATGCTATTGATATGCTAAAGGGGAACATTGAGGTTACTTCCCCATTGAGAAGTCTAGTGGAGGATTCCAAGTTTCTCATCCATCGATGTGGGTTTTCGATTCAACATGTCAAGAAGGAGGGCAACAACAGTGCTGATGGTCTTGCAAAATTGAGGGCAAATCAAAATGAGATGTCGGTTGTTATGGATGACCCTCCGGAAGAAATTCGCGGTCAACTAGTGGCGGATATGGTTGGTCAGAGTTATCTCAGAACTCGTTCTGGGGGTTCTTAGCTTTTCTTTTTCTTTTTTCTGTTTTGTTGTTGTTTTTCCTTTTCCGTTGTACCACAAAAAAAAGTCAATCAAAGAGGCCTCAAGTTTTTTTTCCTTTTTTTCTTTTGTGTGTGCGCGCGCGTTTTTATTATGCTTAATCAGGTGTATTTTTCTTGTATAGCCTTTAAACAAAAATGTTTTATTTAGTATTTATTATTACCAATATTCTAATACAATTTTTTTTAAAGCAAGGAATTTGAATATAATAGTTGTGGGTTAAATAAATCCGGCCCGTTCCATTAATGATCCTTAATTGTTGATAACTTAATAGTCTAAAACAAAAAATATATATATTTATATATATTGATAATTAACTCTATGGGTGTTTGAAAAGTTATTATTTTAGTAGGTTATTTTAGTTTTTTGTTATTTTAGTAGGCTAAAATTTTTGTGTTTCGGGAGATAGTTGGGTTTTTTTGTAATTAAATGTGATGCTTATGAGAGAAAAAGTGAAATGATTATGAATTTGATGTGACATTTTATCTTATTAACTATTTTAACCTCTTTTATCTTTTGTAAATTTTAGCCTAAAAAAAAGCTAAAATCTACCTTCCCAAACACTCCCATACTGAAGAACAGATGGAACTCGACTGAACCCATCTCTAGTGACTACTAGTTAGTGATGGAGAGAGAGAGAGAGAGAGCATAAGATAAACGTCTCCTTGGATTGTTTGTTGATCAAAAGGCGTATGTGTGGCGTTGAAGTCTCCAACAGTTGAGGACTTGGATCAGGGCCGGCCCTGAGATTTGTGGGGCCTAAGGCAAACTATGAAAATGGGATTCCTCTAATATATTTTTTTTAGTAAAAAATTTATGTATAAAATGATAAGTATCCACAAATTTTTTATTTAAGTATGCTTGAACATATAATCATTAAAATTATAAACTAAAATTTACTTTCATATACTTGAATTAATTATTCTACTTTCATCCTCTTCTTTCTCTTTTCATTTCCAGAACTATACTTTCTAGGAAACATGGCTATAATCCCAAATACTTCAATCCACAAATCACAAACACTTCAAATCAATCCATAAATCACAAACACTTCAATCCACAAATCACAATCCACTGATCTGATAGGAAATAAATATATAAAAAAAATTTAATAAAACAAAATTAGGACAAAAAATTTATTCAATTAAAACTGATAAATACCTAGGTAAAAAAATTAGGGCTAAATTATTTATTCCACTAAAATCTAATGGATAAAGAAGGTAAAAAAAAATTAGGGCAAATTTATTATTCCACTAACTGATAGAGAAAGAATGTAGAAAAAAAATTAGGGAAACTTTATTTAATAAAATCTGATAGTGAGAGAGAGGATTTACCATGAGAGAGAGTGTGTGAGAGAGAGTGAGTTGCCGGAGGAGTGAGTGAAAGAGAAAGAGTGAGTCGCTCACAACAATGCTGTGCTCTGCGTCTACTTTGCCTTGAACTTGGTACATATTGCCATGATCTTCATTTCATTACTTCGTTAAAGAGAGAGAGATTGAAAGCAAAACAGTGCACTGAAGTGAAAGTGATGTTGTATATAGTGTATGTATGGTTTGGGTTGGGCCCAAACACTTCTTCTATGTTTTTTTTTTTTTTTTTTTTATATGTTTTCATTTTAATAAATATGGGCCAAACACATTTATAAATAAATATGGGCTAGATTTTACATGGGCCCAATAAAACATTTTGGGGCCCTTTAAATTGATCTTAAAACCAAAAAAAAAGGTTGGGCCTATAACAGTTTATTAAATTTGGGGGCCCTTTTTTTGGGCCAAAATTTGGAACCTAAGACACAAGCCTTACCTGCCTTAGGTCAGGGCCGACCCTGACTTAGATTCACAAGGCATGGGTCCATGGGCATTAATTGGAACCACCTATGCTCGCCCCAGACAACAATTTCATGGGGGTCTATATTTGTCGTACACATTCAAGTCTTTGTCCATGCCAGCAGTCAGTGGCGTAGTCAGGAATTCAGTGCAGAAGAAATACAAATTAACGATAATTTAGTTCCATTTTTCTAAAAATATTTTTCAGAAAATTTTACTTTTTTGTTTTCCGCATTTTTTTTGTTTTTACTAATTTTTTTTTTAATATTTTAAGCAATTTTTTTTTTTTACTTTTTAGACATACCTACATAAATATACCTAAAAAGTAAAAAAATTGTAAAGAAAATCTCTTAAAAATTCACTAAATAAAATATATATATATAAAAAAAGAGAATTCAATACATTTTTTGTATTTTTATGTATTTATTAATTTTTAAAAATATTTTTTCACAAATTTTTTACTTTTTAGATACATCTAAGTAAGGTGCATCTAAAAAAGTAAAAAAAAAATGCTTAAAATTTTAAAAATATTCACTAAAAACAAAAACAAAAAAACACGAAAATCAAAAAACTCAATTTTCAAAAAATTTAATCCAAAAAACTCAAACTAAACACACTGATTAATTTTTTTTTTCCCATAATAAACAACAATGAGATGTTACTAAACTTAAATGTTAAGAGTTCATTTGGATAAATGTGAATTTTAAATTAAAGGATTTGAGATTAAATTTTATACAAATTTTGAAGAGTAATATTTTATAGGTGGATTGAAAAATTAAAAAAGAAGATATGTTGAGACAGAAATGATATATTTTAGTAGAGAAGTTCTATAAAACATATTGCAAAAAAAGTATCTATTATATGTTGCAATTATGATCTTCATGGTTTTTAGTTATAACATATTATAATGTTAGATATAATGTAGTTATAACTTCTTGTGGTTGTTATTTTAGTTATGACTATATATTAAGTAATAGTTAGTTATGACTCATTTGATAATTAGTTATGACCTCTTGTAATTTTTTTTTTATTTTTTTATTTTTATAATTGAAGAGGTATTGCTTGATTATAATTTATATAGTGGCCATTTTAGTTATGAATGGAAAAAAACACATGAAGAATAAACTCCACATGTCAAATGTAACTAACAATCTAATAAATTCTATATCTTTATTGAAATTTATTATGTTTGCATGTCAATAATGATAGATATCACTATTATATTAAAATTTTTATAGATAACAATATGAATTATTATAGCCTCTTTATTTTCAATCAAAATAACCATTCTTGTTCTCATAATTTAAAAAATGTCATTGACATTTCACTTTAAACAATATTTTTATAATTTTTTTATTTAATATATTTTTTATGTTAAAAATAAAAAAATAAAATTTCCAAAACTCGCAGGGCATGTGACCCTGAGCCCAACATGGCTCTGCCCCTGCTAGCACCTGGAGTCCGGATCCTCGGCCGCACAAACCTACCGCATCCCTGTGGCACCCCCAAAACGACGTCTTTTTGGGGAAAATTTCAATTTAAAAAAAAAAAAGCAGAACATAAACCAGTGGGGAGTGGAAGAAGAGGGAGAATAAGGGAGAAGAAGAGGGGGGAAGAAGGAAGAGGGCGCTGCCACAGTCGCCGATGGCGCAGTGGCCTCATCGGTGGCACAGTTTCTGTGGTTGATTTGGTGTGAAGGCTTCTGCGAATGTAGAAGTCCTTTGAGTTGCAGAGCCTCGAGGATTTGCCTTAAGGTCTCGAGATCCTCGGATGGCTCGTCGATGCCTCTCATCTTCAGTCTCTTCTTAATCTCTCCGTACATTGATACCAACTGCTTTGGCTCAGGAAAGAAGTCCTTTGAATCGAAGAAACTCTTCCGCTGTTGAGGCGATTTCCATTGCGATGATGCACCTACGCCTCTGTAGAAATGGTTTTCCGATTCAGAATTCGCATTTCTTGAAGAAAATGTCATTGGATCTGCTCGTCTAACATTGAATGGATCTGCTGATCATGCTGCGTTTCATGACAGGCGATGGAGAGAACGACTCGTCCTTGTAGAACGACGAGTCGAGTACCGACACTGGACTCAGTTGCAACTCAGTCCCACTCGTCATCTCCGCCACCCTTCTTCTTCTCCCCTCTTCTTCTCTCTCTTCTCCCCTCCCCTCTGGTTTCTGTTCTGCTTATTTTTTTTTAAATTGAAATTTCCCCCAAAACGACATCGTTTTGGGGGTGCTGTAGGGATGGCGGCAGGCTTGTGCAGCCGGGGATCCAGACTCCTAGCACCTGTACCCATTCAACTCTTTGTCCATGTCAGTACATGTAATGTCATTCTTTTCATGATTTGTCCAGGTAAGAAAATTCAAAAAAAATTGATACTATGAGTGATTGGCCGTTGAGAAATTACAATTTTTATCATATAATTTTAAATGTTTATAAACGAATTTTACATTTTAATCTCTTCAAAATTTATATAATTTTACATTAACACCTTTAGAATCGAAATAAATTTTCCTTTAGTTACACCAAATTTTGAAATTTTTTATTATTTTCATGTAATTTTTAGTAATTATAAAAATATATATTTTGGTCACTTCAAACTTTTAAAAAATCTCATTTCTTTTATGTAATTTTGAGTATTTCTATTGGAGTTATTAAAAATAGTTTTTGTGTTTTTAATCCGTATTTTTTTAGTGAATTTTTAAAATATTTTAATCTATATTTTTTACTTTTTAGATCTACTTAATTTAAATACACTTAAAGGTATAAAATTTATATAATATATATATATATTTTAAAATTCACTATATAAAAAAATACATTTTCGTATTTTTTATATTTATTATTATTTTTTTTAAAATTATTTACAAATATTTTACTTTTTAACTACAGTAGATTAGATACATTAAAAAAAGAAAAAAGACCAAAATACTAAAAAAATTCCCTAAAAATTAAAAAAAAAATGAATTGAAAACTCAAAAATTATTTTTGAACTCCAATATAAATACTCAAAAATATATAAAATTCAAAATCAAACAGAATGGATGTATAATCTTACTTTAGTTCCTTTAAAATTTAAATAATTTTGTTTTAGTCGCCTTTACACAATGTCCACATTTGAATATTGATAGTTTAAAATCAATTAAATTATTCCGACCACTTTCAAATCTCAAAGGAGGTACCCGTACCTTATTATTTAAGTAATACGTTTTACATGCACATTTACCACATGGGACGTGGTCGCATTAAAATCAATTAAATTATTCCAACCTGTTTCAAATCTCAAAGAGGGACCCTATTATTTAAGTAATACGTTTTACATGCACATTTACCACTTGCGCATGAGGCACCCTATTTTTTTTTACGTACAACAGAAATACAGAAATAAAATAAAAACTAAGCCCTCTCCCTTGATAGTTCCTTTTGTTTTATTTTATTTTTGTTGTACCTAAAAAAAAAAGAAAAAAAAAACAATTGAATAGGCTTAAAAAAAGGAAAACACAGTTTGGAAGAATATGTTACTGTCTTAATAGAGACTGATACACACAATACATTTACCGAATATGGATTGTAACACCATCTCTCATTGTTCATTAATTCTGTCATCATTTGATAAAAAAAAAAAAAAACATTATTTTTTCTGCTCCAATGCTTTTATCAAATGAGTATCAAATCGAGAATATCAAAAATCTTTCGCCAAATAGAGAGATTGCCTGGGAGCTTTTATTAAATCACTGTTCATAGGTGTTGGATTTTCACCACCAAATGTCCTCCAGATGACCACCTGTTGACTTTTTTGGCTTTCGAAGGTTATTTTTGTAATTGTGAGCGTGCCAACAAGGATCAATCAGTCCTTAAAGAATATTAATTACCAACAAATTATCAGACGATTGTGTTTTAGTTCTTTCAGCCTCAATGAAGAGGACTTTTACTGGTGGCTTTACTTAGGAGAATTAACTGACAGTGATTAAATGAAGAACAATTGCAGCATTTCATTAAGTAAAAATGAAAGACTTACAATGATCAAATTCAGCCTCGTAGAGGTTCATAGCAATAATCTACTTGAAACTACTCCTATGAACGAAGTGCAGTGCAGGAATTTTAAAGTACAGCAATGTAAAGAACAAGAAATGTAAAAACTGGAAAAGAAATAAAGTTAATAAAACTGGTTTTCTGGATTTGAGTCTGGGGCTTTTTCTGGGGCCTTCTTTGCTATTTGTACTTCTTAAGGATAACCATCGAACTACACTTCTAACCGTTAAATCGCTTCTCCATGATCGCTGATCATGTTGCTCTATAATTAGCTCCACTATGCCATTACCTACAGTTAGGCTTCCCTCCTGATTTTGAATTTGAATGTGAGTAACCGTTGAAGCCACATCACTTTGCATCTCTTTGCTAATCCAGTGCTACGCAGATCTTGTAAGAACCAATAGTAACTGCCACGTGTACGATCACGATCAAAGACTTGAATAGTCTTCCCGTATTGCCCTTATTCTGCCACACGTTGAATTGTAATTGGCTTATACAAAATATGTAGCCAACATTACCCCCCGCACTAATACACCCAATACTTGGTGATATTAGTGGATCAAGGCCTTTTATCCACGTCTTAGAATGTGCATGGGCTTTGCATTCTTCCAGAAATGCAACCGTCATTCATCATTTGCATTAAATTCTTTTTTAATCCTTTGAACATCCCCACCATCTTAATATTTGAACAGACTGATACATCTTTTATGGCCAAACCAACTCTCTCTTCTATTGATCGAGTATACGAAGAGTCATCTGATGATGCTGTTCTTCCTCGAAAGAACCTTCATGCATTGATTAGCCACCTTTACCCACCTCCTTATATTCAAGTCATGGAAGCTTTTGCAAACTATCAACCTTTGGATTACGCACCCGCTACTCATAATTCTCTAACCCAAAATTTTGCAAAAATGGACATTGGAAGCTCTTCTTCTAATTCACAATCTTCTGCATGGGATGAGGTTATGGCTTCTTCTTCCTCTAGGGTTTCTTGTTGGAGAAGCTGGTCAGAACCTGAGGCATGGGAGTTAAGGGAGCGAGTTAATCATCACTTTGTCGAGTTCACCGATCCTCTAGAATTTCCTTCTGATGCTCGGAGTTCGATGGTATATCCTTACGTGCCCATCGACTGCCAACGCAGTTTAGAGGACAATCTGCTTGTAACATGGTACACATCCTCCAAGCCTACAAAGATAGTACAAGCTACCCGACGCCCAGAAGAGGCACAAGGGTATAACCCATCGTTCTTAGCCCAGAAGGCGAGGCTTTGCTCTTCTGACTAGCTTGATTGTGTTAATGCCCCTCAATTTCCTCATTCTTTCAAAATGGAAGCTTCTATACCTCCTCCTCCGCAAAATCCCCGCTGGATAGAGAGACTGAGGCTTACCCTTTCTGCGGACAAGGTTTTTCCCCCCTATAAGCCTCCACCTCCCCTACTCCAGCTCAGCGAAAGCAAGCCCAACTTCTACTTGCGGCTTTTTCTCACTTGCCTTTCAATGTTCTTGAAGACGTGTAGACGCGCCCCGGGAACTCCCTGGGCTCCGCGCTTGCAAGGGCGTGAAATCCCGTCTTGTTCTGAGCTACTACAGTTCGAACTCAATGTCACAGTTCTGAATCTAATCTTGCAAAGTACAATGCAAGATTGATAAATCGCCAAAGAGTCTAAATCTGGAAAATCGTTTTGGAAAACTGATTTTAACAAAGAAGTTCCAAACATGGACTGCTTTGCCAGATATAGAGTCGCCACCTAAATATTTTATTTTCGAAAAAATTTAGGAAACCCTGACTCGTGCCTAAGGCCACGTGTCTGTCATCACTAAAATTACCTTGGCTCGGGAACTTAGGTACGAGAGGGGAAGGTCATGCAATGAGCACCCCCGCTCGCCCGATCAAAAGATCGGCCTTTACTAAGCATAATATTTTGTTTTTGAAAACACATGTGCTCTTATTCTGGTTATTTAACCTAGAATTACTATGTGACGCGCACAACATATAAGTATAGACTAGATCGCCTAATTTGGAACAAAACATTACATGTTCATTTGTGAAAATGGTTTGAAGTTTGTTACTCGCAAGTAGGCTAAATTCGAGATTCAATGAATTGTTCCAATTCAAGTAATCCAACCTTCACCCACAAGCATTCAGGCAGTTATATCAAATAAGCAATTAACCTCATGGCAAGCATGCTTTCATGGCAACATTAACACACATGTAGTATGCTAAAGCGTAAACACTCACAGTGTACTCCGAGCCAAAACAGAGGCTAGTTAGAAATCATGCATGATCCTAGTTCATGTTAAGATGACTAATGCAACACATGCAAAATGCAGTTAAAATAGGCTCGGCTATTCTAAGATGGCATGTGAAATGCAGATTGATAACATGTATTCAAATTGGAATTGAAATACAATGCAGTTAGTATGATGCGCCGAGCCTGGTGCATGCAAAACAGATGAATGGATGCACACATGCAAAGCATAAGGTATGCTAAATGAAACATGCCTAAAACTAACCATCGTAAGCGGTTAAGTAAAAGGGAGAAAGAAATGGGGGTTGGAAGACATGCATTACACACACGTACGCTTATTACAACAGTTGGCCCTCTCGATGGAGGGACCAAATAAGAAGCTAACTAGTTAATCTAAGCTAATTAAACTAATTATTACAGCACTGTCACGACCCGAACCCGCCCCTATAGGTTTAGCATCGTAACCGGCTAGTAATCCTGGGATTACCGAAGGCCTCTGAGACAAGTTAACATAATATTAGGGGCTAGCGGAAGCAAATAACAAATATACAACGTCCATTGAGCTGTGCAGGCTTATATGAGACAGAAAAATTTTAAACTTTTTATGTACATATATACACATCATCCTCATGTCATAATATATATGCAGATTAGGCAGAAAGGGACTTAGCCCCATTTATAAAATACACAAGACTTGTTTAACCAAACAAAAAAGCAAAACTTAAACTTTAAATCACATAGTCATAATCATTTGACATATTCGGAACCTCCACGAGAGGCACATAGGTTGGCTGACAAAAATAGATTCTAGGCAAATGCCTCTAAGCCTGGTCACGCGCCTGATCACCTACATACATGCATAATACAGTGAGCTAGAACCCAGTGAATAATAACAGAGTAAAGGGTTTTAATGAATGAGTCTGTACAGATTCAGAAATCATAATTTAGTTTCATATCAAATTCATAATTTGTCCAGATCACATACAGAAATCATAAGTCATGCTTAAGCATACGTGATACATCCATTAGCATTAACAGAGCAGATACAGAACAGATGCAGACACGTGAGGGTTACGAATAACCAGTTCCATAAAGGAACCTCCGGATCCGGGTAACAGAGAATAAATACGCTGAGCCCCAATGACGGAGCCTCCGGTACGGGTAACAGAGTGCAGACAAATTAAGTTCCATGATGGAACCTCCGATACCAGGAAACAGCCAACACATATCACATGATGCTAAGGATGTCACGAATACATATCAGAAATTAGACAGTCATTCATTGTACAGAACATAGCACTTTAGAAAACAGATCTTATTTTATCACACAGAAAATAAATACAGTTGAATATAACTTTACTAAGTTATTACTCACAGATAGCAGCAGAAGCGAATCAGACAAACTGGACATATCAGATAAATTAGGCAGACAATGGCGCGTGACCTACACAAGTACATAACACATACACATTGAAATACAATATCAATTTCTTGATCAAGCTCGACTTTTCTTGTCTTTTTCTGCCTAAGTAGTCCGAGATTCTACTACGTGTATTCTTCCTTTAGTTAAATGAATCGGATTCTTGTTTCACATATCCTTTCATTATTAAATCATTCTTTTCTGAATAAACCAATTTCTCACTTGGCTTCTTAATCAAGTATCACTAAGTTAATGACTTATTCTTTAATCAGCTAATTAATGTTGATTGTTAACTTATTAATCCTTATAGATCCATAAAACATGTCTAAAATGCTTTGGAAAGAGATGAGAATAAAAATGTGAATTAAATGCGATTTTTCAAAATATGCTGAAAATAGGGTCTTCGCTCGAGCGCCACTTTGGTCGCTCGAGCGGACTGTAAAATTTGAAAAACTTCTGGGAGCTCGAGTTTCACGCTCGAGCGAGACTTTCCTCGCTCGAGCGGACAGTGTAAATTCTAAAATTTTTAGAATTGTAATTGAAGTTCAAATTTGATATTCAAAGCCTCAAAACATGTAATTGTGGTACACAAATATAGAGGACCAATGTATAATTTAGTAAACACTCTCAATTAGAAATTATTTATTCAAAATCATGCTCCAATTATCCAAATTTAGTTTTAACTCAATTCCTCCATATCAAGCCAAATTCCAAACCCAAAGTGATTAATCTCTAAATTAATCTCCATAAATTGAACATGGCTCCAATTTCCCACTTTCTTTAGTTATTCAAAATTGACTTCAAGCTCCTTTTTTTTTTCCTTCAAAACATGAAATTAAGGTCATAAACTCCTTATAAAATCATTCACATATATGAAATTGACATCAAAATTACTAATTTTACATTATGATAAATTTTCCAACTAATTTCCATATTCAAATCGAATCATAATTTAATTCTTGATTTAGCCAAATTTTAGATTTAATTAATTTTCTTCATATCACACCCCAAACTTAATTCATAATCATAGACGCTCCATAACATATTTAAATTTTGACTAAAACTCTTTCATTATATTACATGCATGGGTTAGAAATCAAAATCAAATCAATGTCTAATTTTCCATAAACATGAGCCTAGCTTAATTTTCTTCATATCTATTCCAAATTTAAACTTATAAGTCTTTCACACATGAATTTAAGTCTAAAACATTGAAATTTCAACATGCATGTAAAGATGAGTTTCAACTTCATGAAGAATAACAAGAATCATACCCAACTAATTACTCTCTAAATTTATTTCCGTAATCTTACACTAAACTCAATTTTTCATCATCTTCTTGCTAATTCTTTTTAATTACAAGATATTTATTCCAATTACTTCTTGATTTCAGCTTCTAGATGATTTATCTACAAGATTTGAGTTTTAATTTCTTATCTAAAATCTTCAATTAATGAATTTTTGACAATATCATGAACTCCTCTTCAATCCTTCACGTTCCCAAGCTTTTCCTTAGCCTTTCTTCATCATTTCCAGCACAAGAGTTCCAAGCTTTGAACTCTCTCTCTCTTTCTCACTCCCACGAGTTGCCCAGAACAATGTGAAGTAACACTCTTTTTTTTTGCTCTCAACTTTCCTCCAACATAACCATAGTTCCAGCAAGTAACAGTAATAAAAAAAATAAGGGAGTTGCCTGCTCTCTCTCTTCATACACACACACACACACTCATTCTTCACACCACACACGTGCACTCATCTTTGGGTTCCAACACATCACTCACATGCACACACATACACATATTTGCTTAGTACACACAACCACATACACCCCCAATTCTCAATTCTTCCATAATTCAATTTATATTTTTGCTTAATTTAATTGAGAAACACTTAATCTTAATAAATTTTGATTAACACAAAATTAGTTAATTATAACTAATCTCAAATCACACATAATTTAATTAGTCTAATTGACTTCCATTAAGGCCCAATTAATTATATTTAATTTTACCAATTCGAATCAGATTTTTAGTCAGACTCCCAAAAGGCTCCAAATATAAAATTAAATTTATTATCATTATCAATTTTGATTTTCCAAATCATTTAGGCCTTCAATTTCTAATCAAACTCAAATTTTCATCAATAAATTACATATTCAAATTGGATACATCATAATTAAATTTAATTTATAATAACCACAATTCTCAATCCTCATGACTTAATCAACTCCAATTAGGACCTAATTAATCAAATCTCAATTTTACTGAACTGAATCGAATATTTAATTAAACTCCCAAATGGGTCCGTAATTAAAATTAAATTGATTCAACTTCTTAATTTTACTTCCTTAAGCCGTTTGGACCCTTAATTTCTAATTCCAAAGTAAGCACTTAATAGAACCATAAATGAATCAATCTCCATACTTTTCATAAAACACAAATTAAATTGGAATAATTGGCAATTAAATTTCAAATCTCCTTAATTAATTAAGTGCTAATCATTATATGCGATAGGTTCGTTACAAGCACAACGAAGCTAATTAACTAATCCTAGTTAACTAACTATTACAAAACAATTAAGCAGCTAAACGCATTAACTACTTAAGGTACAAAATTCAAAGCATAAACTAGCTAAGCAAATTAGCTAAATAAAATAGTAATGCAAGGTCTTCAGAAGGAGAAGAGTTCATGCATGCTCGGTCGCCTCGTTTGGAAATCCGTCGCGATGCCCCGACTTGCCTCTGTTTGCAATTGTTCTCAGAACCTTGCACCAAGCTCCAGAAAGCTTCTAACTCATCTTGGGGACCTGTAGGAGGGTGGCTGACCAGTTGTTGGTGTCTGCAGCCACCTGCCGACCACTTTTTGCTACTGCAAACCAGAAAAAGTGGTCGGCCAGCTAGTTTTTCTGGTTGGCCGACCAGTTGTTGCTGCATTTCACCAATTTGCTGCAACAGAGAGCAAGAAAGGGCATGGCAATGTATTTGCAAGATATGTGTGCACAACCACCCTCCCTATCATTTCATAAGCTCAAGGGAGTGCGGTTCTCGACCCTCGGGCCACCAGTCGCGCATCTCGATGTATGATGGCCGAGAAGCCAAATTGCACAATTCAATGTAAAATGAATGCACAAGTAAACACATAAAGCCTAGAACTCAATCATGTACGATCAAGAGCATCGGCGACCGAGAATTGAGGCACGTTTCATCACTTTAAGTATGAAACGTCCCTTGTTTCTCGTGTTTGGAGTAACACCTATTCCAAACTAATGCAATGCAACTACATGGCATACTCAATGTAATGTAACAACCTAGCATACGCAATGCAAAGAACAACTTGGCATGCACAATGCGAACAACAACATGGCATACTCAATGCTAAGAACATGGCATACACAATGCAATGAATAGGATGGCATACACAATGCGATGTAACCTAAGCATACACAATGCGATGAAACCCAAGCATACACAATGCAAAGTATATAGCATATACGATGCGACGAGCATGGCATACACAATGCGATGTAATAAAAGCATGCAAACAATATGCAATCAAATATGTTCAATGGACTTAAACCAAAATGGACAGACCTCGGCCATGCCTAAATCAGTGGCCATAATGCTAAAACAAAAGGCATGAAATACAAAGCATGCAAATGTATTGGCCTATCAAGTAGGCCTAAGAACACAACTCTCAAGAGTGCTCAAAGAGGGATAAATGTGGAAGTGTAACAACACTAAGTGCACTAAAATTAAGTAAGAAAGGATGCCAAATCATTCAAACAACACAAGTAAAGCATGCTATGGTCCTTAAAGCATGAAGCTAGCAAAGATGACTACAAATGAGGCATGCAATACATGGCATGAATGCATGAACCAAACATGGACAGAGCTAAAATAGGTCAAAACAAAGACCTAAACATGCTGAGGTAGGGGTTCAAAGACCTAGGCATGCAACCATACAAGCTAAGCCATAAAAGAGGCAACAATGCACAACACTCAAAGGCACTTAAAGAGTGAATGAAGTCGGAACATAGTCATGCTACATGCTTTGAAATGAAGTATTAAATGATGCCTAATCATCTAAATAGCTCAAAGATAGCATGCATGAGTCACTAAAACACAAAGCTAGCAAGGCCAATTGCACTACAGGTATACAAAGCATGAAGGATATGGCAAAGGCAGCCCAAAAAAGTCCTACATCATGCCAAAATGATACTAAAACATGCATGGAAGGAAGCCAAAACAAGCTAGCATGAAGGGCATAAGGCATGATGCATACAAGGCAAATAAGGTGGATTACACTACACCTATTAAGACCAAGCATGGGATGACTTAACCAACAAAAATTAGAGTTATATCATGGCAAAATAATCCCAAATAAGCACTGAAATGATAGCTCGCAAGCTTAGGCATGAAGGCATACACAATGATTCATGTTAAAGGCATAAAGGACCGACCCTCCAACGCATTGAATAAGTGAACAATGTGAGTGTATGACCATGAAACATAGACTGAAATCACATTACAAATGATGCCAAATCATTCAAATAGGCCAAGTAATGCATGTTAGTGGACTTGATACATAAAGCTAACAAGCTAGGATGCACTATAGCTATATAAAACATGGCATGCATGACCAAAACAACACAAATCAGAGCTAAAGCATGTTAAAACATGAACAAAAGCTTCTCAAGGTTAAGCCAAAAGCATGTTAGAATGACATGTTAAAGCATGATGCATGTTAAGCTATTTCAAGGAATTGCACTACAAGTGCTAGGAGCATGCAAAAAGTGACCAAACCAAACCCTAACAGAGCTATGACATGGCAAAACAACACCAAGAACATTCTGAAATGGACTCAAATCAAGCTAGAATGACATGCTACTTCATGAAGCGTACAAAGCTAGTGCATGTGATTTACACTACAAGTGTATAAACCATGCACGGGGTGACAAAACCAAGTAAAAACAGTGGCATGCCATGCTATAATAAGCCCAAATACAAGCTAAGAACAAGCTAACACAAGCTTAACAAACATGAGGCATTCAAGACAAGTATTGAAGACACAAGGAGAGGGGATGGCTCTCTCCTTTTTGGGACCTTAAAACACCATCCCCACCACTAAAATCCATCTGGATTTCAGTGGTGAGAAGGCCAAAACAAGGTGGTCCCAAAGCTTTAAAAGAAGGCACAAAAGCAAGGCCAAACAAGGCCTAAGAGGGGGTAAACAACCCCAAATACAAAAGTGACCTTAAACAAAGATCTTAAGCACCAAAATTCAGAACTTTTTGTAGTTAAGAGTTAAGCTTAAAACAACATGCAAGTAGGTCTAAAAGCTTAAGAAAAAATGGGGGTTTAAAGGGTTAAAAGCTCACCCTTGAAGACCACTTTCAAAGTTGCAACTCCAACAACTTTTTCAAGCTCAAACCACACCAAGAACCTCAAAACTAGCTCCTAATCACCTCAGCAACAAAAGGATGGTGTTTGAGTGTGTGTTTGTGTGCAATAGTAAGACAAAATGACACTTTAAGGCACAAAACAAGAGCAAAAGAGAGATATCGATACAAGTGTATATGTATAACTCAAACCACCAAATTCTGAACCTAGAGGAGGGAGGAGGAGCCTCCCTCTTATAAAGAACAAAAGCACAAGCTTCTTGAAGAAGCTAAGGTTCAAGGCCATCCCTCCATACACGTGTATGGAGGATGGTTCAAATGCTCTCCAACTGTGCCAGCTGGCCAAAAATATCTCCAAAAAGGTGACAAAAAGCAGCCGGCCACTTGAAGTGGTCGGCAAGCTACTTAAAGTGGTCGGCCGACCACTTTAAGTGGTCTCCCATAACAAAAACTGGTCGGCCAGGGGTAAGAGAAGTCTACACACTGAAAACAAGCAAGTGGTGCGGTGGCCAACCAGAAAAGGTGGCCCAAAGGCCAAGAAAGCCAGTTATCCGACCAGAAAACTGGCTGGCAGGAGGAAAAGTGGTCTGCAAGGGGAAAAACTGGTCTCCCACCCTTGTACCACCTTCCAAACAAGGAAAACAAGGTTTGTACCAAAGACAAACCAAAACAGATGCAAGACGAAAGTTCGGGAGGCAAAGCACACAGCTAGGAGCCTAGAAAACTAGCTGTTGAGCTCCAAAAGTGGTTTACGACCACAAAAGTGGTCTCCCAAACCACAGTGGCCCTCTAGGCCAAGGAAACAAGGTGTGGTTCAAAAACCACACCAAACGGAGAATGTTATGCGGTCCCGAGACAAGGCGCGCGACCGAAGGCTCCAAAAACTGAAAACTAGTCTCCAAACAGGAAAAGTGGCTTACGACCACGAAAAGTGGTCCATGACCACAAAAGAGTGGTCTACAAGACCTCTCCTTCCCTCAGGCAAGGAAAACAATGCTTGGTCAGCAAACCGAGCCGAAACACAAAGAGTTCAGAGGCCCGGAGGCAAGGCTCTCAGGCAAAAACTCTAAAACCTCGGAACGAGCACAACATGCACAATCACCAAGCGCTCAATTGATGACGTCTGAGTCTTAAGGTAGGTCAAAAATAGGGTATCTACAAGACGATGTTCCTCTCAAGAACTTTCGATGGGCTTGTGATGTTATGACTCGAGGTCACGTCCTCAACCCCATCGCCTAAGCAGAATTCCAAATGTTTTTGAACCAACTCCCGTTGCTTCCTCATTGGCACCAGACTTCTGTGGTCACTACCCAATCTTGGAACCAACTTTCATCCCTTCGAGTTCATACCCAGTACGAAGCAAAGAACCTTATCGAAGAATATGACGACTTCAAGAATAAAGACTCTGCGTACTGGGATGACTTGGATATGGATGAGCTGGAATAAGGGTTAAAAGGAACAGTATTTGAAATAAAGGCTGAAGAACTCTTTTATCAGGCAAGAGCCCATCAACTTCAGCAGCCAAGCTTGAAGAAAATAGAAGATAGAATAAAAAAAGAACAAAAATTTATTGACCATAGCTGGACCAAATTCCATGATCTTGTTATTTATTCTATTCCTTACTTTTATGAACTCGAATTTGTACCCAAAGAGGGCCTTTTGATGTAATTGCTTTTGTTTCAATACAACTAAGACTTTTCCCTTTGTTTGGCATGGTTTGACTTTATCTCCGTTTGTCTTTACAAGCAAATTTAGGGCTTCGAACTCAACAATCTTATCCTTCAAATCTAGATTCAATCATCTCAAATGAAACACTGAAAAACCAACATGAACTTTTCCAA
This sequence comes from Camellia sinensis, assembly GCF_055761805.1. Classification (NCBI taxonomy): domain Eukaryota; kingdom Viridiplantae; phylum Streptophyta; class Magnoliopsida; order Ericales; family Theaceae; genus Camellia; species Camellia sinensis. Next base: position 105,971,662 of record NC_138966.1, read on the forward strand.
TTCATGGAATACAGTTGACAACTTTTGCTGGTTTCCATTTAGAATCAGTGCTTCGAATTTAACAACCTTGCCCCTTAAAGCTTGTTTTAATCATATCCAACATATGGTCATGGTTAGTACGATCAATTAGTTTTAAATTGACCATTTTTGCTTCGAACAACAGCCCATACTTTCAAAAATATGGAAGCCCCCCTCGAGGGCTGCACTGTTTTAATTCGAAAAAGCAACATTTTCTGTATATTATCAAACCAACTATTGGTTTTGATACTTCGAACAACAATTCCCATCCTTAAGGGATCTCAAGTTTTGTTTCGAAGGATTTACTCTCACTAAGAAACCCTAAAACAGGCTTTCAATCCTATTGAGGTAAACAAATACTTGAGCATCCTTGCTTCCTTAGGCGTGGAGTGTGCTTCGAAGTCGGCCTCCTACCTTCGAAGCTACTTGTTATCGGATCTCTATGCCAAAATTTGGCTTCGAAGCCAAATATTTTATTTCGAAGCTGATATCAGTATTTGAGAGATGTTTCCCTCCAAAACTATCAACATTGAGGGAAACCTTTCGCATCCGTATTTTTTAGTACTTTTTGTGAATTCCGTCCGTGTCAAACGATCGGGTATATTTTCAAACACAAAATTTTTAAAACCCTTTTATTTTGTGCTCGAAATTCACCTATTTGTCTACCGCACAAACCCTTTATCCCTACCGACCTTCCACTTCTCTCTACTCTCTTTCCCAACTTCGTCCTCTGAGAAAGCTTTCTATCAATGGCTTCTTCTTTCTTGAAAATACCAGTCGTAGAGCGTGCGAGCCCGTCTGTAACCTTGAAAAGGATTATTGACGCAGAATGCGAGAAGTACAAGGCCGGTGAGAAAAGCGCCGTTGACGGACTCATCTTCATTCCTCGTCGTCATGAGCAGCAAGAGTATGTGCTTGGGCCCATATTCAAAGAGATTCCTATTGAGCTTCTAACTCTATATCCACGTCTAGAAGACCATTGTCTCCTTTACGAAGGTGGTCTTGACTGGGGAAACTGGAGGATGAACCGCCCCCATCGTTGCTGGCCCACGGTGAGACCAGAGTGGCAAGAATGGTATGATTGGGTTGTCCCTGATAGGACTCTGGACCTTCAAGAGCTCTGCCTTTTTGACGTCCTCCAATTATCCAAGTTCACTATCTCAGAGGACCCTTTCTTAATACCTGCTGCCCTTTGCTTTTGGAATTCTGCCTTCAATTTCTTTCAATTCAGATGTGGGATGATGGCCCCTACTGTTCTTGATATCTGTCATCTATTAGGATTATCTCCCACTGGAACCCCCATTGGACCAGATTATCCTGACCTACCAACCCCTTTTTCCCTCCCTTCTCTTAACTCATCCTATAGTGACTTTGTCAAGGCTGAGAATAAAAGGGAGGGCCCTGTGACTGATAGGGAATTCTTTTCTTTCATATTATATTGGCTTTACAAATTCCTTTTCTGCACCTCTTCTCAAAGAATCATGCCTAAATTCGCCCCTCTTTCCAAAGCCCTTGTTTTTATAGAAAAATGTGGTCTTAGCTCCATACGTTCTAGGTCACATATATAGAGCCTGTTCTCTTTTTTGTGAGAAACCCTTGGATGCCAATCAAGGAGGTCCATTTTGGATACTTCAGCTTTGGCTTTTTGCATACTTAACTGAACTACAATCCAAATGCCTTAAGTTTTTGGAGCCAAATCCTACTAACCTTCTACCTTTTCTTTTTACTTCTCTTTCTTTCACCAACTCCCAGCTTCCTTTTCTTCCTATAACTTCCGTCCCTTCAAACCTACTATCATTGGCCCATCTTGGTTGAAAAAATTTCTAAGTGATAGGTTCTGCTCTTCACCCCAACACAAGAACATATGGGCCTCTATTCTGATCCCCAGAGAGTTATTCATTGGGACTTTGAACCCCAGAGCTTACAAGTGCATTGCTGAACCCTATTGTCCTACTCAATTTGCTAGGCAATTTGGCCTCTCACAAGGGGTCCCAATACCTCTCTGCAGCCAGACCAATTTAAGTCTTACCAGCAGGGACTTAAAGGTTCGAAGATCCAGACTAGAAGAAGCAACTTCTAAATTTATCCATGACTTGATTGAGTTTGAGTATATCCCTTTCATTTCTCAAAGTAACCTATTGAAAAGGTGCCAAAACTGGTGGGTGACCAATATGGAGGTATACTTGGCCATTCCTCCCCAAGACCTATTAATGGTATTGGATATACCTCAACCCAAATCGAAAAAGGCTGGAATTGTTACTTCTTCCAGTGTTCCTACTACCATAGTTCTTGCACCTATCATTACAAAGCCTATTCTTGCTGCCTTAACTCCTCCTAGAGTTACTCGAGCTGTCTCGAAGAAAGGTATATACCCTTGTTTTCTCTTCTTTTCTTCTTCTTTATAATGCTTTTATCCTTACCTCTAGTTCTTGTTTTGGTGAAGGTGGTGCGGGTGCCTCACAAGAAGATTCTCCCCAAAAGGTCAAGCTTTAAATCTTCTTAGGAGCAAACAGCAACAAAAGCAAAGGAAGCTTTTACTTGATTTTGAAGAGGAATCACCTGGGGTTCAGGCAGCAGAAGAAGAAGAGGCAGAACAAGAGCAAGAAACACCCTTAAAAAGAAGAAGGAAGATGACTATCTCTCTTGCTGATTTTACTGGAGATCCTATCCACGAAGCATCTGCTAAAGCAGTGCAAGCAGAGCATTCCAAAGAGCTTATTGTATTCCAAAGGGTTGAGAAGAGGATGCAGCAGCAAATGCTCAGGGATGAAGCCGCCGCCACTGATGCATTCCAGAAAGAGGTTGTAAGAAAACAGCAAGCTATTGGACACTATACTCTTCGCAGCTTCCCAATCATAGCCATTACTTCTGAAACCAGTAAGCTCCTTCGTACTTCTATTCATATTTCTCAAATTCTTAATACTGAGGCTTGACATTGTTTTGTATTTCTTTTTTTCAACAACAACTACTCTACCTATTCTTCCAATAAGGACTCCATCAGTTTCAGTCGAAGTTGAACAACCTCAAGATGTGAAGCCCATTCAAATAATTCTCCTACTTCCTGGCCCTATATTTTCCATACCCTTCTTGAGGCCAAGTATTCTTGCTCTTCTTTCTTCTAGCTTAACTTCATACCTCCCTCATTTGTCCTTCGATGTTACTCAATTTGATTCTCTTTTGAGCCTTGTTTTTCCTCCCCCTCCTAAGGAAATTCCAGCTGACACTTCATCTCTGATGGTAGTTGATTCCTGTAGAGAAGGTACTGGTAGCTCTCCAACTCATGGTTCATTATCTTTGCCTAGCTACAGTCCTTCTTCTCTTGACCAACTGGGGCAAAAACTATAGAGACTGCCAAGGATACTCCATCTTCTTCTCTGATTCCTATGCAATCATTTCTTCCTTTTACCAAAGCTCTTTCTGCACCTTCCATATCAATAGATGAGGTGGATATTTTTTAGGCTGGACTAGCCAGTCTTTTTGACATACCTTCCACCTCTCCACTAACTAGCAATGAGACTGAGCCATTAGTTCTAGCTGATTCTCTGCTAGAAATTTTTGAGAGCTCTTCCTCCAGTGGTAAGACTTCCTTGCCTTCGATAGACTTGGACAGTTGTCTGGAGCTGCTGGCATCTTTTTCGAGGATTCCTTTTGAAGCCTTACAAAGGCCTATAATTAAATATGGCTTCCTCTAGTGTTGCAAGGTTGTTGAGCAATCCGGTATGGCTGTCTCAAGTTATTTATCTCAGGTAGCAGCCACCATTGATTTTTACATCAACATTTGCCATGCTGCCAAGGCTGCGGAGGAGAAATTGGTGAGGGGCCAGAGCTTTGTTTCCAAAGTACATACTGAGGTGTCAAAATTGAAGGAACAACATTCCTTTGTCTCCCAATTTTGAGCTTAACTATTGGAGAAGAAGGCTCAACTTGAGGAAGAATTATCAGCAGTTAACAAAGCTTTGGATCAGACTACTACCAAGCTGCAAATCACTAATCAAGAACTAGCTGATCGAAAGCAAGAGATGACTACAGCCATTCAATTGTTTCCATCCCTCAAGAATATAGCATCTATTGTAAAAGAACAATTTAAACACTGTACTGACTTTTGGGCCAATCTATGGCTACATGTATTTGACTCTTTATGAAATAAATTCTTATTTATCATTGAATTGTTCTCATGTTCTTTTATTTAGCACTTATTCTATTCCTTGTGTTTCCCACACGGTTGGATAATAAGGCTTCAAATATCTGCCATTAATCTTTTTGGGATGTACATATCCATTCAAATTTCTCAAATGGTATGCTCCAAAAAGCAGGACTCTATGAACTTGATATGGTCCTTCCCAGTTAGGTGACCATTTGCCAAACTTATGGCTTTTAATCTCTATTGGGAGTATTGTCTTCCATACCAAATCACCTTCATCAAAGCCAATGTGTTTAACTTTTTTATTATAGTTTTTGGCTGATTTCTTCTTTTGGAAAAAAATGCTATTTAATGCTAGAATTCTAACTTCATCTATACTTTCTAACTCCAAGCACATACTTTGATGGTATTGCTCAAGATCTAACTGGTCTTGGCATCTCACCCTCAAGGACTTAACATTAATTTCCACAGGTAGCACTGCATCATGCCCATATACTAAGGCATAAGGAATGATTCATGTGCTTGACCTTGGAGAAGTTCTATAAGCCCACAATACATCAAACAGTAAGTTATGCCAATCCCTAGGATTGTCTTCCACAACTTTCTGCATTCCTTTTTTCAAAGACTTATTGGATGATTCAGTTTGACCATTGGCTTGTGCATAATAGGGGGTGGAATTAACAAGGCTAATTCCAAACTTTGCCACAAAAGATTTTACCATTTTCCTATCAAATGCAGTCCCATTATCAACAGTTATAGTCTGTGGGATACCAAATCTATGAATTAAATCCTTAATGAATCCAATGACTTCAGTCTGGTCTACAGCCTTGTATGGCTTAGCTTCAACCCACTTAGTGAAGTAATCAGTGGCCACTAAGATGAAACAATGATGCTTCGAAGAGGGTAGATGTATTTTCCCTATCATATCCATGGCCCATCCTCTAAATGTCCAAGGCTTCACAACTGCATGTAGGTCAGTTATGGGCACGTGCCTTATTGTGCCATGCTTTTGGCATGCTTGGCAACCTCTTGCATATTCTATGCAGTCTTTAAGGATAGTTGGCCAATAGTAGGAATGCCTTCGAAGCAGCCATCTCATCTTCACACCAAGCTGATGAGCACCACAGGTGCCTTCATGAACCTCAGCCATAACTGTCAATTCTTCCTTTGGGCCTAAACATTCCAACAATAACGTATCTCCCCCTCTTTTATAGAGAGCATTACCATACATTATGTATTGAATTGACTGCAATTTAATTTTTCTGCGAGCTTTCGAAGATGGGCCAGCCAGATACTGCATTATTGGATGCCTCCAATCTTGTTCTTGTAAGTCATTATGATTGACTTCCAGGACCACACTCCTTTTATTCAAGGGTGGTATTACTTTCTGATATGTTGTTTGGCTTATATCCCTTCGAGTATTATCCCTTCTCTTGAAATTCGAAATTTTCTGAGCCACATCATTAGCTTTACTATTCAAGAATCTGAGGACATAAGTTATATTTGCCATCTGAAATTGAGACAACAAATGCAATGCAACAACATAGTATGACAACATGCTTATACTTTGACATTTGAAAATCCCTTTCACCTGGTTAATTACCAATTGAGAATCCCCAAATATGTCAACTGCATAAGCTCGTAATCCAATAAGTATTTCCAGACCCATTATTAAGGCTTCATATTTAGCTTGATTATTGGAACAAGTAATTTCATCCACTCTGAAACTATGTGTGGTTTCTACTCCTTGTGGTGACTTAATTACTATACCAATTCCAGTTAAACCATTGGCTTTTGATCCGTCAAACCACATTTGCCATGGTTCAACACTAGCCATACCAAGTTCCATTATCTTTTGGCTTTCTGTTTGAGATTGATGGTCTGCCAAAAAATTAGCTAAAACTTGTCCTTTTACTACCTTTTGGGGGACATATTCTAAATAAAATTCTGATAAGGCTAGTATCCATTTGCCAATTCTTCCCATCAACATAGGTCTAGATAACATATACTCAACCAAATCTGTGGTTGCAATTACCAAGATAGTTGTAGGCAAAAGATAGTATCTTAATTTCATTGTAGCGAAATACAATGCAAGGCACAACTTTTCTACAGCTGAGTATTTACATTCACAAGAATTTAAAAACCTACTAAGGTAATAAACAGCTTGCTCCTTGCCTTCTTCATTGTCTTGGGCTAAGAAAACTCCCAATGAATCCTCTGCTGCGGCTATATACAACTTCAAGGGCTTATCACCCCTTGGTGGCATCAGCACTGGAGGGTTGGCCAAGTAGGCTTTGATTCCTTCAAAAGCAGTTTGATACTTTGTTGTCCACACAAACTCCTCTTCATCCTTCAGCCTTAATAAGGAAGAAAAAACTTTAGTTTTCCCTACAGTATTAGAAATGAATCTTCGAAGAAAATTAACCTGTCCATGGAATTTTTGTAATTCTTTCTTACTTGATGGAGGTCTGGCTTCAATGATAGCTTTGGCTTTATTCTGATCAATCTGTATTCCCTTCTTGTGTACTACATAGCCTAAGAAGTTTCCAGCTGATATGCTAAAAGCACATTTGAGAGGATTAAGTTTCAACTTGAACCTTCTCATTTTTTCAAAGGCTGCCTCCAAGTGGATCAAATGTTGTTTCATGGATTGGGACTTTACTACAATATCATCAATATAACACTATAAATATCCTCCAGTGAGGTCATGAAAAATAGTGTTCGTAGCCCTTTGATATGTAGCCTTAGCATTCTTCAAACCAAATGGCATTTTAACCCATTCGAAGGTGCCAATATTCCCAAGATATCTGATTGCTGTCTTGTGGATATCCTCCTCTGCAATACAGATTTGGTTATAACCAGAATGCCCATCCATCATTGATAAAACTTGATGCCCTGTTGAACTGTCTACCAACAAATCCACTATAGGCATAGGATACTCATCTTTTGGGGTTGCTAAATTCAAGTTTCTAAAATCGATGCATACCCTCATTTTACCATTCTTCTTAACTACAGGCACAATATTGGATAGCCATTCAACGTACCTGGCCGTCCTAATAAAACCTTCCTTGAGAAGTCTAAGAATTTCCTCCTTAACTTTCTGAATCACTTCTGGACTCATTCTTCTTGGTTTTTGCTTGTATGGCTTGAAATTAGGCCTCATAGGGAGCCTATGTTCCACTAATGATCTATCCAATCCTGGTAGTTCATTATAAGACTATGCAAAACAATCTTTGCACCTCTTTAAGACCACCAACAACTGGTCCCTGTCAAGAGCATTCAAACAAGCACTTACATAGGTGGGTTGTTGTATGGAACCTTCCCCTAAGTCCACTTCTTCCAAGGGGTCTTATATCTGAGAACTTACTGATGCTCCTTCTTTGATTCCTTTTGACTTCGAAGCAATCTCCTTACTTTGTTCTGCTCCTAGGTTCTTTGATTCAACATCTTTACCCTCCTCCTCATAGACAAAGTCTGTCCACAAGGCCTCCTCCTCCTGTATCTCTTGGACTTTTATTTCAATATCCAAAGCACAGTATTTATCCAAGGCCAAACATCTGACCTGTTACTGCTCCTGTTTCTAACCAATTATTATGGCTTCTTTCTCTTGTTCTTGTACTTTTTGGACTATTAACTGTATGTCCAATGCTGAAAACTTAATTAAAGCCAGAGATTTGGCCTCCTGGGTTCCATCTCCTTGCCTACAACCAGGCATCATTGCCATCTTTAACGACAAACTCTTCATCCGCACTTTCCTGGACTAAGTGCTTCAGGTGTGCTAATTCCTCATCAGCCGTCACTTTGGCTGACCCATCAGGCTTTCTCAGTACACTGAGTGGTGCTACTCCTTCAGTATACAATTTGGCCTTTGCGAAATCTGCACAAGCTATGAAGGTTAAAGATCTGCATTAATCTCCTCCGTCTCTCCATTGCACAAGGCCATCATGATTTTCTGATGTAAAGAGGAAGGCACACATTTGTTGGTGTAAATCCAATCTTTTCCAAGTAAAGCATTACTTAGCATTGCTGTCGATAACGAAGAATGCTGTCATGCAGTCCCTGGTTCCCATACTCAGGTTGATGGGCAAAATACCTTAAGCCATTTGTTTGTCTCCAGCGAAACCAGCAATGGCTGTACTAGTTGGGATTAGTCGGGGGTTCTTCTTTCCTAGTTTCTTCAACGAAGATTTTGGAAGCAGGTTTACTGCTGCCCCGTTATCTACCAGCACCCGATTCATCTGTATTCTATCGAAGAAGGCCTTGATATACAAGGGTTTAACATGTTGTGTTATGGACATCGTGGGATACTCAAAAGGGTATGAGAGGTTAATACTTACCTCTTCCTCACTCTCGTCTTTAGTTTCCATTGGTGTGGCTACTGCGGATTCGTCTTGCACCATACTTACTTGTGAGTCTTCATTGGAGACTGGAATTGGGTCAATCTCTTGACCTTGGTTTTCATCTTCAGCTTGAAACTCCTGTGGTAATATAAGCACCATATTCACTGACACCGGAGGGAACGAGCCAAATTGGACGACTGGCTGTACCTGCTTTCCCTCTTGGTCAACTTGCTCAATTACTTCAGAAGCGTCCTTCATGCTGCATTTTGGCACTTCTGTATTAGTAACTTCCTTCGAATGGTCTGTTTCTATTGGTTTTTCGACCAAAAATGTTTGTTCAGCCATGAAGGCTTCAAACATTTCTTCATCAACCATTCCCCTCCTTTGGCCTGGGACGACTTTATCTTCTATCTCACTATCACTTTCCATCAAAGCTTTTTCCAATCCTGCCAAGCTAGATCTTTCCTTGGCCTTTAGCTCGGAATGAACTTTGGCCAACTGCTCTCTGTTACAACTCTTTATGTCGGCAAGAGTCGAATTTATATTATGGTCTGACTTTGAATCTTCTTCTCCTTCTACCTGGCTCTTTAGCTGAACCAATGAAGAACTTTCTCCACCTTCTTTCAGATCCTTCCGGTACTGAGTGTACCTTCATTGGATCTTCCTTTTTTGGGACCAAGAAATCACTGGGACCGAATTTGGTTTTTTTTTTTCGGGTGCTTAAGCAATACCCAATTGTTTGGAGTCGCCAAAGGAGGTTTGACCATCCTACCTTGGTTTTCAACAACATTTCTTTGGGTAGATATCTCCCTAGGTTTGTTCTGCATGACAAACCAATCTGGAACTCCAGGTACCCACGAACCTACTAACCCAGCTGTTGAACTGTTTCTTTTTTCCTTCGAAGCCATCTTTGAAGCTGGCTGTGAAGGCCACTGCTTGGCCCTGATTCCCTGTTTTGGGCCTAACTCAAGCCTTTGATGAAGGTGGCCACTTTCCGTCCTGCATGAGGTTGGTCTAGGAGGCCAATCTCTAGTTTTGATCCCATAAACTGAACCCTTCTCTGGTCTCCTTTCAGGATGACTGCTCTCTATTCTGTAATAATTAGGTGGTCTGGACTCATATAAAGGTCTCTTGCCTTTAGAATGCATTCTAGCAGCTATTGGCTCGGCCATTAATGGCTGCTACCTAATTCTAGTTGGATATGGCCTTTTGTTATAAGCACTGGTTGGTTTAGGACGCATCTGCACATCCTTGTAATATTGTTTCCCATAAATTGGAAGCCCTTTCAACCACTTGTAGCTCAGCCTGGATCGATGACACATTCTTTGCATGACAGCTGCTTCTAAAGAATCGTCATCCAGTGCTTCTTCATCAGAGTCTTCCCTCTGGTCTGAGAAACCTTGTCCAATAGCTGGTAGATTTCTAGTGTCTTTCTTGACAGTTGTCTGGCTGGCAACATGCATCTGCACATTGACTTCTCCCAATTCTTTCAAGGACAAGTTCTGGAAGTCTGGCATAATAACATTGGCTGCCACCTCTCCAATTTGTGGGAATGAATTAGTATCAATCCCCATGGCCTTTTCTGCTTTAGCTGGGAATTTTAAACTCCCCTTTCGAATCTGCTCTTGGATCTTGTCTCGAAAAACGATGCAGTTTTTAGTTCAGTTAGACCAAAAATTATACCATTTACAATACACTTTTCCTTTAAGTTCCTCTAGAGACGGAATTTTGACTCCTTTTGGTAATTTTAGGAAATTTGCAGCAAGCAAACGATAAAAAATATCATCTGCCTTTGTTAAGTCGAAAGAGTATTTCCTCTGAAGGTCTTTCTTTTTAAACTGCTGATCAATTGTTATATCTTTATGAATTAATGCCTCACAGATCACAGGTTCTTTCCCTACAATCTCTGCTGCATCAATCTCATAATTAGGATCTCTATAATATGTCTTGTACGATGCATTACTTCGATCTTGTTCTTCTTCAAGTAATGCTTCATACCTAGACAGCTTGTAGGTTAATTCCACTAAGTCTCCGAACTCAGTTGAGTCAAACTTCTTTTGAAGCCTAAACTATAAACTATTTTGAGCCAATCTCACAAATTCAAGCTCTGGTAAGATGATCCTACATTTATTTCGTGCTTTTTTAAATCTGGCAATAAACTGAGTAGCCTTCTCATCAGGCCTTTGACTCAATCTTGCCAAGTCTGCCATGGAAACCTCTGGCTCTGTTTGGAAGAATTGGGCATGAAATGCCTCTTCTATTTGTTGCCAAGTTTGGATAGAGCTAGGTGTCAGGTTAATATACCATACAAATGCTCCCCCAGTTAGAGAATTTGGGAATAATCTTAACTTTATAGAGTCATTATTGGTAAATTCACCGCACTGAACCGCGAACCTAGCAATATGCTCAACCGTTGACTGGTTTTTATTCTCAGAAAAAAGGGCAAAATCTGGTATCCTGAAACCTCTTGGGTATTCATGTACCCTATCTACCCATTCTGGGTACGGTTTCCTGTACACAGGAGTTTGAACCCCCCGAGCCATTGGTCCACACATCTCTCTAACAATGTCAGCAATTTAGTCCCTAGGGACCATATTTTGTACCTGTTGAACCACTACTGGACGGACAAACACAGGATTTGGTGGACAACCATGTGTCTAGGGTCCTCTTGGTCCATAGGGTGGTATATTTGGGAATGGTTGTCCCTGTGGTGCTGGCTGCTGTTGAGGGTATGGATGACCTCTTTCAGCCTGTCCTGCAAAAGGACCTGCGAAAGGTGCTGGAATAGGTGTTGTGTCTCTTCCAGTTGTAGGAAAAACTTTCAACCCCCCAAGTATAAATTTGAACAAAGGATTAGTGAACCCCCTCGTACTAGGTATGGCTTCGAACATGGGATTTGGAACCATCCTTACACCATTATCTTGTATTGGGCTAGATCCACCAACTTGCATGGCTTCACTATTAAGTAATAAGGCATTTTGATTTGCCATAGGCTTCGAAAGAGGCTGATACCAAGACTGAGGTGATGGTCTTTCATGATTTTGGTTACTAGTTTGACCATTAGTATGCCCATTACTCTGCATAGGCTGTTTGTTAGCCAATCTTTGCTGAGGGACATTTGAATTTTCCTCTATATGTCTTGTGTTTGTTGGTTGGTGGGTATTCATTCGATCCAAAAAGGATGTTGCCCACCTTTCCATTGTGCTCATTAACTGCTGTCCCATGGCATCTATTAGGCTACCCCACGGATTCATTGGCTGAGTATATGGAATAGTGGATGGTCCAATTCCTTAGCCTCGTCTAATATTATGAACATGTGGTACTTGTTCCGAAGTGCTGGTCTGTTTGACCATAGGTTATGATAAAATGGGTGTTTCCACAGGATGTGTTATCACATTATCCTCGATATTAGGCATTTCTACCTCTCCTTCCATGCCTTCTTCCAAGCATTCATTTTCTCCTTGTCTCCTATGTCTAGCCATTTCAATTAGTCCCACTGGGCGTGCCAAAAATATATGTTGGCTTTTTTGGCTTTCGAAGGTTATTTTTGTAATTGTGAGCGTGCTAGCAAGGATCAATCAGTCCTTACAGAATATTAATTGCCAACCAATTATCAGGCGGTTGTGTTTTAGTTCTTTCAACCTCAATGAAGAAGACTTTTACTGGTGGCTTTACTTAGGAGAATTAACTGACAATGATTAAATGAAGAACAATTGCAGCATTTCATTAAGTAAAAATGAAAGACTTACAATGATCCAATTCAGCCTCGTAGAGGTTTACAGCAACAATCTACTTGAAACTACTCCTATGAACGAAGTGCAGTGCAGGAATTTTAAAGTACAGCAATGTAAAGAACAGGAAATGTAAAAACTGGAAAAGAAATAAAGTTAATAAAACTGGTTTTCTGGATCTGAGTCTGGGGCTTTTTCTGGGGCCTTCTCTGCTATTTATACTTCTCAAGGACAACCATCGAACTACACTTCTAACTGTCAAATCGCTCCTCCATGATCGCTGATTATGTTGCCTTATAGTTAGCTCCACTATGCCATTACCTGCAGTTAGGCTTCCCTTCTGATTTTGAATTTGAATGTGAGTAACCGTTGAAGCCACATCACTTTGCATCTCTTTGCTGATCCAGTGCTACGCAGATCTTGTAAGAACCAATACTAACTGCCACATATACGATCACGATCGAAGACTTGAATAGTCTTCCCGTATTGCCCTTATTTTGCCACGCGTTGAATTGTAATTGGCTTATACAAAATATGTAGCCAACACCACCTCTAAGCAAAAATTTATGAAAAAAATACACTAACCAGTTGACCGGTTAGACATTCGCCACGTCGACCGGTGTTTTGATTAAAGTTCAAAATCCTCCGTTGGAGCACTTGATTAAATGGAGTTTTTACTCAAATTTAATAAAAAAAAAAATACACCATTAAAAATACTCCAATGTATAGTTCGGCGACCTTGGACTAGGCCAGCCACATTCCATTCTTTTTTATTTTTTATTTTTTTATTTTTTCTCCACAGGTTATGAAAACAGACCCAACCACCTAACTTACCTAATTTTACTCCTACATTTAACATTGACAATATCTTTTTTGATTTTTTGTTTTGGCACAAGATAGCAGTTTGTAGGTTGGTAGTTATATTATAAATTACTCACATTGATTCCTAAGTGTCCTCTTCATAATTATTTTTACAGTTATCCAAAGTCAAATTTCTTCAATTAAAAGGTGTAAAATTTTTAGAAATTAATATATGAGTTTAACGCTAAGGTGCCCTCTCCATCTATTTTCTAAACTTTTATATCGATTATTTTTGGAAATTTTGAAAATTTGTTTTTACACAAGAAAGAAAACAATTTGATAGTTGAGAATACTATTATGATATATATATTAGGGGGAGGAGGGGTGGGCTCTGACCAATGAAGCTATCCAAATGGGATGGTTAGGGCCAATTTTATCTCTCATTCAACTTATTACGTGGTTTAGGTCAATTCCTTGTATTCTACAACTGGTATTTTTAGTAGTTCAAGAAGTAAGTTCATGTTCTAGACTTATTCGATAATTATCCAAACAATTAGGTCTTCCTACACCCTCATAGCCAGACTTTCGAAAGTTAGGCCAAATCATTAAAAATTTGATAAAAGTTCAATCAAAATAAAAATTGAGACTTTACATCATATTATGAACTATTTTTAACAAAAATAAAAAGCCCTAATAATCTTAACACATTGGTTTCTTTGTCCAAAATTTTCTTAGTCTGCTTTGATTCTACATATATAGGGGATGAATAGTACAATTTATCTAAAAATAGTCTAAATTGTTTAGTATGACTTCTACTTATAGAATATTAGGTAATAGATTAAATAAATTGAAAAATAAAATTTATTATCTGAATTTCGAGAGATGAGTGCTTTTGGTTTTTATTTTTTATTTTTCACTGTCAGTTCTTAAGATACAATAAGCTATGCCACGCATGATCTTGGATTTTTCAATAACCAAGTTACTTCTACATATTTATTTTGTTGGGTAATTAAAAAATGGCTTTCTTTTACTAACACTTCCAATTTTCTTTACATTTTCATAACTCAATAATAATATTATACATAACTTTCTCATTAATTTTTTTACCACTAGAGATAAAGGTTATCACACTCATCTCATTAATAAATACACATGGACTCATATCTTTGCATTTTGATGATAACAACAACAACAATAATAATTGTTTTATCACACTCATCTCATTAATAAATACACATGGACTCATATCTTTGCATTTTGATGATAATAACAACAACAATAATAATTGTTTTATCACACTCATCTCATTAATAAATACACATGGACTCATATCTTTGCATTTTGATGATAACAACAACAACAATAATAATTGTTTGACCATTTTAATATCTTTTATTTATTTATTTATTTTTATGAACTTTTTGGTTTTGTTTATGAAACTTATTTTGTTTGATGAATAGAGATTCATTGTTTTTTTATGACCTTTTATTTTGTTCATGAATGGAGATTAATTGGAATGCCATGGGGTTGGTGGTGAGTTAATGGTCTTTTTTTTTTTCCGAGTGTAATTGTAAGGTCCTTGTGGCTTATAAATAGTTCCTCTCATCTACTATTTTTTACACCAACTATTCTTTATACTTGAGAAATTACTAGCCACAAAATGGTGTTTTTTTGTGTGGAGCTTTGGGTTCACCATCTTTTGCAGAATTGGCTTGAACCATACGACAAGTGGTCGGGTTGTTGTATCCTGGAGGAAGAAGTCATAGTTTTGTAACTGCTGCATCGGTATTTGGGTTATTCCTACCATAGTAGGCTTGATCTCCTTAACGAAAACGAAATATCCGTACCTCAACCTGATCTATTTGTATCTCATTTTCTTTGCATTATTTATCAATAAAATATAATTCTTCTAATATTTTCACCAACAATTTCAAGGTGATCAACCATAGAACAAGTACCAGAAAAAATCAATGATGGAATTAGAGATCTCAATAAGCCTTTCAAGTTCAAGGCAGTTCATTTTAAGAGGCGGAAAGGAAAAGTTCTTTTTTACCTCAGCCTTTTGAAAGTTACATATGTTCTTACCAAGAAGAACCCAAACAAAATCCCAACCGAGGAGATGAATGATGAAGACTACGAGGCACATGAAACAAAAGTGGCTTCCTATAATACAAATGAGTATAAAATGTCATTTTTAATCTCTTAAATTGTCTTGCTGATCAATTTTATGATTACTATGACACCACTTACACTTTGTCTTCTATTAATTTGTAGCATACTCGCTTGTGTCATATTAACAGTAAATATGTGGGAATCATGAGTAGTTTAGGATTAATTTCCAAAGTGACAAAAAATTTTAAGAAATGTGAAGTTTGTAGTAAAGAAAAAATTACCAAGAGGCCTCATAAAAGTGTTGAAAAAAAATACCGAATTGCTAGAATTATTTCATACTGATTTGTGTGAGTTTGAAGGAATTTTAACTCGTGGTAGTTACCGATATTTTATCACTTTTATTGATGATTTTTCAAAATACAAAAACGTATATTTATTAAAAAATAAAAGTGATGCTTTTGAGAAATTTAAAGAATTCCTTCTTGAAGTGGAAAATCAATTCGGTAAAAAGATTAAGAGAATTAGAAGTGATAGAGGCCGAGAATCTCTAGGATTCAATTCTTTCGTTCAGTCATTGGGAATTATTCATGAGACTACTCCACCATATTCACCTTCATCTAGTGGGGTAGCTGAAAGAAAAAACAGAACGTTAGTTGACTTGACGAATGCTATGCTTATTGATTCAGGTGCTCCCTCAAATCTTTGGGCCGAGGCTATTTTGACAGCTTGCCATGTGATAAATAGAGTGCCACACAAAAAAGACTAGAATTGTACCTTATGAGTTGTGGTGGGGGCATAAACCAAATCTAGGTTATTTGAGGGTTTTGGGTGGTTTAGCTTTTGTGAGGCTTGTAGATCTTAAATGATCTAAATTGGGTGAACGAGCTACCACCTGTGCTTTCTTGGGTATGCATTGCACAGTACAACCTATAGATTTTTTGATATGGAAAATAATATTATTTTGAATCAAGAGATGTTATTTTTCATGAAAATAAATTTCCTTTGAAATATAGAAATAATAGGGATCAAATAATTTCTGAAAATATTTTATTCATGCATAGCTCTTCTACTTCATCTCCAGTTTTTCAAGAACAAGAAAATTCTCAAATCCAACCAAGGAGGAGTAAACGAGCTAGAGTTGAAAAAGATTTTGGCCCCGACTATTATCTTTACAATATGGAAGAAATTCCTCTTACGGTGCAAGAAACTTTATCATCACTTGATGCTATTTTCTAGAGAGAGCTGTAAATGATGAGATAGATTCACTACTTTCAAATAAAACATAGCAGCTAGTGGATTTACCTCAAAGTTGTAAAACTATTGGGTGTAAATGAGTCCTTTGTAAAAAACTTAAACCGGATGGAACTATAGATAAATATAAAGCAAGGCTTGTCGCTAAAGGTTTTAAGCAACAAATTGATCTTGATTTCTTTGATACTTTTTCTTCGGTTACTACAGTTACATCCATTAGACTATTGATAACAGTGGCTGCAATTGATGATTTAAAAAATCATCAAATGGATGTGAAAACTGCATTTTTAAATAGAGATCTAGATGAGGAGATTTACATAAACCAACCTAAGGGTTTTGTGGAACCTGGCCAAGAAAGCAGTGGCATGAGAAATTTGATTCCTGCATGCTTGAGAATGGCTATAAGACTAATGAATGTGATAATGGTTATAAACCTTGATTCCTGCATGAAATTGATAATGAATGTGATAATGATTCCTGCATGAAATTTGATTTCTCCATGCTTGAGAATGATTATAAAACTTGTGAGAATGCACATGTAATTATTAGCCTATATGTAGATGATATATACTTATCTTTGGTTCTAATTTGCATATTATAAATGAGACTGAAAATATGCTTAATAACCACTTTGATATGAAATATCTTGGTGAAGCTAATTTTATTTTGGGAATTAAAATTACTAAGACTAATGATGCATTTTTCTTGATTAGTCACATTATGTTGATAAAATTTTAAAGAAATATATTTTTCTAGATTGTAAACATGTTGCTACTCCTTTTGATGCAAGCATACATTTATCTGTTGTAACAAATGAAAAAGAAGTAATTAATCAAAAGGAATATGCTAGCATGATTTGTAGTTTGAGATATGCTACTGACTGTACTAGACCTGACATTGCATATGTTGTTGAAGTATTTAGCAGATTTACTAGCAAGCCAAGTCGAGATCATTGGCTAGCCATGGGAAGAATTATGAGATATTTATCTAGTACCAAAAATTATGGTTTGTTTTATAATAAGTATCCAGCGGTACTTGAGAGATATAGTGATGCCGATTGGAACACTTTGTCAGATGAATATCTTTCTACCTCAGGTTTTATTTTTACCTTGGATGATGGTGGTATATGTTGGAAGTCTAAAGAACAGACTATAATTGCTAATTTTACAATGGAAGCTGAGCTTATAGCGTTAGATTTAGCATGTGAGGAAGCAAATTGGTTGAGAGATTTGTTATATGAAATCCCTTTTTGGGAAAAACCAATTCCTCTTGTGTTAATTCATTGTGATAGCACTACTACTATTGGTAGAGTGAATAATCATTTTTATAATGGTAAACTATTCGAAGGAAACACAGTAATGTGAGATCCTATTTAAGTAATGGTATCATAACTGTGAATTATGTAAACTCTTGTGATAATCTTACGGATCCGTTAACCAAGGCATGGCAAGAGATAGGGTCTGGAATACATCGAGGGGAATGGGTTTGAAGCCTATAAAATCATAAACCATGTATGAAAATACCCAACCTGGGGACCAGAGATCCTGTAACTAGGTTCAATGGGAAGAACGAATCATATCGTGGTTGTAAAAATGCACTCCTTAATATTTTGTTGTCCATCCCTATGATGTAAGTGCATTTGTCCTGTAATGTTGGAGGGTTGAGTTTTTATACTCTTAATGAAATTTTGTAGCTTTTGTTGAGTGGGGTGTGTAAATTATAGGAACATTCTTGACAGATTTCACCTATGTGAGCATGAAAGTGGGGTCGCTTTCTATGAGAATAAAGCTTATTCTCAAATATGCTTGTGACAACTGGGATGGGCACAAGGCTGTAACGTGCTGGCTATTAAAAGTTCATGTCAACACCTAGATTATTATGTGTGAGGAATAATACTTTATTTCCTCTAAGTAGTCATAGTTCAAGTCTGAGACCACTACTGACTCTGGAGTAGAGGTTATTGTTTCACTAATGAAAGTTCAATGCAGAGCACACCTTCATGATACGTACTAGTCTATCTTTGTTTGGTAATCTCTTTTGTCCTTGTTCATATGAAAATGAGTGGGGGATTGTTGGATCATTTTAATATCTTTTATTTATTTATTTGTTTATTTTTGTGACTTTTTTGGTTTTGTTCATGAATCTTATTTTATTTGGTGAATGGATATTCATTATTTTTTTGGTAATCTTTTATTTTATTCATGAATTGAGATTAATTGGAAAGGTCATGGGGTTGGTGGTAAGTTAATGGTCATTTTATTTTATTTTTTTGGTGTAATTGTAAGGTCCTAATGGCCTATAAATAGTTTCTTTCATCTACTTTTTTTTACACCAACCACCAACTATTTTTTATACTAAGAAATTACTAACCAAAGAATGGTGCTTTTTTTTTTTGGCGGAATTTTGGGTTCACCATCTTGTGCAAAGTTGGCTTAAAACCATACGACAAGTGGTCGGGCTGTTGTATCCTGGAGAGGACAAGTCATAATTGTGACTGTTGCATCAATATTTGAGTTTTTCTTACCGCAGTGGGCTTGATCTTTTTAAAGAAAATGAGATATCCATACCTCAACCTGATCTATTTGTATTTCATTTTCTTTGCATTATTTATCAATAAAATATAATTCTTCTGGTATTTTCACCAACAATAATAATAAATAAATATATAAGTAGTATTAGTTCCTTGTACTTCAATTTATTTTTCTTTTTTTCCCCCAACAAATTCAACATTTTACCAAAAAGTAAAATTTAAAAATACAGGTTGATAGTAAAACCATGGCCCAACCTGGTTGCATAGTCAACCCGTCCACCTAACTGGCGACATGAAGTCAAATACAATTCACTTCACTTCACTTCCCTACCCTATCTAACAACGAAACGACGACGTACGTGCGTTAGTATCTGAGCTTTTACTACACAGTCGTCTCTTCATACACTGGGAAGCTAAAAACATGTGCTTAAGCTTAAGCGCTTAAGCAACACCTCACCTACACGAGAAAAAAGAAGAAGAATAAATAAAATAAAAAAAAGATGTACTTAAGAAGCACTTTTCCAGTATATATACAGAGAGAGGCTGAGAAGACGAAGCACAATTGAAGATTTGCCTTGTCCAAGAAGATGAGACGACAAGTCTTTTATGAGCTTCTTCTTGTTGGGTTTGTGCTTCTGAGTTGTATATTTATCTTCATTGCTCATCCCGAAACTCATTACTATGACTTCATGGTACGTACCCTCTATTGCGCTTACACTCTCTTTCAAATTTGCTCACTAAACTCCATCAACACTATTGTACATTCAGAATTTTTATTCATAAAAATTAAATTTTGGTTCAAATTCGTTCAGTTTACACAATACTAATTCACTTTTCACCACACAATCTCATTTTGGGTATAAATTTGAGAAAATTTTCTAAATTAATAGAATTATTGAAACTCCATTACGGAGGACTTCATCATGGTTTTAAGGTGGGGATTGTGTTTTGGAATGACTTTTTAAATTGTATGAAAAAAATGTAATTGACTAATATATATATATATATATATAACTTGTTTTTATCTTAAATTCTTATTTTGTAATTTTACATTGATACTACTTTTGGCTACATGACAAAAGGCTGTGTTTGGCACATTTTTTTTTTTTTTTGGTTATTATGCCCACAAAAAGATAAAATAGACTAAAAAATTAATAAGATAAAATGTCACATTTAAATCATAATCATTTTATTTTTTCTCTCATAAAAGTCAAAAATGTTAAAAAGTTCATCTCAAATGAGACTTTTTAGTTCTATGCTAAAATAGTCAAAAAGCCAAAAAACCAACCCACATCTAAACAAAGGCTTTGTGTTGGATTTTTGGCTTCTTTTTTTTTTTTCCTAAGCATAAAAATCAAATTTTCAAACAAGACCTAAATATAAATTGATATGTATCGAGTTTTTATCCGTTCAATATCCATACATTCATATATACTGGTGAAAACCAAAATCGCATGCATATCGGCTATTTTTAAGTTTATGATCTTTAATTCTTTTTTTTATTGTTTATAATTTTATTGATATGTTTTTTTCAATTATCCAATATTACAGTTGAGGGAGAAGAATTTTACAAGACTGTGCAACACAAAAAGTATGTTGGTAGTGAACGAAAGTTTTCCAAGACCAGAGATTCATGTTCGAAAAGGAGATATAGTATTTGTGAACGTTCACAATCAAGGATATTATGGTGTTACAATTCACTGGTCTCTCTATTTCTGCCTTAGTAATGAGAAAATGCTTCTAGTCATGACGAACAAATTTTTTATTCAATTTTTTTATTACTGAAAACAAAATTACAGTTCCGATTCGTAACTCGAAATTAGCGTGGCTCGAATGGCCCGACATCAAAATGACGTAGTTTTGATTTTTTTTTTCTTTTTTTTTGCTTTTTTCTGCATATTTTTTTGATGAAGAAGAAGAAGAAAAGGAAGAAGAAGAAGAAAAAAAAAAAATGCAGAGAAAACAGAGTATCTTCAACAACATCTTCATCAACATCATCATCATCAACAAATCTTTTTTTTTTTTTTTTTGATGAACTAATCTTCAGATCTAGATAAAATCCAGATCAACTAAAAAAAAAAATGTAGAGAAAACAGAGTATCTTCATCAACACATCATCAACAGCATCTTCATCAACACATCATCAACAACATCTTCATCAACATCAACATCAACATCATCATCATCAACAACATTCCCCCCCCCCCATCATCTTCAAATCCAGATCAACTAGAAAAAAAAAGAAAAGAAAAAAAAAGTAGAGTTTGAAAGAGGCGATACCCACCGGCGCCGCCACCGGTAGAGAGAGAGACGCCACCTTCTCTTCATCCTCTCTTCCTTCTCTTCCTCCTCTCTTCTCTCTTCTCTCTTCTCTTCGCTCTCTTGCCTCTTCTCTCCTCTGTATGTGAAAGCAATTGAAGCAAGAAAATTATTCACCCAAAAAAACTGAAGCAAGCAAAAGAAAAAGAAAGAAAAAAAAATAGTCAAAATGATGTCGTTTTGGCTATTCGAGCCACTATCGAGCCACATTTCTCGAGCTACAAAGTATTATTGACAAAATTATAAGTCTCATTTGTAATTATTAATGTGAATATTACTATTTTTATCTCTAGTGTTAAGGAAATTAGGTAAGGAATCCGACAACCTATAAATTTTTCAACAAAATTATGCAAATAATCTCTGAAATATACCACTAATTTCATTTTAATTCCTAATTTTTAATTTATTTCAATTAAATCTCTAAACTTCATAGACTAATCTAATATAGTTCATTTCATTAATTGTTATTTAGAAAACATGTGAAAAATACTTATATCAACCTCACATCGAGATATGAAGGTATAGAGAACATTTTAATACATTTATTTATGTTAAATAATAAATACTACCAATTATATAGTCAAAATGTTTTTTTTACTCTAAATCACGGTGCAAAAGGTTGATCTCGGACAATTGTTCAAATAATTATAGAGAATACTTGAGTGCCAAGATAAGTGAAGTTTTAAATTTGAATTTATAGAGAGACGTTAACTTGTATTATAATTTAACTGTTAATATATTAACCAACAAGGTAGGGAAAAAAAAATGATATATAAGGTTTTTATATGTCTTGTTTTGTAAATTGAAAATATATTGTATTTAGTTTTATGACCAATTTTTGTATTTTTATATGTTATGATGGAGTTAGATTGCCATGTGTAATATGTAATAACAATTAACAGCCATGGAGTAAAACAGCCCAGAAATCCATGGTCAGATGGACCAGAATACGTCACACAGTGCGCTATTCAACCAGGAACAAACTTCACATACAAAGTCATATTCTCTGACGAGGAAGGAACCCTTTGGTGGCATGCCCACAGCGACTGGACTCAGAGCAGTGTCCATGGTGCCATTATCATCATGCCTGCACAAGGCACCACTTACCCATTTCCCCAACCAGACGCAGAAAAAGTTATAGTACTCGGTACGCATTCATGTGCTCTTTCTCCATCAAACTCGTACTGGTTTTTTAAAATTTTCACACACCATACACATGTATGTGCATAAATTATTCACTTGTGTTAGATTTTTAGTTGGGATTTTTGTTGAAGTATACGTCTCTCAACTGTTTGATAAAATGCCTCAATGAACAACTGTTTCTTATTACACTGACCTCCCCTTTGGTTTATGACAATTATAGAAACCTCCCCTCTGGTTTCTGAAATTACATTTACCTCCCTTGAGTGGCTTTAGTGTTGACCTTATAGGTACGTTTACCATTTTGTCTCTCGTCTGTCTATAGATATTTCTAAATATCGTGAGATGATACTTTTTCTTTTTTAACAATAATCAAGGCTCCAAATCTCACATAGAACTAACGAATTAATTCTCTAATCACTCCTCACTTTTGTTTTTCTTATATTTTTTTCATTTAATTTTTTTTCCCAATGATCATTAACAATTTTTTTTTTTTGAAGTTTTGAATCCACTAATAGAAATGCAAGTATAACGTTTCTTTTAATGTTTAAAAAATTCTGTTACTACATTTGTATTAATTATTAATTTTCTTCATAATATGGCCATATCGCTCTATTTTAAGGTAGTTTTTGAGCATTTCAAAAGTTTTTTTTTACATATTTCAATAATTTTTTCACACATTTTAATGCGTATTTTGCACGTCCACCAAAACTAATGACAGCCCTTTTGGGTAGTCATTAGCATTTTTCTATTGAGTAAACCTCTCTTGAGTTTTGAAGAAAATATAATAAAACCCACAATTTTGACATAGTCCTCCCTTTTAATAAGCCTAGATGGAATGGAACTAATGCAAATGGTGTGAAGAGACAAAGATAAGCATAGTATATACATGTTAGTAAAGAAGTGAAGAAAACATAATTTTTTTCAGCCATATGATTAATGAATTATTGATGAAAAGGGGTTAATTGTTATGTGAATTACAACCTTATGGAAATTCAGTATAATTATGCCAAACTTATGAAACTTACTGTATTTTCTCCAAACTTCAAGAGAGGTAAAGAGTAAATTACTCTTTTCTATTTTATAAGGCTGAACAAAATGACTGCTAAACATATATGAATATTGATGCACAATCAAATGGAACCCTCGAACCAAGTGAGTTGAGCAATCCTTTGTGTTTTCCCATCAACTCCATTATTGTGATCGATTTCTTTCTTCGGTTCCCTTAACTTAGTCAATCTTCCTTGTGCAATTCCTTTACTTACTTTGCTTTTGTACTTGCAGGAACTTGGTATACTTTTGATGTGAACAAACAGCTCCATTATGATCTCTTTGTGGGTGCAGACTTACCGCGGCCAAGTTCTTTTGTTATCAATGGCCAACCAGAAGGAATCTTTAGTTGTTCTAGCGGTATTTTCTTTAGTGTTTCTGTGGGAGTTTCACTAGAATAAATACTGCATTGACAAAACTAGAAGAGTCTAATCACGATTAACCATTGATTCCGTTACAAAATAATGGTCTGTGCTGTGGAGTCTGATCTGAAAGATTGACCTATTGATAGTAAGCAATAGTAGTCTTGAAAGCAAGGTTTTAAAAAGCAGCTGCAACCGTTACGTAACGTGGTTACTGCCACCTATTACGGCCGCTATAACAGTGTGACAAAAATTCACATGCGTAACAGCCATTTCAGTGTTACGTAACGGCTGTAGCGGTACCGTAATGGCCCATTAGACACTGTTTCAAAATGTGGCATTACGTAACGGTTGCGACGGTATGCACCATGCGTTACCTCCGTTTTTGCATTGTGATTGAGATTCACATGTGTGTCGGCCATAGCGGCTGCCGTAGCGGTCGTAACGGTGCTATAACGGCCTGTTACACACCATTACGTAATGGTTCCGAACTGTTTCTTTCGAAGAAAAAAAAAAACTAAAAATGGGGGAAGAGTATAAAGAGAGAAGAGGGAAGATGAAAAGGGAAAATGGAGGAGTAAGAGAGAGAAGAGGGAAGATTATGTTATTGATTTGTTGAACCTATAAGACCTATGCTATTCTATTCGGCTGCTATCACTCAATCATTTTGTTTGTGTGTCTATCTATATATTGTTTGAAAATAATAATAATAAGTGTGGTCATTATCTATTTGGCTTGATTAATATATGTATATATATATATATATATATTTAGACTCTTATTTATTCTCATACTTTTGTCATTGTCTATCTTATATATAATAGTTAGTGATTGCTTTTTTTATAAAATATACATGTCAATTTTTTTTGATTATTTTATTTTATTTTTATTTACAGGTTATCCAAAAAGAGAATGAATATTCAAGTGACCCAAAAAAAAAAAAAATTCTTTATAGCTTATTTTTTAATTTTTATATGATTAAATTAGCATGTATAATTTATTTTTTAAAACTATTCAAGTTAAAATTTGCATATGCTTCCACAAGTATAATAATTAAAAAAATAATTTTATACATCTAAGTCCAATAAATTTTTTTTTGCCACAAGTGTAATATAGATTTATGACATATAAAGTCATTAATTATTAAAATAAAATGTAAAAAACTTAGTTTATAGTGATTTAAAAATATGAAATATATTGGATCATACGTAAAAATTTACAAAAATTGATTTATTTTAAAACCCAATAAATATGATTGTAGGGAAAACAAAATCTGCATATCGGTAAGTTTTTTTTTTAAATTGTGCGAAAAATAAAAAAATTCACGGTTCCAATTGCTGCAACTGTTACGCTACGACTTTTACATTCTGTAATCGCAACCGCACCACTGTTAACGTTACGGCGACTGCAACCACTTTTTAGAACTTTGCTTGAGGGTGACCAACTCCAAATGGTATCTTCATTCAGAAAACAAAAAAAAAAACAAAAAAAAGGGGGTGTGGTATTGAAGTTACCCATCCCCACATACTTTGACATTGTTGGATATTTCTTCACTAGAAAAATATTTGTGCCATAACTTTGTTGGGAATTCATGCGAACAGCAATTCTAGAGTTAAAATGCCCACTGGTGCTCCTTTGTTTTAAAATGATTGGAAACCATTGTTTGGAAATTGGACATGCTTTCGGACACATTTATAGTTTTATTTTTTATTTTTATTTTTTTTAAACTTTTAGAAAGTTGATTTGGGGTTAAAATAAAATATAAGAAAATAAAGAGGGAAAAGTAGGAAAAATTAAAGACATATCCACATATACATCGATGTCTCTCATATCTATGTATGCTAAATTTATATTCATATATACATAGTAAATAAAAGTATATTAAAAAAATATATAACTAATTTTTAATTTTTTTTTTCCGTATTCCCACTGTGTCCATATCCTAGTTGTCACTCTTGTGAAACCCTTGCATATACAGTAGTCATGTGCTGAGATGATTATACATGATCTTACCGTGAATTTGGTATCATGTGATGGAGACTCCTCAAAGTGGGAAGTGTTTTACTGTATTTTATGAGAAAACGCTATACTTTAGGAGAGCTGTTGTATTTTGAATTGTCAAAATTTTTACACTGTTTAAATTTGAATTTATATTGGTATCTTTGTCTTTTCTTTTTCTTTTCTTTTTTCTCGGCACTTCATTCTTTATCTTAGGCAACAGAATTTTGCCTTTGAAGTTGTAATCTGGCTTAAAGTATTCACAAAGTGTAATAATAGATCATTGCACTTTCAAAAATTCAATCCCTTTTAATAAAGGCCAAAAAGTATGTGGCAGATGCATAATAATATCATTTGCTGACGTTTATTTTTGTGCTGCAGAAACTCAGTATCGATTGTTTGTCAATTATGGCAAGACCTATCTTCTCCGTCTAATCAATACAGCTGTGAGCTCGGAATTGCTCTTTGCAATTGCTGATCACAATGTCACAGTTGTAGGAATGGATGGGAACTGTGAATGTACTACTCACAGCAAATCAACCTCTTGGTTACTACTATATGGCAATTAGACAATATGTTACCAACGGTTATCCCGATGTTTATCCTCCTAATACAGCGATTGTAGAGTACAGAGGCAACTATACTCCCCCATCTTCCCCTATCTTTCCCTCCGAGCTTCCTTCTTACATAAACATCACTCAAGCAAATGCGTACTTGGCCCGTCTAAGGAGCTTAGCCAGCAAAGAACACCCTGTATCAGTGCCAATAAACATAACTCACCCTATGTATATAGTTGTTTCCGTGGCAGGGATCCTTTGCAACGAGAGTCAATGCGAAATTGGAATGCAGATGGGTTCGGCCATGAACAACATGACCTTTCTAAACCCAAGTACTGATGTACTGCTCGCCTACTACCGGTATGCTCCATTGTTCTTTTGCCTTTTACTTTCTTGTTTTCTCTCCGATATATATCTATATTTTACAGTTACATTACTACAAGAAGCATGGGGCAATGAAAAGGAATCTTAAATTAATTCAACATAATTTGAAAATGCTAATTTTTACGTGAGGTAATATTTTTACTTTTCTCATTTGTGTGGCTTACTTGTGATTTGTGGCTGACCATCTTTTGGCTGCATGTGTAGTCTTCTTTTATTTTGACACAGCTTTTCTTTCTCTACAGCATTACACATATATATATGTATATATTATTTGTTTATTTAAAGGGGCAACTTGAGCTCATGGACAACACAAGCTCAACTTGGGCTTAGATCTTTTAGTCTAACGCTGCCAATAGCAACTTCACAGTTCTTCTGTTCTGTCACCACTAATAACAATTTTTTTTTTATGCCTCTATGCAGAAACATATCTGGGGTTTACAGTGCTGATTTTCCCGACTTCCCATTGAACTATTATAACTTTACGGGTGATAATTTGCCGAATAGCACTGCTATACCAACCATAGCAACCAAGGTGGAGATGTTGAACTACAATGAAACAGTGCAAGTAGTGTTCCAAGAAAGCAATGTCCTGCGCGGAGCAGAGAACCATCCAATGCTCATGCATGGATACAGCTTTTATGTGGTTGGGTCAGGGCCTGGGAATTACGACAATGTGAGCGACCCGAAAACATTTAACTTGGTTGATCCACCGCAAGTGAATACCTTTCGTGTTCCCTAAAATGGATGGGTTGCTATCAGGTTTCAAGCAAATAATCCAGGTACATTCTTGATTTAAAAGGTTGCATTTATTTTACGGATTTGGAAACCAACCACTCTATATCAAAGTCTCGCAGTACTTACATGAGTACAATTGGCCTTAAAGTCTGCCATTCCTTGTAAATTTGCTCTTGAAACCTTTAGAACAATAGAGTAATACTACATTGATACCTATTGCTTTAAAACTAAAACCCCCAAAATAGGTTTTAACTACAAAAGTGTTACCGCCCACCCCTGAAGTTTTAAGTAACCCATAGTGCTTGAGCACAAGGTCACTTATTTAACTAATTATAAGTTATTCTCAAAATAATTTGGGTGCCTAAGTGCTCATATTTTCAAAGTAGCTCTGTTCCCATTTTATCTTTATTGCACAATGATCTGAATCTAAGATATTATTGACCTAATTGAGCAGTTTGTTGATGACCCTTAACTTTTCTCGTCCTGGTGGGCACAGGATCCTCTATCCCAAATCCATGTCCTTTTGTCTCAAAACAATCACATCAGTTGGATAATGATCTAATGACTTGAGTGTTTCGGGACAAGGGAACAAAGGAATTTTGGAGATAACAGATCCTTTACCCTGCCAGTGCACCTCATAACCTTTTAATATTTTCCTATGAACCCAATGAATCTCTCCTTATTCCTATGAGCACGGATTGGATACTATATGCAAAAATACTATTATATTCTATCTCCTTCTATACCCTTTGCAATATATGAATTTTGAAGTCTGGACGATGTGGAAAACTTTTGTCTTACGACTTAAAAATAAAAGATCCATCATAAAGAAAGAAACGAAAAGCAATTTGGTTGGCCACTTCTAGTTGTTCTTGAGCTTGTTTGGGCTGTGAACAACAAGGATCAAGTATTGCCTGCCTAGTATCACATTCGAAATTTTAACTGCACTTTTGGTGTGTGTCGTATGCATCAAAAAAGTTTCAAATGTCAAGGACGAAATTGAACATGGATGATTTTGGCAGGTGTATGGATGTGGCATTGTCACGTGACTCGTCATCTTACCTGGGGTTTGGTAACCGCTTTTATCGTGAGAGATGGTGGCGCTCCTGAGACAAGTATGCTCGATCCCCCCCCCTTCCATGCCTTCTTGTGCAAGTCCATTTCGTAATTATATCCATGAGTTCCAAAACTCGGAAAAAGAGCTCCCATTGCCAGATGAGTAATTGACTTGGGGTTGGTTCAGATTAGAAGAAAAAGACTTCAACTTGATTTTATTAGTTGCTGGATTTGATATAAACAAATCTTTGACGGATTTGTGAACTTGTATTGAATTTTAAAGCATTTGTACTTGGTGACATTGAAGTTGTTATGCACTAGAAAGTTGTTATACATCTGAATTTTAAAGCATTTGTACTTGGTGACATTGAAGTTGTTATTCACTAGAAAGTTGTTATACATCTATTTTTGTATTTCTTTGGAATCAATGAGGTGGTCATAAATTATTGTGTGTATGGTATGATATCATATCTTTTCTTCAAGTCATTGGACATTTCACTAATGCTAACCAAAGGTGGCTTAAAAGCTTGTGCTCCCAAATGAGGTAATATATGACCAGTAAAGAATGAGGTTGAATCTGACCTCATTGAAAGCAGCAATGATGTTACAATGATCATATTTTTGTACTCCATGTCTCAAATTGTTAGTCATTTTTCACTATTTCAAACATCTTAAAAAATAATTTATATTTTTTAGTTTACTATTTTTTCAACAATTTTAAAGACTATTTACAAGAATTAATTGAGATCTTTTACAAAAATACATTATATATTGACCTAATTAAAGGTTATGAATACTGAAAATACACTAACAATTTGGAACTGAAGGAATACCATACTTGGTTTGTCTTGTAAGTTGATATCATTGCAGTAAAAACAATAGACATAGAGTAAGGTGTGATAGGTGACGATTCACATTGACGCAACGGAATAAATCACATAAGGTTAAATATCGTTCTAGTAGACGAACAAAATCATTGAATCTACAAGGAAGAAAAAAAAATTCAAGAACTGAATTATATTGCATCAAAGATGATTTGCCCTAAGGTGTACATGTGTATTTATAATAAACTGAACCCTAATTAAATAAGGAAATAAGGAATTAGGATAATTCCTTACTAGCCACGAAAATAAATAGAAAATTACAAAAAAATAGAAAATATGAGTTAAGCCCAAATTTGCATACTAGGAAACAATAGAAACGTGCCAATATAGACGGCGCTAAAAACAAACTTTCCAAAATAAAGTTATTCCCAAAATGAAACTTTTCTAATACGGCAAAATCACTAATTTAAAGGCCTAAACGAAGGAATTTGGCTAAAATTCACCGTTCGTCATCACCAAGAACGATAATGACTTTGATTTAATACGCCGTTTCCAATCAGACTATCAAATTTGAGACAATTCCGTGCTTGTCCCGAAAGTGCCGCTATTGCTCTGAATTTGATTTCTTTCTTGCCTTTTAGCGGGTCTAATTGTTCCAAAAAAATTTCGACTACTTGTTCTACATCACACATGATATATCAATTATGTTATATAAATATGATTATTGTAATAGTATTGTATGATGTACACAAACATAAGAGTAAGGTGTGATATCTTTTGATTAGTGGTTGTAAGTTACAACTTGTCTCACATATTCGACTGTATTTCCACTTGTATTGATAGCAATGCTGCATCACTGATTGGTGCTGGCCTCTGTGTATGAATAGTAGTTAGTTATAAAGGGGGTGAGAGTTGTTTTATCTGTTTTTTACTCATCATTAGGAAGAATCTAACAATCTCATTTTTTGGAGAATATAAATAATAAAATAATTTTTTTAATAACTTCAATTTTTTATCAGCTAATAATTAATAGTTTGTCATGAAAAATGTTAAACATAAATAAATAAATATATTGATACATAATAATATGCGGTAATGAAATTTTTGCAATTATAAATCATAATGAGTTTTATAACTTTCAGGTTATCCAAAAAAAATTAAATAAATAAATATAAATGACATTCGAATCATCACTTACTTGACAATTTAAATATTTGTATACATTTGAATTATAACATCATTTCTTGCATAAATTCAGGACTTTATAACATAGCCAGAAAATTACAATAAAAACATTTTGTTCTTTTCTT
This sequence comes from Camellia sinensis, assembly GCF_055761805.1. NCBI lineage: Eukaryota > Viridiplantae > Streptophyta > Magnoliopsida > Ericales > Theaceae > Camellia > Camellia sinensis. The sequence goes on from NC_138966.1 coordinate 106,002,321, forward strand.
TATTTTAATAAAAAAACCCAACATTTCTTGACATGGCATGCCATAATTAAGGGTGTACATGTATAATTAGATATATGAAAATAAGGTGTGTACACCTCATTTGGTGTGCTATGATGAAGATTTAAGACATCAAACCTTTAATTGTTCATTTTTAAAAATTTAATAAGTTGAATCTAAATGAAGGGGAAAAAAATAAATAAATCAATTTATTTTTTTAAAAAAATAATAATAATAGGACAACTGCAAAGAATAATTTGAACAAGAAAAAAATAGGTGCCATAGCTTCAAATAGACATTGACACCCATTTCTATGTTTACATTATATAATAATAATAATAATAATAATAATGATAATAATAATAAGACTATATATACAAAACTAATTACAGAACGAATCATATAAAACAATCTTGACCATATATGTAAGATGGTGGAATCCATCATAAAATATACAATTTCACTCAGATTATTTCACCTATATTTTATGTGTTAATTCTGTGATCGGCTCTATATCCATAGGCTTATTGATATTATAATAATATTGCATAGATTATCAACATATGGAGCATGCATGAATGTGATATTGTTAATTAACTCGACAGTGAAATGGACCTGTACTTATGAACTTATGGCAAGGGTTTGACATTCGGACCATATTTGATTCACTCCATTGACCATATGGTACTACCAAATGTTGCATGCAATTTGAATATATTTATACATTTATATACATAGAAGAATTTTATAATGCATACCCCCTTATGATATACGCATTTAATTATGCCACACACCTTTTTAAGTGTTTCCCTAGATTAATAATAAAAAAAATGTTATAAATTCTAAATTTTCTATCAAATAAATGATTAAATGTCTGACATAGATGTAAAGTTTACAAAATTGCGAACCCACACTCATATGAGACATTTGGCCATTTATTTAATAAAAAATTTGACATTCCTACCATTATCTAATAATAAAGTTGTTGATTACATGCACGGGTCCCATTAATGTTTTCATACGATTGATTTCTATGATTTGCAAAAACTGTGCAATTCTTCAATTGTATGAATTACTTGACTTGCCAACTACCTCATTTATCAATAGGACTTGGGCTTGTTTTATAATGGGTTAAATAATTGAAAAGATTTTTTAAAATTAGTATAAATTATAAACATACCTTTTAAAGTTTGATTAAAATACAAATTACTCTTTGTAGTTTTAAAAATTACATTTCACTCCTAAGATTTCTAATTTCATAATAAATCGCTCATTTTATTAATAAATTATCAAGTCAATTAACAGTTTCTAATGATGTTAGAAATATGTTTCGATTAATAATTTAGGTAATTTTATTATTGTATAGGAGAACAATTATGAATTTCGTTTTTTTAGTTAATTCTGTTAATAAAAAAATACTAACAAAGAGGTATTTGTAATTTTACAAACCACAAGGGCGCAATCTGTATTTTAAGCAAACTTCAAGGGATGTATTTGTAATTTATCCAAAAAATTATAAAAAAATTAATTTCTTCTTTTATTTTTTTTTTCATTTCTTTTTATAAAAAATAAAAAATAATTAAAATAGTCAATTCTCTCAAAACAATCCTTATTTTAAGATGAAAAGTAAATCTTTTAGTTCAATCTTAATTAATATATGTAATTTGTAGATGATTTGTAAGTGATTATGAGTATTCAAAATCTATTTTGCAAAAGTGGGTTCAATATGACGACGAAAGTTGTATAACTAGATCAAGGCTAAAAGCCTTACACAACCCAACAGGGGGATTACAAACCCAATTGGGGGGGAGAACTCCGTTAAGAAAGGCCCTCGCAAGAAGTCCATAAAAAGGAAAAATTACATTGGATAGCCATAGTGCGAATATCTTCAATGATAGGAGCACAGTCCCAAGGAGGATCATCCTTTGAGACACACAAACAGATCACAACTTTGTTATCTCCTGCAATTTCCACCTGAGATAAATTGAGGGACCGGGCCATTAGACACGCCCAACAAATTGCTAGCTTCACCCTGCATGATTGAACCCACTTCCTCAAAGCGAACAGCTCCGTCCACAAGCGAGCCTCTGCTATCTCAGATAATCACAGCCATTGAGGCTCTTGATGAACCAGGACTGAGGGCCATGTCACAGTTAGCTTTCAACTTCCCCTACTGAGGGGGAGTCTACGTTCTTGCCATAGTTTGCGGAGTTCTCCAATGATTGGAATTAGGCTGATTGGGTTGTAGCACCGTCGCATGTTCGCAAAAGTTCTTTTCAGCTTTGAAGGTCACAAAGCAGAGGTCAATGGGATGGTGGTTGAAGACAGAGTCATTCCGACATTTCCAAATATGCCAAGCCAGCCACAACAGCTTACAAAAATACTCCTGTCTATTAGACGTGTTCTGCATATGGTGAAACAAATCGCAGGTCCAATGTTGGATTGAAACAATGGTTCCAGAGCTGAGATTGATGCTTAAATTGCTCCTAAACCACACAGCCCTCGTCCAATCACAGCCGCACAACAAATGCTCCACTGTTTCAGATTCCAAATGGCATATGGGACATACCTCATCCTTTGCACAATGACGTCGGAATATGTTAGCTTTGGAGGCCAGCAGATTATTGCATACCAGCCACCAAAAATGTCGAAGTTTAGAAGGAATCGGTAAAGTCCACAAGAATTTCCAAAACAAATCTGGTATTTGAAACGAAGAGATGGCCTGTCCTCACTTAGACTCTGTTGATATGTAATTTCCGTACGGTACCCGGACTTAACTGAATAGATACCTTTCGGATCATGATGCCAAATCAAACGATCAACTTGTTCTTCAATCGCAATGGGGATTGAAGTGGGTGAAAATTAATCAAGTCTTGGTGCTAGGCCCAATGCAATACTCACTCCAAGGTGGAGCTTGGTCGGACCTCGGCCCTATGGCCAACACTTGCTCCGAAGTAAGACAATCATAGGACTTCGGCCCATTGTACGAGCGTCACTCCAAAGTGGGTCGAGCAACATGGTGGACCTTCTGGATGGACAGAACCACTCCGAAGTGGGTTGAGCAACATATTGGACCTTCTGTATGGACAGAACCACTCCGAAGTGGGTTGAGCAACATATTGGACCTTCTGGATGGACAGAACCACTCCGAAGTGGGTTGAGCAACATGTTGGACCTCCTGGTTGGACAACCGTTCTAGAGCAGACCAACTTAGAGAAGGCCAATTCACTGAAGATCTTTCTTGGGTCCACTAGAGACAAACAACTCTGCTCCTCTCCCTCTGTATGAACATAACGTGGAGACATGGAGGTGCAGAGGGACAAGGAGCATATATGACAGACCTGCGTCTGAATGGCAGGCGGAGTGGTCGTCCTCTTCCAATGAGAGATGTCCGCTAATGAGACAAACAAAACAGACCTGCACCCGAGTGTCAGGCGGAGTGGTCGTCCTCCTCCAATAGGAGACGACCACGAATAAGACACGTTGGACAGATGGCGGAGAGAGAAGGACTTGAATGACAAACAACCTTCTCCTATAAAAGGTGAACACTATTCACTCAGAAGGGATCCGAAAATGGACACACTCAACACATATACTCTTTGTATTCTCTCTTTTTCCTCTCCCTGAGTCCCTGACTTTACCATCGGAGGGGTTTCTGACCAAACCCCGGTCGGGCAGCCTCACCGTTTGTTACTCTGTGCAGATCTTCAATTCCCGGAGCACGGTGTTCATCCACGAAGTTCAACCCTTCTTCATAGTGCAGAAATCACCCCCGCACAATTGGCACCGTCTGTGGGAAAACCACTGTTTGTTTCGTGACGACCTCCGGCGATGGGAATCGAAGATACACCCCATTCTGGGCTAGCAGAGAGGACTCCAATGACAGAGAGAACCAAAGATAACGGTCCAGCATTCCCTAGAAGGCATGAAGACCTTGCAGACCTTAACGAATAGAGCACCGATGTAGTAGAGCAACGTCATGTCATCGTCGGCGAGTCACCCCAACATAGCTCCCTTGATAGAGACAACCGCGACCAAAGGGAGAGAGTACCACACTGTTCTATGACAAGCTCTGGTGAGGGGAACGAAAGAGATACCTTTGTTGCCACTGTGGAAAAGGACTTTGTTGACAGAGAAGACAAAGGATAACAAATTAACACTTCGAAGAGTGCCGAAAAACTAGATCTGCGCTAATGGATATAGAGAGACCAGATCTGCACCGACAGATGAAGTCTAGACACGACGTACACCACTGTACTATTGTTTAGTCGTTCTAATGCCTCATTCTAAAGGACTCCGATGAAAGAGATGATGATCGATAAAGGACTATATTTTATGAAAGTGTTGGAGGACCAGATCTGCATCGAAGAACAAAGTCCAAATACGATGGAACACCACCGCATCATTGTTACTGACTTGTCTCATCATCTAGACGGAAGGATTCCAATTGGAGAAGACGAATGATAAAGAACCAATAATCCTAACAGTGTCAAAATACTAGATTTGTATCAATACTATTCAGTTGTCCCACCGACTAGACGGAAGAACTCCAATGATGGAGAAGACGAATGACAAAGGATAGATGCTCCTGAGTCTTCTGAAATATGAGATCTGTATTGACGAAACAAAGTTTAGATGTGGTGAAGCTCTACCATATTCTCGCAATTGAGTTGTTCCATTTATTGGAAGGAAAGACTCCATTGATGGAGAAAACAACAAACAAGGGTATGGTACAACCAAAACATAAGTTTGGGTTAATCCCAGCCGACTACATTGATGTGGGCCTAACAAAGGTCTAGGCCGATCCCAGCCGACCACCTTAGTGTGGGCCTAACAAAGGTCTGGATCGATCCCAGCCGACCACCTTCATGTGGGCCTAACAAAGGTCTGGGCTGATCCCAGTCGACCACCTTGACGTGGGCCTAACAAAGGTCTGGGCTGATCCCAGTCGACCACCTTGACGTGGGCCTAACAAAGGTCTGGGCTGATCCCAGTCGACCACCTTGACGTGGGCCTAACAAAGGTCTGGACCGATCCCAGCCGACCACCTTAGTGTGGGCCTACCAAAGGTCTGGGCTGATCCTAGTGGACCACCTTGACGTGGGCCTAACAAAGGTCTGGGCTGATCCCAGTTGACCACCCTGACGTGGGCCTAACAAAGGTCTGGATCGATCCCAGCCGACCACCTTAGTGTGGGCCTAACAAAGGTCTAGGTTGATCCTAGTTGACCACTTCGATGTGGGCCAAACAAAGGCCACTCCAATATAGGCCGAACAGAAGCTAGGTTGAACCTAACTGTCCACCCCAAAGTGCGACGAACAAAGGCCACTCTGAAGTGTGCCAAACAGAAGTTAGATCAAAGCTAGTCCTTCACTACGAGGTGGGTTGAATAGAGGCCACCCAACGTAGGCCAAAAAGAAGATAGGTTCAACCTAGCCGTTTACTCCAAAGTGTGCCGAACAAATGCCACTCCGAAGTGGACCAAACAAGAGCTAGGTTTAACCGAGCCCTCTACAATGAAGTCTGAACAGAAGCTAGGTCAAAGCTTGCTCCCCACTCCAAAGTGGGATAAACAGAAGCGTAACCGAGTCAAGTAACGGCCGAACAATGATGATCGATTGGGGGCAAGACAACTAATTCAATTAAGGCCAAACGGGAAATCTCGCAAGGTTTCCCTATTATTGCTCGACTGGAAGAGCAACTCAATTTTTCAAAGGCATAAGGCGAAGTCTAGCCGAACAACGAACAATGTAGGGCTACATCCTTGTTGCTCGGCTGGGGGCAAACAACATAAACATGAAGAAATTGAAAGTTCGAGTTACAAGTCCAACACTTAGCAAATTTCGAAGATACTTTATTAACTTAAAGTTTCATTACAAAAGGACCTCAGCCTAACGAAAGTGATACGAAGTGGAAGAGCTACAAAGAGGGATGAACAACAGAGGTTGGTTAGACGCTCAACGCCCACTTCGAAGTGGGCCGAGCAACAAAAGTTGGTCAAACGCCCAACACCCATTCTGAAGTGGGCCGAGCAACAAAAGTTGGTCGAACGCCCAATGCCTGGGTTGAGCAATAGAAGTTGGACAGACGCCCAATGCTTCGACCGAGCAACAACGGTTGGTGATCAGACACCCAACGACTGGGCCGAGCAGCAGAAGTTGGTTAGACACCCAATGCCTAGGCCGAGCAACAAAGGCTGAGCAATGAAAGTTGGTTGGATGCTCAATGCTCACTCCGAAGTGGACCAAGCAACAGTGGCTGATTGGACGCCTAACATCCACTCCAAAATGGACCGAGCAAAGGAAGCAAGTCAAAACTAGCTAAGCAAGACCAAGTTTCATAGCTCGAGTAAACAACCAAAAGATTGACAACAAACAAAGTTGGAAGTGCAACATTCTACCAAATAAATACACTACAAACAACAAGCAAATGTCAAAGGAGTGCAGTGCCCGACGAGAGTCAATATTATCGAAGTCGATACCAAGACTATAACGACTATGTGCTAGACAACTCTCAAGATAAGAGGTGCTAACATTGACAGTAGCTTGGTGGTAGAGAAACCGAATTAAAAAATGCAAACTCGCAACGCCAAAGCTGCTAGGGCCGACCAAGCAACTCGGTGTTGAAAAACAAAAATTATGCAAACAAGCTGCTACGGCCAACTAACTAAGTGACGGACAATCCTTAAGCTGAAGGTAAAACGACCGACTAATATATGAAGAAACGAGCTGAACAAATGGACGTGTTAATCATGTCCAAACAAGAAAATGGTGCATGATCCGCATGACCAAGCAATGTTAGCAAGCTATGCTTCGAGACCGAGTACAGTGGAGGGGCAGGACTTGGTCGACCAAGCATTGAGACCAACACCAATTTATCTCTTACAAGTAGGACCGAGCAAAAAGATAGCGAATGTCTTTCAAATTAGAACAAAGCTGTGATAAAGCACACTTGGCCTGCTTTGAAGCTTCGCTGTGTTGCTCGGCCCAATCGACGAACACTGCAAAAATATATATATATATATATACTATTCTGCATATATATTTTTTTCAAGTCAAGCAATGACGCTCAGTCGACTGAGAAAAAAAAAAAAAAAAAAAAACACCAAGCTAGACAATTACGAGGCTAGTGAAGACACATTTAGTTTGGGGGCACAACCGAGCTACAAAACCTTGGGCAGACGCATACGTTAGACCGAACAATAATTTTTAATCTAGCTCATGGAGCTCAAATTAAGTTGTGATCACCCAAACTTCGAAGTTGGTGACAGAATTGGCTTCCGCTTCGCCAAACGTAAGCGCAAGCCAGGGGGCAAATGAAGTGGGTGAAAATTAATCAAGTCTTGGTGCTAGGCCCAATGCAATACTCACTCCAAGGTGGAGCTAGGTCGGACCTCGGCCCTATGGCCAACACTTGCTCCGAAGTAAAACAATCATAGGAGTTCGGCCCAATGTACGAGCGTCACTCCAAAGTGGGTCGAGCAACATGGTGGACCTTCTGGATGGACAGAACCACTCCGAAGTGGGTTGAGCAACATATTGGACCTTTTGTATGGACAGAACCACTCCGAAGTGGGTTGAGCAACATATTGGACCTTCTGGATGGACAGAACCACTCCGAAGTGGGTTGAGCAACATGTTGGACCTCCTGGTTGGACAACCGTTCTAGAGCAGACCAACTTAGAGAAGGCCAATTCACTGAAGATCTTTCTTGGGTCCACTAGAGACAAACAACTCTGCTCCTCTCCCTCTGTATGAACATAACGTGGAGACATGGAGGTGCAGAGGGACAAGGATCATATATGACAGACCTACGTCTGAATGGCAGGTGGAGTGGTCGTCCTCTTCCAATGAGAGATGTTCGCTAATGAGACAAACAAAACAGACCTGCACCCGAGTGTCAGGCGGAGTGGTCGTCCTCCTCCAATAGGAGACGACCACGAATAAGACACGTTGGACAGATGGCGGAGAGAGAAGGACTTGAACGACAAACAACCTTCTCCTATAAAAGGTGAACACTATTCACTCAGAAGGGATCCGAAAATGGACACACTCAACACATATACTCTTTGTATTCTCTCTTTTTCCTCTCCCTGAGTCCCTGACTTTACCATCGGAGGGGTTTCCGACCAAACCCCGGTCGGGCAGCCTCACCGTTTGTTACTCTGTGCAGATCTTCAATTCCCGGAGCACGGTGTTCATCCACGAAGTTCAACCCTTCTTCATAGTGCGGAAATCACCCCCGCACAGGGATGATACAGATTTCGCTAACCTCCTCAGGTGAGACCACCTGTTACAGCACATCTTTCTGCCAACATTTAGAATTGGGGTTGATAGCATCGCTAACGGTAACTAAAGGGCATCCCGTGGGTTTTCGAGATTTCACGTGGAAGTCTTAAGATGCTCTGACCCATTTGTTGTCCCAGAACTTGATGGATTTCCCACTAACCCCCCGGTTTAGTACCTCATGACCTTCCAAAATACTAGTCCAAGCCCACGATGCCCGAGGACCTTTTTTGGCATTCCAAAAATCTGAAATAGGATAATACCTGCCTTTAAAAAATTTAGGACAAAAGGAATCGGGATATTTGCACAACCGCCAACCTTAACGGGCCAACAAGGCTTTATTGAAAGATCGAAAATCCTGGAATCCCATTCCTCCTTGGAGCTTGGGCATGGTCATCTTCTCCCACGCGGCCCAATGAATGCCTTTGCTCTCAGGGTCACCTTTCCACGAGAAGTTGCTCAATAGCGAATTTAATTCAACATATAACTGTTTTGGAAAAAGGAAGCAAGCCATTACGTAGGAGGGAATAGCTTGGGCAACCGATTTGAAGCTTGTCACACACCTTCTCTATAATGAAATTGTAGGTCTCACGTTTGGATCTTTCCTAACAAGTTGGTAAACCCAAATATCTTGAATCTGGTTGAACAGGGGCAATGCGCATGACATCACAGACTTCTCTTTGAAGCTCTGCACTAGTGTTAGCTGAGAATTGGATTCCTGACTTTTCAAAGTTAATTTGTTGGCTCGAAGCGCGACCGTAAACATCTAAAATTCTGAGAATTTCTTGACATTGAACCGCATCCACTTTGAGAAACAAGAGAACATTGTCGGCAAAGAAAAGACGTGATAGCATTGGGTAACCTCTACTAAGTTTAATGCCAGAGAATCTCTTTTCTTCCAAGCTCTGTTGGAGGAGTTTGGATAAAACCTCTACCACAAGGAGAAATAGGTAAGGAGAAAGAAGGTCCCCTTGCCGGATGCCTCTAGAAAGTGTAAAGGTTGTTCACTCAACCCCATTCACAATCACGGAAAAAGTAACCGTGCACACACATTGCATCACCCAATTAATCCACATTTCATGAAAGCCTATCTTATGCAAAACCTCTTCCAGAAAATCTCATTGGACCTTATCATAGGCTTTGTTGAAATCAAGCTTGGAAGTCATGTCCGACTGTGTGCCCCTTTTGTGCAATTTAAGATAATGAAAAGCTTCATGGGCCAAAAATGTTGTTTTGGCCTACTGGGTTGGAGAAACAATCACTCCCAAAACTTTCTTCAAGCGAATCACCAGAACTTTGGTAATGATTGTGAGTGTAAAGTTGCATAAACTGATTGGTCGGAAATGCAAAAACATTTCAGGTGTCGTAACCTTTGGGATTAAAACCAAGTTAGTTTGGTTTAACTCGTTCAACAGCAACCCAGTCTCAAAAAAATTCCGAACTGCTGTACATACATCCTTCCCAATCACACCCCAATACTAATGGTAAAAGAAACCAGGGTACCCATCTGGTCCAGGTGCTTTAAGAGAACCCAATTGAAACACTACAGATTTAATTTCATCGTCCGTCATTGCCCTGGTTAACTGCAAATTCATCTCGGTAGTGATAACACGATCCACCACGCTTAAAGCTTCCTCCATGTCACGATTTGTCGTAAAAGAAAACAAGTTGGTAAAATGGTCATACAAATGGATGTTAATTTGCTCATCTGAGTCTAGCCATACCCCATGGGCATCCTTGAGGCGCACTAATTGGTTTCTTTGTCTGCACTAGTTGAGTGTTGCATGAAAAAATGCCGTGTTCTTATCCCTGTAAGATAGCCAATTAACCTGAGGCCATTGATAGATAAACATCTACTCTCTTAACAGGTACTCCTACAGTTGGGACTGGATGGAAATTTGGTTCTGACAATTCTGAGGTGTGGGGGCAAGTCTGGAGATGAGCCAGTTTAATTTTACACTTTGCAATCTACTTCTTGTTATTGCCAAATTCGTGCCGACTCCAAGATAATAATTCATTGTGACATGACTCCAAACGGTGGACCAATCGGAACATAGGGGAATCAAAATTTGGTGATGCCTAAGCAAGCTTGATGACTTCCCCACAATCCGGATTGGATGCCCACATAGATTCCAATTTAAACACTCGAGGAACTCTTTTTGGTGGGACACAATATTTAACAACAAGCGGACAATGATCGAAGCCAATGATGCTCTCATGGAACACTTGTGCATAAGGAAAACGATCCCTCTATGCCACTGAGGCAAAAGCTTTGTCCAACCTCTCACGAATATTGGCATCCCCAATTTGGTTATTTGTCCAGTTGTAAGCAGTACCTTTGAAACCCAAATCCATTAGTGCACATTCCGAGAGCATAAATTGAAACATGTCAATTTGAGATCTACTACACTCCATACCACCTAGTTTTTCCCATATAGAGCCAACTTGGTTGAAATCGCCCATACACAATCATAGATAACTATTACTTTTGGCTTGATTAATCAAGAGGTTCTAAAACTCCTTATGTTGCGACCTATTTGGGGAGCATAGAAAAAGAGATCACCTACGCCCTATTTGGAATGCCATTACCAACAATGCACCGCATGAGATGTTTGGACTTAAAACGAACATCCAGATTAATATCATCTACCCACCAGAGAGCAAGTCTACCAAATACCCCATCAGGATTAACATAACAACTGTTCAGAAATTGAAGCCTTCGACGAATCTTCTCCAGTTTGGAGGTTTTATTCTTTGTTTTCATTAAGAATACCACAGAGGGGCGATAGGTTGCAAACAACCCTTTGAGGATCTGGACTGTCAGAGGTCGCCCTATCCCCTAACAGTTCTAGTTGAGCATCAACATAGAGTTCGTGGCTGTTGAGGGTCAGCTACCAGAACCCTTGCCGTAGCATTCTGAGTTTTAGTCAGAAAGCTGCTGGGGACTTGAGAACACCAAGTTTCCCCGTATTCTTGGCTCTAAGAAATAGGAACTTGCACTAGAGCTCCATCAGTAATCTCTCTCTCCAAATTGGCCCCAAGACTGGTATCCAACTCTTGTTGCGGGCCTTGTCCAAATTTTCTAAGCTTGGAGTATTTCCATCCCCTATCAGTCCGAGACCTTTTCACCCTTTTGTCTGAAACCACTACGAGAAGCTCACGTTCATCACATACGGTAGTCGTTTTGATCCTTTTGGGTGGTCCTTCTTCTCATAGCTCATCATGGGCCTTTCTTTTAATGGATAAGTCTTGGAAAAAGGTGGCCATGCTCTTGTCAAGAGCTTGATTCATAAAAGAAAGGCTAGTGGGGCTAGAGCTTGGGCTAATTTTCTCAATCCCTATCTCAGGGATTGGACTAGTACCACTTCCACAACTATGTGGATGTCTTACAATGAGGTTTGACATAGGTGGGCCCATAGGGGCTTTTGGCCCACCACTTAGAGCCTAATGCATAACTTAAACACTACAGCCCAACATTGTTAGAACCCAATGTTGCACCAAAGACCAATGATATTTAAACACTTGCCAACAGAAGAACCAGCCATGTAGGTAGACAAAGATCCTACAGATTTATTGCACCACACATCAGCCATTAATGAGCTCCTCTGCAGCATTTAATGCAATAACCCCTTCACGTTGAGGCAAAACAGCTTCACCATGAACAATGCAAGCTAAAACGTAGGCTTTCGGCCAACATGACAAGGCAGAGTGGACAAGGAAATGATGAGCAAAGGATATAAGCAGACTTCTAAGACAAAAAGAAGGTTAAGTTCTTGATCACCATCCTATCTCTACATTCCATCACTCTCTCCTCTAACTTGCTCGTCGGAGGGTTCGCTGGGGGATTCCCGTTCCCTGTTGAACTCTTGTGCAGATTTCTCCCTGGGCCCAGCAATCGGACAACGGTTTAGGACACGTGGATTAACCCGACCCGTTCCATCAGGAGCTAAAAGCATCATCAGTTGACGCCGTCTGTGGGAAGCTTCTACCCCGTGTGACAATCGTGCTCATTGTTTCCGGAGACCTACTCCCGATAATTCCTCCTTGCCATTCACCAGGGTGGATGGTCACAACAAGATCCATGGTTTCTCAACACAACGTTGCCGACCCCCAAGCCGGCCCTCCTAACCCAAACAACCCCCCGTAGTATTTCACAGAACTCACCAATAACATCAACCGCCTAGTTGAACAAAACCAAGCCCTGATCAACGCTTTGCTTCAACGAGACCTCCATGTGTCTCCTCCACCACCATAAGATATCCCACATAACCGAGAACGAACTCCGAGCCATCTCTCCCAATAGGCCCACCCCTCAAACTTAGAGGGTTTGTGACCCCTACCCCAAGATATGAATCCACCACTTCGGGGTTTACGTCCGCCGGTCCAAGCACCTACTCTTGAGGGAGAGGCCAATAGTGTCCAACCTTTGTTGCATTCTGGGGATGACAACGTCCTTGTCTGGGATGCGAAGCTCTGAGCCATGAAACTCCAGCTTCAAGGAGTCATGTAGAACATACAAAATAAACCCTCCACAACAGCCAACTCACCGTTTGTCGCCTCCATCAGAGACAAATCCCTACCTCCAAAGTTCAAAATGCCCTTGATCGACTCTTTCGATGGTACAACGGACCCGGTCGACCACTTGGAGACTTACAAGACCTTAATGATCCTCCATGCTTTTCCTGATAAGATCATGTGTTGAGCTTTCCCCGTAACGCTCAAGGGGTCGGCTCGACTCTGGTTCAGTCAGTTGCTGGTGGACTCCGTCTCTACTTTCCAATACCTAAGTGATTCTTTTCTTAACCATTTCATTGGTGCCAGCGCCAACGGCACCCGGTGACTCAGCTCCTCACCATCCGTCAGATGGAGGGGGAATCGCTGCGTAGCTTTGTCACTCGTTTCAACACCAAGGCCTTGCAGGTGGCGGAAAATGGCAGCAAGGTCATTCTCACGGCTTTCATGGCTGGTCTACGATCATCCGACTTCCTTTTCTCCCTCTCCAAAAACCCTCCAACCTCCATGGCAACCCTCCTCTCTAAAGCCCAAAAATATATGAACGCTGAAGATTCTCTAGCCGCCTGACAAGATTCCACAACCAAAAACCTAACCCTCAGAGAAAAGAGAAAGGAATCTGAAACCAGAACCATCCAGTACACACAGCAAACACCTCAGTATACCGACCGACCTGCTCGAGCCGACCGGTCGGCACCTACCCAACCGCCCGGCTGGTTCGAATGGTACACTCCCCTCAATTCCCCCATGGAACAAGTCTTTAACTAGATCCAACAAGATTATCCCCTGAAATGGCCACAACCATCGCAATCTCCTTCTAACTGGCGAGATCAGTCTAAATTCTGCCGTTTCCATCAGGACCATGACCACAATACCGAGGAGTGTGTTAACCTTAAAGACCAGGTTGAGAGCTTGATACACCAAGGGTGTCTTAGTCGGTTCACGGCAGCCCGCCCCTAACAACAGCCAAGGACCGAACATACCAGAGGTAACCACCAACACACCCCTCCCCGACAACCCGCACAACCTAACCAAGGCAATGATCGACCCCCACCATAACCCCGAGCACAAGGCAATCCTGCCCCTCCGGTTGGAGAGATCAGAGTCATTACCAGTGGGCTCACATGCAGAGGACCATCCTGTTCGGCCCAACGAGCAGAACTTATAAAAATCAGGCAGGACTCCGATAAAGAAGTCGCAACATTAGACCACCCCTTCACCCAAGCAGTGGATGAAACCCATCACCTTTACGGAGGCCGATTGCATAGGCATCCGCTACCCTCATGACGACCCACTCATCATCTTTGCTCTCTTGTCTAATTACAAAGTTAGATGAGTGCTTGTCGACAATGGCAGCTCTTCAGATATCATCTTCCTGAATGCTTATCGCCAACTCAAGGTCGAGGAGGAAAGATTGTCCCCTCTCCAAACCTCGTTGATCGACTTCATGGGGGATCGGGTGACCTCCATAGGTTCTATCGATCTTCCCATTACCATCAGAGAGTATCCATGACAGGCCACCAAGTTACTCACTTTCGTTGTCGTCGACTGTCCTTCCGCTTATAACATCATCCTCGGCCGCACAACCCTTAACACTTTTCAAGCTGTTATGTCCACATATCATCTGGCCATGAAGTTTCCTACCGACCTCGGGGTTGGCACTGTGAGGGGAGAGCAAACTGTGGCCAGAGAATGCTACGTCACTTCACTCAAAGAGGTCAAGCTGAAAGAGGCTATGATCATCGAAGGAGTTGATGTCTGAGATGAAGATGAATTAGTCAGAGGGGAACCAGTGGAAGAACTTGTTGAAGTCCTCATCAACCACACCAACCCAACAAAAACAGCCAAGATCGGCAGCCAACTATCCTCCCAAGCCAAGGCCGACCTCACAGCCCTCCTAACCGAGCACAATGATGTATTTGCCTAGACCCATTCCGACATGCCGGGTATTGATCCCTCCTTCATCACGCATCGTCTCAGTATCAAGCCCCACTTCCGACCTTTCTGCCAGAAGCAGCGTATTTTTCACCTAGAACGCAACGCCCTTATCGTCTTTAAGGTAGACAAACTATTGAAGGCACAGTTTGTCAAGAACGTAGACTACCCCAGATGGCTGTCAAATGTGGTCCTGGTCTGTAAAAACAACAGAAAATGGCGACTCTACGTCAATTACTCCGACCTTAACCGAGCTTGCTCCAAAGATAGTTATCCTCTCCCCCGCATAGATCTGTTTGTCGACGCCACTACCGGCTATCAGATGTTCAGTTTCATGGACGCCTTTTCCAGCTACAATCAAATTCTGATGCACCCAGCTGACCAGGAATACACCTCCTTTATCACTGACCGGGGAACTTACCACTATCGTGTTATGCCATTCGGGTTGAAAAATACCAGAGCAACTTACCAACGGTTAGTCAATGCCGTATTTCATCACCAGCTAGGTCGGAACATGGAAGTGTACGTCGATGACATGTTTGTCAAGAGAAAACTCTCCTCTGATCATCTGACAGACATGAGGGAGACTTTTGACACCTTACACAAGTATCAAATGAAGCTGAATTCGGAGAAGTGCGCCTTCGGCGTAGGATCTGGGAAATTTTTAGGTTTTATGGTCAGTTAGCGGGGTATCAAGGCCAACCCCGAAAAAATCAAGGCCCTGATAGAAATGCAGTCTCTCAGAACGGTCAAAGAGGTTTAATGGCTTACCGGCAGAGTCGTCGCCCTCAACCGTTTTATTTCCCATGCAACAGACAAGTGCCTTCCCTTTTTCAAAGTCCTTTGATAGGCCTTTGAGTGGACCACGAAATCCGAAGAGGCCTTTTAACAATTGAAGTAGTGCATGGCCAACCTCCCCTTACTCTCCCAGGCGCTCTCAAGCGAGACCCTCTTTCTCTACTTAGCCGTGTCAAACACTGCAGTCAGTGCGGCCCTCATCAAGGAGGATGGCTCAGTACAACGTCCGGTTTATTACATTTGCCGAGCTCTTAGGGGGGCAGAACAGAACTACCCTCTACTGGAAAAAATGGCCCTTGCCTTGGTCATAGCCTCAAGACGACTCCGACCTTATTTCCAAGCTCACTCCATAGTAGTCCTCACTGACCAACCTTTGAAGAAGGTAATGCAACAACTGGAGTTGTCCGGCAGACTTATGCAATGGTCTGTCAAACTCAGCCAATTTGAAATCTCTTACTGACCTCAAATAGCGATCAAGGACAGGCTGTCGCCAATTTTATCTTGGAATTCACCAATCCCACCCCAACCACGCTCCCTCCACCCAAAAAATTCAACACTGAGGTAGAAGATCTCCACTCTTGGACCCTCAATGTCGATGGATCATCCTGCAAAGAAGGTAATGGGGCTAGTCTCATCCTCGCTGCCCCCGAGGGTGGTTATTTCAAGTGTGCTCTCCGCTTCTTGTTCGACGCCAGCAATAATGAGGCTGAATATGAGGCCTTGATAGCAGGTCTATGCCTAGTTAGAGACATTGGCATAAGCCATATCCAAATGTTCAGTGATTTGCAACTGATCGTCGAATAAATTACATGGGAATTCGACGCAAAGGAAGACACAATGCGAGCCTACAGGGATATTGCACATTCGCTTTTTCAACACCTTCCACATCAAACACATCTCTCAATTAGAAAACTCCAAGGCAGATAAAATGGCCCAATTAGCCTCAGCCGACTAGTCAGACCTCAGCCATGGTATCCGTCTTGAATACCTGGCCCACCTTGCTACTTCGCCAACCCAGCAGGAGGTCAACTTTCTCCAAAACGAACATATCCCATGGGCGACCGACATCCTTCTGTTCTTGACAAGTGGGGAGTTGCCAGATGACAAACAGCAGGCTGCCAAAGTCAGAGCCCGATCATCCAATTACATCCTCGTCAGCGGCTTACTACACAAACGTGGGTTTTCACGCTCATACCTTAGGTGCCTCAGTCCTGCTCAAGCGATTTATGTGATGAGGGAAATCCATGAGGGTGTATATGGCAATCATTCGGGTGCCAAGTCGCTGGCACATAAAATCCTTCTCACCGGCTACTTTTGGCCTACTCTCAACCAAGATGCCACGGAATTTCTGCTTAAGTGTGATAAATGCCAGTGTTTTGCCAATATCCCTCATGTTCCACCTACAGAACTGATTACACTCAGCAGTCCCTATCCATTCGCCAAGTGGGGCATCGACCTAGTTGGTCCATTGCCCACCGGTAGGGGCCAAACCAAGTTCGTTGTGGTCGCCATTGATTACTTCACTAAATGGTTGGAAACAGAACCCCTTTCCACAATCACTGAACGGAACACAACCAAATTTATCTGGCAGTCGATCGTATGTTGATTTGGGCTCCCTCAAGCCATCGTCTCAGACAACGGCAAGCAATTCGACAATGCCAAGTTCAGGAAATTTTGTGCAGAGCTCCACATTCAGCCATGTTTCTCTTTCCCAGGTCATCCCTAAGCCAATGGGCAAGTCGAGGTCACCAATCGCTCTCTCCTCAAGATCATCAAAACCAAGTTGGAAGCCACTAAGGGACTCTAGGCTGAGGAATTACCAAACGTACTCTGGGCCTATCGTACTACCGCTCGAACCCTTACTGGAGAGACCCCCTTTCGCTTAACATACGGCGCTGTGGCGGTCATGCCAGTGGAAATAGGCCTGCTGACCCTAAGGGTTTTGCACCCAGATCTAGAACTAACCGAAGACTTGTGTCAAGCTGACTTAGACCTGACTGAAGAGCTCCGAGAGACCACTGCTATCAAACAGGCCTCATATCAACAAAAAATGATAACACACTAAAACCGCAAAGTCCGACCAAGGGAGTTCGCAGTTGGGGACCTAGTTTTGCGCGAGGCGACTCTTGCCACCAAAAATCCCGTTGAGGGCAAGCCAGCAGGCAAATGGGAAGGGCCTTATGTCGTTAAAGCCAGACCTCGCCTAGGCACTTACCGACTCCAAGACATGGAAGGCAGAGACCTCCCCCATCCGTAGAACACCGAGCACTTGAAGCGTTATTTCTAGTAAAACGGCGTCTCCTACTTTTGCATTGATCAATTGTTGTATGTTTTTTTTGACGATCTACACGCTTGTTCGTTTTGGTCCTTTATATACGTGGTGTAAACTTGTGATCAATAGGCTATGCCTTAAACACAAATGACTTTATATCCCCATTATCTATGTTGTGTTTCAATAACGACTTGTTAACTCAAGCTTCAGCCAGACTGAGTTAATTGAAGCCTCAGCTAGACTGAGCACGAAGAGCTCAGCCAGACTGGGTTAACTCAAGCCTCAGCCAGACTGAGCACGAACAGCTCGGCTAGATCAAGTCGATTAAAGCTTCAACATGGTAGAGCCTTCCCAGTCTTAGTCAGAACTCGAATGAAGAATTCGGCAGGTTCATTTTCATTATTTAATATTACGACATGGTTGCCATACTTAGTTAAAATCCAAGTTCATAATTTAACATTTTTTACATCACGTTTTTCTCACAAGTTAGCTTAGTTACCCATTTTAAAACTTTTTACATCACAATTCACGCACAAGTCTTACTTTCACACCCATTTTTCATTGAATTCTGCTCAGCCATTTTCATTATTTCAAATTTACAAAAGAAATAACGATAACAATAATACAAAAGAAAACTCGTTGTTTTATTCACAAACTTACGCTTTCATACAATTCACTGCAGAAATTACATAAAAAAAAAACAAGCAAAATAACAAAAGTAAAATTTTTACACTAACACAGATCACTCTTCCTCACTGGAGGCAAGATCTTCCTCTTCAATGCACCCATCCAAGGGGGTCTGGGTGACAACGTCTTCACCTACCTTCATGAGGCTGAAATCTACGTCTGGGAATAGCTCCTGCGCCTTATGCTTGAAGGTTATCCAATCGCCATCCCAGAACTCGCTCATTTCATGCTTGTAGAAGTCAGACTGCTGGAAGCTCTGGATCACTTCCTCTTCACTCTTACCTCCAGCGGCCGCTCTTGACGGCCTAACCCCCCTATTCTCCTCCTTCCCCAAGCTGCTGGCGACAGCGACATCTATGGCCATCTGGAAGTCGGCTGATCCCTTGAATTGTTCTACGACCTCCATAAACAGGTCTGGGTACGCCGCCCTCTCAGATGCCAATTTTTCCCTCTTCTCTGCCAGGGCCTTCTCTAATGTCCCGATCCGACCATCGGCCTCTTCCTTGTCCTTGACCGCCTGGTCCCGTAGATCTTCGTTGCTGGTCATGGCCTCCTTCCACCTCTCTTTGGCCAGGCTTACTGGACCTCCTCTAGTTTCCTCTTCTCACCCGCCAACTCGAACTCTAGCGATATCGCCTTGTGGCGCTCCGTTTCCAGCTTTGATTTGGTTGCGAGGAGCTCGGCACTAGCTCGCTCTGCTTAGTAGCTCTGCACCAGCACCAATACCTCAATGTTCTTCGCCCTTTGCGTATACTCCAACCCCTTGGCGCATGCACTCCGAGTGGCCTTCCTTTACCCCGCTGCCTTAACCCTTAGGTTCTGTAGCTGCAATTTTGCCTCTTCCAACTGGGTCCTCAGCGGCCCTATTTCCACCTTAGTGCGCGTGACCTTATTCATCAAGGCAGTTGCCAGGGTCGCTGCTTCCATGTGGGTGGAGCAGAACCCTCTCAGGAGGTCGGCCTCTGTCAACTATGCCATCAACAGCACGGCCGCATCCTCCACTACCCCAACAAGGCGGTCGGCTACGACCTTGGCTTCCCCCCTTCTGCCGAGCGACCTGCCAGCGCGTGCGTGGTACAATGCGGTCACCAGCGCGGCACTCATCTTTGGCTTGCTGATCCCAGTCTTCCTTTCGCTGGGACTTGAGGTTACTTCTGGTATAGGTACCACCATTGGCACCATTGGGGCATTTAGGCCCAAGGGCTCTTTCAGTACTTGGGCCCTTGAACCCTTTTCTTCCTTCGCCACTTGGGCAGTCTCCTTCGCCTCTTCTGGAGCTGCTTCCACCCTTCCTTCCTTCATCTTTCCCACTATAGAGGCATCCTCTCCCTCAACCTTCATCTTTTTCAAGACAGGGGCGTCTTTTCTCCCCTCACCAACCGCCCTCTTCTTCCTTAACTTCTTCAGCACTGCCTCCACCTCCTGTTTACCCCTCTCCTTCAGCGGGTCTACTGGGGGAGGCAGTGGGGCAAAGCCGGTTAAGTCTCTGTTGCCCAGCGGTTTGGGACGTGGTCAGACTCGCTCCCTCATCACCAGTTTAGGGGCTGGCCCCAATTGTGTCTCCTTATACTTGTCTGCTTTGGCGAACAATCTCATGTCCTCTGCCTCATCCGCACCTCCAATTCCTCTCTCGCTGGATCCTCCTCCGTCAGCTGCGGCCTCAGTCTCAGGGGCAAACAAGGTTGAAAGAAGGATAAGCTCATCCCATTTCACCCTCTTTTCCTCCCTCCACTCTTTTACCTTCTTCACCCTATTTTTGGCTGCCACATCTAACTTTGTCTCCACCGATTTTGTGGGGACTTTCCATGTTGTGCGAACTCCCCTCCCATCGTTCGCTAATACAAAAAACCATCTCGGTCTCTACCCCTTCACTGAAAATGGCAAGCCTGCCACTAGACCCCGGCCCGCCACTGCCTGCAAGGTCACCCACGTCTCTTGTTGACCCGAGGCCTTGTAGCAGGAGAAAAATTCCTCAACCGTCATTTATGTCCTTCGGTAGCCTATAGCCAGGCGCTCGTACAGGCCATTAGTATTTTCCAAGTGTTTGGCATCAACTGCCCTGGCGCCACCTCCAGCTTGTTAAGAACGTCCACCACTACTTGGGGAAGTGGTAGCCTTTGCCCCCCCTCCCCCTCACGCAGCGCCTCCTCATATAGCGTGAACCCCGTCGGTCGTGCATCCGACGCCCTCTCCTTCGATGTGGGCATCATCAGCTTTATCTTCGCGGGGATTTGGTACTTCCTTCGTACCTGCTCCAACTCCTCCGCGTAAACGTGGACTTATCGGCCTTGGTATGCCAGTGGTCCGGCTCCACTTGGCTAATTGGCTTAGTAGCTACGATCACCGTCATCGGATGAGCCTGCGCCGCTTGACCAGCTCCCCTCTCCTCCCTTTGCTCCACTCGATACTGTTCTGCCAATTCCACCGTGTCGTCGTCTCCCAACAAGTCAAGCCTTGCGGCTGACACTTCATCTCAAGTCATCCCTCCTACATGTCTACGTATTGCTTCGGACGCCACAATGAAGTTCGCAAAGTGTTGCAGAGATGTGTCACACGAGACAAATGAGTTTACTTCAAGGATGTGTTGGTTTTTTGCAATAAGGTAGGTAAAGCAAATAACTCCAAATGCCCATGGTTTGCCTATATTCCAAGGGTCAAGATTAAATTTCGCCAGTTTGAAATTTTTTGAAAATTTCTGCCCCCGCCTCTTCAACACCCTATATTAGCCTACCATTTCATTTCCTGCTAACGCATCACTTCCCTTATTACGGGATTGTGCCACGTGTACGGCCACAATCCACTACTCTTTTCCTCTTCCTTGTTTATTCCACTTCATATTATCACGTGCCATACCGTGCCTCGAGCCCCGCGCGCTGCCATTCCCCTTTTCACTCGGTCACCCTTCACGGTTGGCCCTCCTCGTAGACTGTCTTCCCACTCGGCCACCCTTTACGATCGGCCGTCCTCGCAGTCGATCTTCCCACTCGGTCACCCTTCGCGGTCGGCCCATCTCTTACTTGACCCTTTCACTTGGCCACCCTTCATGGTCGGCCCTCCTCGCAGTCGGTCTTTCCACCCGGTCACCCTTCGCGGTTGGCCCACTTCTCAGTTGACCCTTTCGCTCGGCCACCCTTCACGGTCAGCCCTCCTCATAGTCGGTCTTCCCACTTGGTCACCCTTCGCGGTCGGTCCACCTCTCAGTCGACTCTTTCACTTTGCCACCCTTTACGGTTGGCCCTCCTCGCAGTCGGCCTTCTCACCCGGTCACCCTTCGTGGTCGGCCCACCTCTCAGTCGACCCTTTCATTTGGCCACCCTTCACGGTCGGCCCTCATCGCAGCTGGTCTTTCCATCCGGTCACCCTTCGCGGTCGGCCCACCTCTTAGTTGACCCTTTCACTCAGCCGCCTTTCACGGTCGGCCCTCCTCGCAGTCAGTCTTCCCACTCGGTCACCATTCACGGTCGGCTATCTTCGCAATTGGCCCACCTCTCAGTCGACCCTTTCACTCGGTCACCTTTCGCGGTCAGCCCTTATTCCAGTTGGCCTTCGCCGTCGGCCCACCTCACAGTCACTTTTCTCTCCATCGACCCCTCGCAACCCCCATATTCTTTCTTATTCCCTTCGTTGGACTGAAGCTGCACGTGGGAATAAGGGACTACTGACATAGGTGGGCCCATAGGAGCTTTTGGCTCACCACTTAGAGCCCAATGCATAACTCAAACACTACAACCCAACATTGCTGGAACCCAACGTTGCACCAAGGACCAATGATACTCAAACCCTTGCCAACAGAAGAACCTGCCACGTAGGTAGACAAAGATCCTGCAGAGTTATTGCACCACACGATAGCTATTAGTGAGCTCCCCTGCAACATTTAATAGGATAACCCCTTCACGTCGAGGCATAACGGCTTTACCATGAACAAGGCAAGCTAAAACGTAGGCTTTTGGCCAACATGACCGGTGAGAGTGGATAAGGAAATGATGAGCAAATGATATAAACAGGCTTCTAAAACAAAAAGAAGGTTAAGTTCTTGATCACCATCCTATCTCTACATTTCATCACTCTCTCCTCTAACTTGCTCGTCAGAGGGTTCGCTGAGGGACTCCCGTTCCCCGTTGAACTCTTGTGCAGATTTCTCCGTGGGCCAGCAATCGGACAACGGTTTGGGAGGCATGGATCAACTCGACCCGTTCCATCAAGAGCTAGAAGCATCATCAAGGTTATTATCTGCGGGTTCAGTAACAAACTATCTTGGCCCAAGCCCACTAGACAATTGGGTCGAGGATAAAACAACCTTACACGGTGGAGTAGCCTTAGAGGCCTCGGTATACAACAAAATATTGTGCATTGCCCCCAGTTGGGATAAACTTTCATTCACCCCTACAACCTCGTTAGTTGGTACAGACACGCCCCCTGAGCCCTTATCCCGACCAGTATCTAACACCATATCCCTTAAATTTACTCTAAAAATAATGTCCAATTTTAGACAAAAATGCCATGTTGGAAGGCACATGACACAATAATATTTTATTTAAAATTAAGACTCAAAACTCAAAATCTAATCCCAAATTACAAGAATTACCCTTGATTTTAATAACATTTATTGACAAAATTTTATTCGAGAACCAGTTAATTGAAATACATTTGTATATATTGAAGATTAAATTGACACAATTTAATTATTGAGAACCAAATTTAACGCTCTACTTGGCTTAGTTTTGAAATTATGATTTGAGTGTGAATTTATGGTTTAAGTGTGGAATGGTGAGTTGAGTTTTTAAAACAGAAAATTTGTTTGGTTATGAGTTTAAAAAGAATTATGAAAGTGTTTTGAAAAAAGTTTTTGAAATCTCAATTTTGAATTTTAAAAAAAGTTTTGAGTTGTATTTTGAGTTTAAAGTTTTTGAATTTTGAATTGTATTTTGAAATTTTTTGAATTTATTTTTTAAAATTAAAAAATGTTTAAGTATATTTTTTTTTATTTTAAATATTTTATTTTATTTTGTAAGTATTTTAATATTTTAAACTTAAAACACAATTTCACACTCAAATAGTAACCAAACACACAACTTAAAACTCAATTAAAAAATTATTTTCAAAACTCATAACCAAACACATAACTCGAAACTCCACGATGCTTTCAAAACTTCACACTCAAATTGTAACCAAACACAAAACAAAAAATTAAAATATTTAAAAATATATTTATAATATAATATAAAATATTTAAAAGAAAAAAAATAAAAATATTTCAAATAAAAATTTTATATTTAAAGTACATATTTTTTTTAAAAAAAATGCAGCACACAAATGTATGAAATATAGTGCATATTAAAATAAATAAAAAAATATTTAAAATATAGAATATTTACGCCAAAAAAATAAAATTCAGAAATTTTTAAATGTTTAAAATAAATAAATTCAAAAAATTTCAAAATACAACTCAAAACTCTTTTCAACACTCTTAACCAAATAAATTATCTCTTTTAAAACTCAACTCAAAACTCATAACTTAAAACACGACTCCATACTCAAATTACGATTCTAAAAAATAATTTTAAAAAACAAAATAAAAAATATATTTTTATTATTAATTTTTTTAAAATAGAGTTTTGAGAAGAATTTTGAGTTTTAAAAAAAATTTTAAGTTGTGTGCTTGGTTATGAGTTTTGAAAATAATTTTTGAATTGAGTTTTGAATTTTAAGAAAATTTGTTTAGTTATAAGTTTTGAAATTTTTTGATTGGAATCACAATTCCAAAACACAACCAAATGCTACCAAAATATTTTTTGTTTATACGTTAGGGATTAAATTGACATAATTTAAACATTAGATGCGAAAACGAGACAAAGCTTATACTTTGGACCAGAAAATCTTATCAACCTTTTTTTGAAAAATGATGTGTATTTTGCTTAATGTTTGATTTGTTGAACAATATTTTTATGAGTAAATCGCGAATGTTGACATATTCCTAAAAACCATGGTTTCAAATCAAAATGAACAGTGTTTCAATGATTTGGTTTGGATTTTAATTTTGTAAATGGATAAATTATAGTGGTAATCACTATACTTTGTTTATTGTGTCTTAATTTGACTCAATTTTTATCTTAATTTTACAATTTTGTCTTAATTTAATTCAATTGAAACTCTTAATTTTTTTTGAAATGAAAAATATGCATATAACTGACATGTGTCATATTTTTAAAACTACAATTATAAACTCACTCTACTAAATGAGTTAACTTCAATCAATTTAGTAATAATTTTTCATCAAAATTAATAATGACATTATCAATTAAACTATTTACATACAATTTAAAATTAAGAGTTAAAATTAAGTCGATTAAAAATGTAGAGATGAAAATGATCAAACATATAAAATGTATGGACCACCGATATAATTTGCCTTTTATAAAACCATAGATAGCGATTTGATTTTTAATTATTATTTTGAAATCAAATCAAATTACGCCATGCATATACTAACCTAGTGTTGGCATGGGGGTTGCCATCAGCCTGATGGCCCGCCTAATATGATATTTTTAGAGTTTGATAGTTAAGATAGGTTGAGATTTTGTAACCATTTAATATTTGAGTTAGGCTTGGCGTGAAGAGTTCTAACTTAGCCTAAGCTATTTACAAAATATTAATTATAATTTTATATTATTTTAATCATAAACTAAAATAGAAAAATTAAAGAAGATAAAAAAAAATGTACATATAGTTCTTGTTTTGTTTTTTTTTAGTCAAATATATATTTCTTTCTAAAGCTTAAATTAAAATATTTCTTAAAAATATATTTATTTTGCCATTAAATTTTGTTAACGTTCTAAATTCAAATAATAAATAAAAAATCTAAATAATTTAATATCCATTTGAGATAAAAAATAAAAAATAAAAAATTAATAATTCATATCTATTGGTTAAATGAAGAGGCTTGATATTGGAATTTTTCTTTAAAAGTAAACATGAAATGATTAGATTAAGCTCAATGCTAAGTCAAACTAAACTTTAAATAATTTATATCTTCTTAAACCCCACTAAAAATTTGTCCAACCCAATGTTGGGCTCCTCATAGTGATTGGATTCGAGCAAGTATTGTCGGTCATTATTCATTCCCTATGGTAGGGTGTAAAATTGGCCTATGAGCTTGTGATCCACCTGAAATCTGGCTGCGACCAAGGTAGGCTCAACCTAGTTAGACCCGGTTAGGCTCGGGTCTAAGCCTAGTCCAAGACCCTAGACTTGAGCTGTATTTTTTGCAATCCAGTTTGGCCCGACCCAACCCATGCATGTGGCTTGATCCAGCATGAAAATTTCGCCTCTTGTGGGCCTGCCCCGCCCCGCCTCGCCCCATCCTACCCGAATCAGGATCCCCTCCTTGACTTCTCTCATTGACTTCCTACTTACTGGGCCATTGGGCCTACTTTTAAGCCCAATTTCGATGATCCGAATCGTTCACATTTTAATAATTGTTGAGTATATCATACCTGTAAAAAATCAAGTTGATCGGATATCAAAAAGCATATGTTTGGAAAACTGTTTATTAAATTTTTTAAAAAATAATTTTTAGTTCGATGATTCAAACACGTAGTTCCTAATATTCAATCAACTTGATTTTTTACAGGTATGATATACTTAACAAATCTTAAAATGTGAATGGTTTGGCTCATCAAAATTGGGCCTAAAAGTGGGCCCAATGACCCAACAAGTAGGAAGTTAAGGAAGAAAGTCAAGGAAATGATCCTGATTTTACCCTATCTCACCCCACCCCCCACCCCCACCCCCACCTCCACCCCCATAATCACATTTTGAAATTTGAACCAAAAAAAGGGTCACTTGACCGTTAAATACCTAGCGGCCTTCTTCTTCTTCTTCTTCTTCTTCTTCTTCTTCTTCTTCTTCTTCTTCTTCTTATTATTATTATTATTATTATTATATATCTATATTTTTTGACCCCTTCTCTCAACTCCTATAAATACCATCACCTTTCTCATTTTATTTCTCACAAACAAATTTCTCTATTAAACTCTCATTCTCTCTCAACTTTCAATTCTCTCAATTAATTTTCAAATCTGGGTAAATTACAAATACACCCCCCGAGATTTTCTTAAAGTACAGATTACCCCCTGTAATTTAAAAAATTATAAACAGTCCCTTGTTAAATTTTCTTGTTTAACAAAATTGACTAAAAAAAGAAATTCATAATTGCTCTCCTATACAATAATAAAATTACCTAAATTATTAATTGAAACATGTTTATAATATCATTAAAAACTGTTAATTGACTTTATGACTTATTAATAAAAATGACGATTTGTTATGAAATTAGAAATCTCAGGGGGTGGAATGTAATTTTCAGAACCATAAGGGGCGACTTGTATTTTAATCAAACCTCGGGGGTTGTATTTGTAATTTACTCAATCTCATCCCTAAGTGGCAATTGCAATTATGTAAGAAGAAACTTTTAGTAGAAGAAATTAATTTTTGTATCGCATTCGCCAGTTGATAACATTAATTATTTGAATTAATATTTATTAGCTACTCATTTTTTTTACGTTTATTATTTCTTAACATATATTATTTGTTATTATTTGCTCATTATTGTTTACACATTATTTTTAATTAATTGTTAGTTCATATATATTATTTCACTTACATTAATATGAATCTTCATATTTCTAATATTTATGTCAATATTGATGCATCTACACAACATGAATTTGTTGATTCTCCTTCTAATGTACCTAATATCCCTCTTCCAAAAGCAACATCGTCATTTAGGGGTACGACTAGTAGTGTTTGGGAACATTTTAAAAGAGTATAAATAATCTTGATGGTACAACTATAATTAAAACAAAATGTAAATATTGTGCACATTTACTTAATATTGCATCTGCAGGAGATAATAGTCATCTAAAAAGACATGCTAACAAATATTTACAAAATTAACCACCAAATATTAGAACTCAAATACAATTAGGGGGTTCATCAACTGGTAATTTGCAAACATTTTCATATGATCCTATACGTGCACAAAATTCTATAGTTGATCATATTATTAAAAAAACAAACAACCTTTTACTACTAGTGAATGTCCTGATTTTTTAGAAATGATTTACAGAGGTTTTGCACTACAATATCAAGATTTTTTTTGTAAAATACTATTAGAAACAGGATTTAAAGAAATTTGAGAATATTAAAAGTGAATTATTTGATATTTTTAAAATTTTGAATGGAAGAGTTTGTTTAACATCTGATCTGTGATCAAATAATAGTTTAGAATATCAATGTATCACTGCATGTTTTATTAATAATGATTGTGATGCCCCAAAGTAATTAACATAAGAAAACTCAACATTTTTCAACAACAAGATCTTGTTTCCAATTTAATGACTTCCATAGTATACATATATATGAGATATAATGTCTTATCATTAACATCATCATCACATCTCTAACATTTGTATTCATTTTACACTAGAGATTTACAAAAGTATTCCACATGCAATTATACATTCAAAATTCCGAGAATATGAATCTATAGTATGTGGCACAACAAATCCAATACAATTTAGTGCCCTCAAAGGCTACAAATTCCAAGACTTATGCCTGGTTACACAAAATGGTTATCCAACCAATACCTGTAAAGCTCTTGGTTTGTCAAAAATAATTACGACAAAATAAAAGAGCCTTGTGCCCTCAAAATACACTCCACGTCTTTAACTCGGCAGAATCACCACATTTTTTCCTTCACAAAATCCACTAAGGTAAACACAAAGCCCAGTTGTAACAGCGCCCGCGTGGGACCTCGTGCTACAGTTCGGACTCGATTTGTGTCACGGTTCTTAATCTGAACCAAAGAGTCCAAATCTGGCAAATCGTTTTGAGAAACAGATTTTTGAAAAAGTAGTGCCAAACATGGACTGCTTTGCCAGATACAGAGTCGCCACCTAAATATTTTAAAATGGGGAAATTTAGGAAACCCTGACTCGGTGCCGAAGGCCACATGTCCGTCATCACCGGAGTTGTCTCGGCTCGGGAGCTTGGGTACGATCGGGGAAGGTTAGCTATGAGCACCCCCTTTCGCCCGGTCCGAAGACCGGCCTCTACTAACCGTGATATCCAATTTTGAAAACGTTATGTGTTCTTAATCCGGTTATTAGCCTAGAATTACTATGTTATGCGCGCAGCAAACAAGTATAGACCAAATCGCCCGAATTGGAACAAAACATTTCATGTTCGTTTTGAAAATGGTTTGCTACTCGCAAGTAGGCTAAAATGAAGGTTTTGCCACCCTCAAGCGGGCTTTTAGAAAAGATGGTTTTGCCACTATCTAGTGGGCTTTAAAATTCACAGTTTTAATGTGTTATTCCAATTTAAGCAATTCGACTTCCACCCACAGGCATTCAAACAGTTTATCTCATATAAGCACTTAGCTGCATGGTAAGCATACTGTCATATTAACATTCACACGCATGCGAGATGCTAAAGCATAAATACTTACATTGTACTCCGTGCCAAAACAATAAACTAGTTAGCAAACATGCATGTCCCTAGTTCATATTAAGTGGCTAATGCAACACAGGCAAGGATGCAATTTAGAGTAGGCTCGGCTAACCCTAAAATGGCATATGAAATGCTACAAGTAACATGTTTTCAATTTTGGAATTTGAAAATACGAATGCGGTTAGCATGATGTACCGAGCCCGGTGCATGTTAACAGATGCATGAATGCACGCATGCATATCATAAGGTATGCTAATTTCAAAAATGCCCTAATCTACCATCATAAGCTGGTAAATAAAAGGGAAGAAAGAAATGGGGATTGGAAGACATACACACACTCACCCACACTTATTACATGTTTACCCTCACTCAGAGGGTTCGAATTAATATTACAGTCCCAAAATAATGAACAAATAAAATTATTACAAAATTTCCTAATTAATTAAAAAAAGGAAGCAAAAGTATGAAGAGGGTGGCCACAGCCTCTGCTTCGGGGCGCGCGAATGATGCATGCTCGAATCCGTCCTGCCCGGAAAACCCGTACTATACTCTTGTCGCCTCTGTTTGTACTGCCTTGTCTTTCTGAAAATTTCCAAAGTACTGGAACAAGCTCTCTGCATCCTGCAGAGCACCACCGGCCAGACAGAATTGCCACCGGCACTTCAAAATTCTCATCGGCACTTTATCGGATTCATCGGCACTCCAGATAGTGCCGGTCGGCACTAAATTCTGCCGGTCGGCAGAAACTTCCTGCAGAAGACAATCTGACAGCAAACAGAGAACAGACGGTGCATAGCATGGAGTTTTTGGACACATGTAAGCATGGTCCTACTTCTTATCATATTTTGAACTCAAAGAAGCATGACTTTCGATCCTTGAACCATCAATGGTACATGGTGGGTCAAAGGATCGAATTTGCCATTTGATATGAAAATGCATGCAACAAACAACATGAAAACCGAGGCCTTATCAAGTAGGAGTCAAAGGTCCCGATGACCGGGGATCAAGGCACATTACATCACTTGAAGTATGAATGGTCCTTGACTCCCGCACTTGGTTTGACACCCCAAACCAAGTAAATGCAATGCATGTAATGCTCACAAGCCTCAAATGTGTCATGCCACCAAGATGGAAAACACAACAAGCAATATGCAACTATCATGACAAAAATGTATGATACCAAGCACACAAGATACAAACATGATGCAAACATGGAGCAAATTTACCATGGAATTGATGTGCTACAAAGCTTAATGGAACAAATATGCGACAAACATGGAGCAAGCATGCAAGAGGGCTTGAAGTGGCAAAGGGGCAGGCCCTCACTCTTCTCAAAACAGTGGCCAAAAGCGCTTAAAATGATAGACAATCAACTCATGTTAACAAGCAAACTTATGGTCCCAAAGCTAAGGCACTAAAGGAGACAACTTACCCCCACCAACATGGCCATTCATGGCATGATTAAAATAAGTAAAAACAGAATTTATGCATGCAAGATAGGACCCCAAAAACTCCTAATATGGCAACTAAAATAAACCCCATGAAACAAATACACCAAGGCTCATTCTTAGGCATAGGAAGACACGACCTCAAGATATGGAAAAGACCATGCATGCACACATGTAGGCATGATTTTTGGACTAAAATGGCATGGCAAACAACCTCCACTCATCAAAGTAGACCAACCAAAGCACTTATGACTCATATACTTGAGGGCTCACAAGCCAAAATACATAGCAACCATAACAAATATGCCAAACATGACCAAGTTGATAACCAACAGATTTTAAGCATGGAAAAACAATGCTAAATGCTTCATGGAACCAAGCCAACACACACAAAAATCATGGCCTAATCATGGGATGTATTTCTAAGCAAGATGGAGCAATACAAAGCAAGTATTACAAGCATACAAGAGGGCCCAAATCCGACCAAAAACAGAGGTTATGTAAGACCTAAGATGCCTAAAAAAGTACTGAAATGAAGCCAAGAAACAACAAGCACATATGCTATCCTTTTGAGCCCAAAAAGTAAGGAAACAAAACCATAAAGGGAGAGGGGTGTCCCTCCCCTATGAAAGACTTCAAACCAACTTTTTTGACACTAAAATACACTGATTTTTGGTGACCAAAAGATCAAAATGCTGAAGTGAACAAAACCTTATCAAAATGGCACCAAAATAAGCCAAACAAGGCCTATGAGGGTGAGTTTGCAATCTAACCACAAAGTGACCTTAATGAAAGTATTAGAGCAGGAAAATATGAGCCTTTTTTATGTTATACACAAGAGCCAAAACAATAAACAAAATAGGTAGAAAACCAATGCAAGTTTGGGGAATAAAAGGGAAGATGCTCACCCTTGAAGAACCCTTGAAGAACAAATGGCCTAACCTCCTTCTTTGGATCAAAACCAGTCCAAAACTCAAGAAACAACTCCCCCAAGCCCCTCAATCTCGGACTAAGGTGTAATGGTGTGTGTAATGGTGCAAAAGTAAGGTAAAACACAGCTTTTGGGCCAAGAAACACACACAAGAAGGGAGAGGGAGAGAGGTATAGAGATAATATGTATCTATATCTCTAAAGGCTGATTTTGCTTCTGTTTTTCTAACCTAGAACCAAGAGGAAAGCCTCTCTCTTATAGGGATCCCTCTTGCAAAGCTTATTCAACAAGCTTGGCTAGAGGGAAATCCCTCCATACACGTGTATGGAGGGGAAAGGAGTTGGTGCCAGCTATCACAGCTGGCACAAAATATCTCCATAAAGTGGAGGAACAGTGGTCGGCTGCCCAAAAAAGCTATTCCGGCAAAAAAAGTGCCGACCGGCAACATATTATGCCGACCGGCAATAAAGTGTGCCGACCGGCAAACAAAATTGCCGATGGAAGAAAAAGACCAGCCGGTGGCCTCCAGCCACTGCCGGTGGTGTATGGGGATGTCTCACAAGGCATTCCCTGCCCCTCTAAGGCAAAACAAAAGTGTTTGGTGCAAAACCAGACACTAAACAGTCGAGTTCGGGGATCCTGAGGCAAGGCGCGCGAGCCGAGACCTCCGGGAACTCCAAACGAACACAATCATGGATGATCATCGAGTGTTCAAACGGTGACGTCCAAGTCTTGAGGACGGTCAAAAATGGGGTGTCTACAGTTGCCCCTCTTTGACAGAACTCGAAAGTCATAACAACGACGGGAGTGAATGTCAAAGCCCAGAGACGACCCATTTTTGACAAGGCCGAAGACTCAGACAAACATACAAGACAAAATAAGATATGCGCCCGAAGGCAGGGGCAAAATGCAAGACAATGCACAGAGCCGAGCATAACTTATGATCATGCAAAGAAAGCTGTAATGAAGCAAACATGCGACAGTTTTAAGCTAGCATACCAAACTACACTACAATGCAGAAAGGACGTAAGAGAATTATGGAATTCTCAATATGTCTCACTCGGGAGATACCATACCTGTCCGGTTCGTCTGGTTGCACCAGCCTCAAATGAACCGTACATACAATATCGTGCCTGAAAAGAAAACAAACTTAACAGGTACAATATGGTTAGCAAAATGCATGACAATGCAAGGATAGTGGTGTACTCGAAATGCGTGACAGCGCAAAGTAAGTAGAGAGCATGACAATGCATATTGAAATACAACTAGGCAAGCGGAGCAAGCGGTCTACGCAGGCGACGAAATTGATCATAAGCATGCGGTCTACGCAGGTGACGAAACAAACAAGCGGTCTACGTAATTAACACATGCGGTCTACGCTGGTGATGGAGTTAAACATGCGGTCTACGCAAGCAATGGAATTAAACATGCGGTCTACGCAGGTAATGGAATTAAACATGCGGTCTACGCAATCAAAACATGCGGTCTACGCAGGTAATGCGGTCTACGCAATCAAAACATGCGGTCTACGCAGGTAATGGAATTAAACATGCGGTCTACGCAATCAAAACATGCGGTCTACGCAGGTAATGAAATTAAACATGCGGTCTACGCAATCAAAACATGCGGTCTACGCAGGTAATGGAATTAAACATGCGGTCTACGCAATCAAAACATGCGGTCTACGCAATCAAAACATGCGGTCTACGCAGGTAATGGAATTAAACATGCGGTCTACGCAATCAAAACATGCGGTCTACGCAATCAAAACATGCGGTCTACGCAGGTAATGGAATTAAACATGCGGTCTACGCAATCAAAACATGCGGTCTACGCAGGTAATGGAATTAAACATGCGGTCTACGCAATCAAAACATGCGGTCTACGCAGGTAATGGAATTAAACATGTGGTCTACGCAATCAAAGCATGCGGTCTACGCAGGTAATGGAATTAAACATGCGGTCTACGCAATCAAAGCATGCGGTCTACGCAGGTAATGGAATTAAACATGCGGTCTACGCAATCAAAGCATGCGGTCTACGCAGGTAATGGAATTAAACATGCGGTCTACGCAATCAAAACATGCGGTCTACGCAGGTAATGGAATTAAACATGCGGTCTACGCAATCAAAACATGCGGTCTACGCAGGTAATGGAATTAAACATGCGGTCTACGCAATCAAAACATATGGTCTACGCAGGTAATGGAATTAAACATGCGGTCTACGCAATCAAAACATGCGGTCTACGCAGGTAATGGAATTAAACATGCGGTCTACGCAAGTAAAGGAACGTACTATTACACAGCATAATCGAAACAATTTGCGGGGCTCACAAAGCATGAACAGGATACGAGGCGGGACATTCTTCGCATGCATCGAGCGTTGCTTGCAGAAGTTGTGGCCTGAGGTCAACTCAAAGGTTCACGTTTCAAAGGTGTGATTTCCCGTATTGTGAGGGCGTCTAACGCGGCTGACCCGAACAAAGACGCGGAAGGTGCGTTAACCGCAAGGGGAGTTTCACCGGTATCAGTTCTGATACTTGGCTACCCTGCCATTCTACGTTTTATTTCCTTTTTTTACTAGTAGTTTAAGCACATTGCACTGCCTCAGGCAGGTTTATTTTCTTTCTCAAAATTCAAACACTTTGCAAAACATGTGATGGGGAATGAAACTAATCGTTTTATTCAAAAGGGGTTGCATTTGTGGATCTTCTGTGCATCGCATCGCAGGGTTTCACACCACAAGGTGAACGAAATTGAACTCATTTTGGAAATTCGTCATCGTAATAATCAGGTAGTGAACCGACTTACAACTCGATAAGCAAAACAAAGCTATGACACAAGCAAACAAGTGTGAATACAACTCGATAAACGAACCGAGAGCTACAAGAGAGCGAAATACAACTCGATAAGCAAATGTTCAAAACTCGATAAGCAGACGGGCGTGACTTCGCAAGAGTTTATCGCCGGGGGGGATTTGGAGGTGGTGAAGTTCCCCAATTCTTAGCATAAACAGCTCAGGAGACCAGGGAGGAAGCCCACCGGCACGGTGTAGGAACCACCGGCTGCAAGGAGTGGCTACCGGCCGTATGTCTGTTTTGTCGGCAAACTGAAATGGCCGGTCGGCATATTTTTATGCCGGTCGGCATACATTTATGGCCGGTCGGCACTAAACGAGGGGAACCACCAGAATGTTGACACATGTCCCCCCCACTCAACCTTATCTCCTACAAAAGATCTCAGCTTCGTAGTTTTCCTCATCTTCACACTGATTTGCTCCAATGGAAGAGTTTCTTGCTCAAAATCTCACAGCTTGGATTGCTAGCTTGGATGGCTCGGAAAAGGTGAATTTCCGGGGTTTCGGCATAAATGCACTATTCACTCTGGGTCGTACCCCGTTGCATCTCCCGTTTCTTCACGCCGCGGCAAGATTTTGGAATCCGGTGACACATGTCTTTAGCTTCGCCGGGCAAGAGATGTGTCCTACCTTTGAAGATTTCTGAGCCTTAATGGAGTCCGAGCGCGACGAGGAGCTCCTACCCCAACTTAATTTTGGCCATGTCCAATCCTTAGGGCGCATGTGTGGACTCAGCATGCGCGATGCTCGATCTTTGACGGACGATGGGATGTTAGACATTCCGAGTTTGGCCAATCGATTTTCTGATGCTGGTAATCGCAGCAACCATCACTGGCAAGGCTTCCGGCGACATGCCCTCTGCTTGTGCATGCTGTCTCATTTCCTGTTCATTTCGGGCTCTGGAAGGGCTAGTGTCTGGCTGATTGAGGTTGCTCGAGGCTTGAGAGAGGGCAAGAGCTGTATCGCCATGGTTCTGGCCGAGACACTAATGGGCTTAGACGCCTTTTACCGTCATGAGACGACTAGGTTGGCAGGGAGTCCACTACTGTTACAGGTAATATTTCCCACCCAATCTCGCATTTCTGTATTGCTCACATCACTCGGCCCTCGAGCTCAGTCTTTTCTCACAAAACCCCATTCTCACTTTTCTCTCCTCGTACATCTCTCTATTCTTTAATCTCTCATTTTTCAATCCCTCCCCAGGTGTGGTTGATGGATAAATTGCAGGTTGTGGACTCCTGCCCAGCATATTCAGCTCGCGGCTACTTCTTTCGGCATCGTCTGGTCAATGCCTTGGATGAGGAATGGTGGTTCGCTTGGATGTGCCACTTGTCCGCAGACCGTATTGCTTGGCGGTGCCCTTGGTTGAACCTTCCGGCAATGAGTTACAACATGCCCCGACAGACTGGAATTCAACTGGTTGGTCTCACTCATTGTGTATTCTATTTCCCATTTCGGATTCGACGCCAATTTGGCCATGATCAGACCTGCCCGCTAGAGGGGATAGAGTATCCTGCTACATTCCCAGCCCGGGGTGCGCAGCTTGCTTGGCAGGCCACTGCGTGGAGGATGAGAGAACTCCTGGCCCCTACTCCTACTTTCAGTTGCACTTTATCTGACGAGTGCATAGATTGGCTCAATGAAGAAGCACAGATCGGGCCCAGCTTGGCATCAGAGGCTTCGACCAGCTCTGGGAGGGGGCACAGGAACACCTGATTTGACCATGCCCTAGATTTATTGCTTTATTAGTACTTTCAAGTTTTCTTTCCTGAATGTAATAAAAAAGCAACTTCAATTGTTTGTAAGAGCAGGAGAACTTTGTTTTGAAATCAATGAAATTGAAAGTTCTGGTACTGAGAATTTTCCACTTTGGTCCGAAAATGGTCGAAGTTGTAAAAAGATTATTTGAACGAAGTCAGCTTATATTAAAACTTTTCAAAAACATTTTTGATGTGGATCAGAACTGGACACGCCTGAGATTTGTCACTGAGATGCACAACCCCAGATTCCCGCAACTGGAAAGTTGCCCCTAGTCTGAAGAGCGCCGCAGCACTGCATAGCAACGGAAAGTTGCCCCTAGTCTGAGTGGCACTGCACCGGAGATTCCAACGAATGCTGATGGACAAAGATGGCTGAGATGATCAAATGGACAAAGTTGATCGGGGAAGTGTTATGGCTGAACTTCAGGATGAAGCTGCCTACGTATCCCGAACATGGGAATCAAGCCTTACGTAGTTCCGGCTTAGGTTCGCTCGAGTATTTTCACTCTTCTTTTGCGCTCTAACTTTTGCCAAGGCCGCCCTTTGCGGGTTTTCAACCTTGCGAGCTCAGTTTTTATATTTTCTAATTTTTTGTGCTCTAACTTTTGCCTAGGTCGCCCTTTCGGGTTTTCGGCCTAGCGAGCCTCTCAAGGGTAGTATTTCTTTAACTTGTCCATATTGATCGGTTGAGAGAATTCTAAGCCATCTAAGTCCATCAGAACCACAGCTCCGCCTGACCAGATAGTTTTGATGATGTAGGAACCAGTCCAATTGGGTCTGAACTTGCCCCTCGGGTCGTGGATGGGAGCTCGGTTGTCTTTGAGTACCAAATCCCCTTCCTTTAGATTTCTGGACTTAACCTTCTTGTTAAAAGCCCGAGCAATCCTGCGCTGATAACTCTGAACGTGGTACAGTGCTTTCAGTCTTCTTTCATCAAAGAGCATTAGTTCCTCGAACCTGCTCTGCTGCCAATCTGCCTCAGCTATCTGACACTCGGCCAATACCCGTAAAGACGGAACTTCAATTTCAATAGGTAGAACAGCCTCCATTCCATAAACTAACGAATACGGAGTTGCTCCGGTGGAAGTTCTAATCGAAGTCCTGTAGCCCCACAGAGCAAACGACAACTTATCTGGCCAATCTCGATAGGTCTCCACCATTTTCCGCAGTATATGTTTGATGTTCTTGTTGGCGGCCTCAACTGCTCCATTGGTTTGCGGCCGATACGTAGATGACTTATGAAAAACCACGTTATACTTTTCCAACAAGTCGACCACTTCTTTCTTAAAGTGGGATCCATTATCCGAGATGATCTCATTTGGCACCCCGTAGCGACAAATGATGTTGTTTCTGATGAACTTTGCGACGTGCGACGCCTTCAACACCGCGTATGATTGGGCCTCGACCCACTTCGTGAAATAATCTATCGCTACGAGGATATACTCATGTCCGTTCGATCACTTCGGGGTAACAGCTCCGATCACATCAATCCCCCACACGGAGAACGGCCACGGGGAAGTCATGTTGTACAACTTGGATGGTGGGATATTCATACGGTTTGCATGGATCTGGCATTTGTGGCATCGCCGAACAAAGCCGATACAATCCTCTTCCATGGTCGACCAGTAGTAACCCTGCCTAAGGATCTTTCTGGCCAACATCACTCCATTCATGTGTGCACCGCACTCTCCTCCATGGATGGCCTCCATTAGGCGCTTCGACTCTTCAGTTTCTACACAGAGCTTATGCATTCCCAGATGACCTCTTTTGTACAGCTTACCTCCGCAGATGATGAACTGAATAGCCATTCTTCTAATGGCCCTTTTATCCTTGGCGCTTGCCCCTATCGGATACGTCTCCTTTTCCAAGAAGTTCCAAATATCGTAATACCAGGGGTTGTTGTCTTGGGCCTCATCTATGGCGGAAACTGACTCGTATGCTGGCGCAAACTTCTGATCAATGATGACTGGACGCATCCGGACTCCCGACGGGATGTCTATCATGGAAGATAGAGTTGCTAACGAATCTGCAAACCTATTGTTCTCTCTTACGAGGTGGGTGAAATTTAGTTTTTCGAACCGAGGAATTAACAAATCCAAGGTTTGGTGGTAAATTATCATCCTTTCCTCCTTGACCTTCCAGTCTCCTTTTGCTTGAGACACAACAAGATTTGAGTCCCCAATGACGTCCAAACGTCTT
The DNA here is from genome assembly GCF_055761805.1 of Camellia sinensis. Taxonomy (NCBI): domain Eukaryota; kingdom Viridiplantae; phylum Streptophyta; class Magnoliopsida; order Ericales; family Theaceae; genus Camellia; species Camellia sinensis. Next base: position 106,040,516 of record NC_138966.1, read on the forward strand.
ACCCCTAGCTCTAGGGCTGCTTCCAGACCAGCAATACATGCCTCATACTCTGCCTCATTGTTCGAGACTCTGAACTGGAGCTTGAATGCCAAAGGGATACGGGAATCGTCAGGCGCTATCAGCAACACCCCTATCCCATACCCATACTGGTTTGACGCTCCGTCAAAGTACATCGTCCAAGTTTCATCCTCGATATGCAGAATCGCTTCATCTGGGAATAGGTACTCAACCGCTTCATCCCCCTCAACCGGGTGGTCGGCAAGGAACTCCGCTACCGCTCTCCCTTTCACCGACTTGCGTGTTACATACTTCAAGTCAAATTCGGAAAGCAATAGCAACCAACGAGCTAGCCTACCTGTAAGTGCTGGTTTCTCGAAAAGATATTTGATGGGATCCAAACGTGAAACCAACATTACAGAGTGAGCTAACAGGTAGTGCCGCAGCTTCCGAGTAGCCCATACCAAGGCCAAACAAGCCTTCTCCAGTGGTGTTAGCGGGTCTCGTAATCCAGCATCTTCTTGCTCAGATAGTAGATAGCCCTTTCCACTTTGTCTTCCGACTCTTGTGCGAGCATGCAGCCCATGGTGGTCTCAGTTACCGAAAGATACAATATCAGCGGTCTCCCCGGTTCTGGCGGTGACAATACAGGCGAATTCTGTAAATATTCTTTGATCTGCTCAAAAGCTGCTTGACATCGGCCGTCCCATTGGAATTTCTTTCCTTTCTTCAGGAGGCCAAAAAGTGGTTCACAAGTCAAGGTTAGTTTAGAGATAAACCGCCTTATGAATTGCACTTTACCTAGAAAGCCTCGCACCTCCTTTTCAGTCCTTGGTGGTGGCATTTCTAAGATGGCCTTGATTTTGGAAGGGTCGACCTCGATGCCCCTTTGCGTTATCAGAAACCCTAGCATCTTTCCTGCTGTAACACCAAAAGTACACTTCTGGGGATTTAGCCGCAGCCGAAATTCTCTGATCCTTTGAAAAAACTTTTGTAAGGCGGTGTAGTGGCCCTCTCTTTCTTTGGACTTGACAATCATGTCGTCCACATACACCTCGACCTCCTTATGGATCATATCATGCAATATCGTAGTTGCTGCCCGCTGATAGGTAGCTCCCGCGTTTTTCAGCCCAAATGGCATCACTCGATAACAATATGTACCCCACGGGGTAGTGAATGCAGTCTTCTCCTGGTCCTCGGGCGCCATTACTATCTGATTATAGCCTGAGAAACCATCCATAAACGAAAGCAAGGCATGTCCTGCCGTGAAATCTACCAGTTCATCAATGTGTGGCAAGGGAAAGTCGTCCTTCGGACTGGCCCTGTTCAGATCTCTGAAGTCTACACAGACCCGAATTCTGCCGTCTTTCTTCGGCACCGGAACAATGTTGGCCAACCAAGTCGGATACTCAGACACCAACAGGAAGCCTGCATCAATCTGCTTGGTGACCTCTTCCTTGATCTTAATGGCCCAATCAGGGCGGATCCTCCTGAGCTTCTGTTTGACAGGTCGGGCCTCGGGATCAAGAGGGATCCGGTGCTGTACAATCTCAGGATCGATTCCAGGCATGTCTTCGTAGGACCACGCGAAAACATCTTTGAAATCTTTTAACAAAGCGACTAAGCGCTCGCGTTCCTCAGAAGACAACGTGGACCCGATCTGGACCAGCCGCGGGTCCTTCTCAGTACCAACATTCACAGTAGTGATTTCATCCATTAAAGGTTTAACAAATCTTTCCTGCTCTTGATCAATTAACCGTTGCAAAACCGGAGGAATTTCTTCCTTGTCGTTTTCATCAAAATTTTGAAAATCCTGATTTAAGCAATAAATCAAAGGCACAGAAAAATACTCCGAAACCACATCCACGTCATTCTCATTAAATACTTCCGAGCCGTTGGATTCTTCCGTTACAACAGACTCAAAAGAAAATGAAAAAGACCATCTAGACAGGACTGTGGTATCCGGGTTATCACCCCCGGGAATACCGGACTCAGACTCAGTTGAGCTGGAATCTAATTCCGACGTACAAGATTCGGTAGAATCAGATTCCGGCTCACTACCTGACCCGGTGCTGCTTGATAAAAAGCCTTCTTCATATTGCCAGATGAGAGAAGGTGCGATGGATGCATCCAAAATAGCTGATGGTAGGCCCGCAGCCGCTTCATTCCCAATCACACATACCGAGGAGCTATCCCCCAAGCACCTCTGTTCGATCGGAGGATCTGACAGCAGACACGCCAGCGCTGCCCCCATTTCATTTTCAGCGTCCTCGGACTGTACCTCCTTACTTTGCTCGGCCTCAGCCGATAGATCTGCCTGCCCTTCGGCGATGTCATCCTCAGATAACTGTAAATCAAAGAAAATTTCAAATCCCGGTACGCGCTTCATCTCCGCATTGAGCCACGGCTCCGGGAAGCCACAGAACGGAAAGTCCTCCCCCTCCCGGACGAAACGTCCGTTCAGGGTCCCTCGAATGGGCTGGTGCATCAAGTCAAAGGGCTTCCCCATCTGTTTCGCCCTGGCCCTTCCGGCCATTTCCTTTCCTTTCCTTATCCAATCCTCTTTGGTGGGTAGGTAGCCCAAACCAAAGGTATGGGGGTTATGTGGCACTTCGGTCGATGTTGCGGCACCTTTCCTACCGCTCTTGCCTAATCCCATCCCGGGGATGTGCTGGAGTTTGTTCATGAGATAAACTGCTTGGGCACTGACATACACCCCTTCGTTAGCTACCATGATGTTCTGTACAACCCGAGCCTCGGCCAAGGTAAAACCTGATATGAACACATCTTCTATACCATGCTCAATTTCTAGAACAGGCGTAGACACCTCTGGTGGTGGATGAATTGATGAGTTTCCAAAAACAATGGCTACTCCCTTCCCATAGGGGTATTTCACCACTTGATGTAAGGTAGAGGAGACCGCCTTTACCTGATGCAGCCACGGCCGTCCCAAAAGCAAGTTGAACGTTGCAGGAACCTCCAAGACATGGAAATCTATCTCGTGCTGTCCTGGCCCAACCTTTGTTTGAATCTTAACTGTCCCCATTACCTCCCGGCTTGTGTTATCATACGCCCGAATCACCTGGGCCGTTGGTATAAAATCTGCGACTTTCAAACCAATCGCATAAGCTGTCCTTGCCGGGCAGACATTGATAGCGGATCCCGTGTCGACAAGTACCACAGGTATCCATTTATCTCTGCACTCGACAGAGATGTAGAGCGGCTTGTTATGGTTCGCACCCTCGGGTGGCAGCTCTTTGTCAGAAAAACTCAATGCTGGGGAATTTCCTCCTGAAAAGACTAATCCCACCAGCTGCTCGGGCGTGGTGTCTATGGACAGCTTGGCCTTGTCCATGGCTGTAAGGACAGCTTGTCTATGTACTCGAGAAGCCATAAGCAGTCCCCAGATGGAGATGTCTGCTTGTATCTTTTTCAATTGTCTCAATACGGCCTCATCTTCGAGTTGCTTCTCCTTTTGTTTCTCTGCTTCATTATCTTTCCCAGACGCCTCCGGCTGATCTAGGTGTGGAGGATTGAAATACCGTCCACTCCTAGTCATGTGATCGACTTCGCCGATATACCAGGTATCATCTGGTTGGTTACCTTTCCAATCCTCGTCCGTGTGGGCAAGACATAGATCGTCGTCTTCCCACCACATACCATCTGCGACTGACAAGCATCTGTCTGGTTCTGGCACAACTGTCCCGATACTCACAGTACCTTTTATCCCTATGTTCACAGCATCCTCCATTTCCGTACTTGCGGCGGTCTCGACCCCTACGTGGCCTTTTGCTTTTCTGATCCTCTCAGAATCCTCGAATCTTTCTTGTTCTGACTGTGTCAATGCAGTAGATTGCTCACTGATCCCTGTACTTAAAATGCTCCATTCCCGAGCGAAACTCTCGACACCGGCGCTCTCCGGCGATGTATTCTGCTTTTCGACACTCCCGGGCGTTGTTGACATTCCTGCCCCTGCCGGGCCTTGTTCTGACTGGAACTCCCCTATTACATCCGGCTGATCGTCTAACCACCCCGTGGCCTCTGCTGATTCTTCATTATCATACCAGTTGATGGCTGAGTCTTGGCCATCATGAAATTGGGACTTGACAACATCCTTTTCCACGGCTGTCAAATCATCCATTCCCTGTCCTGAATTGTCCCCTCGGATTACACACAGCTCTCCCCCGACTGGAAATTCGACATTTGGTCTATTCTGGCCCGCCGGTGAAATGTAGTCATTCGGACTGTAAGCATTCCCAACATCATTCTCGGGCTCCACGGACCCTAGTTTGACAACCCCTTTCCTGTTCTCGATGGTCACCACCACTGGCTTGGGTTGGGTTATGGAGATGTCCGTCATGCACAAATCGGTGCAATCGGGGAGGAAAACTTTAGGTTTAGGTAGGTAGGAAGGTGTGATGTAGATACTGGGATCGTAGGATGCGACCCCAGTGTAGATGAAGTTGACTCTTTTGGGTGGTGGAACTTGGTTATGTGCGGGGAGAGGATTTGTGGTAACATTAGGTTTCTCAGGGGGAAGGATCACCCCATTATCAATGAGATCTTGAATCTCATGACGTAAACGAAAGCATAGGTCAGTGTCATGACCATGCTGCTGGTGGAACGCACAATATTTGGCTGGGTTGTGGGTGGCGGGTAGTCTTTCAGGTAAGGGCCGCGGCTCTAGGGGCTTCAGATGCCCTTTTCTGATCAAAACCCCCAAAGCTTTGGACAGGGGTATATAAAGTGGAGCGAAGGTTCTGGTGTTTCTGGGAGGGTATTTGGCTGTTTGCGGGTTGCTTCCGGACGCGCCGGAGAATGGTGTGGCTGCTGTATTTCTCGGGGAAGGGTTAGTGGTGACCATACTCACTTCGGAGGTCCTGGCAGTCGTAGCGCCACTCGGGCCTGTATTAGTACTACGATTGAAATTTCTGCGGGGTTGATCCCGATCATTATCAATCCAACCTTGTCTCAAGGCGTCCTCGATCTGCACCCCCATTTCATGCAAATCAGCAAAGGTGGGAAAGGGGACTACAATCATTTTTTGCATTAGCTTCGGCTGAAGATTGCGCACAATCATCCGAATCTGGTCTTTGTCTGTGGGTCTCAAGGTCATCATTGAAGCCTTAGCCCGCCATCTAGTTACAAACTCTGAGAAGCTTTCCTTGGGTTCTTGCCTCGTTGTCTCGAGATCCCGGGTCGTGATCTCGATTTGTGTGTTATACGAGTACTGCAGGATGAAGGCCTCAGCCATCTCGTCCCAGTTTCTCTTGACGTCGTCCCCCAACTTGGCATACCATGCGGACGCCACACCTGACAAGGTCCGGCCGAATAAAGATAGTTTCTGCAATCTAGTGAGGCCCATTGGCCTTAGGACGTCTGAAAACAGTCGCAGGTGTACCATGGGATCCTCAGACCCGTCAAAACGATCAATTTGGGGCATCTTAAATCGATCTGGCAGCGTCACGGCTGTGTCGATGTACCCATCTCCAATGTCCGGAATGGACTTCGCACCTTGAGATTTCTTGAACAGCTTTTCAAGCTTGTGCATTTTTAACGTCATGGGGTCTATCTCAGACTCAAAGGGAGAATCCGATACATTAATGGGAGTGTGTGCCTTGGATTGTTGAGGCGGAATCGGGGGTGGAGCCGGCCCCGTTGGGATGTCTGTATCTTCTTGGACATTCCGGGCGTTTGGTGTTTCTTCGGGTATTGGAACCCTTAATGGAGGAGGGGTTTGCTGCGAAGGTGATGCCCCAGTTTGTTGTTACAATCTCCCAATTAAATCCGCTTGCTCACTCATAACGGTAGCCTGTTGCCTGGCAAATTCTGCCTGGCGGGCAGCATCTTGCTGCATCATTTTCATGCTTTCCTGAAGTTGGCGCACCATCTCCTCTAAGCTAGCCATACTGTTCTGCTCTGGTTGAATTGCTGGTATGCGTTCCCTCTCTGTGGGTGAAACGGGATCCTGATCCCTACTGTACACAGGTGGGGTAGACGAAGCCCTTTGTACCGACTGCTGAACCGATATCCTCTGCCTAGTTGCTTTCCGTTTAGTAACCGGGGGTAGAGAATGGTACACTGGTTGTCCTTCTATCAGATCCTCAGATCGATGGAGCCGGCGACCTCTGATCCAGAGTGCTTGGGGAATGTCTACTGGGTTAGACGCAATGATGCTAAACTACCTAGCAAAAAGATAAATAAAGCAATAAATAAACCAACAACCGGACAGCACAACAGCATAAAATAAACAAATAATATACAGTTGGATTTTCAAAACACATAGTCGATAAGCCGAGCACACGGTTCCCCGATACCGATCACTGTTCTCAAAATCTCTATTCCCAATACTGAACCCTGATACCCGCAGATAACCGATTCTCTTAAAACTGATACTGATGCCCTCAGGCCTGATGCCCAAACTTACAAACTGATGTGTTCATTTCCCTGCAGAAATACATTTTGAAAGCACATAGCAAGTAAAGAGAGCCAAAACACCCCTATGTTGGGGTAGGGTTTCCCTGTCCTATTTTGTCAGGAGCTAGGGTTTCACTACGCACGCAGCGGTTTCAAACAACTTAGCATCGGGTAAGCAACCTGTCCTAGCTTGGAATGGTCACTATGGATCCGAATATGCACTAGGTCGAATGGTCGAAAAGGGTGCCCCGATAAAACCGGGGTTTGTGTTCCCATACTGTCAGAGCCCATAGCCGGTCAGCCTTATGGACATGCCTTGACAAGACAAGCCTCCGGCAAACCGTTCAGGAATGGCAGATGGCAAACACTGTGTTCCTAGGCGCACCAATGCACATGCAATGCAAAGAAACACATAAATGAGATCAAAACAGGATATCACGAGTTTGAGTCAAGCTCTCTAAGCATTCCCCAGCAGAGTCGCCAGAAACTGTAACAGCGCCCGCGTGGGACCTCGTGCTACAGTTCGGACTCGATTTGTGTCACGGTTCTTAATCTGAACCAAAGAGTCCAAATCTGGCAAATCGTTTTGAGAAACAGATTTTTGAAAAAGTAGTGCCAAACATGGACTGCTTTGCCAGATACAGAGTCGCCACCTAAATATTTTAAAATGGGGAAATTTAGGAAACCCTGACTCGGTGCCGAAGGCCACATGTCCGTCATCACCGGAGTTGTCTCGGCTCGGGAGCTTGGGTACGATCGGGGAAGGTCAGCTACGAGCACCCCCTTTCGCCCGGTCCGAAGACCGGCCTCTACTAACCGTGATATCCAATTTTGAAAACGTTATGTGTTCTTAATCCGGTTATTAGCCTAGAATTACTATGTTATGCGCGCAGCAAACAAGTATAGACCAAATCGCCCGAATTGGAACAAAACATTTCATGTTCGTTTTGAAAATGGTTTGCTACTCGCAAGTAGGCTAAAATGCAGGTTTTGCCACCCTCAAGCGGGCTTTTAGAAAAGATGGTTTTGCCACTATCTAGTGGGCTTTAAAATTCACAGTTTTAATGTGTTATTCCAATTTAAGCAATTCGACCTCCACCCACAGGCATTCAAACAGTTTATCTCATATAAGCACTTAGCTGCATGGTAAGCATACTGTCATGTTAACATTCACACGCATGCGAGATGCTAAAGCATAAATACTTACATTGTACTCCGTGCCAAAACAATAAACTAGTTAGCAAACATGCATGTCCCTAGTTCATATTAAGTGGCTAATGCAACACAGGCAAGGATGCAATTTAGAGTAGGCTCGGCTAACCCTAAAATGGCATATGAAATGCTACAAGTAACATGTTTTCAATTTTGGAATTTGAAAATACGAATGCGGTTAGCATGATGTACCGAGCCCGGTGCATGTTAACAGATGCATGAATGCACGCATGCATATCATAAGGTATGCTAATTTCAAAAATGCCCTAATCTACCATCATAAGCTGGTAAATAAAAGGGAAGAAAGAAATGGGGATTGGAAGACATACACACACTCACCCACACTTATTACATGTTTACCCTCACTCAGAGGGTTCGAATTAATATTACAGTCCCAAAATAATGAACAAATAAAATTATTACAAAATTTCCTAATTAATTAAAAAAAGGAAGCAAAAGAATGAAGAGGGTGGCCACAGCCTCTGCTTCGGGGCGCGCGAATGATGCATGCTCGAATCCGTCCTGCCCGGAAAACCCGTACTATACTCTTGTCGCCTCTGTTTGTACTGCCTTGTCTTTCTGAAAATTTCCAAAGTACTGGAACAAGCTCTCTGCATCCTGCAGAGCACCACCGGCCAGACAGAATTGCCACCGGCACTTCAAAATTCTCATCGGCACTTTATCGGATTCATCGGCACTCCAGATAGTGCCGGTCGGCACTAAATTCTGCCGGTCGGCAGAAACTTCCTGCAGAAGACAATCTGACAGCAAACAGAGAACAGACGGTGCATAGCATGGAGTTTTTGGACACATGTAAGCATGGTCCTACTTCTTATCATATTTTGAACTCAAAGAAGCATGACTTTCGATCCTTGAACCATCAATGGTACATGGTGGGTCAAAGGATCGAATTTTCCATTTGATATGAAAATGCATGCAACAAACAACATGAAAACCGAGACCTTATCAAGTAGGAGTCAAAGGTCCCGATGACCGGGGATCAAGGCACATTACATCACTTGAAGTATGAATGGTCCTTGACTCCCGCACTTGGTTTGACACCCCAAACCAAGTAAATGCAATGCATGTAATGCTCACAAGCCTCAAATGTGTCATGCCACCAAGATGGAAAACACAACAAGCAATATGCAACTATCATGACAAAAATGTATGATACCAAGCACACAAGATACAAACATGATGCAAACATGGAGCAAATTTACCATGGAATTGATGTGCTACAAAGCTTAATGGAACAAATATGCGACAAACATGGAGCAAGCATGCAAGAGGGCTTGAAGTGGCAAAGGGGCAGGCCCTCACTCTTCTCAAAACAGTGGCCAAAAGCGCTTAAAATGATAGACAATCAACTCATGTTAACAAGCAAACTTATGGTCCCAAAGCTAAGGCACTAAAGGAGACAACTTACCCCCACCAACATGGCCATTCATGGCATGATTAAAACAAGTAAAAACAGAATTTATGCATGCAAGATAGGACCCCAAAAACTCCTAATATGGAAACTAAAATAAACCCCATGAAACAAATACACCAAGGCTCATTCTTAGGCATAGGAAGACACAACCTCAAGATATGGAAAAGACCATGCATGCACACATGTAGGCATGATTTTTGGACTAAAATGGCATGGCAAACAACCTCCACTCATCAAAGTAGACCAACCAAAGCACTTATGACTCATATACTTGAGGGCTCACAAGCCAAAATACATAGCAACCATAACAAATATGCCAAACATGACCAAGTTGATAACCAACAGATTTTAAGCATGGAAAAACAATGCTAAATGCTTCATGGAACCAAGCCAACACACACAAAAATCATGGCCTAATCATGGGATGTATTTCTAAGCAAGATGGAGCAATACAAAGCAAGTATTACAAGCATACAAGAGGGCCCAAATCCGACCAAAAACAGAGGTTATGTAAGACCTAAGATGCCTAAAAAAGTACTGAAATGAATCCAAGAAACAACAAGCACACATGCTATCCTTTTGAGCCCAAAAAGCAAGGAAACAAAACCATAAAGGGAGAGGGGTGTCCCTCCCCTATGCAAGACTTCAAACCAACTTTTTTGACACTAAAATACACTGATTTTTGGTGACCAAAAGATCAAAATGCTGAAGTGAACAAAACCTTATCAAAATGGCACCAAAATAGGCCAAACAAGGCCTATGAGGGTGAGTTTGCAATCTAACCACAAAGTGACCTTAATGAAAGTATTAGAGCAGGAAAATATGAGCCTTTTTTATGTTATACACAAGAGCCAAAACAATAAACAAAATAGGTAGAAAACCAATGCAAGTTTGGGGAATAAAAGGGAAGATGCTCACCCTTGAAGAACCCTTGAAGAACAAATGGCCTAACCTCCTTCTTTGGATCAAAACCAGTCCAAAACTCAAGAAACAACTCCCCCAAGCCCCTCAATCTCGGACTAAGGTGTAATGGTGTGTGTAATGGTGCAAAAGTAAGGTAAAACACAGCTTTTGGGCCAAGAAACACACACAAGAAGGGAGAGGGAGAGAGGTATAGAGATAATATGTATCTATATCTCTAAAGGCTGATTTTGCTTCTGTTTTTCTAACCTAGAACCAAGAGGAAAGCCTCTCTCTTATAGGGATCCCTCTTGCAAAGCTTATTCAACAAGCTTGGCTAGAGGGAAATCCCTCCATACACGTGTATGGAGGGGAAAGGAGTTGGTGCCAGCTATCACAGCTGGCACAAAATATCTCCATAAAGTGGAGGAACAGTGGTCGGCTGCCCAAAAAAGCTATTCCGGCAAAAAAAGTACCGACCGGCAACATATTATGCCGACCGGCAATAAAGTGTGCCGACCGGCAAACAAAATTGCCGATGGAAGAAAAAGACCAGCCGGTGGCCTCCAGCCACTGCCGGTGGTGTATGGGGATGTCTCACAAGGCATTCCCTGCCCCTCTAAGGCAAAACAAAAGTGTTTGGTGCAAAACCAGACACTAAACAGTCGAGTTCGGGGATCCTGAGGCAAGGCGCGCGAGCCGAGACCTCCGGGAACTCCAAACGAACACAATCATGGATGATCACCGAGTGTTCAAACGGTGACGTCCAAGTCTTGAGGACGGTCAAAAATGGGGTGTCTACACCAGTAGGAAAATCTTAATAAAGTATATATGTCGTAACCCAAACCTGTCCCTATAGGCTTAGTGGCATAATCGACCAGTAATTCAAATACCAAAGGTCTTCCTGTACAAATCAAAATATAATCAGGGCTAGCAGAAGTTTATAACATAAATACCACAAATAGTCTATTGAGTTGTGAATCTATATGAACAAACTCAAATGTATATAAACATTAATTTACCCACTGTACAATACATCTATAATATCATGTACAAAAACTTTCATATACATATATACATGTCAAAAACTTAACATCTAGGTCACCAACTTGACACCAGTCTTTTAGACCTAGCCTCAACTCGAAGGCACCAAAACAAAACTCCATAGGCTTTAACCGGTGGCTTGGCCAAAGAATTCTTTCTGGGCTGGCTCTTCATGGCGCTCACCTATAGACAGTGAGCTAAAGCCTAGTGAATAACATTAAAGAAAAGAGGTTAGTGAACAAATTCCATACATGTCATATACATAAAATAGATCACAACAAATCAGTCTCATATCTGAACATAACAATAGTACATCTAATAGAACATATTATATTGTCTTCCGACTAGAGTAATCGGTTCCGGATATCGATTAAGCATATCATCACTTTGTCAAGTGGCTAACGAGATCTCATAATCACATATATGTCATGGACCCGTATTAACATGCTGTCCCCCATGACTTGGGACCATTCTTTAGATGCCATAATAGATTCGAAAGTGGGGCATTTGTTCACGAAAACAAATATCATTCCAAAAACATAACTTATCCAATAACATTTCAAATATAATTCATATGAAACATATCCAAACATAACATTCATAACATATTCAATTTATGCAATCGATTCTTAAACTAATTCGTTTCATTTATTACTTACTAGTTAAATTGTTTCTATTTATTCTTTAATTTCCTTCGTGTTCATCCTATGTATATGGATGTGAATTACATGTGAAAACCATATAAATCATGGCCTGGTAGTCGGTGAAATGGAAAGAAAACAAAATCAAAAAAAATTGCCCTATAGGTCGCACATGCAGTGGCCGTTGCCGCTCCTGCAAGCAGAATGCAACTTAAAGCAGAAGAGGGATGGCTACTCGAGTGATGGCTCATGCTGCTCAAGCGGCCTGGGTGCAAAACCAATCCGAAATCTGCTAAAAAAAATGGACTTTTCCCTTTTGCAACCTCAACTTCATTATATACAAAATAAGGCTCGAAACACTTCAAAATTTATGGATTTAAACGTTCTAACTTCAAATAAAGATCATGGCTTCAAATCAAAATTTATGACTTTAAATCAACCTTCAAATTCCAATGTAAAAACAAATCAACTCTTGAATTGAAATATAACTTTAGAAACATGCAAGTTTGAGCTCCAATTCTCCAAATTCATGGAGTTTCCTTCTCAAATCACAAGAATCATGCAAGAAAACAAATGTAAGTCCAAGAAAGTCCAAGAAATCCATGAGAACTTACCATGCGTGTTGCTAAATGAAACTAATTCTTACAATTCACCCATTTCAAACTTTTGTGAGTTCACATCATCAATTTACACTCTTAAATCCCTAATTATACACAATTTCGTTTTTAATGCAACTTAGATTCTAGAGATTAGTGATGGATTCCGACCTTAGAGGGTTAGTTTGGTGAAGATTTGCTTAATTTCTCTTCTTTCTGTTTTTCTTCTTGAGCTCTCTCTAGAGTTCTCTTTCTTTTCTCTCTTTTTGTTCTTCCTAGTCTGTAGAACTCTCTCAATTCTTCTCTCTCCCCAAATTTTTTGTTGAAGCTAAAGCCACCACTAAGGCTCATATATGTATATATATATATATATAATAGAATTAAATCCAATTAATTCATTCTAAATTAGATTTTTACAAAAATTCATATTAGGCTCTAAAACTCATGCTGATCACAAATATTTAATCAGTTTTGGTTTCTGGTGCCTCTAAGACCTTTAATTTTTAGTTTTAATTTGTAATTACAACAGGTTTTTCTACAATCAACAGATATAAATCCAAATCCTTCTAATTCACGCAATTAGCACATAACAATGCAATTAGATGATTATTTAATCAAACACATGTCCAGGGTCGTTACATTATCTCCATCTTAGAAAGTTTGGTCCTCTAAATTTGTCTTATTACGTCACAAACTGAATTCGGGTCCGGTTTGTCGTTTCATTTTCCCGTTGCACCACTAATTCCTCTTCTTATCCAATAATATCGAAGGTCGATCAAATTTCCCATAGTCAAAGCCTATGAACACAATAATTAAACAAGTGATCAAGTACTGTTTCTTAGCCCTCCCCGAAATTTTACTAACATGAGGCGACACATTTCAATAAAGCTTCATATAATTCCCATATGTCATACACACAAGTCATTCATGCAGTTCACAATTCTCATTTCCCAAAAGAACAACTTCTAATCACAATAGCACAGAAGTAACCATTTTCTAAACAGTCAATCCCATGGTAGGAAAAGTAGTACCCAAGTAGTCATTCTTTAACATAATACATGTGTTCCCAATCTATTGAAGGTACAAGTTTAAGTATTGTTTATAATCAAACAGAGTCTGTTATTAGGAGTTCATAGAAGATTTTCAAAGCAAGGTAAATGTTCAAATCATACTTGAGTTCTCAGTCTACCAATTCCCATAGCAAACATAATCCGATCATTCGGTCATACTTAATTTATGGTCCCCTGTAAACGGGCTCAAATCAAACATAAGCTCATTAGGTCTCACAGTTCTATCAAAATCATAGCAGGATGGTTCGTATCATTTTGAGTCGTATCAAAATCATATCATAGTCAATCACATCATGTTCCCATATCATTTTGTTTTCAACATAGTTCAAATTATCATGCATAACAAGGGATAGTAAATTGTCTAAATACGGTGCAAAAGACTAACCTAGCAACTTCGCAAAATTCACAAGTCCAAATACTTTCCATAGCATGGGCGATTTGTCAAATTCATAGCGTTTCAAAGAATCTCATATAATGTATACCAGTTCATAAGCCTCAAGAGCATTCGTTAACTACAGTTCAATCTTGTCTCTTTTCTTCTTTTTTATTTTATTTTATTTTATTGCGTACCCTTAAAAGATGTTATGCTCAAAAGGAACAAGTCATATGTAACCCGTTAATTCCAATAACATGCCTCATATCATTCAAGGTATAATCCCATCAACTCAATAAAGTCAATTAACATGTTCACTATTTATATCAAATCAAAAAGTGTATGTTAAACATTATGCATATAATTAAGAGAATACTTGCGCTAGTGGTCTCAATATTCTGGGAATTCTCTGGGACTAGGGTGTAAACCCTTTCCTTGCCTCAACGTGCTCCCCTCGGGAGTAAATGTTGTAGTTGTTCTCGCTATCGTTGCTGATCCAACCCCACTAGGAACGGGTTTACCACTGTTTGGGTGAGCTTGTGGACATTATTTAGCTAAGTGTCCTTTATGTCCACATCTAAACCAAGCTCCAGATAAGCAGCGACAAATGCCCCAATGTTGTTTCCATACTCTCTACAAGTAGGTATGCCATTGTTTTCGTCGCTACCCCAATTTGTGTTGCTAAAAGTTCTTGCATTTGATTTTTCAATCACGGAAGTTATTGAATCACCGATCATTTCAACTTTCTGTTTCTTACTCTCACATTCAGTTGTTGATGTTGACTGGGACATGTTCAACGTGGCAATATTTGCTTCAGACATCAAGGCTCTATCAAGGACATCCGCATACTTTGTCAATTTTAAAACATTTATACACTCAAACACATCAACATTTAGTCTGTCCTCAAATTGTCTTTCCTTTTTGTAATTTGCATCAACCATATGGGGTGTGTATCGAGCTAATTCAATAATTTTTGCCTCATATTCGGCTACAGTCATGTCATCTTATTTTAGTTGTTCAAATTCAGATACTTTCCTGTCTCGCATGCATTGAGGAAAGTACTTTTCATAGAAAATTTCTTTAATTTGATCCCATGTCGAGTTTCCATTCTCGTCCCAGATGAGCATCCATCATCTGCTAGCTTCTTCTTTCAGGGTAAATGTTGCCAACAAAACTTTATGTGCTTGAGTACACGGAAATACTTCAAAGATTTTTTCAGTTTTAAGTACCCAAGCCTCAGCCTTTAGCGGTTCAATACCCCCCAAAAATTCCAGTGGCTTCATTTTCTTATATTTCTGTGTAAGAGCAATGATGTTATCATTATTTGGTTCAATTTGGACCAGAGGCAGCAGAGGAGGTATAGGTTGTTGCCTTTGCTCTTGTTGTTGTCTCACCAGTTCAGTTAAAACTTCCACCATTCTTTCTAACTGATATATTCTAGCATTAGAAGATTCTAACTCATCTACATTTCTTTCATTCTCCATTGGTCTATATAAGCATGGGAAATAATAAACATAGGAAATTTCATGTTCATAAGTCACTTATTCCATATCAAATTACATATTGATCCACATAACTTCTAGTTCATACTCATTCCACATAATCATCTAGATGATACAACTTTTATGTACGTCATATTCATTAAGAGAATGGGAAAAGCACGCATAAGTATATAACTTTTATTCTCATGTTCACATAGAGTTCATGGATTCACATCTTCACTCACACACTTGTAACACAATGCAAATGTTCCTAACTCTTTTCTAGACTTCCTATAGCTCAATTGGACACGTGTGTGGGTAAATTAACTCGTGCTCTGATACCATTATGTCATAATCCAAACCTGTCCCTATAGGTTTAGTGTCATAACCGGCCAATAATCCGAGATTATCAAAGGCCTTCTTGTACAAATCAAAATACAATCGGGGCTAACGGAAGCTTATAACATAAACACAACAAATAGTCCATTGAGTTGTGAATCTATATGGACAAACTCAAATGCATATAAGCATTAATTTACCTATTGTACAATACATCCATAATATCATGTACAAAAACTTTCATATACATATATACATGTCAAAAACTCAACATCAAGGTCACCAACTTGACACCTGTCTTCTAGACCTAGCCTCAACTCAGAGGTATCGAAACAAACCTCCACAGGTTTTAACTGGTGACTCGGCTAAAGAATTCCTTCTAGGCTGGCTCTTCATGACGCTCACTTATACATATCTATACATAGAGTGAGCTAAAGCCCAGTGAATAAGATTAAAGTAAAGAGATTAGTGAATGAATTCCATACATGTCATATACAAAAAACAAATCACAACAAATCAGTCTCATATCTGAACATAATAATGGTACATCAAATCGAACATATCATATTGTCTTTCGACTAGAGTAATCAGTTTTGGATACCGATTAAACATATCACCACTTTGTCAAGTGGCTAACGAGATCTCGTAATCACATATATGTCATGGACTCGTATTAACGTGTTGTCCCCCATAACTTGGGAGCATTCTTTGGATACAATAATAGATTCGAAAATAGGACAATCGTTCACGAACGCAAATGTCATTCCAAAAACATAACTTATCGAGTAGCATTTCAAATATAATTCATATAAATATATCTTTACAGAAATGTTACTCACAGTGCTTGATCGGTGATACACCTCAACGGCTTAACTTGCAGAAACATATCCAAGCACAACATTCATAACATATTTAATTTATGCAATCGGTTCTTAAACTAATTCGTTTCATCCGTTACTTATTTGTTAAATTGTTTTTATTTATTCTTTAATTTCCTTCGTGTTCATATTATGTATATGGATGTGAATTACACGTGAAAACCATGTAAATGAAGGGCCGGTAGTCACTGAAACAGAAAGAAAACAAAATCGAAAAAAACTATCATGTAGGTCGCATGTGTGGTTGATTAAGGCCGAATTGTACATCTTTGAGGCCGTTAATTAGGATTTCTTAACTTCACTTGCTTGTCAAAATGTATACTTTATATGTGTTGAATGTCAATCAGGTTGTACATAGTCGGAGCATAAAATAGGCAAAAAGACAGAATTTGGAGAGAGTTGACTTTCCCGTATGTGCTTTGACTTTGTCCGCACATGCGTTGACTTTGTCCGCACATGCATTGACTTTTTCTGGAAAAACGTTCCAGATGTTTTAAACCTATTTGGAAAGACACCAGAAGTATAAATAGGCAAGAAAAAGGCTGAATTAGGGTTCTGAAGTTGTTTTGTCAAGAAAGGAAGGCTAGGGCTTGAAAAGAAAAGGAACTTGAAGCTTCAAGCATGTCTCCCATGGTGGCTTCTTCTCCATCTACCTCCTTCCACTCCTCTATGAGTGGCTAGTCTCATTTTCTAGGGTTTTGATGAAACCCTAGCCATGTAATAGGTTTTTCTTTTTGGATTTTCAATTATGTAAAGGTTTGAACACTTGTATGGTGTTTTAGAAGTTTCATATATATATATTTTCCATTATTTCTTCAAATATTCGGCTTTCTATGATTGTTGAATGTTTTCCATACAAGCGTTTTCTATTCTTTCACGTTCAAGGTATGAGATGAATCATACTACAAGAGACGAGTCGTATCACTACCTTAGTTTAGAGTGAACGATTCGTACTACTTGAGATTGTTCGTGCTCGTACATTGAATGTGATGATTTTCTTGTTAAATGCTTTGAACTTGTAGTTACGAAGCATTATTCCGTCCGAACCATAACATAATTATTTTCAATTTGAAAGCCCTATTTATGTGACTAGTGGTGGACTCTTCGCCCTAGGTCTTTTCCCAATTCAATAAATCAATTTTCAGTTATAATTGATAATTTAATTATTTAGTTTAATTTATTCGTTATTAAATTAGGTTATGATCAATCATTCTTTTCATCAAAATTAATTTAGGAATTTATCAATTAAATTAGTTTAATTTCACAATTGTCTCTGTGGATCGATACCTGGACTTGCCATTATTCTAAAAGAATTTGGTGTAGTTTAGTGTTTAATTTTGGTGTGTTCAACGACCCATCAAATTTTGGCGGCGTTGCCGGGGACTTTAGGAGAAATTAGTTAATTTAAATTTACATTCTTATTTTAATTTTTAGTTTAGGATTTTATGCTTTCGTGTTGCTAAGTGTGCAGAGCGTTTGAAATTGGAGCTATCACCGAAGTGCAAGCGGAGCATAACCGAGCTTTAAAATAAAAAAAAAAACCCGCAGCACTAAAGTGTGTAAACAGAAGCAAACACTCGCAAGAAAAGCAGAAAGTGCTAAAAAGAAAGACGAAGCTCAATTAGAGGTTGGAGACAACGTTTATACGTCAAGCACTCGCAAGACGAGTAAAACATTTTCGTTAAACCGCTGTGAGTATTTCTCCCTTTGATATTTTGCTTTCGTAACTTAGTGCACAGAGTCGGAACTTTTTGTGTGTGTGTGGGTAGTGTATGCACGGGCGCCGTTCTTGTCGCCCTGAATTGTGGAGTTTGGACCTTGAACTAGAAAGGACTCTTAGGAGACTTAGGGCCTTTACCCGTGTTCCTAGGCTTGAGTATTCATATTCATACATTGAGCCATTAGAGATGGCAGATCCAGATGTCCTGAATGTGCCTAACCGGACCCTCATGGATTATTTCACACCCACTGCATATACATCACCATCATGCATCCAATTACCCAACACCACTGTTGCTCATTATGAGATTAAGTCCAGCACCATACAAATGCTCCCATCATTCCATGGACTAACTCATGATGATCCTTACAAACATTTGAATGAATTTCTGGAAATTTGCTCGACAGTGAGGATCCAGAATTTCACAAATGAGGCCTTAATGTTGCGATTGTATCCATTCTCATTAAAGGATAAAGCCAAACACTGGCTGAATTCCTTACCTGCTAATTCAATCACAACTTGGGACCAATTACAACAACGGTTCTTGGAGAAGTACTTTCCCATAGGTAAAACCAACCAACTTAGGCGAGCCATCAAAAACTTTGCTCAAATGGATGGCGAACAATTCCATGAGATGTGGGAAAGACTTCGAGACCTTCTCCAACAATGTCCCCACCACCAAGTGCCTGATTGGCAACTTGTTCAAACATTTTATTACGACTTAACTGAGTCGCACTGCCAAATGGTGGACTCATCCTGTGGTGGGACATTCATGTCAAAAAATGATGCCGAGACATGGCAATTGTTTGAGAACCTAAGTGATAATTCCCTTCACCATGCCTCCACAGCCTGGCAAGTCCGGCAACCAGTAGTTGGAGCCCCGAAAAGAGGGGGCCTTTATGAGGTCGGGCAAAACCTAGAGTTAGCACAACAAGTAGAGGCATTATCCCACAAAATGGACCAATTATTAGCTGCGGGACATGCCCCAACCCAGCAAGATCAGCCTCAATTTCACAAGGCATGTGTTATATGTGCGAGCCCTGCTCATGACTTGAGTGAGTGCCTTTCGGCATCACAATTTCCGGAGTTAGTCCAAGAGCATGTGAATGTGGCTCAAGGATTCTCCAACCCCGGTAATGATCCATACTCCAACACATACAATCCGAGATGAAGAAATCACCCTAATTTTTCATGGAGACCTCATTCACAAGACACTTCTTACAATCCTCCACCACCAAGGCAGAATTTCAATAATTTTTCCAACCAATCATCCTACCGACCACCGCAACCTTATCGACACCCACAACCGTACCGACAACCACAACTCCCGCCTGTTCCTCAAGGCAACTCTGTCTTTGAGACTCAGGTGTTGGAAGTTCTCTCAGAACTTAAGGGGCTAGCACCAGTAGTTTACTCCCACACTCACTCTATTGCCAAGCTAGAGGCCCAATTGGGTCAAATGGCTAACAACATGAATCAGAGAGAGGAGGGAAAATTACCAAGTCAAACTGTGGCCAACCCTAAGGGACAATACGGGGTAGAGAGTTTGGGTGGGAATGGAAAACACCATGAGCAGGTGCAAGCGGTGATTACTTTAAGAAGTGGGAGGGAGTTAGAGCCTCAGTCAGTTGTGTCTGATGCAACTAGAGTTAAGAAGGGTGACCACGGCGGTACACCCAATGAGAGCAAGGGTGAGGGGAAAACATTTAAGAGGGATGACTTAGTCCCTAGTACTTCACTTGAGCCCAAGGCACCCTTTCCCCAAAGCCTTGATACACCGTCCCTTTTTAATAAGAAGACAGCATCTATGGAAGCAATGATGGAGGTCTTTAAACAGGTAAAAATCAACCTCCCCCTGCTGGAGGTGATTAAGCAAGTACCCTCCCATGCCAAATTTCTGAAGGACCTTTGTACGCAAAAGCATAAATCTAGGACACATGTTTCCTAAAAGGTCCTACTCACGGAGCAAGTAAGCTCCATCTTGTTGAATGACACACCTCCTAAGCTTAAGGACCCGAGTGCCCCAACCATTTCATGCATTATAGGGGACCATTTCATTGATAGGGCCTTATTAGATTTAGGGGCTAGTGTCAATTTGTTGTCGTACTTTGTGTATAAGAAATTTGGGCTTGGCGAGTTGAAGCCCACTACTGTTACTCTTCAGTTGGCTGACCGGTCCCTCAAAGTACCACCTGGCATTATTGAGGATGTGCTAGTAAAGGTTGATAGGTTTTATTTCCCTGTTGATTTTTTGGTGTTAGATATGGAACCGGTAGCCAGTTCTAGGAAACAAATCCCGGTGATCTTCGGTCGACCTTTCTTGGCTACGGCCAATGCATGCATTAATTGTCGTACTAAGGTGATGGAAGTTTCATTTGGTAACATGCAAATGAAAATTAATATTTTCCAAGCATCCCAACAACCCCATGAGAGAGAGGAGTGCTTATTTGTAGATGTTGTGGAAGAGGTTATGGAGGAAGTTTTGCCCTCCATTCTTGTAGAGGACCCTTTAGAGGCTTGTCTAGCTCATTTTGGGTTTGAAAATTTTGATATTGACGGGTCGATTGAGGAGGTGAATGTCTTGTTAAATGCTTCTTTTACACTGAATTTTCCACCATGGAAAGTCCGGTTTGAGTCACCTCCTCCTCTGTCGAGAGAGCCCGCCATACCATCTTTGGTCACACTACCTGCACTTGAGTTGAAGCCACTCCTGGCCACACTCAGGTATGCATTTTTAGGGCCCCAGGATACTTTACCAGTCATCATTGCATCTGACTTGGCTGCCGAGCAGGAGAGTCAGTTAATGAGTGTTTTCGTGGCACATCGGAGTGCTATAGGGTGGTCAGTGGCTGATTTGAAAGGGATAGATCCCTCTATATGCATGCATTATATACACCTAGTGGAGGACACCAAGCCTTCTCGTGAAACACAACGGAGACTAAATCCTAATATGAAAGAGGTGGTGAAAAATAAGGTATTGAAATTGTTAGATGCGGGTATTATATACCCCATCTCGGATAGCAAGTGGGTGAGTCCCACACAAGTGGTGCCCAAGAAATCGGGCATCATTGTTGTTGAGAATGAGAGAGGAGAGTTAGTCCCCACACGAACCACTACTGGGTGGCGAGTGTGCATTGATTATAGGAGACTAAATTCCTTGACTAGGAAGGATCATTTTCCTTTACCTTTCATTGATTAGATCCTAGAGCAGTAAGTGAGGCAGGGTTTCTACTGTTTTCTTGATGGCTATTCAGGGTATAATCAAGTCCCAGTGTACCCCGCTGACCAGGAAAAGACCACATTCACATGCCCTTTTGACACTTTTGCTTACAGGCGCATACCCTTTGGGCTATGTAATGCATCGACGACTTTTCAACGGTGTATGATGGCCATTTTCTCCGATATGGTGGAGAAATTCTTAGAGGTTTTCATGGATGATTTTTCGGTGTTTGGACTGTCTTTTGAGGAATGCCTTAGGAACTTGACTAGAGTGTTGGAACAATGCACTGAGGCAAACCTAATTTTGAGTTGGGAAAAGAGCCATTTTATGGTTCGTGAGGGTATAGTGTTGGGACACATTGTGTACCCTCGAGGTATAGAGGTAGACAAGGCTAAGGTTGACCTCATTGCAGGCCTTCCTCCTCCCAATTCCGTGCGTCAAATTAGGTCTTTCTTAGGGCATATAGGTTTTTACCGTAGGTTCATCAAAGACTTTAGTAAGATATCACGTCCTTTGTGTAGTTTACTAGTTAAGGACGCGCCTTTTATCTTTGATGAGGCATGCTTAAGGGCATTTGAAACATTGAGAATGGTCCTGACCACCGCCCCAATCATGAAATCACCAAATTGGTCGCTTCCCTTTGAAATCATGTGTGATGCCTCCGATTATGCTGTCGGGGCTATGTTGGGCCAAATGGTCAATAAGGCACCATTTGCTATATACTATGCTAGTCGCACTCTCTCGGATGCACAATTGAACTATACTACCACCGAGAAAGAGTTGCTAGCTGTGGTCTTTGCCTTAGATAAATTCCGGTCCTATCTCCTAGGTTCCAAGGTCATAGTTTTCATTGATCATGCTGCTTTGCGGTATTTACTATCAAAGAAAGAGACCAAACCTAGGTTAATTAGATGGATTTTGTTGCTTCAGGAATTTGACCTATAGATCTGAGATAAGAAAGGATTTGAGAATGTGGTGGCAGATCACCTCTCCTGAATCCTCGTTGAGTATACTAGTGACCCTCTTATTTTGCATGATTCGTTTCCGAACGAACAACTCCTTGAGCTGTCACGAGCGAGCCCCCAGTGGTTTGCACATATTGTGAATTACTTGGCCATTGGGCAAATTCGGCAAAATTGGTCTAAGCAAGACAAAGACCAATTCATTTCGCAGGTTAGGTATTATTTTTGGAAAGATCCAGAGTTGTTTAAATATTGCTCCGACTAAGTGATCCGATGGTGTGTGCTGGAGAGTGAGGTGCCTAGCATTCTCACATTTTGTCATTCTTCTGCATGTGGTAGTCATTTTAGTGGGCATAAAACAGCCGCCAAGATTTTACAGAGCAGGTTTTATTGGCCCACAAATTTTAAAGATGCCCATCAATTTTGTAGAACTTGTTTGTGCTGTCAGTAAGTGGGTTCGATATCTCGGCGTGACATGATGCCAATGTCCCCTATTCTTGTGGTAGAGATATTTGATGTTTGGGAGATTAATTTTATGGGACCTTTCCCGTCGTCGTTCGGGTTTGAGTATATTCTCTTGGCAGTAGATTATGTGTCTAAGTGGGTGGAGGCGATAGCTACTCGAGCAAACGATCATAAAGTGGTAATCAAATTTTTGCATGAAAACATCTTTAGTCGTTTTGGGTTTCCTAGAGCCATAATAAGTGATCAGGGTATGCATTTTTGTAACTGGTTCTTTGAGTCGGTAGTTAAGAAATATTCTATCACTCATAAAGTTGGCAGTCCATACCACCCTCAAACTAGTGGCCAAGTGGAAGTCTCAAATAGGGAGGTAAAGCATATAATAGAGAAAACGGTGAGGCCAGATAGGAAAGATTGGTCACAACGGTTGATTGATGCATTATGGGCCTACCGCACTGCTTATAAGACACCCATTGGGATGTGACCATATAGAGCAGTGTTTGGCAAAGCTTGCCATCTCCTGGTTGAACTTGAGCATCGGGCATTGTGGGCCAAAAAGAAGTTTAACTTCGATATGGCCGCGGCTGGGCTCAACGTGAAATTACAACTCAATGAGTTGGAGGAAATCCGAAATGATGCATATCAGAGTTCGAGAATTTTTAAAGCTCGGACTAAAGAATTCCATGACAAGCACATTAATAGAAAATCTTTCGAACCGGACCAAAAGGTGTGGCTCTTTAACTCAAAATTGAGACTCTTTCCGGGTAAGCTTAGATCAAGATGGGATGGTCCCTTTGTGGTTGTTAAGGAATTTATTCACGGCGCCGTTGAGGTGCAAGATCCAAAGACTGGCCACACTTTCAAAGTGAATGGCCAAAAACTGAAGCCATATATAAAGGGGATTGGGAATGGGGAAATGATTGAGTCCATTGCTTTGATGGACCCTTTTTACTATGATTGATAGATTGATTTCTTGTTCTCTTTTCTTTCCCTTCTATTCTATTCTTTTTTTCTTTGTTCTTGTTGTGCTTTATTTGCGTCTAGGAGACTTTAAATCCTCTAAAGGTGTAATTCCTTTGGTGTTAGCCGTGCCTGAACGGCATCTAACGGTCTGGTATAGCCACCTAACCGTGTTTATAGTGAGTTCCTAGGAGACCAACTGAGATGGTGGAAACTAGAGTTCAAATGGCAAAGCCTAGAACACAAAGGTTTGGAATTTCCGAGACTAGAGTTTGGTTTAAATACCTAGGGGTGTGGAGATTGCTTCAAAACTACCCTGGCTTGAACTCTGTATGGCAGCCCCATAGGTTGAGGTAGCTTTATGCGCCTCGATTCTGGATACCGAATCAACCTAGTCTGTCCCTCACCCTGTTGGAGAATAGGGAAAGTTACAAACACAGTTAGGAAGAAAAGTAGTACCCATGTTTTTTTGCATGAAGATTATACCCTTGTTAGGAAATCCATTATTTTCTAAAGTGCTATATTTATTTCGAATGTCAAATGAAGGTAGACATGGTTTAGCATGATTGGGGTTGTACTTAGTTTTTATTTACTTTTCTTTAATCTTTTAAAAATATATTTATATATATTTATATTAAAAAAGAGAGAGAGAGAGAGAAAAAAATTGAATTTGGAATAAGTTGGGTTAAAAAAAAAAAAAAATTCCCGCACGTGTGGGAATACCAACGCACGTGCGGCAATATCACATCCCCAACTTGTGCACACTGTTTTAAAAGCAGGTGCGGATGGAGTGGTGCGTCTATGGAGCCGCATGTGCGGCTTGGTCCCCGTACGTGCGAAACGTCGTTTTTGAAAAAAAAAAAAAAAAAGAGTAATATAGACGCCCCATTTTTGACCATCCTCAAGAGTTGGACATCATCATTTGAACACTTGATGATCATCTATGCTCGTGTTCGTTTTGAGTCTCTGAAGGTCTCGGTTGTGCGCCTTGCCTTGGAGCCTTTCAACTTGTCTGTTTTGTGCTTGGTTGTGGACCAAGAGCTTGTGGCTCTGTTTCTGAGGGAAGGAGGTGGCACGTTGGCCATCCTTGCAACCCATCGGCCAGGCCCCATGCCTATCGCCATGCTCTCTTTCCATCGGCCATCAGTGATAGTCGGTCGGCACCTTTAATGGCTGGTCGGCCATACTTTTTGGCTGAGGCCCTTTTCTTTGCTTTTTTAGATATTTTTATTGCCAGCTGTGCCAATTGGTGAGTAGAGAACTCATCCTCCATACACGTATGAAGGGATTACACCAAGCCTCTAGCTTGTTCAACAAGCTTGAGACTTGGATTTCTATAAGAGGGGACGTCCCTCTCCCTTTCCAGAGGTTCAAAAAATTTGGATAGAGATATACATATCCCTCTCTCTCTATATTTCTCTCTCTTTCTCTCTATATATATTTGTGTTGTTTGTGCCTTAAAGTGGTTTTTCTTCACACTTTTGCACACAAACACCTAGTGAAATACCTTCACTATTGAGATGAGGTTCTTGGAGGTTGCATTTGAGTAGTTTTGGCTTGGTTTTTGCCTCTAAAGTTGCTGTCCTAAAGTTGTTCTTCAAGGGTGAGTTTTTATCCCCCTTAAAGCTTTGTTGTAGTTGCTTATTTAGCCATCTTTGCATGCTTCTTTTGGCTTAACTTTCAACTGTAAAAAGCTTCATTTTTCAGTGCTTAAAGTGTTTGTTTGAGACCTCTTTGGTGTTGGGGGTGGTCTACCCCCTTTTGTGCCTTGTTTGGCTTTGTTTTGTACCATCTCTTTAGGCCTTTGAGATCACCTTCTCTTGGCCTTTTAACTACTGAATTCTAGAGGAATTTCAATGGTGGAAAGTGTGTTTTGAGGCCCCAAATAGGAGGGAGTTGTCCCCCATCCTCTTCTCTTGTTTGCTTGTGTTGGTGGCTCACCAAAAGAGCATGTATTTCTATCTTCTTGAGGCTTTGTTTGAGCACTTTTTTGTGATTTTCAGACCTGCCATGACTCTGTTTTTGGCTGTCTTGGTCACCTCAGACCTGCCAGACCTGCCAGCTTTGCAAAGTAGCATGTCTTTCTAGCATGTTGAGGCTCTATCTTAGCATGTTTTTGTGACTTTTCTAACATGTTATAACTCTATTTTGGGTTGGTTTGATCACTTGTTGCGTGGTTCATGTACTTGTAGTGCAATCCTCCATATAGCCTTAACATGCATCATGCTTTGGACCATCTTTTTAGCATGCTTTTGGCTCCACTCCAGGAAGCTTTTACTCATGTTTTTCCATGATACAACTCTGTCTTTGGTTGGTTAGAGCATCCCTCATTTACACTTGTAGTGTAACCATGCTCATTGGCCTTGCATGCTTGGTGTTTTGGCTTACCATGCTAGCTTGTTTTGGCTTTATTCCATGCATGTTTTGGCATTGTTTTGACATGTCTTGGGACTATTTTGAGTCATCTTGGCTCTTTGGGGCTTACTTGATATGGCTAATGTGCAAGTAGCTTTGCTAGCCTTAAGCTTTGAGCCTCCTAGCATACCTTATTTGTCATATGTGCATGTTTTGGCATCATTTGGAATGATATTTCAGAGCATATAGTGTTGTTACACTCCCATGTTTTTCACTCTTTAAGTACTCTTGAGAGTTGTCCCTTTATGCCTCAATCATGAGCCATTACATGAGCATCATCATATTTCCTTTCGTGCTACCATTTTGGAGCACTTTGGCCATTGTTTTGGCATACATGAGGTCAGTTTGGGGCTAGTTTGGTCCATTGAGTATTGCATTACATAGCCCTTATATTGTATCCTTCATTAGCTTTCATGCCTAGACACTCTAACTTGCCATGCTCATGCTATTTGCATATTGTTGCATTGCTCATTGCGTTTGCATGTTGTTACATTGCATGTTGTTTGCATGTGTCTTGCATTACATTGTGTTTGGATTGGAAGTTGATCCAAACACGAGAAACGAGGGGCGTTTCACACTTGAAGTGATGAAACGTACCTCATTCCTTAGGTCACCGACACCTTTGATCATATATGATAAGGTGGAGGTTCATCGAGTCCTATGTGTTATTTGTGTGCATTCATCAACATTAACTTGGGCAACTTGGCCTCTTTGGCCATCATGTATTGAGATGCATGATTGATGGCTCGAGAGCCGAGCACTAAACTCCTTTGAGCCTGAGACATGATAAGGAGTGTAGATGCACACACATTTTCTTGCAAATACACTGCCATGCCTCTGTTTGTGCTCTGTTACAGCAAAAGAAGAAATTGCAGGAAGCAGTGGCTGACCGGCCATCAAAGCTGCCAACCAGCCACTAAGAATGCCGATCAGTTGTCAGAAGTGGCCGATGAGCATTAATTTTGGCCGATGGCCATCCCTCTTATCCAACCATCTCTCAACATATTCCTAAGGTGGGTCAGAAACATTCTAGAAGTTGGCATAATTTTCAAAAGTCCAAAAGAGTGCAAACAGAGGCATCATGAGGCACAGTAGTGGATTTTCGAGTAAAGCCGACCGAGCATGCATATCCCTCTCGCTTCCCAAGGCGATCTGTTTAAATTTCTTAGCTAAACTAGTTCATTAGCTTAGTTATTTTGTAATTAATTAGTTAAGCGTTTAATTAATTAATTGGTTTGTGATTAATTAGCTTAGTGTAGCTAGTTAGTTGATTTATTCGGACCCTCCGTCGAGAGGGCAAATGTGTTAATAAATGTGCGTGTGTGTGTGAATGTCTTCTAACCCCACGTCTTTCTCCTTTTTATTTACTAGTTTTTGATGGTTAGTCTTAGGGCATGTTTCAATTAGCATACTTATGCTTTGCATGCGTGCATCATTCATTCGTATTGCATGAACCGGGCTCGGTGCATCATTCAAATTGCATTGAATTTCAATACTTACTTGAATACGTGTTTCAAAGCATGTTATCGAGTGTTGCATTCATATGCCATCTTAGAATAGCCGAGCCTATTTAGTTGCATTCTTGCATGTGTTGCATTAGGCATCTTAACATAGCTAGGATCATGTATGATTACTAACTAGCTTTTGTTTTGGCTCGGAGTACACTGTGAGTGTTTACGCTTTAGCATCCTTGTATGTATATAAGTGACTGTCATGATAGCATGCTTGCCATGAGGCTATGTGCTTATGTGTTTAACTGTATGAATGTCTATGGATGAAGGCTTTACTGCTTGAATTTGGGCAATTCATCAAAATGTGAGTTTTAAGCCCAGTTGAAGTGGCAAATCATCATGTTTTAAGCCCACTTGAGGGTGGCAAATCCGCACTTTAGCCTACTTGAGGGTAGCAACTTCAAACTATTTTCGAAAGACAAACATGAGATGTTTTGTTCCAACTCGAGTGATTTAGTCTATACTTATATGCTGTGCGCATCACGTAGTAAGTTAGATTAATAACCGGAATAAAAACACATGTGTTTTCAAAAACAACATATCATGTTAGTAGAGGCCAATCCTTTGATTGGACAAGCGGCGGTGCTCATTTCAGGACTTTCCCCTCTCGTACCCAAGTTCCCAAGCCGAGGTAACTTTGGTGATGACGGACGCATGGCCTGAGGCACGAGTCAGGGTTTCCTAAACTTCCCAAAACAAAATATTTAGGTGGCGACTCTGAAATCTAGCAAAGCAGTCCATGTTTGGCACTTCTTGATTAAAATCGATTTTCCAAAATGATTTGTCAGATTTGGACTCTTTGGTGATTTATCAGTCTTACATTGCACTTTGTGAGATTAGATTCAGAACTGTGCCAGGAGTCTGAATTGTAGTAGCTAGAACTAGAATTTGCTCCCTCACACGCGGAGCGGAGTTCGGGCAGTCTACAGTTTCTGGCGACTCTACTGGGGATTTAGAGAACTTGACTCGAACTCATGATATGTTGTTTTGTTTACACTTATGTGTTTCTTTGCTTTGCATTTGCATAGGTGCGCCTAAGTCACAGTGATTACCATCTGCTATTCCTGAACGGTTTGTCGGAGGCTGTGTGCCATAAGGCTGACCAGTTACGGGCTTTTCCACGATGGGAACACAAACCTCGGTTATTATCGAGGCACCCTTTTTGACCATTCGACCTAGTGCATATCGGAAACTATAGTGACCATTCCAAGTTAGGACAGGTTGCTTACCCGATTATAGGTTGTTTGAAACCGCTGCGTGCGTAGTGGAACCTAGCTCCTGACAAGATAGGACAGGGAAACCCTATCCCTCCATGGGGGTGTTTTGGGTCTTACTTGCTTGATATATGCTGTCAGAGTGGGTCTCTATAGGTTGTATGTATCAGTTGCGAGTTTGGGTATCAGGTCTGCGAGCATCAGTATTTGGAGGAATCAGGTTTACCAGAGGGTATCAGATTTGGGGCAGTGATTTGGGAACAGTGATCAGTATTGAGAACAGTGTGTTCAACTTACAATGTCAACTGTGTGTTGTCTTAAATTTAAGCCGAAGTGCTGCCCGTTTTTCTATTTATTGTTTCCTTATTATGCTTTATTTATCTTTTTGCAAGGTAGTTTAGCATCATTGCTTCCGAAAAGGCAGATACCCTTTGAGCACTCTGGGTCAGAGGTCGAAGACTTCGTCGATCCGAGGATCTAGTTGACGGATAAGCAGTGTTCTTTTCATTACCCCTGGTTACTAGACGGAGGTCAGTTAGGCACAGTTCATCAGTACAGCAGTTACCAGATCAGCAGTCCTTATCCATCCCATTAGTGAGTAGTCAGGCTGAGGTTTCCGTTTCTACTGCAGAGAGAGATATACCTGTTGTTTAGTTAGATCAACACCTTATGGCCAGCATGGAGGACATGATGCGTCAGCTCCAAGAGACTATGCAAGCCATGCAGCGGGATGCTGCCTGCCAGGCAGAGTTTGTTGCGCGTCAGGCGGAGGTTGTAGCTCAACAGACAGAGTTGATTGCCTGACTTCAGCATCAGCAGCAACCACAACAAGCCGGAGCATCTGCTTCGCATCCACCCTCACCCCCATCTAGAATTCCAACACTCGGAGAAATTGCAAACGTATAGGAGAATACGAACATCCCAACAGGGCCAATTCCATCCCCAATCCTACCTCAGCTGTCCAAAGCACAAGCTAATCTAGTCGATACACCGTTTGAGTTCGAGGTGGATCCAACAGTGCTGAAAGTGAGCAAGTTAGAAAAGCTATTCAAAAAAGCTTAAGGCCTTATTTTCATTCCGGACATGGAGGATGGATACATCGATGCGGCGGTGACTTTGCTGGACTGGTTCAAGATGCCGCATATAGACCGTTTTGACGGTTCTGGGGATCCCATGGTACATCTGCGGTTGTTCTCAGATATCCTAAGTGTAATAACCCTCACCACTGATTACTAATAACCCTACTAATTACTGCTAAACTAAGATTGAATATGATAAGTAATTGAATCGACTGAAATACTGAACTGACTGATTGAACGTACTAGTTTAAATACATATCTATCTGCTGACTGTTAAACTATCTGTTCATGTTTTATGCTTTAAACTTCAAATTGAAGACCTTATCGACAGCCGAATCTGAAATTGATTAGTGATATGTGTTAATCGTAATTTATGTGATTTTATGGCATATTTATTTGAGTTGTGATTTGGTATGATTAAATTAGATTAAAATGAGCTAAATTACATAAGTTGCCCTATTTACCATATTGCCATCCTAGTGGCCCACTACCTAACACATTTGAGCCTTGCACTTGATCACATAACATTCTCTCTCAGCCATTTTAGAGGCCACAACCGATTAGAGTGAGAGAGTGAGAGAATAGGAGTGTTTTCAACTTGATTTTGTGATTTGGCTTGAAGAACTTGAAAAATTGAAGTATAGATTGCAAATTGAGCTCCTAGACCTTGAATACAAGACTTAAGGTAGAACATCTACCTTCTTGAACTTGTTTTTAAATTGATTCATGCATGGTTCTTGTGTCCTTAGTGATCTAAGCCTAGATTGAGCCTTATAATGTTGAATTGAAGCTTAATCTTTGCATGCATGGTATACTCTTGCATCTTGAGGTTGTTCTTCATAAATTTGCCACATGCATGTTCATATCTTGAGTAGAGACTATGAATTTATCATGTCTTTGGAAGATTTGGCTCATTAGAGCATGTATTGAAGCTTTGAATTAGTTTAAACTCATGCATGTCATGTTTGAGTTATGTTCATGGAAATTGGTTTGAACTTGAATTTAATTGAACTACCTTTGGGCTTTGATTTCTCAAATTGATCTTTGAAACATGTTATATTGTGAGTTTTGAAGTGTTTTCCAGAAAATTAGCCCAAAAGGATCGAATTTAGTACATAAAAACTTGGTTTTGAGCTTGAGGTTCGAATCTAAAATTTCCAGGACTCATGATCGAGCAGAGTGACTGGCGCTCGAGCATGAAATTCGTGCTCCCAGCACTTTGCACTGTTTTGAAGTCCGCTCGAGCGGAACAATTGATGCTCGAGCGGGACATTATGTCTTACGCTCGAGCGGGTGTCGAGCGCCCAATCGAGCATGATTTTTGCACATCCAGCGCTTTTGACTGTTTTATAGTACGCTCGAGCGGGTAAGTCTACGCTCGAGCGAAAACCTTTGTCTGCATGTCTGCTCGAGCGGAGTAACCTACGCTCGAGCGTGAACCCTGTTTCCTGAAAATTCTGAAAATGCTTTTCAAGTGCATCTTTGCATCCTCATTCCATTCTAGGCATTCCTAGGTCTAGTTTAAGGTATCTTAATGAGGATATAAATGTAGAACCTCACTGAGGCAAATTAGGGAATGAAGTTACCATTTTTCCCAACTGTATAGCTTAGTGTGTGTTCACTCTGTAACAGTGCAGGGTTGGCATCTGAGGACGCGCTCTAGCGTAATTGTAGCCCAGAACTCTGTGAGTAACAACTGTGTAAAGATATGTTTAAATATGATTATCTTCTGAGCAATTGAACTGTACTGTTTTCTGAAATGATACTGTTACTGAATGAATGATGTCCTAATTGTGAACTATATTGTGGCATCCTTAGCAACCTACTGTTACTGTATTGTACTGCTACTGTCATAGAGATCTCTGTTGGTTCCCATGTTGGAACCACTACTGTTTACTGATATGATGGCCATCAATTGACTGTTCGGTCCGATAAGACCTACTATACTGTTTTGCTACTGGATGTACCACATATGACTGTAATGACTGAATAACTGATATACTGATTGAAATGATCATTTTCAATACTGTAAGGACATTCATTCTTAACCTCTTTACGCATTATGTTATTCACTGGGCTTTAGCTCACTGCTCATATATATATGTAGGTGTACAGGCACCGGACCGTTGCTAGAAGCGTCAGGGTAAACTCCGGTTTTGTCAAGCCAACCTATGTGCCTCATTGCGAGGTTCCGAGTCCGTTCAAGCTAAGGCTATGGGGTGTTTTAGTTTTCCCCCTTTCTGTTTTGTTTTTGTGTAGACTGTTTACACTGTTATTGTACTGTTTTAATAGAGATTAAGTCCCTGTCTTGAAAGATTATAAATGTTATACATGCTGTTTTGCACTGACTGTATATATGTATGAAAAGTCTTTTTGCATACAGACTGTCACAGCTCATTGGACATTGTCTATTTACTGTTTTGGCTTCGCCATGCCCCTGTACTCTGTATTATTGTTTGACTGTTAAATAGGCCTTCTGTAATCTCGGATTACTGGCCGGTTACAGTACTAAACCCATAGGGGCGGGTTTGGGTTGTGACACTAAGGCCAATGGGTCTCTCCAGACTGCAAAAGCTTTCCCTCTTCGGCCAGACCTTGTCTGGTGTTGCGGCTATTTGGTACGCAAAGCTAGAGGACTCTGTCAAGAGAAGCTGGGAGGAGATGGCTGAGGCCTTTATAGCTCAATACTCCTACAACATGCAGATCGAGATCACAACTCGTGATCTCGAGACAACCAGACAGGAGCCGAAAGAGGGCTTCTCTGACTTTGTAACCCGTTGGAGGGCCAAAGCTTCTATGATGACCATCAGGCCGGTCGACAAGGATCAGATACGGATGGTTGTGCGCAACCTCCAACCCAAGCTGATGCAAAAAATGATCATCTTACCCCTTCCCACCTTTGCAGATTTACACGAGATTGGGGTACAGATTGAGGATGCTATGAAGCAGGGTCTGATTGACCATGAGAGAGAGCAGCCTCAGAGGGCATTTATACACAGTTCGAATGCAGGCACGAGTAGTGCTGCAGCTGCCAGAACTTTCGATGTGGGCATGGTCACTACGACCACTCAAAAAACAGCCAATCCCTTTGCCGGTACTTCCACTTCAAACCCCCAAACTCCGAATTATCCACCCCGAGACAAGAGGGTTTTCACCCGGCTATATATGCCTTTGTCCAAAACCGTTAGAACAACGGCCCCTACCCAATCATCTCCCTCCAAAGCATGACTCGACTAAATACTGTGCCTTCCATCGACAGCACGGTCATGACACCGACCAGTGCTTCAGGCTGCGTCATGAGATCTAGGATCTCATTGACAATAAGGTAATTGCGCCACCACAAAAGCCAAATGTTACCACCAACCCACTCCCACCACATAACCAAGCTCCACCACCCAAACACATCAACCAGATCCAAACCACGACCATTCTATATGACCTAAGCATATATATCACACCCTCCCACCTACGCAAGCCTGAGGTGTTCATTCCAGACAACACAGACTTGTACATGTTGAGCACCTCCCTAACCCAACCCGAACTGGTGGTGGTGACTGTCGAAGACAAAACTGGGATGATTTTGGAGGCAGATATGAATGTTGATTCAGAGCCTGGGAGCTTTGCATACAACCCGAGTGGTTATATCACATCAACAAATCAAGTTAAGCCGATGGTAGAGTTACCGGTTGGGGCAGAGATCAGTGTGGTTTGGGAAGATGGACCGAGTCAGGGGCTAGATGACCTAGCAGAGCTGGAAGAGGACATCGCAAATCTGCAGTTCTTCAACGAGCAAGATCTGGGGGACGTGACTGTCAACTAGTTTGATCTGGATGGATTGGAAGAAAATACAGGGTGGCTCAATGACGAGCCAGATGTTGTTGAGTTGCCTCAGCCAGAACAGGGACCGTTAGGAACGGGAATATCAGCAGCGGCCGGAATGGCCGAGAATTAGCAGGGATCGCTGGAGAGCACTGGTGCAAAGAATTTTGCTCGGGATCTGGGCAGTTTGAGTACACTAGGCACTGAACAGAAGGTTGCATTGAAACGTCTTGAGCAAGAAAAGATCAAGGATCTTGAGGGGGCTAGGAAAGCCAAGGCCCCTGCGGGGACGAAATGTGCTGTGAGCACAGGAACAGTTGCAACGGAGCCGGACAGCTGTCGGTCGGTTGTCGACGGGATGTGGTGGGAAGACGACGCCTTATGTCTTGCCCATATTGACGAAGATTGGGGGCGGAACCAACTAGATAACACTTGGTATGTTGAGGAGGTTAACCATATGACCAGAAGTGGGGGTACTTCAAGCCCCCATACTTGGATCAACCAGAGGTGTCCAGGAAGGACAAAGAAGTGGAGAGGTAGAAAGAAAAACTGCTCGAGGAGGAGGCTGTACTGAAACAGCTTAAGAAAATTCAAGCAAACATCTCCATTTGGGGACTGCTTATAGTCTTAAGAGTTCACAAACAAGCTGTCCTTTCTGCAATGGACAGGGCTAAACTTTCAATCGATGCAACTCCTGAGCAATTGGTAGGGTTGGTTTTCCCGGGAGGAGCTTCCCTGACCTTGACCTTCATCGACAAGGAATTGCCACCTGAGGGCTCTGATCATAACAAACCGCTCTATATCTCTGTTGAGTGTAAAGAGAAATGGATACCGGTGGTCCTTGTTGACACAGGATCTGCTATCAATGCGTGTCCGTCGAGAACGGCATATCCTATTGGGTTGAAGCCCGTGGATTTTGTGCCTACTGCCCAGGTGATACGGGCCTATGATAATACCAGCCGAGAGGTGATGGGGACTGTACAGATTCAGACTCAGGTTGGTCCAGGGCAACAGGATATTGATTTTCATGTCTTGGATGTCCCGGCCACCTTCAATCTACTCCTAGGGCGGCCGTGGCTGCACCAGGTGAAAGCCGTCTCTTCCACCTTACACCAAATGCTGAAGTACCCCCACGGGAAATGGATGGCAATCATTTTTGGAAATTCTTTGATACATCCGCCGCCAAAGGTTTCTACACCAGTTTTGGAAATTGAGCATGGTACAGAGGATGTATTCTTGTCAGGATTTACCCTAGTTGAGACCCAGGTTGTACAGAATATGCTAGCTGTTGATGAGGGGCTATACGTCAGTACACAATCTGTCTACCTTATGAACAAGCTTCAGAACATGCTCGGGATGGGATTAGGGCGAAGTGGCTGAAAGCGCGTTGCAGCATCGACCAAAGTGCCGCACAACCCATATATCTTTAGCTTCGGTTATCTACCTACCAAAGAGGATTGGGCGAGGAAAGGAAAAGAGATGACCAGAAGAACCAGAGCCAGAGCCAAGCAAGCCGGGAAGCATTATGAGTTGATGCACAGGCCTATTCAGGGGACCCTGAATAGACGCTTTGTTTGGGAGGGGGAAGATTTCCCGTTCTGTGGCTTTCCAGAGCCATGGCTAAATGCAGAGAGGCGGTGCTTGTCGGGATTTGAGATTTTCTTTGACTTGCAACTATCCAGGGATGAAGTTGCCGAAGAGCAGACAGACCCACCAGCTAAGGCTGAGCAGTGCAAGGAGGAGGATTCCGAGAGCACAGAAATTGAGATAGGGGTAGCACTGGCTTGTCTCCTCACAGATCCTCAGATCGTACCGGAGTGCTTGGTGGATAACTTCTCAATTTCTATGATCCAGAATGAAGCGGCTGTGGGCCCATCTTTAAACATTCTGGATAAATCCATCGTACCCTCCTTCGTCTGGCAATACGAGAAGGGCTTTTTATCGAGCAGCACTGGGTCAAGTAGTGAGCCGAAATCTGATTCCACCGAGTCTGTGGAGTCAGAATCAGGTTCCAACTCGTCTGAGTATGAGTCTGGTATTCTTGGGGGTGATAACCCGGATGCCACTGTCCTGTCCAGGTCATCTTTTTCTTTTTCCTTTAGTCTGTTGTAATAGAGGAACCAGGCGGACTGGATGTTATTAATGAGAATGGTACAATTGTGGTTTCCAAGTACTTTTTTGTGCCTTTACTTTATTGTATTAATCAAGACTTTCAAAATTTTGATGAAAATGACGAGGAAGAAATTCCTCCGATTTTACAACGTTTGATTGATCAAGAGCAGGAGAGGTTTGTAAAACCTTTGGTTGATGAAATCACCACAATTAATGCTGGTACTGAAAAGGACCCGTGGCTGGTCCAGATCGGGTCCACGTTGTCTTCGGAGGAGTGCGAGCGCTTAGTCTCTTTATTAAAAGATTTCAAAGATGTTTTTGCGTGGTCCTACGAAGACATGCCTGGAATCGATCCTGAGATTGTACAGCACCGGATCCCTCTTAACCCAGAGGCCTGACCTGTTAAGCAGAAGCTCTGAAGAATCTGCCCGGACTGGGCTCTGAAGATCAAAGAAGAGGTCATCAAGCAGATTGACACAGGGTTCCTGTTAGTATCTGAGTACCCAACTTGGTTAGCCAATATAGTTCCGGTGCCGAAGAAGGACGACAAAATTCGAGTATGTGTGGACTTCAGGGATTTGAACAAAGCCAGTCTAAAGGATGACTTTCCTCTGCCACATATCGATGAATTAGTGGACTTCACTGCTGGGCATGCGTTGCTCTCGTTCATGGATGGGTTTTCAGGCTACAACCAAATTTTGATGGCACTCGAAGATAGGGAGAAGACTACTTTCACTACCTCGTGGGGAACCTATTGTTATAAGGTGATGCCGTTTGGGCTGAAGAATGCTGGGGCTACGTATCAACGGGTTGCGACCACGATTTTGCATGATATGATCCATAAAGAGGTTGAGGTGTACGTGGACAATATGATTGTTAAGTCCAAGGAAAGAGAGGGCCACTACACCGCCTTGCAGAAATTTTTCCAACGGATCAGAGAGTATCGGTTGCAGCTGAATCCTCAAAAATGTACATTTGGTGTTATAGCAGGGAAAATGATGGGGTTCTTGATCACACAAAGGGGTATCGAGGTCGATCCTTCCAAAATCAAGGCCATCTTAGAAATGCCACCACCGAGGACTGATAAGGAGGTGCGAGGCTTTCTGGGTAAAGTGCAATTCATAAGACGGTTTATTGCAAAATTAACCTTGACTTGTGAACCACTGTTTGGTCTCCTAAAGGAAGGAAAGAAGTTCCAATGGGACTACCGATGCCAAGTTGCTTTCGAGCAAATCAAGCAATATCTACAGAACCCACTTGTGTTGTCACCGCTTGAGCCGGGCAAACCGTTGATTCTGTACCTGTCAGTGTCCGAAACGACAATAGGCTGCATGCTTGCATAGGAGTCTAAGGACAAAGTGGAGAAGGCTATCTACTACCTGAGCAAGAAAATGCTGGATTACGAGACCCACTACACTTCGCTGGAGAAGGCTTGTCTGGCCTTGGTATGGGCTACCTGGAAGTTGCCTGTTAGCTCACTCTGTAATACTGGTTTCTCTTCGAGAAACCGGCACTTACAGGGAGGCTAGCCCGTTGATTGCTTCTACTTTTTGAATTTAATCTGAAGTACATGACGCGCAAGTCAGTAAAAGGGAGAGCAGTAGCAGAGTTCCTAGCCGACCACCCAGTTGAAAGGGATGAAGCAGTTGAGTATCTGTTCCCAGACGAGGCCATTCTACATGTCGAAGAAGAGACCTGGACGATGTACTTTGACGGAGCGTCAAACCAATACGGGTATGAGATAGGGGTGTTGCTGATAGCACCCGACAATTCCCGTATACCTTTAGCATTCAAACTCCGGTTCAAAGTGTCAAACAATGAGGCATAATATGAGGCATGTATTGCTGGACTAGAAGCCGTCCTAGAACTAGGGGCAAAATGGTTGGATGTTGTCAGGGACTTGAACCTTGTTGTATCTCAAGCTAAAGGAGATTGGAAAGTTAAAGAAGAAAAGATGAGAATCTATCACCAGACCTTAGACCTTCTGATTCCTCAGTTTGACAAACTGAATTTTGCCTTTCTGTTAAGAGAGAACAATAGGTCTGCTGTTTCATTAGCAACTCTATCTTCTATGATAGACATCCCTTTTGGAGTCCGGATGCGTCCGATCATCATTGAACAGAAATTCGTACCGGCTTACGAGCTATTGCTGCCATAGATGAGGTACAAGATGAGAATCCCTGGTATTACGACATCTGGAACTTCTTGGAAAAAAAAGCTTATCCACCAGAGGCAAATGCCAAAGATAAGAGGGCAATTCGAAGAATGGTTGCTCAGTTCATTGTCTGCGGGGGAAACTATACAAGAGGGGTAATCTCGAGATGCATAAGCTATGCGTTGATGCTGAAGAATTCAAGTGCTTGATGGAGGCCATTCATGGAGGAGAGTGCGGAGCGCACATGAGCGGGGTGATGCTAGCCTAGAAGATCCTTAGACAGGGTTATTACTAGTCAACCATGGAGGAGGATTGTATTGGCTTTGTCCGGCGATGCCACAAATGTCAGATCCATGTAAATTGCATGAACATTCCACCATCGAAGCTATACAACATGACTTCGCCATGGTCATTTTCAGTCTGGGGGATTGATATAATTGGAGCTGTCACTCCGAAGGGGTCCAACGGGCATGAGTATATTTTGGTAGCGATAGACTACTTCACGAAGTGGGTTGAGGCCCAATCTTATGCGGTGTTGAAGGCGTTGCACATTGTTAAGTTCATCAGAAACAACATCATCTGTCGCTACGGGGTCCCGAATGAGATTATTTCAGATAATGGTTCCCACTTCAAGAAGATGGTGATTGACTTGTTGTAGAAATACAACGTGGCTTTTCATAAGTCATCTATATACCGGCCGCAAACCAACGGAGTAGTTGAGGCTGCCAACAAGAACATCAAGCACATTCTGCAAAAGATGGTGGAAACCTACAGGGACTGGCCAGATAAGCTGCCATTTTCTCTTTGGGGCTACCGGACTTCAATTCAAACTTCTACTGGGGCAAATCCGTATTCCTTGGTTTATGGGATGGAGGTTGTTTTGCCTATTGAAGTTGAAGTTCCGTCATTAGGGGTATTGGCTGAGTGTCAGATAGTTGAGGTAGATTGGCAGCAAAGCAGGTTCGAAGAACTCATGCTCTTTGATGAAAGAAGGCTAAAAGCAGTGTATCATGTCTAGGGTTATCAACGAAGAATTGCCAGGGCTTTCAACAAGAAAGTTAAGTCCAGGAATTTGAAAGAGGGGGATCTAGTGCTCAAAGATAGCCGAGCTCCTATCCACGAACCTAAGGGCAAGTTCAGACCCAATTGGACTGGTCCCTACATCATCAAGTCTATCTGGTCGGGTGGAGCTGTCGTTCTGATGGATTTAGATGACCTTGAGTTCTCCCAGCCGACCAATATGGACAAGTTGAAGAAATACTATCCTTGAGTGGCTTCCTAGGCCGAAAACCCGAAAGGGCAACCTAGGCAAAAGTTAGAGCATGGAAAATTTGAAATAATAAAAACTGAGCTCGCAAGGTTGAAAACCCAGAAAGGGCGGCCTTGGCAAAAGTTAGAACGCAAAAGGACAGTATTAATACACGAGTGAACCTGAACCGAACTACGTAAGGCTTGATTCCCATCTTTGGGATACGTAGGCAACTTCATTCTAAAGTCCAGCCATAAACACTTCCAAATCGACTTTGTCCATGTGATCATGTTGGTCATCTTTGTCTATTCTTCATTCAAGAGCTCGGTTGTGATCTCCAGTGCAGTGCTGTTCAGACTAGGGGCAACTTTCCAGTTGATGGATCCAGGGTTGTACATCTCAGTGATAAATCTCGGGCGTGTCCAGTTGTGATCCATATTGAAAATGGTTTTGAAAAGTTTTAATAAAAGTTAATTTTGCTCAAATTAATCTTTTTACGACTTAGACCATTTTTGGACCAAACGAAAAATTTTCAGTACCCACAACCTTCAATTACATTGATTTCAATGCAGAGTTCTCCTACTCTTGAATACAAATTGAAGTTTCTTTTTATTACGTTCATAAAGAAAACTTGAAAGTATTGATAAAGCAATAAATTCGGGGCATAGTCAGGTGTTCCTGCGCCCCTTCCCAGAGCTTGCGGAAGTCTCTGACGCCAAAGTAGGCCCAACCTGCGCCTCTTCATCAAGCCAAGCTATGCACTCATCAGAGACGGTGCAAATGAAAGTGGGAGCGGGGGCCAGAAGCTCTCTCGTCCTCCATGTTGTGGCATACCAAGCTAGCTGTATGCCTCGGACTGGTAATGCGGCAGGGTACTCTATCCCCTCTTTTGGGCAAGTCTGATTATGGCCGAACTGGTGTCGGATTCGAAATGGGAAGTAAAAGACGGTGTGTCAGGCCGATCAATTGAATCCCAGGCTGGCGAGACATGTTGTAACTCATCGTCGGCAGATTAAGCCAGGGGCAGCGCCAAACAATGTCAACAGCAGATAGACAGCACATCCATTCGCACCACCATCCCTCATCAGGGGCATCGACTAGACGTCGCCGGAAGAAATAGCCACGAGTTGAATATGCTGGGCATAAGTCCACAACCTTCAACTTATCCATCAACCATATCTGAGAAGGGATGAAAAATGAGAGATTAAAGAATAGAGAGGTGTACATGGAGAAAAAAGTGAGAAAAGGGTTTTGAGAAAAAAAACCGAGCCTGAGGGCCGAGTGATGTGAGATATATATGTGAGATAGGGTGGGAAACATTACCTGCAGCAGTAGTGGACTCCCCGTGAATCTAGTCATCTCTTGGCGATGGAAAGCATCCAAACCCATCAATGTCTCAGCTAGTGTCATGGCAATGCAGCTCTTGACCTCTTTTAAGCCTTGGGCAACCTCAATCAAATGGACGCTTGACCCTCCCAAGCCTGGGGGCAAGCAAGAAATGAGACAACATACACAAGCAAAGCGCATATCGCCGAAAACCCTGCCAGTGATGATCGTCGCGGTCACCGGCATCAGAAAACTGACGAATCAGGCTCAGGATGTCCAGTTCTCCATCGCGAATCAAAGATCGAGCATCATGCAAAGTGATCTCGTACATCCGTCCTAAGGCTTGGATGTGGCCA
This sequence comes from Camellia sinensis, assembly GCF_055761805.1. Classification (NCBI taxonomy): domain Eukaryota; kingdom Viridiplantae; phylum Streptophyta; class Magnoliopsida; order Ericales; family Theaceae; genus Camellia; species Camellia sinensis. Next base: position 106,081,459 of record NC_138966.1, read on the forward strand.
AAGCGGAATTGGGGCAGGATCTCTTCATCGCGCTGAGATTTCATCAAGGCCTGGAAGTCTTCGAAAGTGGGGCATATCTCTTGTCCGCCGAAGCTAAAGACATGAGTTACCGAATTCCAACACCTTGCTGCGGCATGGAGGAACGGAAAACGCAGCGGGGTGCGGCTCAGCATGAATAGTGCATTTATTCCGAAATCCTAGAAATTTAACTTTTTCGAGCCATCCAAGTTAGCAATCCAATTTGTGAGATTTTGGACAAGATATGCTTCCATTTGGTGCATAAACTGAGTTAAAATGGAGATATTACGAAGCTGGGGCTTTTGTAGAAGATAAGGTGTTGAGTGGAAGACAGGTGTCAACAATTTGGACACTTTTCTACATTAATGGCCGACCGACCATCTTTGTAGCCGATCGGCTAGTTTTTGTGGCCGATAACTCTTTATGGTGGCTAATTGTCTCCCACCTTGGCCGATGGCCTCTCCTTTTGTTCTTTGAGCTGTCTATGTGTTGGAGGTGTTGAGAACTTGTGACTTGTTCCACTTTGAATGCCTTTCAGTGACGATTTTGCGAAGTCGCGCTTATGTTACTTCAATTTGTTTATCGAGTTGTTGTATTTTTGTTTATTGAGTTGTATTTTGTGTTGATTGTTAAGTTCTTGTCTTGCTTATCGAGTTGTATTCACATTTGGTTAGCATGTCAGGTCTTGGTTTTTGCTTATCGAGTTGTTTTGTTCTTTCAGTTGTTAGTTAGTTCACTACCTCGTTAAGGCAATGCAATTCGAGTGTGCAATTTTTAAACAAAGTTCGATCTTATTTACACGCTATGCGATGCGATGCTTAGAATGTAAAATGTAACACTTTTTCAATCAAAAAGCTGTTTTCATTCCATCATGGTTTCTTTTTGCAAAAATACAAAGTTTTATAGAAAATAAGACTGCTTGAGGCTGTACAATGTGCAAAAACTACTAGCAAAAAGAGAAATAAAGCGAAAACAAAACATCTGAATCGACATCAGTCGCCTCAAGAGCGGGAATCCCTTCTTGTCCTCTTCCTCGACGAAGGCCCAAAATTGCCGCCGTCAGCTTCACTGCCTGAGTCTGAACCTGAGCCATCTCCAACCTCATCTCCATCCTGAGACGACTCTGACTCTGGACTTACTGCCTCCTCGTTAGATTCATCATCATCTGGGGCAGGCACCCGTGAACTACTCCCGGTATGAGCACGCCCAGCTCTACTCCGGCTGTGCGCTAGAGTCCCTCGTCCCGCTCCCCCTGCTACTCGGGGAGGCACTGAAGGTCCCGCTGAGGCACCCGCTGTGGCTGGTATCCGGCATGGGGCCTGAAAAGAACAATTCGGTAAATGCATCAGTTATGCTATGCAAAGCTGAGTATGGTATCAAAATGCAGTATATGAGTACAGTGTATGAATGTTGTGAGCAGTATATGAACGCCGTGAGTGGTGAATGATTGCAGTATATGAGGGTCGTGGCTAGTATATGAGATGCAGTGTATCAAGTGCAGTATTGATAATGTGATGCATCAGATTGATATGGAGCAGATTATAGAGGGTTTTGGGACAGAGGTTGAAAGAACTTATCGGAATACCGTAAATACTGAGCAGGTCCATGCTCCTCTGCAGCATCCCCATCACCGAAGCCGACAGCTCTAGAGCCTACCCAGTGTACTCTATGGAAGCCTGCAAAAGTGTTGAGGTAATCAGTAATCTGCGGGATATCAACTGAAATGAAATGAATGTACAGAATGTAAAGTATAGCATATACCGGGGTCGAGCCTCGAACTCCGACGAGCTCATGATCAGCTGGGGGAGGAGCGATGGGAATCTGATAAATCTCTTTGGCCCGTCCTTGGCATGTCACAGTAGTGGGCAAGTCTGGCCACTTTGCCCTCTGTCCCCTCTGGGAACCCCTTCTGCCATGAGCCTGGGAAGCCCTGGATCTTTCCACTCCTCCTGCTGTGGCTACAAGTCTCTCTCTCTCACCTCGGCGAGCACTGGCCAGAGTCCGCATGAGGCATGTCTGGATGAAGACGGTGTAGTGTCCGTCATCTCTGAAAAAGTTGGCATCCTAACCTATCGTAAAATCAGTCATCTCCTGCAGGGTGTACGTCTCTGTATGCCTCATCTGCGAAGGAGGTGGCATCGGGACTATCTGCTTAGGCAAGCCGAGGCTCTGTCGCAAGAAGTGCTCTTCCAAGTACCATGCACGACAGACTGGACCCTCAAGCAAAACCCAGAATCGGGAAGTCTCCTGAGCGCCCATAAACCGGTCTCTAACTGCATCAGGCAGTACTGCCCAGGGCTGCCAGGTGATCTGCAAATGATGGATATACAAGTTGTTATCTGCTATTGAAAGTACAATGTAAAGCAAAGCTCAGATGAACTGTAAGGTTTGAAATACCTCTGTTGTGGCTATAGTGTCAAAATATCGACGGAAGAATGAGAAAGACTCTCGTGGCCTCCGCTCGTATCTCCCATCGAACCTATGTGAATATGGAACCATGGAGGGCATCTCTACCTCCGGCTCTGGGGCAAGCCTCGGGAAGTAGGCATATACCCACAGCTACAGAATGTGAAAGGGGTAATAATGAGTATGTTTATCAGTAAAGCAGTATACAGATAAAGCAGAAATCAAAGAATGATGTGCAGTGTATTATGAAGTGTGTGCAGTGTACAACTAGTGTAAAACAGATTATGTGTTATGCATTGTGTGTGGTGTATAGATAATGTAAAGCAGGACTGTAAAGCAGAAGGGAAAGATGTACCTCCTAGGCTCTCCAGTAGCCTCCTAACAGGTGAGCGAGATGAGGAACTCATATATCCATACAGTGTGGCCAAACCTGTGCCGCCCCAATCATAGTGCCGGATGCGAGACGCGTCTACCAATGCACTCAAAAGGTAAAGGGCAACGGTGTTCGCCTGGTCGGCGAATAGAGTGGTTACAAGCAAGAACATGAGGAACTCCCAGGTATAGTGCTCGACCTCCTCGCGAGTCGTCGGTGTCTCCTCCCTGAACTGGTCGGCGAGCCATGAATATCGCACCATCCCTAGTCGGGAGAGAGGTGGGCGAATCCCTAGCAGAAAGATCAGGGCAGCATCCCACTCGCCCATATCAGTGTCGAAAGGGATCAGATCACCCCCTACTCCAATGCCGGTGAGCATGGAGAAGTCGAAGGGAGTCATCGTCATCTCCCCTGCTGTAGAAAGGTGGAAGGAATCAGTGGTGTCCCACCACCTCTCCACTAAGGCGCCTAGAAGAGGCCGACTCGCAGTGACGCGCGAGAATCCCATGCAAAATATACCAAAACCGGCCACATCGACGATGTGGCGAACATCATTGGGTAGCTCCATGTACCAATCTCGTGCAATGGTGTTCCCATAACCCCAGAAGGCATGAGAATCTCCCTGTGTTCAAGATAAACAGATGCGAAGCAGTGTCAGGAATACAGTGTATCCATGTGTTCAGAATTGGTGAAGATGAAGTGTGTATATGTGTTCGAGTTGATAGAAGTATCATGTGTGATTGTGCTCAGAATGAACTAGGCATGTGATATACAAGTGTGTTTCGATTAATCAAATGAAGAGTGATATTGGCTATCCAAGACATATGACCTACATTGCAAAAAGCAAAGAGGAAGAGTATGCCTCAACGGCGCCATAGGATAAGTGTGACTCCAACTCGCGTAGCAGGAGGTCCTCCGGAGCACCTTGCGCAAAGCTCTTGAACTGGCGAATATTGTCGGGAGGCAATGCGTGTACGTCAGGGTGATAAGACGCTGGGTCGAAAGGCCGAATGCCGAGCGGCAAAGGCTCGAACTCGGGATCCATCTGCATCCCTGGAGGAGCGCCACCTTGTGGAATATCATCCGTCATCCCGAGAAGAGTGAGAAAATGGTCGAAGGTATGGAAAATGGGCAAGAATGCCAAAAGTCAACAAAAAGTCAACCCCAAGGGGTGAGAAATGGAAAAAAATGTTGAAGTGCGGAAGAGGGCACGAAGATCAAGGGTAACTCGGGGGAAACAAACCCCAAGTGATGGAAATCAAGAATGTGGCACCAAAAACACTTTTCAATTGGTGTAAAGTGTTTGAAACAACGAGGGTTTTGCGAATCGAAAGTTTTGGGAGGTTTGAAAATGTGTGTAAAGCTCGGATTGAAGGGAGGAAACTGATCTAGAGAGAGAAGAGGAAGGATTTCGGCAAGGGAGAAGTGAAAGAATAGGGTTTGGAACCCTATACTTAAAGACTCGAGGCAAAATGTCAAAACTGCCCCGAATCTGCCATTTTTGGCCGATCGGCCAAATTGTTGGCCGGCCGGCCACATTGTTGGCCGATGGAGTTTTCTTGTGGCTGATGGGTGGCCGATAGCTCCCTCTTGTGGCCGATGAACCTCCAATGCCCTTGTTTGGGGTTTTTCTGTTGATTTGTACCCTCATCTCTCAAGAAAGTTCAAGGAAATACACCTTTGAGCTCAAGCAGTCTCTGTGGTGACCTCGAACCATGTTTTCCGTGTGCAGCACTCGACATGCACAAAATGTATCCTTTTTCGTATCCTTCTGCATATTTCTAGATTCGAAAATTATCTTTGAATTTACAGTGTTCTTGTCACATTCACGTGGTTGGCATTCGTTATATGCCTCTCTCATTTTTGCATCGGACATGCATCATCGCGTTTGTATAACATATGCGCGTTGTGTCAAATAAGTATTCGTGTTTACGCTGCATAGAGTATGTACATTGCAGGGAACACGTTTTAACCTTGCTTGCACAGAATGTGCACTTCTCACCTTGGCATGAAATGCGCGTCTTACTGTTGCATAGAGCATACATTTCTCTTAGTGGCATTGTTATGCACACTCTAGTTGCACTGTTATGCATACTTTACTTGCATTCTTATGCACTTTTCACTTGCATTGCTATGCACCATTTTACTCGCATCGCTATGCACCGTTGTTTATCTGGCATTGAATATGCATTGTTGGTTATCTTGCATTGCATGTGCATTGTTGTCATTCGTCTCGCAGAAGACATGCATGGCATTGCATCGTATCTTTCAAGTTTCTTTCTCATTCATGCACGATATTGTATGTATGGTTCATTTGAAGTTGGTACAACCAGGCGATATTGGATGTGCAGTTCATTCAGAGAAGTTCCGTTTAAAATCGTTCACTAAGTGTATCTATCACACTTTGCTCACTTTGTGTATCTATCACATGTTCGTTGTGTGTATCAATCACACTTTGCTCACTTTGTGTATCTATCACATGTTCGTTGTGTGTATCTATCACACTTTGCTCACTTTGTGTATCTATCACACTTTGCTCACTTTGTGTATCTATCACACATTCACTTTGTGTATCTATTAGACGTTCACTTAGTGTATCTATCACACGTTCGCTTTGTGTATCTATCACACTTTGCTCACTTTGTGTATCTATCACACGTTCGCTTTGTGTATCTATAACACATGCTCACTTTGTGTATCTATCAGACATTCGTTTTGTGTATCTATCACACATGCTCACTTTGTGTATCTATCACACGTTCGTTTTGTGTATCTATCACACATGCTCACCTTTGTGTATCTATCAGACGTTCGCTTTGTGTATTTATCACACGTTCGCTTTGTGTATCTATCACACATGCTCACCTTTGTGTATCTATTACATGTTCGCTTTGCGTATCTATGACACATGCTCACCTTTGTGTATCTATCACACGTCCGCTTTGTGTATCTATCACACATGCTTACCTTTGTGTATCTATCACACGTTCGCTTTGTGTATCGATTACACATGCTCACCTTTGTGTATCTATCACACATGCTCACCTTTGTGTATCTATCAGACGTTCGCTTTGTGTATCTATCATACATGCTCACCTTTGTGTATCTATCACACGTTCGCTTTGTGTATCTATCACACATGCTCACTTTGTGTATCTATCACACGTTCGTTTTGTGTATCTATCACACATGCTCACCTTTGTGTATCTATCGCACGTTCACTTTGTGTATCTATCACACATGCTCATTTTGTGTATCTGTCACAGGTTCGTTTTGTGTATCTATCACACATGCTCATCTTTGTGTATCTATCACACGTTCACTTTGTGTATCTATCACACATGCTCACCTTTGTGTATCTGTCACACGTTCGCCTTGTATATCTATCACACATGCTCACTTTGTGTATCTATCACACGTTTGTTTTGTGTATCTAGCACGCATTCATTTTGTTTATCTATCACACATTCATTTTGTTTATCTATCACACATGCTCACATTTGTGTATCTATCACACATGCTCACCTTTGTGTATCTATCACACGTTCGCTTTGTGAATCTATCACACATGCTCACCTTTGTGTATCTCTCACACGTTCGCTTTGTGTATCTATCACACATGCTCACCTTTGTGTATCTATCACACGTTCGTTTTGTGTATCTATCACACATGCTCACTTTTTGTATCTATCACACGTTCGCTTTGTGTATCTATTACGCATGCTCACTTTGTGTATCTATCACACGTTCGCTTTGTGTATCTATCACACATGCTCACTTTGTGTATCTATCACACGTTCGCTTTGTGTATCTATCACACATGCTCACCTTTGTGTATCTATCACACGTCCGTTTTGTGTATCTATCACACATGCTCACCTTTGTGTATCTATCACGCATGTCCACCTTTGTGTATCTATCACACGTTCGCTTTGTGTATCTATCACTAATGCTCACCTTTGTGTATCTATCACACGTTCACTTTGTGTATCTATCACACTTTGCTCAATTTGTGTATCTATCACACGTTCGCTTTGTGTATCCATCACACATGCTCACTTTTGTGTATCTATCACACGTTCGCTTTGTGTATCTATCACACTTTGCTCACTTTGTGTATCTATCACACGTTCGCTTTGTGTATTTATCACACATGCTCACTTTGTGTATCTATCACACGTTCATTTTGTGTATCTATCACACATGCTCACCTGTGTGTATCTATCACATGTTCGTTTTGTGTATCTATCACACATGCTCACCTTTGTGTATCTATCAAACGTACGTTTTGTGTATCTATCACACATGCTCACTTTGTGTATCTATCACTCGTTCGTTTTGTGTATCTATCAAACATGCTCACCTTTGTGTATCTATCATACGTTCGCTTTGTGTATCCATCACAGATGCTCACCTTTGTATATCTATCACACGTTCGCTTTGTGTATCCGTCACACTTGCTCACCTTTGTGTATCTATCACACATGCTCACCTTTGTGTATCTATCACACACGTTCGCTTTGTGTATCTATCACACACGTTCGCTTTGTGTATCTATCACACACGTTCACCTTTGTGTATCTATCACACATGCTCACCTTTGTGTATCTATCACACGCTCGCTTTGTGTATCTATCACACATGCTCACCTTTGTGCATCTATTATACGTTCGCTTTGTGTATCTATCACGCATGTTCATTTTGTATATCTATCACACATGCTCACTTTGTGTATCTATCACACGTTCACTTTGTGTATCCATCGCACTCATTCGCTAAGATTGCATGATTTTCTTACATCCTTTCTGCATGAAATGTAGTTCGGTCTGTAATTCCCACACGTGGCGTGTGTACTTATTTGCTTGTGTACAAGTTTGCTTTAGCATTTCTTTGCATAACATTTGCGTAAATGCTTCGTTACAGCTCTCTTTGCATAGTCATAAGTTTTGTTCTACATTTAGCATGTCATTTGCATCTTGCCCCTACTAGCAAGCGCATCTCTTTGTTATTTTGCATGTTTGTCTAAGTCTTCGGCCTTGTCAAAAATGGGTCGTCTCTAGGTTTTGACATTCACTCCCATCATCTCTTGACTTTCGAGTTCTGTCTAAGAGAGGCAACTGTAGACACCCCATTTTTGACTGTCCTCAAGACTTGGACATCATCGTTTGAACACTCGATGATCATCCATGCTCGTGTTCGTTTTGAGTCTCTGAAGGTCTCGGCTGTGCGCCTTGCCTTGGAGCCTCTCAACTTGACTGTTTTGTGCTTGGTTGTGGACCAAGAGCTTGTGGCTCTGTTTCTGAGGGAAGGGGGTGGCATGTTGGCCATCCCTACAACCCATCGGCCAGGCCCAATGCCTATTGGCCATGCTCTCTTTCCATCGGCCATCAGTGATGGCCGGTCGGCACCTTTAATGGCCGGTCAGCCATAATTTTTGGCCGAGGCCCTTTTCTTTGTTTTTTCAGATATTTTTATTGCTAGCTGTGCCAACTGGTAAGCATAGAACTCATCCTCCATACACGTGTATGGATGGATTACACCAAGCCTCTAGCTTGTTCAACAAGCTTGAGACTTGGATTTCTATAAGAGGGGATGTCCCTCTTCCTTTCTAGAGGTTCAGAAAATTTGGATAGAGATATACATATCCCTCTCTCTCTATATATATATATATGTATTTCTCCCTCTCTCTCTCTCTATATTTGTGTTGTTTATGCCTTAAAGTGGTTTTTCTTCACACTTTTGCACACAAACACCTAGTGAAACACCTTCACTATTGAGCTGAGGTTCTTGGAGGTTACATTTGAGTAGTTTTGGCTTTGTTTTTGCCTCTGAAGTTGCTGTCCTAAAGTTGTTCTTCAAGGGTGAGTTTTTATCCCCCTTAAAGTTTTGTTGTAGTTGCTTATTTAGCCATCTTTGCATGCTTCTTTTGGCTTAACTTTTAGCTGTAAAAAGCTTCATTTTCAAGAGCTTAAAGTTTTTGTTTGAGGCCTCTTTGGTGTTGGGGGTGGTCTACCCCCTTTTGTGCTTTGTTTGGCTTTGTTTTGTACCATCTCTTTAGGCCTTTGAGATCACCTTCTCTTGGCCTTTTAACCACTGAATTCCAGAGGAATTTCAGTGGTGGAAAGTGTGTTTTGAGGCCCCAAATAGGAGGGGGTTGTCCCCCCTCCTCTTCTCTTGTTAGCTTGTGTTGGTGGCTCACCAAAAGAGCATGTATTTCTATCTTCTTGAGGCTTTGTTTCAGCACTTTTTTGTGATTTTTCAGACCTTCCATGACTCTATTTTTGGTTTTCTTGGTTACCTCTTGCATGCTTCTTGTACTTGTAGTATAATCCTACGTGTAGCTTTGCAAAGTAGCATGTCTTTCTAGCATGTTGAGGCTCTATCTTAGCATGTTTTTGTGACTTTTCTAACATGTTATAACTCTATTTTGGGTTAGTTTGATCACTTGTTGCATGCTTCATGTACTTTTAGTGCAATCCTCCCTATAGCCTTAACATGCATCATGCCTTGGACCATCTTTTTAGCATGCTTTTGGCTCAACTCCAGGAAGTTTTTACTCATGTTTTGCCATGATACAACTTTGTTTTTGGTTGGTTAGAGCATCCCTCATTTGCTCCTTACACTTGTAGTGTAACTATGCTCATTGGCCTTGCATGCTTGGTGTTTTGGCTAACCATGCTAGCTTGTTTTGGCTTCATTCCATGCATGTTTTGGCATTGTTTTGACTTGCCTTGGGACTATTTTGAGTCATCTTGGCTCTTTGGGGCTTGCTTGATATGGCTATGGTACAAGTACCTTTGCTAACCTTAAGCTTTGAGCCTCCTAGCACACCTCATTTGTCATATGTCCATGTTTTGGCATCATTTGGAATGATATTTCAGAGCATATAGTGTTGTCACACTCCCATGTTTTTCACTCTTTAAGTGCTCTTGAGAGTTGTACCCTTATGCCTCAATCATGAGCCATTGCATGAGCATCATCATCTTGCCTTTCATGCTACCATTTCAGAGCACTTTTGCCACTATTTTGGCATACATGAGGTCAGTTGGGGCCTGGTTTAGTCTATTGAGTATTGCATTACATAGCCCTTGTGTTGTATCCTTCATTAGCTTTCATGCTTAGAGACTCTAACTTGCCATGCTCATGTTGTTTCATATTGTTGTATTGCTCATTGTGTTTGCATGTTGTTGCATTGCATGTTGTTTGCATGTTTGTTGCATTGCATTGTGTTCGGATTGGAAGTTGATCCAAACACGAGAAACGAGGGGCGTTTCATACTTCAAGTTAGGTCACCGACACCTTTGATCATATATGATAAGGTGGAGGTTCATCGAGTCCTATGTGTTATTTGTGTGCATTCATCGACATTGACTTGTGCAACTTGGCCTCTTTTGCCATCATGCATTGAGATACATGATTGATAGCTCGAGAGCCGAGCACTAAACTCCTTTGAGCTTGAGACATGATAAGGAGTGTAGTTGCACACACATTTTCTTGCAAATACACTGCCATGCCTCTGTTTGTGCTCTGTTGCAGCAAAAGGAGAAATTGCAGGAAGCAGTGGTTGACCGGCCATCAAAGCTACCGACTGGCCACTAAGAATGCCGACCGACTATCAGAAGTGGCTGATGACCATTAACTTTGGTTGATGGCCATCCTTCTTGGCCGACGATCTTTCAGCATATTCCTAAGATGGGTCAGAAACATTCTGGAAGTTGGCATAATTTTCAGAAGTCCAAAAGAGTGCAAACAGAGGCATCATGAGGCACGGTAGTGGATTTCCGAGCGAAGCCGATCGGGCATGCATATCCCCCTCGCTTCCCGAGGCCATCTGTTTAAATTGCTTAGCTAAACTAGTTCATTAGCGTAGTTATTTTGCAATTAATTAGTTAAGCGTTTAATTAATTAATTGGTTTGTAATTAATTAGCTTAGTGTAGCTAGTTAGTTGATTTATTCAGACCCTCCGTCGAGAGGGCAAATGTTGTAATAAGTGTGCGTGTGTGTGTGAATGTCTTCTAACCCCACGTCTTTCTCCCTTTTATTTACCAGCTTTTGATGGTTAGTCTTAGGGCATGTTTCAATTAGCATACTTATGCTTTGCATGCGTGCATCATTCATTCGTATTGCATGAACCGGGCTCTGCACATCATTCAAATTGCATTGAATTTCAATATTTGAATACGTGTTTCAAAGCATGTTATCGAGTGTTACATTCATATGCCATCTTAGAATAGCCGAGCCTATTTAGTTGCATTCTTGCATGTGTTGCATTAGGCATCTTAACATAGCTAGGATCATGTATGATTACTAACTAGCTTTTGTTTTGGCTCGGAGTACACTGTGAGTGTTTACGCTTTAGCATCCTTGCATGTATGTAAGTGATTGCCATGAGGCTATGTGCTTATGTGTTTAACTGCATAAATGCCTGTGGATGAAGGCTTTATTGCTTGAATTGGGACAATTCATCAAAATGTGAGTTTTAAGCCCACTTGAGGGTGGCAAATCCGTACTTTAGCCTGCTTGAGGGTAGCAACTTCAAACCATTTTCGAAAAACAGACATGAGATGTTTTGTTCCAACTCGAGTGATTTAGTCTATAATTGTATGTTATGCGCATCACGTAGTAAGTTAGATTAATAACCGGAACAAGAACACATGTGTTTTCAAAAACAACATATCATGTTAGTAGAGGCCGATCCTTTGATCAGGCGTGCAACGGTGCTCATTTCAGGACCTTCCCCTCTCGTACCCAAGTTCCCGAGCAGAGGCAACTTTGGTGATGACAGACACATGGCCTTAGGCACGAGTCAGGGTTTCGTAAATTTCCCAAAACAAAATATTTAGGTGGCGACTCTGAAATCTGGCAAAGTAGTCCATGTTTGGCACTTCTTGATTAAAATCGATTTTCCAAAATGATTTGCCAGATTTGGACTCTTTGGTGATTTATCAGTCTTGCATTGCACTTTGTGAGATTAGATTCAGAATCTTGACAGGAGTCCGAACTGTAGTAGCTAGAACTACAATTCACGCCCTCGCGCACGGAGCGGGGTTCGGGCGGTCTACAAGCGAGAGAGAAAAAATCGCCGCACGTGCGGCTTGGGCCCCGCACATGCGGGAAATTTTGTGAATTTGAGTTTTGTACACTGCTTTAGAAGCAGGTGCAGGGATGCGTGTGGCGATTCTTTGAAAAAAAAAATATTATTTCCTTCAAATTTTGTTTTGTTATATTTATTTATTATTATTATTAATTTACTTACTTATTTCAAAAAAAATATATAAATAAATAAATAAATTTTAAATAACAATAAATAAATTTGCTTTTTTATCTCTTTATTTATCTTTATTTTCAAAAAAAAATTAATATAAAAAAAAGAAAAACAAAACAAAACAAAACAAAACAAAACAAAACAAAAATTTGAACATTTGAAAAATATATATATATCTTTATATATAAAAATAAAAAAATAATAATAATAAAGTAAAATAAAAAAATCACAATTTTTATTTATTTATTTTTCTATTTTTGTCTTTTAAAAAACAAAATTATTATCAAACCCAAACCCACTTCTCTCGCACTCATGCACCAATTTTGTCTCTCTCTCTCTCTCTCTCTCTCTCTCTCTCTCTCTCTCATCTCTATCTCTATCTATCTTTCTCACTCACAACCCCACAAACCCACCCACTCACCACACTCCACCATCACCAAACTTTCAACTCTCAACCCTCCTTCCTTCTTCCTCATCAATATCTCACCGCCGGCATCACTATTTCCTCTCTGTCCGTCAAATTTTCAGTGACCACCATTTTTTCCGGCGACTCATCCTTCTTTCTTCCTCTTTTTCCACTCTTTTAAGGTAATTTTTCCTTTTTGTGTAGATCTGTGGGTGTAGGAGTAGATTTGTAGAATTTTTGTTTATTGTTCATCTTTGGTTCATCATAAAAAAATAAAAAATAAAAAAAAGTCGAAAATCTGGGCAAGAAGACGATGGGTGCACGTGCGGCCCTCTCCGGCGCATGTGCGGTCCAAGCCAAAAAAAAACTCAAAAATAAAGGTACTAGTAATAATAATAATTTAGCTTATTTTTATTTACTATATTTGTTTAATTTAAATTGTTTAGTAGTGATTCTCTTGGTTTCATTAGTTAGTGGATTGCTGTTTTTATTTTTATTTTACTGGTTAGTTAGTGATTTTATTTTTATTTTATGATGTAATTGTTCATTTAATTGTTAAGTAGTTTAGTTTTTATTTTTATTTTATTTTCTCTAAATTTTTATTTTAGTTTCTTCTATTTTAGTAGACACAAAAAAAGAAGAAGTTTAGTTTAGTTTATTTTATTCTATTATTTAGTCTATTTTGTACTATAGTTTAGTTCTTTTATAGTTTAGTTTAGTTTATTTAATGTCATTTTTATTCATTTATTTAATTCTTTTCGTTTTTATATAAATAAATACAAAAAAAAAAAAAATTTGGTGCGAATTGCATGTGGTACATCAGTGGGTAGACTTGTGCTTTAATATTTTATTTCATTCTCATGCTGGTTTCACGGATATATGTGTTTATTGTTGGTGTGTGCAGGATATGAGATGACGTATTTCCTCTCAGGCCTCCAAAAAGGCTAGAGGTTCCACCTCTTCGGCGCCACCACCGCCGCCACCGCCACCGCCACCACCACCGGGTGACTTGCCACGGCCGGAGTGAGCTTTCTGCCCGCTTCACAAGCTCACGCAGTTCAACATTCCATATTTTCAGCGTGACATGGACACTACTTGGGCCGTTGAGCAGCTCCAACTTCGGCAACAGTTGGGTGTTTGCACTGTGACAGCGCCCACTTATCCTCGTCTGGTACGACTCTTCTACCAGAACCTGTATGAGTCACTCACCGAGGATGGACTGCTATCTACAATTGATGGTCATATTGTCCACATCACCTCATCCATGATTGCCACCACGTTAGGGTTTTTCGCCAAGCCAGAACATCAGGCCTTCCCGGAAGTTGAGGATCGAGAACCCATACATAGCCTCATCCAGCAATACTTCTCGGGGGCCCACAGTGACAACAGTTTCACATGCTTGCAGCAGAGCAAGCTGTCTAGCCGCTTGCTATTTATTGATTTTGTGGTCCATAAGAATGTCCCTCCACTTGGGCATAGAGCTAAGCACCATTTGGAGTTTGTTCAAGTTTTACACGGTTATCAGCATGGCTATTAGGTCTCGCTTGAGCATATCATTTGGATGCATTTGCAGAAATTTCTACGAGAGGCAGTTCGGCCTGAACCTATGCAGAACCTGACTTGACCACTGCCATTTGCCAATTTGTTAACACTTGTGTTTGAGCTAAACAGCCTTCCCATTGCTGAGAATGAGGAGATTGATAGAGCGTATCCGACTTTCGACTAGCAGGAATGGCAGCATAGCATATCTCGCATCCCGCAGCAGGTTGGTGCCCCAATTGATGGGACCCAAGACCCCGTACATGACCACCCACCTCATCCTGTTCCCCCCATGCCTCTCCAAGGGGACCCACTCTACATGACTTGCGAGGAGTACTTACAGTTTCAGCACTCTGTGGATCAGGTCCACAATACTCTTCGTGATCACCACCAGAGTCTCATGGAGTTGCACACGGATTTTCAAGCGCATCGAGACTATTCTCAGGCGACCTTCGACTAGCTACACGTCCGCCAGCTCGACATCCAGCAACGGGTTCAGGATGAAGCCTTTGAGACGTAATCTTTGAGGCAAGCCACCACTGCCACCGGCTTCTCCGTAGTACCCACTGTATATTGCTTTATCTTTTTTATTTTTATTTTTATTTCTTTTCAGTTATTTCTTCTTCTCAAAAAAAAAAAAAAAAAAAAAAAAAAAAAAAAAAAAAAACAGTTGAGTGTGTGTGTGTTACTATATGCCTACATGGATGTGCACCTACAATCTTTAGTAATCTTCTCTCATTTCTCTTTACTTTTCCATTGAGGACAATGTCATATTCAAGTTGGGGGATGAGGGTTGTATTTTCTTTTGTGTATTCCTATTTGGCTCAATCATTCATGCTTATACCTGTTTCACTTGATTGCATTACTTCACTTGAAGTGACTTGTTGCTAGTAGGGTGATAATATTTGTATATGTTAATTGGGGAGCATAGTAGACTTGTATGAAAAGGATTTATTGGGTAGATACTTGCATGTGATGTTTGCACTAGGGGAGTCGTTTGTGCTTGTGGTATTAGTACACTTGTCATAAGTATGCCTTAATTCACATGAACACACTCTCATAGCGGTGACCTCTTTATTATAATCCCTGGTGCACATCATTGATAATAGCTAGGTTGCAAAAAATAATAAATGAGAAGCCAAGATTCTCTTAAAAAAAAAAACACTTCACTTGTTTAGGTTCGTAGCGTTTTTAACTCGAGTTATTAAACCCGTAGGGGTGTCTTTACACCTAGTGCCCTAAAACCGTCTGGTTTGAGAGTTATTGGCCCAATACTTGCTACATGGGTTAATTAGAAAGCTTAAGGAACTTAGACGTTGCACAGTTAAGGAAAAAATAAGGAGAATGACTTGTTCGAATTTGTAGCCTTTCCAACTCGAGTTATTAAGCTCGTAGGGGTGTCTCTACACCTAGTGCCCTAAAACCATCTGGTTTGGGAGTCATTGGCCCAATACTTGCTACATTGGTTGATTAGAAAGCTTAATGGATCAGAACATTGCACTGTCATTTTAAAAAAAAAACTTGAGAATCTTGGTAGCAACAAGTTAGTTTTTCTGTATATGTTGGGTGTTATTATGAGTTACTCTGGGCTACTATAGTGGACAGTTAACTAATATGGAGATTGCACTTTACACCAAGGGTACTGGTGATTTATCTACTAGCATGCACAAGTATATGGGACTTTACTTTTGTATTAACTGAATTGTGATTTTGGCTAAATAGGTTCCTTTATGCTTGTCCACTGTGCCTTTAATGACTCATTATGTTTTAATATCACACTGTAGTGGCACATAAGTTGATTGCTAAGTGGAGTAGTGTGGTTAATTGTTAAGCGTATATGAATATGAAAATGTTTGTGGGTATCATTTCTGGAAACCCTCACGAGACTTTACTCGTCCACTTGGAGTAACTTTGTGGTTTAAAGGCTTGTTGCATATGCTAAATGCAACTGTTTTCCGACGAAAGAGGAAATAGCTAGATTTTGTTTAATTTTTTTTTTTTATCACTTGCTTGAGGACTAGCAAGTTGTAAGTTGGGGGATGTGATTAAGGCCAAAGTGTACATCATTGAGGCCGTTAATTAGGATCTCTTAACTTCACTTGCTTGTCAAAATGTATACACTTTATGTGTGTTGAATGTCAATCAGGTTGTACATAGTCGGAGCATAAAATGGGCAAAAAGACAGAATTTGGAGAGAGTTGACTTTCCCGCACGTGCGTTGACTTTTTCAAGGAAAACGTGCCAGATGTTTTAAACCTGTTTGGAAAGACACCAGAAGTATAAATAGGCAAGAAAAAGTCTGGATTAGGGTCCTGAAGTTGTTTTGTCAAGAAAGGGAGGCTAAGGTTTGAAAAGAAGAGGAACTTGAAGCTTCAAGCATGTCTCCCATGGTGGCTTCTTCTCCATCTACCTCCTTCCACTCCTCCATGAGTGGTTAGTCTCCTTTTCTAGGGTTTTGATGAAACCCCAGCCATGTAATAGGTTTTTCTTTTTTGGATTTTCAATTATGTAAAGGTTTAAACACTTGTATGGTGTTTTAGAAGTTTCATATATATATATATTTTCCATTATTTCTTCAAATATTCTTATTTCTGTGATTGTTGAATGTTTTCCATACAAGAGTTTTCCATTCTTTCACATTCAAGGTATGAGACGAATCATACTACGAGAGACGAGTCGTATCACTACCTTAGTTTAGAGTGAATGATTCGTACTACTTGAGATGGTTTATGCTCGTACATTGAACGTGACGATTTTCTTGTTAAATGCTTTGAACTTGTAGTTACAAAGCTTTATTCTGTTTGAACCATAACATAATTGTTTTCAATTTGAAAACCCTATTTACGTGACTAGTGGTGGACTCTTCGCCCTAGGTTTTTCCCCAATTCAGTAAACCCATTTTTCGTTATAATTGATAATTTAATTATTTAGTTTAATTTATTCGTTATTAAATTAGGTTATGATCAATCATTCTTTTCATCAAAATTAATTTAGAAATTTATCAATTAAATTAGTTTAATTTCACAATTGTCCCTGTGGATCGATACCTAGACTTGCCATTATTCTAAAAGAATTTGTTGTAGTTTAGTGTTTAATTTTGGTGTGTTTAACGACCTATCAATGGTGACCTTGGCCGTACGTGATATGGCCTGACCGCTCGTGCAATGGAGCTGGCCGCTCCTGCAAGCAGAATGCAACTTAAAGCAAAAGAGGGTTGGCCACTCGAGTGGTGGCTGTAGACACCCCATTTTTGACCATCCTCAAGACTGGGACGTCACCGTTTGAACACTCGGTGATAATCCATGTTTGTGTTCGTCTTGCGTTCTCGAAGGTCTCGGCTTGCGCGCCTTGCCTCAAGATCTCTCGACTCGACTGTTTAGTGTCTGGTTTTGCACCAAACACTTGTGTTTTGCCTTGGAGGGGCAGGGAATGCCTTGTGAGGCATCCCCACACATCACCGGCCATGGCTAGAGGCCACCGGCTGGTGTTTTGTTGCCATCGGCAATGTATATTGCCGGTCGGCATTCTTTGTTGCGGGTCGGCAGTCCATTTTGTCAAAATGGCAATTTTGGAGCAGCCGACTACTGTTCCTCTGCTTTTGCAGATATTTTAATACAGCTGTATGGCATTTTGTTCCCCTCCATACACGTGTATGGAGGGATGGCCTTCTTGTTAGCTTACCTTGTAAGCTTTACAAGATTGGCTCCTCTATAAGAGGAGCCCTCTCCTCTTGGCTTGAAGGTTGGACAAAAAGGTTAGAAAATATACAGAGGAGAGCTCTGGATTAGGGTTAGGGTTTGTGTCTCACCTATCTCTATTTCTCTCTTTCTTTTTACCTTTGTGTGTGTATAAGTGCATTTGTGTCTTACTATTGCACACAAACACATAGTGTTACACCTTCCCTTGGCTACTGAGGTTCTAAGAGGTTGTTCTTGAGGTTCTTGGGTGGTTTTGAGCTTGGAGGAGCAGCTGGTCCACCATTGTTGAAGAGGTCTTCAAGGGTAACAATCTTGCCCCTTTTTACCCCTTTCTTGCATTGCATTTTTGCCTATTTTAGAACTGTTTTTGAGCTTAGTATATAATATAAAAAAGTTCTTTTTTTAGGCCCTCTAAATAGTTTGTTTATAGTGTTTTGTGGTTTGGAGGTGTTTGACCCCTCTTAGGCCTTGAGAGGCCCCATTTTGTGCTATTTTGAGTGAGCTCCGGGACCTTGGTGTTTGGGCCTCCTCACCATTGAAATCTTGAGGGATTTCAGAGGTGAGGATGGTGCCTTGAGGTCCTAGGGAGGAGACGGCCACCCCCTCTCCTTGTTGTCCTTGAAATGGACCATTTTTGGCCTCTTGAGGGAGCACCTAGCTAAGCTTCATGTTTACCATGCCTTAGCTGATTTTCATGCTTATTATGTCATAATATGCTTCTATTTTTAATTGGTTTTGGTACACCATGCATGCTTAGCATACCTACCTTGTAATGCCATGTTTAGGCCTTAACATGCCTTAGGTTGTAAACCATTGTTCTAGCATGTTTTAGGCTTAGCTTTGTGAAGCTTTTATGCTTATTTTGCCATGTTTGAGGTCTGTCCTTAGCCACTTTGGTCGAATTTGGCATGCATTGTATAGCCCCTTTGCATTTTGGCTTGTTAGCCTTAAGTTTTGGACCATGTTGCATGCTTGGCTTGTCTTTGTTTAATTGGTATGGCACCATTTTTTTTTTAAACATAATTTCAGAGCTTTTGTTGCATGCTATTTGTCCATGTTTGCATCCTCCTAAGTGTGCTTGAGAATTGTCCCTTTATGCCTAAGTGTTGGTCCTTGTATACATGCATGTTTGCATGCCATTAGTCCTTCATATTTGGGCACTTTGGCCACTGTTTTTGGGCCTAGTTAGGGCTGCCTAACTTAGTCTAAGACCACTCTTATATGTTGTAGCATGCTTACCTTGCATGTTGTAATACATTTGGCCCTTTGGTATGTTGTTACATTCCTAGGTGGTAATACATTTAGCATGTATTCCTTGCCAAGTTGTCTAACTTGTTGTATGCCTCACATGTGTGCACATTGGCACTACACATTGCATGCGTGTTGGTAGCATCCATGCATTCCTATGTCGCATCCTTAGTTCACATGCTTAGGATTGCATTCCATTTGCATGCATGTTTGGCCTCTTGAAATGCTTGTGATAGAGGTTGAGTCCCATTGGTTTGTTCATGTACATTGCATTCCATGTCAAAAATGCACACTTGGTCCCTTAGGCCATCACGCATGGAAATGCGCGCTTGATGGTCCAAGAACCAAGAACTATGTCCCTTTGAGTCACACACATGATGAGGGATAGGAATGGTGCATACATTGCTTGAATTGCATTGCCATGCTATGCCTTGCCCTCTGTTGCTGTCAATTGCAGATTCTGCAGGAACTTTCTGCCGACCGGCAGTGTTTAGTGCCGACCGGTAATCCTTCCTGGGCCGATAGCTTCACCAACAGCCGGTGATCACACACCACTGCCGATGGCCATTCTACTCAGTCGGTGGTGTCTCCCAATGTCCAGGGAAGCAATTCTGAGACTTTGGCAATCTTCAAAAAGGCAGAGCAGGGAAAACAGAGGCAGCCTATGCATGGCAGTGCACTTCCGAGCAAGACCCGAGCATGCGCGCATCGAACCCTCCTCCCAAGGCCCCTTTTATTGCTTTTCTTATACTTAGTTAATTTGTTAATTAATTAGGTGATTTGTAATAACTAATTAGCTTGCGAGTTAGTTAATTTGTATTATTCTTTCGGTTCCTCTGAGCGAGGGCGAATTTGTAATAAGTGTGGGTGAGTGTGTGCATGTCTTCCAACCCCCACTTCTTTCTTCCTTTTACTTACCTGCTTTGATGGTTAGTAATAGGTCATGTTTAATTTAGCATACCTTATGCCATGCATACGTGCATCCATATGTTTGTCCTGCATGCACCGGGCTCGGTACATCATGCTAACTGCATTTGTACTTCAATTCCAAATTGAATACGTGCATCAATTGGTTGCATTTCACATGCCATGTTTAGGTTAGCCGAGCCTACTCTAATTGCATCCTGTATGTGTTGCATTAGTCAATTTGACATGAACTAGGACCATGCATGTTGGCTAACTAGTTTATTGTTTTGGCATGGAGTACGATGTAAGTATTTTATGCTTTAGCATACCGCATGCGTGTGAATGCTATTATGACAGCATACTTACCATGTGGCTAGATGCTTATGTGATAAACTGTTTGAATGCCTGTGGGTGAAGGTTGGATTGTCTGAGTTGGAAAAACTCGTTGAAATCTGTATTTTAGCCTACTTGCGAGTAGCAAATTCCAAAGTACTTTTTAAGACAAACGGATATGCAATGCTTATTCCCAAATTAGGCAATCTAGCCTATACTTGTTTGCTGTGCGCATAATATAGTAATCCTAGGCTAATAACCGGAATAAGAACACATAACGTTTTCAAAAACGGATATCACGGTTAGTAGAGGCCGATCTTCGGATCGGGCGAGAGGGGGTGCTCATAGCTGACCTTCCCCAATCGTACCCAAGTTCCCGAGCCGAGGCAACTTTGGTGATGACGGACATGTGGCCTTCGACACCGAGTCAGGGTTTCCTAAATTCCCCCATAAAAAAATATTTAGGTGGCGACTCTGTATCTGGCAAAGCAGTCCATGTTTGGTACTTCTTTTCAAAAATCTGTTTCTCAAAATGATTTGCCGGATTTGGACTCTTTGGTTCAGATTAAGAACCGTGACACAAATCGAGTCCGAACTGTAGCAGCGAGGGCCCCCCCCCACGCGGGCGCGTCTACAGTTTCTGGCGACTCTGCTGGGGATTTAGAGAGCTTGACTCGAACTCGTGATATCCTATTTTGATTCCATTTATGTGTCTCTTTGCATTGCATGTGCATTGGTGCGCCTAGGACACAATGTTTGCCATCTGCCATTCCTGAACGGTTTGCTGATTCTCCATGTTTTCCAAGTTTAGACATGTTTTCTCAAGTTTTGGAGCCCAAGGGTTGAGTTTGAAGGCATTGAATTCAAGTTTTGCAGCTTGGAGATAAATCTGGAAATTCCAGAATTCGATCTCTTCGCTCGAGCGACAGAACCTGCACTCGAGCGACCACTCTATGATCTTGCACTTCCACTCGAGCAACCAGAAGTCCACTCGAGTGTGAAATGTAAGCTCCCAGAAGTTTCATGTTTTTGCAGATCGCTCGAGCGACAAGAGTTGTGCTCGAGTGAAGACCTCAGTCTCACGCTCGAACGGCCGTCGAGTGGCCGTCGAGCGGAGAATTCACACAACCAGTACTTTTGTAGACTACTTGAGCGACAGAAGTTGAGCTCGAGCAACTACTCATATTTTGCATGTCTGCTCGAGCAAAAGAAGTTACGCTCAAGCAAAACCACTGTTTTCAGCAATTTTTGTGAAGTGTTTCTGAGTGCATTTTAGCATCCTCATTACATCCTAGGCATTCTTAGGCTAAGACTAAGACATAATAATGAGGATAAGACTTAGAAACACATTAAGAACGAAACACAATGACTGTAATGAATTCCGAGCGTGTGTTTCAATGTATACATGTTATGTGTTGTTTGTAGGTCACGCGCCATAAGCTATTTGATCTGTCTACTTCATCTGTTCTGCAATTGGAATCAATAGTGAGTAATAACTTTGTAAGCTACATTCAATTTATAAGTATTTTCTGAATGATATAAGATTGTCTATTTTCTAAAATATTATTTTCTATAAATGAAAGGTTGTCCAATGTTTCTTAAATGTACTCGTGGCATCATTAGTTTTAGATGACATCTGTTATCTATTCTGTTATGTCCCAATTACAGGCCAACGGTGCGTCTCATGAGCCAACTGTACCATCTTCGTGCACGTGAGTCAACTGTATGCCTTTATGACCATTCCTTTATTGGTCAACTGTTTCTGTTAGTGCTAATAGATGTACCACGTATAATTAACTAAAAATTTTGATTATGAATATGATTCTGATTCCATTTCTGTTGTAAATACTAATTTCTGAACAAGAATATGAATATGAATATGAATTCGTTTCTGATATGAACTCTGATTTCTGACTCTGCGATGGACATCATTCAATAAAACCCTTTACTTTGTTATTATTCACTGGGCTTTCGCTCACTGTTTATATTATGTATGTAGGTGAACAAGCACGTGACTAGGCCTAAGTTACTGCCTAGCGAGTTTTTGGGTCAGCCAGTCATCGTGCCTCCTGAGGAGGTTCATTTTTGAGAAGTCAAGTTTTGTGATCTTGTTGAAAATGTTCTTTTGTTTTCGTTTGGTTTGTCTACTTGTACATTGGGCGAAGTCCCTTATGATACTATTTGTGTAGGAGTTTGACATCATATAATTTTAAAATATTATCTGTTCCATGTATGTCTGCACAGCTCAATAGACTACGTATATTTATATAATTGTTTCTGCAGCCCCTAAATATACGTTATTCTGTTTAGAGGCCTTCGGTAATCCAAGGGATACTGACCAGTTACGACACTAAACCTATAGGGGCGGGTTTGGGTCGTGACACCATCCTTACTTTTAATTAATTATTTAATCACTTTGCTTAATTTAGTTCTCATTAGATTATGAACCAATCGTCTTTTAATCAAAATTAATTTAGGAATTTAGCCATTTAATTAGTCTAATTTTCCGTTTATCCCTGTGGATCGATACCTGGACTTACCATTATTCTAAGGAATTTGGTATAGTTTAGTATTTATTTTTTGTGTGTGAAACGACCCATCAAATTTTGGCGCCATTGCTGGGGATCGAACCCGAGTCACCTGCATTATAGGCAGGAATACTTACCACTATAATTACATCAATAATAATTACATCAATAAACCCGAGACTTAAACAAAAATAATTACATCAATAAACAAAAATAAAACCTTTAGCTCTAAATCCTCCCAAGCTACGTCATTAGTAGAGGCATATCATTAGCACCTGAAAGTTGTTTTCCATATAGGGTGAGC
This sequence comes from Camellia sinensis, assembly GCF_055761805.1. Taxonomy (NCBI): domain Eukaryota; kingdom Viridiplantae; phylum Streptophyta; class Magnoliopsida; order Ericales; family Theaceae; genus Camellia; species Camellia sinensis. The sequence goes on from NC_138966.1 coordinate 106,104,484, forward strand.
CACAGCCCAGTAGAGATATTCTAACACAATATATGAATCTTAGCAAAATTATAAGGTGAATGCACATGCATGCCATTTGTCAAACACTCCTTGTTTTTTTTATCTCAAAGTAATGTAATGCCAGATTATAAATCAATTCATGAAAATAATCCTTTTATAACACAAAACAGGGCAGTAGATATAACACATTAGGAATCTCTAGGTATGTGTCTACCAATAGGCTATACAAGCACTACCAAAGCCATTTTACCTGTACTAACCGGAAGGATCAACACCTAACCGCGCAAGTTTCTGGACTTTCACCAAAGACAGACAGGCCAACATCATAACCACAACCATACCTCCTAACCAGATTCACCAAGGTATTCACTTTTTTTTTTTCTCAAAATCAATACATTTACAATGTTCAATATGAAATGATGCTCAATGCATAATGTATGAGAAATTAGTTTCAATTCAACCTAATCCTCATGCAATGTCTACAATAATCAAAACTATCCTCCACTGATATCTCAAAACAATTATTTCTATGCACGTATAGTTTCCAATCAAAATATACAATTCCATCCTTTTACAATGGGAGTGATATTATATATCCAACTCCACCATCATCATTAACATAATCATTATTCTAAACTTACAAAACCCAACATCATTTTTCATTTCCTTCCACAATTCCAAATATCCAAGATTTAAAACAAAAGCCTTTATTCTTACAAAATCAATTTTAAGAGAAGATATCCATCATTTTAACATATTTTAACCATAAACACATCCCCACAACCATTCTCAAGAATCCATTTAGAGAACCCCTCTTTTGATTTCAAACTCAAACCCTTGGTTTTTCCAAATATTCCCAAACCATTAAACCTTTCAAAGAGCAAATAATTAAACTAAAAACCATATTAAAGGTCAAAGAAATCCCTACCTCAAAGTAGAAAACAAGAATAAAACATGGGGTATAAATAAAGCCAAAAACAATCACTTCACCAATTAAAACAAAGCCCACGACGTGCTCAACGTTTTTCTCCAAAAGACTACGGTGAAGAGATCAAATGATAGGGAGTATTTTGAGCTAGAAGTAAGAGTTAGAAAGAGTGTGAAGGTTTTCAGGGTTTTGAAATGTTTAGAGAGAGAATGAAATGAAAAAGTGACTCAAAATGGCCTTATCTCAAAATAATATACGCATAGACTGCTCGAGCGCCCAAAACACCACTCGAGCGAACAAACACAAAAAGTTGACACCACCCGAGCTACCAAGACCACCTCTCGAACGCACAATGACCCCCTTCCAGTAGTTTTGCAGATTGCAAAAGACCGCTCGAACGTAAATATTATATTTTCAGTAGTTTTACAGAATATAAAAGACTGCTCGAGCGCAAGAACGGTTGCTTTAGTGAACAAACAAAAAATCTGGGCAACAACTCAATGAAAAACTAACTTTCCAATCTATTTCAAATGCAACCAAAACTCCCAATGGCCAAACTTAACAAGAAATAAGATGGAAATGAGATGAATAACAACTAAGTACATGGATTCTTATATTCAAAATCAAGAAAATGGATCAGGTCTAAACCAGAATCGTTATACTGTGTGTCCTTGGTGAAAGTTTAGAAACCCGCACAGTTAGGTGTCAATCTTTCCAGTTAGTACCGGTAAAATGTTTTTGGTAGTGCTTGTATAGCCTACTGGTAGACATGTACCTAGAGATTCCAGTATTGTGTATCCACTGCCCTGTTTTCTGATTTAAAAAGTATTGTTTTACAAATTGATTTATAATCATAGCATTGCATTGTTTTGAATGAGAAAAGTGTAACGTTTTAAATGGCATGCATATGCATTAACCATATGACTTTGTTAAGCATCATACATTGTGTTCAAGTATTCTCTACTGGGCTTTAACTCACCATATATGGAAACTAACTTTTAGGTGCTGATGGTATACCTTCGCCAATGATTTATATAGCGATTCTGGTTTAGGCCCAACCCGTTGATGTTCTAGATCTGGATTTTATTATTTTATATGATTGTTCATGTCTTATTTCTCCTTATTCTTCATTGAGTTTGGTTATTAGAGTGTTTTGGTTGCATTTGGAACAGGTCGGGAGTTAGTTTTTCAAAATGGTTTCTGCCCAGATTTTGCCTTCTTCGCTCTTCTTGCGCCCGAGCGGTCTTTGAGAACTTTCAGTACTTTTACTGGCCTGGAGAGATACTAAGAGTTGGCATTCTACGCTCAAGCGGTACTTCTTGCTCTTGAGTGGTGTTCGCTCGAGCAGTCTCTATTGAGCTCAAGCGATATCTGTTTAAAGATATCTGTTTTGGGCTATCAGTGGTGAATAGCTATGATTGTTGTAGAATTTGCATGAGAACTAGGAGAATTGAAACTATTTTCTCATCCATTTGCATTGGGTGTTGCATATTAACACATTGAAAATGTTAATTGTTTTGAGAAAAAGAAGTGAATACTTGGTGAATTTGGGTAGTGGTGTGGTTACGATATTAAGTTGGTCTGTGTGTCCTTGGTAAAAGACTAGAAACCCACGCAGATAGGTGTCAAGTCTTCCTATTAATACCGGTAAAAATGACAAATTGGTAGTACTTGTATAGTCTACTTGTAAACATGTACCTAGAGATTCACAAAATTGTATTCACAGTCCTGTTTTCTATTAAAAACGAAATGTTTTATGAATTGTGATATAAACCTGGCATTGCATGGTTTTGGAAAGAGATATAAATATTTGCCACGAGCATTGCCTACGCATTCACCTTATGACTTTGTTAAGATTCATAAACCGTGTTGTAATATCTCTACTAGGTTTTGGCTCACCTTATGTGGAAAACTATTTTCAGGTGCTGATGATATGTCTCCGCCAAGGCAATAGCTTGAAAGGACTTAGAGCAAGAGCTTCATTCGGTTTAGTTGTGTAATTATTTTTGTACAAGCTTAAGACTTTATCTGTATTGAGTTTAAAACTCACTTTTGTTGTAACCAAGCACCGTCTTGGAAAATTGCAGCCATTAGGGCGCTATCTTATTTGTTTATGTTCATCATATTTCCTTATCATGTAATATATGTTATAGATTCAGCGTTAGACTTATGAATATATATCTGCATGTGTTACTCTTTCATTGCATATGTTACTGTAGACACACCAATTTTGATCGGCCCTAAGACTTGGGCGCTTTCTTTTGATTACCCGATGATAACAATTAGAATGCGTTTCTCACAGAATCTTCAATAAGAGAGACGAAATTTGAACTTTAATCCCAAATTTCACCATTATAGCCAAATTGTTTTAAACTACTAAATATTTCATTAGTTTAGTATTTTGTAATTTTGCGTAATTTTATGTCTTTATTCATATTTTTGGTGTTTTTATATAAATTGGTATAAATTATATATTTTATATATTATATTATATGTATATAGATATATATTATATAATATTTATATTATATATTATATAATAAAAATAATAAAAACATTTGCGATGCCGGTCAACTTGGTTGCCGACATCAAACATATATATATTATATGTATGTAGATATATATAATATTTATATTATATAAATTATATAATAAAAACATTTATGGTGTCGGTCAGCTCGGCTGTCGACATCTGTAACGCCCTCAAAATAATACAATATAAACCCACATTCTTGACACGCATAGACATAAGAGGATAAAACATATTTCTATTTATCAGAATATTCATTACAAAAGTATTACATGTTGACATCAAAAGTAAATGCCCTACGGGCTTACAACTTTCCAAGCCAACACTTGGTTACAAAAAAAAAAAAAAAAAAAAAAAAAAAAAAAAAAAAAAAAGTACTAACTCAAAACACAAAATAAGCCATTGGCTTGATTTACATGTAACACACAAAATAATCACAAAAAGGAAGCCTTCAGCTTCTACAACCTCCCAAGCTACATCCTTGGAGGCGGCATATCACCTGGACCTGAAAATAATGTCCCATATAGGATGAGCCAACGCCTAGTAGAGATATGCTAAACATAATATGAGCAATAACTAAAACATTAGCATTTGATAAATGTTAAACTCATATAAATCAACATACAACACAATCCAAATCCATGGCAAGTATGTCCATGATCCTTTCCAATATCAACAATTTAAATGAGATTATAACTCATAATAAAACACTTCCATACTTCAATATTCACATGAGATAACAACTCATATTAAAACACTTCATACATCATAAATGATACACAGATTTGCTGTATCAATAGAGTCCATCCCCTATGTCCTCCCAAATAAAATTTGATTTAGGAGTCCATCCCCTATCTCCTCCCAAACCGTGGAGTACATCCCCTATCTCCTCCCAAATAAAATCTGATTTAGGAGTCCATCTCCTATCTCCTCCCAAACCGTGGAGTACATCCCCTATCTCCTCCCACACAATACAATGTATATAAACAATTATCATATACACGATCAATCAATACACAAATTCGATGTATTATTCCAACCGTCATATTCAATGACATATTCAACTGATTAGTTTTATTTCGCCTAATCATCATGCAGTGTCTACAACAATCAAGAATATCCTCTACCGATAGCCCAAAGCAATTATTTCTAAAATGATAATAAATGCAATAATAGATAATTTATCAATAATTTCAAAGGTGAGTGATTAAACAATCCAACTATACCATTTCATCTCATAACTACCCAATTTCATTATTTCCAACTCAATTTCATATTTCCATATCTTTCCAAAATTTATTATATAAATTAATAAATTAAAAATTTGGGCTTTTCTCCTCCCTTTTCCAATATTGACCCAAAGGCTCAAATATCATTACTAATCATCAATACCATCATTTTAAGACCCAAAATACACATGAATGAGTCATAATAACAAAACCCCTCTTTTACATCTTGAAACCCTAATACCCAAAATTGCTCAACTCCAACATTAAATCAAAATGACCAAAAGTTTATGTCAAAGATCATAAAAATGAGTAGTTATCCCTACCTCAAATGAAGAGACTCAAAAAAGATGATGAAGAAACTCGGATGTGCTCCAACCCACAATTTTTCGGATCAAAACGAAGATCAAGGGAAGCTCCACAGTTAATACAAAGGAACTAGGGTAGAAGATCACTAGAACTAGATGTATTTATAGAGAGAAAATATAGTCTAGAGAGAGAAACTCTCAAGTTATTCATTCAATGAACTTCATTAAATTGATTAACGTATCTCATACATTCCTGATACATAATGCATCTTCTATATTAATGAATTCATTAGATAGATTAATGTATCTTACATACTCATAATAGATACATAATGCATCTTCTATATTAATGAATTCATTAGAGAGATTAATGTATCTTACATATTCATCATAGATACGTAATGCATCTCTAAGATTCATTCATAATAAATCCATCACATTCAATGTATTAGCATTAGTCTTCTATACATTGTATATATAGGTGCATTCATCAATGATTAGTCACCATCTAATTGATGTACATGTATCTTACATAATGAGATAAATCTAGTATAATCATGCATAAGCTTTGAAAAGTTAGAGAGAGAGAATGGCCCGAAAAAGTGATCCAAAAAGCTGTTTTTCGGACTGATATACAAACAGGTCCGCTCGAGGGTCAAGCCCAAAATCTGGACATCAACCATTGGTTTCCAAACACAACCAACCTGTTTCAAACCTGCCCAACACGACCTAAGACTCATATACAAAAAGTAAAGGACAGAAACGGGAATAAGACAACAACAAATCCACGGAACCAAGTCCGGAATACAATTAAATAATGAAGGGAAAACTGGGATCTCTATAACCTCCCCCCCTTAAAGAATTTCGTCCCCGAAATTAGATAAATAATTTCAAAAATATGATTTCTCAATTCTCAACGATATTACAATTTAATATTTATCGACTTGACTCATTATCGGTCGTTCCATCTCTTTTCATTAGGCAAACTACAACATATGTTACAACATGCGTTATCAACATGCATTCCCTTGAAATTCACAAATTTCAACACAAGTTTTCCACAATTCAATTACATATTCAATGCCAACAATGTATTTGCATTTCTAAAACAGAATTAACATATGCAATGTTAAAATAAACTTCCATTTCCGGACCATATTCAATGGCTATAACATTTTCGCAATCTAAAACTTATATAATGTTTCTAGAATCCATTCACAAACAAAGTTCCCAATACATGGTTAATCATTAACAAACAAGTCCGGGTATTTCCTACGGACTTCTAACTCACGTTCCCAAGTGGCTTCTTCCACTCCGTGGTGCTTCCACAAAACTTTTACCAAGGGTATCGTCTTTGCCTCGCAAGACTTGATCTCACCTATCCAAGACCCGAACCGGTCTCTCCTCATACGAGGCATCCTCATCTACCTCTAAGTTGGTCCAATCCAATACATGCGACGGATCCGGCTCGTACTTTCGAAGCATACTAACATGAAACACGTCATGCACCCTGGACAACTGTGGCGGTAAAGCTAAACGATATGCAACCTCCCCAATCCTCTCAAGGATCTCAAAGGGACCAATAAACCGAGGAGACAACTTCCCACTCTTCCCAAACCTCATCAAACCCTGCCTAGGTGATATTTTCAAGAAGACATGATCACCCACCTCAAATGCCAAAGGCCTCCTCCTACAGTCAACATAACTCTTTTGGCGACTCTGGGCTGTAACAAGCCTCTTACGGATAAGCTCCACTTTCTCCGTCGTTTCCTTCACCAACTCCGGGCCCAACAAAGGTGCATCACCCACCTCGGCCAAACATACTGGAGACCTACACGGTTGGCCATACAAGGCCTCAAACGGTGCCATACCGATACTCGATTGGTAACTGTTGTTGTAGGTAAATTCCACCAAGGGCAAGTGCCTCTCCCACGACCCACTAAAGTCAAGGACACAACCTCGAAGCATATCCTCAAGAATCTGAATAGTACGCTCAGACTGCCCGTCAGTCTAAGGATGATAAGCCGTGCTAAAGGTCAATTTGGTGCCCAAAGCACTCTGCAAACTCTGCCACAACCTAGCAGTAACACGCAGATCTCTATCTGAGACGATCGACACTGGGACCCCGTGCAACCTCATTATGTCCCGAATATACAAATCGGCAAGATGATCTACCAAATCTCTCACACGCATAGGGATAAAGTGCGCCGACTTAGTCAACCGATCTACAACCACCCAAATAGCATCACTACCCCACTAAGTCCTCGGAAGACCTACAACGAAGTCCATAGTGACATGCTCCCACTTCCACTCGGCAATAGGCAAGGGTTGCAACAAACCCGCTGGCCTCTGATGTTCGACCTTCACTTGCCGACAAATAAGGCACTTAGACACGAAAACTGCCACATCCTTCTTCATACCCCGTCACCAAAACTGGCGACCCAAAACACGATACATCTTGGTGCCTCCCGGATGCACCGTAAGGCGTGAATGGTGAAATTCTCAGAGTACTTCCTCTCGGCAAGACTCTGGCACAAACAGACGGTCTCGGTATCTCACACTCAAGTCGGGATACACAGTCAAACCCTTCTCAACCTTCCAACTGGAGATCTTCTCTCGGAGGGATTCTACCTCAAAGTCACCTCTCTATGCCTCTAACACTCGATTCACAAGTGTAGGCTGTGTAACTACAGAAAACAAGGCCGCAGCCTCAACGGATTCGCCCAGAAGCAAATCAAACTCGCCAAGTGCCCCCAACATCTCCCACTCCCAGATGGCTATACAAGCTACATCACTAATGGATTTTCTGCTAAGGGCGTCGGCCACAACACTGGCCTTCCCCGGATGGTAATGCAACTCTAAATCATAATCCTCGATAAACTCCATCCACCTCATCTACCTCAAGTTCAAGTCTCTCTGTGTAAATAGATACTTCAGACTCTTGTGATCTGACAACATCTCAAATCTCTTACCATAAAGGTAGTGCCTCCAAATCTTCAAGGCAAAAATCACAACTGCTAACTCTAGGTCATGTGTAGGGTAATTCTTCTCGTGTATTTTCAACTGACGTGAGCCATAGGCTACCACTTTCCCTTCTTGCATCAACACACAACCCAAACCCTCTCATGAGGTATCACAATACACTGCATAACCCAAACTTCTCTCCGGAATAATCAAAACCGGAGCGGTGGTAAGTCTAACTTTCAACTCTTGGAACGACTTTTCACAAGCCTCACTCCATACAAACTTGACCCCTTTCCGCGTCAATCTAGTCGAAGGTGAAGCTAGCCTGGAGAAATCCTTCACAAACCGGCAGTAATACCCAACTAATACCAGAAAACTGTGGATCTCAAAAACGCTCTTAGGCTATGTCCAATCCTGCACTGCCTCAATCTTGGATGTATCAACAGACACCCTTTTCTCGGAGACTACATGGCCTAAGAACTTGACCTCTCCTAGCCAGAACTCACACTTCCCAAACTTAGCATATAGCTTATGGGCTTTAAGCAACTCAAGCACCACTCTCAAGTGTACCTCATGCTCCTCCTTAGAAGGTGAATAAATTAGAATGTCGTCCACGAAAACGACTACAAAACGATCTAAGAATTCCTGGAATATCCAGTTCATCAAATCCATAAACACTGCCGGTGCATTGGTCCCAAAAGGCATGACCAGAAACTCATAGTGGCCATACCGCGTACGGAATGCCGTCTTCGGGATATCCTCCTCCCTGACCCTCGACTGATGGAAACCCAATCTCAAGTCTATCTTAGAGAAACAGCGGGACCCTTTCAACCGGTCAAATAGATCATCTATACGGGGCATAAGGTACTTGTTCTTAACCGTAGCCTGATTCAATTTTCGGTAATCGACACAAAGTCTCAAAGCCCCATCTTTCTTTTTAGCAAAGAGGGCCGGTGCTCCCCACGGCGAAACACTAGTACGAATAAAGCCCTTATCTAGCAATTCTTGGAGTTGAATCTTCAACTCACTCAACTCGGCTGGGGCAAAACGGTATCAATGGAGTCCATCCCCTATCTCCTCCCAAATAAAATTTGATTTAGGAGTCCATCCCCTATCTCCGCCCAAACCGTGGAGTACATCCCCTATCTCCTTCCAAATAAAATCCGATTTAGGAGTCCATCCCCTATCTCCTCCCAAACCGTGGAGTACATCCCCTACCTCCTCCCACACAATATAATGTATATAAACAATTATCATATACACGATCAATCAATACACAAATTCGATGTATTATTCCAACCGTCATATTCAATGACATATTCAACTGATTAGTTTTATTTCACCTAATCATCATGCAGTGTCTACAACAATCAAGACTATCCTCCACCGATAGCCCAAAGCAATTATTTCTAAACATATAATAAATGCATTAAATAGATAATTTATCAATAATTTCAAAGGTGAGTGATTAAACAATCCAACTACACCATTTCATCTCATAACTACCCAATTTCATTATTTCCATATCTTTCCAAAATTTATTATATAAATTAATAAATTAAAAATTAGGGCTTTTCTCCTCCCTTTTCCAATATTGACCCAAAGGTTCAAATATCATTACTAATCATCAATACCATCATTTTAAGACCCAAAATACACATGAATGAGTCATAATAACAAAACCCCTCTTTTACATCTTGAAACCTTAACACCCAAAATTGCTCAACTCCAACATTAAATCAAAATGACCAAAAGTTTATGTCAAAGATCATAAAAATGAGTAGTTATCCCCACCTCAAATGAAGAGACTCAAAGAAGATGATGAAGAAACTCGGATGTGCTCCAACCCATAATTTTCCGGATCAAAACGAAAATCAAGGGAAGCTCCACACTTAATACAAAGGAACTAGGGTAGAAGATCACTAGAACTAGATGTATTTATAGAGAGAAGATGTAATCTAGAGAGAGAAAATCTCAAGTTATTCATTCAATGAACTTCATTAAATTGATTAGCGTATCTCATACATTCCTGATACATAATGCATCTTCTATATTAATGAATTCATTAGATAGATTAATGTATCTTACATACTCATAATAGATACATAATGCATCTTCTATATTAATGAATTCATTAGAGAGATTAATGTATGTTACATATTCATAATAGATACGTAATGCATCTCTAAGATTCATTCATAATAAATCCATCACATTCAATGTATTAGCATTAGTCTTCTATACATTGTATATATAGGTGCATTCACCAATGATTAGTCACCATCTAATTGATGTACATGTATCTTACATAATTAGATAAATCTAGTATAATCATGCATAAGCTTTGAAAAGTTAGAGAGAGAGAATGGCCCGAAAAAGTGATCCAAATAGTTGTTTTTCGAACTGATATACAAACAGGTCCGCTCGAGGGTCAAGCCCAAAATCTGGACATCAACCATTGGTTTCCAAACACAACCAACCTGTTTCAAACCTGCCCAACACGACCTAAGACTCATATACAAAAAGTAAAGGACAGAAACGGGAATAAGACAACAACAAATCCACGGAACCGAGTCCGAAATACAATTAAACAATGAAGGAAAAACTAGGATCGCTATAACATCAAACTTATATATACATTAGATATTATATTATATGTATATATATATATATATTATATAATATTTATATTATTTTGCTTATATAAAACAAGGGAGAGGTTCAAAAAAAAAGAACGGGGGGAATGATTCAAGAGAGTTAGAGAGAAAGGAGAGTAATTTTGTCTACATTTCAATCTTGAGCAACAATACTTCCAAGCTTCCATAACTACTGAAATTCCTCATTTCCATACACCAAAAACACTCCATAATTTCGGATTGAGAATTTGAGAACACACTTCCTACACTTGAGGGTGATCAAGAGGAGTTTGTGAACTAAGGAGTTCATCCTTTCCTTGGGAGGTGAATTTCACAAACCTTTTATTTTCTTACATTTCTTACTTATTTTGCTATTTTGCTATTTTGCTATTTTGCTTTGATTTATTATTATATTGTATATTGTTATAATCTAATTGAAAGTGGTGAATTGATGTCCCATATAAGTTGTTTTTAGCATGAGAAAGAGACCTTCCATGCTAAATGGTTTAATCTCTTCGGAGGTTCATTACTAAGGCATTACATCTCTCCCATGCCAATAACAAATCCTTGTTTGACGCTTCTCTTATTTTAGTGGACATAATTCTCATTTTTGGACTAAAATGACTAAGAATGGCAAGGTAATTAAAAGGGCTAATAAATGGGTGAGGTAAAATAAGATAATAAAATCAAGTTGGGTTCAATCGGACGTTAATTGAACCCATTGAGTCTTGAATCATTACATACTCTTAGTGATGATAATGTTTCAATAGTCAATGTTTACCACTTCTTTTGCGGTAACTCCATGATGGGGATGAGGCCTTGTTGGTCGTTTCTTTTCATCCATTGAGCCTTTGTCCCATCAAGCCATGGATCATCATACCATAACCTTGCGACCATTAATGATTTGTGGATCAATTCTACTCCTCCCTTGATTTGTTTTATGATAGGGTGGAGCAGAGAGGATAAACATCCCCTGAAAACACTCTGTTTGTGCTCTATTTCTTTTCTGTGCAGCAAGGCAGTACCAAAAATCAGTGGCCATTCTCATGGATAAAAAAGAGGTTGGGGTGAAAATAAATTATTTTTCTGACTGTGAAGCAAAACAGAAACTAGACACTAAACAGAGAGTTTCCGGGAGGATATTCTTATTTGTATGCGTGCGGCTCCTCGTTTCCCATGCCTTTGATTTAATGCTTCAATAATAATATGTCGTCATTATTACTTAGATCAATTTGAATTTGTAATAATTAGTTAACTTAACTTGTTAATTCATTTGGATTTGTAATAAGTAGTTAATTCGGACACTCGGATATTCAGACCCTCCTGCGTGAGGACAAATATGTAATAATTTGTGTATGTCTTCCAACCCCCATTCTTTTTCCCTTTTATTTATCTGCTTATGATGGATAGTATATAGCATCATGTTTTCCTTAGCATTTTTCATGAATTGCATCCATGCGTTTTGCATGCATAAAAGTTCAACTCATCATATTACTTGAATGTCAATTTCAAAGTCCTTACTTGAATGCATGCGCTATCACATGCCTTGGATTAACTCACATACCATGCTAGTAGTCGAGCCTATTAATTGTACGTTGTATGTGTTGCATTAGTCATATTGCATTATTTAGGATCATGCATTCTTTTTCTCTAACTATTTTCTTTCTTTTGACTCGCCTTCGGACATTTGAGGTAAGCATTTTTTGCTTTAGCATAGTGCATGAGTGTGATTGCTGCCATATTAAATATATTACCATGAGGCTAAATGCTTAGTTGATATACTTGTTTGAATGCCTGTGGATGAAGGTTATTTCCTGAAATTGGGATATTTTGATTAATATATATATATATATATATATATGAGATCACTTTTTCAAGTGGTACATATTCAAAATATTTTTTCAAAACAAACATGAAATTAAAATGTTCCAACTTTCGTGAAAATTAGTCTATACTTGTGTGCGCATCACATAGTAATGCTAGCCTAATAATCGGAACAAGAGCATATAATGTAAATAAGATTCACATCATGGGTACTAGAGGCCGATCTTTGATCGGGCGAGCGGGGGTGCTCAATTCATGATCTTCTCTTCTCGTACCCAAGTTCCCGAGCCGAGACAATCTTGGTGATGACGGACACGTGACCTTTGGCGCGAGTCATGGGTTCCTAAATTTCCCAAAAAATATTAAGGTGGTGACTCTGTATCTGGCAAAGTAGCCCATTTTTGGCAATTTGATTCAAAATCGATTTTCCAAAAGATTTGTCAGATTTGGACTATAGCGATCTCGATTTTACCTTCATTGTTTAATTGTAATATATGACAACTTTTCAAAGATTATGCATGATTATACTAGATTCATCTCATTAGTAAGATACATGTACATCAATTAGATGGTGACTAATCATTGATACCTATTTATACAATGTATAGAAGACTAATGTTAATACATTGAATGTAATGGATTTATTATGAATGAATCTTAGAGATGCATTATGTTTCTATTATGAATATGTAAGATACATTAATCTATCTAATGAATTCATTAATATAGAAGATGCATTATGTATCATGAATGTATGAGATACATTAATCAATTTAATGAAGTTCATTGAATGAACAACTTGAGAGTTTCTCTCTCTAGACTACATCTTCTCTCTATAAATACATCTAGTTCTAGTGATCTTCTACCCTAGTTCCTTTGTATTGAGTGTGGAGATTCCCTTGATCTTCATTTTAATTTGAAAGTTTGGCGATTTGGAGCACTTTGGTTTTTGGCCTTCATCTTCTCCATTTGAGGTAGGGATTTCTTTGTTCTTTTTCAATACTCCGTCAATAGATAGACATGTGGTAATTTTGTATTGCATGAAAATCATATCCGTGTTGGATTTGTTTGAAAATCATGAGGGGGACCTAGGGTTGGTTGTTTGAGAATGGTTTTGTTATCATTAACTGTGGTTTGGACTAATTAGAGAATAAAATTAACATGTTATTATTGAAAGAAGAGAAAGCCCTAAATTATATTTTGATTTGGTAAAATAAAAAGGGTTTATGGTTGAACAATGTTGGTAAATTTCTGTTGTTAATATGAGTTGTGTAGAAGGTGTTAACAGTTAAAGGATTAATTATGGTATTGGATTTATTTTGAAATGAATGTATTGAATCAAGTTGGGTTACGGCTTATTATCCATGGAATTGATTTTGTAAAATGAAGAGAATGTAATTGGTTTTGTGAAAAGGGAAAAGTGTTTTTGGAATAAGTGATGGAACATGTTGACCTGAAAAATTATGAAAGTTGATCTTGAAAATGGTAAATGAAATGTTAACTCTATGTGAGTCTCAGAAAATAAATTGAGAATTGAACTATTGTATCATGAGTGTTGAATACACACATTTGGGGGTTTTATCCTTACCTATCGTACTAGTGTCGTTGTTGGGTTTAAGGATTGCTTGAGAGTTGAGTCTCTTTTATTAGGTGTACTGAATACATGCATCTAGAGGTTTTGTCCTTGGTCATCGGTGGAGGACGACATTGTTGTGTTGAATTGTGATGTATGCGTTACACTTGTGTTGGGTAAACATTATTGAATAGTTTATGTGTATGTATTACACTTGTTATTTTTGCTTTGTTGTATTGAGGAATTTGTACATGATAATCGCTTATATACATTGTTTTGTGTGGGAGGAGATAGGGGATGTACTCCACGGTTTAGGGGAAGATAGGGGATGGACCTCTAAACCGGATTTTGTTTGGGAGGAGATAGGGGATGGACTCCATTAGCACCACTATATGTGTGCTTATTGATATTAGAAGTGTTTTTGTTTGATATTGATACAGCACTAAAATGTGTATCATTTGTGATGTATAGAAGTGTTTTTGGTTGATATTGATACAACACTAAAATGTGTATCATTTGTGAAGTATGGAAGTGTTTTTATCTGAGATTGATACAGTACTAAAATGTGTATCTATTATGAGGTATGAAATGTTTAAAATGAGTTATTATCTCGCTTATCGCTTGGCGTATCCTTAGCTTACTGTGCATATAGCCGGTAGAGCAGAGTTTTAATTGTTATCGTCAGTGTATCTAAGTATGTTATGGGTTGCGGTGGTTACAGTTTTGAAAGGCCGAGCTGCCTCATTTGTGGATTATATACATGTTGATGATTTGTTATTTCCCTTTTATTTAAGGCATGCATGTATTGATATGAATGTGTTGGGAACAAACCAAAATGCCATTTTGAGATTTTGGAAAGTGTGAAGGAAAATGGGGTATTTGTGAACATGTTTTCAAAAAAGGTCATTTTGTTATAAGTACGGAAAATGGGGGAAGAGTAATGGGCTTGGTGAAATTGTTTTTTTTTCTAAAACTGTTATAGTCATGAAAGTTTGGGAAAATGGGTAATAAAAAGGAAAAAAAAAGTGAACAGCTTATAGCGTCGAATGAAATGACTGTTTTCGAAAAAAGTTCATACTTATGTATATTTTGTATAAACTGCCACATTACTATTCTAGTATGAGAATGAACATTCATGATCATAGCTATTTGTAAGTTGTTATTGTTGGAGATCATGTTGAGATCCCTACTGGACTATATGTTCATCCCACGTTGTTGAATCTTTTTCAGGTGATAGCCAGGATGTTCTACAAGGTTGGATCTTCTTATTTGTTGGCCACGGGGCCTCTTTTGTGTTGGCGGAATGCCATTTATGTAAAAAGGGTTATACCCTTCTTCTTGACTTTTAATGATGTAAGCCCAAGGGCAATTTATTTAGTGTACTCATGTTGTATTTACTTGCATACGAATGAGAGCAATGCTATTCACTTCTACAAGTTGAATATACGAGTTTATTTCCGCATGTTATCTCTGAAATGGAATTAAGTAAATGAAATTGGTAATACTTTGAGTAATAAAAAGTGGGGCGTGACATGGACTCTTTGGTATTTATCTATTTTACATTACACTTGTGGAATCAGATTCAGAACTGCGGGAGTCCAATACTTATTTCGACCTCTAAAAGAGGGCGCGAAAAAGTCGAGCTACAGTTTCTCTTTTGTACAAGTAATTAGAATTAATGGAGAATAATTATTTTATCATGTGTATTATTTAACTAACTTGATGTATCGTTTATTGTCATTTATTTCGGGGCATTACAATTTAGCTTGGGAGGATTTTGGAACTGAAAACTCATTGTTTTTCTTTTATTGTAAATATTTTTTACATAAGCCTCAGCCTTTTTATTTGTTTTGGGCTTGACCCACTTTTGTTGTAACCAACTATCGTCTTGGAAACATGTAGTCCTTTATTTTAGAGCTAAGTGTCACATGCTATAAATTCAGAATTTAAGGTTTATGAATGTATAAAGCTTGTGGTACCTTTTGTAACGTTTACTAGAGAATTAATAAAAGACTGCAACCTTATTAGTTTTCCGTATATATAGAGTATATTATGAATTATTTTGTTGTTACAATTTGGGGGCGTCACACCATCTCTTAATATCTAAATCATTTTATTTCAAATTTTATTAATCCAAACATGACATTGCACAACATGACATTTCCTTTGGTTTTATATCAAATCAAACGACATATTAAAGAAAGTGATTTTTTGTTTGGTGAAATAACCCATTGACTCGTGGAAAAAAAATTACACATTAATGATAAAATTTAAAAATTTTAATTATTAAAGTTATAAATTTTTTATTAGTATGTAATTATTTTTAACTCTGTCGGGGTGGTTAACAACTCTACCGGTCCCAAGCCCGGGTAAAAGAGGAGGGTTGTGTGTTAGGTAGCCAACAGCCAACACGTAAAAAAACCATTTGAATCCCTTATGAAAATGAATTTTACTTTGAATCGATTAGATGCTAGGTCATTCCCCTCAAGTGATGCATTATGCCTACCTCCAGGTGTTTCGAAAAATGAGCAAGGAGTGCCGCATCGATGCCTGGGTTCGGTGAAAAATGGGCAAAGGTTCCCATGTTTTTCTGAACGAGGGTGGGTAAAGAAGCTAGTCTAAGACTATACACTTAGAATATAGCAACTTTAACTGGTAAGATGATGGAATTGGTAGATGTTATAATTAGGAGGAGAGTTAATATGACATGCATATAAGAAACTAAGTGGATGGGTGAGAAAGCTAAGGAAATTGAGGATACTAATTTTAAACTGTATTATAATGGTAAGGATCGACGCAGGAATGAGGTATGAATCATAGTTGCCAAGGGTCTTGTGGAAAATGTAGTGACAGTCATTAGGAAAAGGGATAGGATTATGTTAGTTAACTAGTTATTGGAGGGAATATAGTGAACGTTATTGGTGCATACGCCCCTCAAGTAGGATTAGATGATCAGACTAAGAGGAATTTTTTGGAGCGAATAGATGAGATCTTACAGGAGATACTCATAGGAGAGAACCTAGTTATAGGTGGAGATTTCAATGGCCATGTTGGCATAGATAAACTAGGATGAAAGGGTGCATGGTGGATACGGTTTTTGTGATAGAAATGAGACTGGAGAGAGTATCATAGATTTGCATTGGCTTTTAACCTGGTGGTGGCCAATATTATGTATAAAAAGAGGGAGGAACATTTGATAACTTTTAAGAGTGGGTCAGTTAATAGCCAAATAGATTACTTTTTAGTAAGAAAAATGGACCGCCTAAAATACAATGATTGTAAGGTGATTCTTGGAGAGTTCCTGGCCTCTCAACATAGGATTTTGGTACTAGATTTATGTTTTAAAGGGCAATACCAAGCTATGAAGGATGGTGGGTGTTGTAGGACGAAATGGTGGGACCTCAAAGGAGATAAACTAGAAATATTTAAGAATAGAATGGACAAGGAAGGTGCTTGGGACTTGGAAGATGATGCTAACACTATGTGGAACTCGATGGCCAATTGTATGAGGAGAATCTCAAGAGAAGTGGTTGGAGAGTTAAAAGGAATGGAACCCGACTCTAGGGAAACTTGGTGGTAGAGGAAAGACGTTCAAGTAGTCGTTAAGGCAAAAAAAGTCCTTTAAAAAGTGGCAGAATGATAGAACTGAGAAAAACCTTAAGAGCTATAGATTGGCTAATAAGGAGGTCAAGCAAGTAGTAAGAGAGGCTAAGTTGAAAGGTTATGATGACTTATACACTAAACTAGATAGTAAGGAGAAAGAGTAGAGGGTATACAAACTTACTAAGATACGGGAGAGGAAAACAAGAGATTTTAATCAAGTTAAGTACATCGAGAGTGGAGATTCTAAGGTATTGGTGAAGGATGGAGAGATTAAGGAGAGATGGAAGAACTATTTTGAGAAACTATTAAATGAGAAACATGGAGGTATGTCAGTAGGGGAAGAAATAGCCAGTAATACGATAAACCAAGACTATAGGTTCTATCGCAAGATTAGAAACTTTGAAGTGGAGATTGTACTTAAGAAGATAAAATCAAATAAGGCTTTAGGACCCAATGATATCCCTGTTGAAGCTTGGAAGTTTTTGGATAAAAAAGGGGTTGTTTGGTTGACTAGGTTGTTTAGCAAAATTTTGTTGACTAAGAACATGCCAGATGAGTGAATGAAGAGTAGGGGTGGGCAACGGTTTATCCGATCTGTAAAAACCGCCCAACCCGCCCAATCTGCATACAAATGGGCAGTTTCGCAAATACAATGCGGGCGGATGCGGTTTGAAATATGGCATCTTTGCAGGTTGGGGGTTTAACCCGCACTCGCAAGAAACCGCCCGCACTTTATTTATTAATTATTATTATTATTATTATTATTATTATTATTATTTTATCTTAACTATTGATTTCATTTCTATATCCCATCTAGATATTTTTGTCCAAAACAAAACACCCTTTATTTTTTGAACTTACTCTAGCATTACATTTGTTAATAGTATTATATCAACTGAAACTGAATAAATATTGATCATATTATTATTGTTACATAACTGAACTTGTCCCGGATGAGGTGTGATTTGGAATTTTAAATTCCTTAATGAATATGGAGTTATAGTTTAGGATTTTGAAATATATGCTTGTGTTAGTCTATAATTTGATTTAAGATTTTGAATGATTTGTTTGTATTACGAATTGATTTTGTTGTATTTTTAATTTTATAAGTTTTAATTCATTAATTATTAATGTTGGAGCATTTTAGAAAATGGGGAGAAAATGGCTCAAAATAAATATTTACAAAATGGAAAAAAAATAAAGCTCAAAAATAAATTTTTGAAGAAAAAAGTCCACAACTGTCCGCACATCCGCAAACCCTATCCGCACAAACCGCAAACCGCACTGTGGGCGGTTGCGGTTTGTCTTTTCCCAAACCACATAGATGCGGGCGGGTCTAAACCGATCCGCAAACCGTCTAAATTCGAACTGCGAACACCCCTAATGAAGAGTATTTTAGTGCCAATTTATAAGAATAAAAGAGATGTCCAGAATTACAACAACTATAGAGGAATCAAGCTAATGTTTCATATGGTGTAAGTGTGGGAGAGGGTGATAAAACGCCGATTGTGAGATATAACAGAGGTGTCAGAGAATCAATTTGGATTTATGCCTGGTTGGTCAACAATGGAACCAATCTATTTGTTGAGGGGATTAATAGAAAAGTACAGAGAACAGAAAAGAGACATTCATATGGTGTTTATCGACCTTCAGAAAGAATATGATAGAGTGTCTCGAGATATAATATGGTGGGTGTTAGACAAGAGAGGGGTGACAAGAGGTTACATTGATGTAATTATGGACATGTATGAAGAGGTGGTGACCACTATTAGATCGCCTGTTAAAGAGACAAATGAATTTCCTATCACTGTAGGGTTACACCAAAGATCTACCTTAAGTCCTTATCTTTTTACGTTAGTTATGGATGAGTAGACGAGAAATATTCAAGATGACGTGTCATAGTGTATATTTTTTGCAGATGATATCGTGTTAGTGGATGAGACTAGAGAAGGAGTTAACACAAAGTTGGAAATTTGGAAAAAAACACTTGAATCTAAAGGATTCTTAATAAGTAGAACTAAGATAGATTAAATGAAGTGTAAATTTAACAACAGTAACAATGAAAATAGTAGAGAAGTGAAGATTGAGAACCAAGAACTAGGTAAGAGTGAACATTTTCGTTATTTAGGGTCGATTATCATAACGGCGAGGGAGATTGATGCGGATGTGGCCCATAGGATTAAGGCGAGATGACTTAAGTGGAGAAGTACTTCTGGGGTACTGTGCGATAAAGGAATACCCACTAAACTAAAAGGTAAGTTCTATAGAACGGCTATTAGACCAACGATGTTGTATGGGACGGAGTGTTGGGCAACCAAGAAACATGTCAATAAGATGAGTATTGCTGAGATAAGGATGTTAAGGCAGACGTGTGGCAAAACTAGATAAAGCAAAATTAGGAATAAGTGTATTCGGGAATGAATAGGAGTAACACCGATAGAAGATAAGTTGAGAAAGAATCAATTGAAATGGTTTGGTCATATTTAACGGAGACCAATAGAGGCAACAGTAAAGAGATGCGATGTAGTGACGGTAGATGGAAGTGTTAGGGGACCGAGTAGGTCTAGATTAACGTTGGCTAGCGTTGTAAATAAAGAAATGGATCTACTTAATTTGACTAACGAAATGGCCTTTGATATATTCGCGTGGAGAAGGAGAATTCATGTTGCCGACCCTATTTGATGAGACTTAAAGCTTGGCTTGGTTTGGTTTGGTTATGTAATTATTTTTAAAAGCCAAAGCTTATTTGTAATTTTCTTTTCTTTTTTTTCTTTTTAAAATCAGTCCACTCAAATTTACTAAGATGGTCCTTTTGTGAGGCCAAAAAAAATCAAGGGGGAATTACTATCAAGTGGAACCAAAAAATATATATATATATATATATATATAAATGAATTGTAAGTCATTTTGTGATAAAATGCAAGTGAAGAGCTGTACAGTGCAAGTCATGTTTATGTAAATAAATAAGTAAAAAAAATTGTCCCAATAGAATGTAATTCCCCAAAAATCAATAGACTACAGAAAGATGTTAAATAAATTATGTTATTATTTTTGTATTAGGTGTTTTATTTGTGTTTGTTAGTTTCTTGTCAACCAAATGTGCTTGTTTATTTTTGGTGCTTGCCTTCTCGTTTTTCGCTTTGTTTATTGTTCATGCTTCTTTAAAATTAAAAAACTCGTGAAAACACTACAATAAAAACATACTTTAGTGGCACTACGGTGCAAAATGTTTATTGTTCATGCTTGTTTATTTAAATGATGGGTTTGTTGTGCAGATGTGAGCAGCAATAGTATAGTAGTTTGCACTCTCTGAATCTCTGTCTATCCATTTCATTTCCTTGTATATTTAATTTCATGTTTATAGTAATAATTATGTTGTTATTTTAAATATAAGGTAAATTATATTGATTTTTTAAAAAAAAATTATAAAAAAAATGCAGTAAGTGTCACATAATTAAAGTAATTTTTCTTTTAAAAAGATTAAATGGTCTAAGCGGTGCAAAATTATAAAACTGAACTATGTAAAGTATATATTTTCATGTAAAAAATGTGATAACATCATTTTTTTTTCCCGGTCATATAACTAACAAATTATTGATGAAAAATGGATGAGTGTTATATGAATTAAAATCTCAAAAAAGTTCAATATAATTATATCAAAATTGTGAAACTTATTGTATTTTCTCCAAACCTTTAAAGAGGTCAGTGTAATTTACTCTTATATATATTATGATAAAATTTTCAAATTTAATTATAAAATTTCATATTTAAATAATTTTTATAAATTTAAAATATTCTATTTAAATAATTAATGTTTAAATTATTTATTTTAAATTCATACATTCAAAGACAACATTGCACAACATATCCTTTTGTTTTAGAGAGAATTGCTCTGACATGGTGTCAGGAAAATGTATTTAAGGGTTGTTTGGAATGAACTATATAAATGCACTTTTTTGACTAAAAAAGTAGATAAAAAATATATAATTGTTTGGAATAAATTTTTGACTTTTTACGAAAAATTGTGTATTAAAATATTGTATGAAATACCAAAATTACCTTTCTACCCTTCTGAATATCGACATGCTTTCTGTGCATGTCAGTGAAGTTGTCACTTCCCCTCTCATAGTGCACTAAGCTACACTGGTTTTGTGTTTGACTTTTTGTTTTGCTTTGGTGTTTTTTTTTTTCCTCTTAAACACCCGTGAGTTGTGTATGTCAGTGAAGGGTAAAAATGTCTTTTTTCCCTCTACGTACCTATTCCCACCCAAACATTGTGAGTAGTATAAACTTTTTTACTTTTTTAATAACTTTTTTACTTTTTATCTTTTTTAGGTGATGCCAAACAAGCACTTACTAACAAGTGAAAAATAATATAAATATTGATGATACAGTTACAATACAACGGGTTCTAGTGGGAATGGGTCGAACTGGCCTACGCTTCTCCAACCAATATCTGAATGGCTAAGCCCACCAAAGAACCTGCACAGGAGTTCAATGGGGAACGGGGAGTCCCCCAGCGAACCCTCCAACGAGCAAGTTAGAGAGAGAAGTGGAATGTAGACATATGGATCAGAGATAGAAAAACTTAACCTTCTTCTTGTCTTCAACATCTACTTATATCCTTTGGTAATCATTTCGTTGTCCCGTCCGACCTATTCCCTTGGCCAAAAGTCAATGTTGTAGCTTACCTTGTTCAAGGTAAGGGCGTCCTGTCTCGACGGAGAGGTGTTGTCGTAATAAATGCTGTGAGGGGCTGCATTAATGGTGATGTGCAGTGGCAATAACTTTGCAGATCTTTGTCTGCTGATGTGGCTTGCCATTTACCTGCTACGTGTCTGAATATCATTGGTCTTTCATGTCATGTTGACTTCTAACTGTGTTGGGCCTCATCGGTTGGGTTACGTATTGGGCCCTAAGTGGTAGGCTTGGGTTGTTCATAGTAGGTTATGGCCTTTATGGGCCTACCCACGTCAAATATTAATAATTAATATTTTTTATTAATTTATAATTATTTTTTTTCACTCACACACTGTCATGTAATTGTCCCTTTGTTTTATATCAAACCAAACTGGCTAAAGAAAATAAATTTCTTTTCTTTTTAAAAATCAGTCAATGAGTAGATGTTCAAGAAAATCCAATGGGAAAATTAGCTATAAGTGTACCATAAAAAATATATTACAAAATCATGAACAAATTTATGTCTAATTATTAATGTGTATAAATTTTATCAATTGTTTGTAAATTTTTTTAGAACATACACTAAATTACCAAATCAAATAGACTTCGCATCAATTGCCAAAAAAGGAAGTGGGAAATGAGACCATGGTGGTCATTGTAGGATGACCGTTATACCACAACTGAAATTTTTTTAAAATCAACTTTGCCACTACCTTGTTTGGGATCCATGATTTTTAGTTAAAAATACAAAAAATTATTATAAGTTGTCATATCATTTTTTTTCTATATATTTTTTTGTAAAAAGTCAAAAATCTAACAAAAATAGCCAATTGCTAAACGAGCTCGGCCATGTTTGACAATTTACTATTTTAGTTTAAAAGATAAAAAATCACTAAAAAAGTCAAAAAAATAATAAATTATATTTATAAAAAAAAAACTAAGGATTTTCTTTTCTCTTTATTTTTGTACCTTTTTTTGTAAAAATAAAAAATCATTCCAAACATAATTATTTTTTTTACCTCGTATTTTAACCAAAAAGTCAAACCAGGTTATCACATCACTCTCTCTATTTTTGCACATCTTTTATAAAAAATCAAAAAATTAATTAAACTATAGCCAATTCTCAAACGAATTATAAAATAACATGTTCCCAAATGGGACATATTCCTTAATTTTCAAGCCACCTCATTACCCAATCACAAAAAAAAATTAAAAAAAAAATCATTTTAATTGTCCAAATTTGCATGGCAATGGCAATGAATGTCACTCAACTCTTGATTTGATGTGTAGTTTATTTCTCACTTTACCAGTTTATATGTAATTATAATTTATGTTGTAATTATTAATTATTGTACTCCATTGTAAAAAATAAATAAATAAATTATATTATTAATTTCTATATTTTAAGTGAAGTGTCTCTTTAACTTTCCTAGTTTTAATTTAGATCTCATATTTTCAGGTTTGTTACAATATTGTCACTCTAACATGTGCCATTACCATTGTGCATGAAAATAAATAAATAAATAACACTAACAAAACTAGAGAAATCAAAGTGGAACTTTTAAAAATATATATATAGTGGCCGCCAATATAATTTATTCATTACTCCAATTATTTTTATAATTTCTTTTGAATTCAAATTTAGTCTATTTAATTTTGCACATGGTCTTTTTTGTTCAAAATTCTAATAGTAACTAATAGTGGGATCATGTTACAACAAAATTCAAAGTGTAGGATTCAAATTAAAATTAGAAGGATCAAAGTGAAATTTCACTAAAACTAGAAGGATCAACAGTTTAATTGTACCCTAAAAAAATTGCATAGATCACTTGTATTTGTCATTCAGCTTCATAATATTAGGCAAATTCATAAACATAGTTAAAAAAAACCTTCTCACAGGATTGAGGCTGATAAATTGCATTCAAGTATACTATTAGCCTGGTCAAATTTCATTTATCAATACTTCATTCATGGATGAAAAACGCAGTAATTTGGACAAAAAAGTTACTCTAGTCTAACATTATAATTTAGAGTAATTGCAATTAATTAAATATAATTTTATCATAATCTTTGTTTTGCCACTTCCCCCATAGTTTTGGTGACTGTGACTTATGAACCAGTACATGTACATTAATGAGATTCAGTATTGCCTTGTTGCAGGCCTTCTTGGCTTCTGCTACAATAAGAGGAGTTTCTCTATTTTCCCTAGTAAATCACTGTGATTAACAGATAACAGAAGTGAAGACAATTTGTAATTGTTTAATTACTATGGCGTGGCATCGTTCGTCTTTAAAATTCTTTCTTTTCTCTGTTTCAATGTACTTTTACTTGTACGAATATGCCTTGAGATTCTCGTATTTTAAGATTCTCACCCCATTGTGTTGTTCGAAGTGTTAAGAATAGAGGCAAAGATTTTGAAAATAGAGAATTCTGACTATTTAATTATATCACCTGTTTTTTTGGTCAGCCAATAAGAGAGTAATTACAAGTAATATTACATTATCAATGATCAAACAGACCACTAGCCTACAATAGTTAGAAAATTAACAAAACCTACTAAGCTCAAGCCCAACAACCACTCCACTATTACTTACACACCACCCCTGTAATGGAGAGAAATAAACACTACTATAAAGGGTATCAAACTCTTCTCCATATGAGTTGAATACAAGATCTCAAGGCACAAAAAAGTGCTATACATTAGGTTAAATGATGAGTTTTTTTTTTGGGGGGGTAATTATTCAAAACCACCAAAGTATACTATGTGAGTGTTTGGAAAGTTGCTATTTTAGTAGGTTATTTTAGTTTTTGGCTATTTTATAAGACTAAATTTTTTGTGTTTAGAAAGATAGCTGGATTTTTTTTATAGTTGGAAGTGATGTTTGTAAAAGAAAAAATAAAATGATTATGTGTTTGATGTGACATTTTGTCTTATTGGTTATTTTAGTTTATTTTGTCTTTTAGTGTTATTTTAGCCAAAAAAACTAAAAAAATTTCTTCCCAAACACCCCCTATGTAGTATTATCTATGTAGTGTTTCTAACCAGTACACAGAGAAAAAATTTGCAAGTGGGGCAATGCTAACTCACCTTTATTAGGTAATTGAGAGATAAATGATGACGAATCTAATATATTTTTGCAATTTCTTATTTGTCGGTAGCACCATAGGCAATGCCACATGATATACCCACACCAGAACTACTTACAAAAATATCATGTGACATTACTTACGTGGTGATTCAAAAATGATAAATCATAATACACACTAGTTAAAAGTTTTACTATGCCACTAATTAAGAGTATCACATCAATAATGTCATACAATATTCTAGAACTAGAATGTCACTGTAACGCCCTCAAAATAATAACATTAAACCCAACAAATAAGACATGCATTGATATGTAAAAGTTCCACATTCCTCCATTTTATCAGAATTCCATTACATAAGTATTACATGTTAATAACAAAAGCAAATGCCCTAAGGGCTTACAGCTTTCCAAGTTAACACTTGGTTACAACAAAAGAGTACTAACTCATACACATTAAGCCCTTGGCCTGAATTTACATGTAATACATCAAAAAGTAAAACGACAAAAGTATGTCCGCCTCTAGCCTCCCAAGCTATGTCCTTGGAGGTGGCATGCTACCTGTACCTGAAAATGATATTCCCATATAGGGTGAGCCACAGCCCAGTAGAAATATACTAAACCAATCATGAACAATGACTAAAAGATTAGCAATTGATAGATGGCCAACACTGATACATTCACATAAATCACATATTTATGTCATACGACTTATGAGTCCAAGTTACCTTTCATTTTCCATTTTTCAGCGGATAGGCATATAAGCACTACCCACATTCTCAACAGATATGTATAACAATAATATCCACATTCTCAGATAAGCAAATAGGCTATATCCACATTCTACAACAGATATGTATAACAACAATATCCACAGATAAGCATATAAGCTATATCCACACTTCACAAAGATAAGCATATGAGCTCTATCTTCACTTCTCTAGACAAGCATATGAGCTGTATCTACGGAGTTCATCCCCTATCTTCTCCCAACACTATCCGGTTTAGAGGTACATCCCCCATCTTCCCCTAAACCGCGGAGTACATCCCCTATCTCCTCCTCTACACATAGCGTATACAAACACATTAGTTCTATATACAATCACTCAATACATGTAGTTAATGTATTCTATCAATCGTCAAATTCCATGACACATTCCATTGATTAGTTTTCGTTTGCCTAATCATCATGCATTGTCTACAACAATCACGACTATCCTCCACCGATAGCCCAAAGCAGTTATTTCTATACAGAAAATAAATGCACAATGGATATTCAATCAACATTTCATTTCCTCATTCCTCACAATTAATTATCCCAATTAATTAAACAATGTAATTAGGTCAATTCCCATAATTAACATTTCAACCCTTAGGTCCCATTTTCATCAATGATTTAACATTTATTGCATTTCTCTATGCCAAACATGCATCTAGGTTTATTATGAATAAAACCCCAACTTTTGTAAAATAACACAAAAGCCCCAAACTTTTACCAAATTACCAAACCAATCCCAACATCTCAAAATACTAAAATTTAAAGACAAAATCCATAGAGAGGAGTAGGATATCCCTACCTCGAAGTTTAAGCCAAAAAGGAGATGAAGACTCGAAGATCAACGTGCTCCAAATCCAAACTTTTTCAGATTAAATCAAAGCTCTCAACGCCTTCTATCTTTTTAACAAAAGCCCTAGGCTAGATTCACACTCTAGGGAGATCAATTCTTAGAGAGAATGTAAGTTTAGAGAGAGAGAGTCCCGGATCTAGGGTTTGAAAGAAAAAGAAAGTGAAAAAGTGATGTTCAAAAACACTACTGCCCGCTGATATAAAACACGCTCGCTCGAGCGAAGCCTTTGTCGCTCGAGTGACCAGACACAGAAAACTCTCGCTCGAGCCAAGAAGTTCTCGCTCGAGCCAAAAACTCAAAAGTGCGCTCGAGCGAAAGAATGCTCGCTCGAGCCAACAACTCAAACCCTCAGGTTTGCAACCAGAAGCACGCTCGAGCGACAGACCTCTCGCTCGAGCGAAGAACAAACCAGACCGCTCGAGCCAAGAAAAGCTCGCTCGAGCCAAGAAATACAACTCTCAGGTCCAGAACCAGACGCCATCACTCGCTCGAGCGAAGCCACTCTAGCTCGACCCACCAGACACGAACTCAACTCTCGCTCGAGCGACCAACTCCTCGCTCGAACGAAGGTCTAAAAATCTGGGTAGCAACACTAGGCTCCCAAACACAACCAACCTGAAACAAACCTGCCCAACACATCCTATAACTCAATATACCAGTAAAGAGGATGCAAACAAGATAATAAACAACTACCAACATCCACGGACACATGTCCGGATCACTGTACAACAAGGGTAAACCCGGGATCGCTATAGTCACGCCCCACTTTTTATTACCCGAATAACATTACCATATCCATTAACATAAATTCATTTTCATTAAGAACATACGCAACCATACATGCATTACATCCATAAATAAATAAAAGTCCTCTCAATTGTACATATATGGAATACAACAGGAATTACATTTAAACGAAATCCCATAAGTTTACATCTTTACATTAAAAATAAAGGTTTAACACTTTTACAACAATGGTGTTCCACCAACAAGTATAGGCCTGTGGCCAAGAATTAAAGAAAATCACCGATCTTGAATTATCTCTCAACTTGCACCTAAAAAATGATTAGTAACGTGGGATGAACATAAAGTCCAGTAGAGATTCCAACATGATCCTAAACAATAACAATATACTGATATCCATGAACATGAATGCACCATGACGTACAGTATAAATAATGTGACAGTTTAATATTCAAAATATACTTATATAAATACGTTTTTTCCAAAAACATCCATTTGAACATCACAATGTGTAAAACCGTTTGTTTTCTTTCCCATTTATCCAATTTAGTTTCAAAAGTGTTCCTTCACAACACAATCTTGTTTCTTTAAACCTCCACGTTAACATAAAAGAATTATGTCTCCACTTTTGTTTTGAAAACACATTCACATATACGAGTCATAACCCAATCCCATAACAGGATACCAAGAAACATATATTTCTAAATACAAATAACTAAACGTAATACATACTTCCTTTTTCACTGGCCTACAATACAGATGGCAAATAATACAACCCACATAACACATAATGCTTTATCGGCCTCACTCGGAGGGAAATGACCCCAAGGTCACACTTTACCGAACGCAAACCAGAAGGAAGAGGAACCTATCTCAAGGCGCCACGCTTTACTGGCCTCTCGGAGAGAAACAGGCCTCAATTTCACACTTTATCAGGCACAAACCAAAAATGAAAGGAATCTCTGTCAAGGCGCCATGCTTTACCAGCTTAACCGAAGAGAAATGGAGCTCAAACAATATCACAACAAACTAGACACATAAATGTTACGCTAGTGTAATACATACACATAATCTATTCAATAACAACAATGCCATCCTCCACCAATGACCAAGGACAAAACCTCTAACAGTTAGATACAAGACTCTTATGAACTAAATTCCACAACAAAATCCATAATTCCAAAACATTAAAATTTCCAATGAAATCATTTCACAACCAACCATTTTCCCTTTTCGTTTCATAGAAGTGACACCACCTCATTTTGTTTTCAAAATCAAACTCGTTGTTGCAAATCCTTAACACTTCCAATCTTTAACCAATTTTTCTTTTTCTTTAACAATATCCAAATTGTTCTACACAACAACTTATTAGCACAATGCAACAATAACCAAACAAACACAATTAATTCGTCTTTAGCAACCAAGACAGTAATTTATTCACATGACACATAACTCACCCATTATCCAACTTTACCCATTTTATAATATTAAACCCTTATTAACAAATTAGGAATTTTTGCCACAATCAATATAGACATAATCAACTATCTTCCAACATACCAAATCAACCAACAATCATACAATTCCAACTCCCAAAACTCAAAACCCAAATCCCCTTTTCATGCTTTTGGAAAATCCCTTAACAAATATATTTTAAATGCAATAAAAATTACCAAATGTCTATCTATAAAGAGGTATCGAAGAGAAGTAAAAGAATCCTACCTCTTGAGGTGAAGAGGAGACAATCCAAAAATCACCGGCGACAAAATGACGATCCGCTCAGATTAAATGAAAGCCCTCGTCGAGCTCTACATTTTGGTATATGGAACTAGGGGTCAAAGATGTTTAGAAATAGATGAAATCAAGGTTAAAGAGTTTGACAACTCAAAAATGACGGAAAAAGAGAAAAGAGAGGGTGAAAAGTGAAGAGATTAACTCAAAAAATGACTTTTAAAGATCTGATTTTGGATAGACCGCTTGAGCAATCAAAAGTGCGCTTGAGCGATGAATCGAGGCTTGCAATATCTCAGACAATTTTGAAAAACAAAGTAGAAGGCTCTATGAACCGCTCAAGTTGTGAAACTTGCGCTTGAGCGAACTATGCACACAACATAGATTCGTAAACTTTACATGGGCATAACTCTCTAGTCCAGACTCTATTTAGGGTCATTCTTATGTCCAAATTGAAGGCCCAGAAATAAGATTTCCAATGGTTCTAGCCCCATATCAAGATTCAAAGTGTGGAGAGAAAAAATAATAATAATAAAAAAGTGAAGACTACTCAATAAAAACTATTCAAATTTGGAATTTTTAATCCAATCTTGCCCAACCAGAGTGCTACAAAGTAATTAGGAACCAACTCTCAATCTTGTCTAGCAACCACCCCAACTCTAATACAATATAGGTTAGAGAGAAAACCTAGGAAGCACAGATATGGATACAAGATACAAATACGATACAGGATAGATATAGCGATATGACGAAACCAAAAAAAGTATAATACGGATATAGTTAGGATACGTTTATTAAAACTATACTTTAAAAAAATTATTGGTAGTGAGTTACACATAAACTCAAGAATGTTGAGAGGCCACATTTTAAGTTTATAATGCAAAACACTAACATTTAAGAATTAGATATTAATTTAAGGCAATAACTTGTTTATTTCATTTTAATATCAAGTTTAATATGTTTATATTACAATAATAGAACAATCCATAATTTGTTCTTATGCTTTTCTCTTTGGTACTAATAAAAATATTATATTCAAGTTTACTTATTTATTTATAATTTATAATTTTACTATTGATATATTCTCTTGTTAATCCTTACTTTCTAAGTAATTATAAAGGACATGCATGAAACAATAAAGATACATCAATTTAACATAGTTATTACTTTAACTCTTACTATTTTTTTCTTATCAAATAACTAAATAAAGTATTACGAGTAAGAACTCAGAAGCCAACAAATGTCAACATCAATTATAGAATTCTTGAGTTTTCGAACTGTATTGAATTAGGGAAAAAAAACAGTCCACACTCTAATGTACAACCCAACAACTTTTACCTCAATAGAAAATTTGTTGTTTTCCCACAATTTTGCCAACCTCTAATTAATTTTCCATCTCTGAGAAAAACAATTCTTGGCCTCAATGACTTCAATATTATCAATCAGCATTAATACTGCCTCACCATCACAACTAATTTCTTGCTTCTCCACCTATCGCCTCTATAAATTCCTCTAGTTTCGTACTTGTTAGAATTTACCATCACCTACCACACACTTACCATCACCTACCACACACTCACCTACTACACTCACCTACTCCTCACCTACCACCACCTAACCTACATCTATATAATCAATCAATTGTAACAGAATAAAAAATATCAATCAATAATACAATCATTTATCTTTATACATTAAATTTCTACATGGTATCAGAGCAGGTTTAGAACTTAGTATTTTTCGCTTCACCGGCGGGCGGCAACCTCACCTTAGCCGTCCGCCGGACCTCAATCTATTCCGCCGGACCTCTACACATACCTTCTTTATATCTTTGTTGGCATCATCCCTTCCGACCCTCTGCATCTTTGGTGAGGAGCACTCATGCTCCATCCATGACCCATCATTCCGGCCTTTCTCCGGCAGCTTCTTTTGGACTTTCCGCCGCCTTCTTACCTTCAAAAACAAGAAAACCAGAAAACCAGCAGCAGCACCAGCCGCCAGAAATAGTCACTGAAGCTCACACCTGGAGTTTACACCCAGAGCCAACCCAAGCATCAGATCAACCAGCTTCAGTTCCCCAGTGACGAACTCTGAACCTGGTCCGAAAAACCCTGTTCAAGACTAATATCCACCACATGGAATCAAGCCATAACTCCAGCGAGGAAGAACATGGACAGAACCGAAACTTCACCGTCGCCTTCTCCTCTGGCCAACGCCGACCATGCCACAGACACCACCGCTGCCATCACCACAGCAGCCACGGGAAGCACCACATCACAGCCGCAACGCCCATGGGAGCCACCTCTGCGCTGAGAGCTTCTCTCTCTTTCCCAGATCAAGCTGCTATAAGGGACCCAGATCCTGTTGTTTTCCTTGAAAATGAGTTGCTATATGGCGAGTCTTTCCCTGTTTCAGCAGAAGTTCTCGATTCCAGCTTCTGTCTTCCAATTGGGAAAGCTAAGATGGAACGTGAAGGAAAAGATGTTACTATTACCGCTTTCTCAAGGATGGTTGGTTATGTTCTCAAGGCTGCTGAAATTCTTGCAAAGGAGGGAATTAGTGCCGAGGTTATAAATCTGCGCTCTATTCGTCCACTTGATAGATCCACAGCAGCTGTGCATTATCTGATGCCCAGAACTCATCACTTTTTGTGAAGATTCTTGTGCTTGAAATCTTTGGTAGTGCCCTCGGGTTGTTTGGAGTAATAGTCGGAATAATCATGTCGGCTCAAGCAACAAGAAAGGGCAGACTGCATTACCCTTTTCTCTCTCTTCCTTTTGGCAGTTTGAAAACACATGGGCATGTCCCTCCGCCCATGCTCCCATCATTTTCCTTTTTCATATATATATTTATTTCACCAATCAATACCACTTTTTTTTTTAATTTCTTAATTTATTTTAATAACATGAGTGGTCTCCCTTTTTTCACCATCTCCTTCTTTTTCTACACAATATTTTTGTACCACCGCCCACTCCATGATACCTATATTATTATTATTATTATTATTATTATTATTATTATTATTATTATTATTATTATTATTATTATTTTCAACAAAAAAAAAAATCATTCCAGTTGATTTTTCTGCATTACCACACCTACCATTCGAGTTTGCCAAACACACTTATTTTATTCATGTCAGGATCAACCCCGATCACAATTTTTACACACACACAAAAACAAAAAACAAAAAAAACAAACCCCAAAACACACCTCATTTTATTCATCTCGGGGCTCACCCAGATCACCATTTTACATCCAAAAAAAAAAAAAAAAAAAACAACTACATCCACAGGTGGGATTTTTCTTCTCTATTCAGCCGCCGGTCTCTTCTTCTTGCCTCCGTCTTGGACGGCCCTTGCCGGTGTTGCCGCCGTGTTTCCTTGTCCACCGAGCACGTTCACTCTCCCCTGCTCCTCCACTGCAGCATATGGCGGACCTCCAAATCGGAACATCACGGTGGCCTTCCGCTTCAACTCCCTGTTTTCCGCCTTTAGCACACTTATCTCTGCTCGCGCATCCTTATACATGCGTTGGAGCAGAGCCAGCTGGGAGTTTAACTGCTGCACCTCATTTGCCCTACTCTGCAGCCGGTTCGACAAGTTTGTCACCGCAGTCATGGTTTCCACGCATGACTTCAGAGTATACTGATTGGCCTCAATATCAGTTTGCACCGCCATTTTTTGCTCCACCGACCGCATCGGAAAGTTCAATGGAGTAAACACAGAGGTGTTTGGTTGAGGTTCACTGGCCACCGCACCAGTTCTTTCTCTTGTGGACTCGTTAAGGTCTGGAAAGAGAGTGAGCAGACCACGGGAAGATGAAGCCATTTTCTGGGCAACAGAGTGTTACAGAATATCTCTCGCAACAGAGTGTTACAGACTCTCTCTCTCAGCACAACGAAGAGTTTTTCAGACTCTCTCTCTCAGCACAACGAAGTTTTTTCAGAGGTTTTTCGCAGCTTTTCTCTGCCTCAGCCTCAGCATCAACCTTGGTTAAATAGCCAAGGCAGCCACGCGCATCGCGCGCCTCTTGCCACCAGCCGACAAACGGGCACGCAAGCCAAGGCGCCCACGTGCCTCGCCATCATGTCCGGCACACCTTTTGATGAATTGGGCACGCCTTTTGATGGCACGCCTTTTTATGGATTGGGCACGCCTTTTGATGGCACGCCTTTTTGAAAAATTGGGCGCACCTTTTGAGGATGCGATTTTTTAAGGGGTCCGACAAGACTCTGTAAACTGTCCCGACATTGATTCCGGTTAGCTCCTTTATGGGTTCGACAAGACTCTGTAAACTGTCCCGACATTGATTCCGGTTAGCTCCTTTATGGGTCCGACAAGACTCTGTAAACTGTCCCGACATAGATTCCGGTTAGTTTCTACAAGGGTCCGACAAGACTCTGTAAACTGTCCCGACATTGATTCCGGTTAGTTTCCATAAGGGTCCAGCAAGACTCCGTAAACTGTCACAACAACTGTCACAACATTGTCTGCTACAACGGTCCGACATGACCCCATAAACTGTCTTCTACATCGGTCTGACACCGCCATCCAGTGTCCTCTACACCGTTATGACACCACCATCTAGTGTCCTCTACATGGTTATGACACCACCATACAGTGTCCTCTACAACGTTATGACACCACCATCTAGTGTCCTCTACCACGTTATGGCACCACCTTTCAGTGTCTTCACCAACGGTCTGACACGACCATACAGTGTCTCCTATCTTTATTTTATTTTTTATGTATTTTCTTGTTTTGTTCCTCTCTCCAAACTCAAGTTGGTTAGTTTCTATCCTCCTTGAGTTTGCGAGGGGCTGTTAGAATTTACCATCACCTACCACACACTTACCATCACCTACCACACACTCACCTACTACACTCACCTACTCCTCACCTACCACCACCTAACCTACATCTATATAATCAATCAATAGTAACAGAATAAAAAATATCAATCAATAATACAATCATTTATCTTTATACATTAAATTTCTACAGTACTCTACATAGACAAAGTTAAAGTAGAAGAAAAGAGGGTTTCTTTACCTAGGTAAAAAATGTGGTTTGGGAAGAAGAGTTTGATCTTGTGTCTTTTGGGGTACTTACTGTTTGATGGCATTGGCATCATCCATTGCCAAGCTTGGATTCGCCGACATCGATTTGTTGTAAGTACACTTGTGTACTTGTAATTTGAAGTTATAGGTTGATGATCTTAACATCAAATTTCAAAAATTTGAAACTTATGATTAAATATATGGAAATTATATGTACTTGTTTTTTATTACATAAACTTGTTTTGGCAGGTGAAAGAAGCTCCTTACACAAGACTCTGCAGTACAAAGAAGGTTTTGACAGTGAATGGGAAATTTCCAGGACCAACTCT
Source organism: Camellia sinensis (assembly GCF_055761805.1). Lineage (NCBI taxonomy): Eukaryota > Viridiplantae > Streptophyta > Magnoliopsida > Ericales > Theaceae > Camellia > Camellia sinensis. Next base: position 106,139,336 of record NC_138966.1, read on the forward strand.
CTATGCTCACAAAGAAGAGACTCTAATTGTTGATGTTTACAATAGAGGAAAATATAACATCACTATTCACTGGTATGAATCACTATTCACTTGTTCGTTCGCTCTATTTCAAAATACTCATTATGTGAAAAAAACGAGATAAGATTTCAAGACAGTCTAATGAATAGTGTTTTGAGAATATGGGACACAATGATTTGGGATAAGTGATTTGGACCGCTTTCATTTGTTTAAAAATGAAGCTTGTGGCCATCCAAATCACGATATGACACGATGTTCTATTCACCGGCTAGGGATCTTTTGTCTCTAAAATTCATGTCTCGTGTCCACTCTTCGAACATGAAATTCTCTCCATATCGTGGTATTGGGATGGATTGAAAACAAAGAGACAAATTTTGAAGACAGAATATCGTGCCTTATTTGGCAAAGTGATGAGATAATAACAGTTGTACCAATTTTGCAGGCATGGAGTGAAAATGCCTAGGTATCCATGGTCAGATGGCCCTGAATATATCACACAGTGCGCGATCAAACAGGGAGGAAAGTTCAGCCAAAAAGTAATATTTTCCGCAGAGGAAGGGACCCTATGGTGGCATGCTCACAGCGACTGGTCACGAGCTACCGTCCACGGTGCTATTATAGTCTATCCTAAACATGGCACTGTCTATCCTTTCCCTAGGCCCTATGCTGAAGTGCCCATCGTATTAGGTACTATGAACATCATGTTACCCCATTTCTTTAGAATTGGGTACCGATATTCAAAGATACATCTGCTGATATCGTCCAATTCTTACTGACAAATGATCATATTACCGATACTGATATGTTAGTATATCTTCATGCTATATATGTTTTTATGAACTATTAGGAGAGTGGTGGAAGCAAGATGTGATGAAGGTCCTCGAGGAATTTGTTAGAATTGGAGGAACCCCAAATGACTCTGATGCTTTCGCCATCAATGGTCAGCCTGGTGATTTATATCCCTGCTCCAAGCCTGGTTGGTTTCTTTTGCCTTTCTTGGTATTTATGTGTTTTTCACAAGCAACCTATACAATCTAAGAAATAAGAAAATTATTAGTGCCCTGTTTGGCCAAGTCCAATATACCGGCTGGAATTTTGAACATTTGGAGTTGGATGTAAATCATTTTGATACAATAAACATTTTGGTATATGACATTTACACACTACTTACTATATTATCTTATACGAAAAGCAACTAAATTCGATCCTCGAATTATATTGTTTTGAATTGATTTCACGCCGATTCATTTTTGGTATTAGTTCAAATCGATCAAAACATATTGGTTTTTAAAAAATTAAAAAAATTAGGCAATTTATTGATTTTTTAAGAAGTTTATATTTGCAACACTTAATTCTTAATACTATCATTCCATTTAGTGATTCATCACCTTAAGCCATGTTTGGACAAATTATTGTGTACCCATCCATCTAACATTTTTATCGTGCACTCGCAGGAACATTCAAGCTAACCGTGGAACATGGCAAGACCTATCTCCTCCGCATAATCAACGCAGCCATGAACGAAATCCTCTTCCTCGCCATCGCCAAACACAAACTCACTGTGGTCGGAACCGATGCTAGCTACACCAAGCCCTTAAAAGCAAAGTACATCACAATCTCCCCTGGCCAAACCATTGATGCCTTATTTCACGCCAACTGCCACCATGGCCGCTACTACATCGCCGCCCGAGCCTACTCTGCAGGCAACGTACCCTTCGATAACACCACCACCACCGCAATAATCCAATATGCCGGAAAAAAATCCACAGCCACTTCACCACCGCTATTTCCACACCTCTCGTACCGTAATGACACACGTGCCAAGGTGAATTTCACCGGCAGCCTAAGAAGCTTGGGTAGCAAGAACCATCCGATCAATGTTCCATTAAAAATCACCACCCCTATGATCTCAACCGTCTCGCTCAACACCCTCCCGTGCCATCCCAACCGTACATGCTTGGGACCGAATGGGACCCGATTGGCTGCGAGCATGAACAACTTAAGTTGGGTGAACCCATCCATTGATATCCTCCAAGCTTACTATTATCACATAAAGGACGTGTTTGGGATCGATTTCCGAACTTTCCACCATATGTGTTTAATTTTACAGCTGATTATTTTCCGATGGAGTTGGAGATACCGAATAAAACCATACAAGTGAAGATTTTGAAGTATAATTCAAACCGTGGAGGTGGTTTTTCAAGGGACTAATTTGGTGGCTAGGATTAATCATCCCATGCATTTGCATGGGCATAGTTTTTATGTTGTTGGGTGGGGATTTGGGAACCATGACAAATTTAGGGATCCATTGACATACAACCTTGTTGACCCTCCTCTCCTTAACATTGTTGATGTCCCAAGAAATGGCTGGATCACCATCAGATTCAAGGCTAGCAATCCTGGTTAGTGCATGTTTTTTATACTTCATGCTATAAACATATGATAAGCGCGCAGAAATATTATACACAACTGTCATAGAAAGATGTGTCTAATTATAATATTGTCATTTCAAATCACACGCCCTTCATTATCAATATAATTTGTATATATGTCACTACCTCATCATTTTAAAAGTTAATTCTATATAAAATTTTTGGTGATATATAATTTTTCTTATACATAATCAGATTTTTATTACTAGAGAAAAAATAATAAATTTCATGTGTATTTACCAACATGAGTTCATTACTTGTGTGTCTAGTAATAATAAAATTAAATAAGAAATTAATTTATAACTAAGGAGAGTGAGTTTCACTCCTAGAACTCATTAAATTGACAAGTCCCTATACTTTTATGACTTTAATTCCAATTGGCTTTATAACTTTATTTTTCTTTTTAAGAACTTTTATACATCACTTTTCTTTTCGCTACATCGGAAAGATGTATATATTATATATATGTGTGGGGATATATTTTCTGAGTACCAACACGTGGCTAAGGTGACGCTGACGTGTCAGCCGATGTGCCACGTGCCCTGGTCATGACGCCAAGGTTATCTCGGCGAGGCCAAGGTTACCTCCGAAGATATCAGAATCCGAGATAAGTAGATAAGGCATAAGAGTCCTAGAAAAGGGGAAGACTACAGTTGGGAAAGGATAAGACTCTTAGGGAGTTTATTCCAATCCTACTAGGAGTCCAAGATTGATAGTAATCCTAAGTCCAGTAAAGCTAGGCTCCTGTTGGGACAAGGATTGAGTTAGCTATAAAAGAGAGGCACCCCCATGGGTCTAAGGTACGCAATTTATATTTTGAATAGTGAGTTTAAACACTATTGATTATCTTTGAGAGATATTGAGTACTGACTTGATCGTCGGAGTGCCCCCGGGTGGACGAACCACCGCTGGAATCTTCTCTTTCTGTTGCAGGTTAGCCAGGTGTCATCTATTCTGCTAGTGTTCTCCAGCTGAATGCTGAGTTGGGCAGTGTGATCGGAAAATCACTCACACAATTTGGCGCCGTCTGTGGGAAAGAAAGGAGAATAGATGGCTAACGACGGACAGAAGGAAAAGATCGGGGACGACACTCCTGTTGGGAGTGGGAGACCTATTGACCTTGATATCACAGGAGACAAATGCAATGCAGAAACCCGTGACCAAAATCACGGAGTGAAAGACGTCGGCCAGACTGGCGACGCACCAAAGAAACCAGATCGAAGTGGATACTACAACGAAAACGACCTCTAGGTATGGAAGGATAGGTGCCTGCGGAGGGACGAAGAGGTAAAAGAGATGGCAAACAAATTGGCAGACCTGCAGTCGGTCGTCAATTTCATGATGCAAAATAACGTCATGCAGCCACCGTTCCCGCTGCAAGACACGCTGATTCCAGTGGCCAATGCCCAAAAGGGAGGACAGAAAACGATCCCCGTAGCCCCTCAGCACAATGGGAGCGAAAGACACTCCCACTAACCCTCTAGGGAAGTCGAACGAAGAGAGTCAAGAAGAGAAGAATCATGGAGAACGCATCACACAAAGGAGGCAGACCCCAAAGGACATCGGCATGTTCAGGGGCAGGCATTGTGCTTCGACACAACTCATGGAGAAGGGTCAAAAAGGACTCACTACGAAGCTGAAAGTAGTGCACCAAAAAGACTGAAAGCAGGAGATAGCCGAGCTCCCGGGCGGACGAAGGAGGACTTAAGAGATTACCTCAAGAGGAAGCAACAGAATGCCGACGCCGAAGTAACCTCCCCAGATAAGCCGAGGACACCATTCTCTGTAGAATTGGACAGGTTTGAGGCACCGAAGAGATTTAGTATGCCGAGGTTTCAAATATACGATGGTAAGTCAGACCCCAACTTTCACGTTGGACTATATTTGAACTCAATGGCATTGTATAGTGGGAACGAGCCGTTGCTCTGCAAAGTGTTCCCCTCATCCTTCGGGGAGATTGCATTAGATTGGTTCCATAAACTTCCAAAGGGAAGTGTAAAGACTTGGGAAGGCCTGGTCGAGATGTTCGTGGCCAGGTTCGTGACAAACAAGCTGCAGCCATTAAGGGTGGACGCATTGATGGCCCTGAAGATCAGCAAGGATGAAGGCATTAGGGCCTATGCAAAAAGATATTATGAGGTGTTCAATGGAATACCTGAATGTAATCAAGAGGTGGCGGTCGTATCTTTCAAGAACGGCCTGAAAGACAACTGTCCATTACGAAAGTCTTTGGCAAAGACATTGCCAAAAAGTATGGAAGAGCTCATGGCGAGACTCGAGAAGTATGCCAGAGCCAAAGAAGACACGTTGGGGACTAAGGAGATAAAGCAAGAGAAAGGAAACGGCTCGCCGACGTGAGGCCGAGGTAACAATGGATCGAGCAAACAAGAGGCAGAACTGAGGGCCACACAAGCAGTAACAACTGTGTTCCGAATCCTGATTCCCAAAGTCCTGGACCGGATTCAGAACCAACCCTATTTCAGAACACCAGCGAAGGCACCAGGAGAGTTTATGGGAAGGAACGTTGGCAGACATTGTGCTTACCGCAATGAAGATGGGCACACGACTCAGGGTTATAGAGCCCTGAAAACACACTTGGAAGAACTGGTGAGGCAAGGCCATTTAAGAGACCTCATCGATGAGGCCAGGACAAAGGAAGAACAGACAAGATTGCCTCAGGCGCCAGCAGCTCCGCCTCCCCCAGCACCACAACCTCAGGCAGGAGGACCTCGGGTAGTTAATGTGATTCACTCGAAGGTCAACGAGAACAAAATTAAGGGGAAGACCCAGAAAGTGAAGCACCTGCAACATGTCTACCAAGTCGGGGAGAAGAGACATCGGGCAGAGGAGCGCTAAGGAGCTGTTTTTATACTTAGCCATTTCAGAGCATGCGATAAGCGCAGTAGTAGTTCGAGAAAACAAAGGGAAACAAAGGGCTGTTTACTATGTAAGCAAAACCCTAGCCGATGTAGAAACGAGGTATCTACCCTTAGAAAAATTGGCACTGGCTTTGGTAATGGCTTCAAAGAAGTTGAACCATTACTTCCAGGCCCATAAAATTGTGGTGCTAACAGAACACCCCTTGAAGTCCTTACTGCAACAAGGAGACCTGACAAGAAGAATAGCCAGGTGGGCAGTCACCCTAGGCCAGTATGACCTGGAGTACAGGCCAAGGACAGCAATCAAAGGCCAGGTTCTAGCTGACTTCGTGGCCGAGTTCACGCCAGAATCCATCGAACATCGGGCTCCGTTGAGCCAGGGTGAACGATGTCCAAACAAGCAAGGAGAAGCTCAGCCAAAGGCAAAAGAAAAAAGAAAAAATGAGGAACTCAGACCCTGCAGCATTTACATCGGCGACTCCTTTCGACTGTTCGTTGATGGGAGTTCAAACCGACAGGGAGCGGGGGCAGGAGTAGTGCTAATATCTCCAGATGGACAGATAGTGGAACAGTCCATTCGTTTGGAGTTCAAAGCCTCAAACAACGAAGCAGAGTATGAGGCATTGATTGCAGGACTGAAGCTGGCAGTAGCAGTAAAGGCAGACGAGGTAATAGTCTTCTGCGACTCCCAGCTCATTGTCAACCAGACAACGGGCGAGTTTGCTACCCGAGATGAACGGATGTCGGCCTACGCAAAGGAGGTCATCAGGCTGGCAACCTTGTTTCAGAACTGCCGACTACTTCAGGTTAGCCAAGATGATAACAACCACGCTGATGCGTTGTCCTACCTAGCTAGTGCAGTACAACCTGGAAAAACAAGGACAATAATGATCGACTATTTGTCGGGCCCGAGCGTCGAGCCACTGTCCATAGAGCATGAAGCAATGTGCGTGGACATGGGATCAAGTTGGATGGACGCAATTGTTTCATTCTTGAAAGAAGGGAAGCTGCCAGACGATCACAAAAAGGCACACAAGATCAGATTGAAGTCGGCAAGATTCAGTCTGACAACAGAGGGGCATCTCTACAGAAGGTCCGTCACTGGACCCCTTTTAAGGTGCGTACATCCTTTACAAGTTGAAGATTTTTTATATGAAATTCATAAAGGAATTTGTGGAAGCCACGCTGGGGGCAGATCACTCGCCCATAGGGCCATTACCCAGGGGTATTGGTGGCCTTACATGCAGAAAGATACAGAAGCCTATGTAAAGAAGTGTGAACAATGCCAAAGGTTTGCACCTCTGATACACCAGCCAGCAGCAGACCTGAACCCTGTATCCAGCCCTTGGTCATTTGCCCAATGGGGCATGGATCTCGTCGGGCAACTGCCCCAAGCAACTAGACAAAGGAAGTACTTGCTGGTAGCAACAGATTACTTCACTAAATGGATAGAAGTTGAACCTCTTGCCAAGATCCGAGATGTGGACGTGAAGAACTTCATTTGGAAGAACATTATCACCAGGTTTGGGATTTCAAGAGCAATTGTTGCAGACAATGGAACTCAATTTGACAGTAAGCTAATCAAGAACTTCTGTGCAAAGTTCAAGATCAAGAACTACTTTTCAACCCCAAGCTTTCTGCAAAGCAATGGACAAGCAGAAGCATCCAACAAAGTAATTCTGGATGGGATAAAGAAGAGGCTACAGGCAGCAAAAAGAAAGTGGGTAGATGAATTGCCCAATGTACTCTGGGCATATCGGACTACGCCAAGAAGATCAACAGGGGAATCCCCCTTTGCCATGGCTTATGGCACAGAAGCAGTCATTTCGCTGGAGGTCGGCATCCTTGGGATCAGAACCCAGGGGGTAGAGAACGGGACTAATGATGTACTCTTAGCCCGAGATCTAGATCTTCTAGAAGAATGAAGGGAGAAAGCTGCAATTCAGCGCGCAGCATACCAGCAACAGCTTGCCAAAGCTTATAACAAGAGGGTTAACCCAAGGGAGTTCCAAGTCGGCGACCTGGTCTTGAGAAAAGTCGTCGGCAACAAAAAGGATTCTAGAGAGGGGAAGCTTGGCCCAAATTGGGAAGGACCCTACAGAATAATCTCGGTACTGGGTAATGAGGCTTATCGGCTTGAAGATAATGAGGGCAAAGAGTTGCCAAGACCTTAGAACACTTGCAATTTAAAATTTTTCTATCATTAGAATTCCTTTGTTCTTTTGTCATTTGCCGAAGTAAATAAATAAAGATTCAGCTTGGTTTTCTTTTCAAAAAACTTCACATTGTCTCTAGAATACATGTATAATGAGAACCCAAGTAGAACTTAGATTCACATGAGGGGGCAAAGAGAGGCAAAATCATTGTTTAACACTTGTTGAAATTTGTGGACAATTTACAAGTTGAAGTTAAACCGAAATCATTGTTTTAACACTTGTTGAAATTTGTGGACAATTTACAAGTTGAAGTTAAACCGAAATCATTGTTTAACACTTGTTGAAATTTGTGGACAATTTACAAGTTGAAGTTAAACCGAAATCATTGAAGTTAAACCGAAATCATTGTTTAACACTTGTTGAAATTTATGGACAATTTACAAGTTGAAGGTAAACCGAAATCATTGTTTAACACTTGTTGAAATTTGTGGATAATTTACAAGTTGAAGTTAAACCACAATCATTGTTTAAACACTTGTTGAAATTTGTGGACAATTTACCAGTTGAAGTTAAACCGAAATCATTGTTTAACACTTGTTGAAATTTATGGACAATTTACAAGTTGAAGTTAAACCACAATCATTGTTTAAGACTTGTTGAAATTTGTGGACAATTTACAAGTTGAAGGTAAACCGAAATCATTGTTTAACACTTGTTGAAATTTGTGGACAATTTACAAGTTGAAGTTAAACCACAATCATTGTTTAAATACTTGTTGAAATTTGTGGACAATTTACCAGTTGAAGTTAAACCGAAATCATTGTTTAACACTTGTTGAAATTTATGGACAATTTACAAGTTGAAGTTAAACCACAATCATTGTTTAAACACTTGTTGAAATTTGTGGACAATTTACAAGTTGAAGTTAAACCGAAATCATTGTTTAACACTTGTTGAAATTTGTGGACAATTTACAAGTTGAAGTTAAACCGAAATCATTGTTTAAACACTTGTTGAAATTTGTGGACAATTTACAAGTTGAAGTTAAACCGAAATCATTGTTTAACACTTGTTGAAATTTGTGGACAATTTACAAGTTGAATTTAAATCGAAATCATTGTTTAACACTTGTTTAAATTTGTGGACAATTTACAAATTGAAGTTAAACTGAAATCATTGTTTAACACTTGTTGAAATTTGTGGACAATTTACAAGTTGAAGTTAAACCGAAATCATTGTTTAACACTTGTTGAAATTTGTGGACAACTTACAAGTTGAAGTTAAACCGAGATGATGTCTAACACTTGTTGAAATTTGTGGACAATTTACAAGATGGAAGACTAAGGTTAAACACTTATTGAAATTTTATATTTACAAGGTGAAACCAAGATTATGCCGAGAAAGGTAGTTAGGTACTTGCCGAGATAAATCATCAATTTGTACAACCGAGATGTGTCACCCCGAGAAGGCTGCACAAGGATTGAAATGTATATTAGATATGCAAAATATTCTAAGTATGAAAGAATACAAGGCAAGCATGTAAGCATTCAAAAGCAAAAGAGTTGTTGCATTAAAAACACATCGGCAATGTGAAGAAGTTTACAGTACTTCAAAAAAGAAAAACAAATTACAGGAAAAAAGGGGAAAAACATAAGGCTAAGACTCCTCAACAATAGCAGTTGGTTGAATTTGAAGTTCAGACGATTGTTGGGAAGACATCTCAGCAGCCTTATCCGCCGCAAGCTCGGCGTCAATTTCTGCAAGAGTTTCATCCAGGCTCTTGTCGGCAAGAGGAACGACGGCCGATGTCTTCTCAGCCACAGCATCTTTTGGGACCTCTTCACCCTCCTCATCTTGAGTCAAGTCCAGGACTTGCTCATTCAGAGAAGGGGACTTGGTCCCAGTAGTCTCTTTTGATTTCCTCACTAAAACTTCCTCCTCGGCCTCATCCTCATAATCAGATTCATCATCAGATTGAGCTAGAGTTGGAGTTGGAGGGAATGAAAGAGGAATGGCGTCGGCGCTTCTCAAAGGCGAGTCCTCAGGGATATTAAGCTTTTTTAGAAGGGACATCCAACCAAGGGTGAAACCCGTGTTGCATGCCTCATTCACTTGCTTTTCGTAGGCCTCCGTGACATCGGCCATGCCCTGGACATACGCCTTCTCGTCGGTATCCTTGATTTCAGCATCTTTGGTAGCCAAGGCCTCCTGCAGCTCTTTTTGGGCCTGGGCCATCTTCTTCTCGACCTATCTTTTTTAGGACTCAGCAACCTTCCTAATAGCCTCAGCAGAGTCAACTTTCTCTTCGGCATCGGTCTGAGCCTTGATGGCAGCCTCGGCCTGGTCCTCTAACTTCTTCATTTTCGATTGAAGACTTTTGTTGGCTTTTTGAAGAGTAGAGAACTCCCTCTTCATCTCGGCCAACTTCTCCCAATTTTCAAAAGATTGAACAGAGAAAGAATGGGCATGCTGGATGGCCTGAAAAAACACAAGACAAAAGTTATTGCAAAATCTTCTAAAGTACAGGAAAGGGAAAAATTGCCAGATAAGGACACTCACTTGAACAGAACGTTGAAGCATCAGAGCGTAATTTTCATACTCGCTCAACCCGACATTTCGGTCAAGATCGCCAGGGAGAAGCAGAGCAGTACTAAGGGCTACGCCGACGTTGATGTCCTCAACGCTATCATTGGCCATGATTGGCTTATCTTCCAAGGTAATTTCGGGGGCCCAGGGGGCATCAGGCTTTTTAGATCCTGAGGTCATTGCAGAAGATGACCTCGGCCTTTTGGATTTGGTAGATTTCGATAGAAGTGTTTCAGCGGACCTGTTCGCAGGGACAGAGCCGGTTTTCTCACTCGGAGCTAGTTTGGAAGTTGGCAAGGTATCCTCAGAATCGATCTGAGGCACCTTTGCCTTTGGCTGAGCCTTTTTGATTCGTTTTGGCTTTAAAGGAGGCTGGGTTTGTGTTGGCTGAGCGTCAACATCAGTTGGAATGTTAGCCAGGAGATCTTTGGCAACTGGTTTTGGGCGACCCATCTCGGCAGAAGAAACTGTTCGGCGTCGACGGCGGCGTTGGGATATTGGAATCAAGCATGGAGCCGAGGTTGATGGTTGCTTAGCCGAATCAGAGGTTGATCCTTGGTCTGTCCAAGATGTGGACGCGGCTTGTGGAGTTGTGGCAGATGGTGGAGAAAGGCTTTTCTTCTTCTTTTTTGAGACGTCGGGGAGAGCTGACTTGTAAGTGGGGATAAAGTTGAGAAGCAGAGGGGCCTTCCGCTTGTGAACTGGTAAATTCAGTAGTTTCTTTAAGTCTTTGCTTGGAGAGAAAGACTGACAGAAGTCCTTTGGTGGCTGAGGAAGGACTGCAAAACAGAAAGAAGCATAGACATTAGAGCAAGAATGTTGAAAAACTTTATGCAAGAAAGCAAGAAAACTTGTGAAGGATGGCCCTTACCAGGTCCTTCCCTGAAAACTGTTCAACTTAAGGGATAAAGATGGAGGTCATCGTTTGGCTGAAACTCTCAATTACCCGAAATGATGAAGTAATCATCACCCGCTCCCTTGTTGGAGTCAAGGAGGTCGGCAACAATTTTGTATTCCGTGGACCTCGGCTTAAGGTAATAGATGTGGCCTTTTTCTGATTTCAGGCGACACATGGTATAACAGAACTGGAAGTCGGCAAGAGTAATCTTAGCATTCTCTTGTTTTGCTAAAGCTATGGTACCGTTAATAACTCGGTAAGAGTTGATGGCAAGTTGCATTAGGTTCAACTTATAGAAATGAAGGATTTGACGGAAAAAAGGGTCAAGTGAAAACCTAAGTCCACACTCAATAAACACAACCACTGGGAAAGGCATGAGGTTTTCATCGGGCATGATAGAGTCATCCTCCCCAGCCAACCTCAGGTGAACATCGGCCGGGATTTCGAACTCCTGCCTGAAGAACCCTAATTTTTTCGGGGTGTTTACCCTATGTTCCCACATATCCATGACGTCAGCTTAAATGGAGATATTGGATTTCAGGAAGAAGTATTTTTGGAGGGTTTAAAGGACCTCGGTTAACAATCTACAAATATGCTATGATAGGGGTTTGTATGGATCTAGAAGGAATTCGTTTCAGTTTTTTCTAGAAATTGTGGGTTCTACAAACAAATCCCAAACCTAACGCTATGGAGATGAAGATTGAAGGAACGAATCTGGAAAACAGAAAAATAGGGATCCGTTTCAGAAACAAGAATGGTGATGAAGACATCAAAAAATCAAGACAAAAAGTTTGCATAAGTGTATCAGGCCAAAAACAGTGGCAGAAACCAAACAGGTATGTGAACAGTGCGAGTATTCAAGACATGGACAAAAAGCAAAGATATGAAATAAACATGCTCAGATACATGATTCGCGAATCAAATATTCGAATAAAACAGCAATGACAACTAATGATGAAGCAAAATTTCATGGAACACAACAAGAATTGAAAACCAGGAGGAATGGTGACGTACTAGAGAAAAGAAGCCGATGCTTGAGATCGCCGAAGTCAGAAGAACGGCGGCGGTAGAACAGATTGGCAAGAACCACGCCGGAAGAGGTGAACGGTAGCGATAGCAGAGCTTCGGAGCTTGAAAAAATGGAGGATTAGAGAAAGCTAGAGAGAGAAAAAGTTCTGAATGAAGACGATGTAAAGTGAAAAAAAAAATGAAAGGGGGAAACAAGTTTTGTTAAAAACTTGAAACGGCGGCAAAAGAAGGCAATTAATGCGCCTGGAACAGCGAATGCGTCAGACTGCGCATGTAGGCACGAAACGATTTATAAGCGCGTCCGGAGTACGATCCAGTAAGGAGAAAACACATGGCTAAACGGTTGAGTTGTTATGTATGACAGCTCATACGTGTGAAGGTGCTCTTGGAATTCTCGATCTTTAAGAAGACATATCGGCCTACGATGATGATCTCGGATTAAGCTGATGGATTAGCATGAGGTACTAATAAAGGTTCCATCACCTTAGAATGCCGAGGTAATAGAACCTAGGGGCAGTTGTGGGGATATATTTTCTGAGTACCAACACGTGGCTAAGGTGATGTCGACGTGTCAATCGAGGTGCCATGTGCCCTGGTCATGACGCCGAGGTTATCTCGGCGAGGCCGAGGTTACCTCCGAAGATATCGAAATTCAAGATAAGCGGATAAGGCATAAGAGTCCTAGAAAAGGGGAAGACTAAAGTTGGGAAAGGATAAGACTTTTAGGGAGTTTATCCCAATCCTATTGGGAGTCCAAGATTGATAGTAATCCTAAGTCCATTAGAGCTAGGCTCCTGTTGGGACAAGGATTGAGTTAGCTATAAAAGAGAGGCACCCCCGTGGGTCTAAGGTACGCAATTTATGTTCTGAATAGTGAGTTTAAGCACTATTGATTATCTTTGAGAGATATTGAGTACTGACTTGATCGTCGGAGTGCCCCTGGGTGGACGAACCACCGCCGGAATCTTCTCTTTCTGTTGCAGGTTAGCCAGGTGTCATCTATTCTGTCAGTGTTCTCTAGCTGAATACTGAGTTGGGCAGTGTGATCAGAAAATCACTCACACAATATGCATCACTTTTGTTTTACAGTTTTAAATCTAATTCCAATGGGCTTTATATTGATGAACGTTTATGCATCACTTTTCTTTTTCAGTTTTAAATCATTGAAAAACATGTCAATATATTATTTTTTATTATTATTTTCAAATAATAAACTAATAATGAATATTCACGTAAACAGTTATACTAAATGATAACCAAAAAAAAAAAAAATCTCTTTATTTTTTTATTTTTTTTAATTTTGATATATAATTTTGTCAATTATACGTAACGGGAGTTTGGTTCCTTCATTGCCATTTTGAGCACCACCTGATGTGGGGGATGGAGACGGTGTTCATAGTGAAAAATGGCAAGCACCACAATGCTACTATGCTCCCACCTCTACCACATATGCCCCCTTGTTGAAGCTATTTTTCCATGGAAAATTCTTCAATACCAATTATATACTATTTTAGCAATATTTTAAACTTTTTTTCTTCTTATTTTTAGTTCTTGCTGTTTGAATTGATTGGAACAATAATGATTTTATTTTAAATTATACTTGGACTATTTCCCTGTTAATATGCTTTATATTTAGAGAAATTGACGTATAAATCCCATTTGGGGTGACTTGTGAACCTTCTAGTCCCAAATATATAATAATACTCTCACAAGTCCCAATCTGTGGTAAATTACGGTTCTGCCCATAAGTTATGTTGTTTAATGATGAATTAACAAGATAGCGTATGTTGCGGCATGCCACATTGGGCAAAAACGCACTATAGTCTTTTATGGGCTGATACGTTATTTGGTCTGCACACGTCACTAAACTAACAAACTGTGGCTATGCCATATCCACGCAAATAATATTCCAGCCCAAATCCACTTCGAGTCAAGCCCATGCTAGGACTCAAAAAATCCAGCCTAGACAACCACACCGTCGTAGTTCATGAGTGACGGCTAGAAGGAGTTGAGGCGACATTGTACCCCCGTCGACGATCCAATGGTGCGCACATTCCAGGCCAGGGTGTAGCTTCAAACCACACATCCCCCTATCGGAGTTCACGTTGGTCAACATTCAGTCCAACCAACGACACACAAAGTTGAACATCTAATTTCATTATGATTTGAAACGTGCAAGTTTTAGGGTTTCTGTGGAACTACATCGCTTCCGATTTGAACAGAAATTGCTAGTGCAATGAGTTATGTGGTGACCACATAAAGGAACCACATTTTCAAATTTGTTATTAATCTGTTTCTGGATTTTGAGGGATTTAAGTTTAGTGGATCACGGCGTTGTCGAAGGCGTATCCCAATTTGAGAAAAAGGAAATCCCCTCAAATCCCACCAAATCAGCGTCTGTTGGGCGGTGGTCCTATTTTTTGAAACGTGTGTGACACGTTTGGGAGGACACAACATTTGCTTTCCTACCCCAATGAAACAATTCTGTTAGTGTTGCTGTGTGAATGTACGAACCACCACTTCCAAGATGACGATGGCGCGCGAGAGTAAGTATCCATTTCTATATTGTTATATGTTTTGCAGCGTATTATTTGAATATGTTTTGGTGTGTGTGTTGGTAATGTACCAGTGTTTTCAGTTTTCTTAGATTGTGATTGATGGGGTTGTGGATATGGGGTTTGGTGTAGTTGGTGTTGATATTGGTTTGGTTGTAATGTGTTGGTGGGTGAATGCTGTGTGAAATGTATGTGATTGTCGGGTGTCGGATGTAGGATATGAGTGTGCATCATTTGGGATTGGCGCGTGTTTGGTAATTTGTATGTTAGTAGTACGTATCGTCGAATGTAGTGTGTTGATGGGTGATGTTCTCGGGGTATTGTTTGGTGTGGGTTGTGTGATAGATGGGGTTGTAGCAGGTGTGGGCCCGGTGCCCTTTGTGGTATGTACTTGTGTGGGTGTGGGGTACGATGTGAGGTGGCGGTAGGGGTGGTGATGAAGTGCATGTTTCTTGGGAGGGTGTGTGGTTGTGTTAGGCATCGGAGTGATATGGTGGTTATGTTGTTGTTAATGGCTATTTGATGCCGCGTTGCACGCGTTTGTGGCGTGGGCAATTTAGTTTTGAGATGTGGGTGTGTGGTGGTATTTAGTTAGGTTATTTGTATTTTGTCAGGGGTATAAAGAGGGGTTAACGTGAAAGGGGTAGTTTGGTAGGATGGATTGATTGAATCATGGTAATTTGGGCATGGGTATAACGTGTCTAGCGCGAAGTGTGTGTGTTATTTTTCGACAATTATAAACTATGCACGCTGGTGTGTTATGTTACGACAGTTGCCATGTAGCGTGCATATTAAGTAGGAGCATGGGGGATTAGGAACAAAATAATGTGGGCCGCATCCAATTGTTGTTAGGGTTAATGTATTAGTGTTTTTAGCTTGCATAGATTGTGATTGATGAGATTTTGAATGTGGGGTTTGATGTAGTTTGTGTTGATGTTTGGTTTGATTATAATGTGTTGGTGGGTGAGTGATGTGCGGGATGTATGCACGGTTGTGTCGTGGCAACGCATGATGTGATCAGGTGTGGTATGTAGGATATGATAGTGCATCATTTGGGTTTGGCACTTGTTTGGTAATTTGTGTGGCAGCAATACGTATCGTTGAACGTGGTGTGCTAATGGGTGACGTTGTCGGGGGTATTTGTATGGTGGGATTTGTGTGACAATTGGGGTTGTCGCAGGTGTGGCAATGTTGCTTGTTGTGGTATATATGTGGGTGTAGGGTAAGATAGGAGTTGGTGGTTGTGTGGTGATGATGTGCATGCTGGGGGGGTGTGTGGGGTGTTTGTGTTGGGTGTTTAGGGGATGTGGTGGTTATGTTGTTGTTAGTGGTTGGTTGGTGGCGCGTAGTATGCAATTGTGTCATTTAGATAGTTAATTTTTGAGATGTGGGAGCATGTTAGTGTGTAATCATGTTTGTTTATAGTTTGTGGGGGATATGAAAGTGTGGTTGATGTGTAAGTGGTCGTTTGGTAGGGTGGATTGAGTGTAGTGTGGTAATTTGGGCTAGTGTTTAACTTGTCCGCCGTGAAGTGCATGTGCGTGTGCTTTTTTTTGTAAATTTTAAACTATTCCTATTAGTGTGTTATGAAACGATAGTTACCATGTACCGTGCATAATAATGAGGAGATTGGGGGATTAAGATCACATAATGTGAGGGGGCATTTGACTGTAAATGGGGTTTGTTGTTTGGTTTTTTTTTCCCAATTGGAATGTTGGTGTTTGTGCGTTATTAGAATTCACTTGAATTATGTGTTGAACGCACGGAATGCTGCAGTGGGATGTGGGATGGTGTAATGTGTTTTGCAAAGGAGCATAATGTGCTTGTTTGTGTGTTGGTTTGGAATGTTTAAATTTTTTGGATCTACTTGTTGGGTGTATTTACCATCAGAGTGACTTTTTTCTATGCTGCTATTCTATTTATTTTTTTTGGGAAAGAATGTAATAGAACTGTTATTGGTTATTGTGTTCATGATGCAGAATATGTGAGAACATCTAGTCCATGATGCATTCAAAGGATAGGTTGAGGTTGACTTTCGTTGCTGGGTCTTCCACAAAGAAACATGGCATGGGGATGCAAGGGCGTATCTTGTTCAAGCAAGTAAAACCATTGAGAAGTATCCCAGCAACCCTCAAAGTCGGCAAAATGAGTCTGAATTACTGGTTGAACCTCGTGGGCATAGTGAAGCTTGTGTCCACCTTTGGCTTGACAGCAGCACACCAAACCCACTTGATGAAAGCCCCATTATGGCTGTTGTTTGACACAATCCTTCGTAATGGCCTGAACTAGCAAGAGTTTAGGAAGTGCGATAGCTTGGTTTACAAAATTATCCAGACATATGATACAAATGATGATGTATTTTATATCGGGAATGGGACGCTGAAGCTGCGTGATAGCGACATCAGATTAATTTTGGGGCTGCAACGTGGATGGCAGCTTTGGTGCTCTCAAACGGGCCCCGTCCACCGTTTGATTTTATCTAGCGGAGGTGTACGAATGTGACATGCATTAGCTCGACTCTTGTCAGAACACTGTTTCTGGAAGTGGTCACCGGTACTCGTGAGGAAGACATTAAAGACCCAGCGAAGCTGTTAACATTGTATGTATGTGTGAAATTGTTTTTCTCAACATCCGGCGAATCTATGAGTTAGAATTTCATTCGAATAATAGACAAACTAGACACGATGAAATTATACAATTGGATTTCCGCAATACGGAACGTACTAGTGGGATCAATAAAGGAGTTATGCCAGACCCCAGAAAAATGACTGATTGTGTGGTCGTCCTTTTGGTAAGTGTCTCGACAACAATTTAGCTTTGTTATTGGTACGTTGTTATGAAATTGGTTTATAGTTGGTTAGTTATTGACATTGTTGTAATGTACGATGTATTGGTTATACGATCACACAAATGTGTTGGATGCGCAAAGTACTAATGTGTTTCCAAGATTTTTGAAATGGAATGTGAGAAATCTCATGGCAAAAATGCGAATCGTTACACTGTCAGATGGTGATAAATTTGAGGTAAATGAGATTGGTGTCATGGTGTAATAGTTAGTGGATGTTGTGATTTATTTTTCGCAACATGTATAGTGTTGGTGGTGATGTGCTTTGTGTGGCATTTGTTGACGTCGGGTACGTTTGTTTGTGTGTCGTATGTGTCCAAGTGCATTCGGATCGACTGCCAGTGTCGTCATACGAGCGGGCACAACTACTTGGTGATTACAATGTATTGGATCCCGAGTTGGGTGATGATTTCGATGAAGTTGTTGCATATGGTGTTGGACGTATGTGTGGTAATGTGGATGCCGAATTTGAGGGTAATCAGAAAAGGGTGTGATGGGGGGCGTATTGATGACAATGGGGAGGGACGTTTTGTTAACGACCCCAATGCAAACGACCATGGAAAAAATGGCTCAAGTGGTATGGGGAATGTACTAGATGCGAAAGATACACAGCGGACAGTTGGTAATGGCCCATGTGTACCCCCGAACATTAAACATGCATACAAAATAATAATTGGACTGGAGGCCGAAAACAGAAGCAAAGACCTTTTGATTGCCAAGTTAGAGGACCAAATTGGGAATTTGACAAAAGCACTTGAGATGCAAGCATCGAACTTGTTTGTTGGATTCAATGGATGTTTGAAAGTGAAAGAAGGTAAGATTGCACGATTGGGCATCATTATTGGCAAATTGAGAAGGACGATAACCGGGCTTGAGGATCAACTTGCCGCCCGACCTGGTCAAGTGACGAACTGATACGCCCAGTGACTGTGATGCCAATATTGGTTTGGATTCATTTGAGTTTGGCGATGCGGCGAATGTAGAGGAGATTATACATGATGCCACGCAAGCGTGTGATAAGCCATGTGGTCAACGTGGACTCGCCAATAGTTACTTGCATTAATCTGCATGACCAGACTGTGCATGGAGAGATAGGGGTTGACGTCAACGTGCTCCAACCAGAACTGCAGGTAGTCGGTGAAAGGTGTTTGGCAGTCAATGAGGGATTGGATTTGCAGAATTCATTTGTTAGAAATATTAAGCAGAAGGTTAGACACGAACGGAAGTTACCAGAGTATGAGTACCCATTGGCCCGTGGACATTTGAGGAAGGTCGGTACAAAATTAAGGGGGGCTGTAGTAAAAAAAGATGGGTTCAATTTTGGGCTGATTGATTGCGATGATGATATGGTCGTGGGTGAGGTTGGTGAAGTGGTCAAATGTCGTATGGGTTTTGGTTTGAACAACCGTCTGACTGTGTGGAAATTAATACCAGAGGAAATGAAACGCAAATTGACTACCACTTACGAGAACCATGGTGACGAGTAAGTATGACATCATTATTTGTCAAAGTTTCGATTTTTTGTGTATGTTAAACGAAACGTGGTTTCCCCGTGCAAGGCAATCATATGGGCTGGCATGAAAGAAGATGTTTTTGTGTATTTTTCCGACATTCGCAAATCTAGTCCGCCCGGTTGGAGTTAGAGGAAATGTAGGTGCCTTCAAAATGTTGTCGACTACCTAATGAAATGTAACATGTGCATATTACCACAAATATGGTGTTATGTAGATGCGGATATGTATGCTGATATGTATGCCGATTAATGGCAGGTTATTGACGCTTGTGCTGAGCTATTATTGAGCGAACAAGACATGTTGGCAGCAGTGGCAGAATTCCTAGAGAAGTGGTACTTCTTCACAAGCATATGTTTGGTAAGGAGACTACGTGGTTCATGTTATGTTTGTGGTTCATACTATCCCATTTATGTGGTTGGTTTGGAATGTTTTTATGTTGTGCAGGACATGGCGAAACACACAAGCATAACGTCGAGGGATAAGTATATGGAGACACACATGCGAGCTGCTGGTGATGTTAGGTATATCCATTTCCCAATGTGTTTCAAATCATACTAGACGCTAGTTGTTTACAACACCAAAGATGGCATTTGGAAACATTACAATTCTTTGAGACCACGCAATAGAGGCGAAGACATACACTACAAGGAGGCGCTGTTTTTGGTACATTTGTGTAATTTTAAAAGTAATTATAAGGTTACCAGGGTTGCTCAGAGCTCTTGATTGGCCATTTGTTAGGACATGGTGACATGTTTTTATTGGTGATGTGTTTCCCATTTTGTTGATTGTTTGTGCCGCAGAAAGAGCAAGTGTTGAACTACGTGCGACAGACATGTTAGGCATCATCACATAGAGACATGGTTGGTATGCAGAATGGAGATGGAATTATTGAATCTATCGTGGATTGCCCCCAACGGCGTCCAGATTTGTACATTGACATGCCTTTTTTGTTACGGCATTTATTCACCGTTTTCATTATTGGATACCATATTTATTATGTTGCTTGTCTGAATCTTGTTTGCTATTATTCACAGTCCGGACTATGCAATTATTGTGTGCTACATTATGCGGCAGTATGTACACCACATTTTAATCGAACGTACAATGAAAGAAACTAACTGCATTGGTGCACGTGCCGCTATGGTGAGGGCTTTTGTGGGTGACCCTGTTCGTGGGCTGAAAGATGGTTTAGACGACAATTGTGGCTAACATTTGATATATTGTTTCAGTAATGATACATGTTTCGCTTTCTTATATTTGGTTGTGGATAGTTTTGATGTGATAATTTAATGGTAGCGTTTTTGGGATTTTGCATTTACGTTGCATTTCGTTTTGGTATGGATCGACCGTATAATGAAATTGATTGGGTTTAAGACAATGTGGTTGTGAATATGTTAGTGTGTTGTTTATTGTTGTTCGTGTCATGGTTTAAAGATTACATACTATAGGTTGCATACACGTTGTTGTTCGTATATTGGTGTGCGATATGTGTTTTTTAGTGTGGATTTTGGTAAAGGAGATATGCTCGTATTGTGACTGTTAATTTGACATGAAGGTTAGATACTGTGCCCATTTGTGCTTCCCCAAAGTTGTGTTGGTGCGAAACTGGTTAGTATGGGCGATGTTGCAGTGTTTTGCAAACTGAAAACGTTGAAGTGTGTCCATGTGTGGCATGTGATGTTGTTAATGGTAATATGCATCCTTTGTGAATATATGAAGCGTTGTGGGTTCAATGTTTTTAATGCGTGTCAGCATGTGGCAGTCTTGTTGCATACATATTACACATATAAATGCTTGTGCATGTTTATATTCTATAGAAAATGCTTATGCATGTTTATTTAATTTGAAACGGATGGACGTGGTTGCAAGCAGGTATATGTATATACTCAATTATGTTTGATCATTGTATGGATTAATTTGATATTGCTGTATGAAACTTGTTGAACGTAATGGTCACAAACGTGACTAATGATGTTCGGCGAGGTTGTGTTATTTGTGGTACGGGTGATATGACACTGTGGAGTTAAATAAAATGTGAAGAGTGTTCATGTGTGTGCACGGCATCATAAAAATGAATTTACTACATGTTGGGTGTGGATGTGTTGCGTCCGGGTTTGAACCCGAGATGATGCACTGTTTTTAACACTTGTTTAATGTAATGAGTTTTTAGACAGAAACGGAGGAAATATTCATAAAATGATTGTGCTGTGGAACATAGATGGTACAAGTGTTATGTGGTAACTGAACCCGGGGTGACTCTGGACCAAACCCGAAAGGAGTCCCCATAATTATTATAAAATGAGTTAAGCAACAGATGGTGGAACTACACCAAACATCAAATGTTTTATTATCTAAAATGTAAGTAATACGAATTTAAACATAATTACACGACAACTCTATCTTAGAAAGTGAAGCTACATTGGTTCCGTGCATGTCGTCCTGTTATGATTTCCCATTTGGCCGCATCTCCCACATCAGATTTGTTGCACTTCCTCCTCTTATGACAGTATCCTCTTCTTCTTTAGCCTCCAGGTTGGTCGGCGAACAGTGGAAGGGAGTATGACAAATTTATCTAGGGTGATTTTTGGTTTCTCAACTGTTGGGATTGAGTATGTGTGAGAATATGACACTCGGTAGTTGAC
This sequence comes from Camellia sinensis, assembly GCF_055761805.1. NCBI lineage: Eukaryota > Viridiplantae > Streptophyta > Magnoliopsida > Ericales > Theaceae > Camellia > Camellia sinensis. Next base: position 106,160,890 of record NC_138966.1, read on the forward strand.
AACATGGAGATAGGGATCAACTAACCCATTCAAATCTGCGTCACTATTTTGGATAACAACCATTGCGTGTTCACAAGGCAACCTATTTATCTACCATTGAAAACATGAACATGAACGCTTCCCAATATCTACCAACGTAGATGAGTGTGAGTGGACCTCGTATACGTCATTGTTTGGTTGGCTGACTGTCCACAATCTACCCTTCTTGTATGCCTTATCCAACTTGGACTCCATTTTCAGACATATTATTCCAGTCCATGTGCTAGATGCACCCCGACGATCCGCCAGTTGATTCATTATTTGTATTCTGATCGCGTAAACCAACCTTGTGATTGGTAAATGTTGTGCTTCCTTTATCCAATTGTTGAATGATTCAACTGCATTGGATGACATCTCTCCGTACCGATTTCCCCTGCGTAGTCGTGTGAAAATGTTAGGTATGCGAACTAATTTTTAAACAGTGATGTGGATGAACAAAACTAGCCAAAGGCCGATCAATTAATACCTGAAATATACATTGGCTCAATGACGTGGATCCAAATCCTTTAGAAAATTTATTGCAAAATGGCGGCCAGAATGTGTAAATTCTTCCAATTTTTGGTTGAAGTCAGCCACCGTTGGTGCGTATGCGCATTGACGGAATTTACTAACCAATCCCAAACGGTATGGATGGTTGACATACTTCATTTTGTCTTTCAAATTCCTTTGTAAATGTTGCATACAGAATGCGTGGTGTGATGTGGGGAATATAACTGGTATGGATTCCAAAAGGCCAACATGACGATCCAAAACAAACGTTAACGACCGAGACCCATCAACTATGTTGGCAAGATTTTGTAGGAACTATTTCCAATTTGATGCATTCTCCGAATCAACAATCACAAAGGCCATTGGAAATAACCCTGCAAGACATAAAATCAAAATAATAAAAAGTGTGTGTATGGCACTCCCATTGTTAGATTTCCCATACGTTACCAACCCACATAACTCAACACGCATGCACGTCACTCCATAGCAGCCCCTGTGTTATAAAGAAATGGGAACATTATAGCATGGTAATTAAAATGGTAACAACACATAACCTTTGTTCCCATCTTTAGCAGTAGCGGCGAGCAAGTTGCCCTTGAATCTCTCTTTCAGAAAAGTACCATCCAAAAACAGTAGCAGGCGACAATAATTGAACCCGTCTATACATGCTTTGAATGATATGAAAAGCCTATTGAACCGACGTGTGTTGCTCCCATCGAACTCTAGATTTACATAACTTCTCGGATTATATTCCATAACGGCATTGCTATACCACCGTAATTGGTCAAACGAAGTGGAATGATCATCGAAAAGTTCACCTCTCGCCTTCTCAACACCTAACCAAGCTACGCGATAACTAACTTGCAAACCATAATCTTTCTGAGAATGGAACTTGACATTCGTTGGGCGAGTCAACGGTTTTTCACGTACACGTTCTGCCATGACATCAACAACCAGTTCGGAACCCATCACGGGATTATTTATAGTCCGCACAGCAACCCCGCATATATGCCTGCTGTTCCATTTCCTCAAATAAAAAAAGCCATTCACATTCATCCCTCTAGCATGGACAGACCATGGGCATCCCCTTGACTCATTAAAAATGCACACCGCTGTAATTTTAACCGAGTCATTTTTCTTAAACTTAAATTGGAACCTACATTCAATAGCATATTTGCTGAGAACTTTCTGAAATTTCGCTGCCCCTCTTTGAAAACACTACCCTACATTGTTGGTGCCAAATGCCCATGATTCCAACAACAACACCCTCCGTGTGTGCATGCAAAAATTGGGTAACTAGTCAACATGTTCATCAACATTATCTGTCATATCACCTACCTCCCCAGATATACGTCCGAGTTGTTCATTATCACTGACGGCCCGGTGACATTTGTCCCCCGATAACTCCTTGCACAACTCCACAACGACGTCAACGTGGTCCACCCAGAAAGACTTGGCAAGGCACATCATGTTTTGGAAATCCAATTCGTTTTCCATGTTGAATTTATTGTACCCGACAATCCTGAAAAACATAAACACTGAACCGGGACATAGCCCCCCGAATCATTCACAAAGATGATTAACAAGTCTACCATATGTGAATGTCGCGTCAATCTTGACGGCAACGTTATTACCACCATACAAACACAACAACATTAAATTATCCCCCATACCTGCAACTGAAAACAACAACATATGTGATTAAACCTTTGAAAAACAAATACAAATGACATTGACTTATGGAGAACCAAATATAATCCCACCACCCCATCTAGTTCCCTTCACATTCACATCACATCTGACCACACAGCACATCCCCATCCCCATCCCCCACACACGCCACTATTGTAAAAAAACAAGCAACCATAACACCAAAAACATTACATGTGTGCAATTACGATCACCAATTCCTTTCGTTCGCTGTCTCTCAGCGAAAAATCCATGCACAAATAATCTTTAAGGTTTGATACACTATAACCACGCACACACGCAGCCTTCAAATACATATAGAAGATTGTGCCCCCACAAAAATCGTCCTTCACCACCCAAAACGTAATCAATGGGATTGGCATACCAGGCAAAAACATTACCACGAATAATCACAAGGCAAAACAGTCATAAAATCCACCCAAAATCACCCAATGGGATCTTCTGGATAACATTACCAAACAAACGGGACTTCTACGAGTATTAAAATTAAATGAGGATCTCTTTGTCCTAAACCCTTCCAAATGGGATTTCCCAATAATTATCCCTTATATTTATATAGATGCTTATCAATTTGATTCTAGAACAAGTAATTCTAATCGAACACAATTTTTGTACTAAAACAAATAATAACATGAAATTGTCAGTGGGACTTGTATTATATGAAGGTGTGAAGTTTTTTTTTTTTTTTTTTCCAGAAAGTTTTGATCAGTAGATGCATTTTTATTATTTGAAACAATCATTGGTTTTGTTTAAATGACGTGTTATTTACCTTAAAAAAAAGAAAAGAAAAAAAAAAGGGACTCCAAAACCATTCACTTAGCTTTGTTTAATTACAAAGAAAATTAGTAGAAAATAAAAGTGATAGAAAATGAAATGAAAGAAAATAAATAAATAAAGGTATTTAACTCTGTTCAGTGATTATTTTGTTTTGAATGTAATTACATGATTAATGAAATTGTTTTATGAGAAACATAAATTATTATTTTGAAATATATGTGTATATATATATATATTACCCACAGCTGTCAATTGTCAAAAATTCATTGTCGCAAAAAAAGTTGTCAGCCCCAAAAAAAGTCGTCAAAGGTAGCTGGTGACTAGTGGTAATATATGGACATATAGGTAGATTAAGTAGATAGATAGATGACACGTGAATAGATAAGTAATGCTTGGACAAATAGATGACACTAGACAAGTAGGTAGACAAATAGCTAACGTGGACAGGTAAATAGAATAGTAGTCAAATAAACTAATAGATAAACAACCTTCATTGCTAATTGCTAAGGATGAACAGGGGATTGTCAAAGGTTCCCTTTCCATCTACTTTTTTGCACATTTTTCATAAAAAGTCAAAAAATCATTCCAAACATACTAATATTTTTAATATATTTTAGGATAAAATACAATTTTAATCCTATGCATTATTTTTCATATTAGTCATTTGAGTTTCATTTTTGTCATTTTTGTCTTCAAAATTATCAATTTGAGTCAATATGGTCTTAGGTCTAACTTCTGTCTACATTGATAACATGAATCTGGATAAAAAGACAATTTTAGTACCTAAATTATTCATTTATTGTAATTTAAATCTCTCAAGTTTTAAATTTTGTCATTTTGATTCTCAAATTTGAGCAAAGTTAGTAATAATTCAAATTAACAACTTTGAAAATCAAAATAACAAAATTTAAAACTTGAGGGATTAAAATGATAAGAAACTCATATTTTAGGGACCAAAATTATCTACAATCTAAAGATAAATATTTTTCCTGTTATCAAAGTAAACGAACGTTAGAGATAGAATCAAAGTGACAACTTTGAAAATTAAAATGACAAAAAAAGCATATTTTATCAACTAAAAGTCTCTTATCCCACATTTATGGGGTATTTTTGGGCTAAAATAGCCAATAAAAACAAAATAGGTTTAAAATAGTCAATTTATATACTATTATAATTGCAAAATGTTGTCATCTCATTAAAGTTGAAAGTTGCAATTATTTTTTCTAGTTTTTTTTTTTTTTTTTTAAATTTTGTTAATACTTGTTACAATATGATTGGTTTATAAATTAATTTTGTTACCCAGGACTTAGAACTAACAAATTTTATATTCTTAAAATAAAATTTCAAATTTAGATTCTTACTTAAATTATGGTGCTATAATTGGAATGAGATTAATATTTGTCTCTTAAATTATGCATCATTTATTAAATTATAAAATAAATTTCAAATTTAAATTATTCTTCAAATTATATCACTACAATTAAATGAGATCAATATTCACGTGCATCATGATGATGTGTCATAATATTATTGGTCTAAACATAATTTGTTTTAAATATACGTGTTCAAATTATTAATTGCTATTAAAAAAATTTATTTTAATTATTTTGGTTTTAAATTTTGTAAAAAAATTTATATCTTTCTAAACTATAAGGACTTGAATAATAATAATTTTTAATGTACATTTTTTTTTTGTAACAAAAGACAAAAATATTAAGAAAATGAATAATTTTTTTAACACTTGCCAAACATGGTGGATTCTGTTAATTTTTTTTTTATCTCAATTGTCAATTAAAAAAATAAAAATAAATAAAAATATTTTTGGCTTCAATAGCTAAGAAGTGACTTTTGCTAAAATCAAATAGAAATAAATGCCTTTTTTTTATAATTAAAAGTGATGGTTGGTAAAACTTATTTTTTTTAAATAAAAAAATGAGAGTTACATGTGATAATTTATAGTTCATTTACACTTTTTTTAGCATTTCTCAAACATGATGGATCTTGTTAATTTTTTTAATCTCAATTGTCAATTAAACAAATAAAATAAAAATAAAAATATTTTGGGCTCAAATTGCTAAAAAGTAGCTTTTGCTAAAATAAATTAAAAAGAAACGTTATTTTACTATTAAAAGGGATGGCTTGTGAATTTTTTTTTAATAAAAAAGAGAGAGTTATAAGTGATAACTTATTGTTCATTTAGAACTATTTTCAAATTAAATGAGAATACTATATTAAATTTTCTTCCTACCCATTTTTTATTCAAATAATTTTATTTTTTAAGAAGTTTATTTTTATTCTATTTAATATTTTATTGTAATTTTTAAATTAAAAAGAATTTTTGAAAATTCATATTTAAATAATTTTATGCTATTATAAAAAGTAATTTTTTTAATATCAACTTATTCAATGATCCCCTTGTAAAAGATGCATTTTAAAGATATTTTCAAGAAAAAATCTATTAGAAAATCTTAAGTATATTACTTTTGCTTTTGTTTATTAATATTAAATTTTTAATTAATTTTATTTATTATTTAAAAAAAATTACCAAAATAATTTTATATATTTATATATACAATTTTGTTTTAGTTGCTCAGGTTATTTGGTGTTTCTGTCCACATTTAATCAAATTTAACTTGAATTTTGAATTTTTGCATAGATTCTTACTTGATTAAAAACTATATTGTCCAATCTTTAAAAAATTTCAAGCTTAACTCGAGTTGGTTGAGTTGAGCTCACCTAAGTTCACTTACGTTTTTAGTTTTCTGTTTATATTTACAAAAATTTTAAAAAACTCAAATAAAAATTTGTTTGGTAAATTTTTTATTTATAAATCAGTGGTCTCAATTTATAAATTTGGCCAAAAAATGTAAACTTAAAAAATGTGTTTCCGTTTTGAGTTTTGAGTTTTTTTATTTTATTTTTTATCACCTAACACTAGCCACCACCCGCGATCTTTTTCCACCACCATCTTCTGCCACCACCACCTACCACCCACCCCCCATCACCACCTGCCACCACCACTCACCACCCACATGCCACCACCACCCGCTACTACCACCCACCAGCCACTTACTCGCCACCACCACCCACCTCTCGCCACCACCACCACCACCCACCACCCCATTTACCCGCCACCACCCACCACCCGCCACTACCATGCACTGCCCGCCACCACCACCCGCCACCCATCTACCATCACCATCCACCACCCGCCACCCACCTGCCACCACCATCCACCACCCGCCACCTACCTGCCACCACCATCCACCACCCGCCACCACCAGCCACCTACCACCTGCCACCCACCTGCCACCACCACCCGCCACACACCACCACCACCACCCACCACCCATCTGCCACCCACCTGCCACCACCACTCACCACCCACCACCACCACTACTACTACTACCACCACCACCACCACCACCACCCACTCGCTACCACCCACCACCTGCCACCGTCACCCACCCACCCACCACCACCACCACCTACTACCACCCGCCAGCCGCCACCTACCACCGCCACCCACTCGCTACCACCCACCACCCGCCACTGTCACCCACCCATCCACCACCACCACCACCCACCCGCCCGCTACCCACTTGCCACTATCACCCGCCATCCGCCACCCACCTGCCACCACCACCCGCCCCCACCACCACCACCACCACCACCTACTCGCTACCACCCGCCATTGTCACCCACCCACCCACCATCACCACCTACCCGTCACCACCACCACCACCACCACCCACTCACTACCACCCACCACATGCCACCGTCACCTACCCACCACCACCGACCTGCTACCACCCGCCACCGTCACCCACCCATCCACCACCACCCACTCGCTACCACCCGCCACCGTCACCCACCCACCCGCCACCACCACCCACCACCACCCGCTACCCACCACCCACCGTCACCACTTTCCACCACCGTCTTCCGCTGCCACTTGCCATTTCTCACTCTTTTTTATATTTTAAAATTTTTTTAAACATTTTGTCAATTATCAAACGCGTTTGTAGTTTATGTTTTTCTGAAAATAAACAAAAATCAGTTTATAAAATTTTTATAAATATAAACTGGAAAAGTAAACGTTACCAAACAGATATAATTGAATTTGTGACAAATTAAAAATTAATAAATAAATTGTTATAAAATTATAGAACTTAAATTGTAAATTTTAATCTTTTTTAATTTACATACAAAAATTTAACAATTTATATGTTTTATAAGAAAATATATTATTAATTTCTTACCTGCCGTGTATAGAATAGATTACCACTAGTAAGATAAAATAACACATGTAAAGTATAATTATTTTACTTTTTAGCAGTTCTACTTACACCACAAAATGGACTTCTTACACTCATTTTCTTTTTACACCATTCCAAATTTTTTCTCATTACACCTATTATAATATCCAATTTACGCTCATCTTCTCAATCCCAAACCCTACCCCACTTCCAATCACCACCTCCGGTACCACTCCGGACGCGCCTCTGAGCTAAACCCCAATCTGCTTTTATCGGCGACCAACCCTATAACCTCCAACTATTGTGACCCCTCTTTCTCTTCCATTTCATCATCTTCTTATTTTTCCAGATATGAGTTCTCAGATTTGGGTTCTCTCTTTCTCTCTCTCTCTCGTGTTTCATCGGCGGTGGTAGTTGGCAGAATGGCTGGACGCGATGGCGGGGTGAGTGTCGAGGATGTTCGCGATGGAGCGGTGGGGCTCTCTCTCACGCTCTATCAGTGGTGGAAGAGGGCATAAAAGCTTGGGCCGTGGGATGGCAATGGGGATCCTATGGGTTTGTAGAGATCCAGCCCAAATATATGGATTTTTTCCCTTTTTTTTACCATAGGATTAATTAAGTGGGTTTTTAAAATGTCGGGAATGGGTACCCCCCATTTCCCCATATGTTAGGGTTCTCATTCTCAATCTCACTCTCAGACAGCGAAGGCAACAATCTCCATAGGTTTTGCAAAGGCAACGATCTGGCGGCGGCGATCTCCGTCGGCGTTACCACGGTGGTTCTCAGCGTGGTGAGTTTCTCTATCTCGTTCTCTCTTTCTCTCTCGTTCTCTCTTTCTCTCTTGTTCTGTGTGTGTTTACAAATTCATCTATTCGTTACTTTCTCAACTTCCAAACAGAGTTGTTGCTTCACAGAGTTGTTGGCACTCTTGCAATTGGCGAAACCTGTCGAAGAGACTTACGCATCAATCAGCAGAAAATACGGTTAGCTTCACAGAGTTGTTGCTTTGATTCATGGAAATTTTAACTCAATGTTGTTTAAAGCTATGGATTTAAATCAGTTGTGAATTCTGACGCATTTGGAAATTGTTAGCTTTGATTTCTCATGTGGAAGATGAAATTGATTTACTGTCTATTATTTTCTTGGGACTTTGCTATGTTATGTTATGTTAAAAGGGTTCAGGGTCAAAATGGATTGCATAAAAGCTTTGTTACAAAAATGGCAATTGCCTCTTCAAATGATCAAGATCAATATAGCTACTCCTTAACTTTTTAAGCAAATAGGTCATCTCTGTTTTGATGATTGGTTGCTTTATATAGTCAAAAAAAAAATGAGTGTTTTAACATTTCCATTGAATAAGAAGAGAGAGAGAGAAGAGAATGTTGAGTGGAAAGTTGATCCCTTTTAGCTTATAGAGACATAAATAGGGGTTTTTAGAGAGAGAGAGAGAGAGAAAGAGAGTCTTGGGATTTTAGGGATTGTTTCAGGTACTATTCCAATCTTTCAATTTTACTTTCATCAATATTGATCAATACTGTTGAATTTTCACTTTGTTGTGTTGATCAGCTGTTGAATTGGCTAATGCTCCTCTGTTCATGTAAACTAATAAAAGAATGGATCCATTCTCCTAAGATCTGAAAAAATAAAATAAAATAATGAAGGAAAGAAATAATAAGCCCCATATTTTTAGTGTAATTACACCGACATCTCTTTTAGTAAGGTAAAGTGATTGGAATTAATGGACATAATGGTGTGAAGACACAGATAAACAAAGTAAAGAGGGAATTTAACCAAATCTTGCCCGAAGCCATTATAAACCATCAAATTCTCCCTCCTTTTCTCCTTTTTTTTTTTTTTTTTTTTTTCCTTCTTTCTTTCTTTTTTATGTTACTCAAGAATTTAAGGAAGAAGCAGAAGTTTATAAATGATTAAATTCATTCTTTTTTTATTTTTACTCAATAATGTAAAAAGGAATGAGAATGACATTAGAAGAAGAAGAGGAAGAACAAGAAAGAGCACGTTCGGTCAATGGCAACGATAGAAGAAGAAGAAGAAAAAGAAGTAAAAAATGATTCATGGTTATGACTGGAGGCTCTTGGAGAGGAGGAGTGGGAAGAGGGAATGGTCACTGGAAGTGGAGATGGACAGATAGGGCAGTCAATTAAAACTAAATACAATTAAGGATCCTCCTATTTGCAGTATTTGCACCTGACTATATACCACAACCTAGTTTGAGCTTTCAAAGAGCATTCTGAAAGAGAGCAAACTGACTATATATGCACAGCTAGTAGGAGGAAGTTTGATATCAAACCAGAAGAGGGCCTTTTTTTTTTTTTTTTCTTTTTTCTTTTTTAAATAAACAAACAAACAAATGACGAATAATATCGGAAAACCAAAACCATAAGTTACTGTTAGCTCCCACAAAACAAATTAAAGCAACTGCAACTCTAGCACCCTAAAAAATCAGCATATATAAAGTAAGGGCTGTGAGATACTACAGAAAACTACATAGCAACTCTAGAATATTCAAAATTAGTTTCAATGCATGAACCAAAAACTTGTGATGTACACTGGAATTGGATGTATAAGCAATTATCAACTGTAAAGAGCAATTATCAACTGGAATTGGATGTATAAGCAATTATCAACTGTCTAGCATCATGTCACTCATGTTCTTCACTATATCTATCTTTAGAAGTTGACATGATTTGTATGATTTTAGAAGTTGACATGATTTGTTTGATTGCATGCTTATGTGAAGTTGCATGCTTATGTGAGATACTAGAATCTCTTGAGCATTGGGTGTTGTTATAGCTTTACTATGGATTCTTGTGTATAAACTAATTTGGTGTTTGTGCAAAATTTGAGTTAATTGCGATACATTATGAAGAGTTTTTACATGCATATATGCCTGTCCTCTAAAATTCATCTGTACTCAGATATCATTGCACATACACAGTGAGTATTGAGTTTCTAGAGAATCTTGTAATAATCGAAAGTATCTTTAGTTGCTTTGGAAAGGCCTTTAGACTTGAATTGGATTGATCCATATTTGAGGCTTGCGTGTGGCAGCTTTCCCCCAATAGAGGTATTCTTAAAACATGAATGGCCACTTATGGACTATGTTATATGAACTCTTCGGTTTTTGGGAGGTACCCGTGTTGACAAGATACGGGTACGGGTGCAGGATACGGCCGGAATATGGCTCTTTACAAATGGATACGGGAGAAGAAACGAAAGAGGAGAGAGCAATGAGAGAACCTGGTTGCCAACTTCAAAAGAGCAAGACATCGATCCCTCTGGTCGCATCCTTCAAGTTTGTCTTCGTGGACTTTGACTTCGTCTAGCGCCCTTTGATTTTGACTTCAACTTTATCTTCGACGAGCACGACTGTAAGCCCCCCCCTCTCTCTCTCTTGCTCTCTTTCTCTTCCATTCCATTGACATTGATCTGCCTTTTGATTTGCCCCTCTCTTTTATTCTTTATTTATTATATTTCATTCATCTATTTTATTCTTTTTATAAAAATATTTATAAAAAAAATTGGGCTGAACCAGATAAATAAAATAAAATTTTGGGCCTACTAAAATTTTGGCCTACAAATCTTTTAATATCATGGGCTGTTATGTAGCTAATTTATATGTTTGGCCCATAAATAATATATAAAAAAATTATTCGGTCAATTTTTCAACTCATTTTTATATAAAATATATATTTAAAAAAAATTATAAGACGTACTCCCGTATTCATATCCAAATCCAAATCCAAATCCAAATCCGGATTTGTATCTACGTATCCTTCATTTTTAGTTTTGAGTTGTCTGACCCTTAGATATGCACCTGCACCTGCACCCGATACTCGCACCCGAGTCCGTGTAACATAACTTGTGGAATGTTGTGAAAGCTAAATAGCATATTGCACACATCCACTGGATAAAAACTTTATTTGTGTTAGAAGGCTACATGTTCCTATAGAAGTTGATCAGCATGTGCTTGTTTAACAACTCGGGTTTGTGCTTCAATGCCTTAGGTCCAAATGATGGGCTTGACTTGTGTGTATTCCTTGTCCCTTGAACATCTCATAGCACCTTGAGATATTTCTGCATTCTAGATTTGCCTGACACTGTGCTCACTTATACATTTTGCGAGTGATAACACAAAACTTGATTGTTACATTGGATAAGCACTTGGTCTTGTCTATGCTCTTAGTCTTATGTTTCTAGTTGAATCTCATTCAAGCATGTTGATCATCTTAGTTTATAAACGAAGATATACATAAAATAAGCTATACAGTTTTCTCATTCTTTTCAAGATTTTGTGTATCCTAGGGGGAGGATTTTTGTGCATAAGTTAATTTCCTAAGAAGAATTTGGAAAGAGGAAAACGATTACCTTGAAATCGCAGCGATCTATTGTTGTTCCTACCATGTCGATCAACCACTGCCATTTGCAATCTATTGCCATCTATGCATTTCTGATTGAACCCTCTTCTCATCTCCTGCGCCCGACCACTCCATGTTAGCATGTGATCTTTATCATTCATCACTTGACCCTTCATTTTGGTTCAACGATTGATACCTACAATATGGCAATTGAAATTGCTCCAGTCTCTTTAAAGACACCTGCTAATGGCTCATTTCTATGATCAATCCCCCTATCCTTTGCAACCCGAAAGACTAGCACGTTAGCTTATTATCTTTCTAGATTCATTCTTCATCTAGAAAGTCCTTTTTCTTTCTTCTTTTTGGATTACTTCAGCTTGTTTGGTGTCTCTGCCGAAAGCCAGACATAATTTAATTTGGATTTTTGAATTTCTACCCAAGCCCGCACCAAGTTCAAAAATATGTTGCACAAACCGTAAAAAATTTTGGGCTGGGATTGGGATGAGCCTGCCCAAGTTGCACCCCTACTTCTCAAAGTCTTTTTCCCCCGCTAGTAAGTCCTTAGTCTTTCTATAAAAATGTTTAGTTTCTAGTTGTGTTTGTTGTTCTCATGGTTGTGGGCATCCACATCCAAGACCAAGGTATGCGGGCATCCCCATAATCTTTCCATGCACTGAGTAAAGTTGCACCATCTGATTTGATATTTTCCTTAAAAAATAAGTGTATAAAAAGATATAAAATTATGTATTGAAAATGTAATTTTTTTTTTTTGGGGTCATTATGTGATTCTTAAACAATACATGGGCAACCAATATACATTCTACTGATCAACTTAATTTTGATATGAAGAATTTACCAAAAAATATGTCAAACATGTGTATTAGATTTTAACCTAAAAAAAATACATTTCTAATGCAAAGTTGTTTAAAGGTAAATACACACACAAAGTCTATTAACCTAGGCCTTAGATGTCAGCTTACTATTAACCTGGGCCTTAGAAGAATATACTAGGCTTGCACTTTGTGAAGTTACACAGAGAACAAAGTCTATAAATTTCATAGTTGTCAGCATTGACAAGTAGAATGAGACTCTTATCTTTATTCTCATTCAATTAATCAGTGCTTCAAAGTTTTGACCATCTATTAGAGACCAACAAAATAACAAATCGATCGTGCAGGATTCCCAAGAAATTCTTTTTTTTTTCTTTCAGAAGCAGATGATTAATCAAGAACGTGAATATTGAAATAAATAATAATACAAAACAACAAAACAAAACAATGAATAGGCATATGCAAGTGAGATACAAATTGTGACACACATGCTAAATGAGAACATTATTTAACGTGGAAATAGTAAAATGTGAGCTCAATATTGCTGATCAACTGACCAAAGGTCTCTATTTAGAAGCATAGAACCAGATCTATAGAGGGAGGTGGGCTTAAGTCCAACAAGAAGTTAACTGGGGAGGTAACCAAACTTTGACTAGAAAAACAACTCTTTACCGTTTTCAAATCATTATAGTCTCAGATCTATGTAAATTCTTCACCATTTTCAATTTTGTAACACAATAATATAGTTTAAATTTCTGTAAGTCATATTTTGAATTTCTGATAATTTTTGTTAATGAAAATTAAAAGCTGATGTTATATGCTAGCATTATATATATACCATCTCACACACCATCCAATTTCAGATATCAGATCTACACAAGAGCTTTCTACTCTATGTAACTATTTTCAACTTCACTATCATATAACAAGCTCTAATTCCATTCTCCCCCAAGTCACCATCCAATACATTATATCTCAAATTTCTTGGCCAATTGAGGTTCAAGACAAGTTCATATCCTCATGGTGAGGCTAGACTGCTGGATGAGAAAGGCTGTGAGCAACAGGGTTGCATCTTAGAGTCACAACAGTCTGTCATCACCTTCATGTAGGGAGGATTTGTGGCTTTAGAACAGTGATCACTCACCTCCCATTCTTATACTCAAATTTCTATGTTAATTTCTACTACTCTACTGAGCATATATGTTGTTTACCATTTCCTTCTAATTTATTGCATTGTTCCATATTATTATGTTTTGATTGTTGTTATCAACTTAGTATATTGTATTTGTTCCATAATCTTTTACTCAACTCAACATTTGTTCCTTAATCTATTTATTTTATAAACAGATAGATAATTTTACATTTTGCTTTTCTGTACATGCATTTTATAAGTGTGTTATACAGATTTAATAGCCCAAGTTGCCCACTAACATGTGGAAGAAATTTGGGGGAAAATCTAACCAGTTTCAGTAAACTTAATTTTTTCAGATCTTTTCCCATTTCTAATAGTTCGCCATCATCATTAAGCTTCGAAAGACCGTCATCGCATTTTTTTGCTTTTCTATCCAAGCTAAACGAAAATGGCCAGCTCTTCTTGAGAATTTGACTCCTCGTATCCATTGTATTGTAGACTTTACCCCACTTCCAGATTCCATATGATTCCACAATTTCATAGCCAAGAGTCTGTCAAAATAAATCAAATGAAATACATAATAATGACAAAAATAATCCATGATCAAAAACCAAAAACAAAAACCTTCTTAATTAATTCCATTGTCACGATCTGCCTCTATATGCAATGATGAACAGAAACAACTTTGCATACTCAGACCGCATCTAAACACATGCCAACAAAACAAAAACTCACAAAACTTAAATCATATTTACCTTCCAAATAAATAATCAAATAATTTTCTCAACAAACAAACCAAGTGAAATTACTATGGATTTATGGAAATTATTAGATAAGTATTTTACAGAGGACAATTGGGTGGCGCAACAATCGCCGAAGTCGGAGTGGAATCCTTGTTGACGATGCGAGAAAGGGACAAACCAACGCCGACAACCGTCGCAGTGAGAATTCGATAGGTTGACGAGGTCTCGTAGATGGGAGTTGAGAGTGTGTATTCAAAATGAGGGCTAGGGTTGTTTGATTGGAAAGTAAGGGCTGGGTAGGCAACCTTTTTCGCTATTTCAACTTGATTAAAAATTTGAGACACTTGCCAGCCGATCCTATTGGTCAGACTTATTTATTTATAAGTCCTTCATCTTTTTTCAATTATTAATATCTCAAAAATATCCTCACCTTATCTCATTCAACACTCAACCACAACATTGTTGTTATCATTGACCATTGAGCAATTCCCTTCGATCACCAACGACAACCTCCGACCTCCAGCGATGGTTTTCGGCGACCACCTCCGCCCACTATCTTTAATTATTGGCAACCACCTCCAATCTCCAATGACTTCCGGCTACATTTTTCCTGCCATTTTCTAACAAAAATATGTTTATCTCCACCACTACCCATGGGGAATGGGGATGGGGAATTAATGTCCACCCCATTAACCCCCATTGCCATCCCTACCGGTGGGAGAGAGTGAGTTGGAGGTGGCAGAGTCACCAAAAATGGAAGTGTGGGTAACCAGTAGTAGTGATAGTGGTGGTTGCCCGTGGAGAAGTTGGTGAAAAGGTTGGGTTAGGTAGTAATTAGGGTGAGGATTTGAGGGATTGTTTGGTAATTTTAAATAAAGGTAAGATCGTAATAAAATAAAATAAACATTTATGAGTGTAAGGTGATAAAAAGATGGTGTAAGTAGAATTACATTTCACTCTTTCTTTCACAACTATCAAATTAAGTTTAAAAAAATGACAAATTATGATAGTAGTCTCTATGTTTTGGTTCTCGTGTCATTTTAGTCCCTATAATTTCAATTGGCTCGATTTTGACATTGAATTTATGATATTGTCTCAATTTAGTCCAATTAGTGATGATTTTTACCTTTTTTTTTATTATGAAAATATAAGTATCACATGCCGTATTTTTAAGAGCAAAATTATAAATTTACCTAATGCAACGCTGTAAATTAACCTTAACAAAGAGTTATGCTACACCCCACCAATTTTAGACTCCCAAAATCAATTCTTAATGACATAGCAAACACTTATTAGATAGTTTTTATGTTTTAGTGGAATTTCTAAGTAGGAGTATAAAAATGGCCCTTAGCTTGCCCGCGGTCCGAGGTGGGCCCGACTCGTTTAGGCTTGTTTGGGCTGGGGCTTGAGCCCTGGGCCTAGGCCTGGGCCATCATTTTGAAGCCACTCAAGCCCCGGCCCGCCTGAGATCCAGTCTTTTTTAGTGGAAAATAATAAAATTTTTGTTGAAAAAATTTAAAAAAACAAAAAAAATAGTCAAGCTTAGGCTTACCGGCCCGAATACCCCTAGGCCTCAGCCTGAGCTTGAGCCCAATTTTTTGGTCCATGGATCGGACCGGCCTGACCCGAATTTTGGTGGGAGCTCGCGAGGCCTGCCATGGGTTAGGCCGGGCCGGGTCGGGCCAGATTTACACCCCTATCAATGTGACTTATGACATGTTACTTGTAGTTGGTTTAACTGTTCAAAATTAGCGGTCCAAATCATTTTCCCTCAACAAATTTACTGATATATTTATTTTTTTAAAAAAAACATAATGATATTATCAATTAGATTAAATTAACACAAAATTTAAAATTAAAAATAAAAATTAAGTCAATTAAAAATGTAATAATCAAAATAATATAAAGCGTAAAACATAAAGACTATCGATATAATTTGACAAAAAAAACACATTACCATTTTAAATATAAAACTTTTGAGGAATATCTACCAGCCAGTCCTGTTAAATGAAATTAATTACTCGTAAGTCCTGCTCAGTGTGTTTGGTTTTAGTTTTCTGAAAATTAAGTTTTTTTATTTTTCGTGTTTTTTTATTTTTAGTGAATATTTTTTAAATTTTAAGCAATTTTTTTACTTTTTTAAATGCACATTTGTTAGATGTATCTAAATAGTAAAATATTTGTGAAAAAATATTTTAAATTATTAATAAATATACAAAAATACGAAAAATATATTGAATTTTCATATTCTTTTTTTATATTTTTTAGTATTTAGTATATTTTTTAAAGATTTTTTTCACAAATATTATATTTTTTAAGTGTATTTATGTTAAGTGTATCTAAAAATTTAAAAAATTACCTAAAATATTAAAAAAAATCCATTAGAAACATTAAAATATGAAAAATAAAAAAAATAAAATATTTTAAAAATTATATTCTAAAACCCAGAACTAAACAAACTAAATTAACTTTTTAAATACATTGATAACTCATCAACTGTCCATATTACCCTCATTGCATATCTTCTCTACTTTCTATAATATTTTGCAAAGAATTTTTTTTTTCTCTCTCTCATCTATCATCTCTCTACACCACCACCACTGTCACTATACCTACCGCCACTATCCACCGTCAGCAACCATTGCTCGCCTCAACCAACGTCCCCTTCTGTTGTCATCAATGGTGCTCACCTCAACCACCGCCCTTGTCCTTCTCCCTCGCTGCCATCATCGCTCACCGTAGACCACTATCATCCTCCCTCGTTGCTTGCCATCGACATCACCGCCGTTGCCACAATCCTCCATTACCAATCTGTTGTCTTGGATGACAAACTTTGTTAATGGCTTCAAATCTAGGTATTTTCAATGCAAATCTACTATCTTCAGCTCCAATCTGGTACTGTACATGGTTGCTAGTGAGATCAAGACTCTTTTAAGATCTTGTTCCTTATCTCTTCCATTTGTCTCTCTTTATTTTTCAAAGTAGATCTACTGCATATTTTTTTATCAGTGACAAATTTATCAGTCTATTTTGTTATGTATATGTATAAAAGGAGGTGTCTTGTGAGTAATGAGTGTGACTGAGTGAATTGGTCAGATTTGACATATGTAATTTTTTTACAAATCGCGTACTGATAAATTTATCGCTGAAATGTTTAGTGAAAATTATCACTGAATGTGTCTTTAATTATTTTCTTGATCTTGTATCTATGGTGGTGAAAACTGATTATGAACATTTTTTTGGGTAAAATTTTTATTTTTTCTTCTCATCTCTCTCTATTTTCCTCATCTCTGTGTGTGTTATTGCTACCAAATTTGAGTAGGTAGTGGTGGAGATAAACATACTTTTGTTAGAAAATGGCAGGAAAAATGTAGCCGGAAGTCATTGGAGATTGGAGGTGGTTGCCAATAATTAAAGATAGTGGGCGGAGGTGGTCGCTGAAAACCATCGCTGCAGGTCGGAGGTTGTCGTTGGTGATCGGAGGGAATTGCTCAACGGTTAATGATAGCAATAATGTTGTGGTTGAGTGTTGAATGAGATAAGGTGAGGATATTTTTGAGATATTAATAATTGAAAAAAGATGAAGGACTTATAAATAAATAAGTCTGACCAATAGGATTGGCTGGCAAGTGTCTCAAATTTTTAATCAAGTTAAAATAGCGAAAAAGGTTGCCTACCCAGCCCTTACTTTCCGATCAGACAACCCTAGCCCTCATTTTGAATACACACTCTCAACTCCCATCTACGAGACCTCGTCAACCTATCGAATTCACTGCGACGGTTGTCGGCGTTGGTTTGTCCCTTTCTCGCATCGTCAACGGGGATTCCACTCCGACTTCGGCGATTGTTGCGGCACCTAATTGTCCTCTGTAAAATACTTATCTAATAATTTCCATAAATCCATAGTAATTTCACTTGGTTTGTTTGTTGAGAAAATTATTTGATTATTTATTTGGAAGGTAAATATGATTTAAGTTTTGAGAGTTTTTGTTTTGTTGGCATATGTTTAGATGCGGTCTAAGTATGCGAAGTTGTTTCTGTTCATCATTTGCATATTGAGGCAGATCGTGACAATGGAATTAATTAAGAAGGTTTTTGTTTTTGGTTTTTGATCATGGATTATTTTTGTCATTATTATGTATTTTATTGGGGGATTTGGTGATAGCCCCCTCACTATCTAATTTGTCTTTCAAAAGGACAAGAATTATATAAGTACTTTCAAAACCCCCTAATATTTTAAAACTTGTTTCTTTTACTATATTACCCTCATATCTATCAGCTCTCCTATTAAGTCATCTTCACTATATATTTCAGAGTAAAATTTTATTCTGTATGAAAGTAAAATTTTACATTCTGAAACTAAAAGTAAAATTTTACTCAGTATGAAAGTAAAATTTTACTCTCTATGAAAGTAAAATTTTACATTCTGAAACTAAAAGTAAAATTTTGCTCTGTATGAAAGTAAAATTTTACTCTGAATAAGAGTAAAATGTTACACTCTGAAACTAAAAGTAAAATTTTACTCTGTATAAAAGTAAAATTTTACTCTGTATAAAAGTAAAATTTTACTCTGGTTCTGTCAAATGAAATTAGATACAAAACAACAAAAATATATAAAAAACAAACAAACAAACAAAAACAAAACAAATTAATCAACAAATCAACATATCTAATTGAGAAGAAAAACTTCTAAAACTCGTTCAACAATCACAAATCTCAATGAAAAGAATACATGTGTTCAACAACACATACACAAATATATATATATATATACACATATATTCAAAACTCAAATATGTGTTTAAAAAAATACGTATAACCAAACAACTCCACCAAACATGCCTCAATTTAGAGACGATCTGTTTCTCCTCGTAGACGATCTCCTTCGATTCCGGCACCGGAGGACAAATTTCCGGCCCGTAGTTGATTTCATTCCCGATGTTCTTGATGAGTTCATCGTAGAGATCAGTTTCGGCATTGTTGATCGCTGGAGTTTCGCCTGATAACTGACCGGACTTGGCTAGGAGAGTGATGACGATGACGTTGCTATCATCACCGGAGAAGAAGAAGTTACCAAAATTGTCGAGAAATAGAGCTTCAGATCTGGAAGGGAAAGAGGGAGGAGAGAGACAGAGAAGGTGGGGAAAAAGTGGGTGGAAAAGGTGGGAAAATTTAGTTGAAGGTATAATAGTCTAATAAAATATTTAAATTATAAATTTTGTCCTTTATGCAAGACTTTATAACTATGAGGGGGTTTAAAAAGTATAATTTTTTTCTTAGTCCTTTTAACAATAAAAGGAAGGTAAAGGGGGTTTATAGCCAAATTTTCCTATTTTATTTGATTTATTTTGACAGACTCTTGGCTATGAAACTGTGGAATCATATGGAATCTGGAAGTGGAGTAAAGTCTACAATACAATGGATACGAGGAGTCAAATTCTCAAGAAGAGCTGGCCATTTTCGTTTAGCTTGGATAGAAAAGCAAAAAAATGCGATGATGGTCTTTCGAAGCTTAATGATGATGGCGAACTATTGGAAATGGAAAAAGATCTGAAAAAATTAAGTTTACTGAAACTTGTTAGATTTTCCCCCAAATTTCTTCCACATTTTAGTGGGCAGCTTGGGCTATTAAATCTGTATAACAAACTTATAAAATGCATGTACAGAAAAGTAAAATGTAAAATTATCTATCTGTTTATAAAATAAATAGATTAAGGAACAAATGTTGAGTTGAGTAAAAGATTATGGAACAAATACAATATACTAAGTTGATAACAACAATCAAAACATAATAATATGGAACAATGCAATAAATTAGAGGGAAATGGTAAACAACATATATGCTCAGTAGAGTAGTAGAAATTAACATAGAAATTTGAGTATAAGAATGGGAGGTGCGTGATCACTGTTCTAAAGCCACAAATCCTCCCTACATGAAGGTGGTGACAGACCGCTGTGACTCTAAAATGCAACCCTGTTGCTCACAGCCTTTCTCATCCAGCAGTCTAGCCTCACCATGAGGATATGAACTTGTCTTGAACCTAGATTGGCCAAGAAATTTGAAATATAATGTATTGGACGGTGACTCGGGTGAGAATGGAATTAGAGCTTGTTATATGATAGTGAAGTTGAAAATAGTTACATAGAGTAGAAAGCTCTTGTGTAGATCTGATATCTGAAATTGGATGGTGTGTGAGATGGTATATATATAACGCTGGCATATAACATCAGCGTTTAA
Organism: Camellia sinensis; assembly: GCF_055761805.1. Classification (NCBI taxonomy): domain Eukaryota; kingdom Viridiplantae; phylum Streptophyta; class Magnoliopsida; order Ericales; family Theaceae; genus Camellia; species Camellia sinensis. The sequence continues at coordinate 106,181,486 of NC_138966.1, forward strand.
TTTTCACTAACAAAAATTATCAGAAATTCAAAATATGACTTATAGAAATTTAAACTATATTAGTGTGTTACAAAATTGAAAATGGTGAAGAATTTACATAGATCTGAGACTATATTGATTTGAAAACGGTAAAGAGTTGTTTTTCTAGTCAAAGTTTGGTTACCTCCCCAGTTAACTTCTTGTTGGACTTAAGCCCACCTCCCTCTATAGATCTGGTTCTATGCTTCTAAATAGAGACCTTTGGTCAGTTGATCAGCAATATTGAGCTCACATTTTACTACTTCCACGTTAAATAATGTTCTCATTTAGCATGTGTGTCACAATTTGTATCTCACTTGCATATGTCTATTCATTGTTTTGTTTTGTATTATTATTTATTTCAATATTCATGTTCTTGATTAATCATCTGCTTTTGAAAGAGAAAAAAGAATTTCTTGGGAATCCTGCACGATCGATTTGTTATTTTATTGGTCTCTAATAGATGGTTAGAACTTTGAAGCATTGATTAATTGGATGAGAATAAAGATAAGAGTCTCATTCTACTTGTCAATACTAACAATTATGAAATTTATAGACTTTGTTCTCTGTGTAATTTCACAAAGTGCAAGCCTAGTGTGTTCTTCTAAGGCCCAGGTTAATAGTAGGCTGACATCTAAGGCCTAGGTTAATAGACTTTGTGTGTGTATTTACCTTTAAACAACTTTGCATTAGAAATGTATTTTTTTTAGGTTAAAATCTGATACACATGTTTGACATATTTTTTGGTAAATTCTTCATATCAAAATTAATTTGATCAATAGAATGTATATTGGTTGCCCATGTATTGTTTAAAAATCACATAATGACCACAAAAAAAAAAAAAAAAAATACATTTTCAATACATAATTTTATACCTTTTTATACACTTATTTTTTAGAGAAAATATCAAATCAGTGGGATGGTGCAATTTTACTCAGTGCATGGAAAGATTATGGGGATGCCTGCATACCTTGGTCTTGGATGTAGATGCCCACCAACCATGAGAACAACAAACACAAGTAGAAACTAAACATTTTTATAGAAAGACTAAGGACTTACTAGCGGGGAAAAAAGACTGAGAAGTAGGGGTGCAACTTGGGCGGGCTCATCCCAATCCCAGCCTAAAATTTTTTACGGTATGTGCAACATATTTTTGAACTTGGTGCGGGCTTGGGTAGAAATTCAAAAATCCAAATTAAATTATGTCTGGCTTTCGGCAGAGACACCAAACAAGCTGAAGTAATCCAAAAAGAAGAAAGAAAAAAGGCTTTCTAGATGAAGATAATAAGCTAACGTGCTAGTCTTTCAGGTTGCAAAGGATAGGGGGATCGATCATAGAAATGAGCCATTAGCAAGTGTCTTTAAAGAAACTGGAGCAATTACAATTGCCATATTGTAGGTATCAATCGTTGAACCGAAGTAAAAGGGTGAAGTGATGAACGATAAAGATCACAGGCTAACATGGAGTGATCGGACAGGAGATGAGAAGAGGGTTCAATCAAAAATGCATAGATGGCAATAGGTTGCAAATGGCAGTGGTTGATCGGCATGGTAGGAACAACAATAGATCGCTGCGATTTCAAGGTAATCGTTTTCCTCTTTCCAAATTCTTCTTAGGAAATTAACTTGTGCACAAAAATCCTCCCCCTAGGATACACAGAATCTTGAAAAGAATGAGAAAACTGTATAGCTTATTTTATGTATATCTTCGTTTATAAATTAAGATGATCAACATGCTTGAATGAGATTCAACTAGAAACATAAGACTAAGAGCATAGACAAGAACAAGTGTTTATCCAATGTAACAATCAAGTTTTGTGTTATCACTCGCAAAATGTGTAAGTGAGCACAGTGTCAGGCAAATCTAGAATGCAGAAATATCTCAAGGTGCTATGAAATGTCCAAGGGACAAGGAATACACAAGTCAAGCCCATCATTTGGACCTAAGGCATTGAAGCACAAACCCGAGTTGTTAAACAAGCACATGCTGATCAACTTCTATAGGAACGTGTAGCCTTCTAACACAAATAAAGTTTTTATCTAGTGGATGTGTGCAATATGCTATTTAGCTTTCACAACATTCCACAAGTTATGTTACACGGACTCGGGTGCGAGTATCGGGTGCAGGTGCAGGTGCATATCTAAGGGTCAGACACTTCAAAACTAAAAATGAATGATACGTAGATCCGGATTTGGATTTGGATACGAATACGAGAGTACGTCTTATATTTTTTTTTAAATATATATTTTATATAAAAATGAGTTGAAAAGTTGACCGAATAATTTTTTTATATATAATTTATGGGCCAAATATATAAATTAGCTACATAACAGCCTGTGATATTAAAAGATTTGTTGGCCAAAATTTTATTAGGCCAGAATTTTAGTAGGCCCAAAATTTTATTTTATTTATCTGGTTTAGCCCAATTTTTTTTATAAATATTTTTATAAAAAGGATAAAATAGAGGAATGAAATATAATAAATAAAGAATAAAAGAGGGGCAAATCAAAAGGCAGATCAATGTCAGTGGAATGGAAGAGCAAGAGAGAGAGAGAGGGGCTTACAGTCGTGCTCGTCGAAGACGAAGTTGCAGTCGAAGTCGAAATCAAAGGGCGCTAGACGAAGTCAAAGTCCACGATGACAAAGTTGAAGGATGTGACCAGAGGGATCGAAGTCGGCGACAGAGGGATCGATGTCTTGCTCTTTTGAAGTTGGCAACCAGGTTCTCTCATTGCTCTCTCCTCTTTCGTTTCTTCTCCATGGTACACTTGCGGAAAACTCCTTGCCGAGAGCTTATGCACTCTTAAGGATTAGTCGAATTTTGATCTGGACACCCCGGTGCCAATCAATAAAAATGTATCCCACATATATTTGAGCTATGCCTATATCTTGCTCATCCTTGTGAATCAATGAAGTCCTATGAACTCCCCCTTGAATGAAGCCGGAGTTCAAGAGGTAATTGGTTAACCGGTCATGGTTTTGGGCTATACAGAGTGTTCCTAAGCGTTTAGACATGGTTAGGACTTTGTGGATATTTGAAATATTTGGTTACTCCATTTAGACTTCTTGTAGAAGGACATTGAGAAAGGCACTATTGACATCCATTTGGTACAAACTTGAATATTAGATGACAAACAATGGCAAAGAGCAGTTGAATAAACTCAAGTTGAGCCATGGGAGGAGCAAAGGTCCATATCCTCAATTTGGGTATAACCTTGAGCAACAAGCCTTATAGCCAGGGTATGGGTAAGTCTAGACAAGACTCATCCACCATAATGTTGACAAACTCCACAATAGTGGATGTGTGAAGATTGAAAGCTCTATAGTCACTGTAATTCCCCTAGAAAGATTTGCTCATCACTACTAAAGTCAAATTTACTCACCATCCTTTATATAGCATTTACTATAAAAGATTCAGAACTACTTGATAGTTTGTTTGGTTTTCTGTCATTCTACAACTCATGAGGAGTTTGAGAGGTGCCTAGTCTAGGGTAAAGTCTATTCACAGTGTAGTAGGTAGTATTCATGACCTTGACCCTTAAAATGTTTTACAACTCTCTTGGAGTGTAGCATCACTCGAGCCATCTCTTGAAAAGTTCAATTCATCCTTTGAACAACCTCATTTTGTTGTGGGGTGTGTGAGGCGGAAAACTCATGCTTGATCCCTCTATTATCACAATATTTGGCAACATTAGAATTTTAAACTCTTTGTCATGGTCACTTCTCACCCTAGAGATTGAGAACCCTTTTTCTGTTTGGATTCTTGACTGATGGTCTTGAAATGACCATACACATTAAACTTTTCTTGAAGGTAGGGGTGGCCATGATGGCCCACCCAACCTAGGCTGCTATTTTTAGAGTTTGAAAAAAATATTTAGTTTATAGAATCAGGATAGACTGAGATTTTGTGCCCATTTAATATTCGGTTTGGGCTTGGGATAAGGAGTTCTAGGGCAGCCCATCCTGGCCTGCCTATTTGTAGAATATTTGTTGTTATTTTAGGTATAAAATAAAGCAAAAAGTTATAAAAGGCAAAAAAGGTATATATATACTTTTTTTAGGGCTTAAATTAAAACATATGTTAGGAGACCATATTTATTTTACTATTGGATTTGTTAATGTTTTAAATTCAAATAATAATTAAAAGGATCTAAATAATTTGTTATCCATATCTAAAAAATTAGCAGTCCATATCTATTGGGGCGGGTTTGGGATTTTGAAGGTTTTTTTGCGGCCAAGCTTGGAATGGTTAGATTAGGCCCAATGTTGGGCCAGGCCGGGTTTGAGATGACACATATTCTCTTACTATATAGTGTAAGCCCGACTTGGCCTGGCCTGGCCTGGCCTGGCCCAAGGTTTGTCCACTCCCTACTTTAAGGTATCCAACCCAGGTGTACCTAGAGCAATCATCAACCACCACTAAGATATACTTCTTTCCATTTAGACTCTATCGTAGAAGGTTCCATGAAATCAATGTGTAACAAGTTAGAGGTTTAGTAGTAGTGTGATTTCATGAGTCTTTCTGTGTTTGAACTTGATTTGCTACCTAATTTGACAAGGTTCAATGGCTTGACCTTTACCATTCCCCATTCCAGCTATACTCTTCACAAACTCATTGCAATTTTCAACGAATCACCAAAATTAATTTGCTCCGACCTCTGGTGCCACAACTCTACTGCGTCTAACTTTACCCTCTTACAAGTAAGAGATTTATCAGAAATAATGCAAATTAACGGTTGTTAGAAGTCCTAGCATTTTTCATTATGCATGCACTAAAATCATCAAGAATAGAGCAATCATTATTATTAAATTCCCCATGGTGATCATTGTCACAAATTTGACTAATACTCAGGAGATTAGTGTTCAAACCCTCAACATAGAGGACATTCTTCCATTTCGGTAGACCAAGAACGTTAACGATTCCCTTTCTTGGGATTTGAGCACGATTGCCATCTCCAAAGGACATAATTCCTTGACGATTTTTCTTGAAAAGCCAAGCAATGACTTATCTCTAGTCAGGTGTCTCAAACAACCACTATCAAAGTACCACGTAGAATAATGGTGTACTTGAAGTGCATTGTGTACCACATAACAATGTAACTCACGTTTCTAACCCAAACATTTTTGACTTTTAGTTTATTAGGTTTAGATGAGTTATTTTGTCAATTGTTGTTCTTTCCAGTTTTCTTTCCTTTTTTGTTATTCGTAGGTTTCCGATTGACGAACTAATACTTATTATATGATCTATCCTGCCAATTCTAGCAGCATAATAAGGCAACTTATTTACCTCATGACTAAGGTTCTTAGATTGATTTGTTACAAACTCTAAATGGTGAAAAAAACTAGACTTACCAGAACTACCTCTATTTAACTGACCTTTAGAAGGAGACTTAGAGAATCTATCCTTGTTCGACTTGTGACAATTTGGTCAAATCTTAGTTGCACGAAGCGGGAGCAGGAGCAGGGAAGCGTGAGCCGATAGAAGTTTCTTAGGTTGGGAGCGCCTCGAGGAACGATAATATATATATATATATTTTAATAGTTATTTTAAAAATATATTTATTATATAAAGGTGAGTTAAATAGTTATTTTTAAATATATTTATTATTTTTATCTTAGGTATTATTTTTATTGATAATATTTTTAATTTATTTATATAATTATTTTTATTTTTAATTGATATATATTATAAATAAAAAATATAACAAATAAGGAATAATAAAATACATTAAAATAAATAAAAGATAAAAATTGGATGATTTGTTTTATAGATTTTATTTGATTTTTTTTAATTATATTTGATTTAATTAGATTTATTATTATATAACAAATTATATTATTTATTATATGTTAAAAACGGGAGGGGGGAGACAGAACACAAATCGACGAGAGAGAGAGAGAGAGAAGAAGAAGAAGAAGAAGAAGAAGAAGAAGAAGGTGAGCAGATTGCGAGGCGAGAGCAGATTGAAGGTGAAGTTGACGTTGAAGGTCGATGTCGCAGGTCCAGGTGATGTCGAAGGTCGACGTCGATGTCGAAGGAGAAGGCGACAGAGAGACCAGGTTTCTCTCTCTCCCCTTTACGATTTCATCTTGGACTGAATCGCGTTTCTCTCTACACAGAAACGCGATTCTTACACGTTTCTTTCTAGGAAACGCGAAATTGCAATTCTTACTCAGAATCGCCACCTAGTTGCACGATTCCTGCAACTAAGGGTCGAATGTGGCCCTTTACTCCACAATGATGACACATGGGGAAGGGTTTGACAACAAATTGAACTTCCTTCCTAGACTTAGTTTTCGGGGGGTGTTCAAGAGTACGATTGTAAGTGCTACTTGACCCATCGTGATTGTCATCGACAAATTTGGTTTGTTTTGTATCATTACCACTAAACCAGTTTTATCTTTGTCAGATTGTCCACTTAACATCTTTTCTAGTTCCCCATCATGATTGTCTTTGGTTTTCGAAAGTTTTTCCAGTCTCCAACCTTAAACTCAACATTACTCAGTTTCTCTCTCAAGTCACTCCTCTCCTTATCTAATTCAACCAACTTATTAAGACATTCAATAGTTGTTATCTTTTCATTTAGGTTAGCCCAAAGAGTGTCCCTTTCTTTTTTTAATTTCTTGACTGACATTCATAATTATTTTTTCCTTTGTTCAATTCCAGACATTCATCATACAACCCTTTATAGGCATCTTCAGCCTCTCTGTCAGAATCTGCCTTACCAGTCTCACTTTCCTTAACAGTGTCATACTGCCACTTCAACTTCCTCACACACATCAGGCTCTGTGAGTCTTGAAGTTTTCACATTAGCTATAAGAACTGTGTAATTTACACAGCTCTCATCAGACTCAGAATCATCAGACTGATTTTGATAACTATTACTCTCATCATCCAGTTACTTTCAAATCCATACCCTTGGTGTTCCCATTGCCACAATCAGCATGCACGTGGCCAAAACCATGACACTCATGACATTGAATTCCCAGTTTTTAGGTGTAGGTTGAAAGCTCTTTTTTATATGGATAAATTACACCTATAGTCCCTAAAGCTTAACACATTTTCGTTTGAGTCCCAAAAGTATTAAATTCGAATCAATTTAGTCTTGAAGACAATATGAAAATAAAACAGAAGTCCAAAGGTTATATAAAATTGTTATAAGGCCCAAATTTTAATTAATTTTAATTTGTTGTTTACTTAATATCCTCCGTGCGTGTGTTTTAGAATTGATACCAGAGTTTGGTATCTTAGTTTTGTCAATATTAATATATGAGCATTAGATATAATGCGGCAATTTAAATAATATTACTGTACTACAAATAATTATCGAACGAAATAATACTATAATTAGGTTATTAAAAGAATTTAACGAAAATCTTTAAAAAAATCAAATAGAAATTATACATGAAGTTCGACATCTATTATTAGATAAAGGAAAGCAATCAATTATTGTAAAAAATAATACATATAACTATCCTTATCCTTACAAGGGAACTCTCCAAGTGAATCTTTTTGAATTAATACCACCAAAGAAATGAAAAAAATGGATATAAGGAATTATAGTCTAGAAGAATTATAAATAATGGGGGAACAAGAAAAAGATAATGAAATGAAATATAAAATAATATTAGAAATAGCAAAAAAAGTAGATAAAATGAATAATTGTGTATTAGATGAAATAAATAATAGTAAAATAGAAATAAAAAAAGACCTATATGAGCAATTAGAATTAATTATTCTGGGAGAAATATACCAATTATAAAAACACATGTAGAAGATAATTAAGTTAACAATAAATTAAAATATGGGAATGATCACAATTTTATATAACCTTTAGACTTATGTTCTATTTTTATATTGTCTTCAAGACTAAATTAATTCGAATTTAATATTTTAGAGACTTAAAAAAAAAAGTTGTTAAACTTTAGGGACTATAATTGTAATTTATGCTTTTTATATTTTCTTACCCCACCAGATTTTTGATAGCTTTATGATTTTTTAGATTGATTTTGATTGTTACCTTTTCTAAATCTCATGTATCCGTCAAATTTCTTAGCAAAGAACTCTAGATCTTCCTCATGTTCTTCATCTCACTTCATTAGCCTCAATTTTATTTTCTTTCATGGATTTTAAAGCTATACCCTTGTTAGAATTACCTGAGGGTTTTTCGAAGGACACATGCTCAGCTCATAAGTCTGTAGGGACCATATCAATTCATCTATTTGCATGTCACTACGTTTCTTACTTTTCTCTATGGCCGTAACTTTGGCTGTAAAATGCTCTAGAAGAGGTCGAAGAACTTATCAGACAATTCGACCCTTTGGTATAGTCTCACCTAGGCCAAAAAGTTGAATTGACAATATGATTGAGCCTAAAATAAAATTGGTCAAAGGTCCCAGATTTCATCGTTTTACATCCTTCAAATTTAGTGGTCAAATCTGCAGTTTTGAGCCTTTCTGTCTCTGTGCCCTTGTGTGTGATTTTAAGAATATCCCAGGCTTCTTTCTCAATCTCACTACCAGTTACATCACTGAGAATAGCACAGAGTGCTTTGGCATTATATTCAATATTCTTTATATCAATTGTATTCCATTGTGTGAGTGTCTTCAATTTTTTTCTTAAATCATAGTGTGTAGGTGGTTCGAACCCAAATTCCACATCCAAGTGATATAAAACTATTTCATCTTAGGCTTTCAGTAGGGATAAGTACTCACAGTAAACAAAGGTGGTCTAGTATAGGAAGCTGCTCTTCTATTCACTTCAGTCTCCATTGCAGTGGAACCTAAGATCAACTCCAGTAGCTAAGCTAAGTCAATGAGCAACAAAGCTTTGATACCAATTGAATAATTGGAGTTCGAATATATTGTGCCTAGAGGGTGGTGAATAGGCCAATGTCACAAAATTATGATTACTTAAACTGGTTCCCAATTTTAAATTGCTGTGAACTAAATTAATCAAAATAGTATTCAATGCAACAGCACAATAAGTAACGTGGGAAGCCCAATTGGAAAAATCTCCTAGAGAGAAAAAAACCATGGCCCCAACACCAAACAAAATTCTTTAAATGAATCTAGAGTACAAGACATGGACAAAGGACTTACAACCAATCACCTAGGTTCAGCCTCCTTTGACGTCTTGAAGAAGTTCCATGAGCACAGCTTGACCTACTCAACCTTCTCGATCCACTAGATACCACGAAAATCCATGCCTTAGAGCTCATTTGGGAAGTTGGCTATTTTAGTTGGCTTTTCGGCTATTTTAGCCTAGCTAAAAAAGTTGTGTTTGGGAAGTTGGCTAGTTTTTTTGTAATTGATTTGATAGTTGTGAGAGACAAAGTGAAATGATTATGATTTGGATGTGGCATTTTGTCTTTATTGGCTATTTTAGCCCAAAGCTATCTTCCAAAAAAGGGCCTTAATCTCTGTTCTCAAACGCCTTAAATTACCAATCGATTCCTGGGTGATAGAACAATGCAATGATGTGTAATGAAGACTTTTTTGGAAGAAAATCACTCAAAAAAATCTCACATAAAGTATGAAACAAGATCATAAACTTTTTGTAGAGTTTTGGAAAGGAGGGTTGTTTAACACAATGGTTGGGATACCTTGCCAGCAATTGATCCCCACCACCATGGAGCTACTAATCGCTCCAGCAAAATGAGACTAATGCCCTTCTCAAGGATGAAATAATAATTAGTTTTTATGTGAAAGAAAGGATGTATGTGAGGTACACATCTTTTTCTATTTTGCACACATCTTTTTCTATTTTGCCTAATTTTTTAACAGCAATACTACAAATCCAGACTTAAGTACCCTGAAAGTATCCATAATTATTATCTTATGGTTCAAATTTATTCTACATATAGATCCCACACTATACAAATTTAATCTTCACCACACAATCTCCCAAACCAAACCAAACCTAGTTTTAAGTCCCATCAAATGGGTTTGGTTACATGAATCTTTTTTCTCCACTCGACTCTATCAATGGCCATTTGGTTAGTCAAATTAAGGAGATTCTCCCTATTTACTATACTAGCTCTCCTCAATCTAGGTTTGCCTCGTCTCCTAACACTTCTGTTTACCGTCACTATATCGCATCTCTTCACTACTGCTTTTTTTGGTCTCCGTTGTCTATGACCAAATCATCTCAATATATTCTCTCTCAACTTATCTTTTATCGGTACTACTCCTACCTATTCACAAATATTCTCATTTCTGTCTTTTCTAGTCTTGCCACACATTCACCTTAGCATCCTCATCTCATCAAGACTCATTTTATCTACTTTTTAATTCTTAGTTGCTCAACATTTCGTCCCATACAAGATCACTGGTCTAATAGCCGTTTTATAGAACTTTTCTTTTAGTCTAGTAGGTACTCGTTTATCGCACGGTACTCTACACGTACTCCTCCATTTAAACCACCCCGCCTTTAATTCTATGGACCACATCAATTTCACCAGCTGTTGTGATAATCGATCTTAAATAACAAAAATGTTCACTCTTAGGTAGCTCTTGGGTCTCAATCCTCACTTTTCCTCTGTTCCATTGTTACTGTTACTAAAATTACACTCCATGTACTTTGTCTTAGTTTTGTTTATCTTAAATATTTTACATTCAAGTACTTCTCTCCAAGTCTCTAACTTAGTGTTCACTGCTTCTCTAGTCTCATCTACTAACACAATATCATATGCAAAAAGCATACACCATGTCATATCATCCTGAATATTTCTCGCCAACTCATCCATAACTAAAGCAAAAAGATAAGGATTTAAGGTTGATCCTCAGTGTAACCCCACAGTAATTGGAAATTCACTTGTCTCCAGCCGGCGATCTAATACTGGTCACCACACATTCATACATGTCTCTAATCACATTAATATAGCCTTTTGTTACTCCTCTAATACTCACCATATTACATCCCGAGGCACTATATCATATGCTTTCTCAAGATCGATAAAAATCATATGAATGTCTCTTTTCTTCTCTCTATACTTTTCTATTACTCTTTTCAAAAGATAGATCGCTTCTATTGTTGACCTACTGGGCATAAATCCAAATTGATTCTTTAATACCTCTGTTAAATCTCATAATCGGCATTCCATCGCTCTCTCCCACGCATTCATTACATGACATATCAGCTTGATTGCTCTATAGTTGATGCAATTCTAGACGTCTCCTTTATTCTTATAGATTGGCACTAAAATACTCTTCCTCTATTTCTCTGGCTGTTTTCGAGTTAATAAAATCTTGTTAAATAGCCTAGTCAACCAAGCAATCCCCTTCTTTCCCAAACATTGCCAAGCTTCAATAGGGATATCATCGGGTTCTAAAGCCTTATTCAATTTCATCTTCTTAAGTGCTATCTCCACTTCAAAGTTTCTAATCTTGCGAGAGAACCTGTAGTCTTGGTTTTCTTTATTACTGGCTAATTCCTCCCCTTTTGACCTTCCTCGATGTTCCTCATTTAACTTCTCAAAATAGTTCTACTTAACCTGATTAAAATTTCTTGTTTTTCTCTCTATCTTAGCAAGGTTGTATGTTATCTTCTCTCCCTTCTTATTATCTAGTCTAGTGTATAGGTCATCATAAGCTTTCAACTTAGTCTCTTTCACTACTTTTTTAACCTCCTTATTAGCCAATTTGTAGCTCTTAATGTTTTCCTCAGTTCTATCATTCTACTACTTTTTAAAGCACTATTTTTTCGTCTTTACTACTACTTAAAACTCATCCCTCCACCATCAAGTTTCCTTAGAGTTGGGACCCTTTTCTTTCGACTCTTCAAGGACTTCTCTTGAAATTCTTCACCACACAATAATCCATCCAGAAAATTTGGGTGGTTATCTTGGACTCTTACCCACCCAAAAATAAAGAAGTCTGGGACTCTAGACTTTTTCATTTTTTAAAAATGTGATGTCAACCCTTTGATCTAATGAAGTTCATTATAAATATAGAAGCGTAGCAGTTGTAACAGCCGTTACGACGTTCACTTAATAGTTGTGGTCGCTACGATTGTGAATTTCTATCACACCGCTATAACGGTTATAACAAGTGACGGTAACCACCACAACCGTTATGTAATGACATTACATAACGGTTCTGACTGCATTTTAAAACCTTGGGTGCGAGCAAGTTGGTCCAGGATATCCTACATATAAAAGAAAAATTCATTGGTTTTATTTTTTTATTATTTTTTGTGTTGAGTATGATTTTAAAATTGAGTTATGGTTGGTAAGTTATTTAATTTAATATGACGGTATTTAATCTTTGTTTATACCTTTATTTTTCTTACAAACATACCGAACTGTACCCTACCTTGTAACAAAGATTTTACCGATATATACCTGCCACCACCTCTGACCGGTATCTAAGCTAGCTAATAGTTCACCGAGTAACAAAAGAAGAAAGCAACATAAACACATACAACAAAACCAAGGCACACAAGATTTAATACACAAATGCAAACATATATATTGAAAATCAAGCATTCCCAACAATCCACTTCAATTAGCATTAATCAACCGAACAACCCACCATTGATAAGTATTACAAGAGTAGGAAAAGTGAAAAAGAGACTAAATCCATTATGATTTTTTTTTAAAATCAAAAATCAAAAATTTATTATTATGCCTACTTAAGCTATGGATGACTTACCTTTAAAGGTGAAAAACTATAGGGTAGTCTTGACAAATTATCTCCATCAAATTCTTCAAAGTACCAGTTATGCTGAGAGAGAGATAGTACCTTCACGATTACAATATCTCCGAAAGTAAATAAACTAGCTGTAAAATAAGAGATAAGAAAAAATAATTTCTCACTGAAATTCCTCAGTATAATTGTGGAAATAGTACACCACCTAAAGAAAGATAATAGGAACTGCTTCAATAAGTGTTCTTTGAAAGGCGTCCTCGATGTCAATGAACCTAGCATCGGGATACTGCAACAAAAAATAATAACACAAATAACATAACATATTTATAAGAAATAACTATTTATAAATAACTGCATAAAGAAAGTTTAATGTTGGTTAACATACATTTTTTACGCAATCAGGATACATGCTCCTCATAAAGGAAACAACACCTTCATGTGACTTACAGATAGTTGCAGATTGATAGAAAGTTCTTCACCACTTCAAGAAATGGAACATTCCCAATTTCGGCCTGTTTTGTGTTCCAATCAAAGTAAGGGCACCCCACGTCAAATACAACTGACTCAAATTCCGATTAATTCTTTCACCGCATCGTGTCAACTTTAATGCAAAACATGTATCGCATGTTTCCGTCCCAAAATATGGGATTGCAACACATGTAATACGCAAAATGCTTGCAATTTGCATCACATAAAAACAATAATACGTGTATGTAAATGCTTTTTTAAGGGGGATTACAGAGAACATTTGCATACCTTAGAGACTCCAAATTATCTGCAGGCAAATATCTTGATTCAACCTCTAGTGGCATTAGATTGCTCGATTGAAGAAATAAGTTAATGGCAATTGAGTGTCTAGCTTTAGGACACTTCTTTGCAGCTGATTTTACAAGATCCATGAGTGCAAGAATATCTTTTTCAATCGCTATCGTCACATCAGCATGTTCTTGGAAATTGAATAAAGTAACATGATTTTCATTATCAATTGAAACTCCATGGAGTAAATTTCCATGGTACTTCTCATCTTTATGCAACATGCATAAAGTTCCAATAATATCACTACATTAAACAAAATTTAAAACAACAATTAGAATATGAACACTAAAAGCAATTTATAGAACAGGCGAAATAAAAATGTCTTGTATCGCAGTCACACAAGCAACAATAAATCAAACGGTAGGCTCCAAAAGACCGTGGCTCCTCTTTCCCTAAATAACACTGACTTGGGCAATAAGCGCCATGTTGGCACCCTCTCTTTGCCATGTTCCCAGCCGGTTGATTTATTGTTGCTTGTGTGACTGCGATATAAGATATTTTTATTTCACCTATTCTATAAATTGCTTTTAGTGTTCATATTCCAATTGTTGTTTGAATTTTGTTTTAGGTAGTGATATTATTGGAACTTTATGCATGTTGCATAAAGATGAGAAGTACCAATGAAATTTACTCCATGAAGTTTCAATTGATAATGAAAATCGTGTTACTTTATTCAATTTCCAAGAACATGCTGATGTGACGGTAGGGATTGAAAAATATATTCTTGCATTCGTGGATCTTGTAAAATCAGCTGCGAAGAGGTGTCCTAAAGCTAGACACTCAGTTGCCATGAACTTATTTCTTCAATTGAGGGATCTGATGCCACTAGAGGTTCAATCAAGATATTTTCCTGCAGATAATTTGGAGTCTCTAAGGTATGCAAATGTTGTCTGTAATCCCCAAAAATAAAGTATTTATATACACGTATTATTGTTTTTATGTGATGCAAATTGCAAGCATTTTGCGTATTACATGTATTGCAATCCCATATTTTGGGACGGAAACATGCGATACATGTTTTGCATTAAAGTTGACACGATACGGAGAAAGAATCAATCGGAATGTGAGTCAGTCGTATTTGATGTGGGGTGCCCTTACTTTGATTGGAACACAAAACAGGCAAAAATTGGGAATGCGTCATTTCTCGAGGTTGTGAGAACTTTCTATCGATCTACAAGTATCTATGAGTCACGTAAAGGTGTCGTTTCCTATATGAGGAACATGTATTCTGATTGTGTAAAAAATGTATGTTAACCAATATTAAACTTTCTTTATGCAGTTATTTATAAGTAGTTGTTTCTTATAAATATGTTATGTTATTTGTGTTATTATTTTCTGTTGTAGTATCCCGATGTTAGGTTCATTGACATCGAGGACGCCTTTCAAAGAATACTTCCTGAAGCAGTGCCTGCCTATTATCTTTTTTGGGGTGGTGTACTATTTCTACAATTGTACAAAGGAATTTCAGTGAGTATTATTTTTTCTTTGCTTTTATTTTACAGCTAGTTTATTTACTTTCGGAGATATTGTAATTGTGAATGTACTATCTGTCTCAGCATGACTAGTACTGTGAAGAATTTGATGGAGATAATTTGTAGAGACTAACCTATAGCTTTTCACCTGTAAAGGTAAGCCATCCATAACTTAAGTAGGTGTAATAATAAATCTTTGATTTTTCAAAAATCATAGTGGATTTAGTCACTTATTCATTTTTCCTACTCTTGTAATACTTATCAATGGTGCGTTGTTTGGTTGAGTAATGCTAATTGAAGTGGATTGTTGGGAATGATTGATTTTCAATATATATGTTTGCATTTGTGTATTAAATCTTGTGTGCCTTGTTTTGTTGTATGTGTTTTTGTTGCTTTCTTGTTTTGTTACTCTAAACTATTAGTTAGCTTGGGTAGTGGCCGGAGGTGGTGGGAGGTACGTTGATATGGTAAAAAATCTTTTTACAAAAAAGTAGGTGCTAGAAAAATAAATAAAAAAAAGTAGGTGTTAGAAAAATAAATAAATAAAGGTATAAACAAAGATTAAATACCATTATATTAAATTAAATAACTTACCAATCATTGCTTAATTTTGAAATCAAAAAAATAATAAAAACCAATATTTTTTTAAAATTTTTATTTATACGTAGGATATCCTGGGCTAACTTGAGTGCATCCAAAGTTTTAAAAAGCAATTGGAACCGTTATGTAATGCCGTTACGTAACGGTTGTGGTAGTGGCTGTCACTTGTTACAACCACTATAGCGGTGTGATAGAAATTTACAACCATAACGGCTGCAACCGTTAGATAAAGGCACTGAGCTTCTATATTTTAATTTTTGTTTTAATAAATTTTGCATGTAATATTAATACAATTTTCTCTTTTTATCTTCTAGTTGCATAGAACTTAAGTAAAAATCTTATCTATATATGTTTTGAATGTCCAATCTTCTAGTTCTATAAGATTTCATTACTTTTTCTCTTAATTATATTTGAATATTAACTTATATCTATTTCTCTTATGTTAAATTTATTGAACAAAATTTAGATTTTATGTTATGTATTTTTATATTATTATTTGTATTTTGAACTTATGTTTATGAGATTATTATACTAAATGCTAAATGCTTTTTCTTAACAAATTGGAAGTTATCCGTAAGTATAATTACTAAAGCAAAGAAAATTAAATAAATCCAACAATAGGAAAATTCTCCATAGCAAATTATAACAAATATAAAATGTGGTATATGTATGTATTGAATCTTGTTTTGAAACTAAACGAAAATACTAAAATGCATTTTGAACCTCACTGAATGTGATTTTGAAATAAAAACACGTGTATCAGTATGTTTTCCTAAAGTTGTGCGAAGAATTAAAAAATTCACAGTTCAAAGTACCCATGCTTCATAAGCTATAAAGTACATGTACGAGAGTACGTCAATGCGGTAAAATCTAACAAAAAAGTTCCTTATATTGGGTATGTTTGTGAGAAAGATATTTATTTTTTATTTGGAGTAATCCCAAATTTAGTTTAACGGTTTACTTTCTTAAGATCAAACCTATAATTCACATTTAATGCCAAAAGGAAAGGTATAAACCAAAATCAAATGTCATCATATTAAAATAACTTATAACACATAGCTTACTTTTAAAATTATGCAAAGCATAAAAATAAAAAATAAGTCCACCAAAATTAATTAACCTCTACATTAGAAGAAAATAATGTTTCGATTGAGCTAGGGTACAACTTGAGTAGATCTAGGTACGTATTTCTAGGTATGTCAAAAATTAATAAGAAAAAATTTAGATACGTATTTCGTGTACTCGGTATATATACAGAACGATCGCACGAATTACCAGTACCCAATAAGTACCCAGTACGGATACAACCTGTTTGTCAAAGTACCCATGCTTCATACGAGGTTGGCGTTCAGAAGATCCCTCCAAGATGGGGAAGTCAAATCGGTTGAGCCATTCTTTGGATTGCTCTCGAGCCACCCCATTCAAAACTAAGATGGCGGATTCCTTGGTCTGGAATGGCTCTTCGAATGGGGTCTTCTCATTGACATCGTTTTATCAAGGTATGAATGGGAAAAGGGAAGGTGTCTTTCCTTGGAAAGCTTTGTGGTGCACCAAGGCTCCTTCCAAGGTAGCTTCGTGGATCAGACAAAACAAGCCACCTTCTTAAAAGTGTCTATGCTTCTTAGGTGAATTTTTAATAGGTAGATGTAGAAACTTAACATTAGGGTTTTTTTTTTTTTTTCTTTTTTGTTCTAAAACAAAATGGTATTAGAAGCTAGACCAGAAAGAAAGGATCTAATTAGTTGCGAAAACGTAAACAAGAAAAACAAGATATATCTTCCTTATGAAATATTTCTATTGATGTTTGGGGAAAAACTTTCCACAATTCATTCAAGCCCTAGTCAATATTAACTTATGTGGAAAATGAAGTTGCTGAAGGATCACTACAAAATATTGCACCACATTTGATAGGTGCATATTGCCAGAAAACTCGTACAAAATTTCTGAATCTCTTAAGTGCAAAATGAATTTGATGAATCGTTGAAGCAATACTTAGCATTATTTATTTTATTTCTTTACTTTTAACCAAGATTGTTAAAATGGGGACCCTAGGTAGGATCGTTGGGAGGGACTTGTGGATTGGATCGTAGGATCGGATCATGGATCATAGAATCGGATCAAGGATCGTAAGAATCTATTTTTAATGTAAAATAAAATGATAAATTATCTATAATGATAATGTATGTTAAATAATTGTAAATCACTAAAGAAAAATGATTAATTTGATATAATGCATATTTTATGTTATCATAAATTCGAAGAGATGCTTGTAGAAAGAATTTATAGTCAAATTTCTTATATAGATATACATATATACATACATATATAAGAAATAAATAATAAGATTTTTTTTGGGTAGGATTAGGATCGTAGTTGAATCGGGATTGTAGTGCGATTCTACATGATTTTATGACTAGGATCGTAATCACTTTAAGATCCTACTAAATTTACGATCCTAGTGCGATCCGGATTGTTTAGCCCAACTAGAGTCTTGGGATCTTAAGATTCTACGATCTGGATCGGGATTCTGATAACCATGCTCAAGCCCCTCCCTTTCTCCCTCGCCCCACTTTCGCGACCCCCATCCCCTTCCCTTAATCCTTTGTCACCCCTTTCCCTTTTCTTACCCCCCTCCTCTCTCTCTCTCTCTCTCTCTCTCTCACACACACACACACATCGATGACCTCTATAGCAACACAATCCTAACCTAAAACAATCGTACAAATCAAAGCAAAGGAAAGTAATTTTTTAAATAAAATGGCCATGTAACTAACACAAAATCATATGCATATCATACATCTATGTATACATATATACATTTGGGTATCTATGTATTCATTTTCTTGATCAATTTGGAATTTGCATTTTGAATGGGAATGGGTGGGCCTGGGGTGTGACAGGGGAGGGACGGAGGGGGAAGGACTATGAGTGGCAGGAAAGGGAGAGGTAAGGACTAGAGTTATGGTAGGAGGCAGTGTTGGTGTTGGATGGAGGTGGAGAATTTGGTGGCTGAAGGTGGGTGTAGGGAGACATGAATTTTAGTGTTCTTATGTAATTCCACTCAAGGGTATAATGGTATTAAAAAAATTGAAAAAATATTAGATGTCCAAAGAACTTTTTGGGATGCATTTAGAAGCTGCCTTAACTTAGGGTAACGAATATAAACACGTGAAAAGAGAAGGGCTTGAAGTTTTATTAAAAGCACATGACTAGTTAGTACCAAATGGATTGCGATACGGTAAATATCAGCTGACATTACCTGGTATGTGCGAAATTTGTTGGAATCCACTGATAATAGCAGTAATGGTGTTGACCTGCCTTTGTACTATTTTGCCAAAGCAATACATATCGACTGGTATCAGTTGGTATGGTATGGGATAAAAAAAGCTGCTCATATTTAATGTTAGAATTGATGTATTATTGATTGATGTATGTTATTATGTTTACAATTCCTATATATAGATGAGAAGAATAGGTAGTAGGTGGAGTTGGTGAAGTGGAGTAGGTGAAGTGGGTGGAGTAGGTGTAGTGGAGTAGGTGAAGTGGGTGAAGTAGGCGATAGGTTTTAACAGCCCCCCGCAAACTCAAGGGGGATAGGAACTAACCAACTTGAGTTTGGAGAGAGTAACAAAACAAGAAAATAGACTAATACATAAAATAAAAGAGGATAGGAGACACTGTATTGTCGTGTCAGACCATTGGTGAAGACACTGGATGGGTGTGTCATAACGTTGTAGAGGACACTGGATGGGTGTGTCATAACGGTGTAGAGGACACTGGATGGTTGTGTCATAACGTTGTAGAGGACACTGGATGGTTGTGGCAGACCGTTGTAGCAGATAAAGTCTGGACAGTTGACGAGGTCACACCGGACCGATGGAGAAGCTAACCGGAATCAATGTCGGAACAGTTTATGGGGTCATGTCGGACCGTTGGAAGAGTCGCACCCTCAAAAGGTGTGCCCAATCTTTCAAAAAGCGTGCCATCAAAAGGCGTGCCCAATTTATAAAAAGGTGTGCCGGACATTATGGCGATGCGCGTGATTGGCATGCGCGCCCATGTTGTCGTCTAGCGCCGAGCGGCGCACGATACGCGTGGCTGCCTTGGCTATTTAACCAAGACAGAGGCTGAGGCTGAGGCTGAGGCTGAGACAAAAACTTGCTAAAAATCTTTGAAAAACTCTTCGTGTTCTGAGAGAGATACTCTGTAACACTCTGTTGCTCAGAAAATGGCCTCTTCTTCCCGTGGTCTGCTCACTCTCTTTCCAGACCTCAACGAGTCAACAAGAGAGATAACTGGTGCGGGGGCCCGTGAACCTCAACCAAACATCTCTGGTTTTGCTCCGTTGAACTTTCCGATGCGGTCGGTGGAGCAAAAAATGGCAGTGCAAACGGATATTGAGGCCAATCAGTATACATTGAAGTTATGCGTGGAGACCATAACTGCAGTCACAAACCTGTCGCACCGGCTTCAGAGTAGGACAAATGAGGTACAGCAGTTAAACGCCCAACTGGCTCTGCTCCAGCGCATGTATAAGGATGCGCGAGCAGAGATAAGTGTGCTAAAGGCGGAAAACAAGGAGCTGAAGCGGAAGGCTACCGTGATGTTCCGATTTGGAGGTCCGCCAAATGCTGTAGTGGAGGAGCAGGGTGGAGTGAACGTGTTCGGTGGCGTGGGAAACATGGAGACAACACCGACACCGTCAAGGGCCGCCCAGGACGGAGGCAAGAAGAAAAGACCGGCGGAATAGGCGAAGAAGTGAGGTCGGTGGGTGGCCGTCTGCAGAAAAGAAAACAAATCTTTTGGTGTTGTGTTTTGGTTTGTTGGTTTTTTTTTTTTTTTTTTTTTTTTTTTTTTTTTTGTGTGTAAAATTGTGATCGGGGTTGATCCTTGAGAGGAATAAAATATGGTTTGGTGTGCAAAACTAGATGGTATGAATGGAATTTGAAAAAGAGTAAAAAATAATGTGAAAGAAAAAGAAAGAAAGAAATAATAAAAATATATTTGAAATCAAAATGAAAGATGGGAGAAATAAGGAAAGTGGTTTGGAGAAAATAAATAAAAATAATGAATTTTGAAATCAAACGAAGGAGAGAGAGAGGAGACAAGCCCATGTGAGGGAAAGAGCGGTTTAAAGAAAGTGAGGGATGAATCTTTTTTTTTTTTTTTTGAAAGAAGAAAGATAAAATAAAATAAATAAAAAGTATAGTGGGATGCGTAATAATGAGTCTGGGGTGTGGTGTGGATGGATGGCTCTTAAAATAGGTGTGTGTATGGCCCTCTCCCTCCCTAACCCGAGAGAGAGAGAGTGAGGTGGCAGTGTGCTTTCTGATTCAGTTTCTTGGCTATGGAGATAGATCGTCAGAACATGAAGATCTACTGCGTAGAAGTAACTGCTTTGCCGGGAAAAGCTTTCGCTGGTGGTGGAGACTGCGGGGACGGCGGGGATCTACTGCGTCAGAACATGTAGGCTGCCGTGGCCGCCAGCAAAGGGTGGGACTGCGGGGAGATCTCGCCGGAGTTGCAAATAGTGGCCAGTTTTCCGATCAGTTCAGGGATTTCGAAGCTGTCGTTGGACACTGACGAATTGGAAGCCGCGGGAGATGAGACCTTTGAGCTCAGGGCAGACTCGAAGTTTGCGTACTGGTCCGTTGACTTATCCCATGTGGGATTGAGGAAACAATCCAAAGATTGCTCCGGCGAGCAATTCATCTCCTGGGATGAAAACAGAGACTGCCAGTTTTGCACCGGCGGTGGTTCGAAATGCACACCAGCACTGAGAAAGTACTCTTTGTCCATGGCAAACGATGGAATAGTATATGAATGAAGAAAAAGAGGGACTGGTATGTGTTTGTGGTATGTGTTGAAAAATTTCAGCGGGCAGCGAAGGCAAGGTTGTCGGCCGGCTGCCCGCCGGAAAGAAAGGAGTATAGGCCTAAATCTTATAGCTCTGATACCATGTTAGAATTGATGTATTATTGATTGATGTATGTTATTATGTTTACAATTCCTATATATAGAAGAGAAGAATAGGTAGTAGGTGGAGTAGGTGAAGTGGAGTAGGTGACGTGGGTGGAGTAGGTGTAGTGGAGTAGGTGAAGTGGGTGAAGTAGGTGATAGGTTTTAACATTTAACAATTATTAAAATTACTAAAATACCCCGAACGGTTAAGACTTAATATACTAAAAAACTGATCGACAACATATCAAGTTATTAAAATAAACACAAATAAAACTCCAAAAATTATTCAAAAACTTGCTTCATGATCCCTTAAACATGCTTTATGTGAAATTTCATATTTGCCATTTTTACTTCCTTCCATGTTCTTCATTACAATCATGATGACAAAATCTCACTCTGATAGAGGTAAACTTCTGAAAGTCATTTCATACCTTCATAATTCTTATCCACACCCCCATATCTCAAGGACCCTAGATGCCCCAAATTTCTAAACAACCACTTTCTTCTAGATATTATTGACCTCAGAGGAGTATCCCTGCAACCATTTACCATGCAAGGCTTTTTTATTCAACTTCGGGTCTTTAATGGCTAATCCTCATCCTTTATACCACTTAACGAGAGGTCTTTTGTCAACTTTTCTAGTCTTCTTTCTCCCAAGATAAGGAGAATAAAGTTGGACATAAATAAGTGAGGAAGCTAGACAACTTATTTTTTTTATAGGAGCCATATTCCTTCCCTTGTACTGTATTTTCCTTGTCATCAACTTCTTCCTAAACTCCCCACTATCGGATCCCACAGTACTTTGGTTAGCCTAGGGGAAAGCATTGGCAAGGTGAGATTTGAGCAAGAAGACAAATCTTTAAACTAATCATCTGATAGTGCTTTTCTGGTGATATTCATTTAGCTCAGGTTCCTTTACTGATTCTTGCCCAGCTACTAGCAAGAGATAAAGAACAAAGAGCATTGGACCATCCTATCAAAGAACACTCTGGTATTTCTCAGCTGAAAAAATAGGATGGCAGAAAGGTAATCATTCTATATGATGATAATGAAGAGCTAATAACACAGTTGCTACCTTCCACATAGGCAATGGAGGGTTTGGGGACAGCCAAGAATGATTACAGAACGCCGTCATCAACAGATCAGGAGTGTTGTGGACTTGCAGTGATTGGTAAAACCAGAGTATAGGATAGAGTCAGTAACTGATACTGAGAAGTTTTTGACTAACTTGGTAACAATCGAATATTGCACACTCGAGAGTTGGAGTCCTTTGGTGAAGTTGGGGTTGAATGAAATCACCAACGATGCACGACTTGGTTATCAATCCATTGCAACCCATCTTAGCGGAACTTCTACACTTCTCCCATGTTCTTGGTGACACAGGTGCTCGTTTGTCTACTCTAGCTGGGGCACAAAAACCAACAAAGAAGCTCACTAAGCTAAAGAAATGTTTGAATAGCCATGGTGTGTTTCTTCAAGAATCATAAAGATTGTTGTAATTCCTAAACCTGAACCAGGGTACTACAAGGCCGAATGTGCAGAAGATTTAAAGCAATTTTTATAGTCTAGGGAGCTGATGAGCTCGTGCATGGAGTGAATATTAGCTATGACGCTGTGCTGAGATGTATTTGGATAAAAACATTGCCTAGTTTTTACTTTAGTGTTCTTGGGGTGCTCAGCTTGTTCTTCTTCTATTGGAGGCTATGCAACTCTCAGAAGTCACTCCAAAGCATTCTGAATTCTTTCAAGGCACCATAAGGGACTCGGAATGTTGTGAACAAAGGAATAGTGACCCAAGTGTATGACTGGCTCTAGGGTTGAGCAATGTTGCTAGTGCAGGCCCTCTATCGAACATTCAGCTGATGATTATAATAATGTCATTCGTGCTTTCACCAGACCGAAGGGATAAGTTGCCTTAGCTCAATATTAAGGGTTGCTATTTTCACTGCAATTTTTCATAATATTTGTGACTTAAATGTATATCTGGCTAGTGCCTATTTTAATTGTAACTCAAAACTGCTATTATCCATCTTCATTGTATGGATGAACTCCACCAGTTTTACCTTGTTTGCTCACTTGCCCTGCCAAGTAAATTGCGGAGCCAGGAGCCAGGAGCCAGGATGATTTGTCTAGTCACGGTGCAAAACCTCACATTGAGAACCAACCATATGTAAAATTAAACTACAAATAAAATTATGTTTCCCAAATATTCACTGGGGCAAATTATATATATAAATATATAGAAATATAAATCAATAGGTGTTGCCAATTGAGTGTCAGGTCTAGTAAGAATGTATAGGGACTTTTCTTGAATGCGAATGTATAGGCACTTGACCCAAGCGATAAACCTTTGGTTTCCTGTGAAGAAGGGGGTTGAGCCGGTACTGGAACCATTCTCAAGTTGGGAATACTGGGTTTCATAATACTGATTGTAATGTTGAAACTCTTATGACTGGAAATCTACTTATATTTATATTTAAGGGTTTAGGTTTTAGGGAAAAATTTAAATGTATTTCTCTTCCTAAACCTTATATATATATATATATATATATTATTATTATTATTATTATTATTAAAAAAAAAAAAACACATTTACTGGTTATTGTGGGAAAAAAGTTCAAAGTCCATAAAACACAGATTTAGTTTGTGCAAAAAACTAAGGTTGTGTTTGAATAATGGTTTTGGATTGGGTAAGAATTTAGACAAAAAGAAAAGGTGAGATAAATATGAATGAAATAGTTTTTATTTTTTATTTCTCTTTCTAACGTCTTATCTAAAATTAATGATCTGAGCAGTTTGGTGTAAAGGTAAAATTTTCTGTATATGAGCGGTTTTGTGTAAATGTAAAATTTTCTGTATATTGGCATCACTGCTTGGTGTAAAGGTTTAAATCTCATATTTGGAGTCTAGATGGATGGAGTGCAAATTTATTTACATATATGTGAATAGTACACAATATTTCATTGGTCGAATCAATGTGATGGTCTCACCAAAAGTATAAACTGGAATAATGAATAATGATATATACATCAATTGGTATATTAATTAGTGTATTAACAAATGACGTGAGATAATTTTAGACGTTTTAGGTCTTTGTAATTTGTATAATAGATGGGGTCAGTGTTGAAATAACAATATCATGACATATGTTACACTAATTGGCATACCAATTAGTACGTGTAGTGCCACCGTTATTTATATTGTGTGAACAAATTCTCTCTCATATCTATGCTTTTGTAACTACGGCACAAAATTGCTGTTGATGTTGTAATAATGCACCAAGGATCCTCTAGAGTTTTTTTTCCCTAAAGTTTCCTAAAGTGGTGTGTTGTATGGGTGAGATTTAATACTAAAAAATTGATGTGACTTGTCATTAAATCTCAACCATACAACACACCACTCTAGGAAACTTTAGGAAAAAAAAACTCTAGAGGATCCTTACTCGTAATAATGAAGAAGTGAATGGTGAGTTTGATGTAGATAACAAGAAGCGTAAAACTCATGTTATCCTCGATTTTGAACAAAAAATAAAAGTATTTTTTGAAACCAAGTAATAATAGAAAATTGAATTTAAAGAAAAATTATATTGGAATCCAAGTAAGTTTTAACATACTTATGGGTGTTTTAACAAATGTGTCATAACGTGATTGATATAAATTATTGTAAAAAAAAAAAGAGCTCAAGACATAATTTTTTTTAAAAAAAATTTATTTAACTGTAGGTCCTGGTCCTAATCTTTTAAGGCCATAAGGGAATGCACTTTCAAATAGCTATTTGTTTAATTATTTATGGCGTTAAAACTTGAACATATGATAACTTTATATTCAGTAGTTTGTTTTGGATGAATTTTTTTTATTGCATGTATTTTTTTTTTTTTAGATCTATCCATCTAAAATTACCAATGCAAGTTTTTGAGCATTTATTTTTGAAAAAATGCCAGTTTCCAGCGGGTACCAAGTGATCGTCACATCAGTCTGTTTGATTTCTGGATTTTGAAGAGAAAAATTGTGGGTTTGTGAGTTATTGCTTGATTACAAGTTTCCAAACCCTCTGTTATGAATCAAAATAAATCAACTGTTGAATAACCATGTGACCATTACATTGGTATCAGAAATTTAACACAAATAGTGATTACAATGACCGATTTGAATAAGCAAAAAATTTGGACAGATAAGAACAAAAAATATTAAGATGGATAAACAAAAATATTAGCATAGATAAATTTGATTTGGAGAGATAAGCACAAGAATGACAGGTCAAAAAACTACTAGAATTTCTGATTCATTTGGGTACAAAATTTGACTGGGAATTAAACAGAGTGCATTCAATATTATTTTAGTTTCAACAATCTACTTTTTTTAAATGGAAAGTCAGAAATAGCATAACCGGAAATCTTATAACTGAAGCATTTGCATGATTAATTGTTCAAATTATTTAAGTGCCCCGTATCACAGGGATGTTTTGATTTTGTAACTCACAACAGTAAACTTGAATCCAACTGAGGGCTCTTATCCACTAGCAAATTTAAAATAATTTAGACAATTTGGACAGATAGGTTAAAATAATTTAGACATCAGATAGATTAAAAATATTGGGACATAATTTGAGTAGATAAATTCAAATAATTTTGCTCACTTGGTTTTCATGTGGATATTTGATTGTCTTCCTTTCTAGATTATTAACTTAAAATGGAGAACCATTATATTCTTTGTAATTATCACCTTACAACAATTACAAGATATCACAACAATCTGACTTGCAGGATGTATGCAAAGTAAAACATAGTAGTGATTTATTTCCGGTTTAGTTGATGTACCTTAATGGAGGCTATTTAGTTTTTGGAAATTCAAAAAAAAAGTGTCTAGATTTATAATGAATATTTTTTTGGCATGATATTGAGAAAACCTAATTTGTTTGGCAAATATTTCCTCAGTCTCATTTTTTCCTAACTTCAAAATATTCTATGCAGTGCCATTATCGAAACATTACCTTCACAAAAATGATAAATGAAATTCTCCATGGTCCAAGAACCATATCTTTTTGTTTGCAACTAAAGACCAAAACCTGGGAGGTGAGATTTTTTTTTATTTTTTTTTCCCTTCTTCTCTAGAACCCTAAGAGCCTATTATATATGTCTTACACAAACGCTCTTCCCTCCACAATAGTCCGTGTCGAAAAATTTAGCCTCTAGTTAGGCGTTGAGATCAAGGGTTGTGCGAACATTTTGCCATAAAGATTTCAAACATATATACGAGGCTACAAACTTAAATGCCATAAAGATTTTAAATATATCTAATCATATGATCACTTACTAGCATAAATTGTGCAACCTTAGATGTTTGTCAACTTGCTTAATTTGCACCTTAGTCAGCCTGCTTAGAAAAGAGTCAGGAAAACTTTGCACACACAAGAAATTTCTACACAGAGAAACATTTTCTAGAGAGAAGCTCTTGGATTCACTTGGTTTAAACATTGATACTCCCTCTATACTTTCTTTGGATGATTTGGCTAAATGAGGCCTCCCCTTTATATAGGAGGCTAGCCTTCTAAAATTATTCTAGAATGTACAATTAATGTAGTGTATGAAATTCTCTTGGAACCTTCCACCACCTTATTAGAACTATCTATAATCTATTCTAAAGTGTTTAATATAAGTTCTAAAGTGATGTATTATATTCTTGCATTTTCTCAAACCTTCTGGGAGGTACCGGATTCTTTCGTTAGCCTCAAATATCTCAACTCTCCTCTGGTGGGAATGTTGTGTAGGCAACTTAGTGAGTGTGGTGATATGCTCCAAACAAATGATTAGCTACAGCCCTTTTTACTTATAGAAAATTTATTAATATAAATAAATTAGCGGATTGCAGCGTGTGTAATTGAAAAAAACATAATAGTATAAGAATAATTATAAAGAAATCAACTATAGAGATATTTTGGGAAAATCCAAAATATGAGACACAAACTTGCTAGTGTCTTCACTTTATATATTAAAATAAATAAATAGATAGATAAATTTGCTAGAGTCAGTTTATGAACTAATTACCAAAGCTTTGCTTGGACAACATTAAAAGTCGAGAAATATTATTTTGTCCGCCAAATTTTCACGCATTTTTCAATCTGATCCTTAGACTTTGTATAATACGAATTTGCCCCCCAAACTTTCAAAATTTTGATCAATTTGGCTACTGCCGTCACATTTCATTTACAATCAAACAGATTACAATCAAACAGAACTTGCTAACATAGCACCAAATTTTATTTACCCCCAAATTATATCTTAGAAATCAATTAGCCTCCCAAATATAAAAAATTAAATATAAATATTTAATAAATGATTTTTTATCTCAATAATGAAAAAATTAATATTAAATTAATATATGCTTTGCAATATATATATATATATATATACATATAAATCCTCATTTAGAATTATCTGGAAACTATAAAGTATGGATACTTCGACAAACATATCGTACTTGTATTGGGTACTTATCGACGTATGATATTTTTGCATATGTACTTTGTGGTACTTTAATCGAAATAATATTTTCTTCTACTTCAGAGATAAAATTCTTTTTACTAGACTCTTTTTTTTTTTCATTTAAGATTTATGCTTAGTATGATTTTAAAATTAAGTTATGGTTTGTAAGTTATTTAATATAATGACATTTAATTTTGGTTTATCTTATACCTGTACTGTTGGCAATAAATATCAATTGTATGTTGGATCTCGACAAATTAAACTATTAATCAATTTTTATATTACTCTAAATTAAAAATAAATATTTTTTTTACAAATGTATCAAGCCGTATTTGTACCCTACTTTTTTTGGATTTTATTGTATCGACGTGCTCGTATTGTACTAGTACCAGTACTCATACCCCTTCTTGTGCTTCATAAGTCTCAAATTATCTTGAGTTGGTCCTGGAGAAACTTATTGAGCTGAAAATTTATTGGCTACTCTATGTGTGTGCGCATGCGCAATTGTAACTAGTTTATTCCCCAAATTAATTTTAACAGAATTGATCGACTAATAGTAATTTCAAAATTGAATGGGAAAAATTTTTTAAAATTCAATTATTGTCTAAAGAATACTCAACAAGACTAATGCTCAATTTTTTATTTAATTTTTTCATTTTTGAGATAAAAATTTATTAATTAAATATTATTATTATTATTTTTAATATTTGGAGGGCTAATAGATTTTTAAGGTATAATTTGGAGGGTAAAATAAAATTCATTCCAAATGAAATTTGGTGTCACGTCAATAAATTCAATATAATTGTAAACAGAATCTGATGGTAGGAGTCAAATTGATATTATATGAAATGTGGAGGTCAAATTGAAAAACGCTTAAAAGTGTGAGGGGCCAAATGATATTTCATCTTACAAGTCAACATGCCAGTTTCACCCAATCCCACCCTAACTGCAAGGTATTGGGTGTTATCGAGAGATAGGTAGGGTTGGATGTAGGTTGAGTTTCAGATAAAATTGTGAGTTACGGGCGTGCGGGTTACACTCAATCCGCCCGCATTATTAAATAAATAAAAATTCTCTAACCTCCTACATGGGTTATTCATTTTCTCCAACCTTTTTATCTCAACTTCATTATCTTTTCCCACTTATATGAAGTCTTTGTGCCTATAAGTACTAAAAAAACAATGTGCTATGCAAAGAAATGAAAACTTAAGACCAAATAATGTTTGTTTATATATATATATATATATATGTATATTTAAGTACCTGTGGTTGTTCCACATAATAAATAAAATAAATAAATAAAAAAGAAAGAAAGAATACTTGAACAATTCTTAACGCTTATAAAAGTGTGTTCATCCTATCAATTTCCTTTAAGCAATAAGCAATGTATTAATTATTTGTAAATTTACAAATAAAAATTGCTTGAAAGTAAAGCGCAAGTTTGACTTGTTTAGTAATCGAACAAGTTTGAATGAGCTACAAATTATTGAGCTTCATGAATAGCTCGATTATTATTATTATTATTATTATTATTATTATTATTATTATTATTATTATTATTATTATTATTATTATTGTGGTTATAATAAAATGTCAATCCGCACAACCAAATGCACCCACCTGTACACCCGATTGACCCCTCACACAAATCGCAAACCGCATTGCGGGCGGTTGTAGGTCCAATTTTTTCAACCCGCATGGTTGCTATAGTGACTTGGGTTAAGACTCGACTCTTTTATATTCTTTGATTCGGGATCTGGTACTTATTGTTGTTGTTTATACTCCTTTTTGTCTTCTTGTTAATTGGGATTGGCTGTTTGGAGTTGTTAGATTTGGTTTTGAACAGATTGGGAGTTAGTGTTTTAAATGAATTTTGTCTTGTAGAGTTCACTCCAGCTGTCATTTCTTCGCTCGAGCAGTCTTTCCTTTCTCCCAGAATTTGTGTTTTCAAGTCTGAACTTCTAAGAGGGGGGCATTCTTCACTCGAGCGATTTGTTCAGTAGGATTGATGTTCTAGGAGTTTGGTTTATTCGCTCGAGCGATCTGTGCGTATAAAGGTACGGGGAAAAGAGGTTTTTTTTTTTTACATATTGATTTTTCTATCTCTAAAAGCTCTCTAGCCAATATCTCTCTCTCTCTCTCTCTCTCTCTCTCTCTCTCTCTCTTTAAAATTTCACACAAATCTTCCCATACACCCTAATCCGCTAATCTCACCATCCTGGTGTTTTAGGATAAAGTGTAGAGCTCGTAGAGGTAAACGTTTTAATCGGAGAAGTTCAAGCTTTGGTCTCCGTCAAATTTTTGGAAATTATTCATATTCTCTTCATACCTTGATATAGGGATTTCTTTAGCATCTTGTATGGTATTTAATCTTATTATGTGTTTCTTGAAAAGAGTAGTTTTTTGGGAGTTGTGAATTTGATTTAGGATTTGATTTGGGTTGATTTTAGGAGTATAAAAGAGGGATTTTCAAATGAGTTCATAAGAAATGCTGTGGGAATAATTGTATTGATGAATTGAGTTGAAATCTTGAAAATCTCTATTCTAAATGAATTTTTAAAGGAAACAGATATTTTGTTAGAAAATCTTAGAAATCATTGTTTTTGAATATGGATATGAATGATGGGGATATGTTTGGACTCTTGTTGAGTTGGAAAGTGGAATGAAATATGTATTGTTATTCTTATATTGAAATTTCGAAGTTTCTTTCTGTTAGTTATAATTTATTTCTTGTATAAAGATATTTGTTTTGGGCTATTAGTGGATGATAGCTTTGATTATTGTAGAAATTGCATGAGGATTAGGTTAATTGAAACCAACTACTCATACATTTTGCATTGAATATCGTTTCATATTTATACATTGAAAATGTATCGTTTGAAAAAAAAAATTAGTGAATACCTTGGTGAGTCTGGTTAGGAAATGTGGTTGTGGTATTATCTATGTTGGCCTGCGTATCCTTGGTGAAAGTCTAGGAACCCGTGCAGTTAGGTGTTGATCCTTCCGATTAGTGCCGGTAAAATGGCTTTGATAGTGGTTGTATAGCCTATTGGCAGATACATACCTAGAGATTCCCAGTATTGTGTATCAACTACCCTGTTTTTTGATTTAAAAGTATCGGTTTATGAATTGATTTATAAACATGGCATTGTATCATTTTGAAAGAGGAAAATACAACATTTTGGTAAATGGCATTCATGTGCATTCACCATATGACTCTGTTAAGCATCATGCGGTGTATTAAAATAATCTCTACTGGGTTTTAGCTCACTCTATGTGGAAACCAACTTTCAGGTACTGATGGTATGCCTCCGCTAAGAACTTAGCATGGGAGGATCTTAGAGTTGAAAGCTCATTTATTTGTGTTGTAAATATCTTTTGTACAAACCCCGACTTTTTATTTGTATTGGGCTTAACCCACTTTTATTATAACCAAGTATCGTCTTAGAAATATATAACCCTTTGGACAAGAACTTCTCCTTTCTTCTTTGTCCTATGTATATCCATCACATGCTGTATATTCATAGCTTCGGGTCAATGAATGTGTTAATGCATGTGATGTCACCTTTGTACTACATTAAAAGAATTAATGAAAGAGAATGTTTTGCTAATATTGTCTTAATGAATGGGCTATGAGGTTATCTATAATTATAATTATAATTTTGGGGTGTTACAGTTGCGGGTTGTTAATCATATTGTTTAATTTTGATGATGTCTAAAAGATTATTTGAAAAATTCGAATTTTTTTTATACATACTCTATATTATTTGACACAAAATATAATCTGTTTAAAATATAGGTTGTATGATATATTTGTTAAAAATATTATTTAAATGGAAATTTTTTGAAAATATCACTATTCACTTTTTGGCAAATTTAAAATTGATTAGTTATATTATTTTGACAAAATTGATTGATTGGTTGACTGGTCACTATTCACTTTTTGTCAAAATTAAAATTGATTAATCTTTTTTTTTTTTTACAAATGTGATATTAATGAATTATTTCTTTTTGATATACTCACATGGGAAGTTTGGTTATTTTTATTTTATTTAAGTGTATTTATAATCTCTTCAATAATTACAAAACTTTTAAGAGGGGTATATATATATATTATCTGATATGTATATATATATATATATATGAGTGTGAATTGAATTTTATACTCAAAATTATGATGACTTGCCTGCAAAAGTGAACAAAGAAAATGTGTAATGTTTGACAAAGAAAAAAGTGGACAAAGAAAATGTGTAAAAGTTGGACAAAGGAAAAGTGGACTAAGAAAAAAAAAAAGATATGCTGTCGAGAAGCGTCTTGTCTTCCAACAAGTATATTTTTTGGTATAAATAAAAGTGTTGTGTATGGAGAAAAATCAAGAACTTGAAGAGAAAAAATTCTGTGTGCTTCAAAATTTTGAGTATTATATTTTGCTCTTTCACTTTCAGATCTAAGTGTAACCTTTGTTCTTACACTTTCATATCTACTATTTGTGAGAGAATTATTGTAAAAGAGGGTTTAAGTACTACTTATTTTTTTCATTATTTTTGTGAGAGATTTTTGTAAGGGTGAGACATTTATTGTTGAGTGAGGCTCAATCGATAAGAGTAAATCTTGTGCAAAATTCACAAGCTTGGTGAAAACTTGGTGGTTTATTAATTTATTTTGATAGTAAAGAAATTCTCAAGGAGGTTCCTTGAGGAGTGGACGTAGGCCTGACGAGTCGAACCACTATAAATCTCAGTGTTTGATTTTCTCTCCCTATCTCTCTTATTTTTCATTTTGATAATTATTATTCTATTTTTTATTGGAGAATTGACCCATAAATCCTAAAATGTGAAATTGTAATCTAATCAGTCCCATATTTAATTTCGTACAGCCAAAGGTCCCATTCTTTGGTGGTTGACAGTTTTGCCCATTTATGTATTATATTTGTTTTATGATATTATGTTTGAATGATGTATGTGTACGTAACGTTTGAAAAAAGCGTACTATAGAGGTTTATGGGTTTAATAGTGTATGTTGGGTGATTCACATTTTGATGACTCACATCTTGTTGGCCCACATCATTTTGCAAACCCACATTTTGATGGACCACATTATTTTGCAAACCCACATTTTGATGGACTATATCAGTTTTCAAAACCAGCCTCTGAAGCCCCACATTCTGACCATTTTGTGAAGTGCCAGCACCTCAAATTTGAATTGTGATCCCCCACAACCTAGGAATTCGGTGGCTAACATGATGTGGTGAGACTGGTCTAGGGTTTTCCAATGAAATTGTTGCACTGTTATGACGCTGCTGTTTTGGGCGTAGATATGTCAGATTGGAGTTTCCAAATCAGCAGTGCATTTTGTTTATGCTTTCCGCAAACACGTATCAAAGACATCGATTTTTTTGTGGGGTGTAACCATCGCAACGTTATACATGTGTTTACACACCGCCGACATCGCGAACACATGTCAACGTTTACTCCCCCAAACTAAATCCATTAACATAACGAATAAATAACCAACAACATTACCGTTGCCGCAATCCAAGAACACAACACCATGGCCTTCAACGTTGAAGCAGATAGCTAACTACACCACTACACAACGCGCACGCCTTAACCCCCCCTCCCACGCAGCATTCAAATACTAATGACCCTCATCATCCCTAAAAATCTAGCCATATATGATCTTCCCATATAGTGCACACCGAGATCAACGTAATCAAGAGAATTCAAACACCCTTCCAAAAAACGTTTCCAGCCACAAAAAAAGAAAAAAGAAAAAGAAAGGGTACATTAGTCACAAAATCCATTCTATAACCATATAGTGGGACCCTTCGGGTCACGTTACCAAAAAATCAGGACTTTGATGTGTATTAATATAAAAAGAGGATCTGTTAGCCTAAAACTCTCCCAAATGGGAGTTTCCAATAATTTCTCCTTTTTTATTTGTTAAATTTCTGAATATTGTGTTTATAAATTTTAATATTGTAAATTTTTTTTAAATAACCCAATTCACCGCCCCTCTCTTGGGTTGCCTACCTAGGACAACAATTGGTATCAGAGCCTAGACTCTAGTCTGTGTGACTTAACCGTCTTAGAGGAGATTATGGCAACCACTAGTTATTTCTTACCTGAGGGACAAGCATCCAATAGGCCACCACTATTTAGCGGCACAAATTTTAGCTATTGGAAAACTAGGATGACCATACATGTTCAATCTAATGATTATGAATGTTGAAAAATTATTTGCAATGGTTCAAAAATTCCTACCAAAACCGTAGATGGACTTAGGGTTCCCAAACCTGAAGATGAGTGGAATGAATCAGATACTAGAATGACCCAAATTAATGTCAAAGCCACAAACACGTTGTACTGTGCCTTAGATGCCAACGAGTTCAACAGAATTTTCACATGTAAAACCGCAAAAGAAATTTGGGATAAAATTATAGTGACTCATGAGGGAACCGAACAAGTTAAAGAATCTAGAATCAGTTTGCTGGTCTATAATTATGAACTCTTTAAAATGAAGCCTGATGAAACTATTCTTCAAATGTTTACTCGCTTTACTGATATTGTTAATGGTTTAACTTCTTTTGGCAAAATATATACTAATGCTGAAATTGTAAGAAAAGTGCTTAGGTCATTGCCAAAAAGTTGGGAGACAAAAGTCATTGCCATTATCGAAGCCAAGGATTTATCAAAGCTAAGTCTAGATAAATTAATGGGATCTCTCTTAACTCATGAGCTCATAATGCAAAAAGAAAAAGAAGAGGAGGACAACAACAAGAAGAAAGGAATAGCCTTCAAATCCACCTCCAAACATCAAGAGGATGAGGAAGATGATTCGTATGATGATGAGGAAATAACATTCATCACTAGGAAGTTCAAAAGGTTTGTGAAAAAGAAACAAGGTGTGCGAAAATTTTTCAGAAAAGATTTCAATAATAGGGATTTTCAAAAGGGAGAAAATCACAAAAAATTTAAAGTTACTTGCTACGAATGTAACAAACATGGACACTATAAATCAGAATGTTCGGAACTTAAGAAACAATTTAAGAAGGACAAGAAGAAAGCCATGATTGCAGCATAGGGAGAAGATAGTGATGAAAGCGACTCAGAAACCGAAATTTGCAAAAAAGAGGTTGCTAACCTATGCTTAATGGTAGTTAGAAACGAAGATGAGGTAAATGAAAAATCTGTTACATTTAATTAATTACAATCAGCTTTTGATGAATTATATGCTGAATTTATAAAGCATAGTTTGAAAAGTAACTGTCAAAAGAAAATGAATCCTTTATTTCCAAAATAAATGATTTAGAAAATGAAACCATGAAAATGGAAAAGGAAAATAATATTTTAACTCGAAAAGAGTCTTCAATTTCTGAAAAAATATTAGTTGCATTGCAAGAAGAAAATAAGTCTTTAAAAATGAGCAAATTGTTTTGAAAGAAAATATCGAAGACTTAAAAAATACTCTTTCCAAATTCACTCAAGGTAGAGAGGCTTTAGATAAAATTCTTAAAAATCAAAATTGTAGTTTTGGTAGAGCCGGAATTGGATATAAACCTTTTTTAAAAGTAAAAACTGTCAAAAATGGTTTTGTGCATGCATCTTCTAATCGCTCTCATCTCACATGTCATTTTTGTGGTACAAAATGTTATATTTCACCTTCATGTCCCGTTAAAAGAAATCATTTTGCTAAAATAAAAAAAAATGTGGGTCCCTAAGGACATTTCAAGAGTGTCAAATTCTAACTTTTATGGACCCAATAAAATATGAGTACCAATAGAAAAATCAAATTTTTGTAGGTATGTTTCAAGACAAAATCTAGTAACTATAGATCGTATCTCGACAGTGCATGTTCGAGGCACATGACCGGAAATAAATCTATGTTCGCCAAACTTCAACCAAAGGATGGAGGATATGTGACTTTCGGCAACAATAGCAAGGGTAAAATCATAGGTGTAGGTAGTATCGGTAAAGATCCTTCTCCTATTATTGAAAATGTTTTACTTGTTGAAGGTTTAAAACGTAACTTGCTTAGTATTAGTCAATCATGTGATAAAGGATATAGAGTTATTTTTTAGAAAACTCATTGAATTATTGAAAACACCCTAAAAACAAAACTTTATTTGTAGTTGATAGACATGAGAATGTATATATGTTTGATTTACATGATTTGTCTTCTCATTTTAACATTAAATGTTTATCTGCTATAAATGATAATGGTTGGATTTGGCATAGAAGATTAGAACATGGTCATTTTGATTTAATTTTCAAACTTTCAAAAAATGAGTTAGTCATTGGCTTATCAAAAATTGTTTTAAAATAGACAAACTTTGTGATGCATGTCAATTTGGAAAACAAACTAGAATTTCTTTTAAATCCAAAAATATCATTTCTACTGCTAAACCACTTCAACTCTTGCATATTGATTTATTCGGACCATCTAGAACATTAAGTTTAGGAGAAAAATCATATGCACTTATTTGTATTGATGATTATACTAGATATACATGGGTATTATTTTTAACACACAAAAATGAAACTTTTTATAATTTCTCAAGACTTTTAAAAGAATTCAAAATGAAAAAAATCTTAATATTTGTAATATTAGAAGTGATCATGATAGAGAATTTGAAAATGATGATTTTGTTATGTTTTGTGATGAGTTTGGAATTAATCATAACTTTTTTGCCCCTAGAACTCCTCAACGAAATGGTGTAGTTGAAAGAAAAAATAAAACTCTTGAAGAAATGGTCCGTACTATGCTTTGTGAAAATAATTTGCCTAAATATTTCGGGGCGGAAACTGTTAACACTGCATGTTATGTTGTAAACCGAGTTATGATTAGATCTATTCTTCAGAAAACCCCTTATGAAATTTGGAAAGGTAGAAAACCTAATATTAGTCACTTGCGTGCATTTGGTTGTAAATGCTTTGTATTGAATAACAATAAAGATAACTTAAGAAAATTTAATGCTAAATCGGATGAAGTTATATTTTTTGGGTATTCAATTTCCAGTAAAGCCTATAAAGTATTCAATAAAAGAACTCTACTTGTTGAAGAATTTGTGCATGTTGTTTTTGATGAATCTAACAACATTATTTTCAAGAATCTTGTAAGTAATGACATTGTAGAAAAACAACCAAGCATGGAGAACATTTATATAAAAGAAAATAAAGAAAATCCATTACGCGAACATGAAGAAGAAATGACAATGAAAAAATTTCAAGAAATATATGCTCTTCTAGAAAACGACTCAAATTTACCAAAAGAATAGAAGTATGCTCATGGCTACCCCAAAGACCTCATCATAGGTGATGCGGCGGAAGGTATAAAAACTCGTTCCTTTATTAGAAATGTTTGTGGTAACTTAGCGTTCATTTCACAAATTGAACCAAAATCGTTTTTAGAAGCTGAAAATGATGAAAACTGAATTTTAGCAATGCAAGAAGAATTAAATCAATTTAAAAGGAATGAAATTTGGTTTTTAACTCCTCGACCTAAGGATCATCCCGTTATTGGTACAAAATGGATTTTTCGAAATAAAATGGATGAATCCGAAGTTGTTACTAGAAATAAAGCTAGATTAGTAGCTCAAGGTTATAATCAAGAAGAGGGCATTGATTTTGATGAAACTTTTGCACTAGTTGCTAGACTTGAAGCTATTAGAATGTTACTTGCTTTTGCATGTTTTAAAGATTTTAAATTATATCAAATGGATGTTAAAAGTGCTTTTTTAAATGGGTACATTTCGGAGGAAGTTTATATTGAAAATGTTTTTAAATTTTTAAAAGCCATATATGGCTTAAAACATGCTCCTAGAGCTTGGTATGAAAGATTGAGTAATTTTCTACTTAACAAAGGTTTTTGTAGAGGAAAAATTGATACAACACTTTTTATAAAAATAAAAAAGGAAGATATACTAATTGTTCAAATTTATGTTGATGATATCATTTTTTGTGCTACTAATGAAAATTTGTATAAAGAGTTTGCTAAAGATATGCAGGGTGAAATTGAAATGAGTATGATGGGGGAATTAAATTACTTCCTTAGTCTACAAATTAAACAAAGTAATAATGGGATTCATTTAAATCAAACGAAATATATCAAGGATCTACTCAAAAGGTTTGAAATGGAATCATCAAAGCCAGCAGCAACTCCAATAAGCACATCAATAAAAATCGACAAAGATGAGCAAGGTAAAACTGTAGATGAAAAGAAATATCCAGGCATGATTGGTTCTCTACTCTATCTTACTGCAAGTAGACTCGATATAA
Source organism: Camellia sinensis (assembly GCF_055761805.1). Classification (NCBI taxonomy): domain Eukaryota; kingdom Viridiplantae; phylum Streptophyta; class Magnoliopsida; order Ericales; family Theaceae; genus Camellia; species Camellia sinensis. The sequence goes on from NC_138966.1 coordinate 106,219,763, forward strand.
TGTTTAGTGTTTGTATGTACGCACGTTTTCAATCCGCACCGAAATAGTTACACATCAACGCAATCAAACGTATTTTCAAATATCTTGTTGGCATTCCAAATTTGAGATTATGGTATCCTAAGGGAACCACCATTGAACTTTTTGGTTACTCAGATGCCGACTTTACGGGATATAGACTTGACCGAAAAAGCACCAGTGGCACTTGTCATTTTCTTGGACACTCACTCACTTCTTGGTTTTGCAAAAAACAAAACTCAGTGGCTCTGTTAACTGCTGAAGTAGAATACATTATCGCCGCTAGGTGTTATGCACAATTGCTCAACAACTTCAAGATTTTGGACTTCGCTATGATCATATTCCTATAAAATGTGACAATACAAGTGCCATTAACCTTTCAAAAAATCCTATTCAGCACTCACGCACTAAACACATTGAAATAAGGCATCATTTTCTAAGAGATCATGTACTCAAAGGTGATATTGAACTTGAATTTGTGCTTACAAATTGTCAATTAGCTGACATATTTACCGAGCCTCTAAATGAAGAACAATTTTATTATATTAGAATTGAGCTTGGTATCATGAATACTCCAATATAATGTTTATATTAAATTTTTTTTTGTAAATAATTAAATAAAATAACTATAGTAATAATAATTATCATTATAAATAATAATAAAAAAAATTATATACATATATATATATATATATTCTCTCTCTCTCACCTCCTCTCTCCCTTACTCTCTATTTTCTCTCTCTTGCTCTCTCGCTCTCACTTTTTTCCTCTCATCCTCAGCCGATACCATCCTCATCCTCACCATCGTCTATAACCAGCTCCACCATCCACAACATCATCCATCACTTTCGTCACTACCATCATTCACCCAAATCCCTCACCAATCTATCGAGATCCATCACTACTCTACCCAAAATTTGCATCACCATCATTACCGATTCATCAAGTTTCATCACCGATCCATCAAGATCTGTGACTAATCCATCAAGATCCATTGTCGATCTACAAAAATTTGTCACTGATCTACACGATTTTCTCCTTTTGCACTATGTTATATTTTTTTACTTGTTGTATGTGCTCCAAACTCTCTTAGATTTAATAATGATTGCTTCTACCTTGTCTGAAGAAATTGTTTTTATTTTTATTTTCTCCTTTTATGCTAGTGCACTTGGTGTAGTTGTTTATGGCCAGATCTTAATAGCCCTTGGTATTATAGATTGGTAATTTATTTCTTCATAATTTATATAATTTTTAGTGCATTAATTTAGGAGGAGACTCATATATTTTGATATTAACAATTATTATAAAAAAATAAAAAAATAAAAAAATAAAAAAATTAATAAATAAATAAAAAGGACGTGTGTATATTCTGTGTATAATTTTAGAGGGAGTATATATATTTCCTTATTTGCACCACTTATCTGCACCACCAATTTTTTTTTTTTGCAAAGACAAAATTTATATAAATAAAAAAAAGGAAAAAAAAGAGAGAGGAGAAATACTTGCAATTTTATTTCAGAAAGAGAAAATATTACTCGATTACATGTAAGTTTTCAAAAGGCTTCACAGATTTTTTCCGTTTCACTTCTCTCAACAATTTTTCATGAGCCTCTTGTACATGCCTCTCTCTATTTTCGCCTTCTGTGAGTCTTGGCATTATAACCGTTGCACAATATTGCACCGTATTCTCCAACTGTGCATTTTTCCTTTTTAGCTCATTCTTCTTCTTGCACATATTAACCAGTTGTTATTTTAACAAGCACACCTCATCTCTCCATTGTTGATACTCTTGCTTGTAATCGTTGCGCCATATTGAAAACTACAGTCATTGCTTGTGAACTAAGAGCCAGAGTGTTATTAATAGCATCGATATCATTTCGATTACCAATAATACTAGGACCCTCATTTACAGGAATAGCATGTGCCTGCACCACTGGTACCCTCTTGTGGGGACATATTTTTTGGATAGCAACACATGGCCAAGGTGGCACCGAAGTGCCAGCTGAGGTGCCACGTGTCCTTGACTTGATGTCGAGGTAATTTCGGCTAGGCCGAGGTTATTTGCGGAGATACCGAAATCCAAGATGAGCGGATAAGTTACAAGAGTCCTAGAATGAGGGAGGACTTCAGCCTGGGTAAGGATAAAGCTCTTAGGGAGTTTATCTTTATCTATTTAAGAGTCCTGGATAGGCATTGAGCCAGAGTCCATTGAAGTTAGGCTTCTATAGGGATCAAGTCAATGTTGGATATAAAAGTAAGGCACTCTCGTGGGTCTAAGGTACGCTTTTTGTATTCTGAATAGTGAGTTAAGCACTTTTGCTATCTTGGAGAGATAACTGACTTGATCGTCGGAGTGCCCCCGGGTGGACGAACCACCGCCAGAGTCTTTATGTTTCTGTAATAGGTCGTTTGGGCACAATCTATTCTGCCAGTGTTCTCCAGCTGAGTACCTGTTTGGCAGTGTGGTTAGAAAATAGCACACACAATTTGGCGCCGTCTGTGGGAAAGAAAGAATAATAGATAGCCAACGACGGATAGAAAGAAAAGGTTAGGGACGACATCCCTACTGGGAGTGGTAAGCACATTGACCCTAATGTGGAGGAGGATAACTGCAACGAAGAAACTCGGGATCAGAATCCCGGAGAGAAAGACGTCGGTAAGGAGGGTGATATACCAAAGAAGTCAGACAGGGGCGGGTATTATAACGAGGACGACCTTCAGGTATGGAAGGATAGATGCCTACAGAGGGACGGCGAGATGAAGGGACGGGCGAACAAATTGGTGGACCTGTAGTCGGTTGTCAATTTCATGATGCAGAACAACGTCATACAGCCACCGTTCCCGTTACAAGACACGTCGATTCTAAAAGCCAACAACAATGCCCAGAATGGAGGGCAGAAAACAGTCCCTACAGTCCCCCAGCACACCAGGACCAAGGAACACTCTCACCGGCCTTCAAGAGAGGTCGGGCGAGGAGAGTCGAGAAGGGGAGATTCTCGGAGGACGCATCGTACCAAGGAAGCTGGCCCCAAAGAACATCGGCATGTTCAAGGCAAGGAACTATGTTTCAACACAATTAATGGAGAAAAGTCTAAGAGGACTCATAACGACACGGGGAGTAGCGCACCGAAAAGGCTGAAATCCGTTGATAACCGAGCCTCTGGACGGACCAAGGAGGATCTGAGGGATTACCTCCAGAGGAACCGACAAGATGCCGAGATAACCTCTCCGGTCAAGCCAAGAACGCCGTTCTCGGTGGAGTTGGACAAATTTGAGGCCCCAAAAAGGTTTCACATGCCGAGGTTCTAGATATACGATGGTAAGTCAGACTCTAACTTTCACGTCGGCTTATACCTAAACTCAACAGCACTGTACACCGGGAACGAGCCATTGCTTTGTAAAGTGTTTCCCTCATCCTTTGGGAAAATTGCATCAAATTGGTTTCACAAGTTGCCGAAAGGAACTGTGAAAAGTTGGGAAGGCCTGGCCGAGATGTTTGTGGCCAGGTTTGTGACAAACAAACTACAGTCATTGAGGGTAGACGCCTTGATGGCTCTGAGAATTGGCGAGGATAAAAGCCTTAGGGCCTATGCCAAAAGGTATTATGAGGTGTTCAACCGGATACCAGGATATAACCAAGAGGTGGCGGTCATGTCTTTTAAGAACGGCCTGAAAGATGATTGTCTGCTTCGAAAATCACTGGCAAAGACATTACCAAAAAGTATGCCAAGGTCGAAGAGGACACGCCGGGGACAAAGGCGTTGAAACAAAAGAAGAAAAACGGCTCGCCGAAGCGAGGCCAAGGTAATGGTGGATACAATAAACCAGAAACAGGACTAAGGGCTACACAGACAGTCACAACCGTATTCTGAATTCCGGTCTACAAAGTCCTGGAAAGAATTCGGAGCTAGCCCTATTACAGAGCACCAGAAAAGCTTGCTGGTGAATTTATGGGAAGAAGTTTGGGGAAATATTGTGCCTACCACAATGAGAATGGGCATCTAATTCAAGGGTGCAAAGCCCTAAAGGCACATCTGGAAGACCTGGTAAGACATGGTCATTTAAGAGACCTGCTAGATGAGACCAGGACAAGGAAAGAGCAAGCAAGATTGCCTCAGGCACCAGCAACACCACCCCCGCCAGCACCACAATCATAGACAGGCAGACCTCGAGTGATCAATGTGATTCACTTGAAGGTGAATGAGAACGAAATACGGGGAGAAACTCAGAAGGTAAAACACCTCCAACATGTGTATCAGGTCCGACAGAAGAGACCTAGGGCAAACGAGTGCCAGGAACCAGTGGTATCCTTTACTGAAGACGATCTAGAGATAGTGCAGCATCCACACAACGATGCCTTGGTGATATCCCTCCAGATTGGAGAGTGCCAAGTAAAGTGAATTTTAATCGACCAGTGTAGCTCTTATGACATCATGTATATCAGGTGTTACAAGGAGCTTGGCCTTCACCAAGATGATCTGGAACAATCCAATGGTCCAATGGTCGGGTTCAATGGAACGCCGACGTAGCCCCTGGGAGCAGTGAGTTTGGAGGTACAGGCTGGCACCAAGAAGGTAAAAACTGAGTTCACAATAATTGACACTCCCTCCCCCTACAATGCTATCCTAGGAAGGCCATGGCTGCATACAATGGAAGCTGTTCCCTCAACATTGTACCAGTTGTTACGATTCCCAACAGAGCATGGAATTGAGGAGGTTAGAGGGGATCAAGTATAGGCAAAGAATTTCTCCATGGCAGCAATGAAATCCACCTGCAACATAAGAGAAGCAGAAGCAACAGAGATTGGAGATGAGGACATTGAGGTCCTTGAGGACGCCGGCAAAGAGCCAGCCGAGAAAAGTGAGGAAGCCTTGAGGAAAATCTTTGTCCAGCAAGGGGATGAAGAACGCTTCTTCCTCCTCGGCTCAGGCTTGGCCGAGGAAGAGGAAAGGGAATTAGAAGCATTCTTGAAAGCAAACCTTGAGGTGTTTGCTTGGACACCATAGGAAATGCCTGGCATTGACCCCGAGGTCACTTGCCATAAAATGAATGTGGACAGGTCAGCTAAACCTGTCATCCAGCGAGCAAGAAGGCCGACATTGATGCATGTCGAAGTAGTAGAAGAGGAAGTGGATAAGCTTTTGGAGGCCAGAGTTATTTGAGAGGTAAATTACCCGACATGGTTATCAAACACAGTGGTTGTGAAGAAAAAGAATAGGAAGTGGAGGGTCTGCGTGGACTTCACCAGCTTGAATAAGGCTTATCCCAAAGACAATTTCCCACTACCCAAAATTGACCAATTGGTGGATGCCACTTCAAGGCATGAAAGGATGAGCTTCTTGGACGCTTACAGAGGGAACCACCAGATAGCCATGTACCCCCCAGATGAGGAGAAGACCGCATTTATCACTCCAAAAGGGATATATTGCTACAGAGTGATGCCTTTTGGGTTGAAAAATACAAGAGCAGCTTACCAAAGACTGGTAACTAAGATGTTCAGGCATCTAATAGGAAAAACTGTGGAGGTATACATTGAGGACATGGTCGTGAAGACCAAGGAACCTGAAGATCATCTGGCCAACCTAAAGACAGTCGTTGACATCCTAAAGACATTTCGGCTCTGACTCAATGCATCGAAGTGTGCATTTGGAGTTGGGTCAAGGAAATTCCTGGGATATTTGGTCACCAGAAAGGGTATTGAGGCAAGTTCGGATCAAATCAAGGCCATTCTGGAGTTAGAGAGCCCAACGTCGGCAAAGCAAGTGCAGATGTTGACTGGAAAGGCTACAGCCCTAAACAGATTCGTAAGCAGAAGTTCTGAAAAATGCAAACCTTTCTTCAGTCTAGTAAAGAAAGCCACAGATTTCTTATGGACAAAGGAGTGTGAAGTCGCCTTGGCCGACTTGAAGAAATATTTGACCACAGCTCCAGTTCTCCCTAATCCAGTACCTGGAGAGGAGCTGTTCTTATACTTGGCGGTCTCAGAGCATACAGTAAGTGCAGTAATAATCAGGGAAGATAAGTAAAACCCTAGCAGATGCAGAGACCAGATACCTGCCCTTAGAGAAGTTGACACTGGCTCTAATAATGGCCTCTAAGAAGCTAAATCATTACTTTCAAGCCCACAAGATTGTGGTGTTAACAGAGCATCCTTTGAAGTTCCTATTACAGTAAGGAGATCTAACAGGAAGGATAGTCAGATGGGCAGTGGTGTTGGGCCAATATGACCCAGAACTCAAACCCAAAACAGCAATCAAAGGCCAAGTTTTGGCCGACTTCATGGCCGAGTTCACACCAGGCGCCATCGTACATCGGGCTCCGTTGAGCCGAGGTATACGATGTTCAGGCGAACAAAGAGAAACCCAGCTAGGGATAACAGAACAGAGGACAGAAGAGAAACTCAGGCCCTGCAGTATTTACATCGGCGACTCCTTCCACCTGTTTGTTGACGGAAGTTCAAACTGACAAGGAGCAGGGGTAGGGCTGGTATCACTGGAAGGGCAGATGCTGGAACAATCCATTCATTTGGGGTTTAAGGCCTCAAACAACAAAGCAGAGTATGAAGCATTAATTGCAGGATTAAAATTGACAGCAACAATAGAAGCTGACGAGGTAATGGTCTTCTGTGACTCCCAGCTTATCGTCAACCAGGCAATAGGCGAATATGCAGCCCGAGATGAAAGGATGATGGCCTATATAAAGAAGGTGGGCAGACTGATGGCATTGTTCCAAAATTGCCGACTATAGCAAGTCGGCCGAGGTGACAACAGCCATGCTGATGCCTTGGCCAACCTGGCTAGTGCAATAAAACCAGGAGAGACAAGGACAATAATGGTTGACTACTTATCAGGTCCAAGTGTAGAACCACTGAACACAGAGCATGAAGCAATATGTATGTGGAGATGCAATAATAATATTCCTTAAAAAGGGGAAACTGCCAGATGATCATAAAGAAGCACACAAGATCAGACTGAAGTCGGCAAGATTCAGTCTGACAGCAGAGGGGCATCTCTACAAAAGATCTTTTACTGGTCTCCTTTTGAGGCGTGTGCATCCTTCACAAATTGAAGACTTCTTGTATGAGATACATAAAGGAGTATGTGGAAGCCACACTGGGGGTAGGTCACTTGCTCATAGGACCATTACTCAGGGGTGCTGGTGTCCCTATATGCAGAAAGATGCTAAAGCCTATGTCAAAAAGTGTGAGAAGTGTTAGATGTTTGCACCTTTGATACACCAACCAGCAGTAGACTTGAACCTAGTGTCTAGCCATTGGCCATTTGCCCAATGGGGCATGGATCTTGTTGGACAACTGCCTCAAGCGACTAGACAAAGGAAGTTCCTGCTAGTGGCAACAGATTACTTCACCAAGTGGGTCGAAGCTGAACCGCTTGTAAAGATTCGGGACATTGATGTAAAGAACTTCATATGGAAGAACATCATCACCAAATTTGGGATCCCAAGGGTAATAATAGCAGACAATGGTACGCAGTTTGACAGTAAGCTAATCAAGAGTTTCTGTGCAAAATACAAAATCAAGAATTATTACTCTACTCCAAGCTTCCCTTAGAGTAATGGCCAAGCAGAAGCATCCAACAAAGTTATCTTGGATGGGATCAAGAAGATTCTAGAAGTAGCAAAGAGAAAGTGGGTGGATGAGTTGCCCAGTGTACTCTGGAAATATTGGGCTACGCCGAGAAGATCAACTGGAGAATCCCCATTTGCGATGGCTTATGGCACAGAGGCAATAATTCCACTGGAGGTTGGCATCCCAAGGATCTGAACTCATGGAGTAGAGAATGGAACTAATAATACATTTTTAGCCCGCGATTTGGACTTATTCGAAGAAAGAAGAGAGAAAGCAGCAATTCAGCTGGGGGCATACCAACAGCAACTTGCCAAGACTTATAACAAAAAGGTCAACCCACGAGAGTTTCAAGTTGGGGACCTCGTCCTGAGAAAAGTCGTCGGCAACAAGAAGGATCCCACGGAGGGCAAGCTTGGCCCAAATTGGGAAGGACCTTATAGAATCATCTCGGTCCTAGGCAATGGGGCATATCGGCTTGAAGACAGTGAAGGCAAAGAGTTGCCAAGACCCCGAAATATTTGCAACCTGAAGTTTTTCTATTATTAAGATTTCCTTTTGTTTTAAATTTTTTTTTTATCATCCGAAGTAATTAATAAAATTTTTACTCGATTTTTTATTTCAAATTTGTGTAAAAGGATTGACCAATCATTTAGCGATGTTTCTGATCGAAACATGACGAATAACTTAGACTTATTATATGGCAAAGTTGAATTATACTTGCATATAGTAGAGTTGAACTAAGTTGGCGATATTTCTGATTGAAACATGACGAATAACTTAGACTTATTATATGACAGAGTTGAATTATACTTGCATATAATAGAATTGAACTAAGTTAGCGATATTTTCGATCGAAACATGACGAATAACTTAGACTTATTATATAGCAGAGTTGAATTATACTTGCATATAATAGAGTTGAACTAAGTTGGCGATGTTTCTGATTGAAACATGATGAATAACTTAGACTTATTATATGACAGAGTTGAATTATACTTGCATATAATAGAGTTGAACTAAGTTAGCGATGTTTCTGATTGAAACATGACGAATAACTTAGATTTATTATATGGCAGAGTTGAATTATACTTGCATATAATCAAGTTGAACCAAGTTGAATTAACCTAGATTTGCTATATCAACAGAGTGAAAACTTTGAATGACACTAAATACATATCAGAGACCGAGGTTGATAACCTCGGCCAATCTCTGTTTAAATCTGATCTCGGCGACAAGACCATAGGTACATACTTAATGCGAACATAAGTGAAACTTAAGTTCACATTAGGGGGCAGAGAGTTGGAGAATAATGTTTGGAGGTTGGAATTTACAAGCTAAATTTGATTTAACACTTGTTGAAATTTTAAAAATTTACAAGTTAAAGTTAAGCCGATGTCATGTCAAAAAGAAATTGGTTTAACACTTGTTGAAATTTTAAGAAATATTTACAAGTTGAAGTTAAACCAAAGTTATGTTAAAAGAAAGCTGGTTTAAACACTTGTTGAAATTTTAAAGAAAATTTACAAGTCGAAGTTAAGCCGAGGTTATGTTGAAAAAAGTATCTACGTACTTGCCGAGATTACCATGGAAGACAGAAGTCTTGATAGCTGAAAGTAAAGTGGCATGTTTTAGATAAACACTTGAGAAAACTTTCTTACAACGATTTTCAAGTACTAAGACAACACGGAGATAAGCATTCCGCATGAATATCCGAAGTATGTTAATCCGAGGAGATTATACAGCTAAAAGACATCAATTAAAGACATGCAAAATATTCTAAGCATTCAAACACTTATTCAAAAAGGAAGACTTGCATTCAAAAGGAAATAAGGAACTTCGGCTTATAGAGGATTACTTGTTCAGACTACAGAAAAGGGCACATCGGCCAATTAAAAGAAAAACATTGTTCAAGAAGGTACAAGAAAAAGAAAAAAAAAATTCTAAGTACTTGACTTGGCTTGATCAGAGGGGAGCATTGCAATCCTCTCTGCTTCAAGCTCAACATCAATCTCTTACAAGATTTTGTCAAGACTCTTTTTGGCACAACGTATTTCGGCTTCAGAAATTGTTGGAGTAGGGGAGACGCCCTTGGATGCCAAGTCATCCTCCTCATCCTGAGTTAAGTCTATTTGCTCGTTGAGGGTAGGAGACTTATTATCAGTGGCAGCCTCCCTATCCTCTTCGTCGACCTCGCCATCATTGGCATCATCTTCGTCTTCAACATCGTCCTCTTTATTCTCTGGGGGGAATGGCACTTGGAGTTTACTGATGTCGCAAAGGTCGGAGTCCATAGAAACATCCAACTTGTTAAGGGCCGCCGTCCAACCGAGGTAGTAACCTCAGTTGCAACCCAGATTGACTTGCTCGCTGTATTGGTTGCGAATGACAGCCTACCCCTCTTCGAAGGCCTTTTCATCGGCCACCTTAACCTCAGCCTCTTTATTTGCAATGGCCTCCTGCAACTTGGCCTCCAGATCGACTGCTTTGGCCTTAGCAGCATCAAGGTCGGCCCTTGCAGCCTCGGCTTCAATTCTTGCCTCTTTGGCCTTTTCCTCAGCCAAGCTTTGAGCAGTCCTGGCGTCCTTGGCCTGGTCCATAAGGGCGCGGTTGCTGGCCTCGGCTTTGTTAAGAGAGGACATGAGCTTGGTTGCTTCTTTTGTTTTGTTCGCCAAGTCTTTCCTCATCATCTCAGTCTTGGTGGCGTAGGAGTGAGTGTGCTGAGTGGCCTACAAAGAAGTAAAAACAAATTAGCAAAATTTCACGAAGTATTGAAAGGTTGACAAAGGGGAAGGAAAAATGCTTACCCAGACCGAGTGCTGCATCATGAAGGCAAAATCTTCATATTCATGAAGCTCGGTCATTCTGTTCATGTCCTCGGGCAGAAGAACTGTCATGGAGAGGGCGGCGCCGACCTCAAGATTAGCAGCACTATCACCCGCGGTAAGAGGTCTGTCGTCGAGCATGATCTCAGGTGCCCAGACCATACCACGGGGATAGCTACTGCCCTCCTGGTGGTCTGACCACGGCTTTTTAGGAGAAGGGGCCTCGGAATTTGGGTCCTCGGCGAGACGCTTTTCGGCAGAAGGGGCGGTCTTCTCAACCTTGGCTAATTTGGAGATATGAACAGTGTCCTCAGAATCAATCTGAGTCACTGTAGCCTTGGCCTTGGCCTTCTTCATGCGTTTTGGCTTAGGGGTTGGCTGAGGGGAGGAAGAAGACTGGACATTGACAACGCCAGGAAGGTTGGCGAGCAAGTCTTCGACAACTGCAGGTTTTTGGCCCATCTCATTGGTAGTGGCAGCGATCGTGACCCTTGTACCAAAATGAATTGCTGGTAAAGCTGTTGGTGGATTTGCTGGGTCGAAAGATGACACCTCAACACTTTTTCATCTTTAGCTTGCTCGACGTCGACATTGGTGTTGAGAAGGTGAAATCAGCTGTGGAGGTAAGGTTGATGGCTGTTCTACTAAGGCAGAAGTTGATCCCTGATCTGGCCGAGATGACGAGGTTGTGGTAGGAGTTATAGCAGAAGGGGGGGACTTACTTTTCTTCGGGATGTCAGGCAAAGTTGATTTGTATGTTAGGATGAAAATCAGAAGCAAAGGAGCCTTGCGCTGATTAACAGGCAAGTCCAACAACCTCTTAAAATCTCTATTAGGAAAGAAGTTCTTTCGAAAGTCCTTTGGGGATTGAGGAAGAGCTGCAAAGACAAAACGAGCAGACGTTAGCACATACAAAAGTATCAAAATATAAAAACTTTAGAACGAGAAAAAGTGACACTTGGCTCTTACCGTCCCCCTCTCTGAATACTGATTGGCTTAAAGGGTACAAATGGAGATCATCATTTGGTGGGAACTTCCAGTTACCCGAAATGATGAAATAATTATCTCCAGCACCCTTGTTGGAATTAGGGAGGTCGGCGATGAGTTTGTATTCGGTCGACCTCGGCTTTAAGTAATAAATGTAGCATTTTTCTGACTTAAGGCCACACATTTATAGCAGTACTAGATGTCGGCTAGGGTAATCCTAGTGTTCTCTTTTTTGGCTAAGGCAATTATGCCGTTGATAACTCGAAAGAGTTGATGGCTATTTACATCGGGTTAAGCTTATAGTAGTGAAGGATTTGGCGGAAGAGGATGTCAAGGGGAAACCTGAGCCCGCACTCAATAAAGGCTACTACTGGAAAGGGCATGAAATTGTCTTTGGGCATGATTGAGTCCTCATCCCCAGCCAACCTAAGGTGGACGTCGACGGGATGGAGAACTCCTGCCTAAAGTGTTCAAGCTTCTCTGGGGTGTCTACCCTCCACCTAAACATTCCCATAATGTTGGTTAAGTGGGGAGGGAGTTGGATTTCAGAAAGAAGTGGTTTGTTAAGGTTTAGAGGACCTCGGCAAAACCTAAACGAATGCTGGGGCAAGAGTTTTGAGGATCTAAAAGGAATTTGTTTCAATTTTTTCTAAAGTTTGTAAGTTCTAGAAACAAGTCACAAACCTAAGACTACATAAATAAGGATTGAAGTCAAGAATCTGGAAAAAGACACAGAAAACAAAGACAAGCACGATTCAGACTCAGGAAGACAAACAAGAAATCAAAGAACACTAAATAAATTTGTGCAGGTGTGCAAGGCTAAGAATAGTAGCAAAGTGGAGCGAGTGTGTGTGCAATTTGTACATAAAGGTCAAGAATCAAGAACTAATTAGACAAGCACAAAAAATTACAAGACAGGACTTGCTCAAAACACGCGCATGATAAAGTTTGAAGCACAGATAAAGATTGAAGAGCATGAAGACATTCACCATGGCAATAGACAAAAACAACGGAGTTTTAAACTAAAAAGGGGGGGAAATAGTAACTCATCGAAGAAAATGAAGCCAATGTGAGGTACACCGAGGTCAGACGGTGGCAGTAAACGGAGAGGAGCAGCAAGAGCTTCACTGGAGGAGGTGAACGGAATGGTTGCAAAGCTTGAGAGCTTGAAGCAATGGAGGATTTTAGAGAGAAAGTTTGAACAAAAACGAAGATGCAAAAGTGAAACGGCGAATAGAGAGAGGGAAGTGATTTTGTCAAAACACGAAAAAGGCGGCAAAACGCAATTAGTGTGCCTAGGATGATGTGTCTGTCAGGCGGTGCACGTACATGTGACGCGACTTAATGGCGCGTGTCAGGTATGGTTCAATAGGGAAAGGACGTGTGGCAAAAACGGTTGAAATACCGTGCGTGATAGCTCATACGCGTATGAAAACTCTTGGAGTTCTTGATTTAATGAAGCAACGATCTTGGCTAGGAGGACGATCTTGGCTAAATAAACTTGAACAAACTTGGTTCTTGGTTCTAAAACATTGATGCGAACACACGAAAGTGTTTATCATATGTAAGCCGCTGTGTGATAACCTCGGTAATGAATGATAGAGCAAGTTTAGCCGACGTGCTATAGGTTCAAATGATATAGGTTCCATCACCTTAGGATGCCGAGGTAATAGAACCTAGGGGGCAGTTGTGGGGACATATTTTTTGGATAGCAACACGTGGCCAAGGTGGCACCGAAATGCCAGCCAAGGTGCCACGTGTCCTTAACTTGACGCCGAGGTAATCTCGGCTAGGCCAAGGTTATCTACGGAGATACCGGAATCCGAGATGAGCGGATAAATTACAAGAGTTCTAGAATGAGGGAGGACTTCAGCCTGGGTAAAGATAAAGCTCTTAGGGAGTTTAACTTTATCTATTTGAGAGTCCTAGATAGGCATTAAGCCAGAATCCATTGAAGCTAGGCTTCTATAGGGATCAAGTCAATGTTGGTTATAAAAGTAAGGCACCATCGTGGGTCTAAAGTACGCTTTTTGTATTCTGAATAGTGAGTTAAACACTTTTGCTATCTTGGAGAGATAACTGACTTGATCGTCGAAGTGCTCCCGGGCGGATGAACCACTGCCGGAGTCTTTTTCTTTCTGTGACACGTCGTTTGGACGCAATCTATTCTGCCAGTGTTTTCCAACTGAGTACCTGTTTGGCAGTGTGGTTAGAAAACAGCACACGCACCTCTTATTTGTCTGCATTACAGGCACCTCATACATGTCCGAACCATTGATGGCTAAAGTAAGGAATGACATGATTACCCAAGAAGGCAAAACAAATTTTTCTCTCCAACACTTGATATTTTCGTCTATTTGCCTATCATCCTTGTCACTTTTTATACACTCCATCGATCCAATCCTCAATGTATATCTGCTCAAATCTTTTGTTTGTCAACATTTTATGCGCTTGAAATGCGCCAAAATCCCCACAATGGTTTCGACAAGACCTAAGGAACTTTATTATATTTTTGGCATCTCAAATTATTGTATCAACTGTGTGTGTTTCCTATCTCTATAGTTTATTTTGATAATGTCAAAGGGGGAGAAAAAAAAATGATTTTGAATTGCTGTGCATACATATGATTTTGAATTGTTGTGCATGTATATGCTTTAAATATCATATGTTGCAAAATTATGAAATAACTTGTTGATTTCTATTTTGTGTCAAATCTATACAAATATTGCCATCATCAAAAAGGGGAAGATTGTTAATCATTTTGTTTAATTTTGATGATGTCTAAAAGATTATTTGAAAATTTTAAATTTTTTTTATACATACTCTATATTATTTGACACAAAATATTATCTGTTTAAAATATAGGTTGTATGACATATTTGTTAAAAATATTATTTAAATGGAAATATTTTGAAAATATCACTATTTACTTTTTGACAAATTTAAAATTGATTAGTTGTATTATTTTGACAAAATTGATTGATTGGTTGGCTAGTCACTATTCACTTTTTGACAATTAAAATTGATTAATTTTTTTTTTTTTTTTACAAATGTGATATTAATGAATTATTCCTTTTTTATATACTCACATGGGATGATTGGTTATTTTTATTTTATTTAAGTGTATTTATAATCTCTTCAACAATTACAAAACTTTTAAGAGAGGTATGTATATATATATATATATATATATATGAGTGTGAATTGAATTTTGCACTCAAAATTATGATTACTTGCTTGCAAAAGTGGACAAAAAAAAGGTGTAAAAGTTGGACAAAGGAAAAGTGGACTAAAAAAAAAAAAGATATGCTGTCGAGGAGCGTCTTCTCTTCCAACGGGTATATTTTTTGGTATAAATAGAAGTGTTGTGTATGGAGAAAAATCAAGAACTTGAAGAGAAAAAATTTTGTGTGCTCCAAAATTTTGAGTATTGTATTCTGCTCTTTCACTTTCAGATCTAAATGTACCCTTTGTTCTTACACTTTCATATCTACTCTTTATGAGAGAATTATTGTAAAAGAGTGTTTAAGTACCACCTATTTTTTTCATTATTTTTGTGAGAGATTTTTGTAAGGGTGGGGCATTTATTATTGAGTGAGACTCAATAGATAAGAGTAAGTCTTGTGCAAAATCCACAAGCTTGGTGAAGACTTTGTGGTGTATTAATTTAGTTTGATAGTAAAGAAATTCTCAAGGAGGTTCCTTAAGGAGTGGACGTAGGCCTAGCAAACCGAACCACTATAAATCTCAGTATTTGATTTTCTCTCCATATCTCTCTTATTTTTCATATTGATAATTATTATTCTGTTTTCTATTTGTTAAATTTCTAAATATTGTGTTTATAAATTTTAATATTGTATATTTTTTTTATAAGCTAATTCACCCTCCCTCTTGAGTTGCCTACCTGGGATAACACGGGTGAGTCCAACACGTAACCCGAACAAACCAGAACCGGCTCGTGACCACCCCCAATTCTGATGGTTGTGTTACCCAATCTATGAATTAGGAATAACAAAGTGTAAACAACCAATAGGTCCTAATAGTTAGACTTAATTCCCATCAAATCCTATTGAAAATAGATTATGATAAAATTGACGCTAAAAATAATTTTTTTGTGACAATTTTTTATATATATCGCTAAAAATTGACAATTAGCGACTTTTTTTGTCATGATTTTTATAAATTGTCGCTAAAACTTAGAATTAGTGACTTTTTTTATGACAATTTTTTTCCATATGACCTATTAGACAATAAGTTCACTTGTTAGGACTTACACGTAAGAACCCCAAAAGCAAACTCCTTTTCTTGTACAATGATAATATTAATTAAGAAAAATAATATATAAATCTATTTTCTAAATTCGGTGATAATATTATTTCCCTTTTAGGTCTTACACAAGACGAGAAATAAATCATAAGGCTTAAATTAAATCAAATAAGTTAAGTGAAAATTAATAAAGAATCAGGAGCCAAGCCCACTACTGGATTATTTGTTTTTCCTCCCCATCAAACAAGGCAAATATTAAGCACTTAACCATATATGGGGCTCATAATAATATTTAGACAGAATATTTTACAAAGAACTAAACAAATAAACAATACGACAAGCATGAACAGAGCAACATTTTACCTGAACGTGGAGGGAGACAAAAACCTACTAAAGCCTCATTTAGGAATATGTTATTTTTGTAATTTTTTAATTTTTTACGAAAAGAGATGCAAAAATATAGAGAAAGTGATGTAACAATTTATAATGATTTTTTGACTAAAACGGAAGGTTGTCAAACGAGGCCTAAGACTAACGTGTCTACAACAACATCCCTGAGCGACAGTCAAACGGCTTTGGAAAAAACACAATACTCCTAATCAGTAATGTGGCCGCACCCAAAAAATCAAATTCACATAGTTTACCGTAGTAGAATCGCACAACAAAGGAAGTTGCAACATTTCTACAATACGTTGAATTTGAATATTACCAAAATTATAGAAAAAAGAAGAGAATTCTCTACATATTATATCAAAAGTCAATTGCCTTAAGGCTTACATCATTATTTACACTAATACGACGTTCTAATTAAATTGAAAAGTAAATCGAAAAAGACAATACTTGCTAATCAAGACTAAATCAAAGACGGTACCCAAAAAACAAAAAAAAAAAAAACTAAAAATAGAAATATTTGAGTTAAGCTCAAATGTGGAAACTAAAAATACATATAGTGGGAAAAAATCTAGCTCCAATTGGATTCGTCTAGACCAAGTTATATAGACAAATCAAATATTTCCTAAAACAGCAAAATCATGAAATTAAAGGCTTAAATATTAGAATTTAACTGTAATCCATAGTAGGCCATGGTGAAGCGATGCGTACTAGTTGCCATGGCATTTTCCATGTCTCGACTGAATTTCACGTCATTCCAAGCACAAGTTGTTTTACCTCTACTAGTGTCTTTTGCCTTTGCCTTGTTTGTCCATGAATTTTAGAAATTTTATAGCCAAACACTCTGCATCACAAACTATGTCACACTAGAAGCCACAACACCTTATATTCAATCCATACCCTCAGTTGAACATGCTAACATTAAGTGAGCGTTAAATTAAAACAAATTCAACATTATACAAAGATTAATAAAATTGAATCACAGACAAAATACATGCAGGCATTAAAAAATTAAGGCTTAGTTGACCTAGCTCACAATAATTACTCGAACCAAACTAACTTGTACAAACTTCAAACCAATGAAATTAGATAAAGAAGCTAGTACAATCACCTCTTAATTCTTTTTTTGATAGGCAATACAGACTTCAAAACTACTCTCAATTCTCTTTGTGACCAAACCATTAGAGTGCAAAAAATCAAAAGCTTACTATGAAAAAACCAAATAAGTATAGACTGTATAGTGCAATTACCATGAAATAGCTGATAAGCTTCAAATGCTAAGAAAGGAAGTGCTTGGATTGCTCTGTTAGATTCTTAATTTTTAGTGTGTTCTTGATTTCTTCTTGTTGGCCTTTGACTTTGCATTTGAGTGGCTTTGATTAATGTTTCAATCCAGCTAGGGTATGATATTTAAGTTATGATACTTTTCGTCTTGGCTTTTTGTGTCTTCTTGATGTAATTTGTCTATACACCTTGTACTTTTATATTGCATCAATGAATCTCTTTTTTGCTGACAAAAAAAATGCTAAGAAATGGAAGGTCAATTTCGACAAGCCAAAAAAAAATGAAACTGATTTGTACCTGAGAAGGGGGGAAAAATTACATGTGAATTAGATTATAGATTTATCCATAGAAAGACCAAATATTAAGAAATAACAAAGCCCTGACCAAATAATGTACATAAATAGTTTTTTTTTTTCTTGTTTTTAGGGGTTGCATAGATAGATCAATTACAAGCTAGAGCACAAAGGAATAACTAACAACTCAACGTTAAATAAACATCACAATTTTGTTTTACTTACCATGGTCTTCTCAGCTTCCCTACCAACTCAGTTGGGGAGTTCCACACTCATTGCCGAGCTATTTTCTTGATGTGATTGCACCTTTCCAGCAGAATCAAATAGAGACTTTTTATTCCTGAATTTGATGAAAAATTATTTAAAATTATCTTCAACCCTTTCATCAAATGTTAATCAAATCAAGGGTGTTTTTTTCAATCAAATTGAGAACTCGTCAAACCTTTTATCAAATTCAAATTTGATGAAAATTTAAAAAGATGAAGCATTGGAAATAAATTTTTTTATAATTTTTTTTTTCTTGTCAAATTTGATGAAAAGAAATATTTGGAATAAAAGAT
Source organism: Camellia sinensis (assembly GCF_055761805.1). Classification (NCBI taxonomy): domain Eukaryota; kingdom Viridiplantae; phylum Streptophyta; class Magnoliopsida; order Ericales; family Theaceae; genus Camellia; species Camellia sinensis. The sequence continues at coordinate 106,237,968 of NC_138966.1, forward strand.
GAATTTTTAAAAAGATTTTTATGAAATGATTGTAATAGTTTATATGAAATCAAATTTTTTACTCAAATTTAAAATTAAATTAGCTGAGAAAATTAGTGAAATGTTGGAGATGCTCTCACTTGATACACATATATAAGAGCTTCTTCAATCCTTCACATTTTCTTACATAAAATTTGATGAAAATGTCCTAAAAAAACTATCTCCAATGCTTTTATCAACTTAAAAACTCATCAAAATCTTTTACTATCAAATTAAAATTTGATGAAAATTTAAAAAGCCGAAGAACAATTGGAAATGATTTCTTTTTTTTTTTTTTTTTCTCCATCAAATTTGATGGAAAGTGAAATTTGAGTTAAGAACAGAAATTTTTAAAAAATATTGATGAAAATTTGTTTAAAAAAAATTGAGTAATTCATATCAAATCAAGTTTTCTACTCAAATTCAGAATCAAATAATGACAAAACGGGGTGAAGGGTCAAAGAAAATAAGCATTTATCAGCAGAGAAGAGAAACCCAGAAACTTACATAAGTGCAGCATCGTAAAGAGTTGTGTTGTGACCAAGATAATAATCTTGAGAAGAGAGAACCCAAGCACAAAGAGACCCATTGCAATTGTCATGGGAATAGCATGATTTATCCACTACAAATTTGGAGCAATGTACAGTACTACTAAGCTCTTCATTCCAAACCAAACAGAACAATTTACCACTCAAATGAAATAAATAAATGTCTTTTTGGACCCGAATATCCTCCATCTTCCACCCTGCTGTCCCCAACCCTTTGAGCTTCCCGGACAATAAATTCCCAGTTTCCCACTCGTACGCATTCACGCTGCGGTAGTTCTTGTCGTACCAATACAGAGTATTCCCAAACACAGCCGTATCTTTATTATCAACACGAGATACAAATCGATGGTCGCATAGATCGACATGGTGCTTGGAAGTCCAAATGTTTTGAGAAATATCATACAAGTAGGCTTGTTTTGAAGAATTGTAAGGTGTCACCATAATCTTGTGTAAATCCTCAAGACCCAGACACATTACTAAATTTTCACCCGAAGGCAACAAATCATCAGGAGGCTTGGGAAGAAAACTCCATTTCTTAGTGTGAGGATCAAAGACCTCAGCCCAGCAATCAGTTTCAGTATCTTCAGCAGGGTTTCTGATAGAATTACCTCCCATCACATACAGCTTTCCATTAACAACCACTGTGGTTGGGCAAGTTCTTCTCACATTCATAGATACGATACTCTTCCATCGGGGAGAGGGAGAGCTAGCATCCAAACAGAGGACATCTTTAGTAGGACGATTGTTATAACATTTTGGGGCACGATAAAATCCACTGAGGCGATAGATGGTAGAATCTACGCAAACCAACGAGCTATCAGAGTCGCATTTCGTTCTGGAAATCGGAGAGAGTCTCAATTTCTTCGTCCAATCATTATCATTATCATTATCGTCGTCTCGGTTCGATATGTTGACAACGAACCACTTCGTGTTACGTTTGTGAGTGGAAGCGCGAAAACACAGACATTTCTCGTATCGTTCCGGCTGATAAGTTGTTGCCCATAGCGTCGATATCTGACGCTGCCGCAGTAGCCGACGCAGTCGGCGACGCCGACGACGACGCGCACCACGCGAAGGCAGAGAAAGGCCAAGCATGGTTTTTCCCAATTCTCTTCCACTATCTCCAATTTTTAGGGTTCCAAGCTTTCACTTTGATATTAGTATAATTTAAAAAGTTTTTGAGATTTGTAATATGATTAATGAGTAGGGTTAATAATAATGTTATAATTAGTATTAGTACATTAATTGGTGTATGTAGTACCACCGCACTTTGCTTCCGTATTAGAGATCAAAATAAGGGTAAGGTTATAAGTAAAGAGAAAATTATATACTTTTATGAGATAATTGTTAAAAAGTTTAATTTAAGCCAGTTATAAGATATTAGATTCAGTAAATATTTTTTTATTAGTAAATTTTTATTAGTTTTAAAGAACATGTTTTGAATTTTACTCATAATTTATGATTTTTTTGGTTGACTTTGTTTTTATTGTCAGTTTAAATTTATATCTATATGTTTAAATTTATATCTATTTGTTTAGATTATTTTTTATCTGTTCAATTTTTTTTTCTATATCTGTGCAAAATCAATGGGCTTCTCTCTCTATCTATTTAAAATCTGTGAAAATCAAATATTTTCTTATTTGTTGAAAATTTTTAAACTTATTTTCTCTTATCTGTTGAGATCTTTTCTTATTTATTTAGATCTATTTTTTTTTATTTGTTTAATTTGCAATATGTTGAAATTTGTTTTTTATCTGTTCAATTTGCATTTTTTTTTTATGACGATATTGCTTAAGCAACTCTCACAGCAAACAAGATCACAATTTTTTTGTGTTAATGACAGAAACACAAAAATCACCATATTTTCAGCAAACAAGATCAATACATTCGTATATACATAGAATACATATAAAAAACTGTAACAAAATAGAGATATGTCCCACCGAATCAGACGAAAGCGAAGCAACCGATCAAAATCAACAAACCAAAACAAAACTTCATATAGATCCTCCAATTACCTTTCTTCATCAGACTCCAATTCTTGAAATTGTCATCAACAATGTTAAAGAAGTTGAGAGAAAGAGAGTCTCTGTGAAAATATATTATATAAAATCAATGTACATGGTCTCATTTACATAGGAGAAAACATAGCTATCAAAACATGCATATCTATCTATATGATATACATCAACAGCTACATATAGCTATCTAAACATACATATATATCTATATAGATATACATTAACAGCCCTCTTCAAACTCAAGGAGAATAAACATCAACCAACTTGAATTTGAAAACAAGTTCAATGAAGTGGCCAGGAGGATAAGCTTTAGTGAAGATATAGCAGGTTGATCAGCAGAAGAGATCGGATGGAGATGAACAGTATCATGAGTGACATGTTGACGAATAACATGGCAGTTAATCTCAATGTGCTTGGTGCAATCATGAAAAACAACATTGTGAGCAATTTGAATAGCACTATGATTGTCACAATAGAGGTTAGTAGCACCAGAGGGGGTAACATCTATGTCAACAAGAAGCCAAAGAAGCCAAAGAAGCTCCTAAGTAATATCAGCAAGAGCACGGTATTTGGCTTCTATACTTGAACGAACAATAAGAGATTGTTTCTTGTTGCGCCAAGAAATAAGAGAATCGCCTAAGAAGAAGCAAAATCCTGTAGTAGAGCGGCAGTCAGTAGGATCCCCAACTCAATCAGCATTGGAGAAGGCACGAAGTTGAAGCGAGGAGTGGACGAAATAATGAAGACCATGAAACAACGTGCCTTTGAGATAGCAAAGGATACGAACTAAAGCATCATAATGAGGTGTACGAGGAGTCGACATATACTCGCTGACAATATGGACAACATAAGCAATGCTAGGACGAGTAACAGTGAGATAGACAAGGCTACCAACCAACTGACGATACAGAGTAGCATCAAAGCGTAGAGTGCCATCAAGAGGAGTAAGACGACTCTAAGTCTCCAGTTGAGTGGAGGCAGTCGTGCAATCTGTAAGACTAGCACGAGCGAAAAGATCAGAGGTATACTTAGCCTGAGAGAGAAACGAACCCGTGGAATCATAAGAGATTGCAAGAACCAAGAAATAGCTAAGAGAACCAAGGTCTTTCATCTCGAAATGATGGCTAAGAAACTGTTTGAGGCGAAGAATACAATCCACATCATCACCAATGATAATCATGTTATCTACATAAAGCAGAAGTAGGGTGGTCCCTTAAGTAGTTTTCCTCACAAAAAGAGAGCAGTATCATAAGAATTAGAGGTGAAACCACAATCATGAATAGTAGAGCTGAACTTGGCAAACCAAGCTCGCAGGGATTACTTAAGACCATATAATGCATGTTGAAGTTTGCATACCTTACGAGGCGGATAAGTAAACCCAAGGGGAGGTTGCATGTAGACCTCTTCTAGAAGATCACCATTAAGGAATGCATTTTTCACGTCCATTTAATAAAGGCCCCATTGACGGGTAGCAGCAACAATAATCAAGCAGTGAACAGAGGTAAGACGGGTAACAGGAGCAAAGGTCTCCTCATAATCAATACCATATTCCTGGTTGAAGCCTTTAGCAACAAGGCGGGCTTTGTATCTCTCAATAGAGCCATCAGAGTGTGTCTTGGTTTTGTACACCCATTTGCAGCTAATGGCAGTCTTGTCAGAGGGAAGATCAACAACATCCCAAGTATGAGTTTTGTCTAAAGCCTGCAATTCATCAATCATAGCATGCTACCAAAGAGGATTAGAGCAAGCCTCACAATAGGATGTAGGTTCATGAGTAGAAAAAATAGTGGAACCAACAATATAATCATGAAAATAAGTAGAAGGTTGTGTTAGCCGATGTGAGCGAGCGGAGGGTGGAGAAGCCAAAGGGCATGAGAGAGACTCAACATGAGGTGAGGATCCCGAGGGAGCAAGAGCAGGACCAGCAGAGCGAGCATGCTCACGTGAAAGACCAGTAGGCAAGGATGTCTCTAAAGGGGCAGGCAGGGGCCCTGTATCAATCTCATCAGAAAACAGATCTATGGAAGGTTTAGTAAAAAATAGAAAGGGGAAATGAATGGATAAGCAGAATTGGGAGAGGGAGGAAAACATTTTGTGTTTCCAAAAAAACCACATGATGAGAGATACGGAGGCGTTGGGAGATAGGATCCCAACAACAATATCCTTTATGATCAATACCATACCCCAAGAAGTAACAAAGACGTGAACGAGATTCAAGTTTGTTGTGTTCATAAGGTTGGAGAAGAACAAAACATGCAAAACCAAAGACCCTAAGATTGATGTAAGAGGGATGAGTGCCATATAAACGCTCATAGGGAGTGTGATTATGAATGACAGGCGTAAGAATACAATTGATAGTTTAAGCAGCAGCGAGAATGGCTTCGCCCCAAAAAAATTTCGGACAAGAAGAAGAGAGAAGAAGAGCTCGAGTAGTGTCGAGAATATGCCTATGTTTCTATTCAACACGTCCATTTTGTTGAGACGTGCCGGGACAGGAACAATAAGGCTGAGTAACATGACTCTGAAGAAATCTTTATATTCCATTGCATTGTCGAAGCGAAAAAGCTTAATAGTTTTAGAAATTTGGGTTTGGACCATTTTAACAAAATTGTAATAAAGTTGTTTGAGCTCAGAACGATTTTTCATAAGAAACAACCATGTAAAACCAAAAAAATCATCTATAAAAACAATAAAATAGCGTGCACCTCCCATAATAGGAGTAGGGGAGGGGCCCCAAATATAAGAATGGATGAGATCAAAAGGTGCAAGAGAAATAGAGTAACTTTTATTAAATGATAAAGCAGGTTGTTTGGCAAGTTGACATGGCAAACAATCTAAAGTATCAGAACTAATAGGACCTAATTGACTACTAGAAATTAAAGACTTTAACCGACCAACAGAAAGATGTCCTAAACGATAGTGCCAAAGTTGAAAAGGAGATAAAAGATGAGTAGTAGTAGGAGCTGCAAGCTGAGAAGAAACCAGAACATGAAGGTGAATGAGTTCATAGAGACGTCCATGCTTACAGCCGATCCCGAGAGTCCGTCCCGTCCGAGGGTCTTGCACCAAACAACCAGTAGGGGAAAAGGTAACAGTTAGACTATGCTCATTCAATTAACCAATGGAGATAAGATTTAAGGTAAGAGCAGTCATAAGATACACATGAGATAAAGATAAGTGAGATGTGGAAACAGAACCAACATGACTTACAGACAAAAGAGACCCCGTCAACAGTATGAATAGAAGAAACATGAGGATGAGAAGATAGAGAAGTAAAAATAGTAGGGTCGGAGGTCATGTGATTACAACAACTTGAGTTAAAGTACCAGGAAGTGTTACTTGAGGTGACAACAAAGCAATAGAATGAGGAGTACCAAAAATGGGAGATGTTAGAACATGGCTTTGATATCAGTTTGAGAAAAGAGTAGAGTAGAAGGGTCTGTAGGCATAGAAGAAGATAAATCCTTTTATTCACCCAAAAAAAAAAGATAAATCCTCTAAGGTAGCAGCAGCAACGCGATGAACATGCAAAGACTTAAACTGATTCTCAGAACGTTGAGAGTTTTCCTATGAAAAACTCCCAGTGGAAGGACCATGACGAGAAGATAAACCAGGAGAGGCTCATACTGGATTGTGGAAGCAATTTTGCTGTAGATGACCAGGACCAGTCTTGTTGCAAATTTGGCAAAGTCGAACAAGACAATGAACTAGAAGATGAGTAGATGGAAGACCTCAGTTTAGACAGTAATTGCAAGCAATGGACCGCTGTTGTGAAGGAGAACTCTGAGTCTGGGAATAGCAAGAACAAAGTTCACAAGGTGTGGATGGAGAGTACCAAGCCTATTTTCCTCTGATAGTAGTTCAAAAATAGCTTGCTCAAGAGTGGGTAAAGGAGTGTGATGAATGAGAGATGCGCGCACCGGCTCAAAATAGGGAGTTAGATCTATAAGAAACTAAACCAATCATTGCTGGTTGCGATAAGTAATAAACAGGGCAGCATCCTCAATAAGGGACCATGGAGGTTTAGAGAGAACGAGCTGATCCCAAACAGAATAAATTTGGGAGAGGAAATCATTAATAGTCCAAGTTGGCTCTTAGCGCATACGGTGAAGATGACTCTGAAGCTGATATTGGTAAGCAAGACCAGTAGTCTGATATCGGTCTTTCAAAAAATTCCAGATGTCTTTTGCCAGAGTGGAAACAAAGTCAAGTTGAAACCAACCAAACTGAAGGTTGATAGATGTAGCAGATGTATTCTGAAGCTAAGTGATGATCTGATAGTTTTTACTGTCCCAATCTTTCAAGCGGTCTACATATTTGTCAATGGATTCAATAGTCTCTTGAGTGGGTTTGCGCACATCCCCAGTGATAATACGCCAAAGTTTCTTTCCTTTGAGAAAGCCAGACATAGCTTGTGCCCATAAGACATAATTAGACCCGTCAAGAACAACTGAAATAGGGTGGTGAGAAAAGTCCAGGTGATCCATGAAGTAAAACAACACTATAAATAAAGAATCTAAAAAAATTGAGAGTACTAGTGAATTCAAAAGGTTAAAATCAGTGGGGAACCGGCCTGAAAAGGCCAAAAGCTAGATTGAACCGGCCTACTGAAGAGGCTGAATCGGTTTGAGACTGAACTAGACTAGGGCTGACGTCAGCAGCAACATGGGTCAGTCAGGCGCGAGCGGCTGAGGTAGCGCGAGTGGCACGAGTCTGTGGCAGCTACGCACACAAGTGGCTGAGGTAGCGCGTGTAACAACCCTCGTCACTGTTTACTGATTAACCACTAATTACTACTAAACTGAGACTGATTATGATTGGTAACTGAATTGATTGAAGTACTGAACTGACTGACTAAAATCTGGAATTGAATTGATTAAGTATATCTGTTTAATTGTATGTCTATCTGTTGACTGCTTGATTATCTGTTCATGCCTTTGTGTTTAACTACAAATTGAAGGCCTTATCGGCGGCCGAACCAGAAATTGATTAGTGTTTCATGATTAGTAGAACTTATGTGATTTAATGGTGTAATTATCTGAAAATCGATTCGGTATGATTAAATTAGGCTAAATGGTGTTAAATTGCGTAGTTTGACTTAATTACATTAGTGCCACTTAGTGGCCACTACCTTATACATTTTGAGACTTGTATACATTGAACCAAAACATTTCCTCAGCCTTATTTGAGAGCTCTAGCTGACCAAGAGAGAGTGAAAGTGAGAGTAGTGAATTCAACATAGAGATTTGGCTTGAATCTTGAGGAATTGAAAGCTTAAGTGCATAATTGAGCCTCTAGACTTGTAATTGAGGAACCTAAGTATGAATTTCCTTCTCTTAATTGTGTATTTAAGTTCCTTCTAGCATGGATCATGGTAGATTAAAGAGTTAAGTCATGAATTGGTTCGAAAGTGTTGAATTGAAGCTTAATTATTGCATGCATGGTATACTCTTGCATTTTAGAGCTTGTTCTTCATAAATTTGCCACATGCATGTCCATGTTTTGATTATAAACCATGTTTTCACCTTCTCTTTGAAAATATTGGCTCATTAGAGCATGAATTGAGCTTTGAAATGGTTTAAATTCATGCATGTTATGTTTGAATTATGTTCATGAAAATTGGTTTCAAATTAAGTTGAATTGATCTTCCTTTTGGGCCTTGATTTTATAAATTGAGCTTTGAATCATGTTATTCTATGTATTTACAAATGTTTTCCGGGGAAAAGGGCCCAAAGGAATTGGTTTTAATGCATTTGAACTTGGTTTGAGCTTGGAAGTTCAAATCTGGAAATTCTAGATTTTGAACTCACGCTCGAGCGGGGTGACTGGCGCTCGAGCGTAAAATTTGTGCTCCCAGTACTTTGCACTGTTTTGATGTCCGCTCGAGCGGAATAATTGACGCTCGAGCGGGACATTGTATCTCATGCTCGAGCGGGTGTCGAGCGCCCAATCGAGCGTGATTTTCACATATCCAGTACTTTTGCCCTGTTTTGCAGAACGCTCGAGCGTAAAAGTCTACGCTCGAGCGGATACCTTTGTCTGCATGTTCGCTCGAGCTAGTAAACCTACGCTCGAGCGGGACCTCTGTTTTCTGAAAATTTTGAAAATATTTTCTGAATGCATCTTTGCATCCTCATCCCATCCTAGGCATTCTTAGGCCTAGTTTAAGACATCTTAATGAGGATATAGATGTAGAACACACCGAGGCAAATTAGGGATTAAGTTATTATCTTTCCCAACTGTGTAGCTTAGTGTGTGTTCAATTTGTAACTGTGTAGGGTTGGCGACTGGGGATGCACTCTAGTTTTACTGTAGCCCAGAACTCTGTGAGTAACAACTGTGTAAAGATATGTTCAAAATGATTATCTTCTGAACAATTGAACTGTACTGCTTTCTGAACTGGTACTGTTAATTGAATGAATGTATGTCCTATATTCTGAACTGTATTATGGCATCCTTAGCAACTACTGTTTACTGTTACTGTTACAGAGATTTCTGTCGGTTCCCTTGTTGAAAGCACTACTGTTTACTGATTGATGGCCATCATTTCCTGTTCGGTCTTTTAAGACCTACTGTTTATTGTACTGTTATGCTAATAGATGTACCACATATGACTGAATGACTGATATACTGAATTAACGAACTGTTTTCATTACTGTGAGGACATTCATTCTTAACCTCTTTACGCATTATGTTATTCACTGGGCGTTAGCTCACTGCTTATATATATATAGGTGTACAGACACCAAACCGCGGCTAGAAGCGTCGGGGTTAAGCTCCAGTTTTGTCAAGCCAACCACTGTGCCTCACTGCGAGGTTCTGAGCCTGTGAAGCTAAGGCTATGGGGTGTTTTAGTCTTCCCTCCTTCTGTCCTGTTTTGTTAACTGTATAGACTGTTCCTGTACTGTTTAATAAGGATTAGGTCCCTGAACTGAATGATTGTACATACGTACATATTGTTTTGTACTGTTCATGTATATGTGTATGAAAAGTCTTTTTGGCATATAGACTCTCACAGTTCATTGGACATTGTTTACTTACTGTATTGGCTTCCGCCAGCCCCTGTACTCTATATTACTGTTCTTCTGTTAAGCAGGCCTTCGGTAATCTCGAATTACTGGCCGGTTATGGTACTAAACCCATGGGGACGGGTTTGGGTTGTGATAGAGTGGTATTAGAGCGATACTTACCACGAGTTATACCGCACACACGTGTCCCAATGAGCTATAGGATGTCCTAGAAAAGCGATTAGGGCATTACATGAGCATGATAAGTGTGTGGCTATGACATCACTGAATATATGCTAATGTGTTAATCTGTTTAAACAAATGGCTGCCTATGTTGGTAACTGTTATAACTGCCTATAGTAAAATGGATAATGCGAGAACTGCAAATGAATCTGAATCCTCATCCTCTGAGGTAAGAATGGCAAGACTGGAAAGAATGATGGAACTAATAACTGAAGGACTAGATCAATAACAGAATCAACAGCCCCCACCTCCTCCTCCGGTACAGCCGGAGCAGAATGTGAATGTTAATGATGGGGACATAATTGCTCTCACCCATAAGTTCAGCAAAATGAAACCGCCATCCTTCCAGGGAGGCCTTGAACCGTCAAAAGCTGAAGCATGGGTTCTCGAGACAGAAAAATTGTTTGAGGTTTTTCCGTGCTCCGAAGCACATAAAGTGCTATTGGCCACCTTTACTCTGCAAGAAGAAGCTAGAAGGTGGTGGATGCTTATCCGTGATGACAATACTGTTATGACTTGGGCTCAATTCAAGGGAGCCTTCTTTGAAAAGTACTTCCCTCAGTGTGTTAGGGACAGAAAAGTAACTGAATTTGAACAGTTGAGACAGGGCACAATGTCCGTTGCTGAATATGAAACGAAGTTCACCGAGCTTGCTAGATATGCACCATATATGGTTGACATTGACTACAAGAAGGCCAGAAAGTTTGAAGGCGGCCTTAATGTTGCAATACTCGACAGAATAAATGTTCTGAAATTACCGAATTATGTAAATGTTCTTGACCGAGCCTTGATGGCTAAATCGAACATCGAGGCACTGAAAACTGAAACACCAGTGTCTGAATGGCGTAGTAAAAGGCAGGGTTTTAAATTCAAGAAAGGAAAGCATAACCCATTGAACAAGAGACAGAATACGGGGTCAACAACTAGCCCCAACCAAGGGAGTGGTTTCATACCACCCTGTTCTGAGTGGCAAGAAGCACAAAGGGGTCTGTTACAAAATATATGGAGCCTGTTACAGGTGTGGCAAGGTGGGCCACATGATTAAAGACTGCCCCTCTGCTCCACAAGCCAATAGTAAAGCTGCACCAAACGTGGCAGCATCAACTGTTGCACCAAAATCGAACCCCAAAGCTACCGAAAAAGAGCCCATGAGGCAGGGCCGAGTGTTCGTCCTAGTGTCGGGAGACGTGCAAAATACCGAGACCGTTGTGTCAGGTATTCTCTCTATTTGTACTCAAAATGCTTATGTACTGATTGATTCGGGGTCTACGCATTCATATGTGTCGCATGCTTTTTCGCGAAAACTGAATAGACCATTAGAACCTATGAATTATCTGTTAGGTGTATCATCACCCATTGGGAGATCTATGACCTGTGCATATATGTACCCTGCTTGTGAAATTATTGTTGGAGATGCACATTTGTTTATTGACTTACTGCCCCTGAACAATGATCATTTTGATGTAATATTGGGAATGGACTGGTTAACGAAATACCATGCTACCATGGACTGTGTAATGAAACAAGTAGTTTTCCGCCCACCGGGTTTACCCGAATTTGTGTTTAATGGGGTTGGAGTAGTACCTCCTCCGTATTTGATTTTATCTGTGAAAGCTGTTAAATTGATTAGAAAGGGGTGTAAGGGATATCTGTGTTCTGTATTGACTGTATCTACTAATGATAATGCTAACGTGAACAGTATTCCTATAGTCAGAGAATTCCCAGATGTTTTTCTAGATAATCTGCTGGGGGATTTGATTGACAGGGATATTGAATTTACCGTTGATGTGATTCCGGGAACGCAGCCAGTATCTAAAGCTCCTTACCGAATGGCTCCAACTAAACTGAAAGAATTGAAAGTGCAACTGTAAGAACTGCTAGATAAGAAGTTCATCAGGCCTAGCACTTCGCCATGGGGCGCTCCTGTTTTATTTGTGAAGAAAAAAGACGGCTCACTGAGACTGTGTATTGACTACCGTGAACTGAACAAGGTAACTGTGAAAAATAAATACCCATTGCCACGTATTGATGACTTATTTGATCAGTTACAGGGTGCTCAAGTGTTCTCTAAGATCGACCTCAGATCAGGATACCATCAGTTGAAATTTAAACCAGAAGACATTGACAAAACTGCTTTTCGAACGAGGTATGGACATTACGAATTTTTAGTTATGCCTTTCAGAGTTACCAATGCACCTGCTGCATTTATAGACCTCATGAACAGAATCTTTAAACCATACCTTGATGACTTTATTGCAGTATTCATTGATGACATACTGATTTACTCTAAAAGTATAGAAGAACATGAACATCATCTGAGACTTGCCTTACAGGCCCTAAGAGAACAGAAACTTTATGCTAAATTGTCTAAATGCGAATTTTGGCTTGATCATGTTATGTTTTGGGGGCATGTTGTTAGCAAAGATAGAATTTCTGTTGATCCGCAGAAAATTGAAGCTGTAGTAAACTAGCCTAGACCAACAAATGTGACAGAAGTCCGAAGCTTTTTGGGACTAGCCAGGTATTACAGAAGATTTGTCAAAGATTTCTCCAAAATTGTCTTACCGTTGACTCAGTTAACTCAGAAGGGGATATCATTTGACTAGACTGACCAAAGGGAATCAGTATTCCAAGAGTTGGAAACTCGACTTATAACTGCACCGATTCTTACCCTACCTTCAGGTACGGATGGTTTTACTGTATTTAGTGATACTTCTCATAAGGGTTTGGGATGCGTTTTAATGCAGAATGGGAGAGTTATTGCTATGCTTCCCGACAACTGAGACTGCACGAAAAGAATTACCCAACCCGTGACTTGGAACTTGCCGCAATGGTATTTGCATTGAAAATCTGGCGTCACTATCTGTATGGGGCGACATGTGAGGTGTATACAGATCACAAGAGTCTGAAATACTTCTTCACACAGAAAGAACTGAACATGAGACAGCGGAGATGGCTAGAACTGATTAAAGACTATGACCTACAGATTTTGTACCATCCGGGAAAAGCCAACACCGTTGCCGATGCACTGAGCCGGAAATCGATTGGAAATTTAGCCTGTTTGCTCACCGGGCAGAAGGAATTGCTTTGTGACCTTGAAAAATCTGGAATTGAAATCGTTTTGCGAGAACAAGGTGGAACCTTAGTTGCTATTTCTGCTCAACCAGCACTGATTGAAGAGATTAAAGAGAAATAGCAACTAGATGACTTCTTAAAGAAGATCATCGAAGAAAGGGAAACTAAACCAAGACCGGGTTTCAAATTTGAAAGTAATGTACTGAAATTTCAAGAAAGACTGTGTGTACCAAATGATACTGAATTGAAAATAAGAGTTCTGCAAGAGGGCCACAATTCAAAATTTTCTATCCATCCAGGGAATACGAAAATGTACCAAGACCTGAAACTGAATTTCTGGTGGGCAGGAATGAAGAAAGAAATTGCTGATTTTGTATCGAAATGTCCTCAATGCCAACAAGTTAAAGCCGAACATCAACGACCCGCAGGCTTACTACAGCCCTTACCGATACTAGAGTGGAAATGGGAACATATCACCATGGATTTTATTGTGGGATTGCCTCGCTCCAGTAAAGGTATGGACTCAATTTGGGTTATTGTTGATAGACTGACTAAATCTGCTCACTTCTTACCTGTTAAGACAATTTATAATGCGGACAAATTGGCTATACTCTATATTGATGAAATTGTTAGACTGCATGGAGTGCCTGTGTCCATTGTTTCTAACAAAGATTCGAAGTTTATATCGAGATTTTGGCAAAGCTTATAGACTACATTGGGTACTGAATTGAGACTGAGTAGTGCTTATCATCCTCAGACCGATGGCCAGTCAGAAAGGACCATCCAGACTTTGGAGGATTTACTGAGAATGTGTGTCCTTGATTTTCAGGGGAACTGGGAAAGCCATTTGCCATTGGCTGAATTCGCCTACAATAACAGTTATCATTCAAGTATTGGTATGGCGCCTTTTGAGGCATTGTATGACAGAAAATGTAGATCTCCAATTTACTGGGCAGAAGTTGGAGATGGGCCTTTGCTTGGGCCCGAGATTGTATACGAAAATACTGAGAAAGTGAAACTGATACAACAGAGACTGAAAACCGCACAGAGCAGACAGAAAAGTTATGCTGATGTCTGAAGACGGGATAGAGAATATGAAGTGGGTGATCACGTGTTTGTGAAAGTGACACCGATGAAAGGCCAGACTTGTTTTGGAGTCAAAGGCAAGTTAGCGCCGAAATACGTCGGACCATATGAGATTATTGAGAAAATCAATCCGGTGGCGTATCAAGTTGCGCTTCCTCCTGAAATGGAGCATATGCACAACGTCTTCCACATTTCTATGTTGAGGGACTACCTCCGGGATCCTTTCCACGTGATAGAGCCTACTCGTATAGTGTAGAGTGATAACTACACTTACGAGGAACGACCTATTCAGATTGTAAACAGACGGATCAAAAAGTTGAGAAACAAAGAGATCCCGTTAGTGAAAGTTGACTAGAAAAACCATGGTGGCGTGTATGTCACTTGGGAGAGGGAAGATGACATGGCTAAAAGATATCCTGAACTGTTTCCACTGAATCCTGTTTTCTTCCAAAACGAAGGTAACCCGAGTTTAGAGGACTAAACTCTTTTTTAGGAGGGGAGACTGTAACAACCCTCGTCGCTGTTTACCGATTAACCACTAATTACTGCTAAACTGAGACTGATTATGATTGGTAACTGAATTGATTGAAGTACTGAACTGACTGACTAAAATCTAGAACTGAATTGATCATAAACCATGTTTTCACCTTGTCTTTGAAAATATTGGCTCATTAGAGCATGAATTGAGCTTTGAAATGGTTTAAATTCATGCATGTTATGTTTGAATTATGTTCATGAAAATTGGTTTCAAATTGAGTTGAATTGATCTTCCTTTTGGGCCTTGATTTTATAAATTGAGCTTTGAATCATGTTATTCTATGTATTTACAAATGTTTTCCGGGGAAAAGGGCCCAAAGGAATTGGTTTTAACGCATTTGAACTTGGTTTGAGCTTGGAAGTTCAAATCTAGAAATTCCAGATTTTGAACTCACGCTCGAGTGAGGTGACTGGCGCTCGAGCATGAAATTCGTGCTCCCAGTACTTTGCACTGTTTTGATGTCCACTCGAGCGGAATAATTGACGCTCGAGCGGGACATTATGTCTCATGCTCGAGCGGGTGTCGAGCGCCCAATCGAGCGTGATTTTCACACATCCAGTACTTTTGCCCTGTTTTGCAGAACGCTCGAGCGTAAAAGTCTACGCTCGAGCGGATACCTTTGCCTGCGTGTCCGCTCGAGCGGGTAAACCTACGCTCGAGCGGGACCTCTATTTTCTGAATGCATCTTTACATCCTCATCCCATCCTAGGCATTCTTAGGCCTAGTTTAAGACATCTTAATGAGGATATAGATGTAGAACACACCGAGGCAAATTAGGGATTAAGTTATTATCTTTCCCAACTGTGTAGCTTAGCGTGTGTTCAATCTGTAATTGTGTAGGGTTGGCGACTGGGGACGTGCTCTAGCTTTACTGTAGCCCAGAACTCTGTGAGTAACAACTGTGGAAAGATATGTTCAAAATGATTATCTTCTGAACAATTGAACTATATTGCTTTCTGAACTGATACTGTTAATTGAATGAATGTATGTCCTATATTCTGAACTGTATTTTGGCATCCTTAGCAACTACTGTTTACTATTACTGTTATAGAGATCTCTGTCGGTTCCCTTGTTGGAACCACTGCTGTTTACTGATTGATGGCCATTATTTCCTGTTCGGTCTTTTAAGACCTACTGTTTACTATACTGTTATGCTAATGGATGTACCACATATGACTGAATGACTGATATACTGAATTAACGAACTGTTTTCATTACTGTGAGGACATTCATTCTTAACCTTTTTACGCATTACGTTATTCACTAGGCTTTAGCTCACTGCTCATATATATATGTAGGTGTACAGGCACCAGACCGGGGCTAGAAGCGTCGGGGTTAAGCTCCAGTTTTGTCAAGCCAACCACTGTGCCTCACTGCGAGGTTCCGAGCTTGTCAAGCTAAGGCTATGGGGTGTTTTAGTCCTCCATCCTTCTGTCATGTTTTGTTAACTGTATAGACTGTTCCTGTACTGTTTAATAGGGATTAGGTCCCTGAACTGAATAATTGTACATACGTACATACTATTCTGTACTGTTTATGTATATGTGTATGAAAAGTCTTTTTGGCATATAGACTCTCACAGCTCATTGGACATTGTTTACTTACTGTATTGGCTTCCGCAAGCCCCTGTACTCTGTATTGCTGTTCTTCTGTTAAGCAAGCCTTCGGTGATCTCGGATTACTGGCCGGTTACGGTACTAAACCCATAGGGGCGGGTTTGGGTTGTGACAGTGCAAGTGGCACGAGTCTGTGGCGGCTACGCGCACAAGCGGCTGAGGCTGACGTAGAGCATGTGAGATAGCAGAGGCAGAAGCAAGTGACACACCGGTGACAAAAGTGGTGCGCGAGGGCGCGTTAGGTCTGATATGAGTAGGTTGTTGGTGGCGTTAGAATCGTTAGAAGAGTCTTAGCACTTTGGTAGACTGTGTGAAAATTTTGGCGAACAAAAAAGATCTGAACAGTGACGGAACAGAGATAACTACCAAAAAATTTGAAGCTTTCTGGTTAATGAGCCATAACCTTGTGCTCTGATACCATGTTAAAGAAGTTAAGAGAGAGAGAGAGAGAGAGAGAGAGAGAGTCTCTGTGAAATATATTGTATAAAATCAATGTACTTGGTCTCCTTTATATAAGAGAAAACGTAGCTATCTAAACATACATATCTATCTATATAGATATACATTAACAACTACACATAGCTATCTAAACATACATATCTGTCTATATAGATATACATTAACAAATTACACGAGAGAGAGAGAGAGAGAAAGAGAGTCGTAGGATAGCTTAGATGTTCGGACTTGTTGTTCGGTCAGATTGTTGAGTTTCTAAACCTTGGGTCCTCTACTAGTTTCGCTATGGACGACCGAGACCACCCATTATCTTCAACCCTCTTCCTTCCCTTAAATTCATATTGTCGCCGCCATGACGAAACTCAAGAATAACGCAGTTCCTCAGGATTTTATCGAACTCCACCCTCCACCTAATCACTGCCCTTTTCTCCAATCTCAAATCACTAGAGGGAGCTCGATGTCCATTTCTTGAATTCTCTTGAATCAGCAGAGGCATGAAGGAGGAGCGAATCTTCAAAACTTTACAGATGAACTCGTTCATCATTAGATCTTCGGGACAGGGATGAGACGGTGGAGTCGGGAACGATGGATGACTATGATTTTAGAGATCTAAGAGTCAACAAGCAAGGGAGAGCGAGTGATGAGTGTGTGGATTTGATCAGTGAAGAAGGTTAGAAAAGGGATCTATGCCACGGAGGTGGCGCAGATCTGAAATCGGAGGCGATGTAGCAGTGGAGATGCTGTTGCCGGCTGTGGAGACACTACTGCCATTTTAAGCCCCATCGCCGCCTTATAAGCTTTTCTCTAACGAAAAAATCTCATAGCCTTTGCGAGAGGGTGGAGATATCTCGATGCCATGCTGGAGTAGCGGCGAAGATTGGAAGGGCAGTGACGGAGAGTTTGAAAAGAGATAGAGAGAGAGAAACTTGGCTCATTTGGTAACAACTATTTTAATAATTATTTGATTGGTAAAGAGATTGATATGATAATTTATAGTAATTTTTTAACTTTTTGACTAAAACAAGTAGGGCTAGATATAGGGTTATCCGATTCGCACAACCCGTCCTACCCGACCCGACCCTACTCGCATACGTATGGGCGGTTTCGCAAATACAATAGGGTAGGGTGCAGTTTGAAATATTATAATTTTTCGGGTTGCGGGCGGGTTGCTGGTTTGACCCAAAACCGCTCGTATTTTTTTTTTTTTTTTGAAAAACCTGGACCGTTTGTCTTTTTGGAAAAACATGGACCGTTCAACTATGTAGATATTTTTTGCCCAAACAAAAGAGAAACCCTAATCTCAAATCAAAACATCTGATCTATCTGAGACTCTTCTCATCTCACTCTCTCATTTACGCAGCTCGCACGCACCGATCGAGCTTCGCAATCGACTCTCTCTCTCTCTCTCCGGCAACTCTCAGGTAAGGACTCTCTCATCTCTGTCTTTGTCTCGCTCTCTTTCCCCGATCTGTGATTTGTTTCTCATCTCGCTCTCTCATCTCTGTCTCTATCTTGCTCTCTCTCGTTTTTCATCTGCACAGCTCGCACCGATCGACCTTGGCAAGATCTTACCTCTCTCCAGCAAGTCGCAGGTAAAGACTCTCTCTATCAGATCTATCTCACTCTCTCTTTGTCTCTCTGTCTCTCTGTCTCTCTCTCTCTCTCTCTATTTTGTGTCAATGTATATGCCAAATTGTTTGTATTACAACCCTTCGCTTCTGAGTCCTGACCTGATGACATCATTTTATAGCATACATTATTAAGAGAGGATCTTGTTCCATGAAAGCAAATATCTCCAAAATAAATTATCAATTTTAAAAAATGTTAATTTTCAAATGCACAGCATAATATTTATATTTGCTATAGGGAATGAAGAGCATTTCATAAGGTTTCTCTTATGTCCTGTAAGTAGTCCTTATCTATTAACTGTATGTTTTCTAGATAACATTACATGGCATTTGTTCTTTAGATAACATTATCTCCAGATAACTGTATGTTTTGTAGATTATTATTATTATTATTATTATTATTATTATTATTATTATTATTTGTGATTACCCAGTTGTTTAGTGTATGTCCATAGTTGTTTAGTGTCTGTCTGTAATTTGTTTGGTATTGAATGAAATTGAATCTGAATTTTGCTATTCTCCTATTCTATTATTTTTTAAATTGATTTTTTTGAATCTGAATTTAAAATCTTATTGTTATGTCAAACTTGTGGGCTTAATGTATTTTCTCAAACTTTAATGGACATTAGTTTAATTACCCAATTTTTAATTTTTCTCAAACACAACTGTTTGCATTGCAGGTGAAATGTTAAGCTCTTTCTGTGACTTGTTTTTTCCATTTTTGTTGCAATGTTAACTAATAAGCCATTGAAACTAGGGGAATGGCAAGTTGGAAACCATTAAATGTCCTTACTTTGGCCATCAACTTTCTTAAACAGAAACCATTCAATGTCCTTACTTTGGCCATCAACTTTCTTAAGCAAAAACCATTCAATGTCCTTACTTTGGCCATCAACTTTCTGAAGCAAATCATGTTTTTGATTTTCCTTTTCAATTTTTATTGACCATCTTACCACTAAATATTCCAGCTCCATAGTCGTAGATTTTAGCATTTGAATCTGAATTGAATCTAAAGAGACCAAAAGCTAATTAACTGTGTGTCTGTTAAGTAATTATTTAATGATCTAACTAAACTGAATTTGAATTTTTTTTTTTAATCTGAATTGAATTTGTATTTTGTAGTACAGTTTGAATGGAGAATACTATTGAATCTCCCACAGTGAATCTTTTACCTCTGTAATCCTCTAATTCTCAAATGAATCCCCCCTTAGCTGAACCTGAACTTGAACCTAAGCCTCCTAGACCCCCAAAGAGAAAGAGTGAGGGTGGAGGGGGGAGAGCACCATCCACAGTTTGGGACCATTTTGATAAGGTTTTTAGGACGGATAAGAAGCGTAGAGTCGTATGCAAATATTGCAAGAAAGAGTATTTGGCTGACTCTAGACTTCATGGGACTAGCAATTTAAAGAGTCATACACCCAATTGTAAAGAATATCCAAATAGGGATAAAGATGGTCAACAAACATTAAATCTTAAACCAAAACAAAATGAAGAGGGTGTTGATGAGGTTGTAGCAACAACTTTTAATTTTAATGCTTGTAAAAGGTCTCTTGCGGAGATGGTTGTCATTGATGAGTTGTCATTTAGATTTGTGGAGGGAGTTAGGTTTAGAAGATTTTGTAATGTCATACAACCCAAATTCACACCAATCCTCTCTCGTCATACCATATCTAGAAAAGTGCTTAGCATATTTAAGAATGAAAGAGATAAGTTAAAGAAGGCCATAAAGGGTGGTAGAATTTGCTTTACTACGGACACTTGGACATCTATTCAAAATTTGTGTTACATGTGTTTGACTGCTCATTTCATTGATGATAAATGGAAACTTCAAAAAAGAATCATAAATTTTCAACAAGTTGAAGATTACAAAGGAGAAACATTGGGTAGGAAAATTGATTCGTGTTTGATTGAGTGGAACATTGATAGCATATTCACCTTAACAGTTGATAATGCTAGTTCTAATAATCTCACCATTCAATATTTGAAAACAATGACCAAAGATTGGAAGGGGACTATTTTGCAACATGAGTTTGTTCACATGCGTTGTTGTGCACATATTCTTAATCTCGTTGTGAGTGATGGGTTGAAAGAAATGGACGATTCTATTGCCAACATTAGACTTGCAGTGAGATATGTGAGGTCTTCTCCTCAATAGGCATGATGCTTTTAAGAAGTGTGCGGCCACACTCGAACTTGATTCAAAAGCTCTTGTATGCCTAGATATACCAACTAGGTGGAACTCTACCTATTTGATATTGGAGGCAGCCGAAAAGTATGAGAAGGCTTTCAACTGCTTGAAGTTTATGGATTCCAATTTTGAACCTTATTTCAAGGATGTTGATGGTGGCATAAGGAGAAGTCCGAATGAGTTGGATTGGAAAAATGTAGATTGTTTTTGAAGTTTCTAAAATTATTTTATCTTGCAACTAAGAAGTTTTCGGGGTCTCTCTTTGCTACTTCCAATGCTTTTTACAAAGAAATGTTTGTTATTGAAAGAAAAATTAATCAATTAATTTTGGAAGAGGATGATACTTTGAGCACAATGGCAAAGACTATGAAACAAAAGTTTAGCAAGTATTGAGGGGATGGAAGTAAGATCAATTTGTTATTATATGTTGCGGTTATTCTTGAGCCTACCAAAAAATTGGCATACTTGGGAGTTTTGCTTTTCAAATTTATTTCTTGGAGATAATAAGAAGATGGAAGATATGGTAGACAAGGTTAAGAGCTGTTTGAGTCGTTTGTATAGCTATTATGTCACACTTTATCCCTCAAATGAGAAACTTTCAAGTGTGAGTGAAGTTGTGAATATGGTGGAAGATGATGATGATCCTTATTCTTTAGTTGATTCCCAATTTAATTCCTATTTGGAGGGACGATGCACTAGTGAATCTAAGTCGGAATTGGAACAATATTTGTCTGAGGTTGAACATTTTGCAAAGAATCAAACATTTGAGATTTTGGATTATTGGAAGGTGAATGCAACCAAATATAGAGTGCTATCGCAACTTGCAAGGGATGTGTTAGCCATGCCTATTTCTACCGTTGTATCGGAGTCGACTTTTAGTATGGGGGCGTATTCTTGACCCATTTTGTAGTTCACTATCGCCTTCTATGGTTGAAGCTCTTGTTTGTACTCAAAATTGGCTTTGAAGCAACCTTTCAATTTCTCTTCGAAAGGCGCTGGATGATGTAGAGGAATTTGAGCAATATGACTCGGGTAATATAAGAATTTATTTGTCTTCATTTTTTTTTTGTATTGTTCATTTTGTAATGTAATTTTTATTGATCTTCTCTTGTTGACTCCTAATAAGGTACTTTGGAGTCAAACGCATCTTCAAGTTCAACATATAATGTTGATGCTAATACTATAATTGAACTCTAATCCATTTGTTCATTGGTAAATTTTTCATGTACTCAACACATTTTCTTACTATATTGAGATGCAATATATAGACATTTATTTATCTTTTCATTACTTTATTCTTTCAACTTTTTTGTCAAAGGAATTATGAAGATTGAAGATTAATTTTTTTATTTTTTAGCTTGTTTTTGTGCAGGGTTCATCAACTAAATGCATGAAATTGAAATTTGTGGAACTTGGATGTGATTCATGATGATGGAGTTTGAGATATTGTGTTGCAAATGTTTTCATTTTATTTGGCAACAATTTTATTTTATTTTTTTCTTGCATTTTGGATGAATGTAATAGTTAACGAAGAATTACTTTTACGTAAGCTTAGGGTTTTAAATGATTTTACTTTAATTTTGTATTATTGGGTAGTAGTAGATGGAGAATGTTGAGAAAGTAGTTGGAGAATGAGATTGATGATTTAGATAGGATTTTGAAGGATTTTATTTTAATTGTATTGTTGGGTAGTAGATTAATTTTGAATGAGTTTATGATTTTGAATGATTTTAAAATTTTGAATGATTTGTTTTGGTAATAGATTAATTTTGAATGATTTTGAGTGATTTGTTGGAGCATTTTAGAAATTGGAAGAAAATGACCAAACATAAATATTTACAAAATGGGGAAAAAAAATTCAAAAATTAATTTTTAAAGAAAAAAATCCAAACCGCAAACCGCCCGCACATCCGCAAATCCTATATGCACAAATCGCAAACCGCACTGCGGGCGGTTGTGGTTTGACTTTTTCCCAAACAGCATACATGCGGGCGTATCAAAACTGAACCGTAAACCGCGCAAAACCGATCCGCGAGCCCCACCTAAAAACAAGTAGTTGCCAAATAAGGTATAATTAAAAATCTCACAAATCATAATTAAAATAGTATCATAATAATAAAAAAAGGTAATTATAACTAAAGAAGATAATGATATAATTAGGGGTACATATAGTATGTGGTATGTATAGTAGAATTCTCCATAAAATAAAATTTGAAAGGTAAATTACAACTACACCTACGTAGTTGGTTTAAAATATGGATTGCTCCCTATAACTAGAGAAATTATATATATTATTTTGTTAGAATTTTTATTTAACAGAATTAATAAAAAAATTAAAATTTCTAACTATTCTCCTATACAATAATAAAATTACCTTAATTATTAATTGAAATATATTTCTAATTAGGGATGTGCACAGTGCGATTTAGACGGTTTGAGAGTAAAATTATAAATCAAACTATTAATAACAGATTGACAAATAACCACAATTTAGGTAGTTTGAGGCAGTTTTAATTTACTAGTTGATTGAAGAATATTCTTAAGCAATTATCATCCATTTGCATAATATAATACTAATTTGCACAATATTTTTTATGTATATAACACAAACTAATTTTACAGAATATTTTTCGTATATATAACTACTAATTTGTAATAAATTTCATATCTTAAATTTCTCTCACACTCATTTTATTTGGATTAATTGTTGAAAAGTCCAAATTAATGAGGGTATAAGACATTAGGTCTAGTGGATTTTTTTTGTTGATGAGAGGTTCACCTTTTGTAAAATAGTTTGGTAAGAAATCATTTTGTTTGTTTTGAAGGACATTTTGTTTCCAATTTTACTTATTAATTTATCTGTTGACGTTTTTATCTATTGACTTCCGTTGGCTATCTTTTCAAAAAAATTCCTATTTGTTCAAAAAATTTCCTTATATGTTCAAATTATTTTCTATTTGTTCAAAAAATTCACCTATCTGTTCAATTTGTTCCTTATTTGTTCAACTTTTTTACTATCTGTTCAATTTTCCCCCTATCTATTCAACTTATTCTCATACATACACAGATATATATAGACATACAAAGAGAGGTCCTACAATTTTATCTATTCAAATTCTCAACAATGACTATTTGTTCAATTTTTTAAACAACGTTTAACTAAAATCATGGCTAACAATTGCTAAAAAAAATCATGAACTACAACCACACAAAAAAGAAAGAAAAAAAAGAAACAAATCTGGAGAAACATTATAGGTATTTAACACAAGTATGTGTATGTATGTATTCAAAATTAATTCTCTAATCAGTAAGTTGAAGAAAGAGAGAGTGCATCTCTAGAACAATGTTTATTATCTGTTCAATTACTCTCCAGATCTGCTCCACTACACTACTATAATAGAAAATCACACCACAAGAAGCCCTTCTCTCTTTCTTTCAATTTGAAGCCCTTAAAACCCCTTTCAATCCATGAATAACAGACCAGGCACAACAACTGTAACACCCCCTAAATATATCAATAAAACCATCTTACAATATTTACCAATTAACAATATATTTCAAAATATGATTCAGTTATACAAAAGATGACAGATACAACTATACATTCATAAGCCCTAACCCTGAATCTATAGCACGTGTCATAAGTAAGAGATGTGAAATAAGAGTTAAGCAGATATATAAATACCCTAGTGGCTATAACTTTTTAAGACGGTGCTTGGTTATAACAAAAGTGAGTTTAAACTCAATACAAATAAAGCCCTAACCTTGTACAAATAAATACAACAAAAACGAAACAAGAAGCTCTTGGATCCTTGTCCTCCCAAGTTATGGCCTTGGCGGAGGTATATTATCAACACCTGAAAATGGTTTTCTACATAGGGTGAGCCAAAGCCCAATAAAGATACTCTAACACAATGTATGAATCTTAATAGAGTTAGACGGTGAATGCATATGCAATGCTCACGCCAAACATTTTACATCTCTTTCCAAAACCATGCAATGCCAAGCTACATCACAATTCAAGAATTTATTTTCTTTACAATAGAAAATAGGGCAGTTGATACAACACTGGAAATCTCTAGGATGTGTCTGCAAGTAGGCTACAAGCACTACCAATTGTCATTTTTACAGGTACTAATTGGAAGACTCGACATCTATTTGCGAGGGTTTCTGGACTTTCACCAAGGACACACAGGCCAACTTAATACAACAACTATACTCCCTACCTAGATTCACCAAAGTATTCACCAATTTTCTCAAAACAATAAACATTTTCAATGTATTAAATACGTTACAATGCTCAATGGAAATGGATGAGAAATTAGTTTTAATTTACCTAATTCTCATGTAATTTCTACAACAATCATAGCTATCCTCCACCAATAGCCCAAAACAGATATCTCTAAACAAATAAATAATTTTCAATAAAGATATACTTTCCAACATTTCAAGATAGGAGTGATAATTCATATCCAACTCCACCACCACCACCACCATCATCATTATTCTAATTTCATAAAACCAATCTCAATTCCATTTTCTCTTTACAAAATCCAACATTCACATTTTTAGGGCAAAAATCCCCTTTATTTGAAAATCAATTTTAAAGATGAAAATCTTGCATCTTATCACAACTCAACCATATCTCCAATTTCATAACCATTTGCAAGAATCCATTTGAAAACCCTTCTTTTGATTTCAAACAAAAACCCTAAATTTTTATAAAAATCCCCAAATCACAATATCCTTTTTAAAAGACAAATAACTAAGTTAAAAATCATAAACATAGTCAAAGTAATCCCTACCTCAAAGAAGAAGACACAAAGGAAAGATGGGTAGAACTTGATGGTACCAAAAACGCGAACTTCTCCGATTAAACGAAGCCCTTGACGTGCTTTACCTTTTTATCAAAGAGACTAGAGTAAGGAAATGTACGGATCGAGAGTATTCGGGTCAAATGTCCAAGAACTAAAGAGAGTGTGTGTGTAAATCTAAAGTTCTGAAATGGTTAGAGAGAGAGAGATATGAAAAAGTGACTCAAAAAGTGACTTTTCGAAACTAGTATACATGCAGACCGCTCAAGCGACCAAACCCAAAAAGTGAGACCGCTCAAGTGAACAAAGTACTACTCGAGCGCACAATGACATGCTCTTAGAAGTTTTACAGATAAAGGCTAACCGCTCGAGCGCAAGAAGGATAGCTTGAGCTAACACTGCTTGAGCGCAAAAAAGATTGCTCGAGCTAAAAACACCACCCTGCTAATAGTTTTACAGGATTACAAAAGTACTAAGAGTTCCAAAAGATCGCTCGAGCGCAAAAAACACCGCTCGAGTGAAGAATGTCATACTCTCAATAAAAAGTACTGGAAGTTCTCAAAGTTTGCTCGAGTGCAAGAAACTTCGCACAAGCGAAAGAGCCAAAAAACTGTGTAGTAACAATTTTGAAAAACTAACTCCCAACCTGTTTCAAACACAACCAAGACATTCCAATAACCAACTCAATAAGGAATGAAACGAAAGAAAACATGAACAACCATCAAGAAGAAATCCCGAATCCAAAACAATGAACGGGTCAGGTTTAAACCAGAATCGTTATAACAATATCAACGCCATCAGCGGCAATGATTTCTAATTCGAGTTTTCTTTGAACATAAATATTGTGAATTGACAATAGCGTGGGCAAAATCGAACCAGAGGTGAGATTTCGGAGATTAGCAAGGGATAATCGAAGAGGAACAATGTGGTAACATAGGGCGGTGATGTAAACAGAGGCTGAAGAAGTCATGTCGAGAGAAAAGAGTCGGTGGCGATGAAGATGGTGAAAGGAGTTCCCGCAAGGAGGTCGAAGTAGAGATCTGATGGGTTGTTTTACTCACCCAAAATAAACACTAATCTGCACCAAATTCCTTAGAATAATGGTAAGTCCAGGTATCGATCCACATGGACAAATGTGAAATTAAACTAATTTAATTGTTAAATTCCTAAATTAATTTTGATAAACGAGATAATTGTTCATAAACTAATAATAATTAAAATACTAGGAAATTCAACGAGCAATTAAAAGTAAAATTGGAATTATTGATTTTGGGAAAAACCTAGGGTAATGAATTCACCACTAGTTACATAAATAAGGTCTCAATTTGAAAATTAATTATGTTACGGTTCGAACCAAATAATACCTCGCAACCACAAGTTCGAAGCATTAATCGAGAGAATTATCACGTTTAATGTATAGGAACGAACCATCTCAAGTAGCACGAGTCATTCGCTTTAAACTAGGGTAGCAAAACGACTCGTCTCTTGTGGTATGACTCATCTCATACCTTAAATATGAAAAAATAGAAAACCATGTCATAGAAAGCATTCAACAATCGCACAAACAAGAATACTTGAAAAAATAATGGAAAATATATTTAAACACTTCTTAAATACCATACAACTTGTTCAAACCATTACCTAATCAAAAACCAAAAAGAAAACCCTATTTACTTGGCTAGGGTTTCATGAAAACCCTAGAAATAGAAACCTAGCCACTCATGGAGGCATGAGAAAAGGTAGAAGAATAAGAAACCCCTATGGAAAATGTTCTTGAAGTTTGAGAACCCTCACCCTTCTTTCCAAACCCTAGCTCTTCTTCTTTTTTTGGAATTTTCGGAACCGTAGAGTAGCCTCTTTTTCTTTTTCTTTTTTTATTTTCAGTAGAACAAACTTGAAATTCTGCGCACGCATCCCTAGGTGGGCCGCTCAAGCGCCTACAATTTGCATGTTGCCTGCCAAATCTATACAAGTGTACAAAACACATCATCTTTGTCAAATAAACAAAATTCAAAGACTATAAATGTACTTTAAGCGGCCTTAATGTAGTACCTTTTGGCCTACATCAAGGTCAAAGATGGTGAATGCGTTACCAAAGAGGTTGCAGCCTCTAGTTCTAAACACAGCCAACATCGATTCTAGTTCCTCGTTTGGTACGACGGCGACGGTGGAGGTGGAGAGGATGAAGGATATGAAGATGGTAAAGAAATAGAGAGTGAACATCTTGATAGAGGATGAAGGATATGAAGATGGTAAAGAAATAGAGAGTGAATATCTTGATAGAGAATGGATTAGGATTCGCTTTCGTGGCGGTGTTGATCGACTGTGTGGTGGTATTGGTGTGGCGGCCATACAGATTTGAAATCTGTGGGGATTTGTGTTGATCCATACAAACGAGCGGTGTTCAAAATTGTGTGTGTGAGAGAGAGAGAGAGAGAGAGAGATAGATAAACGGAATGTCGAAGATAAAGAGATGAACGGAACGTCAATGGCGGCGGAGAGGTAGCAGAGACGATGAAATGACGACGGCGAGGAGGCTATGACGAAGGTGCAAAAGAGAGAGGAGAAGAGAAGAGAGAGAGAGAGAGAGAGAGAGAGAGAGAGAGATGAGTAGAGAGAGAGATGAGTAGATAGTAGGAATTGGAAATGAGAATGAGGAGAGAGACAAATATATAAATTTAGTAGGGATAGTTTGGTCATTTTGTCTGAACATGTCCTTGTGGACAAAATATTTTTGGGCTTGGACTTTTACACAAAGATAATTCAAATTTGGATCTTTGGATGGAGAGCCCTATTTATTTTGATACTTCATTAGAGGTTAAAAAAATGCATGTATTAACTATAGTGGAGTAAAGCGATTTTCAAAGAGGATTATAAATTTCAAAATTTAATCTGCAATTAGCAGATGAATTAGTGCGCATCGAAACGAATTGGACTGTATTTTGCATAGATCTATTTCTGATATCATTAAAAATTGTTAATTGACTTGATGATTTATTAATAAAATGGGTCATTTGTTATGCAAATATAAATTTGAAGGGAAAAATTGTAATTTTTAAAATTACAAGGGCATTTCATATTTTAATAAAATCTTAGGAGATGTATTTGTAATTTACCCAATATGAAAATTTTTATTGACACGTAAAGATAAAATATAACAAATGATACCATTTGCAAATGGTGTGGAAAAAACAAAATACGCAACTTAAAATATATATCTCAATGTTAAAGAGGTAATAATATTATTTTTTTTAATCACACCATTAACAAATTTCTGAAGAAAATGAAACTAAGTTTATATGAATTAAAAACTTTAAAGGAGTCTAGTGTAATTATATTAAACTTGTGACATTTATTATATTTTCTTCAAATTTTAAGAAAAGTCAATGTAATTTATTTTAAAAATTATACAAAAAGAGTTTTATTTTAAAATTAAGGTCTCTATTAGGCCATCTCCAACGTTGCATCAGATCTTTTATCAAATTTAAATTTGATGAAAAATTAATGAAAACGGTGCTCCAACCGTTTTATCAGATTGATATCAAATGAAGAAAGCGTTTATCCTTTTATCAAATTTGTAGATGACCGTTAGGCCAGACATCCTTCTGAATATCCTCTCAAACAATTGGGTTTTCTTTATTCGAACCCAACTTTTGCTCATGTCCGGACATCCACTCGAATGTCCTCCTGAAAAACTGGACATTTAATGAAAATTTTGAATTTAACATTAGAGTACATCATATCAGATTAAATTTTTCATCAAAAATTTGCTTATATTTGATAAAAAGTTTGATGCAACACTGTAGATGCTCTTATGTCACATTATTTGTATAAAATTTTGGAATATATTTTCATAAATTCATTTTTTATTATTTCAATAAGTGCCGTAGATGACGTAGTTATCAAAACACCATTGATTGAATAAGGCCAGGCGCGCCTTTGTCGATTCAAAGACTATGTTCATGTATTTTTATTAATAATTTAAGTAATTTTATTATTGTAAAAAAGAGAAAAGTTACGAATTTTACTTTTTCAGTTAATTTTGTTAAATAAAAAATTCTAGATATATTTATAATTTTTCAAATGATAGGAATAATTTGTATTTCAAGCAAAACTCATGGGAGTATTTATAATGGAGGAGAATTTCTTTCAATCCAAAATCTGGATTAGAGGGGTCTGTTTTGGCCCATAGAATTTATCACGGGTCTCGTTTTGATAATTCGAATTATTTTTTTTTGTTGAGTATTTTATGTATTTCATCTACACAAAAAATTAAATCAATTCGATAATTATAACTTGTTCAATTTATCATGTTTTTCACTAAAAAAAATAGACGATAATTGTATTTTTAAAAAATAAATCATATATTTTATTAATAACAAAAAGAATAAATTGAACCAGTTGCATTTATCGAATTAATTTTTTTTTGTATGCGAATAAAATATACAACATATTTGATAAATAAATAATTTAAATTATCAAAACAATACCGTAAGGGCATGTTTGATTGGGTGGATTAGAGTATGGGATTGAGATTATTAATCCGTGGGTCCAATTTTAGCATTTTGGTTTAGGATTATTAATCCGATGGATAATTAATCCAACAAATTTATAGGATTATTAATAATGGGGTAGTGGTAGGATTATTAATCCAATGAATATTAATCCAATTGGATAGTGAATACTACACTAATTTAATAAAATTATTAATACTTCACTATTACTCTTGTGAATCAAGCATGAGCTAATAGATCTCCCGAGCCGAAATAATCCCCTCCAAAGATTAGGTTGACTCTTGAGAGTGCGTTTGGTCCAATTGTTTTGAGAAATATCGAACACGTGAGCTTCATTCAAATGGTATTAACCAAACACAGCCCAACCAAAACTAAAACTAAAACTAAACCAGCATATAAACCAAACAGGCATAAGCATTAGATCGGTAAAAGGGCAAACATGTTCGTGCATCTTCTTCTTGGAGGGCGTCGAAGTCGTCGACTGCGACGTCATCATCGATCGTCGCCATCAAGTTATTTTCAAGAAAAACGGTACGAGAGATCGCTGTGGTTTCGCGCCAATACTCACAAAAGTAACATGAAGTGGTACGCCGTCGACATTTCGAACCAAGAGAGTAGTGGTGTCGATGATGAATGCAAGAAATGGAACAATTGCGTGAAAAGAGGAGAGAAGAACAAATTGAAACTCATCCCAATCTCGAGAAAGAAATATTTCGATAGCACCTTAGTTTGTTTGGATTCCACTATCTATTGCCTCGGTGGATTTTGTCGTGGCAGAACAATGTATGAGATTCACCCCACTAACGATGTTCGCCGATTCAAATCTGCTTCTCCCTCGCCCCGTTGGAAGAATCTGATTTCTGGTCTCATGAATGTTGGAAGAAACAGCCCCGCCGCGGTGGTTCTGGGTGGAAAATTGTATGTCATGGGAGGTAATCATGTTAAAATCGTTCCCAAAGGTACTGAAAATGATACCTGGGCTGAGGTGTTTGATCCTAAGACTAAGAAATGGAGTTTTCTGCCTAAACCTACCTGCTGTGATAAGCCGCTACCTTCCGCTCGTTTTTTGTGTATGGCTCTCGAGGGTTTACAGAAGATTCTAGTGGCTGTGGCTTATTTGAACGAAGCGTATTTGTACCATGTTTCTCAAAACAAGTGGACCAAACACCCTTTGACTAAACACCTTCGCGTTGCATCGCTTGTCGACGAAACAAACATGGCGGTTTTAGGCAGTACTTTGTATTGGTACGAAACAACGACACCTGTATGTACGCTTATGACTTGGAAACTGGCAAATCATTCTCGGGGAAAATTAGGGGATTTAAGAATCCAGCACGGAAGATCAGAGTAGATCCTTGTGAAATGAGGACTTTCTTATTTCATTTGACTGGCAGATGTTTTTGTTTGGTTTGGGGACAAGGGCCTACTGTACACTGCACCAAATTTGTTGCGGAGAAATCATCCTATTTGCCCATTAAACGCAAAGCCTCTCTCTGCGCTTGGGTTCTCTCATCTCAAGCTTATGATCTCGGTCCTAATACAAAGTTTTCTGATGTTGTGCTAATGTAAGTTTCTAGTTTCCTTTAATGATAATGCTGATATATCATATATGTGTGTGTACCATTCTTTGTTGAGTAATAAGTGGGATACCATTTCATTGTAGGAATAAAAGGTGTGAATTATCTAGTTCGTCAGTGGTTGTGGAACTCAAAGAGCCAACTGAATCTACTCTGAAGCTGGACCTCATGGATGTAAATTGATTGAAGAAGCTTCTGCAAGTTGAAAAGATCTTGGTAAGTCAAAATATATGTCAATGTGCATATACTTGCCAATGTTTTTGACAACTTGGGCCTTGACTGTGTATACATTTATTGGCCAATGTTTTATGAAACATGGTTTATTTGAAATTCCTTGCATGATATCTATGTTCTACTATTAGCTTAAATGTACATGTCTTCTTGGCTGCTACTATTGCCAGCACCACCCTGTTACTGAGGTAATGTACTAGCCTGTGGCTGCTGCTTTGGCATAGAGCTAATCTGGATTTTCTTTTTAGCTCTAATTAGTTAGAAGGATATCCACAACTCCTAGTGTGGGTACTGTGAGGGAAAAAATTCACACCGATTGAAAATATGATTTCAACTAAGAGATGATCATCTACCCGTGCACACAAACAATGAACTCTACAAAATAAGACACCGGTACTGTTGCTTGACAGGTGGTGGCAGGCTGGATGCCACTTTGATGCTTAAGTCATCAATCATAGAGAAGGAAAGTATGGAATTCTTGTAAGTGGTGTCTAATGTACAATGGCATGGTGGATGACGTGTGTGGACAACTGCTAGAGGTTGTTGCCTATTTATAATGAAGTCTGCCTCTTGGATAATTCCTTTCCTAGTTGGCATCATCCTAGGATGGTCGAGTTTTAACTCACCTTTTATATCTAATAAGAGGATAAATTCCATCTCTTAATACTTGTGATAGAATTTAGTTCTTTG
Source organism: Camellia sinensis (assembly GCF_055761805.1). Classification (NCBI taxonomy): domain Eukaryota; kingdom Viridiplantae; phylum Streptophyta; class Magnoliopsida; order Ericales; family Theaceae; genus Camellia; species Camellia sinensis. The sequence continues at coordinate 106,270,218 of NC_138966.1, forward strand.
TCAATTAGATATAGTTCATATCGTCTTTGGATTTATATATGTTTATAATTATGTATTTGCCTTTTGACTATAATTTGACACTGCCATAGGTGTGGACCTATCTTGCCATGCCATGTGGCCTTGGCCAAAATCACCCAATACCATCTTGGCGAAGCCAGGCCGTTGTGGATCCCTAGCTAATTTTTTCCTTCTTCATATACCCCCTAGCTTCCACTTATTGTACCGAGAAGAGAGTGGAATCTTCTTTGTAGTTGGTTGGCAGCGGCACTCTATGCCTATTCATCGGAGTTGTTGAGATGATGTTCATAAAGCTCTTCACATTCATAATTCTGTTTAGAAAATTGTTTAGGTTCTAGGTGTAGATGCCATATATCTCCCCAGTCTTTTGATCTTTGATGTTTAGGTTCTAGGTGGATGTGGGTTAGAACCAATTGTGTCATTTCCTGTTTTTGTTGCAATGTGTTGTCCATGAAATATATTTTTCTCTAAAAGGTAGACTATTGTGTTTTTATCCTGATCAATTAGTTTGATTTATGAAAGTGTGATGCCCTGTAATTAAGAGTGCTCTCAGATTGAATGAAAATCTGTATGGCAACAAGAAGTTAGAGAAAAGTTGTCAATTTTTGAAAAAAAAAAAAAAAAAGTGACAATAATAATTGCGGAGAATTGCCTTCATATGTTTAGTTTGTTAATATTGTTGAGTTTGTTTACTCTATTATTTTCACTTAAACTTGGGTCATTCAACTGTGGGGATGGAGAGGATGTGTATGTGTGGATGCGACTGTTGCCATTTGACATGATTAAATTTGTAGATTTGGCAAATTACAGGGTGTAAAAGTTATGTCAGGAGAAATCTCCACACATTATCATCATGCACTCAAAATATGTTTACTTGGTTAAATTATAAAACACTTTATCTTGAGCACCAACACGCACAAGATAATAAATAAATAGAAAGTATGGTAGTGAAAATGTCACACAAGGATATTAATATATCCCTTTTGACATTTTTTTTTCCTTATCGGATAAATCATTCTCATTTTTTCTTATCTGATTTCTCACTATCTGCCCTGCTTTTCCCCTCAATTTTCACTACAAACTCCCCTTCACCCCTCAACAGTCCGCTTACTCTCAACTCAGTTTATCTATTTTTTTTAATCTGTATCTATTCTTTCTCTAAGCTAGTTGTTTGTCAGATTTAAGAAGATACTGATTGTTGTCAGTATCTCAACAGTCCGCATCGTGTCAGTTTCTGATTCATTTAGAGTAAGCCATCAAAGACCCAGCCCCTTTCCACGTCATTGGAGGAAAATTTGGAGGTGATGTTTTAGGGGTCTCTAGCATGCCTCATCAGTGATGTTTTAGGCTACTAGGTGATCATGTGATTAGATGTCCGAAATCTTTACCACACTAAAAAAAATTTGTAGCCTTATAAACCTTTTGATTATTTTTGAGGGTCTAGTGGGAACAAATGTAAATGGCTTAGAAATTATCCATACGAGTAAGCAACCTCATGCCTAGAAGAGTTTTTGATTATTTTAGAATATTTCTTGTCTAATGTCATCTTACTTATTTTTGTTTTCTTAAATGCATACCCTGTTTGTCATACGGTCATGTCATGGCATGTTCACGCTGACATATTTTCCATGCGTGACTTTAACCTTTCACATTAAGCTTCCAATTGGTCACGACTTCAACCCAAAATAGTTGGTAGAATAGGGATTTAAGATTTAACAACGATGTGTCTCAAATATTTGTGACTAACTTTACAAGAGCTTTATTTGTTTGGGAGGAGGATGAATTGATCAATCTGCTAGCTTTGCTCTGATCATAATGAAGATTGTGCTGTGTGGAGGGAATGTTCCTCAAGCGAATTCACTGTGTATTTTCTTTATAAGTGGTGTGATGCTGCTTTGGGCCCTGTTCTGTCATCACCAAATCTATTGTGGCATAATGTTGCCCCACCCACAGCTCAATTCTTTGGGTGGTTAGCATGGAGAGGCAGGATTGAAACTGCTGTTTTTCTCAAAAGGATAGGTATAAATGGCAGCACTTGTTCTTTATGTTTTTTGTAAAGAGGAGGAGGAATCAACATGTCATGTACTACTCTTTTGCCCTGTGATTTGGAAAGTATGGTCTCACATGGTAAAATGATGGGGGCTGCAGTGGCCATTACTAGGTTCTGTAGAGGGTCTGCTACAATGGTGGGATGGACTTAAGAGTTAAAAGATGGAAAAAGTAATGTGGAGAGCCATTCCTATTGCTCTTATTTCGTCAATGTGGAAGCACAGGAATGATTGCATCTTCAATGGGGTGTTAACCAAATTGGGAGGAGCTCTATGATTTGATAAAATTGAAAGTTGCAATGTGGATGAAATCATCACCCAAAAGTCTACATTATTCAGTTCATGATCTAATCTATAACCTGGAGCAGATCAGAGTTTGTGGTCTTTCTGTTCTCAGATGGTGTCCTGCTGTAGATAGGCTGTTTGTTGGGTGTTGCTGCTGGATTGGTTGGTTTTGGTCATTGCAATTTGGCAGCCTGTGTTGGGGCTTGCTTGTGTTTTGATTGCTTTTGTTATCTTCTTTGAGTTGGTTCCTCGTCAACTCTTGGCATTGAGATAGCATATGATCGTGCTTGCTTTTCAGTGCCAACCTAGTTGGGGCTTGCTTGCTTTTATTGATGTACCTCTTCATGTTTGTTCATCAATAAAATTCTTCTTTTGTTGATCAAAAAAAAAAAAAAAGAAAAAAACTAAGCCTTGTATTTTGTTGAATGATTTAGATTTCATTGTGATTTGTTATTTGACTGTTTTCTGATAGTCAGAGTGTTGAGCTTCCATATGCATGAATATTTGACTTATAAATAGGAAAATTTCATTTCTTGGACTTGATATTTGTGTTATGATATATCATCATAAGGTTTCCTACAGACATCCTGATTAATTTTTCTTATTGGCAGGATTTGGTGAATTATGGATATGTTGAAATTTGAGTAATGAGCGACAAGCTGAAGAAGTGAGCTTTTGGCACATTATGCAAGAAGATTATACTGGGATATGTTTAAGTGGGATGTTTCTAATATATGAAGGGTATGTGTATTAGGATGATAGATGTTTTCAAGTCTTTATTAAGATAGCCTAAGTATTGTCTATGGACTTTTGGTAGTACATATATACATATATTATATAGAAGAATATTTTTAATGGTTTGAATTTAATGAAACTAGACTGATTGGGAAGTGAATGCTAGGATAATAAAACTAATTATACAGTAGTTTTGGAGTGTGCTTCCTCCTCTCACATGCATGGTTAGAACTTCGCCAAGGATCTCTAACATATACAGAGGTTTTGGTTCCAGTAGATGGATGGCCCAACTCTCCTTGGAAAACATGCGAGTATGGTTATCCACTTTCCAATAGTTGTCTTGAAATTTCTGTTATTTCCTGTCTCAAGTGCTTTCCTGAAGTCTGTGCTAGGCTTATTCAACGTCACAATTGAATTTGTGGTTTTGCTTTCCTAATGATTTTTTTTACCAAAATTGAAGTTTTGGTTGGATTTTTGTGCTTTATAGTTCATTTGTGGGAAATTCTATGGTACACACTCCTCAAAAGCTGTATATTATATGCACCCACTACTAAAAATATCACTTTTTGCGTTTATTTTTTTGCGACGGATGGTTTAGTGGTCGCAAAAAATAACTTTTTACATTAAAAAAAAAGAAGACCCGCGTTGTTAAAAAACCATCTCCCCTTTTTCACTTACTTCCCAAATCTCTCTGTATGAACTCTCTCTCTCTCAAAATCTCTCTCGCTCGACTCTCTTTTGACTCTCCACCCTCTCTCGCTCGAATCTGACTGGCCACAGTCGAAGCTCTTCATATGCATCGCCATTCTCACACTCTTCGGAGCTTCCAAAGCAAATTAATCAACCACAACACATTGTAGCGATCTTCTTCTTCTTCATCTCTCTCTCTTTCTTCAATCGCCGGAGCTTCCACGGCTGCTTATTCCGCTGTCGGATCAGTCTTCGTCGCCTTCAAATCCGTCGAAATTTCTGCTCATTCTAGCAATTTGAAACTCTCTAATTTCCGACATTGCTCTCCGATTTCAAGCCGAGTCGGATCTATTTAGCTCTGACATAGCCTTAACTCGCATTGCGGATCCCGAAGCTCCTTTGCTTCGTCTGGTAATCATCACTCTATGTTCTGTTTAATGATATCACTAAATGAATTGAATCGAATCAGTTAATTTAATCTATCACCCCTGCTTCTCTCTCTATCTGACTTAGGAAATCTAGGTTTTCAATTTACTCTCTCTCTCTCTCTGTAGGTATTCGTTCTCTTTGTTTTGGCAAATCCTCTGATCACTGGTCGAAGCTCTCCTTTGGATCACAAGCTTCGAAGTTTGCAAAAAATGTGAGGGATTCACAGCTTCAGGTGCGTCTCTTTCGTTCTTTTTCTTTACATTATTTAGCTTTCTTGTGATATTATTGTGTTTGGTTGCCGAGAAAATGTTGGTAAACGATCTCTTCTTCACATCCACTGAAGCCAAGTATTTTTCGTGAGGTTCAAATTTTAATTTTCTCGCATTTTATAAAACACAGGACAGCCAGTATGTGATAATAATATGAGAAGGTTTAGAATATATTGGCTTTCTGAGTCTACTTGTTAAAGTCGATGTTTTGGAAGAGTTTTGGATGATGTGGTTTGCTGCACTGAGGTTTGCAAATGTGAATCTGACCAAGTTTGTGCACAAATATTAAAGCATAATTTATCCAAATATTAATCTGTTCTTGTTCTTGATGTGCACAAATATTAAGCAGCTGACTTTCATTCATGAAATCATTGACTACAAATTCAATGTTAGTTTCATCTGAGCAGAATCGAATCAATCTTCATCACAAAACTAAAGCTACCGCCAGCCTATGTTAGATGAACTTTCTTATTTTTTTCACATTGTATCCATGGTCATTGGATATGATAACATGGCTTACCACGTCACAAAACATTCACTTTGGTACATGATTAGTGCTGGTGATCAATAATAATGTTACAATCACCATATTTCCTTATCATCTTTTGTCTTTTTTATATTCAAAACTGCATTGATAGCAAAGCATGAGTGGTGAAATCTATTAAATTAATACAGTATTAACAGATACATATTGTGGTAAGAAAAAATAGTTATCACATTAGCAATCAGGTGAAGACACTGCCATGCCATGTGATTTCTGCAAAATCATCCTCAATCTGTTCTTTCATGTTTCAAGAAATACAACTTCTATGGCCAAGGCAACTCAAGATCTCTTCAGCCCTGATTCCTGGAAAGCTGTACCACCTATGTCAAATTCTTTAGATCTCTTGAGCTTGAAGAATGTATATATGTAATCACATTCCTCAAATTCTTTAGATCACACCGATCACATTACCATCTTGAATTTCCTGACCAGTGTTGCAAAATGTATTTGCCTTCATGAAAGATATAATAGTAGTTATCGCAACTGTAGCCTGTCTCTGCCTTGCCTGATCTTGAATTTCCTATGCCTCCTTCGCTTTCCCTTTTGATTCAAGACAGTTATTCGAATCTCTTTGATTTGTCCTCCTGGCATGGCATAAAATATCCATATGGATCGATCAACAATTGGATTTTAATTCAAAAATCATTATGTGTTGTGTTGGGGCAGTCTTTCTACATATACCCAGCAGTGTTGTCTCAGTGGCATAATCAGTAGTGCTTGTGAAGCGAGTGCAAAGAAGAAAATTGAAATAATTTTTTCAGAAGAGAACCGAGTGCTAAAAGTTAGACATAAAACTATGTTATGCAAATTTTTTTGTATATTACTTTTTATATCATACTATTTGTTGCAATGACACAAATTCTTTGGATTATGGACTTTGAGCTTCTGAATATTCTTTGAAACTTTAGAACATGGACTTCTGGCATGGAAAAACTGATTTCAGTGTTCTAGGTATTACCATTATTCTAGTATCAATTTTTTTAATCCCCACACTGCTTGTCAATTGTATCCTTTCATTTGTGTGGTGTCTTTTTATGCTGCGAAGTTGATGAGCAGCATAAAGATATGTAGATTAGCTGAAATTTTCCCAGCCCAATCCTCTCAATTAGACTTTTGAGGCAATTATTCGTATGATGTAACCTACTAATACAGTTACTGCTTCCTTTTTGTTTATCAAAAAAAAAAAAATATAGCCTTTTACTTCTTTTTGACCCTTTGTTGGCAAATTGAGTACTTATAAACGCTGAATGTTATGAGAAAGGTCATAAAGTTGACTAGGTTGGGTGATCTTCCATTCTTAAGTCTCCAACTTTGCTCTGTTAGACCAGAGATGATGATGATGATGAATTCAGAGGAGATATAATGAGTCCCTCCTCAAGAAATCTTTTGCTCCCCAAAAAAACCACCTCACCATGCTCTTCCCCTGAAAAATAGAAAAATAAGAAAATGGGTGTGACAAACAAAATTCCAAAAACTATACCATATATATAGCAGCTAAATTTCCAGCGTTACCTGAAGTGGGTAGTGTTTGGAAGGTGGGAAAGTCAAGCTCTCCCTGCGAGAAGGTAAAGAGAAAGGTGGTAGTGGTAAGAAGAGAAAACAACAGTGACTTGTAACATGACATTGTGTGATTTCTAGGCTTCTAAGCTCTGTTTCTCTTCAATGGGTTGTACTGAGCTGAACAACTTAACTCTTTAGCACACAGAGAGAGAGAGAGAGAAATGTGAGGTTGGTTTTTTTTTTTTTAAAGATTGATAACAGTTGTGAGGTTGGGTTTAACTGTTGGAGAAAAGGTATGGTGTTAGTGGTACAATTATTGACCCAACCCCATGATTAGGGGATGAAAGTTCAAATTCTAAGTTTCAAAATGTTAATAATTTCTATTACTATAAATATCTCTTAAGTTTCTAAAAGATAATCATGCTTTCAAGTTTCAACATCTGTTTTTGTGTTTGATTTGTTTAAGCAGTTTCAACTTGGTTCACCCAAACCAGTGGGTCGGTTGATTTGTTTAAGCAGTTTCAACTTGGTGGTTTTGTCTATTAGGCTGTGTTTTTTCCACAGTTTCCCTCACATTTTCCTTTCCATTTCCAAACCATTACCCTCAATTCCATGACCCAAACACAGCCTTACTATCATTTTATCTACGCAAGCAGAGATATCATTTTCTAGAACTTTGAATTGCGTAGGCAGCTTGGGCGACATTTTGCACACCCCCTTTTTTCGGGTAGAACATATTCAAGCTAATGCCTATAGTGTGTGTTTTCTATTGTATATGATACTTGGTGTCACTGAGATTGGAATTTAATGTTGTTACTATCTTGCTTTTCTGTTTCTTGCTCTGTCTTAGGAAGTTGAAATTCTAGTCATGTTTAGGGTCTTGAATGGAGTACATTAGGCTTTGTTTGGATTTTGTACTAGGCTTACATCAATGTTTTTATTACTTCATGAAAGTATTTGATCAGCTAAATTTTATTTGTTTGAATAGTATGGTTGACATTTGTTACTTTATTTGGAGAATTACTTTTCAGGTTGATCTTGCTTCTAAGAATGTTATGACAGTATTTTATATGAAAATGACAGTATTTCCATATCATTGTCTATGTAATGTAGAACCAAAACAAGGAAGAAATTGGGGATCTCAATCCTTGACAAATATTCTCAATAAGTAATTTTCATCAAAGTCTAGTTTAAACCATTTCATAAAAGCCATATATATATATATATATATGCATAAGCACTATCTAGTTAGGCTACATGTCTTACTGTCTTTTGACGGATGCTTGCATTACTAGAAGGTTTGAGTATTATAATCATAGCATCTGATGAAAGGAGTGGTTTTAAAGTATTTTGGATCTATAAGATCAATGGTTGCATTTTTTATTATTATCTGAAATGTCCAAATTTGTTGTTCATTTATTAAGGTATGCATAATTATGCTACTTACAATTGTCTCCTCCTCTAGTAGCTATATTTAATTTTCTTTGAGTTTGTAGATCACTGCAACTGGTGAAAAAATTGGGCTAAATCATTTCAATCCTATCAGACCTCTGGGTTGTGGAGATACAGGCAGGTAATGAATTTGACACTTTTATAGCTTGCAATTGGCATTATATGGTGACATTCCTGCTGTTAGTCTAAACTTTGATACATTATTTTTACTGTAGTAGCTCATAACCTTTCCTGAAGTGGCATTTAAAATTTTGTTTTTTAAATCCCAGATAGTGAGATTTACTCTTTTTTTTTGAATTTATGTAATAGTAAGAGAAGCCCTTCATTTATTGATGAGATCACACAGCGTGTGACACAAGACGTTGAGTCTAGGTTCACTACGATGATCAAGAACCTAACGACACGCGTTTTGTTCTTAGAGTCATAGGGTATGGCTGGGAGTATGAGCTTGAGAGAGGTGCAATACTTACAAATTGACGAATTTTACGTTTTATCAATTTGCATATATACATATGGAAATTATTAACGCATTATACTAACATATTGTAGGTGTCAGATGCATCTAGTGGGCAGCAAGCTTCAAAAGAAAATGAATAGGTATGCCACTCTACTAACATATTTATCTTGCTTTTCTGTTTCTTGCTGTCTTAGGAAGTTGAAATTCTAGTCATGTTTAGGGTCTTGAAGTTTTGTACAAAGCATCAACTCATTTTGTGAATTTTGTTTCCCTCAATGTTTTGAGAAAAACAATTTTGTGCATGCATGAACTAAACTTTTTCTATGGAGCTGATTTTTTGTTACTAATATATTGATGTATATTTTTGCAGGTAGTGTTGAGGGAGTAGTTGATATGATTGAGTGGGTGATATTGAGAGTTAAATTCAGTTTTTTTTTTTTAGTACTTGAATCTATTAGTATTTTGTATAAATACTTTTAAGAATGGTTGATGGATATTTGTTTTGTGTGTATCGAAGTTTATATTTTGTATGCACATTTTTTTTTTTTTTTTTTTGAAGAAAGATAATTTTGTTGAGGGAAGTGATGGAAAATAATACATGTGTATTAGAATTTTTGCAAATATCACTTTATATTTATTGTATATACTACTTGAATATATATATATATATATATGAGAATATAGGTTGCTAAAACATTGTAGGTATTTTATTTATTTATATTTTTTTTGCGACGGTAACAAGATGGTCGCTAATACATTGTAGGTATTTTTTTAATTTTTTTGCGACGGCAAAATATTAGTCGCGATAAGTAGATTAGGCGGTCACAAATAGTTTGCGACTGCTATTTTGCGGTCGCAAAAAGTATTTGCCACCCCCACATTCGCGACCCCCATTTGCCGTCGCATGGGCCGTCGCAAAAAGTCTTTTGCGACTGTTTTTTATTATTTGCGACGGTTTATAGCGGTCGCAAAAAGTAGTTTTTTTAGTAGTGACCTTATTACAAATGGTGTAATTTTATCATAAAATTTTGTAACATCAATAACAAAATAAGTAATCTCATTACAAATTAGAGTAACAAAATGTTTAAAATTTTGTGATTCATATAACAAAATTTGTGGTTTGATTACAATATTTTTTGTTATGTCAATTTGTGGTGATGTTATGCATTTTATTATTCATATTACGAAATTTTATGATAAAATTATACAAATTTGTTTACAATAAACGAGGAGAATGTTGAAGTTTTCTTTTTACCTGTCACTTAAATTTTTGAAAAGGATAAAGGGCAATTTTAATCACTAAGCGGTCTTTATCATTTTAGTCTCTTAAATTTTAATTTTATCATTTGGTCCTTAAAGTTATCAATTGATCATAACTCTAACGTCTGTCAATATTGATAACGAGAAATAAAGATTAAAAACAGTTGTAATCCCTAAAATGCGCCTTCTTTGTCATTTAAGTATCTTAAGTTTTAATTTTATCATTTTGATCCATAAAGTTATCAATTTGATTTCATTTGGTCTTATCTCCGATCAGATTATACCATATATTTACCATGAATAAATATTCTGTTATATTGTATTACCATACACTATCTTTTTCATTTATCTCTTTTCAAGGTGGTTACTCAAATACCAAACCACGGCCATCATATGGTGAAAGAGATTAAAGTGTCATTTAAGATGAGGTTAATACAGTTAAAAGTTAAAAAAATATTTAAAAAGTCAAAGTTGATTCTCATTCATTCTATTTTTTATATATTTTTTTATAAAAAGTTAAAAAATTATTTCTAAATATTTAACAAAATATCACCTTACATTTTAATCAAAAAGTCAAAAAAATTACTTTCCAAACCAATCCTAAGTGAAGTTAAGGGTAGAAGGATATTATAGTGATTTAACCATTGCATTTAACGGAGTTAGCTAACAAGGGATGTCAGTATAATTTTAAGGATAACAAGGTGACAATGGTATTTCAAAATAAATAAACAAATAAATAAAGAGGAGTTAGGGTAATTTACCTTAAAAACAAGGATAAAATATATTTTCTTTGATTATCAATGTAAATGGATGGAGAAATTTTATTTCCACACACCTATTTACCTCAATACCTATAAATAAAATTTTATTTTAACGACAATTATACCCTAAAGTAAAATGACTATAATGGATATCAAAACATACTCTTAATATTATATTCAAATTTTCTTTATACACATTTTTTAAAAACAAAAAATTCCAGTGCACATCTTTTTTTTTTTGGATGACCGAGGTATCCGGGCTCTGGTTTTTGACTCGTCTGACTAATCCTCGGGAGAGCAATCACAGCAATCCATCGCCGCGGCTCCAGCTTAAATCCCAAGTTTAATCCCAAGGGAAATGAAACCCGTGACTGTGCGTCTTACCCACACATCTTAATGGATGAGCACATAAAAAAATAAAAAAATAAAAAAATTTGACTCCAGCCTTTATCACCGACAATGAATGAGTACATTGCTTAATTTTTTATTTTTTTTTCAAATGTATTGTTTCTTATTATGGTTTCAAATGAGTTCAAATGTGTCTGAAGCTATAGTTTAAAGAGGCAAACTTCTGGTTCATATTGCTGAAAATGTACACTTGTTTGAACTCGAGTGTTATGAATATATTGTTGTTGAGGCCATCCAATGGTTCCTAGAATCCGTGTTTGGGATTTTCTTAACGCTGTGTTTGGTTGAAGGATTTAAGGAGGGATTTGGAAAGGAAAAGAGAAAAGTGAGGTGAAATGTGAATAAAATATATCTACATTTCACCTAGTTTCACACACCTTTTCCCTTTCTTTTTCCAAATCCTTCTCCAAATCTCTCAACCAAACATAGCATAAATGACAAGTTGCTTTTGTGCTTGGACATGAAAACTGAGTCACAACGGCCACTTTCAGCCTATAAACTACCATCTGATGACCGTGAAGTGTTCTTGTTTAATAGAGCGAGGATGCAGGATAATTTGATTCCTACTGCTGCAAAGTAAGTGGAAATTGTGTGTACAATATTTGAATTAAGGGTTATAATTAAAATATGTGACGTGTGAAATGAGACAAATTACACCTGATCAAATTCATAAGTGTGTGCATTAAGAAATGATGTACACTAAGATAAATGAGTGTTTGGAAATAGAATTTTTCAGATGGATGTTAAAGATAGAATCAAATTACTTTAAAGGGTAAATTACAATAAACCCTCCCGAACTTTGATCATTTTTCACTTTGCCCCTTAAAATTTAAAACTCAACACTTTACCTCCTTGATGTTATATCTTGTGACACCTAACCAATGCCGTTAGTAAACCGTCAGAAACTTGGATGGAAACATGTCATGTGATTGGCACATGACAAACTAAATTAGATTTTGGGACTAAAATGTCCTTATCTTATTTTCTCACAGCCAAACAGGACCTATATCTACTCAGCAAAAATGTCATGGTTTGCTCTCTCTCCCTCCCTCCCTTTGTTACCACAGCAATGGACTTTAACAGTCAACAACACATACTTATCTCAACCAAAACAAGTCCCATTATCTATAACCCACCAATTATTGTATGTTGATTGCCATAGCCACCAGACTCGGCCCTGACCATAGGCTCACAAAGCTATGGCTCAGGGCCCTCAAAATAAGCTAAAAAAAAGAGCCTCTCTTATTATAATTTAATAAAATATATTAGGTATGTTTTAAGTTTAAATTTTTTTTTAAAAAACTCAAACTAATTTAAAATAAATTGGTCCATTAAAAATTAAAATGCCCAACATTGCAGCCCAACAAAGCAGCAATTTGAAAGCCCAACAATTAATCCAATTCTTAATTCCTAACAATTAAGGGCCAATAGTTAAGGCCCACTTTGACAAATGCCTATCTAATTTCTAACCCTACTGTCATTCCGTAATCCAATTTTCCCTACAGCTTGTTTGATAGCACACCAGCAACCCAAGCCAACAAGGCAGCAAAGAAGCAGCACATGACGGGGCAGAGCAGCAGCACAGGTATTTTTTTTTCTTTTTATTCAATTAATTAAATATTTATCTTGTCTTTTGCTCAATTAATTGCTATTATAATATTGGTATTTATATCATTAAGAAGAATTTGTTTAAGTTTAATAGTTCACATCACATAATTTAAAATTTTTGTGTTTTGTTAAGTGGTGGTGCTCTTGTTTTGAATTTTGATCTAAAAAAATATTTTGATCTCAGCTTATCATGACTGTTAAAAGAAATTATCCGTCTGGATTGGCAAAAAGGAAAAAGAAGCAAAGAGTCGAAAAATTAGTCGAGTGTCAAAGAGGAGCTATTGTAATGCTAAGGTGCCGTTTGGTAACACTTACGTTTTCAGTTTTCTGTTTATATTTACAAAAATTTAAAAAACTCGCCACTTACTTGCCGTTTGCCACTACCATTCACCGCCCGCCACCACCACCACTCGCCACTTACTTGCCACTACCACTCACCACCCACCTGCCACCATCATTCACCACCCACCACCACCAGCCACCTACCACCCACCCACCACCACCACCACCACCACCACCACCACCATCACCCACCACCACCCAGCCGCCACCCACTTGCTACCACCACCCACCACCACCACCCACTCGCTACCACTTACCACCTGCCACCGTCACCCGCCCACCCACCCACCCACCACCACTACCACCACCCGCCACCCACCTGCCACCACCACCCACCACCCACCACCACCGTCACCACCACCCACTCGCTACCACCTACCACCCGCCACCGCCACTCACCCACCCACCACCACCACCACCACCACCTGCCATTCGCCACCCACTTGCTACCACTACCCACCACCCTCCGTCACCACCATCACCACCACCCACTCGCTACCACCCATCACTCACCACCGTCACCCACCCACCCACCCACCATCACCACCCACTCGGCACCACCCACTACCACCCGCCATCCGCCACCCACCCTCCACCACCGCCGCCACCACCAATACCCACTCGCTACCACCCGCCACCGTCACCCACCCACCCACTACCACCACCTGCCACCTACCCGCCACCCACTACCACCCGCCATCGGCCACTCACCACCTAACACCCGCCACCTAACCGCCACCCACCACCACCTGCCATCCGCCACCCACCTGCCACCACCACCTCCCACTCATTACCACCCACCACCGGCCACTGTCACCCACCCACCCACCACCACCACCCACCTGCCACCACCTACCACCACCAGCTACCCACCACCCACCGTCACCACTTTCCACCTCCGTCTTCCGCCGCCACTTGCCACCACTTGCCATTTTTCACTCTTTTTTATATTTTAAATTTTTTTTAAACATTTTGTCAATTACCAAACGCGTTTGTAGTTTATGTTTTTCTAAAAATAAACAAAAAATAAATAAAAACCAGTTTATAAAATTTTTGTAAATATAAACTGAAAACGTAAACATTACCAAACACACCTTATGTATTTTTGGTGATTTTAATACAAATATTTTGTCATTTACCTTAAATTTTTTCTTTTCATTCAATGAAAAAAAAGGGACAAATTGCACTAATAGTCCCTATAATTTGGGGCTGGTGTCGCTTTAGTCCCTGACTTTTCAATTGTGACACATTTGATCCTGAATTTTGAATATTGTTTCAAATAAGGACAATTGAACATACCATTGCTTAATTTCAAGGGCAAAATCGTCAATTTGATAAAATACAAACTAATTTGACAGAAATAAATGTCAAAAAAATATTTTAAAATTTTTAAAAAATTTTTCTACCCACCAAAGATAAAATTATGTAAAATTGACAAAAATTAATAAAAATTACATGATTAATTTTTAAAAATTAATTTTACACGATCATCATCCAAATATATAATAAAAATTAATTTGGTAAAAAAAAATAAATGTCTAAAAGATTTATTAATTTTATATAATTTTATCTTTAGTAGGTAGAAATAATTTTAAAAAATTCAAAAATAATTTTTTGACATTTATTTTTGTCAAAATAATTTATTTTTTATCAAATTGACGATTTTGCCCTTGAAAAATCCAATAGTATTTTTAATTGTCCTTATTTGGAACAAGATTCAAAATTCATGGTCAAATGTGTCACAATTGAAAAGTCAGGGACCAAAGTGACACAAACCCCAAACCATAGGGACCGTTGGTGTAATTCACCAAAAAAAAAAATGTGAAGGGCCTCAGAAATTTATTAGTTGATTATTGGCTTTGGGCCCCGAAAATCTCAAGATCGAGCCTGGGGCAGAGCAGCATCACAGGTATTTTTTTTTTCTTTCTATTCAATTAAATAAATATTTGTCTTGTCTTTTGCTCAATTAATTGCTATTATAATATTAGTATTTACATTATCAAGAAAAATTTGTTTAAGTTTAATAGTTCATATCACATAATTTAAAAATTTTGTGTTTTGTTAAGTGGTGGTGCTCTTGTTTTGAATTTTGATCTAAAAAAATATTTTGATCTCAACTCATCATGACTGTTAAAAGAAATTATCCGCCTGGATTGGTAAAAAGGAAAAAGAAGCAAAGAGTTGAAAAATTAGTCGAGTGTCAAAGAGGAGCTATTGTAATTCTAAGTATTTTTGGTGATTTTAATACAAATATTTTGTCCTTTACCTTAATTTTTTTTTATTCAATGAAAAAAAAAATATG
The DNA here is from genome assembly GCF_055761805.1 of Camellia sinensis. NCBI lineage: Eukaryota > Viridiplantae > Streptophyta > Magnoliopsida > Ericales > Theaceae > Camellia > Camellia sinensis. Next base: position 106,285,326 of record NC_138966.1, read on the forward strand.
AAAGACCCAGAAATTTATTAATTGATTATCGATTTTGAGTCCCGAAAATCTTAGGACCGGACCTGAAAGCCACAAACACCACTGGACCGAAGATGCCTTTTGTTTGAGGTAGGAACAATGAAACAAGCAAGGATGACTTTTATTCACTCATACAAACGGTAAGATCTGAACCTCTAGTGCATGCATTAATCTCACCAATAGTCACATATTAATACTTTAATATAGAATACGAATGTTTGGAATTCTAACAAGACAAATATAGATTGATTAAATCTGTTGACCATCGCTTCAAAATTGATTTTTCTGCAGAACAAACACCAGATACTTCATGTACCAGTGGTTGGTTGTATAAATTGGAAAAAATAGCCACCGATGTTGTGATTGTATAAATTAGGCAAAATATCAGTGTGCTGTGTTTGCATGAAAGAGAGAAACCCCGTTCATGTGTTATAGATTGGATGGTGTGGGAGGGGTTTCAATTAACTGGTGGTAGGGAATAAAACAAGTTGTTGGTGATAGGATGCAGTTGTAACTTGAGAAAGAGAGATTGGCCAGTGTGGAGGTTGCAATTAGCTACCAGTGGTCAGAGGAGCAACGGTTATATCCATCGGCGGTAGATTGGCGCAGTATTTGGTTGGGAGATTTGAAAAGGAATTTGGAAAAGAAAAGGAAAAAAATGTGTGAAATTATGTGAGATGTAGATATATTTTATTCATATTTCATCTAACTTTTTCATTTTTCTTTCTAAATCTTTTCTCAAATTTCCCAACCAAATACAACGTGATAGTTCGAGATATAGGGATTATTAGGGGAGAGAAGGATTGAGTAGTTTGATGAAGATAAATGATGGATAATAGGTGAAGGGTGAAAGAGTAAATTAATGTTTTCTGTGAATGGCATCCACTGCCTTTGCAATTCATAAACTTGAAGGGAGGTATGTGTTGAGTTTTAAACTTTAGGAGATAAAAGTGAAAAATGATCATAGTTCAGGGTGATTAATTGGAATTTATCCTAATTTAAATTGATAACTTTAAAAATTAAAATGATAAAATCAAAAAAAAAAAATAAAATTAAAAGCAATAAGCATGGAAAATTCTATTTCCACACGCCTAATTAGCTCAAGGCACACACTTAATGAAATATTAATTTAATGACAATTATATCCTAAATGAAAATGACTATAATAGATATTCAGTAATATCCATAATATAATATGAAAAAAATTCTCTATACACATTTTTTAAGAACAAAAAAAATCTCAATGTACACCTTTTAATTTAAAAAAAAATTAAACCCTAATTTTTTCATTATTATCATTTTGCTTGAACAAACAATCCAATTGAAAACCTTACACCATTTTGTTCAGTAATGAATAACACGATAAGAAATGCAAATTTTGATTTGGAACCCATGTAATTGAGGGCTCGATTCTATTGTCACCAATTTGCAGCGATCCATGCCGAGATGCAAAAGTGCATGAGAATTATCAAAAACCAAATATTGGCACTCATACCCACCTAGCTTCAGTACTATTATTGAATCCTCACAGTATATTTGGTAATGTAGAGAGTAAAGATGACATTTGTATAAGCTTCCAGATTTTGAAAGTCCCCAACCGTCACTCACAAGATCAAAATCGAAGGTTTTATGTCGATAGAGTGCACCTAGATTCGAAAATGATAAATGCAATAACAAAATGATAAATGTAATAAAAAAATGGAAAGATTTCTTACATTCAACACTATTTTAAAGGATTTACAATGGTCTTCAATGGAGGTCTTTTATGTAAGTCTTCAATGGAGTGGGTGGGTCAATGTGGAAGTAGGGTCAATCAAAAGTATGTGGAAAGAGGGTTAGTGGTGTGTGTACAATAGTTATAAGTGAATGATGTAATTGTAATTTTAAGTGTCTGGATTGAGAAAATTAATTGATAATCAAATTAATAGGTATGTATATTGAGAAAAGATGTGCCTTGAGCTAATTAGTTGTGTGAAAATAAAATTTCCCAATAAGCATATATATAATATTAATTAACAACACCATTTACACATCTAGCCCGTTTGTGGGCAGGTTTGATTACTTCCCTAGAAACCGAGAGACTTTAAAAGCTCGGTCTTAAAGTTTACTGGTCTACCATTTGATAAATCCAAGCCCAGGGATGACCCTTGCCATTTGTGTGAAACTTTAGATATATGTTCTATTGTTTGTATCTCTCCCATTGGCATAGATTGGGGTGGTCGTGATCGCTCTGCGGTAGAGTCAAGGTTGTTAAGATCGGGATCCTACATAGGATCGTTTTGGGGGTCAGGAGGATCGGATCGTAGGATCGGATCGGGTATCGTAAGATCCTACCAAAACGATGAAAAAATGCAATAATTCTTATATGTCTAACTAATACTATCAAAATACATATAAAATGACCCAAAAAAACTTGAGAATGTAGCTCAAATGGTAGAGCTCTCATACTTATGAGCAGATTGAGGTTCAAATCCTCGCATTCTCACTTGTGTGCCTTACTCACTAAAAATAATCAATTCAAATATACATATTGCACATTTTTTTTAACAAAGAAAACATAATAAAAGAAGGTGGCAATTCAAGTTGTCATTCAAACATTTTCCTCAAATCTTAACAAAAGAACATACTAAAAGAAAATAGCAATTCAACTTCAAGTCTTCAAGTTAACAGAAAAGGGGAAAAAAATGTTCACATCATATTTGGCAATGTGAATATTCATATTTGACAGTATAAATGTTCACATCATGAGACATTTTATATTGTCAATGTAAATATTATTGTACGTTTCATCCTATTACTATTAGAGATATTTTAATAAGTATGTTACTTATAGGACTTATTAAAATATATAAAAAAAATTAAATTAAATAGAACATAAGTAGGTAAAGAGGTATGTATAAATAAATGCCTCTAAATAATAACAAAAATTATGTAGTATAATAATATGTTTTCTATTATTAAAAACATCTATAAAATAATCATAAATAAATTATTTGCAGATATTTTTATGTTAAAGTGGTTTAGTTGTGGTTTGGTTCCTACAAAAAAAAAAAAAAAAATAAAATAAAATAAAAAGTGTAATTTGGAAGAGAATCGTATTATTTGCTCTCTTTTTTATTTTTAAATTGTAGCATTGGGTCTACATGGACTGGGTGTAGACACCCCATTTTTGACCGACCTTAAGATTTAGACGTCACCAGTTGAGCGCTTGGTGATGTTGCATATTGTGCTCGTTCTGAGGTTTTAGAGTCTCGGCTGCGAGCCTTGCCTCCGGACTTCGGGACTTTTTGTGCTTCGCCTTAGTTTGCGAACCAGGTTCTATTTTCTCTTCCCGAAGGGAGGGAGCGGTCTCGTAGACCATCTTTCAGTGGCTGTAGGCTACATTTCGTGGTCGTAGGCCACTTTTCCGGTTTGGAGACCAGTTTCCGATTTTCAGAGCCGTTGGCCGCGCGCCTCGATTCGGGACCGCTTAACTACCTCCATTTGCTCCGTTTTTTGGCACACACCTTGTTTCCTCTCCTTAGAGGGACACTATGGCCCAGGAGACCACCTTCGTGGTCGCAAGCCACTTTCGATGCTTAATAGTCAGTTTTCAGGGCCCCCGGCTGCACGTTTTGGCCCCCGAACCTTCATTTCGCATCGGTGTGGGTTCATTTTTGGCATGGACCCTAGTTTCATTGTTAGGAAGGTGGTAGTAGGGTGGGAGACCACCTTTTCTTCTTGGAGACCACCTTTCCCGGTCGGCCAATTTTTCTTGACAGGTAGGTGGTCTCCCTCACTTTTGAGCCACGTTTTCTGGTCTCCCATACCACCACTGCGTTGTATTCACCTGGGAGACCACCAATATGGGCTAGCCGACCACCTTTTGAGCTTGAACCTTTTGACCCCTGGTCGGCCGACTAGGTCAAGTGGTCGGCCGACCACTTGAATTGGTCGGCCAACCACTTGAACTGGTCGGCCAGCTTTCTGCTTTTTTGTCTCATTGAGTTGAAGCCAGCTGTGCCAGCTGGAAGCCTCAGAATGCATATGGAGGATGTTTAAGCTTGGTTTTAAGCTTCTTGGAGAAGCTTTAGACCTTCTCCTTTATAAAGGTAAGGGCCCTCTTCCATTGCTAGGGTTTAGATTTTTGTTAGGGCTAAACAATATATCTCTCATTATATCTCTCTCTTTTGAGCTCTAAATTGCTTGGTTCTTGGCCCCTTTGCACACTACTCCATAGCCTAACCCTTCCATCATCAACCTAAGACCCTTGGAGGGTATTTTCAGAGGTTCAAGGTTGGGTTTTTGGGTCCAGAGGCTGCTGGTTTTTGCTGGTCTCCAAGGGTAATCATTTTTCCCTCATTTGAGCATTATTTTGATCCATATCTTAGCCTAGTTTGCAAGCATATTTGGGCATTGTCATAAACTGAAAAAAAAGTCTTGTTTTGAGCTTCTAAACATGTTTGCTTAAGGCCATTTTTCTGTTGGGGGTCATCTACCCCCTTGCATGCTTCATTTCCTCTTGTTTTGAGCTATGCATTAGAGCATTTGTGTTGGCCTTGGTTTGGCCTTTTAGCCACTGAAATTCAGCGGATTTTCAATGACTAACATGTGTTTTTTGAGCCTCAAAATCAGAGAGGGGTGACCCTCTCACCCCTTGTTTTGTTTACTAGCTTTGTTGGCCTTACAAAGGAGCCCCTATTTGCATGTTTCAAAGCCATGTTTCAGGCCACTTTTTGTGAGTTTTGTGACCTGCATAGGCTCTGTCCAGAGCCATTTTTGCCATGTTGAATGTCTATTATGCATGTGTAGAGTAATCCTCTTCAAAGCCTTTCAAAGGGGCCTTTCCTTGCATGCTTCCTAGACTCATTTCAGGCCATTTTCAGTGAGTTTTAGGGCCCTTATAACCTCTATCCAAAGGTGATTTTTCCATTTTGTATATCCATCTTGCATGTGTAGAACAACCCCTTGCATGGCCTTCCAACGGAGCACTTCATTCTAACATGTGTTGACAATGTTTCCATGGGTTTTTGGGCAATATTTGGCATGGCATACTTCTGTTTTTGGTTGGTTTGGTGAGCTCTCATGTGCTTCATATAGTTGTAGTGCAAATCATAGTTCACTAGCTTATTTTGCATGCTTTGTTGACCCTTGATTCTAGCACTTTTTGGCCATGCCTTAAACTGATCTTGTGCATATTTTGGATTGCCTTAGCTCTATTTTTAGGTCTCATGATCGAATGATGCTTGTTTTGCATGCTTGTAGTTCAATATCCATGCTTAGCTTTGAGATTTGAGGTCTATTGCATGCATATACTGAGGTGTTTTCATGCTTTGGGGTCATTTTGCATCATATTTCAGAGCTTATATGAATGCCATATTCTCATATTTTTCACTCTTTAAATGTGTTTGAGAGTCAGGCTTGTATGCCTCAGTTACCGACCATTGAATGAGCTCCATTTCCTTGCATGTTGAGCCATTATTTAGGCCATTTTCCCACTGTTTCAGACCTGCCTAGGGTCTGTTTGGGGCTGGTTTTGCCATTTGTGCATTGCTTTGTGTACCTCTAGTGTAACCCGCTTCACTAGTTTCGGTATTCGAGCCATCTAGCATGCATTGTGTGATATATTTGCATGATTCGGGATCATTGTGCATCATGTTTCAGAGCTGAGAAATGTGTGTTTGTATGCCATACTTCATCCTTTGCCATGCTTAGTTAGAGTTGCATGTTGTGCCTTAGGATCGGTCCTTTGCATCCGTGCATGTATTTCGGTTGTCTCATTTCCATCATATGGCCACTGATGTGAGTGTGTCTGAGGTCCACTCATGTTGGTGTAAGTCCATCGCGCATTGTGTATGCCGTTTCGGTCCATAGCATTGTGTATGCTGAGTTACACGTTAGAGCATTGTGTATGCCATGTTACATCGAGCATTGTATATGTCATTTCATAGCATTGCGTATGCTAGGTTGTATGTTAGTCGCATTGTGTATGCCATCTCATTTGCATCGTGTTTGGGATAGGAGTTAGCCCAAGCACGGGAAACGAGGGACGTTTTGTACTCCGAGTGACAGAACGTGTCTCAATTTCCGATCGCCGACACTCCAGATTACCCATGATGGAGTTTAGGTCTTGTTGTGTTTTCATGTGCATTTATTTTATATTGAGTCGTGCAATTCGACTCCTCGGCCATCATGAATCGATATGCGTGATTGGTGGCACGAGGATCGAGTACTACACTCCCTAAAGAGTAGTCATGCATACATGTGTGAAAATACTTTGCCATGCCCCTTTGTTGCTCTCTATTGCAGTAAATCAGAAATCAGCGGCCTTCTGGAGCATTGCGCAATATTCCAAGAACAATTGCAAACAGAGGCAAACTGGGGCATCGTAACGGATTTCTTCGCAAGGCAACTCAAGCATGCATCATTCATCATTTGGAACAGAGCTGAGGCGGTCCATGGATTTACGTGCTAATTTACTTGCTTTCCTAGATTAATTTGTCAATTAATTAGGATTTTGTATTTATTCGGACTGTACTATTTATTCGGACTGTATATTATTTATTCGGACCCTTCAAGCGAGGGCACAATTGTAATAAGTGTGCGTGTGTGTGATGTATGTCTTTCAACCCCATGTCTTTCTCTCTTTTTATTTACCAGCTTATGATGGTTAGATTAGGGCATGTTTCAATTAGCATACTTATGCTTGCATGTTTGCATCATTCATCTGTCTTGCATGCACCAGGGCTCGACGCATCATACTAACTGCATTTGTATTTCAATTCCAAATTGAATACGTGTTAGCTGTAGCATTATCATATGCCATCTTAGAATGGCCGAGCCTATTGTAGTTGCATTCTTGCATGTGTTGCATTAGGCATTTCAGCATAGTTAGGATTCATGCATGAATTTCTAACATAGCTTTTGTTTTGGCTGGGAGTACTCGGTAAATTTTATGCTTTAGCATCCTTGCATGTGTGTGAGTGACTGCCATGATAGTATGCTTGCCGTGAGGCTATTTGCTTATGTGATATACCTGCCTGAATGCCTGTGGATGAAGGTTGGGTTATTTGGATTGGAACAACTCATCGACTGCGAGTTTTAAGCCCACTAGATAGTGGCAAAACCATATTTTCTAAGCCCACCTGAGGGTGGCAAATCCACATTTTCGCCTACTTGCGAGTAGCAAACCGTTTTCAAAACAAACATGAGATGTTTCGTTCCAATTCAGGCGATCCAGTCTATACTTGTATGCTGTGCGCATCACATAGTAAATCTAGGCTAATAACCGGAATAAGAACGCATAATGTTTTCAAAACTAGATATCATGGTTAGTAGAGGCCGATCTTTGATCAGGCGAGCGGGGGTGCTCACGAAGTGACCTTCCCCAATCGTACCCAAGTTCTCGAGCCGAGGCAACTTTGGTGATGACGGACACGTGGCCTTAGGCAACGAGTCAGGGTTCCTAAATCCCCCCAAAATAAATATGTAGGTGGCGACTCTGTATCTGGCAAAGCAGTCCATGTTTGGCACTTCTTTCTAAAAAAATCTGTTTTCTAAAACGATTTGCCGGATTTGGACTCTTTGATGACTCATCGGTCTTGCATTGCACTTCGTGAGATTAGATACAGAACCGTGACACAAATTGAGTCCGAACTGTAGTGAGGCCCGAGGGCGCGTCTACACTGGGATTTTTTTTTTAGATGGTAACACTGCTAAAACCAAAGGAAACAAAGGCCAATTTAAGAGGGTTAAAAGTTAGGGTTTTTTTTTTTTTTTTTTTTAAGACTATATTTAATGTGTTGTTTCAGAAAAGGGGGAAAAGGCAAAAAAAATGGAAGAAGACATACAGAGAAGAGAAGAAGAAAAAGAAAAAGAAGTCAAACAGAGGAGAAGAGATGGAGTAGAAGCACAGAGAAGAAGAGAAGAATGGGTCAAACAGAGAAGAAGAAGAAGAAGAAGAAGAAGAAGAAGAAGAAGAAGAAGAAGAAGAAAAAGACGAGGAGAAGAATGAGTCGAACAGAGAAGAAGAAAAAGAAAAAGAAGTTGAACAGAGGAGAAGAGATGGAATCGAAGCACAGAGAAGAAGAGAAGAAGAAGTAGAAGAAGAAAAAGCATACCTGAAATCTGGATGGAGGTTGGATGGAGGCTGCTCAGCTCTCGTGACCAACTTTCCCCAATCTTTTGCCCTAATCTTAGAGAAGAGAGAAGGCATCAAACCTGTAATAAAAATATCAGAAAAAATGGCAAAAAACAGGATCGTATAGGATCGCGATCCAAATACGATCCTAGGATCCCATGTTCGATCCAACCGATCCTGTTACGATCCTGCACAAAATGCGATTCATCACGCGATCTAGATCGATTCTCCAAAAATGGATCGTAGGATCGTACGATCCTACGATCCGGATCGCGATCTTAACAACCTTGGGTAGAGTTGCTCTCTGATGAAGTGAATGCAATGACAAGGAACGTACATTTTAGGGACTCATTTGTTTTTAGAGGTAAGATGGATGAAATTATTAGTAAGGAGATTATATAAAATTATATTTATTTTGATGATAATTGTTAGTATGAAATTGTTAAATTATTTTTATATAAAAAAATATAAAATAATAAAACAAATAAAAACCATGTTTTTACTTAACAAAAAAAAAAATATTAATGTTCAAAATGTACGGCTGCACATGTAAAAAAAAAATAAAAAAATGCATTTGACCGGTTGACCCGCCGGACAACCGGCCAGTCATTCCCTCAGACGATCGGTAACACTCTAATCTGAATAGACCTGAATATCATCTCCTCACCCAGACTGTTAATTCACTTATCCAAAACCTTTCGTAGTCCGAAACAACTCTCAATCCAAACCTCCATTTCCAAAACAAACATGATATTGATTTACTATTCATCACTTGTCCAGTCCAGATTGCTAGATTGGATAACAAACGAGCCCTAGGAACTAAAATTGTATTTTATCTTTACTTTCCACTATCATTTTCAAATTGACAATTTTGAGTACTAAAATGATAAAATTGAAATTTAAGAGACTAAAATGACAAGGAACATATACTTTAAGAACTAAAACTGTCTTTTATTCATATATAAGTTCAAGAATTTGTATGACGCTAATTTTTCTTTTTTCTTTCTTTCTTTCATCAATTATATATTATTTGGTAAAATTCATTTTACTCTCTTATTATTTGGTACCAAAGCACTTTACCATTTATGATTTAAATATAGCCAAAAAACTTCTATGTAATTTTGAACTAAAGTGCTTTTGGTAACTCCGTTAACTGTAAATGTGAAATGACAGTAATATTTTCAAAACATATGCCATTTTTTTGTTGTTTTGTTTCTCTTTCATCTCTTCTCTCTCATACACATAATATATGATTTCTAACATTAATTTAATTAAATCATAATTAATTGTAAATTCTTAATTATATAGGACAAATTACAGTAATAGTCCCTAAAGTTTAACACCTTTTTCGTTTAAGTCTCTAAGGTATTAAATTCAAATCAATTTAATCTTGAAAATAATATAAAAACAAAACATAAGCCCAAATGTTATATAAAATTGTTATAAGGTTTAAATTTTTATTTATTATTAACTTAATCAGTAATGATACATAACTATAATATTAGAATTCTAAATGAAGCTCTAGTGAAATGGAAAAGTGTGAGAGTAGAGAGAAATAGAGAGAGGAGTGTGGGTCCCACCTTCATATGGGCACACTCCACATCATTAGAGTTGCATTAGAGCTCTCAAATTAGAGCTCTTAAACATTATTCTAACTTAATTATCATCTACGTATGTCTTTTTAGAATTGATATATGTTTCTCCTAGACCGATTAATTATAATTGCTTATGTTGGTCTTCCTCTATTTCTATTCTACTATTATTTATTTATTCTAATACACAATTATTCATTTTATCTAATTTTTCGGCTATTTCTAATACTATTTTATATTTAATTTCATTATTCTTTTCTTATTCCACCATTATTTATAATTCTTATAGACTATAATTACTTGGATCTATTTTTCGTTTTTCTAGTTCAAAACATTCTCTTGAGAGTTCTCTAGTAAGGATAAAAATAATTATCTGCATTATTTTCTTACTTATTTTTTTACAAGAGCTAATTGCTTTTTTTAAGAACCTAATTATAGTATTGTTTTACAAAAATGTTTCAGACCCCCACTGGGGGTGACCCCTAGAACCCTCAGTGGGGTGTGATTGGCCATTGTTATTGTTGTTGTTGTTGTTGTTGTTTTTTTTTTCCAATCACCAACCCCTAGGTGTGTGTGGGGGTGGGGGGAAGTGGGGTTCTCAATCATATTTGATTTTTTTATTTGATAATTATTTATAGTGCAGTACTATTATTTAAATTAGTGTTAAACTTTAGGGATTTAAACCAAAAAAGTATTATGCTTGAGAGGGAAATTTATGAGCTGGATTGGGCCGTGGTAATGACCGGGCAGATTATGGGCCGAGCATGTTGTGGGCCGTAGTAGCTTGGGCTTAGCCGGAGAGGGTTGTGCTCGGTAATGGCCCAGGACCATGTTAGGACCAAGCTACTTGGCTTGTTTATGTGGGAACTGAGCTAATTGGGTAATTTGGCCGAGATAATGGAAGCCGGTCCTGTTCCCATGGTTCACGCTTCCAGCCCGGCTGGAAAGGTCTTCGGTTTATCAGCTCAACCATTTTTCAGCTCAGCTATGTCGGAATACAACCGAGCTCGGTCGTCGTTGAGCTCGGCGAGCAGAGCGCTCTAACTTGTTGTGCGACACGGCCGTTGGCAGCCGACATGATGCAGCCCGGTTGTCGAGATTCTGGTAGTGTGGGCTGGTAGTTTGGTTAGGTGATGATCAGCTAGATTTGTGCTGACAGATGGGATAGCAGCACCATGTGTCGAGAGACTAATGGGAGTAGATTTGGGGCGCAGAAGGTATATAAGCAAGTCTGTGCCGCCTATGCCTGGACACATGAACATTTGGTGAGATATACACTTACACTTAACTCTCTCCTCTCTATCTATCCCTGTGTGTGTGTGCTAACTTGATCGTCGGAGGGGTTTTCCGGCCACACACCGCCAGGTAGCTCACCACCGTTGTGCTCGCAGGTTGATCGGACAAACAGGTGCTTGGAAGAAAGGAGTAGGAGCTTGCCTGAATATTTTTCCTCTGTACAATTGGCGCCATCTGTGGGAACTTGACAGACAAAACCTTGTCTTCTAGGCTCATCTGATCGCCGTCCATGGCGAACAACGACGAGATTCCGTTGTTTGCCATCGACGGAGTTACCCTGGAGTCAGGCAGACGGAGAGAAGGACATCCCGCCATCCCTCCTATGGTAGACCTGGAGACTTCTCCAGGAGGACATTCAAGAGACGCGCGGGACAAGCGCGAAAGAAGTTTTGGTCATTCACGGAGTCCAGACGGTCACCAGCGGTGGAGAGAATCGTACACCAGATGACTAGAACACAAGCTAAGGGACCAAGACGCTGTCATCCGGCGTATGGCGGCGGAGATGAAGGATCTTAAGCGGCATGTCAAAGGGAAAGGTGTAGTTGGAGTGGGAGACCACAGTGAGCGCACCCAACCCCGCCGTTCAGGCAGTTAGAGCCAGGGGCGTACTCCGTCCATCTCAATCACCAGAAGTTACAAGGTTGGAGATTCCGATGTGCACGTAGAGAAGTCCAGCGCGCAAGACAGCACCTATCAACCCTCACGTCCGGCGACGACGTCGAGGTATTCTTATTCCGCTCATTCAGAGGATTTGCGGGCAGTTTTGAAGGAATGGGCTCGCCGGCGAGAGGCTCAGAGGGTGCCGGCGTTCCAGCGGCTATCCTATGGGGTTCACGCAAGTGAAGAGGTCGGAATGCCTCCACCCCGCCTAGCTGCACCTCTCCTTTTAGACACAGACTTGGCGAGGCTGAGCTCCACTCCTTTCTCCCTGGAGATAGAAACAACACTGCTTCCGACGGGCTTCCACCAGCCAAAGTTCACGTTCTACGACGGAAAAACCGATCCATATATACATGTAAGCCACTTCCGACAGGTCATGGCCGGACATAGGTGAAATGACGCTCTTATGTGCCTTATCTTCCCGTCAAGTTTGGGCGAGCTGGGCTTGAAATGGTTCGAGAGGTTTCCAGAGGGAAGCATCGAAGGGTGGCAACAGTTGGCGAAAGCCTTTGTGACACGTTTGAAGACCAACACCAAAACGCCGAAGGAAGTTGACCACCTTCTCAGTGTCAAGATGGAGCCGAGCGACACACTTAAGGCATACAACTCTAGATACTGGGAAAATTTTAATGAGATCTTGGATTGCCCAGTCAACCTGGCAATCGCTCAATATAAGCGTGGTCTCCCGGTCAGACATACGCTGCGGGACTCGCTTACTATGCACCAGTCGACATCTATGGGCCAATTAATGCAACGCATCAACGAGCACATCCGAGTAGAAGATGATGCGGCAGCATCTACCACAAAGACAACTCCGGTAGCAACAGATAAGAGGTCGGCTGGCAAGGTGCACGCAGTCAGACAGGAGACCAACCATTCAAATGATCGCGTCGAGGAATCTGACCGAGGTTCAAATCGTTGAAACCGGGGTAGGAGTTGACGGAATGACTGAGATGAATACCCCCACGACGACGTAGTTGATGCGAACAGAAGGTTGAAAGCCAGGACAGGCATCACCACGGTCTTTAAGATTCCAATTTATCGCATACTCAGTGAAATCCGTGACGAGGATTATGTTCGGTTTCCTGCTAAGTTAGGCAATGCGCAGAAGGGTTTCAATCCACGGTCCACGGTACCGCTGCACATTTCACCGAGAGCGCGGACACCGGACAGAAGATTGTTTGCCTCTGAAGCAACACTTGGAGGAGCTAGTCGCAGCCAGACACTTGGACCTTTACATTGATGGGGGTGTTAAAGCCGCGCATCCTGCTCCGGTTGATCCGCGTGGACCGGATGACTTGGAGGCACCCCCTCAGGGCATTGTTAATGTTATCCACGGCATTGTGGAATCGGCGCGTGTATATGAACTCCGAGGTATGATCAAGAAAGCGGAGCACATGAGGGAAGTTTTGTCGGTCCAACCCGCGATCAAAAGGGGCAAGACCAAAGAAAAAGATGTGATCAGTTTCTCTACAAGGGACCTAGAGCGCATTCAGACACCGTACAACGATGTCTTAGTGGTCACACTCCGTGTCAAAGAATTCGATGTCAAACGCATCTTGATCGATCAGGGAAACTCGGTCGAGATCATGTATTATGACGCATTTAAACAGCTCAAGCTCCGGGATACAGACATGGCTCCGGCAACTTCGCCACTGGTTGATTTCAACTCACAACCTGAGTGGCCTTTGGAAAAGATTATTCTGCCGTTCAAAGCGGGATCCGTGGTCAAGTAAGTGGAGTTTTGGGTATTGTAAATGCCGTCCACATACAACCTGATCCTTGAAAGGGGATGGCTTGACGCTATATAGGCTGTAGCGTCGACCTACCACCAGGTGATGAGATTCCCTTCGGCTATGGGGGCAATCGAGGAAGTTTGGGGCGATCAAGTCATGTCGAAACAATGCTTCGTGGCAGTCAACGGGAGCCGAGCTGCCAAAGGCTTCGTCCAAATGATTGAGGGACTGGAAGACCGGGGAGTCCTTGACGATGTGGGCACCAAGGTTGAGGACAAGGCCGTTGAAGAATTGGTGGAAGTTCGGATTGACACAGAAAGTCCAAACAAGTTTTTCTTGCTCCGTTCAAGCCTTACCACCCAAGAAAGGACCGATATGGTGGAATTCTTAATGGCAAACATCGAAGTCTTCGCATGGTTGCCTTATGACATGCCCGGCATCGATCCGAGTTTCATTTGCCATCACCTGAATGTTTTCCTTGGTGCAAAGCCGGTCATTCAGAGAACGAGGAGATCGGCATTGCATCATGCCGAGGTAGTTGTGGAAGAGGTGAAGAACTTGCTTGAGGCACGAGCAATTCAGGAAGTGCACTACCCTCGGTGGATTTCAAACACAGTTGTTGTACCCAAGAAGAACAGAAAATTGCGAGTTTGTGTCGACTGCAAGACCGTCAACCGAGCTTGCCCTAAAGACAGTTTTTCACTGCTCAGAATAGACCAGCTTGTGGACTTAACTGCTGGACATAACAGGCTCAGTTTCTTGGATGCCTATCGCGGTTATCATCAGATTGCCATGCATGGCCCCGACCGTGAGATCACCTCATTCACTACACTGAGGGGACTCTTCTGCTACCGAGTCATGCCTTTTGGTTTGAAGAATGCCGGGGCAACTTTTCAAAGGATGGAGACCAAGATGTTCGCTCCTCTGCTAGGCTGGAAAATGGAGGCTTATATAAATGATATGGTGGTTAAGAGCCGGCATCAAGCAGACCACTTGTCCGACTTGGCCGAGATGTTTGCCATTCTCAAACAACACAAGCTATGCCTGAATGCGTCTAAGTGTGCCTTCGGTGTGGGATTTGAAAAATTCTTAGGTTTCCTAGTCACGAACCGAGGCATCGAAGCAGACCCCACACAGATCCGAGCCGTACAAGAATTAAAGCAGCCTAGCTCGGCTAAGGATGTGCAGCATCTGGCTAAAATGGCTGCCGCGCTTAACCGATTTATAAGCCGGTCATCAGATCGCTGCCACCTTTTTTTCAAGCTCTGAAATCAAAGTTCTCATGGGATGAAGAATGTGACCGGGCTTTGGCTGAGCTCAAGGAGTATCTGTCTTCAGCGCCCCTGTTGGTCACACCGAAACTCGGCGAAGAACTCTACCTTTATCTGGCTGTTTCTCAGCACACAGTCAGTACGGTGCTTGTCCGATCAGAAGGAATCAAGCACCTCCCCATCTTCTACGTTAGCAAAACCTTGCTACCAGCAGAGTCAAGATACTTGCCGCTGGAGAAACTTGCATTGGCGTTGATGATGGCCTCTAGGAAGTTGGCGCACTATTTCCATGCTCATACCATCATCGTTTTGACCGAGTTCCCCCTCAAAGCTTTGTTCGAATGGGCAGATTTCTCCGGTCAAATTCTCAAGTGGGGCGGTCGAACTGGGACAGTTTGACGTCAAGTTTCAGCCACGCACTGCCATAAAAGCCCAAGCATTGGCCGACTTCGTTGCTGAATTCTCACCTGAAACTCATCCGGTATGCTCGGTGGATATTGCCGTGTAAGATGGGGAGGTGAATGCGTGCTAGACCGAAATAACACAGCTTGGCGATATTGGCGACGCGGACATTGCGCGCCCCGCCAAAGAACCTTCAGCTAATACGACACTTCTGCCTGACAATGTGTCGACGGAGTTGGGTATCACCGACCAACCTGCTCTGTCCGATGCCGCATCACCAAGGGGGGAGGAAGTGGCACCGATCAGCATTGAACCTGAAGCCGAACAACCGAGCTATCGTGGTAACATCAATCTTCAGGCCTCCCAGGACCCCTCAGAATGTTGGATGCTCTTTGTGGGAGAAATATGGAAACTTTTTATTGATGGGACTTCTAATCGCCACGGTGTCGGGCTGGGCATCGTTCTGATTTCGCTAGACGAACTGACCATCGAACACTCTATCACCCTTGGATTCCCTGCATCAAACAATGAGGCTGAGGACGAAGCGCTTTTGGCCGGGCTTAAGAGCGCGCTTCAGATGCAAGCATCCGAGCTAATGGTTTACAATGATTCCCAGCTTGTGGTTAACCAAGTTTCTGGGGTTTATGAAGCAAAGGATGACAAAATGGTGAAGTACCAAGCTCTGGTCCGAGACCACATCAAGCGATTCCAGGCGATAAGGGTCCAACAGATTGGCCGTGAAGAAAACGGCCGCACAGACGAATTAGCCGGCCTTGCTTCCATGGTCGATAACACATCTCCCAGCCCTCTCCTGATTGAGTTCCTACTGAGGCCCAGCATTGAGGAAACTGGGCAGATAGAAGTACTCTGCGCCGAGCTAGGTCCTTCTTGGATAGACCCTATTATCCTCTTTCTCAGAGAACGGACCCTTCCAGCCGACAAGAAGGAAGCACATAAAGTCCGGGTAAAGTTAGAGCGGTTTTGGCTCTCTCCATCAGGCGCTTCATACGAGAAGTCTTTCACCGGTCCTTATTTAAAGTGTGTGCACCCAAGCAGTGTGGAAGCCTTCCTGTATGAAATTCACGAAGGCATCTGTGGCAGTCACATCGAGGGCAGATCTCTGGCCTACCAGGCTATATCGCAAAGGTATTGGTGACCGTGTATGCAAGCAGACGCGCAGAAGTATGTTCGCAATGTGAGAAGTGCCAAAAGTTTGCCCACCAAATCCACCAGCCGACCAGAGAACTTCTTCCCCTCACCAGCCCTTGGCCCTTTGCGATGTGGGGGCTAGATATAGTGGGGCCACTCCCAACGGCGCCAGGTAACCAGAAGTTCTTTATCGCGGCCATAGACTACTTCACCAAATGGGTTGAAACTGAGCCTTTGGCGACAATCAAGGAGAAAGACGTCAAACGGTTTGTCTGGCAGAATGTGATAACGCGGTTTGGCATCCCCAAAATTTTGATCTCGGATAACGGCACCTAATTTGACGGCCGCCTATTCAGAGGATTTTGTAAAGACTTGAAGATCGAATTCTACAATTCTACCTTGGCTTGCCCACAGTCTAATGGTCAAGCCGAAGCATCAAACAAGACCATTCTTGATGGGTTGAAGAAAAGGCTTGAAAAAGCCAAAGGAAAATGGGCCGAGGAACTCCCAAGTGTCCTTTGGGCATACCGAACGACTCCACGCTGATCAACCGGGAAACTCTTTTTGCCTTGGCATATGGCATGGAGGCAGTCATCCCTTTGGAAGTTGGTATGCCCACCCTCAGAAGTGAAAGTTTTGAGCCCGAGCTGAACGCCGAAGCCATTGCCCTGGAATTGGACCTAGTGGAAGAACACCGGGAAAAGGCTCTCATCCATGTGGCCACCTACCAACAAGAGCTTTTAAGAAAATACAACAAAACGGTGCACCCCAGACCGTTCAAAGTAGGTGACTGGGTCTTGAGAAAGGTCATGGGCAATACCCTGGTGCCAGGTGAAGGCAAACTAGGGGCAAACTGGGAAGGACCCTACAAGATCACCGGTCTGGCGGGCAAGGAGGCATACCACTTGGAGGACCTCGATGGAAGAGGAATACCCCGGCCATGGAATGCGGCCAACCTCAAGCTGTACTATTTTTAGCTTTTGTTTTCTTTTTGTGCAAAGGAATTTTTTGCCTTACACTTCAGAATGTAATATTCTTTTTGTCAATATATAGAAGTGTCCCATCTTTGCCTTAGCATTCTGATTGTTGCTTTTTAATTTTGAGGTTCTCAACCGAGATGTTTTCTCCAGTTGAAAGAGTTGGTGTTTTGCTCAACTTTGAGACTCAAACTGAGATGTTTTACTCCGGTTGTACGAGTTGATGTTTTGCTCAACTTTGAAATTAAAATCAAGATGTTTTACTTCGGTTGAATGAGTTGATGATTTGCTCAACTTTGAGATTCTTAACCGAGATGTTTTACTCCGGTTGAATGAGTTGATGATTTGCTCAACTTTGAGATTCTCAACCGAGATGTTTTACTCTGGTTGAAAGAGTTGGTGTTTTGCTCAACTTTGAGATTCAAACCGAGATGTTTTACTCCGGTTAAAAGAGTTGGTGATTTGCTCAACTTTGAGATTTCAACCGAGATGTTTTATTCCGGTTGACTAGGCTGATTATTTATTCAACTTTCGTGGAGCTTTATTCCAGCTGACTGAGTTGATGATTTGCTCAACTTTTATATTTAAACCGAGATGTATTGTTCCGGTTAAAACAATTGACGATTTACTCAACCTTATGCTTGAAACCGAGATGTCTTTTCTGGTTAAATAAGTTAAACAAGATGATTAGTTTGGCCGAGGTATTTTGTTCGGCTGAAGTTATTCAGCTTGAAGACCGTGCAAACACTTGATGGAAATTGAACTTTTTCATTGATGTGTAAAACAACTACAAGAGGGGGGGGGGCAGATAGCCCGGTTACATGTTCAGACACAAAAGAAAGAAGACAAAAGAAAACTAAGCTAGGGGGGAAAGGTCAGTGAATTCATCCCCGCTTGTCTCCAGGTTGACCGTTGGTGTTCTGTCTTGGACACCGGTCTCCGTTTGGCCGGGCTGCTCTTGGCGATTCTCTTCCTCAGCATTTTTCTCAGTCTCTTCTGTGCCTGCTTCCTCGACTTCAGCCTGCAATGCGTTGAAAATGTCGTTGGCATATGGCATGAGA
Organism: Camellia sinensis; assembly: GCF_055761805.1. NCBI lineage: Eukaryota > Viridiplantae > Streptophyta > Magnoliopsida > Ericales > Theaceae > Camellia > Camellia sinensis. The sequence continues at coordinate 106,303,607 of NC_138966.1, forward strand.
TACGTCGGCAGGAAGACAACTGGCGGAGAGGCAAGCACGTCGGTCCGAGCTCCTTGGCCGAGCTGTTCACAAGTAGTCTTCCAGCCCGCCTTAAAGTAGATGTCTTGGGTGGCATGGACCTATTTTGTGTAGCTCACCTTGGCCTCCTTGAAGCCGGCATTATTGGCGTCCTCCAGCTCCTTCTCCTTTGATTGTTTCAGCGCATCAAGCTCGGCTCGGAGCTCGTCTCTCTCTTTCTCGGCAGCGCCAAGCTGGCTGAGCAGCCAGGTATTGTCAGTGTTGGCTATTTGCAGTGAAGATTGGGCTCTCCTGAGCTCGGCTTGGAGGTTTTGAACTTGGCTGGCAGAGTCATTTGCCTTCTACCAGAGTCGGTGAATGCACTCCATGACTAAGTGCTACTTCTGGATGGCCTGCAAGAAGAAAGTCTGATTAGAAACTGAGCAAACACTTGTGAAATTTGCATAAAAAGTTTGAGATTTTTACCCTGGTCATGGACTTGACCGAGGATTTCACCAACCGGGTGTCTGGCATATGGTCGCAGCCGACCATGTCGCTCGGTAGGAGGAGGGCTTTGTTGAGATCAAAGGCGAGCAGATGTTCCTTGTCGCCTTTAACAGAAGTTGTCGCTGGGATCTCTTTATCCTGGTGCTTGAGTTGGGGCCTCCACGGAGGAGTTGGGTCAGCTATCACGGCAGGTTGCTCAGTGCTGAGCTCCGTAACAAGCTCAGCTGAAGGGTCTGCACGTGGCCTTTTGCCAGCCTGGCGAGTGTCTTGGCTGGATTGCCCGGCGGTGGGAGACGCCAATGCAACCACGGTTCCGCTGGATTGCCCGACAGTAGCAGAACGGGTTGTGATGCTCGGTATCTCGGTGGAGGTGGCGGTGATCAGGTTCTTGATGCGGCTTCTCTTGGCCATCTCTTCTGTTTCGGTTAGACAGATGAATGGAACGTCAGGAAGTATAGGATCTGGTGGCGGAGATAGAGTGCGGAGAAAGTCTGTGACCCTACTCCATCGTGGAGCTGAATACTGGTAGGTTGGTGTGTAACTGAGGAGGTCGTGGCAGTCCCGGTTACGGTAACAGAGCACGGTCCTGATCGTTACTTCGTTGGGGTAGTGATAGTTGGCTTGCAGGGCTTCGATCGCTGCGAAGGAAAGAAGAAAAATTTAAGTATAGAATAGTGAAGAAAGGCAATCGACTGAGCAAGTTAGCACGGCTTACATGTGGAATGGAAGTTCTTGCTAATGAAACAGCCCGGTATGTTGGCTGTTTCATAGTTGCCGGACACCCAAAAAAGTCGTCGTCGTGCAAGTCCTTGTTCGGGGTGCCGGTCACTATCTTTTCTTTGCCCGGTCTAATCTTTAAGTAATAGGCGAGGCCACCGCTTGTGTGCCCAAGGGTATATCGGTGGAGTATCTTTGCTAAACCTAAGTTGGTTCCAAGCCGGTTGTTCATCTCGTGGATCCCGTTGATTATTCGGTATGTGTTTGTTGAGACTTGTGTGGGTGCTAGCCCAGTGCGACGCAAGAACTTGGTCATCAATGGGTTGACTGGGAAGCGGAGGCCTCCTTCAATGATGGAAAGCACGGTGAAGGGGCATTGGTCTAATCTGCCCCAAGAGTTGATGTCTAAGGCGCCGAGCTCTAATTGAACGTCAACTGGGATACCATACTCTTCTCGGAATACGGCCAAGGCGGCCGGAGTGTCAACAAGGAAGCGGTAGCACCCCATGTGTCGCCGGCTGGTTTAGCTCGGCTGAGGTGGTTTGGCACAGACTGGTGTCTGATGGCTACTCGGTCTTTGAGAGCCTCGGTATTTGGTCTGTGGTCCTCTTGGACTCTGCAGGAAAAGGATGGCAAGTGTAAATGGAAGCACGGTCGCGCAAAACGAGCTTGACTTTAGCTCGGTCATGAAGAGTGCCAGACCACCTCGGACGCAAAGGTAAACCAAGGAGCTCAGTCGCTCAAATGGACCAGTTGTTGGCCCGGTTGAGCGGCCTAGTCCTCTGTCTACCTCGATTTCTACTAAGGTTTTGGCAAACTTGTAAGTTGCTCGGTCTCAATGTTTTTTGGGATCAAAAGAAGACCTGGAGCCCGGTCCGCTCCAGATCATCATGTGTTCATGTGTTCATCACTGGGATTGAAGAACAGCGAAGAGAATAGGGGCAAGTGAGGGTTATATCCTAAAACCTACGGATTTTGTGCCCTAGAATGTGAAATACCAAGCGAAAATAGCAAAAAGGGGCTCGAAGGACTTACCAGTTAAGGGCAGAAGCTTCTCCTTCAGACACGAACTTAGGAATGGCAAGAAAGGAAGGGCACAGGAGCTCTGGATCGATAAGGAGGAAAGAAGGTCAGTAAAGAGGAAAATGAAGGAGGATATAGCATTTTTATAGAGGTGAAAAGGCCGCCCAAATTTGAATGTGAAGGAACGTGACGGTTGGCTGCTCGAGGCCAATCCAGGCACGACACGTGTCCCTATTGACAGCGGCAGTTACCCTGGTCAGAATAGGTAATCCCAGTCACGCTTGCATGGACGAAATTAAGGGGCAATTGAGAGGGAAATTTATGAGCTGCATTGGGCCGTGGTAATGATCGGGCAGATTATGGGCCGAACATGTTGTGGGCCGTGGTAACTTGGGCTTAGCCGGAGAGGGTTGTGCTCGGTAATGGCCCAGGACCATGCTAGGACCAAGCTACTTGGCCTGTTTATGTGGGAACCGAGCTAATTGGGTAATTTGGCCGAGATAATGGAAGCTGGTCCTGTTCCCGTGGTTCAAGCTTCCAGCCCGGCTGGAAAGGTCTTCGGTTTACCAGCTCAACCATTTTTTAGCTCAGCTATGCCGGAATACAATCGAGCTCGGTCGTCGTTGAGCTCAACGAGCGGAGCGCTCTAGCTTGTTGTGTGACACGGCCGTTGGCAGCCGAGATGATGCAGCCCGGTTGCCGAGATTCCGGTAGTGTGGGCTAGCAGTTTGGTTAGGTGATGATCAGCTAGATTTGTGCTGACAGATGGGATAGCAACATCACATGTCGAGAGACTAATGAGAGTAGATTTGGGGCGTAGAAGGTATATAAGCGAGTCTGCGCCCCCCATGCTTGGACACATGAACATTTGGTGAGATATACACTTACACTCAACTCTCTCCTCTCTATCTGTCCTTGTGTGTGTGTGTTAACTTGATCGTTGGAGGGGTTTTCCGGCCACACACCGCCGGGTAGCTCACCGCCGTTGTGCTCGCAGGTCGATCGGACAGACAGGTGCTTGGAAGAAAGGAGTACGAGCTTGCCTGAATATTTGCCCCCCGTACAATACTTTAGGGACTATAGTTGTACTTTATCCTTATTTATTGTAATTCTTAACATCTTAATCTAATTTTCTGCTGAAATTGCAACTCGTTCCGTTTTGAGCCAACACCATGGAATTGCAACCTTCACTTCGTTTGCACTGAAAAATGTATAAACACTAAGCGCAAGAATCATATCTCCCTGAAAATCGTTTCCAAATGTATAACAATAAACTACCCAAGTAGAACATTGGAAGATGAAATACAAAATATATTCATATACACGTATATATTCTGTGTTTCTGTATATAATGACTTTAAGGATAAAGTAGCCCAGAGAATCCCTCTAATATGAAAAAAAAGAAAAAAAAAAGAAAAAAAAAAGACTCAAATGTATAGGATTTATTAATATGTTATGAATTAAATGGGTTAAAGTCTATCATAAGGGATTTCCCACTAAATCTCCCATGATAATATAATTTCCTTGGGTACAGTGGCGGAGCCAGAAATTTAATACAGGGGGGGCACTTATTAATTACAATCTCAAATTTTTTTCCCCCAATCAATAACGATAACATAATAATAATTTTCGAGCTAATGTTAAACATTAAAAATTAATATTCATTACAAAAAAAATTTAATTTTAAACTTTTACAATTGACCCCGACGAGTTTTCATCTTTTGAAATCTTTCCATAATGGTATCATTGTTAATGCCATAAAAAATATCTCTCTCAATGTAAACAACCAAGCTATCATTCATCCATTCATCACCTATTCAGTCCTAGGGTTAATTTCATGAATAAATGGGGAACTGAGGGTTTTTATTTTTAATTGATTTTTTGCTAATTTCTATTAATAGTTTAATCAAGGTATTATTTTGTTCTATTATTATTTGTAAAGAAATATTACTATTTAAGTTATTAGATTCTATTTCCTCACTATATTTAACACTCATACAAATGTTATTAGCAAGGCCAAGAAATTAGGCTCTGGTATCAATTTCAATTGCAAATTTTGAGAATTTAATTTAATATTAACTCTTTCAAAAAAAATTGTTGGTAATCGATACTTGCCTTTTCTAAGGATATTTTATTTTTAGATTATTCAGAAGCAATAACCAAAAAAGAATTTAATCTATTTAACTTACTTTATAATTTAGAAATATAATCTAAACTATCTTTTATTTCAACTCTAACTGTTGTAATTAAACAAATATAATTATTAATTAAGTATTCTAATTTTCATTATTATTATTATTTTATAATATTAAGTTTAATTAATTGTGATGGAAGGTTTGTAATAACAGCTTTGTAGTGGTATGAAGAGAATACGGACAGAAATTTTGTGAAAGGGCTTGTGATGCAATTTATATAATTATGATTAATTAAGACCCTTGGATTGTATTACTAGATGAGGTGGCAGAGTATCATGAAAATGCAGGAAGATGGGTGGAGGGAAGAGTGCAGGAGGGGATCCACTTCCCTATTGGGGAGGGCTATGTATTAACTGCAGAGTGTAAAAGCCAGATCCCACTTTATAATAATAAAAATAATAAAAAAAAAGTTAGGGGGGGCACGTGACCCCCTGAGCCCCATGTTGCTCCGGCTCTGCTTGGGTAATTCTTGGGAATATTTAATAAATCTTTTAGTTTCCTTATATGCAAAACTTGCCATTATTAATTGGCACAGGCACTCTCACAAGGTCTATACGTGCCTCAGGCATTTTCGTAAACCAAAATAATTGTGAAAGCTCGGGCAAAAAATGGTTTTTTTAGTGGATTTTTTTTCTTAAAACATGAGGTAAAAAAATTAATACGTTTTTCTTAATATATTTGGAAAGAATTTTATAAATTTTTACAAAAGACAAAAAGTAGATTAAATGGGAAGAAATATTCGACTTTGTAAGGGGAATGGGAATGAATATTTTCTATGAGTTGAAATTTTTTTGACTGTTTTAATGACTTTTGATTAAAATAGTCATTTGCCACATGGACCTCAATGTATTAAATCCCTAATATTATCTTGGGTAAAAAATTCTTATATGACATGTTAATACACAACATATCAAGGTTTTAGAGACCAAAAAAAAGTACAAAATCACTTTTTTAACCATGAAATTTGTTTCCAAAAGCTTCAATATTGTAGTTATGAATTACTATCTTTTTAGGATCAAAATTTGTCTAAAAAAAATAAACATTTTTTAAATCAAATATTTTTATTTTTAGAGTAAATTGTTGATAAATCCAATCCAAGAAGGTTATAGGATATTAAGTCCAGTGAATATTTTTTATTGGTGAAAGGTTCACCTTTTGTGAAATACTTTGGTGAGAAGTCCTATTATTTATTTTGAAGGACATTTTGTTTCTAATTTTACTCCTTAATTTATTTGTTGACTTTTTTTATCTATTGACTTTCGTTGACTAAAAATTTTGCCTATCTGTTCAAAAAAATTTCATATCTGTTCAAAATTTTCAAAATCTATTTAAATTTTTTCTATCTGTTCAAAAAATGTTCAAAAGATTTTCATATCTGTTTAAATTTTTCTCTATCTGTGCAAATTTTTTGCCTATCTATTCAAAACTTTTGCCTATCTGTTCAAATTTTTACCTGATTTGTTTAATTTTTAATTCTTTTTAATTCAAGTTTCCTTTATCTATTTAAATATTTTGTCTAAATAAAATTCTATTTGTTCTCAATTCCTTGAAGATTTCACAAATTTTTTTTATCTGTTGAAATTATCCACTGATATTTAACAAACTTGTTTTTTATTTGTTGGAATTATTTGTTCAATTTTCTCTCTGCTTAAAAAATTTATATGTTCAAATTTTTTTAATCTTTATTTGTTTAAATTCTCATTCATAAACAAAGAGAGAGAGAGAGAGACAGAGAGAGAGAGAGAGAGAAAGAGAGGTCCTATAATTTTATCTATTCAAAATATTGTCTATTTATGAAGCTTACACATACACACACACACACACACACATACACAAACTATATAAACATGTCATTCAACCAAATATATATATATATATATATGTTCAAATTTATATCTAACACAGCTAAAATCTTAAAAAAAAAAGATCTATCTGCTCAAATCTTTATTCTCTCTCTCTTTCTTATCTGTTCAACACAAAAACAAAACAAAAGAAAAAAAAAAATTTGTTTCATCATCATCAACAACAATAACAACAACAACAACAACAACAACAACACCACCAGCAAACTAACAACAACAATCAACAAAAAAAAAAAAATTATATATACAAATAAACAAGCAAAGAGAGTAAATTCAAACCACAGAACCCTAAATCAACGATTAAACAATATATATATATATCCAAACTAATTAACAACTGCTTAAACCTCGATTCAATTCGAGATAATGGAGAGAGATGATGATGAATCTAGGCTTGAAATAGCGATGAAACATAGGGTACTCCAAAATCTATGATCTACACTCTTACAGAGAAAAATGAAAATCTTTTAAAAGATCTATATGTACACACTAAGAGTAAATTAGAGAGAATACATATCAATAGTTGAAAAATTGTATCTCTACATGTATTATTCAAAGCTTTAATAATGAATCTTAATGGTGGGCCAAACTTGTAGATATATATATATATAGAGAGAGAAGGATGTTAGGGTTTTGGACCGACATCAAGGGTGGAGATCGAATATAAGGTGGTGAAGGACGACGGTGGGTGACAACGTTTGAAACGGAGCTCAGATCTACAGATTTGAGCCATCATCATCACACATATACATATATACACACACACACACACACACACACAAGTCTAGATCGACGACAAATTTGAGGAGATCTAGTGCGACGAGCGAGTGGCGCGGGCGGAGCTTTGGTTAGATAGAGCTCTGGTGCAACGAGCTTGAGAAATAAGATGGAAAAGGGTGTCACGCCCCTGAAAATCAACGCAATACAAATTCATCAACTTCCAATTACATTATCTTGAATTCCAACTCAAAAACTTCTATTGTTTAATGTAAACGGAAATAAAGCCTCAATATTAACATCATCATAAAATCTCCAACATTTGTATTCATTAGTCATCAAGAGATTTACAAATGATATTCCACATGCGAATATATATATTCAACATTCCTACAATATGAATCTATATCATGTGGCATAATAAGTCAAGTACAAATTAATGCCCTCAAGGGTTACAAATTCCAAGGCCCGGTTATACAAAAGTGGTTTTCGAACCCAAACATATAAAGCCCTTGGCTTGTCAAAAAATAATTATAACAAAAGAAAAGAGCCTTGTGCTCTCAAAATATATTCTACGCCTCTAACTTGGTGGACTCACCACATCTTTTCATGCACAAAATCTCATAAGGTGAGCACAAAGTCCAGTAGGAAAATCTTAACAAAAGTATATACATTTTATACAATCTCCTGAGATGAATGCACATGCTATATCATATTCAAAAATATTTATCTCTATCTTTTGAAACCTTTGTACATAATGCAATTTGAGAATTTAACAATTCAATGATTTCAATGTAGTTCAAAGGGGCAATAAATATGACTCTGGTAATCCTTAGGTTGGTGTCTACAATTAGGCATAACAAGCACTACCAATCCCCACTTTACTAGTTGCTAACCGGAAGGCACGTGGTACCTCTTCCGCGTGTGTTTTTGGTCTTTCACCATGTATACTTAAGCTAACTTAACCAATACTAACTACACCCCCTATTCGGACTTACCAACATATTTACCTCAAAAATAAATCATTATGATTTTGTTTCACAAAACAATTCGCTTTCTCAAAGCAATACTTTTCCAATGCAAGATTCAAAATCAATTGCATCAATGATAAAATGGAATGGCGATGCAATGTCCAACGCAATAATAAAGTTCCATTTAATAATCTCAACAATACCAATTCGAAACGTGATGATAATGAAATGAAGTACCAATGCAATGTATTTCTATATCAATGTCTTGAAATTTCTCAATTTCTCAATTCATCCATACAATCATCCATTGTGATCAAATCTCACATCTCTTATCAATATAACATCATAATATATATTTCCAAGAGACAATATAACAACATCAACATTCATGGATTCTCCACATGTTAAATATCATTTTCTAAACTCGATTTTCCAAGACAAACCAACGATAAATTTTAAAATCAACTATTTTCATTTCCTTCATGAAATTCTCTCATTTGATACAACCATAGGAATTTCTCCATCATTTCTTCACATAGCAATTTATCAAGCATAAATTTCACAATACCTCAACTTATTCCTAAAATCCCCAAATTCTAGGGTTTCCACCAAAACAAGGCTTTTGTTCTATTTTTGAAAAGATTTTTTTAAAACAACACCCACACCTTAGAACATAATTCATATTCTCAAAAGTTTTGGGAAAAATAGATAAAATCATCTTCTAACATCATATAGGCTTCAACAATCCAAAATTGTCATGCCCTAAAATTTGGATAATTAAATATTAAATTAGGACTAAACCCCAATCAATATTCCATCATCCAAATCCTAGGAATGAAACAAAATCTAAATGTTCTCATCTCTAAAGGTTTAAGTAAATTTCAGTGCTCAAACAAAATATAAGGGATAAAAAAAATTAATAAACACCAATCAAACCATCCATCATAAATTCATGATTATTCAATACCTCCAACATTAAAGTAATAAAAAATAGTCTAAACAACTTAAATAATGTAAAATTAGAAAATAACCCACAATGCCAAATTATCAAAATACTAAGGTCATAAAAAAAAAAAAAAAAAACTAATATCAACCATAATCTTAAGGAAGCAAAAGAAGTAAGAAAGACATGTGCTACAACCGTAGTTATTTTTCGTCACCACTGTAGTCCCAACTAATCCTGCAAAGGAAGCTCGTCTGCGCTCAAATAGAACGCACCCGAGATGCCAAGAGACAAAACGTGTCAGTATACAAGTATACTTGTATGAGTACAAGATGTGACACCTACGTGTCCACCAGACATAAATAAAAGTACATTTAATTCTTGTTACGGGATAAGACAAGTAGTTCCATTAGCACCGAGATGAAGGTGTAGTTTCTTGAGATACGGTGACATTTAGTTTTTTGTCCGTACATAACTAAATATAAATTGAGTATATAAAAAAATAATGAAAATAAAATAAATAAATATGATGGGTCAGCCCTGCATAAAAAGTTAGCAAGACCTACCATTCTGCATAAAATAAAGTTAGTATAATTTAATCATAAGTAAATTGCTGAAAAAGTATAAAAACACACCATTTCATGATTAAATCATTCGAATTGACCAAAACTCAAAGAACAAGAATTGTACAAAATCAAATTTTCTAAAAGGTAGTGTAGAAGGATTTAGTAGAAACTGAACATGTTGAGAGAAAAACTTGATAAAAGAACCTAGAAGAAATTCAACCGAAAAATCTAAAGCTGAAAATGAAAAGAAACTTCCCTAAGATGATTTTTTTTAGAAAAGTTCCAAATACGAAAAGTGTTCAGAATAATGTTTTACTTCAGTTTGCACGAAATCAATAAAAATGAGCTCGTTTCGTGGGTTAACACAGTATCTAAAATCTGCATTGCTAAAATGAATAAAAACTATTATAACCAAAATCAACCGATTATTAGTTATAATCGACCTTTTTATTAAAAAGTTAAAATACAAAAGTTGTCTAGAATTGTGTATACATGCCTCTATCCAAATTTCATAATTTATCAAGGTCGTTTACTATTTTTCAACATTTACAAATCAATACAATTCAAACTATACTAATAAGTTCATATTTAATTCTTTGTACCTTAACTCTACCATTTCGGCCGTTCACTTCCGGGCTACACATATATCCCATATGCCTCCTGTATACCTAACACCGCTCTGAAGCCAAATTTGCATAGAGATATCGTCCCGAGTTTGACCCACATTCCCCGGATGGTTAGCATAAAAGTACACGTATAAATTAAAACACTCGTCTACTCCTGAGAACGAGGAAACAATATATATATATATATACACAACACCTCATCTACTCATGAGAACAAACATCACAATGCCGAGCCTAAGGCATTCAAATAAATCTTATAATCCTTACTTTTTTTATACACTCTTTCTCACCAATACTTAAATAAAACAACAATCCATGGAGTCATGGTGGAGTATTCGGAATTTATCTATGGGTTCCAAGTTTATTTTAATTTCATATGTCTATGAGTATGATTGCAATCATAAAAAAATAAATACATATAAAAACCCTTCACCTTCCATACAAAACTAATCAAAATAATTAAAATCAATCCATCATCTTCATGCAATTACAATGTCAAACCAACATCAAATAAATAAATAAATAAAAGCAATGAAACAAACATAAATCAAGAGAAGTGGGTTTTGGACTCACAATTCAACAGATATTCCACAAATAAACAAATAAGTACAAAATTAAATACATAATCATGCAATTCTCTTAATAAAATGCAAAAATGATATGCACGTCAGGGTCGTCACAATATCTCTACTCAATATATATATACACAATATGTATTCCAAGAGATAGATAAAACCACATTATCAAATACGTTTCTTTTCTCTTTAATAAAAGAAATCTCAACATGATAATCATCATTCTCAATATTCATCTTTTGAGACAAGTATAACGTCATTCACTATTTTCTCAATATCAATTTCTCTTACATGGAATTTCAATGAATGGGATGGATATATCAACTTCCTCATCATCTCTAAAAAATGAATCTCAATAATTCATGATTTCACAAAATCTCAAATTTTTTCCAAATTTAAAAAATAAAATCTAGGGTTTTCACAATATATATATATAGTTTCTCATTTTGAAAGATTTTACGTAATTAGAAACCTCAACTATCACACAATTCATTTTTTTCATCGATGTAACATTTTCCTCAACTTCCTTAAGTCTAGGGTTTTCACAAAATTAGGATTTCCTCATTTTTTAAAATATTTTTGCTCATGAAACTTCCAAAACAATCTCATAGTTCATAAATTAAATGATTTGAGAAAAACCCTCTTTGAGTAAAGCACAATCTCATAAAAATCAAACCCTAACTCAATACACTCCAAATAACATCAAAATAGCCATAGACTTGCAAAAATGTATATATAACTCAAAGAAAGTCCCTACATCAAGCTCTAGGAAAAAGATATGAAGAAAACTTCAAATTTGATGGCGCCAAAAATTGATCTCATCCGCCCAAGTTGAAACTTTTGATGAGCTCTTCAAAAATGCTTTAAAGGACACCTATCTAAATCTTGATAGTTTTTGAGAAATCTAAGAGAAAAGTTAGAAGTGGTTGGGTTTGTAGAGAGGGATATGAGAAAAGATGAGTATAGAGAGAAAGAGAGAGAGATAGAGAGAGAGAGGAATAAGAAAAGTGATGGAAGAGGGAGATGAAATCAGATTTTATAAAAAGTGGTTAAGATGAATCCTGTATATGCGATGGCCTCCTCACACATGCTTTTATTCCAAAACGGAACCCAAGAAACCAAGCCTTCACTGCACATGCAAACCTCTCCTCTGTATATGCGGCTCCATCTCTACAGGTGCGGTTTTGTTTATTGGACAAGATTACTAAACTCAATTAGGTATTTCTCCACCTTGGTTCTCCCTATGCACCCGAAACAAGAAATTTTGAACCTGGAGTAAGTTAAGGTGACCACGCATGAAGGTTTTTGGAAGTGGCAAGCTCACAAGGCCAACAAGGCCTCAGATTGAGATCAAAGGTCTATATGTAGGGATTAAACGAGAATAAGAGAAGGAGGAAATTGTTAAAAATTTGACTTTGCTTCTCCATAAAGCATATGAAGTTTGGATTCAACTTCTGATTTTCTCCTCCAGATTGTTCTTGAGGCTCCTAGATGATCCAAAAGCTACTGAAGACGATAGTTTTGAATTGAAATTCTTAGTTGGTCAACAATTGAAGCCACCATGAAGCTTCTCGAACACGTCCAAAACACAATGGTTTTGGCGTCACCGCTTTCATCTCTCATCCTCTTCAGAAGCCTATAAATTGAAAGCTAATGTGTTGTATTAGATATGGAAAACAATTGAATTTAAGAGTGATTATGAGTTAGGAGGGATTACCTCCCATTTGTATTTGTTTGTGAATTTTGTGTATTTAATTTTGAATTCATTTGAGTGAATGAAATTTGTTTTGTTATTCTTGTGTATCTTTGTCTTGTGTATTCATATCTGAGGCCCTCTGGCATAGCAATTGGTATCAGAGCATCACTATGTAAAATAGAGCTTTTGCATCCCAGTTTCGGAATTCTTCTAGATTTCAAAGTTATTGAAACTAACTTCTGAAAACACCATTGCATAGCTCTCGTCAAGTAAAGCAATTTGAAGAATTTTTTTTTTACCTCGAACGGACATCATAAGCTCTCTTAATCGTTGGTCAAAGTTGGCCTAAAAAGTCAACTTCGAACTGAGAAGATGGACCGAGCCGAGCTGAGCCAAAGAATATTTTGTGGAATATTTTGTGACATCACTATAACATCATCGTAACATCACCGTGAAATATTCTGTGGAACGTTAGCACCCAGTTAGACAACACATCAACATTGACCATCTGCCACGTCAGCGTTGACCGACTGCCATGCTAACAAGGTGCCACGTTATCAGTAATTTCTAAAATTTCCATTTTGGTCTTTGATTTTTGATAAAATTGCAATTTAGCCCTGGTTATTTTTGAATTTATGTTTTGGCCCCTAAAAATTTTGGAATTTTTAGACCCCAGAAATCTGAAAAATTTCAATTTGACCCTTGAGAAGGGTGTTCGTATACCAAACTGTCCTAGTCATCTCCGAAGTGGGCTCTTTTGGTAGTTTCAATTTTTTTTTTTTTTTAAGAAAAAATGGCTAAAGAAGAAACTTCAACAAGTAATCCAGGAAAGAGAAGTTCAATCTCTAGTGCTAAGTTCGAGGAGAAGAAATTTGATGGAAACAATAACTTTGGCATGTGGTAATGCGAAGTTATGGACGTTCTCTACTAACAAGAACTTGGCGTCGCTCTGGGAGGCAAACCGTCTAATATGAATGAGAAAGAATGGACACAAATCAATCACCAAGCTTATGGCATGATCTGATTGTGTCTAGTGAAAGAGTTGAAATACTTTATCATGAAAGAAGCTTCGGCAAAAGAATTATGGAAGAAATTGGAAGTTAAATACATGACCAAGAGTATAGAGAATCGTCTCTACTTGAAGAACAAACTCTTTCGTTTCCAATATCAAAAAGGTATTTCGATATCTGAACATTTGAATCCTTACAATAAGATACTTGTTGATCTTTAGAATTTGGATGTTGATATTGAAGATGAAGATAAAGCTCTTTTATTGCTAAATTCTTTCCTGACACATATGATCATCTTATTACTACTTTGTTATATGGTAAAGATAAAATTTGTTTTAAAAATGTCTAGTAGTTTGATTAACAATGAGTACAGGAAGAAAGACAAAGAGAACTTCAACAACACATTTGGCAAGGCTTTGTCAGTTAAGGGTAGACCCCATTCGAAGTTAGCAGGCGTTAGAGTTAATCCCGCCGAAGATGAATGTACCTATTGTCATGAGAAAGGGTATTGGAAGAAAGATTGCCTAAGTTTGAAGGGAAAAAGAAATGTTGTTTCCAAAATCAATGTAGCATAGAATGATACTGATTATTCTGAATCTAAATTTTAGGTCGTTGGTGTGGCCTTCGGCCACTTGTTGGTATTGGAAAAAATTCGCATCTGTCGATTTGAAGAAGATCTTGTGGCAATCTACTTCAGGTCTTAGTAAAACTTTAGTTTTTTGGAATTTTGGAATTTGGCATCATGATGGAGTTTGAAATTTGGATTTGTTGCATAAAATTAGAAGAACTAGTTCATTTTGTTCTGCAGTTTGGATTGGCTTGATATGTCTCGAGCTTTTAAGTCTGTTGTTTTGTTTTGATTTGTTTGAAGAGCGCTCGTTTGTTTTGTTTGGTGCAGCATAATTTTTTTTTTGGCATTAGAGTAAATTCGCTTTGGAGCACTTGCATGGATGGTTGTTTATTTGTTTATGGTATTTGCTAAGGTGGAGTTTTATTCAAATTTATGTACTCGAGAGTCTTCGCTATGGTGGAGAATTGTTAAAAATTTAGCTTTGCATCTCCATGAAGCATAAGAAGTTTGGATTCAACTTCTCCTCTTCTCCTCCAGATTGTTTTTAAGGCTCTTAGATGATTCAGAAGCTACTGAAGAAGATGGTTTTGAATTGAAGTTCTTAGTTGGTCACAATGGAAGCCACCATGAAGCTTCCCGAACACGTCCGAAACACAGTGGTTTTGGCATCACCGCTTCTGTCTCTCATCCTTCTCAAAAGCCTATAAATACGAAGCTAATGTGTTGTATTAGATATAGAAAATAATTGAATTTGAGAGTGATTGTGAGTTAGGAGGGATTACCTTCCCTTTGTATTTGTTTGTGAATTTTTAATATTTAATTTTGAATTCATTTGAGTGAATGAAATTTGTTTTGTTATTCTTGTGTATTTTTGTCTTGTGTATTCATATCTAAGACCTTCTAGCACAACCAAAATCGAGTTATGTACCTAGGACATCACATGAAAAATAGGTTGGGAAGCCTATAGACAGATAGATAATAAATATGTGTGTTTGAGAGAGAGGGTGAAGGAGTTCAATACGTGGCATAAACTGCATAATGATTTTAGGCTTTCACCAAATTTTAAAAATCTTTTTAAATTTAAATCATATGTATTAATTATTTGCATTTAAACTTTTTATTTAAAAGGGCATTTATATACAAGTCTTAATTTATAAATTTATATTCTATTAAGTCCTAATAAAGATTTTTTAAACCTTAAAATCCCATTAAATTCTGAATAGTTGGAATTGTTCTTCAAATAATGATTATTCATCATTTATAATTATCTATAAAGGAATATGATAATTTGACATTTATTTTGATTTTCAAAACTTTAAAACATTAACTTTCAAATTGAAAAACTAAAAATAAAAAAATTTATGTGCAAAAAAAAAAAAAATGTTTTTTTTATTTTGAAAAAATTGAAAAAAACTATTTTTTTTTTGTTGTGAAAAACAGAAAATTTTGTATTTATAAAGAAGCATGATGATAGAATATTGATGTGCAAAACTTTAAATAAAAAAAAACCCTTTAAAAATGAAAAAAACTGATAATGTTTTCGATTTTATTGGATAGTTGAATCAAACCAATATGTAGAAGGGCAAAAATGCTTAATCCCATATTCTGTTTTTTTTTTTATCAATTAGTGAAACAATTATTTCGAACACTACTATGCAAAATTGATAATGTTCTTAGTTTTTAAAAATTGGAAAAAATTGATAATATTATCAATTTTACTAAATAAGACTTATTGATTCAAAAAATCTTAAATAAAACTTGAGTTATCATAGCATTTGTAAATATGACTTTTAGATAATTAACTCTTATTTAAAATATAAGTTGCCTGAATATTCATTCTTGTAATTAAGGTTACTTTATCACCTTCCAGTCAATCAAAAAGGCCTCAAGTTTTTTTTATTTTTTTCTTTTGTGTGTGTGCGCGCGTTTTATTAGGCTTAATCAGGTGTATTTTTCTTGTATAGCCTTTAAACAAAAATGTTTTATTTAGTATTTATTATCACCATTATTCTAATACAATTATTTTTAAGGTAAGGAATTTGGATATAATAGTTGCGGGTTAAATAAGTCTGGCCATTCCATTAATGACCCTTAATTGTTTTTTTATGGGTGAATATGACCCTTAGTTGTTGATAACTTAATACTCTAAAACAAATATATATATATATATATATGTGTATGTATATATTGATAATTAACTCTGTTGGTGTTTGGAAAATTATTATTTTAGCCAGTTATTTTAGTTTTTGGTTATTTTAGTAAGTTAAAATTTGTGTTTGGAAAGATAGTTAGATTTTTTTATAATTAAATGTAATGTTTATGAGAGAAAAGTTAAATGATTATGGATTTGATGTGACATTTTATCTTATTAACTATTTTAACTTCTTTTATCTTTTTGTAAATTTTAATCTAAAAAAAAGCTAAAATATACCTTCCCAAACATCCCCATACTGAAATACAGATGGAACTCGACTGAACCCATCTCTAGTGACTACTAGCTAGTAATGAAGAGAGAGAGAGAGAGAGAGAGAGAGAGAGAGAGCATAAGATAAACGTCTCCTTGGATTGTTTGTTGATCAAAGAGGCGTATGTGTGGCGTTGAAGTCTCCAACAGTTGAGGACTTGGATCCACAAGGCATGGGTCCATGGGCATTAATTGGAACCACCTATGCTCGCCCCAGACAACAAATTTCACAGGGGTCTAGATTTGTCGTACCCATTCTAGTCTTTGTCCATGCTAGCACCTGTACCCATTCACGTCTTTGTCCATGCTAGCACATGTAATGTCATTCTTTTCATGATTTGTCCAGGTAAGAAAATTCAAAAAAATTGATACTACGAGTGATTTTCTGTTGAGATATTACAATTTTTATCACATAATTTTAAATGTTTATAAACAAATTTTACATTTTAATCTCTTCAAAATTTATATAATTTTACATTAACACCTTTAGAATCGAAATAAATTTTCCTTTAGTTACACCAAATTTTGAAATTTTTTATTATTTTCATGTAACTTTTAGTAATTATAAAAATTATATATTTTAGCCAAACTGAGCTGAGCCAAAGAATATTTTTGTAGAATATTTTGTCACATCATTATAACATCATCGTAACGTCACCGTAGAATATTCTGTGGAATATTCCGTGGAACCTCAGCATCCAGTCAGACAACACATCAACGTTGACCATCTGCCACGTTAGCGTTGACCGACTGCCACGTTAGCAAGGTGCCACCTTATCAGTAATTTCTAAAATTTACATTTTGGTCTCTGATTTTTGATAAAATTGCAATTTAGCCCTGGTTATTTTTGAATTTATGTTTTGGCCCCCAAAAATTTTGGAATTTTTAGGCCCCAGAAGTTTGAAAAATTTCAATTTGACCCTTGAGAAGGGTGTTTGTACACCAAACTATCGTAGTCATCTCCAAAGTGGGCTCTTTTGGTAGTTTCAATTTTTTTTTTTAAAGAAAAAATAGCTAAAGAAAAAGCTTTAACAAGTAATCCAGGAAAGAGGAGTTCAATCTCTAGTGCTAAGTTCGAGGTGGAGAAATTTGATGGAAATAATAACTTTGGCATATGTCAATGAAAAGTTATGGATGTTCTCTACCAACAAGAACTTGGCATCGCTCTAGGAGACAAACCGTCTAATATGATTGAGAAAGAATGGACACAAATCAATCACCAAGCTTGTGGCATGATCCGATTGTCTCTAGTGAAAGAGCTGAAATACTTTATCATGAAGAAGCTTCGGCAAAAGAATTATGGAAGAAATTGGAAGTTAAATACAAGACCAAGAGTATAGAGAATCGTCTCTACTTGAAGAACAAACTCTTTCGATTCCAATATCAAAAAAGTATTTCGATATCTGAACACTTGAATGCTTACAATAAGATACTTGCTGATCTTTAGAATTTGGATGTTGATATTGTGGACGCGTCCTCAGGCCCTGTGCTCTTCCACAGTTCGGACTCGTTTTGTGTCAGTTCTTAATCTGATCTTGCAATGTGCAATGCAAGACTGATAAATCACCAAAGAGTCCAAATCTGACAAATCGTTTTGGAAAACAGATTTTTAGAAAGAAGTGCCAAACATGGACTGCTTTGCTAGATACAGAGTCGCCACCTAAATATTTTGTTTTGGGGGAATTTAAGAAACCCAAACTCGTTGCCTAAGGCCACATGTCTGTCATCACCAAAGTTGCCTCGGCTCGGGAACTTGGGTACGATTGGGGAAGGTCAGCTATGAGCACCCCCGCTCGCCCGATCAAAGATTGGCCTCTACTAATCATGATATCTAGTTTTAAAAATATTAGGCATTCTTATTCCGATTAATTAGCTACTATGTGATGCGCACAATACAAAAGTATAGACTAGATCGCCTAATTTGAAATAAAGCATCGCATATCCGTTGTTTAGAAATGATTTGAGGTTTGCTACTCGCAAGTAGGCTAAAATACGGATTTCGATGAATTATTCCAATTCAAATAATCCAACCTTCACCCACAGGCATTCAAGCAGTAAATCAACTAAGCGGTTAGCCTCTTGGCAAGCATGCTTTCATGTTAGCATTCACACTCATGCGAGATGCTAAAGCATAAACACTCACCTAGTACTCCAAGCCAAAACAAAGAACATGTTAGTAATCAAATGTATGATCCAAGTCCATGTTAAGATGGCTAATGTATCGCAGGCAAAATGCAACTAGAATAGGCTCGGCTAATTTATGGATGGCATGTGAAATGCAACAGATAACACGTATTCAAGTTAGATTTGAAATAATATGCGATTAGTATGATGTGCCGAGCCGGTGCATGCGATACAAATGAATGAATGCGCACATGCATAGCATAAGGATGCTAATTGAAATATGCCCTAATACTAACCATCAAAAGCAGGTAAGTAAAAGGGAGAAAGAAGTAGGGGTTGGAAGACATGCACACACGCACCCACGCACCCACAATTATTACACAGTTATGCTCTCTCTCGGAGAGGCCAAAAGAATAATACAAATTAACTGACTAACAAGCTAATTAATTAATTATAGACCACTTAACTAGTTAAGCAAATTAACTAAGCTAATAAAGCGATAAAACAGCCTCGGGAAGAGGGTCCAATGCATGCGTGCTCCGCTTCGCTCGGAAATCCATCACCATGCACAAGCTGCCTCTGTTTACCCTGCTCTGCTCCTCTGAAAATTGTGCAAGTCTCAATCATGGTCTAGAATCACTTCCTGATCACTGTGGAAGGTCACCGACCAAGAGGAAACACCACCGGCCAGGGGAAACTGGTCATCGACCATTGGTATGGCTCTCGGCCAAATATTTTTAGTTGGCCGGCACTCAATATGGTCGGTCGACCATATCTTCCTGCAGAATCCTGTTTTGACAGTAGCAGAGGGCAAACAAGGCATGTCAACGCATTTCAAAGCAAATGTTTGCACCACCACACTCCTTATCATGTTCATGACTTAAACGAGGATGGCCCTCGACCCTCAAGCCACCAATCACGCATTTCGATGCAAGATGGCCCAAGAAATCAAGTTGTGCATTTTGGTGTCAAATGAAATGCAAACCAAAAAAAACAATTTTCCCAACCTCTATCACAATCAATTCAAGAGGCAAGGCATGCATGCAAAATGCAACCTAAGCATGCAAGCTAAGTATGCAATATGAACATGAGGGCAAACATGCACACATGCAAGCATATAACAACATAGTAATGGAAAAATATGCAACAACTTGTTAGGCAACTAAAAGAGAGAATGCATGCCAAATGCATTACAACTTAAGCATGCAACAACATGCCATATAGCTCAAGCATGTATCAATAATGCAAGCGATGAGCATGCAAAACACTATGCAACCAAAACAAGCAAGCATGAAGCAATGTAACAACATTTGAACAACATGCAAACGGTGGACTTAAACTAATATGGACAAGCCTCAGCCATGTCTAAATAAGTAGCCAAAATGCTATGGAAATGAAGGCAAATTTACATACAAACATGCATGCGAACATGGTCCAACACTTAAGCACAAAGAGGGGACTTTTAAGCACACTTAAAAGGAGATGATCATGGACCAATGACAAGCATGGCAAACTCTGAAAATCATGTTAAGGATGGTGCCAAATCAACTAAACAAAGCAATCAAAGCATGCAAGCAAGGTTCAAGGCTCAAAGCAATGAAAGGGGCTTAAACCATGGCCGTACAAGGCAAGCCTCAAAGGGACAAAAGGACTCAAAACAGTCCTAAAGCAGACCAAAATAAGGTCAAAAACACACCTAGATGGCATCTAAATGGCCTAAGTCTTAAGGCATGCATGATGACCCAAACATGGAGCATAAAACACAAACCTCCTGAAACATCAAAGGAGCCATAAATGCAAGTATACAAGCATACTATATGGACTGAAATGACATAACTAATGGTGCCAAACCACTGAAATGATGCAAGTAGAGCATGCTAGAGGATCCAACACCCAAGGCCTACAAAGGGGTATTGCATGGTAGCTATACAAAGCAAGTCATGGATGACCCAAATGACCAAAATCAGACCTCAAGCACATCAAAACATGCATAAAAGCTTCACAAAACTAAGCCAAAATCATGCTAAAAACAAGGCTCAAAGCACAAAGCATGTTAAGGCAATTTCATGGCATTACAAGACAAGTATGCAAAGCATGCATGGTGTGTCTAAACCAACTAAAAACAGTGCTATATCATGGCAAAATAAGCACAAATACTACTTAAGACATGACCAACATGAACTCAAGAAAGGTGCTCACACATGAGGCTAAAATGGTAAGTATTTAAGACAACAAGGAGAGGGGATGGCCCTCTCCTTCTTAGGACCTCAAAACACCATCCCCACTACTGAAATCCCTTTGGATTTCAGTGGCGAGGAGGCCAACACAAGGTGGTCCCGGAGCTCACCAAAAGGGCACAAAAATGAGGCCAAACAAGGCCTAAGAGGGGTCAAACAACCCCAAACCTCAAAGAGACCTTAAACAACTATCAAAAGCAAGTAAAAATAGAACTTTTACTAGTTATACACTAAGCTTAAAAACAGATGCAAGGATAGCTAAAAGTCTATGCAAAAATGGAGAATAAAGGGGTAAAGTACTTTCCTTTGAAGACCTCTTTCAAGAACAATGCTCCAGCAGCCTCTCCAAGCTTAGATCAACTCAAGAACTCTGAAAATAACTCCTTAGTACCTCAATAGCTAAAGAAAAGTGTAGCACTAGGTGTTTGTATGCAAAACTATGAACAAAAACACCTAAAACACACACAAAATGGAAGAAGAAGGAGATATAGAGATAGAATAGATACACAATCCTCTAACCCTAATCTCAGAGCTCTGGAACTTCTTTTTGGAACCCTTGAGGAGGGAGGAGAAGCCCTCCCTTTATAGAGATTCACTCTTGCAAAGCTTACAAAACAAGCTAAGCAAGAGTGAAACAGTGATCGGCCAGCCAAAAATGACAAATTGACCAAAACAATGGTCGGCCGACCATAAAGAGTGCCGACCGGCCATAACCATTGGCCGGTAGCAACAAAACAGGGCCGGTGGCCTCAAGCCATGGCCGGTGAGGTGTGGGGATGGCCAACAAGCCATTTCCCACCCTCAGAAGCAAAAACAAAAGTGTTTGGTGCAAAACCAAACACAAAACAGGCAAGTCGAGAGGTCTTGAGGCAAGGCGCGTGGCCGAGACCTCCGAGAACTCAGGACAAACACAAACATGGATAATCATCGAGTGTTCAAACGATGACGTCCAAGTCTTGAGGACGGTCATAAATGGGATGTCTATAGTTGCCCCTCTTTGACAGAACTCGAAAGTCATAACAATAACGGGAGTGAGTGTCAAAGCCTAGAGACGACCCATTTTTGACAAGGCGGAAGACTTAGACAAAGCATACAAGCTACAAACAAAGATATGCGCCCGAGGGCTGGGGCAAAATGCAAGACAATGCACAAAGCCGAGCATAACTTATGATCATGCAAAGAAAGCTGTAACGAAGCATATACATATAATAAATGCAACAGTTCAAGCAATCAAACACAAATCTAACTACATTACAATGTAGAATGGATGTAAGAGAATTATGCATATCTCGTTACGTCTCACGTGAAGAATACAATACCTGTCCGGTTCGTCTGGTCGTGCCAGCTTCAAATGAACTGTACATATAATATCGTGCCTGAAAGAGAAAGAAAACTTAACAGGTACAATATCGTTAGCAACATGCATAATAATGCAATCTAAAACTGCGTGACAATACAAGCGAAGGAGTGCATGACAATGCAACTCGTGTGACAACGCATAACAATGCGGAAAGGATGCAAAATGATATGCAATATTTACAAAACTATGTATAAACAATGCAAATGATGTGCAATGCATTTGGGATGATCAAACCATAAGCAGTTGAAAACTGCACAAATATCATGAAGATAATGGAGATGCAAAATCCGTCTACCATAGAAAAGGTGCCGACACCCTCAAGCCACAATCCCAACAGTGGAATAGGCGCATACACATGCAGAACTATGAGTGTGTAGACGAAACACATGATACAAGTAATTGGGTGGGATGATATAAGTGAGGCATGCTCTGCTCAAGAAAGACCACGATCCCAAATGCTGGACGCAACACATTACACTACAATGCACTGAATGAATGAAATGGATAAGGTGCATGCCCAAAACATATCTTGCCTAGGAAAGGCATGAACATATACAAACCATGTTTAACACAGAAACGGTGCCGTCACCCACAACACTAGGTGCGTACACATAATATTATAACTGTGCTTCAACGCGAAAAGAATAAGCACATACCAGACCAAGCTCAACATGGAAAGGCGCAAGCGATGGATGGAGGATGTAGCAAATGCATGCAATACTCTCTATGTACAATACAATGAATGCATGACAATGCAAGCTATGTACAATGCAACCTACATACTAGATGATGCAGTAGGGAAATGCATGACATTGCAAAGTAAGGAAGAATGCATTACAATGCATGTAAGGAAAGATGCATGACAATGCAAGCTATGTTCAATGCAATATTTACAATGAAAAAAAAAATACAATGGATACAATGGATAAGGCGCGCGGCCGAAACATATCTTGCCTAGGAAAGGCATGGACACATACAAGCCATGTTTAACACGGAAACGGTGTCGTCATCCACAACACTAGGTGCGTACACATAATATCATAACCGTGCTTCAACACGAAAAGTATGAGCACATACCAGACCAAGCTCAACATGGAAAGGCGCAAGTCGTAGATGGATAATGCAGAAAATGCATGTAATCTACAATACAATATATACAATATGCAATAGATGGAATGGATAAGGCCTGCGGCCAAACCGTATCTTGCCTAGGAAAGGCATGAACACAAACAGACCACGTCTAACACAGAAATGGTGCCGTCACCCACAACCCTAGGTGCGAACACATAATATCATAACCGTGCTTCAACGTGAAAAGTATGGGCACATACCAGACCAAGCTCAACATGGAAACGCGCAAGCCGTAGATGGATAATGCAGCAAATGCATGCAATCTACAATGCAATATATATAATATGCATGTAATGTATGTATGTAAATGTAATATTTACAGTGACGCATGTAAATGCAATTTTTACAATGATGCATGTAAATGCAATATTTACAATGATGCATGACAATGCATGGTAAGTAAATGCATGACAATGCATGGTAAGAAAATGCATGACAATGCATGTTTGTTTTTTTGTATTTTGTTTTTTGAAATGCATGACAATGCAAATGAGACACAAATGCGCGACAACTTTTTTTTTGTTTTTTGTTTTGTTTTGTTTGTTTTTTTTTTGAAATGCATGACAATGCAAATCAGACACAAATGCACGACGACGTGCGTCTTTTGAAATGCATGACAATGCAAATGAACTTGAATGCGCGACAGCGCACGTCTTTTGAAAAATGCATGACAATGCAAATGAACTCGAATGCGCGACAACGCAGGTCTTTTGAGATGCATGACAATGCATGTGAACTCGAATGCGTGACAATGCGCGTCTTCTGAGATGCATAACAATGCAAATGAACTCGAATGCGCGACAACGCACGCCTCTTTCAAAATGTATGACAATGCAAGTGAATAGTGCATATCAATGCAAGGGATGATGAAGTAGTTTCCAAGCCTTTGCAAGATACAAAAGGATACGAAAATGATACACCTTGCACGTATTCGAGTGCTACGCATAGAAGACATGGCACAGAGACCGGTCAAGCTTCAAAATGCAGTTCCTTGTACTATCTTGAGCAATAAAGGCCCCAAACCACATATTTGACCCAAACAAGGGTGTAGGAGATTCACCGACCATCAGGAGAGTCCACCGGCCACAAAATAAGTCCATCGGCCAAATATTTGGCCGACCGGCCAACAATGTGGTCGACCGGCCAAAAATGCATGCGTCGGGCAATTTTGTCAATTCGGCCACGGGTCTTTAAATATAGGGCTCAAACCCTTATTTCTCCACTTGCCTCTTGGTCGAAAATCTCTTCCCTCTCTCTCTAGATTATTTTTCAACCTTCGATCCACCATTTTCCTCGGTTTTTGAGCCCGTTTCGTCGTTCGATTCGCGAATACCTTCATGTTTCAGATATTTTGAACTGAACAAAACTTGTTTTCGGTGCCTCTTTCTTGATTTCCACCACTCGGGGTTTGTTTTCCTCGAGTTTACCTTGATTCTCGTGCTTTTTCCGCACTCCGAGCTTTTCGTCCATTTTTCACCCTCTCGGGGTTGACTTTTCAGTTGACTTTTCACATTCTTACCCGGTTTTCGCACTTCCGGCCATTTTTGCACTCTCTTCGAGATGGAAGACGACATACCACAGGGTGGGGCTCCCCGGAGCAGGAGATGGACCCCGAGGCTGAGCTCTTGCCTTTGAGCGTTCGACCGTTCGACCCGGCGACCTATAAGCCGGCGATTCACGTGTTGCCTCCTGACGGACTTCGCCAGTTCAGGAGTTTTGCCAGGGGCGTACCACTAGAGGTTCTACTGCATGAGCTAGAGTCACATCTGTCTTACGACGCTTCCAAGATATACTCTTCCCCATGTCATTTTTCGCAATGTAGAACATAACTGCAATAGTCGATCTTGTTCTTTAATTGCTTAGCCCGGATACACCGATATACCACATGTTGCAGTCTACTGCGAGCACACCTATACTCGGTATTTGTTTGAATCTGAACACGTGCATACACACTTTATTTTCCACTGAACCACTCAGACACACTGATACATCACATGCTGTAGTTCACTGCGTGCACACTTGCACCAGATATCTGTTTGAATCTGAACGCGCGCACACGTGCTGTATTTTCATCAATTCTGAGTGCTTTCAATGCTGTATTTGTAACACTGCTTCGCAAATGTTTGTTTTGACCATAGGGGGATTCCCATGCCTTCCGAGGGTATGGGAATGTTATGGCCCGGGGGTGGTACATGGAGCTTTCTGAGGCAGTTCGCCGTATCGTTGACCAGGCCGGCTTCAACACTTTTTGCATGGGGCTCTCACGCCTAACTGTGAGTAGGCCTCTCCTTGCTGCTCTGGTGGAGAGGTGGTGGGACACCACCAACTCTTTCCATCTTTCGGCCATGGGAGACATGACGATGACTCCCTTCGACTTCTCCATGCTCACAGGCATTGGAGTAGGGGGTGATCTGATCCCTTTTGATATAGATATGAACGAGTGGGAGGCCTCTCAGATGTACCTTCTTGGTGACCTACCGCCTCTTGCTCGTCCAGGATTTGTATGATACTCGTGGTTCGAGGACCACTTCAGGATCTAGGCACCTACCACTCGGAAGGAGGAGGAGTAGTATGCACGCGGCTTCCTCATGTTTTTGCTGGGGACGACTCTTTTCGCCGACCGGGCGAACACTGTGCCCCTTTGTCTGCTGAGTGCACTGGTTGACGTGACCAGGATCCATGGCTACGACTGGGGTGGCGCAGGCTTGGCCATACTCTACGGCTATATGAGTTCATCCTCTCGCTTCAGCGGATAGCTGCTCGGAGGCTACTGGCGGGCTTGGGAGGTACGTCTTCTTCTTCTGTTTTACATTTCTGCTTTACATTCTCTGTACTCTGTATACTGTACACGCTGCGGTCTTCGTCACACTGGTCATATACTGCACCCATGGCACACATACAATTTGCTTTACACACTGCACACATTGCACAACACACTTCATATACTGCACAATCTGTTGCCAACTGACTGTAGACTGCACACACTGCAAACATGCAATCTGCCTTACTTACTGACTGTACACTGCGCACACTGCACACTCTGCACAATACACAGTTCTGCGATTTCTGCTTTATTCTGTATTCTGCTTTATTCTGTATTCTGCTTTTATCTGATAAGCATACTGGTATTTGCTCTGTTACATTGTAGTTGTGGGTATACGCCTACTTCCTGAGGCTTGCCCCAGTACCAGAGGAGGAGATGCCTCCCATTATCCCATTCTCCCACCGCTTCGACATGAGGTGCGAACGGAGACCACGAGAGTCTTTCATATTCTTCCGCCGCTATTTTGATACCATCACTGCGGCAGAGGTATGTCAAACATTACAATTCATTTAAGCTTTGCTTTGTATTGCATTTTCAATAATAGTAGATAACAAACTGTATTTTGTTTGCAGATCACCTGGCAGCCATGGACCTCATTGCCCATTACAGTACGAGAGTAGTATAAGGGTGCTCAGGAGACCTCCCGGTTCAGGATTTTGCTAGAGGGCCCGATCTGTCGGGCCTGGTACCTGGGCGAGCGCTTCTTGCGGCAGACCTTAGGTGTGCCAGAGCAGATAGTTCCGGAGCTGCCTCCTACAACCATGAGGCAGACAAAGAGATACATCCCACGGGAGATGGCCACTTATACGATCAGTTGGGGCTCGGGGGGCTTTAGAGGCGAGGGTGACTATGCAGAGTATGTCCAGACCTATATCATGCGGCCTCTGGGTAGTGCTTGCCGAGTTGAGAGGGAGAGGCCTGCGGTGCCAGCGACTGGAGCAGGAGCAGGAGCAGGAGTAGGAGTAGGAGCACCGAGGATGGCTCGGGCCCATGGTAGGAGTGTGCCCCGGAGAAGGCAGAAAGCTAGGTGGCCAGCGTTGCCCACGATGATGACATGTAGAGGGCAGGATGGAGAGACTTATCAGATCCCTATCGCTCCCCCTCCAGCTGATCACGAGCTAGTCGGGTTCTACGACTTGCCCCCGGTATGTACTACTGCATTTTGTACAGTCATTTCATTTTATTTCTCTTGATATTCCGCAGAATACTGATACTTCTAACACTTTTGCAGGCTTCGTCCGAGTATACTCGCCAGTCTTTGGAATTGACTGCCTCCGTGATAAGGATGTTGCAGCGGAGCCTCGGCCTGCTGGCCATTTACAGTATCCCGGTAAGCTCTTTCGACTATCATCTCAAACTTTGCACAATCTGATGCATCGCACCATCAACACAGTACTTGATATACGGCCCTCATGACATTCGATACATTGTAACCCACAGACTGTTCACAGCATTACTCACGGCATTCATACACTGCACTCAGTCACTGCATTCTGTATTCATACACTGCTCACAGTATTCATACACTGTACTCACACACTGCATTCTGTACTGATACACTGCTCACAGTATTCATACACTGTACTCACACACTACATTCTGTACTGATACACTGCTTACAGTATTCATACACTGTACTCACACACTACATTCTGTACTGATACATTGCTCACAGTATTCATACTCTGCTTTACGTAGCGTACTGATGCGTTTGCCATTTGTGCTTTTCAGCCTCTGTTCCAGATTTCGGCTGTAGAAGGTGCTCCAGCAGGACCATCTGCATCTACCCGAGGAGGAGGGAGAGCAGGGCAAGGGACCACAGTACACCCCCGCACCAAGGCGGGGCGCACTCATGTTGGGAGCAGCTCTCGGGCACAGATCCCTGACGATGATGAGTCTGAGGCAGGGTCGAAGGCGGAGGCAGAGTCATCTGAGGAGGAGACCGGAGATGACTTGGGCTCCGGCTCAGATGGTGGAGCTGGCGATGATGCTCCTGGACCTTCGTCCTGGAAGAGGACGAGGACAGACCCTCAGGCCTGAGACCAGTTGACATTGATCCAGACTTTTGTTGCCTTTCTTCTTTTTGTTTTACTTTTCTTTTTGCTGGTAGCTTGAGCACATTGTACTACCGTAGGCAGGGTTTATTTTCTTCAAAGCTATGTACTTGAAAAGATGATAGAATAAAACAAGCTTTTTGTCTGAAAAAGTGTTGCATTTGTACATTTCATACATCGCATCGCATTGCATTATATCACATAACAATGTAAACAAGATTGATCTTTTGTCTGAAAATTGGAACACTTGCATCGTAATAACCAAGTAATGAACCAGCTAACGTCAAAACAACTCATACAACCCACTTCTCATTCTGAATACACAGCCTATAACACAGCGCTTGGTTTACTCGGCACACAGTACATACAATGCACTGCTTATTCTGAACACACAACCTATTCTGATCAAACAATTCAATCTTGAAAAGACGGGATGCAAAAACGGGGCACGTAAAAGTTGGAACAAACACGGATGCTCCACAATTTCCCTCTTTTCTTTTGTTTCGCGGTTTGGAACCCACATAGTCTCGGATAGGTCCTGGTTCTACTGTTTCGACATGGCCTGGGTTGAACCCTGCGGCTATTGAAAAAACCAATCTTGCTTTGCACAAATCTGGAGAATGGTGCAGCACTCTGAGCACAAACGATTTTTTGAAATTGAGAAATGAGTTGTCGACCGGGTATTGAGCCTACGACTGAGCACAACGCCCCTACTACTCAACAAAAGGTACACAACCTAAACACATCGAGACATGCTCGGAGCAGACTCAAAACAAGAGTTGAGGTAAACAAAACAAAAGACACGACACACAGACGTGTTATACAGACAAGAGACCTCTCAGTTCGTAAGGAGCCAGTTTCTCCGGGTATTGTTTCCCACCCTTTCTTATTTGTGATTCTCATATCACTCGGCCCTCAGGCTCTATTTTTCTGAAAAAGCCCTTTTCTCACTTTTTCTCTCAACGCACATCTCTCTATTCTTCAATCTCTCGTTTCATTTTTTTTTTTATCCCTCCCCTGGGTGGTTTGATGGATAAACAAGAGGTTGTGGGTTCATGCCCAACACTGTTAGCTCGCAGCTACTTCTTCCGGCGACGTCTAGTCGATGCTCCGGATGAGGGAGTGGAGTATCTTGATCCATTCCGACTTGTGCTTCACACTTGGCTTGATACCTCGTTGCTCGGAAGGTGAGAGAGCTTTCAGCCCTTTACAGACGGCTCCAGTTGTGCCCTTTCTGGCAAGTATGCTGGCGATGGGGGAAAGACAGGAAACCTGACTCAACTGTGCCCCCTTAGTTCATCATTTTGACCATTTTTTGTTTTGGTTTTCTACTAAAACGATTTTGACCAAAATGAGAGTTAGATCAACATGCTTGTTCGATTTTTGATTTGAAAATCATGTAAGTCAGGCTATGAGCACTGAAAATTTTCTTTTTTTGGGTCCAAGAAAATGGTCCAGTTTTGGAAAAGATGGAATAATTGTCGAGAAAATATTCAACCTCAGTAAAAATTCTTAAAAACCATTTTTGCAAACAGCCGTTGCTCAACGAGCACATAACTTACTCTTGAGATGCACAACCTCAGATCGGAAGGAAAACTGCCCCTTGCCTGAAGAGAGCTGCATGGCAACGGAAAGTTGCCCCTTGTCTGGATAACGCCGCAGCATACTGTAAACAGTCCTCGTTAGTGATGATCGCAACCGAACTCTCGGATAAAGAGAAGACGAAGATGGTCAAAACCAATATATGGACACAGTCACTTTGAAAGCGCTGGTGGCTGGACTTCAAGATGAAGTTGCCCACGTATCCCAAACATGGAAATCAAGCCTTATGTAGTTCCAGTTTGGGTTCACTCGTGTATTAACCCTCACCTTCTAAGCTCTAACTTTTGCCAAGGCTGCCCTTCCGGGTTTTCAACCTTGCGAGCTTTGCTCTTTTTTCCTTTTCAATTCTTTTTTTTTTTTATATATTATTTTCTTTTCTTTTCCTTCTTTTTTGCATTCTTTTCTTTTCTTTGCTCTAACTTTTGCCTGGGTCGCCCTTCCGGGTTTTCGGCTCAGCGAGCCTCTCAAGGGTAAAAGTGTAGCTTTGTCCATGCCAAACGGTTTTAGGATTTTGAGGCCATCTGAATCTAGGAGAACGGCCGTTGTATTGATTTGCGAAAGGATCTATCTTCGGCTCTTCGAGCGTATTGGACATTATTGCTCCTAGTTCGAGGGGTGTTTCTGATTTAGCTTCACAAGCTTGTCTTGACGACATCTGATCTTCTTGATCTGACTTTGGTGCCTTTTGTTCGAGGGCTGCTTCGAATCTGGCCCCACGGGCCTCACATTGTGGTTTGGCCATAGAACATTCTGAATGCACGTTCAAGGTTCGAAAGCAAAGGGGTTGAATCTTGAGGCTGAGAGCGGTCCTAGGCTGCACAATCTCAAGAGTGATTCCATACCGGTCTTCACAAGACTGCGCAAAACATCTTTTGAAAATTTTTAAGAAAGCGACTAATCGCTCACGCTGAAGACAGTGCAGAACCAATCTGGATCAAGCCAGGGTCCTTTTCAATACTCACGTAAACAAAGATGATCTTAATCATTAAGGGCTTAGCGTGCCTCTCTTTCTCTCGATTGATCAAAGTTTTGCAAATCCTGAGGAATTCCTTCCTCTTCGTTTTCATCACCACAGTGTTTTTAAAAAAGTTTTGAAAAAACTTAGGTCAATGCAATGAGTTCGAGGTGCAGAAGAGTAGGTGAGATGTACTGCCGTTTCATTCAAATTCTCTGGCGCAACTAGCTCAAAGTATCAATAAGCACGAAAACATGATAGCCGCAACTGTTTCATTCAGATTTCCTGGTTGTAACTGGCTCCACAACAGAGATAGAATCAAAAAAAAGTAAAAGGATAATTACAAAACAAAATAATGATATCCGAGGGAACAACCCTGGAATCACCTGATTTCTATACAAAGGGACTGACTCGATACAACCAGACAGACCCTTAAGCAAAAAGACCGACTCAAGACAAAGAGACAGACTCAAGACAAAAATAGAGAACTGACTCGACACCCAAGCCAGAAATTACAAAAACTACATTCACAAATGCTCAACATAGTGCGTGCCAAACGCCACATCTAAAATACACCGAGCACCGCCCGCAGGTGGTCCAACCCCTGATCACATACTCGCGCTATCCTCGAAATCCAACAACCTGGCGGTGACAGACTCTGCCGAGCTTGGCGGGAGGATGACCTCATTGTCAATCAAATCTTGCACTTCGTGACGGAGACGAAAACAGTTGTCGGTGTTGTGATCGGCCTGCTGATGATACGCGCAGTATTGAGTAGCATCATAGCCCATTGGAAGATGATTGGGGAGAGGCCGAGGCTTAAGAGGTTTGAGATGACCCTTTTCCGCCAGGATTTGAAGTGCCTTAGACAAAGGCATGTAGAGGGCGTGAAAGACTCTGCGCCCTCGGGGCAGATACTTCGAAGTCTGTGGACCTTTGCTGGATGTACTCGAAAAAGGATCGGCAGGTGCTGCCTTGGCTTTCTGATCTTTTCCCGGTGTAGGGCTAGGATTGGAGGGGACTGTTCTGGCATGACGGGGTCTATCCCGATTTTCCGCCTGACTTAAACTGCCCTCGGTTGGAGTGGGGAAAGCATCATCCACAGTCTTAGTCATAACTGTGAATACTTGCTGTTTATTGAACCCCCCAGCTTTCAAAACCTCGACTGCCCACAGCAGTTGTTCAATGGGATCAGCGTCTGCCTTCATCTTATTCTTGCCTCTAGCCTCAGCTTGATCGAGGATTTGGGTTGCTATATCAGAGCGAAACCCGGTTGTTGTTGACACGTCATTGCCAGAGTTTGAGACAACTTCAGGCTGGCTAAGCTTAATTACAATTCGCCCCAGTAGCGGGGGCTCCTGTGGCATGAAATTCCCAACATACGATGCAGTTGGTGGCGGGGCAGACATTCCGTAGGCTAGATTAGCCACGGATCTCTGGAGTTCGCCAATCATTCCCATTAACTCAAACGTGGTGGGTTCACAAGCTTGAAACAAC
This sequence comes from Camellia sinensis, assembly GCF_055761805.1. NCBI lineage: Eukaryota > Viridiplantae > Streptophyta > Magnoliopsida > Ericales > Theaceae > Camellia > Camellia sinensis. The sequence goes on from NC_138966.1 coordinate 106,335,831, forward strand.
TGGGGTTCCCAGATCGGGCGCGCAGCAGGCGACTTGGGCGGGTGTGATATCTCAACATCGGTCTCACCCTATAAGATGATCCCTTGGTTTAGTGCGGCTGCCATAACCATGACTTCCTCTGAATTTTGTGACATCATAAATCCGCTGAACTGAACGGAGGTGATATGACTGGTGACTTGGTTGATCAGATATCTGCCTTGCTTTAGCGAAGGAGAACACTAGCTATTCTGAACTCAGATCTCTGAAACTGATAGAGAAAACACGCAGCATTTCAGCCCAAATCAAAACAGACACAAGCATAGCTGAATAACTGTACTCTACCACTGATCACTATTCGCCAAAATCTCTGCCCCAAAAACCGAATTTGATACCTGTGGATATAATTGATTCTTAAAAAATACTGATACTGATACCCTCAGGCCTGGTACTCAGATTTGCAAACTGATATGTGCATCCCCTGTAGAGATACACTCTAAAAGCACATATAACAAGTAAATGAGAGCCAAAACACCCCTATAATGGGGTAGGATTTCCCTGTCCCATTTTGTCAGGAGCTAGGGTTTCACTACGCACGCAGCGGTTTCAAACAACCTATCGGGTAAGCAACCTGTCCTAGCTTGAAATGGTCACTATGGATTCCGAATGTGCACTAGGTCGAATGGTCAAAAGGATGCCCCAGTGACAACTGGGGTTTGTGTTCCCATTGTGGCAGAGCTCGTAACCGATCAGCCTTATGGCACGCAGCCTCCAGCAAACCGTTCAGGAATAGCAGATAGAAAACACGGTGTCCTAGGCACACCAATGCAAATGCAATGCAAAGAAACACATAAGTGTGAACAAAACAAGATATCATGAGTTCGAGTCAAGCTCTCTAAACTCCCCAGCAGAGTCACCAGAAACTGTGGGCGCGCCCTCGGGCCCTGTGCTCTTCCACAGTTCAGACTCGTTTTGTGTCGGTTCTTAATCTGATCTTGCAATGTGCAATGCAAGACTGATAAATCACCAAAGAGTCCAAATCTGGCAAATTATTTTGGAAAACAGATTTTTAGAAAAAAGTGCCAAACATGGACTGCTTTGCTAGATACAGAGTCGCCACCTAAATATTTTGTTTTGGGGGAATTTAGAAAACCCAGACTCGTTGCCTAAGGCCACATGTCCATCATCACCAAAGTTGCCTCAGCTCGGGAACTTGGGTACGATTGGGGAAGGTCAGCTATGAGCACCCCCGCTCGCCCGATTAAAGATCGGCCTTTACTAATCAGGATACCTAGTTTTGAAAACATTATGCATTCTTATTCCGATTAATTAGCTAATCTTACTATGTGATGCGCACAACACAAAAGTATAGACTAGATCGCCTAATTTGGAACAAAGAATTGCATATCCGTTGTTTGGAAATGATTTGAGGTTTGCTACTCGCAAGTAGGCTAAAATACGGATTTCGATGAATTATTCCAATTCAAACAATCCAACATTCACCCACAGGCATTCAGGCAGTAAATCAACTAAGCGGTTAGCCTCTTGGCAAGCATGCTTTCATGTTAACATTCACACTTATGCGAGATGCTAAAGCATAAACACTCACCTAGTACTCCAAGCCAAAACAAAGAACATGTTAGTAATCAAATGTATGATCCAAGTCCATGTTAAGATGGCTAATGCATCACAGGCAAAATGCAACTAGAATAGGCTCGACTAATTTATAGATGGCATGTGAAATGCAACAGATAACATGTATTCAAGTAAGATTTGAAATAATATGCGATTAGTATGATGTGCCGAGCCGGGTGCATGCGATACAAATGAATGAATGCGCACATGCATAGCATAAGGATGCTAATTGAAATATGCCCTAATACTAACCATCAAAAACAGGTAAGTAAAAGGGAGAAAGAAGTGGGGGTTAGAAGACATGCACACACGCACCCACGCACCCACAATTATTACACAGTTATGCTCCCTCTCGGAGAGACCAAAAGAATAATACAAATTAACTGACTAACAAGCTAATTAATTAATTAGAGACCGCTTAACTAGTTAAGCAAATTAACTAAGCTAATAAAGCGGTAAAACAGCCTCGGGAAGAGGGTCCAATGCATGCGTGCTCGGCTTCGCTTGGAAATCCATCAGCATGCACAAGCTGCCTCTGTTTACCCTGCTTTGCTCCTCAGAAAATTGTGCAAGTCTCAATGATGCTCCAGAATCACTTCCTGATCACTGTGGAAGGTCACCGACCAAGAGGAAACACCACCGGCCAGGGGAAACTGGTCATCGACCATAGGTATGGCTCTCGGCCAAATATTTTTAGTCAGCCGGCACTCAATATGGTCGGTCGACCATATCTTCCTGCAGAATCCTGTTTTGACAGCAGCAGAGGGCAAACAAGGCATGGCAATGCATTTCAAAGCAAATGTTTGCACCAGCACACTCCTTATCATGTTCATGACTCAAACGAGGATGGCCCTCGACCCTCGGGCCACCAATCATACATTTCGATGCATGATGGCCCAAGAAATCAAGTTGTGCATTTTGGTGTCAAATGAAATGCAAACCAAAACAAACAATAGGCCCAACCTCTATCACAATCAATTCAAGAGGCAAGACATGCATGCAAAATGCAACCTAAGCATGCAAGCTAAGTATGTAATATGAACATGAGGGAAAACATGCACACATGCAAGCATGTAATAACATATCAATGGCAAAACATGCAACAACATGTTAGGCAACTAAAAGAGAGAATGCATGCCAAATGCATCACAACCTAAGCATGCAACAACATGCCATATAGCTCAAGCATGTATCAATAATGCAAGCGATGAGCATGCAAAACACTATGCAACCAAAACAAGCAAGCATGAAGCAATGTAACAACATTTGAACAACATGCAAACGGTGGACTTAAACTAATATGGACAAGCCTCAGCCATGTCTAAATAAGTAGCCAAAATGCTATGGAAATGAAGGCAAATTTACATACAAACATGCATGCGAACATGGTCCAACACTTAAGCACAAAGAGGGGACTTTTAAGCACACTTAAAAGGAGATGATCATGGACCAATGGCAAGCATGGCAAACTCTAAAAATCATGTTAAGGATGGTGCCAAACCAACTAAACAAAGCAATCAAAGCATGCAAGCAAGGTTCAAGGCTCAAAGCAATCAAAGGGACTTAAACCATGGCCGTACAAGGCAAGCCTCAAAGGGACAAAAGGACTCAAAACAGTCCTAAAGCAGACCAAACAAGGTCAAAGATACACCTAGATGGCATCTAAATGGCCTAAGTCTAAAGGCATGCATGATGACCCAAACATGGAGCATAAAACACAAACCTCTTGAAACATCAAAAGAGCCATAAATGCAAGTATACAAGCATACTATATGGACTAAAATGGCATAACTAATGGTGTCAAACCACTGAAATGATGCAAGTAGAGCATGCTAGAGGATCCAACACCCAAGGCCTACAAAGGGGGATTGCATGGTAGCTATACAAAGCAAGTCATGGATGACCTAAATGACCAAAATCAAACCTCAAGCACATCAAAACATGCATAAAAGCTTCACAAAACTAAGCCAAAATCATGCTAAAAACAAGGCTCAAAGCACAAAGCATGTTAAGGCAATTTCATGGCATTACAAGACAAGTATGCAAAGAATGCATGGTGTGTCTAAACCAACTAAAAACAGTGCTATATCATGGCAAAATAAGCACAAATACTACTTTAAGACGTGGCCAACATGAACTCAAGAAAGGTGCTCACACATGAGGCTAAAATGGCAAGTATTGAAGACATCAAGGAGAGGGGATGGCCCTCTCCTTCTTAGGACCTCAAAACACCATCCCCAGGGATTTCAGTGGTGAGGAGGCCAACACAAGGTGGTCCCGGAGCTCACCAAAAGTGCACAAAAATGAGGCCAAACAAGGCCTAAGAGGGGTCAAACAACCCCAAACCTCAAAGAGACCTTAAACAACTATCAAAAGCAAGTAAAAATAGAACTTTTACTAGTTATACACTAAGCTTAAAAATAGATACAAGGATGGCTAAAAGTCTATGCAAAAATGGGGAATAAAGGGGTAAAGTTCTTACCCTTGAAAACCTTTTTCAAGAACAATGCTCCAGCAGCCTCTCCAAGCTTAGATCAACTCAAGAACTCTGAAAATAACTCCTTAATACCTCAGTAGCTAAAGGAAAGTGTAGCACTAGGTGTTTGTATGCAAAACTATGAACAAAAACACCTAAAACACACACAAAATGGAAGGAGAAGGAGATATAGAGATAGAATAGATACACAATCCTCTAACCCTAATCTCAGAGCTCTGGAACTTCTTTTTGGAACCCTTGAGGAGGGTGGAGAAGCCCTCCTTTTATAGAGATTCACTCTTGCAAAGCTTACAAAACAAGCTAAGTAAGAGAGAAATCCCTCCATACACGTGTATGGAGGGGGTGCAAAGTGGATGCCAGGTATCACAACTGGCATAAAAAATCTACCAAAAGCAGATGAATAGTGATCGGCCAGCCAAAAATGACAAATTGACCAAAACAATGGTCGTCCGACCATAGAGAGTGCTGATCGGCCACAACCAATGGCCGATAGCAACAAAACAGGGCCGGTGGCCTCAAGCCATGGCCGGTGAGGTGTGGGGATGGCCAACAAGCCATTTCCTACCCTCAGAAGCAAAACAAAAGTGTTTGGTGCAAAACCAAACACAAAATAGGCAAGTCGAGAGGTCTTGAGGCAAGGCGCGTGGCCGAGACCTCCGAGAACGCAAGATGAACACAAATATGGATAATCATCGAGTGTTCAAACGATGACGTCCAAGTCTTGAGGACGGTCAAAAATGGGTTGTCTACTGATATTAAAGATGAAGATAAAGCTCTTTTATTACTAAATTCTCTTCCTGACACATATGATCATTTTATTACTACTCTGTTATATGTAAAAGATGAAATTTGTTTTAAAAATATGTCTAGTAGTTTGATTAACAATGAGTACAAGAAGAAAGACAAAGAGAACTTCAACGACACATTTAGTAACGCTTTGTCAGTTAGGGGTAGATCCCATTCGAAGTTAGCAGGCGTTAGAGTTAATCATGTTGAAGATGAATGTGCCTATTGTCATGAGAAAGGGTATTGGAAGAAAGATTGCCCAAGTTTGAAGAGAAAAAGAAATGTTGTTTCCAAAATCAATATAGCATAGAATGATATTGATTATTCCGAATCTAAATTTTAGGTCGTTGGTGTGGTCTTCGACCACTTGTTGGTATTGGAAAAAATTCGCATTTGTCGATTTGAAGAAGATCTTGTGAGAATCTACTTCAGGTTTGAGTAAAACTTTTGTTTTTGGAATTTTGGAATTTGGCATCATAATGGAGTTTGGAATTTGGATTTGTTGCATAAAATTAGAAGAACTAGTTCATTTTGTTCTGCAGTTTGGATTGGCTTGATATGTCTCGAGCTTCTAAGTCTGCTGTTTTGTTTTGATTTGTTTGAAGAGTGCTCGTTTGTTTTGTTTGGTGCAGCAGAATTTGTTTTGGGCATTAGAGTGTGTTCGCTTTGGAGCACTTGGATGGTTGGTTGTTTATTTGTTTATGGTATTTTGCTAAGGTGGAGTTTTATTCAAATTTGTGTACTCGAGAATCTTTGCTAAGGTGGAGAATTGTTAAAAATTTGGCTTTGCTTCTCCATGAAGCATAAGAAGTGTGGATTCAACTTCTCCTCTTCTCCTCCAATTTTTTTTTTTTTGAGGCTCCTAGATGATTCAAAAGCTACTGAAGAAGATGGGTTTGAATTAAAGTTCTTAGTTGGTCAACAATGGAAGCCACCATGAAGCTTCCCGAACACGTCCGAAACACAGTGGTTTTGGCGTCACTGCTTCTGTCTCTCATCCTCCTCAAAAGCCTATAAATAGGAAGCTAATGTGTTGTATTAGATATAGAAAATAATTGAATTTGAGAGTGATTGTGAATTAGGAGAGATTACCTTCCCTTTGTATTTGTTTGTGAATTTTTCGTATTTAATTTTGAATTCGTTTGAGTGAATGAAATTTGTTTTGTTATTCTTGTGTATTCCTATAGAAAGATAGATAATAAATATGTGTTTTAGAGGGAGGGTGAAGTAGTTCAATGCATGGCACAAACTGCACAACGATTTTAGGCTTTCACCAAATTTGAAAAGTCTTTTTAAATTTAAATCATATTTATTAATTATTTGCATTTAAACTTCTATACAATATATATAGCACGGATACAAGGTGAGCAGTAATTTCAGCCCAATATGAACAGTGTTTTTAATAGTTGAAAAGTCGATTTTGACCTTGTGTTTTATAGCTTTTCACCTTGTGTTTTATAGATTTTCTTCTTTGGATGCAAGGGTATTAATGGAAAACTAACCTCAAATTGCTTACAGCTGTTTATCCCATCAAAGGATCCATGGTATCCCCACTCTTTCTCTATAATCTGTCTCAGAGAACCCTCCCTTCTCTTCTCAACGATGATCTCCCTCCACCGACCACGATATTCTACCACCTCCTCCCTCCTCTCTCTTCTCACCGATCTCCTCCCTCCTTTCTCCTCTAGTGACAGCCGATGACGTCTCCTCTGTGGTGCCGATTTGTTTTATTTTTTGTGGGTATTCATAGTGTTCACCAGAGAATCAAACGAAAATTGAGCTCAAGGATGGAAGAATACGACACAAGCTTCTATTTCGGTAAAGACATAGATGAAGAATGTTAGGTATTTCGATTTTAGGTTCCTTGTGATCCAGTTGGGGTTTGTAAAGTGTTTTAATTTTCTTTGGTTTTGTTAATTTGTTAGGATTTTGTTCTTTTTATTATTGTTTGCATGATGTTTACTGTGCGTATATTTTGTGGCTTATTCATTTTGGGTAAAAGAGAGTTTCATTGATTTGTTTTTCATTGTTGTGGATTTTTAAAGGCCTAAAATATTATGAAATGTTGATATGATTGGACTTTAGTGAAATCCCTAACCTACTGAAATAATATGTAGTAGATAGACTTTATTTATTTTTTTTAATATGATATTATGCATATTTGATTGTGCTTTGTTGAAATTCCTAACCTATGTTGGGATTTGTTTTGGGCAACAAAAAATTATCTTCAATTGTTATTCTGTTAAGTATTCTCCTTTCTTGGGTTTTTTTTTTTTTTAAATTTTTTATTTATTCCACTGTTAGGTTAAATGATGTTGAGTTTTGGGTATGGAAAAACTGTGCAACTTGTAGTCTTGGCCAATGGTTTTCTTTGCTTCATTAGGTGTCTTTTGTGAAATGGGTTTGCAAAAAGTTGCCTCACTTTTGAAAAAAAAAAATTATTACTAATTTTATTCCTTTGATTAAATTGAAAAATATATCATCTGTGTGAAAAGTTCAATAAACCTCAACAATTTCTTAAGATCACTTTTAAACGTCGATTTGAATGGTTAAAGGTCCAATCTTTTCTCTTCATTGCTTTTATTTTTATTTTTTTTTTGGTTTGGAAATGACTTTTGTTTGAGTTTCATTCATAAAAGAGAATTATGCCACATTAATATGAATCATGTTTTAATTTGATTAGGGGTCAATGCCTTGGGACACTATGGAGGGTTAAATAGAAATGTGAGGAAAACTACACAGGCATTGGAGTCTTCGCCAATGGTTTGCTTCATATTTAGTGGTTTCATATTTCTTTGTGATGGAAAAAATATCTTCAATGTCAATTGCTTATTGTGAAATTGGGTTCTTTAATGGGTTGAACACTAACTTTTTTTTAAAAAAATTGTTAATCTAAAACAATTGGTGTTCGGTTACGAAAATTAGGATCCTTAACTTAGTTGTGATTGTATATAAAAAAAAATTTAATTTCTTGAATCTAAAATTGGAGAACCCTTAAGGGAACTCCAAGTTCTTGAGGGGTCTTACACAATGGTGTTTTGAGGTTTGTTATGTATTTTTGGTAGATTATATTTGTTTCTTGGTATTTCTTTCTCATTAGTTAATTTTTTTTTTCATTTTTATTTTGCAATTTGGCTTACAATTTGAGCTAAAAATTAATTTGGTTGATCATATTCTGTGCTGAGGTCTTTGGGATTCTGTGCTTAATATTAGGAGTTTTTTTTGTCTTGTTTATTTTGAGGTAGTGCACTATTTTCTTGTATTGTTATTTTGTTATTGTTTGTTTAGGGGGGAAATTGTATTAAATTGTTTCACTATGTTTGTTGGTCATTTTTAATTGTTTTTTAATTTTTTAAATTTTTTTTGGGGTTTTTTTTGGCCTTTTTTTTGCCTTCTCATTTTTCTGCTTTTTCCCTTTTGATGTGTTTTTATCTTATCTGCTTGTAGAATCTTATAGCACTATGTAACCACCTTGTTCTCTGCAGGTAAAGAAGATTTTAGTTGTTATGTTATTATATTTGGTAGTTCAGCATTATTAGTCCTATTTTGTTCTTAGTTAGTTAATTTTAAATTTTAAGTTGTTATGGGATAGTTTTTAAAATTTTCATTGTGTGTACATACATATATTGTTGGATTGTACCTTGGAGCCTACTTCTCATTTCCCCTAATTTCCCCCCCTTTTTCCAGCCAGATATACACTCCTCTTCTATTCTTTGTTTTTTGTCCTGTACATTTTTTTAATCTAACTTACAAGTTAGTCTCATGAAAATTAATTTTGGTATTTTCTATAGAAGTTTGTTGGGCTCTCACTGTATAGAGTTAGGGTTTCTTAAATTCTTCTTATATGTTGTACAATAATTATGTGAAATTGATTTTTTGCTGAAGTTTATTGTTTGCTTTGAAAAAAAAAATGTTCCATATAAGATATATAAATATCTAAGAATCCTTTTTATGTACTTAGCCCCTTTGCAGACACATTAGAAACTCATTCATAGAGATTTGATTACTTAGAAACTCATGCTAGATAACTTCACCAATTTAAAAATAATGCCTCTTAAACTACAAGTTTTTTGTTCAACAACAACCATTGATAATGTAGTCCTTCAATCTGCCTTGTTGTTTGTTCGGTTCAACTTCAGCTATAATATTACTACTACCTTTTGCATGTTAGGTGCTCATATAACAGAGGAATACACTATTCTTCATTCGTAATTATTATTATGAACAGGTCTGATTTTTTTTCCCTTTTCTTTTAAAAAAAAGTTTTTAAATTTTTTTATATATAAGAATCCTACTTGTTAAAAAAAATAAAAATGCAAGGGTAACTATTATATAAATGATTTGAAAATCAATTCAACATCAACCACTGATCATATCATTAAACATTCATCAATCATAAATATTTTATTAAAGTAACAGTACAAAAGCTACAAAGGCAAAGCAAGCAAGCATGTTTTGCCAAAGAACACTACCAGTAGAAGCAATTATCATGGAACAATTGTCAAAAAATAGAAGTAAAATGATCAACATAGTACATAGGTGATCCATAGACCAGCTAGGAAGTACAAAAGCCTATAAAAACATTCAGCACTTCTAAAACTCAACAGTTTGGAGCACTAATTCAACTTCAAAACTTTCCAAGATATCATCCTATGAATATTGAAAAGGAATATCTTCCTTACTTGCCTAAACTCAAAAAGCAATTCGAACTTTAGCGTTCAATAACATGATTCCAATCAGCCTCAATCTAATTCAAAACCAAATCATTCATGGGAACTATGAAATGAAAGAAAGTAGAAAAAAAACAATAATAATCATAATAAGTAAAAAAAATGGGACAATATTTGCTGTGTTCCCCTTATACAAAGATCCAAATACTCTGGCTAAAAAATGTAGCAGCAACAAAAGATACACATTATCTCGTCAATCATTCACTTATATAATGATTTACAACAGCACAGTAGCACATCACCTAATGGAGGATGCCTTTAACATGAAAGTCAAGTGGCCAATCAAAAAAAAAAAAAAAAAAAAAACATGAAAGCCAAGTGAAGAAAACTCTCTTTTTGAAACACTTCAAAGAAACCATACAAAGATTCTTTAATAGTTAAATCTAATATGACTTCAAAATATCAATTAGAAACAAAGCAGAAAAAAAAACTTCAAGATAATGTAGTCCTTCAATCGGCCTTGTGGATTGAAGATATTGCCACAAGACTGTTGCAACTACCTTGAAGGCAAAAACTGTAACGCCCTCAAAATAAACCCATTATATATACATCATTGACATGCAATATTAAAAGAAAACAATTCATTATCCCATTCATCAGAGTATTAATAAATAAAAACATTACATGTAATACCAAATTAAATGCCCTACGGGCTTACATTTTTTTTAAGCCAACACTTGGACACAAAATATGAGTTCTAACTCAAATACAAATAAAGCCCTAGGCTTGATTATATATCAATAAAAACAAATAACTAAAGATGGTCTTCAGAATCCAAAAGCTAAATCCTTCCAAGCTAAGTCCTTGGAGGTAGCTTATCACCTGAACCTGAAAATGATGTTCCCATAAAGGGTGAGCCACAGCCCAGTAGAAAAATACTAAACCAAATATAAGCATTGAATAAAGCATTAGCATTCAATAGATGGTTAACCAAGATAATCAATTACATCATTTTACAGTCTCATGACAATATTGTCTAAGACACGTTTTACTTTCCAACTTTATCAATATGGCTCAGAACCTGGCCAAACTTACAACAGTGAACTATATATATTATATTCACATTCTTCCAATGTCAACAAACAGATGAGACTCAGGCTCAAATCAAACACTTCATACTTCCAGTTTGATACACATTTTAGTGCTGTATCAAATAAAACACTTCAATATAAATAAGCACACATAAAAGTGATGCTAATGGAGTCCATCCCCTATCTCCTCCCAAACAAAATCCGGTTTAGAGGTCCATCCCCTATCTTCCCCTAAACCGTGGAGTACATCCCCTATCTCCTCCCACACAAAACAATATATATGCAAATGCAATGCTCAATCAATACACGTATTTTCTGTATTAATGCAATAGTCAAAATTAATGACTTAACCAATGTGATTTCTGGCGAGCCATACATAACTTAGTTGTCCCTTTGAACTTAGTTCTTGGGATCTCCAGTCATATAAGTAGGGTTACCATTATGACGACTCTTATGTAATAGGCTTTAATCCCATCCCCTTCGATGAACTATACACTAGCTCTTTTGTCAAACCTTTTGTTAACGGATCCGCAATATTCTCTTTAGATTTTATATAATCTATTGAGATTATTCCGTTTGACAACAATTGCCTTACGGTATTATGTCGACGACGAATAAGTCGTGACTTACCATTATACATATGATTCTGTGCCCTGCCTATTGCAGATTGACTATCACAATGAAAGCAAATAGTTGGCACAGGTTTTGGCCACATTGGAATGTCTTCTAAGAAGTGACGAAGCCATTCTGCTTCTTCTCCTGCTTTGTCCAAAGCAATGAACTCGGATTCCATTGTGGATCGTGCGATGCATGTTTGTTTGGTGGATTTCCAAGAAACAGCAGCGCCTCCTAAAGTAAAGACATATCCACTAGTGGATTTTGAATCTTTAGTATCCGATATCCAATTTGCATCACAATAACCTTCAAGTACTGCTGGATATCGAGTAAAGTTCAAACCATAATCACGGGTGAATCTTAGATATCTAAGAACCCGAATGATCGCTTTCCAATGGTCTTCTCCGGGATTACTAGTGTACTTACTCAATTTACTGATAGCATAAGCTATATCAGGACGAGTACAATTCATTAGGTACATTAGGCTTCCAATGATTTGGGAGTATTTTAACTGAGACACTGCATCACCTTTATTTTTTGATAAATAAAGACTGATGTCTATAGGTGTTCTAGCTAAATTCAAATCATCCTTGATAAATTCATCAAGAATTTTCTCAATATAATGAGATTGTGATAATGCATATCCGTCAGATGTTTTAGTAATTTTCATTCCTAATATAACATTTGCGACCCCCATATCTTTCATATCAAATCTTTTGTTAAGCATCTGCTTAGTTGATTTGATCATGTTTTGACTGATTCCAATGATAAGCATGTCATCCACATAAAGACAAACTAGGACATATCCTTGGTCAGTGTTTTTAACATAGATGCATTTGTCACATTCGTTTATCTTAAACCCATTAGTAAGCATTGCATGATCAAATTTTCCATGCCATTGCTTAGGTGCTTGTTTTAATCCATAAAGGGATTTTACAAGTCGACAAACTTTCTTTTCTTGTCCTGATACTACAAACCCTTCGGGTTGCTCCATATAGATCTCTTCATTTAGATCACCGTTTAAGAAAGCTGTCTTAACATCCATTTGATGTATTTCTAAATTAAACAACGCTGCTATAGAAATAAGCATGCGAATGGATGTTATTCATGTCACAGGGGAATATGTGTCAAAATAGTCCAGACCTTCTTTTTGTCTGTAACCTTTAACAACAAGTCTTGCTTTATACTTGTCAATTGAACCATCTGCTTTCATTTTTCTCTTGAATATCCATTTATATCCAAGAGGTTTAGAACCTGGTGGAAGATCCACCAATTCCCAAGTATGATTTTGCATAATGGATTCAATTTCATTATTAACAGCCTCTTTCCACAAAGGTGCTTCAGGACCTGTCATTGCTGCCTTAAAGCTTTGAGGTTCATTTTCTAACAAGTATGTCAGAAAATCTGGACCAAAGGATTTTGATGTTCTCGCTCTCTTACTTCGTCTTGGTTCATCATCAGTTAAATCCTGTTGGTCGAGACTATTACTAGTCTCTTGTGTTTGATTGTCATTAGTCTCTTGACTTTGTGTACAATCATAAGTTCTTTTCTGTGAACTTAATTCCTGTCCTTTCTTGTAAGGAAAGACATGTTCAAAAAATACAGCATTCCTTGACTCTATAATAGTGTTCACATTTATATCAGGTATTTCTGATTTATAAGTCAGAAACCGATATGCACTACTATTCTGAGCATAACCAATAAACACACAGTCTACTATTTTTGGTCCAATCTTAGTCTTTTTAGGAACAGGAACTTTAACTTTTGCCAAACACCCCCACACTTTTAAGTATTTGTAGGAAGGTGGTCGACCTTTCCACAATTCATAAGGAATGCTTTTGGTTTTCTTGTGGGGTATTCTATTCAGAACATAATTAGCAGACAAAATTACTTCCCCCCACAAGTTCTGTGGTAAGCCTGAACTTAGTAAAATGGCATTCATAATTTCTTTTAAGGTTCTATTCTTCCTTTCAGCAATTCCATTTTGCTGTGGAGAATAAGGGGCTGTAGTCTGGTGAATAATGCCATGTTATGCACAAAATTTATTTAATGGTGCATCATATTCACCACCCCTATCACTTCTAATATAAATCAATGAATTTTAAAATAAATTCAAGAAAAATTCAAAATAATTATGACTACTCAAGTCAGAATTAATGTTTTAACAAAATCATATCCTCATAAAAAATTTTGCCTAAGAATCAAACAATTCAAAAACCCATTTGATTGTATACATTCTTGCAACTCAATTACAAATAAATGTCACTGTCATAAAAATATTTGTGACAGAAGAAAATTAAATTATCTCAACTAATGCAAGAGATACACCTCCATATTAATAAAATGGTTCATGGTTTAACAAATTCTACTACGCAAGTAAAATAATTATTAATGACATCTCATGTCACATAATTCAATAATCAATATAAAAGATTTCTTAAATTATTTCCCAATTAAACGGCCCGATATAATTATATACATCTTTATGTTTAAATTTCTCTGGTGTTTAAACACCCATTCAAAATTGATTAGAAATATTCAAATTAACATGCTTATGTCCAAAGTCGACATAACAATTTATCATTCCAAATCACTTGAAATTATTGTTAAGAAATAACTTGAGTTGATATCATACATGCATATCAAACGCATCAACTAAAAATAATGAATTAACAAAATAAATTAATCATGCACAATCCCATCACTTGCATCATGAAATAAAAGGATTCTCAACTCATAAATAAAATCCAATGCATTTAAACTTTAAACTTCAAAATGACAAAATATACCTTCATTTAATAAGTTTGATTTGTACATAAATAAACAAATTAAATATGCATTAAAATGTTCTTGTGAATATATATATATATATATATATTTTCCGACTCAAGTGCTGAAACAATTCAAGACTATGAATCCACATTGTAATAAAAATAAAATTAGTTTGTAAAACTAATATTTTACTCTAGAAACAAATTCTTCCATGTATACTCACGATGAACTATGATAAAGTCAAAATAATTAACACCTTTTCACAAAGGGTTCAAAAATAAGTGGTCTACCAAACGAAACCATAAGTTACTTACAAAATTAACAGATTCTGACCGAGTCACAAAGTTACATGATTGATTAACAAAATTAATTTTCTAGTTACTAAAACTAGAAAATAAATTACATTACAAAATAATTTTATTTTCCTTGTTACTAAAACTAGTAAAATAAAATACCGAAATAATATCTGATTACAAAAATCAGAAAACCAAACCACAACTTAATTTTCTAGTTACTTAAACTAGAAAATAAATTATAACACAAAATCATTTTATTTTTCTTTGTTACTAAAACTAGAAAATGCTGTAATATTATTTTCCTTGTTACTAAAACTAGAAAATAAAATACCACAAAACTATCTGATTACAAAAATCAGAACAAACACAAAATAATTTTCTAGTTACCAAAATCAGAAAATAAATTAAAACACAAAATAATTTTATTTTCTTTGTTACTAAAACTAGAAAATAATATAATTTTATTTTCCTTGTTACTAAAACTAGAAAAATAAAATACCAAAATAATTTTTTGTAACACCAAATAATATTTTGCAATTGTTAATGACACCAGTATATTACTACTCGTTGTCAAAGAAAAGAGACAGTATATTACTACTATCTGTCAAATAGCATAAATCACTATTTGTTTTTCCAACCAGAATATTAGTTTGAAAACACAGAAAATTAAATACAATGAAGATACCAAAAAGGAGTCTGTCTTAAGATTGTAGGACAATCTTCAATGTATTTAAAAAGATTAATTCTATTGTGTACACAACAACAATTAGAATTTAAAGAAATAAAGAAAAAAGAGAGAATTTGTTTGATTACAAAAATCAAACTCGAAATAAAAATAAATAAATAAAACCACAGATTTTATTTTGTTACAAAAACAAAAAATAAAATCTGATTAAATAAACATAATAAAAAACAGAATAAAATTAAACAACTTATTTGGTTAATTTATTTGAATAACTTTTCTGATCAAGTCCAGTGTTTAACACTGTGTCCTTAAGACAGATTCGTCCTCTCCACGGTGCTTTCAAAATTTGGACGTCTATCTCCCAGGATGAAATGATCTTACCACAAACAATAGCAGCACTACAAATTGTTTGCCTTACGAACACACTAAGTGTTTACATTCTTTCTTTCGGAAATAAAATGCAGCAAGATGAAGAATATAATTTGCAGAGAATGGAGTACGAAAAATTTCTTTAAAATCCAAATGGGAGGCTAGTCTATTTATAGATGTAAAGGTGGCTTTTGGTTTTGAATTGAACAGGTATGAAACCTGTTAGATTCAAATTTAAACAGATTTGAATCTGTTTATTCAAACAGATAGAAACGGGAAGGGCTCTATTTGGATGAGCAATAAATCCAAAACAGTTTAATTCTGTTTGAAAACGGGAATGGCCCTGTTTGGATGAACAATAAATCCAAACCAGTTTAATTTGAATTCTGGATTTTATTTTAATAAAAAATAAAATTAAATTCAAATGTTTTTGGCCTAAAAAGATTAGAAGCCCAACCCAACCACGCACCCCAGCCCGCCCGACCGGACGGCGGTGCGCGTGTGGTGATTTTTGGTGGGTCTAGCCCATTTTGCCCATAACCTCTCCCTCTAAAACACTTGGGTACCCCTTGGGGCACACCCCAAGTATCTCACCCTAAGCCTTATAAACCCTTTCAAAACTTCCCACCAAATCAATGTGGGACAAGCCAATTTACAACTTGAAAGAATTTCCACCATAACTCCATTTCCATGGAGCACACTTTGGTTTCAATTTCCCATTCACTCGGTAATGGTTTTGAGCAACCAAATATACCACGTGAATCACAACACGGCATAGAACGCGTTACCACTTTGACCCGAGTAAATCGATGCTCGGGGCCCACCTAAAAAATAGACCAAACTAGAGAAAAAATTCTGATTTTACCCAGAATTTTTCCACCATTTCCAACAAGGGTTGGGACAACAATTTAAGACAAAGGATCCCATATCCTTTATGTGGTAAATGTTGTATAGAGAGTTTTTCAAAAACTCAATCACGTTAATATAATTGATCGTTTTGAATATAGAGTAAAAAATATTATAAATATATGTAAATCTAATATAGAAAAATAATTATTTGACTCGTTTGGCAAGTGGTGATTTTAGTCAAAAAGTGGTAAAAAAAAAATCAAAAAGCTAACAACTTATACTAAAAAATCAAAGATTCTATTTTCTCTCTACTTTTTGTACATTTTTTCATAAAAAATCAAAACTCATCCCAAATATATTATTTTTTTCCATTATATTTTAACCAAAAAATTAAAAAATTACTAAAAAGTCTGTTATCAAATGAGGCTTATGTGTTTCTTCATTAGCCTGTATCAACAGATAATCACACAGAAAAATATTTCACTCAAATAAAGAGAATGATTGCTCAAAAGATTTACAATGGTGATAAAAGAACTCTCATAATTAACTAAGCTCACCAAATTTAAAATATAAGTTGACCTTAGGTAATTGTTCAAATGATTATGAAAGAAGGCATTTAGGTGTCAAGGTAAGTGAGGTTTTAAATTCAAGTTTATTGAGAGATGTTAGCCTGCATTTTAATCTAATTATTAATATATTAATTATTATTTTATAAAATTAAAAAAAGAAAATGAAATGCAAATTCTCTCAGCAAATTCAAAATTCTTTGTACACAAATCTACAAAACCAGTAGATACCAAATTTCAAAAGGATACACCAAACGGTCTAACATAACATGGAGACTAGACGAAACGTAACGGAAAAAGAGAGAAAGAGTAAACTTCCACCTTTTAAGATGTTTAAGAAGTATAAATTTGGATAAGAATTTGGAAAGAGAAAAAGAAAAAATAGATCTGTGAAATGTAGGTGAATGTATTTATAATTTATTCATATTTCACTTCTTTTTTTTTTTAGGGGACTTACGTGAAGATACTAATAAGTAAATTTGTTGTTTAATAGGTAATGGCGTTTTTTTTTATCAAATACTATTTAAAAAAAGTTAGTAATAGTTAATTTTTAACAATAATTTAAAAATTGGCACAAAAAAATGTCACTAATTAGAAGTTTTAGCGACGGTTTAAAAAAATCTTCACAAAAAAAGTCACTAATTTTCAACTTTTAGCGACAATTTTAAAATTTTGTTACAGAAAAACATCACTAATTGTAAGTTTTAGGGAAAATTTATAAAAATCGTAACAAAAAAAAAAAAAAAAAAACTCTAATTGTTAATGTTTAGTGACATATGCAAAAGATGTCAAAAAAAATTATTTTTAGTGACAACTTTACTAGAGCTTTTTTAAATAGGATTTTATGGGAATTAATTTTAACTATTACGACTTATTGATAGTTTATCTTTTTTCCTTTTTCATTTTTTTCTTTCTAAATTCCTCTACAAATCCATAATCCAAACACAATCTTAATTCACCAAGAACTAGAGATCTATTTCCAAATCACTTTATCCCCTTATCGCAAAATACTTACAATTGTTAGATCATGTAAGAATTTCAAGCTATGAAAATCTTAAAGTATTATCCAACAATTATAGATTGTTTTGAAAATATGTTATTTTTAGTAACTTTTTTACTATTATTCAAACTTCCCAAACTTGCCCCATGAGTGATTTAGGCAGGCAGAAAGAGAAATTTGAAGACGTATCGTAATCTCAAAGCAACTATAATACCATAAGACGTCATTGAATGGAAATTTGCTATTATTATCAATAGCAAAGACTTTGGCAAAGACAATATGGGCCAGCAACATCTTCCAAGGTGTAAAAGCACAACATCAATTCATAACTTTTGGATCACAACAGGGTCTAAGAAAACAACATTAGATCTTAGTTTATGAAAAAATGATTACTAATATTAGCTGTAGAACCGTACTTTCAAGCAAGGGTATGATCTTGTCAAAAGCAAATGCATATATTTTGGATATCCTATGCATCCAAATTCGTGTGTGACAATGGTTACTAATATGTGGATTCACATTGATCTTTACCATAAGAGGTTCATTTTATGCTGCATAATGAAGTAAATAAACTAAGTGACAAACTTAATCAATCAACTTATTAATACACAAATATCAACCCATAGCATAGGATAATTATGTATTTATTGCTATTTATATCTTCCTTTGGTTGCCAAAGTCACGTGATAGAGTAAATCTAACAAGTTGATCTTATTTCGATGAAGCTTCTTTGGGTGGCTAAAGATACACAAAATAAATGAAATCAAGATGTTTTCAATTATGCATTAAATATTTAAAAAAAAAAAGCACTCAATTAGTGTTAGAATTACAAATTTTGTTTGTAAGTAAAGCCCTGAGAAAGGCTATCAAAAAATTTAAGCTGATAAAAAAAAGCTCTGAGAAGGTATTTATTAAGATGGAAGGGGTTGAGATATAAATAATAAACTTGTTAATTTAAATTTTTAGATGAATTAGTAATCAATAATTTAACATGGTATCAAAGTAGACAACGAAACATATGCTCAAACTTATGGTCTGATGTGAGAGGACATATTAAGTGTTGGAAAATGGCTTTTGTATAACCTTATTTTTTTGTTAACTTTGAGCATTAATTAAGGTGGGATAACAATCTTAAAGTAGATTTTTTATTTTTATTTATTTTTGCGATAGACAGACAAATATTTTGTTTCGGGAAATTGAATAGTAATAATATACTATTTAAGGATTTCTTTGATAACATAGTAGTAATATACTGTTTATCATTAGAATTTTGTTACAAAATATTATTCTGTTTATTTTGTGTGTAAATTATTTTGTATATAAATTTGTGATTGGGGTATTTTTTTATTTCGTTAGAATTATGACAAGAGAAATAAACAGTACTGAGACTGTTATTACTCCGACCCCCACACCTGTTGTGCCAATGATGACTCCGGCAGTATCGGTAAATCATAGGGAGAAGCCAGAGAAAGTAAATGGCAATGATTTTAAAAGATGGCAACAAAAGATAATATTTTATCTTATGACATTGAATTTGGCTCGCTTCACTCATGAAAAGGCATCAACACTGAATGAGGGAGAAACTGACCGGCAAGTGGTTGCCGCAGTTAATGCATGGAAACATGGTGATTTTTTGTGTCGGAATTATATCATTAATGGGTTGGACTATACACTGTACAATGTGTATAGTGTGAAAAGCACAGCTAAAGAATTGTGGGAATCCCTGGATCATAAGCATAAGACAGAGGACGCGGGTACAAAGAAATTTATTGTCAGCTGTTTTCTAGATTTTAAAATGACGAATTCCAAAACGGTTATTAGCCAAATTCAAGATCTCCAATTAATTCCCCATGACATACATGCGGAAGGGATGGTTCTTAGTGAATCTTTCGAAGTAGCGGCAATCATTGAAAAATTACCACCATCTTGGAAGAAATTCAAGAATTATCTGAAGCATAAGTGCAAGGAGATGAAATTGGAGGAACTAATATTGCGGCTCCGAATTGAGGAGGACAATCGAGGTTCCGACAAAAAGTCAGGAAACCACATCATGCAGGCTAAAACAAATGTTGTAGAACATGAACATAGGTCAGAGTTCAACAACAAGAAGTGGAAGCATGATGGCGATGGTTCCAAACAAGGATCCACTAGTAAGATCAATAAAGGGATCAACAATGGGTTCAACAAAAGGTTCAAAGGCAAGTGTTTTGTGTGCAGCAAAGATGGGCATCGCGCTAAGGATTGTCACGTTCACAAGGACGGAGGGAGTTCAAGCAAAAAGCCAGCACAAGCCAACATAGCCAAGATTTTTATCTTTCTGATGGAGTGGCAAACATCAATCTTTCTGCAGTAGTCTCTGAAGCAATCTTACTGCAGTAGTCTCTGAAGCAAATTTGGTGGACAATTCCAAGGAGTGGTGGGTGGATATTGGAGCAACGCGCCATATCCGTGCAGATAAGAAGATGTTCACAACCTATAAAGTGGTGGAAAGTAGGGAACAACTTTTTATGGAAAACTCCTCTACATCAATTGTAGAAGGACAAGGAAAGATTGTGCTGAAAATGGCCTCGGGAAAAGAACTCACTCTTAACAATGTACTCCACGTGCCAAAAATTCGCAAGAATTTGATTTCTGGGTCATTGTTGATTGAGAATGGGTTTAAATTAGTCTTTTAATCTGATAAAGTTGTACTCTCCAAGAGTGGAATGTATTGGGGCGAGGTTACATGAGTAATGGACTTTTTAAGCTCAATGTAAATACTGTTGTACCTAATTTGGCTTTTAATAATAAGAACATATCTTCTGTTTATATTGCTGAGTCTTCTTTCTTATGGTATGATAGATTAGGACATGTTAATTTTAATTCTTTGCGTAGACTTGTTGTTTTAGAATGTTTACCTAACTTAGAATTTGACCATAATCATAAATGTGAGATTTGTGTTGAGGAAAAACTCACTAAGGCATCATTTAATAAAGTTGAAAGAAGTATTGAACCTCTAAGTTTAATTCACACAGATATCTGTGATTTAAAATTTGTTCAAACTAGAGGAGGTAATAAGTACTTTATTACTTTTATTGATGATTGCACTCAATATTGCTATATTTACTTATTGAGAAGTAAAGATGAAGTCGTAGAAGCTTTTAGGCAATATAAACTAGAGGTTGAAAATCAACTTGGCAAAACCATTAAGATAATGAGGAGTGACAGAGGTGGTGAGTATGATGCGCCATTTGAATAATTTTGTTCTGAATATGGTATTATTTACCAAACTACTGAACCCTATTCTCCTCTGTCAAATGGTGTTGCTGAGAGAAAGAATCGAACTCTTAAAGAGATGATGAATGTCATGTTGATTAGTTCAGGGTTACCTCAGAACTTGTGGGGGGAGGTGATTTTGTCAACTAACTTTATCCTTAATAGGGTACCCCACAAGAAACTCAATCAAACACCTTGTGAATTATGAAAAAGCAGACGACCTACCTATAATTACCTCAAAGTGTGGGGGTGTTTGGCCAAGGTGGCAGTCCTTAGTCCCAAAATGACTAAGATAGGACCAAAGGCCGTTGATTATGTGTTCATTGGATATGCCAATAATAGCAATGCATATAGATTTTTAGTTCATAGATTTGAAAATCCGGATATGCATGTAAACACTATTATTGAGTCAAGAAATGTATCATTTTTTAACACATTTTTCCTAGCAAGGAAATTGAAGAGAAAAGTTCAAATAAAAGAACTTTTGATACTGCTATAGGTAACAGTGAAGGCCAAAATGATAATGAAGTAGATGAACCTAGACGTAGCAAGAGGGCTAGGATCTCCAAATCATTCGGTCCAGATTTTCTGATATACCTGTTAGAAAATGAGCCTCAAAACTTCAAGGAAGCAATGTCAAGTCCTGAAGCTCCACTATGAAGAGAGGCTGTGAATAGTAAAATTGAATCAATACTGCAAAATCATACTTGGGAACTAGTGGATCTTCCACCAAGATGTAAACCTCTTGAATATAAGTGGATATTCAAGAGAAAAATGAAAGTAGATGGTTCAATAGATAAATACAAGGCTAGACTTATTATTAAGGGATACAGGCAGAAGGAAAACCATGATTATTTTGACACCTATTTACCAGTGAGAAGAATAACATCTATTGCATGTTGATTATGATTGCAGCTTTGTATAATCTAGAAATATATCAAATGGATGTTAAAATAAATTTTTTGAATGGCGAGTTAGATAAGGAAATCTATATGGAACAACCGGAAGGGTTTCAAGTTCCTGGCCAAGAGAAAAAGGTTTGTAAACTGGTCAAATCCCTTTATGGATTAAAACAAGCTCTGAAACAATGGCATGAAAAATTTGATCGCGCTATGCTTTCGGATGGTTTTAAAATAAACAAATGTGACAAATGTGTCTGTATTAAAAGCACAGACAAAGGCTATGTCATAGTTTGTCTTTATGTGGATGACATGCTCATTATTGAAAGCAATAATGACATGATTAAATCCACAAAGAAAATGTTGAACAAAAAGTTTGACATGAAAGATCTGGCAGTAGCAGATATAATTCTAGGAATAAAAATTACTAGAACATCTGAAGGATATGCTTTATCTCAGTCTCACTATGTTGAGAAGATTCTGGAGAAATTTGGAAAGCATGACAACCGTCCTGCTGAAACACCTATTAACATTAGTTTCATTTGTCAAAAAATACAGGTGTAGGCATATCACAATTAGAGTACTCTCGGATAATCGGAAGCTTGATGTACTAATGAATTGCACTAGGCTAGATATAGCCTATGATGTAAGCAATGGTTGGTCATTACACACACCAAAAATAAATCACTAAACTATACCAAATTCTATTAAAATAATGGCAAGTCCAGGTATCGATTCACAGGAACAAATGTGAAATTAGATTAATTCAATCGCAAAATTCCTAAATTAATTTTGATTAAAAAGATAGGATTGATTTTATAACTAAACAGCAATTAAATGAAATTGAGGAATTATACTGACAATTAAAATTAGGGTTTGAGATATTAATTTTTTGGGAAAAATCCTAGGGCAGAGAATTCACCACTAACCACATGAATGTGACTTAACATTGGCCAACAATTGCGATTCGGTTTGAACTACGCAATATTTCACAACTACAAGTTTGAAATATTGATCAAGAGGGTTATCACATTCAACATACAGGCACGAATCATCCCGAGTAGTATGAGTCGTTTGCTCTAACTATGGTAGCAATACGACCCGTCTCTCATAGCATGACTCGTCTCGTACTTTGAATACAAACACAAAGAAAACTAATGTATGGAAAGTATTAAATAATCACAGAGAGTAAAATGCTTGAAGAGATGAAAGAAACAAATATTAAAAACTTTTAAATCATCCATACATCTATTCAAACCAATTCACAATTAAAGCTAATGAAAAATTCTATTACATGACTAGGGTTTCATCAAAACCCTAGAAAAGACGACTAGCCAGTCATGGAGGAGTGAGAAGAAGAAGAAGATGAGGAAGAAACCCCCATGGAAGTGTCCTTCAAGCTTTGGTAGAATAATCACCTCTTCAGAACCCTAGCCTCCCTTCTCTCTGAACTAATTTTTCGAACCCTAATTTTGGCTATTTTTCTGTCTTTTATTCTCAGCAAAACAGACCAAAAATTCCGTGCATGCGTCCCTAGGTGGGCCGCTCGAGCGCCCATGTGGGCTGCACGAGCGGTGGTGGGCCATACGTACAATGGTCTGGCTGGCTCGGATTCTTCACTTCTCGCACGAAGAATCTACTTTCGCGCCTTTTTTGATTGAATGTTCATATTTCCTGCCAAATCTGTACAAGTGCACGAAACACATCATCTCCACCAAATAAATAAAATTGAAAGACTAAAACTGTAACTTAAGTGGCCTCAATGAACCCTCAGCCAACATCAAGCAAATTGAGTAGGTACACAAGTAATCTAGGGTCCGATCATTGGAAAGCGATAATTAGGGTACTTAGGTATCTAAGTCATACCCAGAATTATCACTTATATTATACCAAATATCCAGCAGTGCTCGAGGGGTACAATGATGCAAATTGGATATCGGATACTAAAGACTTAAAATCCACTAGTGGATATGTCTTTACCCTAGGAGGTGCTGTAGTCTCTTGGAAATCCTCCAAGCAGACATGCATAGCAAGGTTGACAATGAAAGCTGAGTTTATCGCAGTAGATAAAACAAGAGAAGAAACAGAATGACTTCGTAATTTCTTAGAAGACATTCCAATGTAGCCTAAACCTATGCTAGCTATATGCATTCACTGTGATAATGAAGCAGCAAGAGGACGAGCATAAAATCATATGTATAACGGTAAGTCTCAACATATTCGTCGAAGACATAATACCGTTAGGCTTTTACTCTCACATGGAATAATTTTCATAGAATATGTAAAGTCAAAGGAGAATTTTGTGGATCCATTGACTAAAGGGCTAGCCAGAGAGCAAGTGTACTATTTATCGAGGAGAATGAGATTAAAGCCTATTACTTAAAAGTCTCCATAATGGCAACCCAACCTAGTTGACTGAAGATCCCAAGATCTAGGTTTAAAGGGACAACCGAATTATGGATGACTTCACGTATCACTAAGGAGATATACTTCTACTTATTTCTATGATAAAAAGAGTGATATCTGCAGCATTAGTAGGATAAGCTTTTCTTTTAATGATTCTTATAACTTGGACTTCCAAGTGGGGTATAGCAGGATACTCTTAATAAGAAATCACCTATATGAGTGTGAACCGGGCCGGTTCTGTGAGAATTGAGAGGGCTAAATTCTCTAGAGCTGTAGACGTCCCCGAATGTCCCGGGAGGAAATCCCCCGTTTTGTTCATTGGGCTCACTACAGTTCAGGACTCAAAGTCACGGTCCAGTATCTAATCTCGCAGAGTGCAATGCAAGACCGATGAATCATCAAAGAGTCCAAATCCGGCAAATCGTTTTTGAAAACAGATTTTTTTGAAAGAAGTGCCAAACATGGACTGCTTTGCCAGATACAGAGTCGCCACCTAAATATTTTATTTTAAAAAATTTAGGAAACCCTGACTCGTTGCCTAAGGCCACGTGTCTGTCATCACCAAAGTTGCCTCGGCTCGGGAACTTGGGTACGATTGGGGAAGGTCACTTCGTGAGCACCCCCGCTTGCCCGATCAAAGATCGGCCTCTACTAACCATGATATCTAGTTTTGAAAACATTATGCGTTCTTATTCCGGTTATTAGCCTATATTTACTATGTGATGCGCACAGCATACAAGTATAGAATGGATCGCTTGAATTGGAACAAAACGTTTCATGTTTGTTTTTGAAAGCGGTTTGCTACTCGCAAGTAGGCTAAAAATGCAAATTTTGCCACCCTCGGGTAGGCTTAGAAAACAAGATGATTTGCCACTCTCAAGTGGGCTTAAAACTCACAATTGATGAATTGTTCCAATCCAAATAACCCAACCTTCACCCACAGGTATTCAGGCAGGTATACCATATAAGCAAATAGCCTCATGGTAAAGCATGCTATCATGGCAGTCACTCACACACGTGCAAGAATGCTAAAGCATAACCACTTACCGAGTACTCCAAGCCAAAACAGAAGCTAATTAGAAATCCATGCATGATCCTAACTATACAGAAATGCCTAATGCAACACATGCAAAATGCAACTAAGATAGGCTTGGCTATTCTAAAGATGGCATGTGAAATGCTACAACTAACAAGTATTCAACTCGGAATTGAAATACAAATGTAGTTAGTATGATGCGCTGAGCCCGATGCATGCAAAACAGATGAATGAATGCAAACATGCTATCATGCTATATGCTAATTGAAACATGCCCTAATCTAACCATCATAAGCTGGTAAATAAAAGGGAGAAAGACGTGGGGTTGGAAGACATACATCACACGCACGCACACTTATTATAGTTGTGCCCTCGCTCGGAGGGTCCGAATAAATAATATACAGTCTGAATAAATAGTACAGTCCGAATAAATACAAAATCCTAATTAATTAACAAATTAATCTAGGAAAGCAGGTAAATTAGCACGCAAATCCATGGACCGCCTCAGCTTTGTTCCAAATGATGAATGATGCATGCTTGAGTTGCCTTGCGCAGAAATCCATTACGATGCCCCAATTTGCCTCTGTTTGCAATTGTTCTCGGAATATTGTGCAAAGCTCCAGAAGGCTGCTGATTTCTGATTTGCTGCAACAGAGAGCAACAAAGGGGCATGGCAAAGTATTTTCACATATGTATGCATGATTACTCTTCAAGGAGTGTAGTCCTCGATCCTCGTGCCACCAATCACGTGTATCGATGCATGATGGCCGAGGAGTCGAATTGCACGACTCAATATGAAATGAATGCACATGAAAACACAATAAGACCTAAACTCCATCATGGGTAATCTGGAGTGTCGGCGACAGGGAATTGAGACACGTTCCGTCACTTGGAGTACGAAGCGTCCCTTGTTTCCCGTGCTTGGGCTAACTCCTATCCCAAACACGATGCAAATGAGACGGCATACACAATGCGACTAACATACAACCTAGCATACGCAATGCTATGAAATGGCATACACAATACTCGATGTAACATGGCATACACAATGCTCTAACATACAACCTAGCACACGCAATGCTAAGGACTGAAATGGCATACACAATGCACGATGGACTTACACCAACATGAGTGGACCTCAGCCACACTCACATCAGTGGCCATTAGATGGAAAGAGACAACCGAAATGCGTGTACACGTGCACGCATACCGAGGACCGAACCTAAGGCATAAAATGCCACTCTACCAAAGCATGGCAAGGGATGAAAGATGGCATACAAACATGTAATCTCCATCACTGAAACATGATGCTAAATGATCCCGAAACATGGAAATAAGGCACCCGATGCATGAAATAAGTCCCGAAACTCAAAGCTAGGCACATGTATTGAATTATAACTATGCAAAGCAAGCATTATTTGGCCATGAGGTACAAAGACAGAGCCAAGGCAGTCCCAAAACATGCACATTTCTAGTTTAAAGCATGGCCAAAAAGTGCTAACATGATGGACTAAAATAGCATGCAAATTTGGCTAGCAAGCATGGTTTACATGGCATGTATATGAAACGTATGAGAACTCATCAAACCAGCCAAAATAGTGAATAAAACATGTCAAAATATGCCAAAATAACCACTGAAATGCAACCAATGCATTCAAAAATGATGAGTGCCTTTAGAGGGCCATACAAGGGGTTATTAAGCACATACAAGATAGACATGTAACATGGCAAAATCACCTTTGGAAATGAGTTATGACAGCCCTAAAACCCACCAAAAAGGCCCTAAAATCAGTCTCGAAAACATGCAAAGAAAGGCCACTTTGAAAGGCCTTGAACGGGATTGCTCTATACATACATCATAGACATAAAATATGGCAAAATGGACTCTTGAAAGAGCTTAGGAAGACCTTAAAACCCTCAGAATGAGGCCTAAAACATGACTTCAATGCATGCAAAATAGGGTCCCTTTGGAAGGCCAACCATGCTAGTAAAGAGAATGAGGAGTGAGAAGGTCACTCTTCTATGATTTTGGAGCTCAAAGACACATCAAGGCCACTGAAAATCCACTGGATTTCAGTGGCCAAGATGCCAAAATAAGACCAATGCAAATGCTCAAATGTATGGCGCAAAGCATGAGGAAGTGCAGCATGCAAGGAAGAAGATGACTCCAAACATAAAAGTGATCTTAATCAAACTTAAAGAGGAGGTCAAAACAAGACTTTCTTCAGTTTAGGCCGAGGTCCAAAAATGCTCACAAATAAGGCTAATATATTATGGAAAATAAGCCCTAAAAGAGAGATAAAGCATACAAGGATGTAAGAGACCTCAAACAGAAAAGTATCCTTAATCAAACATGAAGAGGAGTTCAAAATAAGACTATTTTCAGTTTACACCAAGGCTCAAAAATGCTTGCAAATGGAGCTAAAGTATAAAGAAAAATAGTACAAAAAGGGGGTAAATGAAGACTTACCCTTGTAGAGCCGACCCTCAGCGACTTCTGGACCAAGAATGTGACTCCTCAAGCTTTGCAAATGACCTCCAAGATGCTGGAGTGGATGGTGAGGGTGGTAGGCTATGAGGTGTAGTGTAAAATGGCCAAGAATATTAGGGTTTGGAGCTTGGAGAAGAAGGCTATGGAGGATGGAGTGTGTATGCCTTAACCAAATGTCTAACCCTTGCAAAATGAGATGGAGGGTTGGTTATATAGAGGGAGAGAAGTAAGTCTTCTTGGAGAAGCCAAGAGAGAGGTTCAAAGCTTCTAAAAGAAGCTTGACCAGCTAGACCAAAAGGGTTAAGCTTCCTCAAGAAGCTTGACCAAAAGGGTCAAACTCCTCCTACCAACCAAGCAAAGGGGTCAAAACCCCCTTTTAAGGACCAAAACAGGGACAAAACCCTCGGACAGTGGGTCAAGTGCAAAATAGCTGGCACAACTGGAACACACTTGATAAGAGCAAAAAGCAGAAAGCTGGCCGACTAGCTAAGGTGGCCGGCCGGCCACTCCCCCTGGTCGGCTGACCAGGGGTCAAAAGGGTCAAGCAGAAAAGCTGGTCAGCCTCCCCAGAAAGGTGGCCTCCCAGATGAGTAGAATACAGCTATGTGGTGAAAAACCAGAAAATGTGACCCAGGAGAGAGAAAAACCAGCTTTTTAGAGGGGTTCAAAAGGGTCAAGAAGAATTACTGGTCGGCCTACCCATATTGGTGGCCTCCCAGATGAGCACAACACAATGGTGGTATGAAAAGCCAGAAATTGTGGCTCAAAAGTGAGAAAAACCAGCTTTTTGTCAGAAAATCGGCTTTTGGAGAGAGAAAAGAGAAAACTGGTTTTTCAGGGGAAAAGGTGGCCTCCCACCATACTACCACCTCCCTAACAATGAAAATAGGGTCCCTACCTAAAATGGACCAAGACAGATGCAAAACGAGGGTTCGGGGGCCAAAACGCGCAGTCTGGGGCCCCGAAAACAGGCTGTTAGGCACCGGAAGTGGCGTATGACCACGAAGGTGGTCTCTCGGGCCACAGTGTCCCTCAAAAGGGAGGAAGCAAGGTGCGTGCCAAAAATCGGAGCAAACGGAGGTAGTTAAGCGGTTCCGAACCGAGGCACACGGCCGACGGCTCTGAAAACTGAAAACTGGGCTCCAAACGGGAAAAATGGCCTACGACCACGAAACGTAGCCTACGGTCACTAAGAGATGGTCTACGAGACCTCTCCCTCCCTTCAGGAAGAGAAAATAGAGAAAACAAGACCTGGTTCGCAAACCGAGATAAAGCACAAAAGAGCCCCGAAGTCTGGAGGCAAGGCTCGCAGCCGAGACTTTGAAACCTCAGAGCGAGCACAATATGCAACATCACCGAGCGCTCAACTGGTGACGTCTGAGTCTTAAGGTCGGTCAAAAATGAGGTGTCTACAAGAGCACTCATGAATTACCAAGTGTTGTTCAGGGCCAAAGTGAACACAACTGTAAGAACCAAACTGTGTCTGCGGATACACTATGTGTAGTCAATTGTCTGGGCTTACACAAACAGCTGAAAAGTTCAAGGCATCGCATCCACTGATTAGCCAGTAAGTTCGATAGGCTTTCACTAGAGGAGGTTCAAAGCCAAAAGCTACCTATCTCGATGTGGTGTATCTTCTTAATGTATTGTTTCTTTGTTTGTATCTTGTTGCATGTCCGTTATCGTGAATTTCATTCATGTGGGGGATTGTTGGAAAATGACTTTTGTATAACTTTATTTTTTGCTAACTTTGAGCATTAATTAAGGTGGGACCCAAGCATTATTTTTAACGTTTCTAATTGAGTTCATGTTTAATACCGTGTAGTGAATAAATTCATGTATTTGGTTGCTCAAAACCATTTTTGGATGAATGAGAATTCAATGCCCGTTTTTGGGTTCGTGGAACTAGTTTTTTGATGGGTTTCCTACACATTTGTGAAATGTGCTTGTCCCACATTGGAAAGGCTTAAGGTTTTGAATGGGTTTATATACCTTAGCTTGGGATACTTTGGATAGGCTCTAAGGGGTACCCAAGTTTGTGGAAGGGTGAGGTTATGGGTGAAGTGGGCTAAACCCATTGGACCTAAAATTAAAACCACATGCGTGCCGCTGTCACCGCCCGTCTGATCGGTCGGGCTGGGCTTGGGCTTGGGCACGGGTGCTTGCTGTGAGGTTGGGTTGGGCTTGTCCGGCCAAATACTTATCTTTTTCTGCCAAAAACTTTTGTATTTTATTTTTTATTTTGGTTTCAAAATTCAAAATAAATTGGTCCAGAATTTTTTCTTCACCCAAACAGGTCCCTAACAGGTTTAACCCACCCGAACAGTTCAAAAGGTTCAACACAGGTTCAAATCTATTGAATTCAAAATTAAATCTGTTCCAAACAGATTCAAATTTGTTGGTTGCTATTCAATCTGTCTGAACAGGTTTTCTACTTGTTCGAACAGCCACCAATCTGCCTATATAAAGTCTGCTCCAGCAATTCATTTTAAATCCAAAAAATTTCTAGACTTCTTCCCTTTCTTCTTCTGTTCATTCTCGGTTGCTCCTGAGTCTGTTTTTGCATTTATTTTTTAGGAAAAGAAAGAGAAAGAGTTATAGCATTGTTTGGTTCGCCAGACTTGATTTTATAGTGCTGTAAAATCAAGTGTTAGTCGTTGCATCCTGGGAAGTAGACGCCGGTAAAAATCGAAGCACCGGAGCTAGGGCGAAATCTACTTTAAGGAGATTGTGTCCAACACAAGCGTCGACATTAATTTCTGTAAGCATTTAATTCGGAAAATAATTTATATAATTATTTTCTGAATTATTTTATTTTAATGTTTATTTAATTTATACATTTAATTTACACACATATACCTTTGTGGGTTCTAACATTGAGAATATAAACAATGAACTACTAGTTATCATATTTTTAACCGCATAAGTTTTAAGATGAATAAGTAATCAATTCAACCGATGTTGAAGGGGAAAAAATAGCTCAAGATAGATCAAATTGGGCACGCAGGATAAGCTTAGATGAATAAATTGTCAACAATTCATTAGTTGGAAAATTTTTTACTCAAGATCTCACTACAGGAAAAATGAGTTTTAGCGATGTTTATTTAACGACGTTTCTTAAATGTTGCTGTTTTAAAAAATCAAAATGGCATTGTTTCAAGCGTTTAAAAGCGCCTTCGAATGTCCTCTCTCTCTACCTTAAATGGGCAACCCTCTGAAGCCCCAATCTCTCTCACTCACTCATTTTGTAGCCCTTATCTTGTACTTACTCAGTCTCTCATTCACTCTCTCTCTTTCTCTAAACCCTCTCAATGGATCGATTTATCTCTCGCTGATTCATCTCAAAATGATACAATCTCGGTGACTCATCTTGGCGATTCCGATTTTGATTTCGAAGTTCTCTCTCGATTTCGATTTCGAAATTTATGTTTCGGTGATTCTCTCTCTCAATTTCAAAATCAATTTTGAATATGAGAATAATTGTTAAAGCCCTTCGTAAACCCTTACATTACAGGGCAGTTAGCCACTGATGTGTAGGTAATGAATGAATGTAGATATTCTGGACTAGATTTCAATTAACATATATATCACAAAGTTTCAAGATTGATCAATCCCCATTATAACCCTGACAGTGTTTTTCTGAACTTAAATCCATTACAAACATATAAAAATGAGCACCCAAAAAAAAAAAAAAAATCTCACAAACAGGTTCACACAGCAATTTGTGATGAACAAAAATAGGTGAGTCTAAAAGGAGATATGCTATGTTGTTGATTCACTTTGTAGTCATCCCACTATTCGGGCAATGTCACATCAACAACAATCTCATGCATTTTCATCCCAAGAGGTGAGCAATCATTTAATCAAAGCTTTTTTGACAATACAATATCTTATTAATAAAAATACTTGTTCTTATTAAATATACGTTCACCTTTCAAAGAAAGAGAAGAAGAAGAAGAACTAACAAGGTAAAAGTACTAACATCATTAGTTTTTAATTTCTCACTTTTCTAATTCTATTAAGATATGATGTGATGGAATTTGACCTGTAAAGTGATTAGAACTTAAATCTATGCCGATAGCATCAATATACTTTGAAGATAAATCTAGTAACAAGCCATTTATTTGGTTACAAGAAAGATTTAAAACATTTAACTTGGGCGATAGATCCCAAAACCAACTAGGGACAGTATCTGAAATTCCAAGCATATTTCACGAAGTTGAAAAGGAGGATCCCAATCAGAGCTAAAGTTCAAAACTAGTTAGTTAAAAGACAAGTCCAAATATTGCAAATTGTAGAGGTTTGAGAAGTGGGCTTCAGAGATTATGCCTTCCAGAGAATTTGAAGACACATACAGATATTTGAGCTTTGAAAATCTTTGAATACTTTCGAAAAAATTAGGTAACAGCCTTGTAATTTGGTTTCTAGACAAATCTAGGAGAACAAGACTACAAAGTTGTCCAAGATTTTTTGGGAAAGGTTCATTTAGTTAGTTTCCACCGAGATCTAATTCCCTTAAGGATGAAAATCTTGTGAAATCAAGCAATGTACCTCTAAGTTGATTCCACCGGCAACTCAAAGTTTGTAATGAGTTCTCAGATCGAGATAACTTATGAAGAATCTTAGAAATTTCTTCTTTTAAATTGTTGGAACTCATTTCTAATGATTGTAAATGACTTAGATTGACGAACAACTTTGGAATGCCACCTTCTAGCTGATTAAGATAGAGATTGAGATGTACAAGGGATATAATGTTCCCAAAAGGATTAGGAATCGGACCTTCTAGATAATTCCAACCAAGATCAAGATACCTTAAGTTGGAAAAGTTCCCAAGCTGATGAGGAATCGAACCTTCTAGATAATTAATAGAGAGATCAAGATACCTTAAGTTGGAAACGTTTCTGAGATCTGATCTATACTTGTGTGTGAATGATGGGTTGTTGTGGTGTTTAATTTTTTTTTATTGAAATGACCTGGTTTGAGGCAATGACTTATAGAAGACAATAGGCAACATGTACTTCCTTACCTGGAATGATGGGTAACATAAGGTCAATTCCAGATTTATTAATACCCATTAGTATCATGGATTCATTTGTTAAGCAGAAAAGTTGTTCTAAATAAAATAATAATAATAATAATATAAAGGGAAAAAAAATTATACTTTATACTAAATTTTGTAGTTACTTAAGAATGAAGGATGACTAGCAAGAAGAGAGTAGACAATGAATGAGGCTTGCCAAATTGGTTGGGTTAATTTGGAATCAAATATTCCTGGGAACTTTTTTTAAAAAAATGGAATGCCCTTTTATACTTTTTTTTTTCAGGTAGGTCTCCAATTGATACCTTTTTAGCATATCTTTTCTCTCTGTGTGTGTGGGTGGGTGGGTGTGCATGTACGTATTTACTTGTTTCTGATTTATAAATGAACAAGAGTTATGTACAATAAGAAAATGACTTGGGACTGGATGCAGTAGATGCTACAGCTTACTCTTTGTATGCAACCAATGCTGTTGTGACTGTGTATATTCATTATTCATATACCTCTTGTAGGGATGAATCACTGCTATGTAAAGGACTTGCGCTGAATGATGACTTGCAGCAACTATCACGCCCTCAAAAAAAAACCCATTAAATATATATATCATCAACATGCAATGTTAAAAAGGAAACAATTCATTATAACATTCATCAGAGTGTTACTAACTAAAAGCATTACATGTAACATCAAATTAAATGCCCTATAGGCTTACATCTTTCCAAGCCAACACTTGGACACAAAAGTATGAGTTCTAACTCAAATACAAATAAAGCCCTAGGCTTGAGTGTTTACATGTACTAACAAATAAAAAAAACAAATAACTGAAAATAGTCTTCAAAATCCAAGTCCTTCCAAGCTAAGTCCTTGGAGGTAGCTTATCACCTGAACCTGAAAATGATGTTCCCATATAGGGTGAGCCACAGCCCAGTAGAAATATACTAAACCAAATATAAGCAATGAATAAAGCGATAGCATTCAATAGATGATTAACCTAGATAATCAATTACATCATTAAACTGTCTCATGACACTACTGTCTAAGACACGTTTTACTTTCCAACATTATCAATATGGCTCAGAACCTGGCCAAACTTACAACAGTGAACTATAGATATCATATTCACATTCTTCCAATGTCAACAAACAAATGAGACTCAGGCTCTAATCAAAACACTTCATACTTCCAGTTTGATACACATTTTAGTGTTGTATCAATAAAAACACTTCAATATAAATAAGCACACATAAAAGTGATGCTAATGGAGTCCATCCCCTATCTCCTCCCAAACAAAATCCGGTTTAGAGGTCCATCCCCTATCTTTCCCCAAACCGTGGAGTACATCCCCTATCTCCTCCCACACAAAACAATGTATGTAAACACATAACATATACAACACACAATCAATACACATAATGTCTGTATTAATTCAGCAGTCAAAATTGATGACTTAATCAATGATTAGTTTCAGTTATCCCTAATCCACATGCAGTGTCTACAACAATCACGGCTATCCTCCACCGATAGCCCAAAACAGTTATTTCTAAACTGAAAATAAATATATCAACAATTCAATAGGCGAGTGATTTAAATTATCCAACTACACCATTTAATCAATGAATTCCCCAATTCCATGAATTTAACCATATTTCCCCAATTTCCTTAAATTAATTATACAAATTAATTTATTAATACAATTAGGGTTTTTCCCAAAATTACCAAAGTACCCCCAACATATCAAAATACTAAAACTTAGAACAAAACTTATAAGATGGAGTAGGAAATCCCTACCTCGAAGAAAATAACCCGAATAGAGAAGACGGAGATGAAGACCCAAATTCCAATGTGCTCCAAATCACCAAACGTTCAGATTAAATGGAAGCCCTCGACTCACTCTATCTTTTAATAAAGGATCTAAGGTAGAAACTCACTCTAAGTAGATCAATCCTAAGAGAGAAAGTGTGTAGAGGGAGAGAGAACTCGTACCTAGGGTTTTGGAATTTGAAAGTGGATGAAAAACTGATCTGAAACACGCTGCTGCCTATTTAAACCTGACAGGCTCGCTCGAGCGAAGACTTGGTCGCTCGAGCGACCAGACACAATAAATCCTCGCTCGAGCGAAGAAAAGCTCGCTCAAGCCAAGAATGCAATGCTTCAGGTCTACAACCCAGAAGCACGCTCGAGCGACAGAATGCTCGCTCGAGCGAGTAACTCGAAAACATACACCTTGCTCGCTCGAGCGAAGAAACACTGCTCTCAGGTCTAAACTAGACGCACTCGCTCGCTCGAGCTAAGAACCCTGGCTCGAGCGACGGACCAAAAAAAAGATCTCGCTCGAGCGAATAACTGCTCGCTCGAGCGAAGGGTCCAAAATTCTGGGCAGCAACGCTTGCTCCCAAGCTCAACCACCCCGCTACAAACCTGCCCATTGCATCCTATAACTCCAAATGAGAAAATAAAGGATGACAATAACAATTATACAATGACAGAATCTACGGAACCTAAGTCCGGATACAATAATCAAATGGGAAAAGACCGGGGTCGCTATAACCTCCTCCCCTTAAAGAATTTCCTCCCCAAAATTAAGCATAAGTTTGTAAAAAAAAAGACAAGTTTTTCTCAATTCCCAAAGATATTATATAACAATAATAAACAACTTGACCCAATACTGGTCACTTTATCTCTTTATCAAGAGGCATCTCACAATATATATAAAACAACATATATTTCAACCTGCATCACTATTATGCATTATTCCTTTCAATGTTAGCAATTCCCATATCATATTCAATTGCATGATATATACAACACATTCAACAATGTAATCAACATATGCAATGTTACACTAAACTTCTATAATGAAGCAAGTTCCATGATACACCCATTTACCAAAACATACTCAATGTCTTACAACTTAAGACATATGTAAGCTCTTAAGTTCAACAATATTACAAAATCTAAATACAAGATTAAAAATCGATAAACATGTCCGGGTATTTTTCGCGGACTTCCAATTCACGTTCCCAAGTGGCTTCCTCCACTCCGTGATGTTTCCAGAAAACTTTCACCAAAGGGATGGTTTTGCCTCGCAAAACTTGGTCCCGCCTATCCAAGACCCGAACCGGTCTCTCCTCATACGAGACATCCTCATCAACCACTAAATCTGTCCAATCCAACACATGTGATGGATCCGGCTCATACTTCCGAAGCATACTCACATGAAACACGTCATGTACTCTAGACAGCTCCGGCGGCAAAGCTAAACGATAAGCAGCCTCGCCAATCCTCTCAAGAATCTCAAACGGACCAATGAACCGAGGGGACAACTTCCCGCTCTTCCCAAACCTCATCAAACCCCGTCTAGGTGATATCTTCAGAAAGACATGATCACCCACCTCAAACACCAAAGGTCTCCTCCTACGGTCGGCATAAGATTTCTGACGACTCTGTGCTGTAACAAGCCTCTTACGGATAAGCTCAACTTTCTCCGTCGTTTCCCTCACCAACTCCGGACCCAACAGAGGTGCATCACCCACCTCGGCCCAACAAACAGGAGATCTACACGGTCGGCCATACAAGGCCTCAAATGGTGCCATACCAATGCTAGACTGGAAACTGTTGTTGTAGGCAAACTCTACCAATAGCAAGTGCCTCTCCCACGACCCACTAAAGTCTAGAACACAACCCCGAAGCATATCCTCAAGGATCTGAATAGTACGCTCGGACTGCCCGTCAGTCTGAGGATGATAAGCCGTGCTAAAGGTCAATTTAGTGCCTAAGGCACTCTGAAAACTCTGCCACAACTTGGTAGTGAAACGAGGATCTCTATCTTAGACGATCGTCACTGGGACCCCGTGCAACCTCACTATGTCCCGAATATATAAATCGGCAAGATGATCTATGGGATCTCTAACGCGCATAGATAAGAAGTGCGCCGACTTAGTCAACCGGTCTACAACCACCCAAATAGCATCACTACCCCGCTGAGTCCTCGAAAGACCCACAACGAAGTCCATAGTGACGTGTTCCCACTTCCACTCGGCAATAGGCAAGGGTTGCAACAAACCCGCTGGCCTCTGATGTTCGGCCTTCACTTGCTGACAAGTAAGGCACTTAGATACGAAAGCTGCCACATCTCTTTTCATACCCCGCCACCAAAACTGGCGACCCAAATCCCGATACATCTTAGTGCCTCTCGGATGCACTGCAAGGCGTGAATGATGGAACTCTCGAAGTACCTCCTCTCGGCAAGACTCCGGCACAAACAGACGGTCTCGGTATCTCACACTCAGGTCGGAATACACCGTCAAACCCTTCTCAACCTTCCCACCGGAAATCTTCTCACGGAGGGATTCTACCTCAAGGTCACCCTTCTGAGCCTCTAACACTTGAGTCACAAGTGTAGGCTGTGCAACAACAGAAAACAAGGCCGCAGCCTCAACGGATTCGCCCAGAAGTAAATCAAACTCCCCAAGTGCACCCAACATCTCCCACTCTCGGATGGCTATACTAGCTATGTCACCAACAGGTTTCCTGCTAAGGGCATCGGCCACCACATTGGCCTTTCCCGGATGATAACGCAACTCAAAGTCATAATCCTCTATGAACTCCATCCACCTCCTCTGCCTCAAGTTCAAGTCTTTCTGTGTAAACAAATATTTCAGACTCTTATGTTCCGAGAATACCTCGAATCTCTCACCATAAAGATAATGCCTCCAAATCTTCAAGGTAAATATCACAGCTGCTAACTCTAGATCATGCGTAGGGTAACTCTGCTCATGAGTTTTCAACTGACGTGAGCCATAGGCAACCACTTTCCCTTCTTGCATCAACACACAACCCAGACCCTCTCGTGAGGCGTCACAATAGACTGCATAACCCAACCCTCTCTCCGGAATAATCAAGATTGGAGCGGTGGTCAGTCTAACTTTCAACTCCTGGAACGACTTTTCACAAGTCTCACTCCATACAAACTTGACTCCCTTCCGAGTCAATCTAGTCAAAGGTGAAGCTAACCTGGAGAAATCCTTCACAAACCGGCAATAATACCCAGCTAACCCCAGAAAACTGCGGATCTCAAACACACTCTTAGGTTGTGCCCAATCTTGCACTGCCTCAGTCTTGGATGTATCAACAGACACTCCTTCCCTAGAAACTACATGGCCTAAGAACTTGACCTCTTCTAGCCAGAACTCACACTTCCCAAACTTAGCATAAAGCTTATGGGCTCTAAGCAACTCAAGCACCACTCTCAAGTGTTCCTTGTGCTTCTCCTCAGAAGGTGAATAGATAAGGATGTCGTCCACGAAGACGACTACAAAACGATCTAAAAATTCCCGGAAAATTCGGTTCATCAAATCCATAAACACTGCTGGTGCATTGGTGAGCCCAAATGGCATCACCAGAAACTCATAGTGGCCATACCGCGTACGGAATGCCGTCTTCGGAATATCCTCCTCCCTGACTCTCAACTGATGATAACCCGATCTCAAGTCTATCTTAGAGAAACAACAGGAACCCTTCAACTGATCAAACAAATCATCTATACAAGGCATAGGGTACTTATTCTTAACCGTAGCCCGATTCAATTTCCGGTAATCTATATAAAGTCTCAAAGCACCACCTTTCTTTTTAACAAAAAGGGCCGGTGCACCCCACGGCGAAACACTAGGACGTATATAGCCCTTATCTAGCAACTCCTGGAGTTGGATCTTCAACTCAACTAACTCAGCTGGGGCAAAACGATAAGATGCCATAGAAATCGGCGCCGTGCCGGGCACTAGGTCAATAGAGAATTCAATCTCTCGATGCGGTGGCAAACCAACAAGATCCTCGGGAAAGACGTCCGAGTACTCACAAACCACCCTTGGCAACCCAATCTGAGTCTCATCATCCTCACTAATTGAAAGGTTAGCAAGTAGACCACTAAGCTCACTCCGTCCTCGCGGAACATACCCCGGTGGCAACACACTACCAACCCGGTCTCCCAGAAAATGAAAACACTCTCCGCTCACGGTACAACAAGTGACCCTCTGGCGGTAGCAATCAATAACTGCCCGGTATGACGATAACCAGTCCATACCCAAAATAACATCGAAGCCCCTCATAGGCATAACTACAAAGGAAAATGGGATTCTATGATAATCAACCTCTATATCACAACCCCTAACACCTTGTTTCAAAATCAATTCACCCCCAAGAGGTGACACTACACAAATAGGAGATGCTAACTGTGCTAACTCCAACTCCAAAACAGATGCAAATGCAGCAGACACAAAGGAATGAGATGCACCCGTATCAATCAAAACATTAGCAACCGAGTTGCAAAACAAAAAGGTACCTCTCACAACCGATGGAGCCGGTACGAGATCCTGCGCAGTAACAGCATACACGCGCCCAGACGACCTCTGATCAACTTGCTCACCCCTAGGAGCATAAGACTGCTGCACAGACTGGGACGATGAAGCCCCCTGATTGGCCCTCGAGGCCTGACCCGACTGTGCTGGCTGCTGACCGTGAATCTGCCTCAAACCAGATGCACTAGGTGTGCCTCCCAACTGCGGGCAATACCTCTTCAAGTGCCCTGCCTGACCGCACTGAAAACAAGTGAGCGACTGGCCTCTACCCTGACTCTGGCTCTGAGATCGAGCCGAAGATGATGCTGCTCTCTGCACTCCTCCCCTCTGAGGACAAACTGGAGACTTGTGGCCCAGCTGGCCACACTTGAAACAGGTAATGTCTCCCTGACTGCCTTTCCCCGAACTAACACTCGGCACAAGAAAAGTTGATCTAGAAAAGCTACCCTGAGACTGCTGAGGATTAAAACCCTTCTGTCTCCTACCATCACTCTGACCATCCTGACTCCTCTTGAAGCCCTTCTGTCCTTCCTCCTCCTCCTGCATCATGATTTTCATGTGGACCGCAGCATCAACCATAAGCCCATAATCCCGAATCATAGTTCCCCCAACTCTCAGCTTGAGGCCACGCCTCAACTTCTTCTCAAACTCGATACAACGGCGTTCCTCAGACGCCACCAACTCAGGTGCAAACCTGGACAAACTAGTAAATGCAGCCTCAAACTCGGCCACTGAAGAACTCGACTGCTTAAGCTGGCAGAACTGGTCTCTCAGCTTCTCCCTAACTGCTGGAGATAAAAACCTCTCTTGGAAAGCATTCACAAAAGCCTCCCATGTACCTCCTATATGACCCTTAGTGAACTTCCACCACTGACCCGCATCCCCCTTCAGCTGGAAAGATGCCTAGGTCACTTTCAACCCCTCGTCTTCGATGCCAAGCATCTCAAACGTCTTCGTTGTCTATTCGAGCCATTCATCTGCCTTAAGCGGCTCTTTAGGATCACCCACAAATTCATCCGGATTAGACCGGAAGAACTCCCTCTTTAGAAAGGAAAGTCCTGCATCTGCAGCAACGACCCGAGCTTGATTCTCAGCTCTGAGAATGCCTACTGACTCCCTGAATGCCCCTGCTATCTCTCGGGCTAGAGTGCCCATAGCCTGCTGGCCTACTAGCTCGGCCACATTGGCCTGGCCAATTCCCTCCTGAACTGCCGGAATCTCCTCTGGCACAGGCACCTCCTGCCTACCCGGCCTACCACGCCTACCACGTCCTCGTCCTCGTCCTGACATCCTAATAAAGGAAACAAAGATGCTAGCACATTAATAAATGTGCCGAAGCTAAACACTCGTGTCCTAATGCATGGGACAACAATAATTCATTCCACGTAAGCACATAATCACATAAGCACCTACGAATTTCATTCCTGGATAATGATAGTCCCAATGCGTTACTATAGTTCCGGTTGGAAGCAGCAGTGATCAAGTGCCTTTCCAACAAGACTACTAGAAACTCAAGGGTCCAATCAACATCCTAGAAACTACATTCCATACCCACATACTCACATAAACATGTTATCACATAAGCATATAACATTACACTAAGTCTCTATCAAACGAGACGAACCCAATGTGATACTAATCACTTCCCACGTACCCAAAGTATTCAAACCCGGTACGCTCTGATACCAAGTTGTCACGCCCTCAAAAATAAACCCATTAAATATATATATCATCAACATGCAATGTTAAAAAGGAAACAATTCATTATAACATTCATCAGAGTCTTACTAACTAAAAGCATTACATGTAACATCAAATTAAATGCCCTACAGGCTTACATCTTTCCAAGCCAACACTTGGACACAAAAGTATGAGTTCTAACTCAAATACAAATAAAGTCCTAGGCTTGAGTGTTTACATGTACAAACAAATAAAAAAAACAAATAACTGAAAATAGTCTTCAAAATCCAAGTCCTTCCAAGCTAAGTCCTTGGAGGTAGCTTATCACCTGAACCTGAAAATGATGTTCCCATATAGGGTGAGCCACAGCCCAGTAGAAATATACTAAACCAAATATAAGCAATGAATAAAGCGATAGCATTCAATAGATGATTAACCTAGATAATCAATTACATCATTAAACTGTCTCATGACACTACTGTCTAAGACACGTTTTACTTTCCAACATTATCAATATGGCTCAGAACCTGGCCAAACTTACAACAGTGAACTATATATATCATATTCACATTCTTCCAATGTCAACAAACAAATGAAACTCAGGCTCTAATCAAAACACTTCATACTTCCAGTTTGATACACATTTTAGTGTTGTATCAATAAAAACACTTCAATATAAATAAGCACACATAAAAGTGATGCCAATGCAGTCCATCCCCTATCTCCTCCCAAACAAAATCCGGTTTAGAGGTCCATCCCCTATCTTCCCCCAAACCGTGGAGTACATCCCCTATCTCCTCCCACACAAAACAATGTATGTAAACACATAACATATACAACACACAATCAATACACATAATGTCTGTATTAATTCAGCAGTCAAAATTGATGACTTAATCAATGATTAGTTTCAGTTATCCCTAATCCACATGCAGTGTCTACAACAATCACGGCTATCCTCCACCGATAGCCCAAAACAGTTATTTCTAAACTGAAAATAAATATATCAACAATTCAATAGGCGAATGATTTAAATTATCCAACTACACCATTTAATCAATGAATTGCTCAATTCCATGAATTTAACCATATTTCCCCAATTTCCTTAAATTAATTTATTAATACAACTAGGGTTTTTCCCAAAATTACCAAAGTACCCCCAACATATCAAAATACTAAAACTTAGAACAAAACTTATAAGATGGAGTAGGAAATCCCTACCTCGAAGAAAATAACCCGAATAGAGAAGACGAAGATGAAGACCCAAATTCCAATGTGCTCCAAATCACCAAACGTTCAGATTAAATGGAAGCCCTCGACTCACTCTATCTTTTAATAAAGGATCTAAGGTAGAAACTCACTCTAAGTAGATCAATCCTAAGAGAGAAGGTGTGTAGAGGGAGAGAGAACTCGTACCTAGGGTTTTGGAATCTGAAAGTGGATGAAAAACTGATCTGAAACACGCTGCTGCCTATTTAAACCTGACAGGCTCGCTCGAGCGAAGACTTGGTCGCTCGAGCGACCAGACACAATAAATCCTCGCTCGAGCGAAGAAAAGCTCGCTCAAGCCAAGAATTCAATGCTTCAAGTCTACAACCCAGAAGCACGCTCGAGCGACAGAATGCTCGCTCGAGCGAGTAACTCGAAAACATACACCTCGCTCGCTCGAGCGAAGAAACACTGCTCTCAGGTCTAAACTAGACGCACTCGCTCGCTCGAGCTAAGAACCCTGGCTCGAGCGACGGACCAAAACAAAGATCTCGCTCGAGCGAATAACTGCTCGCTCGAGCGAAGGGTCCAAAATTCTGGGCAGCAACGCTTGCTCCTAAGCTCAACCACCCCGCTACAAACCTGCCCATTGCATCCTATAACTCCAAATGAGAAAATAAAGGACGACAATAACAATTATACAATGACAGAATCTACGGAACCTAGCCAAACATGAATACATCGTCTCAAGAATTTCTGCGAAAATAGAGAAACCGAAGCCTGGACCTATTCAAGCACTAGTGAATCTAGATGCTCGTCTAATTATTATTCTTTGCAGTATTTGTGTTGGCTAATATCCCTAATACATCAGTTATTTTTGGAATTGGTCTTTTGAAAAATTTATATTGGGTATAGTTCATAGATGTCAAAACATTAGTGTTTATGTTTTGCACAATTTTTTTAGAAAGCCAATGGCTAGGCAATTGGCAAATTAGAATTAACTTTGGAAGACTTATGCAATGGATATCTAGAACTTGAGTGAGTTTATTCTCATTCTAGAACAGCTGCTTTGACTTTCTATTTTGTTGAATTAGTGGGGTTCTTTCCAGGGACTTTTGTATTTTTCTGCTGCTCTATTCTGGAACTTATATTCTACAGGAGAGAGAGTCAATTTGTGTTTTAAGACAATTCTAATTGCCTTCTATATTAGATTGTTGTTGGATGATGTGAAACTGTACATGAGATGGCTGCTTGGTTTTTTGGGATTGAACTTATTGGATTTTTTTTCTTGAAGGATGTTGTATTGGGTACTACTATAGATGTGAGGGAATAGTAATCTCACATAAATATATGTCTATACAAAGTTTTATTCATTCTTGCTATTTTACAGGTATTTTTTTAAAGTTAAATCTCACAAAATTAGTAGTTAAAAAAAAAATCTATTGCAGCGTTTTTAAAAACGCCACTATAGTTATATTTTTAAAATAACAAAAAAACTATTACGACGTTTTTGAAGCGTTGCTAAATGTCTATGTGACGTCATGTTACCGTTGGCTGCCACATTTAGTGGCGTTTATAAAGCACCATAAACTTGCAGCGACGGCCGCGTCATCGGCGTTTGGTGGTAAGCGTCACTAAAGGAATTAGCGGCGTTTTTCAGACATAAACGCCGCTAAAGGTCGTTTTTCCAGCAGTGTCTATCTTAGGTAGGTTAGGTCAGATTAGGGTTGTTGCTTTTGGGGTTATGTCAATTTTTTGTTAGAAAATCAAATATAAAAATATCATTACATTTGTTATCCGCTAAAAAATAATATTAAAAAAAGTCAAATATTACATTATACAAAAAAAAAAACAAATGAAAAAAAATTAATT
The DNA here is from genome assembly GCF_055761805.1 of Camellia sinensis. Classification (NCBI taxonomy): domain Eukaryota; kingdom Viridiplantae; phylum Streptophyta; class Magnoliopsida; order Ericales; family Theaceae; genus Camellia; species Camellia sinensis. The sequence continues at coordinate 106,379,877 of NC_138966.1, forward strand.
CCTCAAAAAAAAAAAAAAAAAAAAAAATTCCAAACACTCCACACAATACTTACAATAACTATTTTGCGTATCATGCCAAAAGACTATATCATCATCATTGTGCAAATTTTTTGGAAAATTACATGTCACAAGCAACTTAAAAATTAATTACAAATTCATAAAAAAAATAATAATTTTTAATATGTATAAAATTTACCACTAATTTAAGAATATTTTTTTAAAGATGCATTGATGTGAAATTACCCCAAATTTTTTTCCCTGTAAATAAGGTTATCCAGAAAGGTCGGACTTCTTTTCAATTGGAGAGGAGTCAAGTCCGGCTCATTTTGACTAGAGGAGTTACACCGTTGTTCCTTTCAATAATTTAAACAACAATGCTAAGTAGTCCAAAAAATCATGGCTCAAATAACTCGAAACATCCAAAACGACGTTGTTTTGACACATTCGAGCCATTCGAATCACAAAAATTTAGGCCACCAAACATTTTCTTAATTTAAATTATTCTTTTTATAAATTTTTATCTTTAAATAATTTATATATATATATATATTAATTTAATTATTACAGTCACATAATTTCATTATATATGTCTTTAAATCAGAATTAATTATACTAAGACCATTAAACTATTTGTGAATATATCTCACCCCCTTGAATTCGTACACTTTGATCCTCTTAATTACAAAAATTTATCACTTTTACTTCTTGTTCTCTCTAAAAGAGAAAAAATTATTGTGGGGATATATTTTCTAAGTACCAACACGTGGCAAGGTGACGCCGATGTGTCAGTCGAGGTGCCACGTGTCCTGGTCGTTATGCCGAGGTCATCTCGGTTAGGCTGAGGTTATCTCCGAAGATATCGGAATCCGAGATAAGCGGATAAGGGATAAGGGACAAGAGTCCTAGAATAAAGAGGAGACTTAGCCAAGATAAGGATAAAGCTCTTAGGAAGTTTATCTTTATCTCTTGAGGAGTCCAAAGTAAGTACGGAATAGGAATCCATAGAAGTCAGGCTTCTATTGGGATTAGGATTGAGGTAACTATAAAACAGAGGCACCCCCATGGGTCTAAGGTATGCTTTTGATATTCTATCTAGTGAGTTAAGCACTATTGGTTATCTTTGAGAGATATTAAGTACTAACTTGATCGTCGGAGTGCCCCCGGGTGGAAGAGCCACCGCTAGAAACTCTTCTTTCTGTTGCAGGTCATTCGGGCTTAATCTATTTTACCAGTGTTCTCTAGTTGAGTACTAAGTTGGCAATGTGGTTGGAAATTGACACACACAATTTGGTGCCGTCTGTGAGAAAGAAAGGAGAATAGATAGCCATCACTGTACAAGATCAACGTATCAGAAACGACGAGTTTAGCAAAGATGGAGAATGTGTCGACATAAATGGAGTGAAGACCCTTCCAGAAGGGACGCAAAGACAGGAGGCATGGGTGCTCCCAAGGAGATGACATTCAAGTATAGAAGAGCTCAGCTCAAGTGAGCAGATCCCGGATTCCAGATCCTGGATCCTGGATCCCAGAAGACAAGATCTCAGCCTAAATAAGTAGGTCCGAGAAGACTAGAGCTCAACCTAAGTGAGCAGATCTCAGATTCCAGATCCTGGATCCCAGATCCCAAAAGGCATGATCTTGGCTTAGATGAGTAGGTTCGAGAAGACAAGAGCTCAACCTAAGTGAGCAGATTCCGGATTCCAGATCCTGGATCCCGAATCCCAGAAGGCATGATCTCGGCCTAGATGAGTAGGTCCGAGAAGAGAAGAGCTCAACCTGAGAGAGCAGATCCAAGATTCTAGCAGAGAAGACCTCGGCACTTAAGCCCGAGAAGAGAAGAGCTCAGTGAGCAAATCTTAGATCCCAGAAGATAAAAAGAAAACATACAAGGTCAGACTGCAGTTAGCCAGGTTGAAGACCTTTTATAAGGTCCACAAAAGAGCATGTGAAAGCCATGCAGGAGGCAAAGAGAAGAGAGATTATTGTTTAACACTTGTTGAAATTTATAGCAATTTACAAGTTGAAGTTAAACCGAGATATTGTTTAACACTTGTTGAAATTTGTAGCAATTTACAAGTTGAAGTTAAACCGAGATTATTGTTTAACACTTGTTGAAATTTGTAGCAATTTACAAGTTGAAGTTAAGCTGAGATAATGTTTAACACTTGTTGAAATTTGTAACAATTTACAAGTTGAAGTTAAACCGAGATTATTGTTTAACACTTGCTGAAATTTGTAGCAATTTACAAGTTGAAGTTAAACCGAGATTATTGTTTAACACTTGTTGAAATTTGTAGCAATTTACTAATTGAAGTTAAACTGAGATGATGTTTCACGTTTGTTGAAACTTGAGAAAAGTTTACAAGCAGAGTTAAACCGAGATGATGTTTAACGTTTGTTGAAACTTGAGAAAAGTTTACAAGCAGAGTTGAACCGAGATGATGTTTAATACTTGTTGAAATTTGTAGCAATTTACAAGTTGAAGTTAAACCGAGATGATGTTTAACGTTTGTTGAAACTTGAGAAAAGTTTACAAGCAAAGTTAAACCGAGATGATGTTTACAAGCAGAGTTAAACCGAGATGATGTTTAACGCTTGTTTAAACTTGAGAAAAGTTTACAAGTAGAGTTAAACCGAGATAATGTTTAATGCTTGTTTAAACTTGAGAAAGGTTTACAAGCAGAGTTAAACCGAGATGATGTTTAACGCTCATTGAAACTTGAGAAAAGTTTACAAGCAGAGTTAAACCGAGATGATGTTTAACGCTTGTTTAAACTTGAGAAAAGTTTACAAGTTAAAGACTAAGGTTTAACACTTGTTTAAACTTGAGAAAAGTTTACAAGTTGAAATTAAGCCGAGATAATGTTTAACACTTGTTTAAACTTGAGAAAAGTTTACAAGTTGAAGTTAAACCGAAACGAAGATTAACACTTGTTGAAATTCTGAGAGAATTTACAAGTTGAAATTAAGCCGGGAAAAAAGATTGGTTTAAACACCTGTTGAAATTTTTGACAAAAATTTACAAATTAAGCCAAGGTTATGTTGAAAGAAGTATCTACATACTTGCCGGGATTACCATATTTCCGAGACTTGGAAGACCTTTGAAGACAGAAGTCTTGCTAAAAGTGGAGTATCAAGTTGTAAATAAACACATGTGAAAATATTATTTTCAAGTGTTAAGCCAAGGCTGGGAAAAACCGATTAGTGGGTACAACCGAGGTATTACACCTCGAGGAGATTGCACAGTTAGAGTGTATTTTGAAGACATGGAAATTATTAAGCATACAAGAGTAAAAAGAAGAACACATCGGCTTGAAAGGGTCTGTGCAACTTTTGTTTACATTAGTAGACAGGAAGAAGGAATAAGCAAGGAATGTTAACACTTGTTGAAATTTTTTAGCAATTTACAAGTTTGTTATAGCCAAGATTACACCGAAAGACATTTTCGAAATATAATCATCCAAGATGACCAACTAGCTTGTTAAAAACTCAGAAGGTTGGGAAAGGAGAAGCGTGTATAAAAGAAGGCAAGTACAAATGAGGAAGCAACACTTGAATACCTCTATTAAAGAGCACACTTGTAGAAATAAAATACCGAGGTTATGTTGATCCGAGGTGTCCACCTGATGATAATTCTGAAGTGATGCTTATTCAAGGTGTACTATCCCGAAGTGATTTGCAGAATAAATTCGAAAAAAGTTGAAAAAATTCTAAGTATGGGGAAGCATACATGCAGTCAGCAGAAGAAAACATTCAACATTTAGAAAAACACAAACGTGCATTAAAAAAGGCACTTCGACCTAGTAAAGTGATTCCTTGTTCAAAATCAAAGCAGTAGCACATCGGCCAATGACAGACATTTTTTAGAAGCAAAAAGGTTACATATGCAGAAAAAAGAAAAGTACAAAAATGAAGACCCTAAGAACTAGGGACTAAAGCAAGAACGTCGGAATGATCTGCTTCAACAGTTGACAGTGGTTCAGCCTCGGCAATCAGTTGGGGGAGCTTCTTTCCCATTATCTCGGCATCAATTGCAAAAAAGGGACGCGGTTCTAAGACTATACAGAAAACAAAAACGAAGGCAAGAATCTGGAAATACAACAAGAAAAACAAGAAGAGAAAATTCAGCATCAAGAAGACAACAAAGTTCAAGAATAAAGCCAAGTGCACAGGCACTAAGTAAGTATGTGAAGAACAAGAAATGAATGACCCAAACATGATGCTAGCAACATAAAGCGGATATGGCAAGAATAGTGCCAGGCATTCAAACAATAAACAATTCAAAACTTGAAGACAAACGAAAATAGAAGGCAACAGATGACAAATAAACAGATTTGAAATAAAACAGAAGAGTTATGAAAAATTGAGCTTAAAAGCAAGTAAAGAATAGTTGAATTACCAAGTGAAATGAACGCCGATATGAAAATCGCCGGAGTCAAATAGATGACTGGAAATCAGGAGCCCACTAGAGAGTGTGAATGGAGCAGTTGCAAAGCTCTTGGAGTTTACGAATTAATGGAACCGGAACCTCGGTTAGGAGGTGCGATCTCAAGCAGCTTGGAAAGCATGAAACTTGATACTTGACACAAGTGGACAGTAAAGTCCAGGGAACTTTGAGATCGGCGAGTTTGATCTCGAACATAAGGGCACAGATGGACGAACAATGTAGGCTCCATCACCTCAGAATGCCGAGGTAATAGAACCTAGGGGGCAGTTGTGGCGATATATTTTCTGAGTACCAACATGTGGCAAGGTGACGCCGACGTGTCAGCCAAGGTGCCACGTGTCCTGGTCGTTATGCCAAGGTCATCTCGGTTAGGTCGAGGTTATCTCCGAAGATATCGAAATCCGAGATAAGTGGATAAGGGATAAGGGACAAGAGTCCTAGAATAAAGAGGAGACTTAGCCAAGATAAGGATAAAGCTCTTAGGGAGTTTATCTTTATCTCTTGAGGAGTCCAAAGTAAGTACTGAACAGGAATCCATAGAAGTCAGGCTTCTATTGGGATTAGGATTGAGTCCCCGTTTGTTTGGGGTTATGGGGAGGGGATTGGGTTTGATAGTGAGGAGGGGATTGAGAATGAGGTGTTTGTTTTGAGAGATAGGGAGAGGACTAGTAATCCATTGGTATTAGTAAGGAGGAGGAAGGGGGATTGGTAAGGAGGATGTAGAGATGGTATTAGAAAAATAGTGAGGGGATTAGAAATTTTTTTATTTTTTATATATTGAGAATTTTTTTTTAAAAATATAATGTTTTTTTTTTATATTTTTTTATTTGTTTTATTATTTTATATAAAAATAATTTAAAAATTCCTCACTATTAATCCCCCCACTATCAATCCCCTCACTAACAATCCCCTCACTATTAATCCCTTCACTATCAATCCCCTCCATTCTATCTCCCGAAACAAACGGGGAGAGGCATCCCCATGGGTCTAAGGTGTGCTTTTGATATTCTGTCTAGTGAGTTAAGCACTATTGGTTATCTTTGAGAGATATTGAGTACTGACTTGATCGTTGGAGTGCCCCCGGGTGGACGAGCCACCGTCGGAAACTCTTCTTTCTGTTGCAAGTCATTCGGGCTTAATCTATTCTGCCGGTGTTCTCCAGTTGAGTACTGAGTTGGCAGTGTGGTCGGAAATTGACACACACAATTATCATATAGGTTCGACTCATATCCTACGTGGTATGTCTTTACAATTCTATTGGTTATTTACCCATTATTTCCTATTTTCAGTCCTACATATTTCGTAAAGTAACCAATAAGATTGAAAAAACACATATCCTAGTTAAAATTTTTATAAGTATTGACTTATTTTTCCTACAAAGGAAAATATCATAAATACGAGCGTGCTAGCAAAGATTGAAAAATCCTTATTTTTCCTCCACTTCACCACTTCATGCTCCATGTTCTCCACTCACAACCTCTAAATGAATATGAGAGTATCATATGTCCTGTAATTATATAAATAATAAATAATAAAATTACAGATTTATGTACCAACAAAAAGACAAGATTTTTATATAATTTTTATAGTTAAACAGTTCAAAAGTATACAAATTCCTAATCTGTTTATGAATATTGAGTTTATGTATTTGGAAATGGACAAGATTGCTAAATAAAAAAAATAATAATTTATAGTAGACGAGTCTGTTTCAATACGCCGTCTCTGATATGATTTAGCAATTGAATTGAGGTTGAAATGAAATGAAAACTCCTAAGTAATCTTGGAGTATGGATACAGAACATTTTATATGACATTGTAATTAGTGAATAAAGTGAGTATGTGAGATATTGTGTTAAGTAATTGGAGAATATGAGAGACATATGAAATGATGATTGGTTAAAAAGTACGAACACGTGGAACATTCTATAATTCCTTAGGATATATTGTGCATATTCTAAGATATTTTTATTCAAAATTTGTTCATTTTCGATTTGCAAATCCAAAAGTATGGTACCCACTAATAAGTCGTACATAATTTTATGGAAATGAGTATCAAAATTTTAATCAAAAAACTGTTTCATATACATCCAACTCGTACATGATGAATTAGAATCTTAGGTGTTTTTAATAAATTTAGACCATATATTATTGTTTTACTGGGTAAAAAATTAGGGTAGCATTTGGTTGTGTTTTGGAATTGTAAAAAATTTCAAAACTTTTTTCAAAATTCATAACTAAACAATTTTTTCAAAACTCAATTCAAAAACTATTTTTAAAACTCATAACCAAACACAACTCAAAACTCAATTTAAAACTCCAAATCAAACTTTTTTCAAAACTCTATTTAGATAAAAAAAAATTCAAAAAATTATTATTTTTTATTTTGGTTTTTAAAATTTTTTTTAGAATGTAGAGTTGTATTTTGAGTTATGAGTTTTGATATTTGAGTTTTGAAAAGAAAAAATTTGTTTGGTTATGAGTTTTGAAAAAAAAAATTGAGTTGTATTTTGAAATTTTTTAGATTTATTTTTTTAAAATATTTAAAAATTTTCTTAATTTTAATTTTTTAGGATAAATATTTTATATTTTAAATATTTATTTATTTATTTTAATGTGCACTATATTTCATACATTTGTGTGATGTATTTTTTTAAAATATTTTAAAAATATTTTTAAATATTAAAAAATTTATAATTTTTTATTTTTTATTTAAATATATAATTTTTATTTTAAACATTTTATTTTATTTTATAAATATATTTTAAATATTTTAATTTTTTATTTATATGTTTGGTTATGATTTGAGTGTGGAGTTTTGAAAATAATGTGGAGTTTCGAGTTATGTGTTTGGTTATGAGTTTTGAAAATAATTTTTGAATTGAATTTTGAGTTATGTGTTTAGTTACGATTTGAGTATGGAGTTGTATTTTGAGTTTAAAATATTAAAATTAAAAAAATAAAATATTTACAAAATAAAATAAAATACTTAAAATAAAAAATAAAAAATTTTAAATAAAAAAATTATATTTAAAATATAAAATATAAATTTTTCTTAAACATTTTTTAATATTTTAAAAAAATAAATCCAATTTTTTTTTAAAATATAACTTAAAATTCAAAATCTCAAAACTCAAAATACAACTAAAAACTCTTTTCAAAACTAAAAACTCTTTTATAACCAAATAAATTCTCTCTTTTCAGATCTCAACTCATAATTCCACATTTAAATTCTCTACACTCAAATCATAATTTCAAAACTATATCGAACGAATGAGTAACTATAATTATTGGTGCCATATTTGAATTGATGAATTTCAACTTAAGGGATTTACTGATTTGTTCTTCAAAAGGATAAGAATTATATAAATTCTTTCAAAATTTCCTAATATTTTAAACCATGCTTCTTTTTACTATACTACCATCATATATCTATATATATAAGAGGCGGTTTGCTGCTTGTGGCTTGTCATTTTTTCCCCCTATTTTGCCCTTAGTTTAGTTTGAAATTGCTATTTTGCCCTTTAGTTTGGTTGGTCAAACAATTTGGGTGTAATTACGCAAACATTCTTGATCAATTATGAAACATAAATCTTTTATTTTTTAGCAAATTACAAATACACCCATAAGGTTTGTTTAAAATATGAATCAACCCTATAATACTAGAAATTACAACTATCGTTTGTTATAAATTTTAATTTAACACAATACTTAGGGGAAAAAAACTATTCTCCATTGCAATAATAAATTATCAAAATTGTTTATTCATATCATTAAAAACTATTAATTGACTTAATGATTTATTTATTAACAAAATGGTTAACTGAAAAATATTTTTCATATCATGAAATATTATTAATTTATTTAATGATTTACTTATTAATAAAATTAGTTATTTGTTATGCAAGTATGATTTATGTATTAATAAAATTAGTCATTTGTTTATAGATGCATTTTCTTTTACTTCTCTATTAGTTCAGTGAATTATCTTAGTAGCTTTTTTTAGATGGGAGAATTATCTTAGTATTTGTTTTATATTTATGTGTTGAGAAAAGTTACACACATAAATTTTTTTTAATATAAATTTGGAAGAAATGCTAAAGTCTTATAAATTCACCCAAAATGATATGGTAATAGAATTGGAGTCTATATCATTAGGTGTATAACAAATAAAAAAATAATACATATCATACCACATAATTCTATCATATATCTAATGATTTATTCTATTCAATTTCATAAAACAATATTCTAATTTTTAAAATATTATCAAAATACAATACATAAATATACTGTAATAATAGCATGTACCTTGCACGAGCCCTTGTAAACTAGTTGTCAAACAATAGAGTTTCTGCAGAATTTTCCAATGTGTGTTCTTCTCCAAAACGGAGGCAATATATAGATACTATTACATCCTAAAATTGGGTCCTAAAAATAGGAAAACAAATCATTTCTATATTTATGAACATGATTGCTTAGCTAACTAGATTTCTAGGATAATTTAGAATCTATTTAATATTGTGTACAGCTCATGCACACACTCCCTCTCAAGTTGGTGCATAGATGTCTATCATGCCCAACTTGTCAATTATACCATGAAACACCATCCTTGAAACGGCCTTTGTAAGCATATCAGTCAGCTGACTCTCGGATTGAATAAATGGAAATTGTATAATCTTTTCATTGAGGTTCTCCTTGATGAAATGGCGATCAACTTCAACATGTTTAGTACGATCATGTTGAACAGGATTTTTGCAATCTCAATGGCTTCCTTATTCTCACAATAAAGATTCATAGGTTTTGCATAGTCAATCCCTAAGTCCCTCAATATATTCCTTACCCATATTAGCTCACATACACCATAAGCCATACCTCAAAATTCGGCTTTAACAGTTGATCTTGCTACTACCTTCTGCTTCTTGCTTTTCCAAGTGACCAGATTACCTTCCACAAGTGTAAAGTAACCAGATGTGGACCTTCTGGTTGTCGGATCACTTGCTCAATCAGAATTTGTGTATCCTTCAATGTTAGAGATATCATTTTTTAGAACAACAAACCTTTTCCTGGAGCACTCTTTAAGTATCTTAAGATCTGATAGACTGCTTCCATATGTGCTTCACTTGGTGCATGCACGAACTGGCTCACAACGCTTACCGCATATGCTATATCTGGCCTTATATGTGATAAGTAGATTAATCTTCCAACTAATCACTGATAACGACCCTTGTCTGCTGGGTTTTGACCGGGAGAATTTCGAGCTTATGATTCATTTCTATAGGTGTCTCTACTGGTTTACAATCAAGCATTCTGGTTTTGGTTAGAAGATAACACATATTTTCTCTGTGAAAGAAAAACTCCGTGTTTAGATCTTGCTACCTTAATTCCAAAAAAATATTTAAGTTTCCCGAGATCATTTCAAATTTAGTGGCTAAATACTGTTGTAAAGCTTTCATTTCGCATGGGTCATCTCCTGTGAAGACCATATCATCAACATACACAACTAAAGTTGTTACTTTTCTTTCTTTGTGTTTTGCAAACAAAGTATGATCTGAGTTACTTTACTTATAGCCGAACTCCTTCATTGTAGCCGAGAATCTCCCAAACCATGCTCTAGGTGACTGTTTCAGCCCGTACAATGACTTTTTCAATTTACAGACTTCACATTTACACGAAGAATTACTTTTAACCCCAAGTGGTAGCTCTATGTAGACCTCTTCTTCCAAATCTCTATTGAGGAAAGCATTTTTCACATCAAATTGTGGCAGAGGCCAGTCTCAATTTGCTGTTATAGATATAAGAATGCAAATTGTATTGATCTTGGCTATTGGTGCAAAAGTATTCTGATAGTCTACTCCATACCTTTGTGTATACCCCTTCGCAACTAGTCGGGCTTTATATCTATCAATACTTCCATCTGGTTTGAGTTTCACTGTGAACACCCATCTACATCCAATTGTCTTCATTCCTTTAGGCAGTGGAACAAGTTCCCAAGTGGCATTCTTTTGCAAAGCCTCCATTTCTTCGTTCATCGCCTTTCTCCATTTTGGATTAGCCAATGCATCCTGCACATTACAAGGAATAGAAACCATGGATAGTTGATTAATAGTAAATGCATACGATTCAATCAAGCTATGAGAGGACACATAGTTGTTAATTGAGTATTTGGTCTTGGCTTTAGGATCAAGTTCATATTGTTTTTTTTTTTTTAACTCCCTTATTCAATCTTTGTGGATATATGGGAGCTATATTTTATGCAGGAACATATGTTTCATTAGACTCTCCAAACACAGGATTTGTAGTTACTTGAGGAGGAACATTCTGGGTTGACTATTCAGTTAATGGTGTAGACGGAGGCAACTCTTAGGGTATCGGTGATGATTCAATTATGTCAAGTAAAACCAATGCCTCTTCAGGAGAAATTAATGAGTCACTCTCCGTTTCACGGTTGTAGCCTTGTTGCACATCATTACAACCTTGTTGCTTAAAAAATTCATTCACCTCTTCTAACTCGATAAACTTATCACCTCTGCCATTTTCTTGTTGAACATTCTCTTCACTTGAGGTCTCCCCCTGAAAGAGACTCCCATGGAGTAATAAGGCTCTAATTCAAGGAAAGAGGCATCGAGAGTCACATGGAGCTTTCGGGTTTGTGGATCCTAACACCTATATCCTTTTTGAAAGTTAGAATAACTAACAAAGACACATCGTTTTGCACATGGATCAAGTTTGTTTCACAAGATTTTTGGGATGTGAACATACACGGTACATCCAAAAACTTGGGGTTTAAGATTCGGAAGATAGGGAATTGAAAGTAAGGATTGCAGTTTTTGTTGAGGAGTTTGAAAGTCTATTACCTGAGAAGGTGTTTGATTGATGAGGTAGGCAGCAGATTTCACTGCCTCACCCCAATAAAATCGAGGCATGTTCATGCCAAAGAAGGAGGCATGCACGACCTCCAAAAGTTGTCTATTCTTCCTCTCTGCCAAACCATTTTGTTACAGAGTATATGTGCATGACGTCTGATGACGAATGCCATGGTTGCTCAGAAAATTACCAAGAAAGCCATCTACAAACTCGGTACCATTGTCAGTTTCCATAACATGAATCTGCTTTTGGTATTGAGTGTGTGTCATTTTGTAAAAGTAATGAAATGCTAGATACACATCATTCTTTTTTTAAGCAAGGACACCCAAGTCATTCTAGTGCATTCATCAATAAATGTCACAAAGTAACGAGCTCTAGAAATAGAGGGAACCTTTGCAGGACTCCAAACATCAGAGTGAATAACCTCAAAAGGTTCTAAACTTTTATTCAAACTCGATAAATAAGAAATACGGTGGCTCTTTGCCAGTTCATAAGTGTCACAATGAAAAGTCATATCATTTACACCTGAAAAAAGTTGTGGTTGCAATTTCTTAAGATAAACAAAAAAAAGATGTCCTAATCTACGGTGCCATAACCATATAGTTGCTTGAACCTTGTCCATACTACTAGCATGATTTGCCTGACTGATTTTCGATCCCTCATTCTCTGTCAATTCCAAGTAGTAGAGGTTGCCCCTTCTAACACCATAACCAAGAATCTTCTGAGTTAGAATGTCCTGAAAGACACAAAATGAGGGCCAAAAAGTTACAGTACAATCAAGAGTTGAAGTAATTTGGCTAGCAAATAAAAGATTGTAGGCAAGAGATGGAACAACAAGGACAGTATCTAATGTGAGGGTATTAGACAAGACAACAGATCCTTCCCCAGTAATAGGTGAGGTACTGCCATTGGCGGTGGAAATAACTGATTGAGGAGAAGGGAGAACATATTTTAATTGACTGGAATCCCTCGTCATGTGATCAGATGCACCTATATCAATGATCCAAGTTCTATTCTTAGAAGTTGCAGAGAAGACAGATGCTTTACCGATAATACCTGGATGGGCAATATTTGCCGTAGGCAGTGGTTGATTTTCCTCGGTGGATGTTAGTATAGCTTTCCCAGCAGTCTTTTTTCAAGGTTTCTTTAAGAAGTCCCACCACTCCGGATAGCCAATAATCTCGTAGCAGCGCTGTTGCAAATGACATTTTTCCCGCAGTGGGTGCATACCAAGTTGTTAGCCTTTTCAGATGATTGGTTGTTTCGATTGTTTAACGATCCAACCGACGGTCCTTGTCAAGTTTTGTTGGCCAACATAACCGAGTTCTTAGAGATTGGACGATAGCTCCCCATTGTCTATCTCTGTTGATATTCTCTCTGTTCATATGCATATGTGCTCTCCAAATCAAGTTTTGGGTCTTTTCGCAAGATTTCTCCATGAACCTGATCAAACTCAGAGTCAAGTCTACTTAGAAAATATGAACTCGAAGCCTAGCCATTGCAGAGTGCAACTGGAGTACCCCTTTGACTGTTCCTTCATGAGATGTAGTTCTATGATCAATTTCCTGGAAAATAGCAATAAGTTCATTATAGTATGTTGATAATGGTCGACCATTTTGCTTGGTAGAGAAAGATCTCTAGTTCAACTAAAAAATACAGGTTTCGTCTGATCCATCATAGAACATTTTGGATACGGCCTCCCATATCTCATTGGCGGCGTGGAGGCAAATAAAACGTTGCATTAGTGACAAACTCATTGAGTCAATAAGCCAACTCTTCACTCTGTGATTTCCAGTAATCCATGCTCCAAGATTGGGATCTCCACATGCTGGTTTGTTCATTTCTCCGGTGAGATATCCAGCTTTGTTGCAAGCGCCAATATGCATTTCCATGAGTTGAGACCATAATGGTTAATTGGTCTCATCGAGTGTGATTTCGGTTGGAAACACAAAATTGTCTTGGTGCACAATAATCTGTTGTGTTGGTGCTAGGATGAGTTCGGTTGATGCGCTTATAGTGGTAGCCATCAGACTCAAAGCGGCTTTACGAGGGTGATGAGCTTCGAGGGGGAAAAAAAAACGTCTATGGTTGTTTATTGTAGACTTCTTTGCAATCAAGCCTGCTCTGATACCATGTCAAACAATAGAGTTTCTGCAGAATTTTCCAATATATATTCTTCTCCAAAACAGAGGCAATATATAGATACTATTACATCCTAAAATTGGGTCCTAAAAATAGGAAACTAAATCATTTCTATATTTATATACATGATTGCTTAGCTAACCAGATTTTTAGTATCAATTAGAATCAATCTAATATTATGCACAACTTATGCACACACTAGTATATATATATATCAAATTTGCAAACTCACTCACTCTCTCTCTCTCTCTCATCTCAATCTATCTTCTCTCTCTCTTATTCTCTTTACCACTATTACTCTCCATCGGCACCACTAGTGCTCTCCACCAACAACACCACTGCTTTTCATCGCCACCGCCGCTTGTCGCATCCACAACCTCAAATCTGAGATCATTCACCGTCGTTGTTGCTAGAAAATGATGGTTTACAATTCACTAACCTTAGATCTGAGATCCTTCACCCTCTCTCTATCTGGTTGTAATAGTTCATGGTCTCTGTGTGTGTGTTACTCATTATTTATCTTCTCTCTCTCTCTCTCTCTCTCTCTCTCTCTCTCTCTATGTATCTATCTATCTCATTTCTTCATCTTCTTCTTCTTCTTCTTCTTATGATGCTTTGTTTTCGAACTCTATCTTCTTATTTCTCTTTCTTCTTCACATGATGCTCTGTTCTTTGAATAGTAAAATTGTACGTTGGTTCATAATGCATCCCTCTCATGTAAAACCATCCTCGCAGTGTGTTTCGAAGTAAAAATTTACTATGATTCAAAGTAAAAATTTATATCATTAAGTAGATCAGTATATCGTTAACTAGAGTAAAATTTTTCTGTTACAAATAACAGAGTGCATACTAAATGAATGAATCATAGTCAAATTTTACTTTTAAATCTATGAACAAACAAACAAACAAAAAATCTTGATTTTTCCTTCTCGCTTTCTCATTTTTCTCTCAAATTTGAGTTCATTTATCTCAAATATGAAGTTATTGATCTCAAATTCGAGTTCGTAGGTATCAAATTTGAGATGTTGGTGGTTTGATAGTAAAAATGGTGGTTGTCAGCCAACGATGATGATGAGCGACGCTAGCCGACGATGAAGATGGTGGACTTGGTGAAGAGAAAGAGAGAGAGAGTGTGTGTGTGCGTGCACGCTGTAAAAGAAAGAGACAGAAAGAGAGGGAATAATGGTTAGATAAAATATTCTAGTAAAAATTTTGTCTTTCATACAATAATTTATAATTATGAGGGGGTTTTGAAAGTATTACTTTTTTATTTTTATTTTTTTGTCATGTTGACAACAAAAAGAAGTTAAGAGGAATTTATTGCCAAATTTCTCTTCAACTTAAGGGCGTTAGACATTGAATTTTATTAATTAAAAAAAGGTAAATTATTATTATTTTTTCTAAATTTGAAAAAAATACAATATGTCTTGCCGTTTTAACATACTTATATTGATTTTCTTTTTAGTAATATTAAAAGCATTGAAACTAATGCAGTAAAAATATAAATATAAACAAAACACAGTTATTTGGCCTAGTAGTTACCATTTGAATTTGGATTAACTCATATTCAATTTCCAATCTATCCAAATTATTGACTAATACTAATTAGCCAGGTAAAGACGAGGTCCATCGTGGATTGGTGAGTACTCGCCTTTGGTTCTATTGAATAACATAATAGAGAGCCACATTCCTTATTTTCAATGTCTGTTAGTCATATTTTTGGCTAAAAAGAACTCACTACATATAGCATTTTTTAATTATTGTTGTTTCAAATCATATCATAAAGATTAATTTTTGGTGTAATCTACAAATTCAAAGTGGATGTTGAATTCCGAACCTCACATAATTTCAAGTCATGAAAGTCTATAAACTTTGACATTTTAAACAATGTCAAAAAATTCACATTCAACAAATGTGGATTGCTCACAATTTTCAGTCATATTTGGCTTAAAATCATGCTCTAAAGTGAATCTTCACCATCATTTTGTGATGAATTTTTAATATTATTTTAGATAAGGGTTTTTTTTTTTAATTTCATTTTAGCCACTAATGACTTGTGAAAACTCTTCAAAGTCATTTTTTCTTTATGACTTGATTCTCTAAAAACAAGTATATTAACCCCCCGAGTCACATACTTTGACTCTTCATAAATAATTGGCTCTTTAAAAATAAGTGTATCAACCTTACGAGCTGCATACATTGACACTTCATAAATAATTGGCTCTTTAAAAATAGATGTATTAATCTTCCAAGTCACATTATTTTCATAGTTTAATTTTCTATTGGCCATTATGCCTTTTAATTTCTGTTCCCAATCTCGAATTTCTTCATCAATTAAGTACATTTGGCGACCAAGTTGATGAATTTTTTCATCAAAGTAATTCGGATTTCTTCGCATCAAATAATATAGAGATGATGAAATTATTTGAAATCTTTACCCATAAAGAGAAATAATTTCTTTTTCTAGGGCCAAAGTTTCACTCCTGCGCCAATAAATTTTATCCTTACAACACCGAATCATTCTTTCCATATCATTTATCATGCCATTATGTTGGCAATAAGTGATAGAACAACTGTCATAACACTGACAACTTGTAGACATGAAATATGAGACATTCCACTGATAATTTGTATCATGAGAACACTGACACTCCAATGGTGATTTGCATCCATGGATACACAAGATGCAAACATGCCACTTGAAGGCATGACATCATATGCATCAATTTGCTTCTTTATTGCCATAACTTCAAATTAGATTGGTTCCACTGGCCTACCAAATTATATTATTAAATTTTTGATTTGGACAAAATCGACAAAGAAAAATCAACAGAAAAATCAAAACATTCGCAAAACAAAGAAAAAGACCAAGTTTTGTGGTTCTGTTCTATGCCTTGAATGGTTAAAGAACTTCTTTAGAGTGAATACTAAGACAAACAAACTGAAATTAGAATTAAAATACTAAAAAAATATTTACTGATTACAAGAAACAAAAAAACAAGAATTCTAATATAAGCTACTAAATTACTAGATGTCCTAAATAGAATAAACTACTCCCAAAGTAGAAATCAACTCCTACTTGAACTAGTCTAGATAGAGCTAGTGTTGTTGTTGTTGATTCCATTTTTTTTTCTCTTGCAACCTATTAGCCTTTGTTCAGCCAATTTTCTTTTCAAGCACCTTTCTTCAAGCACCACGTTACTACTCTCTCAACATCATGGAACGTTCAACAATCACTAACCTGGGGGTGTAAATCTAGCCCAGCCCAACATGGCTCATGTCGAGCCTCGCGAGCTCTCGCAAAAATTTGGGTCAAGCCGAGCCACGGGCCAAAAAATTAGGCCCAGCCATAAGCCCAAGGGTATTTGGGCCTCATGCCAGCTCGGTGGGCCTGGGCTTCGGCCGGACTGAGCATTTTTTTAATTTTATCTACCAAAATTTTATTATTTTCCACTAAAAAAGACATTAGGCCTCAAGCGGGCCGATCTTTGAGTGGCCCTTAAGTAGGCCGATGGGATGGGCCGAGCTTCAAAATGATGGGCCTAGGCCCAAACAAGCCTAAACAGACTGGGCCCACCCAGGACCGGAGGCAGGTTTCGGGCCAACCACTGTCTGCAGGCCATTTTTACACTCCTACACTAACCCACATCTTTCTCCTTCCATCTTGCCTTGACCACTTCCATCCTCCACAATAATAATAATAATATAAATGATAAAGACAATAATACTACTAATAAATGTAGTCAAGTTTACTGTTTAAATATGGTTTATAGTCTAAATTGACAAATTATAATCGACAAGTCACAATTAACTAAATCGAATTTGGCCATAATTGACAGGACACAAGCGATAAAAAAAATATTTATCGTATCATCTACTTCAAAATAATATAACATAATATAAAAATTTTAATTAAATATTGGGTAAAATCTATTTTACCCCCTTGTAATTTAACCCAATAGTGTTTGACCCTCCTACCATTCAAAAATTGCCAGAAAAGCCCATGTGATTTTGGACTAAAATGCAACACTAACTTCGTTAGCGACGAGTGCAAAATGACAATTGTACCCCTCTATCATATATATATATATATGAATATTCTCTAGTGCAAAGGGACATATTAACTAATTAAAAATCACTTATTAAACTAAATAGGAGGATTTGGTGATAGATCCCTCAGTGTCTAATTTGTCCTTCAAAAGGACAATAATTATATAAATCCTTTCAAAACTCCCTAATATTTTAGAACTTGTTTTTTTTTTTTTCTATAATACCCTCATATATGTGTGTGTGTGTGTGTGTGTGTCTATATTACATTGTAGTCACTCTCACTCATCTCAATCTCTCTTCTCTTTGTCTCACTCTTATCACTATTGCTATCCATCCATGCCATTACCGCTCTCCACTGGTGCCACCGCCGCTCACCATGGAACTCTCTCTCTCTATCATCTTCATCGCCACCGTAACTCGTTCCATCTACCACCTTAGATCTGAGATCATTCACAGTCATCGTCACCGAAAAATGACGATTCCCGATTGGTCACAAACCTGAGATGTGAGATCCTTAACTCTCTTTCTCTCTCTCTAGAACCATCAGGTAAGATCCTTCACTCACTTTCTCTCTCTCTAGTTCTGATGGTTAAGGTTCTCTCTCTCTCTCTCTCTCTCTCTCTCTCTCTCCTCCTCCTCCTCCTCCTCCTCCTCCTCCTTCTTCTTCTTCTCATAATCGTCCGTTTTCGAATTCTATTTCTCCTTCTTTTTCTCATGCTGCTCTGTTCTTCAAACAACAAAATTTTACTCTAGTTCGTGATACATCACTCTTTTGTGATGCCATCCTCGTAGCTTGTTCAGAGTAAAATTTTACTTTGTAATATAAAAATAAAAAAGTAAAATTTCACTCTAAATTAGAGTAAAATTTATTATGATTCCAAGTAAAATTTCATTGTCATTAAGCAGATTAACATGTTATTAACCAGAGCGAAATTTTACTGTTACAAAAAATAGAGTAGATGCTAAATGAGCGAACCAGAGTCAAATTTTATTTTTAGATCTATGAGCAAAAAAGCTCTTAATTTTTCATTACAATATCTCAATTTATTTATTTATTTATTTATCAAATCTAAGTTTTTTTTTTTTTTTATCTCAAATCTATAAGGATGAGCAACGCCGGTAGACGATGAAGATGGTAGGGATGATAAACAACCATCGAGTTGGTGAAGAGAGAGAGAGAGTGTGTGTGTGTTATAAAAGAAAGAGAAGAAAGAGAGAATATAATTGTTAAATAAAATATTCAAATAACAAATTTTGTCCTTCTTGCAGGACTTTATAATTATGAGAGGGTTTTGAAAGTACTAATTTTATTTTATTTTATTTTTATTTTTTGTCCTTGTAACAAGAAAAGGAAGTTAGAAGGGATTTATGGCCAAATTTTCCATACTCTCTTAATTTCATAACCTAATTTATTTAACTTAGTTTACTCCAATGTAATCACATTTTTTATTATATATATATATATATATATATATGTATATGTATATATATATTCATATATAGTGAATCGATATCCATATCCACCATTAACATCCAAATCCAAGAAAAGAAAGCACCAAAATCTTACATTACTTGGTTGATTATTTCATTGATTGATTGTTTTTTCTAACGTTAGATGTATAATGTGATGATCTTGATGATGATCCAAGAAGGGAGTGACAGAGAAAAGAATAGACAATCCTTCATAGAAAGTACGGACAGATTCAGTAGGTATACAAAAAGGAATTAATAATACCATTAGGTTCACAATCAATGTAATTAACAATGGCCTCAAAAGTCTATACAATGTTTCCTTTGCCAAATACATTATTAAAGCTCTGCTAAATTGATTTCAATGGTGAAAAGTGGAAAAGTCACAAATAAACGGATGGAGTGGATAAATTATTTTGCCGAGAATGTCGTTTTTTCCTCGAGTGCTATTTTTTTTTTAATTTTTTTTTTTATATCGAAGCTCTTTGAGATAAAGCATATCTTCCATGCTAGTGGGCTCTCAAACATGGAGACCACACTTACGGAGGCATGAGGCGAGTGTAAGAGGGAAACCAGGGTGAGACCAAACAGTGCGTAGGCTCAGCAGAACACTTAATAGACTTCATCATCTCAATCTTGGGTTACGACCACTATCGGAATCAGGAATTTAACCTATTAATTATAATCCCAAAATATTTTCTTCTTCAATCAATAACAACAACATAAAATAAATTTTTGAACTAATATTAAACATAAAAAATTAATATTCATTGTAAAAAAATTTTAATTTTAAACTTTTGCAATTGATCCCGACGAGTTTTCATCTTTTGAAAGCTTTCCATGATAGTATCATTGTCAATGCCATCAAACATACCTCTCTAAATGTAGACAACCAAGTTATCATTCATCCAGTCATCACTCATTCGGTTTCGCAATCGATTCTTCACAATATTCATAGCTGAAAATACCCTCTCAACAGTGGCAATTGCAACATGTAAGATTAATGCTAAAGTCAAGAGCAAATACACCAATGGGTATTATAGCGATTCTAATTTAGACCCGACCCATCTTGTATTCTGGACTAGGGTTTTGTGGTTTCGTATTGTTGTTTATGTCTTCTCTCATGCGTCAATGAATTTGGCTTTTGGATTGCAGTGATTGTGTTTGGAATAGGTTGGCTGCTTGATTTTCAAACTTTTGTTGCTCAGAATTTTTCTCCTCCACTCGAGCGTCACTTCTTGCGCTCGAGCGGGCTTTGTGAACTCTCAGTACTTTTGCAGGTTTGCAAAACTACTAGGAGAGTGTTTTTTACACTCGAGAGGTGCTTTCTGCGCTCGAGCGGCCCTTTTTGCACTCGAGCATTGGTTTACTGTCTGCAAAACTCCTAGAAGTGTGTATTCTGCGCTCGAGCGGAACAACTTATTTTGTCTGGGCATTCGAGTGTCATTTCTCATGCTCGAGTGGACTGTGCATATATCGGTTCATGATCAGGTCATTTCTCCTCACTTTTTCATTCCTCTCTCTCTTTAAAACATTTCAAAACCCTAGATCTAGAGCTTCTCTCTCTAAAACTCATTCTCTCTCTACGTTTTCACCTAGATTTAGTGGTTTCTCTACTTGTGTGCCTTTATTAAAAAGATACAGCTCACATAGAGCTTCATTTTCATCCGAATAGAGTTGGGTTTCGGCTTCATTCAAGTTTCATCTTTGCCTTGCTCATCTTCTATCTTTGAGGTAAGGCTTTTCTATACTCCTGTATGACTCTTAACTTAGTTATTTGTTTTGTATAAACACTATTGTGAATTTGGAGGATTTTGAACAAATCTAGGATTTTGGTTTAAAATCAAAAGAGGGGTTTACAAATTGATGTATTGAAATGGGTATGGGAGTGAATATGAGGTTGTGTCGTAGTAAAATGGTTGATTTCGATACTTAGGTTGGATTTTGGAAGAAAGAGGAGTTTGCCCTAAAATCTTAAACATTTGTTTTGTACAAATAAATGGAATTGGTATTGAAAATGTGAAATTGGATGGATTTTTATATAAATGGTAGAGTTGGATATGTATTACCTCTCACCTATGAAAATTTGGATAGTTTATTTGTCTTGGAGATTGTATATCTGTTTAGAAATATATGTTTTGGGCTATCGGTGGAGGATAGCTATGATTGTTGTAGAATTTACATGAGGATTTGGCGAATTGAAACTAATCTCTCATCTATTGTCATTGAATATGACTATGTCTTTAATACATTGTAAATGTATGATATTTGGGAGAAGAAATGGGATGTACTCCATGTGTGGGAGAAAAAAAGAGACGTACTCCATTGAATTAAGTTGGCCTGTGTGTCTAGAGTGAAAGTCCCAAAAACCGCACGTATACATGGGTGCCAATTCCTGCGGCCGAAATATCTGTAAAATGGCAAATAAAAGTGGTTGTATGATGGTTGCACTGGTTAGAGACCTATTAAGTTGTATTCTCAGTTTGACTGTCTAAATGAAATGGAACTAATTTCCTGATTTGGAATATAAGTTGGTACTGCATGGTTTGCAAAAGAGTTATGAAACAGTTTATCAATGGCATTGTATATGTATATTACCCTTATATCTTTGTTAAGTTTCATATGTTGCATTGGATTATTTCTACTAAGCTTTGGCTCACCCTATTTGGGGAAACCATTTTCAGGTGCTAGTGATATGTCTCCACCAAGGACTTAGTTTGGGAGGACTGTGGAGCTAAAGACTCAATTTTGTTATTTTGTATTTACTTTTGTATAAGCCTAGGGCTTTGTTTGTATTGAGCTTAAGACTCACTTTTGTCGTGACCAAGCCTTGACTTGGAAAGATGTAAGCCTTTAGGGCATATGATTATCTGTTTTTTTATTTATTTATTTCCTCTTTATTGTTTTGTAACACATGCTGTAGATTCAGGATGTACTATTTATGAATGTATATCGCATATGTTACCTCTCTTGTACAGTTGTATCTTATATAATGAAAGGATATCGTATTCCAATTTATGTTATTATTTAATTATCGTTATGGTTGGTTTATTATAATTATTTTCGAGGCGTTACATATATACTTTATCTCTTCTAGTCTCCACTATATTCTTAGCAAGATCAACAATTCCATTCAACCTTGAAAACTCACTACTAGATTGCATGTCGATAATATACGTATGAAGTTGATCATTAAGTACTACGAGCTCCACTGGAGTAAATTCTTTAGGATAAAATTCAGCAAGATGAATTAACTTCTTCTTCTCAAAACTTGAGAAAGAGTTAGATGGATCCAAACATACCACACAAAGTAAAATTTCTAATTTTAACACAATTATAAGAAACCAAAATCCCTAATTTAAATATTAATCACAACAAATTAAAATTTCTAATTTTAACACAAATTATAACAAATCAAAATCCCTAATTTAAATATTAATCACTATAAATTAATATTTTTAATTTTAGCACAAATCAAATCCCGAATTTTAACACAAATAACAACAAACCAAAATCACTAATTTTAATATAAATCACCACCAATTAAGATTCATAATTTTAGCATATCAAAATCTCTTATTTTAACATAAATAATAAAAAAAATTAATTTTTTTTTACAAATCAAAACTTAGCAGATAACTACAAATTAATACTCATAATATTTATTTAAAAGTAAAAAATAATAAATAAAGTTACCTGTAAACATTGAAGAGAAGACACCAAAGTTGCAGTGTGGTCCCAAATCTGTATTGGGGATGTTTGTTTGGGCTTTTTTGAGCTAACTTATAACTTTTAGCTTTAGAAAAGTTATTTTGGACTGTTTGATTAAACTTATTTCAAATAGTTTCTGATTCTAACAACTTATTTTAACTCAAAAAAGTTGATTCTGAGAAGCTGCTCACCCCTTACTTCTGATTATCAGCTTCTGTTGTGGACATGTTAATTTACGGTTATACTCTTAGATTTTTTTATTTTTTATTTTTTTAAAAATAGAAAAAGACCCAAATGGACTATAGATTATTATTATTATTATATGAGAAATGTAAACAAGTAATGAATAACATAAAATAAAAGTTAATTGAAGAAGTTACTTCACAGCTTATTTAACAAACGCTACTCAGCGACTTAAAGTTATAATCCAACAGCTACATCAAACAGATTAACAACTTCTGATTAAAGTCATAATCTATAATCTGTTAAGCTATAATCCATAATCGGTTTTAACAGCTACACCAAACGGGGCCATTGTGTGATCTAAATTTGGTGAATTGCTACAAAGCAACAAAGGGAGACAAAGAAGACAAAGAAAATATGGAGACACTTAACAAGTAATGTAAATAAATAAAGAATTTCATACACTCTTAGGGTTTTAAAGGTCCTGCCACCTGCCATTGAAAGCACTGCCCAACAAACTTTTTTTTTAAGATTGCCTAGAAAAGTTTTAGATTATTTCCGTAGTTGGGGTTGTGTGTATTCACCCAAAAAAAAATTATGTGTGTCAGTGTTTGGTTGGGATTTGGACTCAAAAAATAAAACAACAACAACAACAATGTGGGTAAGCTGGGTTGTGTGTGGGTGAGCTGGGTTGTGTGTCAGTGTGTTTGATTGGAATTAGGAGTGTTGTGAGTCTCTAACTGTGTAAGGTTACATAATTGTGTGTGTCAATGAATGAACAAAAAAAAAATTAATTGAAAAGTTAAGAGGGACATGTGATTAAATTATAAAACATCAAATAAATCCATATTTGATAAGTTACATAGCGGAGCATGAAACAGAAATACATATCATATAATGTATTGAAAGACAAGGAATCAAACAAAATTCTGTGTAATACCACAATGTCCTTAAAACAGATTAGCTGACTCACCGTGGGTGCTGGAAAAACATCGACTTTTATCTCCCAAGATAAGATGGTTTAGACCAGCTAACGTAGAAGCACCTTCTGTTAGCTTTGGCAAACTAACAATGGCAGCAGTCTCTCTCATAGGAAGAACGTATTATAGGAGAAGCAAATTGACTGATATATTCTGGAAGCAAAAAATCTTTTCAAAACCAAGGGAGATGGGTCTCCTTTTATACACCAAGGAGGAGAGAAGAGGAGCCTCCAGCCATGAAGGGTAACCACTAATACCCATGAAGGCTGGCAACTAATAGTCATTACTCCCGTAAAAACTGCTGGAGTAATGGACCAAAACTGATAGGAAAATATTTGATATTTATTTTCCTGTATACACAAGTGTGTATATCTATAGCAGACTTGGCCCAAAAAGATTAGGTTGGTGGACCACCAATCCCGCCCAAATCTAACCCATTCTAGCAAGCCTCAAGCCTAATCCCAAGCCCAAGATCCAAGATCTACGACCCACGACCTATGGATCACGGACCACGGACTCGGACTCGGACTCGGGGCGGGCAGCGTGCGCGCGTGGCAATTTTGCCATAACCAACTTGGACCATAGTTTTGGCCCAAGCCTATCCTTGAAGCATCCATGCCTCCCTTCCTTTGGAAAATTTGGATGCCCTAAAGGGCTCATACCCTAATCAAAATCTTGAGGTTTAAATACCTATCAAAGCTTTCCTCTACAATTAATGTGGGATTGGTAGTTATACACAATTCTCAATACCTCATTCATGAGGCTATCTTTATGAGACAATTTCTCATTCAATTCTCAATGGTTTTTGGTCATTCTTTTTGTGGTGTAGAGACCTTATTACAAAGAATCTAGACCCATTTAATCCCACCTCAACCAATGGTTGGGACCTACTTTAATTTCACATTAAAGTTAGCAAAGAATTATTTTTTCCAACAATCCCCCACATGCATAAAAATTGACCAAATAAATAAAACAGACAACGTTTATAACAAAGACTAGGAGAAAGAGCACACAAACTAACCCTGCATCAGAAAAGGTAGTTATTGGCCTTAAACCATTCATAGTGAAAGTTTATCAGATTTACTAGCTGACTAGTGAACGTGATGTCTTAAATTGTTGTGCCGTTTGTGTAAATTGAGACAATAGACCTCATACAGAATTTAGTCCAACCATTGTTCTTGTTCTCACTTGTGTGTCCGATATGGCCCTGGAACACTAGCCTGGTTCAGTGAGTGGCTTTAAAGAATTCGGCCGTACCAATTCTTAAAGAAACGGCCCCACTTCACAGTCACATAGGTGACCTATATAAGGTATCTCAATATACCACGGTTGACTATTCATATCACATAGGTCATTAAAAGCATAAGCTTAACCTTCCACCCCCACCAGGTATCACTGTACAAAAGAATGGGCAAGTGGATTTACCTTTTCAGTGACTCACCTGTTACACGAAATTAGGTTGTCCCTTTGAACCTAGATCTTGGGATCTCCAATCAACTAGGTTGGATTTTCCGTTCTGGTAACATTACTAAAGGCCTTAACCCCATTCCTCTTGATGACGTTTCTACTAACTTTTGAGTTAACTCTTTGGTTAGCGGATCCGCAATGTTGTTCTTAGACTTCACATAGTCTAAAGAGACAACTCCATTAGAGAGTAGTTGTCGTATGGAATTATGTCTACGACGGATATGTCTAGACTTTCCATTATATATATAACTTTGTACCCATCCAATCACCGTTTGGCTATCACAATGAATACGTATAGTAGGCATAGGTTTCAGCCAACGTGCAATATCCTCAATGAATTGGCGAAGCCATTCAGCTTCTTCAGTTGCTTTATCCAAAGCAATAAACTCAGATTCCATCGTTAATCTCGATATACACGTTTGCTTAGAAGATTTCCAAGACACGACTGCCCCTCTAAGGGTATACACATAACCACTACTGGATTTAGAGTCATTCATATCAGATATCCAATTAACGTCACTATACCCCTCTAGTACTGCTGGGTATCTAGTATAATGCATCCCATAATCCCGAGTGTAGCGTAGATAACCTAACACCCGCGTAATGCCTCCCCAATGAGTGGCATTCGAATTACTCGTATATCTACTAAGCTTGCTAACAGAGTAGGCTATATCAGGCTTTGTACAACTCATTAGATACATCAAACTTCCAATGACTCGAGAATATTCTAGCTGAGAGACACTCTCACCATTATTCTTGGTCAAATGTAGACTCACGTCTATCAGTGTCCTAGACACACTTGTATTTGATTTTCCAAATTTCTTAAGTATCTTCTCAACATAATGAGACTGAGAAAGTACAATACCACTAGATGTTCTGGTAATCTTAATACCTAGAATGACATCTGCAAGGCCCATATCTTTCATGTCAAACTTAGAGTTTAACAATTCCTTGGTAGTTCAAACCATTTCATCATTACTACCAACAATGAGTATGTCGTCTACGTATAGACACAAAATGACATAACCTCTATCAGTGTCTTTAACAGATACGCACTTGTCACACTCATTGATTCTAAACCCATTTGACAACATAGCGTCGTCAAACTTCTCATGTGATTGCTTAGGTGCTTGTTTCAAACCATATAATGATTTGACAAGCTTACAGACTTTCTTATTTTTCCCTGGAGCTGAAAACCCCTCGGGTTGTTCCATGTAGATTTTTTCATTTAAACCTCCATTTAAGAAAGCTATCTTTACATCCATCTGATGTGTCTCTAGACCACGTAAAGTGGCTATCGCAATCACCATGCGAATAGATGTAATCCTTGTCACAGGTGAATACGTATCAAAGTAATCCAGGCCTCCTCGATGCTTGTATCCTTTGATAACTAGTCTAGCTTTATATTTATTAATTGATCCATCAGCCTTCATCTTTCTTCTAAAGATCCACTTACTCTCCAAGGCCTTACTACCTAGGGGTAGATCAACCAACTCCCAAGTATGGTTCTATAAGATGGAGTCAATTTCACTTTTAATAGCTTCTTTCCATAAGAGACTTTCTGGTAAAGTCACAGCTTCATGGAAAGTTCGAGGTTCTCCCTCTAACATATAAGTCAAGAAGTCCGAGCCAAAGGACTTAGCAGTCCTAGCCCTCTTACTCCTTTTTGGTTCATCTACTTCCTCATCTTGATCATCTCCTCGGGTTCGGCAAAGAAATATGTCTTCAAAGAAAGACGCATTCCTTGAGTCCATTATGGTATTCTTGTGGATATTTGAAATATCAGACTTGTGCACAAAAAATCTATATGCACTACTATTATGTGCATAACTAATGAATACACAATCCACGATTTTTGGACCTATCCTAACCCACTTGGGTGTAGGTACAACCACTTTTGCAAGACACCCCGACATTCGTAGGAAAGTATAAGAAGGCTTACGGCCTTTCTATAATTCATATGGAGTCTTGTCTATTTTCTTACGAAGGATTCTATTTAGAATGTAATTCGCGGAGAGAATTGCTTTCCCCCACAAGTTCTGTGACAATCCAAAACTTATCAACAGTGCATTCATCATCTCCTTTACCGTTCTATTATTCCACTCAGCAATCCCATTTGATTGAGGAGAATAAGGCGTTGTGGTTTGATGGATAATCCCGAATTGAGCACAAATCTCAATAAATGGTGATTCATACTCACCACCACGATCACTTCTTAAAGCCTTAATCTTGCGGCCTAATTGATTCTCAACTTCATTCTTATAAAGAACAAACTTGTCAACAGCATCATCTTTGCTTTTAAGCAAATACACGTAACAATACTTAGTGCAATCATCAACAAAAGTGATGAAGTATTTATTGTCACCACGTGATTATATAAACTTTAAGTCACACATCACTATGCACTAAGTCCAACGGCTCTGAACTTCTTTCAATTGAATGAAACGAAGATCTTGTCAACTTCGCTTCAACACAAGTTTCACACTTGTGTTTCAGATTAATCTTAAAAGAGGGTATGTGATCTAACTTGATTAATCTATGTAAAGATTCAAAGTTCACATGTCCTAGTCTACCATGCCACAAATTGGAAGACTCAAGTATGTAAGCAAAAGAAGATGCATCTTTATTCATCTTTGGGATAACAGTCATTACATTGAGTTTCAACATACCCTCTAACATATAACCCCTATCCACATACACTCCGCTCTTGGTCAGAACGACCTCGTCAGACTCAAAGACCATGCAAAAACCATGTTTGCTGAGAAGAGACCCTGAGGCAAGATTCTTACGAATGTTCAGAATATAAAGGACTTTGTTCAAGGTTAGCTCATTTCCTGAGGTCAACTTCAAGACCATCTTTCCTTTCTCCTCAACAATTGAGATAGCAGAGTTTCCCATAAACAACTTCTTATTGTTTGTGACTGGCTCAAAATTTGTAAACAGCTTCTTCTCAGAACAAATGTGGCGTGTAGCCCCAGTATCAATCCACTATTCTCTTGGGTTTGAACCCACCATATTCACCTTAGAGACAACGGCAAACAAGTGCATGTCATCCTCATCATGGGAGTGCTCTTGCATATCTTCCATGTGAGCACGAGGTTTGGTTTTATATGGCTTCTTCTGCTTGCAACAGTCACTAGCCCGATGGCCCTCGCTACCACAGTTGTAACACTTCCCAAAGAACCGATAACAAGGTTCTTGTGGCTTGTATGCCGGCTTCTTAGCAATACCACCCCTTGGCCTCAGTTTTGAGCCCTTATTTACAGGAGGCTTCTTCCTCATCCCAGAAGATTTGCCATGCTCAATGACATTGGCCTTTATAGAGGAGGTACTTCCTCATTTCTTTCTATTATCTTCCTCAATTCGAAGTCGGACAACCAGCTCTTCAATTGACATTTCCTTGTGCTTGTGCTTCAAGTAGTTATTGAAGTCCTTCCAACCATTGGGAAGTTTCTCAATGATCACAGTAACTTGGAATGACTCGTTCAACGACATCCCCTCAGCATGAATTTCATGCAAGATCACTTGGAACTCTTGGACTTAGCTTATCATAGTTTTTGAATATATCATTTTAAAGTCCAGGAACCGGCCAAGGACAAATTTCTTTGCTCAGGCGTCCTTAGTCCTGTATTTCTTGTCCAGAGATTCCCATAAATCCTTTGCTAAGCTCTTGGCACAAAACACACTGTAAAGTGAATCTGCCAAGCTGTTGAACACATAGTTTCGGCAAAGATAGTCTGTCTGCTTCCATGTGTCAAGTGCCATGACTTTCTGCCTATTTGGCTCATTCTTTGCCACAGATGGAGGATTCTCGCTCAAAACCTTTGCAAGGTTCAGCATGGTCGAGTAGAACAACATCGTTTGTTGCCATCTCTTGAAGTTCACCCCAACAAATTTCTCTGGGCGCTCATGGTGACTGAGCGGTCCTCCCAGAACAACCGAAGTAACACCAGGGTTGACCACAAAGGTCACAGTTAGGGTTGGCAAGTCAGTTGTCCCGGGGTTCAGATCCCCACCAACATTAGCAGTGGCAGCATCATTGGTGTCAGTTGCCATTTTTGAAAAATACAACAGAATTTCACTTTCTGTGTTTCCAGAAATTAAACTTAACCTCAGAAAATCTCAAAGTTGGAAATTTAATTCAAAACTAGTCTCACCACTTAATCCAGAATCAAACATGGTCAAGAATGTTCTCAGGAAGACAGGAGAAGTCATATCGGTCCCACTTACAACTCAGTTAACCTTTTGACAAAACTTTCAAGAGCATATTGACTCCTAGTCCGCGATAAACAATTTTAACAATTAAATTTTCCAAGGAATAAACTAGGTTAAAGCAAACCAATTCCAAACTTACAAGCAAAAATAAAATTACTAACAATTACAAGCAATATAAAATTGCTACAACAATACAAGCATGTAAAATGCTTTAAAATGCCAAGCAAACAACCGTGCTTTAAAAATTGGCAAGTAACCACTACTAAACCTCAAGCAAAAAATGCTTTAAAAAAAATAGCAGAAAACACAACAAAATACAAACAAATAATTTAAGCAAAAGGTAAATATAATAAATTAATTGAAATCATCTAGCCAATTATTGAATAATAAAACCAAAGAATTAAATTGCTAGATAAATTACCAAAACAAAATACAATTTGTAACTTCACAACTAAATTAAAACTTTAAAAAATATTGAATAGGCAAGAGTTACAAAATAAACCTTTTAACACATTAAATATGCAAATAAATCTGGAAAAGTTACACAAATTTGATAACTCCAAAACCTTAAACTACAAACTTAATAGGCTAGAGTTACATAGAATTTAAATCACAATAAACATGTAAATGAATTAAATTAATATGCAAGAGTTACATATGAATTTAAATCACTATAAACATGTAAGTAAATTAAATTAATATGTAAGAGTTACACATGAATTTAAACAAACAAAAACCATGCAATACACATGTGAACGTTTCTAGCAATTAACATGGAAATCATTTCAGAAATAATATCATGTAAATAATTCTAGAACCATAAACTAAATTTTAGAAACTATGCACGTGTATTATACTAGAAAAATAGAACATATTTAGCATGTTACTTTCACAAAAAAAAAAAAAATAACCATTTATTAATAAGCACTGTACATCATAAGAATTATATAATGTAGAAGCAGATACATCCTAACAGTATACATATGGAACAGTGGCTAATTAGGGAAAACCAGTAACATGCACTTTATATTAAATTGATATTTCAATCATGACTATGATAGGATTTCTGAGCAACTTTACTATTATTTATTTATTTTTATTTTTATTTTCCTAAGCATGCTTGTAGAAACAGTAGGCTTTAATAAATAAACCACATTGAATTTGTAAGCACAATCAGTAATTAAATAGTCAAGTTGGTGATTAAAACACAAAATAGCGGGAAAACACCCAGAAACAGTTTTACAATTAGTCACTAGCATGCAATTGTAGTCTATAGTAATTTTTACCATTTTTTTTTTTTTTAAATTTTCATGACCAGTAGCAAACAATATATAAACTACAGATTTTAATCATGAATTCCATTTGTACAATTTCAAGGGAAATATAATAATATGTTTTAAGTTTGTTGTTAAAATTGTGTAATTAAACAAGATAAATAGATCCATGATTTGATAAATTAAATTATAGAATAAATCCATATTTGATAAGTTATATAGCGGAGCATGAAACAGAAATACATATCATATAATATATTGAAAGACGAGGAATCAAACCAAATTCTATGTAATACCACAGTGTCTTTAAAACAGATTAGCTGCCTCACCGTGGGTGCTGGAGGAACGTCAACTTCTGTCTCCCAGGATAAGATGGTTTAAACCAGCTAATGCAGAAGCACGTTTTATTGCAAATTGACAATGACAACACTCCCTCATACAGGAATAATATTTTGTAAGTGAAGCAAACTGACTAATACATTCTGGAAGCAAAAAATCTTTTTAAAACCAAGAGAGATGGGTCTCTTTTTATACACCATGGAGGAAAGATGAGGAGCCTCCAGCCATGACGGCTAGCCACTAATGCCCATGAAGGCTGGCAACTAATAGCCATTACTCCTGCAAAAAGTACAAGAGTAATGGACAAAAATTGATGAGGAAAATATATGATATTTATTTTTCTGTATATACAAAAGTGTATATCTGTAGCAGACTTGGCCCAAAAAGATTAGGTTGGTGGACCACCAACCCGGCCCAACCCAAACCTAACCCATTCCTCAAGCCTCATGCCCAAGCCCAAGATCCATGACCCATAGATCACGGACCCGGCTCAGTCCTGGAGGGTGGGTGGCGCACACGTGCGTGCATGTGGCAATTTTGCCATAACCAACTTTGACCATAGTCTTGACCCAAGCCCATCCTCGAAGCATCCATGCCTCATTTCCTTCGGAAAATTTGAATGCCCCAAAGGGCTCATATCCTTATCAAAATCTTGAGGTTTAAATACCCATCAAAGCTTTCCTCTACAATCAATGTGGGATTGGTAGTTATACACAATTCCCAATACCTTATTCATGAGGCTATCTTAATGAGACAATTTCTCATTCAATTCTCAATAGTTTTTTGTTATTCTTTTTGTGATGTAAAGACTTTGTTATAAAGAATTTAGACCCATTTAATCCCACCTCAATCAATGGTTGGGACCTACTTTAATTTCACATTAAAGTCATCAAAAAACAATTTTCCCCAACAAACAGTAGGGGTAAAATGCAAAATGTTCAAAACTATAAGGGGTCTTTGTTTATTTTTGAACGATAGAGGATAAAGTATTCCAGCGTCAAGCTGCAAAAGAGTAAATTGAATATTACCCTTAAATATTTAAAATGATGTTTGAATTGAATTTTGAGTGATTTACAATGAGTCGAGCTTTTGTTCGAATTTATTCTATGTCACTTTGAAAAGATGTATGTTATCATAATTTATAATGCCCTCGTTTGGCATGTTAGTTTTAGGGGTTAAAAGGGTAAAATAGTCACAAAAAAATAAAATATACTAAAAAGTTAATAAAACAAAATATCACATTCAAACCATAATCATTTCATTTTTTTCCTCTCACAAAAGTCAAAAAAGTCAAAAAGCCTAACCCAAACAATGCTTTTTAGCCCCATGCTAAAATAACCAAAAAGCTAACCCATATCTCAAATGAAGCCAGTGATATTTTTGTAAAATATTTATAAATTTATGAAAAAATTTATAATTTTAATTGTTAAAATTGATCATTGTAGACCGCCCGAACTCGCTCCGCGCGCCCCCCTTTCGAAGAGGGCGTAGATTTGGGTTCTAGCTACTACAGTTCGGACTCCTGTCACGGTTCTGAATCTAATCTCACAAAGTGCAATGCAAGACTGATAAATCACCAAAGAGTCCAAATCTAGCAAATCGTTTTGGAAAATCGATTTTAATCAAAAAGCGCCAAACATAGGCTGTTTTGCCAGATTTCAGAGTCACCACCTAAATATTTTGTTTTGGAAAATTTAGGAAACCCTGACTCGTGCCTAAGGCCATGGGTCCGTCATCACCAAAGTTGCTTCGGCTCGGGAACTTGGGTACGAGGGGGGAAGGTCATGAAATGAGCACCCCCACTCGCCCGATCAAAGGATCGGCCTCTACTAACCATCATATGTTGTTTTGAAAACACATGTGTTCTTGTTCTGATTTATTAGCAAACTTACTATGTGATGTGCACAGCATACAAGTATAGACTAAATCACTTGATTTGGAACAAAGCATCTCATGTTTGTTTGTGAAAATGGTTTGAAAGATGCTTCCCTCAAGTGGGCTAAAATGCGGATTTGCCACCCTTAAGTGGCCTTAAAACATGATTTGCCACAAACAAGTGGGCTTAAAACTCACATTTTCATGAATTGTTCCAATTCAAGTAATGAAGCCTTCATCCAAAGGCATTTAGACAATTAATCACTTAAGCGCATATCCTCATGGCAAGCCTGCTATCATGGCAATCACTTACACACATGCAAGGATGCTAAAGCGTAAACAGTCACAGTGTACTCCGAGCCAAAACAGAAAACTAGTTAGAAATCAATGCATGATCCTAGCTATATTAAGATGCCTAATGCAACTAAATATACTCGGCTATCTAAGATGGCATATGAATGCAACACTCGATAACATGCTTTGAAACACGTATTCAAGTAAGTATTGAAATTCAATGCAGTTTAAATGTTGCGCCGAGCCCGGTGCATGCAATACGAATGAATGATGCACGCATGCAAGCATAAGGATGCTAATTGAAATATGCCCTAAACTAACCATCAAAAGCTGATAAGTAAAAGGGAGAAATAAGTGGGGGTTGGAAGACATGCACACACACACGCACCCTTACTATAACATTTGCCCTTTCGGCGGAGGGTCCAGATAATAAGCTAACTAGCAATTAAGCTAATCATTACAACATAGTTGAATTGAAACTAGCTATGCTAAGCTAATTAGAATATTACAGAGATGAATCAAATTAGCTAAGTACATTAACTAATTAAGTGCAAAACCGACAAATTAAGTAGCTAAACAAAGCAGTTAAAAGGAGCCTCGGGGTGAGGAAAGCATGCATGCTCGGTTGCTTCCTCCTGAAAATCCATCGCTTTGCCACCGGTTGCCTCTATTTGCATTCGCCTTGATTCATGAACACCGAACCAATCTCCAGGTTGTCTTTGCTCCAGAACCAGAACAACTTTGAACCACCTTCAAGTTGGTGGGCTGTCGGCCACCAGGGGAAGCTGTAGGCCACTTAAAGTGGTCAGTCGACCACTTCCTATGGCCGGTTGGCTACTTGCTCTGGCCGGTCGGCCACTTGCTCCAGCACACTCCAATTTTGCTGCAAACAAAGTACAAAAGGGGCAAGGCAAGGCATTTCCCGGGTATGTGTGCGCAACCACCCTCCTTATCATTTCTCAAGCTTAAAGGAGTGTCGTACTCGACTCTCGGGCCACTAATCAAGCATCGCAATGCACGATGGCCGAGAAGCCAAGTTTGTATAAGTCAATGAATGCACAAATAGACTCGATGAGCCTCCACCCTATCATGCACGATCAAGGGGGACGGCGACCAAGAAGTGAGGCACGTTTCATCACTTTAAGTATGAAATGCCCCTCGTTTCTCATGTTTGGATTAACGTCCGATCCAAACACATGCAATGCAACTCAAACATGTTATCTTGGCATG
The DNA here is from genome assembly GCF_055761805.1 of Camellia sinensis. Lineage (NCBI taxonomy): Eukaryota > Viridiplantae > Streptophyta > Magnoliopsida > Ericales > Theaceae > Camellia > Camellia sinensis. The sequence continues at coordinate 106,414,418 of NC_138966.1, forward strand.
TTTTACTTTGATTCATTTTCTTTACTCATTTTAGATTACTGGTAAGTCCTTTAACCGGTTAAGTCCAAAAGTGAGAGTCTTCTAATTTTGAAAGAGGATTTAAGCCACAAGCACCTTGAGCATGGAAGAAGCTTCATGTCGTTGGTTAGTAGAAACCCTCAAGAGAAGGCTAAAACCATTAGGCATGAGCCTCAATTCCATGCTCAAACCAATAAAGGGCTTAAGACCACTTTCGAAGCGAATAAGAGAGTGAAATAATGGGATGTAATGGCACATATTCTAGCACTGAAATAGCATGCTAACGACACTAAATCATGTTGACAATGCACACAAGACATGTTTAGAGCTAAGAACACCAAAGCTAGTGAAGTGCATTACACTACAAGCATGCCATACAATGCTCAAATGATTAAACCAGCGCAAAACAGAGCCATAGCAGGCCAAAATAGTGTCTAAAATGAACTGAGAAGATAGCATGAAAAACAAGAAAATGATGTTCATGCATTGGCTCATAAACGAGGCATAAGGCTCAACTCTTAAAAGCACTTAAAGAGCGATATATATGAGTGTATGGTGGAAGTATATGCTCTGAAATCACATGAGAAATGATGCTAAGACATGCAAACATCACAAACAAAGCATGCTAGAGACCCTAAAACTCAAAGCTAGTTAAGGCACTTGCACTATAGCTTTGCAATACAATCCTCAAAGGCCTAAAACCTTTCAAAACAGTCCTAAGGCATGTCAAAACAAGGCCAAAAACATGCTTGAACATAGCCAACATATGCTAGAATAAAAGGCCAAAACACCAAGTAAGCTAGGCCAATGAGCATGGTTACACTACAAGTGTAAAAAGCAAATGAGGAATGCTCTAACCAACCAAAAACAAAGTTAAAGCATGTTAAATAATGGCCAAAAACATGCTGGAGAACAAGCCAACACATGCTAGAAAAACATGCTCAATAATTAGGCCAACAAGACAAGCAAGCAAGACAAGACGAGAGGGGACCACCCTCTCCTATTTGGGACTTCAAAACAAGTTTTCTCCTATTGAAATTGCTCTGGAATTCAGTGGTTTGAAGGCCAAGAAGAAGTTGTTTGAAAAGCTTGAAAGTTAGCTCAAAAGGCCTTATAAGCCAAAGAGCAAAAGGGAGGAAACACCCCCTAGCCAAACAAGGCTTAAACCACTATTTTAGAACCTCAAAATCAGAGTTTTTTATGGTTCAAAACCAGCCCCAAAATAGTCCAAAACAATGGAAAAAAGAGGGATAATGCAAGTGTGTAAAAACAAGCTTGAAATGGGGAAGTGCTTACCCTTGAAGCATAGCAGCAAAATGGCCAAAATTCTGAACTTAAACCAGCTTTGAGAGCTCAAAATAGGCTCTAAGGGATTCAGCCCAAAGATATACAACTTTGATGAAGGATGCCTAGGCAAAGGAGAGGTGTATCTTCAAGTGTATCTCTTGTATGCACACAAGGGCAAGAGAGAGAGCAAACTAGAGAGAAAGACTGAAATTTAGCTCTGAAATTTCTAGATAGAGAGGCTCCCAAAATTGCTTCTCTTGTTTTTTTTTTTCAAAATGATACATATTGCCTTCATACATAGCAATTCAAGAGCTTTTGGTCGAAAATATCTGAATTGGGACAGCTAGAGCTTGTGTGGAACAGTTGGAGGGAAAAGATCTGCAAATTCTGAGTTTTCTGGGCATTTCTGGCTGACCGGCCATCTTTTTGGCCGACCTGCTAGTTTGTTGGCCGACCAGTTACTAATGTTGGCCGACTGCAAATTCTGCTCTGCAGGTCCGACTTCAAATGGACATAACTCCTTCATGTAGACTCCTTTGTAGGTCATTCTTGTGTCTAAAATGAAGCCCCAGAAGTAAGATTTCCAATAGTGGTAGCCTCACATCAAAATTCCAAGTGTGCTTAGAGATATCCCTCTTTTAGTGAAGACTACTCATTTCCTGCTCAATCGGATTGATGCCTAACTTCAACCAACCATATCTCCCCCATCCGGACACGGCTTTACGAGATTCTTGAGTGTAAAATGAAACCCCGAAAGTCTTCTTTCCAACGGTGGTGGCCTCATAGCTGAAATCCAAGTGTACGAATGGATAGGCCTGATTTAGCAAGGGCTGCTCGACTCTCTCTTAACGGTTCATGCCCATCTTCTTCCCCAACTTGGTTTCTTCCCTCTTCTCCTCTTTTCTTCAACTCCAAGCCCCTAAACAAGGTGTTTTGAAATATTTTTCAAAGATTTCATCTCTCTTTCATTCATTTCCACTTTGTCCTTGCTTGGTTTACCGAAAAGCGCAACATTTAACGAATTGCAAGCGTCAGAACATCGTAGGAACTTTATTTCAAAAACATTTTCAAAGAGAGGGCCTTAAGGTCTAAAAACCATTCAAAATAGTTTTGGTCCAAAAAAGGGGTGTGAGGTTTGGATTTGACGCTCTCCTTGCCAAAGAAATCGACCCTTTGCATAGCATAGCCTGCATCACTAAGTAGGCAATCAGTAGTGCCCAAGTCTTATGGGCGGTCAAAAATGGGGTGTCTACAGTTGCCCTTCTTTGGCAGAGCTCAGAAGTCATGAAATGACTTGAGTGAATGTCAAAGCCCAAAGGTGACCGACTTTTGATAAGGCCGAAGACTTGGACAAACAAATAAAATACAAATAAGTAAATGGTTGCGCCCACAGGTTGCCTACGTATCCCTTTGCAGGGAATCAAACCAGCGTAGTTCAGGGGCATGATGCGAAATGATACACAATATAACAAAACAGTGTAAATGACATACAATGTAATGAAACAATGCAAATGATATGCAATGTAATTAGGATAATCAAACCACAAGCAGTGTAAAAACCACACAAATATCATAAAGAGATAGAGATGCAAAATCAAACTACGTTTAACATAGAAAAGGTGTCGGAATCCTCAAACCACAATTTTCTTAGTGGAGTAGACGTGTGCACAGGCAGAACTATGTGTTTCGCAGAAAGAATACAAGTAATTGAGTGGGATGATATAAGCGAGGAATGATCTGCTGAGGAAAGATCGTGATCCTACATGCTGAATACAACGAAACAAAATGCGATGCAATGGATGAAGTGAATAAGGCACGCGGCCAAACCATATCTTGCCTAGAAAAGGCATGAATACAAAACAGACCATATCTAACACAGAAAAGGTGCCAACACCCTCAGACCACAATTCTCTTAGTGGAATAGGCGCGTATACATTATCACAGAACCATGCTTTAACGTGAAAAGTACGGGCACATGCCAGACCAAGCTTAACATGGAAAAGATGCATGATGAAACAATACAGTAGATGCATGTGATAGATGTAACAGATAGTACAGTAGATGCAAAAGGGGGACATACTCCAACCATGCTGAAATTATGAGAGGAGGAAAAACAAATCCCAAACATGCCAAAATCGTGTGAGGAAAGGGGACACCCAAGCCACACTGAAATCGTGAGAAGAGGTTTAAAAACAACCAATCAGGAGTGCGTTCCACGCATCTTGAGATAAATTCCAAACACGCTGAAATCGTATGAGGAAAGAAACACTCTAACCACGCTGAAATCGTGAGAAGAGGTCGGAAAACAACCAATCAGGAGCGCGCTCGATGCAACCTGAGATAAATTCCAAACACGCTGAAATCGTGTGAGGAAATGAACACTCTAACCACGCTAAACTCGTGAGAAGAGGTTTGAAAACAACAATCAGGAGCGCGTTCTACGCAACCTAAGATAAATTCCAAACACGCTGAAATCGTATGAGGAAAGGAACACTCTAACCACGTCGAAATCGTGAGAAGAGGTCCGAAAATAACCACTCGGGCTCGCGCTTCACGCGTCCCGAGATAAATTCCAAACACGCTAAAATCGTGTGAGAAAAAGAACACTCTAACCACGCTGAAATCGTGAGAAGAGATCTGAAAACAAACCAATCAGGAGCGCGTTCCACCCAACCTGAGATAAATTCCAAACACGTTGAAATCATGTGAGGAATGGAACACTCTAACCACGCTGAAATCGTGAAAAGAGGTCCCAAAACAACCAATCAGGAGCGCGTTCCATGCAACCTGAGAAAGCCCGAAGGACAACGATCCTAAACGCTGCTCAGCGTAAAAGGATAAATGATACAAGATAACGCAAAATGCACATAAATGCAATAAGTGCGATGACATGATGCATGTTACAAGCAATACAGTGCATGATGCTTAGGGAATGGCGATAAACAAATAAAGCGGCACTTTAGAAAGCACCTCATGGGGTGAGTGGTGGTGAACTGCTCTACGCTGATGGGAATCTCCCTTTGTGTTCTTCGAACTCTTACCTTCAACTCACAGTTCAAAGGTTCTGAAATACTGACAAGGAGTAACCTCTACATGTAGAAGCCACGGATGCCGCTTTTCTTCCTGATCATACTCACAACTTTCCCTATTCTCCAACGGGGTAACAGACTAGGTTGGTTCAGTATCCAGAATCGAGGTGCATACCCGCTACCTCAACCTATGGGGCTTCCATACAGATTTCAAGCCGGGGATACACTCCTGGGTATTTAAACCAGACTTTAGTCTTGGAAATTTCAAACCTTTTTGTTCTAGGCATCGGCCATTCGAACTCTAGTTTCCACTGTCGCAGTTGGTCTCCTAGGAACTCATTGCAAACACAGCCAAGATGCCTTTGGCAGGGAAATGGTGCTTAGGGAGAACACTTCTGATTGCCATTCTGGCTTTGAAGCAGGCTTGAGCTTGAACTTGAGGTGGAGGCACACTTACACTTCGAAGTATTGACGAGGCCTGAGGAGGTACATCCGGAGTGTAATCACGGAACTTCCTGAAGTTGAAACACACTAAGATGCTCCAAATTTTCCCTTTTTTCTTTTACTTTGCAGTCCAGAACCCATATAGCTTCAGATAGGTCCTTGTTCTACTGTTCTCACATGACTTGTGTTGAACCCTACAGTTTATGAAAGAAAGAAATCCTGTTTTGCACATATGTTGAAAATGGCACAGCACTCTGAGCACAAAACGAGTTTTTTTGAAATTGAGAGTGAGAAATGAGTTCTTAACTAGGTATTGAGCCTACGACCGACCACAGTCAAAATGACTCAACAAAGAAAAACAAAGGTAAAACAACCTAAACACATCTATTAACACTCGAAACGACTCAAAACAAAAATCGAGACAAACAAAAACACACACACAACACTCAGATATGTTCCAATAGTGGGAGACCTTTCAGTTCACGAGGAGCCTGTTTCTTTGGGTATTGTTTCCCACCCTTTCTCATTTGTGATTCTCATATCAATCTGGCACTCAATCTCTTTTTCCCTGAAAAAAATCCTTTTCCTTACTTTTTCTCTCAGCGCACATCTCTCTATTCTTCAATCTCTCTTATTTTTTTATCCTTCCCTTAGGTGGTTGATGGATAAACAAGAAGTTGTGGGCTCTTGCCCCTAGTATTCAACTAGATTCTCCTTCTTTCGTTCACAACAGTGAGCTTCCCTACAGAAGGGTTATGATGCGACAAGATGTGCAGCAGATCTACAACTAACATCGGTTGACGACGCCCCTGGCTTAACTTGATTGAGATAAGCTACAACATGTCCCACTGGCCAGGTATACAATTGATTGGTCTCACAGACATTGTGTTTTCTACGTTCCCATTCCGAGTCAGACGCCAATTTTTGATTTGATCATCCATATGAGGGAACCAAACATCCCGCTCCATTTCCAGTTCGTGCTTCGCACTTAGTTTGATACCTCGCTGCTTGGAGGATGAGAGAGCTTTCGACCCTCTGTTGTTAGCCTCAGTTGTGCCCTTTTTGGCGAATATGGTGCCATTTCCGGCAAGTATGTTGACAACGGGGAAAAGACAGGAAACCTGACTCAACTGTGCCCCTAGTTCATCATTTTGACCATTTTTTATTTTGGTTTTCTACTAAAACAATTTTGACCAACATGAGAGTTAGATTAACATGCTTGTTCGATTTTATGATTTGAAATCATGCAAGTCAGGCTATAAACACTGAAAATTTTCTTTTTTCGGGTCCAAGAAATGGTCCAGTTTTGGAAAAACGGAATAATTTTCGAGAAAATTAGTCAACTTCATTAAAAATCCTCAAAAACTATTTTTACAAATGGCCACTGCTCGACCAACACTGAATTTATTCTTGAGATGCACAACCTCAAATCCAAAACAATAGAAAATTGCCCCTTGCCTGAACGGCACTGCACGGCAACGGAAAGTTACCCCTTGTCTGAATGGCACCACAGCACACTGTAATCAGTCCTCAAAGTGACGATCGCAACCGAACTCTCGGATACATAAACGACAAAGATGACCCGTTCAATCTCATGGACAGGACAGCTGAATTTGAAGTGTTTATGGCTGGACTTTAGAATGAAGTTGCCTACGTATCCCATAGATGGGAATCAAGCCTTACGTAGTTCAGGGTAAGGTGCACTCGGGTATTAACCTCTTTTTTTACCAAGGCCGCCCTTCTGGGTTTTCAACCTTGCGAGCTCTTTTTTTCTTTTCTTTTCATTTCTTTTCATCTTTTCATTTCTTTTCATTCTTTTCTTTTCTTTTCATCTTTTTCTTCATTCTTTGCATTTTTTTTCCTTTTTCTTTTCTTTTTCTTGCTCTAACTTTTCCCTGGGTCGCCCTTCCGGGTTTTCGGTCCAGCGAGCCTCTCAAGGATAGAAAAGTTTATCCTGTCCATGTTGATCGATTTTGAGATCTCGAAGCCATCTGCATCCAGGAGAATGGCTGTTGTTCGCTGATGATGTAGAAGTTCATCCAATGGGGGCTGAAGTTGCCCTTAGTGTTGTGGATAGGAACTTGATTGTCATTCAAAACTTCTTCTTCCAGCTATTGGAATTTGGCTTTCTTGCCAGTCTTGGTTTGCGAAATGACCCATCTTTTGAATCTTTGAGCACATCTGACATTTTTGCCCCTAGTTCAAGGGATGCTTTTGATCTAGCTTTGCAATCTTCTTTTGATAACAACTGATCTTCTTGATCTGACCTTTTCGCCCCTAGTTTAAGGGCTGCTTCTGATCCGGCCATACGAGCCTTATACTGTGGTTGACCATTGAACATTCTGACTCCAAGTTCAAGGTTTGAAAGCAAAGGGGTCGAGTCTCGAGGCCGAGAGTGATCCTATGTTGCACAATCTCAAGAGCAATTCCACGCATGTCTTCGCAGGACTACGCAAAACATTTTTCAAAATCTTTTAAAAAAGTGACTAGTCGCTCGCGCTGAAGACAATGTACTGATCTGGATCAAGCCAGGATCCTTCTTAGTACTCACATTAACAAGCATGATCTCATTCATTAAGGGCTTAGCATACCTCTCTTTCTCTCAATTTGATCAAATTTTTGCAAATCCTGAGGAATTCTTTCCTCTTTGTTTTCATCAAAGTGTTCGAAAAGTTTTGAAAAACTTAGGTTAATGTAATGATTTTAAGGCACATAAAAGTAGGTGAAAATCTCTGCCGTTTCATTTAGAATTCAGATTCGCTGGCATAACTGGCTTCATGGCAGAAACAAACTTAAAAGAAAGAGTGAAAATCACTGCTATTTCATTCAAATCTTTTGGCGCAACTGGCCCAATGGTAGAGACAGACGCAAAAGAAAGAGTGTAAAAGACACACAAAACAAGAAAGTGATGTCTAAGATCAACACAACCGAAATCACCTGACTCTAACACAACAGGACTGACTCGACACAACAAGATAGACTCAACTGACTCAGTACAAAAAGACTGACTCAATACATCACAACAAGACTGACCCAATACCCAAGTCAGAAAGTAAAATAAACAACATTTGTAAAATGCTCAAAACAGTGCGTGCCATACGCCACACCCAGAGTAAACTGAGCGCCATCCGCAGGTGGTTTGTCCCCCGATCACATAATCATATTATCCCCCAAATCCATCGATCCAGTGCCGATAGACTTTGCAGGACCTGGTGCGACGATGACCTCGTTGTCAATCAGATCTTGAATTTCATGGCGAAGGCGAAAACACATATTAGTGTCATGGCCAGCTTGTTGATGGAAGGTACAGTACTTGGCTGGATCATGTGAGGGGGGGAGGTTATTCGGGAGAGGCTGAGTCTCAAGGGGTTTGAGATGGCCTTGTCCAACGAGGATTTGGAAAGCTTTGGACAAAGTCATATAGAGGGGATGGAAGACCCGCTGACCCCGGGGTTGATACTTCAAGGTTTGTGGAGTTTTGCTGGATGCACCAGCAAAGGGATTGATAGGCACTGACTGGGTTTGCTGATCTCTTCTGAGTGTAGGATTGGAGCTGAAATGGACGTTTCTAGCACGATGGCCCTTCTCCTGGCTTGCCCCTTGATTCAAAATGCTCTCGTCCTGAGCGACAAAAGTGTCATCCACATTTTTTGCAACCACTGCAAGCACTTGTTATTTGTTCAGCCCTTCGGCTTTCAAAGCCTCAACAGCCCACAGAAGGTGTTCATGGGGACCAATACCTGCCCTTACCTTGTTCTTACCACTTGCCTCCACTTTGCCAAGGGATTGGCCTTCTTCAAATGCGGCCTGTCCCAAGGTTGGGGAGCCTTTTGGCATGAAACTTCTGGCCTGTGATGTGGTCGATGATGGAGCCAATATCCCAAAGGCTAAATCTACCACTATTCTCTGAAGGTCTTCAATCATTCTCATTAGCTCAGAAGAAGTGGGCTCACGGGTTTGAGATGATTGGGGTTCGGGTACACCCATCATGATTAAGTCCATGCTGACTGGAATGAACACCGCAGGCTTGAGTAAATGGGTTGGGGTGATGTATATACTGGGGTCATAGGTGGACGACAGTATATGGATGAGGTTAAGATGTAGAAGTGACGAGTTAGTGGTGGCCCGAGGTTCTTTTGGTGGAGGTCTCTTCGTCAATAAGATCTTGAATCTTATAACTGAGACGGATACAATGGTTCGTATCATGACCGTGTTGTTGATGATAAGCACAGTATTTAGCTGGGTCATATCTTGGTGGAAGAGGATTTGGAAGGAGTTAAGGTTCTAGGAGCTCTAGGTGCCCTTCTTCTCACAGCTTTTTCAAAGCTTGAGAGAGACTCATGTAAAGAGGATTGAACTTTCGGGCTTGGGGCTGATTTGAAGTGGCTGGTTTTTAGCCATTGAGGGAAGTGGTGATGGTGTCTACTTCTGAGCATTTCGCAGCTATGCTACCGTCAGTAGTAGCATTGGAACTGCGAACAACATTCTTCTTCAAAGGCTAATTATCTTCTGCAAAGACCCCTGTCTGATGGCGTCGTCGATTTAAACCCCCATTTCATGAAGGTTTGGAAAGGTAAATAGAGGTAGAACAATCATCCTTTGCAGCAACTTGCCATGCAGATTCCGAACAATCATCCTGATCTGACCTTTATCGGAAGGCCTTGTAGGCATCATCGAGGCCTTCGCTCTCCATCTCGTCATGAACTCTGAAAAACCCTTATTTGGCTCTTGGCGGGTGACTTCAAGATCACGAGTTGTGACCTTGATCTGTGTGTAGTAGGAGTATTGAGCAAGGAAGGCCTCAGCCATCTCTTCCCAGTTCTGTTTCACAGAGTTCTCTAACTTCGCATACCAAATTTCGACTATCCCAGACATGGTTCGGCCGAAGAGAGACATCTTCTAGGCTAGGGTCAAACCCATTGGCCTCAAGATATCAGAAAATAGGTGGAGGTGCACTATTGGGTCTCCAGAGCCATCGAAGCAGTCAATATGTGGCATCTTGAACCGCTCCGGTAAGGTAACTGCAGATTCAGTATACCCGTCCTCTAAATCCGAGATGGGGTTCATTTCTTGTGCTCGTTTGAATAACTTCTTCAGTTTATTGACCTTAAGTACAGTTGGGTCAACCTCAAATTCAAACGGAGCTTCGGTTTGATGGACAAGAGCTTTAGAGGCTTGTGCTAAGATTAGCTCCACCGGATTGCCCTGAGTCACTTGGACATTAGCAGTATGGGCAGCGGCTCCAGGTGTCAGGTTACCCGTGGAAGGTGCATGAGATGCAGAAGCTACTGCCGGTTGAGGCTGTTGTTGTTGTAGTCGGGTTATCACTTCGGCCTGACAAGCCATAACTTCAGCCTGACGGATTGCGTCCTGCTGTAGTGCCTCGATCGTTTGTTACAAGCGCTGCATCTGTTCTGCCACACTGGCTGGGGGATACTGAGCCATGGGAATAGGTGATTGATCTCGTGCTGAGCTGAATGCAAATAATTGTTCCCAAACCTGACTAGATTCGGGTGAACTGAGTGGTGACTGCTGTAGAAATTGCATTGGTGAATTCTGCTTGAACCTCCTTCGTCTTGTAACCGGTGGGGGTAAGGCAAACACAGGTTGCTTTTGAACCAATTCTGACCTGACAAAGTCTATTGATATAAGTCCAGTGAACCCGGGGGATATCGAAGCCTTCTGAAGCTATGGTTCCAAGACTACCTTGCAAAAGAGAAAACAGATAGCATCTCAGCCCAATTTCTCCAGAACAGATATGAGCATAGCTGAATGACTGCGCTCTCCACTAAATTTTGCCCAAAACAGATACCGACTTGGCAACTGATATGCACATCCCTGTACAGTTTCACTGTAAAGCACATACCAGCTAAATGAGAGCCAAAACACCCCTATGATGGGGTAGGGTTTCCCTGTCCTATTTTGTCAGGAGCAAGGGTTTCACTACGCACACATGCGGTTTCAAAAAACCTACATTCGGGTGAGCAACCTGTCCTAGTTTGGAACAATCTCTATGGCTTCCGATATGCAACTAGGTGGAATGGTCAAATAGGGTGCCTCGGCAAAACCAAGGTTTGTGTTCCCATCGTGGCAGAGCCCGTAACCGGTCAGTCTTACGGCACACTTTTCCAAGCAAGCCTCTGGCAAACCGTTCAGGAATAGCAGATGGCAAACACTCTGACTTAAGCGCACCAATGCAAATGCAATGCAAAGAAACACATAAATATAAACAAAACAACATATCATGAGTTTGAGTCAAGTTCTCTAAATCCCCAGCGGAGTCGCCAGAAACTGTAGACCGCTCGAACACGCTCCGCGCGCCCCCCTTTCAAAGAGGGCGCGGATTTGGGTTTTAGCTACTATAGTTCGGACTCCTGTCACGATTCTGAATCTAATCTCACAAAGTGCAATGCAAGACTGATAAATCACCAAAGAGTCCAAATATGGCAAATCGTTTTGGAAAATCAATTTTAATCAAGCAGCGCTAAACATGGACTGCTTTGCCAGATTTTAGAGTCGCCACCTAAATATTTAGTTTTGGAAAATTTAGGAAATCCTGACTCGTGCCTAAGGCCACGGGTCCGTCATCACCAAAGTTGCTTCGGCTCGGGAACTTGGGTACGAGGGGGGAAGGTAATGAAATGAGCACCCCCGCTCGCCCGATCAAAGGATTGGCCTCTACTAATCATTATATGTTGTTTTGAAAACACATGTGTTCTTGTTCTGATTTATTAGCTAACTTACTATGTGATGCGCACAGCATACAAGTATAGACTAAATCACTCGATTTGGATCAAAACATCTCATGTTTGTTTGTGAAAATGGTTTGAAAGATGCTACCCTCAAGTAGGCTAAAATGCGGATTTGCCACCCTCAAGTGGGCTTAAAACATGATTTGCCACAAACAAGTGGGCTTAAAACTCACATTTTGATTAATTGTTTCAATTCAAGTAATGAAGCCTTCATCCAAAGGCATTTAGACAGTTAATCACTTAAGCGCATATCCTCATGGCAAGCCTGCTATCATGGCAATCACTTACACACATGCAAGGATGCTAAAGCGTAAACACTCACAGCGTACTCCGAGCCAAAACATAAAACTAGTTAGAAATCAATGCATGATCCTAGCTATATTAAGATGCCTAATGCAAAATGCAACTATATAGGCTCGGCTATCTAAGATGGCATATGAATGCAACACTCGATAACATGCTTTGAAACACGTATTCAAATAAGTATTGAAATTCAATGCAATTTGAATGATGCGCCGATCCCAATGCATACAATACGAATGGATGATGCACGCATGCAAGCATAAGGATGCTAATTGAAATATGCCCTAAACTAACCATTAAAAGCTTATAAGTAAAAGGGAGAAATAAGTGGGGGTTGGAAGACATACACACACACATGCACCCTTATTACAACATTTGCCCTCTCGACGGAGGGTCCAAATAATAAGCTAACTAGCTACGCTAATTAAGCTAATCATTACAACACAGTTGAATTTAAACTAGCTATGCTAAGCTAATTAGAATATTACAGAGATGAATCAAATTAGCTAAGTACATTAACTAATTAAGTACAAAATCGGCAAATTAACTAGCTAAACAAAGCAGTTAAAAGAAGCCTCGGGGCAAGGAATGCATGCATGCTCAGTTCCTTCCTCCCGAAAATTCGTCGCTTTGCCACCGGTTGCCTCTATTTGCATTCACCTTGATTCATGAACACCGAACCAATCTCCAGGTTGTCACTGCCTCAGAACCAGAACAACTTTGGACCACCTTCAAGCTGGTGGGCGGTCGGCCACCAGGGGAAGCTTTAGGCCACTTAAAGTGGTCGGTCGGCCACTTTCTATGGCCCGTCGGCTACTTGCTCTGGCTGGTCGGCCACTTGCTCCTGCACACTCTAATTTTGCTGCAAACAGAGTACAAAAGGGGCAAGGCAAGGCATTTGCAGGGTATGTGTGTACAACCACCCTCCTTATCATTTCTTAAGCTCAAAGGAGTGTCGTACTCGACTCTCGGACCACCAACCGAGCATCACAATGCACGATGGCTGAGAAGCCAAGTTTGTACAAGTTAATGAATGCACAAATAGACTCGATGAGCCTCCACCCTATCATGCACGATCAAGGGGGACGGCGACCAAGAAATGAGGCATGTTTTATCACTTTAAGTATGAAATGCCCCTCGTTTCTCGTGTTTGGATTAACGTCCGATCCAAACACATGCAATGCAACTCAAACATGTTATCTTGGCATGTTTTACTTTGATTCATTTTCTTTACTCATTTTAGATTACCGGTAAGTCCTTTAACCGGTTAAGTCCAAAAGTGAGAGTCTTCTAATTTTGAAAAAGGATCTAAGTCATAAACACCTTGAGCATGGAAGAAGCTTCATGCCGTTGGTTAGTAGAAACCCTCGAGAGAAGGCTAAAACCATTAGGCATGAGCCACAATTCCATGCTCAAACCAATAAAGGGCTTTAGACCACTTTCAAAGCGAATAAGAGAGTGAAATAATGGAATGTAATGGCACATATTCTAGCACTGAAATAGCATGCTAAAGACGCTAAATCATGTACACAATGCATGCAAGACATGTTTAGAGCTAAGAACGCCAAAGCTAGTGAAATGCATTACACTACAAGCATGCCCTACAATGCTCAAATGATTAAACCAGCCCAAAACAAAGCTATAGTAGGCCAAAACAGTGGCTAAAATGAACCGAGAAGATAGCATGAAAAACAAGAAAATGATGTTCATGCATTGGCTCATAAACGAGGCATAAGGCTCAACTCTTAAAAGCACTTAAAGAGCGATATATATGAGTGTATGATGGAAGTATATGCTCTGAAATCACATGAGAAATGATGCTAAGACATGCAAACATCACAAACAAAGAATGCTGGAGACCCTAAAACTCAAAGCTAGTTAAGGCACTTGCACTATAGTTATGCAATACAATCCTCAAAGGCCTAAGACCTTTCAAAACAGTCCTAAAGCATGTCAAAACAAGGCCAAAAACATGCTTGAACATAGCCAACATATGCTAGAATAAAAGGCCAAAACACCAAGTAAGCTAGGCCAATGAACATGGTTACACTACAAGTGCAAGAAGCAAATGAGGGATGCTCTAACCAACCAAAAATAGAGTTAAAGCATGTTAAATAATGGCCAAAAACATGCTGGAGAACAAGCCAACACATGCTAGAAAAACATGCTCAACAATTAGGCCAACAAGACAAGCAAGCAAGACAAGACGAGAGAGGACCACCCTCTCCTATTTGGGACCTCAAAACAAGTTTTCTCCCACTGAAATTTCTCTGGAATTCAGTGGTTTGAAGGCCAAAAAGAAGTTATTTGAAAAGCTTGAAAGTTAGCTCAAAAGGCCTTACAAGCCAAAGAGCAAAAGGGAGGAAACACCCCCTAGCCAAACAAGGCTTAAACCACTATTTTAGAACCTCAAAATCAGAGTTTTTTATGGTTCAAAACCAGCCCCAAAATAGTCCAAAACAATGGGAAAAGGGGGATAAAGCAAGTGTGTAAAAACAAGCTTGAAATGGGGAAGTGCTTACCCTTGAAGCACAACAGCAAAATGGCCAAAATTCTGAGTTTAAACCAGTTTTGAGAGCTCAAAATAGGCTCCACGGGACCTCAGCCCAAAGATACACAACTTTGATGAAGGATGCCTAGGCAAAGGAGAGGTGTATCTCCAAGTGTATCTCTTATATGCACACAAGGGCAAGAGAGAGAGAGCAAACTAGAGAGAAAGGCTGAAATTTAGCTCTGAAATTTCTAGAGAGAGAGAGGAATTTTTAGAGAGAAAGGCTCCCAAAATTGCTTCTCTAGTTCTTTTTTTCAAAATGATAGATATTGCCTTCATATATAGCAATTCAAGAGCTTTTGGTCAAAATATCTTAATTGGGATTGCTGGAGCTTGTGTGGAACAGCTGGAGGGAAAAGATCTGCAAATTCTAAGTTTTCTGGGCATTTCTTATCTTTTTGGCCGACCTACTAGTTTGTTGGCTGACCTGCTAGTTTGTTGGCCTACCAGTTACTAATGTTGGCCGACTGCAAATTCTGCTCTGCAAGTCCGACTTCAAATGGACATAACTCTTTCATCTAGACTCCTTTGCAAGTCATTCTTGTGTCTAAAATGAAGCCCCGGATGTAAGATTTCCAGTAGTGGCAGCCTCACATCAAAATTCCAAGTGTGCTAAGAGATATCCCTCTTTTAGTGAAGACTGCTCATTTCCGGCTCAATTGGATTGATACCTAACTTCAACCAACCATATCTCTCCCATCCGGACTCGGATTTAGGAGATTCTTGAGTGTAAAATGAAACCCCGGAAGTCTTCTTTCCAACGGTGGTCTCCTCATAGCTGAAATCCAAGTGTACGAACGGATAGGCCTGATTTAGCGAGGGCCGCTCGACTCTCTCTTAACGGTTCATACCCATCTTCTTCTCCAACTTGGTTTCTTCCCTCTTCTCCTCTTTTCTTCAACTCCAAACCCCTAAACAAGGTGTTTTGAAATATTTTTCAAAGATTTCATCTCTCTTTCATTCATTTCCACTTTGTCCTTGCTCAGTTTACCGAAAAGCGCAACATTTAACGAAATGCAAGTGTCGGAATATCGTAGGAACTTTATTTCAAAAACATTTTGAAAGAGAGGGCCTTAAGGTCTAAAAACCATTCAAAATAGTTTTGGTCCAAAAAATGGGTGTGAGGTTTGGATTTGACGCTCTTCTTGCCAAAGAAATCGACCTTTTGCATAGCATAGCTTGCATCACTAAGTAGGCAATTAGTAGTGCCCAAGTCTTAAGGGTGGTCAAAAATGGGGTGTCTACAATCATTTTTTTCACTTATTTGTAATTTTAAAAAAAAATCATTGAAGTGCAATTTTCCCTTATCATAATCTACGTGCAATAGGGAGAATTCTATTATACACTCACTTTTGGTACACCTTTTTTGATGGTGTATACCATCCATCCTAGTTATGACATTTGTGATATAGTTATGACTTATTAGAGCATCTCCAATGCTTTACTTAAATTTTTCACCAAATGTCACTTAAATTTGATAAATTAAAAAAAAAAAAAAAGAGCCTGATTTGATATTGCTCGTTCCAACGGAGTGATTCGAGATTTCATCAAACCACTGACTGATCGGGAGGACGACTACGAAAACGACTAGCCGGTCGACCGGCTAATGTAATTTTTTCACAAATTTTTGCAAGGTGGTAATCTAGACGGACAACCAGTCGGACATCCAATGGTGAAAATAACCTGTAGTTCCAATAACTATGAGCATTGATTTGATGAAAGACAAATCCATCTTTAATTTGATGAAAGATTTGAGAAATCCTAGATTTGATGAAACATTTAGTGTCGTGTTGGAGCAGCAAAAGGTGAGTTTTTTTTATCAAATTTAAATTTGATGAAACATTTGGTGTTGGGTTAGAGATTGTCTTATGGTATTATGATTTAGGGAAAAATTCACTTTACCCCTTGTGGTTTGGTCTCGGAGCACTTTACCCCCTTATAATTCAAATATAGGTAAAGAACTACCTTGTAGTTTTGAACTAAACTGCTACGGTTAGTTTTTTTTGTTAAAGATAATGGAAGGTGTGCCACACTCTCCCAAATTGAGAGTAAGCAATGCAAAAGTTCCAACTCAAAGTCAAAAATTAAATCAAATGTCAAAAATACATTCATTCATTTTAGTCTCCAAATTAAATCTTAATCATAACCAAACACTAATCCTAATTGTCATCTTCCATCAACAATTTAATTTAATTTAAAATGTTATTAAATGAGAAATTGGGCTAAAAATTAATAAGTAGATTGAGATAATTTTATGGTAATAAATTAAGGCATTTAGCTTAATTTATGGTTTAATTTATTATATATATATATATATATGTTTGTATGTATATCTATGCCAATATTTAATTTAAAATGTTATTAAATAATAAATTGGGTAAAAAATTAAAAATTAAATTATGGTAATTTTATGTTAATAAATTAAGGCATTTAGGTTAATTTATGATTTAATTTGTTATATATATATATACGTATATGTTTAATTTAAAATGTGATTAAATAATATAATTTAATGATAATAAATTAGGGTGTTTAATTTAATTTATGATTTAATTTGTTATATATATATATATATGTTTATTTTAAAATGTTATTAAATAAGAAATTATATTAAAAATTAAAAATTAAAAATTAAAAATTATGTAACGCCCTCAAAATAATAACATTAAACTAACCACCTTCCTTTATTTTATTGAGTTTCATTACATAAGTATTACATGTTAACATCAAAACAAAATGCCCTACGGGCTTACAGCTTTCCAAGTTAACACTTGGTTTCAACAAAAGAGTACTAACTCGTTTATACATTAAGCCCTTGGCTTGAAGTTACATGTAATACATCAAAAGTAAAACAACTACACTATGTCCGCCTCTAGCCTCCCAAGCTATGTCCTTGGAGGTGGCATGCTTCCTGCACCTGAAAATGATATTCCCATATAGGGTGAGCCACAGCCCAGTAGAAATACACTAAACCAACCATGGACAATGACTAAAACATTAGCAATTGATAGTTGGTCAACACTGATACAATCACATAAATTACATATTTATGTCAACGACTTACCAGTCCCATTTACTTTTCATTTTCCCTTTTCAACAGATAAGCATGCTAGCTCTATCATCATTTCCACAGATATGTATAAAAGCTATATCTCACATTCAGATAAGCATAAAAGCTATAACCACATTCTCAACAGATATGTATATCAACAATATCCACAGATAAGCATACAAGCTGTATCCACACTTCACAAAGATAAGCATATGAGCTCTATCTTCACTTCTCTAGACAAGCATATGAGCTCTGTCTACGGAGTTCATCCCCTATCTCCTCCCAATACCTATCCGGTTTAGAGGTACATCCCCTATCTTCCCCTAAACCGCGGAGTACATCCCCTATCTCCTCCTCTACACATAACGTATACAAACACAAAGGTTCTATATACAATCACACAATACATATAATTAATGTATTCTATCAACCGCCAAGTTCCATGACACATTTCATTGATTAGTTTCAGTTTACTTAATCATCAAGCATTGTCTACAACAATCACGACTATCCTCCACCGATAGCCCAAAGCAGTTATTTCTAAATAGAAAATAAATGCACAATGGATATTCAATCAACATTTCATTCCCTCATTTCTCACCAATTAATTATCCCAATTAATTAAACAATGTAATTAGGCCATTTTCCATAATTACTATTTCAACCCTTAGGTCCCATTTTCATCAATGATTCAACAATCATTCCATTTTTCCATGCCAAACATGCATCTAGGTTTATTATGAATAAAACCCCAACCTTTGTAAAATTACACAAAAGCCCCAAACTTTCACAAAATTACCAAACCAAGCCCAACATCTCAAAATACCAAAATTTAAAGACAAAACCCATAGAGAGGAGTAGGTTATCCCTACCTCAAATTCGGAGTCCCAAAGGAGAAGACGACAAAACCCAACGTGCTCCAAAACCCGAGATTTTCAGATTAAAATGAAGCCCTCGACGATCAACAACTTTTTTGTAAAGGCCAAAGGTGAGTAAATCACTCCTACTAGATCAAAACCTAGAGAGAAGGTAGAGTCTAGTGTGAGAGGCTCAACAATGGTGATTTTGGAAAAGTAAGAGAGAGAAGAGAAAGTGAAAAAGTGATTTAAAGAGTCACAAATTCGGGACTTTAACCCAGGTCTCCGCTCGAGCGTAAAACACCCCGCTCGAGCGGCCACTCACAGATTTCCGCTCGAGCGCAGAATGCACTCGCCCAGCACTTTTGCAGAACCAGGCCTCCGCTCGAGCTCCCAACCCTACGCTCGAGCGGCACTCAGACAACCCCGCTCGAGCGGCCAATACCACGCTCGAGCGTACAACGCTGCACAGGAAAAATACTGAATGGGTGTAATCTACGCTCGAGCGCCAACACCTCCGCTCGAGCGTACAGGCCAAAAATCTGGGCAACTAGTTTTGGTTTCTAAACTCAACCAACCTGTAACAAACCCGCTCAACACATCCTATAACTCAAATACAAAGTAAGAAAGGATGTAAACAAGATAATAAACAACTACCAACATCCACGGACACATGTCCGGATCACTATACAACAAGGGTAAACCCGGGATCGCTATAACCTCCCCCCCTTAAAGAATTTCGTCCCCGAAATTAAACACAAGTTTTCAAAAACAAGTTTTCTCCATTTTAAACAATGTTACACTTTAACATTCAACAATCCGACCCATTACCGGTCACCCCCTCCATTTAACAAGAGGCATATCACAATATGTAAATAACATATGTACCTTCAACATGCATCAACATTATGCATTAACTTTCCAATTTCAACAATATAATCAACATATATAATGTTATATTCAACTTCCATATGAGGCAAGTTCCCAAAACATATTTCCAATAACCAAAACATTTTCAATGTTTTACAACTTAAGACATATACAAAAGCTCTTAAGTTCAACAAAATGCAACAAGTAAATACAAGATCACATATCAACAAACAAGTCCGGATATTTCTCACGGACTTCCAACTCACGTTCCCAAGTGGCTTCCTCCACTCCGTGATGTTTCCACAAGACTTTCACCAAAGGAATGGTCTTGCCACGCAGGACCTGATCCCGCCTATCCAAGACCCGAACCGGTCTCTCCTCATACGAGGCATTCTCATCTACCTCTAAATCGGTCCAATCCAACACATGTGATGGATCTGGCTCATACTTCCGAAGCATACTCACATGAAATACGTCATGTACTCCGGACAACTGCGGTGGTAAGGCTAACCGATAAGCAACCTCACCAATCCTCTCAAGGATCTCAAAAGGACCAATAAACCGAGGGGATAACTTCCCACTCTTCCCAAACCTCATCAAACCTCGCCTAGGTGATATCTTCAGAAAGACATGATCACCTACCTCAAACGCCAAAGGCCTCCTCCTACGGTCGGCATAACTCTTTTGTCGACTCTGGGCTATAACAAGCCTCCTACGGATAAGCTCAACTTTCTCCGTCGTCTCCCTAACCAACTCCGGACCCAACAAAGGTGCATCACCCACCTCGGCCCAACAAACTGGAGACCTACACGGTCGGCCATACAAGGCCTCAAACGGTGCCATACCGATGCTAGACTGAAAACTATTGTTGTAGGCAAACTCTACCAATGGCAAGTGCCTCTCCCACGTCCCACTGAAGTCCAGGACACAACCCTGAAGCATATCCTCGAGGATCTGAATAGTACGCTCGGACTGTCCGTCAGTCTGAGGATGATAAGCCGTACTAAAGGTCAACTTAGTGCCCAAGGCACTCTGCAAACTCTGCCACAATCTAGCAGTAAAACGAGGATCTCTATCTGAGACGATCGTCACTGGGACCCCGTGCAATCTCACTACGTCCCGAATATACAGATCGGCAAGATGATCTACCGAATCTCTCACGCGCATAGGAATAAAGTGCGCCGACTTAGTCAACCGGTCTACAACCACCCAAATAGCATCACTACCCCGCTGAGTCCTCGGAAGACCTACAACGAAGTCCATAGTGACATGCTCCCACTTCCACTCGGCAATAGGCAAGGGTTGCAACAAACCCGCTGGCCTCTGATGCTCGGCCTTCACTTGCTGGCAAGTAAGGCACTTCGATACGAAAACAGCCACATCTCTTTTCATACCCCGCCACCAAAACTGGCGACCCAAATCCTGATACATCTTAGTACCTCCCGGATGCACCGCAAGGCGCGAATGGTGAAACTCTCGGAGTACTTCCTCTCGGCAAGACTCCGGTACAAACAAACGGTTTCGGTATCTCACACTCAGGTCGGGATACACCGTCAAACCCTTCTCAACTTTCCCACTGGAGATCTTCTCTCGGAGGGATTCTACCTCAAGGTCACCTCTCTGTGCCTCTAACACTCTAATCACAAGTGTAGGCTGCGCAACAACAGAAAACAAGGCCGCAGCCTCGACAGATT
This sequence comes from Camellia sinensis, assembly GCF_055761805.1. Classification (NCBI taxonomy): domain Eukaryota; kingdom Viridiplantae; phylum Streptophyta; class Magnoliopsida; order Ericales; family Theaceae; genus Camellia; species Camellia sinensis. The sequence continues at coordinate 106,435,275 of NC_138966.1, forward strand.
CGCCCAGTAGCAAATCAAACTCGCCAAGTGCTCCCAACATCTCCCATTCCCGGATGGCTATACAAGCTACATCACTAATGGTTTTCCTACTAAGGGCATCGGCCACAACATTGGCCTTTCCCGGATGGTAATGCAACTCAAAATCATAATCCTCGATGAACTCCATCCATCTCCTCTGCCTCAGATTCAAGTCTCTCTGTGTAAACAGATACTTCAAACTCTTATGATCCGAGAATACCTCGAACCTCTCACCATAAAGGTAGTGCCTCCAGATTTTCAAGGCAAAGATCACTGCTGCTAACTCTAGGTCGTGTGTAGGGTAATTCTTCTCATGTATTTTCAACTGACGTGAGCCATAAGCTACCACTTTTCCCTCTTGCATCAACACACAACCCAAACCCTCTCGTGAAGCATCACAATAAACCGCATAACCCAACCCTCTCTCCGGAATAATCAACACTGGAGCGGTGGTCAATCTAATTTTCAGCTCTTGAAACGACTTTTCACAAGTCTCACTCCACACAAACTTGACTCCCTTCCGAGTCAGTCTAGTCAACGGTGACGCTAACCTGGAGAAATCTTTCACAAACCGACGGTAATACCCAGCTAATCCCAGAAAACTGCGGATCTCAAACACACTCTTAGGCTGTGCCCAATCTTGCACTGCCTCAACCTTGGATGTATCAACAGACACCCCTTCCCCGGATACCACATGGCCTAAGAATTTGACTTTCCTCAGCCAGAACTCACACTTCCCAAACTTGGCATACAGCCTATGGGCTTTAAGTAACTCAAGCACCACTCTCAAGTGTGCCTCGTGCTCCTCCTCAGAAGACGAATAGATAAGGATGTCGTCCACGAAGACAACCACAAATCGGTCTAAGAACTCCCGGAAAATCCGGTTCATCAAGTCCATAAAGACTGCCGGTGCATTGGTAAGCCCGAATGGCATCACCAGAAACTCGTAATGGCCATACCGCGTACGGAATGCCGTCTTAGGAATATCTTCCTCCCTGACCCTCAACTGATGGTAACCCGATCTCAAGTCTATCTTAGAGAAACAACGGGAACCCTTCAACTGGTCAAACAAATCATCTATACGGGGCATAGGATACTTATTCTTAACCGTAGCCCGATTCAACTTCCGGTAGTCTATACACAATCTCAAGGCACCATCTTTCTTTTTAACAAAGAGGGCCGGTGCTCCCCATGGTGAAACACTAGGGCGAACAAAGCCCTTATCGAGCAATTCCTGGAGCTGAACTTTCAACTCAACCAACTCTGCTGGAGCAAAACGGTAAGGAGCCATAGAAATCGGCGCCGTACCAGGCACTAAATCAATAGAGAACTCTATCTCTCGGTGAGGTGGCAAACTAACAAGATCTTCGGGAAAGACATCCGAATACTCACAAACCACCCTTGGTAATACAACCTGGGTCTCACCACTCTCACCACTCTCAAAGCTGGCAAGTAGACTACTAAGCTCACTTTGCCCTCGCGAATCATACCCCGGTGGCAAAACACTACCAACCCGGTCTCCCAAAAAATGGAACCACTCCCCGCTCAAGGTACACAATGTAACCCTCTGGCGGTAGCAATCAATAATAGCCCGGTATGACGATAACCAGTCCATACCCAAAATAACATCAAAACCCTTCATGGGCATGACAACAAACGGAAAAGGAAGCCTATAGTCGGCGACCTCTATATCACATCCTCTAACACCCTGTTTCAGAATCAACTCACCACCCAAAGGCGATACCACACAAATAGGAGATGCTAACTGTGCTAACTCCAATTCCAAAACAAATGCAAATGCAGCAGATACAAAAGAATGAGATGCACCCGTGTCTATCAACACATTAGCAACTGAGTTGCAAAACAGAAAAGTACCTCTCACTACTGATGGAGCCGGTACTAAATCCTGCGCGGTAACAGCATACACACGCCCCGTAGGCCCCTGGTCTACCTGCTCACCTCTCGGAGCAAAAGGCTGCTGCACAGACTGGGATGACGAAGCTCCCGGATTGGCCCTCGAGGCCTGCACAGACTGAGCTGGCTGAAAACCCTGCGTCTGCCTAGAACCAGACGCTCCCGAAGTGGCACTCAACTGTGGGCAAAACCTCTTCATGTGCCCAGGTTGTCCACACTGATAACAAGTCAAGAGCTGCCCCCTGCCCAAACTCTGACTCTGCGGTCTAGCTGAAGAAGAAGCAGCTTTCTGACCCCCACCCTTCTGCGGGCAAACAGAAACCTTGTGACCCAGCTGGCCACACTTGTAACAAGTGAATTCCCCCTGACTGCCTCTCCCCGAGCCTACACTCGGCACTGGAAAGGTCGATCTAGAGACTGCACCCTGAGACTGCTGAGGGTTATAACCCCTCTGCCTCCTACCATCACTCTAACTATCCTGGCTCCTCTTGGAGCCTCTCTGACCCTCATCCTCCTCCTGCATCATAAGCTCCATATGAGCCGCAGCATCTACCAGGTGTCTATACTCTCGAATGTAAGACCCACCAATTCTCAACTTGAGGCCCCGCCTCAACTTCCGCTCAAACTCATAGCAACGGCGTTCCTCAGACGCCACCAGTTCAGGTGCAAACCTAGACAGACTAGTAAAAGTAGCCTCAAACTCGGCCACTGACAAGCCCTGCTGATTAAGCCGGCTAAACTGATCCCTCAGCTTTTCCCTAGCTGCTGCTGATAAAAACCTCTCCTGAAAAGCATTCACAAACGCCTCCCAAGTACCACCAACACGAGCTTTCTCGTACTTCCACCATTGACCCGCATCTCCCTTCAGTTGGAAGGATGCCAAGGTCACTTTCAGTGCTCCGTCCTCGATGCCAAGCATCTCAAACGTCTTTGTTGTCTGTTCGAGCCATTCATCTGCCTTAAGCGGCTCTTTAGGATTCCCGATAAACTCGTCCGGATTACACCGGAAGAACTCCCTCTTCAAGAAGGAAGGCCCTGTCTCAGCTGCCTGATTCCCAGCTCTAAGAATACCCAAAGCTCCTGCTATCTCTCTGGCCAAGGCACCCATAGCCTGCTGACCCACTGGCTCGGCCACATTGGCCTGCCCAACTCCCTCCTGCACTGCCGGAATCTCACCCTGTAACGGTACTTCCTGCCTCGCAGGTCTACCACGCCTAGCACCTCTTCCTCGTCCTGACATCCTAATAAAGGCAACACAGAACGTTAGCACATTCATAAATGTGCCAAAACTAAACACTCACGTCCTAATGCATGGACAACTGTAATTCACTCCACATAAGCACATAAACACATAAGCACTTACGAATTTCATTTCCGGATAATGATAGTCCCAAGGCGTTACTAGAGTTCTGGTTAGAAACAGCATTGATCAAGTGCTTTTCCAACAAGACTCCCAGAAACCCAAGGATCCAATCAACATCCTAGAAATTAAATCCCATACCCACATAGTCACATAAGCATGTTATCAAATAAACACATAGCATATGGTACTACATCTACGTCTCTATCAAGCGAGACAAACCCATTGTGATCCTAATCACTTCCCACGTACCCAAAGTATTCGAACCCAGTACGCTCTGATACCAAGTTGTAACGCCCTCAAAATAATAACATTAAACTAACCACCTTCCTTTATTTTATTGAGTTTCATTACATAAGTATTACATGTTAACATCAAAACAAAATGCCCTACGGGCTTACAGCTTTCCAAGTTAACACTTGGTTTCAACAAAAGAGTACTAACTCGTTTATACATTAAGCCCTTGGCTTGAAGTTACATGTAATACATCAAAAGTAAAACAACTACACTATGTCCGCCTCTAGCCTCCCAAGCTATGTCCTTGGAGGTGGCATGCTTCCTGCACCTGAAAATGATATTCCCATATAGGGTGAGCCACAGCCCAGTAGAAATACACTAAACCAACCATGGACAATGACTAAAACATTAGCAATTGATAGTTGGTCAACACTGATACAATCACATAAATTACATATTTATGTCAACGACTTACCAGTCCCATTTACTTTTCATTTTCCCTTTTCAACAGATAAGCATGCTAGCTCTATCATCATTTCCACAGATATGTATAAAAGCTATATCTCACATTCAGATAAGCATAAAAGCTATATCCACATTCTCAACAGATATGTATATCAACAATATCCACAGATAAGCATACAAGCTGTATCCACACTTCACAAAGATAAGCATATGAGCTCTATCTTCACTTCTCTAGACAAGCATATGAGCTCTGTCTACGGAGTTCATCCCCTATCTCCTCCCAATACCTATCCGGTTTAGAGGTACATCCCCTATCTTCCCCTAAACCGCGGAGTACATCCCCTATCTCCTCCTCTACACATAACGTATACAAACACAAAGGTTCTATATACAATCACACAATACATATAATTAATGTATTCTATCAACCGCCAAGTTCCATGACACATTTCATTGATTAGTTTCAGTTTACTTAATCATCAAGCATTGTCTACAACAATCACGACTATCCTCCACCGATAGCCCAAAGCAGTTATTTCTAAATAGAAAATAAATGCACAATGGATATTCAATCAACATTTCATTCCCTCATTTCTCACCAATTAATTATCCCAATTAATTAAACAATGTAATTAGGCCATTTTCCATAATTACTATTTCAACCCTTAGGTCCCATTTTCATCAATGATTCAACAATCATTCCATTTTTCCATGCCAAACATGCATCTAGGTTTATTATGAATAAAACCCCAACCTTTGTAAAATTACACAAAAGCCCCAAACTTTCACAAAATTACCAAACCAAGCCCAACATCTCAAAATACCAAAATTTAAAGACAAAACCCATAGAGAGGAGTAGGTTATCCCTACCTCAAATTCGGAGTCCCAAAGGAGAAGACGACAAAACCCAACGTGCTCCAAAACCCGAGATTTTCAGATTAAAATGAAGCCCTCGACGATCAACAACTTTTTTGTAAAGGCCAAAGGTGAGTAAATCACTCCTACTAGATCAAAACCTAGAGAGAAGGTAGAGTCTAGTGTGAGAGGCTCAACAATGGTGATTTTGGAAAAGTAAGAGAGAGAAGAGAAAGTGAAAAAGTGATTTAAAGAGTCACAAATTCGGGACTTTAACCCAGGTCTCCGCTCGAGCGTAAAACACCCCGCTCGAGCGGCCACTCACAGATTTCCGCTCGAGCGCAGAATGCACTCGCCCAGCACTTTTGCAGAACCAGGCCTCCGCTCGAGCTCCCAACCCTACGCTCGAGCGGCACTCAGACAACCCCGCTCGAGCGGCCAATACCACGCTCGAGCGTACAACGCTGCACAGGAAAAATACTGAATGGGTGTAATCTACGCTCGAGCGCCAACACCTCCGCTCGAGCGTACAGGCCAAAAATCTGGGCAACTAGTTTTGGTTTCTAAACTCAACCAACCTGTAACAAACCCGCTCAACACATCCTATAACTCAAATACAAAGTAAGAAAGGATGTAAACAAGATAATAAACAACTACCAACATCCACGGACACATGTCCGGATCACTATACAACAAGGGTAAACCCGGGATCGCTATAAATTAGATTAAGGTAATTTTATGATTTAATTTTATGGTTAATAAATTAAGGTGTTTAGTTTAATTTATAATAATTTTATGTTTAATTAAAAAATTTATTAAAGAAAAAATAAGTTATTAAATAAAAAAATGGGTTAAAAATAAAAATTAGTTTAAGGTAATTTTATGGTAATAAATTAGGGTTTTTAGTTTAATTCATGATTTAATTTGTTAAATATGTGATTAAGATAGAAAATTATATAATGAGAAAAGAAAAAGAGAATATAACATAGGGGTACTTAGGTAATTTTACCCTTACTTTTAGCAAAGTTAGTTTTGTTTTAGTCCAAAATCATAAGGGGGTTCTCTGCCTATATTTGAATTATAAGGGGATAAGGTGCTCTGAGACCAAACCACAAAAGGGTAAAGTGAATTTTCCCTATGCTTTATTGTAGTGTTAATTATAACAGTGATAATTCATCTCAGGTGACCGATCAAGCGGTTAAAATATCGCTCGAATGGAGATTAGAGGTTTCCAGTAGTTCACTTTGCAGGTCAAGGGACCACTCAAGCGGTCAAGCAGTCACTCAAGCGAATAATAGCGGGTTCCCAATATCTCGTTTTACAGACAGAGATACTGACAAATTTCATTCACCACTTGAGCGGTGAAAAGACCGCTTAAGCAGTCTACACGATATCAACCACTTAAAAGTGACTTTTTAAATCATTTTCTTCACTTTTTTTTTTCTCTCTTCTTTCCTCTCTCTAACTCCAAAAATCTTAGTTATATCTCTCTAGAAATCTTTCATTATACTTAGATACAACCCATTTACTTACAAAAGTTGGAGTTTGGGTTGAGATAAAACTTTCTACCGATTGGATTGGGATTTCACAATGAGTTCTTCGATAATCTAGCTTATTGGTCTTGAATCTTGAGGTAGAATTACTTTTAACCTTGTATCTCTTTGATTTGAAGATGTTTATGTAGTATTGCCATAACATTGATGAATTAAGAATGATTGAGTTTACGAATTGAAGCTTTCTTTCAAATATAGAGATTTTCCTACAATTTTCCTAAGATTTCTACTATTGGCCTTGGATTATGAAAGTTTTAGTGAAAAACTAATACTATATACGTTGGAGGGGCAAAAACCCCAAATTTTCTGAAAACCCAATTTTTTGAAACTTGGAGATAATGTGATTAATTGAAAGTGAGCTTCAATTCTTTAAATTGATGGTTGGATTATGACATTAAGGGGTATTTGATTTGAGATTGTGAACTTGGGAATGTTAATTGAGATTATGAGAGTTGCTACTCTATTTTTACTTCAGTTACTTGAATGGTGAAGTTTACTTTTATTTTCCTTGAATGTATAACTCTTGGAAGTTTCGAAAGATTTTTTAAGGGGGTGGTAAATAGCGTGTGAGTCCGGGTAGGAAGTTGGTTTTGGAAAATGATTGTGTATTGTGTTAGTACCCATACAGGGAGTTTAGGTGCCCAATTGCCCTGTGTTAAGCTTATCGCTGGACGAATGTGGGAAAATGACGAATGTGGGACAGTATTTTTGGTGTCCACTGGTACTGTCGTATTGTAGTCAGTAAAAGTGAAAAAATAGATGATTTTGGGTGCCTACTCCCTGTCGTATTAATAGCCAATAAATGTGGGGTATTTTGGACACAAATCCATGTATATGTATGTGTTAAGACTCTCCTCAGAGGCTTCATGGCATATTTAGCCCCCCTCCCCGTGTTGAATTGTGAAATTGTGGAAACTAAAAATTTATGTATTCTTACTTAAACTAGTATTATGAGTTGTAATAATGTGTTTGTGTAGACGCGCCCGCGGGGCCTCATGCTACTACAGTTCGGACACGCGGTTTTTGTTGTCGCGGTTCTTAATCTGAACCAAAGAGTCCAAATCTGGCAAATCGTTTTGAGAAACAGATTTTTGAAAAAGTAGTGCCAAACATGGACTGCTTTGCCAGATACAGAGTCGCCACCTAAATATTTTTAAAATGGGGAAATTTAGGAAACCCTGACTCGGTGCCGAAGGCCACATGTCCGTCATCACCGGAGTTGTCTCGGCTCGGGAGCTTGGGTACGATCGGGGAAGGTCAGCTATGAGCACCCCCTTTCGCCCGGTCCGAAAACCGGCCTCTACTAACCATGATATCCGATTTTGAAAACGTTATGTGTTCTTATTCCATTTATTAGCCTAGAATTACTATGTTATGCGCGCAGCAAACAAGTATAGACTAGATTGCCTAATTTGGAAAGAAACATTGCATATCCGTTTGTTTTGAGAATGCTTTGGAATTTGCTACTCGCAAGTAGGCTAAAACACGGATTTCAATGACTTTTTCCAACTCAAACAATCCAACCTTCACCCACAGGCATTTCAAACAGTTTATCATATAAGCATTTAGCCGCATGGCAAGCATACTGTCATGGCAACATTCACACGCATGCGGGATGCTAAAGCATAAATACTTACATCGTACTCCGTGCCAAAACAGTAAACTAGTTAGCAAACATGCGTGTCCTAGTTCATGTTAAATTGCCTAATGCAACACATACAGAATGCAATTAGATAGGCTCGGCTAATCTAAGCATGGCATATGAAATGCGATCAACTATCACATATTCAATTTTTTGAATTGAAGTACAAATGCAGTTAGCATGATGTACCGAGCCTAATGCATGCAATACAAATGCATGGATGCACACATGCATAGCATAAGGTATGCTAATTTTAAAGATGCCCTAATCTAGCATCATAAGCAGGTAAATAAAAGGGAAGAAAGAAGTGGGGATTGGAAGACATGCACACCACCCACACACACTTATTACAGATTTTCCCTCACTCGGAGGGACCAAATAAATATTACAAATTAATTAACTACGTAAGCTAATTAAATATTACAAATTGCCTAATCAACTAAGCAAATTAACTAAAACTAAGAAAACAGGAAAAATGCCTCGGGAAACGTGCCGCCATGCATAGGCTGCCTCTGTTTTCCCTTCCTTCACTTCTCTGGAGGCTGCCAAAACCTCAGGACTGCTTCCTTGGATGCTGGGAGACATCACCTGCTGCATGGAATTGCCATCGGCAGTGTGGTGGTGGCCACCGGCACAAAGTGGAGCTGTCGGCAGGGAAATGATTGCCGGTCGGCACTTTACACTGCCGGTCGGCAGAGTGTTCCTGCAGAATCTGTAAATGACAGCAACAGAGGGCAAGGCAAAGCATGGCAGCACAATTCAAGGCATATATGCACCAACCATGTCCCTTATCATGATAATGACTCAAAGGGGCATGTGCCTCGATTCTCGGACCACCAATCACGCGTTTCCATGCATGATGGCCCAAAGAACCAAGTATGCAACTTTGATTTCAAATGCATGCAAACCAAATCAAACCAAACAAGGCCCAATTCCTATCACTAAGTCAAGGAACAAAGCATGCATGCAAAATGCAATGCAACCTAGGCATGCAAGCTAAGGATGCAACATGGCATGGCGATACACTTATGCAAGCATGCAAGCAAACATGAGGCGATGCTAGCCAATGAAAAGGTGGTCTAAAGCATGATTTAGGCAGCTCCAATAAGGCCTAAAACAGTAGCCAAAATGCTATAATATGGGGGGACCAAATACATACACACATGCACATAATTGAGGGCCAACACTTAAGCACAAATTGAACAACCCTCAAACACATTTGAAAGGGGGTAATCATGGATACATAGCATGCAACATAAGCATTAAAAATCATGTCATAAAATGATGCCAAATCATGTTAAACAAGACAAGCAAATGCATGCAAGCATGGTCCAAGTACTTGAGGCAAGTCATGAAGCTTTGAAGCACGTTTATCACAACAAACATGGCATGCATTAAGCAACTAAAAATAGGTTTTTAGCATGTTAAAACAAGGCTAAAGGACTACTTAGATGGCATCTAAGTGGCTCAAATTTAGAGGCATGCACAAGTGCCAAAACAAGGAGCATTGCTACACAAGCTTATGAGGCATTAAAGATGCATTCAAGGCAAACACATAGGCATGAAAATGGGACTGGAATAACATATAAGGTGACCCCAAATCACCAAATCAATGCAAAGATGTCATGCTATACATTCATATGCTCAAGGCCAACAAGCCCAAATACAAAGGAGCTATACCAAGCATGCCAAAATCAACCCAAACACTTATGGACAGACCTAAAACATGTCAAGATAAGCACAAAATCTTCACAAATGTAAGCCTAAAACATGCTAGAAACAAAGGCACACAACCTAAGACATGTTAAGGCATAACAAGGCATTACATGGCAACTATGCTAAGCATGCATGGAGTACCAAAACCAAGTAAAAACAGAGGCATAACATGACATATTAAGCATAAAAAGCAGCCAAGTCATGGTCAATACACCTCTAACATGGTGCTCCCTCAAGAGGCCAAAACATGCCCTTTTCAAGGACAACAAGGAGAGGGGGTGGCCCTCTCCTTCTTCGGACTTCAAGGCATCACCTCCACCACTTAAATCCCTCAAGATTTCAGTGGCGAAGAGACCCCAACACCAAAATCCCGGAGTTCACACAAAAGGGCACAAAATGAGGCCTTTCAAGGCCTAAGGGTATTCAAACTTACCCAAACCACAAAACACTCTTAACAAACAACCAAGAGGGATTAAAAACAGAACTTTTTTGTATTATACACTAAGCTCAAAAACGAATTTAAGATAGGTAGAAATACAATGCAAAAATGGGGTAAAAAGGGGTAAGATTCTTACCCTTGAAGACTTCTTCAACAAAGATGCTCCAATGGCCCTCCTTGGCTTGAAATCAGCTTCAAAACCTCAAAATCAGTCCCTTAGAATCTCAGTTGCAAGAGGAAGGTGAAACACTAGGTGCTTGTGTGCAATAGTATGGACTAAAACACACACAAGAGCACAAAAGAGAGGGAAAGAGAGATAGGATGTGTATCTAGCCCTAACCCTAGAACTCAAACCCTAACAATGGCTGTCTAAGCTCTCAAAATATCTCAAGTGTCTAACCTCTCAAGCCAAGAGACCAGCCCCTCTCTATATAGAAGCTTTTGTCTTGTAAAGCTTACAAGACAAGCTTCCAAGAGAGAGATCCCTCCATACACGTGTATGGAGGGGAGCCAAAAGCAAGACAGCTGTCTTAAAATATCTGCAAAAGTAGATGCACAGTAGTCGGCCGGCCAAAAATGCCATTTTGGCAAAAAAGAGTGCCGGCCGGCACTAAATAGTGCTGACCGGCAACAAATAGTGCCGGCCGGCAATATACATTGCCGGTGGCAGCAAAAACCAGCCGGTGGCCTCTAGCCACTGCCGGTGGTGGGTGGGGATGGTCTACAAGCCCTACCCTGCCTCTCAAAGGCAAGATGTCAGTGTTTGGTGCAAAACCAGACACTAAACGGTCGAGTTCGGAGATCCTGAGGCAAGGCGCGCGAGCCGAGACCTCCGGGAACTCCAAACGAACACAAACATGGATAATCACCGAGTGTTCAAATGGTGACGTCCAAGTCTTGAGGACGGTCAAAAATGGGGTGGCTACAGTTTGGTTATGATAATGCCATATGAATTTTCGAATAATTAGATACTTTGTTAAAAGTATTTCTATTGGGCATCTAGCTCATTCCTATCTAATAAATTTTTAGGAATTGGTGAGGAAGTGGTGGACTCTTTCTTTCTTTCTTTTTTTTTTTTTTTTTTGAGGGGGGAGGGAGGGACGGGAAGGGGGGGCACAAAGGCTCTTGGATGTCTAATGTGGAAGCTTCAAGCATTTTGTTTAGGACCATGTGTCCATTTTGTTGTAACAAGGCCTTACCTTGCTTAATTGTAAGTCATTAAGGCATCAAATTTGTATCTTATAACTTATTGAACTATATTAATGCTGATGTATTTATCAGTTGAACTTGGAATGTGTATTTTGAAACTGTAGTTCAATGAGAAAGAGGACTTTTGGGATAATGTTGTTAATTGGCCTTATAAGAATTCAGATTAATCATGTTATGGGTAATATTTTAAATTAAATAATTTGGGGGTGTTACAATGACTCGTTGTAATAATAATTATGCTATTATTTTTGTTATCTTCCAAAAGTCTTTTAGTTATATCATATGCGTATTTGGTTATGATTCAATTTTTTTTTCTTAGTTATAGCAAAAAGTGTTTTAGTTGTGACATTTATGAAATCACCACCACAAATGTGATAACTTGCATATTAATAAAAGCCCACAGGAACGAAGTTGATGCTCCCACATCTATAGCATGTATAGTTAAAGCAAGTGAATGATTTGTAATAAATTCAAACCATTTGTGTTTTTTTTTTTTTTATCGATGAAAGTCGGTTATTAATTGTTAGATTAGCATCTTATGGGAGTTAGCCTGTCCATCCTTACTTTGCCTCCTAATTCAATTCTCCCATAACCTTCCCATTAAGACTAAACCCCTAGGAGAGTCATGGCAGCCAACTATGTTAGGCTAGTTAGTTAAATTCAAACTATTCTCTTTAAATAATTAGATCTCATTTGGGAATTGTCTATTTTAGCTTAAAGCCAAAAAAACCACAAGTTGTCATATCATTTAATTTTTGTTTTGTATTTCTTTTCATAAAAAATTAATTAAAATAGCCAATTTTCAAACCATCCATAGCGACTCAAGATAAAACCCGACCTTTTTATATTCTTTGATCTGAAATCCGGTACTCCTTATGTCTTGTTATTGATTGGGATTAGTTGTTTGTGTTTTGGTCAGGTTAGAAGTTAGTTTTTTTTTCAAAAGAGTTTATGCATGTTTCTCTTCAAGTTCCCTTGAGCGGTCTTTGGTTTCTTCCAGTATCTGTGTTTTCATTATGAACTTTTGGGAGTGGGGTATTCTTTGGTAAAGCCATGGGTTGGTCACTCAAGCGGTGTTCTATGTCTGAAGCTCGAGTGGTCTTTCTTTCGCTCAAGTAGTATCTTTGCAGGCCTGAACTACTGGGAGGGGTCATTGTGCGCTCGAGCCATGATTTGGTCGCTCAACTAGTTCTTTGTGTCTAACACTCAAGCGATGTTTTGATTGCTCGAGCAGTCTATGCATATATCGGTACAAGAAAAAGGTCTTTTCTTTCATTTTTTGATCTTTTCTCTCTCTAAAAGGTAACTTTACCAAATTTCTTCACTCTCTGTCTGTAGTTCTTGTCTAAACACCCTTATACACTTAAATCCGTGGTCTTGCCATCATTGTGCTTTGGGAAAAAGTGTAGAGCTCGTAGAGGTGAACATTCTAATCAGAAAAGTTTTCATTTTTAGCTCCATCAAACTTTGGGTCTTGTTCTTCTCTCCTTCTAATCTTGAGGTAGGGATTTTTTTGCAACCTCTTTGTATGATTCCTAGCCTCGTTATGTGTTCCTTGAAAAGTGTAGTGATTTGGAAGTTGTGGGTTTTGATTTAGGGCTTGATTTGGGTTTGATTTTGGGAGTATAAAAAAGGGTTGTGAAGTTGTTTCATGAGAAATGTTGTGGATATCATTATATTATTAAGTTAGGTTGAAATCTTGAAAATCTCTTCTTTATATGTGATTTTGAAAAGAATAGATGTTTTATTGGAAATCATTGGTTTTGAACTAAGGAAAAAGGGTAAAGATGTTGACTTTTTGGAAATAATAATATGAATATACCTGTTGATGAAGAGAGTGAAGTTGAATATGTATTGTCACCCCTATATTGAGATTATGAACTCATACCTGTTGTTTGAAGATTTATCTTTTGTATAGAGATATCTATTTTGGGCTATCGGTGGAGGATAACTTTGTTATTGTAAAAAATGCATAAGGATTAGGTTAACTGAAAGCAATTACTCATATTTCCTGCATTGAACATTGTTCCATATTTATACATTGAAAATGTATCGTTTTGAGAAAAATTAGTGAATACCTTCGCGAATCTGGTTAGGTGTGGTTGTGGTATTCTCTATGTTGGCCTATGTGAACGCCCCAAAAAGATGACATATGCATAACTTTGATCGGTACAAAAGATGGCATATGCAATGTACATTCATAAACTAGACTCTGAATCTATAGCATATGGCATGGATACATGAAACAAAATAAAAGTAAAACCAAATAATTATATGCCCTAATGGTTACAACTTTCCAAGTCGATGCTTGGGTACAACAAAGTGAGTTTAACTCTATATAGGTAAAGCTCGAGACTTAAACAAAAATAATTACATCAATAAACAAAAATAAAACCTTTAGCTCCAAGTCCTCCCAAGCTACATCATTGGTAGAGGCATATTGATATAGGCTGAAAGGTACCACATTGAGGTCGCTTAAGTTACATTTATAGTCTTTTAGTTTTGTTTATTTGGTGGAGATGATGTGTTTTGTGTACTTGCACAGATTTGGCAAGAAATGCGCAAATTCAATAAAAAAGAGTACGAAAGCAGATTCTCCGTATAAAAAGAAAAAAATCCGAGCCAGCCACCTCACCTCACGTGCAGCCAAGCTCCACCTCACGTGCGGCCCAGCGCCGCTCAAGCGGCCCACATGGGCGCTCAAGCAGCCCACCTAGGGATGCATGTGTATAATTTTGGGTTTGTTTTGTTAAGAATAAAAAGAAGAAAAATAGGCTAACACAGGGTTCGAAAATATTCTAAGGAAAAGAAGAGGGAGGCTAGGGTTTGGAGAGAAATAACTTGAAGATTAAAGAAGGTCTCCCATGGTGGCTTATTCTCCCTCTACCTCTTCCTACTCCTCCATGAGTGGCTAGGCTCCTCTTTCTATGCTTTTGATGAAACCTTAGCTATGTAATTAGGTTTTCTCTTTGTTTTTTTGATTATGTCAAGGTTTGAACAAATTGTATGGTGTTTAAGAAGTTTCATATATATATTTTTCATTATCCCTTTAAGTATTCTGCTTTCTGTGATTGTTGAATGCTTTCCATACAATAGTTTTCTCTGTTTTCATATTCAAGATATGAGACGAGTCATACTACGAGGGACGAACTATTTTGCTATTGTAGTTTAGAGCGAACGATTCGTACCGCTTGAGATGGTTCATGCCTATATATTGAACATGATAATTTCCTTGATCAATGCTTTAAACTTGTAGTTGCGAAGTATTATTTCGTTCGAACCGGAACATAATTGACTTTCAAATTGAAACCTTATTTACATAACTAGTTGTGGATTCATTATCCTCGATTTTCCCAAAATCAGTACTTCATCCTTACTTTTAATTAATTTTTTAATCGCTTTGTTTAATTTAGTTCTCCTTAGACTATGAACCAATCATCTTTTAATCAAAATTAAATTAGTCTAATTTCCCATTTATCCCTGTGGATCGATACTTGGACTTACCATTATTCTAAGGAATTTGGTATAGTTTAGTGTTTATTTTTTGGTGTGTGAAACGACCCATCAAATTTTGGCATCATTGCTGGAGACTTTTGGCGACATTGAGTAATTTAAAGTTACATTCCTATTTTAATTTTTAGTTTAGGATTTTATATTTTAGTGTTACTAAGTGTGTAAAGTATGTGGAGCTATCACCGAAGTGCAAGCGAAGCGCAACCGAGCTTTAAAAACAAACCGCAGCCCCAAAGTGCTTTAAAAAAAACAAAAGCAAATACTCGCAAACAAAGCACCAAAGTGCTAAAACTAGAGAGCTCAAGTGGAAATTGGGGATAACGTATACACGTCAAACACCTGCAAGACGAGTAAAGCGTTTTCGTTAAATCACTGTGAGTATTTCTCTCTTTGGTATTTTGCTTTCATAACTTAGTGTGTGTGTGTGTGTGTGAGTAATGTATGCACGGGTGCCGTTCTTGTCGCCCTAAATTGTGGAGTGTGGACCTTGAACTAGAAAGAACTCTTAGGAAACTTAGAGCCTCTTCTCGTGTTCCTAGGCTTGAATATCCATACCCATACTTCAAACCAATAGAGATGGCGAACCCGAATCGCCTAAATGGGCCCAACCGAACCCTTAAGAATTACTTCACACCCAGTTTATATACGTCACCATCATGCGTTCAGTTACCCGACACCACCGCTGCTCATTATGAGATTAAGTCCAGCACCATCCAAATGCTCCCATCATTCCATGAACTAGCTCATGATGACCCTTATAAACATCTGCATGAATTTCTAGAAATTTGCTCTATAGTGAAGATCCAGAATTTCACCAATGAGGCCTTAATGTTGTGACTATTCCCATTTTCACTAAAGGACAAAGCCAAACATTAGTTGAACTCCTTATCTGCTAATTCTGTCACAACATGGGACCAATTACAGCAAAAG
Organism: Camellia sinensis; assembly: GCF_055761805.1. Lineage (NCBI taxonomy): Eukaryota > Viridiplantae > Streptophyta > Magnoliopsida > Ericales > Theaceae > Camellia > Camellia sinensis. Next base: position 106,451,126 of record NC_138966.1, read on the forward strand.
TTTTTGAAGAAGTACTTTTCCATTGGTAAGACAAACCAACTCAGGCAAGCCATCACCGATTTTGCTTAACTTGATGGCGAGCAATTTCATGAGACATGGGAGAGACTTCGTGACCTTCTCCAACAGTGTCCCTATCACCAAGTGCCTGATTGACAACTTGTTCAGACCTTTTACTATGGCTTAACTAAGCCTCACCACCAAATGATGGATTCTTCTTGTGGTGGGACATTCATGTCCAAAACTGATGCTGAGGCATGGCAATTATTTAAGAACTTAAGTGATAATTCCCTTCACCATGCCTCCGCAGCCCGACAAGTTCGGCAACCGGTAGTTAGAGCCCCGAAAAGAAGGGGCATTTATAAGGTAAGGCAAAACCTAGAGTTAGCCCAACAATTAAAGGCATTGTCCCATAAGATGGATCAATTATTAGCTTCGAGACATGCCCCTACACAACAAGATCAGCCTCAATTTCACGAGGCATGTGTTATTTGTACGAGCCCTGCTCATGACTTGAGTGAGTGTCCTTCGGCATCACAATTTTCAAAATTAGTCCAAAAGCATGTGAACGCGGCTCAAGGATTCTGCAACCCAGGTAATGACCTATATTCCAACACATATAATCTGGGATAGAGAAATCACCTTAATTTTTCATGGAGACCTTCTTCACAAGCACTTCTTACAATCCTCCACCACCAAGGCAAAATTTTAATAATTTTGCCAACCAATCTTCTTACCAACCGCCACAACCTCACCAGCAACCACAACTCTCGCATGTTCTTCAAGGCAACTCGGCCATTGAGACTCAAGTGTTGGAATTTCTCTCAAAACTTAAGGGATTAACACTAGTAGTTCTCTCTTATACTCATTCCATTGCCAAGCTAGAGGCCCAAATTGGATCAAATGGCTAATAACATGAATAGGAGAGATGAGGGAAAATTACGAGTCAGACTGTGGCCAACCCTAAGAGTCAATATGGGGCAAAAAGGTCGGGTGAGAATGGAAAGCACCATGAACAGGTGCAAGCGGTGATTACCTTGAGAAGTGGGAGGGAGTTAGAGCCTCAGCCAGTTGCATCTAATGTAACTAAGGCTAAGAAGGGTGATCACGGTGGTCAACCCAAAGAGAGCAAGTTGTGAGGGAGAGACACCTAAGGACAATGACTTAGTCCCTAGCACTTCACATGAGCCTAAGGCACCCTTTCCCCAATGCCTTGATACACCGTCCCCTTTTAATAAAAAAAGCGACATCCATGGAAGCGATGATAGAGGTCTTTAAACAAGTGAAAATCAACCTCTCCCTGTTGGAGGCGATTAAGCAAGTACCCTCCTATGCTAAATTTTTAAAGGACCTTTGTATGCAAAAGCGTAAATCTAGGACACATGTGTCCCAAAAGGTCATACTCACGGAGCAAGTAAGCCCCATTTTATTGAGTGACACACCCTTTAAGTTTAAAAACCTGGGTGCCCCAACCATTGCATGCATTATAGGGGATCATTTCATTAATAGGGCCTTGTTAGATTTAGGGGTTAGTGTCAATTTGTTGTCGTACTCTGTGTACGAGGAATTCGGGCTTTGTGAGTTGAAGCCCACTACTGTTACTCTCTAGTTGGCTAATCGGTTCCTCAAAGTGCCGCATGGCATGATTGAGGATGTGCTAGTAAAGGTCAATAGGTTTTATTTTCCTGTTGACTTTTGGTTTTAGATATGAAACTGGTAGCCAGCTTTAGGAAACAAATCCCAGTGATCTTAGGTCGACCTTTCTTGGCTATGGCCAATGCATGCATAAATTATCGTACCGGGGTTATGGATGTTTCATTTGGAAATATGTAAGTGAAACTCATTGTTTTCCAAGCATCCTAACAACCCCATGAAAGAGAGGAGTGTTTATTTGTGGATTTGTGGATGAGATTGTGGAGGAGGCTTTACCCTCCATTCTTGTAGAGGACCCTTTAAAGGCTTGTTTAGCTCATTTTGGGTTTGAAAATTTTGATATTGACGGGTCAATGGAGGAGGTGAATGCCTTACTTAATTCTTCTTCTACACCAGATTTTCCTTCGCGGAAAGCCCAGTTTAAGTCCCTTCCTCATCTATCTAAAGAGCCAACCATACCATCCCTAGTAACACTACCTACACTTGAGTTGAAGCCACTCCCGACCACACTCAAGTATGCATTTTTGGGGCGAAAAGATGATTTACCTATCATCATTGCATCTGACTTAACTACAGAGCAGGAAAGTCAATTAATGAGTGTTCTTATGGCACATCTGAGTGCTATAGGGTGGTCGGTGGCTGATTTAAGAGGGATAGATCCCTCTATGTGCATGCATTATATACATCTAGAAGAGGACACCAAACCTTCTCGTGAAATGCAACGGAAGCTTAATCCCAATATGAAAGAGGTAGTGAAAAAGAAAGTGTTAAAATTGTCGGATGCGGGTATTATATACCCCATCTCGGATAGCAAGTGGGTGAGTCCCACACAAGTGGTGCCCAAGAAATCGGGCATCACTGTTGTTAAGAATGAGAGAGGAGAGTTAGTCCCCACATAAACCACTACTGGGTAACGAGTGTGCATTGATTATAGGAGACTGAATTCCATGACAAGGAATGATCATTTTCCCTTACCTTTTATTGATCAGATCCGACAATAGTTAGCAGGGCAGAGCTACTATTGTTTCCTTGATGGCTATTCTAGTTACAATCAAGTTCTTGTGTATCCGGATGACTAGGAAAAGACCACCTTCACATGTCCTTTTGGCACTTTTGCCTATCGTCGAATGCCCTTTAGGCTTTACAATGCACCAACGACCTTTCAACAGTGCATGATGGCTATATTCTCTGACATAGTGGAGAAATTCTTAGAGGTCTTCATGGATGACTTCTCCGTATTTGGGCCGTCTTTTGAGGAATGTCTCTAGAACTTAACTAAAGTCCTTATTCGTTGTGTGGAGACAAACTTGATTTTGAGTTGGAAGAAGAGCCATTTTTTGGTTCGTGAGGGTATAGTGTTGGGACACATTGTGTCCTCTCAAGGCATATAGGTAGACAAAGTTAAGGTTAACCTCATTGCAGGCCTTCTTCCATCCACTTCTGTGCGTCAAGTTCGATCTTTCTTAGGGCATGCAGGTTTTTATTATAGGTTCATCAAAGAATTTAGTAAAATCTATTGTCCTTTGTGTAGTTTACTTGCTAAGGACACACCTTTTATCTTTGATGAGGCATGTTTGTCAACCTTTGAAACACTATGAAAGGCCCCTACTACCGCCCCAATTATAAAATCACCGAATTGGTCACTTCCCTTTGAGATCATGTGTGATGTATCTGATTATGCCCTCAGCGCCGTCTTGGGCCAAAGGCTGAATAAAGTGTCCCTTATTATATCCTATGTTAATCGTACTTTTTCTGATGCTCAATTAAACTACACTACCACTGAGAAAGAGTTACTAGCTAATGTGTTTGCACTTGATAAGTTCCGGTCCTACCTCCTAGGGTCTAAAGTCATTGTGTTCATTGATCATGCCGCTTTGCAGTACTTATTATCCAAAAAAGAGACCAAACCTTGGTTGATTAGGTGGATTCTACTCCTTTAGGAGTTTGACCTAGAAATTCAAGACAAGAAGGGATCCGAGAATGTAGTTGCGGATCATCTCTCCCGAATCTTTATTAAGTACATGAGTGATCCCTTAGCCTTGCAGGACTCGTTTCCTGACGAGTAACTTCTTGTGGTATCACACGTGACCCTCCTGTGGTTTGCTCACATAGTGAATTACTTGGCGGTTGGTCAAATTCTGAAAGCTTGGTCTAAGCAAGACAAAGATCGATTTTTCTCACAAGTCAAGCACTATTTCTGGGAAGACCCGGAATTGTTCAAGCATTGTTCGAATCAAGTGATTCGGCGTTGTGTGCCTGAGAGTGAAATCCATAACATTCTCACCTTTTGTCACTCTCATGCATGAGGCGGCCATTTTAGTAGGCAAAAAATGACCGCAAAGGTTTTACGATGTGGGTCCTACTGGCCCTCTATCATTAAAGATGCTGATAACTTCTATAGAGCTTGTGAGCGTTGTCAACGAATGGGCTCTATGCCACGACGAGATATGATGCCAATGACCCTTATTTTGATTGCTGAGATTTTTGATGTTTGGGGCATCGACTTCAAGGGTCCCTTTCCACCATCTTTTGGATTTGAATACATTTTGGTGGCTATGGACTATTTCTTTAAGTGGGTTGAGGTAGTGGCCACCAGAATGAATGACCACAAAGTTGTGGTTAAATTCCTGCATGAAACCATTTTTTGTCGTTTTGGGTTCCCACGTGCCATAATTAGTGAAGGTGGCAAACATTTTTGTAACCGATTCTTTGAGGCATTAGTGCGCAAGTGCATGATCACTCACAAAGTTGGCACTCCCTATCATCCCTAGACTAGTGGTCAAGTAGAGGTTTCTAATAAGGAGGTTAAACATGTCCTCGAGAAAACTGTGAGGCCCAATAGGAAAGATTGGTCCACTAGGTTGATTGATGCACTTTGGGCCTATCGCACTGCATATAAGACACCCATCAGGATGTCTCCATATAGGATTGTGTCCGGGAAACCATGCCATCTCCTTGTTGAGTTAGAACAGCGGGTTTTGTAGGCCATTAAGAAGTTCAATTTTGATATGGCTAAAGCCGGTGACCATCAAAAACTCCAACTTAATGAGTTAGAGGAGCTCCGCAATGATGCATATGAGAGCTCCAAAATTTACATGGCTAGGACTAAGGCATTTCATGATAAACACATTTTTCGTAAGTCCTTCGAGCCTCACCAAAAAGTGTGGCTGTTCAATGCTAAATGGCGGTTATTCCCGGGTAAACTCCGGTCTCTGTGGGATGGCCTATATGAGATTATTGAAGTCTTTCCACATGGGGAAGTTGAGATTAAAAATCCACAAGATGGTACAACCTTTAAGGTCAATGGTAAAAAATTGAAACATTTTGTGGCTAGTATTGAGAAAGGGGAGATGATTGAGGTTGTTCACTTGACGGACCCAATATATCCTTCATAGTAATTGCTTTGAGTCTAGGAAACTTTAAATCCTCTAAAGGTATAATTCCTTTAGTGTTTGCCGTACCCGAACGCCATCTGACGGTTTGGTATAGCCACCTAACTGTGTTTGTAGTGAATTCTTAGGAGACCAACTTTGTCACACCCCAAAATTTGGACAATTAAATATTAAATTAGGGCTAAACCCCAATCAATATTCCATCATCCAAATCCTAGGGGTGAAACAAAATCTAAACGTTACCGTCATCACAAGGTTTAAATAAATTTCCATTCTCAAAAGATCACAAGAGATTAAAAAAAAAAAAAAAAAGAACAAAACGGCAACCAGACTATCTATCATAAATTCATAGCTATCCAATACCTCAACATTAAGATAGCAACAACTTGTCAAAACAATTTAAATAATGTAAAGTTACAAACCATGCCAAATTATCAAAATACCAAGGTCATAAAAAAATAATAATAATAAATACATAAACTCATATCAACCCTAAGCTCCAGAAAACAAAAGAAGTCCAAACGACATGTCCTACGATCATTGTTATTTCTTGTCACCACCATAGCCTCTACTAATCCTGCAAAAGAAGCTCGGTTGCGCTCAAACAGAACGCAACTGAGTTGCCAAGAGACAAAACGGGTCAATATACAGGTATACTGGTATGAGTACAAGATTTAACACCCACGTGTCCGCCAGACACAAACAAAAATACATTTAATTCTTGTTACGGAACAAGACAAGTAGTTCCAACTGCACCGAGGTGAATGGGTAGTTTCCCGAGATACGGTGGTATTTAATTTCTTGCCCATACACAATGAAATATAGATTGATTATAAAATAAACAAAATAGAAATAAAAATATGGTAGGTCAGCCCTGCATAAAAAAGTTAGTAAGATCCATCATCCTGAAAAAAAAAAATAAAGTTAGTATAATTTAATCATAAGTAACTTGTTGAAGAATTACAAAAATGCACCGTTTCATGCTTAAATAATTCGAATTGACCAAAACTCAAAGAACAAAAGTTGTACAGAATCAAATTTTCTAAAAGATAGCACAAACGAATTTAGTAGAAACTGAACAGGTTGAGAGAAAAACTTAATAAAAAATCCTAACCGAAATTCGATCGAAAAATCTAGAACTGAAAACAAAAAGAAACTGCTATAAGATGAATTTTTTCAAAAAAGTTCAAAACACAAAAAGTGTTCAGAAGAATGTTTTACTTTGGTTTATGTGAAACAGGCTCTAAAATTTACATTACTAAAATGAATCAAAACTATAATAACCAAAATCATCCGATTATAAGCTATAATCGATCTTTTTAATAAAAAGTTAAAACACAAAAGTTGTTTAGAATCATGTATACATGCATCTGCTCAAATTTCATAATTTATCGAGGTCGTTTACTATTTTTCAGGACATACAAATCAACACAATTCACACCATACCAATAAACTCGTAATTAAATTCTTTGTACCTTAACTCCACCACTTCGGCCTCCACTTCCAGCCTACACATATATCCCATGTGCCTCCCATATACCTAACACCACTCTGAAGCCAAACTTGCACAGAGATATCATCCCGAGTTTGACCCACACTCCCCGGATGGTTAACATAAATGTACGCGCGTAAATCAAAGCACTCGTCTACTCTTGAGAACGAGGCAACAATATATATATACAAAACATCTCACTCATGAGAACAAACATAACAATTCCAAGCCTAAGGCATTCAAATAAATCTCATAATCTTCACTTTTTTTTTATACACTCTTTCTCACCAACACTCAAATAAAACAACAATCCATGGAGTTATGGTGAAGTATAAGGAATTTATCTCTGGGTTCTAAGTTTATTTTAGTTTCATATATCCATGAGTGTGATTACAACCGTAAAATAAATCCATATAAAACCCTTCACCTTGCATACATAACTAATCAAAATAATTAAAATCAATCAATCATTTAAAAACCCTAAACCTTACATACACAACTAATCAAAATAATTAAACTCGATTAATCATCTACATGCAAATTCGAAATCAATTCACCATCAAATTAATAAGAATAAATAAATAAAAACAACGAATTAAATATAAATCAAGGGAAGTGGATTTTGTACTCACAATATTTTTTTGAAGATCAAAGAAATATTTAGAGAATTAATGGAGCTACCAAAACAAAACCCTAACCCTTTCTTTATTTTTCTTTTTTTTTTCCTCCTGTCTTTTCACGCCACACACAACACTCTTTTTTTTTCTTTGATGATCACACAGTCCCTCTCTCCCTCGATTTTTGTTCTTTTTTTTTTCTTCTTTTCTCTACTCCTTTCCCGTGCTGCTTCTCTCCCTTTTCTTTTCTTTTGATTGATTACCTAATCCTATTCTAACCTAATTGATATATTATATAATATTATATTATATATAATCAACACATATATATATAAAACACCTTTTATAAACATATACAAAATATATATATTAATATTCAGATTAATTATATATAATTAAATATCACATTAAATTAATTAATTACCACATTAAATTCTCATGTAACCACACAATTAATGAAGTCCCAAACTAAAATAAGGTAATAATAAATAATAATAAATAAATGATGGCTTACGAAAAAATCCAGGTCGCTACAAACTTAGACGGTGGAAACTAGAGTTCACATGACAAAACCTAGAACCCAAAGGTTAGGGATTTCCGAGACTAAAATCTGGTTTAAATACCCAAGGGTGTGGGGGTTGCTTCAAAACCACCCCGACTTGAACTCTATATGGCAGCCCCATAGGTCAAGTTAGCTTTATGCGCTTGAATTCTGGATACCGAATCAACCTAGTCTATCACCCTGTTAGAGAATAGGGAAAGTTACAAACATTGTTGGGAGAAAAGTAGTACCCGTAGTTTTCACATGAAAATTATACCTTTATTAAGCACTCCGTTATTTTCAAAGTGCCATATTTATTTCGGATGTGAAATGAAAGTAGAAATGGTTGTACTTGTTTTGGGTTGTATTTGAAAAAAAAAAAAAAAAAAAAAAGCAAAGAGCAACAAACCGCACGTACAGCCACACGAGCGCTCGAACGGAAGTCCCACTCGGGGCGCACAAGCGGAAGGGCAAGGTCGCTCGAGCGGCCCAAGCCATAGAGCACAAATAAAAAAATAAAAAAAAAAGTGAGCTCATGAGGGGAAGCCCATACTACACGAGTGGCCCAAGCCCAAATGGCTACTGCTCCAATGCTACTGGAGTGGCCCAATTCCGCCGCACAAGCGACTCATATTTCAATGCTCGTGCAGCCCAAACTAGCACACGAGCGGTCCATTAAAAAAAAAAAATAGCAGCTTTTATTCGTTATTTATTTATTTCTATTTACTTTTTTTTATTATTTTATTTATTTCTTCAAAAAAAAAATATTCGTGTAGTTTCTTTATTTACTTTTTATTTGTTTATTTATTTTTACTTATTTTATTTCTCTTTTTTTTTAAAAAAAAAAAGAAGAAAAAGAAAAACCTGCAGATTTTATTTTTTCATCTATTTACTTATTCTTTTTTTCCTTCAAAAAAAAATTAAGAAAACCCTAGACCCACTTGTTGACCATTACTTTCCCAACTACACTCTTTCTCTCTACCTCTTATCTTCTCTCTCTCTCTCTCTCTCTCTCTCTCTCTCTCTCTCTCTCTCTCAACCCCACAAACTCACAAACTCATCAAACCCCACCATCAGCAACTTCTTCTTCCATATTCCTTCAATTTTTTCTCACCCTTTTCATCACCGCCACCTTCCCATCGGAGCATCACCATCTTCTTTGACCGACGACTTTCCAGCAGCCATTTTTTCTGACGGATCTCCCTTCTTTCTCTCTTTCTTCACTCTTTCAAGGTAAATCCTTCTTTTTGTTCAAGATTTGTGTTGTTGTTCTTCCAATCTTAAATTTTAGTTTAATTGATTTTAGTTTTTCTTTTTGTTGTCCCTATTTTGTTCATTGTTCACCCTAATAAATAAATAAATAAATAATGAAGAATAGTGAATCTGGGGAGCACCAGCTGCACGTGCAGCCCCCGTTGGTGCACGTGCTGCGCGTCGGAGTTTTTGTTTTCAAATTTAAAAAAAAAAAAAAAAAAAAAAAAAAAAAAAAACAACAACAACAACAACAACAACAACAACAACAACAACAACAATTCTAGGCAAACCACCATCCGCACGTACAACCCCCATTGGCGCACATGCAGCAATTGAAAAAAAAAATTGTAATAATAATAGGAATAATACTAATAATAATCATATAGCTTGCGGTTGCCTATTTTGCTAATGTAGTTGTTTAGTTTAGTGGTTTCTTTTTCTTTAACTTTAATTTAATTGTTTAGTTTAGTTGGTTAGTAGTTCAGTTACTATTTTTGTTTTTATATTTTGTTTTTATTTTATTTTATTTTCCTCTACTAACTCATTCATTTATTTCTTTTTATTTATTTATTTATTTATTTATTTATTTATTTATTTATTTATTTATTTTTCTTTCTTATTTCCTTTAATGCATTACTTTACTTCATTTGATGTAACTCACTTGTCTTATGCTAACTTAGTCTAAGCTAATTTAGGGGAGGATAATAATATAATAATAATAATAATAAAATAAATAAATAATAACAAAATAAAAAAAATGAAATAAAAGAAATATGGTGGTGTGATGGCAATGAGGAATTGAATGATTCGTGCATACATGCGATGTTTATTAGTTCTAATATAATGGTTCCTCGTTTTTAGTTGTGTTGGTTGTATTATTTTGTGCAAATATGTCTACATCATCCCGCCGAGCACCAAATCGGGCTCGCAATGCTAGCATCACCGCTAGGGATGTACCAACTGACATCTGGGCCACCAAACAAATTGTCTCCGACACACCATTTTATGTGGACTTCTTCTGACGCCGTCAACCCACTGCTTAGAGTGTCCGACAACTTGAAGACCGGAGCCTCCTAGGTATCTGCACCGTCACTGAATCGGCGTATCCTTGCATTGTGCGAGTCTTTTATCAGAGCATGTACACCAGTGACAAGGCCCCACGAGCTCTTTTGTCCATTGTTGATAGGGTGGAGTTAGTGGTCACACCAAATTCCATTGGCGAAGTTCTCCACTATTCCATGGACACTATCAATGAAGGGCAGTTCTCGGTGTTCACTCAGGAACTCACAATCCTGGCACTAGTGACTGAATTTTATAAGGAGCAACAGGATGATGACAATTGAACTAGCATCCAGCGGGCTAACTTACCGTGCTGCCTCCTCTTCCTTGATGTGGTTCGAAAAAAGAATGTCATCTCTCTAGGCCACAAGAAAGAGCGACGAGGGGACTTCCTCTGTGCCTTGCACTAATTTGACTTCGGGTTTTGGATCGACTTCCTATTTTGATCTTCAACCAGATGTTTCGTATCCTTAATGAAGTCAAGTTGCGCAACACCTGAGGCGGTTCTACATGGGCCCTCCCTTTCGCCAACCTCATCATTACACTTATAAAAGGCCAAGGGACATACCCACTCGAACCCAATGAGATTCAGCTTCCACCGCTAACGCTTTATGGTAAAACCCAATGGCACCAAACCACTACTCGCCTACCGGTTCCATTACTCCTCCCCGATGCCGTGGCCAATCCTAATGATATTCTTGTAAAGCCCATTGCCGCGCCAGTGCCACTGCCGCGCCAGTGCCACTGCCATTCCGTATGACAAGGGCATAATATCAAGCTCTTTTGGATAAGCAAGTTGCTATTCAGCAATTTGTGGTTGATCTTTGGGCCAACTATCAGGCATATCAGGATTACTCACAAATGGCATTTGATGGGTATCAGCAGCCAGTTGCATCTTTGTAAACTGACTTCTATGCATACTGGGAGTTGAGCCAGCAACAGTTTGATCAGCTTGGCACTAGGGTTCATGACAAGGCATTCGAGACTCAAACGCTGATGCATGCCCTATTTGAGTAGCATTTTCTCCCACCGTCGGATCCAAATCAGTGATATCCATTCTATTTTCTTTTTTTTATTTCTTTATTTTTTATGTTTTGTTTTGTTTTATTTTATTTTTCTTTTCCTTTTATATTGCACAGTAAAAAAAAATGTGTGTGTGTGTATGTGTTTGGTTCGTCTTGCCTCGCTAGATGTGCACTATGCTGTCTAGTAAGATCCTCTCTTCCTCATTTTACTATCTACTTCCCCATTGCTTGCATTGGGGACAATTTTGTCTTTCAATTAAAGGGTGAGGGTATTTATAAAAACAATTCATGTTTGTACTTGCTGCACTTGATTGCACCACTTCACTTGATGTTCACTTTGTGCCAGTATGGTAGTGATATAAGCATATGTTAATTGGGGAGCATAGTGGACTTGTATGAAAAGGGTTTATTGGGTAAATACTTGTATGTGATGTTTGCACTAGGAGAGTTGTTTGTGTTTGTGGTATTAGTACACTTGTCATGAATATGCCTTGATTCACATGAACACACTTTCATAGCAGTGACCTCTCTATTCTAATCCCTGGTGTACATCATTGATAATTGCTTGTGTTGCAAAAAAATAAATGAGTAGCCTTAATTCTTATAAAAAAAAAAAACTTGACTTATTTGGGTTTGTAGCCTCTTTAACTCGAGTTATTAAGCCTGTAGGGGTGTCTCTACACCTAGTGCCCTAAAACCGTCTAGTTTGGGAGTCATTGGCCCAATACTTATTACATAGGTTAATTAGAAAGCTTAAGGGACCTAGACATTACATAGTTAAGAAAACAAATAAAAAAATAAAAATAAAATAAGGACTTGTTCGGGTTCGTAGCCTTTTTAGCTTGAGTTATTAAGCCCGTAGGGGTGTCTTCACACCTAGTGCCTTAAGACCTTCTGGTTTGGGAGTCATTGGCCCAATGCTTGTTACATGGTTTGATTAGAAAGCTTAATGGATTAGGACATTGCATAGTCTTTCAAAAAAAAAGATAAGAATCTTTGTTGCAAAAGTTTAGTTTTTCTATATATGTTGGGTGTTATTGTGAGTTACACTGACTATTATAGTGGACAGTTAACTAGTTATGGGGAATGCACTTTACACCAAGGGCACTGATGATGTGTTTACTAGCATTCACAAGTACAAGTGACTTAACTTTTGTATTAACTGAATTGTGATTTTTGCTCAATAGATTCATTCATGCTTGTCCACTATGCCTTCAATGACTCATCATGTCTTAATATCACACTGTAGTGGCACATAAGTTGATTGTTAGGTGGAGTAGTGTGGTTAATTGTTGTTCAGTAGATATGAATATGTTGATGTTTATGGGTATCATTTCTGAAAGCCCTCACGAGACTATACCCATCCACTTGAGGTAACCTTGTGGTTGAAAGGCTTGTGGCATATGCTAAATACAATCGTAATCTCTACAAAACTGGCTTAGAGTATTTTCTTTTTCTAATTTCTATTGTTTTGCTCGAGGACTAGCAAAATGTAAGTTGGGAGATGTGATGTAGGCCGAAAGGTACCACATTGAGGTCACTTAAGTTACATTTATAGTCTTTCAATTTTATTTATTTGGTGAAGATGATATGTTTTGTGCACTTGTATAGATTTGATAGGAAATATACAAATTCAATCAAAATGGGCGCGAAATTAGATTCTCCGTGCAAGAAGCGCAAAATCTGAGCCAACCATCTCACTACACGTGTGGCCAAGCTCCACTGCACGTGCAGCCCACATGGGTGCTCGAGCAGCCTACCTAGGGATGCGTGCATAAAATTTTGGGTTTGTTTTGCTGAGAATAAAAGGAAGAAAAATAGGCTAACCTAGGGTTCAAAAATATTCTAAGGAAAATAAGAGGGAGGCTAGGGTTTGGAAAGAAATAACTTAAAGCTTGAAGAAGGTCTCCCATGGTGGCTTCTTCTCCCTCTACCTCTTCCGACTCCTCCATGAGTGGCTAGGCTCCTCTTTCTAGGGTTTTGATGAAACCCTAGCTATGTAATTAGGTTTTCTTTTTGTTTGTTTGTTTTTTTTTTTTTTTTTTGATTATGTAAAGGTTTGAACAAATTGTATGGTGTTTAAGAAGTTTCATATATACATTTTTCATTATCTCTTTAAGTATTCTGCTTTCTATGATTGTTGAATGCTTTCTATTCGATAGTTTTCTCTGTTTTCATATTCAAGGTACGAGACGAGCCATACTACGAGGGACGAACTATTTTGCTACCGTAGTTTAGAGCGAATGATTCGTACCACTTGAGATGGTTCGTGCCTATACATTGAACATGATAATTTCCTTGATCAATTGACTTTCAATTATTATTTCATTCAAACTTGAGAATTTAATATGTTTTCCATCAATTTGCCTACTTTGATCATGATTTAGGAGTTCTGAACTCACTCCATTGCATATATGACATGTTTTCAAAGTTTTGAGTTGACTTTTGAGCAACGGGCAAGCTTTTGGGCCTTGATGTCATGAAATGATCTTTAGTTCTCCATGTTTTCCAAGTTTAGACATGTTTTCTCAAGTTTTGGAGCCCAAGGGTTGAGTTTGAAGGCATTGAATTCAAGTTTTGTAGCTTGGAGATAAATCTAGAAATTCCAGAATTCGACCACTCCGCTCGAGCAACAGAACCTGAGCTCGAGCGACCACTCTGTGATCTTGCACTTCCACTCGAGCAACCAGAAGTCCACTCGAGTGTGAAATGCAAGCTCCCAGAAGTTTCATGTTTTTGCAGATTGCTCGAGCGACAAGAGTTGCGCTCAAGTGAAGACCTCAGTCTCACGTTCGAACGGCCGTCGAGTGGCCGTCGAGCGGAGAATTCACACAACCAGTACTTTTGTAGACCACTTGAGCGACAGAAGTTGAGCTCGAGCAACTACTCATATTTTGCATGTCTGCTCAAGCAAAAGAAGTTACACTCGAGCAAAACCTCTGTTTTCAGCAATTTTTGTTAAGTGTTTCCAAGTGCATTTTAGCATCCTCATTACATCCTAGGCATTCTTAGGCTGAGACTAAGACATAATAATGAGGATAAGACTTAGAAACACATTAAGAACGAAACACAATGACTGTAATGAATTCCGAGCGTGTGTTTCAATGTATACATGTTATGTGTTGTTTGTAGGTCACGCGCTATAAGCTATTTGATAGCTTCATCTGTTCTGCGATTGGAATCAATAGTGAGTAATAACTTTGTAAAGCTACGTTCAATTTATAAGTATTTTCTGAATGATATAAGATGGTCTATTTTCTAAAATATTATTTTTTATAAATGAATGGTTGTCCAATGTTTCTTAAATGTACTCGTGGCATCATTAGTTTTAGATGACATCTGTTATCTGTTCTGTTATGTCCCAATTACGGGCCAACGGTACGTCTCATGAGCCGACTGTACCATCTTCGTGCAGTTGAGTCAACTATATGCCTTTATGACCATTCCTTTATTGGTCAACTGTTTCTGTTAGTGCTAATAGATGTACCACGTATAATTAACTAAAAATTTTGATTATGAATATGATTCTGATTCCATTTCTATTGTAAATACTGATTTCTGAACAAGAATATGAATATGAATCTGTTTCTGATATGAACTCTGATTTCTGACTCTGCGATGGACATCATTCAATAAAACCCTTTACTTTGTTATTATTCACTGGGCTTTCGCTCACTGTTTATATTATGTATGTAGGTGAGCAGGCACGTGACCAGGCCTAAGTTACTGCCTAGCGAGTTTTTAGGTCAGCCAGTCATCGTGCCTCCTGAGGAGGTTCGTTTTTGAGAAGTCAAGTTTTGTGATCCTGTTGAAAATGTTCTTTTGTTTTCGTTTGGTTTGTCTACTTGTACATTGGGTGAAGTCCCTTATGATACTATGTGTATAGGAGTTTGAAATCATATAATTTTAAAATATTATCTGTTCCATGTATATCCGCACAGCTCAATAGACTACGTATATTTATATAATTGTTTCTACAGCCCCTAAATATACGTTATTCTGTTTAGAGGCCTTCAGTAATCCAAGGGATACTGACCAGTTACGACGCTAAACCTATAGGGGCGGTTTGGGTCGTGACACCATCCTTACTTTTAATTAATTATTTAATCAATTTGTTCAATTTAGTTCTCATTAGATTATGAACCAATCGTCTTTTAATCAAAATTAATTTAGGAATTTAACCATTTAATTAGTCTAATTTTCCGTTTATCCCTGTGGATCGATACCTGGACTTACCATTATTCTAAGGAATTTGATATAGTTTAGTATTTATTTTTTGTGTGTGAAACGACCTATCAAATTTTGGCGCCATTGCTGGGGATCGAACCCGAGTCACCCGTGTTATAGGCAGGAATACTTACCACTATAATTACATCAATAATAATTACATCAATAAACCCGAGACTTAAACAAAAATAATTACATCAATAAACAAAAATAAAACCTTTAGCTCTAAATCCTCCCAAGCTACGTCATTAGTAGAGGCATACCATTAGCACCTAAAAGTTGTTTTCCATATAGGGTGAGCCATAGCCCAGTAGAGATATTCTAACACAATATATGAATCTTAGCAAAATTATAAGGTGAATGCACATGCATGCCATTTGTCAAACACTCCTTGTTTTTTTTATCTCAAAGCAATGTAATGCCAGATTATAAATCAATTCATGAAAATAATCCTTTTATAACATAAAACAAGGCAGTAGATATAACACATTGGGAATCTCTAGGTATGTGTCTACCAGTAGGCTATACAAGCACTACCAAAGCCATTTTACCTGTACTAGTCGGAAGGATCAACACCTAACCGCGCAGGTTTCTGGACTTTCACCAAAGACAGACAAGCCAACATCATAACCACAACCACACCTCCTAACCAGATTCACCAAGGTATTCACTTTTTTTTTCTCAAAATCAATACGTTTACAATGTTCAATATGAAATGATGCTCAATGCACAATGTATGAGAAATTAGTTTCAATTCAACCTAATCCTCATACAATGTCTACAATAATCAAAACTATCCTCCACCGATATCTCAAAATAGTTATTTCTATGCACGTATAGTTTCCAATCAAAATATACAATTCCATCCTTTTACAATGGGAGCGATATTACATATCGAACTCCACCATCATCATTAACATAATCATTATTCTAAACTTACAAAACCTAACATCATTTTTCATTTCCTTCCACAATTCCAAATATCCAAGATTTAAAACAAAAGCCTTTTTTCTTACAAAATCAATTTTAAGAGAAGATATCCATCATTTTAACATATTTTAACCATAAACACATCCCCACAACCATTCTCAAGAATCCATTTAGAGAACCCCTCTTTTGATTTCAAACTCAAACCCTTGGTTTTTCCAAATATTCCCAAACCATTAAACCTTTCAAAGAGCAAATAATTAAACTAAAAACCATATTAAAGGTCAAAGAAATCCCTACCTCAAAGTAGAAAACAAGAATAAAACATGGGGTAGAAATAAAGCCAAAAACAATCACTTCACCAATTAAAACAAAGCCCACGACGGGCTCAACGTTTTTCTCCAAAGGACTACGGTGAAGAGATCAAATGATAGGGAGTATTTTGAGCTAGAAGTAAGAGTTGAAGAGAGTGTAAAGGTTTTCAGGGTTTTGAAATGTTTAGAGAGAGAATGAGATGAAAAAGTGACTCAAAATGGCCTTATCTCAAAATAATATACGCACAGACTACTCGAGTGCCCAAAACACCGCTCGAGCGAACAGACACAAAAAGTTGACACCACCCGAGCTACCAAAACCACCTCTCGAGCGCACAATGACCCCCTTCCAGTAGTTTTGCAGACTGCAAAAGACCGCTCGAACGCAAGTATTCTATTTTTAGTAGTTTTACAGACTATAAAAGACTGCTCGAGCGCAAGAACGATTGCTTGAGCGCAAGAACGATTGCTTCAGTGAACAAACAAAAATCTGGGCAACAACTCAATGAAAAACTAACTTTCCAATCTATTTCAAACGCAACCAAAACTCCCAATGGCCAAACTTAACAAGAAATAAGATGGAAATGAGATGGATAACAACTAAGTACATGGATTCTTATATTCAAAATCAAGAAAATGGATCAGGTCTAAACCAGAATCGTTATACTGTGTGTCCTTGGTGAAAGTTTAGAAACCCGCACAGTTAGGTGTCAATCTTTCCAGTTAGTACCGGTAAAATGTCTTTGGTAGTGCTTGGATAGCCTACTGGTAGACATGTACCTAGAGATTTCAGTATTGTGTATCCACTGCCCTGTTTTCTGATTTAAAAAGTATTGTTTTACAAATTGATTTATAATCATAGCATTGCATTGTTTTGAATGAGAAAAGTGTAACGTTTTGGTAAATGACATGCATATGCATTAACCATATGACTTTGTTAAGCATCATACATTGTGTTCAAGTATTCTCTACTAGGCTTTAACTCACCATATATGGAAACCAACTTTTAGGTGCTGATGGTATGCCTCCGCCAATGATTTATATAGCGATTCTGGTTTTAACCCGACCCGTTGATATTCTGGATCTGGATTTTATTATTTTATATGATTGTTCATGTCTTATTTCTCCTTATTCTTCATTGAGTTTGGTTATTAGAGTGTTTTGGTTGCGTTTGGAACAGGTCGGGAGTTAGTTTTTCAAAATGGTTTCTGCCCAGATTTTGGCTTCTTCGCTCTTCTTGCGCCCAAGCGGTCTTTGAGAACTTTCAGTACTTTTGCTGGCCTGCAGAGATACTAAGAGTTGGCATTCTACGCTCAAGCGGTACTTCTTGCTCTCGAGTGGTGTTGGCTCGAGCAGTCTCTGTTGAGCTCAAGCGATATCTGTTTAAAGATATTTGTTTTGGGCTATCAGTGGTGAATAGCTATGATTGTTGTAGAATTTGCATGAGAACTAGAAGAATTGAAACTATTTTCTCATCCATTTGCATTGGGTGTTGCATATTAACACATTGAAAATGTTAATTGTTTTGAGAAAAAGAAGTGAATACTTGGTGAATTTGGGTAGGGGTGTGGTTACGATATTAAGTTGGTCTGTGTGTCCTTGGTAAAAGACTAGAAACCCACGCAATTAGGTGTCAAGTCTTCCTATTAATACCGGTAAAAATGACAAATTGGTAGTACTTGTATAGTCTACTTGTAAACATGTACCTAGAGATTTACAAAATTGTATTCACAGTCCTGCTTTCTATTAAAAAGGAAATGTTTTATGAATTGTAATATAAACCTGGTATTGCATGGTTTTGAAAAGAGATATAAATATTTGTCACAAGCATTGCCTACGCATTCACCTTATGACTTTGTTAAGATTCATAAACCGTGTTGTAATATCTCTACTAGGTTTTGGCTCACCTTATGTGGAAAACTATTTTCAAGTGCTGATGATATGTCTCCACCAAGGCAATAGCTTGGAAAGACTTAGAGCAAGAGCTTCATTCGGTTTACTTGTGTAATTATTTTTGTACAAGCTTAAGACTTTATCTGTATTGAGTTTAAAACTCACTTTTGTTGTAACCAAGCACCGTCTTGGAAAATTGTAGCCATTAGGGTGCTATCTTATTTGTTTATGTTCATCATATTTCCTTATCATGTAATATATGTGTTGGAGAAAACTGGTTGAATAAGAAATTGCCTCATAAATGTGTATATAACTCACACATTTAAGGCTCATCAGTTTTATAAAATTGATTGGGCAGTTTTGCTAGCATTAGTTGCCAGCCTTGATGGCTAGAGGCTCCTCCCCTCTCCCCCATGGTGTATAAAGGAGGCCCTATTCCTTGAAAAGAGATATAGAATTTTTCCTTGACATCCATACACTGTCAGTCTACTTCTCCTATAATTTTCTTCCTGAGAGAGAGTGTTGCCGTTGTCCGTTCGCTAAGCCAATCAGAAGGTGCTTCTGTTGTAGCTGGTAAAAACCGTCGTATCCTGGGAAGTAGACGCCGGCATACCTCCAGCACCCAACGGTGAGGCGGCGAAACTATTTTAAGGAGACTGTGGTATCACACAGGCTTCGGTTTGCTTCCTTTAACCATTTTATATTTTATCTGTATTTTATTCAGCATGTTATTTTTCCTGGGATTGAAGGTTTGTTTTGTTCATCTCATAATTTTGCGATATGCAATGTGAAATTATGTAATGTGAGTAGTTTTTCCCAACAAGCTTAAAATAGACTCGTCGTTTATCATAGAATTAGATTAATCGATTCATAGGTGTGTGTAATAATTTTGCATGTAATTGGCCACTGGTAGTACTAGCGAGTTAATTGGTTTATTAGATGCATGTACACAGGGTTAAGCTTTTGATTTTGCCATTTTGTGTATGCTACTGTTTGGTCTTCCCATGGCATGGAATAGGCCACTGTTATCAATAGGGAAGAAGAGTTCCATTGGTGCAACGTTAATTCACTGTATTTTCTAATTAATTTATTAATTTATGGTGTACCGGTTCATGCCTTATATTTCTAGATTTACATGCTTCTAGTTCACATGCTTCAAGTTTACAATATAAATTACATGTTCGTTCGGGTTTAATTTTTAGTGTAATTTACATTTCTAGCATGTTTATTAGGTAGTAAATTTTCATGTAACTTGTACCTATTAATCTTTAATTTAGGTGTGGAGTTGTAAAGTTTATAACTTGCCTATATTTAAATTCATGTTAATTTCTCTAGAATTATTTGCATGTTAATCATGTCATTTGCAATTCTTGCCTAGTAATGTGATTTAAGTATTTAGGAGTTATAAAATGTTTGTAACTTGCCTCAATTAATTACATGTTTAGTGTACCATAAGTTCATATGTAACATTTACCAATTTAAAATATGGTTTAATTATATTTAATTTAGGTCTGTAACTTATATAGTTAATTACATGTTTATTATGTAATTAACTTTTTACAGTTTTTTTTTAGTTTAAATTCTAGATGTGTAACTTAAGGGTTGGTTTTAATCTTTATTTACAGTTATTTATTAGTTTATTTGCTAGTACCCTCCCCTTCAATCACTACTTTGCCAAAAGCAAAGAAAAGCTGAGGGAGGTTTTGTTGTATTTTGCTGCTAACTCTTTATTGCAGGAATACCTATGAAAATGGGAAAAAGGATTAATTTGGACTAAATATTTGAAGCAATTGTTTGCTTGAGTGTTCATTTGTGGTTATTCACCAATATGTAAAGCACGTTTTATTTGCTTGTAATTATTGTAGTAATTTTGTTGTAATTGCTTGTACAGTTTGGAACTTGGTGTGTTTAACCTAGTTCATCCCTTGGAAAATTTAATTCTTAAAGTTGTTTCCCATGGACTAGGAGTCAACATGCTCTTGAAAGTTTTGTCTAAGGTTAACTGGATTTTAAGTGGGACCAGTGTGACCCCTCCAGTCTTCCTGGAAACTTTCCTGACCATGTTCGATTCTAGGTTGCGTGGTGAGGCTAGTTTTGAATTAAATTTCCAATTGTGGGATTTTCTAGTGTTAAGTTTGATTTCTGAAAATACAGAATAGTGAAAATTCTGCTGTAATTTTTCAGAAATGGCAACTGTCTCTGATGCTACTACTGCTGCTGCTAATGTTGGTGGGGATCCGAACCCCGGGACGACTAGCTTGCCAACCCCTGCTGTGACCTCTGTGGTCAATCCTCCTGTTGTTACTCCGGCTATTCTGGGAGGGCCGCTCAATCATCACGAGCGCCCGGAGAAGTTCACGGGAGTGAATTTCAAGAGATGGCAGCAGAAGATGCTGTTTTATTTGACTACTCTAAGCTTTGTGAGGTTTCTGAGTGAAGATGCACCAGCCGTAGAGGATAATGAGCAAGATAAACAAAAGCTCATGGCTCTGGACGCTTGGAAACAAGCAGACTTCTTATGCCGGAATTACATTCTAAACGGCTTGGCGGATCCGCTTTTCAACGTGCTCTATGCCAAGAAATCGGCTAAGGAGTTGTGGGATGCCTTGGGCAAAAAGTACAAAACCGAGGATGTTAGGGTAAAGAAATTTATCGTCAGCAGGTTCCTGGACTTCAAGATGGTGGACTCTAAAACTGTCTTGAGTCAAGTCCAAGAGTTCCAAGTGATTCGACACGAGATACATGCAGAAGGGATGGTCCTAAGTGAGTCCTTTCAGGCAGCTGTTTTGATTGAGAAGCTGCCTAACGGCTGGAAAGACTTCAAGAACTACTTGAAGCATAAACGAAACTAGATGACAGTCGAAGAGCTCGTTGTCAGGCTCTGGATTGAAGAAAACAACAGGAAGAAAGGAGGGAGTACCTCCACTGTCAAAGCCAACATGGTTGAGCATGGCGAGTCCTTGGGGGCGAGAAGAAAACCACCGACAGGCAAAAGCTCAAAGTTAGGGGCTAGAAGAGGAATCTCCAAAAGTCCAGCCTACAAGCCAAAGGAGCCTACGATGGCAAATGCTTCAACTGTGGAAGTGACGTGCATCGGGCAGTTGATTGTCTGAAGAAGAAGCCCTACAGGAAAAACCCTCCCCAACACAAAAACCGGGCACATCTGGCTGAAATGGAGGAATTGTCACACGATGTGGACGACATGCATTTGTCAACCGTCGTGTCAGAAGTGAACATGGTGGGGTCAAATCCGAGGGAGTGGTGGGTGGACACTAGGGCCACTCGCCATATTTGTGCAGAGAAGAGAATGTTCACAACTTTCGAACCGGTTTCAAACGGGGAGAAGTTGTTTATGGGAAACTCTGCAACCTCAGTTGTTGAGGGTAAAGGCAAGGTGATCCTGAAGATGACTTCAGGAAAAGAACTGACTTTGAACGATGTCCTTTTCGTGCCAGACATTCGTAAAAACCTTGTCTCGGGGTCTCTCCTAAGCAAGCATGGTGTAGACACCCCATTTTTGACCCTCCTCAAGACTTGGACGTCACCGTTTGAACACCCGATGATCATCCATGCTTGTGTTCGTTTGGAGTTCCCAGAGGTCTCGGCTCGCGCGCCTTGCCTCAGGATCTCCGAACTCGACTGTTTAGTGTCTGGTTTTGCACCAAACACTTGTGTTTGGCCTTGGAGGGGAAGGTAATGCCTTGTGAGGCATCCCCACACATCACCGGCCATGGCCACAAGCCACCGGCTGGTGTTTTGTTGCCGTCGGCAATCTATTTTGCCGGTCGGCACTATTTGTTGCCGGTCGGCACTCATTTTTGTCAAAATGGCAATTTTGAGTAGCCGACTACTGTTCATCTACTTTATGTAGATATTTTGTGCCAGCTGTGATAGCTGGCACCAACTCTGCTTCCTTCCATACACGTGTATGGAGGGATTTCCCTCTAAGCAAGCTTGTTGTGTAAGCTTGGCAAAAGGGACTTCTATAAGAGGAGAGGTCTTCTCCTTGTTCTAGGTTAGAAATTTTGAAGGCAAAAATCAGAGTTTATACATATAGATACACCCTCTCTCTATATTTCCCTCTCTCTCCTCCCTTGTGTGTGTTTCTTGGCCTAAAAGTGTGCTTTTACCTTACTTTTGCACTAATACACACACTATTACACCTTGCTCCGAGATTGAGGGGCTTTGAGGGTTGATTCTTGAGTTTTGGAGCTGTTTTTTATCAAAAGAAGAGGGCTGCATTGGCTGTTCTTGAGGTGTGCTTCAAGGGTGAGCACTTTGCTTTAGTTTCCCCAAACTTGCACTAGTCTTTTACCAATCTTTCTTGCTGATTTAGTTTTTGTGCATAACATAAAAAAGGCTTATATTTTCATGCTTAAGAACTTTTATTAAGGGTCCTTTGTGGTTTGAGTTCAAACTCACCCTCTTAGGCCTTATTTGGCCTTTTTTGTTGCCTCCTTGGTAAGGCCTTGTTTGCTTAAGTGTTTTGGTCTTCTCACCACTGAAAACCAGTGGATTTTCAATGGTGAGGAAGGTGGTTTGAAGTCTTGCATAGGGGAGGGACACCCCTCTCCCTTCAATGTCTTATTTCCTTGCATTTTGGCTTAAAGGGTAACATGCATGCTTGATTGGTTTTGGCCTTTTTTCAGAGGTTTTTGGGTGTTTTTAGGTCATATGTAATCTCTGTTTTTGGTCGGATTTGTGGCCTTTTGCATGCTTAATATACTTGCTTTGCATTCCTCCATTTGGCCTAGAAATGCATCTTGTGTTTAGGCCATGATTCTTGCATGTGTTGGCTTAGTCCCATGAAGGTGTTGGCATTATTTTACCATGTTTAAGGCCTGTTGGCCATCTGTTTTAGTCATGCTTGCCTTATTTGGTGTCCTCTCTTTGTGTTTTGGCTTGTAAGCTTTGGGCATATTGACTTCTAGCATGCGTAGCTATGACAATCCTCATGATTTGGCATCATTTAGGATCGTATTTCAGTCCATAAATCATGTTTGTATGTGTACATAAGTGACCTCTTTCATGCTTTGAGGGTATGCCTTTTATGCCTAGATATGAGCTTTGGTGCATGCATCTCATTGGAGCCACTTTAGCTGCCATGTTAGTAGGTTTTGGGGTCTATTTTTGCTTGCTAAGTTTCTGTTTTGGCTTGTCCAATTCATGCCATGAGTGGTCATGCTGGTGGAAGTGAAGTGCCCCCTTTTGTGCCTTAGTTTTAGGTCCATTGGCTTGCTTGTTGGTATGAGTGTTTTGTCCATCATTTTGGACACTTTTGGCCACTGTTTTGGGGTGGATCAAGGTCTGCCCCTCCATGGTTTAAGCCCACCATTGCATGCTTGTCTCATGTCTATTGCATGATTGCTTCATCAAGTGTTGTAATATGTTGATCCTATTGCTTAGGTTGTCCATGTCTGCATTGCATTTGCATCTTGTATGCCTAGCATTGCATACTTGCCATATTAGTTGCATAGCACTTGGCATGCCTTGCATTTTAATCCCATGTTGTATCTTTCAGTCATTGTTCCCATAACATGCATTGCATTACTTGGTTTGGGGTGTCAAACCAAGTGTGAGGGTTAAGGAGCGTTCATACTATAAGTGATGTAATGCGCCTTGACTCTCGGTCACCGGGGCCCTTGACTTCGGCATGATAGGGTCTTGGTCCTTATTTGTGTGTTGCATGCATCCTTACATCAAGTTGCCAGCTTGATCCCTTGGGCTATCATGCACCATTGATGGCTCGAGGATCGAGGGCCATGCTTTCCTGAGTTCAAAGCATGATGGGAAACATGACCATGCTCACATGTGCCTGAAATCCCATGCCATACACTGTCTGTCCTCTGTTGCTATCAAAACTGTCCTCTGCAGGAATCTTCTGCCGACCGGCAGAATCCAATGCCGACCGGCCATTTGTGAATGGCCGATAACTCAAACAGAAGCCGATGGGAATTATACAGGGCCGGTGGGCATTTCCCTCAGCCGGTGGTAATCTGCAGAATGCAAGGAACCTGTCCCAGGACTTTGGCATTTTTCAGAGAAGCAGGGCAGTGTAAACAGAGGCAACCTTGATATGGCATGGACTTTCCGGGCAAGGCGGGTTCGAGCATGCATCATTCACGCATCCCGAGGCGGAGGCTGTGGCCACCTTTCTCCTTGTTTGGCATTCTTTCTATTAATTAATTAGAAATTCTGTAATAATTAATGTATTTATTATTTGGACTGTAATATTTATTTGTACCCTCCGAGTGAGGGCAATTATGTAATAAGTGTGCGTGAGTGGGTGTATGTCTTCCAACCCCACGTCTTTCTTCCCTTTTATTTACCCGCTTATGATGGTAGACTAGGGCATCTTTAAAATTAGCATACCTTATGCAATGCATGCATGCATTCATACATTTGCCTTGCATGCACCAGGCTCGGCACATCATTCTAACTGCATTTGTACTTCAATTTCAAATTGAATACGTGATAGTTGTAGCATTTCACATACCATGTTTAGGTTAGCCGAGCCTATCTAATTGCATCCCGTATGTGTTGCATTAGTCAACTTGACATGAACTAGGATCACGCATGTTTGCTAACCAGTTTATTGTTTTGGCACGGAGTACAATGTAAGTATTTATGCTTTAGCATCATCGCATGCGTGTGAATGCTATCATGACAGTATGCTTACCATGTGGCTAGATGCTTATGTGTTATAAACTGTTTGAATGCCTGTGGGTGAAGGTTGGATTGTTTGAGTTGAAAAAACTCGTTGAAATCCGTATTTTAGCCTACTTGCGAGTAGCAAATTCCAAAACATTTTTTCAAAACAAACGGATATGCAATGCTTGTTTCCAAATTAGGCAATCTAGTCTATACTTGTTTGCTGCGCACATAACGTAGTAATTCTAGGCTAATAAACGGAATAAGAACACATAACGTTTTCAAAAAAAAATATCACAGTTAGTAGAGGCCGATCTTCGGATTGGGCGAGAGCGGGTGCTCATAGCTGACCTTCCCCAATCGTACCCTAGCTCTCGAGCCGAGGCAACTCTGGTGATGACGGACATGTGGCCTTCGGCACCGAGCCAGGGTTTCCTAAATTTCCCCATAAAAAAATATTTAGGTGGCGACTCTATATCTGGCGAAGCAGTCCATGTTTGGCACTTCTTTTTCTAAAAATCTGTTTCTCAAAACGATTTGCCAGATTTGGACTCTTTGTTTCAAATTAAGAACCGTGACACAAATCTAGTCCAAACTGTAGTGAGGCCCCCTTCGGGCGCGTCTACAGTTTCTGGCGACTCTGCTGGGGATCTAGAGAGCTTGACTCGAACTCGTGATAGCCTATTTTGATTTCATTTATGTGTCTCTTTGCATTGCATTTGCATTGGTACGCCTAGGAACACAGTGTTTGCCATCTGCCATTCCTGAACGGTTTGCCGGAGGCTTGTCTTGTCAAGGCATGACCATAAGGCTGACCGGTTATAGGCTCTGACAGTATGGGAACACAAACCCCGGTTTTACCGGGGCACCCTTTTCGACCATTCGACCTAGTGCATATTCGGATCCATAGTGACCATTCCAAGTTAGGACAGGCTGCTTACCCGATGTTAGGTTGTTTGAAAACTGTTGCGTACATAGTGAAACCCTAGCTCCTGACAAAATAGGACAAGGAAACCCTACTCCAACATAGGGGTGTTTTGGCTCTCTTTACCTGCTATGTGCTTTTAGAGTGTTGCTCTACAGGAACGTGCATATCAGTTTGCAAGATTGAGTATTAGACCTGAGGGCATCAGTATCAGTTTATGAGAATCAGTTATCTACGGGTATCAGGTTCAGTTTTGGGAACAGTGATCTTGGGGAACAGTGATTAGTGTCGAGGAACAGTGTGGCTTACTAACTATGTATTATGGATACCCAACTGTGCGTTGTATGTGTTTATTTTATGCCGTTATGCTGTCCGGTTGTTAGTTTATTTACTCCTTTATTTATCTTTTTGCTAGGGTAGTTTAGCATCATTGCTTCCAACCCGGTAGATATTCCCTAAGCACTCTGGATTAGAGGTCGTCGGCTCCATCGATCTGAGGATCTGGTAGACGGACAACCAGTGTACCACTCTCTACCCCGGTTACCAGATGAAGGACAACTAGGCAGAGGGCATCAGTTCAACAGTCAGTACAGAGGGCTTTATCTACCCCACCTGTGTACAGTAGGGATCAGAATCCCGTTTCATCCATAGAAAGGGAACATATACCGACAATTCAGTCAGAACAGAACAGCATGGCTAGTTTAGAAGAGATGGTGCGCCAACTCCAAGAAAGCATGAAAGTGATGCAGCAGGATGCTGTCCGACAGGCAGAATTCGCCAAACAACAAGCCACAGTTATGAATGAGCAAGCGGAGTTAATCGTGAGATTGCGGCAGCAAACTGGAGCGTCTGCTTCACAGCAAGTCCTTCCCCCACTAAGGGTTCCGATACCCGAAGAGACGCCAAATGCCCGGAATGTCCAAGAAGATACAGACATCCCAACGGGGCCGGCTCCACCCCCGATTCTGCCTCAACTATCCAAAGCACCCACTCCTATCAATCAATCGGATTCTCCCTTCGAGTCCGAGGTGGACCCCGTGGCATTAAAAATGCGCAAGCTCGAAAAGCTGTTCAAGAAATCTCAAGGTGTGAAGTCCATTCCGGACATTGGAGATGAATACACCGACGCAGCCGTGATGCTGCCAGATCGGTTTAAGATGCCACAAATTGATCGTTTTGACGGATCCGGGGATCCCATGGTGCACCTGCGACTATTTTCAGACATCCTAAGGCCATTGGGCCTCACTAGACTGCAGAAGCTGTCTTTATTTGGCCGGACCCTGTCGGGTGTAGCGGCCACATGGTATGCCAAATTGGAGGATGACGTCAAGAGAAGTTGGGATGAGATGGCTGAGGCCTTCATCCTGCAGTACTCATACAATACACAAATCGAGATCATGACCCGGGATCTCGAGACAACGAGGCAAGAACCCAAGGAGAGCTTCTCAGAATTCGTAACCAGATGGTGGGCTAAGGCTTCGATGATGACCTTAAGACCCACGGACAAAGACCAGATTCAGATGATTGTGCGCAATCTTCAGCCGAAGCTAATGCAAAAGATGATTGTACTCCCCTTCCCTACCTTTTCTGATCTGCATGAAATGGGGGTGCAGATCGAGGATGCCTTAAAACAAGGCTTGATTGATAATGACCGGGAGCAACCCCGTAGAACTTTCAATCGTAATAATGCAGGCCCGAGTGGCGCTACAACTACCAGGACCTCCGAAGTGAGTATGGTCACCACCAACCCTTCCCCGAGAACTATGGCAGCCACACCATTCTCCGGTGCGTCCGGAAGCAACCCACAAACAGCCAAATACCCTCCCAAAAATACCAAAACCTTCGTTCCACTTTATATGCCCCTGTCCAAAGCTTTGGGGGTTTTGATCAGAAAAGGGCATCCGAAGCCCCTAGAGCCGCGGCCCTTACCGGAAAGACTCCCCGCTGCCCACAATCCAGCCAAGTATTGTGCATTTCACCAACAGCACGGTCATGACACCGACCTGTGCTTCCGATTACGCCATGAGATTCAAGATCTCATTGATAACGGGGTGATTTTACCTCCTGAGAAACCCAATGTTACTACAAATCCTCTCCCCACATATAACCAAGCTCCACCACCCAAAAGAATCAATTTCATCCATACTGGGGTCGTGTCCTACGATCCTAGTATCTATATCACACCTTCCTACCTGCCTAAGCCGGAGGTTTTCTTTCCTGATTGCACCGATTTGTGCATGATGGACGTCTCCATAACCCAACCCAAGCCAGCGGTGGTGACCATCGAGAGCAGGAGAGAGAAGACTCCAAAGGAGAAGGGGGTTGTCAAGCCAGAGTCTGTGGGGTCTGGGAGTGATGTTGGGAATGCTTATAGTCCGAGTGACTACATTTTGCCGATAGCCCAGAATAGACCAGATGTGGAATTTCCAACAGGAGGAGAGCTGTGTGCAATCCAAGGGGACAGCCCAGGACAGGGAACGGATGATTTGACGGCTGTGGAAGAGGATCTTGCCAAGTTCCAGTTTTACAGTAACCAAGATCCAGGAGACTCAGCCGTCAACTGGTTCGATTATGAGGAATCGGCAGAGGCCATGGGATGGTTGGACGATCAGCCAGATGTGGTAGGAGAGTTTCAATCAGAACAAGGCCCGGCAGGGGCAAGAATGTCAGTAACGGCCGGGAAGGTCGAAGAACAGAGTACATCGCCGGAGAGCGCCGGTGTCGAGAGTTTCGCTCGGGAATGGAGCATTTTGAGTACAGGGATTATTGAACAGTCTACTGCATTGACACAGTCAGAATGGATTCCGAGAGAATCAAGAAGGCGAAAGCCCACGTGGGGGTTGAGACTACCGCAAGTACAGAAATGGAGAATGCTACGAGCATAGGAATAGAAGGTACTGCAAGTATCGGAACAGTCATGCCAAAGCCGGACAGGTGCCTGTCAGCTGCAGATGGAATGTGGTGGGAAGACGATGATCTATGTCTTGCCCACACCGACGAGGATTGGGGAGGTAACCAACCGGATGATACCTGGTATATCGGCGAAGTCGATCACATGACTAGGAGTGGACGGTACTTCAAGCCTCCACACCTGGATCAACCAGAAGCGTCTGGAAAAGATAAGGAGGCAGAGAAGTAAAAAGAAAAGCAACTCAAAGATGAGGCCGTATTGAGACAATTGAAGAAGATACAAGCAGACATCTCCATCTGGGGGCTGCTTATGGCTTCTCGAGTACACAGACAGGCTGTCCTTTCAGCCATGGATAAAGCTAAGCTTTCTATAGACACCACGCCCGAACAGCTGGTGGGCCTAGTTTTTTCGGGAGGGACTACCCCGATGTTGACCTTTTCTGACAAAGAACTGCCACCTGAGGGTGCAAACCATAACAAGCCACTCTACATCTCTGTGGAGTGCAGAGATAAATGGATACCCGTGGTGCTTGTCGACACGGGGTCCGCCATCAACGTTTGCCCAGCAAGGATAGCCTATGCGATCGGTTTGAAAATCGCAGATTTTGTGCCAACGGCCCAGGTGATTCGGGCGTATGACAACACAAGCCGGGAAGTAATAGGAACAATTAAGATTCAAACAAAGGTTGGGCCGGGACAGCATGAGATAGATTTCCATGTCTTGGAGGTTCCTGCAACTTTCAACATGCTTTTAGGGCGGCCGTGGCTGCATCAGGTAAAGGCAGTCTCCTCTACCCTACATCAAGTGGTGAAATACCCCTATGAGAAGGGAGTAGCCATCGTTTTCAGAAATTCATCGATTCTTCCGCCGCCGGAAGTATCTACGCCTGTTCTAGAAATTGAACACGGTATGGAAGATGTGTTCATATCAGGTTTTACCTTGGCTGAGGCTCGGGTTGTACAGGACATCATGGCTGCTAGTGAAGGGGTATATGTCAGTGCTCAGGCAGTCTATCTCATGAACAAACTCCAACACATCCCCAGGATGGGATTGGGCAAGAGCGGCCGGAAGGGCGTCGCAGCATTGGCCGAAGTGCCACACAACCGTCATACCTTCGAATTGGGTTATCTACCCACCAAAGAGGACTGGATAAGGAAAGGAAAGGAAATGGCCAGAAGAGCCAGAGCAAAGAAGGCTGGGAAGCCTTTTGAGTTGATGCATAGGCCCATTCAGGGTACCCTAAATGGACGCTTCGTCCGGGGGGGGAAGACTTTCCGTTTTATGGCTTCCCAGAGCCGTGGTTGAACGCAGAGAAGAAACGCGTGCCAGGTTTCGAGATCTTCTTTGATCTACAGCTACTTGAGAATGACGTCGTCGAAGGGAAGGCGGATCTATCAGCTGAGGCTGAACACAGTAAGGAAGTGCAGTCTGAGGACGCTGAAAATGAAATGGGGGTAGCACTGGCATGTCTACTTTCAGATCCTCCGATTGAACAGAAGTGCTTGGGGGATAACTCCTCGGTATGCGTGATCGGGAACGAAACGGCTGCGAGCCTACCGGCAACTATTTTGGATGCATCCATCGCACCCTCTCTCGTCTGGCAATATGAAGAAGGATTTTTGTCCAGCAGCACCGGGTCAGGTAGTGAGCCGGAATCTGATTCCACCGAGTCCTGTGAGTCGGAATCAGGTTCCAGCTCGACTGAGTCTGAGTCCGGTATTCCTGGGAGTGATAACCCGGATGCCACAGTCCTGTCTAGGTCGTCATTTTCTTTCTCTTATGAGTCTGTTGTAACAGAAGAATCAGACGGCTTGGAAGTATTTAATGAGAACGACGTGGATGTGGCTTCTGAGTATTTTTCTGTGCCTTTGATTTATTGCTTAAATCAGGATTTTCAAAATTTTGATGAAAACGACGAGGAAGAAATTCCTTCGGTTTTGCAACGGTTAATTGATCAAGAGCAGGAAAGATTTGTCAAACCCTTAATGGATGAAATCACTACCGTGAATGTTGGTACTGAGAAGGACCCACGGCTAGTCCAGATCGGGTCCACGTTGTCTTCGGAGGAACGTGAGCGCTTAGTCGCTTTATTAAAAGATTTCAAAGATGTTTTCACATGGTCCTACGAAGACATGCCTGGAATCGATCCTGAGATTGTACAGCACCGGATCCCTCTTGATCCCGAGGCCCGACCTGTCAAGCAGAAACTCAGAAGGATCCGTCCTGATTGGGCTATTAAGATCAAGGAAGAGGTCACCAAGCAAATCGATGCAGGCTTCCTGGTGGTATCCGAATACCCGACTTGGTTGGCCAACATTGTTCCAATGCCGAAGAAGGATGGCAGAATTCGGGTATGTGTAGACTTCAAAGATTTGAACAGGGCCAGTCCGAAGGACGACTTTCCCTTGCCGCACATTAATGAATTGGTAGATTTCACGGCGGGGCACGCCTTGCTTTCATTTATGGATGGCTTCTCAGGCTATAATCAGATAGTAATGGCACCCGAAGACCGGGAGAAGACTGTATTCATTACCCCGTGGGGTACATATTGCTACAGAGTGATGCCATTTGGGTTGAAGAACGCTGGAGCTACTTATCAACGGGCAGCAACCACGATATTGCATGATATGATCCATAAAGAGGTCGAGGTGTACGTGGGTGACATGATTGTCAAGTCCAAAGAAAGAGAGGGCCACTACACCTCCTTACAAAAGTTCTTTCAAAGGATCAGAGAGTTTCGGCTGCGGTTGAATCCCCAAAAGTGTACATTCGGTGTTACAGCGGGGAAAATGCTAGGGTTTCTGATTACACAAAGGGGCATCGAGGTCGACCCTTCCAAAATCAAGGCCATCTTAGAAATGCCACCACCAATGACTGAAAAGGAGGTGCGAGGCTTTCTAGGTAAAGTGCAATTCATAAGACGGTTTATCTCAAAATTTACCTTGACTTGTGAACCACTTTTTGGTCTCCTGAAGAAAGGAAAGAAATTCCAATGGGACGGCCAATGTCAAGTAGCTTTTGAACAGATCAAAGAATATTTACAGAACCCGCCCGTATTGTCACCGCCAGAACCAGGGAGACCGTTGATATTGTACCTTTCAGTAACTGAGACCACCATGGGCTGCATGCTTGCACAAGAGTCAGAGGACAAAGTGGAAAGGGCCATCCACTATCTGAGCAAGAAGATGTTGGATTACGAGACCCGCTACACTCCGCTGGAGAAGGCTTGCTTGGCCTTGGTATGGGCTACCAGGAAGCTGCAGCACTACTTGTTAGCTCACTCTATAATGTTGGTTTCACGCTTGGATCCCATCAAATATCTTTTCGAGAAACCGGCACTTACGGGTAGGCTAGCTCGTTGGCTGTTGTTGCTTTCTGAATTTGATCTGAAGTATGTAACACGCAAGTCAGTAAAAGGAAGAGCAGTAGCGGCGTTCCTTGCCGACCACCCGGTTGAAGGGGATGAAGCGGTTGAGTACCTGTTCCCAGATGAAGCCATTCTGCACATCGAAGATGAAACTTGGACGATGTACTTTGACGGAGCGTCGAACCAATACGGGTATGGGATAGGAGTGTTGCTGATAGCGTCGGACGATTCTCGTATCCCTTTAGCATTCAAACTCCGGTTCAAAGTCTCGAACAATGAAGCAGAATATGAGGCATGTATTGCTGGCCTAGAAGCAGCCCTAGAACTAGGGGCAAGACGGTTGGACGTCATTGGGGACTCGAACCTTGTTGTATCTCAAGCAAAAGGAGACTGGAAAGTCAAAGAGGAAAGGATGATAATTTCCCACTAAACCTTGGATTTGTTAATTCCTCGATTTGGGAAGCTAAATTTCACCCACCTAGTAAGAGAGAACAACAGGTTCGCAGATTCACTAGCAACTCTATCTTCCATGATAGACATCCCGTCCGGAGTCCGGATGCGTCCAGTCATTATTGACCAGAAGTTTGTGCCAGCGTACGAGTCAATTTCCGCCATAAATGAGGCTCAGGACGACAACCCCTGGTATTACGACATTTGGAACTTCTTGGAAAAGGAGGCGTATCCGCCAGGGGCTAATGCCAAGGATAAAAGGGCAATCAGAAGAATGGTTGTTCAGTTCATCATCTGTGGGGGTAAACTGTATAAGAGAGGTTATCTGGGAATGCACAAGCTGTGTGTTGAGGCCGAGGAATCGAAGCGTCTGATGGAGGCCATCCATGGAGGAGAATGCGGTGCACATATGAATGGAGTAATGCTGGCCAGAAAGATCCTCAGACAGGGCTACTACTGGTCTACCATGGAAGAGGATTGCATCGGCTTTGTTCGGCGATGCCACAAATGCCAGATCCATGCAAACCGCATGAACATCCCACCGTCAAAGTTGTACAACATGACGTCCCCATGGCCGTTTTCAGTTTGGGGAATCGATGTGATCGAAGCTGTTACCCCGAAGGGATCGAATGGGCATGAGTTTATCCTGGTAGCGATAGATTACTTTACGAAGTGGGTCGAGGCCCAATCTTATGCGGTGTTGAAGGCGTCGCACGTTGCAAAGTTCATCAGAAACAAATCATCTGTCGCTACGGGGTTCCGAACGAGATTATTTCGGATAACGGATCCCACTTTAAGAAGGAAGTGATTAACTTGTTAGAAAAATATAACGTGGCTTTTCATAAGTCATCCACATACCGGCCGCAAACCAACGGAGCAGTTGAGGCCGCCAACAAGAACATCAAGCATATACTGCGGAAGATGGTGGAAACCTACCGGGATTGGCCAGATAAGTTGCCATTTGCTCTATGGGGCTACAGGACTTCAATTAGAACTTCTACCGGAGCGACTCCGTATTCATTGGTTTATGGGATAGAGGCCGTTCTACCTATCGAAATTGAGGTTCCGTCCTTACGGGTATTGGCTGAGTGTCAAATAGCCGAAGCAGATTGGCAGCAGAACAGGTTTGAGGAACTCATGCTTTTTGACGAGAGAAGACTGAAAGCCCTGTACCACGTTCAAAGTTATCAGCGCAGAATTGCCCGAGCTTTCAACAAGAAGGTTAAGTCCAGGAACCTAAAGGAAGGGGATTTGGTGCTCAAGGACAACCGAGCTCCCATCCACGACCCTAGGGGCAAGTTCAGACCCAATTGGACGGGTCCCTACATCATCAAAGCTATCTGGTCAGGTGGAGCTGTGGTTCTGATGGACCTAGATGGCCTGGAGTTCTCCCAACCAATCAACATGGACAAGTTGAAGAAATATTACCCTTGAGAGGCTCGCTAGGCCGAAAACCCGAAAGGGCGACCTAGACAAAAGTTAGAGCACAAAAAGTTTAGAAAATATAAAAACTGAGCTCGCAAGGCTGAAAACCCGCAAAGGGCGGCTTTGGCAAAAGTTAGAGCGCAAAAGGAGAGTGAAAATACCCGAGTGAACCTAACCCTGAACTACGTAAGGCTTGATTCCCATCTTTGGGATACGTAGGCAGCTTCATCCTGAAGTTCAGCCATAACACTTCCCCGATCAACTTTGTCCATTTGATCATCTCAGTCATCTTTGTCTATCAGCATCCATTGGAATCTCCAGTGCAGTGCTACTCAGACTAGGGCCAACTTTCCGTTGCTGTGCAGTGCTGTGGTGCTCTTCAGACTAGGGGCAACTTTCCAGTTGCAGGGATCTGGGGTTGTGCATCTCAGTGACAGATCTCAGCACGTGTCCAGTTCTGATCCACATCGAAAATGATTTTGAGAAGTTTTAATAAAAGCCGACTTTGTTCAAATAATCTTTTTACAACTTTGACCATTTTTGGACCAAAGCGGAAAATTTTCAGTACCATAACCTTCAATTTCATTGACTTCAAAAAACAGAGTTCTTCTGCTCTTGCATACGATCGAAGTTGCTTTTTATTACGTTCATAAAGAAAACTTGAAAGTACTAATAAAGCAATAAATCCGGGGCATAGTCAAGTCAGGTGCTCCTGCGCCCCCTCCCAGAGCTGGTCAAAGCCTCTGATGCCAAGCTGGGCCCAATCTGTGCCTCTTCATTGAGCCAATCCACGCACTCGTCAGACAAAGTGCAACTGAAAGTAGGGGCGGGGGCCAGGAGTTCTCTCATCCTCCACGCGGTGGCCTGCCAAGCAAGCTGTGCGCCTCGGGCTGGGAATGCAGCAGGATACTCTATCCCCTCTGGCGGGCAGGTCTGATCATGGCCAAATTGGTGTCGAATCCGAAATGGGAAGTAGAATACGCAGTGAGTGAGACCAATCAATTGGATCCCAGTCTGCCGGGGCATATTGTAACTCATTGCCGGAAGGCTCAGCCAAGGGCACCGCCAAGCAATACGGTCTGCGGACAAGCGGCACATCCAAGCGAACCACCATCCCTCATCCAAGGCATTGACTAGACGGTGCCGGAAGAAGTAGCCACGAGCTGAATATGCTGGGCAAGAGTCCACGACCTGCAGTTTGTCCATCAACTATACCTGGGGAGGGATGGAAAAATGAGAGAGTAAAGAATAGAGAGATATACGAGGAGAGAAAAGTGATAATAGGGCTTTGTGAGAAAAGACCGAGCTTGAGGGCCGAGTGATGTGAGCAAATACATATGCGAGATTGGGTGGGAAACATTACCTGTAGTAGTAGCGGACACCCTGCTAATTTGGTCGTCTCACGATGATAAAAGACGTCTAAGCCCATCAACGTCTCAGCCAGAGTCATGGCAATACAGCTCTTGCCCTCCTTCAAGCCTTGGGCAACATCAATCAGCCGAACACTAGACCCTCCGGAGCCTGAGACAAATAGAAAATGAGATAGCATGCACAAACAGAAGGCATGTCACCGGAAGCCTTGCCAGTAATGGTTGTTGCGATCACCAGCATCAGAAAACCGATCGGTCAAACTCGGAATGTCCAGCATCCCGTCACAAATCAGAGACCGAGCGTCACGCATGCTGAGTCCACACATTCGCCCTAAGGATTGGGCATGGCCAAAATTAAGTTGGGGCAGGAACTCCTCGTCGCGCTCGGACTCCATTAAGGCTCGGAAATCTTCAAAGGTAGGACATATCTCTTGCCCAGCAAAGCTAAAGACATGCGTCACCGGATTCCAAAACCTTGCCGCGGTGTGGAGAAACGGGGGGTGCAACGGGGTACGACCCAGAGTGAATAGTGCATTTATGCCGAAACCCCGAAAATTTAACTTTTCCGAGCCATCCAAGCTAGTAATCCAAGCTGTGAGATTTTGGGCAAGAAACTCTTCCATCAGAGCAAATCAGTGTGGAATTGAGAGAAACTACGAAGTTGGGATCTTTTGAAGGAGATAAGGTTGGGTGGAGGACAGGTGTCAACATTCTGGTGATTCCCCTCTTTAATAGCCGGCCGGCCAAATATCCTGCCGACCGGCCATTACCTGTTGCCGACTGAACAAATTTCTGGCCGATGGCCATTCCTTGTGGCCGATGGCCTTTACCCCTGGCCGATGGGCTTCCTCCTGGTCCCTTGAGCTGTTTATGCAAGGGATTGGGGAACTCCACCACCTCCAATCCCTCCCCCGGTGATCGATTCTTGCGAAGTCACACCTGTCTGCTTATCGAGTTATTGTACATTTGCTTATCGAGTTGTATTTCACTCTCTTTGAGTTTTTTATTTGTTTATCGAGTTGTATTCACACTTGTTTGGTTATACCATGCCTTTATACATTTGCTTATCGAGTTGTAAGTCGGTTCACTACCTGATTATTACGATGCGAATACTCGGCGTTCAAAATAGATCCAATTTCGTTCACATTGTGGTGTGATACCTTGCGATGCGATGCATAGAAAGTCTACAAATGCAACATCTTTTGAACAAAATGGTTGTTTCATTCCCGCCACGTGCTTTGCAAAATGTGTAATTTTGAGAAAGAATAAAACCTGCCCGAGGCAGTGCAATGTGCTTAAACTACCAGTAAAAAGGAAAGTAAAACATAGAATGACAGGGTAGCAAAGTGTCGGAATGGATACCAGCAAAACTCCCCTTGCGGTCAACGCACCTTCTATGCCTTTGTCCGGGTCAACGACATGGTTTGGCACCTTCATTATTCGAGACCATGCGGGGAAGCGCACTTTTGAAACGTGGACCTTTGAGTTGACCTCAGGCCACAACTTCTGCGAATGATGCTCGATACGTACGAAGAACGTCCCTTCCCGTATCCTTTTCATGTCTTGAGGATTCCCACAAATCGCTTCAACTACGCTGTGTTACAGTATTTTACCCCCCTTGCATTATGAATGATATGTTCTCACTCACATGTGTTCAAGTTTCTCTTTATACACTTTACTTGCGTAGACCGCATGTTAATTACATTACCTGCATAGACCGCATGTTTGTAATCAATTTCATTACTTGCGTAGACCGCATGTTAATTACATTACCTACATAGACCGCATGTTTGTAATCAATTTCATTACTTGCGTAGACCGCATGTTAATTACATTACCTGCGTAGACCGCATGTTTTAACTTGTGTAGACTGCATGTTTGTAATCAATTTCATTACTTGCGTAGACCGCATGTTAATTACATTACCTGCGTAGACCGCATGTTTTACTTGCGTAGACCGCATGTTAATTTCATTACCTGCGTAGACCGCATGTTTGTTAAATTCATTACTTGCGTAGACCGCATGTTTTGCTTGCGTAGACCGCATGTTTGTTCAAATTTCATTACTCGCGTAGACCGCATGTTAATTATATTACCTGCGTAGACCGCATGTCTGTAATCAATTTCATTACTTGCGTAGATCACATGTTAATTACATTACCTGCGTAGACCGTATGTTTGTAATCAATTTCATTACTTGCGTAGACCGCATGTTAATTACATTACCTGCGTAGACCGCATGTTTTACTTGCGTAGACCGCATGTTAATTTCATTACCTACGTAGACCGCATGTTTTGCTTGCGTAGACCGCATGATTGTTCAATTTCATTACTTGCGTAGACCGCATGTTTTGCTTGCGTAGACCGCATGATTGTTCAATTTCATTACTTGCGTAGACCGCATGTTATTGCTTGCGTAGACCGCATAATTGTTCAAATTTCGTTACTTGCGTAGACCGCATGTTTTGCTTGCGTAGACCGCCTGTTTGTTCAATTCCATTACCTGCGTAGACCGCATGTTTTGCTCGCGTAGACCGCATGTTCATAATCATTTCATTACTTGCGTAGACCGCATGTTTCGCTTGCGTAGACCGCATATTTGTTCAAAAATTCATTACTTGCGTAGACCGCATGTATTGCTTGCGTAGACTGCATGTTGGTTCAAATTTCATTGCTTGCGTAGACTGCATGCTTATGATCAAATTCATTGCCTGCGTAGACCGCATGCTCCACTTACACATCTGTACCTTCACAGCATTGTTATGCTCCCTACTTGCTTTGCGTTGTCACGCATTTCGAGTACACTATTATGCATGTTGTTAATGATATTGTACCTGTTAAGTTTGTTTTCTTTGCAGGCACGATATTGTATGTACGGTTCATTTGAGGCTGGTGCAACCAGACGAGCCGCACAGGTATTGTATCCTCCGAGTGAGACGTATGGAGAATTACATAATTCTCTTACATCCCTTCTGCATTGTAGTGTAGTTCGGTGTATGCTAGCTTAAAATTGTCGCATGTGTGCTTCGTTACAGCTTTCTTTGCATGATCATAAGTTATGTTTGGCTTTGTGCATTGTCTTGCATTTTGCCCCTGCCTTCGGGTGCATACCTTGTCTGTCTTGCATGTTTGTCTAAGTCTTCGGCCTTGTCAAAAATGGGTCATCTCTAGGCTTTGACATTCACTCTCATCATTGTTATGACTTTCGAGTTCTGTCAAAGAAGGGCAACTGTAGACACCCCATTTTTTACCGTCCTCAAGACTTGGATGTCACCGTTTGAACACCCGGTGATCATCCATGCTTGTGCTCGTTTGGAGTTCCCGGAGGTCTCGGCTCGCGCGCCTTGCCTCAGGATCTCTGAACTCGACTGTTTAGTGTCTGGTTTTGCACCAAACACTTGTGTTCTGCCTTGGGGGGGAAGGGAATGCCTTGTGAGGCATCCCCACACATCACCGGCCATGGCCACAAGCCATCGGCTGGTGTTTTGTTGCCGTCGGCAATCTATTTTGCCGGTCGGCACCATTTGTTGCCGGTCGGCACTCATTTTTGTCAAAATGGCAATTTTGAGTAGCCGACTACTGTTCATCTACTTTATGTAGATATTTTGTGCCAACTGTGATAGCTGGCACCAACTCTGCTTCCCTCCATACACGTGTATGGAGGGATTTCCCTCTAAGCAAGCTTGTTGTGTAAGCTTGGCAAGAGGGACTTCTATAAGAGGAGAGGTCTTCTCCTTGTTCTAGGTTAGAAATTTTGAAGGCAAAAACCAGATCTTATACATATAGATACACCCTCTCTCTATATTTCCCTCTCTCTCCTCCCTTGTGTGTGTTTCTTGGCCTAAAAGTGTGCTTTTACCTTACTTTTGCACTAATACACACACTATTACACCTTGCTTCGAGATTGAGGGGCTTTGAGGGTTGATTCTTGAGTTTTGGAGCTGTTTTTGATCAAAAGAAGAGGGCTGCATTGGCTGTTCTTGAGGTGTGCTTCAAGGGTGAACACTTTGCTTTAGTTTCCCCAAACTTGCACTA
This sequence comes from Camellia sinensis, assembly GCF_055761805.1. NCBI lineage: Eukaryota > Viridiplantae > Streptophyta > Magnoliopsida > Ericales > Theaceae > Camellia > Camellia sinensis. Next base: position 106,490,651 of record NC_138966.1, read on the forward strand.
GTCTTTTACCTATCTTGCTTGCTGATTTAGTTTTTGTGCATAACATAAAAAAGGCTTATATTTTCATGCTTAAGAACTTTCATTAAGGGTCCTTTGTGGTTTGAGTTCAAACTCACCCTCTTAGGCCTTATTTGGCCTTTTTTGTTGCCTCCTTGGTAAGGCCTTGTTCGCTTAAGTGTTTTGGTCTTCTCACCACTGAAAACCAGTGGATTTTCAATGGTGAGGAAGGTGGTTTGAAGTCTTGCATAGGGGAGGGACACCCCTCTCCCATCATTGTCTTATTTCCTTGCATTTTGGCTTAAAGGGTAACATGCATGCTTGATTGGTTTTGGCCTTTTTTCAGATGTTTTTGGGTGTTTTTAGGTCATATGTAATCTCTATTTTTGGTCGGATTTGTGGCCTTTTGCATGCTTAATATACTTGCTTTGCATTCCTCCATTTGGCCTATAAATGCATCTTGTGTTTAGGCCATGATTCTTGCATGTGTTGGCTTAGTCCCATGAAGGTGTTGGCATTATTTTACCATGTTTAAGGCCTGTTGGCCATCTGTTTTAGTCATGCTTGCCTTATTTGGTGTCCTCTCTTTGTGTTTTGGCTTGTAAGCTTTAGGCATATTGACTTCTAGCATGCGTAGCTATGACAATCCTCATGATTTGGCATCATTTAGGATCGTATTTCAGTCCATAACTCATGTTTGTATGTGTACATAAGTGACCTCTTTCATGCTTTGAGGGTATGCCTTTTATGCCTAGATATGAGCTTTGGTGCATGCATCTCATTGGAGCCACTTTAGCTGCCATGTTAGTAGGTTTTGGGGTCTATTTTTGCTTGCTAAGTTTCTGTTTTGGCTTGTCCAATTCATGCCATGAGTGGTCATGTTGGTGGAAGTGAAGTGCCCCCTTTTGTGCCTTAGTTTTAGGTCCATTGGCTTGCTTGTTGGTATGAGTGTTTGTCCATCATTTTGGACACTTTTGGCCACTGTTTTGGGGTGGATCAAGGTCTGCCCCTCCATGGTTTAAGCCCACCATTGCATGCTTGTCTCATGTCCATTGCATGATTGCTTCATCAAGTGTTGTAATATGTTGATCCTATTGCTTAGGTTGTCCATGTTTGCATTGCATTTGCATCTTGTATGCCTAGCATTGCATACTTGCCATATTAGTTGCATAGCACTTGGCATGCCTTGCATTTTAATCCCATGTTGTATCTTTGAGTCATTGTTCCCATAACATGCATTGCATTACTTGGTTTGGGGTGTCAAACCAAGTGTGAGGGTTAAGGAGCGTTCATACTATAAGTGATGTAATGCGCCTTGACTCTCGGTCACCGGGGCCCTTGACTTCGGCATGATAGGGTCTTGGTCCTCATTTGTGTGTTGCATGCATCCTTACATCAAGTGGCAAGCTTGATCCCTTGGGCTATCATGCACCATTGATGGCTCGAGGATCGAGGGCCATGCTTCCCTGAGTTCAAAGCATGATGGGAAACATGACCATGCTCACATGTGCCTGAAATCCCATGCCATACACTGTCTGTCCTCTGTTGCTGTCAAAACTGTCCTCTGCAGGAATCTTCTGCCGACCGGCAGAATCCAATGCCAACCGGCCATTTGTGAATGGCCGATAACTCAAACAGAAGCCGATGGGAATTATACAGGGCCGGTGGGCATTTCCCTCAGCCGGTGGTAATCTGCAGAATTCAAGGAACCTGTCCCAGGACTTTGGCATTTTTCAGAGAAACAGGGCAGTGTAAACAGAGGCAACCTTGATATGGTACGGACTTTCCGGGCAAGGCGGGTTCGAGCATGCATCATTCACGCATCCCGAGGTGGAGGCTGTGGCCACCTTTCTCCTTGTTTGGCATTCTTTCTATTAATTAATTAGAAATTCTGTAATAATTAATGTATTTATTATTTGGACTGTAATATTTATTTGTACCCTCCGAGTGAGGGCAATTATGTAATAAGTGTGCGTGAGTGGGTGTATGTCTTCCAACCCCACGTCTTTCTTCCCTTTTATTTACCCGCTTATGATGGTAGACTAGGGCATCTTTAAAATTAGCATACCTTATGCAATGCATGCGTGCATTCATACATTTGCCTTGCATGCACCAGGCTCGGCACATCATTCTAACTGCATTTGTACTTCAATTTCAAATTGAATACGTGATAGTTGTAGCATTTCACATACCATGTTTAGGTTAGCCGAGCCTATCTAATTGTATCCCGTATGTGTTGCATTAGTCAACTTGACATGAACTAGGATCACGCATGTTTGCTAACCAGTTTATTGTTTTGGCACGGAGTACGATGTAAGTATTTATGCTTTAGCATCATCGCATGCATGTAAATGCTATCATGACAGTATGCTTACCATGTGGTTAGATGCTTATGTGTTATAAACTGTTTGAATGCCTGTGGGTGAAGGTTGGATTGTTTGAGTTGGAAAAACTCGTTGAAATCCGTATTTTAGCCTACTTGCGAGTAGCAAATTCCAAAACATTTTTCCAAAACAAACGGATATGCAATGCTTGTTTCCAAATTAGGCAATCTAGTCTATACTTGTTTGCTGCGCACATAACGTAGTAATTCTAGGCTAATAAACGGAATAAGAACACATAACGTTTTCAAAAAAAAATATCACAGTTAGTAGAGGCCGATCTTCAGATCGGGCGAGAGCGGGTGCTCATAGCTGACCTTCCCCAATCGTACCCTAGCTCCCGAGCCGAGGCAACTCTGGTGATGACGGACATGTGGCCTTCGGCACCGAGCCAGGGTTTCCTAAATTTCCCCATAAAAAAATATTTAGGTGGCGACTCTGTATCTGGCGAAGCAGTCCATGTTTGGCACTTCTTTTTCTAAAAATCTGTTTCTCAAAACGATTTGCCAGATTTGGACTCTTTGTTTCAGATTAAGAACCGTGACACAAATCGAGTCCGAACTGTAGTGAGGCCCCCTTCGGGCGCGTCTACACATGGCTTCCGCATGGTGTTTGAATCAGACAAGGTCGTGTTGACCAAGGGCGGGGTCTATGTGGGGAAGGGATATATGTCAGGTGGTATGTTTAAATTGAATGTAATGACACTTATCCCTTAGATTAATGAGAAAGCTTCTTCTTCTGCTTATATGCTTGAGTCCCCTAATTTATGGCATGGTAGATTGGGTCATGTAAATTTTGACTCTTTACGTAGATTAATCAAGTTAGATCACATACCATCTTTCAAGATTAATCCACAACACAAGTGTGAAACTTATGTAGAAGCAAAATTGACAAGGTCTTCTTTTCATTCTATTGAAAGAAGTACCCAGCCTTTGGGTTTAGTGCATAGTGATGTGTGTGACTTGAAAGTTGTACAATCACGTGGTGGCAACAAGTACTTCATCACTTTTGTTGATGATTGCACTAAATACTGTTATGTGTATTTGCTTAAAAGCAAAGACGAGGCTATTGATAAATTTATTCTTTTTAAGAATGAAGTTGAGAATCAATTAAGCTGGAAAATTAAGGCATTGAGAAGTGATCGTGGTGGTGAGTATGAATCCCCGTTTGTCGAGACTTGTGCTCAATTTGGGATTATTCACCAAACCACAGCGCCTTATTCACCTCAGTCAAATGGTGTTGCTGAGCGGAAGAACAGGACGCTGAAAGAGATGATGAATGCAATGTTGATAAGTTCTGGGTTGCCACAGAACTTATGGGGGGAAGCAATTCTCTCCGCAAATTATATTCTTAATAGAATACCACGGAAGAAAGTGGACAAGACTCCATATGAGTTATGGAAAGGTCAGCCTTCATATAAATACCTACGAATGTGGGGGTGTCTTGCAAAAGTGGCGGTACCTACACCCAAGCGGGTTAAGATAGGTCTGAAAACCGTGGACTGTATTTTCATTGGTTATGCACAAAATAGTAGTGCATATAGATTTTTTGTGCACAAGTCTGATATTTCAAATATACACAAGAATACTATCATGGAATCTAGAAGTGCATCTTTCTTTGAAGATGTATTTCCGTGTCGTCCCCAAGACAGGGTTCCGAGTTCCATGAAAGAAATAGATGATCAAACAGCTGATCAAATAATTGATCAAGTAGATGATCAAGCTGATGAAGTAGATGAGCCAAGAAGGAGTAAAAGGGCTAGAACCACAAAGTCTTTTGGTCCAGACTTCTTGACTTATATGTTAGAGGGAGAACCTCGAACGTTCCATGAAACTGTGACTTCACCTAAAAGTCCTTTATGGAAAGAAGCAATTAAAAGTGAGATTGACTCTATCTTACAGAACCATACTTGGGAGTTGGTTGATCTACCCCCAGGTAGTAAGGCCTTGGGGAGTAAGTGGATCTTTCGAAGAAAGATGAAAGCGGATGGGTCAATTGACAAATATAAAGCTCGGCTAGTTATCAAAGGATACAGACAACGAGAAGGCCTGAATTACTTTGATACGTATTCACCTGTGACAAGGATTACATCCATTCGCGTGGTGATTGCAATAGCAGCTTTACCTGGTTTAGAAATACATCAGATGGATGTAAAGACAGCTTTCTTAAATGGAGATTTAGATGAAGAAATCTACATGGAGCAACCCGAGGGGTTTTCAGCTCTAGGAAAAAGTAAGAAAGTCTGTAAGCTTGTCAAGTCATTGTATGGTTTGAAGCAAGCTCCCAAACAATGGCATGAGAAGTTTGACAATGCTATGTTGTCAAATGGGTTTCGAATCAATGAGTGTGATAAGTGCGTATATGTTAAAGACACTGACAAAGGTTATGTCATTTTGTGTCTATACGTTGATGACATACTCATTGTTGGTAGCAATGATAAAATGATTAAAGCTACCAAAAGATTGTTAAACTCTAAGTTTGACATGAAGGATATGGGCCTTGCAGATGTCATTCTGGGTGTTAAGATCACCAGAACATCTGGTGGTATTGTACTTCTCAAGCTCATTATGTTAATAAGATACTTGAGAAATTTGGAAAGTCAGATACAAGTATGTTTAGGACACCGGTAGACTTAAGTCTATATTTGACCAAGAATAATGGTGAGAGTGTCTCTCAACTAGAATATTCTCGGGTCATTGGGAGTTTGATGTATCTGATAAGTTGTACAAGGCCGGATATCGCCTACGCTGTTAGTAGGCTGAGTAGATACACGAGTAATCCTAATGCTACTCATTGGAAAGGCATTATGCCGGTGTTGGGGTATATCCGTTACACCCTGGATTATGGGCTGCATTATACCAAATACCCAGCGGTACTAGAAGGGTATAGTGACGCAAATTGGATATCTGATATAAAATATTCCAAATCCACTAGTAGTTATGTGTTTACCCTCGGAGGGGCAGTCATGTCTTGGAAATCTGCCAAGCAAACGTGTATCTCGAGATCAACGATGGAATCTGAGTTTATTGCTTTAGATAAAGCTACTGAAGAAGCTGAATGGCTTTGCCAGTTTGTTGAGGATATTCCACGTTGGCCGAAACCTGTGCCAGCTATCAGTATTCATTGCGATAGCCAATCAACGGTTGGTCAGGCACAGAGTAGTATGTATAATGGAAAGTCTAGACATATCCGTCGTAGACATAATTCCATACGACAACTACTCACAAATGGAGTTGTCTCTCTAGACTATGTCAAGTCTAAGGACAACATTGCGGATCCGCTAACCAAAGGGTTAACTCGAGAGTTAGTAGAAAAGTCGTCAAGAGGAATGGGGTTAAGGCCTTTAGTAAAGGTTACCGAAATGGAAAACCCAACCTAGTTGACTGGAGATCCCAAGATCTAGGTTCAAAGAAACAACCTAACTTCGTGTAACGGGTGAGTCACTAAAGAGGTAAATCCTCTTGCCCATTCCTTTATACAGTGATGCCCTGTGGGGGTGGAAGGTTAAGCTAATGCTTTTAGTGACCTTAGTGATGTGGTATAATGAAATACCGTATCTAGGTCACCTATGTGAGTGCGAAGTGGGGTCGCTTCTTTAAGAATTGCCAAGGCCGAATTCTTTAAAAACACTCACAGAACCAGCCTAGTGTTCCAAGGCCATACCAGACACACCAGTGAGAACAAGAACAATGGTTGGACTAACTCCTGTGTAAGGTCTATTGTCTCGGTTTACATAAACGGCAGAACAGTTCAAGACATCACGTTCACTGGTCAGCCAGTAAATTCGATAGGCTTTCACTACGAAAGGTTCAAGGCCAATAGCTACCTTTTCTGATGCAGGGTTAGTCTATGTGCTCTCTCTCTTTCCGAGTTTTTGTTGATAAACGTTGAGCGTTTGCTGTATTCGGTCAATTTTTATTCATGTGGGGGATTGTTGAAGAAAAATGGTTGAATAAGAAATTGCCTCATAAATGTGTATATAACTCACACATTTAAGGCTCATCAGTTTTACAAAATTGATTGGGCAGTTTTGCTAACATTAGTTGCCAGCCTTGATGGCTAGAGGCTCCTCCCCTCTCCCCCATGGTGTATAAAAGGAGGCTCTATTCCTTGAAAAGAGATATAGAATTTTTCCCTGACATCCATACACTGTCAGTCTACTTCTCCTATAATTTTCTTCCTGAGAGAGAGTGCTGCCATTGTCCGTTCGCTAAGCTAATCAGAAGGTGCTTCTGTTGTAATTGGTAAAAACTGTCGTATCCTGGGAAGTAGACGCCGGCGTACCTCCAGCACCCAACGGTGAGGCGGCGAATCTATTTTAAGGAGACTGTGGTATCACACAGGCTTCGGTTTGCTTTCTTTAACCATTTTATATTTTATCTGTATTTTATTCAGCATGTTATTTTTCCTAGGATTAAAGGTTTGTTTTGTTCATCTCATAATTTTGCGATATGCAATGTGAAATTATGTAATGTGAGTAGTTTTTCCCAACAATATGTTATAGATTCAGCGTTAGACTTATGAATATATATCTGCATGTGTTACTCTTTATTTGCTTATGTTACTGTAGACACACCAACTTTGATCGGCCCTAAGACTTGGGCGCTTTCTTTTGATTACCCGATGATGACAATTAGAATGTGTTTCTCACAAATCAGTAAGAGAGACGAAATTTGAACTTTAATCCCAAATTTCACCATTATAGCCAAACTGTTTTAAACTACTAAATATTTCATTAGTTTAGTATTTTGTAATTTTGCATAATTTTATGTGTTTGTTCATATTTTTGGTATTTTTATATAAATTGGTATAAATTATATATTTTATATATTATATTATATGTATATAGATATATATTATATAATATTTATATTATATATTATATAATAAAAATAATAAAAACATTTGCGATTTCGGTCAACTCAGCTACCGACATCAAACATATATATATTATATGTATGTAGATATATATATAATATTTATATTATATAAATTATATAATAAAAACATTTATTGTGTCAGTCAGCTCGGCTGTCGACATCAAACTTATATATACATTAGATATTATATTATATGTATATATATATATATATATATTATATAATATTTATATTATTATATTATATTATTTTTCTTATATAAAACAAGGAAGAGGTTCAAAAAAAAGAACAGGGGGAATGATTCAAGAGAGTTAGAGAGAAAGGAGAGTAATTTTGTCTACATTTCAATATTGAGCCACAATACTTCCAAGCTTCCATAACTACTGAAATTCCTCATTTCCATACACCAAAAACACTCCATAATTTCGAATTGAGAATTTGAGAACACACTTCCTACACTTGAGGGTGATCAAGAGGGAGTTTGTGAACTAAGGAGTTCATCCTTTCCTTGGGAGGTGAATTTCACAAACCTTTCATTTTCTTACATTTCTTACTTATTTTGTTATTTTGCTATTTTGCTTTGATTTATTATTATATTGTATATTGTTATAATCTAATTAAAAGTGGTGAATTGATGTCCCATATAAGTTGTTTTTAGCATGAGAAAGAGACCTTCCATGCTAAATGGTTTAATCTCTTCGGAGGTTCATTACCAAGGCATTACATCTCTTTCATGCCAATAACAAATCCTTGTTTGACGCTTCTCTTATTTTAGTGGACATAGTTCTCATTTTTGGACTAAAATGACTAAAGAATGGCAAGGTAATTAAAAGGGCTAATAAATGGGTGAGGTAAAATAAAATAATAAAATCAAGTTGGGTTCAATCGGACGTTAATTGAACCCATTGAGTCTTGAATCATTACATACTCTTAGTGATGATAATGTTTCAAGAGTCAATGTTTACCACTTCCCTTGTGGTAACTCCATGATGGGGATGAGGTCTTGTTGGTCTTTTGTTTTCATCCATTGAGCCTTTGTCCCATCGAGCCATGGATCATCACGCCATAACCTTGCGACCATTGATGATTTGTGGATCAATTCTACTCCTCCCTTGATTTGTTTCATGATAGGGTGGAGCAGAGAGGATAAACATCCCCTGGAAACACTCTGTTTGTGCTCTGTTTCTTTTCTGTGACAGCAAGGCAGTACCAAAAATCAGTGGCCATTCTCATGGATAGAAAAGAGGCTGGGGTGAAAATAGATTATTTTTCTGACTGCGAAACAGAACAGAAACTAGACACTAAACAGAGAGTTTCCGGGAGGATATTCTTATTTGTATGCGTGCGGCTCCTCGTTTCCCATGCCTTTGATTTAATGCTTCAATAATAATATGTCGTCATTATTACTTAGATCAATTTGAATTTGTAATAATTAGTTAACTTAGCTTGTTAATTCATTTGGATTTGTAATAAGTAGTTAATTCGAACACTCAGATATTCGGACCCTCCTGCGTGAGGGCAAATATGTAATAATTTGTGTATGTCTTCCAACCCCCATTCTTTTTCCCTTTTATTTATCTGCTTATGATGGATAGTATATAGCATCATGTTTTCCTTGGCATTTTTCATGAATTGCATCCATTCGTTTTGCATGCATAAAAATTCGGCTCATCATATTACTCGAATGTCAATTTCAAAGTCCTTACTTGAATGCATGCGCTATCACATGCCTTGGATTAACTCACATACCATGCTAGTAGTCGAGCCTATTAATTGCACGTTGTATGTGTTGCATTAGTCATATTGCATTATTTAGGATCATGCATTCTTTTTCTGTAACTATTTTCTTTCTTTTGACTCGCCTTTGGACATTTGAGGTAAGCATTTTTTGCTTTAGCATAGTGCATGAGTGTGATTGCTGCCATATTAAATACATTACCATGAGGCTAAATGCTTAGTTGATATACATGTTTAAATGCCTGTGGATGAAGGTTATTTCCTGAAATTGGGATATTTTGATTAATATATATATATATATATATGAGATCACTTTTTCAAGTGGTACATATTCAAAATATTTTTTCAAAACAAACATGAAATCAAAATGTTCCAACTTTCATGAAAATTAGTCTATACTTGTGTGCGCATCACATAGTAATGCAAGCCTAATAATCGGAACAAGAGCATATAATGTAAATAAGATTCACATCATGGGTACTAGAGGCCGATCTTTGATCGGGCGAACGGGGTTGCTCAATTCATGATCTTCTCTTCTCATACCCAAGTTCCCGAGCCGAGACAATCTTGGTGATGACAGACACGTGACCTTTGGCGCGAGTCATGGGTTCCTAAATTTTCCAAAAAATATTAAGGTGTCGACTCTGTATCTGGCAAAGCAGCCCATTTTTGGCAATTTGATTCAAAATCGATTTTCCAAAAGATTTGTCAGATTTGGACTCTTTGGTATTTATCTATTTTACATTACACTTGTGGAATCAGATTCAGAACCACGGGAGTTCGATACTTATTTCGACCTCTAAAAGGAGACAGTTTCTCTTTTGTACAAGTAATTAGAATTAATGGAGAATAATTATTTTATCATGTGTATTATTTAACTAACTTGATGTATCGTTTATTGTCATTTATTTCGAGGCATTACAATTTAGCTTGGGAGGGTTTTGGAGCTGAAAACTCATTGTTTTTCTTTTATTGTAAATATTTTTTACATAAGCCTCAGCCTTTTTATTTGTTTTGGGCTTGACCCACTTTTGTTGTAACCAACTATCGTCTTGGAAACATGTAGTCCTTAAGGCATGAATTTATCTGTATTTCCTTTCATTTTTATTTTAGAGCTAAGTGTCACATGCTATAAATTCAGAATTTAAGGTTTATGAATGTATAAAGCTTGTGGTACCTTTTGTAATGTTTACTAGAGAATTAATAAAAGACTGCAACCTTATTAGTTTTCCGTATATACAGTGTATATTATGAATTATTTTGTTGTTACAATTTAGGGGCGTCACACCATCTCTTAATATCTAAATCATTTTATTTCAAATTTTATTAATCCAAACACGACATTGCACAACATGACATTTCCTTTGGTTTTATATCAAATCAAACGACATATTAAAGAAAATGATTTTTTGTTTGGTGAAATAACGCATTGACTCATGGAAAAAAAATTACACATTAATGATAAAATTTAAAATTTTTAATTATTAAAGTTATAAAATTTTCATTAGTATGTAATTATTTTTAACTCTGTCGGGATGGTTAACAACTCTGTCGGTCCCAAACCCGGGTAAACGACGAGGGTTGTGTGTTAGGTAGCCAACAACCAACACGTAAAAAAACCATTCGAATCCCTTATAAAAATGAATCCTACTTTGAATCGATTAAATGCTAGGTCATTCCCCTCAAGTGATGCATTATGCCTACCTCCAGGTGTTTCGAAAAATGAGCAAGGTGTGCCGCATCGACGCCTGGGTTCAGTGAAAAATGGGCAAAGGTTCCCATGTTTTTCTGAACGAGGGTGGGTAAAGAAGCTAGTCTAAGACTATACACTTAGAATATAGGAACTTTAACTGGTAAGATGATGGAATTGGTAGATGTTATAATTAGGAGGAGAGTTAATATAACATGCATATAAGAAACTAAGTGGATGGGTGAGAAAGCTAAGGAAATTGAGGATACTAATTTTAAACTGTACTATAATGGTAAGGATCGACGCAAGAATGAGGTATGAATCATAGTTGCCAAGGGTCTTGTGGAAAATGTAGTGACAGCCATTAGGAAAGGGGATAGGATTATGTTAGTTAACTAGTTATTGGAGGGAATATAGTAAACGTTATTGGTGCATACGCCCCTCAAGTAGGATTAGATGATCAGACTAAGAGGAATTTTTTGGAGCGAATAGATGAGACCTTACAGGAGATACCCGTAGGAGAGAACCTAGTTATAGGTGGAGATTTCAATGGCCATGTTGGCATAGATAAACTAGGATGAAAGGGTGCATGGTGGATACGGTTTTTGTGATAGAAATGAGACTGGAGAGAGTATCTTAGATTTGCATTGGCTTTTGACCTGGTGGTGGCGAATATTATGTATAAAAAGAGGGAGGAACATTTGATAACTTTTAAGAGTGGGTCAGTTAAGAGCCAAATAGATTACTTTTTAGTAAGAAAAATGGACCGCCTAAAATACAGTGATTGTAAGGTGATTCTTGGAGAGTTCCTGGCCTCTCAACATAGGATTTTGGTACTAGATTTATATTTTAAAGGGCAATACCAAGCTATGAAGGATGGTGGGCATTGTAGGACGAGATGGTGGAACCTCAAAGGAGATAAACTAGAAATATTTAAGAATAGAATGGATAAGAAAGGTGCTTGGGACTTGGAAGATGATGCTAACACTATGTGGAACTCGATGGCCAATTGTATGAGGAGAATCTCAAGAGAAGTGCTTGGAGAGTTAAAAGGAATGGAACTTGTCACGCCCTCAAAATTAACCCATTATATATCATTGACATGCATTATTTAAAGAAGACAATTTATGAATTCACTCATCAGAGTAATACTAAATAAAGCATTACATGTAATATCGAATAAAACTCCCTACAGGCTTACATCTTTCCAAGCCAACACTTGGATACAAAAATATGAGTTCTAACTCAATACAAGAAAAGCCCTAGGCTTGAATATTTACATGTAATAATAATTAAAGACAATTAACTAAAGGTAGTCTTCTCCAATCCAGAAGCCAAACCCTCCCAAGCTAAGTCCTTGGAGGTAGTTTATCACCTGAACCTGAAAATGATGTTCCCATAAAGGGTGAGCCACAGCCCAGTAGAAATATACTAAACCACATATAAGCAATGAATAAAGCAATAGCATTCAACAGATGGTTAACCAAAATAATCAATTACTTCATTTTACAGACTCATGACATTATTGCCAAATATACGTTTTACTTTCCAGTTTTATCAACATGGCTCAGAACCTGGCCAAACTTATAACAGTGAAATCACATATATCATATTCACATCCTTCCAATATTAACAACAAATGAGACTCAAGCTCAAATCAAACACTTCATACTTCCAGATTGATACACATTTTAGTGCTGTATCAATAAAACACTTCTATATAAATAAGCACACATAAAAGTGATGCTAATGGAGTCCATCCCCTATCTCCTCCCAAACAAAATCCGGTTTAGAGGTCCATCCCCTATCTTCCCCTAAACCGTGGAGTACATCCCCTATCTCCTCCCACACACAAAACAATGTATGCAAATGCAATGCTCAATCAATACACGTATTTTCTGTATCAATGCCATAGTCAAAATTAATGACTTAACCAATGTGATTAGTTTTAGTTATTCCTAATCCACATGCAATGTCTACAACAATCACGACTATCCTCCACCGATAGCCCAAAACAGTTATTTCTAAACTGAAAATAACTATGTCAACAATTCAATAGACAAATGATACCAATTACCCAATTACGCCATTTAATCAATGAATTCCATGAATTTAACCCTCTTTTCCCAATTCCATGAATTGCTTATACAAATTAATTCAATAATACAACTAGGGTTTTTCCCAAAATTTACCAAAGTATCCCCAACATGTTAAAATACCAAAACTTAGAACAAAACCTATAAAATGGAGTAGGAAATCCCTACCTCAAAGAAAACAACCCAAAAGGTGAAGAAAGAGATGAGTGCCCAAATACCAAAGTGCTCCAAATCGCCAAATGCTCAGATTAAATGGTAGCCCTTGCCTCACTCTATCTTTTTAATGAAGGATCTAGGGTAGACACACACCCTAAGTGGATCAAATCTAAGAAAGAAGGTGAGTAGGGAGAGAGAGAAGTCGGACCTAGGGTTTGGAATCAAAAGAAAATGAAAAAGACTGATCAAATCCCGCTGCTGTGTATATAAACTGGACAGGCTCGCTCGAGCGAAGACTTGGTCGCTCGAGCGACCAGACACAGAGAAACTACGCTCGAGCCAAGGAAGCCTTGCTCGAGCCAACAACCCAAAAGCTCGCTCGAGCGAAAGAAAGCTCGATCGAGCGAAGAACTCAAACCCTCAGGTCAGAACCCAGACACACGCTCGAGCGAAGGAACTATAGCTCGAGCGAAGGATGAACTAACTCGCTCGAGCGAAGAAAATCTCGCTCGAGCCAAGAATGCACAGCTACAGGTCCAAATCAAACACTACCTCTCGCTCGAGCGAACAACTCCTCGCTCGAGCGAAGAACCAAAAACCTGGACAGCAACACTTGGTTTCTAAACCCAACCAACCTGAACAAACCTGCCTAACACATCCTATAATTCCAAAAGAGAAAATAAGGAACAACAACAACAACCATTATACAATGACAGAATCTACGGAACCTAAGTCCGGATACAATAATCAAATGGGAAAAGACCGGGGTCGCTATAGAACTCGACTCTAGGGAAACTTGGTGGTAGAGGAAAGACGTTCAATTAGTCGTTAAGGCAAAAAAAGTCCTTTAAAAAGTGACAGAATGATAGAACTGAGAAAAACCTTAAGAGCTATATATTGGCTAATAAGGAGGTCAAGCAAGTAGTGAGAAAGGCTCAGTTGAAAGGTTATGATGACTTATACACTAGACTAGATAGTAAGGAGAAAGAGAAGAGGGTATACAAACTTATTAAGATATGGGAGAAGAAAACAAGAGATTTTAATCAAGTTAAGTACATCAAGAGTGGGGATTCTAAGGTATTGGTGAAGGATGAAGAGATTAAGGAGAGATGGAAGAACTATTTTGAGAAACTATTAAATGAGTAACATGGAGGTATGTCAATAGAGGAAGAAATAGCCAGTAATACAATAAACCAAGACTATAGGTTCTATCGCAAGATTAGGAACTTTGAAGTGGAGATTGTACTTAAGAAGATAAAATCAAATAAGGCTTTAGGACCCAATGATATCCCTGTTGAAACTTAGAAGTGTTTGGATAAAAAAGGGGTTGCTTGGTTGACTAGGTTGTTTAGCAAAATTTTGTTGACTAAGAACATGCCAGATGAGTGAATGAAGAGTAGGGGTGGGCAACGGTTTATCCGATCTGCAAAAACCGCCCAACCCACCTAATCTGCATACAAATGGGCGATTTCGCAAATACAATGCGGGCGGATGCGGTTTGAAATATGGCATCTTTGCGGGTTGCGAGTTTAACCTGCACCCGCAAGAAACCGCCCACACTTTATTTATTTATTATTATTATTATTTTATCTTAACTATTAATTTCATTTCTATATTCCACCTAGATATTTTTGTCCAAAACAAAACACCCTTTATTTTTTGAACTTACTCTAGCATTACATTTGTTAATAGTATTATATTAACTGAAACTGAATAAATATTGATCATATTATTATTGTTACATAACTGAACTTGTCCCGGATGAAGTGTGATTTGGAATTTTAAATTCCTTAATGAATATGGAGTTATAGTTTAGGATTTTAAAATATATGCTTGTGTTAGTTTATGATTTGATTTAAGATTTTGAATGATTTGTTTGTATTACGAATTGATTTTGTTGTATTTTTAATTTTATAAGTTTTAATTCATTAATTATTAATGTTGGAGCATTTTAGAAAATAGGGAGAAAAGGGCTCAAAATAAATATTTACAAAATGGAAAAAAAAATAAAGCTCAAAAATAAATTTTTGAAGAAAAAAGTCCAATCCGGAAACTGCCCGCAACTGCCCGCACATCCGCAAACCCTATCCGCACAAACCGCAAACCGCACTGTGGGCAGTTGCGGTTTGTCTTTTCCCAAACCACATAGATACGGGCGGGTCCAAACCGATCCGCAAACCGTCTAAATTCGAACCGCGAACACCCCTAATGAAGAGTATTTTAGTGCCAATTTACAAGAATAAAGGAGATGTCCAGAATTACAACAACTATAGAGGAATCAAGCTAATGTTTCATATGGTGTAAGTGTGGGAGAGGGTGATGAAACGCCGATTGCGAGATATAACAGAGGTGTCAGAGAATCAATTTGGATTTATGCCTGGTTGGTCAACAATGGAAGCAATCTATTTGTTGAGGGGATTAATAGAAAAGTACAGAGAACAGAAAAGAGACATTCATATGGTGTTTATCGACCTTCAGAAAGAATATGATAGAGTGTCTCAAGATATAATATGGTGGGTGTTAGACAAGAAAGGGGTGACAAAAGGTTACATTGATGTAATTATGAATATGCATGAAGAGGTGGTGACCACTATTAGATCGCCTGTTGAAGAGACAAATGAATTTCCTATCACTGTAGGGTTACACCAAAGATCTACCTTAAGTCCTTATCTTTTAGCATTAGTTATGGATGAGTAGACGAGAAATATTCAGGATGACGTGTCATGGTGTATATTTTTTGCAGATGATATCGTGTTAGTGGATGAGACTAGAGAAGGAGTTAACACAAAGTTGAAAATTTGGAAAAAAAACACTTGAATCTAAAGGATTCTTGATAAGTAGAACTAAGACAGAGTAAATGAAGTGTAAATTTAACAACAGTAACGATGAAAATAGTAGAGAAGTGAAGATTGAGAACCAAGAACTAGCTAAGAGTGAACATTTTCGTTATTTAGGGTCGATTATCATAACAGCGAGGGAGATTGATGCGGATATGGCCCATAGGATTAAGGCGAGATGACTTAAGTGGAGAAGTGCGTCTGGGGTACTGTGCGATAAAGGAATACCCACTAAACTAAAAGGTAAGTTCTATAGAACGGCTATTAGACCAACGATGTTGTATGGGACGGAGTGTTGGGCAACCAAGAAACATGTCAATAAGATGAGTATTGCTGAGATAAGGATGCTAAGGCAGACGTGTGGCAAAACTAGATAAGGCAAAATTAGGAATAAGTGTATTCGGGAATGAATAGGAATAACACCAATAGAAGATAAGTTGAGAAAGAATCGATTGAAATGGTTTGGTCATATTTAACGGAGACCAATAGAGACAGCAGTAAAGAGATGCGATGTAGTGACGGTAGATGGAAGTGTTAGGGGACCGAGTAGGTCTAGATCAACGTTGGCTAACGTTGTAAATAAAGATATGGATCTACTTAATTTGACTAACGAAATGGCCTTTGATATATTCCCGTGGAGAAGGAGAATTCATGTTGTCGACCCTATTTGATGAGACTTAAAGCTTGGTTTGGTTTGGTTTGGTTATGTAATTATTTTTAAAAGCCAAAGCTTATTTGTGATTTTCTTTTCTTTTTTTTCTTTTTAAAATCAGTCCACTCAAATTGACTAAGATGGTCCTTTTGTGAGGCCAAAAAAAATCAAGGGGGAATTACTGTCAAGTGGAACCAAAAATATATATATATATATATATATAAATGAATTGTAAGCCATTTTGTGATAAAATGCAAGTGAAGAGCTGTAGGGTGCAAGTCATGTTTATGTAAATAAATAAATAAATAAAATTGTCCCAATAGAATGTAATTCCCCAAAAATCAATAGACTACAGAAAGATGTTAAATAAATTATGTTATTATTTTTGTATTAGGTGTTTTATTTTTGTTTGTTAGTTTCTTGTCAACCAAATGTGCTTGTTTGTTTTTGGTGCTTGCCTTCTCGTTTTTCGCTTTGTTTATTGTTCATGCTTCTTTAAAATTAAAAAACTCATGAAAATGATGGGTTTGTTGTGCAGATGTAAGCAGCAATAGTATAGTAGTTTGCACTCTCTGAATCTCTGTCTATCCATTTCATTTCCTTGTATATTTAATTTCATGTTTATAGTAATAATTATGTTGTTATTTTAAATATAAGGTAAATTATATTGATTTTTTAAAAAAAAAATTATAAAAAAATGCAGTAAGTGTCACATAATTAAAGTAATTTTTCTTTTAAAATGATTAAATAGTCTAAACGGTGCAAAATTATAAAACTAAACTATGTAAAGTATATATTTTCATGTAAAAAATGTGATGACATCATTTTTTTCCCCGGTCATATAACTAACAAATTATTGATGAAAAATGGATTGAGTGTTATATGAATTAAAATCTCAAAAAAGTTCAATATAATTATATCAAAATTGTGAAACTTACTGTATTTTCTCCAAACCTTTAAAGAGGTCAGTGTAATTTACTCTTAAATATATTATGATAAAATTTTCAAATTTAATTATAAAATTTCATATTTAAATACTTTTTATAAATTTAAACTATTCTATTTAAATAATTAATGTTTAAATTATTTTATTTTAAATTCATACATTCAAAGACAACATTGCACAACATATCCTTTTGTTTTAGAGAGAATTGCTCTGACATGGTGTCAGGAAAATGTATTTAAGGATTGTTTGGAATGAACTATATAAATGCACTTTTTAACTTTTTGACTAAAAAAGTTGATAGAAAAATATAGTTGTTTGGAATAAATTTGACTTTTTACAAAAAATTGTGTATTAAAATATTGTATGAAATACCAAAATTACCTTCCTACCCTTCTAAATATTGACATGCTTTCCGTGCATGCCAGTGAAGTTGTCACTTCCCCTCTCATAGTGCACTAAGCTGCACTGGTTTTGTGTTTGACTTTTTGTTTTGTTTTGGTGTTTTTGTTTTTTTTCCTCTTAAACACCCGTGAGTTGTGTATGTCAGTGAAGGGTAAGAATGTCTTTTTTCCCTCTACGTACATATTCCCACCCAAACATTGTGAGTAGTATAAACTTTTTTACTTTTTTAGTAACTTTTTGACTTTTTATCTTTTTTAGGTGATGCCAAACAAGCACTTACTAACAAGTGAAAAATAATATAAATATTGATGATACAGATACGATACAACGGGTTCCAGAGGGAATGGGTCGGACTGGCCCACGCTTCTCCAACCGATATCTGAATGGCCAAGCCCACCTGAGAACCTGCACAGGAGTTCAACGGGGAACGGGGAGTCCCCAAGCGAACCCTCCAACGAGCAAGTTAGAGAGAGAAGTGGAATGTAGAGATATGGATCAGAGATAGAAAAACTTAACCTTCTTCTTGTCTTCAACGTTTGCTTATATCCTTTGGTAATCATTTCGTTGTCCCGTCCGACCTGTTCCCTTGGACAAAAGTCTATGCTGTAGCTTACCTTGTTCAGGGTGAGGGCGTGCTGTCCCGACGGAGAGGTGTTGTCGTAATAAATGCTGTGAGGGGCTGCATTAATGGTGATGTGCAGTGGCAATAACTTTGCAGATCTTTGTCTGCTGATGTGGCTTGCCATTTACCTGCTACGTGTCAGAATATCATTGGTCCTTCATGTCATGTTGACTTCCAGCTGTGCTGGGCCTCATCGGTTGGGTTACGTATTGGGTCCTAAGTGGTAGGCTCGGGTTGTTCATAATGGGTTATGACCTTTATGGGCCTACCCACGTCAAATATTAATAATTAATATTTTTTATTAATTTATAATTATTTTTTTTTACTCACACACTGTCATGTAATTGTCCCTTTGTTTTATATCAAACCAAACTGGCTAAAGAAAATAAATTTCTTTTCTTTTTAAAAATCAGTCAATGAGTAGATGTTCAAGAAAATCCAATGGGAAAATTAGATATAAGTGGTACCATAAAAAATATATTACAAAATCATGAACAAATTTATGTCTAATTATTAATGTGTATAAATTTTATCAATTGTTTGTAAATTTTTTTAAAACATACACTAAATTACCAAATCAAATAGACTTCGCATCAATTGCCAAAAAAGGAAGTGGGAAACGAGACCATGGTGGTCATTGTAGGATGACCGTTATACCACGACTGAAATTTTTTTAAAATCAACTTTGCCACTACCTTGTTTGGGATCTATGATTTTTAGTTAAAAATATAAAAAATTATTATAAGTTGTTATATCATTTTTTTATATATATATTTTTTTGTAAAAAGTCAAAAATCTAACAAAAATAGTCAATTGCTAAACGAGCTCGGCCACGTTTGAGAATTTACTATTTTAGTGTAAGAAGAGCTAATTTGAGCCCACTAAATTATTTAGGCCCAATAGCCCAAGATTAGTGGGCCCGAATTTATCGCAAGTCCAAGAATCGGTGGGCCCAGATTTATCGCCATCAAACGGATTGAATCGCTCTAAGCCTCGAAAGGGTTCGGATCCACGAACCTAGAGACTTACTCAGGCCCGGACTCGAAAGGGTATTAAGCAAGCCTAGAGATCCGAGGCACTCGGACTCGAAAGGATTCGGATCCACGAATCTAGAGATCCGAAGTACTTGGCTTCGAACGGATTCAGACGCAATCTAGAAGTCGCTCCGTTAATGAGTCCCAGAACACTTGCGGGCTCGGAGCTTTCCGGGATCTACGCACCAGAACCATGGGCGTAATGGGGTTCGATCAAAGGACCCGATCCCGAGGACGGTGAGTGGAGATAAATTCACTCTTCGGTTAAACTAGCCTATACCCGGGTTGAGGTGGCACGACCCCGGGGGGTCCATGAGACTCGGCAATATTTTGCGGCAGGACGTCCTCTGGGACTACCCCTGACCCTTTGGGATGATTGGGGATCATTGGTTAGGTGTGGCTAAGAAGAAGGGTTCGCCGAGGGATTGATCTCCTCTTCGGGGTTTTCTCATCCTCGGAGAAGTCACCTCCTCGGAGAGGTCACCTCCTCGGACAAGGTGGTTAGAGAGAATATCCCCCATGTGCCTTGCACATGGGCTCCATCCTACATCATGAGGTGCCTATAAATAGCACCCACCCATAGCTTTACAAGGGATGGAGTTTGGAGATTTTTCAATTCTTGGGAAAGAACTAATTTCCCCTCTCCATTATCAACCTTGAGAGTGAAAGTGGGAGATCCATGGGAGAGCCTTGCCATTATTCTCTCTCTAGCCATTTTGCCTTCTTCTTCACCCAATCTCTTATCTCCATCATCTCCTTTGTTGTTGTGTTCCTAAGTTGAGATTATTGAAGAATCTAAGCCTCTCATCATATTCTAGAGAATTCGAAGCTGTTCTTCAAGGATCTTCGAAGATCTTCGAATTTTCCAACTCTTTTCTTGAACCCTCTCCTACATTTTGGCGACTCTGCTGGGGAGGCAGATTGGTTAATGGTCTCAACGAGATCTGGAATCCACACAACTCCAACAAGGATGGCGGGAGAAGATGAAGTTCACCAACAAGGATCCTCTAATGGTGGTGATGACAGAACCATGGCTCCAGATCAACCACTTTTGCTTGAAGCCATTCAAGGACTATAGAATACTCAGCAAGAGATTCTTACCACTCTTCAGAATTTCACTCACACCATGTTGGTGATGAGTTCTAACGTTGCACCGGCGCCAAACGGAAATCAAACTGGTGGTGGAGTTATTCCCGCCGGAGCACAAAATCAAATCCAAGGAGAAGTAGGCCACAATCAGCCTATGGCTCATGGCAACACGGCCACAGTAACACATGCTCAAACCACAGTAGGCAGCGGCAGTTTGCCCATGCCCGAGCTCCATGGCGTGCCAAGCCAAGATCCAATGGTGACTAGGGGAGTTTCTGGTGTAATGAATGGTGCTTCGGCGACTGTTGGTGTCCAGGAAAACATAAAGAGCATGATGGCGCAAAAGGGAGCTCTGCCCGTACCTAATCTTGTTACGCCACCAGTAAATGTTACCCAAGCACCAAGCGGGCCTCCTTTGGTGCCGACAACAAATCTGCAAGCACAACCCGGTATAGCAGCGCCGTACGGTGGACTTTACGGGCCTCAATTCAATGTCCCGTCACCAACTGGCTTGTCTATAGGCGCTGATGGCCAATATCATCAAATGTCCTCACCAATGATGAATTCGCATCACCAGAATGGCCAAGTCGCCCCTAGTTCAGTCTTCGGGTCCACAAGCCAAGTCCCGGGAATACCACCATCAAACTCTCTCCCTCAGCAGTTTCTCACTCTCGCCGATGTGCAGGCCATGTTCGATCTCGAACGGGGCAAGAGGACCTTACCCTCTTTGCCTGATCCAGACATCAAGCCGCCTTACCCTATTGAGATGCTAAGCTATCCATACCCTGAGGGGTATACAGTGCCGAAGTTCATCAAGTTCGACGGCAAACAAGGAAATGCCCGAGAACATGTTGTGCGATTCATCGAGACTCTGGGTATTCATGGTTCAAACCACGTCCTCCGACTGAGAGAATTCTCTAAGTCCCTCACTGACCGAGCATATAGTTGGTATGTTAATTTGGCCCCAAACTCTGTCCGAAGTTGGGAGGAAATGGTTAACAAATTCCACTCCAAGTTCTTTCAAGTGGCGGAGAAGGTGACCACACTTACATTGTGTAAAGAGAAGCAACAAGAAAGTGAAGACATCCTTGACTACGTCAAAAGGTTTCAGGACAAGGCCGTAGATTGTCATGAAGCAGTTGAGGAGAGTTATCTGGTTCAAATCTGTCTAGAAGGGGCATTGAGCAGGTACAAAATGTTTCTAGTTAATCACAAGCTACCCACCTTCTCGGCATTAATGGAAGCAGCTCGGAACATTAGCATTCCTCAGGCTCAGGAGTCCGGATTTAAGGCCAGTTACAAGACTAGTTTCAAATCGTCTCGTGGACCTATTGTTGCTGCTGCCTCTGCCCCAGATACCCGAAATTCACAAGGAGGAGGTCATAGAGGCCAGAAGAGAAAGCAATATAATGGTGAAAAGGGGAATGTTTCTTATCCATGTGGAATCGAGGAAGTGAAAGCTCTAGTTAAGGAATGGGTGGCTGACGGAGAGCTAAAATTGCCTTATGTTGAAGAAATGCCATCAAAAAAGGACCGTGAGAGCCCTGAATTCTGTGTCTACCATCGTACATTGAAACATCCGACAGAGAAGTGTTGGACTCTCAGAAAAATCTTCAGAGATAAAGTCGAGGCAGACGAATTGAGGTTCAAAAAGCAAGGGACTCAAGACATCCGCGAACAACCATATCCTCAACACCGAGACAAGGGCAAGAACGTTGCTATGATAGCTTATGAAGGCCCGATGATCGAGGCTATCGCCAATCTCGATGACGACGATTGTTATCTGGACGACATCCTCGAGCCAGAGGGTGAGCAAGTTTACTATGGAAGTGCTCTCGATCCAGAGGGCAGAACATTTATGACTCATGGCGAGGATCCCTTTGATCCAGAAGGAGGAGAAGAGTACTACGGAAGAAGAGGACACCATGTTTATGTGGCATCTTATTTTGAAGAGACCGAGGAGATGGTTAACTACGAGCCTCCAAGAGTGGAAAAAGATCCGGATCACTATGCCAAAACCTTGCAAGACTGTGTAAAGTTCAAGCAGTTCTTTGACCAGCTTGGACTTTCCAAGGAGGCAAGAACAGAAATCACCAAGTCTATCATTAATATAGCCGAGGCACACCATGAGGAATGCATGTCGACTGAGGGATCTATCCCGAGGAAGGCAAAAGAGCAATCTAGTGCCATTACTTTCTTCGAGGTTGATCGGAAGTATCCTTTTTCTCACAATCGCCCGCTTTATGTGACTGCTTTTATTAACGGGGTTGAGTTCAAAAGGGCCTTTCTAGATAGTGGAGCCTCTATCAACATTATGACTCGCGCTACTCTAGAAAAGGCCGGAATCTCTGAAGAACGCATTGTGAAGCAGCCGACAGTCATCACTGGCTTCGGTGGAGAAAGGAGAGTTACTATCGGATGCGTAACAGTTGATTTAGCCGTTGGAGAGATTCGCTCGGCCACCAAGTTCCATATTATCGATTCTGAGGCAAATTATCACATCATTCTAGGGAGGACCTGGATGCATAGATATGGGGCTGTACCATCAAGTTATCATCAGTGTGTTAAGGCTAAATGGGGAAAGAAGACGGTGACAATTCAAGCTACAGAAAGGCCTTTCGAGATCCATGAAGCTCATTATTCTGATGCCATCTACTTCACTGAATTGGATGTCGAAGAAGTTCCCACCACCTCTAAGCCTCGAGGGGTCAAAATTTCTCGTTGGGAGGATATCAAAGATGACAAGGAGTCGATGGCAGAATCAAGTAAGCGGGCGATGTCTAGACCAGAAAGTCCGCCTATTCCTCGGAAGGTGATGAAAGTCCGAGAAGGAGGCAAGATGGTGTACTATTTATGAAGATGCGGGGAGTCGGTTTCTTCAGTCACCGACTCCGAGTCAAAAGAAGAGCCTCCTGACAATGATATAGTAATAAAGCCTGAAGTGGCTCCAGAATGCATGCAAGATGGGCCGAAGCCTCAGCCTGAACAACTTATTGAAATAGATTTGAGTGATGGACAAGATACACCAAGGTCGGTATTCGTAAGTTCGAGCCTTAGCCCAGAGAAGCGGGAACAGTTGTTAAAGTTGATAAGCCGATACTCAGATGTGTTTGCTTGGTCATATAAGGAAATGCCCGGACTAGATCCTGACCTAGTCTCCCACCATCTTGATGTGTTCCCAAACTCCAAGCCAATTAAGCAAGCTGCTCGAAAATATCATCCAGATCTCGAAGAGAAGATTAAGGAGGAGATTGAAAAACTTCAACAGGCTGGTTTCATCCGGCCAATACAGTACCCCACGTGGTTAGCAAACATCGTGCCAGTAAAGAAGAAGAATGGCCAAATCAGAGTATGTGTAGACTTTCGAGATTTGAACAAATCTTGCCCGAAGGATGAATTCCCTCTTCCTCACATCGACACTTTCGTAGATACTACCTCGGGACACCAGATGTTCTCATTCATGGATGGATTCAGTGGATACAATCAGATTAAGATGGCTGAAGAGGACGCAGAAAAGACTACTTTTAGAACACCTCTCGGAAACTTCTTCTATACAGTCATGCCTTTCGGACTCAAGAATGCCGGTGCAACTTATCAAAGGGCTATGACTGCAATCTTTCATGACATGATCCATCATGAGGTGGAAGATTATGTTGATGATCTAGTGGGGAAATCCAAGAAAGAAGAAGACCATCTCCGAGACCTTGAGAAGATATTCAAGAGGTGCCAGAAGTTCAAAGTGAGAATGAATCCTCTCAAATGTGCTTTCGGGGTGACGGCCAGGAAGTTCCTCGGGTTTCTTGTACATAGGCATGGTATCGAGGTAGATGAAGACAAGGTCAAATCTATCAGAGCAATGCCTCCCCCGCATTCTCAGAAGGAGGTAAAGAAGTTCCTCGGGAAGGTGTCCTATATTCGGAGGTTTATCCCAGCACTGGCAAAGATCTCTGCGCCTTTCGGCTCTTTGTTAAAAGGAGATGCCAAGTTCGCGTGGAACCAAGAGCACCAAAAGGCCTTTGAGAGAATCAAGGCGGCCTTAACCTTGCCTCAAACCATGATAGCCCCGCAGCCCGGGGTCCCTCTAATGTTGTACCTAACTTCAACCCCCAAGTCCATAGGGGCATTATTGGTCCAAGATGTAGATGGAGTAGAACGCCCGGTGTATTATATCAGCCGGAAGATTCGAGGAGCAAAAGTCCGATATACTCCGGTAGAGAGACATTGTTTAGCTTTGGTATTCACTGCCCAAAAGCTCAGACATTACTTCCTAGCACATCAGATTCAGATTGTTACTAGAAGTGATCCAATCCGATACCTCCTCAGCAGACCTACTATAACCGGGAAGGTGGCAAGAAGATTCGGATTCAGGGGGACTCAAAGTTGATAGTGAAGCAAGTTTCAGGGCAGTTCGTCTTAAAGGAGCCTGCCTTGGCCACATATCGAACAACAGTCCAAAGGCTTCTTGACAAATTTCAGAAGGTCGAAATAGAGCATGTGCCTCATTCCGACAACAAGTTTTCAGATGCCCTCGCTACATTAGGGGCAAGAGTTGATATCCCAGAGGAAGAGGCAACAATTGTTATCAAGAAGAGAACGGAACCTTCAATAATACCCGAAGACAAAGACCTTCCGGAGGACTGGAGAGGAGAAGTCCTCGAACAACTCAGAAGCAAAGTTTGAAAACTGACTATGGCCAAGCTTGCCCAATTCACAATTATTCAAGGTGACCTTTACTTCCGAGGAGGTACCGGATTCCTAGCCCGGTGTGTTGGCCAACAAGAAGCAAGCTTCCGACTACAACAGATTCATGAACAAATCTGCGGGGATGGGGATATCAGTCTGTACAGAAAGATCCAAAGACATGGCTATGATGGTATATGACGACCACAACCCGAGCAGCTGGTGAAAGCTTTCCAAATGATCTTGCAACTCTAGGGGCAAATGTCAACATTCCGTAAAAGAAGTCTACCTATGACATTTACAGTTTGCATTTACTGCATTGTCCATGAAGTTCTATCTTTCTTATGTTATGAA
This sequence comes from Camellia sinensis, assembly GCF_055761805.1. Taxonomy (NCBI): domain Eukaryota; kingdom Viridiplantae; phylum Streptophyta; class Magnoliopsida; order Ericales; family Theaceae; genus Camellia; species Camellia sinensis. The sequence goes on from NC_138966.1 coordinate 106,516,204, forward strand.
GAAATTTATTTCCTCCATATTATGTATCTCCATTAAAAGTTATTTTCTCTACATTGTATATCTTCATTGTGTTATGTTGCTTAAAACAGTTTTTAATTTTTGTTGCCCCTCAAAGAAGAAAAAGGAATGGTAGACTCAGTTACCAACCTGAAGGGAGTTTTCTTGACACAGTAGAAGTATACTTCTACTCGGACCTCCGAAGAGCAGCCATGGCTTCCATCAATGCAAGCTTTGAGGGTCTTTCTTGCTGAAGTAGAGAGTGCGCATCCACTCGGACTTCCGAGAGACAGCCTTGTTTCTGCTCGGACTTCTGAGGGAGAGCCTTCCGAGGGACAACTCTTGCTCTCATTAGTGCGGGTCCGAAGAACAGCCCTTGATTTCATCAATACGAGCTCCGAGGATCTTTCTTTTCAAAGTAGAGTGGACTCTTACCCGAACTCCCAAGGGACAGCCTTTGCTTCCATTAGCTGCCAAAGTAGAAGTGCACATCCACTCGGACTTCCGAGGGACAGCCTTGTTTCTGCTCGGACTTCTGAGGGAGAGCCTTGTTTCTGCTTGAACTTCAGAGGGACAGCCTTGCTTCTGCTCGGACTTCTGGGAGACAATCTTTATTTCTGTTGGTGCAAGCTTGGTAGACTCGGTTATCTTCCGGAGGAATCTTTCTTGCCAAAGTAGGGTGTATGCTACTTTCGGACTCCCGAGGGACAGTCTTGCTTTTGTTCGGACTTCCAAGGAACAGCCCTTGATTTCATTAGTATGGGTTCCAAGGGCCCCGAGGTCGTGGATTTCAATCAAGAATTCATTTTCCTGAAATAGCAAAGCCAACAAATGAGACAAACAATATCAATTTCAGATCATGATTCAGGCATTATCAGAATGGGGCAACATCAACAAATAATAATTATCTATTTAAGCTACAACAATTTTATTACTCTGAGCAAGTTCATGAAAATGCAACTATCAAGTTTTTTTGTCTCTCCGGGCTAGTTCCTCTCAAGCCGACGTAAAACTACAACGGTCACACAAAATTTTGGCATCAGCTATGTATTTCCCAAGCATCCACAAGTTAAACAAACAACAATATATCATCTTTATTATTCAACAAGAGGAAGAGGGAGCCGAATTTCATACTCACAAATTTGGGACTGTTAGAGGGGTGAAGTCTGAAGCCGATGTTGGAAATTCAAGTTAAAATCAGAGAGGTTTTACAGACTGTAATCAACAAGACTGGGCTAGGCTTGGCAGGACCACACACATTGCGTTGAGTGGGCGAACGTGCGTGGTGGGCGTCGGACAAGTTCAAGCCGGAAGCAACACTGGTACCACAGAAAAGTCAGCAACCACACACGTTGCGTTGAGAGGGCGAACGTGTGTGGTGTGCGTTGGAACCGTCGAAGTCAACAGTGATTGGAGCTGGAACCAGTGAGTGTAAAGCAAGGCCAAGATCTATGTATTCGGAGCTTTGAAAAATGTTGCTAAGCCAGGAGGGCACACCAACGACGAGCTGAACAGCGTTAGGCAAGACCACACACGACGCGTTGAACGGGCGACGTGTGTGGTTTGCATTGGACCGCCGAAGCCGGAAGAAGAGTTTCAGCAAAGAGAGGCCGATGGTAGGTTGGTTCGGTCTTGGCGCAAGGTATCAAGCGTGACATCATTCCTATCACATCTCCACCATTGACATCAATATTTCAATGCAAGCATCAAATATTCTATTTACGTTAGATTTGTCAACATGAATTTCAAGACTACATTTCTTATGCAAATCAAGATTCAATAGAAGCTTCCGTTATCTCAAGTTCAAAATTGGTATACAACAATGCCCACAAATCTCAAAAGCCCAAATCAAATTTCAAGCATACACTCACAAATCCAAAGCAATGAAGAGAATGAACTTTGTTGAATCAAGACCAAAACCCATCAAAATGAGGGGTTCAAAAATGGGTTTTCAACAAGTGCTTAACTCACAGATTTAGGGGCAGCATAGTGATGCATCGGCTGTAATCGGAACTGTTGCAACCAGCGGACAGAGGTACGGCGAAGGTCGAAGGCGCAGGACACGACGGTTGCGCACCCGGAGTTGCGGCAGCAAATGGTGTGCAAGCAAGGATAGCCCGTTGTTGTTGTAGAGGCAAAACGAAACTCTGCTGCAAAAAGAGGAGTGAAGTTTAGATTATTATTTTCTTAATTTTCTTTAAAAAAAAAAAATTCGTTAGTAAGGTAAGGAAGATGAAGCACAGAAAAAATAAATAAATAGAAGAGATGTCATGGATGCAAGGAGTTGGTGTCGGCCATTGCAGAAACAGAGCCTTTCTGAAAATGTTGAAATCTGGGTTTGTCTCGGAGAGAGAGAGTCAGCCGCATGGATTTTCCAAAGAATAAAAAAAAGGGTGAAGAAAGTTAAGGATTAGGTTTGTCCTTTTCCTTGAGCAAAAAAAAAAAAAAAAGTGTGATATGGTGCTGACATGGCCTAAGCATGTATATAGAAAGTGTCCTTCGAATATTCTAGGGAATCTGTCAAATTGAATTTGTGTAAATTAAAGAAAAAGCAAAGTCAAGTTTGACTTTTAAAAAATAAAAAAATAAAAAAAAATGGGCCTTATGTTTTTTAGAATAAAAAATGATGGTGCGTGTGCTTCATTTTTATTTGGAGTTGAGATGTTCTATAAAAAAAAAAAAAGTTTGAAAAAAAAAAGGTTTAAAAAAAAAAATTTATTTATTTTTTTACTATTTGTCGATTTTATCTGTAAATTACGGTGAATCCTCAGTTTTATCCTTAGACTCTGTAAGGATCAAGTATTCCCGAAGACGTGATGCGAAGCAGGGTCGAAGAAATGACAGTATGCATGTCCGAGAAAATTATAATTTCTCGTACACGCAAGGGGCAAATGTAAGAAGAGCTAATTTGAGCCCACTAAATTATTTAGGCCCAATAGCCCAAGATTAGTGGGCCCGAATTTATCGCAAGTCCAAGAATCGGTGGGCCCAGATTTATCGCTATCAAACGGATTGAATCGCTCTAAGCCTCGAAAGGGTTCGGATCCACGAACCTAGAGACTTACTCAGGCCCGGACTCGAAAGGGTATTAAGCAAGCCTAGAGATCCGAGGCACTCGGACTCGAAAGGATTCGGATCCACGAATCTAGAGATCCGAAGTACTTGGCTTCGAACGGATTCAGACGCAATCTAGAAGTCGCTCCGTTAATGAGTCCCAGAACACTTGCGGGCTCGGAGCTTTCCGGGATCTACGCACCAGAACCATGGGCGTAATGGGGTTCGATCAAAGGACCCGATCCCGAGGACGGTGAGTGGAGATAAATTCACTCTTCGGTTAAACTAGCCTATACCCGGGTTGAGGTGGCACGACCCCGGGGGGTCCATGAGACTCGGCAATATTTTGCGGCAGGACGTCCTCTGGGACTACCCCTGACCCTTTGGGATGATTGGGGATCATTGGTTAGGTGTGGCTAAGAAGAAGGGTTCGCCGAGGGATTGATCTCCTCTTCGGGGTTTTCTCATCCTCGGAGAAGTCACCTCCTCGGAGAGGTCACCTCCTCGGACAAGGTGGTTAGAGAGAATATCCCCCATGTGCCTTGCACATGGGCTCCATCCTACATCATGAGGTGCCTATAAATAGCACCCACCCATAGCTTTACAAGGGATGGAGTTTGGAGATTTTTCAATTCTTGGGAAAGAACTAATTTCCCCTCTCCATTATCAACCTTGAGAGTGAAAGTGGGAGATCCATGGGAGAGCCTTGCCATTATTCTCTCTCTAGCCATTTTGCCTTCTTCTTCACCCAATCTCTTATCTCCATCATCTCCTTTGTTGTTGTGTTCCTAAGTTGAGATTATTGAAGAATCTAAGCCTCTCATCATATTCTAGAGAATTCGAAGCTGTTCTTCAAGGATCTTCGAAGATCTTCGAATTTTCCAACTCTTTTCTTGAACCCTCTCCTACATTTAGTTTAAAAGATAAAAAATCACTAAAAAGTCAAAAAAATAATAAATTATATTTTAAAAAAAACTAAGGATTTTCTGTTCTCTTTATTTTTGTAACCTTTTTTTGTAAAAATAAAAAATCATTCCAAACATATTTATTTTTTTTACCTCATATTTTAACCAAAAAGTCAAACCAAATTATCACATCACTCTCTCTATTTTTTACACATCTATTATAAAAAATCAAAAAATTAATTAAACTATAGCCAATTCTCAAACGAATTATAAAATAATATGTTCCCAAACGGGACATATTCCTTAATTTTCAAGCCACCTCATTACCCAATCACAAAAAAAAAATTTAAAAGAAAAAATCATTTTAATTGTCCAAATTTGCATGGCAATGGCAATGAATGTCACTCAACTCTTGATTTGATGTGTAGTTTATTTCTCACTTTACCAGTTTATAAGTAATTATAATTTATGTTGTAATTATTAATTATTGTACTCCATTGTAAAAAATAAATAAATAAATTATATTATTAATTTCTATATTTTAAGTGAAGTGTCTCTTTAACTTTCCTAGTTTTAATTTAGATCTCATATTTTCAGTTTTGTTACAATATCGTCACTCTAACATGTGCCATTACCATTGTGCATGAAAAAAAATAAATAAATAACACTTACGAAACTAGAGAAATCAAAGTGGAACTTTTAAAAATATATATATAGTGGCCGCCAATATAATTTATTCATTACTCCAATTATTCTTATAATTTCTTTTGAATTCAAATTTAGTCTATTTAATTTTGCACATGGTCTTTTTTGTTCAAAATTCTAATAGTAACTAATAGTGGGATCATGTTACAACAAAAGTCAAAGTGTAGGATTCAAATTAAAATTAGAAGGATCAAAGTGAAATTTCACTAAAACTAGAAGGATCAACAGTTTAATTGTACCCTAAAAAAATTGCATAGATCACTTGTATTTGTCATTCAGCTTCATAATATTAGGAAAATTCATAAACATAGTTAAAAAAAACCTTCTCACAGGATTGAGGCTAATAAATTGCATTCAAGTATACTATTAGCCTGGTCAAATTTCATTTATCAATACTTCATTCATGGATGAAAAACGCAGTAATTTGGACAAAAAAGTTATTCTAGTCTAACATTATAATTTAGAGTAATTGCAATTAATTAAATATAATTTTATCATAATCTTTGTTTTGCCACTTCCCCCATAGTTTTGGTGACTGTGACTTATGAACCAGTACATGTACATTAATGAGATTCAGTATTGCCTTGTTGCAGGCCTTCTTGGCTTCTGCTACAATAAGAGGAGTCTCTCTATTTTCCCTAGTAAATCACTGTGATTAACAGATAACAGAAGTGAAGACAACTTGTAATTGTTTAATTACTACGGCGTGGCATCGTTCGTCTTTAAAATTCTTTCTTTTCTCTGTTTCAATGTACTTTTACTTGTACGACTATGCCTTGAGATTCTCGTATTTTAAGATTCTCACCCCATTGTGTTGTTCGAAGTGTCAAGAATAGAGGCAAAAGATTTTAAAAGATAGAATGAGAGGCAAAGATTTTGAAATTAGAGAATTCTGACTATTTAATTATATCACCTGTTTTTTTGGTCAGCCAATAAGAGAGTAATTACAAGTAATATTACATTATCAATGATCAAACAGATCACTAGCCTACAATAGTTAGAAAATTAACAAAACCTACTAAGCTCAAGCCCAACAACCACTCCACTATTACTTACACACCACCCCTATAATGGAGAGAAATAAACACTACTATAAAGGGTATCAAACTCCTCTCCATATGAGTTGAACGCAAGATCTCAAGTCACAAAAGAGTGCTATACATTAGGTTAAATGATGAGTTTTTTTTTTTTTTTTTTGGGGGGGGGGGGTAATTATTTTTAGTAGGTTATTTTAGTTTTTTGCTATTTTATAAGACTAAATTTTTTGTGTTTGGAAAGATAGCTGGATTTTTTTGTAGTTGGATGTGATGTTTGTAAAAGAAAAAATAAAATGATTATGGGTTTGATGTGACATTTTGTCTTATTGATTATTTTAGTTTATTTTGTCTTTTAGTGTTATTTTAGCCAAAAAAACTAAAAAAGTTTCTTCCCTAACACCCCCTATGTGGTATTATCTATGTAGTGTTTCTAACCAATACACAGAGAAAAAATTTGCAAGTGGGGCAATGCTAACTCACCTTTATTAGGTAATTGAGAGATAAATGATGACGAATCTAATATATTTTTGCAATTTCTTATTTGTCGGTAGCACCATAGGCAATGCCACATGATATACCCACACCAAGACTACTTACAAAAATATCATGTGACATTACTTACGTGGTGATTCAATAAATGATAAATCATAACACACACTAGTTAAAAAATTTACTATGCCACTAATTAAGAGTATCACATCAATAATGTCATACAATATTCTGGAACTAGAATGTTATGCCCCACTTTTTATTACCCGAATAACATTACCATATCCATTAACATAAATTCATTTTCATTAAGAACATGCGGAACCATACATGCATTACATCCATAAATAAATAAAAGTCCTCTCAATTGTACATATATGGAATACAACAGGAATTACATTTAAACGAAATGCCCATAAGTTTACATCTTTACATTAAAAGTAAAGGTTTAACACTTTTACAACAATGGTGTTCCGCCAACAAGTATAGGCCTGTGGCCAAGAATTAAGGAAAATCACCGATCTTGAATCATCTCTCAACTTGCACCTAAAAAATGATTAGTAACATGGGATGAACATAAAGTCCAGTAGAGATTCCAACATGATCCTAAACAATAACAATATACTGATATCCATGAACATGAATGCACCATGACGTACAATATAAGTAATGTGACAGTTTAATTTTCAAAATATACTTATATAAATACGTTTTTTCCAAAAACATCCATTTGAACATCACAACGTGTAAAACCATTTGTTTTCTTTCCCATTTATCCAATTTAGTTCCAAAAGTATTCCTTCACAACACAATCTTGTTTCTTTAAACCTCCACGTTAACATAAAAGAATTATGTCTCCACTTTTGTTTTGAAAACACATTCACATATACAAGTCATAACCCCAATCCCATAACAGGATACCAAGAAACATATATTTCTAAATACAAATAACTGAACGTAATACATACTTCCTTTTTCACTGGCCTACAATACAGATGGCAAATAATACAACCCACATAACACATAATGCTTTATCGGCCTCATCCGGAGAGAAATGACCCCAAGGTCACACTTTACCGAACGCAAACCAGAAGAAAAAGGAACCTATCTCAAGGCGCCACGCTTTACTGGCCTTTCGGAGAGAAACAGACCTCAATTTCACACTTTATCAGTCACAAACCAAAAATGAAAGGAATCTCTGTCAAGGCACCATGCTTTACCAACTCAACCGAAGAGAAATGGAGTTCAAACAATATCACAACAAACTAGACACATAAATGTTACGCTAGTGTAATACATACACATAATCTGTTCAATAACAAAAATGCCATCATCCACCAATGACCAAGGACAAAACCTCTAACAGTTAGATACAAGACTCTTATGAACTAAATTCCACAACAAAATCCATAATTCCAAAACATTAAAATTTCCAATGAAATCATTTCACAACCAACCATTTTCCCTTTTCGTTTCATAAAAGTGACACCACCTCATTTTGTTTTCAAAATCAAACTCGTTGTTGCAAATCCTTAACACTTCCAATCTTTAACCAATTTTTCTTTTTCTTTAACAATATCCAAATTGTTCTACACAACAACTTATTAGCACAATGCAACAATAACCAAACAAACACAATTAATTCGTCTTTAGCAACCAAGACAATAATTTATTCACATGACGCATAACTCACCTATTATCCAACTTTACCCATTTTATAATATTAAACCCTTAATAACAAATTAGGAATTTTCGCCACAATCAATATAGACATAATCAACAATCTCCCGACATACCAAATCAACCAACAATCATGTAATTCCAACTCCCAAAACTCAAACCCCAAATCCCCTTTTCATGCTTTTGGAAAATCCCTTAACAAATATATTTTAAATGCAATAAAAATTACCAAATGTCTATCTATAAAAAGGTATTGAAGAGAAGTAAAAGAATCCTACCTCTTGAGGTGAAGAGGAGACAATCCAAAAATCACCGGCGACAAAATGACGATCTGCTCAGATTAAATGAAAGCCCTCATCGAGCTTTACATTTTGGTATATGGAACTAGGGGTCAAAGATGTTTAGAAATAGATGAAATCAAGGTTAAAGAGTTTGACAACTCAAAAATGACGGAAAAAGAGAAAAGTGAGGGTGAAAAGTGAAGAGATTTACTCAAAAAATGACTTTTAAAGATCTGATTTTGGACAGACCGCTCGAGCAATCGAAAGTGCGCTTGAGCGATGAATAGAGGCTTGCAATATCTCAGACAATTTTGAAAAACAAAGTAGAAGGCTCTATGAACCGCTCAAGTTGTGAAACTTGCGCTTGAGCGAACTATGCACACAACATAGATTCGTAAACTTTACATGGGCATAACTCTCTAGTCCAGACTCTATTTAGAGTCATTCTTATGTCCAAATTGAAGGCCCATAAGTAAGATTTCCAATGGTTCTAGCCCCATATCAAGATTCAAAGTGTGGAGAGAAAAAATAATAATAAAAAAAAAAGTGAAGACTACTCAATAAAAACTATTCAAATTTGGAATTTTTAATCCAATCTTGCCCAACCAGAGTGCTACAAAGCAATTAGGAACCAACTCTCAATCTTGTCTAGCAACCACCCCAACTCTAATATAATATAGGTTGGAGAGAAAACCTAGGAAGCACATATATGGATACGAGATACAAATACGATACGAAATAGATACAGCGATATGACGAAACCTAAAAAAGTATAATACGAATATAGTTAGGATACGTTTATTAAAAATATACTTTAAAAAATTATTGGTAGTGAGTTACACATAAACTCAAGAATGTTGAGAGGCCACATTTTAAGTTTATAATGCAAAACACTAACATTTAAGAATTAGATATTAATTTAAGGCAATAACTTGTTTATTTCATTTTAATATCAAGTTTAATATGTTTATATTACAATAATAGAACAATCCATAATTTGTTCTTATGCTTTTCTCTTTGGTACTAATAAAAATATTATATTCAAGTTTACTTATTTATTTATAATTTATAATTTTACTATTGATATATTCTTTTGTTAATCCTTACTTTCTAAGTAATTATAAAGGACATGCATGAAACAATAAAGATACATCAATTTAACATAGTTATTACTTTAACTCTTACTATTTTTTTCTTATCAAATAACTAAATAAAGTATTAGGAGTAAGAACTCAGAAGCCAATAAATGTCAACATCAATTATAGAATTCTTGAGTTTTCGAACTGTATTGAATTAGGGAAAAAAAATAGTCCACACTCTAATGTACAACCCAACAACTTTTACCTCAATAGAAAATTTGTTGTTTTCCCACAATTTTGCCAACCTCTAATTAATTTTCCATCTCTAAGAAAAACAATTCTTGGCCTCAATGACTTTAATCTTATCAATCAACATTAATACTGTCTCACCATCACAACTAATTTCTTGCTTCTCTACCTATCGCCTCTATAAATTCCTCTAGTTTCGTACTCTACATAGACAAAGTTAAAGTAGAAGAAAAGAGGGTTTCTTTACTTAGGTAAAAAATGTGGTTTGGGAAGAAGAGATTGATCTTGTGTCTTTTGGGGTACTTATTGTTTGATGGCATTGGCATCATCCATTGCCAAGCTTGGATTCGCCGACATCGATTTGTTGTAAGTACACTTGTGTACTTGTAATTTGAAGTTATGGGTTGATGATCTTAACATCAAATTTCAAGAATTTGAAACTTATTATTAAATATATGGAAATTATATGTACTTGTTTTTTATTACATAAACTTGTTTTGGCAAGTGAAAGAAGCTCCTTACACAAGACTCTGCAGTACAAAGAAGATTTTGACAGTGAATGGGAAATTTCCAAGACCAACTCTCTATGCTCACAAAGAAGAGACTCTAATTGTTGATGTCTACAATAGAGGAAAATATAACATCACTATTCACTGGTATGAATCACTATTCACTTGTTCGTTCGCTCTATTTCAAAATACTCATTATGTGAAAAAAAGGAGATAGGATTTCAAGACAGTCTAATGAATAGTGTTTTGAGAATAGGGGACACAATGATTTGGGATAAGTGATTTGGGCTGCTTTCATTTGTTTAAAAATGAAGCTTGTGGCCATCCAAATCATGATATGACACGATGTTCTATTCACTGGCCAGGGATCTTTTGTCTCTAAAATTCATGTCTCGTGTCCACTCTTCGAGCATGAAATTCTCTCCATATCGTGGTATTGGGATGGATTGAAAACAAAGAGACAAATTTTGAAGACAGAATATCGTGCCTTATTCGACAAAGTGATGAGATAATAACAGTTGTACCAATTTTGCAGGCATGGAGTGGAAATGCCTAGGTATCCATGGTCAGATGGCCCTGAATATATCACACAGTACGCGATCAAACCGGAGGAAAGTTCAGCCAAAAAGTAATATTTTCCACGGAGGAAGGGACCCTATGGTGGCATGCCCACAGCGACTGGTCACGAGCTACCGTCCACGGTGCTATTATAGTCTATCCTAAACATGGCACTGTCTATCCTTTCCCTAGGCCCTATGCTGAAGTGCCCATCATATTAGGTACTATGAACATCATGTTACCCCATTTCTTTAGAATTGGGTATCGATATTCAAAGATATATCTGCTGATATCGTCCAATTCTGACTGATAAATGATCATATTACCGATACTGATATGTTAGTATATCTTCATGCTATATATGTTTTTATGAACTATTAGGAGAGTGGTGGAAGCAAGATGTGATAAAGGTCCTTGAGGAATTTGTTAGAATTGGAGGAACCCCAAATGACTCTGATGCTTTCATCAATGGTCAGCCTGGTGATTTATATCCCTGCTCCAAGCCTGGTTGGTTTCTTTTGCCTTTCTTGGTATTTATGTGTTTTTCACAAGCAACCTATACAATCTAAGAAATAAGAAAATTATTAGTGCCCTGTTTGGCCAAGTCCCATATACCGGCTGGAATTTTGAGCATTTGGAGTTGGATGTAAATCATTTTGATACAATAAACATTTTGGTATATGACATTTACACACTACTTACTATATTAGCTTATACGAAAAGCAACTAAATTCGATCCTCGAATTATATTGTTTTGAATTGATTTCATGCCGATTCATTTTTGGTATTAGTTCAAATCGATCAAAACATATTGGTTTTTAAAAAATTAAAAAAAATTAGGCAATTTATTGATTTTTTAAGAAGTTTATATTTGCAACACTCAATTCTTAATACCATCATTCCATTTAGTGATTCATCACCCTAAGCCATGTTTGGACAAATTATTATGTACCCATACATCTAACATTTTTATCGTGCACTCGCAGGAACATTCAAGCTAACCGTCGAACATGGAAAGACCAATCTCCTCCGCATAATCAACGCAGCCATGAACGAAATCCTCTTCCTCGCCATCGCCAAACACAAACTCACTGTGGTCGGAGCCGATGCTAGCTACACCAAGCCCTTAAAAGCAAAGTACATCATAATCTCCCTTGGCCAAACCATTGATGCCTTATTTCATGCTAACTGCCACCATGGCCGCTACTACATTGCCGCCCGAGCCTACTCTGCAGGCAACATACCCTTCGATAACACCACCACCACCGCGATAATCCAATATGCCAGAAAAAAATCCACAGCCACTTCACCACCACTATTTCCACACCTCCCGTACCGTAATGACACACGTGCCAAGGTGAATTTCACCGGCAGCCTAAGAAGCTTGGGTAGCAAGAACCATCCGATCAATGTTCCATTAAAAATCACCACCCCTATGATCTCAACCGTCTCGCTCAACACCCTCCCGTGCCATCCCAACCGTACATGCTTGGGACCGAATGGGATCCGATTGGCTGCGAGCATGAACAACTTAAGTTGGGTGAACCCATCCATTGATATCCTCCAAGCTTACTATTATCACATTAAGGACGTGTTTGGGGATCGATTTCTGAACTTTCCACCATATGTGTTTAATGTTACGCTTGATTATTTTCCGATGGAGTTGGAGATACCGAAGAAAACCATACAGGTGAAGATTTTGAAGTATAATTCAACCGTGGAGGTGGTTTTTCAAGGAACTAATTTGGTGGCTGGGATTGATCATCCCATGCATTTACATGGGCATAGTTTTTATGTTGTTGGGTGGGGATTTGGGAACCATGACAAATTTAAGGATCCATTGACATACAACCTTGTTGACCCTCCTCTCCTTAACACTGTTGATGTCCCAAGAAATGGCTGGATTACCATCAGATTCAAGGCTAGCAATCCTGGATAGTGCATGTTTTTTATACTTCATGCTATAAACATATGATAAGCGCGCAGAAATATTATACACAACTGTCATAGAAAGATGTGGCTAATTATAATATTGTCATTTCAAATCACACGCCCTTCATTATCAATATAATTTGTATATATGTCATTACCTCATCATTTTAAAAGTTAATTCTATATAAAATTTTTGGTGATAAATGATTTTTCTTATGTTATACATAATCGGATTTTTATTACTAGAGACAAAATAATAAATTTCATGTGTATTTACCAACATGAGTTCATTACTTGTGTGTCTAGTAATAATAAAATTAAATAAGAAATTTTGTGTCATATAATAATAAAATTAAATAAGAAATTAATTTAAAAATAAGGAGAGTGAGTTTCACTCCTAGAACTCATTAAATTGACAAGTCCCTATACTTTTATGACTTTAATTCCAATTGGCTTTATAACTTTATTTTTCTTTTTAAGAACTTTTATACATCACTTTTCTTTTCGCTACATCGGAAAGATGTATATATTATATATATGTGTGGGGATATATTTTCTGAATACCAACACGTGGCTAAGGTGACGCCGACGTGTCAGCCAAGGTGCCACGTGCCCTGGTCATGACGCCGAGGTTATCTCGGCGAGGCTAAGGTTACCTCCGAAGATATCGGAATCCGAGATAAGCAGATAAGGCATAAGAGTCTTAGAAAATGGAAAGACTACAGTTGGGAAAGGATAAGACTCTTAGGGAGTTTATCCCAATCCTACTGGGAGTCCAAGATTGATAGTAATCCTAAGTCCATTAGAGCTAGGCTCCTGTTGGGACAAGGATTGAGTTAACTATAAAAGAGAGGCACTCCCGTGGGTCTAAGGTACGCAATTTATGTTCTGAATAGTGAGTTTAAGCACTATTGATTATCTTTGAGAGATATTGAGTACTGACTTGATTGTCGGAGTGCCCCCGGGTGGACAAACCACCGCCGGAATCTTCTTTTTCTGTTGCAGGTTAGCCAGGTGTCATCTATTCTGCCAGTGTTCTCCAACTGAATACTGAGTTGGGCAGTGTGATCGGAAAATCACTCACACAATATGCATCACTTTTGTTTTACAGTTTTAAATCTAATTCCAATTGGCTTTATATTAATAAACGTTTATGCATCACTTTTCTTTTTCAATTTTAAATCATTGAAAAACATGTCAATATATTATTTTTTATTATTATTTTCAAATAATAAACTAATAATGAATATTCACGTAAACAGTTATACTAAATGATAACCAAAAAAAAATCTCTTTATTTTTTTTATTTTTTTTATTTTGATATATAATTTTGTCAATTATACGTAACAGAAGTTTGGTTCCTTCATTGCCATTTTGAGCGCCACCTGACGTGGGGGATGGAGACGGTGTTCATAGTGAAAAATGGCAAGCACCACAACGCTACTATGCTCCCACCTCCACCACATATACCCCCTTGTTGAAGCTATTTTTCCATGGAAAATTCTTCAATACCAATTATATACTATTTTAGCAATATTTTTAACTTTTTTTCTTCTTATTTTTAGTTCTTGCTCTTTGAATTGATTGGAACAATAATGATTTTATTTTAAATTATACTTGGACTATTTCCCTGTTAATATGCTTTATATTTAGAGAAATTGATGTATAAATCCCATTTGGGGTGACTTGTGAACGTTCTAGTCCCAAATATATAATAATACTCTCACAAGTCCCAATCTGTGGTAAATTACGGTTCTGCCCATATGGTATGTTGTTTAATGATGAATTAACATGATAGCGTATGTTGCGGCATGCCACATTAGGCAAAAACGCACTATAGTCTTTTATGGGCTGATACGTTATTTGGGCCTGCACACGTCACTAAACTAACAAACTGTGGCTATGCCATATCCACGCAAATAACGTTCCAGCCCAAATCCACTTCGAGTCAAGCCCACGCTAGGACACAAAAAATCCAGCCTGGACAACCACACTGTCGTAGTTCATGAGTGACAACTAGAAGGAGTTGAGGCGACATTGTACCCCCGTCGACGATCCAACGGTGCGCACATTCCAGGCCAGGGTGTAGCTTCAAACCACACATCCCCCTATCGGAGTTCACGTTGGTCAATATTCAGTCCGACCAGCGACACACAAAGTTGAACATCTAATTTCATTGTGATTTGAAACGTGCAAGTTTTAGGGTTTCTGTGGAACTACATCACTTTCAATTTGAACAGAAATTGCGGTGCAATGAGTTGTGTGGTGACCACATAAAGGAACCACGATTTCAAATTTGTTATTAATCTATTTCTGGATTTTGAAGGATTTAAGTTTAGTGGATCACGGCGTTATCGAAGGTGTATCCCAATTTGAGAAAAAGGAAATCCCCTCAAATCCCACCAAATCAGCGTCTGTTGGGCGGTGGTCCTATTTTTTGAAACATGTGTGACACGTTTAGGAGGATACAACATTTGCTTTCCTACCCCAATGAAACAATTTTGTTAGTGTTTCTGCGTGAAAGTACGAACCACCACTTCCAAGATGACGATGGCGCGCGAGAGTAAGTATCCATTTCTATATTGTTATCTGTTTTGCAGCGTATTATTTGAATATGTTTTGGTGTGTGTGTGTTGGTAATGTACCAGTGTTTTCAGTTTTCTTAGATTGTGATTGATAGGGTTGTGGATATGGGGTTTGGTGTAGTTGGTGTTGATATTGGTTTGGTTGTAATGTGTTAGTGGGTGAGTGCTGTGTAAAATGTATGCGATTGTCGGGTGTCGGATGTAGGATATGAGTGTGCATCATCTGGGATTGGCGCGTGTTTGGTAATTTGTATGTTAGTAGTACGTATCGTCGAATGTAGTGTGTTGATGGGTGATGTTCTCGGGGGTATTGTTTGGTGTGGGTTGTGTGATAGATGGGGTTGTAGCAGGTGTGGGCCCGGTGCCCTTTGTGGTATGTACTTGTGTGGGTGTGAGGAACGATGTGAGGTGGTGGTAGGGTGGTGATGAAGTGCATGTTTCTTGGGAGGGTGTGTGGTTGTGTTAGGCATCGGAGTGATGTGGTGGTTATGTTGTTATTAATGGCTGTTTGATGCCGCGTTGCACGCGTTTGTGGCGTGGGCAATTTAGTTTTGAGATATGGGTGTGTAGTGGTATTTAGTTAGGTTATTTGTATTTTGTCAAGGGTATAAAGAGGGGTTAACGTGAAAGGGGTAGTTTGGTAGGATGGATTGATTGAATCGTGGTAATTTGGGCATGGGTATAACGTGTCTAGCGCGAAGTGTGTGTGTTATTTTTTGACAATTATAAACTATGCACGCTGGTGTGTTATGTTACGACGGTTGCCATGTAGCGTGCATATTAAGTAGGAGCATGGGGGATTAGGAACAAAATAATGTGGGCCGCATCCAATTGTTGTTAGGGTTAATGTATTAGTGTTTTTAGCTTGCATAGATTGTGATTGATGAGATTCTGAATGTGGGGTTTGATGTAGTTTGTGTTGATGTTTGGTTTGATTATAATGTGTTGGTGGGTAAGTGATGTGCGGGATGTATGCACGGTTGTGTCGTGGCAACGCGTGATGTGATCAGGTGTGGTATGTAAGATATGATAGTGCATCATTTGGGTTTGGCGCTTGTTTGGTAATTTGTGTGGCAGCAATACGTATCGTTGAACGTGGTGTGCTAATGGGTGACGTTGTCGGGGGTATTTGTATGGTGGGATTTGTGTGACAATTAGGGTTGTCGCAGGTGTGGCAATGTTGCTTGTTGTGGTATATATATGGGTTTGTGGTATATATGTGGGTGTAGGGTAAGATAGGAGTTAGTGGTGGTGTGGTGATGATGTGCATGTTGGGGGGTGTGTGGGGTGTTTGTGTTGGGTGTTTAGGGGATGTGGTGGTTATGTTGTTGTTAATGGTTGGTTGGTGGCGCGTAGTATGCAATTGTGTCATTTAGATAGTTAATTTTTGAGATGTGGGAGTGTGTTAGTGTGTAATCATGTTTGTTTATAGTTTGTGGGGGATATGAAAGTGTGGTTGATGTGTAAGTGGTCGTTTGGTAGGGTGGATTGAGTGCAGTGTGGTAATTTGGGCTAGTGTTTAACTTGTCCGCCGTGAAGTGCATGTGTGTGTGCTTTTTTTTTTTTGTAAATTTTAAACTGTTCCTATTAGTGTGTTATGCAGTGACAGTTGCCGTGTACTGTGCGTAATAATGAGGAGATTGGGGGATTAAGATCACATAATGTGAAAGGGCATTTGACTGTAAATGGGGTTTGTTGTTTGGTTTTTTTTTCCAGTCGGAATGTTGGTGTTTGTGCGTTATTAGAATTCACTTGAATTATGTGTTGAATGCACGGAATGCTGCAGTAGGATGTGGGATGGTTTGATGTGTTCTGCAAAGGAGCATAATGTGCTTGTTTATGTGTTGGTTTGGAATGTTTAAATTTTTTGGATCTACTTGTTGGGTGTATTTACCATTGGAGTGACTTTTTTCTATGCTGCTATTCTATTTATTTTTTTGGGAAAGAATGTAATAGAACTGTTATTGGTTATTGTGTTCATGATGCAGAATGTGTGAGAACATCTAGTCCATGATGCGTTCAAAGGATAGGTTGAGGTTGACTTTCGTTGCTGGGTCTCCCACAAAAAAACATGGCATGGGGTGCAAGGGCGTATCTTGTTCAAGTAAGTAAAATCATTGAGAAGTATCCCAGCAACCCTCAAAGTCGGCAAAATAAGTCTGAATTACTGGTCGAACATCGTGGGCATAGTGAAGCTTGTGTCCACCTTTGGCTTGACAGCAGCACACCAAACCTACTTTATGAAAGCCCCATAATGGCTGTTGTTTGACACAATCCTTCATAATGATCTGAACCAGCAGGAGTTCAGGAAGTGCGATAGCTTGGTTTACAAAATTATCCAAACATATGATACAATGGATGATGTATTTCATATCGGGAATGGGACGTTGAAGCTGCGTGATAGCGACATCAGATTAATTCTTGGGCTGCTATGTGGATGGCAGCTTTGGTGCTCTCAAACGGGCCCCGTCCACCGTTTGATTTTATCTAGTGGAGGTGTACGAATGTGACATGCATTAGCTCGACTCTTGTCAGAACACTGTTTCTGGAAGTGGTCACCAGTACTCGTGAGGAAGACATTAAAGACCCAACGAAGCTGTTAACATTGTATGTATGTGTGAAATTGTTTTTCTCAACATTCGGCAAATCTATGAGTTAGAATTTCATTCGAATAATAGACAAACTAGACACGATGAAATTATACAATTGGATTTCCACAATACGGAACGTACTAATGGGATCAATAAAGGAGTTTTGCCAGACCCCAAAAAAATGACTGATTGTGTGGTCGTCCTTTTGGTAAGTGTCTCGACAACAATTTAGCTTTGTTATTGGTACGTTGTTATGAAATTGGTTTATAGTTGGTTAGTTATTGACGTTGTTGTAATGTACATTGTATTGGTTATACGAACACACAAATGTGTTGGATGCGTAAAATACCAGTGTGTTTCCAAGATTTTTGAAATGGAATGTGAGCAATCTCATGGCAAAAATGCGAATCGTTACACTGTCAGATGGTGATAAATTTGAGGTAAACGAGATTGGTGTCATGGTGTAATAGTTAGTAGATGTTGTGATTTATTTTTTGCAACATGTATAGTGTTGGTGGTGATGTGCTTTGTGTGGCATTTGTTGACGTCGGGTACGTTTGTTTGTGTGTCGTATGTGTCCAGGTGCATTCGGATCGACTGCGAGTGTCGTCATACGAGCGGGCACAACTACTTGGTGATTACAATGTATTGGATCCCGAGTTGGGCGATGATTTTGATGAAGTTGTTGCATGTGGTGTTGGATGTGTGTGTGGTAATGTGGATGCCGAATTTAAGGGTAATAAGAAATGGGTGTGATGGGGGGCGTGTTGATGACAATGGGGAGGGACGTTTTGTTAACGACCCCAATGCAAGCGACCATGGAAAAAATGGCTCTAGTGGTGTGGGGAATGTACTAGATACGAAAGATACACAGCAGACAGTTGGTAATGGCCCCTGTGTACCCCTGAACATTAAACATGCATACAAAATAATAACTGGACTGGAGGCCGAAAACAGAAGCAAAGACCTCTTGATTGCCAAGTTAAAGGACCAAATTGGGAATTTGACAAAAGCACTTGAGGTGCAAGCATCGAACTTGTTTGTTGGATTCAATGGATGTTTGAAAGTGAAAGAAGGTAAGATTGCACGATTGGGCATCGTTATTGGTGAATTGAGAAGAACGATAACCGGGCTTGAGGATCAACTTGCCGCCCAACCTGGTCAAGTGACGAACAGATGCGCCCAGTGACTGTGATGCCAATATTGGTTTGGATTCATTTGAGTTTGGCGATGCGGCGAATGTAGAGGAGATTATACATGATGTCACGCAAGCGTGTGATAAGCCATGTGGTCAACGTGGACTCGCCAATAGTCACTTGCATGCATGACCAGGCTGTGCATGGGAAGACAGCGATTGACGTCAACGTGCTCCAACCAGAACTGCAGGTAGTCGGTGAAAGGTGTTTGGCAGTCAATGAGGGATTGGATCTGCAGAATTCATTTGTTAGAAATATTAAGCAGAAGGTTAGACACGAACGGAAGTTACCAGAGTATGAGTACCCACTTGCCCGTGGACATTTGAGGAAGGTCAGTACAAAATTAAGGGGGGCTGTAGTAAAAAAAAGGTGGGTTCAATTTTGGGCTGATTGATTACGATGATAATATGATCGTGGGTGAGGTTGGTGAAGTGGTCAAATGTCGTATAGGTTTTGGTTTGAACAACTGTCTGACCATGTGGAAATTAATACCAGAGGAAATAAAACACATGTCACGCCCTCAAAATAGACCCATTATATATATATACAATTGACATGCATTATTTAAAGAAAACAATTTATTAATTCATTCATCAGAGTATTACTAAATAAAAACATTACATGTAACATCGAATAAAATGCCCTACAGGCTTACATCTTTCCAAGCCAACACTTGGATACAAAATATGAGTTCTAACTCAAATACAAATAAAGCCCTTGGCTTGATTATTTATCAAATGAAAACAAACAATTAAAGATAGTCTTCACAATCCAAATCCTTCCAAGCTAAGTCCTGGGAGGTAGCTTATCACCTGGACCTGAAAATGATGTTCCCATAAAGGGTGAGCCACAGCCTAGTAGAAATATACTAAACCAAATATAAGCATTGAATAAAGCAATAGCATTCAATAGATGGTTAACCAAGATAATCAATTTCAACATTTTACAGTCTCATAACTCTAATGTCAATGACACGTTCCACTTTCCAACATTATCAATATGGCTCAGAACCCGGCCAAACTTACAGCAGTGCATTATAAACATCATATTCATCTTCTTCCTATGCCAACAAACAAATGAGACTCAAGCCCAAATCAAAGCACTTCATACTTCCAGATTGATACACATTTTAGTGTTGTATCAATAAAAACACTTCTATATAAATAAGCACACATAAAAGTGATGCTAATGGAGTCCATCCCCTATCTCCTCCCAAACAAAATCCGGTTTAGAGGTCCATCCCCTATCTTCCCCTAAACCGTGGAGTACATCCCCTATCTCCTCCCACACAAAACAATGTATGCAAATGCAATGCTCAATCAATACACGTATTTTCTGTATCAATGCAATAGTCAAACTTAATGACTTAACCAATGTGATTAGTTTCAGTTATTCCTAATCCACATGCAATGTCTACAACAATCACGACTATCCTCCACCGATAGCCCAAAACAGTTATTTCTAGACTGGAAATAAATATATCAACAATTCAATGGGCGAGTGATTTACATTATCCAACTACACCATTTAAGCAATAAATTTCCCAATTTCAAGAATTTAACCAAATTCCCCAATTCCCTTAAATTAATTATACAAATTAATTAATTTAAACAACTAGGGTTTTTCCCCAAAATCACCAAAGTACCCCAACATAGCAAAATACTAAAACTTAGAACAAAACTTATAAGATGGAGTAGGAAATCCCTACCTCGAAGAAATAGCCCCAAAAGAGAAGATGGAGATGAAAGCCCAAACTCAAAAATGCTCCAAACTACCAACAATTCAGATTAAATGGAAGCCCTCGACCCACTCTATCTTTTTAATAAAGAATCTAAGGTAGAAACTCACCCTAAGTAAATCAATCCTAAGAGAGAAGATGCGTAGAGGGAGAGAGAACTCATACCTAGGGTTTTGGAATCTGAAAGGGAATGAAAAACTGATCTGAAACACGTTGCTGCCTATTTAAACCTAACAGGCTCGCTCGAGCGAAGAATTGGTTGCTCGAGCGACCAGACACAGAAAACATACGCTCGAGCCAAGAAAACCTTGCTCGAGCCAACAACCCAAAAGCTCGCTCAAGCGAAAGAAAACTCGATCGAGCGAAGAACCCAAACCCTCAGGTCTGTAACCAGACTCACGCTCGAGCGAAGGAACTATTGCTCGAGCGAAGACGAACTAACTCGCTCGAGCGAAGAAAAGCTCGCTTGAGCCAAGAATGCAAAGCTACAGGTCCAAACCAGACGCAAACTCTCGCTCGAGCTACCAAACCCCGGCTCGAGCGAAGAACCAAAACAACATCTCGCTCGAGCGAAGATCCAAAATTCTGGACAACAACACTTGGTTTCTAAACCCCACCAACCTGAAACAGACCTGCCCAAACACATCCTATAATTCCAAATGAGAAAATAAGGGACAACAACAACAACAATTATATAATGACAGAATCTACGGAACCTAAGTCCGGATACAATAATCAAACGGGAAAAGACCGGGGTCGCTATAACCTCCCCCCCTTCAAAGAATTTCGTCCCCGAAATTAAGCATAAGTTTTTGAAAACAGATTCTTCTTTTTTTTTTTTTTTTTTTTTTGACAATTCCTTAGTAAACATCTTGACCCAAAACTGGTCATTTCATCTCTTTATCAAGAGGCATCTCACAATATATACATAAAACGACATATATTTCAACCTGTATCATTGTTATGCATTATTCCTTCCAATGTTAGCAATCCCCATATCATATTCAATTGCATGATATATACAACACACTCAGCAATGCAATCAACATATGCAATGCTATACTAAACTTCTATATTGAAGCAAGTTTCAAGATACACCCATTTACTGAAACATACTCAACGTTTTACAACTTAAGACATATATAAAGCTCTTAAGTTCAACAATATTACAAAATCTAAATACAAGATTACAAATTAATAAACATGTCCGGGTATTTTTCGCGGACTTCCAATTCACGCTCCCAAGTGGCTTCCTCTACTCCGTGATGTTTCCACAAAACTTTGACCAAAGGAATGGTTTTGCCTCGCAAAACTTGATCCCGTCTATCCAAGACTCGAATCGGTCTCTCCTCATATGAGACATCCTCATCAACCACTAAATCGGTCCAATCCAACACATGTGATGGATCCGGCTCATACTTCCGAAGTATACTCACATGAAACACGTCATGTACTCCGGACAGCTGTGGCGGCAAAGCTAAACGATAAGCAGCCTCGCCAATTCTCTCAAGGATCTCAAACGGACCAATGAACCGAGGGGACAACTTCCCGCTCTTCCCAAACCTCATCAAACCCCGTCTAGGTGATATCTTCAGAAAGACATGATCACCCACCTCAAACACCAAAGGTCTCCTCCTACGGTCGGCATAAGATTTCTGACGACTCTGTGCTGTAACAAGCCTCTTACGGATAAGCTCAACTTTCTCCGTCGTTTCCCTCACCAACTCCGGACCCAACAGAGGTGCATCACCCACCTCAGCCCAACAAACAGGAGATCTACATGGTCGGCCATACAAGGCCTCAAATGGTGCCATACCGATACTAGACTGGAAACTGTTGTTGTAGGCAAACTCCACCAACGGCAAGTGCCTCTCCCACGACCCACTAAAGTCTAGAACACAACCCCGAAGCATATCCTCAAGGATCTGAATAGTACGCTCAGACTGTCCGTCAGTCTGTGGATGATAAGCCGTGCTAAAGGTCAACTTAGTGCCTAAGGCACTCTGCAAACTCTGCCACAACCTGGCAGTAAAACGAGGATCTCTATCTGAGACAATCGTCACTGGAACCCCGTGTAACCTCACTATGTCCTGAATGTACAAGTCGGCAAGATGATCTACCGAATCTCTCACGCGCATAGGAATGAAGTGCGCCGACTTAGTCAACCGGTCTACAACCACCCAAATAGCATCACTACCCCGCTGAGTCCTCGGAAGACCCACAACGAAGTCCATAGTGACGTGTTCCCACTTCCACTCGGCAATAGGCAAGGGTTGCAACAAACCCGTTGGCCTCTGATGTTCGGCCTTCACTTGTTGACAAGTAAGGCACTCAGATACGAAAGCTGCCACATCTCTCTTCATACCCCGCCACCAGAACTGACGACCCAAATCCCGGTACATCTTAGTGTCCCCCGGATGCACCGCAAGACGTGAATGATGAAAATCTCGGAGTACCTCCTCTCGACAAGACTCTGGCACAAACAGACGGTCTCGGTATCTCACACTCAGGTCGGGATACACCGTCAAACCCTTCTCAACCTTCCCACCGGAAATCTTCTCACGAAGCGATTCTACCTCCAGATCACCCCTCTGAGCCTCTAACACTCGAGTCACAAGTGTAGGCTGTGCAACAACAGAAAACAAGGCCGCAGCCTCAACGGATTCGCCCAAAAGTAAATCAAACTCCCCAAGTGCACCCAACATCTCCCATTCTCGGATGGCTATACTAGCTATGACACCAACAGGTTTTCTGCTAAGGGCATCGGCCACCACATTGGCCTTTCCCGGATGATAATGCAATTCAAAGTCATAATCCTCTATGAACTCCATCCACCTCCTCTGCCTCAAGTTCAAGTCTTTTTGTGTAAATAAATATTTCAGACTCTTATGATCCGAGAATACCTCAAATTTCTCACCATAAAGATAATGCCTCCAAATCTTCAAGGCAAATATCACAGCTGCTAACTCTAGATCATGCGTAGGGTAATTTTGCTCGTGAATTTTCAACTGACGTGAGTCATAGGCAACTACTTTTCCTTCTTGCATCAACACACAACCCAGACCCTCTCGTGAGGCGTCACAATAGACTGCATAACCCAACCCTCTCTCTGGAATAATCAATACTGGAGCGGTGGTCAGTCTAACTTTCAACTCCTGAAACGACTTTTCACAAGTCTCACTCCATACAAATTTGACTCCCTTCCGAGTCAATCTAGTCAAAGGCGAAGCTAATCTGGAGAAATCTTTCACAAACCGACGGTAATACCCCGCTAATCCCAGAAAACTGCGGATCTCAAATACACTCTTAGGCTGTGCCCAATCCTGCACTGCCTCTACCTTGGATGTATCAACAGACACTCCTTCCCCTGATACCACGTGGCCTAAGAATTTGACTTCCCTCAGCCAGAACTCACACTTCCCAAACTTGGCATACAGCCTATGGGCTCTAAGTAACTCAAGCACCACCCTCAAGTGTGCCTCATGCTCCTCCTCAGAAGGCGAATAGATAAGGATGTCGTCCACAAAAACGACTACAAACCGATCCAAGAATTCCCGGAAGATCCGGTTCATCAAGTCCATAAAGACTGCCGGTGCATTGGTGAGCCCGAATGGCATCACCAAAAACTCATAATGGCCATACCGCGTACGGAATGCCGTCTTCGGAATATCCTCTTCCCTGACCCTCAACTGGTGGTAACCCGATCTCAAATCTATCTTAGAGAAACAACGGGAACCCTTCAACTGGTCAAACAGGTCATCTATACGAGGCATAGGGTACTTGTTCTTAACCGTAGCCCGATTCAACTTCCGGTAATCTATACAAAGTCTCAAAGCACCACCTTTCTTTTTAACAAAGAGGGTCGGTGCTCCCCACGGCGAAACACTAGGACGTATAAAACCCTTATCTAGTAACTCCTGGAGCTAAATCTTCAACTCAACTAACTCGACTGGAGCAAAACGATAAGGTGCCATAGAAATCGGCGCCGTGCCGGGCACTAGGTCAATAGAGAACTCAATCTCCCGATGCGGTGGCAAACCAACAAGATCCTCGGGAAAAACATCTGCGTACTCACAAACCACCCTTGGCAACACAATCTGAGACTCATCATCCTCACTAATCGACAGGTTAGCAAGTAGACCACTAAGCTCACTCCGTCCTCGTGGAACATACCCCGGTGGCAACACATCACCAACCCGGTCCCCCAGAAAATGAAAATACTCTCCGCTCACGGTACAACAAGTGACCCTCTGGCGGTAGCAATCAATAACTGCCCGGTATGACGATAACCAGTCCATACCCAAAATAACATCGAAACCCCTCATAGGCATAACTACAAAAGAAAATGGGATTCTATGATAATCAACCTCTATATCACAACCCCTAACACCTTGTTTCAAAATCAATTCACCCCCAAGAGGTGACACTACACATATAGGAGATGCTAACTGTGCTAACTCCAACTCCAAAACAGATGTAAATGCAGCAGACACAAAGGAATGAGATGCACCCGTATCAATCAAAACATTAGCAACTGAGTTGCAAGACAAGAAGGTACCTCTCACAACTGATGGTGCCGGTACAAGATCCTGTGCGGTAACAGCATACACACGCCCAGACGACCTCTGATCAACCTGCTCACCCCTAGGAGCATAAGATTGCTGCACTGACTGGGACGATGAAGCCCCCTGATTGGCCCTCGAGGCCTGACCCGACTGAGCTAGCTGCTGACCCTGAATCGGCCTCAAACCAGATGCACCAGGTGTGCCACCCAACTGCGGGCAATACCTCTTCATATGCCCTGGCTGACCACACTGATAACACGAGAGTGGCTGACCTCTACCCTGGCTCTGGCTCTGAGATCGAGCCAAAGATGATGCTGCTCTCTGCACTCCTCCTCTCTGAGGACAAACTAGAGACTTGTGGCCCAGCTGGCCACACTTGAAACAGGTAATGTCTCCCTGACTACCTTTCCCCGAACTAGCACTCGGCACAGGAAAAGTCGATCTAGAAAAGCTACCCTGAGACTGCTGAGGATTAAAACCCTTCTGTCTCCTACCATCACTCTGACCATCCTGACTCCTCTTAGAGCCCTTTTGTCCTTCCTCCTCCTCCTGCATCATGATTTCCATGTGGGCTGCAGCATCAACCATACGCCCATAATCCCGAATCATAGTTCCCCCAACTCTCAGCTTGAGTCCACGCCTCAACTTCTTTTCAAACTCAATTACAACGGCGTTCCTCAGACGCCACCAACTCAGGTGCAAACCTGGACAAACTAGTAAATGCAGCCTCAAACTCGGCCACTGAAGAACTCGACTGCTTAAGCTGGCAGAACTGGTCTCTCAGCTTTTCCCTAACTGCTGGAGATAAGAACTTCTCCTGGAAAGCATTCACAAAAGCCTCCCATGTACCTCCTATACGACCCTTAGTAAATTTCCACCACTGACCCGTATCCCCTTTCAACTGGAAAGATGCCAAGGTCAATTTCAACCCCTCGTCTTCAATGCCAAGCATCTCAAACATCTTCGTTGTCTGTTCAAGCCATTCATCTGCCTTAAGCGGCTCTTTAGGATCACCCACAAATTCATCTGGATTAGACCGGAAGAACTCTCTTTTTAGAAAGGAAGGTCCTGCATCTGCAGCAACATCCCGAGCTTGATTCTCAGCTCTGAGGATGCCTACTGACTCCCTGAATGCCCCTGCTATCTCTCGGGCTAGAGCACCCATAGCCTGCTGGCCTACTGGCTCGGCCACGTTGGCCTGGCCAATTCCCTCCTGAACTACCGGAATCTCCTCTGGCACAGGCACTTCCTGCCTACCCGGCCTACCACGCCTACCGCGTCCTCGTCCTCGTCCTGACATCCTAAATAAAGGAAACACAGACATTAGCACATTGATAGATGTGCCGAAGCTAAACACTCGCGTCCTAATGCATTAGACAACAATAATTCATTCCACATAAGCACATAATCACATAAGCACCTACGAATTTCATTCCCGGAATAATGATAGTCCCAATGCGTTACTATAGTTCCGGTTGGAAGCAGCAGTGATCAAGTGCCTTTCCAACAAGACTATAAGAAACTCAAGGTCCAATCAACATCCTAGAAACTACATTCCATACCCACATAATCACATAAACATGTTATCACATAAGCATAAAACATTACACTAAGTCTCTATTAAACGAGACGAACCCAATGTGATACTAATCACTTCCCACGTACCCAAAGTATTCAAACCCGGTACGCTCTGATACCAAGTTGTCACGCCCTCAAAATAGACCCATTATATATATATACAATTAACATGCATTATTTAAAGAAAACAATTTATTAATTCATTCATCAGAGTATTACTAAATAAAAGCATTACATGTAACATCGAATAAAATGCCCTACAGGCTTATATCTTTCCAAGCCAACACTTGGATACAAAATATGAGTTCTAACTCAAATACAAATAAAGCCCTTGGCTTGATTATTTATCAAATGAAAACAAACAATTAAAGATAGTCTTCACAATCCAAATCCTTCCAAGCTAAGTCCTGGGAGGTAGCTTATCACCTGGACTTAAAAATGATGTTCCCATAAAGGGTGAGCCACAGCCCAGTAGAAATATACTAAACCAAATATAAGCATTGAATAAAGCAATAGCATTCAATAGATGGTTAACCAAGATAATCAATTTCAACATTTTACAGTCTCATAACTCTAATGTCAATGACACGTTCCACTTTCCAACATTATCAATATGGCTCAGAACCCGGCCAAACTTACAGCAGTGCATTATAAACATCATATTCATCTTCTTCCTATGCCAACAAACAAATGAGACTCAAGCTCAAATCAAAACACTTCATACTTCCAGATTGATACACATTTTAGTGCTGTATCAATAACAACACTTCTATATAACTAAGCACACATAAAAGTGATGCTAATGGAGTCCATCCCCTATCTCCTCCCAAACAAAATCCGGTTTAGAGGTCCATCCCCTATCTTCCCCTAAACCGTGGAGTACATCCCCTATCTCCTCCCACACAAAACAATGTATGCAAATGCAATGCTCAATCAATACACGTATTTTCTGTATCAATGCAATTGTCAAACTTAATGACTTAACCAATGTGATTAGTTTCAGTTATTCCTAATCCACATGCAATGTCTACAACAATCACGACTATCCTCCACCGATAGCCCAAAACAGTTATTTCTAGACTGGAAATAAATATATCAACAATTCAATGGGCGAGTGATTTACATTATCCAACTACACCATTTAAACAATAAATTTCCCAATTTCAAGAATTTAACCGAATTCCCCAATTCCCTTAAATTAATTATACAAATTAATTAATTTAAACAACTAGGGTTTTTCCCCAAAATCACCAAAGTACCCCAACATATCAAAATACTAAAACTTAGAACAAAACTTATAAGATGGAGTAGGAAATCCCTACCTCGAAGAAATAGCCCCAAAAGAGAAGATGGAGATGAAAGCCCAAACTCAAAAGTGCTCCAAATTACCAACAATTCAGATTAAATGGAAGCCCTCGACCCACTCTATCTTTTTAATAAAGAATCTAAGGTAGAAACTCACTCTAAGTAGATCAATCCTAAGAGAGAAGATGCGTAGAGGGAGAGAGAACTCGTACCTAGGGTTTTGGAATCTGAAAGGGAATGAAAAACTGATCTGAAACACGTTGCTGCCTATTTAAACCTGACAGGCTCGCTCGAGCGAAGAATTGGTCGCTCGAGCGACCAGACACAGAAAACATATGCTCGAGCCAAGAAAACCTTGCTCGAGCCAACAACCCAAAAGCTCACTCGAGCGAAAGAAAACTCGATCGAGCGAAGAACCCAAACCCTCAGGTCTGTAACCAGACTCACGCTCGAGCGAAGGAACTATTGCTCGAGCGAAGAACGAACTAACTCGCTCGAGCGAAGAAAAGCTCGCTCGAGCCAAGAATGCAAAGCTACAGGTCCAAACCAGACGCAAACTCTCGCTCGAGCTACCAAACCCCGGCTCGAGCGAAGAACCAAAACAACATCTCGCTCGAGCGACAAACTCCTCGCTCGAGCGAAGATCCAAAATTCTGGACAGCAACACTTGGTTTCTAAACCCCACCAACCTGAAACAGACCTGCCCAAACACATCCTATAATTCCAAATGAGAAAATAAGGGACAACAACAACAACAACAATTATACAATGACAGAATCTACGGAACCTAAGTCCGGATACAATAATTAAACGGGAAAAGACCGGGGTCGCTATAACACAAATTGACTACCACTTACGAGAACCATGGTGACGAGTAAGTATGACATCGTTATTTTTCAAAGTTTCGATTTTTTGTGTATGTTAAACGAAATGTGGTTTTCCCGTGCAAGGTAATCATATGGGCTGGCATGAAAGAAGATGTTTTTGTGTATTTTTCCGACATTCGCAAATCTAGTCCGCCCGGTTGGAGTTAGAGGAAATGTAGGTGCTTTCAAAATGTTATCGACTACCTAATGAAATGTAACATGTGCATATTACCACAAATATGGTGTTGTGTAGATGCTGATATGTATGCCGATTAATGGTAGGTTATTCACGCTTGTGCTGAGCTATTATTGAGCGAACAAGACATGTTGGCAGCAGTGGCAGAATTCCCAGAGAAGTGGTACTTCTTCACAAGCATATGCTTGGTAAGGAGACTACGTGGTTCATGTTATGTTTGTGGTTCATACTATCCCATTTATGTGGTTGGTTTGGAATGTTTTTATGTTGTGCAGGACATGGCGAAACACACAAGCATAACGTCGAGGGATAAGTATATGGAGACACACATGCGAGCTGCTGGTGATGTTAGGTATATCCATTTCCCAATGTGTTTCAAATCACACTAGACGCTAGTTGTTTACAACACCAAAGATGGCGTTTGGAAACATTACAATTCTTTGAGACCACGCAATAGAGGCGAAGACATACACTACAAAGAGGCGTTGTTTTTGGTACATTTGTGTAATTTTAAAAGTAATTATAGGGTTACCAGGGTTGCTCAGAGCTCTTGATTGGCCATTTGTTAGGACATGGTGACATGTTTTTATTGGTGATGTGTTTCCCATTTTGTTGATTGTTTGTGCCGCAGAAAGAGCAAGTGTTGAACTATGTGCGACAGACACGTTAGGCATCATCACATAGAGATGTGGTTGGTATGCAGAATGGAGATGGAATTATTGAATCTATCATGGATTGCCCCCAACAGCGTCTAGATATGTACATTGACATGCCTTTTTTGTTATGGCATTTATTCACCGTTTTCATTATTGGATACCATATTTACTATGTTGCTTGTTTGAATCTTGTTTGCTATTATTCACAGTCCGGACTGTGCAATTATTGTGTACTACATTATGCGGCAGTATGTACATCACATTTTAATCGAACGTACAATGAAAGAAACTAATTGCATTGGTGCACGTGCCGCTATGGTGAGGGCTTTTGTGGGTGACCCTGTTCGTGGGCTGAAAGATGGTTTGGACGACAATTATGGCTAACATTTGATATATTGTTTCAGTAATGACACATGTTTCGCTTTCTTATATTTGGTTGTGGATAGTTTTGATGTGATAATTTAATGGTAGCGTTTTTGGGATTTTGCATTTACGTTGCATTTCGTTTTGGTATGGATCGACCGTATAATGAAATTGATTAGGTTTAAGACAATGTGGTTGTGAATATGTTAGTGTGTTGTTTATTGTTGTTCGTGTCATGGTTCAAAGGTTACATATTATAGGTTGCATACACGTTATTGTTCGTATATTGGTGTGCGATATGTGTTTTTTAGTGTGGATTTTGGTAAAGGTGATATGCTCGTATTGTGACTATTAATTTGACATGAAGGTTAGATATTGTGCCCATTTGTGCTTCCCCAAAGTTGTGTTGGTGCGAAACTGGTTAGTATGGGGCGATGTTGCAGTGTTTTGCAAACTGAAAACGTTGAAGTGTGTCCATATGTGGCATGTGATGTTGTTAATGGTAATATGCATCCTTTGTGAATATATGAAGCGTTGTGGGTTCAATGTTTTTAATGCGTGTCAGCATGTGGCAGTCTTGTTGCATACATATTACACATATAAATGCTTGTGCATGTTTATATTCTATAGAAAATGCTTATGCATGTTTATGTAATTTGAAACGGACGGACGTGGTTGCAAGAAGGTATATGTATATACTCAATTATGTTTGATCATTGTATGGATTAATTTGATATTGTTGTATGAAACTTGTTGAACGTAATGGTCACAAACGTGACTAATGATGTTCGGCGAGGTTGTGTTATTTTTGGTACGGATGATATGACACTGTGGAGTTAAATTAAATGTGAAGAGTGTTCATGCGTGTGCACGGCATCATAAAAATGAATTTACTACATATTGGGTGTGGATGTGTTGCGTCTGGGTTTGAACCTGGGATGATGCACTATTTTTAACACTTGTTTAATGTAATGAGTTTTTAGACGGAAACGGAGAAAATATTCATAAAATGATCGTGCTGTGGAACATAGATGGTACAAGTGTTATGTGGTAACTGAACCCGGGGTGACTCTGAACCAAACCCAAAAGGAGTCCCTATAATTATTATAAAATGAGCTAAGCAACTACTGGTGGAACTACACCAAACATCAAATGTTTTACTATCTAAAATGTAAGTAATATGAATTTAAACATAATTACATGACAACTCCATCTTAGAAAGTGAAGCTACATTGGTTCCGTGCACGTCGTCCTGTTATGATTCCCCATTTGGCCGCATCTCCCACATCGGATTTGTTGCACTTCCTCCTCTTATGACAGTATCCTCTTCTTCTTTGGCCTCTCGGTTGGTCGGCGAACAGTGGAAGGGAATATGACAAATTTATCTAGGGTGATTTTTGGTTTCTCAACTGTTGGGATTGAGTATGTGTGAGAATATGACGCTCGGTAGTTGACAACATGGAGATAGGGATCAACTAACCCATTCAAATCTGCGTCGCTATTTTGGATAACAACCATTGCGTGTTCACAAGGCAACCTATTTATCTACCATTGAAAACATGAACATGAACGTTTCCCAATATCTACCAACGTAGATGGGTGTGAGTGGACCTTGTATACGTCATTGTTTGGTTGGCTGACTATCCATAATCTACCCTTCTTTTATGCCTTATCCAACTTGGACTCCATTTTCAGACATATTATTCCAGTCCATGTGCTAGATGCACCCCGACGATTCGCCAGTTGATTCATTATCTGTATTCTGATCGCGTAAACCAACCTAGTGATCGGTAAATGTTATGCTTCCTTTATGCAATTGTTGAATGATTCAACTGCATTGGATGACATCTCTTCGTACCGATTGCCCCTGCGTAGTCGTGTGAAAATGTTAGGTATGCGAACTAATTTTTAAACAGTGATGTGGATGAACAAAACTAGCCAAAGGCCGATCAATTAATATCTGAAATATGCATTGACCCAATGACGTGGATCCAAATCCTTTAGAAAATTTATTGCAAAATGGCGGCCAGAATGTGTAAATTCTTCCAATTTTTGGTTGAAGTCAGCCACCGTTGATGCGTACGCGCATTGACGGAGTTTACTAACCAATCCCAGACGATATGGATGGTTGACATACTTCATTTTGTCTTTCAAATTCCTTTGTAAATGTTGCATACAGAATGCGTGGTGTGATGTGGGGAATATAACTGGTATGGATTCCAAAAGGCCAACATGACGATCCAAAACAAACGTTAACGACCGAGACCCATCAACTATGTTGGCAAGATTTTGTAGGAACCATTTCCAATTTGATGCATTCTCCGAATCAACAATCACAAATGCCATTGGAAATAACCCTGCAAGACATAAAATCAAAATAATAAAAAGTGTGTGTATGTCACTTCCATTGTTAGATTTCCCATACGTTACCAACCCACATAACTCAACACACATGCACGTCACTCCATAGCAGCCCCTGTGTTGTAAAGAAATGGGAACATTATAGCATGGTAATTAAAATGGTAACAACACATAACCTTTGTTCCCATCTTTAGCAGTAGCGGTGAGCAAGTTGCCCTTGAATCTTTCTTTCAGAAAAGTACCATCCAAAAACAGTAGCAGGCAACAATAATTGAACCGGGCTATACATGCTTTGAATGATATGAAAAGCCTATTGAATCGACGTTTGTTGCTCGCATCGAACTCTAGATTTACATAACTTCTCGGATTGTATTCCATAACGGCATTGCTATACCACCGCAATTGGTCAAACAAAGTGGAATGATCATCGAAAAGTTCACCTCTCGCCTTCTCAACACCTAACCAAGCTACGCGATAACTAACTTGCAAACTATAATCTTTCTGAGAATGGAACTTGACATTCGTTGGGCGAGTCAACAGTTTTTCACGTATACGTTCTGCCATGACATCAACAACCAGTTCGGAACCCATAACAGGATTATTTACAGTCCGCATAGCAACCCCGCATGTATGCCTGCTGTTTCATTTCCTCAAATAAAAAAAGCCATTCACATTCATCCCTCTAGCATGGACAGACCATGGGCATCCCCTTGACTCATTAAAAATGCACACCGCCATAATTTTAACCGAGTCATTTTTCTTAAACTTAAATTGGAACCTACATTCAATAGCATATTTGCTGAGAACTTTTTGAAATTTTGCTGCCCCTCTTTGAAAACACTGCCCTACATTGTTGATGCCAAATGCCCATGATTCCAACAACAACACCCTCCGTGTATGCATGCAAAAATTGGGTAACAAGTCAACATGTTCATCAACATTATCTGTCATATCATCTACCCCCCCCAGATATACGTCCGAGTTGTTCGTTATCACTGACGGCCCGGTGACATTTGTCCCCTGATAACTCCTTGCACAACTCCACAACGACGTCAACGTGGTCCACCCGGAAAGACCTGGCAAGGCACATCATGTTTTGGAAATCCAATTCGTTTTCCATGTTGAATTTATTGTACCCGACAATCCTGAAAAACATAGACACCGAACCGGGACACAGCCCCCCGAATCATTCACAAAGATGATTAACAAGTCTACCATATGTGAATGTCGCGTCAACCTTGACGGCAACGTTATTACCACCATACAAACACAACAACATTAAATTATCCCCCATACCTGCAACTGAAAACAACAACATATGCGATTAAACCTTTGAAAAACAAATACAAATGACATTAACTTACGGAGAACCAAATATAATCCCTCCACCCCATCTAGTTCCCTTCACATTCACATCACATCTGACCACACAGCACATCCCCATCCCCATCCCCCACACACGCCACTATTGTAAAAAAACATGCAACCATAACACCAAAAACATTACCTGTGTGCAATTACGATCACCAATTGCTTTCATTCGCTGTCTCTCAGTGAAAAATCCATGCACAAATAATCTTTAAGGTTTGATACACTATAACCACACACACACGCAGCCTTCAAATACATATAGAAGATTGTGCCCCCACAAAAATCGTCCTTCACCACCCTGTAGACACCCCATTTTTGACCGACCTTGAGACTCAGACGTCACCAGTTGAGCACTTGGTGATTTTGCATAATGTGCTCGTTCAGAAGTCTCAGAGTCGCGGCCGTGAGCCCTGCCTCCGGACTTTCGAACCCTCTTCTGTGCCTTGCCTCAGTTTGCGAACCAGACTCGGTTTTCTCTGTTTCTTTTCCCGGGGGGAGGGAGAGGTCCTATAGACCATCTCTCAGTGGCCATGGGCTACATTTTGTGGCCGCAGGTCATTTTGCCCATTTCGGAGTCCGATTTTCGGTTTTTTGGGATCGTTGGCCATGTGCCCCGGTTCGGGACCGCTTAACCATCTCCATTTGCTCTGATTTTTGGCATACATCTTATTTTCTCCCTTTTGAGGGACACTGGGGTCTGAGAAACCCACTTCGTGGCCGAACGCTACTTTCGGTGTTTAACGGGCAGTTTCCGGGGCCCCGAACTGCGTGTTTTGGCCCCCGAACATTCGTTTTGCATCGGTTTTCATTCGTTTTTGGCAGGTACCTCTGTTTCATCACTAGGAAGGTCATGGAAGGGTGGGAGGCCAGCAATTGTTTCAACAACCAGTTCTTTACTCCTCCGGCGCCCTCCGACACCCGTTTTTCGCACTTCCGGGCCAATGTTGAACACCTTGGAGCCATTTTCTTCAAACCCAAACCACATATTTGTGATGTACACACATGGGAGGACCCTAAAAGTTCATGGCCGGCCACTAATGCTTCTTGACCCTTTTGAACCCCTCCTTCCGAGCCAATGTTGAACACCCTTGGGCCACTTTCTTGA
Source organism: Camellia sinensis (assembly GCF_055761805.1). Taxonomy (NCBI): domain Eukaryota; kingdom Viridiplantae; phylum Streptophyta; class Magnoliopsida; order Ericales; family Theaceae; genus Camellia; species Camellia sinensis. Next base: position 106,551,155 of record NC_138966.1, read on the forward strand.
ACTTTGAACCACATATTTGTGTTGTACACACATGGGAGGACCCTAAAATTTTATGGCCGGCCATTAATTCCATTTGACCCTTTTGAACCCCTCCTAAAATTGGCTTGTTCTCTCTCCTGTTTTAGAGTTTCCAAATTCGAACCACAGGGTTGTGAAGAGGAGACCTGGGAGGCCACCAATATGTGGTGGCCGGCCACTATTTCAAGTTGACCTTTTTGACCCCTAGCTGGCCGGCTAGGGGGGGTGGCCGGCCGGCCACCTGCAGCAAAAGTAAGGGGCCGGCCTGCTTCCTCTCAACTTGCACTTTACAGTTGTGCAGCTGTTTCCCCCAGAAAATATCCCAATCCGGGGGATATTTTATGGGGGAAAGCTTACCTCCTTTTTGCCCCACCTTTACACCCTCTTTTTGTCCATATAACCAGCTGGTGGCATCACATTTGGGGGTTGGAAAATTTGTTCTTCAAGCCTCAAGATCCATATCTCCCTCCATCCTTCTCATTTTCCTAAAAAACCTTAAGTCCTACATCTTATTTTCTTCATCACCACTAAGCTCTACCACCACCACTTCATTTCCAGCAACAAGGAGGGCTTCTCAAAGGCTAAAGGAGCTGCAAATTGGTCCAAGAAGCAACAAAAGACTTGTCTCCAAGGGTGAGTTACCATTTTCTCTTTTTTGAGCTTTTCTTTGCAATATTTCTTAGCCTCTCCTTCTTATACATTCAAGCTCCGGCCCTAACTGAAAGTGGCCCTCTTTTGAGCTCATTTTCACTTTTCGTTAAGGGCTCAACCCTGTTTGAGCCCTCCATGATGCACTTGCTTCATTGATCCTCTTATATGTCATAATCTTGCATGCCATTTTTGGCCCATGAGTAATCCGTTTTTGAGCATGATGTAATCTGTGAATGTGCTTATTTTGGGCCCGTCTTCAACATTGAAGAAGGGCTCAACACCATTTGGGACTTCTATGTTGTACTTACCTTTATACTCCCCTTTTGGTCCCATTTTTGCATGCAATGGCAGCCTACCATGCTTTTGTTTTTGACCATTTTACAGTTCTGAAAAAGTGCTTATTTTGGTCCATTCTTCATATTTCGTTTAGGTCCTTTCATGGTTTGGGGCCTCCATATGCCACTTCATGTTATATCTCTCTTTTATTCCCCATTCTTGCATGTTTAGTTAGCCTACCATGCTTTTGTTTTTGGCCATTTTACAGTTCTGAAAAAGTGCTTATTTTGGCCCATTCTACATGTTTTATTAAGGGTCTTTGGCTGTTTGGCGAATATTTTGCATACCTCATGTTATAGCCATTTTTGAGTCTCATTTTGCATCGCATTTCTATCATGTTTGTATACTGATTTGAGGTTTGCCATATACTATAAATATTCATATTTTTTGTCCCTCTTCAATGTTGTAGAAGGAAATTTTTCAGTTTGGGTTTTGCTTATATCACTTGCTTCATTACCCCTCTCTTGGCCCCTATTCTTGCATGCCATTTTTGCCATACCTATGCTTGCTGTTTGGCCATGTTTATAACTTTGAAAGTGCCTTTTTTGGGACTGTCTAGCTTCTGTCTTTGCATTGCATGTCCATGTTGTGCATGTTTGGCATAGCTATAGGCCATTTCGGGTGCCTAAATTCGCATTTCGGGACAATTCCATGCATTTCATGTCATTTCGCCTCATTTCGGGACTGTTTTCCCCCATATTTTAGTGCTGAAATTCCATTAGAATGATTGCTATCCATTCCATGTCATTACATCGCATTTTGCCATCACCTCGGTTTGCGTGCCCGTGTGCACGCATTTCGAGGCACTTCATTTTCATCCGTCGGCATCCTATGTGAGTGTGGCTGAGGCTCGCTCATGTTGGTATAAGCCCATATCATGTTTTCCTGTCATTGCATCACATTCTGCCATCGCCTCGGTTTGCGTGCCGTGTGCACGCATTTCGGGGCACTTCGTTTTTATCCATCGGCATCCTATGTGAGTGTGGCTGAGGCTCACTCATGTTGGTATAAGCCCATATCATGTTTTCATGTCATTACATCACATTCTGCCATCGCCTCGGTTTGCGTGCCCGTGTGCACGCATTTCGAGGCACCTCATTTTTATCCGTCGGCATCCTATGTGAGTGTGGCTGAGGCTCACTCATGTTGGTATAAGCCCACATCATCATTTCATGCCATTGCATCGCATTCTGCCATCGCCTCGGTTTGCGTGCCCGTGTGCACGCATTTCGAGGCACTTCATTTTTCAGCCATCAGCATCCTATGTGAGTGTGGCTGAGGCTCACTCATGTTGGTATAAGCCCATATCATGTTTCCATGTCATTACATCGCATTTTGCCATCACCTCGGTTTGCGTGCCCGTGTGTACGCATTTCGAGGCACTTCGTTTTTATCCGACGGCATCCTATGTGAGTGTGGCTGAGGCTCACTCATGTTGGTAAAAGCCCATATCATGTTTTCATGTCATTTGCATTGCGTATGTCATCGCCTCGATTTGCGTGCCCGTGTGCACGCATTTCGAGGCACTTCATTCTCATTATTCGGCACCCTATGTGAGTGTGGCTGAGGCTCTCTCATGTTAGTATAAGTCCATGTTACCTTTTCCATGCCATTTTAGTCACTTGCATTGCATATACTGTCGCCTCGGTTTGCGTGCCCGTGTGCACGCATTTCGAGGCATCTCATTTTCACAGCATAATGCATACTAGGTTGTATCTTAGATTGCATTCTGTCATTTTCTCGGTTTGCGTGGCCGTGTGCACGCATTTCGAGGCATCTCATTTTCATAGCATTGTGTATGTTAGGATTATATCTTAGTTGCATTTCATGCATATCATGCATATCGCATCGTGTCCGGAATAGGAGTTAGCCCGGGCACGGGAAACGAGGTACATTTCGTACTCCGAGTGACGGAATGTGTCTCAATTCCCCAGTCACCGACACTCCGGATTATCCATGATGGAGTTAGGTTTTAGCTGTAGTTTCATGTGCATTCATCCTATATTGAGTTGTGCATTTCGGCTCCTCGGCCATCATGCCTCGGTATGCGTGATTGGTGGCACGAGGATCGAGACATGCATATATCTATGCAAATACATTGCTATGCCCCTTTCCTGCTCTCTGTTGCAGTAAAACGAAGAATCAACAACTTTTCGGGGCTTGGCATGCATTTCAAGAACAGGTGTAAACAGAGGCTAATTGGGGCATTCTGGTGGATTTCCGCGCAAGACAACCCGGACATGCATCATCCATCAGAAGCAAGGCAGTCCCTGGCTTGCACGCCAGTTTTATTTGCTTTCTTAGTTAATTCATTAATTAATTAGGAATTTGTATATTTTGGACTGTGATATTCTTTTATTCGGGACTGTAATATTTGGACTGTATTATTTATTCGAACCCCTCTGCGCGGGGGCATAACTGTAATAAGTGTGCGTGTGTGTGTTGTATGTCTTCCAACCCCACATCTTTCTCCCTTTTATTTATCCGCTTTTGATGGTTAGATTAGGGCATGTTTAAATTAGCATACAGTATGACAGCATGTTTGCATCATTCATCTGTATTGCACGCACCGGGCTTGGCGCATCATACTAACTGCATTGTACTTTCAATTCCAAATTGAATACATGTTAGCTGTAGCATTCCATATGCCATCTTAGAATAGCCGAGCCTGCTATAGTTGCATTTTGCATGTGTTGCATTAGGCATTTCTGTATAATTAGGATCATGCATGATTTCTAATGAAGTTTCTTGTTTTGGCTTGGAGTACCCGGTGAGCTTTATGCTTTAGCATCCTTGCATGCGTGTGAGTGGCTGCCATAAATAGCATGCTTACCATGAGGCTAAATGCTTATGTGATATAACTGCCTGAGTGCCTGTGGGTGAAGGTTGGGTTATTTGAATTGGAATAATTCATCAAATGTGTGTTTTAAGCCCACTAGATAGTGGCAAACCCATCTTTTCTAAGCCCACCCGAGGGTGGCAAAATCTGCATTTTAAGCCTACTTGCGAGTAGCAAACCATCTTTCAAATAAACAAACATGAAATGTTTTGTTCCAATTCAGGCAACTCAGTCTATACTTATATGCTGTGCGCATCACATAGTAACCTAGGCTAATAACCGGAATAAGAACACACAATATTTTCAAAAAAAAGATATCATGGTTAGTAGAGGCCGATCTTTGATCGGGCGAGCGGGGGTGCTCACGAAGTGACCTTCCCCAATCGTACCCAAGTTCCCGAGCCGAGGCAACTTTGGTGATGACGGACACGTGGCCTTTGGCACCGAGTCAGGGTTTCCTAAATTTCCCATAAAAAACATTTAGGTGGCGACTCTGTATCTGGCAAAGCAGTCCATGTTTGGCACTTCTTTCAAAAAAATCTGTTTTTCTCAAAACGATTTGCCGGATTTGGACTCTTTGGTTCAGACTTAGAACCGTGACTACAATTTAGATGACACATATTCTCTTACTATATAGTGTAAGCCCAACTTGGCCTGGTGTCACGGGTTGCCTTGCAAGGCTAACTCCGTGACGTTTCGCTCGCGGTGGTGTAGCCATTTGAGTGCTCAAGAGTGGCCGTTGGAAGTGCCCCAACGTGGCCTAACATTGGCCCCAAGTAGCCCAAGGCAGGTATGCCACCAATAGCCAACGAAAGACAAAGCCACAGCCCATATAAGTCATTATGACTCCTCAGACATGTATGATGTTTCCTCCTGCCAGATGAAGAAGGGCTTAACAAGCTACTATAAGGGGGTATGGTGTGCTGCCTACCAACCTCCCCGTCCAAACTGGACTTGAAGTGAGCAACCTTGGGGCAACTCAAGGGCGGGCTGTAGGCATCCAGAGGGGTGTCTAGAGTCTCCATGTGGGTTTGGGAGCCCCGTGGACGGTGCGAAGATGTAGGCACTGCGCGTGTCCTCCCTAGGAGAGGTTCACTACGTTGTTTCCATTATGCCACGCAATATGGTATCTTAGGGACTCGTCTTGGACCGAATGGGCTATCGAGGCACCACTAGAGGCCTCGTGTGCCAACTCTAGTGCTTGGTTTGGGTTCGACCTTGCACGAGGGGATCCCGTGGCTTAAGCTAAGCGGTTGGAAGGCGACACCGCATATGTGGGCTATCGAATGAAGGCATCAAGCTATGCAACGACTACGTCCATTGAGGGACTACATTATGCTACGAGCAAGCTACGGATTGAGACGTCGCCTTACTCATGCTACATGTTGGTGCAACGCTAAGGTGCGCAATGGCCTTAGGCGGAATCTAGCACGCGTGTTGGCACGAGGACTACGCCGTGGGCACGAGATTGGCCCTCGGTGGCTTGTGGGCTTCGCATGACCAAGCGGCCATCCATTATGCATCTATTGAGGCATGCTAGACCCTGCGACACTTCGAGATGCTGTTAAAGACCCAACCGGCAATGTTGGCTTGTCGGCTAAGTTGAGGACCTTCGCTAGCACATTGTTGTGTGGCTAGGCGCCTTGATGACATGAACCTAAGTTGGGCGAGCACCTCGCTTGAAGTAAGCTTGGCGCTATGAAGCGACTTATGCCGTGCTTGGTGCACTTGAGGCGTCAGGCCTACTTGTGGCATCCGGGTGAAGACGGAGCTTCCTTGTGAAGTTGTTTTGCTTGACAAAGCATTGGGACCTAATGTTCAAACGGGTGAGATCATCAACACTCGATTTGTCAACGAGCAATGGCGGGCTTAAACTTGGTGGAGTTTGAGCGCCACACAGGCAAAAATTGATCCGCTGCGCCTCTAAAGGAGTCGGCCTGTGACACCTGGCCTGGCCTGGCCCAAGGTTTGTCCACTCCCTACTTTAAGGTATCCAACCCAGGTGTACCTAGAGCAATCATCAACCACCACTAAGATATACTTCTTTCCATTGAGACTCTATCGTAGAAGGTTCCACGAAATCAATGTGTAACAATTTAGAGGTTTAGTAGTAGTGTGATTTCATGAGTCTTTCTGAGTTTGAACTTGATTTGCTTCCTAATTTGACAAGGTTCAAAGGCTTGACCTTTACCATTCCCCATTCCAGCTATAGTGCCTGTTTGGTGCAGCTTAAAAGCTGCTTATTTTAGCTTTCAGCTTAATTTAAGCTATTTTGATGTGTTTGGTTTAGTTTAACAATGCAGCTTATAGCTTTTTGTAAGTCAGAAATCAGCTTATTTTTTGAGTGGGGCAGGAGATGCTTAATTTATAAGTCAGAAATCAGCTTATGTTCATAGTTATAAGTTATAAGCTGTTAAGGCATAAGCTATAAACACTTTTCCACAGCTCTACCAAACAGGACCATGCTCTTCACAAACTCATTGCAATTTTCAACGAATCACCAAAATTAATTTGCCCCAACCTCTGGTGCCACAACTCTACTGCGTCTAACTTTACCCTCTTACAAGTAAGAGATTTATCAGAAATAATGCAAATTAACGGTTGTTAGAAGTCCTAGCATTTTTCATTATGCATGCACTAAAATCATCAAGAATAGAGCAATCATTATTATTAAATTCCCCATGGTGATCGTTGTCACAAATTTGATTAATACTCAGGAGATTAGTGTTCAAACCCTCAACATAGAGGACATTCTTCCATTTCGGTAGACCAAGAACGTTAACGATTCCCTTTCTTAGGATTTGAGCACGATTGCCATCTCCAAAGGACATAATTCCTTGACGACTTTTCTTGAAAAGCCAAGCAATGACTTATCTCCAGTCAGGTGTCTCAAACAACCACTATCAAAGTACCACGTAGAATAATGGTGTACTTCAAGTGCATTGTGTACCATATAACAATGTAACTCACGTTTCTAACCTAAACATTTTTTACTTTTAGTTTATTAGCTATGAAGCACAGGTACGGGTACGAGTGCGGGTACGTCGATACGTCAAAATTCAAAAAAGTATGATACGGGTACGGCTGCGGTACGCCAATAAATATATATATATTTATTATATATGATAAAAATTATAATTTATAAAATTTATTATATATATTATATATGATCAATTATATTATATATTATACATGATCAATTACATTATATATAAAAATTTATTATATTATTATATATTGTATGTATCACCAATTATATTATATATATTATATTATATATCTTATATTATTTATATATTATATGTATAACCAATTATATTATAATATATCTTATATTATATATATTATATTATATATCTGAGGGGTCAAAGACAATTATATTATAATATATCTTATATTATATATATTATATTATATATCTGAGGGGTCAAAGACGAAGAGGAGCAGACGCAGAGGCCAGAGAGCAAAGGCGATCGAGAGACGAAGAGAGAGAACAAGAGAACAGAGGCGATCGAGAGACGGAGAGAGAGAGAAAGGAGAGAGACGAAGACGATCGATCAACAGTGAGCAGAAGATCGGTCAAAGAGAGACGATTGATCGATCGATCGAAGAGAAAACCCTAGAATCCTTCATTGCCCTAGCACACAAAGGCGACGCCTCTCTACACTATCAGGTTCGATCTCTTCCATCTCCTCTGTCTCTCTCTCGATTCCCTCTATAGATGTGTTTATGGTATATTTAAAGCACGAGGTTATCTCTCTCTCTCTCTGTATGTATGTATACATGTAGTTTTTGAGTATTTTTTGCCCCGGAACGTACCCATGCCGTACCCCCTCCGCACCCATGCCGTACCCAAATGTACCAGACGTACCAGACCCCTTTTGGCCATACCCGGTACGTGTGCAGCCGTACCGGTACGCGTACCAGTACCAGGTACGTACCCGGTACGTGTACGACAACATTTTAGGAGTACCGGTGCTTCATAGTTTATTAGGTTTAGATGATTTATTTTGTCAATTGTTGTTCTTTCCAGTTTTCTTTCCTTTTTTGCTATTCGTAGGTTTCCTATTGACGAACTAATACTTATTATATGATCTATCCTGACAATTCTAGCAACATAATAAGGCAACTTATTTACCTCATGACTAAGGTTCTTAGATTGATTTGTTACAAACTCTAAATGGTGAAAAAAACTAGACTTACCAGAACTACCTCTATTTAACTGACCTTTAGAAGGAGTCTTAGAGAATCTATCCTTGTTCGACTTGTGACAATTTGGTCGAATCTTAGTTGCACGAAGCGGGAGCAGGAGCAGGAGCAGGAGCGGGAGTAGGGAAGCGTGAGCCGATAGAAGTTTCTTAGGTTGGGAGCGCCTCGAGGAACGATAATATATATATAGATATATTTTAATAGTTATTTTTAAAATATATTTATTATATAAAGGTGAGTTAAATAGTTATTTTTAAATATATTTATTATTTTTATGTTAGGTATTATTTTTATTGATAATATTTTTAATTTATTTATATAATTATTTTTATTTTTAATTGATATATATTATAAATACAAAATATAACAAATAAGGAATAATAAAATATGTTAAAATAAATAAAAGATAAAAATTGGATGATTTGTTTTATAGATTTTATTTGATTTTTTTTATTATATTTGATTTAATTAGATTTATTATTATATAACAAATTATATTATTTATTATATGTTAAAAACGGGAGGGGGGAGACAGAACACAAATCGACGAGAGAGAGAGAGAAGAAGAAGAAGAAGAAGAAGAAGAAGAAGAAGAAGGTGAGCAGATCGCGAGGCGAGAGCAGATTGAAGGCGAAGTTGACGTTGAAGGTCGATGTCGCAGGTCCAGGTGATGTCGAAGGTCGACATCGATGTCGAAGGAGAAGGCGATAGAGAGACCAGGTTTCTCTCTCTCTCTCTCTCTCTCTCTCTCTCCCCTTTACGATCCCATCTTGGACCGAATCGCGTTTCTCTCTCCACAGAAACGCGATTCTTACACGTTTCTTTCTAAGAAACGCAGAATCGCGATTCTTACTTAGAATCGCCACCTAGTTGCACGATTCCTGCAACTAAGGGTCGAATGTGGCCCTTCACTCCACAATGATGACACATGGGGAAGGGTTTGACAAGAAATTGAACTTCCTTCCTAGACTTAGTTTTGTGGGGGTGTTCAAGAGTACGATTGTAAGTGCTACTTGACCCATCGTGATTGTCATCGACAAATTTGGTTTGTTTTGTATCATTACCACTAAACCAGTTTTATCTTTGTCAGATTGTCCACTTAACATCTTTTCTAGTTCCCCATCATGATTGTCTTTGGTTTTCGAAAGTTTTTCCAGTCTCCAACCTTAAACTCAACATTACTCAGTTTCTCTCTCAAGTCACTCCTCTCCTTATCTAATTCAACCAACTTATTAAGACATTCAATAGTTGTTATCTTTTCATTTAGGTTAGCCCAAAGAGTGTCCCTTTCTTTTTTTAATTTCTTGACTGACATTCATAATTATTTTTTCCTTTGTTCAATTCCAGACATTCATCATACAACCCTTTATAGGCATCTTCAGCCTCTCTGTCAGAATCTGCCTTACCAGTCTCACTTCTCACTTTCCTTAACAGTGTCATACTGCCACTTCAACTTCCTCACACACATCAGGCTCTGTGAGTCTTGAAGTTTTCACATTAGCTATAAGAACTGTGTAATTTATACAGCTCTCATCAGACTCAGAATCATCAGACTGATTTTGATAACTATTACTCTCATCATCCAGTTACTTTCAAATCCATACCCTTGGTGTTCCCATTGCCACAATCAGCATGCACGTTGCCAAAACCATGACACTCATGACATTGAATTCCCAGTTTTTAGGTGTAGGTTGAAAGCTCTTTTTTATATGGATAAATTACACCTATAATCCCTAAAGCTTAACACATTTTCGTTTAAGTCCCAAAAGTATTAAATTCGAATCAACTTAGTCTTGAAGACAATATAAAAATAAAACAGAAGTCCAAAGGTTATATAAAATTGTTATAAGGCCCAAATTTTAATTAATTTTAATTTGTTGTTTACTTAATATCCTCCGTGCGTGTGTTTTAGAATTGATACCAGAGTTTGGTATCTTAGTTTTGTCAATAATAATATGTGAGCATTAGATACAATGTGGCAATTTAAATAATAGTAATGTACTACAAATAATTATCGAATGAAATAATACTATAATTAGGTTATTAAAAGAACTTAACGAAAATCTTTTAAAAAATCAATTAGAAATTATACATGAAGTTCGACATCTATTATTAGATAAAGGTAAGCAATCAATTATTGTAAAAAATAATACATATAACTATCCTTATCCTTACAAGGGAACTCTCCAAGTGAATCTTTTTGAATTAATACCACCAAAAAAATGAAAAAAATGGATATAAGGAATTATAGTCTAGAAGAATTATAAATAATGGGGGAACAAGAAAAAGAAAATGAAATGAAATATAAAATAATATTAGAAATAGCAAAAAAAAGTAGATAAAATGAATTATTGTGTATTAGATGAAATAAATAATAGTAAAATAGAAATAAAAAAAGACCTATATGAGCAATTGGAATTAATTATTCTGGGAGAAATATACCAATTATAAAAACACACATGTAGAAGATTATTAAGTTAACAATAAATTAAAATATGGGCATGATCACAATTTTATATAACCTTTAGACTTATGTTCTATTTTTATATTGTCTTCAAGACTAAATTAATTCGAATTTCATATTTTAGGGACTTAAAAAAAAAAGATGTTAAACTTTAGGGACTATAATTGTAATTTATCCTTTTTATATTTTCTTACCCCACCAGATTTTTGATAGCTTTATGATTTTTTAGATTGATTTTGATTGTTACCTTTTCTAAATCTCATGTATCCTTCAAATTTCTTAGCAAAGAACTCTAGATCTTCCTCATGTTCTTCATCTCACTTCATTAGCCTCAATTTTATTTTCTTTCATGGATTTTAAAGCTATACCCTTGTTAGAATTACCTGAGGGTTTTTCGAAGGACACATGCTCAGCTCATAAGTCTGTAGGGACCATATCAATTCATCTATTTGCATGTCACTACGTTTCTTACTTTTCTCTATGGCCGTAACTTTGGCTGTAAAATGCTCTAGAAGAGGTCGAAGAATTTATCAGACAATTCGACCCTTTGGTATAGTCTCACCTAGGCCAAAAAGTTGAATTGACAATATGATTGAGCATAAAATAAAATTGGTCAAAGGTCCCAGATTTCATCGTTTTACATCCTTCAAATTTAGTGGTCAAATCTGCAGTTTTGAGCCTTTCAGTCTCAGTGCCCTTGTGTGTGATTTTAAGAATATCCCAGGCTTCTTTCTCAATCTCACTGCCAGTTACATCACTGAGAATAGCACAGAGTGCTTTGGCATTATATTCAATATTCTTTATATCAATTGTATTCCATTGTGTGAGTGTTTTCAATTTTTTTTCTTAAACCATAGTGTGTAGGTGGTTCGAACCCAAATTCCACATCCAAGTGATATAAAACTATTTCATCTTAGGCTTTCAGTAGGGATAAGTACTTACAGTAAAAGGTGGTCTACTATAGGAAGCTGCTCTTCTATTCACTTCAGTCTCCATTGCAGTGGAACCTGAGATCAACTCCAGTAGCTAAGCTAAGTCAATGAGCAACAAAGCTTTGATACCAACCAATTGAATAATTGGAGTTCGAATATATTGTGCCTAGAGGGTGGTGAATAGGCCAATGTCACAAAATTATGATTACTTAAACTGGTTCCCAATTTTAAATTGCTGTGAACTAAATTAATCAAAATAGTATTCAATGCAACAATGCAACAGCACAATAAGTAACGTGGGAAGCCCAATTGGAAAAATCTCCTAGAGAGAAAAAACCCATGGCCCCAACACCAAACAAAATTCTTTAAATGAATCTAGAGTACAAGGCATGGACAAAGGACTTATAGAGTACAAGGCATGGACAAAGGACTTACAACCAATCACCTAGGTTCAGCCTCCTTTGACGTCTTGAAGAAGTTCCATGAGCACAGCTTGACCTAGTCAACCTTCTTGATCCACTAGATACCACGAAAATCCATGCCTTAGAGCTCGTTTGGGAAGTTGGCTATTTTAGTTGGCTTTTCGGCTATTTTAGCCTAGCTCAAAAAGTTGTATTTGGGAAGTTGGCTAGTTTTTTTGTAATTGATTTGATAGTTGTAAGAGACAAAGTGAAATGATTATAATTTGGATGTGGCATTTTGTCTTTATTGGCTATTTTAGCCCAAAACTATCTTCCAAAAAAGGGCTTTAATCTCTGTTCTCAAACGCCTTAAATTACCAATCGATTCCTAGGTGATAGAACAATGCAATGATGTGTAATGAAGACTTTTGGAAGAAACTCAAAAAAATCTCACATAAAGTTGAAACAAGATCATAAACTTTTTGTAGAGTTTTGGAAAGGAGGGTTGTTTAACACACTGGTTGGGATACCTTGCCAGCAATTGATCCCCACCACCATGGAGCTACTAATCGCTCCAGCAAAATGAGACTAATGCCCTTCTCAAGGATGAAATAATAATTAGTTTTTATGTGAAAGAAAGGATGTATGTGAGGCACACATCTTTTTCTATTTTGCACACATCTTTTTCTATTTTGCCTAATTTTTTAATAGCAATACTACAAATCCAGACTTAAGTACCCTGAAAGTATCCATAATTATTATCTTATGGTTTAAATTTATTCTACATATGGATCTCACACTACGCAAATTTAATCTTCACCGCACAATCTCCCAAACCAAACCAAACCAAACCAAGCTTTAAGTCCCATCAAATGGGTTCGGTTACATGAATCTTTTTTCTCCACTTGACTCTATCAACGACCATTTGGTTAGTCAAATTAAGGAGATTCTCTCTATTTATTATACTAGCTCTCCTCAATCTAGGTTTGCCTCGTCTCCTAACACTTCTGTCTACCGTCACTATATCGCATCTCTTCACTACTGCTTTTTTTGGTCTCCATTGTCTATGACCAAATCATCTCAATATATTCTCTCTCAACTTATCTTTTATCGGTACTACTCCTACCTATTCACAAATATTCTCATTTCTGTCTTTTCTAGTCTTGCCACACATCCACCTTAGCATCCTCATCTCAGCAAGATTCATTTTATCTACATGTTAATTCTTAGTTGCTCAACATTTCGTCCCATACAAGATCACTGGTCTAATAGCCGTTTTATAGAACTTTTCTTTTAGTCTAGTAGGTACTCGTTTATCGCACAGTACTCTACACGTACTCCTCCATTTAAACCACCCCGCCTTTAATTCTATGGACCACATCAATTTCCCCAGCAGTTGTGATAATCGATCTTAAATAACAAAAATATTCACTCTTAGGTAGCTCTTGGTTCTGAATCCTCACTTTTCCTCTGTTCCATTGTTACTGTTACTAAAATTAAACTCCATGTACTTTGTCTTAGTTTTGTTTATCTTAAATCTTTTAGATTCAAGTACTTCTCTCCAAGTCTCTAACTTGGTGTTAACTGCTTCTCTAGTCTCATCTAGTAACACAATATCATCTGCAAAAAGCATACACCATGTCATATCATCTTGAATATTTCTCGCCAACTCATCCATAACTAAAGCAAAAAGATAAGGATTTAAGGTTGATCCTCAGTGTAACCTCACAGTAATTGGAAATTCACTTGTCTCCAGCCGGCGATCTAATACTGGTCACCACACATTCATACATGTCTCTAATCACATTAATATAGCCTTTTGTTACTCCTCTAACACTCACCATATTATATCCCGAGGCACTATATCATATGCTTTCTCAAGATCGATAAAAATCATATGAATGTCTCTTTTCTTCTCTCTATACTTTTCTATTACTCTTTTCAAAAGATAGATCGCTTCTATTGTTGACCTACTGGGCATAAATCCAAATTGATTCTTTAATACCTCTGTTAAATCTCATAATCGGCATTCCATCGCTCTCTCCCACGCATTCATTACATGACACATCAGCTTGATTCCTCTATAGTTGATGCAATTCTGGACGTCTCCTTTATTCTTATAAATTGGCACTAAAATACTCTTCATCTATTTCTCTGGCTTTTTTCGAGTCAATAAAATCTTGTTAAATAGTCAACCAAGCAATCCCCTTCTTTCCCAAACATTGCCAAGCTTCAATAGGGATATCATCGGGTTCTAAAGCCTTATTCAATTTCATCTTCTTAAGTGCTCTCTCCACTTCAAAGTTTCTAATCTTGCGAGAGAACCTGTAGTCTTGGTTTTCTTTATTACTGGCTAATTCCTCCCCTTTTGACCTTCCTCGATGTTCCTCAATTAACTTCTCAAAATAGTTCTACTTAACCTGATTAAAATTTCTTGTTTTTCTCTCTATCTTAGCAAGGTTGTATGTTATCTTCTCTCCCTTCTTATTATCTAGTCTAGTGTATCGGCCATCATAAGCTTTCAACTTAGTCTCTTTCTTTACTTTTTTAACCTCCTTATTAGCCAATTTGTAGCTCTTAATGTTTTCCTCAGTTCTATCATTCTGCTACTTTTTAAAGCACTATTTTTTCGTCTTTACTACTACTTGAAACTCATCCCTCCACCATCACGTTTCCTTAGAGTTGGGACCCTTTTCTTTCGACTCTTCAAGGACTTCTCTTGAAATTCTTCACCACACAATAATCCATCCAGAAAATTTGGGTGGTTATCTTGGGCTCTTACCCACCCAAAAATAAAGAAGTCTGGAACTCTAGACTTTTTCATTTTTTAAAGATGTGATGTCAACCCTTTGATCTAATGAAGTTCATTATAAATATAGAAGCGTAGCAGTTGTAACAGCCGTTACGACGTTCACGTAATAGTTGTGGTCGCTACGATTGTGAATTTCTATCCCACCGCTATAACGGTTATAACAAGTGGTGGGTTACCACCACAACCGTTATGTAATGACATTACATAACGGTTCTGACTGCATTTTAAAACCTTGGGTGCGAGCAAGTTGGTCCAGGATATCCTACATATAAAAGAAAAATTCATTGGTTTTATTTTTTTATTATTTTTTGTGTTGAGTATGATTTTAAAATTGAGTTATGGTTGGTAAGTTATTTAATTTAATATGACCGTATTTAATCTTTGTTTATACCTTTATTTTTCTTACAAACATACCGAACTGTACCCTACCTTGTAACAAAGATTTTACTGATACTTGTAACAAAGATTTTACTGATATATACCTGCCACCACCGACCGGTACCTAAGCTAGCTAATAGTTCACAGAGTAACAAAAGAAGAAAGCAACATAAACACATACAACAAAACCAAGGTACACAAATGCAAACATATATATTGAAAATCAAGCATTTCCAACAATCCACTTCAATTAGCATTAATCAACCGAACAACCCACCATTGATAAGTATTACAAGAGTAGGAAAAGTGAAAAAGAGACTAAATCTATTATGATTTTTTTTAAAATCAAAAATCAAAAATTTATTATTATGCCTACTTAAGCTATGGATGACTTAACTTTAAAGATGAAAAACTATAGGGTAGTCTTGACAAATTATCTCCATCAAATTCTTCAAAGTACTAGTCATGCTGAGAGAGAGATAGTACCTTCACGATTACAATATCTCCGAAAGTAAATAAACTAGCTGTAAAATAAGAGATAAGAAAAAATAATGACTCACTGAAATTCCTCAGTATAATTGTGGAAATAGTACACCACCTAAAGAAAGATAATAGGCACTGCTTCAATAAGTGTTCTTTGAAAGGCGTCCTCGATGTCAATGAACCTAGCATCGGGATACTGCAACAAAAAATAATAACACAAATAACATAACATATTTATAAGAAATAACTATTTATAAATAACTGCATAAAGAAAGTTTAATGTTGGTTAACATACATTTTTTACGCAATCAGGATACATGCTCCTCATAAAGGAAACAACACCTTCATGTAAGTCACAGATAGCTGTAGATTGATAGAAAGTTCTTCACCACTTCACGAAATGGAGCATTCCCAATTTCGGCTTGTTTTGTGTTCCAATCAAAGTAAGGGCACCCCATGTCAAATACAACTGACTCAAATTTCGATTAATTCTTTCACCGCATCGTGTCAACTTTAATGCAAAACGTGTATCACATGTTTCCGTCCCAAAATATGGGATCGCAACACATGTAATACGCAAAATGCTTGCAATTTGCATCACATAAAAACAATAATATGTGTATGTAAATGCTTTTTTTAGGGGGATTACAGACAACATTTGCATACCTTAGAGACTCCAAATTATCTGCAGGCAAATATCTTGATTCAACCTCTAGTGGCATTAGATTGCTCGATTGAAGAAATAAGTTAATGGCAATTGAGTGTCTAGCTTTAGGACAGGTCTTTGCAGCTAATTTTACAAGATCCATGAGTGCAAGAATATCTTTTTCAATCGCTATCGTCACATCAGCATGTTCTTGGAAATTGAATAAAGTAACATGATTTTCATTATCAATTGAAACTCCATGGAGTAAATTTCCATGGTACTTCTCATCTTTATGCAACATGCATAAAGTTCCAATAATATCACTACATTAAACAAAATTTAAAACAACAATTAGAATATGAACACTAAAAGCAATTTATAGAACATGCGAAATAAAAATGTCTTATATCGCAGTCACACAAGCAACAATAAATCAAACGGTAGGCTCCAAAAGACCGTGGCTCCTCTTTCCCTAAATAACACTGACTTGGGCAATAAGCGCCATGTTGGCACCCTCTCTTTGCCATGTTCCCAACCGGTTGATTTATTGTTGCTTGTGTGACTGCGATATAAGATATTTTTATTTTACCTATTCTATAAATTGCTTTTAGTGTTCATATTCCAATTGTTGTTTTGAATTTTGTTTTAGGTAGTGATATTATTGGAACTTTATGCATGTTGCATAAAGATGAGAAGTACCAATGAAATTTACTCCATGAAGTTTCAATTGATAATGAAAATCATGTTACTTTATTCAATTTCCAAGAACATGCTGATGTGACGGTAGGGATTGAAAAATATATTCTTGCATTCGTGGATCTTGTAAAATCAGCTGCGAAGAGGTGTCCTAAAGCTAGACGCTCAGTTGCCACGAACTTATTTCTTCAATTAAGGGATCTGATGCCACTAGAGGTTTAATCAAGATATTTTCCTGCAGATAATTTGGAGTCTCTAAGGTATGCAAATGTTGTCTATAATCCCCAAAAATAAAGTATTTATATACACGTATTATTGTTTTTATGTGATGCAAATTGCAAGCATTTTGCGTATTACATGTATTGCAATCCCATATTTTGGGACGGAAACATGCGATACATGTTTTGCATTAAAGTTGACACGATACGGAGAAAGAATCAATCAGAATGTGAGTCAGTCGTATTTGATGTGGGGTGCCCTTACTTTGATTGGAACACAAAATTGGGAATGCGTCATTTCTCGAGGTTGTGAAAACTTTCTATCGATCTGCAAGTATCTATGAGTCACGTAAAGGTGTCGTTTCCTATATGAGGAACATGTATTCTGATTGTGTAAAAAATGTATGTTAACCAATATTAGACTTTCTTTATGCAGTTATTTATAAGTAGTTGTTTCTTTTAAATATGTTATGTTATTTGTGTTATTATTTTCTGTTGCAGTATCCCGATGCTAGGTTCATTGACATCGAGGACGCCTTTCAAAGAATACTTCCTGAAGCAGTGCCTATAATCTTTTTTGGGGTGGTGTACTATTTCTGTGATTGTACAGAGGGATTTCAGTGAGTATTATTTTTTCTTTGCTTTTATTTTACAGCTAGTTTATTTACTTTTGGAGATATTGTAATTGTGAATGTACTATCTCTCAGCATGACTAGTACTGTGAAGAATTTGATGGAGATAATTTGTAGAGACTAACCTATAGCTTTTCACCTGTAAAGGCAAGCCATCCATAACTTAAGTAGGCGTAATAATAAATCTTTGATTTTTCAAAAATCATAGTGGATTTAGTCAATTATTAATTTTTCCTACTCTTGTAATACTTATCAATGGTGGGTTGTTTGGTTGAGTAATGCTAATTGAAGTGGATTGTTGGGAATGATTGATTTTCAATATATATGTTTGCATTTGTGTATTAAATCTTGTGTGCCTTGTTTTGTTGTATGTGTTTTTGTTGCTTTCTTGTTTTGTTACACTAAACTATTAGTTAGCTTGGGTAGTGGCCGGAGGTGGTGGGAGGTACGTTGATATGGTAAAAAATCTTTTTTAAAAAAAAGTAGGTGCTAGAAAAATAAATAAAAAAAAGTAGGTGTTAGAAAAATAAATAAATAAAGGTATAAACAAAGATTAAATACCATTACATTAAATTAAATAACTTACAATCATAGCTTAATTTTGAAATCAAAAAAATAATAAAAACCAATATTTTTTTAAAATTTTTATTTATACGTACGATATCCTGGGCTAACTTGAGTGCATCCAAAGTTTTAAAAAGCAATTGGAACCGTTATGTAATGCTGTTACGTAACGGTTGTGGTAGTGGCTGTCACTTGTTACAACCACTATAGCGGTGGGATAGAAATTTACAACCATAACGGCTGCAACCGTTACATAAAGGCACTGCGCTTCTATATTTTAATTTTTGTTTTAATAAATTTTGCATAATAATACAATTTTCTCTTTTTATCTTCTAGTTGCATAGAACTTAAGTAAAAATCTTATCTATATATGTTTTGAATGTCCAATCTTCTAGTTCTATAAGATTTCATTACTTTTTCTCTTAATTATATTTGAATATTAACTTATATCTATTTCTCTTATGTTAAATTTATTGAACAAAATTTAGATTTTATGTTATGTATTTTTATATTATTATTTGTATTTTGAACTTATGTTTATGAGATTATTATTTTTAATATTACACATACTAAATGCTTTTTCTTAACAAATTGGAAGTTATCCGTAAGTATAATTAGTGAAGCAAAGAAAATTAAATAAATCCAACAATAGGAAAATTCTCCATAGCAAATTATAACAAATATAAAATGTGGTATATGTATATATTGAATCATGTTTTGAAACTAAACGAAAATACTAAAAAGCATTTTGAACCTCACTGAATGTGATTTTGAAATAAAAACACGTGTATCAGTATGTTTTCCTAAAGTTGTGCGAAGAATTAAAAAATTCACAGTTCAAAGTACCCATGCTTCATAAGCTATAAAGTACATGTACGAGACTACGCCAACGCGGTAAAATCTAACAAAAAAGTTCCTTATATTGGGTATGTTTGTGAGAAAGATATTTATTTTTTATTTGGAGTAATCCCAAATTTAGTTTAATGGTTTACTTTCTTAAGATCAAACCTATAATTCACATTTAATACCAAAAGGAAAGGTATAAACCAAAATCAAATGTCATCATATTAAAATATTGGGTATGTTTGTGAGAAAGATATTTATTTTTTATTTGGAGTAATCCCAAATTTAGTTTAATGGTTTACTTTCTTAAGATCAAACCTATAATTCACATTTAATACCAAAAGGAAAGGTATAAACCAAAATCAAATGTCATCATATTAAAATAACTTATAACACATAGCTTACTTTTAAAATTATGCAAAGCATAAAAATAAAAAATAAGTCCACCAAAATTAATTAACCTCTACATTAGAAGAAAATAATGCTTCGATTGACCTAGGGTACAACTTGAGTAGATCTAGGTACGTATGTCTAGGTATGTCAAAAATTAATAAGAAAAAATTTAGATACGTATTTCGTGTACTCGGTATATATATAGAACCACCGCACAAAGTACTAGTACCCAATAAGTACCCAGTACGGATACAACCTGTTTGTCAAAGTACCCATGCTTCATACGAGGTTGGCGTTCAGAAGATCCCTCCAAGATGGGGAAGTCAAATCGGTTGAGCCATTCTTTGGATTGCTCTCGAGCCACCCCATTCAAAACTAAGATGGCGGATTCCTTGGTCTGGAATGGCTCTTCGAATGGGGTCTTCTCATTGACATCGTTTTATCAAGGTATGAATGGGAAAAGGGAAGGTGTCTTTCCTTGGAAAGCTTTGTGGTGCACCAAGGCTCCTTCCAAGGTAGCTTTGTGGATCAGACAAAACAAGCCACCTTCTTAAAAGCGTCTATGCTTCTTAGGTGAATGTTTAATAGGTAGATGTAGAAACTTAACATTAGGGTTTTTTTTTTTTTTTTTTTTTTTTTTGTTCTAAAACAAAATGGTATTAGAAGCTAGACCAATAAGAAAGAAAGGATCTAATTAGTTGCGAAAACATAGACAAGAAAAACAAGGTATATCTTCCTTATGAAATGTTTCTATTGATGTTTGGGGAAAAACTTTACACAATTCACTCAAGCCCTAGTCAATATTAACTTATGTGCAAAATGAAGTTGTTGAAGGATCACTACAAAATATTGCACCACATTTGATAGGTGCATATCGCCAGAAAACTCGTACAAAATTTCTGAGTCTCTTAAGTGCAAAATGAATTTGATGAATCGTTGAAGCAATACTTAGCATTATTTATTTTATTTCTTTACTTTTAACCAAGATTGTTAAAATGGGGATCCTAGGTAGGATCGTTGGGAGGGACTTGTGGATTGGATCGTAGAATCGGATCATGGATCATAGAATCGGATCAAGGATCGTAAGAATCTATTTTTAATGTAAAATAAAATGATAAATTATCTATAATGATAATGTATGTTAAATAATTGTAAAATCACTAAAGAAAAATGATTAATTTGATATAATGCATATTTTATGTTATCATAAATTCGAAGAGATGCTTGTAGAAAGAATTTATAGTCAAATTTCTTATATAGATATACATATATACATACATATATAAGAAATAAAAAATAAGATTTTTTTTTGGTAGGATTAGGATCGTAGTTGAATCGGGATTGTAGTGCAATTCTAGATAATTTTATTACTAGGATCGTAATCACTTTAAGATCCTACTAAATTTACGATCCTAGTGCGATCCGGGTTGTTTAGCCCAACTAGAGTCTTGGGATCTTAAGATTCTACGATCGGATCGGGATTCTGATAACCATGCTCAAGCCCCTCCCTTTCTCCCTCGCCCCACTTTCGCGACCCCCATCCCCTTCCCTTAATCCTTTGTCACCCCTTTCCCTTTTCTTACCCCCCTCCTCTCTCTCTGTCTCACACACACACACACACACACACACACACACACACACACATCGATGACCTCTATAGCAACACAATCCTAACCTAAAACAATCGTACAAATCAAAGCAAAGGAAAGTAATTTTTTAAATAAAATGGCCGTGTAACTTACACAAAATCATATGCATATCATACATCTACGTATACATATATACATTTGGGTATCTATGTATTCATTTTCTTGATCAATTTGGGATTTCCACTTTGAATGGGAATCGGTGGGCCTGGGGTGTGGCGGAGGAGGGACGGAGGGGGAAGGACTATGAGTGGCAGGAAAGGGAGAGGTAAGGACTAGAGTTATGGTAGGAGGCAGTGTTGGTGTTGGATGGAGGTGGAGAATTTGGTGGCTGAAGGTGGGTGTAGGGAGACATGAATTTTAGTGTTCTTATGTAATTCCACTCAAGGGTATAATGGTATTAAAAAAATCGAAAAAATATTAGGTGTCCAAAGAACTTTTTGGGATGCATTTAGAGCTGCCTTAACTTAGGGTAACGAATATAAACATGTGTAAAGAGAAGGGCTTGAAGTTTTATTAAAAGCACATGACTAGTTAGTACCAAATGGATTGCGATACGGTAAATACCAGCTGACATTGCCTGGTATGTGCGAAATTTGTTGGAATCCACTGATAATAGCAGTAATGGTGTTGACCTGCCTTTGTACTATTTTGCCAAAGCAGTACATATCGACTGGTATCAGTTGGTATGGTATTGGGACAAAAAAAGCTGCTCATATTTAACAATTATTAAAATTACTAAAATACCCCGAACGGCTAAAACTTAATATACTAAAAAATTGATCGACAACATATCAAGTTAAAATAAACACAAATAAAACTCCAAAAATTATTCAAAAACTTGCTTCATGATCCCTTAAACATGCTTTATGTGAAATTTCATATTTGCCATTTTTACTTCCTTCCATGTTCTTCATTACAATCATGATGACAAAATCTCACTCTGATAGAGGTAAACTTCTGAAAGTCATTTCATACCTTCATAATTCTTATCCACACCCCCATATCTCAAGGACCCTAGATGCCCCAAATTTCTAAACAACCACTTTCTTCTAGATATTATTGACCTCAGAGGAGTATCTCTGCAACCATTTACCATGCAAGGCTTTTTTATTCAACTTCGGGTCTTTAATGGCTAATCCTCATCCTTCATACCACTTAATGAGAGGTCTTTTGTCAACTTTTCTAGTCTTCTTTCTCCCAAGATAAGGAGAATAAAGTTGGACATAAATAAGTGAGGAAGCTAGACAACTTATTTTTTTTATAGGAGCCATATTCCTTCCCTTGGATAAGTACTGTATTTTCCTTGACATCAACTTCTTCCTAAACTCCCCACTATCGGATCCCACAGCACTTTGGTTAGCCTAGGGGAAAGCGTTGGCAAGGTGAGATTTGAGCAAGAAGACAGATTTTTAAACTAATCATCAGATAGTGCTTTTCTGGTGTTATTCATTTAGCTCAGGTTCCTTTACTGATTCTTGCCCAGCTACTAGCAAGAGATAAAGAACAAAGAGCATTGGACCATCCTTTCAAAGAACACTCTGGTATTTCTCAGCTGAAAAAATAGGATGGCAGAAAGGTAATCAATCTATATGATGATAATGAAGAGCTAATAACACAGTTGCTACCTTCCGCATAGGCAATGGAGGGTTTGGGGACAGCCAAGAATGATTACAGAACGCCGTCATCAACAGATCAGGAGTGTTGTGGACTTGCAGTGATTGGTAAAACCAGAGTATAGGATAGAGTCAGTAACTGATACTGAGAAGTTTTTGACTAACTTGGTAACAATCGAATATTGCACACTCGAGAGTTGGAGTCCTTTGGTGAAGTTGGGGTTGAATGAAATCACCAACGATGCACGACTTGGTTATCAATCCATTGCAACCCATCTTAGCGGAACTTCTACACTTCTCCCATGTTCTTGGTGACACAGGTGCTCGTTTGTCTACTCTAGCTGGGGCACAAAAACCAACAAAGAAGCTCACTAAGCTAAAGAAATGTTTGAATAGCCATGGTGTGTTTCTTCAAGAATCATAAAGATTGTTGTAATTCCTAAACCTGAACCAGGGTACTACAAGGCCGAATGTGCAGAAGATTTAAAGCAATTTTTATAGTCTAGGGAGCTGATGAGCTCGTGCATGGAGTGAATATTAGCTATGATGCTGTGCTGAGATGTATTTGGATAAAAACATTGCCTAGTTTTTACATTAGTGTTCTTGGGGAGCTCAGCTTGTTCTTCTTCTATTGGAGGCTATGCAACTCTCAGAAGTCACTCCAAAGCATTCTGAATTCTTTCAAGGCACCATAAGAGACTCGGAATGTTGTGTGCAAAGGAATAGTGACCCAAGTGTATGACTGGCTCTAGGGTTGAGCAATGTTGCTAGTGCAGGTCCTCTATCGAACACTCAGCTGATGATTATAATAATGTCATTCGTGCTTTCACCAGACCGAAGGGATAAGGTGCCTTAGCTCAATATTAAGGGTTGTTATTTTCACTGCAATTTTTCATAATATTTGTGACTGAAATGTATAGTGCCTATTTTAATTGTAACTCAAAACTGCTATTATCCTTCTTCATTGTATGGATGAACTCCACTAGTTTTACCTTGTTTACTCACTTGCTCTACCAAGTAAATTGCGGAGCCAGGAGCCAGGATGATTTGTCTTGTCAGGGAGCAAAACCTCACATTGAGAACCAACCATATGTAAAATTAAACTACAAATAAAATTATGTTTACCAAATATTCACTGGGGCAAATTATATATATAAATATATAGAAATATAAATCAATACGTGTTGCCAATTGAGTGTCAGGTCTAGTAAGAATGTATAGGGACTTTTCTTGAATGCGAATGTATAGGCACTTGACCCAAGCGATAAACCTTTGGTTTCCTGTGAAGAAGGGGGTTGAGCCGGTACTGGAACCATTCTCAAGTTGGGAATACTGGGTTTCATAATACTGATTGTAATGATGAAACACTTATGACTGGAAATCTACTTATATTTATATTTAAGGGTTTAGGTTTTAGGGAAAAATTTAAATGTATTTCTCTTCCTAAACCTTATATATATATATATATATATTATTATTAAAAAAAAAAAACACATTTACTGGTTATTGTGGGAAAAAAGTTCAAAGTCCATAAAACACAGATTTAGTTTGTGCAAAAAACTAAGGTTGTGTTTGAATAATGGTTTTGGATTGGGTAAGAATTTAGACAAAAAGAAAAGGTGAGATAAATATGAATGAAATAGTTTTTATTTTTTATTTCTCTTTCTAACGTCTTATCTAAAATTAATGATCTGAGCAGTTTGGTGTAAAGGTAAAATTTTCTGTATATGAGCGGTTTTGTGTAAATGTAAAATTTTCTGTATATTGGCATCACTGCTTAGTTGGTTTAAAGGTTTAAATCTCATATTTGGAGTCTAGATGGATGGAGTGCAAATTTATTTACATATATGTGAATAGTACACAATATTTCATTGGTCAAATCAATGTGATGGTCTCACCAAAAGTATAAACTGGAATAATGAATAATGATATATACATCAATTGGTATATTAATTAGTGTATTAACAGATGACGTGAGATAATTTTAGACGTTTTAGGTCTTTGTAATTTGTATAATAGATGGAGTCAGTGTTGAAATAACGATATCATGACATATGTTACGCTAATTGGCATACCAATTAGTACGTGTAGTGCCACCGTTATTTATATTGTGTGAACAAATTCTCTCTCATATCTATACTTTTGTAACTACAGCACAAAATTGCTGTTGATGTGTAATAATGAAGAAGTGAATGGTGAGTTTGATGTAGATAACAAGAAGCGTAAAACTCATGTTATCCTCGATTTTGAACAAAAATTAAAAGTATTTTTTGAAACCAAGTAATAATAGAAAATTGAATTTAAAGAAAAATTATATTGGAATCCAAGTAAGTTTTAACATACTTATGGGTGTTTTAACAAATGTGTCATAACGTGATTGATATAAATTATTGTAAAAAAAAACAGCCGTGCTGGGGACCCCAGTTGGGGGTGACCCCCAGCACCCCCACTCCACGTGGGAGGTTGTGGACCAAGTAAAAATCAAAAAAAAAAAAAAAAAAAAAATTCAACCAATCACGTGCTGCCACATCAGCTGGGGGTCACTGGGGGTCTTCAAAATTGGTGGTGCAAATCATTTTTCAAAAAAAAAAGAGCTCAAGACATAATTTTTTTTAAAAAAAATTTATTTAACTGTAGGTCCTGGTCCTAATCTTTTAAGGCCATAAGGGAATGCACTTTCAAATAGCTATTTGTTTAATTATTTATGGCGTTAAAACTTGAACATATGATAACTTTATATTCAGTAGTTTGTTTTGGATGAATTTTTTTTATTGCATGTATTTTTTTTTTTTTTAGATCTATCCATCTAAAATTACCAATGCAAGTTTTTGAGCATTTATTTTTGAAAAAATGCCAGTTTCCAGCGGGTACCAAGTGATCGTCACATCAGTCTGTTTGATTTCTGGATTTTGAAGAGAAAAATTGTGGGTTTGTGAGTTATTGCTTGATTACAAGTTTCCAAACCCTCTGTTATGAATCAAAATAAATCAACTGTTGAATAACCATGTGACCATTACATTGGTATCAGAAATTTAACACAAATAGTGATTACAATGACCGATTTGAATAAGCAAAAAATTTGGACAGAAAAGAACAAAAAATATTAAGATGGATAAACAAAAATATTAGCATAGATAAATTTGATTTGGAGAGATAAGCACAAGAATGACAGGTCAAAAAACTACTAGAATTTCTGATTCATTTGGGTACAAAATTTGACTGGGAATTAAACAGAGTGCATTCAATATTATTTTAGTTTCAACAATCTACTTTTTTAAAATAGAAAGTCAGAAATAGCATAACCGGAAATCTTATAACTGAAGCATTTGCATGATTAATTGTTCAAATTATTTAAGTGCCCCGTATCACAGGGATGTTTTGATTTTGTAACTCACAACAGTAAACTTGAATCCAACTGAGGGCTCTTATCCACGAGCAAATTTAAAATAATTTAGACAATTTGGACAGATAGGTTAAAATAATTTAGACATCAGATAGATTAAAAATATTGGGACATAATTTGAGTAGATAAATTCAAATAATTTTGCTCACTTGGTTTTCATGTGGATATTTGATTGTCTTCCTTTCTAGTTTATTAAATTAAAATGGAGAACCATTATATTCTTTGTAATTATCACCTTACAACAATTACAAGATATCACAACAATCTGACTTGCAGGATGTATGCAAAGTAAAACATAGTAGTGATTTATTTCCGGTTTAGTTGATGTACCTTAATGGAGGCTAGTTAGTTTTTGGAAATTCAAAAAAAAAGTGTCTAGATTTATAATGAATATTTTTTTGGCATGATATTGAGAAAACCTAATTTGTTTGGCAAATATTTCCTCAGTCTCATTTTTTCCTAACTTCAAAATATTCTATGCAGTGCCATTATCGAAACATTACCTTCACAAAAATGATAAATGAAATTCTCCATGGTCTAAGAACCATATCTTTTTGTTTGCAACTAAAGACCAAAACCTGGGAGGTGAGATTTTTTTTTTTTTTTTTTCCTTCTTCTCTAGAACCCTAAGAGCCTATTATATATGTCTTTACACAAACGCTCTTCCCTCCACAATAGTCCGTGTCGAAAAATTTAGCCTCTAGTTAGGCGTTGAGATCAAGGGTTGTGCGAACATTTTGCCATAAAGATTTCAAACATATATACGAGGCTA
Source organism: Camellia sinensis (assembly GCF_055761805.1). NCBI lineage: Eukaryota > Viridiplantae > Streptophyta > Magnoliopsida > Ericales > Theaceae > Camellia > Camellia sinensis. The sequence continues at coordinate 106,578,107 of NC_138966.1, forward strand.
CAAACTTAAATGCCATAAAGATTTTAAATATATCTAATCATATGATCACTTACTAGCATAAATTGTGCAACCTTAGATGTTTGCCAACTTGCTTAATTTGCACCTTAGTCAGCCTGCTTAGAAAAGAGTCAGGAAAACTTTGCACACACAAGAAATTTCTACACAGAGAAACATTTTCTAGAGAGAAGCTCTTGGATTCACTTGGTTTAAACATTGATACTCCCTCTATACTTTCTTTGGATGATTGGCTAAATGAGGCCTTCCCTTTATATAGGAGGCTAGCCTTCTAAAATTATTCTAGAATGTACAATTAATGTAGTGTATGAAATTCTCTTGGAACCTTCCACCACCTTCTTATTAGAACTATCTATAATCTATTCTAAAGTGTTTAATATAAGTTCTAAAGTGATGTATTATATTCTTGCATTTTCTCAAACCTTCTGGGAGGTACCAGATTCTTTCGTTAGCCTCAAATATCTCAACTCTCCTCTGGTGGGAATGTCGTGTAGGCAACTTAGTGAGTGTGGTGATATGCTCCAAACAAATGATTAGCTACAGCCCTTTTTACTTATAGAAAATTTATTAATATAAATAAATTAGCGGATTGCAGCGTGTGTAATTGAAAAAAACATAATAGTATAAGAATAATTATAAAGAAATCAACTATAGAGATATTTTGGGAAAATCCAAAATATGAGACACAAACTTGCTAGTGTCTTCACTTTATATATTAAAATAAATAAATAGATAGATAAATTTGCTAGAGTCAGTTTATGAACTAATTACCAAAGCTTTGCTTGGACAACATTAAAAGTCGAGAAATATTATTTTGTCCCGCCAAATTTTCACGCATTTTTCAATCTGATCCTTAGACTTTGTATAATACGAATTTGCCCCCCAAACTTTCAAAATTTTGATCAATTTGGCTACTGCCGTCACATTTCATTTACAATCAAACAGAACTTGCTAACATAGCACCAAATTTTATTTACCCCCAAATTATATCTTAGAAAGCAATTAGCCTCCCAAATATAAAAAATTAAATATAAATATTTAATAAATGATTTTTTATCTCAATAATGAAAAAATTAATATTAAATTAATATATACTTTGCAATATATATATATATATATATACATATAAATCCTCATTTAGAATTATCTGGAAACTATAAAGTATGGATACTTCGACAAACATATCGTACTTGTATTGGGTACTTATCGATGTATGATATTTTTGCATATGTACTTTGTGGTACTTTAATCGAAATAATATTTTCTTCTACTTCAGAGATAAAATTCTTTTTACTAGACTCTTTTTTTTTTCATTTAAGATTTTATGCTTAGTATGATTTTAAAATTGAGTTATGGTTTGTAAGTTATTTAATATAATGACATTTAATTTTGGTTTATCTTATACCTGTACTGTTGGCAATAAATATCAATTGTATGTTGGATCTCGACAAATTAAACTATTAATCAATTTTTATATTACTCTAAATTAAAAATAAATATTTTTTTTACAAATGTATCAAGCCGTATTTGTACCCTACTTTTTTTGGATTTTATTGTATCGACGTGCTCGTATTGTACTAGTACCAGTACTCATACCCCTTCTTGTGCTTCATAAGTCTCAAATTATCTTGAGTTGGTCCTGGAGAAACTTATTGAGCTGAAAATTTATTGGCTACTCTATGTGTGTGCGCATGCGCAATTGTAACTAGTTTATTCCCCAAATTAATTTTAACAGAATTGATCGACTAATAGTAATTTCAAAATTGAGTGGGAAAAAAATTTTAAAATTCAATTATTGTCTAAAGAATACTCAACAAGACTAATGCTCAATTTTTTATTTAATTTTTTCATTTTTGAGATAAAAATTTATTAATTAAATATTATTATTATTATTTTTAATATTTGGAGGGCTAATAGATTTTTAAGGTATAATTTGGAGGGTAAAATAAAATTCATTCCAAATGAAATTTGGTGTCACGTCAATAAATTCTATATAATTGTAAACAGAATCTGATGGTAGGAGTCAAATTGATATTATATGAAATGTGGAGGTCAAATTGAAAAACGCTTAAAAGTGTGAGGGGCCAAATGATATTTCATCTTACAAGTCAACATGCCAGTTTCACCCAATCCCACCCTAACTGCAAGGTATTGGGTGTTATCGAGAGATAGGTAGGGTTGGATGTAGGTTGAGTTTCAGATAAAATTGTGAGCTACGGGCGTGCGGGTTACACTCAATCCGCCCGCATTATTAAATAAATAAAAATTCTCTAACCTCCTACATGGGTTATTCATTTTCTCAAACCTTTTTATCTCAACTTCATTATCTTTTCCCACTTATATGAAGTCTTTGTGCCTATAAGTACTAAAAAAACAATGTGCTATGCAAAGAAATGAAAACTTAAGACCAAATAATGTTTGTTTATATATATATATATATATGTATATTTAAGTACCTGTGGTTGTTCCACATAATAAATAAAATAAATAACTAAAAAAGAAAGAAAGAATACTTGAACAATTCTTAACGCTTATAAAAGTGTGTTCATCCTATCAATTTCCTTTAAGCAATAAGCAATGTATTAATTATTTGTAAATTTACAAATAAAAATTGCTTGAAAGTAAAGCGCAAGTTTGACTTGTTTAGTAATTGAACAAGTTTGAATGAGCTACAAATTATTGAGCTTCATGAATAGCTCGATTATTATTATTATTATTATTATTATTATTATTATTATTATTATTATTATTATTATTATTATTATTATTGTGGTTATAATAAAATGTCAATCCGCACAACCAAATGCACCCACTTGTACACCCAATTGACCCCTCACACAAATCGCAAACCGCATTGCGGGCGGTTGTAGGTCCAATTTTTTCAACCCGCATGGTTGCTATAGTGACTTGGGTTAAGACTCGACTCTTTTATATTCTTTGATTCGGGATCTGGTACTTATTGTTGTTGTTTATACTCCTTTTTGTCTTCTTGTTAATTGGGATTGGCTGTTTGGAGTTGTTAGATTTGGTTTTGAACAGATTGGGAGTTAGTGTTTTAAATGAATTTTGTCTTGTAGAGTTCACTCCAGCTGTCATTTCTTCGCTCGAGCAGTCTTTCCTTTCTCCCAGAATTTGTGTTTTCAAGTCTGAACTTCTAAGAGGGGGGCATTCTTCACTCGAGCGATTTGTTCAGTAGGATTGATGTTCTAGGAGTTTGGTTTATTCGCTCGAGCGATCTGTGCGTATAAAGGTACGGGGAAAAGAGGTTTTTTTTTTTTTTACATATTGATTTTTCTATCTCTAAAAGCTCTCTAGCCAAAATCTCTCTCTCTCTCTCTCTCTCTCTCTCTCTCTCTTTAAAATTTCACACAAATCTTCCCATACACCCTAATTCGCTAATCTCACCATCCTGGTGTTTTTGGGATAAAGTGTAGAGCTCGTAGAGGTAAACGTTTTAATCGGAGAAGTTCAAGCTTTGGTCTCCGTCAATTTTTTGGAAATTATTCATATTCTCTTCATACCTTGATATAGGGATTTCTTTAGCATCTTGTATGGTATTTAATCTTATTATGTGTTTCTTGAAAAGAGTAGTTTTTTGGGAGTTGTGAATTTGATTTAGGATTTGATTTGGGTTGATTTTAGGAGTATAAAAGAGGGATTTTCAAATGAGTTCATAAGAAATGCTGTGGGAATAATTGTATTGATGAATTGAGTTGAAATCTTGAAAATCTCTATTCTAAATGAATTTTTAAAGGAAACAGATATTTTGTTAGAAAATCTTAGAAATCATTGTTTTTGAATAAGGATATGAATGATGGGGATATGTTTGGACTCTTGTTGAGTTGGAAAGTGGAATGAAATATGTATTGTTATTCTTATATTGAAATTTCGAAGTTTCTTTCTGTTAGTTATAATTTATTTCTTGTATAAAGATATTTGTTTTGGGCTATTAGTGGATGATAGCTTTGATTATTGTAGAAATTGCATGAGGATTAGGTTAATTGAAACCAACTACTCATACATTTTGTATTGAATATCGTTTCATATTTATACATTGAAAATGTATCGTTTGAAAAAAAAAATTAGTGAATACCTTGGTGAGTCTGGTTAGGAAATGTGGTTGTGGTATTATCTATGTTGGCCTGCGTATCCTTGGTGAAAGTCTAGGAACCCGTGCAGTTAGGTGTTGATCCTTCCGATTAGTGCCGGTAAAATGGCTTTGATAGTGGTTGTATAGCCTATCGGCAGATACATACCTAGAGATTCCCAGTATTGTGTATCAACTACCCTGTTTTTTGATTTAAAAGTATCGGTTTATGAATTGATTTATAAACATGGCATTGTATCATTTTGAAAGAGGAAAATACAACATTTTGGTAAATGGCATTCATGTGCATTCACCATATGACTCTGTTAAGCATCATGCGGTGTATTAAAATAATCTCTACTGGGTTTTAGCTCACTCTATGTGGAAACCAACTTTCAGGTACTGATGGTATGCCTCCGCTAAGAACTTAGCTTGGGAGGATCTGTTTGTTTGCAGGATATGGAGACTGGGATTGGATATGATATTCAATGGGACCCACATATCCCATGTTTGCAAATTTTGTTTGAAAGGGATATAATATACCTTCGGATTGTATATCTCCCAAATTTGGATGATATACAATCCCAGCCCCCCCTGTTATATCATATCCCTTCGTCTGGGATATGAGTTCAAAAGTCCAATATACCCTCGTCTATCTTATATACACAGACTAGGGCTCAGAAAATATATGCAGCTCATATACATCCAGCAGAAGACAAAAAGGCTCTGGTTTACATCGTGTAGATCTGCGAAATTTTGTGACTGATTTCCGTTGGCAAGACTTCATTCCGGTGATTATCATCTTTTCCCTCTACCTTGCTTTCTTTTTTTTTTTTTGATTTTCTGGTTTTAGGTTTTGTTTGTATGATTTCTAACAAAAATCGATTGGAATAAACCCACTGCTTTTTTGGAACAAAAAATTGTAAAAAAGAGGGCCAGAAACTTGTGAAAGTTTCAATCTAAACTGATTTTTGGAACTTTGATTTCTAAACCCACTGATTTCTAAATTTATTTTTGGAACTTTGATTTCTAAACCCACTGAGATAACAGAAATTTTTTAAACTGATTTGTAAACCCATTGATTTGGAACTTTTCACAGTTTTTGGCTCTTTTTCGAATAAACCCACTGTTTTTTGGAACTTTTTGTTCAATCTAAAGAGGGCTTTGTTTGTTTTGTAATCAAATTCGAGGGCTTTGTTTGTTTTGTAAACCCACTGAGATAACAGAAGAGGGCTTTGTTTGTTTTGCTATCAAATTCGATTCAATTAGTAAAAACCTTGTCTCTGTTTCATTGTTTTATATGAACCAGATTTATATCTCTGTTTTATTTATTTATTTTTTTTTTGGGGCTTTGATTCAAGCAATAAAAATTTATTTGTTTTGTATGTAAAGCCTAGGAATTTGATTGAATCAAACTCTTGACATTAAAAAAAATAAAAATAAATAAATAATCTATGAAGAGTTTGATTTTTTTACATAATTAGATTTTTATATATTGGAAAAGATAGTTTAAAGATAATCTGATTTTATATCCAGATTTTATATAATGAAGTTCTGTTCTGAAGGCAGTTGAGAATTTAGGTGACACTGATGAAGGCAAAGAAGTTCACAAGTGTGTCTCCGAATTGGGTATGGAGTCTAATGTTCTTGTTGGAACTGCCCTCATTGATATGTACTCAAAATGTGGGGCTTTATCTGATGCAACATCTGTTTTCGATATGAACTTTACCAATTGCGAAGTGAACATGCCATGGAATGAAATGATTTCAGGCTATTCACGATGTGGGTGTAGTCAAGAAGCTTTGGAATTGTATGTTAAAATGTGTGAAAACAATGTAAAATCTGATGTTTACACTTATTGTAGCGTGTTTAATACAATTGAAGATTTAAAATGTTTAAAGTTTGGGAGGGAAGTTCATGGGAAGATTTTGAAGTCAGGGAATGATTTAGTTTACATAATTAGTTTATATCCAGATTATAAAAATAAATAGTTTATATCCATATCATAAAAATAAATAAAGTTAGTTTACATAATCAGATTTTATTATATCCAGTGAATTGGGAAAGTTAGTTTACATAATAAGTTTACATAATAAATAATCTGATTTTATATATTGGGAAAGTTAGTTTACATAATAAGTTAGTTTACCCACTGATTTTTGATTGAATCAGATTTTATTTTACATAATCTGAATTGTTTACATGGGGCTATTGTGAATAATAGTTAGCATTGATTTAGTTATCTATTTGATTGCTTTAGTTATTTAATTTACAATATGCACTATTTCTTTTCATAGATGGCAAGTAATAAAGGATTTGATGGTAGGAGGGACCTCATTGAGGCCTATGCTGCCTTGCAACATATGGTATCATCCATGAATTATACTTGTGGAGTTTATATAGTCGTTTTGCATGCTGCACTAGAAAGATTTGAGGCTACGAGGAAAATAAGTAGAAATCCTAATCCTTTCAAACAACAACTTGACCACCTAAATAGGTTGGTCAGAGATAATGACATAGATTGCCATGAACAACTACGAATGAATAGGCATACCTTTCTGCGGTTGTGTGGGCTTATCAGAACAAAGGGTGTGTCAGATTCAAAATATGTTGTATTAGAGGAAAAGGTTGCTATGTTCTTGACTGTGCTTGGGCACCACCATAAAAATCGAAATGTCAAATTCAATTTTATGAGGTCTGGTCAAACAGTTAGTAAGTATTTCAATGATGTCCTTAAGGCTGTGCTTCGACTGCAAGGTGTCTTACTAAAGACACCTGAACCAATAACTGCTGGGTGCACAGATGATAGGTGGAGGTGGTTTCAGGTAAATGCTAGTTTTAGTAATTCTTCATGTTTGATAAAAGTTATAATATTCATAATTACAATTTAATAAGTAATAATTTATTTTTGGTAATTTTTGGTAGAATTGTCTTGGTGCACTTGATGACACCTATGTTAGAGTGCTAGCTCCTGCAGTAGATAAAGCAAGGTATAGATCAAGAAAGGGTGAAATTGCGACTAATGTCTTGGGTGTTTGCTCCCATGACATGCAGTTCATATATGTCTTACCTGGATGGGAAGGTTCCGCTTCAGATTCTAGAGTACTTAGAGATGCCATAAGTAGACCAAATGGGTTGAGAGTGCCAACGGGTACAGCTGCATTTCACAATATCTTTACTATGTATAACCTTTGGACTTGTACTTAAATTATGTGATTATGTAATTATATAATCCTACATTATTACAGGTTCCTACTATCTAGTTGATGCGGGCTATACTAATGGGGAGGGCTTTTTAGCACCTTATAGAGGACAACGTTACCACTTGTCCACTTGGAGGGAAGGGGGTGCCCCAACTAATGCAGAGGAGTTCTTCAATATGAAGCACTCCACGGCTCGTAACATAATAGAGAGATGTTTTGGTCTTCTGAAGCTTAGATGGGCAATATTGAGAACATATTCCTATTTTCCAATCAAGACCCAATGTCGAATTATCACAGCTTGTTGTCTTCTACACAATCTCATCAAACGTGAGATGCCTATGGATCCATTGGAGGTAGACTTAGATGACACATTGCCAAATAATCAAGAAACAGGGAACGAGTACATTGACACAATTGAGGGATATGACCAATGGAGTAATTGGAGGGACACTCTAGCTAACCAAATGTATAATGAGTGGTTAGCTAATAGGATGTAAAATTAAGTACTATTTTCATTGGATGTAATGTTTTTTAATACTTATGTTGTGTAGTGAGTTGGAGACTTGTAACTTAATAGGATGATGTAGACATGTAACTTATTTTATGTTTTAGTTATTTGTTGAAGACATAACTTAATAGGAGTGTTTGTTTGGTTGTCTTAATAAAATTATTGTTCTGTTAAAAATGGTTGCATGTTAGGTATGGATGACACAACTGCTACTAGTGGATGTCGAAAAAAGGGTAAGGGAAAGGGAACTGCTTCCTCATCAAGAGGTCGTAGAGTGTGGACTCCGAAAGAGTGTGATGTGTTGATCCGAGCCATGAGGGATCTGTTCAGTGAAAAATGGAAAGCTGACAATGGTCAGTTTAGGTGTGGATTTTACTCTGAATTGGAGAAGCTTATCATATTGGCTTTTCCTGGAACTGATCTTCGTGCATCCCCTCATATCGAGTCAAAGATCAAATTTTGGAGAAGACAATACAATTTGCTTACTGACATGCTTCGGTTGAGTGGCTTTGGGTGGGATGACTCTGAGAAGATGATTTTGGTCGACAGTGACGAAGTTTGGCAAAACTATGTCAAGGTAAAAAACTTACCTTAACCATTTTGCATTATTTAACCATTTTGTATTATTTATTAACTAGAAATATAAATTTCAAAAAAATATTGTTTTGTAGAGGGAGCCAGATGCCAAGGGCATGAGAAATGTACCTTTTATTTACTACGAGGACTGGGTAATTCTCTTTGGCAAGGATAGAGCCACTGGAGTCTTGGCTGAAGGACCTGCTGACATGGTTGATGCCTTAGAAAAAGAGGACCAAACTACTGAGGAGTGTTACACTCCAATTGTTGATCTGCCTGATTGTTCCTTATCAGCATTTGGGACTCCATGCAACCAAGGTGGCTCAGGCACAACTTCTAAGAAAAGAGCTAGGGAAGCTGAAGGTATTGCAAAGGGTCTTGTTGATATGGCTGTTGAGTTTGGTTCCTTCTTCAAGAAAACCAACAGTACCATGGAAGAAATTGCTCATAGGATTGGGTATGCCCAAGACTTGTCTCAAGCTAGGAAGCTGGTTAATGGGGAACTAGCCAAGTTGCGACTGAACACAAATGACAGGTTAAGAGCAGCTACCCTTATTGTGAAGGATGCTGAAAGGGTTGATTTGTTCTTTAGCTTGCCTGAAGAAGAAAAAATGGAATGGGTATGTTTGTTGTTGGCCGGGTGTGTTTAAGTGTGTTTGCTGTAGGCTAATGACATATATCTATCTATATATTATAATATTAGTATTGCTATTCCTCCTCAGGCACATGTGTAGTGCCTATTTTGCATAGTTATTAGGAGGATTAGAAATATTTTGACAGACTAACTGGTTTACATCCCCTAGAAATGGCTTTTGTACCTAGTTTCAATCTAATTGTTGGGGTTGTAAGTAAGCTGAAGTATGCTTAATATTAGTATTGCTTTATTTTGTTGGAATGATGCTTAATATATTAAGTTGAAGGTTATCTATTGTAAAAAAATGTTATCATTTACTTAGAATGAATGAAGGTTATTTTTAATTATAATGGCTTGGATTATTTTATAAGAATAATGATGTGTGATGAATGAATGAATAAAGATGTTATTTTTTTTCATTCAATGATTATTTTGTAAGATAAATTTTTTTAGAATGAATATTAGTTTTTTTTGGGGGGGTAAAATTATTGAATTTAATATAATATAAAAATTTTTATCAGTGGACATTAGTTTAATATAATTTTTTTTTTTGTTTTGAAAAATTATTGAATTTAATACGAATATTTAATTTGTTCAAATAAAAAATAATATGAATTTTTAATTTGTTGATTTACATTAGTTTTTCCTAATTTGAACAATTTGGTTTTGATGGACATAAGGGCAATATGGGTATTTAAAATATATTATGAGGGTAATTTTAGAAATTACTTTTTTATATCCCACAATATATTTTATAAAACAAACATGGATAACATATATCCGGTCTTATATACCAAGTCAACAAACATGATTTGGGGGATATACTATCCAATACATATATCCTATTCATTACATATCCTGACTATATCCCACATCATATTATATCCTCTATTTTATATCCGGTGAAACAAACGGAGCCTTAGAGTTGAAAGCTCATTTATTTGTGTTGTAAATATCTTTTGTACAAACCCCGACTTTTTATTTGTATTGGGCTTAACCCACTTTTATTATAACCAAGTATCGTCTTAGAAATATATAACCCTTTGGACAAGAACTTCTCCTTTCTTCTTTGTCCTATGTATATCCATCACATGCTATATATTCATAGCTTCGGGTCAATGAATGTGTTAATGCATGTGATGTCACCTTTGTACTACATTAAAAGAATTAATGAAAGAGAATGTTTTGCTAATATTGTCTTAATGAATGGGTTATGAGGTTATCTATAATTATAATTATAATTTTGGGGTGTTACAGTTGCGGGTTGTTAATCATATTGTTTAATTTTGATGATGTCTAAAAGATTATTTGAAAAATTCAGATTTTTTTTATACATACTCTATATTATTTGACACAAAATATAATCTGTTTAAAATATAGGTTGTATGATATATTTGTTAAAAATATTATTTAAATGGAAATTTTTTGAAAATATCACTATTCACTTTTTGACAAATTTAAAATTGATTAGTTGTATTATTTTGACAAAATTGATTGATTGGTTGACTGGTCACTATTCACTTTTTGACAAAATTAAAATTGATTAAATTTTTTTTTTACAAATGTGATATTAATGAATTATTCCTTTTTGATATACTCACATGGGAAGTTTGGTTATTTTTATTTTATTTAAGTGTATTTATAATCTCTTCAATAATTACAAAACTTTTAAGAGGGGTATATATATTATCTGATATGTATATATATATATATATATGAGTGTGAATTGAATTTTATACTCAAAATTATGATGACTTGCCTGCAAAAGTGAACAAAGAAAATGTGTAATGTTTGACAAAGAAAAAAGTGGACAAAGAAAAGGTGTAAAAGTTGGACAAAGGAAAAGTGGACTAAGAAAAAAAAAAGATATGCTGTCGAGAAGCATCTTGTCTTCCAACAAGTATATTTTTTGGTATAAATAAAAGTGTTGTGTATGGAGAAAAATCAAGAACTTGAAGAGAAAAAATTCTGTGTGCTTCAAAATTTTGAGTATTATATTTTGCTCTTTCACTTTCAGATCTGAGTGTAACCTTTGTTCTTACACTTTCATATCTACTATTTGTGAGAAAATTATTGTAAAAGAGGGTTTAAGTACCACTTATTTTTTCATTATTTTTGTGAGAGATTTTTGTAAGGGTGAGGCATTTATTGTTGAGTGAGGCTCAATCGATAAGAGTAAATCTTGTGCAAAATTCACAAGCTTGGTGAAAACTTGGTGGTTTATTAATTTATTTTGATAGTAAAGAAATTCTCAAGGAGGTTCCTTGAGGAGTGGACGTAGGCCTGACGAGTCAAACCACTATAAATCTCAGTGTTTGATTTTCTCTCCCTATCTCTCTTATTTTACATTTTGATAATTATTATTCTATTTTTTATTGGAGAATTGACCCATAAATCCTAAAATGTGAAATTGTAATCTAATCAGTCCCATATTTAATTTCGTACAGCCAAAGGTCCCATTCTTTGGTGGTTGACAATTTTGCCCATTTATGTATTATATTTGTTTTATGATATTATGTTTGAATGATGTATGTGTACGTAACGTTTGAAAAAAGCGTACTATAGAGGTTTATGGGTTTAATAGTGTATGTTGGGTGATTCACATTTTGATGACTCACATCTTGTTGGCCCACATCATTTTGCAAACCCACATTTTGATGGACCACATTATTTTGCAAACCCACATTTTGATGGACTATATCAGTTTTCAATACCAGCCTCTGAAGCCCCACATTCTGACCATTTTGTGAAGTGCCAACACCTCAAATTTGAATTGTGATCCCCCACAACCTAGGAATTCGGTGGCTAACATGATGTGGTGAGACTGGTCTAGGGTTTTCCAATGAAATTGTTGCACTGTTATGACGCTGCTGTTTTGGGCATAGATATGTCAGATTGGAGTTTCCAAATCAGCAGTGCATTTTGTTTATGTTTTCCGCAAACACGTATCAAAGACATCGATTTTTTTGTGGGGTGTAACCATCGCAACGTTATACATGTGTTTACACACCGCCGACATCGCGAACAACATGTCAACGTTTACTCCCCCAAACTAAATCCATTAACATAACGAATAAATAACCAACAACATTACCGTTGCCGCAATCCAAGAACACAACACCATGGCCTTCAACGTTGAAGCAGATAGCTAACTACACCACTACACAACGCGCACGCCTTAACCCCCCCTCCCACGCAGCATTCAAATACTAATGACCCTCATCATCCCTAAAAATCTAGCCATATATGATCTTCCCATATAGTGCACACCGAGATCAACGTAATCAAGAGAATTCAAACACCCTTCCAAAAAACGTTTCCAGCCACAAAAAAAGAAAAAAAGAAAAAGAAAGGGTACATTAGTCACAAAATCCATTCTATAACCATATAGTGGGACCCTTCGGGTCACGTTACCAAAAAATCAGGACTTTGATGTGTATTAATATAAAAAGAGGATCTGTTAGACTAAAACTCTCCCAAATGGGAGTTTCCAATAATTTCTCCTTTTTTATTTGTTAAATTTCTGAATATTGTGTTTATAAATTTTAATATTGTAAATTTTTTTTAAATAACCCAATTCACCGCCCCTCTCTTGGGTTGCCTACCTAGGACAACAATTGGTATCAGAGCCTAGACTCTAGTCTGTGTGACTTAACCGCCTTAGAGTAGATCATGGCAACCACTAGTTATTTCTTACCTGAGGGACAAGCATCCAATAGGCCACCACTATTTAGCGGCACAAATTTTAGCTATTGGAAAACTAGGATGACCATACATGTTCAATCTAATGATTATGAATGTTGAAAAATTATTTGCAATGGTTCAAAAATTCCTACCAAAACCGTAGATGGACTTAGGGTTCCCAAACCTGAAGATGAGTGGAATGAATCAGATACTAGAATGACCCAAATTAATGTCAAAGCCACAAACACGTTGTACTGTGCCTTAGATGCCAACGAGTTCAACAGAATTTCCACATGTAAAACCGCAAAAGAAATTTGGGATAAACTTATAGTGACTCATGAGGGAACCGAACAAGTTAAAGAATCTAGAATCAGTTTGCTGGTCTATAATTATGAACTCTTTAAAATGAAGCCTGATGAAACTATTCTTCAAATGTTTACTCGCTTTACTGATATTGTTAATGGTTTAACTTCTTTTGGCAAAATATATACTAATGCTGAAATTGTAAGAAAAGTGCTTAGGTCATTGCCAAAAAGTTGGGAGACAAAAGTCATTGCCATCGAAGCCAAGGATTTATCAAAGCTAAGTCTAGATAAATTAATGGGATCTCTCTTAACTCATGAGCTCATAATGCAAAAAGAAAAAGAAGAGGAGGACAACAACAACAAGAAAGGAATAGCCTTCACATCCACCTCCAAACATCAAGAGGATGAGGAAGATGATTCGTATGATGATGAGGAAATAACATTCATCACTAGGAAGTTCAAAAGGTTTGTGAAAAAGAAACAAGGTGTGCGAAAATTTTTCAGAAAAGATTTCAATAATAGGGATTTTCAAAAGGGAGAAAATCACAAAAAATTTAAAGTTACTTGCTACGAATGTAACAAACATGGACACTATAAATCAGAATGTTCGGAACTTAAGAAACAATTTAAGAAGGACAAGAAGAAAGCCATGATTGCCGCATAGGGAGAAGATAGTGATGAAAGCGACTCAGAAATCGAAATTTGCAAAAAAGAGGTTACTAACCTATGCTTAATGGTAGTTAGAAACGAAGATGAGGTAAATGAAAAATCTTTTACATTTAATTAATTACAATCAGCTTTTGATGAATTATATGCTGAATTTATAAAGCATAGTTTGAAAAGTAACTGTCAAAAGAAAATGAATCCTTTATTTCCAAAATAAATGATTTAGAAAATGAAACCATGAAAATGGAAAAGGAAAATAATATTTTAACTCAAAAAGAGTCTTCAATTTCTGAAAAAACATTAGTTGCATTGCAAGGAGAAAATAAGTCTTTAAAAAAGGAGCAAATTGTTTTGAAAGAAAATATCGAAGACTTAAAAAATACTCTTTCCAAATTCACTCAAGGTAGAGAGACTTTAGATAAAATTCTTAAAAATCAAAATTGTACTTTTGGTAGAGCCGGAATTGGATATAAACCTTTTTTAAAAGTAAAAACTGTCAAAAATGGTTTTGTGCATGCATCTTCTAATCGCTCTCATCTCACATGTCATTTTTGTGGTACAAAAGGTTATATTTCACCTTCATGTCCTGTTAAAAGAAATCATTTTGCTAAAATAAAAAAAAAATGTGGGTCCCTAAGGACATTTCAAGAGTGTCAAATTCTAACTTTTATGGACCCAATAAAATATGAGTACCAATAGAAAAATCAAATTTTTGTAGGTATGTTTCAAGACAAAATCTAGTAACTATAGATCGTATCTCGACAGTGCATGTTCGAGGCACATGACCGGAAATAAATCTATGTTCACCAAACTTCAACCAAAGGATGGAGGATATGTGACTTTCGGCAACAATAGCAAGGGTAAAATCATAGGTGTAGGTAGTATCGGTAAAGATCATTCTCCTATTATTGAAAATGTTTTACTTGTTGAAGGTTTAAAACGTAACTTGCTTAGTATTAGTCAATCATGTGATAAAGGATATAGAGTTATTTTTTAGAAAACTCATTGAATTATTGAAAACACCCTAAAAAACAAAACTTTATTTGTAGTTGATAGACATGAGAATGTATATGTGTTTGATTTACATGATTTGTCTTCTCATTTTAACATTAAATGTTTATCTGCTATAAATGATAATGGTTGGATTTGGCATAGAAGATTAGAACATGGTCATTTTGATTTAATTTTCAAACTTTCAAAAAATGAGTAAGTCATTGGCTTATCAAAAATTGTTTTAAAATAGACAAACTTTGTGATGCATGTCAATTTGGAAAACAAACTAGAATTTCTTTTAAATCCAAAAATATCATTTCAACTGCTAAACCACTTCAACTCTTGCATATTGATTTATTCGGACCATCTAGAACATTAAGTTTAGGAGAAAAATCAATGCACTTATTTGTATTGATGATTATACTAGATATACATGGGTATTATTTTTAACACACAAAAATGAAGCTTTTTATAATTTCTCAAGACTTTTAAAAGAATTCAAAATGAAAAAAATCTTAATATTTGTAATATTAGAAGTGATCATGATAGAGAATTTGAAAATGATGATTTTGTTATGTTTTGTGATAAGTTTGGAATTAATCATAACTTTTCTGCCCCTAGAACTCCTCAACGAAATGGTGTAGTTGAAAGAAAAAAATAAAACTCTTGAAGAAATGGTCCGTACTATGCTTTGTGAAAATAATTTGCCTAAATATTTCGGGGCGGAAACTGTTAACACTGCATGTTATGTTGTAAACCGAGTTATGATTAGATGTATTCTTCAGAAAACCCCTTATGAAATTTGGAAAGGTAGAAAACCTAATATTAGTCACTTGCGTGCATTTGGTTGTAAATGCTTTGCATTGAATAACAATAAAGATAACTTAAGAAAATTTAATGCTAAATCGGATGAAGTTATAGTTTTTGGGTATTCAATTTCCAGTAAAGCCTATAAAGTATTCAATAAAAGAACTCTACTTGTTGAAGAATTTGTGCATGTTGTTTTTGATGAATCTAACAACATTATTTTCAAGAATCTTGTAAGTAATGACATTGTAGAAAAACAACCAAGCATGGAGAACATTTATATAAAAGAAAATAAAGAAAATCCATTACGCGAACATGAAAAAGAAATGACAATGAAAAAATTTCAAGAAATATATGCTCTTCTAGAAAACGACTCAAATTTACCAAAAGAATAGAAGTATGCTCATGGCTACCCCAAAGACCTCATCATAGGTGATGCGGCGGAAGGTATAAAAACTCGTTCCTTTATTAGAAATGTTTGTGGTAACTTAGCGTTCGTTTCACAAATTGAACCAAAATCGTTTTTAGAAGCTGAAAATGATGAAAACTGAATTTTAGCAATGCAAGAAGAATTAAATCAATTTAAAAGGAATGAAGTTTGGTTTTTAACTCCTCGACCTAAGGATCATCCCGTTATTGGTACAAAATGGGTTTTTCGAAATAAAATGGATGAATCCGAAGTTGTTACTAGAAATAAAGCTAGATTAGTAGCTCAAGGTTATAATCAAGAAGAGGGCATTGATTTTGATGAAACTTTTGCACTAGTTGCTAGACTTGAAGCTATTAGAATGTTACTTGCTTTTGCATGTTTTAAAGATTTTAAATTATATCAAATGGATGTTAAAAGTGCTTTTTTAAATGGGTACATTTCGGAGGAAGTTTATATTGAACATGTTTTTAAACTTTTAAAAGCCTTATATGGCTTAAAACAAGCTCCTAGAGCTTGATATGAAAGATTGAGTAATTTTCTACTTAACAAAGGTTTTTGTAGAGGAAAAATTGATACAACACTTTTTATAAAAATAAAAAAGGAAGATATACTAATTGTTCAAATTTATGTTGATAATATCATTTTTTGTGCTACTAATGAAAATTTGTATAAAGAGTTTGCTAAAGATATGCAGGGTGAAATTGAAATGAGTATGATGGGGGAATTAAATTACTTCCTTAGTCTACAAATTAAACAAAGTAATAATGGGATTCATTTAAATCAAACGAAATATATCAAGGATCTACTCAAAAGGTTTGAAATGGAATCATCAAAGCCAGCAGCAACTCCAATAAGCACATCAATAAAAATCGACAAAGATGAGCAAGGTAAAACTGTAGATGAAAAGAAATATCCAGGCATGATTGGTTCTCTACTCTATCTTACTGCAAGTAGACTCGATATAATGTTTAGTGTTTGTATGTACGCACGTTTTCAATCCGCACCGAAATAGTTACACATCAACGCAATCAAACGTATTTTCAAATATCTTGTTGGCATTCCAAATTTGGGATTATGGTATCCTAAGGGAACCACCATTGAACTTTTTGGTTACTCAGATGCCGACTTTACGGGATATAGACTTGACCGAAAAAGCACTAGTGGCACTTGTCATTTTCTTGGACACTCACTCACTTCTTGGTTTTGCAAAAAACAAAACTCAGTGGCTCTGTTAACTGCTGAAGTAGAATACATTGTCGCCGCTAGGTGTTATGCACAATTGCTTTGGATGAAACAACAACTTCAAGATTTTAGACTTCACTATGATCATATTCCTATAAAATGTGACAATACAAGTGCCATTAACCTTTCAAAAAATCCTATTCAGCACTCACGCACTAAACACATTGAAATAAGGCATCATTTTCTAAGAGATCATGTACTCAAAGGTGATATTGAACTCGAATTTGTGCTTACAAATTGTCAATTAGCTGACATATTTACCGAGCCTCTAAATGAAGAACAATTTTATTATATTAGAACTGAGCTTGGTATCATGAATACTCCAATATAATGTTTATATTAAATTTTTTTTGTAAATAATTAAATAAAATAACTATAGTAATAATAATTATCATTATAAATAATAATAAAAAAAATTATATACATATATATATATATATTCTCTCTCTCTCACCTCCTCTCTCCCTTACTCTCTATTTTCTCTCTCTTGCTCTCTCGCTCTCACTTTCTTCCTCTCATCCTCAGCCGATACCATCCTCATCCTCACCATCGTCTATAACCAGCTCCACCATCCACAACATCATCCATCACTTTCGTCACTACCATCATTCACCCAAATCCCTCACCAATCTATCGAGATCCATCACTACTCTACCCAAAATTTGCATCACCATCATTACCGATTCATCAAGTTTCATCACCGATCCATCAAGATCTGTGACTAATCCATCAAGATCTATTGTCGATCTACAAAAATTTGTCACTGATCTACACGATTTTCTCCTTTTGCACTATGTTATATTTTTTTACTTGTTGTATGTGCTCCAAACTCTCTTAGATTTAATAATGATTGCTTCTACCTTGTCTGAAGAAATTGTTTTTATTTTTATTTTCTCCTTTTATGCTAGTGCACTTGGTGTAGTTGTTTATGGCCAAATCTTAATAGCCCTTGGTATTATAGATTGGTAATTTATTTCTTCATAATTTATATAATTTTTAGTGCATTAATTTAGGAGGAGACTCATATATTTTGATATTAACAATTATTATAAAAAAATAAAAAAATAAAAAAAAATTAATAAATAAATAAAAAGGACGTGTGTATATTCTGTGTATAATTTTAGAGGGAGTATATATATTTCCTTATTTGCACCACTTATCTGCACCACCAAATTTTTTTTTTGCAAAGACAAAATTTATATAAATAAAAAAAAAGGAAAAAAAAGAGAGAGGAGAAATACTTGCAATTTTATTTCAGAAAGAGAAAATATTACTCGATTACATGTAAGTTTTCAAAAGGCTTCACAGATTTTTTCCGTTTCACTTCTCTCAACAATTTTTCATGAGCCTCTTGTACATGCCTCTCTCTATTTTCGCCTTCTGTGAGTCTTGGCATTATAACCGTTGCACAATATTGCACCGTATTCTCCAACTGTGCATTTTTCCTTTTTAGCTCATTCTTCTTCTTACACATATTAACCAGTTGTTATTTTAACAAGCACACCTCATCTCTCCATTGCTGATACTCTTGCTTGTAATCGTTGCGCCATATTGAAAACTACAGTCATTGCTTGTGAACTAAGAGCCAGAGTGTTATTAATAGCATCGATATCATTTCGATTACCAATAATACTAGGACCCTCATTTACAGGAATAGCATGTGCCTGCACCACTGGTACCCTCTTGTGGCGACATATTTTTTGGATAGCAACACATGGCCAAGGTGGCACCGAAGTGCCAGCCGAGGTGCCACGTGTCCTTGACTTGATGTCGAGGTAATTTCGGCTAGGCCGAGGTTATCTGCGGAGATACCGAAATCCAAGATGAGCGGATAAGTTACAAGAGTCCTAGAATGAGGGAGGACTTCATCCTGGGTAAGGATAAAGCTCTTAGGGAGTTTATCTTTATCTATTTAAGAGTCCTGGATAGGCATTGAGCCAGAGTCCATTGAAGTTAGGCTTCTATAGGGATCAAGTCAATGTTGGATATAAAAGTAAGGCACTCTCGTGGGTCTAAGGTACGCTTTTTGTATTCTGAATAGTGAGTTAAGCACTTTTGCTATCTTGGAGAGATAACTGACTTGATCGTCGGAGTGCCCCCGGGTGGACGAACCACCGCCAGAGTCTTTATGTTTCTGTAATAGGTCGTTTGGGCACAATCTATTCTGCCAGTGTTCTCCAGCTGAGTACCTGTTTGGCAGTGTGGTCAGAAAATAGCACACACAATTTGGCGCCGTCTGTGGGAAAGAAAGAATAACAGATAGCCAACGACGGATAGAAAGAAAAGGTTAGGGACGACATCCCTACTGGGAGTGGTAAGCACATTGACCCTAATGTGGAGGAGGATAACTGCAACGAAGAAACTCGGGATCAGAATCTCGGAGAGAAAGACGTCGGTAAGGAGGGTGATATACCAAAGAAGTCAGACAGGGGCGGGTATTATAACGAGGACGACCTTCAGGTATGGAAGGATAGATGCCTACAGAGAGACGGCGAGATGAAGGGACGGGAGAACAAATTGGTGGACCTGTAGTCGGTTGTCAATTTGATGATGCAGAACAACGTCATACAGCCACCGTTCCCGTTACAAGACACATCGATTCTAAAGGCCAACAACAATGCCCAGAATGGAGGACAGAAAACAGTCTCTACAGTCCCCCAGCACACCAGGACCAAGGAACACTCTCACCGGCCTTCAAGAGAGGTCGGGCGAGGAGAGTCGAGAAGGGGAGATTCTCGGAGGACACATCGTACCAAGGAAGCTAGCCCCAAAGAACATCGGCATGTTCAAGGCAAGGAACTGTGTTTCGACACAATTAATGGAGAAAGGTCTAAGAGGACTCATAACGACACGGGGAGTAGCACACCGAAAAGGCTGAAATCCGTTGATAACCGAGCCTCTGGATGGACCAAGGAGGATCTGAGGGATTACCTCCAGAGGAAGCGACAAGATGCCGAGATAACCTCTCCGGTCAAGCCAAGAACGCCGTTCTCGGTGGAGTTGGACAAATTTGAGGCCCCAAAAAGGTTTCACATGCCGAGGTTCCAGATATACGATGGTAAGTCAGACTCTAACTTTCACGTCGGCTTATACCTAAACTCAACAGCACTGTACACCGGGAACGAGCCATTGCTTTGTAAAGTGTTTCCCTCATCCTTTGGGAAAATTGCATCAAATTGGTTTCACAAGTTGCCGAAAGGAACTGTGAAAAGTTGGGAAGGCCTGGCCGAGATGTTTGTGGCCAGGTTTGTGACAAACAAACTACAGTCATTGAGGGTAGACGCCTTGATGGCTCTGAGAATTGGCGAGGATAAAAGCCTTAGGGCCTATGCCAAAAGGTATTATGAGGTGTTCAACCGGATACCAGGATGTAACCAAGAGGTGGCGGTCGTGTCTTTTAAGAACGGCCTGAAAGATGATTGCCTGCTTCGAAAATCACTGGCAAAGACATTACCAAAAAGTATGCCAAGGTCGAAGAGGACACGCCGGGGACAAAGGCGTCGAAACAAAAGAAGAAAAACGGCTCGTCGAAGCGAGACCAAGGTAATGGTGGATACAATAAACTAGAAACAGGACTAAGGGCTACACAGACAGTCACAACCGTATTCTGAATTCCGGTCTACAAAGTCCTGGAAAGAATTCGGAGCTAGCCCTATTACAGAGCACCAGAAAAGCTTGCTGGTGAATTTATGGGAAGAAGTTTGGGGAAATATTGTGCCTACCACAATGAGAATGGGCATCTAATTCAAGGGTGCAGAGCCCTAAAGGCACATCTGGAAGACCTGGTAAGACAGGGTCATTTAAGAGACCTGCTAGATGAGACCAGGACAAGGAAAGAGCAAGCAAGATTGCCTCAGGCACCAGCAACACCACCCCCGCCAGCACCACAATCATAGACAGGCAGACCTCGAGTGATCAATGTGATTCACTTGAAGGTGAATGAGAACGAAATACGGGGGGAAACTCAGAAGGTAAAACACCTCCAACATGTGTATCAGGTCTGACATAAGAGACCTAGGGCAAACGAGTGCCAGGAACCAGTGGTATCCTTTACTGAAGACGATCTAGAGATAATGCAGCATCCACACAACGATGCCTTGGTGATATCCCTCCAGATTGGAGAGTGCCAAGTAAAGTGAATTTTAATCGACCAGTGTAGCTCTTATGACATCATGTATATCAGGTGTTACAAGGAGCTTGGCCTTCACCAAGATGATCTGGAACAATCCAATGGTCCAATGGTCGAGTTCAATGGAACGCCGACGTAGCCCCTGGGAGCAGTGAGTTTGGAGGTACAGGCTGGCACCAAGAAGGTAAAAACTGAGTTCACAATAATTGACACTCCCTCCCCCTACAATGCTATCCTGGGAAGGCCATGGCTGCATACAATGGAAGCTGTTCCCTCAACATTGTACCAGTTGTTACGATTCCCAACAGAGCATGGAATTGAGGAGGTTAAAGGGGATCAAGTATAGGCAAAGAATGTCTCCATGGCAGCAATGAAATCCACCTGCAACATAAGAGAAGCAGAAGCAACAGAGATTGGAGATGAGGACATTGAGGTCCTTGAGGACGTCGGCAAAGAGCCAGCCGAGAAAAGTGAGGAAGCCCTGAGGAAAATCTTTGTCCAGCAAGGGGATGAAGAACGCTTCTTCCTCCTCGGCTCAGGCTTGGCCGAGGAAGAGGAAAGGGAATTAGAAGCATTCTTGAAAGCAAACCTTGAGGTGTTTGCTTGGACACCATACGAAATGCCTGGCATTGACCCCGAGGTCACTTGCCATAAAATGAATGTGGACAGGTCGGCTAAACCTGTCATCCAGCGAGCAAGAAGGCCGACATTGATGCATGTCGAAGTAGTAGAAGAGGAAGTGGATAAGCTTTTGGAGGCCAGAGTTATTCGAGAGGTAAATTACCCGACATGGTTATCAAACACAGTGGTTATGAAGAAAAAGAATAGGAAGTGGAGGGTCTGCGTGGACTTCACCAGCTTGAATAAGGCTTGTCTCAAAGACAATTTCCCACTACCCAAAATTGACCAATTGGTGGATGCCACTTCAGGGCATGAAAAGATGAGCTTCTTGGACGCTTACAGAGGGAACCACCAGATAGCCATGTACCCCCCAGATGAGGAGAAGACCGCATTTATCACTCCAAAAGGGCTATATTGCTACAGAGTGATGCCTTTTGGGTTGAAAAATGCAAGAGCAGCTTACCAAAGACTGGTAACTAAGATGTTCAGGCATCTAATAGGAAAAACTGTGGAGGTATACATTGAGGACATGGTCGTGAAGACCAAGGAACCTGAAGATCATCTGGCCAACCTAAAGACAGTCGTTGACATCCTAAAGACATTTCGGCTCTGACTCAATGCATCGAAGTGTGCATTTGGAGTTGGGTCAAGGAAATTCCTGGGATATTTGGTCACCAGAAAGGGTATTGAGGCAAGTTCGGATCAAATCAAGGTCATTCTGGAGTTAGAGAGCCCAACGTCGGCAAAGCAAGTGCAGATGTTGACTGGAAAGGCTACAGCCCTAAACAGATTCGTAAGCAGAAGTTCTGAAAAATGCAAACCTTTCTTCAGTCTAGTAAAGAAAGCCACAGATTTCTTATGGACAAAGGAGTGTGAAGTCGCCTTGGCCGACTTGAAGAAATATTTGACCACAGCTCCAGTTCTCTCTAATCTAGTACCTAGAGAGGAGCTGTTCTTATACTTGGCGGTCTCAGAGCATACAGTAAGTGCAGTAATAATCAGGGAAGATAAGGGAGAACAGAGGGCAGTTTACTACGTAAGTAAAACCCTAGCAGATGTAGAGACCAGATACCTACCCTTAGAGAAGTTGACACTGGCTCTAATAATGGCCTCTAAGAAGCTAAATCATTACTTTCAAGCCCACAAGATTGTGGTGTTAACAGAGCATCCTTTGAAGTTCCTATTACAGTAAGGAGATCTAACAGGAAGGATAGTCAGATGGGCAGTGGTGTTGGGCCAATATGACCCAGAACTCAAACCCAGAACAGCAATCAAAGGCCAAGTTTTGGCCGACTTCATGGCCGAGTTCACACCAGGCGCCATCGTACATCGGGCTCCGTTGAGCCGAGGTATACGATGTTCAGGCGAACAAAGAGAAACCCAGCTAGGGATAACAGAACAGAGGACAGAAGAGAAACTCAGGCCCTGCAGTATTTACATCGGCGACTCCTTCCACCTGTTTGTTGACGGAAGTTCAAACTGACAAGGAGTAGGGGCAGGAGTAGGGCTGGTATCACTGGAAGGGCAGATGCTGGAACAATCCATTCATTTGGGGTTTAAGGCCTCAAACAACAAAGCAGAGTATAAAGCATTAATTGCAGGATTAAAATTGACAGCAACAATGGAAGCTGACGAGGTAATGGTCTTCTGTGACTCCCAGCTTATCGTCAACCAGGCAACAGGCGAATATGCAGCCCGAGATGAAAGGATGATGGCCTATGTAAAGAAGGTGAGACTGATGGCATTGTTCCAAAATTGCCGACTATAGCAAGTCGACCGAGGTGACAACAGCCATGCTGATGCCTTGGCCAACCTGGCTAGTGCAATAAAATCAGGAGAGACAAGGACAATAATGGTTGACTACTTATCAGGTCCAAGTGTAGAACCACTGAACACAGAGCATGAAGCAATATGTGTGTGGAGATGCAATAATAATATTCCTTAAAGAGGGGAAACTGCCAGATGATCATAAAGAAGCACACAAGATCAGACTGAAGTCGGCAAGATTCAGTCTGACAGCAGAGGGGCATCTCTACAAAAGATCTTTTACTGGTCTCCTTTTGAGGCGTGTGCATCCTTCACAAATTGAAGACTTCTTGTATGAGATACATAAAGGAGTATGTGGAAGCCACACTGGGGGTAGGTCACTTGCTCATAGGACCATTACTCAGGGGTGCTGGTGTCCCTATATGCAGAAAGATGCTAAAGCCTATGTCAAAAAGTGTGAGAAGTGTTAGATGTTTGCACCTTTGATACACCAACCAGCAGTAGACTTGAACCTAGTGTCTAGCCCTTGGCCATTTGCCCAATGGGGCATGGATCTTGTTGGACAACTGCCTCAAGCGACTAGACAAAGGAAGTTCCTGCTAGTGGCAACAGATTACTTCACCAAGTGGGTCGAAGCTGAACCGCTTGTAAAGATTCGGGACATTGATGTAAAGAATTTCATATGGAAGAACATCATCACCAAATTTGGGATCCCAAGGGTAATAATAGCAGACAATGATACGCAGTTTGACAGTAAGCTAATCAAGAGTTTCTGTGCAAAATACAAAATCAAGAATTATTACTCTACTCCAAGCTTCCCTTAGAGTAATGGCCAAGCAGAAGCATCCAACAAAGTTATCTTGGATGGGATCAAGAAGATTCTAGAAGCAGCAAAGAGAAAGTGGGTGGATGAGTTGCCCAGTGTACTCTGGAAATATTGGGCTACGCCGAGAAGATCAACTGGAGAATCCCCATTTGCGATGGCTTATGGCACAGAGGCAATAATTCCACTGGAGGTTGGCATCCCAAGGATCAGAACCCATGGAGTAGAGAATGGAACTAATAATACATTTTTAGCCCGCGATCTGGACTTATTCGAAGAAAGAAGAGAGAAAGCAGCAATTCAGCTGGGGGCATACCAACAGCAACTTGCCAAGACTTATAACAAAAAGGTCAACCCACGAGAGTTTCAAGTTGGGGACCTCGTCCTGAGAAAAGTCGTCGGCAACAAGAAGGATCCCACGGAGGGCAAGCTTGGCCCAAATTGGGAAGGACCTTATAGAATCATCTCAGTCCTAGGCAATGGGGCATATCGGCTTGAAGACAGTGAAGGCAAAGAGTTGCCAAGACCCCGAAATATTTGCAACCTGAAGTTTTTCTATTATTAAGATTTCCTTTTGTTTTAAAATTTTTTTTTTATCAGCCGAAGTAATTAATAAAATTTTTACTCGATTTTTTATTTCAAATTTGTGTAAAAGGATTGACCAATCATTTAGCGATGTTTCTGATCGAAACATGACGAATAACTTAGACTTATTATATGGCAAAGTTGAATTATACTTGCATATAATAGAGTTGAACTAAGTTGGCGATATTTCTGATTGAAACATGACGAATAACTTAGACTTATTATATGACAGAGTTGAATTATACTTGCATATAATAGAATTGAACTAAGTTAGCGATATTTCCGATCGAAACATGACGAATAACTTAGACTTATTATATAGCAGAGTTGAATTATACTTGCATATAATAGAGTTGAACTAAGTTGGCGATGTTTCTGATTGAAACATGATGAATAACTTAGACTTATTATATGACAGAGTTGAATTATACTTGCATATAATAGAGTTGAACTAAGTTAGCGATGTTTCTGATTGAAACATGACGAATAACTTAGATTTATTATATGGCAGAGTTGAATTATACTTGCATATAATCAAGTTGAACCAAGTTGAATTAACCTAGATTTGCTATATCAACAGAGTGAAAACTTTGAATGACACTAAATACATATCAGAGACCGAGGTTGATAACCTCGGCCAATCTCTGTTTAAATCTGATCTCGGCGACAAGACCATAGGTACATACTTAATGCGAACATAAGTGAAACTTAAGTTCACATTAGGGGGCAGAGAGTTGGAGAATAATGTTTGGAGGTTGGAATTTACAAGCTAAATTTGATTTAACACTTGTTGAAATTTTAAAAATTTACAAGTTGAAGTTAAGCCGATGTCATGTCAAAAAGAAATTGGTTTAACACTTGTTGAAATTTTAAGAAATATTTACAAGTTGAAGTTAAACCAAAGTTATGTTAAAAGAAAGCTGGTTTAAACACTTGTTGAAATTTTAAAGAAAATTTACAAGTCGAAGTTAAGCCGAGGTTATGTTGAAAGAAGTATCTACGTACTTGCCGAGATTACCATGGAAGACAGAAGTCTTGATAGCTGAAAGTAAAGTGGCATGTTTTAGATAAACACTTGAGAAAACTTTCTTACAACGATTTTCAAGTACTAAGACAACGCCGAGATAAGCATTCCGCATGAATATCCGAAGTATGTTAATCCGAGGAGATTATACAGCTAAAAGGCATCAATTAAAGACATGCAAAATATTCTAAGCATTCAAACACTTATTCAAAAAGGAAGACTTGCATTCAAAAGGAAATAAGGAACTTCGGCTTATAGAGGATTACTTGTTCAGAATACAGAAAAGGGCACATCGGCCAATTAAAAGAAAAACATTGTTCAAGAAGGTACAAGAAAAAGAAAAAAAAAAATTCTAAGTACTTGACTTGGCTTGATCAGAGGGGAGCATTGCAGTCCTCTCTGCTTCAAGCTCAACATCAATCTCTTACAAGATTTTGTCAAGACTCTTTTTGGCACAACGTATTTCGGCTTCAGAAGTTGTTGGAGTAGGGGAGACGCCCTTGGATGCCAAGTCATCCTCCTCATCCTGAGTTAAGTCTATTTGCTCGTTGAGGGTAGGAGACTTATTATCAGTGGCAGCCTCCCTATCCTCTTCGTCGACCTCGCCATCATTGGCATCATCTTCGTCTTCAACATTGTCCTCTTTATTCTCTGGGGGGAATGGCACTTGGAGTTTACTGATGTCGCGAAGGTCGGAGTCCATAGAAACATCCAACTTGTTAAGGGCCGCCGTCCAACCGAGGTAGTAAAACCAAGGTAGTAACCTCAATTGCAACCCAGATTGACTTGCTCGCTGTATTGGTTGCGAATGACAGCCTACCCCTCTTCGAAGGCCTTTTCATCGGCCACCTTAACCTCAGCCTCTTTATTTGCAATGGCCTCCTGCAACTTGGCCTCCAGATCGACTGCTTTGGCCTTAGCAGCATCAAGGTCGGCCCTTGCAGCCTCGGCTTCAATTCTTGCCTCTTTGGCCTTTTCCTCAGCCAAGCTTTGAGCAGTCCTGGCGTCCTTGGCCTGGTCCATAAGGGCGCGGTTGCTGGCCTCGGCTTTGTTAAGAGAGGACATGAGCTTGGCTACTTCTTTTGTTTTGTTCGCCAAGTCTTTCCTCATCATCTCAATCTTGGTGGCGTAGGAGTGAGTGTGCTGAGTGGCCTACAAAGAAGTAAAAACAAATTAGCAAAATTTCACGAAGTATTGAAAGGTTGACAAAGGGGAAGGAAAAATGCTTACCCAGACCGAGTGCTGCATCATGAAGGCAAAATCTTCATATTCATGAAGCTCGGTCATTCTGTTCATGTCCTCGGGCAGAAGAACTGTCATGGACAGGGCGGCGCCAACCTCAAGATTAACAGCACTATCACCCGCGGTAAGAGGTCTGTCGTCGAGCATGATCTCAGGTGCCCAGACCATACCACGGGGATAGCTACTGCCCTCCTGGTGGTCTGACCACGGCTTTTTAGGAGGAGGGGCCTCGGAATTTGGGTCCTCGGCGAGACGCTTTTCGGCAGAAGGGGCAGTCTTCTCAACCTTGGCTAATTTGGAGATATGAACAGTGTCCTCGGAATCAATCTGAGTCACTGTAGCCTTGGCCTTGGCCTTCTTCATGTGTTTTGGCTTAGGGGTTGGCTGAGGGGAGGAAGAAGACTGGACATTGACAACGCTAGGAAGGTTGGCGAGCAAGTCTTTGACAACTGCAGGTTTTTGGCCCATCTCATTGGTAGTGGCAGCGATCGTGACCCTTGTACCAAAATGAATTGCTGGTAAAGCTGTTGGTGGATTTGCTGGGTCGAAAGATGACGCCTCAACACTTTTTCATCTTTAGCTTGCTCGACGTCGACATTGGCGTTGAGAAGGTGAAATCAGCTGTGGAGGTGAGGTTGATGGCTGCTCTACTAAGGCAGAAGTTGATCCCTGATCTGGCCGAGATGACGAGGTTGTGGTAGGAGTTATAGCAGAAGGGGGGGACTTACTTTTCTTCGGGATGTCGGGCAAAGTTGATTTGTATGTTAGGATGAAATTCAGAAGCAAAGGAGTCTTGCGCTGATTAACAGGCAAGTCCAACAACCTCTTAAAATCTCTATTAGGAAAGAAGTTCTTTCAAAAGTCCTTTGGGGACTGAGGAAGAGCTGCAAAGACAAAACGAGCAGACGTTAGCACATACAAAAGTATCAAAATATAAAAACTTCAGAACGAGAAAAAGTGACACTTGGCTCTTACCGTCCCCCTCTCTGAATACTGATTGGCTTAAAGGGTACAGATGGAGATCATCATTTGGTGGGAACTTCCAGTTACCCGAGATGATGAAATAATTATCTCCAGCACCCTTGTTGGAATTAGGGAGGTCGGCGATGAGTTTGTATTCGGTCGACCTCGGCTTTAAGTAATAAATGTAGCATTTTTCTGACTTAAGGCCACACATTTATAGCAGTACTAGATGTCGGCTAGGGTAATCCTAGTGTTCTCTTTTTTGGCTAAGGCAATTATGCCGTTGATAACTCGAAAGAGTTGATGGCTATTTACATCGGGTTAAGCTTATAGTAGTGAAGGATTTGGCGGAAGAGGATGTCAAGGGGAAACCTGAGCCCGCACTCAATAAAGTCTATTACTGGAAAGGGCATGAAATTGTCTTTGGGCATGATTGAGTCCTCATCCCCAGCCAACCTAAGGTGGACGTCGACGGGATGGAGAACTCCTGCCTAAAGTGTTCAAGCTTCTCTGGGGTGTCTACCCTCCACCTAAACATTCCCATAATGTTGGTTAAGTGGGGAGGGAGTTGGATTTTAGAAAGAAGTGGTTTGTTAAGGTTTAGAGGACCTCGGCAAAACCTAAACGAATGTTGGGGCAAGAGTTTTGAGGATCTAAAAGGAATTTGTTTCAATTTTTTCTAAAGTTTGTAAGTTCTAGAAACAAGTCACAAACCTAAGACTACATAAATAAGGATTGAAGTCAAGAATCTGGAAAAAGACACAGAAAACAAAGACAAGCATGATTCAGACTCAGGAAGACAAACAAGAAATCAAAGAACACTAAATAAATTTGTGCAGGTGTGCAAGGCTAAGAATAGTAGCAAAGTGGTGCGAGTGTGTGTGCAATTTGTACATAAAGGTCAAGAATCAAGAACTAATTAGACAAGCACAAAAAATTACAAGACAGGACTTGCTCAAAACACGCGCATGATAAAGTTTGAAGCACAGATAAAGATTGAAGAGCATGAAGACATTCACCATGGCAATAGACAAAAACAACGGAGTTTTAAACTAAAAAGGGGGGGGAAATAGTAACTCATCGAAGAAAATGAAGCCAATGTGAGGTACGCCGAGGTTAGACGGTGGCAGTAAACGGAGAGGAGCAGCAAGAGCTTCACTGGAGGAGGTGAACGGAATGGTTGCAAAGCTTGAGAGCTTGAAGCAATGGAGGATTTTAGAGAGAAAGTTTGAACGAAAACGAAGATGCAAAAGTGAAACGGCGAATAGAGAGAGGGAAGTGATTTTGTCAAAACACGAAAAAGGTGGCAAAACGCAATTAGTGTGCCTAGGATGATGTGTCTGTCAGGCGGTGCACGTAAATGTGACGCGACTTAATGGCGCGTGTCAAGTACGGTTCAATAGGGAAAGGACGTGTGGCAAAAACGGTTGAAATACCGTGCGTGATAGCTCATACGGGTGTGAAAACTCTTGGAGTTCTTGATTTAATGAAGCAACGATCTTGGCTAGGAGGACGATCTCGGCTAAATAAACTTGAACAAACTTGGTTCTTGGTTCTAAAACATTGATGCGAACACACGAAAGTGTTTATCATATGTAAGCCGCTGTGTGATAACCTCGGTAATGAATGATAGAGCAAGTTTAGCCGACGTGCTATAGGTTCAAATGATATAGGTTCCATCACCTTAGGATGCCGAGGTAATAGAACCTAGGGGGCAGTTGTGTGGACATATTTTTTGGATAGCAACACGTGGCCAAGGTGGCACCGAAATGCCAGCCGAGGTGCCACGTGTCCTTAACTTGACGCCGAGGTAATCTCGGCTAGGCCGAGGTTATCTACGGAGATACCGGAATCCGAGATGAGCGGATAAATTACAAGAGTTCTAGAATGAGGGAGGACTTCAGCCTGGGTAAAGATAAAGCTCTTAGGGAGTTTATCTTTATCTATTTGAGAGTCCTAGATAGGCATTAAGCCAGAATCCATTGAAGCTAGGCTTCTATAGGGATCAAGTCAATGTTGGTTATAAAAGTAAGGCACCATCGTGGGTCTAAGGTACGCTTTTTGTATTCTGAATAGTGAGTTAAGCACTTTTGCTATCTTGGAGAGATAACTGACTTGATCGTCGAAGTGCTCCCGGGCGGATGAACCACTGCCGGAGTCTTTTTCTTTCTGTGACACGTCGTTTGGACGCAATCTATTCTGCCAGTGTTTTCCAACTGAGTACCTGTTTGGCAGTGTGGTCAGAAAACAGCACACACACCTCTTATTTGTCTGCATTACAGGCACCTCATACATGTCCGAACCATTGATGGCTAAAGTAAGGAATGACATGATTACCCAAGAAGGCAAAACAAATTTTTCTCTCCAACACTTGATATTTTCGTCTATTTGCCTATCATCCTTGTCACTTTTTATACACTCCATCGATCCAATCCTCGATGTATATCTGCTCAAATCTTTTGTTTGTCAACATTTTATGCGCTTGAAATGCGCCAAAATCCCCACAATGGTTTCGACAAGACCTAAGGAACTTTATTATATTTTTGGCATCTCAAATTATTGTATCAACTGTGTGTGTTTCCTATCTCTATAGTTTATTTTGATAATGTCAAAGGGGGAGAAAAAAAAATGATTTTGAATTGCTGTGCATACATATGATTTTCAATTGTTGTGCATGTATATGCTTTAAATATCATATGTTGCAAAATTATGAAATAACTTGTTGATTTCTATTTTGTGTCAAATCTATACAAATATTGCCATCATCAAAAAGGGGAAGATTGTTAATCATTTTGTTTAATTTTGATGATGTCTAAAAGATTATTTGAAAATTTTAAATTTTTTTTATACATACTCTATATTATTTGACACAAAATATTATCTGTTTAAAATATAGGTTGTATGACATATTTGTTAAAAATATTATTTAAATGGAAATATTTTGAAAATATCACTATTTACTTTTTGACAAATTTAAAATTGATTAGTTGTATTATTTTGACAAAATTGATTGACTGGTTGGCTAGTCACTATTCACTTTTTGACAATTAAAATTGATTAATTTTTTTTTTTTTTTACAAATGTGATATTAATGAATTATTCCTTTTTGATATACTCACATGGGATGATTGGTTATTTTTATTTTATTTAAGTGTATTTATAATCTCTTCAACAATTACAAAACTTTTAAGAGAGGTATGTATATATATATTATTTGATATGTATATATATATATATATATATATGAGTGTGAATTGAATTTTGCACTCAAAATTATGATTACTTGCTTGCAAAAGTGGACAAAAAAAAGGTGTAAAAGTTGGACAAAGGAAAAGTGGACTAAGAAAAAAAAAGATATGCTGTCGAGGAGCGTCTTCTCTTCCAACGGGTATATTTTTTGGTATAAATAGAAGTGTTGTGTATGGAGAAAAATCAAGAACTTGAAGAGAAAAAATTCTGTGTGCTCCAAAATTTTGAGTATTGTATTCTGCTCTTTCACTTTCAGATCTAAATGTACCCTTTGTTCTTACACTTTCATATCTACTCTTTATGAGAGAATTATTGTAAAAGAGTGTTTAAGTACCACCTATTTTTTTCATTATTTTTGTGAGAGATTTTTGTAAGGGTGGGGCATTTATTATTGAGTGAGACTCAATAGATAAGAGTAAGTCTTGTGCAAAATCCACAAGCTTGGTGAAGACTTTGTGGTGTATTAATTTAGTTTGATAGTAAAGAAATTCTCAAGGAGGTTCCTTAGGGAGTGGACGTAGGCCTAGCAAACCGAACCACTATAAATCTCAGTATTTGATTTTCTCTCCATATCTCTCTTATTTTTCATATTGATAATTATTATTCTGTTTTCTATTTGTTAAATTTCTAAATATTGTGTTTATAAATTTTAATATTGTATATTTTTTTTAAAAGCTAATTCACCCTCCCTCTTGAGTTGCCTACCTGGGATAACACGGGTGAGTCCAACACGTAACCCGAACAAACCAGAACCGGCCCGTGACCACCCCCATTTCTGATGGTTGTGTTACCCAATCTATAAATTAGGAATAACAAAGTGTAAACAACCAATAGGTCCTAATAGTTAGACTTAATTCCCATCAAATCCTATTGAAAATAGATTATGATAAAATTGACGCTAAAAATAATTTTTTTGTGACAATTTTTTATATATATCGCTAAAAATTGACAATTAGCAACTTTTTTTGTCATGATTTTTATAAATTGTCGCTAAAACTTAGAATTAGTGACTTTTTTTATGACATTTTTTTTTCATATGACCTATTAGACAATAAGTTCACTTGTTAGGACTTACACGTAAGAACCCCAAAAGCAAACTCCTTTTCTTGTACAATGATAATATTAATTAAGAAAAATAATATATAAATCTATTTTCTAAATTCGGTGATAATATTATTTCCCTTTTAGGTCTTACACAAGACGAGAAATAAATCATAAGGCTTAAATTAAATCAAATAAGTTAAGTGAAAATTAATAAAGAATCAGGAGCCAAGCCCACTACTGGATTATTTGTTTTTCCTCCCCATCAAACAAGGCAAATATTAAGCACTTAACCATATATGGGGCTCATAATAATATTTAGACAGAATATTTTACAAAGAACTAAACAAATAAACAATACGACAAGCATGAACAGAGCAACATTTTACCTGAACGTGGAGGGAGACAAAAACCTACTAAAGCCTCATTTAGGAATATGTTATTTTTGTAATTTTTTAACTTTTTACGAAAAGATATGCAAAAAAATAGAGAAAGTGATGTAACAATTTATAATGATTTTTTGACTAAAACGGAAGGTTGTCAAACGAGGCCTAAGACTAACGTGTCTACAACAACATCCCTGAGCGACAGTCAAACGGCTTTGGAAAAAACACAATACTCCTAATCAGTAATGTGGCCGCACCCAAAAAATCAAATTCACATAGTTTACCGTAGTAGAATCACACAACAAAGGAAGTTGCAACATTTCTACAATACGTTGAATTTGAATATTACCAAAATTATAGAAAAAAGAAGAGAATTCTCTACATATTATATCAAAAGTCAATTGCCTTAAGGCTTACATCATTATTTACACTAATACGACGTTCTAATTAAATTGAAAAGTAAATCGAAAAAGACAATACTTGCTAATCAAGACTAAATCAAAGACGGTACCCAAAAAACAAAAAAAAAAAAACTAAAAATAGAAATATTTGAGTTAAGCTCAAATGTGGAAACTAAAAATACATATAGTGGGAAAAAATCCAGCTCCAATTGGATTCATCTAGACCGAGTTATATAGACAAATCAAATATTTCCTAAAACAGCAAAATCATGAAATTAAAGGCTTAAATATTAGAATCTAACTGTAATCCATAGTAGGCCATGGCGAAGCGATGCGTACTAGTTGCCATGGCATTTTCCATGTCTCGACTGAATTTCACGTCATTCCAAGCACAAGTTGTTTTACCTCTACTAGTGTCTTTTGCCTTTGCCTTGTTTGTCCATGAATTTTAGAAATTTTATAGCCAAACACTCTGCATCACAAACTATGTCACACTAGAAGCCACAACACCTTATATTCAATCCATACCCTCAGTTGAACATGCTAACATTAAGTGAGCGTTAAATTAAAACAAATTCAACATTATACAAAGATTAATAAAATTGAATCACAGACAAAATACATGCAGGCATTAAAAAATTAAGGCTTAGTTGACCTAGCTCACAATAATTACTCGAACCAAACTAACTTGTACAAACTTCAAACCAATGAAATTAGATAAAGAAGCTAGTACAATCACCTCTTAATTCTTTTTTTGATAGGCAATACAGACTTCAAAACTACTCTCAATTCTCTTTGTGACCAAACCATTAGAGTGCAAAAAATCAAAAGCTTACTATGAAAAAACCAAATAAGTATAGACTGTACAGTGCAATTACCATGAAATAGCTGATAAGCTTCAAATGCTAAGAAAGGAAGTGCTTGGATTGCTCTGTTAGATTCTTAATTTTTAGTGTGTTCTTGATTTCTTCTTGTTGGCCTTTGACTTTGCATTTGAGTGGCTTTGATTAATGTTTCAATCCAGCTAGGGTATGATATTTAAGTTATGATACTTTTCGTCTTGGCTTTTTGTGTCTTCTTGATGTAATTTGTCTATACACCTTGTACTTTTATATTGCATCAATGAATCTCTTTTTTGCTGACAAAAAAAATGCTAAGAAATGGAAGGTCAATTTCGACAAGCCAAAAAAAAATGAAACTGATTTGTACCTGAGAAGGGGGGAAAAATTACATGTGAATTAGATTATAGATTTATCCATAGAAAGACCAAATATTAAGAAATAACAAAGCCCTGACCAAATAATGTACATAAATAGTTTTTTTTTTTTCTTGTTTTTAGGGGTTGCATAGATAGATCAATTACAAGCTAGAGCACAAAGGAATAACTAACAACTCAACGTTAAATAAACATCACAATTTTGTTTTACGTACCATGGTCTTCTCAGCTTCCCTACCAACTCAGTTGGGGAGTTCCACACTCATTGCCGAGCTATTTTCTTGATGTGATTGCACCTTTCCAGCAGAATCAAATAGAGACTTTTTATTCCTGAATTTGATGAAAAATTATTTAAAATTATCTTCAACCCTTTCATCAAATGTTAATCAAATCAAGGGTGTTTTTTTCAATCAAATTGAGAACTCGTCAAACCTTTTATCAAATTCAAATTTGATGAAAATTTAAAAAGATGAAGCATTGGAAATAAATTTTTTTATAATTTTTTTTTCTTGTCAAATTTGATGAAAAGAAATATTTGGAATAAAAGATGAATTTTTAAAAAGATTTTTATGAAATGATTGTAATAGTTTATATGAAATCAAATTTTTTACTCAAATTTAAAATTAAATTAGCTGAGAAAATTAGTGAAATGTTGGAGATGCTCTCACTTAGACTGATACACATATATAAGAGCTTCTTCAATCCTTCACATATTCTTACATAAAATTTGATGAAAATGTCCTAAAAAACTATCTCCAATGCTTTCATCAACTTGAAAACTCATCAAAATCTTTTACTATCAAATTAAAATTTGATGAAATTTTAACAAGTCGATAAACAATTGGAAACGATTTCTTTTTCTTTTTTTTTTCTCCATCAAATTTGATGGAAAGTGAAATTTGAGTTAAGAACAGAAATTTTTTAAAAAATTGATGAAAATTTGTTTAAAAAAAATTGAGTAATTCATATCAAATCAAGTTTTCTACTCAAATTCAGAATCAAATAACGACAAAACGGGGTGAAGGGTCAAAGAAAATAAGCATTTATCAGCAGAGAAGAGAAACCCAGAAACTTACATGAGTGCAGCATCATAAAGAGTTGTGTTGTGACCAAGATAATAATCTTGAGAAGAGAGAACCCAAGCACAAAGAGACCCATTGCAATTGTCATGGGAATAGCATGATGTATCCACTACAAATTTGGAGCAATGTACAGTACTACTAAGCTCTTCATTCCAAACCAAACAGAACAATTTACCACTCAAATGAAATAAATAAATGTCTTTTTGGACCCGAATATCCTCCATCTTCCACCCTGCTGTCCCCAACCCTTTGAGCTTCCCGGACAATAAATTCCCAGTTTCCCACTCGTACGCATTCACGCTGCGGTAGTTCTTGTCGTACCAATACAGAGTATTCCCAAACACAGCCGTATCTTTATTATCAACACGAGATACAAATCGATGGTCGCATAGATCGACATGGTGCTTGGAAGTCCAAATGTTTTGAGAAATATCATACAAGTAGGCTTGTTTTGAAGAATTGTAAGGTGTCACCATAATCTTGTGTAAATCCTCAAGACCCAGACACATTACTAAATTTTCACCCGAAGGCAACAAATCATCAGGAGGCTTGGGAAGAAAACTCCATTTCTTAGTGTGAGGATCAAAGACCTCAGCCCAGCGATCAGTTTCAGTATCTTCAGCAGGGTTTCTGATAGAATTACCTCCCATCACATACAGCTTTCCATTAACAACCACTGTGGTTGGGCAAGTTCTTCTCACATTCATAGATACGATACTCTTCCATCGGGGAGAGGGAGAGCTAGCATCCAAACAGAGGACATCTTTAGTAGGACGATTGTTATAACATTTTGGGGCACGATAAAATCCACCGAGGCGATAGATGGTAGAATCTACGCAAACCAACGAGCTATCAGAGTCGCATTTCGTTCTGGAAATCGGAGAGAGTCTCAATTTCTTCGTCCAATCATTATCATTATCATTATCGTCGTCTCGGTTCGATATGTTGACAACGAACCACTTCGTGTTACGTTTGTGAGTGGAAGCGCGAAAACACAGACATTTCTCGTATCGTTCCGGCTGATAAGTTGTTGCCCATAGCGTCGATATCTGACGCTGCCGCAGTAGCCGACGCAGTCGGCGACGCCGACGACGACGCGCACCACGCGAAGGCAGAGAAAGGCCAAGCATGGTTTTTCCCAATTCTCTTCCACTATCTCCAATTTTTAGGGTTCCAAGCTTTTACTTTGATATTAGTATAATTTAAAAAGTTTTTGAGATTTGTAATATGATTAATAAGTATGGTTAATAATAATATTATAATTAGTATTAGTACACTAATTGGTGTATGTAGTACCATCGCACTTTGCTTCCGTATTAGAGATCAAAATAAGGTTAAGGTTATAAGTAAAGAGAAAATTATATACTTTTATGAGATAATTGTTAAAAAGTTTAATTTAAGCCAGCTATAAAATATTAGATTCAGTAAATATTTTTTTGTTAGTAAATTTTTATTAGTTTTAAAGAACATGTTTTGAATTTTACTCATAATTTATGATTTTTTTGGTTGACTTTGTTTTTATTATCAGTTTAAATTTATATCTGTATGTTTAAATTTATATCTATTTGTTTAGATTATTTTTTATCTGTTCAATTTTTTTTTTCTATATCTGTGCAAAATCAATGGGCTTCTCTCTCTATCTATTTAAAATCTGTGAAAATCAAATATTTTCTTATTTGTTGAAAATTTTTAAACTTATTTTCTCTTATCTGTTGAGATCTTTTCTTATTTATTTAGATCTATTTTTTTTTATTTGTTTAATTTGCAATATGTTGAAATTTGTTTTTTATCTGTTCAATTTGCATTTTTTTTTTATGACGATATTGCTTAAGCAACTCTCACAGCAAACAAGATCACAATTTTTTTGTGTTAATGACAGAAACACAAAAATCACCATATTTTCAGCAAACAAGATCAATACATTCGTATATACATAGAATACATATAAAAAACTGTAACAAAATAGAGATATGTCCCACCGAATCAGACGAAAGCGAAGCAACCGATCAAAATCAACAAACCAAAACAAAACTTCATATAGATCCTCCGATTACCTTTCTTCATCAGACTCCAATTCTTGAAATTGTCATCAACAATGTTAAAGAAGTTGAGAGAAAGAGAGTCTCTGTGAAAATATATTATATAAAATCAATGTACATGGTCTCATTTACATAGGAGAAAACATAGCTATCAAAACATGCATATCTATCTATATGATATACATTAACAGCTACATATAGCTATCTAAACATACATATATATCTATATAGATATACATTAACAGCCCTCTTCAAACTCAAGGAGAATAAACATCAACCAACTTGAATTTGAAAACAAGTTCAATGAAGTGGCCAGGAGGATAAGCTTTAGTGAAGATATAGCAGGTTGATCAGCAGAAGAGATCGGATGGAGATGAACAGTATCATGAGTGACATGTTGACGAATAACATGGCAGTTAATCTCAATGTGCTTGGTGCAATCATGAAAAACAACATTGTGAGCAATTTGAATAGCACTATGATTGTCACAATAGAGGTTAGTAGCACCAGAGGGGGTAACATCTATGTCAACAAGAAGCCAAAGAAGCCAAAGAAGCTCCTAAGTAATATCAACAAGAGCACGGTATTTGGCTTCTATACTTGAACGAACAATAAGAGATTGTTTCTTGTTGCGCCAAGAAATAAGAGAATCGCCTAAGAAGAAGCAAAATCCTGTAGTAGAGCGGCAGTCAGTAGGATCCCCAACTCAATCAACATTGGAGAAGGCACGAAGTTGAAGCGAGGAGTGGACGAAATAATGAAGACCATGAAACAACGTGCCTTTGAGATAGCAAAGGATACGAACTAAAGCATCATAATGAGGTGTACGAGGAGTCGACATATACTCGCTGACAATATGGACAACATAAGCAATGCTAGGACGAGTAACAGTGAGATAGACAAGGCTACCAACCAACTGACGATACAGAGTAGCATCAAAGCGTAGAGTGCCATCAAGAGGAGTAAGACGACTCTAAGTCTCCAGTTGAGTGGAGGCAGTCGTGCAATCTGTAAGACTAGCACGAGCGAAAAGATCAGAGGTATACTTAGCCTGAGAGAGAAACGAACCCGTGGAATCATAAGAGATTGCAAGACCCAAGAAATAGCTAAGAGAACCAAGGTCTTTCATCTCGAAATGATGGCTAAGAAACTGTTTGAGGCGAAGAATACAATCCACATCATCACCAGTGATAATCATGTTATCTACATAAAGCAGAAGTAGGGTGGTCCCTTAAGTAGTTTTCCTCACAAAAAGAGAGCAGTATCATAAGAATTAGAGGTGAAACCACAATCATGAATAGTAGAGCTGAACTTGGCAAACCAAGCTCGCAGGGATTACTTAAGACCATATAATGCATGTTGAAGTTTGCATACCTTACGAGGCGGATAAGTAAACCCAAGGGGAGGTTGCATGTAGACCTCTTCTAGAAGATCACCATTAAGGAATGCATTTTTCACATCCATTTAATAAAGGCCCCATTGACGGGTAGCAGCAACAATAATCAAGCAGTGAACAGAGGTAAGACGGGTAACAGGAGCAAAGGTCTCCTCATAATCAATACCATATTCCTGGTTGAAGCCTTTAGCAACAAGGCGGGCTTTGTATCTCTCAATAGTGCCATCAGAGTGTGTCTTGGTTTTGTACACCCATTTGCAGCTAATGGCAGTCTTGTCAGAGGGAAGATCAACAACATCCCAAGTATGAGTTTTGTCTAAAGCCTGCAATTCATCAATCATAGCATGCTACCAAAGAGGATTAGAGCAAGCCTCACAATAGGATGTAGGTTCATGAGTAGAAAAAATAGTGGAACCAACAATATAATCATGAAAATAAGTAGAAGGTTGTGTTAGCCGATGTGAGCGAGCGGAGGGTGGAGAAGCCAAAGGGCATGAGAGAGACTCAACATGAGGTGAGGATCCCGAGGGAGCAAGAGCAGGACCAGCAGAGCGAGCATGCTCACGTGAAAGACCAGTAGGCAAGGATGTCTCTAAAGGGGCAGGCAGGGGCCCTGTATCAATCTCATCAGAAAACAGATCTATGGAAGGTTTAGTAAAAAATAGAAAGGGGAAATGAATGGATAAGCAGAATTGGGAGAGGGAGGAAAACATTTTGTGTTTCCAAAAAAACCACATGATGAGAGATACGGAGGCGTTGGGAGATAGGATCCCAACAACAATACCCTTTATGATCAATACCATACCCCAAGAAGTAACAAAGACGTGAACGAGATTCAAGTTTGTTGTGTTCATAAGGTTGGAGAAGAACAAAACATGCAAAACCAAAGACCCTAAGATTGATGTAAGAGGGATGAGTGCCATATAAACGCTCATAGGGAGTGTGATTATGAATGACAGGCGTAAGAATACAATTAATAGTTTAAGCAGCAGCGAGAATGGCTTCGCCCCAAAAAAATTTCGGACAAGAAGAAGAGAGAAGAAGAGCTCGAGTAGTGTCGAGAATATGCCTATGTTTCTATTCAACACGTCCATTTTGTTGAGACGTGCCGGGACAGGAACAATAAGGCTGAGTAACATGACTCTGAAGAAATCTTTATATTCCATTGCATTGTCGAAGCGAAAAAGCTTAATAGTTTTAGAAATTTGGGTTTGGACCATTTTAACAAAATTGTAATAAAGTTGTTTGAGCTCAGAGCGATTTTTCATAAGAAACAACCATGTAAAACCAAAAAAATCATCTATAAAAACAACAAAATAGCGTGCACCTCCCATAATAGGAGTAGGGGAGGGGCCCCAAATATAAGAATGGATGAGATCAAAAGGTGCAAGAGAAATAGAGTAACTTTTATTAAATGATAAAGCAGGTTGTTTGGCAAGTTGACATGGCAAACAATCTAAAGTATCAGAACTAATAGGGCCTAATTGACTACTAGAAATTAAAGACTTTAACCGACCAACAGAAAGATGTCCTAAACGATAGTGCCAAAGTTGAAAAGGAGATAAAAAATGAGTAGTAGTAGGAGCTGCAAGTTGAGAAGAAACCAGAACATGAAGGTGAATGAGTTCATAGAGACGTCCATGCTTACAGCCGATCCCAAGAGTCCGTCCCGTCCGAGGGTCTTGCACCAAACAACCAGTAGGGGAAAAGGTAACAGTTAGACTATGCTCATTCAATTAACCAATGGAGATAAGATTTAAGGTAAGAGCAGTCATAAGATACACATGAGATAAAGATAAGTGAGATGTGGAAACAGAACCAACATGACTTACAGACAAAAGAGACCCCGTCAACAGTATGAATAGAAGAAACATGAGGATGAGAAGATAGAGAAGTAAAAATAGTAGGGTCGGAGGTCATGTGATTACAACAACTTGAGTTAAAGTACCAGGAAGTGTTACTTGAGGTGACAACAAAGCAATAGAATGAGGAGTACCAAAAATGGGAGATGTTAGAACATGGCTTTGATATCAGTTTGAGAAAAGAGTAGAGTAGAAGGGTCTGTAGGCATAGAAGAAGATAAATCCTTTTATTCACCCCAAAAAAAAAAGATAAATCCTCTAAGATAGCAGCAGCAACGCGATGAACATGCAAAGACTTAAACTGATTCTCAGAACGTTGAGAGTTTTCCTATGAAAAACTCCCAGTGGAAGGACCATGACGAGAAGATAAACCAGGAGAGGCTCATACTGGATTGTGGAAGCAATTTTGCTGTAGATGACCAGGACCAGTCTTGTTGCAAATTTGGCAAAGTCGAACAAGACAATGAACTAGAAGATGAGTAGATGGAAGACCTCAGTTTAGACAGTAATTGCAAGCAATGGACCGCTGTTGTGAAG
This sequence comes from Camellia sinensis, assembly GCF_055761805.1. Classification (NCBI taxonomy): domain Eukaryota; kingdom Viridiplantae; phylum Streptophyta; class Magnoliopsida; order Ericales; family Theaceae; genus Camellia; species Camellia sinensis. The sequence goes on from NC_138966.1 coordinate 106,619,620, forward strand.
GAGAACTCTGAGTCTGGGAATAGCAAGAACAAAGTTCACAAGGTGTGGATGGAGAGTACCAAGCCTAGTTTCCTCTGATAGTAGTTCAAAAATAGCTTGCTCAAGAGTGGGTAAAGGAGTGTGATGAATGAGAGATGCGCGCACCGGCTCAAAATAGGGAGTTAGATCTATAAGAAACTAAACCAATCATTGCTGGTTGCGATAAGTAATAAACAGGGCAGCATCCTCAATAAGGGACCATGGAGGTTTAGAGAGAACGAGCTGATCCCAAACAGAATAAATTTGGGAGAGGAAATCATTAATAGTCCGAGTTGGCTCTTAGCGCATACGGTGAAGATGACTCTGAAGCTGATATTGGTAAGCAAGACCAGTAGTCTGATATCGGTCTTTCAAAAAATTCCAGATGTCTTTTGCCAGAGTGGAAACAAAGTCAAGTTGAAACCAACCAAACTGAAGGTTGATAGATGTAGCAGATGTATTCTGAAGCTAAGTGATGATCTGATAGTTTTTACTGTCCCAATCTTTCAAGCGGTCTACATATTTGTCAACGGATTCAATAGTCTCTTGAGTGGGTTTGCGCACATCCCCAGTGATAATACGCCAAAGTTTCTTTCCTTTGAGAAAGCCAGACATAGCTTGTGCCCATAAGACATAATTAGACCCGTCAAGAACAACTGAAATAGGGTGGTGAGAAAAGTCCAGGTGATCCATGAAGTAAAACAACACTATAAATAAAGAATCTAAAAAAATTGAGAGTACTAGTGAATTCAAAAGGTTAAAATCAGTGGGGAACCGGCCTGAAAAGGCCAAAAGCTAGATTGAACCGGCCTACTGAAGAGGCTGAATCGGTTTGAGACTAAACTAGACTAGGGCTGACGTCAGCAGCAGCATGGGTCAGTCAGGCGCGAGCGGCTGAGGTAGCGCGAGTGGCACGAGTCTGTGGCAGCTACGCACACAAGTGGCTGAGGTAGCGCGTGTAACAACCCTCGTCACTGTTTACTGATTAACCACTAATTACTACTAAACTGAGACTGATTATGATTGGTAACTGAATTGATTGAAGTACTGAACTGACTGACTAAAATCTAGAATTGAACTGATTAAGTATATCTGTTTAATTGTATGTCTATCTGTTGACTGCTTGATTATCTGTTCATGCCTTTGTGTTTAACTACAAATTGAAGGCCTTATCGGCGGCCGAACCAGAAATTGATTAGTGTTTCATGATTAGTAGAACTTATGTGATTTAATGGTGTAATTATCTGAAAATCGATTCGGTATGATTAAATTAGGCTAAATGGTGTTAAATTGCGTAGTTTGACTTAATTACATTAGTGCCACTTAGTGGCCACTACCTTACACATTTTGAGACTTGTATACATTGAACCAAAACATTTCCTCAGCCTTATTTGAGAGCTCTAGCTGACCAAGAGAGAGTGAAAGTGAGAGTAGTGAATTCAACATAGAGATTTGGCTTGAATCTTGAGGAATTGAAAGCTTAAGTGCATAATTGAGCCTCTAGACTTGTAATTGAGGAACCTAAGTATGAATTTCCTTCTCTTAATTGTGTATTTAAGTTCCTTCTAGCATGGATCATGGTAGATTAAAGAGTTAAGTCATGAATTGGTTCAAAAGTGTTGAATTGAAGCTTAATTATTGCATGCATGGTATACTCTTGCATTTTAGAGCTTGTTCTTCATAAATTTGCCACATGCATGTCCATGTTTTGATTATAAACCATGTTTTCACCTTGTCTTTGAAAATATTGGCTCATTAGAGCATGAATTGAGCTTTGAAATGGTTTAAATTCATGCATGTTATGTTTGAATTATGTTCATGAAAATTGGTTTCAAATTAAGTTGAATTGATCTTCCTTTTGGGCCTTGATTTTATAAATTGAGCTTTGAATCATGTTATTCTATGTATTTACAAATGTTTTCCGGGGAAAAGGGCCCAAAGGAATTAGTTTTAATGCATTTGAACTTGGTTTGAGCTTGGAAGTTCAAATCTGGAAATTCTAGATTTTGAACTCACGCTCGAGCGGGGTGACTGGCGCTCGAGCGTGAAATTCGTGCTCCCAGTACTTTGCACTGTTTTGATGTCCGCTCGAGCGGAATAATTGACGCTCGAGCGGGACATTGTATCTCATGCTCGAGCGGGTGTCGAGCGCCCAATCGAGCGTGATTTTCACAAATCCAGTACTTTTGCCCTGTTTTGCAGAACGCTCGAGCGTAAAAGTCTACGCTCGAGCGGATACCTTTGTCTGCATGTTCGCTCGAGCTGGTAAACCTACGCTCGAGCGGGACCTCTGTTTTCTGAAAATTTTGAAAATATTTTCTGAATGCATCTTTGCATCCTCATCCCATCCTAGGCATTCTTAGGCCTAGTTTAAGACATCTTAATGAGGATATAGATGTAGAACACACCGAGGCAAATTAGGGATTAAGTTATTATCTTTCCCAACTGTGTAGCTTAGTGTGTGTTCAATTTGTAACTGTGTAGGGTTGGCGACTGGGGATGCACTCTAGTTTTACTGTAGCCCAGAACTCTGTGAGTAACAACTGTGTAAAGATATGTTCAAAATGATTATCTTCTGAACAATTGAACTGTACTGCTTTCTGAACTGGTACTGTTAATTGAATGAATGTATGTCCTATATTCTGAACTGTATTATGGCATCCTTAGCAACTACTGTTTACTGTTACTGTTACAGAGATTTCTGTCGGTTCCCTTGTTGAAAGCACTACTGTTTACTGATTGATGGCCATCATTTCCTGTTCGGTCTTTTAAGACCTACTGTTTATTGTACTGTTATGCTAATAGATGTACCACATATGACTGAATGACTGATATACTGAATTAACGAACTGTTTTCATTACTGTGAGGACATTCATTCTTAACCTCTTTACGCATTATGTTATTCACTGGGCGTTAGCTCACTGCTTATATATATATAGGTGTACAGACACCAAACCGCGGCTAGAAGCGTCGGGGTTAAGCTCTAGTTTTGTCAAGCCAACCACTGTGCCTCACTGCGAGGTTCTGAGCCTGTCAAGCTAAGGCTATGGGGTGTTTTAGTCTTCCCTCCTTCTGTCCTGTTTTGTTAACTGTATAGACTGTTCCTGTACTGTTTAATAAGGATTAGGTCCCTGAACTGAATGATTGTACATACGTACATATTGTTTTGTACTGTTCATGTATATGTGTATGAAAAGTCTTTTTGGCATATAGACTCTCACAGTTCATTGGACATTGTTTACTTACTGTATTGGCTTCCGCTAGCCCCTGTACTCTATATTACTGTTCTTCTGTTAAGCAGGCCTTCGGTAATCTCGAATTACTGGCCGGTTATGGTACTAAACCCATGGGGACGGGTTTGGGTTGTGATAGAGTGGTATTAGAGCGATACTTACCACGAGTTATACCGCACACACGTGTCCCAATGAGCTATAGGATGTCCTAGAAAAGCGATTAGGGCATTACATGAGCATGATAAGTGTGTGGCTATGACATCACTGAATATATGCTAATGTGTTAATCTGTTTAAACAAATGACTGCCTATGTTGGTAACTGTTATAACTGCCTATAGTAAAATGGATAATGCGAGAACTGCAAATGAATCTGAATCCTCATCCTCTGAGGTAAGAATGGCAAGACTGGAAAGAATGATGGAACTAATAACTGAAGGACTAGATCAATAACAGAATCAACAGACCCCACCTCCTCCTCCGGTACAGCCGGAGCAGAATGTGAATGTTAATGATGGGGACATAATTGCTCTCACCCATAAGTTCAGCAAAATGAAACCGCCATCCTTCCAGGGAGGCCTTGAACCGTCAAAAGCTGAAGCATGGGTTCTCGAGACAGAAAAATTGTTTGAGGTTTTTCCGTGCTCCGAAGCACATAAAGTGCTATTGGCCACCTTTACTCTGCAAGAAGAAGCTAGAAGGTGGTGGATGCTTATCCGTGATGACAATACTGTTATGACTTGGGCTCAATTCAAGGGAGCCTTCTTTGAAAAGTACTTCCCTCAGTGTGTTAGGGACAGAAAAGTAACTGAATTTGAACAGTTGAGACAGGGCACAATGTCCGTTGCTGAATATGAAGCGAAGTTCACCGAGCTTGCTAGATATGCACCATATATGGTTGACATTGACTACAAGAAGGCCAGAAAGTTTGAAGGCGGCCTTAATGTTGCAATACTCGACAGAATAAATGTTCTGAAATTACCGAATTATGTAAATGTTCTTGACCGAGCCTTGATGGCTAAATCGAACATCGAGGCACTGAAAACTGAAACACCAGCGTCTGAATGGCGTAGTAAAAGGCAGGGTTTTAAATTCAAGAAAGGAAAGCATAACCCATTGAACAAGAGACAGAATACGGGGTCAACAACTAGCCCCAACCAAGGGAGTGGTTTCATACCACCCTGTTCTGAGTGGCAAGAAGCACAAAGGGGTCTGTTACAAAATATATGGAGCCTGTTACAGGTGTGGCAAGGTGGGCCACATGATTAAAGACTGCCCCTCTACTCCACAAGCCAATAGTAAAGCTGCACCAAACGTGGCAGCATCAACTGTTGCACCAAAATCGAACCCCAAAGCTACCGGAAAAGAGCCCATGAGGCAGGGCCGAGTGTTCGTCCTAGTGTCGGGAGACGTGCAAAATACCGAGACCGTTGTGTCAGGTATTCTCTCTATTTGTACTCAAAATGCTTATGTACTGATTGATTCGGGGTCTACGCATTCATATGTGTCGCATGCTTTTTCGCGAAAACTGAATAGACCATTAGAACCTATGAATTATCTGTTAGGTGTATCATCACCCATTGGGAGATCTATGACCTGTGCATATATGTACCCTGCTTGTGAAATTATTGTTGGAGATGCACATTTGTTTATTGACTTACTGCCCCTGAACAATGATCATTTTGATGTAATATTGGGAATGGACTGGTTAACGAAATACCATGCTACCATGGACTGTGTAATGAAACAAGTAGTTTTCCGCCCACCGGGTTTACCCGAATTTGTGTTTAATGGGGTTGGAGTAGTACCTCCTCCGTATTTGATTTTATCTGTGAAAGCTGTTAAATTGATTAGAAAGGGGTGTAAGGGATATCTGTGTTCTGTATTGACTGTATCTACTAATGATAATGCTAACGTGAACAGTATTCCTATAGTCAGAGAATTCCCAGATGTTTTTCCAGATAATCTGCCGGGGGATTTGATTGACAGGGATATTGAATTTACCGTTGATGTGATTCCGGGAACGCAGCCAGTATCTAAAGCTCCTTACCGAATGGCTCCAACTAAACTGAAAGAATTGAAAGTGCAACTGTAAGAACTGCTAGATAAGAAGTTCATCAGGCCTAGCACTTCGCCATGGGGCGCTCCTGTTTTATTTGTGAAGAAAAAAGACGGCTCACTGAGACTGTGTATTGACTACCGTGAACTGAACAAGGTAACTGTGAAAAATAAATACCCATTGCCACGTATTGATGACTTATTTGATCAGTTACAGGGTGCTCAAGTGTTCTCTAAGATCGACCTCAGATCAGGATACCATCAGTTGAAAGTTAAACCAGAAGACATTGACAAAACTGCTTTTCGAACGAGGTATGGACATTACGAATTTTTAGTTATGCCTTTCAGAGTTACCAATGCACCTGCTGCATTTATAGACCTCATGAACAGAATCTTTAAACCATACCTTGATGACTTTATTGCAGTATTCATTGATGACATACTGATTTACTCTAAAAGTATAGAAGAACATGAACATCATCTGAGACTTGCCTTACAGACCCTAAGAGAACAGAAACTTTATGCTAAATTGTCTAAATGCGAATTTTGGCTTGATCATGTTATGTTTTGGGGGCATGTTGTTAGCAAAGATAGAATTTCTGTTGATCCGCAGAAAATTGAAGCTGTAGTAAACTAGCCTAGACCAACAAATGTGACAGAAGTTCGAAGCTTTTTGGGACTAGCCAGGTATTACAGAAGATTTGTCAAAGATTTCTCCAAAATTGTCTTACTGTTGACTTAGTTAACTCAGAAGGGGATATCATTTGACTAGACTGACCAAAGGGAATCAGTATTCCAAGAGTTGGAAACTCGACTTATAACTGCACCGATTCTTACCCTACCTTCAGGTACGGATGGTTTTACTGTATTTAGTGATACTTCTCATAAGGGTTTGGGATGCATTTTAATGCAGAATGGGAGAGTTATTGCTATGCTTCCCGACAACTGAGACTGCACGAAAAGAATTACCCAACCCATGACTTGGAACTTGCCGCAATGGTATTTGCATTGAAAATCTGGCGTCACTATCTGTATGGGGCGACATGTGAGGTGTATACAGATCACAAGAGTCTGAAATACTTCTTCACACAGAAAGAACTGAACATGAGACAACGGAGATGGCTAGAACTGATTAAAGACTATGACCTACAGATTTTGTACCATCCGGGAAAAGCCAACACCGTTGCCGATGCACTAAGCCGGAAATCGATTGGAAATTTAGCCTGTTTGCTCACCGGGCAGAAGGAATTGCTTTGTGACCTTGAAAAATCTGGAATTGAAATCGTTTTGCGAGAACAAGGTGGAACCTTAGTTGCTATTTCTGCTCAACCAGCACTGATTGAAGAGATTAAAGAGAAATAGCAACTAGATGACTTCTTGAAGAAGATCATCGAAGAAAGGGAAACTAAACCAAGACCGGGTTTCAAATTTGAAAGTAATGTACTGAAATTTCAAGAAAGACTGTGTGTACCAAATGATACTGAATTGAAAAGAAGAGTTCTGCAAGAGGGCCACAATTCAAAATTTTCTATCCATCCAGGGAATACGAAAATGTACCAAGACCTGAAACTGAATTTCTGGTGGGCAGGAATGAAGAAAGAAATTGCTGATTTTGTATCGAAATGTCCTCAATGCCAACAAGTTAAAGCCGAACATCAACGACCCGCAGGCTTACTACAGCCCTTACCGATACTAGAGTGGAAATGGGAACATATCACCATGGATTTTATTGTGGGATTGCCTCGCTCCAGTAAAGGTATGGACTCAATTTGGGTTATTGTTGATAGACTGACTAAATCTGCTCACTTCTTACCTGTTAAGACAATTTATAATGCGGACAAATTGGCTATACTCTATATTGATGAAATTGTTAGACTGCATGGAGTGCCTGTGTCCATTGTTTCTAACAAAGATTCGAAGTTTATATCGAGATTTTGGCAAAGCTTATAGACTGCATTGGGTACTGAATTGAGACTGAGTAGTGCTTATCATCCTCAGACCGATGGCCAGTCAGAAAGGACCATCCAGACTTTGGAGGATTTACTGAGAATGTGTGTCCTTGATTTTCAGGAGAACTGGGAAAGCCATTTGCCATTGGCTGAATTCGCCTACAACAACAGTTATCATTCAAGTATTGGTATGGCGCCTTTTGAGGCATTGTATGGCAGAAAATGTAGATCTCCAATTTACTGGGCAGAAGTTGGAGATGGGCCTTTGCTTGGGCCCGAGATTGTATACGAAACGACTGAGAAAGTGAAACTGATACAACAGAGACTGAAAACCGCACAGAGCAGACAGAAAAGTTATGCTGATGTCTGAAGACGGGATAGAGAATATGAAGTGGGTGATCACGTGTTTGTGAAAGTGACACCGATGAAAGGCCAGACTTGTTTTGGAGTCAAAGGCAAGTTAGCGCCGAAATACGTCGGACCATATGAGATTATTGAGAAAATCAATCCGGTGGCGTATCAAGTTGCGCTTCCTCCTGAAATGGAGCATATGCACAACGTCTTCCACATTTCTATGTTGAGGGACTACCTCCGGGATCCTTTCCACGTGATAGAGCCTACTCGTATAGTGTAGAGTGATAACTACACTTACGAGGAACGACCTATTCAGATTGTAAACAGACGGATCAAAAAGTTGAGAAACAAAGAGATCCCGTTAGTGAAAGTTGACTAGAAAAACCATGGTGGCGTGTATGTCACTTGGGAGAGGGAAGATGACATGGCTAAAAGATATCCTGAACTGTTTCCACTGAATCCTGTTTTCTTCCAAAACAAAGGTAACCCGAGTTTAGAGGACTAAACTCTTTTTTAGGAGGGGAGACTGTAACAACCCTCGTCGCTGTTTACCGATTAACCACTAATTACTGCTAAACTGAGACTGATTATGATTGGTAACTGAATTGATTGAAGTACTGAACTGACTGACTAAAATCTGGAACTGAATTGATCATAAACCATGTTTTCACCTTGTCTTTGAAAATATTGGCTCATTAGAGCATGAATTGAGCTTTGAAATGGTTTAAATTCATGCATGTTATGTTTGAATTATGTTCATGAAAATTGGTTTCAAATTGAGTTGAATTGATCTTCCTTTTGGGCCTTGATTTTATAAATTGAGCTTTGAATCATGTTATTCTATGTATTTACAAATGTTTTCCGGGGAAAAGGGCCCAAAGGAATTGGTTTTAACGCATTTGAACTTGGTTTGAGCTTGGAAGTTCAAATCTAGAAATTCCAGATTTTGAACTCACGCTCGAGCGAGGTGACTGGCGCTCGAGCATGAAATTCGTGCTCCCAGTACTTTGCACTGTTTTGATGTCCGCTCGAGCGGAATAATTGACGCTCGAGCGGGACATTATGTCTCATGCTCGAGCGGGTGTCGAGCGCCCAATCGAGCGTGATTTTCACACATCTAGTACTTTTGCCCTGTTTTGCAGAACGCTCGAGCGTAAAAGTCTACGCTCGAGCGGATACCTTTGTCTGCGTGTCCGCTCGAGCGGGTAAACCTACGCTCGAGCGGAACCTCTATTTTCTGAATGCATCTTTACATCCTCATCCCATCCTAGGCATTCTTAGGCCTAGTTTAAGACATCTTAATGAGGATATAGATGTAGAACACACCGAGGCAAATTAGGGATTAAGTTATTATCTTTCCCAACTGTGTAGCTTAGCGTGTGTTCAATCTGTAATTGTGTAGGGTTGGCGACTGGGGACGTGCTCTAGCTTTACTGTAGCCCAGAACTCTGTGAGTAACAACTGTGTAAAGATATGTTCAAAATGATTATCTTCTGAACAATTGAACTATATTGCTTTCTGAATTGATACTGTTAATTGAATGAATGTATGTCCTATATTCTGAACTGTATTTTGGCATCCTTAGCAACTACTATTTACTATTACTGTTATAGAGATCTCTGTCGGTTCCCTTGTTGGAACCACTGCTGTTTACTGATTGATGGCCATTATTTCCTGTTCGGTCTTTTAAGACCTACTGTTTACTATACTGTTATGCTAATGGATGTACCACATATGACTGAATGACTGATATACTGAATTAACGAACTGTTTTCATTACTGTGAGGACATTCATTCTTAACCTTTTTACGCATTACGTTATTCACTAGGCTTTAGCTCACTGCTCATATATATATGTAAGTGTACAGGCACCAGACCGGGGCTAGAAGCGTCGGGGTTAAGCTCCAGTTTTGTCAAGCCAACCACTGTGCCTCACTGCGAGGTTCCGAGCTTGTCAAGCTAAGGTTATGGGGTGTTTTAGTCCTCCATCCTTCTGTCATGTTTTGTTAACTGTATAGACTGTTCCTGTACTGTTTAATAGGGATTAGGTCCCTGAACTGAATAATTGTACATACGTACATACTATTCTGTACTGTTTATGTATATGTGTATGAAAAGTCTTTTTGGCATATAGACTCTCACAGCTCATTGGACATTGTTTACTTACTGTATTGGCTTCCGCCAGCCCCTGTACTCTGTATTGCTGTTCGTCTGTTAAGCAAGCCTTCGGTGATCTCGGATTACTGGCCGGTTACGGTACTAAACCCATAGGGGCGGGTTTGGGTTGTGACAGTGCAAGTGGCACGAGTCTGTGGCGGCTACGCGCACAAGCGGCTGAGGCTGACGTAGAGCATGTGAGATAGCAGAGGCAGAAGCAAGTGACACACCGGTGACAAAAGTGGTGCGCGAGGGCGCGTTAGGTCTGATCTGAGTAGGTTGTTGGTGGCGTTAGAATCGTTAGAAGAGTCTTAGCACTTTGGTAGACTGTGTGAAAATTTTGGCGAACAAAAAAGATCTGAACAGTGACGGAACAGAGATAACTACCAAAAAATTTGAAGCTTTCTGGTTAATGAGCCATAACCTTGTGCTCTGATACCATGTTAAAGAAGTTAAGAGAGAGAGAGAGAGAGAGAGAGTCTCTGTGAAATATATTGTATAAAATCAATGTACTTGGTCTCCTTTATATAAGAGAAAACGTAGCTATCTAAACATACATATCTATCTATATAGATATACATTAACAACTACACATAGCTATCTAAACATACATATCTGTCTATATAGATATACATTAACAAATTACACGAGAGAGAGAGAGAGAGAAAGAGAGTCGTAGGATAGCTTAGATGTTCGGACTTGTTGTTCGGTCAGATTGTTGAGTTTTTAAACCTTGGGTCCTCTACTAGTTCCGCTATGGACGACCGAGACCACCCATTATCTTCAACCCTCTTCCTTCCCTTAAATTCATACTGTCGCCGCCATGACGAAACTCAAGAATAATGCAGTTCCTCAGGATTTTATCGAACTCCACCCTCCACCTAATCACTGCCCTTTTCTCCAATCTCAAATCACTAGAGGGAGCTCGATGTCCATTTCTTGAATTCTCTTGAATCAGCAGAGGCATGAAGGAGGAGCGAATCTTCAAAACTTTACAGATGAACTCGTTCATCATTAGATCTTCGGGACAGGGATGAGACGGTGGAGTCGGGAACGATGGATGACTATGATTTTAGAGATCTAAGAGTCAACAAGCAAGGGAGAGCGAGTGACGAGTGTGTGGATTTGATCAGTGAAGAAGGTTAGAAAAGGGATCTATGCCACGGAGGTGGCGCAAATCTGAAATCAGAGGCGATGTAGCAGTGGAGATGCTGTTGCCGGCTGTGGAGACACTACTGCCATTTTAAGCCCCATCGCCACCTTATAAGCTTTTCTCTAACGAAAAAAGCTCATAGCCTTTGCGAGAGGGTGGAGATATCTCGATGCCATGCTGGAGTAGCGGCGAAGATTGGAAGGGCAGTGACGGAGAGTTTGAAAAGAGATAGAGAGAGAGAAACTTGGCTCATTTGGTAACAACTATTTTAATAATTATTTGATTGGTAAAGAGATTGATATGATAATTTATAGTAATTTTTTAACTTTTTGACTAAAACAAGTAGGGCTAGATATAGGGTTATCCGATCCGCACAACCCGTCCTACCCGACCCGACCCTACTCGCACACGTATGGGCGGTTTCGCAAATACAATAGGGTAGGGTGCGGTTTGAAATATTATAATTTTTCGGGTTGCGGGCGGGTTGCTGGTTTGACCCAAAACCGCTCGTATTTTTTTTTTTTTTTTGAAAAACCTGGACCGTTTGTCTTTTTGGAAAAACATGGACCGTTCAACTATGTAGATATTTTTTGCCCAAACAAAAGAGAAACCCTAATCTCAAATCAAAACATCTGATCTATCTGAGACTCTTCTCATCTCACTCTCTCATTTACGCAGCTCGCACGCACCGATCGAGCTTCGCAATCGACTCTCTCTCTCTCTCTCCGGCAACTCTCAGGTAAGGACTCTCTCATCTCTGTCTTTGTCTCGCTCTCTTTCCCCGATCTGTGATTTGTTTCTCATCTCGCTCTCTCATCTCTGTCTCTATCTTGCTCTCTCTCGTTTTTCATCTGCACAGCTCGCACCGATCGACCTTGGCAAGATCGTACCTCTCTCCAGCAAGTCGCAGGTAAAGACTCTCTCTATCAGATCTATCTCACTCTCTCTTTGTCTCTCTGTCTCTCTGTCTCTCTCTCTCTCTCTCTCTATTTTGTGTCAATGTATATGCCAAATTGTTTGTATTACAACCCTTCGCTTCTGAGTCCTGACCTGATGACATCGTTTTATAGCATACATTATTAAGAGAGGATCTTGTTCCATGAAAGCAAATATCTCCAAAATAAATTATCAATTTTAAAAAATGTTAATTTTCAAATGCACAGCATAATATTTATATTTGCTATAGGGAATGAAGAGCATTTCATAAGGTTTCTCTTATGTCCTGTAAGTAGTCCTTATCTATTAACTGTATGTTTTCTAGATAACATTACATGGCATTTGTTCTTTAGATAACATTATCTCCAGATAACTGTATGTTTTGTAGATTATTATTATTATTATTATTATTATTATTATTATTATTATTATTATTATTATTTGTGATTACCCAGTTGTTTAGTGTATGTCCATAGTTGTTTAGTGTCTGTCTGTAATTTGTTTGGTATTGAATGAAATTGAATCTGAATTTTGCTATTCTCCTATTCTATTATTTTTTAAATTGATTTTTTTGAATCTGAATTTAAAATCTTATTGTTATGTCAAACTTGTGGGCTTAATGTATTTTCTCAAACTTTAATGGACATTAGTTTAATTACCCAATTTTTAATTTTTCTCAAACACAACTGTTTGCATTGCAGGTGAAATGTTAAGCTCTTTCTGTGACTTGTTTTTTCCATTTTTGTTGCAATGTTAACTAATAAGCCATTGAAACTAGGGGAATGGCAAGTTGGAAACCATTAAATGTCCTTACTTTGGCCATCAACTTTCTTAAACAGAAACCATTCAATGTCCTTACTTTGGCCATCAACTTTCTTAAGCAAAAACCATTCAATGTCCTTACTTTGGCCATCAACTTTCTGAAGCAAATCATGTTTTTGATTTTCCTTTTCAATTTTTATTGACCATCTTACCACTAAATATTCCAGCTCCATAGTCGTAGATTTTAGCATTTGAATCTGAATTGAATCTAAAGAGACCAAAAGCTAATTAACTGTGTGTCTGTTAAGTAATTATTTAATGATCTAACTAAACTGAATTTGAATTTTTTTTTTAATATGAATTGAATTTGTATTTTGTAGTACAGTTTGAATGGAGAATACTATTGAATCTCCCACAGTGAATCTTTTACCTCTGTAATCCTCTAATTCTCAAATGAATCCCCCCTTAGCTGAACCTGAACTTGAACCTAAGCCTCCTAGACCCCCAAAGAGAAAGAGTGAGGGTGGAGGGGGGAGAGCACCATCCACAGTTTGGGACCATTTTGATAAGGTTTTTAGGACGGATAAGAAGCGTAGAGTCGTATGCAAATATTGCAAGAAAGAGTATTTGGCTGACTCTAGACTTCATGGGACTAGCAATTTAAAGAGTCATACACCCAATTGTAAAGAATATCCAAATAGGGATAAAGATGGTCAACAAACATTAAATCTTAAACCAAAACAAAATGAAGAGGGTGTTGATGAGGTTGTAGCAACAACTTTTAATTTTAATGCTTGTAAAAGGTCTCTTGCGGAGATGGTTGTCATTGATGAGTTGTCATTTAGATTTGTGGAGGGAGTTAGGTTTAGAAGATTTTGTAATGTCATACAACCCAAATTCACACCAATCCTCTCTCGTCATACCATATCTAGAAAAGTGCTTAGCATATTTAAGAATGAAAGAGATAAGTTAAAGAAGGCCATAAAGGGTGGTAGAATTTGCTTTACTACGGACACTTGGACATCTATTCAAAATTTGTGTTACATGTGTTTGACTGCTCATTTCATTGATGATAAATGGAAACTTCAAAAAAGAATCATAAATTTTCAACAAGTTGAAGATTACAAAGGAGAAACATTGGGTAGGAAAATTGATTCGTGTTTGATTGAGTGGAACATTGATAGCATATTCACCTTAACAGTTGATAATGCTAGTTCTAATAATCTCACCATTCAATATTTGAAAACAATGACCAAAGATTGGAAGGGGACTATTTTGCAACATGAGTTTATTCACATGCGTTGTTGTGCACATATTCTTAATCTCGTTGTGAGTGATGGGTTGAAAGAAATGGACGATTCTATTGCCAACATTAGACTTGCAGTGAGATATGTGAGGTCTTCTCCTCAATAGGCATGATGCTTTTAAGAAGTGTGCGGCCACACTCGAACTTGATTCAAAAGCTCTTGTATGCCTAGATATACCAACTAGGTGGAACTCTACCTATTTGATATTGGAGGCAGCCGAAAAGTATGAGAAGGCTTTCAACTGCTTGAAGTTTATGGATTCCAATTTTGAACCTTATTTCAAGGATGTTGATGGTGGCATAAGGAGAAGTCCGAATGAGTTGGATTGGAAAAATGTAGATTGTTTTTTAAGTTTCTAAAATTATTTTATCTTGCAACTAAGAAGTTTTCGGGGTCTCTCTTTGCTACTTCCAATGCTTTTTACAAAGAAATGTTTGTTATTGAAAGAAAAATTAATCAATTAATTTTGGAAGAGGATGATACTTTGAGCACAATGGCAAAGACTATGAAACAAAAGTTTAGCAAGTATTGAGGGGATGGAAGTAAGATCAATTTGTTATTATATGTTGCGGTTATTCTTGATCCTACCAAAAAATTGGCATACTTGGAGTTTTGCTTTTCAAATTTATTTCTTGGAGATAATAAGAAGATGGAAGATGAGAGGGTAATTTTTGGGAAAAATTGGGCCGAGCCGCGAGTTGGGCATTGAGGCCCAAAACGCGTAGGACTAAGTAAGAAGGCCGCAATAGATACTCCGGCCCAGAAGGGCAAAGTTACTCCGACCTTGGGAAGACAAAGTTACTTCAACCCAAGGAAGTGAAATTACTCCGGCTCAAGAAGAGATAGTAACTTCGGCCCAAAGAAGAGTAAAACTACTCCGGTCTGGAGGCAACTCACAGTTAGATCGGTCTCAGAGTTAGTCCGGTCGCAGTATGTTCTGGGAAGACCAGTTTCGGAATTAATCCGGTCGTGACACACTCTGGTTAAGTCGGTCAGAACTTGTTACTTGGAAGTTTGATCTAAGCATACCAAGGTTGAACAGGGGCAGCCGAAGTAATGGGTTAAAGGAGAAGACCGAGCTAAGGATAGTTCGGCCTTCTCTGTGGCTCAGCATAGCCAGTGTTATTTCGGTCGTGTGGTAGTTCGGCTATGGAGAAAACCATCCCACTTGGTTTAAGCAGTGGGGGAGGGTGTAAAAGGATAAGCATTATCCTTAGGAGTATGAATCCTAGGAGGACTCTGCATGGAGAAATACAAGTCCTACTAGGATTGTGCCACGGGAAACTTATAAAAGCTCACAAGCATCACCTTGGAGGAGGTAATTGAACACAATCTTTCTGAGAACTTAGAGCTTTGTCTATTTGTCAAGTTTTCTGACTTAGGCATCGGAGAGGTTTCCGGCACACACCCGCCGGCTAGCTCACGTTTGTGTTTTCAGGTGACAAAGCGACGTCGTACGGAGGAGCGTGGACTTGGTCAACAGGATTATACGAGGAGAATTATTTCCTCCCCGTACAATTGGCGCCGTCTGTGGGAAGAACAGACAGAGAACAAAAAACCTCTTGACTAAGCTTCTCCTTTTTTCATTCAATGGCACACATTGAAGACTTGCCGCAGTCCGCCGTCGACGGACTAACTCCAGAAGGGGGCGCAAGGCGTGAAGGACTACCCTCTGTCCCTCCTATGGCAGACTTGGAGCCCCAACAACATAATTCCAGGAGGAGTGGCAGGGGAAGGCGAAATAGCAGCCCTCGTCACTCTCAAAGTCCTGACAGGCAAAGGAGGAGGATTGATCCTCAAGCCCTAGAAGATCGCGTAAAGGAACAAGATGAACTAATTCGGAGGATGGCGGCGGACATGGAGGCCTTGAAACACCAGATGAAGACCAAAGATGTGGCGACAGGAGAGGGGCGCAAGCACAAGACGCCCCCTCGCCACTCAGAGAGTCGTAGTAGGAATACTACACCCTCCCAAGGAGAGAGCAGAAGCCTCAGGACAGGCGACACTTACTCCTTATCTTCAAGGACTCGTCACTCCAGGTCTGAGAGGACGAGATCCGAAAGATCATACACTGAAGGAAGCACGTATTGGCCTTCACATTCACACCAAACCAGATCCAGACAAACCGAGCTACCCAGGTCATCCGACTTACGAACCGTGCTAGAAGAAAAAGCACGATGCAAGGAGGATGCCAGGGCAAGGGATCCACACCGAGTTTCGGCCTTACAACGGTTGGCTCCTCGGACGCACGGAAGCGTCGAGGTTGGAATGCCAATACCGCGACCGGCCTACGAACCAACAGACAAGGCTTTGGCAAGACTACAGACTTCGCCGTTTGTCCCAGCAATCGAAAACGCACCCCTACCATCAGGCTTCCTTCAGCCGAAATTCAATACATATGAAGGGAAGACGGACCCATATTCACACCTGAGCCACTTTCGCCAAGTCATGGCTGTGTACAGGCGAAATGAGGCCTTAATGTGCATACTCTTCCCGTCAAGTCTGGGCGACCTAGGCTTGACTTGGTTCGAAAAGCTCCCAGAGGGTAGCATAGCCTCCTGGGCCCAATTGGCAGAAGCGTTTGTAACAAGGTTTCGGACAAATACTAAGACACCGGTGGAGATAGACCAGTTACTCTCCATCGACATGGGTGAAAAAGAGACCCTCAGATCTTACAACAGTCGCTACTGGGAGACATTCAACCAGATTGGAGACTGCCCCACCAATCTGGCCATTGCGCAATATAAAAGAGGCCTACCAGTAGGAAACCGATTAAGGGACTAGATCACCATGACGCCACCCCTCACCATGGAGGCCCTGATGGAAAGAGTGCATCAGCACATCAGGGTAGAAGAGGATGGCGCGCGTGCTAAAGCAAAAACAAGTACGACCGCAGCACCAGAAAAGAAAACCCCTGCCAAGGTCAACACGGTCGACCGAAGTAACAAAAACGGGCGTGGCAGACGAGATAACGGAGAAGACCCAGACAAAAGATGGTTGAGAATCCGCACTGCCATAACCACGGTGTTCAAAAAACCAATATATCGAATTTTGAGCGAAATCAAAGACAAGCCTTTTGTCAAGTGGCCAGCCAAGCTAGGGGAAGGTCAGAAGAATTACGATGACAGATCACGGTGCACTTTCCACAAAGAAAAGGGGCACCGAACTGAGAATTGCACGCCACTGAGACAGCACTTGGAAGAATTGGTGGCAGCAGGCCACTTGGACGAATACATTGAAGGAGGAGCGCAACCGGCCCCCCAAGACCATAATGACCATCCCAATAGAATGCCAAACGATGCACCACCTCAAGGCATTATCAATGTAATTCATGGAGTTTTTGAACCCGAGCGCGTATGTGAGCTCAGAGGTTCAATCAAGAAGGCTGAGCACTTTAGGGAAGTATTGAGTGCCCAACCTGCCATCAAGAAGGGGAGGACAGAGGCAACAAACGTCATGACCTTTTCAGACAAGGACTTAGAACGAATTTACTGCCCCCATAATGATGCCCTGGTCGTCACTCTCCGAGTCAAGGATTTTGACGTCAAGCGGATTCTGATTGACCAGGGTAGT
Organism: Camellia sinensis; assembly: GCF_055761805.1. Taxonomy (NCBI): domain Eukaryota; kingdom Viridiplantae; phylum Streptophyta; class Magnoliopsida; order Ericales; family Theaceae; genus Camellia; species Camellia sinensis. The sequence goes on from NC_138966.1 coordinate 106,637,119, forward strand.
TCATGTGAGATCATGTATTACGACACATTCAAACAACTAAAGCTGCAAGACAAAGACTTGGCACCTGCAGTTTCTCCCCTGATTGGATTCAACTCCATGCCAGAGTTGCCTGTCGGCAAAATAATCCTTCCAGTCAGAGCAGGAAGTGTAACAAAACAGGTGGAGTTCTGGGTATTGAAGGTCCCCTCCACCTACAACATCATCCTGGGCAGAACGTGGCTGCATGCCATGCGTTCGGTAGCGTCATCATACCATCAGGTAATGCGGTTCCCCAATGACGCCGGTATAATTGAAGAAGTCTATGGCGATCAGATCATGTCAAAACAGTGCTTCGCCACAGCGAATGGAAGCCGAGCTGCCAAAGGATACGTTCATTCGGTGGAAGAGCCAGAAAGTAATGAACTATTCGCTGACGTCGGCAAAGAGGCTGATCAAAAAGCAGTGGAAGACTTGGTGGAGGTAAAAATAGATGAGAAGAACCCGGATAAGTTCTTCTTGCTTGGCTCATCGTTGTCCAGCGCTGAGAGATTAGAGGTCTTGGAATTCTTGACCTCCAATATCGAAGTGTTTGCCTGGACACCCTACGACATGCCAGGCATTGATCCAAACTTCATCAGTCACCAACTCAATGTCCACCCATCCGCCAGACCAGTCATTCAACGCACACGCAGATCGGCACTCCACCACGCCGAAATAGTGGCAGAAGAGGTAGGCAACCTGCTGGAAGCAGGAGCAATAAGAGAAGTGCACTACCCAAGATGGATCTCCAACACAGTCGTAGTGCCGAAAAAGAATGGTAAATGGCGTGTCTGCGTCGACTACAAAACAGTCAACAAGGCGTGCCCAAAAGATAGCTTTCCTCTACCAAGGATAGATCAACTGGTGGACCTAACGGCAGGGCATAACCGTCTTAGCTTCCTGGATGCATACAGAGGCTACCACCAGATCGCCATGCATGAACCAGACCAAGAGGTCACCTCCTTCACAACACCAAGGGGGTTATATTGCTACAAGGTCATGCCCTTTGGCCTAAAGAACGCAGGGGCGACATTCCAAAGAATGGTCACCAAGATGTTTGAACCATTGTTAGGCAGAACAATGGAGGCTTACATCGACGACATGGTGGTCAAAAGCAAGGATGAGAATAACCATCTTAAAGATCTAGGCGAGATGTTCCAGATCCTGAAGAAACACAAGCTGCGCCTCAACGCGTCCAAATGCGCATTCGGAGTTGGATCTGGCAAATTCTTGGGCTTCCTGGTGACCAACCGAGGTATCGAAGCCGACCCCTCTCAGATCAAAGCAATCCAGGAATTGGAGAGACCAAACTCAGTCAAAGAAGTACAGCATCTTACTGGCATGGCGGCTGCACTCAACCGGTTCATAAGCAGATCATCGGACAGACTACGACCGTTCTTCCAAGCTTTAAAAACCAAGTTTGAGTGGGATGAAGAATGCGACCGAGCTCTAGAAAGCTTGAAGGAGTACATGTCTTCCCCACCGCTACTTGTTACTCCAGTACCTGGTGAAGAACTCTTTCTGTACCTGGCAGTTTCTCAGCACGCAGTTAGCGCAGTGTTGGTTCGTGCAGAAGGAATACAACACTTGCCCATCTTTTATGTAAGCAAGACATTGTTGGGAGCCGAAACAAGGTACTTGCCCTTAGAGAAGCTAGCATTAGCGTTAATGATGGCATCCAGAAAGTTGGCGCATTACTTTCACGCCCACACCATAGTCGTCCTCACAGCCTTTCCATTAAAAGCTCTATTTGAAAGGGCGAACTTCAGTGGGCGAATTTTGAAATGGGCAGTAGAGTTGGGACAATTCGACATCAAGTTCCAACCCAAGACCGCAATAAAAGCTCAATCTTTGGCAGACTTCGTCGCAGAGTTTACTCCTGGAAGTCATCATATCTGCCCAGTCGACCTGACTGACTCAACCGAACTAGGGATGGAAGTTGACGCCGGAATAGTGCAACCCCTAGTGGAAGGTAGTCCATCAAGCACAAAGGCAGACCATACTAAGGACAACAAGGAGGAGCCAAACAAAGGCTCACCAGCAGTTCAAACAGAGGACGAAGGGCAGACAGCTAACCTGGACTTTGAAGAAAACACCATTCTTGACCTCACGACATCGTCTGATCCTTCCACTTGCTGGAAACTATTCGTTGGAGAGATGTGGAAGCTCTTTGTGGATGGAGCATCCAACCGACATGGTGCAGGGCTTGGCATAGTCCTCATCTCTCCAGACGGCCTGGTTGTAGAACAAGCAATCAACCTTGGCTTCCCAGCATCCAACAATGAAGCGGAGTATGAGGCGCTTCTCGCAGGACTCAAGTCAGCACACTTCATGAAAGCAACCGAACTAATGGTATACAGTGACTCTCTGCTGGTGGTAAACCAAATTTCTGGCGAATACGAAGCAAAGGATGACAGAATGGCCAAATACCAAGAGTTAGTCAGAACGGAGATCAAGAAGTTTGATGTGGTAAGGATAGAACAAATTGGCAGGGAGGAAAACAGCCGAGCGGATGAGCTAGCAGGCCTGGCCTCAATGGCAGATACATCAATCCCTCATCCATTACTCATCGACTTCTTACCAAGACCAAGCATAGAAGACCCCGAAGCAGAAGAAATATGTTGCGCAGAATTAGGCCCTTCTTGGATGGATCCCATCATCCTGTTCTTGAAAGACGGCATCCTACCAGAAGAGAAAAAAGAAGCCAACAGAATAAGGGCAAAGTCGCAGCGGTTTTGGCTATCTCCATCTTTGGCATTATACAAGAAGTCGTTCTCTGGGCCTTACCTCAAGTGCGTTCATCCCAGCAAAGTAGAAGCCTTCCTGTTCGAAATACATGAAGGGGTATGTGGAAGTCATCAAGGGGGAAGGTCGCTCGCCTGCAGGGCTATTTCACAAGGATATTGGTGGCCATATATGCAAGCAGACTCAGAGAAATATGTGAAGAAGTGTGAAAAATGCCAGAAATTCGCACACCAAATACATCAACCAGCAAGAGAACTCCTACCCTTAACTAGCCCATGGCCTTTCGCAATGTGGGGCTTGGACATAGTAGGACCACTTCCAACAGCGCCCGGTGGCAGAAAATTCTTTCTCGCAGCAACAGACTACTTCACAAAGTGGGTGGAAGCAGAAGCATTGGCATCAATCAAAGAAAAAGATGTGAAGAAGTTTGTTTGGCAAAATATTATCACTCGGTTTGGCATACCAAAAGCACTGATCTCAGACAATGGAACTCAGTTCGACGGCAGAATCTTCAGAAGCTTTTGTGAATAATACAAGATAGAGTTCTACAATTCCACACCGGCTTATCCTCAAGCAAATGGGCAGGCTGAAGCATCAAATAAAGTCGTCTTGGATGGACTAAAGAAAAGGCTAGAGAAAGCAAAAGGCAAGTGGGCGGATGAACTTCCTCACGTCTTATGGGCTTACCGCACCACACCTCGGCGATCAACTGGAGAAACACCATTTTCCTTAGCCTATGGCATGGAAGCAGTGATCCCACTAGAAGTTGGCCTCCCCACAATTCGAAGCGAAAATTTTGATCCAGACTTAAATGGAGAAGCCATAGCCTTAGAACTCAACCTTGCAGAAGAAAGAAGAGAAAGAGCGTTGGTCCACATCGCCTCATACCAACGAGAGTTAATCAGAAAATACAGCAAAAAGGTTCATCCAAGACAATTCAAAATTGGCGATTGGGTACTGCGCAAAGTAATGGGAAACACCTTGGTCCCAGGAGACGGCAAGTTAGGCCCAAATTGGGAAGGTCCTTATAAGGTGGTTGGGTTAGCCGGCAAAGGGGCATACCACCTAGAAGACAAGGATGGCAAGGCAATCCCTAGGCCATGGAATACGGCCAATCTCAAGATATTTTACTTTTAGCTTTTCTTTTTCAAACATTATGTAATTTTCTCTTCCTTCAATAAAATGAGATTCTTTTTAGCACAGATTACTCTTTGTAAAAGTTAGCTTTCAAGACTTAAGTATATTGCAAGCATTCCATTCTAAGTTAGCCGGAAAAACTAACTTAGAGGTTGGCTGGATTAAACCAACACCCTTCCTAAGCCCAGGATAAGGATCCAGGCTGCAGGACATTTGGTCGGAATAACCAAATACTAGAAGTTAGCTGAAAAAACTAACTTCAATAGTTGGCTGGAATAAACCAACCCTCGTTACTCTTCAGCCGAAGTAAGTGTATGGCTGAAGAGTGGTTGGCTGGAATAAACCAACCCTTGATACTCTTCAGCCGAAGTAAGTGCAAGGCTGAAGAGTGGTTGGCTGGAATAAACCAACTCTTGTTACTCTTCAGCCGAAGTAAGTGCAAGGCTGAAGAGTGGTTGGCTGGAATAAACCAACTCTTGTTACTCTTCAGCCGAAGTAAGTGCAAGGCTGAAGAGTGGTTGGCCGGAATAAACCAACTCTTGTTACTCTTCAGCCAAAGTAAGTGTATGGCTGAAGAGTGGTTGGCTGGAATAAACAAACTCTTGTTACTCTTCAGCCGAAGTAAGTGTATGGCTGAAGAGTGGTTGGCTGGAATAAACCAACACTTTGTACTCCTTAGCCGAAGTAAGTTCATGACTGAAGAGTGGTTGGCTGGAATAAACCAACACTTTGTACTCCTTAGCCGAAGTAAGTGCATGACTAAGGAGTGGTTGGCTGGAATAAACAAACTCTTGTTACTCTTCAGCCGAAGTAAGTGTATGGCTGAAGAGTGGTTGGCTGGAATAAACCAACTCTTGTTACTCTTCAGCCGAAGTAAGTGTAAGGCTGAAGAGTGGTTGGCTGGATTAAACCAACACTTAGTACTCCTCAGCCGAAGTAATTATGTCGGCTAAGGAGTGGTTGGCTGGTAAGTATAGTTTAACCAACCAAAAACCGAAATAACACTTGGAGTATTAGAAGACATTACAAAATACTGGCATACACATCAAAACCGGAATAAGAGTTGCGTAAAATTTTCATTCAACAAGAAGTCATTACATGGGCATACTTCGGTTACAAAGAGAAGAAAAAATTAAGAGAAAAGTTCATTTATCTCGGTGTCAAACTCAGCGTCACCATCAACTCGCAGACCGGTTTCCGAAGGGAGCTCATTCACAATCGGGAAAGCCACTTCGGCTGGAATCACGGTTTCCCTGGGAAGATCAACTGTCAAGTCTTCCACAGCGGGCTCCGACCGAACTGGCTGGTCCACATTATCAACCGGAAGGTCCTCAGGAGCAGAGGAGTCATCAGTGTCTGAGTCCTCCAGAAACTCCTGCTGCAAGGCGTCTGCATACGCCGCCAGGGACTTCGGTATAAAGTAGGCTGGAGGGTCGAAGACCTCGGTCTGCTCATCATGACCGAGCTTCTCCACAGCCCCCCTCCAGCCGCACTTGAAGAAGAGCTCCTTGGCGACGTCGCATTGTTTGACGTAGGCATCTTCCGCCTCCTTGTAACCCCGCTTGTACCCCTCCTTTTCGACCGCCTCCATGTTCTTTTTCAGTTCGCTTATTTCGGCGTCCTTTCTCTTCTCAAGCTTCAACAACTCTCGCAAATACTTGTCCTTCATAACGATGGCAGCTTTCTGCTTCTCCGCTTCCGCCGAATTAACTAGATCGGCAAGACGGCCGTTCTCCGCTTCTAGCTCGGCCATTCTCTTTTCGGCTTGTAGTAGTTCGGCCGCCTCTGCTTCGGCTTCCGCCATCGCCTGCCTTGTGGTTTTGCGGAGTTCTTGGACTTTCCTATAAGTGACATTGTTCTTTTGCAAGGCCTGGCAAAACAAAAATCTCATCTCAGCCGAAGTAAAAGTTGGAAAAATTTAGACAGAAAAAACAGACAGAGCTACTTACCAAGATCATGGACTTGGAAGCAGACCGAATTGATTTCATTTCGGTGTTCAGTTGCTTCAAGTGGTGCTCCATGTCCTTGGGGAGGCACACACTTTTGGCCAGGTTAAAGGCCAGTTGGTGGTCTTTTTCAGCCACGACCGAGTCAGTGGCTTTGATGTTTCGGTCGTTGAAGATCAGCGGCGGAGCCCACTTCGGAGATCGAGCTCGGTCAGTTTGCTCTAGTTGGGGGGCAGGATGAGGACTTTGGGGGACGGATTCGACTTCATCAACAAGTTGCTGTTCGGCTGACGTAGATCGGGCGCGTTTTGAAGGGCGAGATGAAGAAGGCCGTTGTGAAGGAAGGGCCACGACGGCGGGCTGCACCTTAGTAGTTGGTGTTACTTCGGCCCTGGTTGTTGCGGTCAGGAGGGCCCTAACTCTGCTTTTCTTTGCCATTTCTTCTTCAGCTGTTAGTGGGACAAGTCTTATCTCGGGCAAAGTTGGGTCTGGTTCTGGGTCTTCCTCGAGAAGAAAATCGGTTACCTTTGCTTTCCGTCGACCGCTATACCGGTAGGTCGGTTCGAAATTCAGAAGCTTAGCCCAACTCCTCTCTTGGCACCGTAGTGCGGCTCGCAAAATTGCAAGGTTGGGATAACTATATAGAGAACGGAGGTGGGCAAAATCTGCAAAAAAGAGAAGTGTTAGTTCGGTCAATGGACTGAAGAACCGAAATAAAATGCAGAGAAGAAGACCGAAGTTAAATTACCAGGCTCTCCTATTTTCCAATTTATAGGTCGGCCAGGAATTTGGGCTTGAAAATCCTCAAAGTTCCCAGAGACCCAAAAGAAATCATCACTATTAAGGTCTTTGTCCGGTGTATGCTTAATTATCTTCTCTCGGCGGCGGCGGATCCTAAGGTAATAGACCCACCCAGCATTCTTCGAGCCGATGGAATACTGATGGAATATTTCGGCTAGGCCAAGGTTTAAACCGGTTTGGTAGTTTAGTGCGGCTATTCCCATTATGATACGGTATGTATTGGTGGACAGTTGGGTGGGGCATAACCTAGTCTGTCTAAGAAATTCGCAGATTAGCGGTTGGACAGGAAACCGTAGTCCGGTTTCTATTATGGATTGAAGGGTAAAAGGGACGAAGCCTTCATTGTCCTAGGGAGTAGCATCTTTTTCGGCCAACGTCAGATGGACGTCGTCAGGAATTTGGTAATTTTCCCTAAATTCGGCCATGCCACCAGGGGTCTCAACTAGATACCTATACTTACCCATCTGGTGAATGAATTATGAATAAATTATTTCGGTACAAAAACTAGGCTCAGTAGCTCGGTTGAGCACACGCAGGAGTGCCTGGGCAACCTAAGTCTGCAAAGTAGAAAACAAAGGGGTTAAGCACAGATCGTTGGACCGCGCTACAAATTATAAGCAAGATATACAAATCCTACTTCGGCTTAGTGGGCTGGTTCTACCTCGGTTCATCAGAAGGTTTGTTAGCTCGGTGTTGAGCAGATTAGACCGGTTTATCGTCTAGGGGCAGCTTTCCGAGTTCGGTCTAAAAAACTAAGAAAGCTGGTTTAGCCCCAAGGCCTAAATCGGTTGTAGTGTGAATAGAGTTACTTCGGTTAAGCCTCTAGGGGCGGCTTTCCGAGTTCGGTTTAAGAACGAAGAAAACCGGCTTGGCCCCGAAAGCTTAGCTCGGTTATAGACCGAAGTACCTAGTTCGGTATGTGCAAGCTTGTTCGGTGATCTTTTCTCGGCTAGAGTGGTTCAGAAGAAACTACTGATATTCCTACAAGTTCTAGTTCGGTTATTTTCTGAATCTATCTACATACATAACACAAACAGTATCCTAGTTCGGTTGGGATGTGATTCTGGATCAAAATCGAGTTTTCTCTAGGGTATATGACATATACTCATGGGTTATACTGGTTTCTTCATAAAAGTACGAAAGCAAAGCAGACAAATGAAGAAAAATGTTTGCAAAAAACATACAAAACAAAGCTATGCAAATACGAAAGCAAAACAGAACAAGAAGGAAAGAGAATTTGCTTACCAGGTTAAAGAAGGGACTAAAGTTGAAAATCTGTTGCAGTAGAAAGAAGAACTCGAGCAGCAAAAAAGCAGAGAGAGAGGATGAAGGAATAGTAAAAGTGAAGATACCCTAGCCTCAGGGATCACTTTTGTTAGAGAGCCCAAAATTTGGGCGGGAACTGTTTCAAGATCACAAAGCACGAAGACGGCGTGACAGCCGTCCTTAGCCAATCAGAGCCTGCCACGTGTCACTGGAATGGGAAGCGTTACAGACACTATGATTAAAGAGACGTTTTTGACCGGACAAACCAGGGCCCGGAGTAAAATTAGCTCGGCTGAAAAATTCGAGGGTTTTTAGCTCGGCTGGAATAGCTTAAAATGACGGCAGCTCGGCTGATGAACTGGTAATCCCAATCATGCTAAGCAGATGGAATTAAGGGGCAATTGAGAGGGTAATTTTTGGGAAAAATTGGGCCGAGCCGCGAGTTGGGCATTGAAGCCCAAAACGCGTAGGACTAAGTAAGAAGGCCGCAATAGATACTCCGGCCCAGAAGGGCAAAGTTACTCCGGCCTTGGGAAGACAAAGTTACTTCAATCCAAGGAAGTGAAATTACTCCGGCTCAAGAAGAGATAGTAACTTCGGCCCAAAGAAGAGTAAAACTACTCCGGTCTGGAGGCAACTCACAGTTAGATCGGTCTCAGAGTTAGTCCGGTCGCAGTATGTTCTGGGAAGACCGGTTTCGGAATTAATCCGATCGTGACACACTCTGGTTAAGTCGGTCAGAACTTGTTACTTGGAAGTTTGATCTAAGCATACCAAGGTTGAACAGGGGCAGCCGAAGTAATGGGTTAAAGGAGAAGACCGAGCTAAGGATAGTTCGGCCTTCTCTGTGGCTCAGCATAGCCAGTGTTATTTCGGTCGTGTGGTAGTTCGGCTATGGAGAAAACCATCCCACTTGGTTTAAGCAGTGGGGGAGGGTGTAAAAGGACAAGCATTATCCTTAGGAGTATGAATCCTAGGAGGACTCTGCATGGAGAAATACAAGTCCTACTAGGATTGTGCCACGGGAAACTTATAAAAGCTCACAAGCATCACCTTGGAGGAGGTAATTGAACACAATCTTTCTGAGAACTTAGAGCTTTGTCTATTTGTCAAGTTTTCTGACTTAGGCATCGGAGAGGTTTCCGACACACACCCGCCGGCTAGCTCACGTTTGTGTTTTCAGGTGACAAAGCGACGTCGTACGGAGGAGCGTGGACTTGGTCAACAGGATTATACGAGGAGAATTATTTCCTCCCCGTACAGAAGATATGGTAGACAAGGTTAAGAGCTGTTTGAGTCGTTTGTATAGCTATTATGTCACACTTTATCCCTCAAATGAGAAACTTTCAAGTGTGAGTGAAGTTGTGAATATAGTGGAAGATGATGATGATCCTTATTCTTTAGTTGATTCCCAATTTAATTCCTATTTGGAGGGACGATGCACTAGTGAATCTAAGTCGGAATTGGAACAATATTTGTCTGAGGTTGAACATTTTGCAAAGAATCAAACATTTGAGATTTTGGATTATTGGAAGGTGAATGCAACCAAATATAGAGTGCTATCGCAACTTGCAAGGGATGTGTTAGCCATGCCTATTTCTACCGTTGTATCGGAGTCGACTTTTAGTATGGGGGCGTATTCTTGACCCATTTTGTAGTTCACTGTCGCCTTCTATGGTTGAAGCTCTTGTTTGTACTCAAAATTGGCTTTGAAGCAACCTTTCAATTTCTCTTCGAAAGGCGCTGGATGATGTAGAGGAATTTGAGCAATATGACTCGGGTAATATAAGAATTTATTTGTCTTCATTTTTTTTTTGTATTGTTCATTTTGTAATGTAATTTTTATTGATCTTCTCTTGTTGACTCCTAATAAGGTACTTTGGAGTCAAACGCATCTTCAAGTTCAAGATATAATGTTGATGCTAATACTATAATTGAACTCTAATCCATTTGTTCATTGGTAAATTTTTCATGTACTCAACACATTTTCTTACTATATTGAGATGCAATATATAGACATTTATTTATCTTTTCATTACTTTATTCTTTCAACTTTTTTGTCAAAGGAATTATGAAGATTGAAGATTAATTTTTTTATTTTTTAGCTTGTTTTTGTGCAGGGTTCATCAACTAAATGCATGAAATTGAAATTTGTGGAACTTGGATGTGATTCATGATGATGGAGTTTGAGATATTGTGTTGCAAATGTTTTCATTTTATTTGGCAACAATTTTATTTTATTTTTTTCTTGCATTTTGGATGAATGTAATAGTTAACGAAGAATTACTTTTACGTAAGCTTAGGGTTTTAAATGATTTTACTTTAATTTTGTATTATTGGGTAGTAGTAGATGGAGAATGTTGAGAAAGTAGTTGGAGAATGAGATTGATGATTTAGATAGGATTTTGAATGATTTTATTTTAATTGTATTGTTGGGTAGTAGATTAATTTTGAATGAGTTTATGATTTTGAATGATTTTAAAATTTTGAATGATTTGTTTTGGTAATAGATTAATTTTGAATGATTTTAGAATTTTGAATGATTTTGAGTGATTTGTTGGAGCATTTTAGAAATTGGAAGAAAATGACCAAAAATAAATATTTACAAAATGGGGAAAAAAAATTCAAAAATTAATTTTTAAAGAAAAAAATCCAAACCGCAAACCGCCCGCACATCCGCAAATCCTATATGCACAAATCGCAAACCGCACTGCGGGCGGTTGTGGTTTGACTTTTTCCCAAACAGCATACATGCGGGCGTATCAAAACTGAACCGTAAACCGCGCAAAACCGATCCGCGAGCCCCACCTAAAAACAAGTAGTTGCCAAATAAGGTATAATTAAAAATCTCACAAATCATAATTAAAATAGTATCATAATAATAAAAAAAGGTAATTATAACTAAAGAAGATAATGATATAATTAGGGGTACATATAGTATGTGGTATGTATAGTAGAATTCTCCATAAAATAAAATTTGAAAGGTAAATTACAACTACACCTACGTAGTTGGTTTAAAATATGGATTGCTCCCTATAACTAGAGAAATTATATATATTATTTTGTTAGAATTTTTATTTAACAGGATTAATAAAAAAATTAAAATTTCTAACTATTCTCCTATACAATAATAAAATTACCTTAATTATTAATTGAAATATATTTCTAATTAGGGATGTGCACAGTGCGATTTAGACGGTTTGAGAGTAAAATTATAAATCAAACTATTAATAACAGATTGACAAATAACCACAATTTAGGTAGTTTGAGGCAGTTTTAATTTACTAGTTGATTGAAGAATATTCTTAAGCAATTATCATCCATTTGCATAATATAATACTAATTTGCACAATATTTTTTATGTATATAACACAAACTAATTTTACAGAATATTTTTCGTATATATAACTACTAATTTGTAATAAATTTCATATCTTAAATTTCTCTCACACTCATTTTATTTGGATTAATTGTTGAAAAGTCCAAATTAATGAGGGTATAAGACATTAGGTCTAGTGGATTTTTTTTGTTGATGAGAGGTTCACCTTTTGTAAAATAGTTTGGTAAGAAATCATTTTGTTTGTTTTGAAGGACATTTTGTTTCCAATTTTACTTATTAATTTATCTGTTGACGTTTTTATCTATTGACTTCCGTTGGCTATCTTTTCAAAAATATTCCTATTTGTTCAAAAAATTTCCTTATATGTTCAAATTATTTTCTATTTGTTCAAAAAATTCACCTATCTGTTCAATTTGTTCCTTATTTGTTCAACTTTTTTACTATCTGTTCAATTTTCCCCCTATCTATTCAACTTATTCTCATACATACACAGATATATATAGACATACAAAGAGAGGTCCTACAATTTTATCTATTCAAATTCTCAACAATGACTATTTGTTCAATTTTTTAAACAACGTTTAACTAAAATCATGGCTAACAATTGCTAAAAAAAATCATGAACTACAACCACACAAAAAAGAAAGAAAAAAAAGAAACAAATCTGGAGAAACATTATAGGTATTTAACACAAGTATGTGTATGTATGTATTCAAAATTAATTCTCTAATCAGTAAGTTGAAGAAAGAGAGAGTGCATCTCTAGAACAATGTTTATTATCTGTTCAATTACTCTCCAGATCTGCTCCACTACACTACTATAACAGAAAATCACACCACAAGAAGCCCTTCTCTCTTTCTTTCAATTTGAAGCCCTTAAAACCCCTTTCAATCCATGAATAACAGACCAGGCACAACAACTGTAACACCCCCTAAATATATCAATAAAACCATCTTACAATATTTACCAATTAACAATATATTTCAAAATATGATTCAGTTATACAAAAGATGACAGATACAACTATACATTCATAAGCCCTAACCCTGAATCTATAGCACGTGTCATAAGTAAGAGATGTGAAATAAGAGTTAAGCAGATATATAAATACCCTAGTGGCTATAACTTTTTAAGACGGTGCTTGGTTATAACAAAAGTGAGTTTAAACTCAATACAAATAAAGCCCTAACCTTGTACAAATAAATACAACAAAAACGAAACAAGAAGCTCTTGGATCCTTGTCCTCCCAAGTTATGGCCTTGGCGGAGGTATATTATCAACACCTGAAAATGGTTTTCTACATAGGGTGAGCCAAAGCCCAATAAAGATACTCTAACACAATGTATGAATCTTAATAGAGTTAGACGGTGAATGCATATGCAATGCTCACGCCAAACATTTTACATCTCTTTCCAAAACCATGCAATGCCAAGCTACATCACAATTCAAGAATTTATTTTCTTTACAATAGAAAATAGGGCAGTTGATACAACACTGGAAATCTCTAGGATGTGTCTGCAAGTAGGCTACAAGCACTACCAATTGTCATTTTTACAGGTACTAATTGGAAGACTCGACATCTATTTGCGAGGGTTTCTGGACTTTCACCAAGGACACACAGGCCAACTTAATACAACAACTATACTCCCTACCTAAATTCACCAAAGTATTCACCAATTTTCTCAAAACAATAAACATTTTCAATGTATTAAATACGTTACAATGCTCAATGGAAATGGATGAGAAATTAGTTTTAATTTACCTAATTCTCATGTAATTTCTACAACAATCATAGCTATCCTCCACCAATAGCCCAAAACAGATATCTCTAAACAAATAAATAATTTTCAATAAAGATATACTTTCCAACATTTCAAGATAGGAGTGATAATTCATATCCAACTCCACCACCACCACCACCATCATCATTATTCTAATTTCATAAAACCAATCTCAATTCCATTTTCTCTTTACAAAATCCAACATTCACATTTTTAGGGCAAAAATCCCCTTTATTTGAAAATCAATTTTAAAGATGAAAATCTTGCATCTTATCACAACTCAACCATATCTCCAATTTCATAACCATTTGCAAGAATCCATTTGAAAACCCTTCTTTTGATTTCAAACAAAAACCCTAAATTTTTATAAAAATCCCCAAATCACAATATCCTTTTTAAAAGACAAATAACTAAGTTAAAAATCATAAACATAGTCAAAGTAATCCCTACCTCAAAGAAGAAGACACAAAGGAAAGATGGGTAGAACTTGATGGTACCAAAAACGCGAACTTCTCCGATTAAACGAAGCCCTTGACATGCTTTACCTTTTTATCAAAGAGACTAGAGTAAGGAAATGTACGGATCGAGAGTATTCGGGTCAAATGTCCAAGAACTAAAGAGAGTGTGTGTGTAAATCTAAAGTTCTGAAATGGTTAGAGAGAGAGAGATATGAAAAAGTGACTCAAAAAGTGACTTTTCGAAACTAGTATACATGCAGACCGCTCAAGCGACCAAACCCAAAAAGTGAGACCGCTCAAGTGAACAAAGTACTACTCGAGCGCACAATGACATGCTCTTAGAAGTTTTACAGATAAAGGCTAACCGCTCGAGCGCAAGAAGGATAGCTTGAGCTAACACTGCTTGAGCGCAAAAAAGATTGCTCGAGCTAAAAACACCACCCTGCTAATAGTTTTACAGGATTACAAAAGTACTAAGAGTTCCAAAAGATCGCTCGAGCGCAAAAAACACCGCTCGAGTGAAGAATGTCATACTCTCAATAAAAAGTACTGGAAGTTCTCAAAGTTTGCTCGAGTGCAAGAAACTTCGCACAAGCGAAAGAGCCAAAAAACTGTGTAGTAACAATTTTGAAAAACTAACTCCCAACCTGTTTCAAACACAACCAAGACATTCCAATAACCAACTCAATAAGGAATGAAACGAAAGAAAACATGAACAACCATCAAGAAGAAATCCCGAATCCAAAACAATGAACGGGTCAGGTTTAAACCAGAATCGTTATAACAATATCAACGCCATCAGCGGCAATGATTTCTAATTCGAGTTTTCTTTGAACATAAATATTGTGAATTGACAATAGCGTGGGCAAAATCGAACCAGAGGTGAGATTTCGGAGATTAGCAAGGGATAATCGAAGAGGAACAATGTGGTAGCATAGGGCGGTGATGTAAACAGAGGCTGAAGAAGTCATGTCGAGAGAAAAGAGTCGGTGGCGATGAAGATGGTGAAAGGAGTTCCCGCAAGGAGGTCGAAGTAGAGATCTGATGGGTTGTTTTACTCACCCAAAATAAACACTAATCTGCACCAAATTCCTTAGAATAATGGTAAGTCCAGGTATCGATCCACATGGACAAATGTGAAATTAAACTAATTTAATTGTTAAATTCCTAAATTAATTTTGATAAACGAGATAATTGTTCATAAACTAATAATAATTAAAATACTAGGAAATTCAACGAGCAATTAAAAGTAAAATTGGAATTATTGATTTTGGGAAAAACCTAGGGTAATGAATTCACCACTAGTTACATAAATAAGGTCTCAATTTGAAAATTAATTATGTTACGGTTCGAACCAAATAATACCTCGCAACCACAAGTTCGAAGCATTAATCGAGAGAATTATCACGTTTAATGTATAGGAACGAACCATCTCAAGTAGCACGAGTCATTCGCTTTAAACTAGGGTAGCAAAACGACTCGTCTCTCGTGGTATGACTCATCTCATACCTTAAATATGAAAAAATAGAAAACCATGTCATAGAAAGCATTCAACAATCGCACAAACAAGAATACTTGAAAAAATAATGGAAAATATATTTAAACACTTCTTAAATACCATACAACTTGTTCAAACCATTACCTAATCAAAAACCAAAAAGAAAACCCTATTTACTTGGCTAGGGTTTCATGAAAACCCTAGAAATAGAAACCTAGCCACTCATGGAGGCATGAGAAAAGGTAGAAGAATAAGAAACCCCTATGGAAAATGTTCTTGAAGTTTGAGAACCCTCACCCTTCTTTCCAAACCCTAGCTCTTCTTCTTTTTTTGGAATTTTCGGAACCGTAGAGTAGCCTCTTTTTCTTTTTCTTTTTTTATTTTCAGTAGAACAAACTTGAAATTCTGCGCACGCATCCCTAGGTGGGCCGCTCAAGCGCCTACAATTTGCATGTTGCCTGCCAAATCTGTACAAGTGTACAAAACACATCATCTTTGTCAAATAAACAAAATTCAAAGACTATAAATGTACTTAAAGCGGCCTTAATGTAGTACCTTTTGGCCTACATCAAGGTCAAAGATGGTGAATGCGTTACCAAAGAGGTTGCAGCCTCTAGTTCTAAACACAGCCAACATCGATTCTAGTTCCTCGTTTGGTACGGCGGCGACGGTGGAGGTGGAGAGGATGAAGGATATGAAGATGGTAAAGAAATAGAGAGTGAACATCTTGATAGAGGATGAAGGATATGAAGATGGTAAAGAAATAGAGAGTGAATATCTTGATAGAGAATGGATTAGGATTCGCTTTCGTGGCGGTGTTGATCGACTGTGTGGTGGTATTGGTGTGGCGGCCATACAGATTTGAAATCTGTGGGGATTTGTGTTGATCCATACAAACGAGCGGTGTTCAAAATTGTGTGTGTGTGAGAGAGAGAGAGAGATAGATAAACGGAATGTCGAAGATAAAGAGATGAACGGAACGTCAATGGCGGCGGAGAGGTAGCAGAGACGATGAAATGACGACGACGAGGAGGCTATGACGAAGGTACAAAAGAGAGAGGAGAAGAGAAGAGAGAGAGAGAGAGAGAGAGAGAGAGAGATGAGTAGAGAGAGATGAGTAGATAGTAGGAATTGGAAATGAGAATGAGGAGAGAGACAAATATATAAATTTAGTAGGGATAGTTTGGTCATTTTGTCTGAACATGTCCTTGTGGACAAAATATTTTTGGGCTTGGACTTTTACACAAAGATAATTCAAATTTGGATCTTTGGATGGAGAGCCCTATTTATTTTGATACTTCATTAGAGGTTAAAAAAATGCATGTATTAACTATAGTGGAGTAAAGCGATTTTCAAAGAGGATTATAAATTTCAAAATTTAATCTGCAATTAGCAGATGAATTAGTGCGCATCGAAACGAATTGGACTGTATTTTGCATAGATCTATTTCTGATATCATTAAAAATTGTTAATTGACTTGATGATTTATTAATAAAATGGGTCATTTGTTATGCAAATATAAATTTGAAGGGAAAAATTGTAATTTTTAAAATTACAAGGGCATTTCATATTTTAATAAAATCTTAGGAGATGTATTTGTAATTTACCCAATATGAAAATTTTTATTGACACGTAAAGATAAAATATAACAAATGATACCATTTGCAAATGGTGTGGAAAAAACAAAATACGCAACTTAAAATATATATCTCAATGTTAAAGAGGTAATAATATTATTTTTTTTAATCACACCATTAACAAATTTCTGAAGAAAATGAAACTAAGTTTATATGAATTAAAAACTTTAAAGGAGTCTAGTGTAATTATATTAAACTTGTGACATTTATTATATTTTCTTCAAATTTTAAGAAAAGTCAATGTAATTTATTTTAAAAATTATACAAAAAGAGTTTTATTTTAAAATTAAGGTCTCTATTAGGCCATCTCCAACGTTGCATCAGATCTTTTATCAAATTTAAATTTGATGAAAAATTAATGAAAACGGTGCTCCAACCGTTTTATCAGATTGATATCAAATGAAGAAAGCGTTTATCCTTTTATCAAATTTGTAGATGACCGTTAGGCCAGACATCCTTCTGAATATCCTCTCAAACAATTGGGTTTTCTTTATTCGAACCCAACTTTTGCTCATGTCCGGACATCCACTCGAATGTCCTCCTGAAAAACTGGACATTTAATGAAAATTTTGAATTTAACATTAGAGTACATCATATCAGATTAAATTTTTCATCAAAAATTTGCTTATATTTGATAAAAAGTTTGATGCAACACTGTAGATGCTCTTATGTCACATTATTTGTATAAAATTTTGGAATATATTTTCATAAATTCATTTTTTATTATTTCAATAAGTGCCGTAGATGACGTAGTTATCAAAACACCATTGATTGAATAAGGCCAGGCGCGCCTTTGTCGATTCAAAGACTATGTTCATGTATTTTTATTAATAATTTAAGTAATTTTATTATTGTAAAAAAGAGAAAAGTTACGAATTTTACTTTTTCAGTTAATTTTGTTAAATAAAAAATTCTAGAGATATTTATAATTTTTCAAATGATAGGAATAATTTGTATTTCAAGCAAAACTCATGGGAGTATTTATAATGGAGGAGAATTTCTTTCAATCCAAAATCTGGATTAGAGGGGTCTGTTTTGGCCCATAGAATTTATCACGGGTCTCGTTTTGATAATTCGAATTATTTTTTTTTGTTGAGTATTTTATGTATTTCATCTACACAAAAAATTAAATCAATTCGATAATTATAACTTGTTCAATTTATCATGTTTTTCACTAAAAAAAATAGACGATAATTGTATTTTTAAAAAATAAATCATATATTTTATTAATAACAAAAAGAATAAATTGAACCAGTTGCATTTATCGAATTAATTTTTTTTTGTATGCGAATAAAATATACAACATATTTGATAAATAAATAATTTAAATTATCAAAACAATACCGTAAGGGCATGTTTGATTGGGTGGATTAGAGTATGGGATTGAGATTATTAATCCGTGGGTCCAATTTTAGCATTTTGGTTTAGGATTATTAATCCGATGGATAATTAATCCAACAAATTTGTAGGATTATTAATAATGGGGTAGTGGTAGGATTATTAATCCAATGAATATTAATCCAATTGGATAGTGAATACTACACTAATTTAATAAAATTATTAATACTTCACTATTACTCTTGTGAATCAAGCATGAGCTAATAGATCTCCCGAGCCGAAATAATCCCCTCCAAAGATTAGGTTGATTCTTGAGAGTGCGTTTGGTCCAATTGTTTTGAGAAATATCGAACACGTGAGCTTCATTCAAATGGTATTAACCAAACACAGCCCAACCAAAACTAAAACTAAAACTAAACCAGCATATAAACCAAACAGGCATAAGCATTAGATCGGTAAAAGGGCAAACATGTTCGTGCATCTTCTTCTTGGAGGGCGTCGAAGTCGTCGACTGCGACGTCATCATCGATCGTCGCCATCAAGTTATTTTCAAGAAAAACGGTACGAGAGATCGCTGTGGTTTCGCGCCAATACTCACAAAAGTAACATGAAGTGGTACGCCGTCGACATTTCGAACCAAGAGAGTAGTGGTGTCGATGATGAATGCAAGAAATGGAACAATTGCGTGAAAAGAGGAGAGAAGAACAAATTGAAACTCATCCCAATCTCGAGAAAGAAATATTTCGATAGCACCTTAGTTTGTTTGGATTCCACTATCTATTGCCTCGGTGGATTTTGTCGTGGCAGAACAATGTATGAGATTCACCCCACTAACGATGTTCGCCGATTCAAATCTGCTTCTCCCTCGCCCCGTTGGAAGAATCTGATTTCTGGTCTCATGAATGTTGGAAGAAACAGCCCCGCCGCGGTGGTTCTGGGTGGAAAATTGTATGTCATGGGAGGTAATCATGTTAAAATCGTTCCCAAAGGTACTGAAAATGATACCTGGGCTGAGGTGTTTGATCCTAAGACTAAGAAATGGAGTTTTCTGCCTAAACCTACCTGCTGTGATAAGCCGCTACCTTCCGCTCGTTTTTTGTGTATGGCTCTCGAGGGTTTACAGAAGATTCTAGTGGCTGTGGCTTATTTGAACGAAGCGTATTTGTACCATGTTTCTCAAAACAAGTGGACCAAACACCCTTTGACTAAACACCTTCGCGTTGCATCGCTTGTCGACGAAACAAACATGGCGGTTTTAGGCAGTACTTTGTATTGGTACGAAACAACGACACCTGTATGTACGCTTATGACTTGGAAACTGGCAAATCATTCTCGGGGAAAATTAGGGGATTTAAGAATCCAGCACGGAAGATCAGAGTAGATCCTTGTGAAATGAGGACTTTCTTATTTCATTTGACTGGCAGATGTTTTTGTTTGGTTTGGGGACAAGGGCCTACTGTACACTGCACCAAATTTGTTGCGGAGAAATCATCCTATTTGCCCATTAAACGCAAAGCCTCTCTCTGCGCTTGGGTTCTCTCATCTCAAGCTTATGATCTCGGTCCTAATACAAAGTTTTCTGATGTTGTGCTAATGTAAGTTTCTAGTTTCCTTTAATGATAATGCTGATATATCATATATGTGTGTGTACCATTCTTTGTTGAGTAATAAGTGGGATACCATTTCATTGTAGGAATAAAAGGTGTGAATTATCTAGTTCGTCAGTGGTTGTGGAACTCAAAGAGCCAACTGAATCTACTCTGAAGCTGGACCTCATGGATGTAAATTGATTGAAGAAGCTTCTGCAAGTTGAAAAGATCTTGGTAAGTCAAAATATATGTCAATGTGCATATACTTGCCAATGTTTTTGACAACTTGGGCCTTGACTGTGTATACATTTATTGGCCAATGTTTTATGAAACATGGTTTATTTGAAATTCCTTGCATGATATCTATGTTCTACTATTAGCTTAAATGTACATGTCTTCTTGGCTGCTACTATTGCCAGCACCACCCTGTTACTGAGGTAATGTACTAGCCTGTGGCTGCTGCTTTGGCATAGAGCTAATCTGGATTTTCTTTTTAGCTCTAATTAGTTAGAAGGATATCCACAACTCCTAGTGTGGGTACTGTGAGGGAAAAAATTCACACCGATTGAAAATATGATTTCAACTAAGAGATGATCATCTACCCGTGCACACAAACAATGAACTCTACAAAATAAGACACCGGTACTGTTGCTTGACAGGTGGTGGCAGGCTGGATGCCACTTTGATGCTTAAGTCATCAATCATAGAGAAGGAAAGTATGGAATTCTTGTAAGTGGTGTCTAATGTACAATGGCATGGTGGATGACGTGTGTGGACAACTGCTAGAGGTTGTTGCCTATTTATAATGAAGTCTGCCTCTTGGATAATTCCTTTCCTAGTTGGCATCATCCTAGGATGGTCGAGTTTTAACTCACCTTTTATATCTAATAAGAGGATAAATTCCATCTCTTAATACTTGTGATAGAATTTAGTTCTTTGTCAATTAGATATAGTTCATATCGTCTTTGGATTTATATATGTTTATAATTATGTATTTGCCTTTTGACTATAATTTGACACTGCCATAGGTGTGGACCTATCTTGCCATGCCATGTGGCCTTGGCCAAAATCACCCAATACCATCTTGGCGAAGCCAGGCCGTTGTGGATCCCTAGCTAATTTTTTCCTTCTTCATATACCCCCTAGCTTCCACTTATTGTACCGAGAAGAGAGTGGAATCTTCTTTGTAGTTGGTTGGCAGCGGCACTCTATGCCTATTCATCGGAGTTGTTGAGATGATGTTCATAAAGCTCTTCACATTCATAATTCTGTTTAGAAAATTGTTTAGGTTCTAGGTGTAGATGCCATATATCTCCCCAGTCTTTTGATCTTTGATGTTTAGGTTCTAGGTGGATGTGGGTTAGAACCAATTGTGTCATTTCCTGTTTTTGTTGCAATGTGTTGTCCATGAAATATATTTTTCTCTAAAAGGTAGACTATTGTGTTTTTATCCTGATCAATTAGTTTGATTTATGAAAGTGTGATGCCCTGTAATTAAGAGTGCTCTCAGATTGAATGAAAATCTGTATGGCAACAAGAAGTTAGAGAAAAGTTGTCAATTTTTGAAAAAAAAAAAGAAAAAGTGACAATAATAATTGCGGAGAATTGCCTTCATATGTTTAGTTTGTTAATATTGTTGAGTTTGTTTACTCTATTATTTTCACTTAAACTTGGGTCATTCAACTGTGGGGATGGAGAGGATGTGTATGTGTGGATGCGACTGTTGCCATTTGACATGATTAAATTTGTAGATTTGGCAAATTACAGGGTGTAAAAGTTATGTCAGGAGAAATCTCCACACATTATCATCATGCACACAAAATATGTTTACTTGGTTAAATTATAAAACACTTTATCTTGAGCACCAACACGCACAAGATAATAAATAAATAGAAAGTATGGTAGTGAAAATGTCACACAAGGATATTAATATATCCCTTTTGACATTTTTTTTTCCTTATCGGATAAATCATTCTCATTTTTTCTTATCTGATTTCTCACTATCTCCCCTGCTTTTCCCCTCAATTTTCACTACAAACTCCCCTTCACCCCTCAACAGTCCGCTTACTCTCAACTCAGTTTATCTATTTTTTTTAATCTGTATCTATTCTTTCTCTAAGCTAGTTGTTTGTCAGATTTAAGAAGATACTGATTGTTGTCAGTATCTCAACAGTCCGCATCGTGTCAGTTTCTGATTCATTTAGAGTAAGCCATCAAAGACCCAGCCCCTTTCCACGTCATTGGAGGAAAATTTGGAGGTGATGTTTTAGGGGTCTCTAGCATGCCTCATCAGTGATGTTTTAGGCTACTAGGTGATCATGTGATTAGATGTCCGAAATCTTTACCACACTAAAAAAAATTTGTAGCCTTATAAACCTTTTGATTATTTTTGAGGGTCTAGTGGGAACAAATGTAAATGGCTTAGAAATTATCCAGACGAGTAAGCAACCTCATGCCTAGAAGAGTTTTTGATTATTTTAGAATATTTCTTGTCTAATGTCATCTTACTTATTTTTGTTTTCTTAAATGCATACCCTGTTTGTCATACGGTCATGTCATGGCATGTTCACGCTGACATATTTTCCATGCGTGACTTTAACCTTTCACATTAAGCTTCCAATTGGTCACGACTTCAACCCAAAATAGTTGGTAGAATAGGGATTTAAGATTTAACAACGATGTGTCTCAAATATTTGTGACTAACTTTACAAGAGCTTTATTTGTTTGGGAGGAGGATGAATTGATCAATCTGCTAGCTTTGCTCTGATCATAATGAAGATTGTGCTGTGTGGAGGGAATGTTCCTCAAGCGAATTCACTGTGTATTTTCTTTATAAGTGGTGTGATGCTGCTTTGGGCCCTGTTCTGTCATCACCAAATCTATTGTGGCATAATGTTGCCCCACCCACAGCTCAATTCTTTGGGTGGTTAGCATGGAGAGGCAGGATTGAAACTGCTGTTTTTCTCAAAAGGATAGGTATAAATGGCAGCACTTGTTCTTTATGTTTTTTGTAAAGAGGAGGAGGAATCAACATGTCATGTACTACTCTTTTGCCCTGTGATTTGGAAAGTATGGTCTCACATGGTAAAATGATGGGGGCTGCAGTGGCCATTACTAGGTTCTGTAGAGGGTCTGCTACAATGGTGGGATGGACTTAAGAGTTAAAAGATGGAAAAAGTAATGTGGAGAGCCATTCCTATTGCTCTTATTTCGTCAATGTGGAAGCACAGGAATGATTGCATCTTCAATGGGGTGTTAACCAAATTGGGAGGAGCTCTATGATTTGATAAAATTGAAAGTTGCAATGTGGATGAAATCATCACCCAAAAGTCTACATTATTCAGTTCATGATCTAATCTATAACCTGGAGCAGATCAGAGTTTGTGGTCTTTCTGTTCTCAGATGGTGTCCTGCTGTAGATAGGCTGTTTGTTGGGTGTTGCTGCTGGATTGGTTGGTTTTGGTCATTGCAATTTGGCAGCCTGTGTTGGGGCTTGCTTGTGTTTTGATTGCTTTTGTTATCTTCTTTGAGTTGGTTCCTCGTCAACTCTTGGCATTGAGATAGCATATGATCGTGCTTGCTTTTCAGTGCCAACCTAGTTGGGGCTTGCTTGCTTTTATTGATGTACCTCTTCATGTTTGTTCATCAATAAAATTCTTCTTTTGTTGATCAAAAAAAAAAAAAGAAAAAAACTAAGCCTTGTATTTTGTTGAATGATTTAGATTTCATTGTGATTTGTTATTTGACTGTTTTCTGATAGTCAGAGTGTTGAGCTTCCATATGCATGAATATTTGACTTATAAATAGGAAAATTTCATTTCTTGGACTTGATATTTGTGTTATGATATATCATCATAAGGTTTCCTACAGACATCCTGATTAATTTTTCTTATTGGCAGGATTTGGTGAATTATGGATATGTTGAAATTTGAGTAATGAGCGACAAGCTGAAGAAGTGAGCTTTTGGCACATTATGCAAGAAGATTATACTGGGATATGTTTAAGTGGGATGTTTCTAATATATGAAGGGTATGTGTATTAGGATGATAGATGTTTTCAAGTCTTTATTAAGATAGCCTAAGTATTGTCTATGGACTTTTGGTAGTACATATATACATATATTATATAGAAGAATATTTTTAATGGTTTGAATTTAATGAAACTAGACTGATTGGGAAGTGAATGCTAGGATAATAAAACTAATTATACAGTAGTTTTGGAGTGTGCTTCCTCCTCTCACATGCATGGTTAGAACTTCGCCAAGGATCTCTAACATATACAGAGGTTTTGGTTCCAGTAGATGGATGGCCCAACTCTCCTTGGAAAACATGCGAGTATGGTTATCCACTTTCCAATAGTTGTCTTGAAATTTCTGTTATTTCCTGTCTCAAGTGCTTTCCTGAAGTCTGTGCTAGGCTTATTCAACGTCACAATTGAATTTGTGGTTTTGCTTTCCTAATGATTTTTTTTACCAAAATTGAAGTTTTGGTTGGATTTTTGTGCTTTATAGTTCATTTGTGGGAAATTCTATGGTACACACTCCTCAAAAGCTGTATATTATATGCACCTTATTACAAATGGTGTAATTTTATCATAAAATTTTGTAACATCAATAACAAAATAAGTAATCTCATTACAAATTAGAGTAACAAAATGTTTAAAATTTTGTGGTTCATATAACAAAATTTGTGGTTTGATTACAATATTTTTTGTTATGTCAATTTGTGGTGATGTTATGCATTTTATTATTCATATTACGAAATTTTATGATAAAATTATACAAATTTGTTTACAATAAACGAGGAGAATGTTGAAGTTTTCTTTTTACCTGTCACTTAAATTTTTGAAAAGGATAAAGGGCAATTTTAATCACTAAGCGGTCTTTATCATTTTAGTCTCTTAAATTTTAATTTTATCATTTGGTCCTTAAAGTTATCAATTGATCATAACTCTAACGTCTGTCAATATTGATAACGAGAAATAAAGATTAAAAACAGTTGTAATCCCTAAAATGCGCATTCTTTGTCATTTAAGTATCTTAAGTTTTAATTTTATCATTTTGATCCATAAAGTTATCAATTTGATTTCATTTGGTCTTATCTCCGATCAGATTATACCATATATTTACCATGAATAAATATTCTGTTATATTGTATTACCATACACTATCTTTTTCATTTATCTCTTTTCAAGGTGGTTACTCAAATACCAAACCACGGCCATCATATGGTGAAAGAGATTAAAGTGTCATTTAAGATGAGGTTAATACAGTTAAAAGTTAAAAAAATATTTAAAAAGTCAAAGTTGATTCTCATTCATTCTATTTTTTATATATTTTTTTATAAAAAGTTAAAAAATTATTTCTAAATATTTAACAAAATTTCACCTTACATTTTAATCAAAAAGTCAAAAAAATTACTTTCCAAACCAATCCTAAGTGAAGTTAAGGGTAGAAGGATATTATAGTGATTTAACCATTGCATTTAACGGAGTTAGCTAACAAGGGATGTCAGTATAATTTTAAGGATAACAAGGTGACAATGGTATTTCAAAATAAATAAACAAATAAATAAAGAGGAGTTAGGGTAATTTACCTTAAAAACAAGGATAAAATATATTTTCTTTGATTATCAATGTAAATGGATGGAGAAATTTTATTTCCACACACCTATTTACCTCAATATCTATAAATAAAATTTTATTTTAACGACAATTATACCCTAAAGTAAAATGACTATAATGGATATCAAAACATACTCTTAATATTATATTCAAATTTTCTTTATACACATTTTTTAAAAACAAAAAATTCCAGTGCACATCTTTTTTTTTTTGGATGACCGAGGTATCCGGGCTCTGGTTTTTGACTCGTCTGACTAATCCTCGGGAGAGCAATCACAGCAATCCATCGCCGCGGCTCCAGCTTAAATCCCAAGTTTAATCCCAAGGGAAATGAACCCGTGACTGTGCGTCTTACCCACACATCTTAATGGATGAGCACATAAAAAAATAAAAAAATAAAAAAATTTGACTCCAGCCTTTATCACCGACAATGAATGAGTACATTGCTTAATTTTTTATTTTTTTTTCAAATGTATTGTTTCTTATTATGGTTTCAAATGAGTTCAAATGTGTCTGAAGCTATAGTTTAAAGAGGCAAACTTCTGGTTCATATTGCTGAAAATGTACACTTGTTTGAACTCGAGTGTTATGAATATATTGTTGTTGAGGCCATCCAATGGTTCCTAGAATTCGTGTTTGGGATTTTCTTAACGCTGTGTTTGGTTGAAAGGTTTAAGGAGGGATTTGGAAAGGAAAAGAGAAAAGTGAGGTGAAATGTGAATAAAATATATCTACATTTCACCTAGTTTCACACACATTTTCCCTTTCTTTTTCCAAATCCTTCTCCAAATCTCTCAACCAAACATAGCATAAATGACAAGTTGCTTTTGTGCTTGGACATGAAAACTGAGTCACAGCGGCCACTTTCAGCCTATAAACTACCATCTGATGACCGTGAAGTGTTCTTGTTTAATAGAGCGAGGATGCAGGATAATTTGATTCCTACTGCTGCAAAGTAAGTGGAAATTGTGTGTACAATATTTGAATTAAGGGTTATAATTAAAATATGTGACGTGTGAAATGAGACAAATTACACCTGATCAAATTCATAAGTGTGTGCATTAAGAAATGATGTACACTAAGATAAATGAGTGTTTGGAAATAGAATTTTTCAGATGGATGTTAAAGATAGAATCAAATTACTTTAAAGGGTAAATTACAATAAACCCTCCCGAACTTTGATCATTTTTCACTTTGCCCCTTAAAATTTAAAACTCAACACTTTACCTCCTTGATGTTATATCTTGTGACACCTAACCAATGCCGTTAGTAAACCGTCAGAAACTTGGATGGAAACATGTCATGTGATTGGCACATGACAAACTAAATTAGATTTTGGGACTAAAATGTCCTTATCTTATTTTCTCACAGCCAAACAGGACCTATATCTACTCAGCAAAAATGTCATGGTTTGCTCTCTCTCTCTCCCTCCCTTTGTTACCACAGCAATGGACTTTAACAGTCAACAACACATACTTATCTCAACCAAAACAAGTCCCATTATCTATAACCCACCAATTATTGAATGTTGATTGCCATAGCCACCAGACTCGGCCCTGACCATAGGCTCACAAAGCTATGGCTCAGGGCCCTCAAAATAAGCTCAAAAAAAGAGCCTCTCTTATTATAATTTAATAAAATATATTAGGTATGTTTTAAGTTTAAATTTTTTTTAAAAAACTCAAACTAATTTAAAATAAATTGGTCCATTAAAAATTAAAATGCCCAACATTGCAGCCCAACAAAGCAGCAATTTGAAAGCCCAACAATTAATCCAATTCTTAATTCCTAACAATTAAGGGCCAATAGTTAAGGCCCACTTTGACAAATGCCTATCTAATTTCTAACCCTACTGTCATTCCGTAATCCAATTTTCCCTACAGCTTGTTTGATAGCACACCAGCAACCCAAGCCAACAAGGCAGCAAAGAAGCAGCACATGACGGGGCAGAGCAGCAGCACAGGTATTTTTTTTTCTTTTTATTCAATTAATTAAATATTTATCTTGTCTTTTGCTCAATTAATTGCTATTATAATATTGGTATTTATATCATTAAGAAGAATTTGTTTAAGTTTAATAGTTCACATCACATAATTTAAAATTTTTGTGTTTTGTTAAGTGGTGGTGCTCTTGCTTTGAATTTTGATCTAAAAAAATATTTTGATCTCAGCTTATCATGACTGTTAAAAGAAATTATCCGTCTGGATTGGCAAAAAGGAAAAAGAAGCAAAGAGTCGAAAAATTAGTCGAGTGTCAAAGAGGAGCTATTGTAATGCTAAGGTGCCGTTTGGTAACACTTACGTTTTCAGTTTTCTGTTTATATTTACAAAAATTTAAAAAACTCGCCACTTACTTGCCGTTTGCCACTACCATTCACCGCCCGCCACCACCACCACTCGCCACTTACTTGCCACTACCACTCACCACCCACCTGCCACCATCATTCACCACCCACCACCACCAGCCACCTACCACCCACCACCACCACCACCACCATCACCCACCACCACCCAGCCGCCACCCACTTGCTACCACCACCCACCACCACCACCCACTCGCTACCACTTACCTGCCACCGTCACCCGCCCACCCACCCACCCACCCACCACCACTACCACCACCCGCCACCCACCTGCCACCACCACCCACCACCACCCATTCGCTACCACCTACCACCCGCCACCGCCACTCACCCACCCACCACCACCACCACCACCACCTGCCATTCGCCACCCACTTGCTACCACTACCCACCACCCTCCGTCACCACCATCACCACCACCCACTCGCTACCACCCATCACTCACCACCGTCACCCACCCACCCACCCACCATCACCACCCACCCGGCACCACCCACTACCACCCGCCATCCGCCACCCACCCTCCACCACCGCCGCCACCACCAATACCCACTCGTTACCACCCGCCACCGTCACCCACCCACCCACTACCACCACCTGCCACCTACCCGCCACCCACTACCACCCGCCATCGGCCACTCACCACCTAACACCCGCCACCTAACCGCCACCCACCACCACCTGCCATCCGCCACCCACCTGCCGCCACCCACCTGCCACCACCACCTCCCACTCATTACCACCCACCACCGGCCACTGTCACCCACCCACCCACCACCACCACCCACCTGCCACCACCTACCACCACCAGCTACCCACCACCCACCGTCACCACTTTCCACCTCCGTCTTCCGCCGCCACTTGCCACCACTTGCCATTTTTCACTCTTTTTTATATTTTAAATTTTTTTTAAACATTTTGTCAATTACCAAACGCGTTTGTAGTTTATGTTTTTCTAAAAATAAACAAAAAATAAATAAAAACCAGTTTATAAAATTTTTGTAAATATAAACTGAAAACGTAAACATTACCAAACACACCTTATGTATTTTTGGTGATTTTAATACAAATATTTTGTCATTTACCTTAAATTTTTTCTTTTCATTCAATGAAAAAAAAGGGACAAATTGCACTAATAGTCCCTATAATTTGGGGCTGGTGTCGCTTTAGTCCCTGACTTTTCAATTGTGACACATTTGATCCTGAATTTTGAATATTGTTTCAAATAAGGACAATTGAACATACCATTGCTTAATTTCAAGGGCAAAATCGTCAATTTGATAAAATACAAACTAATTTGACAGAAATAAATGTCAAAAAAATATTTTAAAATTTTAAAAAAATTTTTCTACCCACCAAAGATAAAATTATGTAAAATTGACAAAAATTAATAAAAATTACATGATTAATTTTTAAAAATTAATTTTACACGATCATCATCCAAATATATAATAAAAATTAATTTGGTAAAAAAAAATAAATGTCTAAAAGATTTATTAATTTTATATAATTTTATCTTTAGTAGGTAGAAATAATTTTAAAAAATTCAAAAATAATTTTTTGACATTTATTTTTGTCAAAATAATTTATTTTTTATCAAATTGACGATTTTGCCCTTGAAAAATCCAATAGTATTTTTAATTGTCCTTATTTGGAACAAGATTCAAAGTTCATGGTCAAATGTGTCACAATTGAAAAGTCAGGGACCAAAGTGACACAAACCCCAAACCATAGGGACCGTTGGTGTAATTCACCAAAAAAAAAAAAATGTGAAGGGCCTCAGAAATTTATTAGTTGATTATTGGCTATGGGCCCCGAAAATCTCAAGATCGAGCCTGGGGCAGAGCAGCATCACAGGTATTTTTTTTTTCTTTCTATTCAATTAAATAAATATTTGTCTTGTCTTTTGCTCAATTAATTGCTATTATAATATTAGTATTTACATTATCAAGAAAAATTTGTTTAAGTTTAATAGTTCATATCACATAATTTAAAAATTTTGTGTTTTGTTAAGTGGTGGTGCTCTTGTTTTGAATTTTGATCTAAAAAAATATTTTGATCTCAACTCATCATGACTGTTAAAAGAAATTATCCGTCTGGATTGGTAAAAAGGAAAAAGAAGCAAAGAGTTGAAAAATTAGTCGAGTGTCAAAGAGGAGCTATTGTAATTCTAAGTATTTTTGGTGATTTTAATACAAATATTTTGTCCTTTACCTTAATTTTTTTTTTATTCAATGAAAAAAAAAATATGAAAGACCCAGAAATTTATTAATTGATTATCGATTTTGAGTCCCGAAAATCTTAGGACCGGACCTGAAAGCCACAAACACCACTGGACCGAAGATGCCTTTTGTTTGAGGTAGGAACAATGAAACAAGCAAGGATGACTTTTATTCACTCATACAAACGGTAAGATCTGAACCTCTAGTGCATGCATTAATCTCACCAATAGTCACATATTAATACTTTAATATAGAATACGAATGTTTGGAATTCTAACAAGACAAATATAGATTGATTAAATCTGTTGACCATCGCTTCAAAATTGATTTTTCTGCAGAACAAACACCAGATACTTCATGTACCAGTGGTTGGTTGTATAAATTGGAAAAAATAGCCACCGATGTTGTGATTGTATAAATTAGGCAAACTATCAGTGTGCTGTGTTTGCATGAAAGAGAGAAACCCCGTTCATGTGTTATAGATTGGATGGTGTGGGAGGGGTTTCAATTGACCGGTGGTAGGGAATAAAACAAGTTGTTGGTGATAGGGTGCAGTTGTAACTTGAGAAAGAGAGATTGGCCAGTGTGGAGGTTGCAATTAGCTACCAGTGGTCAGAGGAGCAACGGTTATATCCATCGGCGGTAGATTGACGCAGTATTTGGTTGGGAGATTTGAAAAGGAATTTGGAAAAGAAAAGGAAAAAAATGTGTGAAATTATGTGAGATGTAGATATATTTTATTCATATTTCATCTAACTTTTTCATTTTTCTTTCTAAATCTTTTCTCAAATTTCCTAACCAAATACAACGTGATAGTTCGAGATATAGGGATTATTAGGGGAGAGAAGGATTGAGTAGTTTGATGAAGATAAAGGATGGATAATAGGTGAAGGGTGAAAGAGTAAATTAATGTTTTCTGTGAATGGCATCCACTGCCTTTGCAATTCATAAACTTGAAGGGAGGTATGTGTTGAGTTTTAAACTTTAGGAGATAAAAGTGAAAAATGATCGTAGTTCAGGGTGATTAATTGGAATTTATCCTAATTTAAATTGATAACTTTAAAAATTAAAATGATAAAATCAAAAAAAAAAAAAAAAATTAAAAGCAATAAGCATGGAAAATTCTATTTCCACACGCCTAATTAGCTCAAGGCACACACTTAATGAAATATTAATTTAATGACAATTATATCCTAAATGAAAATGACTATAATAGATATTCAGTAATATCCATAATATAATATGAAAAAAATTCTCTATACACATTTTTTAAGAACAAAAAAAATCTCAATGTACACCTTTTAATTTAAAAAAAAATTAAACCTAATTTTTTCATTATTATCATTTTGCTTGAACAAACAATCCAATTGAAAACCTTACACCATTTTGTTCAGTAATGAATAACACGATAAGAAATGCAAATTTTGATTTGGAACCCATGTAATTGAGGGCTCGATTCTATTGTCACCAATTTGCAGCGATCCATGCCGAGATGCAAAAGTGCATGAGAATTATCAAAAACCAAATATTGGCACTCATACCCACCTAGCTTCAGTACTATTATTGAATCCTCACAGTATATTTGGTAATGTAGAGAGTAAAGATGACATTTGTATAAGCTTCCAGATTTTGAAAGTCCCCAACCGTCACTCACAAGATCAAAATCGAAGGTTTTATGTCGATAGAGTGCACCTAGATTCGAAAATGATAAATGCAATAACAAAATGATAAATGTAATAAAAAAATGGAAAGATTTCTTACATTCAACACTATTTTAAAGGATTTACAATGGTCTTCAATGGAGGTCTTTTATGTAAGTCTTCAATGGAGTGGGTGGGTCAATGTGGAAGTAGGGTCAATCAAAAGTATGTGGAAAGAGGGTTAGTGGTGTGTGTACAATAGTTATAAGTGAATGATGTAATTGTAATTTTAAGTGTCTGGATTGAGAAAATTAATTGATAATCAAATTAATAGGTATGTATATTGAGAAAAGATGTGCCTTGAGCTAATTAGTTGTGTGAAAATAAAATTTCCCAATAAGCATATATATAATATTAATTAACAACACCATTTACACATCTAGCCCGTTTGTGGGCAGGTTTGATTACTTCCCTAGAAACCGAGAGACTTTAAAAGCTCGGTCTTAAAGTTTACTGGTCTACCATTTGATAAATCCAAGCCCAGGGATGACCCTTGCCATTTGTGTGAAACTTTAGATATATGTTCTATTGTTTGTATCTCTCCCATTGGCACAGATTGGGGTGGTCGTGATCGCTCTGCGGTAGAGTCAAGGTTGTTAAGATCGGGATCCTACATAGGATCGTTTTGGGGGTCAGGAGGATCGGATCGTAGGATCGGATCGGGTATCGTAAGATCCTACCAAAACGATGAAAAAATGCAATAATTCTTATATGTCTAACTAATACTATCAAAATACATATAAAATGACCCAAAAAAACTTGAGAATGTAGCTCAAATGGTAGAGCTCTCATACTTATGAGCAGATTGAGGTTCAAATCCTCGCATTCTCACTTGTGTGCCTTACTCACTAAAAATAATCAATTCAAATATACATATTGCACATTTTTTTTAACAAAGAAAACATAATAAAAGAAGGTGGCAATTCAAGTTGTCATTCAAACATTTTCCTCAAATCTTAACAAAAGAACATACTAAAAGAAAATAGCAATTCAACTTCAAGTCTTCAAGTTAACAGAAAAGGGGAAAAAAATGTTCACATCATATTTGGCAATGTGAATATTCATATTTGACAGTATAAATGTTCACATCATGAGACATTTTATATTGTCAATGTAAATATTATTGTACGTTTCATCCTATTACTATTAGAGATATTTTAATAAGTATGTTACTTATAGGACTTATTAAAATATATAAAAAAAATTAAATTAAATAGAACATAAGTAGGTAAAGAGGTATGTATAAATAAATGCCTCTAAATAATAACAAAAATTATGTAGTATAATAATATGTTTTCTATTATTAAAAACATCTATAAAATAATCATAAATAAATTATTTGCAGATATTTTTATGTTAAAGTGGTTTAGTTGTGGTTTGGTTCCTACAAAAAAAAAATAAAATAAAATAAAAAAAATAAAAATAAAAAGTGTAATTTGGAAGAGAATCGTATTATTTGCTCTCTTTTTTATTTTTAAATTGTAGCATTGGGTCTACATGGACTGGGTGTAGACACCCCATTTTTGACCGACCTTAAGATTTAGACGTCACCAGTTGAGCGCTTGGTGATGTTGCATATTGTGCTCGTTCTGAGGTTTTAGAGTCTCGGCTGCGAGCCTTGCCTCCGGACTTCGGGACTTTTTGTGCTTCGCCTTAGTTTGCGAACCAGGTTCTATTTTCTCTTCCCGAAGGGAGGGAGCGGTCTCGTAGACCATCTTTCAGTGGCTGTAGGCTACATTTCGTGGTCGTAGGCCACTTTTCCGGTTTGGAGACCAGTTTCCGATTTTCAGAGCCGTTGGCCGCGCGCCTCGATTCGGGACCGCTTAACTACCTCCATTTGCTCCGTTTTTTGGCACACACCTTGTTTCCTCTCCTTAGAGGGACACTATGGCCCAGGAGACCACCTTCGTGGTCGCAAGCCACTTTCGATGCTTAATAGTCAGTTTTCAGGGCCCCCGGCTGCACGTTTTGGCCCCCGAACCTTCATTTCGCATCGGTGTGGGTTCATTTTTGGCATGGACCCTAGTTTCATTGTTAGGAAGGTGGTAGTAGGGTGGGAGACCACCTTTTCTTCTTGGAGACCACCTTTCCCGGTCGGCCAATTTTTCTTGACAGGTAGGTGGTCTCCCTCACTTTTGAGCCACGTTTTCTGGTCTCCCATACCACCACTGCGTTGTATTCACCTGGGAGACCACCAATATGGGCTAGCCGACCACCTTTTGAGCTTGAACCTTTTGACCCCTGGTCGGCCGACTAGGTCAAGTGGTCGGCCGACTAGGTCAAGTGGTCGGCCGACCACTTGAATTGGTCGGCCGACCACTTGAACTGGTCGGCCAGCTTTCTGCTTTTTTGTCTCATTGAGTTGAAGCCAGCTGTGCCAGCTGGAAGCCTTAGAATGCATATGGAGGATGTTTAAGCTTGGTTTTAAGCTTCTTGGAGAAGCTTTAGACCTTCTCCTTTATAAAGGTAAGGGCCCTCTTCCATTGCTAGGGTTTAGATTTTTGTTAGGGCTAAACAATATATCTCTCATTATATCTCTCTCTTTTGAGCTCTAAATTGCTTGGTTCTTGGCCCCTTTGCACACAACTCCATAGCCTAACCCTTCCATCATCAACCTAAGACCCTTGGAGGGTATTTTTAGAGGTTCAAGGTTGGGTTTTTGGGTCCAGAGGCTGCTGGTTTTTGCTGGTCTCCAAGGGTAATCATTTTTCCCTCATTTGAGCATTATTTTGATCCATATCTTAGCCTAGTTTGCAAGCATATTTGGGCATTGTCATAAACTGAAAAAAAAGTCTTGTTTTGAGCTTCTAAACATGTTTGCTTAAGGCCATTTTTCTGTTGGGGGTCATCTACCCCCTTGCATGCTTCATTTCCTCTTGTTTTGAGCTATGCATTAGAGCATTTGTGTTGGCCTTGGTTTGGCCTTTTAGCCACTGAAATTCAGCGGATTTTCAATGGCTAACATGTGTTTTTTGAGCCTCAAAATCAGAGAGGGGTGACCCTCTCACCCCTTGTTTTGTTTACTAGCTTTGTTGGCCTTACAAAGGAGCCCCTATTTGCATGTTTCAAAGCCATGTTTCAGGCCACTTTTTGTGAGTTTTGTGACCTGCATAGGCTCTGTCCAGAGCCATTTTTGCCATGTTGAATGTCTATTATGCATGTGTAGAGTAATCCTCTTCAAAGCCTTTCAAAGGGGCCTTTCCTTGCATGCTTCCTAGACTCATTTCAGGCCATTTTCAGTGAGTTTTAGGGCCCTTATAACCTCTATCCAAAGGTGATTTTTCCATTTTGTATATCCATCTTGCATGTGTAGAACAACCCCTTGCATGGCCTTCCAACGGAGCACTTCATTCTAACATGTGTTGACAATGTTTCCATGGGTTTTTGGGCAATATTTGGCATGGCATACTTCTGTTTTTGGTTGGTTTGGTGAGCTCTCATGTGCTTCATATAGTTGTAGTGCAAATCATGGTTCACTAGCTTATTTTGCATGCTTTGTTGACCCTTGATTCTAGCACTTTTTGGCCATGCCTTAAACTGATCTTGTGCATATTTTGGATTGCCTTAGCTCTATTTTTAGGTCTCATGATCGAATGATGCTTGTTTTGCATGCTTGTAGTTCAATATCCATGCTTAGCTTTGAGATTTGAGGTCTATTGCATGCATATACTGAGGTGTTTTCATGCTTTGGGGTCATTTTGCATCATATTTTAGAGCTTATATGAATGCCATATTCTCATATTTTTCACTCTTTAAATGTGTTTGAGAGTCAGGCTTGTATGCCTCAGTTACCGACCATTTAATGAGCTCCATTTCCTTGCATGTTGAGCCATTATTTAGGCCATTTTCCCACTGTTTCAGACCTGCCTAGGGTCTGTTTGGGGCTGGTTTTGCCATTTGTGCATTGCTTTGTGTACCTCTAGTGTAACCCGCTTCACTAGTTTCGGTATTCGAGCCATC
Source organism: Camellia sinensis (assembly GCF_055761805.1). Taxonomy (NCBI): domain Eukaryota; kingdom Viridiplantae; phylum Streptophyta; class Magnoliopsida; order Ericales; family Theaceae; genus Camellia; species Camellia sinensis. The sequence goes on from NC_138966.1 coordinate 106,672,539, forward strand.
TAGCATGCATTGTGTGATATATTTGCATGATTCGGGATCATTGTGCATCATGTTTCAGAGCTGAGAAATGTGTGTTTGTATGCCATACTTCATCCTTTGCCATGCTTAGTTAGAGTTGCATGTTGTGCCTTAGGATCGGTCCTTTGCATCCGTGCATGTATTTCGGTTGTCTCATTTCCATCATATGGCCACTGATGTGAGTGTGTCTGAGGTCCACTCATGTTGGTGTAAGTCCATCGCGCATTGTGTATGCCGTTTCGGTCCATAGCATTGTGTATGCTGAGTTACACGTTAGAGCATTGTGTATGCCATGTTACATCGAGCATTGTATATGTCATTTCATAGCATTGCGTATGCTAGGTTGTATGTTAGTCGCATTGTGTATGCCATCTCATTTGCATCGTGTTTGGGATAGGAGTTAGCCCAAGCACGGGAAACGAGGGACGTTTTGTACTCCGAGTGACAGAACGTGTCTCAATTTCCGATCGCCGACACTCCAGATTACCCATGATGGAGTTTAGGTCTTGTTGTGTTTTCATGTGCATTTATTTTATATTGAGTCGTGCAATTCGACTCCTCGACCATCATGAATCGATATGCGTGATTGGTGGCACGAGGATCGAGTACTACACTCCCTAAAGAGTAGTCATGCATACATGTGTGAAAATACTTTGCCATGCCCCTTTGTTGCTCTCTATTGCAGTAAATCAGAAATCAGCGGCCTTCTGGAGCATTGCGCAATATTCCAAGAACAATTGCAAACAGAGGCAAACTGGGGCATCGTAACGGATTTCTTCGCAAGGCAACTCAAGCATGCATCATTCATCATTTGGAACAGAGCTGAGGCGGTCCATGGATTTACGTGCTAATTTACTTGCTTTCCTAGATTAATTTGTCAATTAATTAGGATTTTGTATTTATTCGGACTGTACTATTTATTCGGACTGTATATTATTTATTCGGACCCTCCAAGCGAGGGCACAATTGTAATAAGTGTGCGTGTGTGTGATGTATGTTTTTCAACCCCATGTCTTTCTCTCTTTTTATTTACCAGCTTATGATGGTTAGATTAGGGCATGTTTCAATTAGCATACTTATGCTTGCATGTTTGCATCATTCATCTGTCTTGCATGCACCAGGGCTCGACGCATCATACTAACTGCATTTGTATTTCAATTCCAAATTGAATACGTGTTAGCTGTAGCATTATCATATGCCATCTTAGAATGGCCGAGCCTATTGTAGTTGCATTCTTGCATGTGTTGCATTAGGCATTTCAGCATAGTTAGGATTCATGCATGAATTTCTAACATAGCTTTTGTTTTGGCTGGGAGTACTCGGTAAATTTTATGCTTTAGCATCCTTGCATGTGTGTGAGTGACTGCCATGATAGTATGCTTGCCATGAGGCTATTTGCTTATGTGATATACCTGCCTGAATGCCTGTGGATGAAGGTTGGGTTATTTGGATTGGAACAACTCATCGACTGCGAGTTTTAAGCCCACTAGATAGTGGCAAAACCATATTTTCTAAGCCCACCTGAGGGTGGCAAATCCACATTTTCGCCTACTTGCGAGTAGCAAACCGTTTTCAAAACAAACATGAGATGTTTCGTTCCAATTCAGGCGATCCAGTCTATACTTGTATGCTGTGCGCATCACATAGTAAATCTAGGCTAATAACCGGAATAAGAACGCATAATGTTTTCAAAACTAGATATCATGGTTAGTAGAGACCGATCTTTGATCAGGCGAGCGGGGGTGCTCACGAAGTGACCTTCCCCAATCGTACCCAAGTTCCCGAGCCGAGGCAACTTTGGTGATGACGGACACGTGGCCTTAGGCAACGAGTCAGGGTTCCTAAATCCCCCCAAAATAAATATGTAGGTGGCGACTCTGTATCTGGCAAAGCAGTCCATGTTTGGCACTTCTTTCTAAAAAAATCTGTTTTCTAAAACGATTTGCCGGATTTGGACTCTTTGATGACTCATCGGTCTTGCATTGCACTTCGTGAGATTAGATACAGAACCGTGACACAAATTAAGTCCGAACTGTAGTGAGGCCCGAGGGCGCGTCTACACTGGGATTTTTTTTTAGATGGTAACACTGCTAAAACCAAAGGAAACAAAGGCCAATTTAAGAGGGTTAAAAGTTAGGGGTTTTTTTTTTTTTTTAAGACTATATTTAATGTGTTGTTTCAGAAAAGGGGGAAAAGGCAAAAAAAATGGAAGAAGACATACAGAGAAGAGAAGAAGAAAAAGAAAAAGAAGTCAAACAGAGGAGAAGAGATGGAGTAGAAGCACAGAGAAGAAGAGAAGAATGGGTCAAACAGAGAAGAAGAAGAAGAAGAAGAAGAAGAAGAAAAAGACGAGGAGAAGAATGAGTCGAACAGAGAAGAAGAAAAAGAAAAAGAAGTTGAACAGAGGAGAAGAGATGGAATCGAAGCACAGAGAAGAAGAGAAGAAGAAGTAGAAGAAGAAAAAGCATACCTGAAATCTGGATGGAGGTTGGATGGAGGCTGCTCAGCTCTCGTGACCAACTTTCCCCAATCTTTTGCCCTAATCTTAGAGAAGAGAGAAGGCATCAAACCTGTAATAAAAATATCAGAAAAAATGGCAAAAAACAGGATCGTATAGGATCGCGATCCAAATACGATCCTAGGATCCCATGTTCGATCCAACCGATCCTGTTACGATCCTGCACAAAATGCGATTCATCACGCGATCTAGATCGATTCTCCAAAAATGGATCGTAGGATCGTACGATCCTACGATCCGGATCGCGATCTTAACAACCTTGGGTAGAGTTACTCTCTGATGAAGTGAATGCAATGACAAGGAACGTACATTTTAGGGACTCATTTGTTTTTAGAGGTAAGATGGATGAAATTATTAGTAAGGAGATTATATAAAATTATATTTATTTTGATGATAATTGTTAGTATGAAATTGTTAAATTATTTTTATATAAAAAAATATAAAATAATAAAACAAATAAAAACCATGTTTTTACTTAACAAAAAAAAAAAATATATTAATGTTCAAAATGTGCGGCTGCACATGTAAAAAAAAAATAAAAAAATGCATTTGACCGGTTGACCCGCCGGACAACCGGCCAGTCATTCCCTCAGACGATCGGTAACACTCTAATCTGAATAGACCTGAATATCATCTCCTCACCCAGACTGTTAATTCACTTATCCAAAACCTTTCGTAGTCCGAAACAACTCTCAATCCAAACCTCCATTTCCAAAACAAACATGATATTGATTTACTATTCATCACTTGTCCAGTCCAGATTGCTAGATTGGATAACAAACGAGCCCTAGGAACTAAAATTGTATTTTATCTTTACTTTCCACTATCATTTTCAAATTGACAATTTTGAGTACTAAAATGATAAAATTGAAATTTAAGAGACTAAAATGACAAGGAACATATACTTTAAGAACTAAAACTGTCTTTTATTCATATATAAGTTCAAGAATTTGTATGATGCTAATTTTTCTTTTTTCTTTCTTTCTTTCATCAATTATATATTATTTGGTAAAATTCATTTTACTCTCTTATTATTTGGTACCAAAGCACTTTACCATTTATGATTTAAATATAGCCAAAAAACTTCTATGTAATTTTGAACTAAAGTGCTTTTGGTAACTCCGTTAACTGTAAATGTGAAATGACAGTAATATTTTCAAAACATATGCCATTTTTTTGTTGTTTTGTTTCTCTTTCATCTCTTCTCTCTCATACACATAATATATGATTTCTAACATTAATTTAATTAAATCATAATTAATTGTAAATTCTTAATTATATAGGACAAATTACAGTAATAGTCCCTAAAGTTTAACACCTTTTTCGTTTAAGTCTCTAAGGTATTAAATTCAAATCAATTTAATCTTGAAAATAATATAAAAACAAAACATAAGCCCAAATGTTATATAAAATTGTTATAAGGTTTAAATTTTTATTTATTATTAACTTAATCAGTAATGATACATAACTATAATATTAGAATTCTAAATGAAGCTCTAGTGAAATGGAAAAGTGTGAGAGTAGAGAGAAATAGAGAGAGGAGTGTGGGTCCCACCTTCATATGGGCACACTCCACATCATTAGAGTTGCATTAGAGCTCTCAAATTAGAGCTCTTAAACATTATTCTAACTTAATTATCATCTACGTATGTCTTTTTAGAATTGATATATGTTTCTCCTAGACCGATTAATTATAATTGCTTATGTTGGTCTTCCTCTATTTCTATTCTACTATTATTTATTTATTCTAATACACAATTATTCATTTTATCTAATTTTTCGGCTATTTCTAATACTATTTTATATTTAATTTCATTATTCTTTTCTTATTCCACCATTATTTATAATTCTTATAGACTATAATTACTTGGATCTATTTTTCGTTTTTCTAGTTCAAAACATTCTCTTGAGAGTTCTCTAGTAAGGATAAAAATAATTATCTGCATTATTTTCTTACTTATTTTTTTACAAGAGCTAATTGCTTTTTTTAAGAACCTAATTATAGTATTGTTTTACAAAAATGTTTCAGACCCCCACTGGGGGTGACCCCTAGAACCCTCAGTGGGGTGTGATTGGCCATTGTTATTGTTGTTGTTGTTGTTGTTGTTTTTTTTTTCCAATCACCAACCCCTAGGTGTGTGTGGGGGTGGGGGGAAGTGGGGTTCTCAATCATATTTGATTTTTTTATTTGATAATTATTTATAGTGCAGTACTATTATTTAAATTAGTGTTAAACTTTAGGGATTTAAACCAAAAAAGTATTATACTTGAGAGGGAAATTTATGAGCTGGATTGGGCCGTGGTAATGACCGGGCAGATTATGGGCCGAGCATGTTGTGGGCCGTAGTAGCTTGGGCTTAGCCGGAGAGGGTTGTGCTCGGTAATGGCCCAGGACCATGTTAGGACCAAGCTACTTGGCTTGTTTATGTGGGAACTGAGCTAATTGGGTAATTTGGCCGAGATAATGGAAGCCGGTCCTGTTCCCATGGTTCACGCTTCCAGCCCGGCTGGAAAGGTCTTCGGTTTATCAGCTCAACCATTTTTCAGCTCAGCTATGTCGGAATACAACCGAGCTCGGTCGTCGTTGAGCTCGGCGAGCAGAGCGCTCTAACTTGTTGTGCGACACGGCCGTTGGCAGCCGACATGATGCAGCCCGGTTGTCGAGATTCTGGTAGTGTGGGCTGGTAGTTTGGTTAGGTGATGATCAGCTAGATTTGTGCTGACAGATGGGATAGCAGCACCATGTGTCGAGAGACTAATGGGAGTAGATTTGGGGCGCAGAAGGTATATAAGCAAGTCTGTGCCCCCTATGCCTGGACACATGAACATTTGGTGAGATATACACTTACACTTAACTCTCTCCTCTCTATCTATCCCTGTGTGTGTGTGCTAACTTGATCGTCGGAGGGGTTTTCCGGCCACACACCGCCGGGTAGCTCACCACCGTTGTGCTCGCAGGTTGATCGGACAAACAGGTGCTTGGAAGAAAGGAGTAGGAGCTTGCCTGAATATTTTTCCTCTGTACAATTGGCGCCATCTGTGGGAACTTGACAGACAAAACCTTGTCTTCTAGGCTCATCTGATCGCCGTCCATGGCGAACAACGACGAGATTCCGTTGTTTGCCATCGACGGAGTTACCCTGGAGTCAGGCAGACGGAGAGAAGGACATCCCGCCATCCCTCCTATGGTAGACTTGGAGACTTCTCCAGAAGGACATTCAAGAGACGCGCGGGACAAGCGCGAAAGAAGTTTTGGTCATTCACGGAGTCCAGACGGTCACCAGCGGCGGAGAGAATCGTACGCCAGATGACTACAACACAAGCTAAGGGACCAAGACGCTGTCATCCGGCGTATGGCGGCGGAGATGAAGGATCTTAAGCGGCATGTCAAAGGGAAAGGTGTAGTTGGAGTGGGAGACCACAGTGAGCGCACCCAACCCCGCCGTTCAGGCAGTTAGAGCCAGGGCCGTACTCCGTCCATCTCAATCACCAGAAGTTACAAGGTTGGAGATTTCGATGTGCACGTAGAGAAGTCCAGCGCGCAAGACAGCACCTATCAACCCTCACGTCCGGCGACGACGTCGAGGTATTCTTATTCCGCTCATTCAGAGGATTTGCGGGCAGTTTTGAAGGAATGGGCTCGCCGGCGAGAGGCTCAGAGGGTGCCGGCGTTCCAGCGGCTATCCTATGGGGTTCACGCAAGTGAAGAGGTCAGAATGCCTCCACCCCGCCTAGCTGCACCTCTCCTTTTAGACACAGACTTGGCGAGGCTGAGCGCAACTCCTTTCTCCCTGGAGATAGAAACAACACTGCTTCCGACGGGCTTCCACCAGCCAAAGCTCACGTTCTACGACGGAAAAACCGATCCATATATACATGTAAGCCACTTCCGACAGGTCATGGCCGGACATAGGTGAAATGACGCTCTTATGTGCCTTATCTTCCCGTCAAGTTTGGGCGAGCTGGGCTTGAAATGGTTCGAGAGGTTTCCAGAGGGAAGCATCGAAGGGTGGCAACAGTTGGCGAAAGCCTTCGTGACACGTTTGAAGACCAACACCAAAACGCCGAAGGAAGTTGACCACCTTCTCAGTGTCAAGATGGAGCCGAGCGACACACTTAAGGCATACAACTCTAGATACTGGGAAAATTTTAATGAGATCTTGGATTGCCCAGTCAACCTGGCAATCGCTCAATATAAGCGTGGTCTCCCGGTCGGACATAGGCTGCGGGACTCGCTTACTATGCACCAGTCGACATCTATGGGCCAATTAATGCAACGCATCAACGAGCACATCCGAGTAGAAGATGATGCGGCAGCATCTACCATAAAGACAACTCCGGTAGCAACAGATAAGAGGTCGGCTGGCAAGGTGCACGCAGTCAGACAGGAGACCAACCATTCAAATGATCGCTCTGAGGAATCTGACCGAGGTTCAAATCGTTGAAACCGGGGTAGGAGTTGACGGAATGACTGAGATGAATACCCCCACGACGACGTAGTTGATGCGAACAGAAGGTTGAAAGCCAGGACAGGCATCACCACGGTCTTTAAGATTCCAATTTATCGCATACTCAGTGAAATCCGTGACGAGGATTATGTTCGGTTTCCTGCTAAGTTAGGCAATGCGCATAAGGGTTTCAATCCACGGTCCACGGTACCGCTGCACATTTCACCGAGAGCGCGGACACCGGACAGAAGATTGTTTGCCTCTGAAGCAACACTTGGAGGAGCTAGTCGCAGCCAGACACTTGGACCTTTACATTGATGGGGGTGTTAAAGCCGCGCATCCTGCTCCGGTTGATCCGCGTGGACCGGATGACTTGGAGGCACCCCCTCAGGGCATTGTTAATGTTATCCACGGCATTGTGGAATCGGCGCGTGTATATGAACTCCGAGGTATGATCAAGAAAGCGGAGCACATGAGGGAAGTTTTGTCGGTCCAGCCCGCGATCAAAAGGGGCAAGACCAAAGAAAAAGACGTGATCAGTTTCTCTACAAGGGACCTAGAGCGCATTCAGACACCGTACAACGATGTCTTAGTGGTCACACTCCGTGTCAAAGAATTCGATGTCAAACGCATCTTGATCGATCAGGGAAACTCGGTCGAGATCATGTATTATGATGCATTTAAACAGCTCAAGCTCCGGGATACAGACATGGCTCCGGCAACTTCGCCACTGGTTGATTTCAACTCACAACCTGAGTGGCCTTTGGAAAAGATTATTCTGCCGTTCAAAGCGGGATCCGTGGTCAAGTAAGTGGAGTTTTGGGTATTGTAAATGCCGTCCACATACAACCTGATCCTTGAAAGGGGATGGCTTGACGCTATATAGGCTGTAGCGTCGACCTACCACCAGGTGATGAGATTCCCTTCGGCTATGGGGGCAATCGAGGAAGTTTGGGGTGATCAAGTCATGTCGAAACAATGCTTCGTGGCAGTCAACGGGAGCCGAGCTGCCAAAGGCTTCGTCCAAATGATTGAGGGACTGGAAGACCGGGGAGTCCTTGACGATGTGGGCACCAAGGTTGAGGACAAGGCCGTTGAAGAATTGGTGGAAGTTCGGATTGACACAGAAAGTCCAAACAAGTTTTTCTTGCTCCGTTCAAGCCTTACCACCCAAGAAAGGACCGATATGGTGGAATTCTTAATGGCAAACATCGAAGTCTTCGCATGGTTGCCTTATGACATGCCCGGCATCGATCCGAGTTTCATTTGCCATCACCTGAATGTTTTCCTTGGTGCAAAGCCGGTCATTCAGAGAACGAGGAGATCGGCATTGCATCATGCCGAGGTAGTTGTGGAAGAGGTGAAGAACTTGCTTGAGGCACGAGCAATTCAGGAAGTGCACTACCCTCGGTGGATTTCAAACACAGTTGTTGTACCCAAGAAGAATGGAAAATTGCGAGTTTGTGTCGACTGCAAGACCGTCAACCGAGCTTGCCCTAAAGACAGCTTTTCACTGCTCAGAATAGACCAGCTTGTGGACTTAACTGCTGGACATAACAGGCTCAGTTTCTTGGATGCCTATCGCGGTTATCATCAGATTGCCATGCATGGCCCCGACCATGAGATCACCTCATTCACTACACCGAGGGGACTCTTCTGCTACCGAGTCATGCCTTTTGGTTTGAAGAATGCCGGGGCAACTTTTCAAAGGATGGAGACCAAGATGTTCGCTCCTCTGCTAGGCTGGAAAATGGAGGCTTATATAAATGATATGGTGGTTAAGAGCCGGCATCAAGCAGACCACTTGTCCGACTTGACCGAGATGTTTGCCATTCTCAAACAACACAAGCTATGCCTGAATGCGTCTAAGTGTGCCTTCGGCGTGGGATTTGAAAAATTCTTAGGTTTCCTAGTCACGAACCGAGGCATCGAAGCAGACCCCACACAGATCCGAGCCGTACAAGAATTAAAGCAGCCTAGCTCGGCTAAGGATGTGTAGCATCTGGCTAAAATGGCTGCCGCGCTTAACCGATTTATAAGCCGGTCATCAGATCGCTGCCACCCTTTTTTTCAAGCTCTGAAATCAAAGTTCTCATAGGATGAAGAATGTGACCGGGCTTTGGCTGAGCTCAAGGAGTATCTGTCTTCAGCGCCCCTGTTGGTCACACCGAAACTCGGCGAAGAACTCTACCTTTATCTGGCCGTTTCTCAGCACACAGTCAGTACGGTGCTTGTCCGATCAGAAGGAATCAAGCACCTCCCCATCTTCTACGTTAGCAAAACCTTGCTACCAGCAGAGTCGAGATACTTGCCGCTGGAGAAACTTGCATTGGCGTTGATGATGGCCTCTAGGAAGTTGGCGCACTATTTCCATGCTCATACCATCATCGTTTTGACCGAGTTCCCCCTCAAAGCTTTGTTCGAATGGGCAGATTTCTCCGGTCAAATTCTCAAGTGGGGCGGTCGAACTGGGACAGTTTGACGTCAAGTTTTAGCCACGCACTGCCATAAAAGCCCAAGCATTGGCCGACTTCGTTGCTGAATTCTCACCTGAAACTCATCCGGTATGCTCGGTGGATATTGCCGTGTAAGATGAGGAGGTGAATGCGTGCTAGACCGAAATAACACAGCTTGGCGATATTGGCGACGCGGACATTACGCGCCCCGCCAAAGAACCTTCAGCTAATACGACACTTCTGCCTGACAATGTGTCGACGGAGTTGGGTATCACCGACCAACCTGCTCTGTCCGATGCCGCATCACCAAGGGGGGAGGAAGTGGCACCGATCAGCATTGAACCTGAAGCCGAACAACCGAGCTATCGTGGTAACATCAATCTTCAGGCCTCCCAGGACCCCTCAGAATGTTGGAAGCTCTTTGTGGGAGAAATATGGAAACTTTTTGTTGATGGGACTTCTAATCGCCACGGTGTCGGGCTGGGCATCGTTCTGATTTCGCTAGACGAACTGACCATCGAACACTGTATCACCCTTGGATTCCCTGCATCAAACAATGAGGCTGAGTACGAAGCGCTTTTGGCCGGGCTTAAGAGCGCGCTTCAGATGCAAGCATCCGAGCTAATGGTTTACAGTGATTCCCAGCTTGTGGTTAACCAAGTTTTTGGGGTTTATGAAGCAAAGGATGACAAAATGGTGAAGTACCAAGCTCTGGTCCGAGACCACATCAAGCGATTCCAGGCGATAAGGGTCCAACAGATTGGCCGTGAAGAAAACGGCCGCACAGACGAATTAGCCGGCCTTGCTTCCATGGTCGATAACACATCTCCCAGCCCTCTCCTGATTGAGTTCCTACTGAGGCCCAGCATTGAGGAAACTGGGCAGATAGAAGTACTCTGCGCCGAGCTAGGTCCTTCTTGGATAGACCCTATTATCCTCTTTCTCAGAGAACGGACCCTTCCAGCCGACAAGAAGGAAGCACATAAAGTCCGGGTAAAGTTAGAGCGGTTTTGGCTCTCTCCATTAGGCGCTTCATACAAGAAGTCTTTCACCGGTCCTTATTTAAAGTGTGTGCACCCAAGCAGTGTGGAAGCCTTCCTGTACGAAATTCACGAAGGCATTTGTGGCAGTCACATCGAGGGCAGATCTCTGGCCTACCAGGCTATATCGCAAAGGTATTGGTGACCGTGTATGCAAGCAGACGCGCAGAAGTATGTTCGCAATGTGAGAAGTGCCAAAAGTTTGCCCACCAAATCCACCAGCCGACCAGAGAACTTCTTCTCCTCACCAGCCCTTGGCCCTTTGCGATGTGGGGGCTAGATATAGTGGGGCCACTCCCAACGGCGCCAGGTAACCAGAAGTTCTTTATCGCGGCCATAGACTACTTCACCAAATGGGTTGAAGCTGAGCCTTTGGCGACAATCAAGGAGAAAGACGTCAAACGGTTTGTCTGGCAGAATGTGATAACGCGGTTTGGCATCCCCAAAATTTTGATCTCGGATAACGACACCTAATTTGACGGCCGCCTATTCAGAGGATTTTGTAAAGACTTGAAGATCGAATTCTACAATTCTACCTTGGCTTGCCCACAGTCTAATGGTCAAGCCGAAGCATCAAACAAGACCATTCTTGATGGGTTGAAGAAAAGGCTTGAAAAAGCCAAAGGCAAATGGGCCGAGGAACTCCCAAGTGTCCTTTGGGCATACCGAACGACTCCACGCTGATCAACCGGGAAACTCTTTTTGCCTTGGCATATGGCATGGAGGCAATCATCCCTTTGGAAGTTGGTATGCCCACCCTCAGAAGTGAAAGTTTTGAGCCCGAGCTGAACGCCGAAGCCATTGCCCTGGAATTGGACCTAGTGGAAGAACACCGGGAAAAGGCTCTCATCCATGTGGCCACCTACCAACAAGAGCTTTTAAGAAAATACAACAAAACGGTGCACCCCAGACCGTTCAAAGTAGGTGACTGGGTCTTGAGAAAGGTCATGGGCAATACCCTGGTGCCAGGTGAAGGCAAACTAGGGGCAAACTGGGAAGGACCCTACAAGATCACCGGTCTGGCGGGCAAGGAGGCATACCACTTGGAGGACCTCGATGGAAGAGGAATACCCCGGCCATGGAATGCGGCCAACCTCAAGCTGTACTATTTTTAGCTTTTGTTTTCTTTTTGTGCAAAGGAATTTTTTGCCTTACACTTCAGAATGTAATATTCTTTTTGTCAATATATAGAAGTGTCCCATCTTTGCCTTAGCATTCTGATTGTTGCTTTTTAATTTTGAGGTTCTCAACCGAGATGTTTTCTCCAGTTGAAAGAGTTGGTGTTTTGCTCAACTTTGAGACTCAAACTGAGATGTTTTACTCCGGTTGTACGAGTTGATGTTTTGCTCAACTTTGAAATTAAAATCAAGATGTTTTACTTCGGTTGAATGAGTTGATGATTTGCTCAACTTTGAGATTCTTAACCGAGATGTTTTACTCCGGTTGAATGAGTTGATGATTTGCTCAACTTTGAGATTCTCAACCGAGATGTTTTACTCTGGTTGAAAGAGTTGGTGTTTTGCTCAACTTTGAGATTCAAACCGAGATGTTTTACTCCGGTTAAAAGAGTTGGTGATTTGCTCAACTTTGAGATTTCAACCGAGATGTTTTATTCCGGTTGACTAGGCTGATTATTTATTCAACTTTCGTGGAGCTTTATTCCAGCTGACTGAGTTGATGATTTGCTCAACTTTTATATTTAAACCGAGATGTATTGTTCCGGTTAAAACAATTGACGATTTACTCAACTTTATGCTTGAAACCGAGATGTCTTTTCTGGTTAAATAAGTTAAACAAGATGATTAGTTTGGCCGAGGTATTTTGTTCGGCTGAAGTTATTCAGCTTGAAGACCGTGCAAACACTTGATGGAAATTGAACTTTTTCATTGATGTGTAAAACAACTACAAGAGGGGGGGCAGATAGCCCGGTTACATGTTCAGACACAAAAGAAAGAAGACAAAAGAAAACTAAGCTAGGGGGGAAAGGTCAGTGAATTCATCCCCGCTTGTCTCCAGGTTGACCGTTGGTGTTCTGTCTTGGACACCGGTCTCCGTTTGGCCGGGCTGCTGTTGGCGATTCTCTTCCTCAGCATTTTTCTCAGTCTCTTCTGCGCCTGCTTCCTCGACTTCAGCCTGCAATGCGTTGAAAATGTCGTTGGCATATGGCATGAGATACGTCGGCAGGAAGACAACTGGCGGAGAGGCAAGCACGTCGGTCCGAGCTCCTTGGCCGAGCTGTTCACAAGTAGTCTTCCAGCCCGCCTTAAAGTAGATGTCTTGGGTGGCATGGACCTGTTTTGTGTAGCTCACCTTGGCCTCCTTGAAGCCGGCATTATTGGCGTCCTCCAGCTCCTTCTCCTTTGATTGTTTCAGCGCATCAAGCTCGGCTCGGAGCTCGTCTCTCTCTTTCTCGGCAGCGCCAAGCTGGCTGAGCAGCCAGGTATTGTCAGTGTTGGCTATTTGCAGTGAAGATTGGGCTCTCCTGAGCTCGGCTTGGAGGTTTTGAACTTGGCTGGCAGAGTCATTTGCCTTCTACCAGAGTCGGTGAATGCGCTCCATGACTAAGTGCTACTTCTGGATGGCCTGCAAGAAGAAAGTCTGATTAGAAACTGAGCAAACACTTGTGAAATTTGCATAAAAAGTTTGAGATTTTTACCCTGGTCATGGACTTGATCGAGGATTTCACCAACCGGGTGTCTGGCATATGGTCGCAGCCGACCATGTCGCTCGGTAGGAGGAGGGCTTTGTTGAGATCAAAGGCGAGCAGATGTTCCTTGTCGCCTTTAACAGAAGTTGTCGCTGGGATCTCTTTATCCTGGTGCTTGAGTTGGGGCCTCCACGGAGGAGTTGGGTCAGCTATCACGGCAGGTTGCTCAGTGCTGAGCTCCGTAACAAGCTCAGCTGAAGGGTCTGCACGTGGCCTTTTGCCAGCCTGGTGAGTGTCTTGGCTGGATTGCCCGGCGGTGGGAGACGCCAATGCAACCACGGTTCCGCTGGATTGCCCGACAGTAGCAGAACGGGTTGTGATGCTCGGTATCTTGGTGGAGGTGGCGGTGATCAGGTTCTTGATGCGGCTTCTCTTGGCCATCTCTTCTGTTTCGGTTAGACAGATGAATGGAACGTCAGGAAGTATAGGATCTGGTGGCGGAGATAGAGTGCGGAGAAAGTCTGTGACCCTACTCCATCGTGGAGCTGAATACTGGTAGGTTGGTGTGTAACTGAGGAGGTCGTGGCAGTCCCGGTTATGGTAACAGAGCACGGTCCTGATCGTTACTTCGTTGGGGTAGTGATAGTTGGCTTGCAGGGCTTCGATCGCTGCGAAGGAAAGAAGAAAAATTTAAGTATAGAATAGTGAAGAAAGGTAATCGACCGAGCAAGTTAGCACGGCTTACATGTGGAATGGAAGTTCTTGCTAATGAAACAGCCCGGTATGTTGGCTGTTTCATAGTTGCCGGACACCCAAAAAAGTCGTCGTCGTGCAAGTCCTTGTTCGGGGTACCAGTCACTATCTTTTCTTTGCCCGGTCTAATCTTTAAGTAATAGGCGAGGCCACCGCTTGTGTGCCCAAGGGTATATCGGTGGAGTATCTTTGCTAAACCTAAGTTGGTTCCAAGTGTTGTTCAGCTCGTGGATCCCGTTGATTATTCGGTATGTGTTTGTTGAGACTTGTGTGGGTGCTAGCCCAGTGCGACGCAAGAACTTGGTCATCAATGGGTTGACTGGGAAGCGGAGGCCTCCTTCAATGATGGAAAGCACGGTGAAGGGGCATTGGTCTAATCTGCCCCAAGAGTTGATGTCTAAGGCGCCGAGCTCTAATTGAACGTCAACTGGGATACCATACTCTTCTCGGAATACGGCCAAGGCGGCCGGAGTGTCAACAAGGAAGCGGTAGCACCCCATGTGTCGCCGGCTGGTTTAGCTCGGCTGAGGTGGTTTGGCACAGACTGGTGTCTGATGGCTACTCGGTCTTTGAGAGCCTCGGTATTTGGTCTGTGGTCCTCTTGGACTCTGCAGGAAAAGGATGGCAAGTGTAAGTGGAAGCACGGTCGCGCAAAACGAGCTTGACTTTAGCTCGGTCATGAAGAGTGCCAGACCACCTCGGACGCAAAGGTAAACCAAGGAGCTCAGTCGCTCAAATGGACCAGTTGTTAGCCCGGTTGAGCGGCCTAGTCCTCTGTCTACCTCGATTTCTACTAAGGTTTTGGCAAACTTGTAAGTTGCTCGGTCTCAATGTTTTTTGGGATCAAAAGAAGACCTGGAGCCCGGTCCGCTCCAGATCTTCATGTGTTCATGTGTTCATCACTGGGATTGAAGAACAGCGAAGAGAATAGGGGCAAGTGAGGGTTATATCCTAAAACCTACGGATTTTGTGCCCTAGAATGTGAAATACCAAGCGAAAATAGCAAAAAGGGGCTCGAAGGACTTACCAGTTAAGGGCAGAAGCTTCTCCTTCAGACACGAACTTAGGAATGGCAAGAAAGGAAGGGCACAGGAGCTCTGGATCGATAAGGAGGAAAGAAGGTCAGTAAAGAGGAAAATGAAGGAGGATATAGCATTTTTATAGAGGTGAAAAGGCCGCCCAAATTTGAATGTGAAGGAACGTGACGGTTGGCTGCTCGAGGCCAATCCAGGCACGACACGTGTCCCTATTGACAGCGGCAGTTACCCTGGTCAGAATAGGTAATCCCAGTCACGCTTGCGTGGACGAAATTAAGGGGCAATTGAGAGGGAAATTTATGAGCTGCATTGGGCCGTGGTAATGATCGGGCAGATTATGGGCCGAACATGTTGTGGGCCGTGGTAACTTGGGCTTAGCCGGAGAGGGTTGTGCTCGGTAATGGCCCAGGACCATGCTAGGACCAAGCTACTTGGCTTGTTTATGTGGGAACTGAGCTAATTGGGTAATTTGGCCGAGATAATGGAAGCTGGTCCTGTTCCCGTGGTTCAAGCTTCCAGCCCGGCTGGAAAGGTCTTCGGTTTACCAGCTCAACCATTTTTTAGCTCAGCTATGCCGGAATACAACCGAGCTCGGTCGTCGTTGAGCTCAACGAGCGGAGCGCTCTAGCTTGTTGTGTGACACGGCCGTTGGCAGCCGAGATGATGCAGCCCGGTTGCCGAGATTCCGGTAGTGTGGGCTAGCAGTTTGGTTAGGTGATGATCAGCTAGATTTGTGCTGACAGATGGGATAGCAGCATCACATGTCGAGAGACTAATGAGAGTAGATTTGGGGCGTAGAAGGTATATAAGCGAGTCTGCGCCCCCCATGCTTGGACACATGAACATTTGGTGAGATATACACTTACACTCAACTCTCTCCTCTCTATCTGTCCTTGTGTGTGTGTGTTAACTTGATCGTTGGAGGGGTTTTCCGGCCACACACCGCCGGGTAGCTCACCGCCGTTGTGCTCGCAGGTCGATCGGACAGACAGGTGCTTGGAAGAAAGGAGTACGAGCTTGCCTGAATATTTGCCCCCCGTACAATACTTTAGGGACTATAGTTGTACTTTATCCTTATTTATTGTAATTCTTAACATCTTAATCTAATTTTCTGCTGAAATTGCAACTCGTTCCGTTTTGAGCCAACACCATGGAATTGCAACCTTCACTTCGTTTGCACTGAAAAATGTATAAACACTAAGCGCAAGAATCATATCTCCCTGAAAATCGTTTCCAAATGTATAACAATAAACTACCCAAGTAGAACATTGGAAGATGAAATACAAAATATATTCATATACACGTATATATTCTGTGTTTCTGTATATAATGACTTTAAGGATAAAGTAGCCCAGAGAATCCCTCTAATATGAAAAAAAAAGAAAAAAAAAAGAAAAAAAAAAATACTCAAATGTATAGGATTTATTAATATGTTATGAATTAAATGGGTTAAAGTCTATCATAAGGGATTTCCCACTAAATCTCCCATGATAATATAATTTCCTTGGGTACAGTGGCGGAGCCAGAAATTTAATACAGGGGGGGCACTTATTAATTACAATCTCAAATTTTTTTCCCCCAATCAATAACGATAACATAATAATAATTTTCGAGCTAATGTTAAACATTAAAAATTAATATTCATTACAAAAAAAATTTAATTTTAAACTTTTACAATTGACTCCGACGAGTTTTCATCTTTTGAAATCTTTCCATAATGGTATCATTGTTAATGCCATAAAAAATATCTCTCTCAATGTAAACAACCAAGCTATCATTCATCCATTCATCACCTATTCAGTCCTAGGGTTAATTTCATGAATAAATGGGGAACTGAGGGTTTTTATTTTTAATTGATTTTTTGCTAATTTCTATTAATAGTTTAATCAAGGTATTATTTTGTTCTATTATTATTTGTAAAGAAATATTACTATTTAAGTTATCAGATTCTATTTCCTCACTATATTTAACACTCATACAAATGTTATTAGCAAGGCCAAGAAATTAGGCTCTGGTATCAATTTCAATTGCAAATTCAAAAAAAATTGTTGGTAATCGATACTTGCCTTTTCTAAGGATATTTTATTTTTAGATTATTCAGAAGCAATAACCAAAAAAGAATTTAATCTATTTAACTTACTTTATAATTTAGAAATATAATCTAAACTATCTTTTATTTCAACTCTAACTGTTGTAATTAAACAAATATAATTATTAATTAAGTATTCTAATTTTCATTATTATTATTATTTTATAATATTAAGTTTAATTAATTGTGATGGAAGGTTTGTAATAACAGCTTTGTAGTGGTATGAAGAGAATACGGACAGAAATTTTGTGAAAGGGCTTGTGATGCAATTTATATAATTATGATTAATTAAGACCCTTGGATTGTATTACTAGATGAGGTGGCAGAGTATCATGAAAATGCAGGAAGATGGGTGGAGGGAAGAGTGCAGGAGGGGATCCACTTCCCTATTGGGGAGGGCTATGTATTAACTGCAGAGTGTAAAAGCCAGATCCCACTTTATAATAATAAAAATAATAAAAAAAAAGTCAGGGGGGGCACGTGACCCCCTGAGCCCCATGTCGCTCCGGCTCTGCTTGGGTAATTCTTGGGAATATTTAATAAATCTTTTAGTTTCCTTATATGCAAAATTTGCCATTATTAATTGGCACAGTCACTCTCACAAGGTCTATATGTGCCTCAGGCATTTTCGTAAACCAAAATAATTGTGAAAGCTCGGGCAAAAAATGGTTTTTTTAGTGGATTTTTTTTCTTAAAACATGAGGTAAAAAAATTAATACGTTTTTCTTAATATATTTGGAAAGAATTTTATAAATTTTTACAAAAGACAAAAAGTAGATTAAATGGGAAGAAATATTCGACTTTGTAAGGGGAATGGGAATGAATATTTTCTATGAGTTGAAATTTTTTTGACTGTTTTAATGACTTTTGATTAAAATAGTCATTTGCCACATGGACCTCAATGTATTAAATCCCTAATATTATCTTGGGTAAAAAATTCTTATATGACATGTTAATACACAACATATCAAGGTTTTAGAGACCAAAAAAAAGTACAAAATCACTTTTTTAACCATGAAATTTGTTTCCAAAAGCTTCAATATTGTAGTTATGAATTACTATCTTTTTAGGATCAAAATTTGTCTAAAAAAAATAAACATTTTTTAAATCAAATATTTTTATTTTTAGAGTAAATTGTTGATAAATCCAATCCAAGAAGGTTATAGGATATTAAGTCCAGTGAATATTTTTTATTGGTGAAAGGTTCACCTTTTGTGAAATACTTTGGTGAGAAGTCCTATTATTTATTTTGAAGGACATTTTGTTTCTAATTTTACTCCTTAATTTATTTGTTGACTTTTTTTATCTATTGACTTTCGTTGACTAAAAATTTTGCCTATCTGTTCAAAAAAATTTCATATCTGTTCAAAATTTTCAAAATCTATTTAAATTTTTTCTATCTGTTCAAAAAATGTTCAAAAGATTTTCATATCTGTTTAAATTTTTCTCTATCTGTTCAAATTTTTTGCCTATCTGTTCAAAACTTTTGCCTATCTGTTCAAATTTTTACCTGATTTGTTTAATTTTTAATTCTTTTTAATTCAAGTTTCCTTTATCTATTTAAATATTTTGTCTAAATAAAATTCTATTTGTTCTCAATTCCTTGAAGATTTCACAAATTTTTTTTATCTGTTGAAATTATCCACTGATATTTAACAAACTTGTTTTTTATTTGTTGGAATTATTTGTTCAATTTTCTCTCTGCTTAAAAAATTTATATGTTCAAATTTTTTTAATCTTTATTTGTTTAAATTCTCATTCATAAACAAAGAGAGAGAGAGAGACAGAGAGAGAGAGAGAGAGAAAGAGAGGTCCTATAATTTTATCTATTCAAAATATTGTCTATTTATGAAGCTTACACATACACACACACACACACACACACACATACACAAACTATATAAACATGTCATTCAACCAAATATATATATATATATATATATGTTCAAATTTATATCTAACACAGCTAAAATCTTAAAAAAAAAAGATCTATCTGCTCAAATCTTTATTCTCTCTCTCTTTCTTATCTGTTCAACACAAAAACAAAACAAAAGAAAAAAAAAAATTTGTTTCATCATCATCATCAACAACAACAACAACAACAACAACAACAACAACAACAACACCAGCAAACTAACAACAACAATCAACAAAAAAAAAAAAAAATTATATATACAAATAAACAAGCAAAGAGAGTAAATTCAAACCACAGAACCCTAAATCAACGATTAAACAATATATATATATATATATATATCCAAACTAATTAACAACTGCTTAAACCTCGATTCAATTCGAGATAATGGAGAGAGATGATGATGAATCTAGGCTTGAAATAGCGATGAAACATAGGGTACTCCAAAATCTATGATCTACACTCTTACAGAGAAAAATGAAAATCTTTTAAAAGATCTATATGTACACACTAAGAGTAAATTAGAGAGAATACATATCAATAGTTGAAAAATTGTATCTCTACATGTATTATTCAAAGCTTTAATAATGAATCTTAATGGTGGGCCAAACTTGTAGATATATATATATATATAGAGAGAGAAGGATGTTAGGGTTTTGGACCGACATCAAGGGTGGAGATCGAATATAAGGTGGTGAAGGACGACGGTGGGTGACAACGTTTGAAACGGAGCTCAGATCTACAGATTTGAGCCATCATCATCACACATATACATATATACACACACACACACACACACACACAAGTCTAGATCGACGACAAATTTGAGGAGATCTAGTGCGACGAGCGAGTGGCGCGGGCGGAGCTTTGGTTAGATAGAGCTCTGGTGCAACGAGCTTGAGAAATAAGATGGAAAAGGGTGTCACGCCCCTGAAAATCAACGCAATACAAATTCATCAACTTCCAATTACATTATCTTGAATTCCAACTCAAAAACTTCTATTGTTTAATGTAAACGGAAATAAAGCCTCAATATTAACATCATCATAAAATCTCCAACATTTGTATTCATTAGTCATCAAGAGATTTACAAATGATATTCCACATGCGAATATATATATTCAACATTCCTACAATATGAATCTATATCATGTGGCATAATAAGTCAAGTACAAATTAATGCCCTCAAGGGTTACAAATTCCAAGGCCCGATTATACAAAAGTGGTTTTCGAACCCAAACATATAAAGCCCTTGGCTTGTCAAAAAATAATTATAACAAAAGAAAAGAGCCTTGTGCTCTCAAAATATATTCTACGCCTCTAACTTGGTGGACTCACCACATCTTTTCATGCACAAAATCTCATAAGGTGAGCACAAAGTCCAGTAGGAAAATCTTAACAAAAGTATATACATTTTATACAATCTCCTGAGATGAATGCACATGCTATATCATATTCAAAAATATTTATCTCTATCTTTTGAAACCTTTGTACATAATGCAATTTGAGAATTTAACAATTCAATGATTTCAATGTAGTTCAAAGGGGCAATAAATATGACTCTGGTAATCCTTAGGTTGGTGTCTACAATTAGGCATAACAAGCACTACCAATCCCCACTTTACTAGTTGCTAACCGGAAGGCACGTGGTACCTCTTCCGCGTGTGTTTTTGGTCTTTCACCATGTATACTTAAGCTAACTTAACCAATACTAACTACACCCCCTATTCGGACTTACCAACATATTTACCTCAAAAATAAATCATTATGATTTTGTTTCACAAAACAATTCGCTTTCTCAAAGCAATACTTTTCCAATGCAAGATTCAAAATCAATTGCATCAATGATAAAATGGAATGGCGATGCAATGTCCAACGCAATAATAAAGTTCCATTTAATAATCTCAACAATACCAATTCGAAACGTGATGATAATGAAATGAAGTACCAATGCAATGTATTTCTATATCAATTTTTTGAAATTTCTCAATTTCTCAATTCATCCATACAATCATCCATTGTGATCAAATCTCACATCTCTTATCAATATAACATCATAATATATTTCCAAGAGACAATATAACAACATCAACATTCATGGATTCTCCACATGTTAAATATCATTTTCTAAACTCGATTTTCCAAGACAAACCAACGATAAATTTTAAAATCAACTATTTTCATTTCCTTCATGAAATTCTCTCATTTGATACAACCATAGGAATTTCTCCATCATTTCTTCACATAGCAATTTATCAAGCATAAATTTCACAATACCTCAACTTATTCCTAAAATCCCCAAATTCTAGGGTTTCCACCAAAACAAGGCTTTTGTTCTATTTTTGAAAAGATTTTTTTAAAACAACACCCACACCTTAGAACATAATTCATATTCTCAAAAGTTTTGGGAAAAATAGATAAAATCATCTTCTAACATCATATAGGCTTCAACAATCCAAAATTGTCATGCCCTAAAATTTGGATAATTAAATATTAAATTAGGACTAAACCCCAATCAATATTCCATCATCCAAATCCTAGGAATGAAACAAAATCTAAATGTTCTCATCTCTAAAGGTTTAAGTAAATTTCAGTGCTCAAACAAAATATAAGGGATAAAAAAAATTAATAAACACCAATCAAACCATCCATCATAAATTCATGATTATTCAATACCTCCAACATTAAAGTAATAAAAAATAGTCTAAACAACTTAAATAATGTAAAATTAGAAAATAACCCACAATGCCAAATTATCAAAATACTAAGGTCATAAAAAAAAAAAAAAACTAATATCAACCATAATCTTAAGGAAGCAAAAGAAGTAAGAAAGACATGTGCTACAACCGTAGTTATTTTTCGTCACCACTGCAGTCCCAACTAATCCTGCAAAGGAAGCTCGTCTGCGCTCAAATAGAACGCACCCGAGATGCCAAGAGACAAAACGTGTCAGTATACAAGTATACTTGTATGAGTACAAGATGTGACACCTACGTGTCCACCAGACATAAATAAAAGTACATTTAATTCTTGTTACGGGATAAGACAAGTAGTTCCATTAGCACCGAGATGAAGGTGTAGTTTCTTGAGATACGGTGACATTTAGTTTTTTGTCCGTACATAACTAAATATAAATTGAGTATATAAAAAAATAATGAAAATAAAATAAATAAATATGATGGGTCAGCCCTGCATAAAAAGTTAGCAAGACCTACCATTCTGCATAAAATAAAGTTAGTATAATTTAATCATAAGTAAATTGCTGAAAAAGTATAAAAACACACCATTCATGATTAAATCATTCGAATTGACCAAAACTCAAAGAACAAGAATTGTACAAAATCAAATTTTCTAAAAGGTATTGTAGAAGGATTTAGTAGAAACTGAACATGTTGAGAGAAAAACTTGATAAAAGAACCTAGAAGAAATTCAACCGAAAAATCTAAAGCTGAAAATGAAAAGAAACTTCCCTAAGATGATTTTTTTTAGAAAAGTTCCAAATACGAAAAGTGTTCAGAATAATGTTTTACTTCAGTTTGCACGAAATCAATAAAAATGAGCTCGTTTCGTGGGTTAACACAGTATCTAAAATCTGCATTGCTAAAATGAATAAAAACTATTATAACCAAAATCAACCGATTATTAGTTATAATCGACCTTTTTATTAAAAAGTTAAAATACAAAAGTTGTCTAGAATTGTGTATACATGCCTCTATCCAAATTTCATAATTTATCAAGGTCGTTTACTATTTTTCAACATTTACAAATCAATACAATTCAAACTATACTAATAAGTTCATATTTAATTCTTTGTACCTTAACTCTACCATTTCGGCCGTTCACTTCCGGGCTACACATATATCCCATATGCCTCCTGTATACCTAACACCGCTCTAAAGCCAAATTTGCATAGAGATATCGTCCCGAGTTTGACCCACATTCCCCGGATGGTTAGCATAAAAGTACACGTATAAATTAAAACACTCGTCTACTCCTGAGAACGAGGAAACAATATATATATATACACAACACCTCATCTACTCATGAGAACAAACATCACAATGCCGAGCCTAAGGCATTCAAATAAATCTTATAATCCTTACTTTTTTTATACACTCTTTCTCACCAATACTTAAATAAAACAACTATCCATGGAGTCATGGTGGAGTATTCGGAATTTATCTATGGGTTCCAAGTTTATTTTAATTTCATATGTCTATGAGTATGATTGCAATCATAAAAAAATAAATACATATAAAAACCCTTCACCTTCCATACAAAACTAATCAAAATAATTAAAATCAATCCATCATCTTCATGCAATTACAATGTCAAACCAACATCAAATAAATAAATAAATAAAAGCAATGAAACAAACATAAATCAAGAGAAGTGGGTTTTGGACTCACAATTCAACAGATATTCCACAAATAAACAAATAAGTACAAAATTAAATACATAATCATGCAATTCTCTTAATAAAATGCAAAAATGATATGCACGTCAGGGTCGTCACAATATCTCTACTCAATATATATATACACAATATGTATTCCAAGAGATAGATAAAACCACATTATCAAATACGTTTCTTTTCTCTTTAATAAAAGAAATCTCAACATGATAATCATCATTCTCAATCTTCATCTTTCGAGACAAGTATAACGTCATTCACTATTTTCTCAATATCAATTTCTCTTACATGGAATTTCAATGAATGGGATGGATATATCAATTTCCTCATCATCTCTAAAAAATGAATCTCAATAATTCATGATTTCACAAAATCTCAAATTTTTTCCAAATTTAAAAAATAAAATCTAGGGTTTTCACAATATATATATATATAGTTTCTCATTTTGAAAGATTTTACGTAATTAGAAACCTCAACTATCACACAATTCATTTTTTTCATCGATGTAACATTTTCCTCAACTTCCTTAAGTCTAGGGTTTTCACAAAATTAGGATTTCCTCATTTTTTAAAATATTTTTGCTCATGAAACTTCCAAAACAATCTCATAGTTCATAAATTAAATGATTTGAGAAAAACCCTCTTTGAGTAAAGCACAATCTCATAAAAATCAAACCCTAACTCAATACACTCCAAATAACATCAAAATAGCCATAGACTTGCAAAAATGTATATATAACTCAAAGAAAGTCCCTACATCAAGCTCTAGGAAAAAGATATGAAGAAAACTTCAAATTTGATGGCGCCAAAAATTGATCTCATCCGCCCAAGTTGAAACTTTTGATGAGCTCTTCAAAAATGCTTTAAAGGACACCTATCTAAATCTTGATAGTTTTTGAGAAATCTAAGAGAAAAGTTAGAAGTGGTTGGGTTTGTAGAGAGGGATATGAGAAAAGATGAGTATAGAGAGAAAGAGAGAGAGATAGAGAGAGAGAGGAATAAGAAAAGTGATGGAAGAGGGAGATGAAATCAGATTTTATAAAAAGTGGTTAAGATGAATCCTGTATATGCGATGGCCTCCTCACACGTGCTTTTATTCCAAAACGGAACCCAAGAAACCAAGCCTTCACTGCACATGCAAACCTCTCCTCTGTATATGCGGCTCCATCTCTACAGGTGCGGTTTTGTTTATTGGACAAGATTACTAAACTCAATTAGGTATTTCTCCACCTTGGTTCTCCCTATGCACCCGAAACAAGAAATTTTGAACCTGGAGTAAGTTAAGGTGACCACGCATGAAGGTTTTTGGAAGTGGCAAGCTCACAAGGCCAACAAGGCCTCAGATTGAGATCAAAGGTCTATATGTAGGGATTAAACGAGAATAAGAGAAGGAGGAAATTGTTAAAAATTTGGCTTTGCTTCTCCATAAAGCATAAGAAGTTTGGATTCAACTTCTCATTTTCTCCTCCAGATTGTTCTTGAGGCTCCTAGATGATCCAAAAGCTACTGAAGAAGATAGTTTTGAATTGAAATTCTTAGTTGGTCAACAATTGAAGCCACCATGAAGCTTCTCGAACACGTCCAAAACACAATGGTTTTGGCGTCACCGCTTTCATCTCTCATCCTCTTCAGAAGCCTATAAATTGAAAGCTAATGTGTTGTATTAGATATGGAAAACAATTGAATTTAAGAGTGATTATGAGTTAGGAGGGATTACCTCCCATTTGTATTTGTTTGTGAATTTTGTGTATTTAATTTTGAATTCATTTGAGTGAATGAAATTTGTTTTGTTATTCTTGTGTATCTTTGTCTTGTGTATTCATATCTGAGGCCCTCTGGCATAGCAATTGGTATCAGAGCATCACTATGTAAAATAGAGCTTTTGCATCCCAGTTTCGGAATTCTTCTAGATTTCAAAGTTATTGAAACTAACTTCTGAAAACACCATTGCATAGCTATCGTCAAGTAAAGCAATTTGAAGAATTTTTTTTTTACCTCGAACGGACATCATAAGCTCTCTTAATCGCTGGTCAAAGTTGGCCTAAAAAGTCAACTATCGAACTGAGAAGATGGACCGAGCCGAGCTGAGCCAAAGAATATTTTGTGGAATATTTTGTGACATCACTATAACATCATCGTAACATCACCGTGAAATATTCTGTGGAACGTTAGCACCCAGTTAGACAACACATCAACATTGACCATCTGCCACGTCAGCGTTGACCGACTGCCATGCTAACAAGGTGCCACGTTATTAGTAATTTCTAAAATTTCCATTTTGGTCTTTGATTTTTGATAAAATTGCAATTTAGCCCTGGTTATTTTTGAATTTATGTTTTGGCCCCTAAAAATTTTGGAATTTTTAGACCCCAGAAATCTGAAAAATTTCAATTTGACCCTTGAGAAGGGTGTTCGTATACCAAACTGTCCTAGTCATCTCCGAAGTGGGCTCTTTTGGTAGTTTCAATTTTTTTTTTTTTTAAAGAAAAAATGGCTAAAGAAGAAACTTCAACAAGTAATCCAGGAAAGAGAAGTTCAATCTCTAGTGCTAAGTTTGAGGAGAAGAAATTTGATGGAAACAATAACTTTGGCATGTGGTAATGCGAAGTTATGGACGTTCTCTACTAACAAGAACTTGGCGTCGCTCTGGGAGGCAAACCGTCTAATATGAATGAGAAAGAATGGACACAAATCAATCACCAAGCTTATGGCATGATCTGATTGTGTCTAGTGAAAGAGTTGAAATACTTTATCATGAAAGAAGCTTCGGCAAAAGAATTATGGAAGAAATTGGAAGTTAAATACATGACCAAGAGTATAGAGAATCGTCTCTACTTGAAGAACAAACTCTTTCGTTTCCAATATCAAAAAGGTATTTCGATATCTGAACATTTGAATCCTTACAATAAGATACTTGTTGATCTTTAGAATTTGGATGTTGATATTGAAGATGAAGATAAAGCTCTTTTATTGCTAAATTCTTTCCTGACACATATGATCATCTTATTACTACTTTGTTATATGGTAAAGATAAAATTTGTTTTAAAAATGTGTCTAGTAGTTTGATTAACAATGAGTACAGGAAGAAAGACAAAGAGAACTTCAACAACACATTTGGCAAGGCTTTGTCAGTTAAGGGTAGACCCCATTCGAAGTTAGCAGGCGTTAGAGTTAATCCCGCCGAAGATGAATGTACCTATTGTCATGAGAAAGGGTATTGGAAGAAAGATTGCCTAAGTTTGAAGGGAAAAAGAAATGTTGTTTCCAAAATCAATGTAGCATAGAATGATACTGATTATTCTGAATCTAAATTTTAGGTCGTTGGTGTGGCCTTCGGCCACTTGTTGGTATTGGAAAAAATTCGCATCTGTCGATTTGAAGAAGATCTTGTGGCAATCTACTTCAGGTCTTAGTAAAACTTTAGTTTTTTGGAATTTTGGAATTTGGCATCATGATGGAGTTTGAAATTTGGATTTGTTGCATAAAATTAGAAGAACTAGTTCATTTTGTTCTGCAGTTTGGATTGGCTTGATATGTCTCGAGCTTTTAAGTCTGTTGTTTTGTTTTGATTTGTTTGAAGAGCGCTCGTTTGTTTTGTTTGGTGCAGCATAATTTTTTTTTGGCATTAGAGTAAATTCGCTTTGGAGCACTTGCATGGATGGTTGTTTATTTGTTTATGGTATTTGCTAAGGTGGAGTTTTATTCAAATTTATGTACTCAAGAGTCTTCGCTATGGTGGAGAATTGTTAAAAATTTAGCTTTGCATCTCCATGAAGCATAAGAAGTTTGGATTCAACTTCTCCTCTTCTCCTCCAGATTGTTTTTAAGGCTCTTAGATGATTCAGAAGCTACTGAAGAAGATGGTTTTGAATTGAAGTTCTTAGTTGGTCACAATGGAAGCCACCATGAAGCTTCCCGAACACGTCCGAAACACAGTGGTTTTGGCATCACCGCTTCTGTCTCTCATCCTTCTCAAAAGCCTATAAATACGAAGCTAATGTGTTGTATTAGATATAGAAAATAATTGAATTTGAGAGTGATTGTGAGTTAGGAGGGATTACCTTCCCTTTGTATTTGTTTGTGAATTTTTAATATTTAATTTTGAATTCATTTGAGTGAATGAAATTTGTTTTGTTATTCTTGTGTATTTTTGTCTTGTGTATTCATATCTAAGACCTTCTAGCACAACCAAAATCGAGTTATGTACCTAGGACATCACATGAAAAATAGGTTGGGAAGCCTATAGACAGATAGATAATAAATATGTGTGTTTGAGAGAGAGGGTGAAGGAGTTCAATACGTGGCATAAACTGCATAATGATTTTAGGCTTTCACCAAATTTTAAAAATCTTTTTAAATTTAAATCATATGTATTAATTATTTGCATTTAAACTTTTTATTTAAAAGGGCATTTATATACAAGTCTTAATTTATAAATTTATATTCTATTAAGTCTTAATAAAGATTTTTTAAACCTTAAAATCCCATTAAATTCTGAATAGTTGGAATTGTTCTTCAAATAATGATTATTCATCATTTATAATTATCTATAAAGGAATATGATAATTTGACATTTATTTTGATTTTCAAAACTTTAAAACATTAACTTTCAAATTGAAAAACTAAAAATAAAAAAATTTATGTGCAAAAAAAAAAAAAAAATAAATGTTTTTTTTATTTTGAAAAAATTGAAAAAAACTATTTTTTTTTTGTTGTGAAAAACAGAAAATTTTGTATTTATAAAGAAGCATGATGATAGAATATTGATGTGCAAAACTTTAAATAAAAAAAACCCCTTTAAAAATGAAAAAAACTGATAATGTTTTCGATTTTATTGGATAGTTGAATCAAACCAATATGTAGAAGGGCAAAAATGCTTAATCCCATATTCTGTTTTTTTTTAATCAATTAGTGAAACAATTATTTCAAACACTACTATGCAAAATTGATAATGTTCTTAGTTTTTAAAAATTGGAAAAAATTGATAATATTATCAATTTTACTAAATAAGACTTATTGATTCAAAAAATCTTAAATAAAACTTGAGTTATCATAGCATTTGTAAATATGACTTTTAGATAATTAACTCTTATTTAAAATATAAGTTGCCTGAATATTCATTCTTGTAATTAAGGTTACTTTATCACCTTCCAGTCAATCAAAAAGGCCTCAAGTTTTTTTTATTTTTTTCTTTTGTGTGTGCGCGCGCATTTTATTAGGCTTAATCAGGTGTATTTTTCTTGTATAGCCTTTAAACAAAAATGTTTTATTTAGTATTTATTATCACCATTATTCTAATACAATTATTTTTAAGGTAAGGAATTTGGATATAATAGTTGCGGGTTAAATAAGTCTGGCCGTTCCATTAATGACCCTTAATTGTTTTTTTATGGGTGAATATGACCCTTAGTTGTTGATAACTTAATACTCTAAAACAAATATATATATATATATATATGTATGTATATATTGATAATTAACTCTGTTGGTGTTTGGAAAATTATTATTTTAACAAGTTATTTTAGTTTTTTGGTTATTTTAGTAAGTTAAAATTTGTGTTTGGAAAGATAGTTAGATTTTTTTATAATTAAATGTAATGTTTATGAGAGAAAAGTTAAATGATTATGGATTTGATGTGACATTTTATCTTATTAACTATTTTAATTTCTTTTATCTTTTTGTAAATTTTAATCTAAAAAAAGCTAAAATATACCTTCCCAAACATCCCCATACTGAAATACATATGGAACTCGACTGAACCCATCTCTAGTGACTACTAGCTAGTAATGAAGAGAGAGAGAGAGAGAGAGAGAGAGAGAGAGAGAGAGAGAGAGAGAGAGAGAGAGAGCATAAGATAAACGTCTCCTTGGATTGTTTGTTGATCAAAGAGGCGTATGTGTGGCGTTGAAGTCTCCAACAGTTGAGGACTTGGATCCACAAGGCATGGGTCCATGGGCATTAATTGGAACCACCAATGCTCGCCCCAGACAACAAATTTCACAGGGGTCTAGATTTGTCGTACCCATTCTAGTCTTTGTCCATGCTAGCACCTGTACCCATTCACGTCTTTGTCCATGCTAGCACATGTAATGTCATTCTTTTCATGATTTGTCCAGGTAAGAAAATTCAAAAAAATTGATACTACGAGTGATTTTCTGTTGAGAAATTACAATTTTTATCACATAATTTTAAATGTTTATAAACAAATTTTACATTTTAATCTCTTCAAAATTTATATAATTTTACATTAACACCTTTAGAATCGAAATAAATTTTCCTTTAGTTACACCAAATTTTGAAATTTTTTATTATTTTCATGTAACTTTTAGTAATTATAAAAATTATATATTTTAGCCAAACTGAGCTGAGCCAAAGAATATTTTTGTAGAATATTTTGTCACATCATTATAACATCATCGTAACGTCACCGTAGAATATTCTGTGGAATATTCCGTGGAACGTCAGCATCCAGTCAGACAACACATCAACGTTGACCATCTGCCACGTTAGCGTTGACCGACTGCCACGTTAGCAAGGTGCCACCTTATCAGTAATTTCTAAAATTTACATTTTGGTCTCTGATTTTTGATAAAATTGCAATTTAGCCCTGGTTATTTTTGAATTTATGTTTTGGCCCCCAAAAATTTTGGAATTTTTAGGCCCCAGAAGGTTGAAAAATTTCAATTTGACCCTTGAGAAGGGTGTTCGTACACCAAACTATCGTAGTCATCTCCAAAGTGGGCTCTTTTGGTAGTTTCAATTTTTTTTTTTTTAAAGAAAAAATAGCTAAAGAAAAAGCTTTAACAAGTAATCCAGGAAAGAGGAGTTCAATCTCTAGTGCTAAGTTCGAGGTGGAGAAATTTGATGGAAATAATAACTTTGGCATATGTCAATGAAAAGTTATGGATGTTCTCTACCAACAAGAACTTGGCATCGCTCTAGGAGACAAACCGTCTAATATGATTGAGAAAGAATGGACACAAATCAATCACCAAGCTTGTGGCATGATCCGATTGTCTCTAGTGAAAGAGCTGAAATACTTTATCATGAAGAAGCTTTGGCAAAAGAATTATGGAAGAAATTGGAAGTTAAATACAAGACCAAGAGTATAGAGAATCGTCTCTACTTGAAGAACAATCTCTTTCGATTCCAATATCAAAAAAGTATTTCGATATCTGAACACTTGAATGCTTACAATAAGATACTTGCTGATCTTTAGAATTTGGATGTTGATATTGTGGACGCGTCCTCAGGCCCTGTGCTCTTCCACAGTTCGGACTCGTTTTGTGTCAGTTCTTAATCTGATCTTGCAATGTGCAATGCAAGACTGATAAATCACCAAAGAGTCCAAATCTGACAAATCGTTTTGGAAAACAGATTTTTAGAAAGAAGTGCCAAACATGGACTGCTTTGCCAGATACAGAGTCGCCACCTAAATATTTTGTTTTGGGGGAATTTAAGAAACCCAAACTCGTTGCCTAAGGCCACATGTCTGTCATCACCAAAGTTGCCTCGGCTCGGGAACTTGGGTACGATTGGGGAAGGTCAGCTATGAGCACCCCCGCTCGCCCGATCAAAGATTGGCCTCTACTAATCATGATATCTAGTTTTAAAAATATTAGGCATTCTTATTCCGATTAATTAGCTACTATGTGATGCACACAATACAAAAGTATAGACTAGATCGCCTAATTTGGAATAAAGCATCGCATATCCGTTGTTTAGAAATGATTTGAGGTTTGCTACTCGCAAGTAGGCTAAAATACGGATTTCGATGAATTATTCCAATTCAAATAATCCAACCTTCACCCACAGGCATTCAAGCAGTAAATCAACTAAGCGGTTAGCCTCTTGGCAAGCATGCTTTCATGTTAGCATTCACACTCATGCGAGATGCTAAAGCATAAACACTCACCTAGTACTCCAAGCCAAAACAAAGAACATGTTAGTAATCAAATGTATGATCCAAGTCCATGTTAAGATGGCTAATGTATCGCAGGCAAAATGCAACTAGAATAGGCTCGGCTAATTTATGGATGGCATGTGAAATGCAACAGATAACACGTATTCAAGTTAGATTTGAAATAATATGCGATTAGTATGATGTGCCGAGCCGGGTGCATGCGATACAAATGAATGAATGCGCACATGCATAGCATAAGGATGCTAATTGAAATATGCCCTAATACTAACCATCAAAAGCAGGTAAGTAAAAGGGAGAAAGAAGTAGGGGTTGGAAGACATGCACACACGCACCCACGCACCCACAATTATTACACAGTTATGCTCTCTCTCGGAGAGGCCAAAAGAATAATACAAATTAACTGACTAACAAGCTAATTAATTAATTATAGACCACTTAACTAGTTAAGCAAATTAACTAAGCTAATAAAGCGATAAAACAGCCTCGGGAAGAGGGTCCAATGCATGCGTGCTCCGCTTCGCTCGGAAATCCATCACCATGCACAAGCTGCCTCTGTTTACCCTGCTCTGCTCCTCTGAAAATTGTGCAAGTCTCAATCATGGTCTAGAATCACTTCCTGATCACTGTGGAAGGTCACCGACCAAAAGGAAACACCACCGGCCAGGGGAAACTGGTCATCGACCATTGGTATGGCTCTCGGCCAAATATTTTTAGTTGGCCGGCACTCAATATGGTCGGTCGACCATATCTTCCTGCAGAATCCTGTTTTGACAGTAGCAGAGGGCAAACAAGGCATGTCAACGCATTTCAAAGCAAATGTTTGCACCACCACACTCCTTATCATGTTCATGACTTAAAGGAGGATGGCCCTCGACCCTCAGGCCACCAATCACGCATTTCGATGCATGATGGCCCAAGAAATCAAGTTGTGCATTTTGGTGTCAAATGAAATGCAAACCAAAAAAAACAAATTTCCCAACCTCTATCACAATCAATTCAAGAGGCAAGGCATGCATGCAAAATGCAACCTAAGCATGCAAGCTAAGTATGCAATATGAACATGAGGGCAAACATGCACACATGCAAGCATATAACAACATAGTAATGGAAAAATATGCAACAACATGTTAGGCAACTAAAAGAGAGAATGCATGCCAAATGCATTACAACTTAAGCATGCAACAACATGCCATATAGCTCAAGCATGTATCAATAATGCAAGCGATGAGCATGCAAAACACTATGCAACCAAAACAAGCAAGCATGAAGCAATGTAACAACATTTGAACAACATGCAAACGGTGGACTTAAACTAATATGGACAAGCCTCAGCCATGTCTAAATAAGTAGCCAAAATGCTATGGAAATGAAGGCAAATTTACATACAAACATGCATGCGAACATGGTCCAACACTTAAGCACAAAGAGGGGAATTTTAAGCACACTTAAAAGGAGATGATCATGGACCAATGACAAGCATGGCAAACTCTGAAAATCATGTTAAGGATGGTGCCAAACCAACTAAACAAAGCAATCAAAGCATGCAAGCAAGGTTCAAGGCTCAAAGCAATGAAAGGGGCTTAAACCATGGCCGTACAAGGCAAGCCTCAAAGGGACAAAAGGACTCAAAACAGTCCTAAAGCAGACCAAAATAAGGTCAAAAACACACCTAGATGGCATCTAAATGGCCTAAGTCTAAAGGCATGCATGATGACCCAAACATGGAGCATAAAACACAAACCTCCTGAAACATCAAAGGAGCCATAAATGAAAGTATACAAGCATACTATATGGACTGAAATGGCATAACTAATGGTGCCAAACCACTGAAATGATGCAAGTAGAGCATGCTAGAGGATCCAACACCCAAGGCCTACAAAGGGGTATTGCATGGTAGCTATACAAAGCAAGTCATGGATGACCCAAATGACCAAAATCAGACCTCAAGCACATCAAAACATGCATAAAAGCTTCACAAAACTAAGCCAAAATCATGCTAAAAACAAGGCTCAAAGCACAAAGCATGTTAAGGCAATTTCATGGCATTACAAGACAAGTATGCAAAGCATGCATGGTGTGTCTAAACCAACTAAAAACAGTGCTATATCATGGCAAAATAAGCACAAATACTACTTAAGACATGACCAACATGAACTCAAGAAAGGTGCTCACACATGAGGCTAAAATGGTAAGTATTTAAGACAACAAGGAGAGGGGATGGCCCTCTCCTTCTTAGGACCTCAAAACACCATCCCCACTACTGAAATCCCTTTGGATTTCAGTGGCGAGGAGGCCAACACAAGGTGGTCCCGGAGCTCACCAAAAGTGCACAAAAATGAGGCCAAACAAGGCCTAAGAGGGGTCAAACAACCCCAAACCTCAAAGAGACCTTAAACAACTATCAAAAGCAAGTAAAAATAGAACTTTTACTAGTTATACACTAAGCTTAAAAACAGATGCAAGGATAGCTAAAAGTCTATGCAAAAATGGAGAATAAAGGGGTAAAGTACTTTCCCTTGAAGACCTCTTTCAAGAACAATGCTCCAGCAGCCTCTCCAAGCTTAGATCAACTCAAGAACCCTGAAAATAACTCCTTAGTACCTCAATAGCTAAAGAAAAGTGTAGCACTAGGTGTTTGTATGCAAAACTATGAACAAAAACACCTAAAACACACACAAAATGGAAGAAGAAGGAGATATAGAGATAGAATAGATACACAATCCTCTAACCCTAATCTCAGAGCTCTGGAACTTCTTTTTGGAACCCTTGAGGAGGGAGGAGAAGCCCTCCCTTTATAGAGATTCACTCTTGCAAAGCTTACAAAACAAGCTAAGCAAGAGTGAAACAGTGATCGGCCAGCCAAAAATGACAAATTGACCAAAACAATGGTCGGCCGACCATAAAGAGTGCCGACCGGCCATAACCATTGGCCGGTAGCAACAAAACAGGGC
The DNA here is from genome assembly GCF_055761805.1 of Camellia sinensis. Lineage (NCBI taxonomy): Eukaryota > Viridiplantae > Streptophyta > Magnoliopsida > Ericales > Theaceae > Camellia > Camellia sinensis. Next base: position 106,706,748 of record NC_138966.1, read on the forward strand.
TGGTGGCCTCAAGCCATGGCCGGTGAGGTGTGGGGATGGCCAACAAGCCATTTCCCACCCTCAGAAGCAAAAACAAAAGTGTTTGGTGCAAAACCAAACACAAAACAGGCAAGTCGAGAGGTCTTGAGGCAAGGCGCGTGGCCGAGACCTCCGAGAACTCAGGACAAACACAAACATGGATAATCATCGAGTGTTCAAACGATGACGTCCAAGTCTTGAGGACGGTCATAAATGGGATGTCTATAGTTGCCCCTCTTTGACAGAACTCGAAAGTCATAACAATAATGGGAGTGAGTGTCAAAGCCTAGAGACGACCCATTTTTGACAAGGTCGAAGACTTAGACAAAGCATACAAGCTACAAACAAAGATATGCGCCCGAGGGCTGGGGCAAAATGCAAGACAATGCACAAAGCCGAGCATAACTTATGATCATGCAAAGAAAGCTGTAACGAAGCATATACATATAATAAATGCAACAGTTCAAGCAATCAAACACAAATCTAACTACATTACAATGTAGAAAGGATGTAAGAGAATTATGCATATCTCGTTACGTCTCACGTGAAGAATACAATACCTGTCCGGTTCGTCTGGTCGTGCCAGCTTCAAATGAACTGTACATATAATATCGTGCCTGAAAGAGAAAGAAAACTTAACAGGTACAATATCGTTAGCAACATGCATAATAATGCAATCTAAAACTGCGTGACAATACAAGCGAAGGAGTGCATGACAATGCAACTCGTGTGACAACGCATAACAATGCAGAAAGGATGCAAAATGATATGCAATATTTACAAAACTATGTATAAACAATGCAAATGATGTGCAATGCATTTGGGATGATCAAACCATAAGCAGTTGAAAACTGCACAAATATCATGAAGATAATGGAGATGCAAAATCCCTCTACCATAGAAAAGGTGCCGACACCCTCAAACCACAATCCCAACAGTGGAATAGGCGCATACACATGCAGAACTATGAGTGTGTAGACGAAACACATGATACAAGTAATTGGGTGGGATGATATAAGTGAGGCATGCTCTGCTCAAGAAAGACCACGATCCCAAATGCTGGACGCAACACATTACACTACAATGCACTGAATGAATGAAATGGATAAGGCGCATGCCAAAAACATATCTTGCCTAGGAAAGGCATGAACATATACAAACCATGTTTAACACAGAAACGGTGCCGTCACCCACAACACTAGGTGCGTACACATAATATTATAACTGTGCTTCAACGCGAAAAGAATAAGCACATACCAGACCAAGCTCAACATGGAAAGGCGCAAGCGATGGATGGAGGATGTAGCAAATGCATGCAATACTCTCTATGTACAATACAATGAATGCATGACAATGCAAGCTATGTACAATGCAACCTACATACTAGATGATGCAGTAGGGAAATGCATGACATTGCAAAGTAAGGAAGAATGCATTACAATGCATGTAAGGAAAGATGCATGACAATGCAAGCTATGTTCAATGCAATATTTACAATGAAAAAAAAAATACAATGGCTACAATGGATAAGGCGCGCGGCCGAAACATATCTTGCCTAGGAAAGGCATGGACACATACAAGCCATGTTTAACACGGAAACGGTGTCGTCATCCACAACACTAGGTGCGTACACATAATATCATAACCGTGCTTCAACACGAAAAGTATGAGCACATACCAGACCAAGCTCAACATGGAAAGGCGCAAGCCGTAGATGGATAATGCAGAAAATGCATGTAATCTACAATACAATATATACAATATGCAATAGATGGAATGGATAAGGCCTGCGGCCAAACCGTATCTTGCCTAGGAAAGGCATGAACACAAACAGACCACGTCTAACACAGAAATGGTGCCGTCACCCACAACCCTAGGTGCGAACACATAATATCATAACCGTGCTTCAACGTGAAAAGTACGGGCACATACCAGACCAAGCTCAACATGGAAAGGCGCAAGCCGTAGATGGATAATGCAGCAAATGCATGCAATCTACAATGCAATATATACAATATGCATGTAATGTATGTATGTAAATGCAATATTTATAGTGACGCATGTAAATGCAATATTTACAATGATGCATGTAAATGCAATATTTACAATGATGCATGACAATGCATGGTAAGAAAATGCATGACAATGCATGGTAAGAAAATGCATGACAATGCATGTTTGTTTTTTTGTATTTTGTTTTTTGAAATGCATGACAATGCAAATGAGACACAAATGCGCGACAACTTTTTTTTTTGTTTTTTGTTTTGTTTTGTTTGTTTTTTTTTTTTTGAAATGCATGACAATGCAAATCAGACACAAATGCACGACGACGCGCGTCTTTCGAAATGCATGACAATGCAAATGAACTTGAATGCGCGACAGCGCACGTCTTTTGAAAAATGCATGACAATGCAAATGAACTCGAATGCGCGACAATGCAGGTCTTTTGAGATGCATGACAATGCATGTGAACTCGAATGCGTGACAATGCGCGTCTTCTGAGATGCATAACAATGCAAATGAACTCGAATGCGCGACAACGCACGCCTCTTTCAAAATGTATGACAATGCAAGTAAATAGTGCATATCAATGCAAGGGATGATGAAGTAGTTTCCAAGCCTTTGCAAGATACAAAAGGATACGAAAATGATACACCTTGCACGTATTCGAGTGCTACGCATAGAAGACATGGCACAGAGACCGGTCAAGCTTCAAAATGCAGTTCCTTGTACTATCTTGAGCAATAAAGGCCCCAAACCACATATCTGACCCAAACAAGGGTGTAGGAGATTCACCGACCATCAGGAGAGTCCACCGGCCACAAAATAAGTCCATCGGCCAAATATTTGGCCGACCGGCCAAAAATGCCTGTGTCGGGCAATTTTGTCAATTCGGCCACGGGTCTTTAAATATAGGGCTCAAACCCTTATTTCTCCACTTGCCTCTTGGTCGAAAATCTCTTCCCTCTCTCTCTAGATTATTTTTCAACCTTCGATCCACTATTTTCCTCGGTTTTTGAGCCCGTTTCGTCGTTCGATTCGCGAATACCTTCATGTTTCAGACATTTTGAACTGAACAAAACTTGTTTTCGGTGCCTCTTTCTTGATTTCCACCACTCGGGGTTTGTTTTCCTCGAGTTTACCTTGATTCTCGTGCTTTTTCCGCACTCCGAGCTTTCCGTCCATTTTTCACCCTCTCGGGGTTGACTTTTCAGTTGACTTTTCACATTCTTACCCGGTTTTCGCACTTCCGGCCATTTTTGCACTCTCTTCGAGATGGAAGACGACATACCCCAGGGTGGGGCTCCCCAGAGCAGGAGATGGACCCCGAGGCTGAGCTCTTGCCTTTGAGCGTTCGACCGTTCGACCCGGCGACCTATAAGCCGGCGATTCACGTGTTGCCTCCTGACGGACTTCGCCAGTTCAGGAGTTTTGCCAGGGGCGTACCACTAGAGGTTCTACTGCATGAGCTAGAGTCACATCTGTCTTACGACGCTTCCAAGATATACTCTTCCCCATGTCATTTTTCGCAATGTAGAACATAACTGCAATAGTCGATCTTGTTCTTTAATTGCTTAGCCCGGATACACCGATATACCACATGTTGCAGTCTACTGCGAGCACACCTATACTCGGTATTTGTTTGAATCTGAACACGTGCATACACACTTTATTTTCCACTGAACCACTCAGACACACTGATACATCACATGCTGTAGTTCACTGTGTGCACACTTGCACCAGATATCTGTTTGAATCTGAACGCGCGCACATGTGCTGTATTTTCATCAATTCTGAGTGCTTTCAATGCTGTATTTGTAACACTGCTTCGCAAATGTTTGTTTTGACCATAGGGGGATTCCCATGCCTTCCGAGGGTATGGGAATGTTATGGCCCGGGGGTGGTACATGGAGCTTTCTGAGGCAGTTCGCCGTATCGTTGACCAGGCCGGCTTCGACACTTTTTGCATGGGGCTCTCACGCCTAACTGTGAGTAGGCCTCTCCTTGCTGCTCTGGTGGAGAGGTGGTGGGACACCACCAACTCTTTCCATCTTTCGGCCATGGGAGACATGATGATGACTCCCTTCGACTTCTCCATGCTCACAGGCATTGGAGTAGGGGGTGATCTGATCCCTTTTGATATAGATATGAACGAGTGGGAGGCCTCTCAGATGTACCTTCTTGGTGACCTACCGCCTCTTGCTCGTCCAGGATTTGTATGATACTCGTGGTTCGAGGACCACTTCAGGATCTAGGCACCTACCACTCGGAAGGAGGAGGAGTAGTATGCACGCGGCTTCCTCATGTTTTTGCTGGGGACGACTCTTTTCGCCGACCGGGCGAACACTGTGCCCCTTTGTCTGCTGAGTGCACTGGTTGACGTGACCAGGATCCATGGCTACGACTGGGGTGGCGCAGGCTTGGCCATACTCTACGGCTATATGAGTTCATCCTCTCGCTTCAGCGGATAGCTGCTCGGAGGCTACTGGCGGGCTTGGGAGGTACGTCTTCTTCTTCTGTTTTACATTTCTGCTTTACATTCTTTGTACTCTGTATACTGTACACGCTGCGGTCTTCGTCACACTGGTCATATACTGCACCCATGGCACACATACAATTTGCTTTACACACTGCACACATTGCACAACACACTTCATATACTGCACAATCTGTTGCCAACTGACTGTAGACTGCACACACTGCAAACATGCAATCTGCCTTACTTACTGACTGTACACTGCGCACACTGCACACTCTGCACAATACACAGTTCTGCGATTTCTGCTTTATTCTGTATTCTGCTTTATTCTGTATTCTGCTTTTATCTGATAAGCATACTGGTATTTGCTCTGTTACATTGTAGTTGTGGGTATACGCCTACTTCCTGAGGCTTGCCCCAGTACCAGAGGAGGAGATGCCTCCCATGATCCCATTCTCCCACCGCTTCGACATGAGGTGCGAACGGAGACCACGAGAGTCTTTCATATTCTTCCGCCGCTATTTTGATACCATCACTGCGGCAGAGGTATGTCAAACATTACAATTCATTTAAGCTTTGCTTTGTATTGCATTTTTAATAATAGTAGATAACAAACTGTATTTTGTTTGCAGATCACCTGGCAGCCATGGACCTCATTGCCCATTACAGTACGAGAGTAGTATAAGGGTGCTCAGGAGACCTCCCGGTTCAGGATTTTGCTAGAGGGCCCGATCTGTCGGGCCTGGTACCTGGGCGAGCGCTTCTTGCGGCAGACCTTAGGCGTGCCAGAGCAGATAGTTCCGGAGCTGCCTCCTACGACCATGAGGCAGACAAAGAGATACATCCCACGGGAGATGGCCACTTATACGATCAGTTGGGGCTCGGGGGGCTTTAGAGGCGAGGGTGACTATGCAGAGTATGTCCAGACCTATATCATGCGGCCTCTGGGTAGTGCTTGCCGAGTTGAGAGGGAGAGGCCTGCGGTGCCAGCGACTGGAGCAGGAGCAGGAGCAGGAGTAGGAGTAGGAGCACCGAGGATGGCTCGGGCCCATGGTAGGAGTGTGCCCCGGAGAAGGCAGAAAGCTAGGTGGCCAGCGTTGCCCACGATGATGACATGTAGAGGGCAGGATGGAGAGACTTATCAGATCCCTATCGCTCCCCCTCCAGCTGATCACGAGCTAGTCGGGTTCTACGACTTGCCCCCGGTTTGTACTACTGCATTTTGTACAGTCATTTCATTTTATTTCTCTTGATATTCCGCAGAATACTGATACTTCTAACACTTTTGCAGGCTTCGTCCGAGTATACTCGCCAGTCTTTGGAATTGACTGCCTCCGTGATAAGGATGTTGCAGCGGAGCCTCGGCCTGCTGGCCATTTACAGTATCCCGGTAAGCTCTTTCGACTATCATCTCAAACTTTGCACAATCTGATGCATCGCACCATCAACACAGTACTTGATATACGGCCCTCATGACATTCGATACATTGTAACCCACAGACTGTTCACAGCATTACTCACGGCATTCATACACTGCACTCAGTCACTGCATTCTGTATTCATACACTGCTCACAGTATTCATACACTGTACTCACACACTGCATTCTGTACTGATACACTGCTCACAGTATTCATACACTGTACTCACACACTACATTCTGTACTGATACACTGCTCACAGTATTCATACACTGTACTCACACACTACATTCTGTACTGATACATTGCTCACAGTATTCATACTCTGCTTTACGTAGCGTACTGATGCGTTTGCCATTTGTGCTTTTCAGCCTCTGTTCCAGATTTCGGCTGTAGAAGGTGCTCCAGCAAGACCATCTGCATCTACCCGAGGAGGAGGGAGAGCAGGGCAAGGGACCACAGTACACCCCCGCACCAAGGCGGGGCGCACTCATGTTGGGAGCAGCTCTCGGGCACAGATCCCTGACGATGATGAGTCTGAGGCAGGGTCGAAGGCGGAGGCAGAGTCATCTGAGGAGGAGACTGGAGATGACTTGGGCTCCGGCTCAGATGGTGGAGCTGGCGATGATGCTCCTGGACCTTCGTCCTGGAAGAGGACGAGGACAGACCCTCAGGCCTGAGACCAGTTGACATTGATCCAGACTTTTGTTGCCTTTCTTCTTTTTGTTTTACTTTTCTTTTTGCTGGTAGCTTGAGCACACTGTACTACCGTAGGCAGGGTTTATTTTCTTCAAAGCTATGTACTTGAAAAGATGATAGAATAAAACAAGCTTTTTGTCTGAAAAAGTGTTGCATTTGTACATTTCATACATCGCATCGCATTGCATTATATCACATAACAATGTAAACAAGATTGATCTTTTGTCTGAAAATTGGAACACTTGCATCGTAATAACCAAGTAATGAACCAGCTAACGTCAAAACAACTCATACAACCCACTTCTCATTCTGAATACACAGCCTATAACACAGCGCTTGGTTTACTCGGCACACAGCCCATACAATGCACTGCTTATTCTGAACACACAACCTATTCTGATCAAACAATTCAATCTTGAAAAGACGGGATGCAAAAACGGGGCACGTAAAAGTTGGAACAAACACGGATGCTCCACAATTTCCCTCTTTTCTTTTGCTTCGCGGTTTGGAACCCACATAGTCTCGGATAGGTCCTGGTTCTACTGTTCCGACATGGCCTGGGTTGAACCCTGCGGCTATTGAAAAAACCAATCTTGCTTTGCACAAATCTGGAGAATGGTGCAGCACTCTGAGCACAAACGATTTTTTGAAATTGAGAAATGAGTTGTCGACCGGGTATTGAGCCTACGACTGAGCACAACGCCCCTACTACTCAACAAAAGGTACACAACCTAAACACATCGAGACATGCTCGGAGCAGACTCAAAACAAGAGTTGAGGTAAACAAAACAAAAGACACGACACACAGACGTGTTATAAAGACAAGAGACCTCTCAGTTCGTAAGGAGCTAGTTTCTCCGGGTATTGTTTCCCACCCTTTCTTATTTGTGATTCTCATATCACTCGGCCCTCAGGCTCTATTTTTCTGAAAAAGCCCTTTTCTCACTTTTTCTCTCAACGCACATCTCTCTATTCTTCAATCTCTCGTTTCATTTTTTTTTTATCCCTCCCCTGGGTGGTTTGATGGATAAACAAGAGGTTGTGGGTTCATGCCCAACACTGTTAGCTCGCAGCTACTTCTTCCGGCGACGTCTGGTCGATGCTCCGGATGAGGGAGTGGAGTATCTTGATCCATTCCGACTTGTGCTTCACACTTGGCTTGATACCTCGTTGCTCGGAGGGTGAGAGAGCTTTCAGCCCTTTACAGACGGCTCCAGTTGTGCCCTTTCTGGCAAGTATGCTGGCGATGGGGGAAAGACAGGAAACCTGACTCAACTGTGCCCCCTTAGTTCATCATTTTGACCATTTTTTGTTTTGGTTTTCTACTAAAACGATTTTGACCAAAATGAGAGTTAGATCAACATGCTTGTTCGATTTTTGATTTGAAAATCATGTAAGTCAGGCTATGAGCACTGAAAATTTTCTTTTTTTGGGTCCAAGAAAATGGTCCAGTTATGGAAAAGATGGAATAATTGTCGAGAAAATATTCAACCTCAGTAAAAATTCTTAAAAACCATTTTTGCAAACAGCCGCTGCTCAACGAGCACATAACTTACTCTTGAGATGCACAACCTCAGATCGGAAGGAAAACTGCCCCTTGCCTGAAGAGAGCTGCATGGCAACGGAAAGTTGCCCCTTGTCTGGATAACGCCGCAGCATACTGTAAACAGTCCTCGTTAGTGATGATCGCAACCGAACTCTCGGATAAAGAGAAGACGAAGATGGTCAAAACCAATATATGGACACAGTCACTTTGAAAGCGCTGGTGGCTGGACTTCAAGATGAAGTTGCCCACGTATCCCAAACATGGAAATCAAGCCTTATGTAGTTCCAGTTTGGGTTCACTCGTGTATTAACCCTCACCTTCTAAGCTCTAACTTTTGCCAAGGCTGCCCTTCCGGGTTTTCAACCTTGCGAGCTTTGCTCTTTTTTCCTTTTCAATTCTTTTTTTTTTTTATATATTATTTTCTTTTCTTTTCCTTCTTTTTTGCATTCTTTTCTTTTCTTTGCTCTAACTTTTGCCTGGGTCGCCCTTCCGGGTTTTCGGCTCAGCGAGCCTCTCAAGGGTAAAAGTGTAGCTTTGTCCATGCCAAACGGTTTTAGGATTTTGAGGCCATCTGAATCTAGGAGAACGGCCGTTGTATTGATTTGCGAAAGGATCTATCTTCGGCTCTTCGAGCGTATTGGACATTATTGCTCCTAGTTCGAGGGGTGTTTCTGATTTAGCTTCACAAGCTTGTCTTGACGACATCTGATCTTCTTGATCTGACTTTGGTGCCTTTTGTTCGAGGGCTGCTTCGAATCTGGCCCCACGGGCCTCACATTGTGGTTTGGCCATAGAACATTCTGAATGCACGTTCAAGGTTCGAAAGCAAAGGGGTTGAATCTTGAGGCTGAGAGCGGTCCTAGGCTGCACAATCTCAAGAGTGATTCCATACCGGTCTTCACAAGACTGCGCAAAACATCTTTTGAAAATTTTTAAGAAAGCGACTAATCACTCGCGCTGAAGACAGTGCAGAACCAATCTGGATCAAGCCAGGGTCCTTTTCAATACTCACGTAAACAAAGATGATCTTAATCATTAAGGGCTTAGCGTGCCTCTCTTTCTCTCGATTGATCAAAGTTTTGCAAATCCTGAGGAATTCCTTCCTCTTCGTTTTCATCACCACAGTGTTTTTAAAAAAGTTTTGAAAAAACTTAGGTCAATGCAATGAGTTCGAGGTGCAGAAGAGTAGGTGAGATGTACTGCCGTTTCATTCAAATTCTCTGGCGCAACTAGCTCAAAGTATCAATAAGCACAAAAACATGATAGCCGCAACTGTTTCATTCAGATTTCCTGGTTGTAACTGGCTCCACAACAGAGATAGACTCAAAAAAAAGTAAAAGGATAATTACAAAACAAAATAATGATATCCGAGGCAACAACCCTGGAATCACCTGATTTCTATACAAAGGGACTGACTCGATACAACCAGACAGACCCTTAAGCAAAAAGACCGACTCAAGACAAAGAGACAGACTCAAGACAAAAACAGAGAACTGACTCGACACCCAAGCCAGAAATTACAAAAACTGCATTCACAAATGCTCAACATAGTGCGTGCCAAACGCCACATCTAAAATACACCGAGCACCGCCCGCAGGTGGTCCAACCCCTGATCACATACTCGCGCTATCCTCGAAATCCAACAACCTGGCGGTGACAGACTCTGCCGAGCTTGGCGGGAGGATGACCTCATTGTCAATCAAATCTTGCACTTCGTGACGGAGACGAAAACAGTTGTCGGTGTTGTGACCGGCCTGCTGATGATACGCGCAGTATTGAGTAGCATCATAGCCCGTTGGAAGATGATTGGGGAGAGGCCGAGGCTTAAGAGGTTTGAGATGACCCTTTTCCGCCAGGATTTGAAGTGCCTTAGACAAAGGCATGTAGAGGGCGTGAAAGACTCTGCGCCCTCGGGGCAGATACTTCGAAGTCTGTGGACCTTTGCTGGATGTACTCGAAAAAGGATCGGCAGGTGCTGCCTTGGCTTTCTGATCTTTTCCCGGTGTAGGGCTAGGATTGGAGGGGACTGTTCTGGCATGACGGGGTCTATCCCGATTTTCCGCCTGACTTGAACTGCCCTCGGTTGGAGTGGGGAAAGCATCATCCACAGTCTTAGTCATAACTGCGAATACTTGCTGTTTATTGAACCCCCCAGCTTTCAAAACCTCGACTGCCCACAGCAGTTGTTCAATGGGATCAGCGTCTGCCTTCATCTTATTCTTGCCTCTAGCCTCAGCTTGATCGAGGGTTTGGGTTGCTATATCAGAGCGAAACCCGGTTGTTGTTGACACGTCATTGCCAGAGTTTGAGACAACTTCAGGCTGGCTAAGCTCAATTACAATTCGCCCCAGTAGCGGGGGCTCCTGTGGCATGAAATTCCCAACATACGATGCAGTTGGTGGCGGGGCAGACATTCCGTAGGCTAGATTAGCCACGGATCTCTAGAGTTCGCCAATCATTCCCATTAACTCAAACGTGGTGGGTTCACAAGCTTGAAACAACTGGGGTTCCCAGATCGGGCGCGCAGCAGGCGACTTGGGCGGGTGTGATATCTCAACATCGGTCTCACCCTATAAGATGATCCCTTGGTTTAGTGCGGCTGCCATAACCATGACTTCCTCTGAATTTTGTGACATCGTAAATCCGCTGAACTGAACGGAGGTGATATGACTGGTGACTTGGTTGATCAGATATCTGCCTTGCTTTAGCGAAGGAGAACACTAGCTATTCTGAACTCAGATCTCTGAAACTGATAGAGAAAACACGCAGCATTTCAGCCCAAATCAAAACAGACACAAGCATAGCTGAATAACTGTACTCTACCACTGATCACTATTCGCCAAAATCTCTGCCCCAAAAACCGAATTTGATACCTGTGGATATAATTGATTCTTAAAAAATACTGATACTGATACCCTCAGGCCTGGTACTCAGATTTGCAAACTGATATGTGCATCCCCTGTAGAGATACACTCTAAAAGCACATATAACAAGTAAATGAGAGCCAAAACACCCCTATAATGGGGTAGGATTTCCCTGTCCTATTTTGTCAGGAGCTAGGGTTTCACTACGCACGCAGCGGTTTCAAACAACCTATCGGGTAAGCAACCTGTCCTAGCTTGAAATGGTCACTATGGATTCCGAATGTGCACTAGGTCGAATGGTCAAAAGGATGCCCCAGTGACAACTGGGGTTTGTGTTCCCATTGTGGCAGAGCTCGTAACCGATCAGCCTTATGGCACAAAGCCTCCAGCAAACCGTTCAGGAATAGCAGATAGAAAACACGGTGTCCTAGGCACACCAATGCAAATGCAATGCAAAGAAACACATAAGTGTGAACAAAACAAGATATCATGAGTTCGAGTCAAGCTCTCTAAACTCCCCAGCAGAGTCACCAGAAACTGTGGGCGCGCCCTCGGGCCCTGTGCTCTTCCACAGTTCAGACTCGTTTTGTGTCGGTTCTTAATCTGATCTTGCAATGTGCAATGCAAGACTGATAAATCACCAAAGAGTCCAAATCTGGCAAATTATTTTGGAAAACAGATTTTTAGAAAAAAGTGCCAAACATGGACTGCTTTGCTAGATACAGAGTCGCCACCTAAATATTTTGTTTTGGGGGAATTTAGAAAACCCAGACTCGTTGCCTAAGGCCACATGTCCATCATCACCAAAGTTGCCTCGGCTCGGGAACTTGGGTACGATTGGGGAAGGTCAGCTATGAGCACCCCCGCTCGCCCGATTAAAGATCGGCCTTTACTAATCATGATACCTAGTTTTGAAAACATTATGCATTCTTATTCCGATTAATTAGCGAATCTTACTATGTGATGCGCACAACACAAAAGTATAGACTAGATCGCCTAATTTGGAACAAAAAATCGCATATCCGTTGTTTGGAAATGATTTGAGGTTTGCTACTCGCAAGTAGGCTAAAATACGAATTTCGATGAATTATTCCAATTCAAACAATCCAACATTCACCCACAAGCATTCAGACAGTAAATCAACTAAGCGGTTAGCCTCTTGGCAAGCATGCTTTCATGTTAACATTCACACTTATGCGAGATGCTAAAGCATAAACACTCACCTAGTACTCCAAGCCAAAACAAAGAACATGTTAGTAATCAAATGTATGATCCAAGTCCATGTTAAGATGGCTAATGCATCACAGGCAAAATGCAACTAGAATAGGCTCGACTAATTTATAGATGGCATGTGAAATGCAACAGATAACATGTATTCAAGTAAGATTTGAAATAATATGCGATTAGTATGATGTGCCGAGCCGGGTGCATGCGATACAAATGAATGAATGCGCACATGCATAGCATAAGGATGCTAATTGAAATATGCCCTAATACTAACCATCAAAAACAGGTAAGTAAAAGGGAGAAAGAAGTGGGGGTTAGAAGACATGCACACACGCACCCACGCACCCACAATTATTACACAGTTATGCTCCCTCTCGGAGAGACCAAAAGAATAATACAAATTAACTGACTAACAAGCTAATTAATTAATTAGAGACCGCTTAACTAGTTAAGCAAATTAACTAAGCTAATAAAGCGGTAAAACAGCCTCGGGAAGAGGGTCCAATGCATGCGTGCTCGGCTTCGCTTGGAAATCCATCAGCATGCACAAGCTGCCTCTGTTTACCCTGCTTTGCTCCTCAGAAAATTGTGCAAGTCTCAATGATGCTCCAGAATCACTTCCTGATCACTGTGGAAGGTCACCGACCAAGAGGAAACACCACCGGCCAGGGGAAACTGGTCATCGACCATAGGTATGGCTCTCGGCCAAATATTTTTAGTCAGCCGGCACTCAATATGGTCGGTCGACCATATCTTCCTGCAGAATCCTGTTTTGACAGCAGCAGAGGGCAAACAAGGCATGGCAATGCATTTCAAAGCAAATGTTTGCACCAGCACACTCCTTATCATGTTCATGACTCAAACGAGGATGGCCCTCGACCCTCGGGCCACCAATCATACATTTCGATGCATGATGGCCCAAGAAATCAAGTTGTGCATTTTGGTGTCAAATGAAATGCAAACCAAAACAAACAATAGGCCCAACCTCTATCACAATCAATTCAAGAGGCAAGGCATGCATGCAAAATGCAACCTAAGCATGCAAGCTAAGTATGTAATATGAACATGAGGTCAAACATGCACACATGCAAGCATGTAATAACATATCAATGGCAAAACATGCAACAACATGTTAGGCAACTAAAAGAGAGAATGCATGCCAAATGCATCACAACCTAAGCATGCAACAACATGCCATATAGCTCAAGCATGTATCAATAATGCAAGCGATGAGCATGCAAAACACTATGCAACCAAAACAAGCAAGCATGAAGCAATGTAACAACATTTGAACAACATGCAAACGGTGGACTTAAACTAATATGGACAAGCCTCAGCCATGTCTAAATAAGTAGCCAAAATGCTATGGAAATGAAGGGAAATTTACATACAAACATGCATGCGAACATGGTCCAACACTTAAGCACAAAGAGGGGACTTTTAAGCACACTTAAAAGGAGATGATCATGGACCAATGGCAAGCATGGCAAACTCTAAAAATCATGTTAAGGATGGTGCCAAACCAACTAAACAAAGCAATCAAAGCATGCAAGCAAGGTTCAAGGCTCAAAGCAATCAAAGGGACTTAAACCATGGCCGTACAAGGCAAGCCTCAAAGGGACAAAAGGACTCAAAACAGTCCTAAAGCAGACCAAACAAGGTCAAAGATACACCTAGATGGCATCTAAATGGCCTAAGTCTAAAGGCATGCATGATGACCCAAACATGGAGCATAAAACACAAACCTCTTGAAACATCAAAAGAGCCATAAATGCAAGTATACAAGCATACTATATGGACTGAAATGGCATAACTAATGGTGTCAAACCACTGAAATGATGCAAGTAGAGCATGCTAGAGGATCCAACACCCAAGGCCTACAAAGGGGGATTGCATGGTAGCTATACAAAGCAAGTCATGGATGACCTAAATGACCAAAATCAAACCTCAAGCACATCAAAACATGCATAAAAGCTTCACAAAACTAAGCCAAAATCATGCTAAAAACAAGGCTCAAAGCACAAAGCATGTTAAGGCAATTTCATGGCATTACAAGACAAGTATGCAAAGCATGCATGGTGTGTCTAAACCAACTAAAAACAGTGCTATATCATGGCAAAATAAGCACAAATACTACTTAAGACGTGGCCAACATGAACTCAAGAAAGGTGCTCACACATGAGGCTAAAATGGCAAGTATTGAAGACATCAAGGAGAGGGGATGGCCCTCTCCTTCTTAGGACCTCAAAACACCATCCCCAGGGATTTCAGTGGTGAGGAGGCCAACACAAGGTGGTCCCGGAGCTCACCAAAAGTGCACAAAAATGAGGCCAAACAAGGCCTAAGAGGGGTCAAACAACCCCAAACCTCAAAGAGACCTTAAACAACTATCAAAAGCAAGTAAAAATAGAACTTTTACTAGTTATACACTAAGCTTAAAAATAGATACAAGGATGGCTAAAAGCCTATGCAAAAATGGGGAATAAAGGGGTAAAGTTCTTACCCTTGAAAACCTCTTTCAAGAACAATGCTCCAGCAGCCTCTCCAAGCTTAGATCAACTCAAGAACTCTGAAAATAACTCCTTAATACCTCAGTAGCTAAAGGAAAGTGTAGCACTAGGTGTTTGTATGCAAAACTATGAACAAAAACACCTAAAACACACACAAAATGGAAGGAGAAGGAGATATAGAGATAGAATAGATACACAATCCTCTAACCCTAATCTCAGAGCTCTGGAACTTCTTTTTGGAACCCTTGAGGAGGGTGGAGAAGCCCTCCTTTTATAGAGATTCACTCTTGCAAAGCTTACAAAACAAGCTAAGTAAGAGAGAAATCCCTCCATACACATGTATGGAGGGGGTGCAAAGTGGATGCCAGGTATCACAACTGGCATAAAAAATCTACCAAAAGCAGATGAATAGTGATCAGCCAGCCAAAAATGACAAATTGACCAAAACAATGGTCGTCCGACCATAGAGAGTGCTGATCGGCCACAACCAATGGCCGATAGCAACAAAACAGGGCCGGTGGCCTCAAGCCATGGCCGGTGAGGTGTGGGGATGGCCAACAAGCCATTTCCTACCCTCAGAAGCAAAACAAAAGTGTTTGGTGCAAAACCAAACACAAAATAGGCAAGTCGAGAGGTCTTGAGGCAAGGCGCGTGGCCGAGACCTCCGAGAACGCAAGACGAACACAAATATGGATAATCATCGAGTGTTCAAACGATGACGTCCAAGTCTTGAGGACGGTCAAAAATGGGTTGTCTACTGATATTAAAGATGAAGATAAAGCTCTTTTATTACTAAATTCTCTTCCTGACACATATGATCATTTTATTACTACTCTGTTATATGTAAAAGATGAAATTTGTTTTAAAAATATGTCTAGTAGTTTGATTAACAATGAGTACAAGAAGAAAGACAAAGAGAACTTCAACGACACATTTAGTAACGCTTTGTCAGTTAGGGGTAGATCCCATTCGAAGTTAGCAGGCGTTAGAGTTAATCATGTTGAAGATGAATGTGCCTATTGTCATGAGAAAGGGTATTGGAAGAAAGATTGCCCAAGTTTGAAGAGAAAAAGAAATGTTGTTTCCAAAATCAATATAGCATAGAATGATATTGATTATTCCGAATCTAAATTTTAGGTCGTTGGTGTGGTCTTCGACCACTTGTTGGTATTGGAAAAAATTCGCATTTGTCGATTTGAAGAAGATCTTGTGAGAATCTACTTCAGGTTTGAGTAAAACTTTTGTTTTTGGAATTTTGGAATTTGGCATCATAATGGAGTTTGGAATTTGGATTTGTTGCATAAAATTAGAAGAACTAGTTCATTTTGTTCTGCAGTTTGGATTGGCTTGATATGTCTCGAGCTTCTAAGTCTGCTGTTTTGTTTTGATTTGTTTGAAGAGTGCTCGTTTGTTTTGTTTGGTGCAGCAGAATTTGTTTTGGGCATTAGAGTGTGTTCGCTTTGGAGCACTTGGATGGTTGGTTGTTTATTTGTTTATGGTATTTTGCTAAGGTGGAGTTTTATTCAAATTTGTGTACTCGAGAATCTTTGCTAAGGTGGAGAATTGTTAAAAATTTGGCTTTGCTTCTCCATGAAGCATAAGAAGTGTGGATTCAACTTCTCCTCTTCTCCTCCAAATTTTTTTTGAGGCTCCTAGATGATTCAAAAGCTACTGAAGAAGATGGGTTTGAATTAAAGTTCTTAGTTGGTCAACAATGGAAGCCACCATGAAGCTTCCCGAACACGTCCGAAACACAGTGGTTTTGGCGTCACTGCTTCTGTCTCTCATCCTCCTCAAAAGCCTATAAATAGGAAGCTAATGTGTTGTATTAGATATAGAAAATAATTGAATTTGAGAGTGATTGTGAATTAGGAGAGATTACCTTCCCTTTGTATTTGTTTGTGAATTTTTCGTATTTAATTTTGAATTCGTTTGAGTGAATGAAATTTGTTTTGTTATTCTTGTGTATTCCTATAGAAAGATAGATAATAAATATGTGTTTTAGAGGGAGGGTGAAGTAGTTCAATGCATGGCACAAACTGCACAACGATTTTAGGCTTTCACCAAATTTGAAAAGTCTTTTTAAATTTAAATCATATTTATTAATTATTTGCATTTAAACTTCTATACAATATATATATATATAGCACGGATACAAGGTGAGTAGTAATTTCAGCCCAATATGAACAGTGTTTTTAATAGTTGAAAAGTCGATTTTGACCTTGTGTTTTATAGCTTTTCACCTTGTGTTTTATAGATTTTCTTCTTTGGATGCAAGGGTATTAATGGAAAACTAACCTCAAATTGCTTACAGCTGTTTATCCCATCAAAGGATCCATGGTATCCCCACTCTTTCTCTATAATCTGTCTCAGAGAATCCTCCCTTCTCTTCTCAACGATGATCTCCCTCCACCGACCACGATATTCTACCACCTCCTCCCTCCTCTCTCTTCTCACCGATCTCCTCCCTCCTTTCTCCTCTAGTGACAGCCGATGACGTCTCCTCTGTGGTGCCGATTTGTTTTATTTTTTGTGGGTATTCATAGTGTTCACCAGAGAATCAAACGGAAATTGAGCTCAAGGATGGAAGAATACGACACAAGCTTCTATTTCGGTAAAGACATAGATGAAGAATGTTAGGTATTTCGATTTTAGGTTCCTTGTGATCCAGTTGGGGTTTGTAAAGTGTTTTAATTTTCTTTGGTTCTGTTAATTTGTTAGGATTTTGTTCTTTTTATTATTGTTTGCATGATGTTTACTGTGCGTATATTTTGTGGCTTATTCATTTTGGGTAAAAGAGAGTTTCATTGATTTGTTTTTCATTGTTGTGGATTTTTAAAGGCCTAAAATATTATGAAATGTTGATATGATTGGACTTTAGTGAAATCCCTAACCTACTGAAATAATATGTAGTAGATAGACTTTATTTATTTTTTTTAATATGATATTATGCATATTTGATTGTGCTTTGTTGAAATTCCTAACCTATGTTGGTATTTGTTTTGGGCAACAAAAAATTATCTTCAATTGTTATTCTGTTAAGTATTCTCCTTTCTTGGGTTTTTTTTTTTTTTTTAAATTTTTTATTTATTCCACTGTTAGGTTAAATGATGTTGAGTTTTGGGTATGGAAAAACTGTGCAACTTGTAGTCTTGGCCAATGGTTTTCTTTGCTTCATTAGGTGTCTTTTGTGAAATGGGTTTGCAAAAAGTTGCCTCACTTTTGAAAAAAAAAATTATTACTAATTTTATTCCTTTGATTAAATTGAAAAATATATCATCTGTGTGAAAAGTTCAATAAACCTCAACAATTTCTTAAGATCACTTTTAAACGTCGATTTGAATGGTTAAAGGTCCAATCTTTTCTCTTCATTGCTTTTATTTTTATTTTTTTTTTTGGTTTGGAAATGACTTTTGTTTGAGTTTCATTCATAAAAGAGAATTATGCCACATTAATATGAATCATGTTTTAATTTGATTAGGGGTCAATGCCTTGGGACACTATGGAGGGTTAAATAGAAATGTGAGGAAAACTACACATAGGCATTGGAGTCTTCGCCAGTGGTTTGCTTCATATTTAGTGGTTTCATATTTCTTTGTGATGGAAAAAATATCTTCAATGTCAATTGCTTATTGTGAAATTGGGTTCTTTAATGGGTTGAACACTAACTTTTTTTTAAAAAATTTGTTAATCTAAAACAATTGGTGTTCGGTTACGAAAATTAGGATCCTTAACTTAGTTGTGATTGTATATAAAAAAAAAATTTAATTTCTTGAATCTAAAATTGGAGAACCCTTAAGGGAACTCCAAGTTCTTGAGGGGTCTTACACAATGGTGTTTTGAGGTTTGTTATGTATTTTTGGTAGATTATATTTGTTTCTTGGTATTTCTTTCTCATTAGTTAATTTTTTTTTTCATTTTTATTTTGCAATTTGGCTTACAATTTGAGCTAAAAATTAATTTGGTTGATCATATTCTGTGCTGAGGTCTTTGGGATTCTGTGCTTAATATTAGGAGTTTTTTTTGTCTTGTTTATTTTGAGGTAGTGCACTATTTTCTTGTATTGTTATTTTGTTATTGTTTGTTTAGGGGGGAAATTGTATTAAATTGTTTCACTATGTTTGTTGGTCATTTTTAATTGTTTTTTAATTTTTTTAATTTTTTTGGGGGTTTTTTTTGGCCTTTTTTTTGCCTTCTCATTTTTCTGCTTTTTCCCTTTTGATGTGTTTTTATCTTATCTGCTTGTAGAATCTTATAGCACTATGTAACCACCTTGTTCTCTGCAGGTAAAGAAGATTTTAGTTGTTATGTTATTATATTTGGTAGTTCAGCATTATTAGTCCTATTTTGTTCTTAGTTAGTTAATTTTAAATTTTAAGTTGTTATGGGATAGTTTTTAAAATTTTCATTGTGTGTACATACATATATTGTTGGATTGTACCTTGGAGCCTACTTCTCATTTCCCCTAATTTTCCCCCCTTTTTCCAGCCAGATATACACTCCTCTTCTATTCTTTGTTTTTTGTCCTGTACATTTTTTTAATCTAACTTACAAGTTAGTCTCATGAAAATTAATTTTGGTATTTTCTATAGAAGTTTGTTGGGCTCTCACTGTATAGAGTTAGGGTTTCTTAAATTCTTCTTATATGTTGTACAATAATTATGTGAAATTGATTTTTTGCTGAAGTTTATTGTTTGCTTTGAAAAAAAAAATGTTCCATATAAGATATATAAATATCTAAGAATCCTTTTTATGTACTTAGCCCCTTTGCAGACACATTAGAAACTCATTCATAGAGATTTGATTACTTAGAAACTCATGCTAGATAACTTCACCAATTTAAAAATAATGCCTCTTAAACTACAAGTTTTTTGTTCAACAACAACCATTGATAATGTAGTCCTTCAATCTGCCTTGTTGTTTGTTCGGTTCAACTTCAGCTATAATATTACTACTACCTTTTGCATGTTAGGTGCTCATATAACAGAGGAATACACTATTCTTCATTCGTAATTATTATTATGAACAGGTCTGATTTTTTTTCCCTTTTCTTTTAAAAAAAAGTTTTTAAATTTTTTTATATATAAGAATCCTACTTGTTAAAAAAAATAAAAATGCAAGGGTAACTATTATATAAATGATTTGAAAATCGATTCAACATCAACCACTGATCATATCATTAAACATTCATCAATCATAAATATTTTATTAAAGTAACAGTACAAAAGCTACAAAGGCAAAGCAAGCAAGCATGTTTTGCCAAAGAACACTACCAGCAGAAGCAATTATCATGGAACAATTGTCAAAAAATAGAAGTAAAATGATCAACATAGTACATAGGTGATCCATAGACCAGCTAGGAAGTACAAAAGCCTATAAAAACATTCAGCACTTCTAAAACTCAACAGTTTGGAGCACTAATTCAACTTCAAAACTTTCCAAGATATCATCCTATGAATATTGAAAAGGAATATCTTCCTTACTTGCCTAAACTCAAAAAGCAATTCGAACTTTAGCGTTCAATAACATGATTCCAATCAGCCTCAATCTAATTCAAAACCAAATCATTCATGGGAACTATGAAATGAAAGAAAGTAGAAAAAAAACAATAATAATCATAATAAGTAAAAAAAATGGGACAATATTTGCTGTGTTCCCCTTATACAAAGATCCAAATACTCTGGCTAAAAAATGTAGCAGCAATAAAAGATACACATTATCTCGTCAATCATTCACTTATATAATGATTTACAACAGCACAGTAGCACATCACCTAATGGAGGATGCCTTTAACATGAAAGTCAAGTGGCCAATCAAAAAAAAAAAAAAAAAAAAAACATGAAAGCCAAGTGAAGAAAACTCTCTTTTTGAAACACTTCAAAGAAACCATACAAAGATTCTTTAATAGTTAAATCTAATATGACTTCAAAATATCAATTAGAAACAAAGCAGAAAAAAAAACTTCAAGATAATGTAGTCCTTCAATCGGCCTTGTGGATTGAAGATATTGCCACAAGACTGTTGCAACTACCTTGAAGGCAAAAACTGTAACGCCCTCAAAATAAACCCATTATATATACATCATTGACATGCAATATTAAAAGAAAACAATTCATTATCCCATTCATCAGAGTATTAATAAATAAAAACATTACATGTAATACCAAATTAAATGCCTTACGGGCTTACATTTTTTTTAAGCCAACACTTGGACACAAAATATGAGTTCTAACTCAAATACAAATAAAGCCCTAGGCTTGATTATATATCAAATAAAAACAAATAACTAAAGATGGTCTTCAGAATCCAAAAGCTAAATCCTTCCAAGCTAAGTCCTTGGAGGTAGCTTATCACCTGAACCTGGAAATGATGTTCCCATAAAGGGTGAGCCACAGCCCAGTAGAAAAATACTAAACCAAATATAAGCATTGAATAAAGCATTAGCATTCAATAGATGGTTAACCAAGATAATCAATTACATCATTTTACAGTCTCATGACAATATTGTCTAAGACACGTTTTACTTTCCAACTTTATCAATATGGCTCAGAACCTGGCCAAACTTACAACAGTGAACTATATATATTATATTCACATTCTTCCAATGTCAACAAACAGATGAGACTCAGGCTCAAATCAAACACTTCATACTTCCAGTTTGATACACATTTTAGTGCTGTATCAAATAAAACACTTCAATATAAATAAGCACACATAAAAGTGATGCTAATGGAGTCCATCCCCTATCTCCTCCCAAACAAAATCCGGTTTAGAGGTCCATCCCCTATCTTCCCCTAAACCGTGGAGTACATCCCCTATCTCCTCCCACACAAAACAATATATATGCAAATGCAATGCTCAATCAATACACGTATTTTCTGTATTAATGCAATAGTCAAAATTAATGACTTAACCAATGTGATTAGTTTCAGTTATTCCTAATCCACATGCAATGTCTACAACAAACACGACTATCCTCCACCGATAGCCCAAAACAGTTATTTCTAGACTGGAAATAAATATATCAACAATTCAATAGGCGAGTGATTTTAATTATCCAACTACACCATTTAATCAATGAATTCCTCAATTTCATGCATTTAACCAATTTCCCCAATTTCCTTAAATTAATTATACAAATTAATTTATTAATACAACTAGGGTTTTTCCCAAAATTACCAAAGTACTCCCAACATATCAAAATACCAAAACTTAGGACAAAACTTATAGGATGGAGTAGGAAATCCCTACCTTGAAGCGAAGAACTCGAATGGAGAAGATGACGAAAACCAAAGTGCTCCAAACCCAAGATTGTTCAGATTAAACGGAAGCCCTCGACCCACTCTATCTTTTTAACAAAGGGCTTAGGGTAGAAATACACTCTAAGTAGATCAAACCTAAGAGAGAAGGTGTGTAGGGAGAGGGAGAAGACGGTTCTAGGGTTTTAAAATCAAAAAGGAGATGAAAAATGATCCTGAAAGTCGGATCTCGGATTTTTATACCAGTCGCCCCGCTCGAGCGTGGAAACCCCCGCTCGAGCTCCACTCACAGACTCCCGCTCGAGCTGCCAAACTCACGCTCGAGCGGCGAATGCACTCTCCCAGAAGTTTTTGCAGACAGGTCCCCGCTCGAGCTCCCAACTCCCCGCTCGAGTGTCACTCACGACTTCCCGCTCGAGTGTCCAATCCCCCGCTCGAGCGGCCAACACTACACAGGACATACTGGATGGATGTATTCCCCGCTCGAGCGTCCAAACCCCCGCTCGAGCGGACAAGCCAAAATCTGGGCAACTAGACTTGGTTCCTAAGCTCAACCAACCTGCTCCAAATCTTCCCAACACAACCCAAGACTCAAAATAAGAAAATAATGAATGACAACAACAATTATACAATGACGGAATCTACGGAACCTAAGTCCGGATACAATAATCAAATGGAAAAAAAAAACCGGAGTCGCTATAAAAACATTATGAATTGTTAGCTACATTAAGGTGGGTTGTTCAATGTGTCAATGAGGAGAGTCATTACATAAGCTAACCATATGTGCTTGTTTTCTTAACATTAAGTATGGTATGTACTTGTTTTCTTAACATTGGGCTCAAGCAATATGGTTGTCTGTTTGGTTGTGTTTTGATTTTTTCTTTCATATTTCATTTTTTTTGGTGCAAAAACACAAGTAAAAATTGTTTGGTGAATTGTTTTGGGAAAAAATTTCTGAAAGCAACTCACTTTTAGGAAATATCAAAAAGTTGTTTTTGACATTTTAAAACTGTTTTTTCTTTTTTTTTTTTTTTTTTGCATAAAAATGAAAATGATAGGTGTTTCAAATTTTTCATTATATTTGCTTTTGAAATCATGAAGAACGAAAACAAGACCACCTTCACACAAGTAATTTATGTTTAGGTATCACAAATCATCTTCCCATAAACATTTAGTAACAAATTTCAATTGCAGAGATTTGTAACCAAAAAACAAGGCTCAGTTTAATAATGTCGTAAAAAATACTTATATGGCCTAGATTTTCAAGCCATCAAATTCATATATACCAAAAGTATTTCTAAAATTCAAATTTGTCATTTACAAATGCATGTCATGCCACTATGGACCAGCACACTTGAGTTACCTGCAAGCTAAAAATGATAGAGAGAGAGCTAACATGGGAAAACCATACCTCATTTTTAGTTTTTGTGATATTTCTAGACTAAGCAACCAAGTACTAAATAATTTGGAAGAATGTTGTTTGCCCCAGCTTTGTGCACTTTCACTGATAGTAAAACACCAAGTCCCATGCCCTGGTCCTCAATTGCTGCAAATTCCTGTCAATGTCCGGCTTGTGCTTTGCTACATATGGCCGCAAGAAAGTTTCGTAGACAGCTATTTCCCTGCATGATTAACCAACACAAATTCCTTACATTAGAACATCGTAAGCATGTTTGGCTATCCCAATTCTTCGTGCGATTAATTTTCTTTTCTTTTTTTTTTTGTTAACAATTGTGAAGTCTCCTAGCAGTATATATAATACAATTGACAATGAGCTATGGTATCTGAATTGTTAAATGTAGCTTGAGATTGCTAACAACTTCTAATCATCTGATCTTGGGGTTAGATTGTGGTATTGTTGGAGCACAAAAGGAGGGTTATGATGTTACGATGGGTGTATAATTTGAATGTTATGAATTCTACTTGAGTCGCAGTAGAATAAGCCTCTTCAATGGGAATTCATGATGTGTTATGATACTAAAAGGAATGATCCTGTGAGTTATGGGCCTGCTTAAATTCATTTTGAAAACAATTCTTCAAATGGTACCAACCTAAAGAAGGTGAATATTATTTCTGAATTGAAATTAACAAAGTCCGTGCATTATTATGTTAGGTAATCATACTATAAAACAGAAGGAATTTATCAAAAAAAAAAAAATCATACTATAAAACAGAAGGAAGCATAACTAAATTTCAGTCCTTTTTGATTAAGGTATTTGAAAGAAAAGAATATTATAGTTAGAAACTAGAAGCTACTCATCAAAATAAAAAGCAATATGAAGGTATAGATTAGGACAATGTTGCAAATCATTCATGAACCTGTTATTTTAAGTTCTTTTACCTTTTAATTGCACATTTCCTTCTCATTCTTGTTCTTGAATTTTCCTTGCTTTTATGTTTTTAATATATTTAAAATTAGACATATTCTTTATTTGTAATTTGTACATATCTGCAATAAAGGAACTGAAAGATGCTGGTTCTATATATATCTGTATGTTTTGTAATGCATCAAAACCCGTGGTATTTCTTCTTTGTTTGGTGTCAGTGGTGGTACTCATTTTTCTTCACATTCTTCTTTTTCAATTCAGATGTTAAATTAAAAAAACTGCTACTACTTTTGGCTTGTCCTTATAGAACATGTGTTCCAAATTTCATTCAATGATGACAGGTTGTGTTTGAAAAGTGGTTCTTGAATTTAGGAGCTCGCATTTTAGAACTAGCAGTTTATCTCTGCTTTTGAGCATGAGCTAGCTGTTGTAACAAGCCCGCGGGGGGGACCTCGCTACAGCTCGGACTCGATTTCGTAGTCACGGTTCTAAGTCTGAACCAAAGAGTCCAAATCCGGCAAATCGTTTTGAGAAAAATAGATTTTTTGAAAGAAGTGCCAAACATGGACTGCTTTGCCAGATACAGATTCGCCACCTAAATATTTTATTTTGGGAAATTTAGGAAACCCTGACTCGGTGCCAAAAGGCCACGTGTCCGTCATCACCAAAGTTGCCTCGGCTCGGGAACTTGGGTACGATTAGGGAAGGTCACTTCGTGAGCACCCCCGCTTGCCCGATCAAAGATCGGCCTCTACTAACCATGATATCTATTTTTGAAAACATTGTGAGTTCTTATTCTGGTTATTAGCCTAGGTTACTATGTGATGCGCACAGCATACAAATATAGACTGGATCGCCTGAATTGGAACAAAACATTTCATGTTCGCTTTTTGAAAATGGTTTGCTACCCGCAGGTAGGCTTGAAGCATTTGATGATTTATTCCAATTTAAGTAACCCAACCTTCACCCACAGGCATTTAGGCAGTTATATCACATAAGCATATAGCCTCATGGTAAGCATGCTATTCATGGCAACACTCACATGCATGCAAGGATGCTAAAGCATAAAGCTTACCGAGTACTCCAAGCCAAAACAAAAACTGTATTAGAAATCATGCATGATCCTAGGTATACAGAAATGCAACACATGCAAAGATGCAACTATAGCAGGCTCAGCTATTCTAAACGTGGCGTATGGAATGCTACAGCTAACATGTATTCAATTTGGAATTGAAAATACAATGCAGTTAGTATGGTGCGCCGAGCCCGGTGCATGCAAAACAGATGAATGATGCAAACATGCTGTCATACTGTATGCTAATTGAAATATACCCTAATCTAACCATCATAAGCGGATAAACAAAAGGGAGAAAGACGTGGGGTTGGAAGACATACAACGCACTCACGCACACTTATTACAATTATGCCCTCGCGCAGAGGGTCCGAATAAATATACAGTTCCAAATGAAAGAATATTACAGTCCAAATATTACAGTCCGAATAATGTACAAATTCCTAATTAATTAACAAATTAACTAAGAAAACTGTAAAAACTGGCGTGCAAGCCAGGGACTGCCTTGCTTCTGATGAATGATGCATGTCCGGGTTGTCTTGCGCGGAAATCCACTGGGATGCCCCAATTAGCCTCTGTTTAGCAGTTATTCTTGAAACGCGTGCCAAGTCCCGAAAAGTTGCTGATTCTTTATTTTGCTGCAACAGAGAGCAGGAAAGGGGCATAGCAATGTATTTTCACAAATATATGCATGCCTCGATCCTCGTGCCACCAATTACGCATACCGAGGCATGATGGCCGAGGAGTCGAATTGCACAACTCAATATAGGATGAATGTACATGAAAACATAGCTAAAACCTAACTCCATCATGGATGATCCGGAGTGTCGGTGACTGGGGAATTGAGACACATTCCGTCACTCGGAGTACGAAATGCACCTCGTTTCCCGTGCCCGGGCTAACTCCTATTCCGAACACGATGCAATATGCATGACATGCATGAAATGCAACTAAGATACAGCCTAGCATGCACAATGCTATGAAAATGAGATGTCTCGAGATGCGTGCACATGGGCACGCAAACCGAGAAAATGATAGAATGCGATCTAAGATACAACCTAGTATGCACTATGCTGTAAAAATGAGATGCCTTGAAATGCGTGCACACGGGAACGCAAACCGAGGCAATGGCATACGCAATGCAATGGCTAAAATGGCATACGAAATGCAACATGGACTTATACTAACATGATATGGGCTTATACCAACATGAGAGAGCCTCAGTCACACTCACATAAGAGGCCGGTGAATGAAAATGAAGTGCCTCGAAATGCGTGCACACGGGCAGGCAAACCGAGGCGATGGCATACGCAATGCAAATGACATGAAAACATGATATGGGCTTATACCAACATGAGAGAGCCTCAGCCACACTCACATAGGATGCCGGTGGATGAAAATGAAGTGCCTCGAAATGCGTGCACGCGGGCACGCAAACTGAGGCGATGACATACGCAATGCAATAGCATGAAAACATGATATGGGCTTATACCAACATGAGAGAGCCTCAGCCACACTCACATAGGATGCCGGTGGATGAAAATGAAGTGCCTCGAAATGCGTGCACGCGGGCACGCAAACCGAGGCGATGACATACGCAATGCAATAGCATGAAAACATGATATGGGCTTATACCAACATGAGAGAGCCTCAGCCACACTCACATAGGATGCCGGTGGATGAAAATGAAGTGCCTCGAAATGCGTGCACACGGGCACGCAAACCGAGGCAATGGTATATGCAATGCAATTGCATGGAAATTGATATGAAAACATGCTAATGAATTTTCAGCAATGAAAAGTGGGGGAAAACAGCCCCGAAATGAGGCGAAAACACACCCGATGCAGGGAATAGTCCCGAAATATGAATTAGGCACATAGAATGAACTATAGCTATACAAAGCATGCATAATTGGTACATGGAATGAAAAGAAAGAAGCAAGGCAGCCTCAAAATAAGCATTTTTTCAGTACAAATCATGGCCAAACAGCAAGCAAAGATAGGGCAACAATGGCATGCAAAAATGGCCCTAGACATGAGATTGTGAAGCAACTCATAGCTGCTAACTCCAAATAGGTTAGGGCCCTTCAACAACATTGAAGAGGGGCCAAAAATAAGCCACTTTACAGAGCTGTAAAAACCTCAAAAACAAACACAAGTATGGCTTCACTCCCATGCAAGAAAAAGGGCCAAAAGGTGGCCAAAGAGGCAAGTGGTATATGCAAAGCCCAAACTGAAAAATTCCGTTCTACAACATTGAAGAGGGACCAAAAATATACACATTTACAGAACTGTAAAAAATCCAAAACAATATACAAACATGCTAGAAATGCAATGCAAAAATGAGGCTCAAAAGAGGCTATAACACAAAGTATGAAAAATATTCATCAAACAGCCAAAGACCCTTAATGAAATATGTTAAGAAGGTCAAAATAAGACTATTTCTAGGCCTGTAAAAAGACCAAAAACAGAAGCATGATAGGCTGCCAAAGCATGCAAGAAAATGGCATTCAAGGAGGATATTGAAGCAAGTGCAATATGGAGGGCTCAAACCGGGTTGAGCCCTTAATGAAACAAGAAAATGAGCTCAAAAAAATGACCTTTTCAGTTTTGGTCGGAGCTCAAATCAATAAGCATGTATGGCTTACAAAAGGTGCAAGAAATGGACCAAAAAGGGGGAAATGCTACTCACTGTTGAAGACCAATGCTTTTGTTGCTTCTTGGACCAACTTTGATGACTTTAAGCTGCTGGAGTTCCTCCCCTTGCTGCTGAAATGGAGTGGTGATGGTAGAGCTTGAAGATGATGAAGAAATGGAGCCCAAAACTTGAAGGAAATGGGGTGATATGTATGTATATCTTCAAAGCAACTCTTGTAACCCTTTTTCTAGAGTTGGGAGGCCAGCAATCTATGCAAGAGAGGGAGAGAAGACTCTAGGCCAAAGTGGAGGGAATTGAGGCCTCTTGTTCCCCCACAAAATATCCCCCGGATATAGATATTTTCTGGGGGAAACAGCTGTACAGCTGTAAAGTACACACAGTGAGGAAGCAGGCCGGCCAGGTATTTTTGTTTCAGGTGGCCGGCCGGCCACATCCCCTAGCCGGCCGGCTAAGGGTCAAAAGGGTCAAGTTGGTTTAGTGGCCGGCCACCAAATAATGGTGTCCTCCCATGTGCCCTCAACACAACCCTGTGGTTAAAAGTCCAAGAAAGTGGCTCAAGGGTGTTCAACATTGGCCCGGAAGGAGGGGTTCAAAAGGGTCAAGAAACATTAGTGGCCGGCCACCAACTTTTAGGGTCCTCCCATGTGTGTACATCACAAATATGTGGTTCAAAGTTCAAGAAAGTGGCCCCAAGGTGTTCAGCATTAGCCCGGAAGGAGGGGTTCAAAAGGGTCAAGTAACATTAGTGGCCAGCCACCAACTTTTAGGGTCCTCCCATGTGTGTACATCACAAGTATGTGGTTCAAAGTTCAAGAAAGTGGCCCCAAGGTGTTCAATATTAGCCCTGAATTGTGAAAAACGGGCATCGGAGGGCGTCGGAGGATATATAACTGGTTGCTGCAACAATTACTGGCCTCCCACCCTTCTACGGCCTTCCCAGTGATAAAACAGAGGTACCTGCCAAAAATGAACGAAAACCGTTGCAAAACGAATGTTGGGGGCCAAAACGCGCAGTTCGGGGTCCCGAAAATGGGCTGTTAAGCACCGAAAGTGGCATTCGGCCACGAAGTGGGTTTTTCAGACCCCAGTGTCCCTCAAAATGGAGAAAATAAGATATATGCCAAAAATCAGAGCAAATGGAGATGGTTAAGCGGTCCCGAACCGGGGCACACGGCCAACGGTCCCGAAAAACCGGAAACCGGACTCCGAAATGGGCAAAATGGCCTACGGCCACCAAATGTAGCCCACGGCCACTGAGAGATGGTCTACAGGACCTCTCCCTCCCCTCAGGAAAAGAAACAGAGAAAATCGAGTCTGGTTCGCAAACCGAGGCAGGGCACAGAAGAGGGTTCGGAAGTCCAGAGGCAGGGCTCGCAGCCAAGACTCTGAAACTTCTGAACGAGCACATTACGCAATATCACCAATTGCTCAACTGGTGACGTCTGAGTCTCAAGGTCGGTCAAAAATGGGGTGTCTACAGCTGTCAGAAAGTTTGTAGTCTTTGTTCTTTTTGGGTGTTTACGTCCATGAATTCCTATCTATGTTATTTAAAAATTCTGTTTTTTTGTCTTTTTTTCGCCACTTATGGTTGACCTTTACCGTGTTGTCTATTTGTCGGTTTCGTTTGCTATTTTGGTATCTTCTACTTTCACGGATTTGTATTTCTTTGCTTTAAGCCTATGTTTGCATGGATTTGACAACTATTGGCTTCTAATTTCGCTAATGGTTTTAGTGCTGAGTTTGAGGGTCAATAACATGTTTTTCGCTAAGCTTTTACCAGTTTGAGGTCTATGAAAAGGAAAAAAAGGAGGTTTAATTTCTTTCTTTGCAAAGATTGGTATTTTGCTAACTGATTTGGGTACTTTACCTTTCATGTGTTTACTTGAAGTGGAGTGGTATTGGTTGTGAAGTTTATCAATAGATTTTCCCTGCCTCTGACTAAATTAATTGCTTCAAAAAGAGATCCGAGTTTTAGATAGTCCGTGTAATATGTGTGTTGTCTTTAGAGTAATAAAATATACTTCTAACTATTTCTTACGATTTTCCCTTAAATACAATTTAGCTCTTGTGACTGATATATTCACACATGATTTACATTTCAAAGATTGGAGTGATGTGTTTTACTCTCTTTACAAAATCGTACTCTATATCCTTCATTTGTTCTTTGCACTTGGAAAATAAAGTGCCTTAGGTTTTATTTATCCAAAAATAAAATAAAATAAAGAGCCTTAGCTGCTTTGTATACAGTGGCTTTCAAAGCTATTTTCCAGTTTCTACCACAGTTTTCTTCTTTTGTTTTTCCAATTTGTATTTGATTGATTTCTTTAAATTTCGAACCTCGCATTTGCCAGTAAATTATAATTGTATTTGAAGTCTTACTTCAACTTTTTTGGGAGTTTATTTTATGTTTGCGAGGTAGCTACCCATGAAAAGGCAAGGCAAGGTACATGTTTGTTATGTTTATTTGTTGAATAATTCTATATGCACCAATTGATATATTAATTAGTGTACTAATAGATGATGTGATATAATTATAGAGATTTTGGGTATTTATAATTTGTATAATGGATGGAGTTATAATTTTAAAGTAATAATGTCATAACATATGTTAATATACTAATTGATATACTAATTAGTACATGTAATACCATCGACTACTAATGTTGCTTGTTTGAAGGAGGGTACTACTTGTCATATGGCTACCGTATATTTTCTGCTGCTGTAGTTCTTTGCTACAAAAGGGAGATTATTTTGCTTTGTTTGGATGCTTGGAGTGAAAAATCGCTTGGTTATTTTGTTACACTTATTTTTGAGTATTACCGATTATGTTTATCTCTTGCGACAAATTCTTTTGCAATTTTTTTCCACTAATCAAATGGCTCATTTCAAAGTTGGTTTATAGCTACATAATGTTTTTCTCTCCATATAATTTTCTACTCTAGACTAGATATGTTTATAAATTTCAGTTCAAAACAAAAACGTAATGGGCACTGTTGGGCATTAGTTAGCGTTCCTTGCATGCGGCCCTCTCACTAGTTTTATATAAAGGAGAATTTACATATAAGTCGTAATTTATAAGTTT
Source organism: Camellia sinensis (assembly GCF_055761805.1). Taxonomy (NCBI): domain Eukaryota; kingdom Viridiplantae; phylum Streptophyta; class Magnoliopsida; order Ericales; family Theaceae; genus Camellia; species Camellia sinensis. The sequence continues at coordinate 106,737,910 of NC_138966.1, forward strand.
ATATTCTATTAAGTCATAACAAAGATTTTGTAAACCTTTAAGTCCCATTAAATTTTGAACAATAGAAATTGTTCTTCAAACAATGATTATTCATCATTTATAATTTTCTATAAAGGAATATGATAATTTGACATTTATTTTGGTTTTCAAAACTTTAAAACATCAACTTTTAAATTGAAAAAACTAAAATAAAAAATATTATGTGCAAAAGAAAAAAAAAGTAAAAAAATTGAAAAAACTAAATTATTATTATTATTATTTTTTTGTTGTTGTGAAAAACAAAAAATTTTGTATTTATAAAGAAACATAATGATGGAATATTGATGTGCAAAACTTTAAATAAAAAAACCCCTTTAAAATGAAAAAAAGCTAATAATGTTTTCAGTTTTAAAACTAGAAAAAATTGATAATATTCTCAGTTTTATTGGATAGTTGAATTAAATCAATATGTAAAAAGACAAAAACGTTTAATCTCATGCTCTGTTTTTTTTTCCATCAGTTAGTGAAACAATTATTTCGAACATTACTATGCAAAATTAATAATGTTCTTAGTTTTTAAAAATTAGAAAAAACTAATAATATTATCAATTTTACTAAATAGGACTTTTTGATTCAAAAAATCTTAAATAGAACCTGAGTTATCATAATATTTGTAAATATGATTTTAGCTAATTAGCTTTTATCTAAAATATAAGTTGCTTGAATATTCATTCTTGTAATTAAGGTTACTTTTTCACCTTCCAGTCAATCAAAAAGGCCTCAAGTTTTTTTCTTTCTTTTTTGTTTGTTTGTTTGTGTGTGTGTGTGCGCGCGCGTTTTTTTTTATTATTAGGCTTAATCAGGTATATTTTTCATGTATAACCTTTAAACAAAAATGTTTTATTTAGCATTTATTATTACCAATATTCTAATACAATTTTTTTTTTAAAGTATGGAATTTAGATATAATAATTGGGGGTTAGGTAAGTCCTGTCGTTCAATTAATGACCCTTAATTGTTGATAACTTAATAGTCTAAAACAACTATATATATATATATAGATAATTAACTATGTGGATGTCTGAGAAGTTGTTATTTTAGTAAATTATTTTAGTTTTTGGTTATTTTAGTAAATTAAAATTTTTGTGTATAAAAAGATAATTTGATTTTTTTTGTAGTTAGATGTGATGTTTATGAAGGAAAAAGTGAAATGATTATGAATTTGATGTGAAATTTTGTTTTATTCACTATTTTAACCTCTTTTGTTTTGTTTTTTTTTTTTTAACCCAAAAAAAAAAAAACTAAAATCCACCTTCCCAAACACTGCCGTACCGAAGTACAGATGGAACTCGACTGAACCCATCTCTAGTGACTACTAGTTAGTGATGGAGAGAAAGTGCTACTAGTTAGTGATGGAGAGAGAGAGAGATGTTAGGGAAAATCGATGATTCCCCACAAGTAAATCAATCAATGGGAATAAAAACTAATGCGAAAAAATTAAATAGAAAACAACACAAGAATTTTTACGTGATTCCCTTAATGTGAGGTACGTCCACGGGATCGAAATCTGATTCTACTATTAACCAAATAAGTTTCCAAACGATTACAAACGGGACACGAATGGTCTCACAAACCACCCTTAGGTGAATTCCAAATAATCACAAATAAACAAAGAGGAAAGACCTCATTAAATTGATGAACAAAAGTCTTCAGAACAAAATTAAAGAAAACCCAAAATAACGAACCAAATCAACCTTGACCACCGAACCAGCCGCTTGAAAGCATAGTAACAAACCAAGGCACCAATTCTTGTTTGACCAAGTCAAATCTGGAGCAACAAACAACACCAATTGAAACTCACAAAATTGAGTGATATACAAAGCACACTCACCGAAATTTGACCACCAAGATACTGCTGCTACTCTGCCGAGAAAGACAAAACAATATTTATATATTGTTAATTATAGGGTTTGTTTTATCAAAACCCTAGTTGTAACCAAATTGGATTGGGTCTCCACAAATTAGATATAATATATTAAAATATATTATACCTAAACCAAACCAAACCAAATTAAAATTCTTTTAATAAACCAATTGGGTCCCACACTCCAATAAGGAGGTATACCCAACAATCCTCCCTCTACCGACTTAGGTGGAGACATCAACCATACCCGCCAAAGTTCGACACTTTAAATGTTTGTCTCTCGATATAATCTTTGTCAACATATCTGAAATATTGTCATCTGTGTGAACCTTTTCGAATTGCAACAATTTCGAATCTAACACATCACGAATCCAGTGGTATCTCACATCAATGTTTCGATCTCGAATGAAAAGTAGAATTTTTACTCAAGTGAATAGCACTTTGACTATCACAATAAAGCATATACTTTCAAACCCAACTCTTGCAAAAATTTCTTCAACCATAACTCTTCTTTGCAAGCTTCCATAATGGCAATAAATTCAGCTTTGGTAGTTGAGAGAGCAACACATTTTTGTAATTTAGATTGCCATGCCACAGCTCCCCCTGCAAAAGTCATCAAATACCCCGAAGTAGATTTCCTAGAATCAATATCACCGGCCATGTTAGAATCTGTGAACCTATCAAGTATCGACTTACCATCCCCAAAACACAAACACACATTCGAAGTCCCTCGAAGATACCTTAGAATCCATTTTACCGCTGCCCAATGTTCTTTACCTGGATTAGAAAGAAACCGACTCACCACACCAACAGCGTGAGCAATATCCGGCCTTGTACAAACCATGGCGTACATCAAAGAACCAACTACTGAAACATAAGGAACTTTCAACATCTCTTCTTTGTCTTTCTCACTTGTAGGACATTGATTCGAACTAAGTTTGAAGTGACCCGCAAGTGGACAAACAACCGGCTTTGCTTTATCCATATTGAACCTCTTAAGAACTTTCTCAATGTAGCTTTCTTGAGACAACCAAATCAGCACCTCTTTGCGATCACGAACAATTTTCATACTAAGAATTTGCTTTGCCGACCCCAAATCTTTCATAGCAAAAGGCTTGCTCAAATCCAGTTTCAACCTGTTCATCATGGTAGAATCTTGACCCACAATTAACATGTTATCAACATAAAGCAAAAGAATAATAAATTTACCATCCGAAATTTTTTTCACAAACACACAATGGTCCGAAGTGGTTTTAGAAAAACCACTATTCATCGTGAAAAATTCAAATTTTTTGTACCATTGCCGCGGGGCTTGCTTGAGGCCATACAAGCTTTTCTTTAATTTGCAAACAAATTTCTCTTTCCCTTTTTCCACAAAAACCTTCTGGTTGCTCCATGTAAATTTCTTCTTCAAGATCACCGTAAAGAAATGCGGTCTTCACATCAAGTTGCTCAACTTCAAGATTCATACTTGTAGCCATGCCAAGTACAACCTGAATAGAAGACATCTTCACAACCGGCGAGAAAATCTCATCAAAGTCAATACCTTTCTTTTGCCCAAAGCCTTTCACAACAAGACGTGCTTTGTACCTCAAATTCTTACCATCATTCTTCAATTTGAAGACCCACTTATTTTTCAGAATTTTCCTCCCCTTAGGCAACTTCACTAAATCATAGGTGTGGTTTTCAAGTAAGGAGTTCATCTCCTCTTCCATGGCCTTTTTCCAATCACCTTTCTTTTCATGCTCAATTGCTTCTTGGTAGCTCTCGAGCTCCCCTTGATCGGAAATCAACACAAATTCATTGAGAGGGTACTTTCTTGAAGGTTGTTGGTCTCTTGTAGATTTCCTCAACTTAAGTTGTGGTGGCGGCTCTTGAGTTGGATGCTCTTCCTCAATTTCGGGCTTAACTTCATTTTGAATAGCATCATCATCTACATCTTCAAGAGGTGGTTGCACCTCTCCTCCATTTTCATCATCAACTGAAGATAAAGGAGATGGATCCATGTCAATGAGATCATTAGTTTTTGGTTCCGGTTGATCACCTTTGTCAAAGTCTTCAATTGTTTGGTCTTCAAGAAACACAACATCACGGTTTCAAATGACTTTCTTGTCGACCGGATCCCACAATCTATACCCAAATTCATCATGCCCATAGCCAAGAAAAATACATTGTCTTGATTTACTATCAAGCTTGGACCTCTCATCCTTTGGAATGTGAACAAAAGCTCGGCACCCAAACACTCTCAAGTGCTCATAAAATACATATTTACCGGTCCAAACGCTTTCTGGAACATCACCATTCAAAGGATAGGAAGGAGACAAATTAATTACGTCAACCGCTGTCTTCATTACCTCACCCCAAAAAGATCTTGGCAATTTAGCTTGTGAAAGCAAACACCTTGTTCTTTCCACAACGGTGCGGTTCATCCTCTCGGTAATGCCATTTTGTTGAGAAGTCTTCTTAACTGTCTTTTGGTGCCAAATACCTTGGCTGCGACAATACTCATCAAATGGCCCAATATATTCACCACCATTGTCTGATCGGATGCACTTCAATTTCTGTCATATTTCTCTTTCAACCATGGCCTGAAAATGTTTAAATACTTCTAGAACTTGATCTTTAGTTTTTAGTAGAAAAGCCCAAACTTTCCTTGAATAATCATCAATGAAAGTAACAAAATAAAGAGCACCACCATATGTTCTAACTTTTAAAGGACCACAAACATCCAAATGAATCAATTCCAAAACATTTTCTTTTCTAGAAGCAACATTTTTATGAAAAGAAACTCTATGTTGCTTACCCGCCAAACAATGAACACAAGTTTTAAGATGTGTACCTTTCAAACCGGGTAGAAGCTCTTTCTTGAACAATACTTGCAGCCCCTTTTCACTCATGTGGCCAAGCCACTTGTGCCACAATTCGGTAGAAGTATCATCTTCAAGTGCATTGATAACACCTTTACAAATTTTTCTTTGCATCGAATAAAGTGTATGAGTCTTCTTGCACTTAGCCACCACCAAAAAACCCTTTGTGAACTTCCATATTCCATCACCAAATTTGTTGTTAAAGCCTTCATCATCTAGCTTTCCAGTAGAGATCAAATTGAGGCGAATGTCGGGAACATGCCTCACATCTTTAAGCAACAACTTGTAACCCAAATTTGTTTCCAAGCAAACATCACCCATGCCAATAATCTTGGACAAACCTTCATTACCCATTCGAACAAAACCATAATCTCCTCCGGTGTAGGTAGTGAAGAAATCAACTCGAGAAGTCACATGAAAAGAAGCACCGGAATCAATCACCCAATTGCTCTCTTGGCCCACAAAATTGATACAATCATCTTCACAAACAACCATGAGATCATCGGTAGTAACTGCCGTTGTGTCTTCTTGCTTCTTATCCACACTTTTGTCACGCCTTTTCTCCTTATTCTTGAGCTTTCGGCATTCCCGCTTCATGTGCTCTTTCTCATGGTAATAATAGCACTCAATGTCTTTCTTTGAAAAAGAACCATCTCTTGACTTGTCACGGCTTTGATCTCGACCATGAGGAGTCTTACTCCTCCCCCTTGTTTTGCGTCAGCCGCTCACAACAAATGCTTCTGAATGAGAGGAACCCGCTGATTTTCTTCTAGTTTCTTCATTCAACAGACTACTAGTGACTTGGCCCATTGTGACAACTCCATCGGGCGCTGAATTACTAACGGTCACAATCAAGGTCTCCCAACTTCCGGGCAAAGAACTAAGTAGCATCAAAGCCTGTAACTCATCATCAAAAACAATTTTCATAGAAACAAGTTGGTTAACAATACTCTTTATTTCATTCAGATGTTTCGGAATAGGACTGCCCTCTTTATATTTTAAATTAACCAACTTACGAAACAGAAGGCTTTATTTGTGGCTGATTTCCTATCATAAAGGCCTTCTAATTTTTTTCATAAATCATGTGCTGAAGTTTCAGTAGCAACATGATGAAACACACTATCATCAATCGATTGACGGATAACACCAACGGCTTTTCGATTAAGCCTATTCCATTCATCATCTTTCATACCCTCGGGTTTGCCACTATCACTCTCAACGGGTCTATACAAATCTTTACAAAATAATAGGTCTGTCATTTTAGTTTTCCAAGTTGCCCAATTGTTTCCATTGAAGCCAGACATGCGACCCACATTCCCCTCCATTGATTTACACAAATAAATAAACCCATATTAACCGTAAGTTCTGATACCAATTGTTAGGGAAAATCGATGATTCCCCACAAGTAAATCAATCAATGGGAATAAAAACTAATGCGGAAAAATTAAATCAAAAGTAACAAAAGAATTTTTACGTGGTTCCCTCAATGTGAGGTACGTCCACGGGATCGAAATCCGATTCCACTATCAACCAAATAAGTTTCCAAACGATTACAAATGGGACACGAATGGTCTCACAAACCACCCTTAGGTGAATTCCAAATAATCACAAATAAACAAAGAGGAAAGATCTCACCAAATAGATGAACAAAAGTTTTCAGAACAAAGTTGAAGAAGACCCAAAATAACGAACCAAATTAACCTCGACCAGCGAACCAGCCACTTGAAAGCAGAATAACAAACCAAGGCACCAATTCTTGTTTGACTAAGTCAAATCTAGAGCAATAAAAACAGCAATTGAAACTCACAAAATTGAGTGATATACAAAGCACTCGCACCGAAATTTGATCACCAAGATGCTATTGCTACTCTGCCGAGAAAGACAAAACAATATTTATATAGTGTTAATTATAGGATTTGTTTTATCAAAACCCTAGTTATAACGAAATTGGATTGACTCTCCACAAATTAGATATAATATATGAAAATATATTAAATCTAAACCAAACTAAATTAAATTTTTTTTAATAAATCAATTAAATCCCACACTCTAATAAGGAGGTATACCTAACAAGTGAGAGCATAAGATAAACGTCTCCTTGAATCGTTTGTTGATCAAAGAGGCGTATGTGTGGCGTTGAAGTTTCAAACAGTTGAGGACTTGGATCCACAAGGCATGGGTCCATGGGCATTAATTGGAACCACCTATGCTCGGCCTAGACAACAAATTTCATGGTGGTCTGGATTTCTCGTACCCATTCACGGCTTTGTCCATGCTAGTACATGTATGTCATTGTTTTCATGATTTGTCCAGGTAAGAAAATTCAAAAAAATTGATACTACGAATGATATAAGTTGTTGAGAAATTATAATTTTTATCATGTAATTTTAAAAGTTTATAAACGAATTTTACATTTTAATCTCTTCAAAATATAATTTTACATTAACACCTTTAGAATCGAAATAAGTTTTCCTTTTGTTACACTAAATTTTGAAATTTTTTTATTATTTCATGTAATTTTTAGTAATTATAAAAAAAATAATATTTTAGTCACTCCAAACTTTTAAAAAATCTCATTACTTTTATGTAATTTTGAGTATTTCTATTGGAGTTCTTAAAAATAGATTTTGAGTTTTCAATCCGTATATTTTTTTTAGTGAATTTTTTAAATATTTTAATTTATATTTTTTACGTTTTAGATCTACTTACCTTAAATACACTTAAAAGTATAAAATTTATAAAAAAATAAAATATTTTAAAATTCACTAAATAAAAAAATACATTTTTGTATTTTTTATATTTATTATTATTTTTTTAAAAAAATTATTTATAAATATTTTACTTTTTAACTACATTAGATTAGATACATTAAAAAAAATTAGACTAAAATACTAAAAAAATTCCCTATAAAAAAAAATTGAATTGAAAACTCAATAATTATTTTTGAACTCCAATATAAGTACTCAAAAATACTTAAAATTCAAAATCAAGCAGAATGAATGTATAATCTTACTTTAGTTCCTTTAAAATCTAAATAATTTTGTTTTAGTCTCCCTTGCACAATGTCTACATTTGAATATTTATAGTTTAAAATCAATTAAATTATTCCGACCTCTTTCAAATCTCAAAGGAGGTACCCGTCCCTTATTATTTAAGTAATACATTTTACATGCACATTTACCACATGGGACGTGGTCGTATTAAAATCAATTAAATTATTCCAACCTCTTTCAAATCTCAAATGAGGGACCCTTTACATGCACATTTACCACATGCGCATGAGGCACCCTATTTATTTTATTTATTTATTTTTTAGGTACAACAGAAATAAAATAAAAACTAAGCCCTCTCCCTTAATAGTTTTCTTAATTTTTATTTTATTTCTGTTGTACCTAAAAAAAAAACAAACCAAAAAAAATAATTGAATTGGCTAAAAAAAGCAAAACACAGTTTGGAAGAATATGTTATTGTCTTAATCTAGACTGATACAGACAATACATTTACCGAATAAGGATTGTAACACCATCTCTCATGGTTCATTAATTCTATCATCATTTGATTAAAAAAAATATTATTTTTTCTGCTCCAATGCTTTTATCAAATGAGTATCAAATCGAGAATGTTAAAAATCTTTCACCAAACAGAGAGATTGCCTGGAAGCTTTTATTAAATCACTGTTCATAGGTGTTGGATTTTCACCACCAAATGTCCTTCGGATGACCACCTCTAAGCAAAAATTTGTGAAAAAAATACACTGACCAGCCGACCGGTTAGACATCCGCCACGTCGACCGGTGTTTTGATTAAAGTTCAAAATCCTCCATTGAAACCCTTTATATCAAATGGAGTTTTTATTCAAATTTAATTAAAAAAAAATACACCATTAAAAATACTCCAATGTACGGTTCGGCGACCTTGGACTAGGCCAGCCACCTTCCTTTCTTTTTTTATTTTTTATTTTTTACTTTTATTTTTTTTTCTCCACATGTCATGAAAACAGACCCAACCACCTAAGTTACCTAATTTTACTCCTACATTTAACATTGACAATATCTTATTTATTTATTTTTTTTTTGGCACAAGATAGCAGTTTGTAGGTTAGCAGTTATGTTATAAAGTAGGTCAATATTTTTCTATATACTCAAACCTGAAGTCTTTGATTCCTAAGTGTCCTCTTCATAATCATTTTTACAATTATCCAAAGTCAAATTTCTTCTATTAAAAGGTGTAAAATTTTTAGAAATTAATATATGAGTTTAACGCTAAGGTGCCCTCTCCATCTAATTTCTAAACTTTTATATCGATTATTTTTGTAATTTTTGAAAATTTATTTTTACACAAGAAAGAAAACAATTTGATAGTTGAGAATACTATTATGATATATATATATATATATATATGTGGGGTGCTCTGACCAATGACGCTGTACAAATGGGATGGTTAGGGCCAATTTGACCTCTCATTCAACTTATTACGTGGTTTAGGTCAATTCCTTGTATTCTACAACTGGAATTTTTATTAGTTCGAGAAGTGTACTAATGCCTTGTTTGGGAACAAGTTAATTTAGTATTATTTGGCTAAAATATGAGCAAAAAAAAACTAGTATGTTTGGGATGACTTTTTGACTTTTTACGAAATGATGTGTAAAAAGTAGAGAAAAAATAGAATATTTGACTTTTAGGTATGGGTTGCTGGCTTTTTGGATAACTTTTTGACTTTTTGACTAAATGGGCTAATTCCCAAACGAGGCCTAAGTTCATGTTCTAGACCTATTGGATAATTATCCAAACAATTAGGTCTTCCTACACCATCATAGCCAGACTTTCGAAATTTAGGCCAAATCATTAAAAATTTGATAAAAGTTCAATCAAAATAAAAATTGTGACTCTACATCATATTATGAACTATTTTTAACAAAAAATAAAAAGGCGTAATAATCCTAATACATTGGTTTCTTTGTCCAAAATTTTCTTAGTCGGCTTTGATTCTACATATGTAGGGGATGAATAGTACAATTTATCTAAAAATAATTTAAATTGTTTAGTATAACTTCTACTTATAGAATATTAGGTAATAGAGTAAATAAATTAAAAAATAAAATTTATTATCTAAAATTTGAGAGATGAGTGCTTTTGGTTTTTATATTTTTTACTATCAGTTCTTAAGATACAATAAGCTATGCCACGCATGATCTTGGATTTTTCAATAACTAAGTTACTTCTACATATTTATTTTGTTGGTTAATTAAAAAATGGCTTTCTTTTACTAACACTTCCAATTTTCTTTACATTTTCATAACTCAATAATAATATTATACATAACTTTCTCATCAATTGTTTTACCACTAGCGATAAAGGTTATCACACTCATCTCATTAATAAATACACATGGACTCATATCTTTGCATTTTGATGATAACAACAACAACAAAAATAATTATTGGACCATTTTAATATCTTTTATTTATTTATTTATTTTTATGACTTTTTTGGTTTTGTTTATGAAACTTATTTTGTTTGGTAAATAGAGATTCATTATTTTTTGGTGACCTTTGATTTTGTTCATGAATGGAGATTAATTGGAATGTCATGGGGTTGGTGGTGAGTTAATGGTCATTTTTTTGGGGGGGGGGTGTAATTGTTAGGTCCTTGTAGTTTATAAATAGTTCATCCCATCTACTCTTTTCTACACCAACTATTTTTTATACTTGAGAGATTACTAGCCAAAGAATAGTGCTTTTTTTTTCTTTTTTTTTTTTTTTTTTGTGGAGTTTTGGGTTCACTATCTTTTGCAGAATTGGCCTGAACCATACGACAAGTGGTCGGGCTGTTGTATCCTAGAAGAAAGAAGTCATAGTTTTGTAACTGCTGCATCGGTATGTGGGTTCTTTCTACCGTAGTAGGCTTGATCTCCTTAACGAAAATGAAATATCCGTGCTTCAACCTAATCTATTTCTATCTCATTTTCTTTACATTATTTATCAATAAAATATAATTCTTCTAATATTTTCACCAGCAATTTCAAGGTGATCAACCATAGAATAAGTATCAGAAAAAATCAATGATGGAATTGGAGATCTCAACAAGCCTTTCAAGTTCAAGGGAGTTCATTTTAAGAGGTGAAAAGAAAAAGTTCTTTTTTACATCAGCCTTTTGAAAGTTGCATATGTTCTTATCGAGAATGTAACACCCTCAAAATAATAACATTAAACCCATCAAATAAGACATTCATTAACATATGAAATAACCACATTCTTCTATTCATCAGAGTTTGATTACAAAAGTATTACATGTTAACAACAAAAGCAAAATGCCCTACGGGCTTACAGCTTTCCAAGTTAACACTTGGTTACAACCAAAAGAGTACTAACTCATTTACACCTTAAGCCCTTGGCTTGAATTTACATGTAATACAACAAAAGTAAAACGACAAAAGTATGTCCGCCTCTAGCCTCCCAAGCTATGTTCTTGGAGGTGGCATGCTACCTGTACCTGAAAATGATGTTCCCATATAGGGTGAGCCACAGCCCAGTAGAAATACACTAAACCAAATATGAACAATGACTAAAAGATTAGCAGTTGATAGTTGGTCCACACTGATTCTTTCCTTTATCACACTTTACATTTTCATGACATACAAGTCCATAGTACAACTCATTTTCCAATATCTTTCAATTTTCAAATTTCAACCATGGCTTAGAACCTGGCCAAACAACTCATATGAGACAATAACTCATATCAAACACTTCCCATATCATATTAGATAAGCATACGAGCTATATCACACAACAACAGATAAGCATACAAGCTATATCATCACTTCCACAGATATGCATATGAGCACTATCACACTTCCAATGACAAGCATATGAGCTCTGTCAACACAATAATAGATAAGCATATGAGTTCTATCTATGGAGTCCATCCCCTATCTCCTCCCAACACATCCGGTTTAGAGGTCCATCCCCTATCTTCCCCTAAACCGTGGAGTACATCCCCTATCTCCTCCAACACAACACAATGCATATAAACAACAATTATACACATCATCACACAATACATAAATTTAATGTATTCTTTCAATCGTCAATCTCAATGACACATTCGAGTGATTAGTTTCAGTTTGCCTAATCATCATGCATTGTCTACAACAATCACGACTATCCTCCACCGATAGCCCAAAGCATTATTTCTAAACAGAAAATAAATGCACAAATGGATATTTAATCAACACTTCATTTCGGCGAGTGATAAACAATTCCATTACACCCTTTAACCCCATACATTCCCAATCTCAACAATTCCATTTCATTTCATCATTTCTCACAATTAATTATCCCAATTAATCAAACAATGTAATTAGGTCATTTTCCCTAATTAACATTTCAACCCTTAGGTCCCATTTTCATCAATGATTCAACATTAATTCCATTTCTCTATGCCAAACATGCATCTAGGTTTATTATGAATAAAACCCCAACTTTAGTAAAATAACACAAGAGCCCCAAACTTTCACAAAATTACCAAACCAACCCCAACATCACAAAATACCAAAATTTAAAGACAAAATCCATAGAGAGGAGTAGGATATCCCTACCTCAAATTCGGAGCCCCAAAGGAGAAGATGACAAAACCCAACGTGCACCAAAACTTGAAATTTTCAGATTAAAATGTAGCCCTCGACGATCAACAACCTTTTTGTAAAGGCCAAAGATGAGCAAATCACTCCTACTAGATCAAAACCTAGAGAGAAGGTAGTATCTAGAGAGAGAGGCTCACCAATGGTGTTTTTGGAAAAGTAGGAGAGAGAGGAGAAAGTGAAAAAGTGATTTGAAAAGTCACAACTCGGGACTTAAACCCAGTCGCCCCGCTCGAGCGTCAAACACTCCGCTTGAGCGTCACTCATAGACCCTCGCTCGAGCGTCCAAACTCCCGCTCGAGCGCCGGATGCACTCTCCCAGCACTTTTACAGAGCCAGGTCTCCGCTCGAGCTTCCAACTCCCCGCTCGAGCGGAACTCACACAACCCCGCTCGAGCGGCTAATCCCACGCTCGAGCGTACAACACTGCACAGGAACAAATACTGGATGGGTGTATTCCCCGCTCGAGCGCCCAAACCCCCGCTCGAGCGGACAGGCCAAAACCTGGGCAACTAGTTTTGGTTTCTAAACTCAACCAACCTGTAACAAGCTTGCCCAACACATCCTATAACTCAAACACGAAGTAAAAGGATGTAAACAAGATAATAATCAACTACCAACATCCACAGACACATGCCCGGATCACTGTACAACAAGGGTAAACCCGGGATCGCTATAGAGAAGAACCCAAACAAAATCCCAACTGAGGAGATTAATGATGAAGACTACGAGGCACATGAAGCAAAAGTGGCTTCCTACAATACAAATATAAATGTCATTTTTAATCTCTTAAATTATCTTGCTGATCAATTTTATGATTATTATGACACCGCTTACACTTTGTTTTCTATTAATTTGTAGCATGCTCGCTTGTGTCATATTAATAGTAAATATGTGGGAATCATGAGTAGTTTAGGATTAATTTCCAAAGTGACAAAAAAATTTAAGAAATGTAAAGTACGCAGTAAAGAAAAAATTACCAAGAGGCTTCATAAAAGTGTTGAAAAAAAATACCGAATTGCTAGAATTATTTCATACTGATTTGTGTGAGTTTGAAGGAATTTTAACTCGTGGTGATTACCGATATTTTATCACTTTTATTGATGATTTTTCAAAATACAAAAACCTATATTTATTAAAAAATAAAAGTGATACTTTTGAGAAATTTAAATAATTCCTTCTTAAAGTGGAAAATCAATTCAGTAAAAAAATTAAGAGAATTAGAAGTGATAGAGACCGAGAGTTTGAATCTCTAGGATTCAACTCTTTCATTCAGTCATTGGGAATTATTCATGAGACTACTCCACCATATTCACCTTCATCTACTGGTGTAGCTGAAAGAAAAAATAGAATGTTAATTGACTTGACGAATGCTATGCTTATTAGGGGTGGGCGCGGATCGGTTGCGGCCACGGAACCTCTAATCCGTCATCCGTCCTCCAATTCGCATCCGTCCGCCAGATTGGCAGATTGGAGAAAATCAATCCGCATCCGTCCGCCAATCCGGCGGATGTGGATTGAGTGGATTGGTGGTTTGGCGGATGGATGCGAATCGGTTTAGCGGTTTAAGATTTTATAAATTTTCAACATAATTCAACTTGTGCACTTTCTCAAAAAAAAAAAAGAAAAAAAGAAAGTATTACAGTCAATGACTTAAAAAATTATTATAATCACTATATGTCTCATCCAAAAAAAGAAAGTTTGAAACTTTAAAATATCACAATCACTGCTTGGCTCATCCACATATTACAATCACAGCATGATTCATCTATATAAAGTATTACAATCTGTGATTCTTAAAATATAATAACAATTCAAACCACCAAAACCATGAACAGGGCAGTAGTAGAGATTGTATGTCTCTGTATTGTTACATCTATATATGTTTTTGGAAACAAAAACCAACCATCATATATCATATTTTCTATTTATTATTTTTAGAGTTAAATTTAAAAACCAAAAAATATAGATAAATAATACGTTTATGTTTTTCAATTCAAAAAATATATTCAAGTTGAAAACTTTTTTTCAACAGAATATTTAAATTCTTTTTCAATTGAAAACACAAACAAAATATTTAAAATAAATTGAAAACATAAAGTCTTATAAATTATTAGGGATGCTCGCGGTTTGGTGGTTCGGTTGCAGCCAAAGGAATCTCAAATCCGTCATCCGTCCGCCAAATTGGTAGATTGGAGAAAATCAATCCGCAACCATCCACTCGTCATCACGCATCTGTCCAAAATGCGGCGGTTCGGTTCCGTTCGGTCGGTTTTGGCAGATCAGTATATCTGCTGCTCACCCCTAATGCTTATTGATTCAGGTGCTCTAGAAAAGTCTTTGGGCCGAAGCTATTTTGACAGCTCGCCATGTGATAAATAGAGTACCACACAAAAAAGACTAAAATTGTACCTTATGAGTTGTGGCGGGGGCATAAACCAAATCTAGGTTATTTGAGGGTTTTAGGTGGTTTAGCTTTTGTGAGGCCTGCAGATCCTAAACGACTTAAATTAGGTGAACGAGCTACCACCTATGTTTTTCTTGGGTATGCGTTGCACAGTACAGCCTAGAGATTTTTTTGATATGGAAAATAATATTATTTTGAATCAGGTGATGTTATTTTTCATGAAAATAATTTTCCTTTGAAATATAGAAATAGTACGGGTCAAATAATTTCTGAAAATATTTTATTCATGCCTAGCTCTTTTACTCTATCTCAAGTTTTCAAGAACAAGAAAATTCTCAAATCCAACCAAGGAGGAGTAAACGAGCTAGAGTTGAAAAAGATTTTGGCCCTGACTATTATCTTTACAATATGGAAGAAATTCCTCTTACGGTGCAAGAAGCTTTATCATCATCTGATGCGATTTTCTAGAGAGAGAGCTGTAAATGATGAGATAGATTCACTACTTTCAAGTAAAACATAGAAGCTAGTGGATTTACCTCCAGGATGTAAAACTATTGGGTGTAAATGGGTCCTTCGTAAAAAACTTAAACCGGATGGAACTATAGATAAATATAAACCAAGGCTTGTCGCTAAAGGTTTTAAGCAACAAATTGATCTTGATTTCTTTGATACTTTTTCTTCGCTTACTAGAGTTACATCCATTAGACGATTGATAGCAGTGGCTGCAATTGATGATTTAAAAATTCATCAATTGGATGTGAAAACTGCATTTTTAAATGGAGATCTAGATGAAGAGATTTACATAGACCAACTTGAGGGTTTTGTGAAACCTGGCCAAGAAAGCAAGGTGTGTTAAATCCCTTTGTGGTTTAAAACAAGCTCTTAAACAGTGGCATGAGAAATTTGATTCCTGTATGCTTGAGAATGGCTATAAGACTAATGAATGTGATAAGTGCATATATTATAAAACTTGTGAGCATGCACATGTGATTATTAGCCTATATGTAGATGATATATACTTATCTTTGGTTCTAATTTGCATATTATAAATGAACTAAAAATATGCTTAATAGCCACTTTGATATGAAATATCTTGGTGAAGCTAATTTTATTTTGGGAATTAAAATTACTAAGACTAATAATGGTATTTTTCTTGATCAGTCGCATTATGTTGAGAAAATTTTAAAGAAATATAATTTTCTAGATTGTAAACATGTTGCTACTCCTTTTGATGCAAACATACATTTATCTGTTGTAACAAATGAAAAAGAAGTAATTAATCAAAAGAAATATGCTAGCATGATTGGGAGTTTGAGATATGCTACTGACTATACTAGACCTAACATTGCATATGCTGTTGAAGTATTTAGCAGATTTACTAGTAAGCCAAGTCAAGATCACTGGCTAGCCATGTGAAGAATTATGAAATATTTATCTGGTACAAAAAATTATGGTTTGTTTTATAACAAGTATCCAGCAGTACTTGAGGGATATAGTGGTGCCGATTGGAACACTTTGTCAGATGATTCTCTTTCTACCTCGGGTTTTATTTTTACCTTGGGTGGTGGTGGTATATGTTGGAAGTCTAAAGAAAAGACTATAATTGCTAATTTTACAATGGAAGCTGAGCTTATAGCATTAGCTTTATTATGTGAGGAAGCAAATTGGCTAAGAGATTTGTTACATGAAATCCCTTTTGGGAAAAAACCAATTCCTCCTATATTAATTCATTGTGATAGCACTATTGCTATTGGTAGAGTGAATAATCATTTTTATAATGGTAAATCTAGACCTATTCGAGGGAAACACATTAATGTGAGATCCTATTTAAGTAATGGCATCGTAACTGTGAATTATGTAAACTCTTGTGATAATCTTGCAGATCCGTTAACCAAGGCATTAGCGAGAGATAGGGTCTGGAATACATCAAGGGGAATGGGTTTGAAGCCTATAAAATCATAAACCATGTATGAGGATACCCAACCTGGGGACCAAAGATCCTGTAACTAGGTTCAATGGAAAGAAAGAATCATATCGCGGTTGTAAAAATGTACTCCTTAATATTTTGTTATGTATCCCTATGATGTAAGTGCATTTGTCCTGTAATGTTGAAGGGTTGAGTTTTTATAGTCGTAATGAAATTCTGTAGCTCTTGTTGAGTGGGGTGTGTAAATTACAGGAACATTCTTGATAGATTTCACCTATGTGAGCATGAAAGTGGGACCGCTTTCTTGGACCGCTTTCTATGAGAACAATGCTTATTCTAAAAAAGGCTTATTCTCAAATATGCTCATGACAACTAGGATAGGCACAAGGACGTAACGTGCTGGCTATTAAAAGTTCATATCAACACCTGGATTATTATGTGTGAGCAATAATACTTTATTTCCTCTAAGTAGTCCTAGTTCAAGTCTGAGACCACTACTAACTCTGAAGCAGAGGTTGTTGTTTCACTAATGAAAGTTCAATGTAGAGCACACCTTCATGATACGTACTAGTCTATCTTTGTTTGGTAATCTTTCTTATCCTTGTTGATATGAAAATGAGTGGGGGATTGTTGGATCATTTTAATATCTTTTATTTATTTATTTATTTATTTTTGTGACTTTTTGGTTTTGTTCATGAATCTTATTTTATTTGGTGAATGGAGATTGTTTTTTGGTAACCTTTTGTTTTGTTCATGAATGGAGATTAATTGGAAGGTCATGTGGTTGGTGGTAAGCTAATGGTCATTTTATTTTATTTTTTTGGTGTAATTGTAAGGTCCTAATGGCCTATAAATAATTCCTCTCATCTACTCTTTTTTACACCAACTATTTTTTATACTTGAGAAATTACTAACCAAAGAATGGTGTTTTTTTTTGGCGGAGTTTTGGGTTCACCATCTTGTGCAAAGTTGGCCTAAAACATACGACAAGTGGTCGGGCTGTTGCATCTTGGAGTGGACAAGTCATAGTTTTGTGACTGTTGCATCAATATTTGGGCTTTTCCTACCGTAGTGGGCTTGATCTCTTTAAAGAAAATGAGATATTCGTCCCTCAGCCTGATCTATTTGTATTTTATTTTCTTTGCATTATTTATCAATAAAATATAATTCTTCTGGTATTTTTGCCAACAAAAATAATAAATAAATATATAAGTAGTATTAGTTCCTTGTACTTCAATTTATTTTCCATTTATTTTTCTTTCTTTTTTTTCCCCAACAAATTCAACATTTTACCAAAAAGTAAAATTTAAAAATACTGGTTGATAGTAAAACCATGGCCCAACCTGGTTGCATAGTCAACCCGTCCACCTAACTGGCAACAAGAAGTCGAATACAATTCACTTCACTTCACTTCCCCACCCTATCTAACAACGAAACGACGATGTACGTGCGTTAGTATCTGAGCTTTTACTACACAGTCGTCTCTTCATACACTGGGAAGCTAAAAACACGTGCTTAAGCTTAAGCGGTTAAGCAACACCTCACCTACATGAGAAAAAGGAAGAAGAATAAATAAAAAATAAAAATAAAAAAAAGATGTACTTAAGAAGCACTTTTCCAGTATATATATATATATATATTTTTATCAGCAAAGAAAAATATATTGATGAAGAGGAAGAAGCTAATACAACAAGAAGAAAAAAGAGGATCAGTGCAAAAAGCATCATAGCGAGTCTAATCAATCCCAACTAGGTTGGCACCAATACGACCGCCCAATCATATGCCAGCACACCATCTGTGGTTGGTGAATAACCACCCATAAACACCCAAAAACAACCTCACCAGTCATACCAAAACTAGAAAACAACCCAACCTCACATGAGTTCAACAGTAGATCAGCAAAACCAAAGCAATGGGCCTCTGCTATGCAGCTACACCCCAACTACATATCAGAACTAAGGGGGCACTCAACAAACAGCCCATAGGAGCCACTGTTAAGTAGCTACACTTCGGAACTGGACATCAGTAAACTTGCAGACTATCTTCCCAAAGTCTAGTGACTTCACTGCATGATTTCTATGCATACCTGAGTTTGATTACACTGGCATGTAGGCCTCTTGAACATCAACAACCAATAGCAAACTACTAATTTGAATAATGAAGATTGAGCCATCTCTGCCAACTACAAAGTCCACAGCAGAAGGGCTACTATTTAGACTACTAAATTCAAAGCAACCTCAACAAACCAACAGTCTATAATCCCAGCAGAGCAACAAGTACCCCAACAGAGCAGCAACAAACTAGTTATCTATAATCCAGAGCAACCTCCACAGACCAGCAACAGACCAGCAGAGCCTCCTATAAACCTTAAATAAAATGCCTCACCCATTTTATGTTTGACACAATCTCTTGAATGGAGAGGCAACACCCCACATCAATAGATTTCAGCCACATGGCCGCTTGAATTTTAATAAGTTCACACAATGCATCTGCATCAGGATGCGTGTTATTGAATAAACAGTCATTTCTATACATCCATAGGGACCAAATAGTAAAAATAAAAACAACCCTCCGCACTTTCTTTTCCTTTTTCCTGAGCTTCCATCCCAACCACCATTGCATTAAGCCTTCAAAAGACCCTGGTAACACCCATTGAATTCCCCACCAGGCCATGATACTTGACCAGACATGCCATACAAATGAGCAGAACAGGAACATATGATTAGAGGTTTCCTCCTCAGATTTACACAGCACACAAGATGAAGGCCTATTACCTCTCAATACTCCAATTCTGCTGAGAAATGCTGATGTTTTCAACCTGCCTTTCCAAGCGAGCCAAGTAATGAATTTAGCCTTAGGAGGTGCAAAGTTGTTCCATACCAAATCTGGGTAGCTTGGGGTAGGTTCAACACTTAGTTTACACCAGCTATACACAGACCCAATTGTGAATATTCCTGATTGTTCAGCCTTCCACCTAATTGAATCCCTTTGACTAGCCATAAAGCATGGGCCTCCTCCCAGCAGAGATTGCAGCCTGATCACCTCTTCCTTCTCCCATCCAAAAAGAGGCCTTCTAAAATTAAGGTACCAATTGTTGCTACTGTCTCGGCAATCA
Organism: Camellia sinensis; assembly: GCF_055761805.1. Classification (NCBI taxonomy): domain Eukaryota; kingdom Viridiplantae; phylum Streptophyta; class Magnoliopsida; order Ericales; family Theaceae; genus Camellia; species Camellia sinensis. Next base: position 106,757,766 of record NC_138966.1, read on the forward strand.
CTTTGCATCTTCAATGTTATCTCATTATTTAAACTCAGCGGATACAATCTTTGAAACTGTAGTTTAAGGCTTGATGTTCCCAACCAAGTGTCTAGCCAGAATTTGATCCTATTTCCATCACCAATCCAAAGCTCCACATTATCCAAAAAAAAATTATGCAGCCGAGGATTTAAAAATGACACATCAAGGACCTGTCTCTATGTAGACGAAACAGAAGCCAAGGCATGCACTGGAGGAAACCATTGGCCCCCGGATACACCATACTTGGCAGCAATTACAGATTTCCACAAAGCCCCATCTTCCAAGGCATATCTCCATCACCACTTAAGAAGCAAACAATCATTTGTTAATCTGATATCTCTGATACCTAGACCTCCTTGCTTCTTATACAACTGCACCTCTTTCCATTTTACCAAATGAATTTTCCTTTTAAGCTCATCCCCTCCCCACAAAAACCTTGCTTGAATCCTATCTAGTTCCTTAGCCACACACACGGGTATCTTGAACAGAGACATATAATAAACAGGTAGGGAATATAGAACAGATTTGATGAGGGTGACCCTGCTAGCGTAGGATAGCATCCTTCACTTCCACCCCGATATTCTTTTTATACCTATCCACTACTGGTTGCCATGTTTGCTAACGACATGGGTTGGCTCTGAGAGGCAACCCTAGATACTTTAAAGGTAATTTATGACTCTGGCAATTAAGTATTTCTGTAAACTCCTCAACTAGCCCATGATCAACTCCCACCCCACAGATCATACTTTTATGAAAATTTATCTTCAAACCCGAGACCATTTCAAAGCATCTTAAAATTCGTTTGATAGCCACAATTTCAGCCCACTCAGCCTCACAAAATATGATAGTGTTATCCGCGAACTGAAGATGGGACACGTTGACCCCACTAAAACCCACTTCCACTCCTTTTATAATTCTCAATTCGTTAGCTCTTTTCAACAAGAGATTCAATCCTTTAGCAACAACATTGAACAAGAAAGGGGAAAGGGGATCTCCCTGTCTTAAGCCTTTTTGCAGACGGAATTCAGTTGTAGGTGCCATTTACTAAGATGGAAATTCTAGCAGATTCTACACATTCCTTCATCCATCGAATCCAACATGAACCAAAACCAAATTTAGCTAACATCTGCAGCAAACATATCCAATTAACAGTATCATATGCTTTCTGAAAGTCTAGTTTGAGAATAATACCCTTCTTCTTTGATGTTTTCCACCAATCCACCACCTCATTGGCTATAAGCACCCCATCTATAATATTTCTTCCCCCTACAAAAGCAAATTGAGCCCTATCAATCACAGCGGGCAGGACTTGTTTCATTCGATTAGCTAAAACTTTGGACAACACTTTATATGGGGAATTTATTAATTAGACTGATGGGTCTGAAATCAAGAAAAGAGGTTGGATTCTCCTTTTGGGGGATAAGAGCAACAAAAGAACAGTTTGCCCCATACCCTAATTTACAATTACTGAAAAACTCCTTCATAAACTTCATAATGTCACCTTTCAAGAACTTCCACCCTTTTTGAAAAAATAACATATTAAACCCATCTGGGCCTGGGGCTTTGTTTCCATCACACTCTTTTATTACAAACCAAACTTCTTCCTCTGTAAATTCTCTCTCCAGAATAGTGCCTAGTTGGTTAGCATCAATCTTCTTGAAAACACCTCCAATACTTGGCCTACTCCTCCAATGTTTAGAAAACAGATTTTGGAAGTGAGAGCAAGCTACTTGTTTGACCTCTGAAGGTTCATCTACCTCAACCCCATTATCCAAAACAGAGGCAATCAAGTTTCTATTGTGTTTCTTGGTGGCCATAATATGAAAGAATCGAGTATTTCTATCTCCTTTCAACGCCCAGTCCATCCTCGATTTTTCATCCATTCCTTTCTCTTGCTAAGCTTCCAAATCAAACCCCTTATCTCCTTTCTTCGACCCTCTTCCACCTCAGTCAGCACCCTCAATTCGGATTGTAAATCCATAGAATGTAACTCACTTTCAGCTTCTTTCAACTTTGCCTCTACATCACCAAACACTTTCGCATTCTACTTTTTCAAAGCTACTTTTTGTAGACACCCCATTTTTGACCGTCCTCAAGACTTGGACGTCACCGTTTGAACACTCGGTGATTATCCATGTTTGTGTTCGTTTGGAGTTCCCGGAGGTCTCGGCTCGCGTGCCCTGCCTCAGGATCTCCGAACTCAACCGTTTAGTGTTTGGTTTTGCACCAAACACTTGCATCTTGCCTTTGAGAGGCAGGGTAGGGCTTGTGGACCATCCCCACCCACCACCGGCAGTGGCTAGAGGCCACCGGCTGGTTTTTGCTGCCATCGACACTTTTGTTTGCCGGTCGGCACATTTTATTGTCGGTCGGCATAGTTTATTGCCGGTCGGCACCTTTTTTTGTCGAAGTGACATTTTTGGGCAGCCGACCACTGTTCATCCACTTTATAGAGATATTTTGTGCCAGTTGTGATAGCTGGCACCAACTCTTCCCCCCTCCATACACGTGTATGGAGGGATCTCCCTCTAGCCAAGCTTGTTGTATAAGCTTTGCAAGAGGGAGTCCTTTAAGAGGGGGTCTTTCCTCTTGGATCTAGGTTAGACTTTTGGCAACCAAAAAACCAGAGCTTTGAGATATAGATACATATCATCTCTATATCTCTCTCTCTCTCTCCTCCTTTGTGTGTGTTTCTTAGCTCAAAAGGTGGTTTTTACCTTACTTTTGCACCATTACACACACTATTACACCTTATTCCGAGATTGAGGGACTTGGAGGGTTGTTTCTTGAGTTTTTGGACTGGTTTTGATCAAAAGAAGAGGGCTAGACCATTTGTTCTTCAAGGGTTCTTCAAGGGTGAGCATCTTGCTTTTTATTCCCCAAACTTGCAATAGTTTTCTACCTATCTTGCTTGCTGTTTTAGCTCTTGTGTATAACATAAAAAAGGTTTATATTTTCATGCTTTAGAACTTTCATTAAGGTGGTTTGGTGTTTTGAGTGCAAACTCACTCTATTAGGCCTTGTTTGGCCACTTTTGTTGCCTCTTTGGTTAAGCTTTGGTCATCTTTGTATCTTGATCTCTTCACCACTGAAAATCAGTGTATTTTTAGTGTTAAAAAAGTCGGTTTGAAGTCTTGCATAGGGGAGGGACACCCCTCTCCCTTTATGGTCTTGTTTCCTTGAGTTGTGGCCCAAAAGGGTGACATGCATGCTTGCTTGGTTTTTGCTTCATTTCAGAACTTTTTGGGTGTTTTTAGGTCATGTGGAATCTCTGTTTTTGGCTGGATTTGTGCCTCCTTGTATGCTTGTAATACTTGCTTTGTATTGCTCCATTTTGCTTAGAAGTGTATCTCATGATTAGGCCATGATTCTTGTGTGTGTTGGGTTGGTTCCATGAAGATGTTAGCACTATTTTTTTTCATGCTTAAAACCTGTTGGTTATCCATTTGGTCATGTTTGACATGTTTGATATGGTTGCCATGCGTTTTGGCTTGTGAGCCCTCAAGTACATGAATCACTAGCATGCCTTAGTTGATCCACTTTAATGAGTTGAAGTTGTTTGCCATGCTATTTTAGTCCAAGAATCATGTTTGCATGTGTGCATGCTTGACCTCTTTCATGCCTTGGGGGTGTACTCTCTTATGCCTAGGAAAGAGTCTTGGTGGTAGCATTTCATAAGAGGTATTGTAGCTGCCATACTAGGAGGTTTCGAAGTCCCATTTTGCATGTAAAATTTCTGTTCTTATTTGTCTAAATCATGCCATGAGAAGTCATGTTGGTGGGGGTAAGTTGTCTCCTTTTTGTGCCTTAACCTTAGGACCATAAGTTTGCTTGTTAACATGAGATGTTGCCCAACATTTTGAGCACTTTTTGATGCTGTTTTGGGGTGGACTGAGGTCTGTCCTTTTATGGTTCAAGGCCCCCATCGCATGCTTGCTTCATGTTTGTTGTATGGTTGTTCCATCAAGCCTCGTAGCATGTGAATCCCATTCCCAAATTGGTCCATATTCGCATCACATTTGCATCTTGCATGCTTGGCATTACACATTTGTCATGTTAGTTGCATAGTACTTATTGTGCCTTGCATCTTGGCATCATGTTGCATGTTGAGCCGTGTTTGCATAACATGCATTGCATTTACTTGGTTTGGGGTGTCAAACCAAGTGTGGGAATCAAGGAACATTCATACTTCAAGTGATGTAATGTGCCTCGATTCCCGGTCACCGGGGCCTTTGATTCCAACTTGATAAGGCTTCGGTTTTCATTTTGTTTGTTGCATGCATCTTTATATCAAATGGCAAATTTGATTCTTTGAGCCACCATGCACCATTGGTGGCTCGAAGATCGAAGGACATGCTTCCTTGAGTTCAAAACATGATAGGAAGTATGGCCATGCTTACATATGCCTGAAAACCCCATGCCATGCACTGTCTATTCTCTGTTTGCTGTCAAACTGTCTTCTGCAGGAAGTTTCTGCCGACCGGCAGAATTTAGTGCCGACCGGCAATCTTTTAAGTGCCGATGAATCTAAGAACAGCCGATGAAAATTGTAGAGTGCCGGTGGAAATTCTGTCTGGCCAGTGATGCTCTGTAGCGTGTAAGGAACCTGCTCCAGGACTTGGGCAATTTTCAGAGAGACAAGGCAGTACAAACAGAGGTGGCAGGGGTACGGTACGGGTTTTTCGGGCAAGTCAAGTTCCGAGCATGCATCATCTGCGCATCCCGAGACAGAGGCTGCGGCCACCCTCTCCTTTCTTTTGCATCTTTTCTCCTAATTAATTAGAATTTTTTGTAATAATTTCGTTTGTTTATTATTTGGGACTGTAATATTTCATTTGTTTATTATTTTGGGACTGTAATATTCATTTGGACCCTCTGAGTGAGGGTGAATATGTAATAAGTGTGGGTGAGTGTGTGTATGTCTTCCAATCCCCATTTCTTTCTTCCCTTTTATTTACCTGCTTATGATGGTAGATTAGGGCATTTTTTGAAATTAGCATACCTTATGCTATGCATGTGTGCATCCATGCATTCGTGTTGCATGCATTAGGCTCGGTACATCATGCTAACTGCATTTGTACTTCAATTTAAAAATTGAATATGTGATAGTTGATCGCATTACATATGTCATGCTTAGGTTAACCGAGCCTATCTAAATTGCATCTTGTATGTGTTACATTAGGCAATTTAACATGAACTAGGACACGCACATTTTGCTAACTAGTTTACTGTTTTGGCACGGAGTACGATGTAAGTATTTATGCTTTAGCATCTCGCATGTGTGTGAATGTTAACATGACAGTATGCTTGCCATGCGGCTAAATGCTTATGTGTTAAACTGTTTGGATGCCTGTGGGTGGAGGTTGGATTGTTTGAGTTGGAAAAACTCATTGAAATCCGTGTTTTAGCCTACTTATGAGTAGCAAAATCTAAAGTATTTCCAAAGCAAACGGATATGCAATGTTTATTCCCAAGTTAGGCAATCTAGTCTATACTTGTTTGCTGCGCGCACAACATAGTAATTCTAGGCTAATAACCGGATTAAGAACACATAACGTTTTCAAAATTGGATATCACGGTTAGTAGAGGCCAGTCTTCAGACCGGGCGAGAGAGGGTGCTCATAGCTGACCTTCCCCGATCGTACCCAAGTTCCCGAGCCGAGGCAACTTTGGTGATGACGGACACGTGGCCTTCGGCACCGAGTCAGGGTTTCCTAAATTTCCCCATTTTAAAATATTTAGGTAGCGACTCTGTATCTGGCAAAGCAGTCCATGTTTGGCACTACTTTTTCAAAAATCTGTTTCTCAAAAAACGATTTGCCAGATTTGGACTCTTTGGTTCAGATTAAGAACCGTGACACAAATCGAGTCCGAACTGTAGCATGAGGCCCACGCGGGCGCTTGTTACAGTTTTTGGCGACTCTGCTGGGGAATTTAGAGAGCTTGACTCGAACTCATGATATCCTATTTTGATTTCGCTTATGTGTTTCTTTGCATTGCATGTGCATTGGTGCGCCTAGGACACCGTGTTTGCCATCTGCCATTCCTGAACGGTTTGCCGGAGGCTTGTCTTGTTAAGGCATGACCATAAGGCTGACCGGTTATGGGCTCTGACAGCATGGGAACGCAAACCCCGGTTTTATCGGGGCACCCTTTTTGACCATTCGACCTAGTGCATATTTGGAATCCATAGTGACCCTTCCAAACTAGGACATGTTGCTTACCCGATAGGTTGTTTGAAACTGCTGTGTGCATAGTGAACCCCTAGCTCCTGACAAAATAGGACAGGGAAACCCTACCCCAACATAGGGGTGTTTTGGCTCTCACTTACTTGTTATGTGCTTTTGGGGTGCGTCTCTATACGAATGCATGTATCAGTCTACAAAGTTTGGGCATCAGGCCTGCGGGCATCAGTGTTTTGAGAATCAGTTATATCTGCGGGTATCAGATTCAGATTTGGGGCGGTGATTTTGGGGCAGTGATTTTGGGGAACAGTGATCAGTAGTAGAATACAGTTATTCAGTTATGCCTATGCCTGTTCTGATGAAATTGGGCTGAGATGCTGCATGTTTTCTCTTTTGCTAGGTAGTCCCGGAACCATAGCTTCAGAAGGCTCCAATATCCCCCGGGTACATTGGACTAGTGTTGATAGACTTTGTTAGGTCAGAAATTCAATTCAAGGACAACCAGTGTTCTTTTGCCGAGGCAAGGCAAAGAAGGGCCAAACAGGGCTCATTGGTTCATCTGATCCGACAGTCACCAGCCACATCACCTTTGTTCGGACTCAGCAGACCATGATGGCACAGGGTTCAGAAGAATTTGTAGCCGTGATAGCAGCGTTAAATCAGGGAACTGCCATGCAGGCTGAGACCAGTATTGAAACGCAGCGCCCACCTGGGGTATCTGCCTCACATCCAGCTTTGGAACCCCAGCCAAACTTTGACCCACTTCCGCCGGTTGAAGATTTGCAGTGTCTGAATTCTCGGGAAAGGTTGACTCAAGCTCAGGTGCTCAGACCCCTGGTGCAGCCTACTGAGAGGCTTCAACCCTTTCATGTTAATAAGCTCAACCCGACTACAGTGAAGATTACGAATCTTGAGAAGCAATTCAAAAAGGCCCAGGGCCTTAACTCCATTCCCGACATTGAGGATGGGCACACCGAGGCTGTCGTTCGGCTCCCAGACAGATTCAAAATGCCATGTATTGACCGTTTCGACGAGTCTGGAGATCCAATGGTACATATCCGACTTTTCTTGGATGTCCTAAAGCCGATGGGACTGACTAAGCCACAGAAACTCTCTCTATATGGAAGAACCCTGTCGGGTGTAGCAGCCACTTGGTACACTAAGTTGGGAAGAATTGGCTGAGGCCTTTGTTGATCAGTATTCCTACAATACCCAAGTTGAAATGACCATGCAAGAGCTTGAAACAACCCGCCAGAACCCAACAGAGCCTTTTGTGGAATTTATAGCAAGGTGGAGGGCAAAGGCAGCACAGATGACAGATCGCCCTTCTGAGAGGGATCAAGTGCAAATGATGGTGCGAAACCTCGAGCATGATATGTTGCAAAAGTTGATAGTCGCTCCATTATTCACTTTCAAAAGTTTGCATGAACTGGGGGTTCAGGTCGAGAATGCGTTCAACAGCGGGATTATTCCCAGAACAAGGGGACCGACAAAGAGGGTGATTTCAGGGAGTACCAATGCTGGTAGTAGCGTCATTCCCAAACCCATCGAGATCAATGCAGTCGCCACAGCCAACCCGTTTGCCAAACCAAGCCTACAAACAGCCGGCCCAGCCCGAGCTCAGGGCAGAACTTTCACTCCCCTCTATATGAGCCTGACTAGCGCACTAAAAGCCTTGATGGAAAGAGGGCATCTCAAACCCCTCGATCCTCAACCTCTGCCTAACCCACTTCCAGCCAGACATAATCCCTCCAAGTATTGTATGTACCATCAGCAGCGCGGTCATGGCACCTACCGTTGCTACCGTCTTCGTCATGAGGTCCAAAATCTCATCGACAACCGGACGATAGCTCCACCTTCAGCCCCCGATGACCAAGTACCTCATCCACGTCTCAATCTGATCCACACACTGGCCGTCCCTTACAACCCCAGCGTATACATCACCCCGGCCCATCTACCCAAGCCTGAGGTGTTTATCCCGGAAAGCATGGACTTATGCATGATGGGTGCATCTGAACCCCAATTATCTCAAACCCATGAACCCACCACTTCTGAGCTGATGAAAATGATCGAAGATCTTCAGAGAACTGTGGCAGATCTGGCCTTTGGAGTTTTGGCCCCGTCATCAACCGCATCACATACCAGGGAGTTCATATCAAAAGGCTCCTCAGGACGGGCTGCATTGGGAGAAGGCCAATCTTTTAGCAAAGTGGAGGCAAGTGGTAAGAACAAGGTAGGGGCAGGCATTGGTCCCCATGAACACCTTCGGTGGGATATTGAGGCTTTGAAAGCTGAGGGACTGAACAAAGAGCAAGTCCTCGCAATTGTTACAAAATCTGTGGATGACACTTTCGCCACTCAGAATGAGAGCAGTCTGAATCAAGGGGCAAGCCAGGAGAAGGGCCTTTGTACGAGGAATGTTCCTTTCAGCCCTAATCCTGTGCTCAGAAACGATCAGCAAACCCAGTCAACGCCTGCCAATCCCTTTGCTGGCGCACCCAGCAAAACTCCACAAACCTCAAAATACCCACCTCGAGGCCAGAGGGTGTTCGCACCACTACACATGTCTCTATCAGCGGCCTTTAGGATCTTGATTAGAGAGGGGGATTTGAAACCCCTGGAGCCGCGACCACTACCAGATAGACTTCCTTCCTTCCACGATCCGACCAAGTATTGTGCCTTTCATCAGCAAGTCGGCCACGTCACTAATGGTTGTTTCCGTCTTCGCCACGAAATATAAGATCTGATTGACAATAAGGTCATCGTCGCACCAACTCAACAAAGTCTATCGTCATTGGATCAGTGAACCTGGGGGATAATATGGTGCGATCGGGGGATGAACCACCTGCGGGCGGCGCTCAGTTTACTTCAGATGTGGCGTTTGGCACGCACAATTTTGAGCAATGTGCGAACACTAGTTTTTGTACTTTCTGACTTGGGTATTGGGTCAGTTTTGTTGTTTTGTATATGGTTAGTCTTTTTGTACTAAGTCGGTCGGGTCTGTCTTGTTGTATCGAGTCAGTCCTATTTTGTTAAAGTCAGGTGATTCCGGGGGTGTTACCTCGGGCATCACTATTTTGTTTTGTGTTTGTCTTTTCGCTTTCTTTTGAGTCTGTTTCTGCCATGGAGCCAGTTACACCAACAGTTATGAATGAAACAGCAGTGGTTTTTCATGCTTTTGTGCTTACTTCTGCCTTGTGTCAGTTGTACCAAAAAGTCGAATGGGACGACAATGCATTTCACCTGCTTCTCTGTGCTTTTAAGTCATTGTGTTGACCTAAGTTTTTCGAAGCTGTTTTTGAACATTGTGATGAAAATGAAGAGGAAGGAATTCCTCAGGTTTTTGCAAAAATTTGATCATTTGAGAGAAAGAGAGGCATGCTAAGCCTTTAATGATCGAGATCATGCTTGTTAATATGAGTACTGAGAAGGATCCTGGCTTGATCCAGATTGGTCCCACACTATCTTCAGCGCGAGCGACTAGTCGCTTTCTTAAAAGATTCCAAAAAAAATGTTTTGCGCGATCCTGCGAAGACCTGTGTAGAATCGCTCTTGAGATTGTGCAGCCCAGGATCGCTCTCAGCCTCGAGACTCGACCCCTCATTTTCAAACCTTGAACTTGGATTCAGAAGGTTCAACAATCAACCACAATGTGAAGCCTGTGTGGCCTGATTTGAAGCAGCCCATGAATTAGGCGCAGGGAAGTCAGACCAAGAAGATCAGATGTCATCAAAAGAAGCTTGCAAAGCTAGATCAGAAGTATCCCTGGAACTAGGGGCAAAAATGCCAGATGTGCTCGAAGAGCCGAAGATTGGTCGTCCTACAAATCAATGAAGACCGGCAAGAACGCCAAATCCCAGAGGGAGGAAAGAGAAAGTATTGTTAAAGAAAAATTGAGTTCCGATCTACAACACTAGGGGCAAATCCAGCCCCCATGGGATGGACTCCTGCATTGTCAGCGAACAACAGTCACTCTCCTGGATTCAAACGGATTCGAGATCTCAGAACCATTTGACATGGACAAAGCTACACTTTTACCCTTGAGAGGCTCGCTGGGTCGAAAACCCGGAAGGGCGACCCAGGCAAAAGTTAGAGCAAGGAAAAAAGGAAAAGAACAAAAAAGAAAAGAAAAAAAAAAGGGAAGAAAAGAAAAGAAAAAAAAAAGAAAAAAAGAAAGAAAAGAAAAGATAAAAAAATGAAAATAATTGAAAAGAAAAGAAGAACAAAGCTCGCAAGGTCGAAAACCCGCAACGAGCGCCTTGACAAAAGTTAGAGCCTAAAAAGGAGAGGTTAATACCCGAGTGTACCTTACCCCGAACTACGTAAGGCTTGATTCCCATATTTGGGATACGTAGGCAACTTCATTCTGAAGTCCTACCGTAAAACACTTCAAAATCAACTGTGTCCATGTAATGGTTTTGATCATCTTTGCCTTCTCTGTATCCGAGAGTTCGGTTGTCATCGTCACTCTGAGGACTGATTGCAATGCGCTGCGATGCTATCCAAACAAGGGGCAACTTTCCGTTGTCATACAGTGTGCCACGGTGCCATTCAAACAAGGGGCAACTTTCCGTTGCCGTGCAGCTCTTTTCAAGCAAGGGGCAATTTTCCTTCGAATCTGAAGTTGCGCATCTCAAGAGTAGGTTCCGTGCTTGTTGAGCATTGGCCGTTTGCAAAAATAATTTTTGAGAATTTTTACTGAGGTTGACTGATCTCTCGAAAATTATTCCATCTTTTCCAAAACTAGACCATTTCTTGGACCCAAAAAGGGAAAATTTTCAGTGCTCATAACCTAACTTGCATGGTTTTCAAATCGAAAAATTGAACAAGTATGTTAATCTGACTCTCATATTGGTCAAAATTGTTTCAGTAAAAAGCAAAAACAAAAAATAGTCAAAATAATGAATTAGGGGCACAGTTGAGTCAGGCTTCCTGTCTTTCTCCCGTTGTCAATGCATCTGCCAGAAAGGGCACTCTACCTGCCAGAAAAGGGCACCACTGAAGCTGACCGCAAAAGGGCAGAAGGCTCTCACATCCTCCACGCAATGAGGTATCAAGCCAAGTGCGAAGCACGAACGGGAACGAATCAAGATATTCCACTCCTTTGTTTGGACAGATCTAATCACGTCCAAACTCCCCAGTAAGAGCATCGTCAACCAATGTCGATTGCAGATCTGCTGCACATCCAGCCGCATCGCAACCCCTCTGTGGGAGAAAGTTCACTATTGTGAGCAGAAGAAGAGAATCTAGCAGAATGCTTGGGGCAAGAACCCGCAACTTCCTGTTTATTCATCAACCACCCTGGGGAGGGATGAAAAATGAGAGATTAAAGAATAGAGAGATGTGCGTTGAGAGAAAAAGTGAGAAAAAAGCTTTTTCAGAAAAACAGAGCCTGAGGGCCGAGCGATGTGAGAATCACAAATGAGAAAGGGTGGGAAACAATACCCGGGGAAACAGGCTCCATGTGCACATTTTGAGTCTTGTGTTTTATTTTGTCTGTCTCGATTCTTGTTTTGAGTCGCTTCGAGTGTTACTCGATGTGTTTAGGTTGTTTACCTTTGTTTTTCCCTTGTCGAGTCGTTTTGGCTGTGGCCAGTCGTCGGCTCAACACCCGGTTAAGAACTCATTTCTCAATTTCCAAAAAAATCATCTTGTGCTCAGAGTGCTGTGCCATTCTCCACATTTGTGCAAAACAGTATTTGTTCTTTCATAAAACTGCAGGGTCCACCCCCGGTAAGTGTGAACAATAGAACAAGGGCCTATCTGAAGCTATGTAGGTTCCAGACTGCAAAGCAAAAGAAAAAGAAAATTTGGAGCATCTTAGGGTGTTCCAGCTTTGGCAAGATCCAAGACTTCATTTCAGGTGCACCTTCCCAGACCTCGCCATTTCTCTGGAGTATGAGTGTATCTCGACCCCAAGTGTAAGCCTGCTTCAAGTCAGAATGGCAATTAAAGTAGCAGCAGATGTTATCTCTCGCCAATATAAACGGGGTGTCCCCTTTTTGAGCTGAGCGTATTGCCAAGTCCTCCGAAAGGTAAATCGGAGGCACCAGAGTACATGTTTGATGCCCTTCCATTGCATAGAATATGTTTTTTTTCGATTCTGCATAGAATATGCTTTCAATATTGCATAGAATATGCTCCTGTTTCTTGCATAGAAAATGCTCGTATCTTTTGCATAGAAAATGCACTCTTCCGTACTTGCATAGAAAATGCACCTCATTTGCATAGAACATACATTCACTCGCACTATCTTGTGCACTTACACTTTGTATCTCACTAGCACTGTCTTGTGCATCTTGTGGTTGTATCTCACTCGCACTATTTTGTGCATTGCATTTCAATCGCACTGTTTAGTGCATTTCAAATCACTCGCGCTGTTTAGCGTATCGCACTGTTTAGTGCATTTCAATCGCGCTATTTTGCGTATCGCACTATTTTGTGCAACTGCATTCGCGCTATTTTGCGCACCTCAATCGCACTGTTTTGTGCAGTTTATCATTCGCGCTATTTTACGCATTGCACCGTTTTGTGCAGTTTACTTTCGCGCTATTTTGCGCGTCGCACTGTTTTGTGCAGTTTACATTCGCGCTATTTTGCGCATCGCACTGTTTTGTGCAGTTTATCATTCGCGCTATTTTGCGCATTGCACTGTTTTGTGCAGTTTACATTCGCGCTATTTTGCACACCTCAATCGCACTATTTTGTGCAGTTTATCATTCGCGCTACTTTGCGCATTGCACTGTTTTGTACAGTTTACATTCGCGCTATTTTGCGCACCTCAATCACACTGTTTTGTGCAGTTTATCATTCGTGTTATTTTGCGCATTGCACTGTTTTGTGCAGTTTACATTCGCGCTTTCTTGCGCATCGCACTGTTTTGTGCACCTTACTTGCATTTTGCATGCATCCATTCGCGCTATTTTGCGCACCTCAATCGCACTGTTTTGTGTAGTTTATCATTCGCGCTATTTTGCGCACCTCACTCGCACTGTCTTGTGCATTTCAAATCACTCGCGCTTTCTTGCGCATCGCACTGTTTTGTGCACCTTACTTGCATTTTGCATGCATCCTATCGCGCTATCTTGCGCACCTCACTTGTACTTGTTAGTACATTACATTGTTTTGAATACAAACCGGCTTCGCATAGCGTATAAGTCCAACTTTCAAAACCGGCTTCGCGTAGCGTATAAGTCCAACTTTCAAAACCGGCTTCGCGTAGCCTATAAGTCCAACTTTCAAAACTGGCTTCGCGTAGCGTGTAAGTCCACTTGTATCTTTTTTTTTTCTTTCTTTTTTTGCATCTTATGAGGCACACGTGTCTCATTTGTTTCATTTTGCATTCCGAATGGCATGTGTGTCACACGTGCATTTTGCGTACGGTCTGGCGAGACCTTAAACACGCATGGTCTGGCAAGACCTTAAACACGTACGGTCTAGGAGACCTTAAATCCTTGGGAGGTGCAAGACCTTTAATGCATTGGTGTGCACACTATTGCTTTGTACATATCCTAAGCCGCGTGTTGTCGCGCATTCCATGCAACATGCATCACTTGCATCATTTGCATTTCAAAAACAAAAACAAAAAAAAAACATGCATAGTCATGCATACATTTTGCATCCCGGTCTAGGAGACCTTAAATCCTCTAAAGGTGCAACTCCTTTGGTGTTTGTCGTGCTCGAACGACTTTTGGTGGTCTGGTAAAGCCACTTGCCTATGTTCGCGGTGAGTTCCTAGAAGACCAACTGGGATGGTGGAAACTAGAGTTCGAATGGCTTATGCCTAGAACGCAAAGGTTCGGGAGTTCCGAGACTAAAGTCTGGTTTAAATACCCAGGGGTGTATCCTCGGCTTAAAATCTGTATGGAAACCTCATAGATTGAGGCAGCTTGTCTGCGCCTCAGTCCTGGATACTGAACCAACCTAGTATATCGCCCTATTGGTAAGATAGGGAAAACTGCAAACATAGTCATTGCATCATAGTGCATTGTCATGCATTTGCATTGTAGATTGCATGCATTCACTGCATCGCCTTCCGCCTATGGCTTGCGCCTTTCCAGGTTGAGCTTGGTCGGGTATGTGCCCTTACTTTTCATGTTAAAACACAGTTCTGCATGTGTATCGTGCCGATTCCACGCTGATATGTTGGTTGAGGGTTGCGGCACCTTTTCTGTGTTACACATGGCTCGTATGTGTACATACCTTTCCTAGGCAAGATTTGGTTTGGCTTGCGTGCCATATCCATTGTATCCATATCCACTCCATTGCATATTTGTAGATATTGCATTGTAGATTGCATGCATTCATTGCATCACCTTCCGCCTATGGCTTGTGCCTTTCTAGGTTAAGCTTGGTCTGGTATGTGCCCTTACTTTTCATGTTAAAACACAGTTCTGCATGTGTATCGCGCCGATTCCACGTTGATATGTTGGTTGAGGGTTGCGGCACCTTTTCTGTGTTACACATGGCTTGTATGTGTACATGCCTTTCCTAGGCAAGATTTGGTTTGGCCTGCGTGCCATATTCATGTATTACATTGTAGTGTAATTTTTGCATCCGGCATTAGGATCGTAGTCCTTTCTCCAGCGGGTTGTTTCCCCACTTATGTCAATTCCACCCAATACTTGTTCTTGCGTCTGTCTACAATACTCATAGTTCAGTTGACCGTTCTATGGTAGACAGACTTGTTATCTCCATCAATCTATTTGACATAGGTGTGGTTTCGAACCGCTCGTGATTGGATCACGATTCAAATGCTTTGCATGTAGCTTGCATTGTTTCAATTACATTGCATCTTCATTTGCATTGTTTATACATTGTTTTGTATATATTGGATTTCGTTTTGCATCCACATTTGCATTGTCATGCATGTTGCTAACCATATTGTACCTGTTAAGTTTGTTTTCTTTGCAGGCACGATATTGTATGTACGGTTCATTTGAAGCTGGTGCAACCAGACGAGCCGCACAGGTATTGTATCTCCCGAGTGAGACGTATTGAGAATTCCATAATTCTCTTACATCCTTTCTGCATTGTAGTGTAGTTTGGTATGCTAGCTTAAAACTGTCGCATGTTTGCTTCGTTACAGCTTTCTTTGCATGATCATAGGTTATGCTCGGCTCTGTGCATTGTCTTGCATTTTGCCCCTGCCTTCGGGCGCATATCTTGTTTGTCTTGCATGTTTGTCTAAGTCTTCGGCCTTGTCAAAAATGGGTCGTCTCTGGGCTTTGACATTCACTCCCGTCATTGTTATGACTTTCGAGTTCTGTCAAAGAGGGGCAACTGTAGACACCCCATTTTTGACCGTCCTCAAGACTTGGACGTCACCGTTTGAACACTCGGTGATTATCCATGTTTGTGTTCGTTTGGAGTTCCCGGAGGTCTCGGCTCGCGTGCCCTACCTCAGGATCTCCGAACTCAACCGTTTAGTGTCTGGTTTTGCACCAAACACTTGCATCTTGCCTTTGAGAGGCAGGGTAGGACTTATGGACCATCCCCACCCACCACCGGCAGTGGCTAGAGGCCACCGGCTGGTTTTTGCTGCCATCGGCACTTTTGTTTGCCGGTCGGCACATTTTATTGTCGGTCGGCATAGTTTATTGCCGGTCGGCACCTTTTTTTGTTGAAGTGACATTTTTGGGCAGCCGACCACTGTTCATCCACTTTATAGAGATATTTTGTGCCAGCTGTGATAGCTGGCACCAACTCTTCCCCCCTCCATACACGTGTATGGAGGGATCTCCCTCTAGCCAAGCTTGTTGTATAAGCTTTGCAAGAGGGAGTCCTTTAAGAGGGGGTCTTTCATCTTGGATCTAGGTTAGACTTTTGGCAACCAAAAAACCAGAGCTTTGAGATATAGATACATATCATCTCTATATCTCTCTCTCTCTCCTCCTTTGTGTGTGTTTCTTAGCTCAAAAGGTGATTTTTACCTTACTTTTGCACCATTACACACACTATTACACCTTATTCCGAGATTGAGGGACTTGGAGGGTTGTTTCTTGAGTTTTTGGACTGGTTTTGATCAAAAGAAGAGGGCTAGACCATTTGTTCTTCAAGGGTTCTTCAAGGGTGAGCATCTTGCTTTTTATTCCCCAAACTTGCAATAGTTTTCTACCTATCTTGCTTGCTGTTTTAGCTCTTGTGCATAACATAAAAAAGGTTTATATTTTCATGCTTTAGAACTTTCATTAAGGTGGTTTGGTGTTTTGAGTGCAAACTCACTCTATTAGGCCTTGTTTGGCCACTTTTGTTGCCTCTTTGGTTAAGCTTTGGTCATCTTTGTATCTTGATCTCTTCACCACTGAAAATCAGTGTATTTTTAGTGTTAAAAAAGTCGGTTTGAAGTCTTGCATAGGGGAGGGACACCCCTGTCCCTTTATGGTCTTGTTTCCTTGAGTTGTGGCCCAAAAGGGTGACATGCATGCTTGCTTGGTTTTTGCTTCATTTCAGAACTTTTTGGGTGTTTTTAGGTCATGTGGAATCTCTGTTTTCGGCTGGATTTGTGCCTCCTTGTATGCTTGTAATACTTGCTTTGTATTGCTCCATTTTGCTTAGAAGTGTATCTCATGATTAGGCCATGATTCTTGTGTGTGTTGGGTTGGTTCCATGAAGATGTTAGCACTATTTTTTTTCATGCTTAAAACCTGTTGGTTATCCATTTGGTCATGTTTGACATGTTTGATATGGTTGCCATGCGTTTTGGCTTGTGAGCCCTCAAGTACATGAATCACTAGCATGCCTTAGTTGATCCACTTTAATGAGTTGAAGTTTTTTGCCATGCTATTTTAGTCCAAGAATCATGTTTGCATGTGTGCATGCTTGACCTCTTTCATGCCTTGGGGGTGTACTCTCTTATGCCTAGGAAAGAGTCTTGGTGGTAGCATTTCATAAGAGGTATTGTAGCTGCCATACTAGGAGGTTTCGAAGTCCCATTTTGCATGTAAAATTTCTGTTCTTATTTGTCTAAATCATGCCATGAGAAGTCATGTTGGTGGGGGTAAGTTGTCTCCTTTTTGTGCCTTAACCTTAGGACCATAAGTTTGCTTGTTAACATGAGATGTTGCCCAACATTTTGAGCACTTTTTGATGCTGTTTTGGGGTGGACTGAGGTCTGTCCTTTTATGGTTCAAGGCCCCCATCGCATGCTTGCTTCATGTTTGTTGTATGGTTGTTCCATCAAGCCTCGTAGCATGTGAATCCCATTCCCAAATTGGTCCATATTCGCATCACATTTGCATCTTGCATGCTTGGCATTACACATTTGTCATGTTAGTTGCATAGTACTTATTGTGCCTTGCATCTTGGCATCATGTTGCATGTTGAGCCGTGTTTGCATAACATGCATTGCATTTACTTGGTTTGGGGTGTCAAACCAAGTGTGGTAATCAAGGAACATTCATACTTCAAGTGATGTAATGTGCCTCGATTCCCGGTCACCGGGGCCTTTGATTCCAACTTGATAAGGCTTCGGTTTTCATTTTGTTTGTTGCATGCATCTTTATATCAAATGGCAAATTTGATTCTTTGAGCCACCATGCACCATTGGTGGCTCGAAGATCGAAGGACATGCTTCCTTGAGTTCAAAACATGATAGGAAGTATGGCCATGCTTACATATGCCTGAAAACCCCATGCCATGCACTGTCTATTCTCTGTTTGCTGTCAAACTGTCTTCTGCAGGAAGTTTCTGCCGACCGGCAGAATTTAGTGCCGACCGGCAATCTTTTAAGTGCCGATGAATCTAAGAACAGCCGATGAAAATTGTAGAGTGCCGGTGGAAATTCTGTCTGGCCGGTGGTGCTCTGTAGCGTGTAAGGAACCTGCTCCAGGACTTGGGCAATTTTCAGAGAGACAAGGCAGTACAAACAGAGGTGGCAGGGGTACGGTACGGGTTTTTCGGGCAAGTCAAGTTTCGAGCATGCATCATCTGCGCATCCCGAGACAGAGGCTGCGGCCACCCTCTCCTTTCTTTTGCATCTTTTCTCCTAATTAATTAGATTTTTTTGTAATAATTTCGTTTGTTTATTATTTGGGACTGTAATATTTCATTTGTTTATTATTTTGGGACTGTAATATTCATTTGGACCCTCTGAGTGAGGGTGAATATGTAATAAGTGTGGGTGAGTGTGTGTATGTCTTCCAATCCCCATTTCTTTCTTCCCTTTTATTTACCTGCTTATGATGGTAGATTAGGGCATTTTTTGAAATTAGCATACCTTATGCTATGCATGTGTGCATCCATGCATTCGTGTTGCATGCATTAGGCTCGGTACATCATGCTAACTGCATTTGTACTTCAATTTAAAAATTGAATATGTGATAGTTGATCGCATTACATATGCCATGCTTAGGTTAACCGAGCCTATCTAAATTGCATCTTGTATGTGTTACATTAGGCAATTTAACATGAACTAGGACACGCACATTTTGCTAACTAGTTTACTGTTTTGGCACGGAGTACGATGTAAGTATTTATGCTTTAGCATCTCGCATGTGTGTGAATGTTAACATGACAGTATGCTTGCCATGCGGCTAAATGCTTATGTGTTAAACTGTTTGGATGCCTGTGGGTGGAGGTTGGATTGTTTGAGTTGGAAAAACTCATTGAAATCCGTGTTTTAGCCTACTTACGAGTAGCAAAATCTAAAGTATTTCCAAAGCAAACGGATATGCAATGTTTATTCCCAAGTTAGGCAATCTAGTCTATACTTGTTTGCTGCGCGCACAACATAGTAATTCTAGGCTAATAACCGGATTAAGAACACATAACGTTTTCAAAATTGGATATCACGGTTAGTAGAGGCCGGTCTTCAGACCGGGCGAGAGGGGGTGCTCATAGCTGACCTTCCCCGATCGTACCCAAGTTCCCGAGCCGAGGCAACTTTGGTGATGACGGACACGTGGCCTTCGGCACCAAGTCAGGGTTTCCTAAATTTCCCCATTTTAAAATATTTAGGTGGCGACTCTGTATCTGGCAAAGCAGTCCATGTTTGGCACTACTTTTTCAAAAATCTGTTTCTCAAAAAACGATTTGCCAGATTTGGACTCTTTGGTTCAGATTAAGAACCGTGACACAAATCGAGTCCGAACTGTAGCATGAGGCCCACGTGGGTGCTTGTTACACTTTTAAAACCCTCAGCTTCTCCATAATTATAAAACTAGCCCAGCCTTGTACATAAGTTGAATCCCAAACTTTATTTGCTTCAAGAAGGAACTTAGGGTGTAAAACCCAAGTATTGATAAACTAGAAAGGCTTTGGGCCGCAGTTCCTATCATCTTCCATCAGCAAAATGGGGCTATGATCAGAAAAAAGTCTTGGTAACCCCCATACCTTGTATCTGTGCCATTCCAGCCACTCAGGGTTAACTAAGAATCTGTCAATTCTGCTCCAACTTTGAGAATTACCCCAAGTATATTGCCTGCCTAACATTGGGATATCCACTAGTTCAAGATTGCTAATGAAGGTACCAAATTCCTCCATGCCTCTATCCCTCCTTATATACCCTTTTCTTTCACAAATATTTTTGACTTCATTGAAATCTCCCCCTAAACACCAAAGATCAGAGAAGATAGTTTTCAAATTGGATAGGATGCCCCATAACCTCCTCCTATTCAAATCTTCATTAGGAGCATATATGTTACCAATTACACAGTTAATACAAGAATGCATGATACCTGCCAAAAGGATGAAATTTCTTGAGCAGCAACACTTCTGTAGTGAGAAAGTCATGGGATTCCAGATGCACTGAATTCCTCCTGCACTTCCCTCCGCATCCACTTCCATGTATTCCACCGAATCACTAGGCCACGGAGATCTTACCACACTATCATCAATGTTTGATCTTTTTGTTTCTTGCAGGAGAACCATATCCACATTTTTCAGCCTCAGAAATTCCTTTACTCTTCGCCTTTTGTCAACCCTTCCCAAACCTCTAACGTTCCAGGATAGAATCTTCATAGAAACATAAATACACACTAAAGCCCCCTACCAAGTGATGATTAAGCACCTGGCGCCATCCCTTTTGCTTTCCTTCTCTCCATATCTTCAATTTCCATCTGGATTACTCGGTCCATAACTTTTGCTTCATTCCCATTCATTTCCAGACCCAAAGTCTTTCCCAACTGTACTGTAGCTTCTGCTTCCTGTCTGATTCTATTTTGCTTTCGTAAGGCATTCGTGATAGATAAAGATGATGAAGATGCCATTGCAGCTGCTCGAACAAGGGCTCCTTGTTGGAACCCATTCCTGAATGGTATTCCTTTTTGTCCATTTTTTCTCCAAAATTTTCCAAACACCCTACTTTCATTAAGCTGGGCCTCTGCTTTACTATCCCAAATAGAAGCACCAGGTTAATGTATTTTTTCTTCTTCGTCACTTGGGCTGGATTCATCTTCGATGTTATCAGAAGCCTCACCTTCTTCTATTCGGTTAGCCTCCTTAACAGAATTGATCTTTGCCTTATTAGGCCCTAGACAATTCCCATCAAATTGGGCTTTATTCAATACAACTTCCAGAGATATATCAGGCCTATTAAAATCTTTTGAACTTAAACTTCTTATAAGCCCATGAGGCCCATTAGGTGTCTCCAGCATCCCACCTCCTCGTCTTTCACCCCTGTCAACCTCTTTTTCTAATGGTACCTGCAAACTGACATTGGGTGCTGGCTGGACAGCATCATGGTTGCGAGTTCCTATCTCTGCGCCTGTCTCGTTAACCATCGAAACAGAGTTTGAAGGACACGTGTGCTTATGTCCTGCTCCCACCACCACCTCCTTAGACTTCTTACTGTGTGCCATGTAGAGGCTTCTCTCCACGTCAGCCCCAATGTTACCCACGTCATCACCTTCACTCCTGCTTGCATGATGAATTGCAGAGCAATGGTCACCCCCATCCATGGATGTTGTTAACAAATCCCTTGCTTCAACTACACGAACAGGGTAGGATTTACCATCTTTTTCCAGAATAACCAATTTGTCAATATGTTCCAGATGGGATGTACATATTCTGATTTTCCCACACTTCAAAGACTTCATACTTAATACATTATCATCAAGCTTCACGACGACACCACACGCTTTGCCAATTTTCCTGAAGTTATTGGCATTCCATAGATTGGGAGGCATTCCAAAACAGCTTAACCAAACCAGTCTTTCATTGTCTAACTTCACACCTTTGTTCCACTCAAAGATTGATTCACACCACTCCGATAACCAACCTCCAAAACTGTTCAGTAATTGCTTCATTGCTTCTTTAGAGTTAAAAATGATAAACACATTGCGGCCTTCTCCTTCTCTAAGTTGTATGTCCTTCAGTCCTCTGTTATGACATTTAATCTTGAAACCATCAAAGTTGCAATGAGGTTTAAGTTTGATTACTGCGCTCAGTAATAACCAACCAATGGCATATTCCTCCGCTTGAATTCTGATGTGATTATCACTACCAGACCTTCCTCCTTTTAGAACATCCGCATAAGAATGTCTCCCTCCAATCCCAGCGCCAGACAATGTTGAGACTCCATCTGGTTTATATGCTCTTGGTCTTGGATTGATCAGATCCTTTTCTTTGCCGAAATCTACTTTTTTCACCTTTAAAGATTTATCGCCGCACCACACTCCATTGGCTTTCTGAACTGTAATCTCCGCTGCAACAGGACAGTCAAATCGTACGAATCCAAATCTGGTTTTCGTCACTTTTCTGCGTTTGTCTGGGATGTAGACATTCTTGACCACTCCAAAGTTGGAAAGCATGGTGTACAAACCTTTAGGATTCATCGAGTGTGGGATCTCATCAACAAAGATCGTGTGAAGTTGTGCTGCCGCCCCATTTCTACCTTGTCGTCGACGGAATACCGGATTCCACTCACCTTGTTGACGTTCCATCTTCTGGAGAGCTGCTTGTGTCATTTTAATCGCTATTTCCCTAACTATTTATGCTTTTGCTTTACAGCTTTTTTTTCCTGTGATGTTTGATGTTCATTTTTCCAGTATATATATAGAGAGAGGCTAAGAAGACGAAGCACAATTGAAGATTTGCCTTGTCCAAGAAGATGAGACAACAAGTCTTTTATGAGCTTCTTCTTGTTGGGTTTGTGCTTCTGAGTTGTATATTTATCTTCATTGCTCATGCCGAAACTCATTACTATGACTTCATGGTATGTACCCTCTATTGCGCTTGCACTCTCTTTCAAATTTGCTCACTAAACTCCGTCAACACTATTGTATATTCAGAATTTTTATTTATAAAAATTAAATTTTGGTTCAAATTCGTTCAGTTTACACAATACTAATTCACTTTTCACCACACAATCTCATTTTGGGTATAAATTTGAGAAAATTTTCTGAATTAATAGAATTATTGAAACTCCATTACGGAGGACTTCATCATGGTTTTAAGGTGGGGATTGTGTTTAGGAATGACATTTTAAATTGTATGAAAAAAATGTAATTGACTAATATATATATATATATATATATATAACTTGTTTTTATCTTAAATTCTCATTTTGTAATTTTACATTGATACTACTTTTGGCTACATGCCAAAAGGCTGTGTTTGGCACAATTTTTTTTGGTTATTATGCCCACAAAAAGATAAAATAGACTAAAAAATTAATAAGATAAAATGTCACATTCAAATCATAATCATTTCATTTTTTCTCTCAGAAAAGTCAAAAATGTTAAAAAGTTCATCTCAAATGAGACTTTTTAGTCCCATGCTAAAATAGTCAAAAAGCCAACCCACACCCAAACAAAGGCTTTGTGTTGGATTTTTTTTTTTTTTTTTTTTTTTTTTTTTTTTTGAGTGTAAAAATCAATTTTTCAAACAAGACCTAAATATAAATTGATATGTATCGAGTTTTTATCCGTCAATATCCATACATTCATATATACTGGTGAAAATCAAAATCGCAAGCATATCGGCTATTTTTAAGTTTATGATCTTTAATTCTTTTTTTTGTTGTTTATAATTTTATTGATATGTTTTTTTCAATTATCCAATATTACAGTTGAGGGAGAAGAATTTTACAAGGCTGTGCAACACAAAAAGTATGTTGGTAGTGAACGAAAGTTTTCTAGGACCAGAGATTCATGTTCGAAAAGGAGATACATTATTTGTGAACGTTCACAATCAAGGATATTATGGTGTTACTATTCACTGGTCTCTCTCTTTCTGCCTCAGTAATGAGAAAATGCTTCTAGTCATGATGAACAAATTTTTTATTACTGAAAACAAAATTACAGTTCCGATTTGTAGCTCGAAATTAGCGTGACTCGAATGGCCCGACATCAAAATAACATCGTTTTCATGTTTTTTTTTTTCCAGATTTTTCTGTAGATTTTTCTGATTAAGAAGAAGAAAAAAAAAATGCAGAGAAAACAGAGTATCTTTATCAACACATCATCAACAACATCTTCATCAGCATCATCATCATCAACAAAATTTTTTTTTTTTTGATGAACTAATCTTCAGATCCAGATCAAATCCAGATCTAAGTAAAAAAAAAATGTAGTAAAAACAGAGTATCTTCATCAACACATCATCAACAACATCTTCATCAACATCAACATCATCATCATCAACAACATTTCCCCCCCCCTCATCTTCAGATCCAGATTAACTAGAAAAAAAAGAAAAAGAAAAAAAGAAAGTAGAGTTTGAAAGAGGCGATACCCACCGGCGCCGCCACTGGTAGAGAGAGACGCCACCTTCTCTTCATCCTCTCTTCCTTCTCTTCCTCCTCTCTTCTCTCTTCTCTCTTCTCTTTGCTCTCTCGCCTCTTCTCTCCTCTGTATGTGAAAGCAACTGAAGCAAGAAAATTATCCACCAAAAAAACTGAAGCAAGAAAAAGAAAAAGAAAGAAAGAAAAAAAAAAGCTTCGAACCACTATCGAGCCACATTTCTCGAGCTACAAAGTATTATTGGCAAAATTATAAGTCTCATTTGTATTTATTAATGTGAATATATTACTATTTTTATCTCTAGTGTTAAGGAAATTAGGTAAGGAATCCGACAACCTATAAATTTTTCAACAAAATTATGCAAATAATCTCTGAAATATACCCACTAATTTCATTTTAATTCCTAATTTTTAATTTATTTCAATTAAATCTTTAAACTTCATAGACTAATCTAATATAGTCCATTTCATTAATTGTTATTTAGAAAACATATGAAAAATACTTAGATAAACCTCACATCAAGATATGAAGGTGTAGAGAACATTTTAATACATTTATTTATGTTAAATAATAAATACTACCAATTATATAGTCAAAAATGTTTTTTTTACTCTAAATCACGGTGTGAAAGGTTGATCTCGGACAATTGTTCAAATAATTATAGAGAGAATACTTGAGTGCCAAGATAAGTGAAGTTTTAAATTTGAATTTATAGAGAGACGTTAACTTGTATTATAATTTAACTGTTAATATATTAACCAACAAGGTAGTGAAAAAAAAATGATATATAAGGTTTTTATATGTTCTGTTTTGTAAATTGAAAATCAGTCTAGCTAAAAGGATTGTATTTAGTTTTATGACCAATTTTTGTATTTTTATATGTTATGATGGAGTTAGATTGCCAAGTGTAATATGTAATAACAATTAACAGGCATGAAGTAAAACAGCCCAGAAATCCATGGTCAGATGGACCAGAATACGTCACACAGTGCGCTATTCAACCAGGAACAAACTTTACATACAAAGTCATATTCTCTGACGAGGAAAGAACCCTTTGGTGGCATGCCCACAGCGACTGGACTCAGAGCAGTGTCCATGGTGCCATTATCATCATGCCTGCACAAGGCACCACTTACCCATTTCCCCAACCAGACGCAAAATAAGCCCTGTTTGGTAGAGCTGTGGGAAAGTACTTATATATTATACCTTAACAGCTTATAGCTTATAACTATGAACATAAGCTGATTTCTGACTTATAAATTAAGCTTCTCTTGCCCCACTCAAAGAATAAGCTGATTTCTGACTTACAAAAAGCTATAAGCTATAAGGTTAAGGTAAACTAAACACATCAAAATAGCTTAAATTAAGCTGAAAAAAAACTGTACCAAACAAGGCTATAGTACTCGGTACGCATTCATGTGCTCTTTCTTCATCAAACTCGTACTGGGTTTTTAAAATTTTCACACACCATACACATGCATGTGCGTAAATTATTCACTTGTGTTAGATTTTTAGTTGGGATTTTTGTTGAAGTATACGTCTCTCAACTGTTTGATAAAATGCCTCAGTGAACAACTGTTTCTTATTTCACTGACCTCCCCTTTGCTTTATGACAATTATAGAAACCTCCCCTCTGGTTTCTGAAATTACATTTACCTCCCTTGAGTGGCTTTAGTGTTGACCTTAGAGGTACATTTACCATTTTGTCTCTCGTCTGTCTATAGATATTTCTAAATATCGTGAGATGATACTTTTTCTTTTTTAACAATAATCAAGGCCCCAAATCTCACATAGAACTAACGAATTAATTCTCTAATCACTCCTCACTTTTGTTTTTCTTATTTTTTTTTTTCCCAATGATCATTAACATTTTTTTTTGAAGTTTTGAATCCACTAATAGAAATGCAGGTATAACGTTTCTTTTAATGTTTAAAAAATTCTGTTACTACATTTGTATTAATTATTAATTTTCTTCATACTATGGCCATATCGCTCTATTTTAAGGTAGTTTTTAAGCATTTCAAAAGGTTTTTTTTACATATTTCAATAAATTTTTCACACATTTTAGTGCGTATTTTGCACATCCACCAAAACTAATGACAGCCCTTTTGGGTAGTCATTAGCATTTTTCTATTGAGTAAACCTCTTTTGAGTTTTGAAGAAAATATAATAAAACACACAATTTTGACATAGACCTCCCTTTTAATAAGCCTAGATGGAATGGAACTAATGCAAATGGTGTGAAGAGACAAAGATAAGCATTGTACATACATGTTAGTGAAGAAGTGAAGAAAACATAATTTTTTTCAGCCATATGATTAATGAATTATTGATGAAAAGGGGTTAATTGTTATGTGAATTACAACCTTATGGAAATTCAGCGTAATTATGCCAACTTATGAAACTTATTGTATTTTCTCCAAACCTCAAGAGAGGTAAGAGTAAATTACTCTTTTCTATTTTATAAGGCTGAACAAAATGACTGCTAAACATATATGAATAATGATGCACAATCAAATGGAACCCTCGAACCAAGTGAGTTAAGCAATCTTTTGTGTTTTCCCATCAGCTCCATTATTGTGATCGATTTCTTTCTTCCGTTCCCTTAACTCAGTCAATCTTCCTTGTGCAATTCCTTTACTTACTTTGCTTTTGTACTTGCAGGAACTTGGTATACTTTTGATGTAAACAAACAGCTCCATTATGATCTCTTTGTGGGTGCAAACTTGCCACGGCCAAGTTCTTTTGTTATCAATGGCCAACCAGGAGGAATCTTTAATTGTTCTAGCGGTATTTTCTTTAGTGTTTCTGTGGGAGTTTCACTAGAATAAATACTGCATTGACAAAACTAGAAGAGTCTAATCACGATTAACCATTGATTCCGTTACAAAATAATGGTCTGTGCTGTGGAGTCTGATCTGAAAGACTGACCTATTGATAGTAAGCAATAGTAGTCTTGGAAGCAAGGTTTTAAAAAGCAGCCGCAACCGTTACGTAACGTGATTACTGCCACCTATTACGGCCGCTATAGCAGTGTGACGAAAATTCACATGTGTAACAGCCATTTCAGTGTTACGTAACGGCTATAGCGGTACCGTAATGGCCCATTAGACACCGTTTCAAAATGTGGCATTACGTAACGGTTACAGCGGTATGCACCACGCGTTACCTCCGTTTTTGTATTGTGATTGAGATTCACATGTGTGTCGGCTATAGCGGCTGCTGTAGCAGTCGTAACAGTGCTATAACGGCCTGTTACACACCATTACGTAATGGTTCCAAACTGTTTCTTTCGAAGAAAAAAAAACAAAGAAAAAAAAGCTAAAAATGGGGGAAGAGTATAAAGAGAGAAGAGGGAAGATGAAGAGGGAAAATGGAGGAGTAAGAGAGAGAAGAGGGAAGATTATGTTATTGATTTGTTGAACCTGTAAGACCTATGCTATTCTATTCGGCTGCTATCACTCAACCATTTTGTTTGTGTGTCTATCTATATATTGTTTTAAAATAATAATAATAAGTGTGGTCATTATCTATTTGGCTTGATTAAAATATATATATATATATATTTAGACTCTTATTTATTCTAATACTTTTGTCATTGTTTCTCTTATATATAATAGTTAGTGATTGCTTTTTTTATAAAATATACATGTCAATTTTTTTTGATTATTTTGTTTTATTTTTATTTGCAGGTTATTCAAAAAGAGAATGAATATTCAAGTGATCCAAAAAAAATTTCTTTATAGCTTATTTTTTAATTTTTATATGATTAAATTAGCATGTATAATTTATTTTTTAAAACTATTCAAGTTAAAATTTGCATATGCTTCCACAAGTATAATAATTAAAAAAATAATTTTATACATCTAAGTCTAATAAATTTTTTTTTTTACCACAAGTGTAATATAGATTTATGACATATAAAGTCATTAATTATTAAAATAAAATGTAAAAAGCTTAGTTTATAGTGATTTAAATATGAAATATATTGGATCATACGTAAAAATTTACAAAAATTGATTTATTTTAAAACCCAATAAATATGATTATGGGGAAAACAAAATCTGCATATCGATAAGTTTTTTTTAAATTGTGCGAAAAATAAAAAAATTTACGGTTCCAATTACTGCAACTGTTACGTTACGACTTTTACATCCTGTAATCGCAACCGCACCACTATTAACGTTACGGCGACTGCAACCGCTTTTTAGAACTTTGCTTGAGGGTGACCAACTCCAAATGGTATCTTCATTCAAAAAACAAAAACAAAAAAAAACAAAAAAAGGGGATGTGGTATTGAAGTTACCCATCCCCACATACTTTGACATTGTTGGATATTTCTTCACTAGAAAAATATTTGTGCCATAACTTTGTTGGGAATTCATGCGAAAAGCAATTCTAGAGTTAAAATGCCCACTGGTGCTCCTTTGTTTTAAAATGATAGGAAACCATTGTTTGGAAATTGGACATGCTTTCGGACACATTTATAGTTTTTTTTTTTTTTTTGTTAAACTTTTAGAAAGTTGATTTGGGGTTAAAATAAAATATAAGAAAATAAAGAGGGAAAAGTAGGAAAAATTAAAGACATCCACATATACATCGATGTCTCTCATATCTATGTATACTAAATTTATATTCATATATACATAGTAAATAAAAGTATATTAAAAAAATATATAACTAATTTTTTTTTTTTTTTTTTCCGTATTCCCACTGTGTCCATATCCTAGTTGTCACTCTTGTGAAACCCTTGCATATACAGTAGTCATGTGCTGAGATGATTATACATGATCTTACCATGAATTTGGTATCATGTGATGGAGACTCCTCAAAGTGGGAAGTGTTTTACTGTATTTTATGAGAAAACCCTACACTTTAGGAGAACTGTCGTATTTTGAATTGTCAAAATTTTTACACTGCTTAAATTTGAATTTATATTGGTATCTTTGTCTTTTCTTTTTTCTCGGCACTTCATTCTTTATCTTAGGCAACAGAATTTTGCCTTTGAAGTTGTAATCTGGCTTAAAGTATTCACAAAGTGTAATAATCGATCATTGCACTTTTAAAAATTCAATCCCTTTTAATAAAGGCCAAAAAGTATGTGGCAGATGCATAATAATATCATTTGCTGACGTTTATTTTTGTGCTGCAGAAACTCAGTATCGATCGTATGTCGATTATGGCAAGACCTATATTCTCCGTCTAATCAATGCAGCTGTGAGCTCGGAATTGTTCTTTGCAATTGCTGATCACAATGTCACAGTTGTAGGAATGGATGGGAACTATCTCAAACCTATATCTACATCATATTTGGTGATATCCCCTGGACAAACTGTGAATGTACTACTCACAGCAAATCAACCTCCTGGTTACTACTATATGGCAATTAGACAATATGTTACCAATGGTTATCCCGATGTTTATCCTCCTAATACAGCGATTGTAGAGTACAGAGGCAACTATACTCCCCCATCTTCCCCTGTCTTTCCCTCCGAGCTTCCTTCTTACATAAACATCACTCAAGCAAATGCGTATTTGGCCCGTCTAAGGAGCGTAGCCGGCAAAGAACACCCTGTATCAGTGCCAATAAACATAACTCACCCTATGTATATAGTTGTTTCCGTGGCAGGGATCCTTTGCAACAAGAGTCAATGCGAAATTGGAATGCAGATGGGTTCGGCCATGAACAACATGACCTTTCTAAACCCAAGTACTGATGTACTGCTCGCCTACTACCGGTATGCTCCATTGTTCTTTTGCCTGTTACTTTCTTTTTTTTCTCTCCCATATATACCTATATTTTACAGTTACATTACTACAACAAGCATGGGGCAATGAAAAGGAATCTTAAATTAATTCAACATAATTTGAAAATGCTAATTTTTACGTGAGGTAATATTTTTACTTTTCTCATTTGCGTGGCTTACTTGTGATTTGTGGCTGACCATCTTTTGGCTGCATGTGTAGTCTTCTTTTATTTTGACACAGCTTTTCTTTCTCTACAGCATTAAATATATATATATATATATATATATGTATATATTATTTGTTTATTTAAAGGGACAACTTGAGCTCATGGACAACACAAGCTCAACTTGGGTTTAGATCTTTTAGTCTAACGCTACCAATAGCAACTTCACAGTTCTTCTGTTCTGTCACCACTAATATCTATTTTTTTTTTATGCCTCTATGCAGAAACATATCTGGGGTTTGCAGTGCTGATTTTCCCGACTTCCCATTGAACTATTATAACTTTACGGGTGATAATTTGCCGAATAGCACTGCTATACCAACCATAGCAACCAAGGTGAAGATGTTGAACTACAATGAAACAGTGCAAGTAATGTTCCAAGATAGCAATGTCCTGCGCGGGGCAGAGAACCATCCAATGCACATGCATGGATACAGCTTTTATGTGGTTGGGTCAGGGCCTGGGAATTACGACAATGTGAGCGACCCGAAAACATTTAACTTGGTTGATCCACCACAAGTGAATACCTTTCGTGTTCCCAAAAATGGATGGGTTGCTATCAGGTTTCAAGCAAATAATCCAGGTACATTCTTGATTTAAAAGGTTGCATTTATTTTACGGATTTGGAAACCAACCACTCTATATCAAAGTCTGGCAGTACTTACATGAGTACAATTGGCCTTAAAGTCAGCCATTCCTTGTAAATTTGCTCTTGAAACCTTTAGAACAATAGAGTAATACTACATTAATACCTATTGCTTTAAAACTAAGTAACCGCCAAAATAGGTTTTAACTACAAAAGTGTTACCGCCCACCCCTGAAGTTTTAAGTAACCGCCAAAATAGGTTTTAACTACAAAAGTGTTGAGCACGAGGTCACTTATTTAACTAATTATAAGTTATTCTCAAAATAATTTGGGTGCCTAAGTGCTCATGTTTTCAAAGTAGCTCTGTTCCCATTTTATCTTTATTGCACAATGATCTGAATCTAAGATATTATTGACCTAATTGAGCAGTTTGTTGATGACCCTTAACTTTTGTCTCAAAACAATCACAACAGTTGGATAATGATCTAATGACTTGAGTGTTTCGGCACAAGGGAACAAAGGAATTTTGGAGACAACAGATCCTTTACCCTGCCAGTGCACCTCATAACCTTTTAATATTTTCCTATGAACCCAATGAATCTGTCCTTATTCTTATGAGCACGGATTGGATACTATATGCAAAAATACTATTATATTCTATCTCCTTCTATACCCTTTGCAATATATGAATTCTGAAGTCTGGACGATGTGGAAAACTTTTGTCTTACGACTTAAAAATAAAAGATCCATCATAAAGAAAGAAACGAAAAGCAATTTGGTTGGCCACTTCTAGTTGTTCTTGAGCTTGTTTGGGCTGTGAACAACAAGGATCAAGTATTGCCTGCCTAGTATCACATTCGAAATTTTAATTGAACTTTTGGTGTGTGTCGTATGCATCAAAAAAGTTTCAAATGTCAAGGACGAAATTGAACATGGATGATTTTGGCAGGTGTATGAATGTGGCATTGTCACGTGACTCGTCATCTTACCTGGGGTATGGTAACCGCTTTTATCGTGAGAGATGGTGGCACTCCTGAGACAAGTATGCTCGATCCCCCCCCTTCCATGCCGTCTTGTGCAAGTCCATTTCGTAATTATATCCATGAGTTCCAAAACTCGGAAAAAGAGCTCCCATTGCCAGATGAGTAATTGACTTTGGGTTGGTTCAGATTAGAAAAAAAAAACTTCAACTTGATTTTATTAGTTGCTGGATTTGATATAAACAAATCTTTGACGGATTTGTGAACTTGTATTGAATTTTAAAGCATTTGTACTTGGTGACATTGAAGTTGTTATGCACTAGAAAGTTGTTATACATCTGAATTTTAAAGCATTTGTACTTGGTGACATTGAAGTTGTTATGCACTAGAAAGTTGTTATACATCTATTTTTGTATTTCTTTGGAATCAATGAGGTGGTCATAAATTATTGTGTGTATGGTATGATATCGTATCTTTTCTTCAAGTCATTGGACATTTCACTAATGCTAACCAAAGGTGGCTTAAAAGCTTGTGCTCCCAAATGAGGTAATA
This sequence comes from Camellia sinensis, assembly GCF_055761805.1. Lineage (NCBI taxonomy): Eukaryota > Viridiplantae > Streptophyta > Magnoliopsida > Ericales > Theaceae > Camellia > Camellia sinensis. The sequence continues at coordinate 106,789,742 of NC_138966.1, forward strand.
TATGACCAGTAAAGAATGAGGTTGAATCTGACCTCATTGAAAGCAGCAATGATGTTACAATGATCATATTTTTATACTCCATGTCTCAAATTGTTAGTCATTTTTCACTATTTCAAACATCTTAAAAAATAATTTATATTTTTTAGTTTACTATTTTTTCAACAATTTTAAAGACTATTTACAAGAATTAATTGAGATCTTTTACAAAAATACATTATATATTGACCTAATTAAAGGTTATGAATACTGAAAATACACTAACAATTTGGAACTGAAGAAATACCATACTTGGTTTGTCTTTGTAAGTTGATATCATTGCAGTAAAAACAATAGACATAGAGTAAGGTGTGATAGGTGACGATTCACATTGACGCAACAGAATAAATCACACAAGGTTAAATATCGTTCTAGCAGACGAACAAAATCATTGAATCTACAAGGAAGAAAAAAAAAATTCAAGAACTGAATTATATTGCATCAAAGATGATTTGCCCTAAGGCATACATGCGTATTTATAATAAACTGAACCCTAATTAAATAAGAAAATAAGGAATTACGATAATTCCTTACTAGCCACGAAAATAAATGGAAAATTACAAAGAACAGAAAATATGAGTTAAGCCCAAATTTGCGTACTAGGAAACAATAGAAACGGGTAATATAGACGGCGCTAAAAACAAACTTTCCAAAATAAAGTTATTCCCAAAATGAAACTTTCCTAATTCGGCAAAATCACTAATTTAAAGGCCTAAACAAAGGAATTTGGCTAAAATCCACCGTTCGTCATCGCCAAGAATGACAATGACTTCGATTTAATATGCCGTTTCCAATTAGACTATCAAATTTGAGACAATTCCGAGCTCGTTCCAAAAGTGCCGCTATTGCTCTGAATTTGGTTTCTTTCTTGCCTTTTAGCGGTCTAATTGTTCAAAGAAATTTTCGGCTACTTGTTTTACATCACACATGATATATCAATTATGTTATATAAATATGATTATTGTAATAGTATTGTATGATGTACACAAACATAAGAGTAAAAGTGTGATATCTTTTGATAAGTGGTTGTAAGTTACAACTTGTCTCACACATTCGACTGTATTTCCACTTGTATTGATAACAATGCTGCATCACTGATTGGTGCTGGCCTCTGTGTATGAATAGTAGTTAGTTATAAAGGGGGTGAGAGTTGTTTTATCTGTTTTTACTCATCATTAGGAAGAATCTAACAATCTCATTTTTTGGAGAATATAATGTTGTTTAAATTTTGAAATTAAATAAATAGATTTATGAAGAAATCAAATTATATATATACTAAGAACACATGCTAATAATTACAACCAAATTTCAACAGAAATACACAAAACAATAAAAGGGTAAAGAGACGAAACCAAAGCCTGCACGGAAGCAGTTTCCTTAAAACAGATTTCGCCGCCTCACTGGTCGAGTGCTTGAGGAATCCCGGCGTCTGTCTCCCAGGATACGACGGTCAAAACCAGCTACGGCAGAAGCACTCTCTGTCTAGCTTAGCAAACAAAACAGTGGCAGTACTCTCTCACTATAGGAACTTTCAGGCAAACTGACTTGTGAAATGGAAGTAAAAATTTCTGTGTTTGAGACTTAACAGGAGGGTCTCAATTTATACATGTATAGGGGAGAGAGGAAGAGCCTCCAGCCTTTATGGCTGTTCATAATGCACCATTAACCTCTGCAATAAAGGCAGGAGTTACAAACCCCATTAATGCAGGAGTTACAAACTTCATTACCTTTTTTCCATGAAGCTAACTTCATGAGGTAATTTCTCATTCAAATCTCAATGGTTTTTGGCCATTCTATCTGTGGTGTAAAGATCTCAATGCAAAGTATCTAGACCCACTTGGACCCAACACAATAGATGGTTGGGACCCACTTTAATATTTAATTAAAGTCACCAAAAAACTATTTTTTCCAACAATCCCCCACATGAATAAAAATTGACCGAATGACTCAACAAACGAACACCGTTCAACAATAATGACTCTGAGAAAGAGTACAACGGACTAACCCCGACATCAGAGAAGGTAGCTTTTGGCTTTGAACCTCTCCCAGTGAAAACCTATCGAGTTTACTGGCTGATCAGTGAATATGACATCTTGAACTGCTCTGCCGTTTATGTAAACTGAGACAATAGATCTCACACGGGAATTACGCCTACCACCATTCTGTTCCCACTGGTGTGCCCTATGTGGCCCTGGACACTAGCCTGGTTCAGTGAGTGGTTTCAAAGAATCTTGGCCTGCCCAATTCTTCTAGAAGCGGCCCCACTTCACACTCACATAGGTGACTTTACTTGAGTATCCTGCTATACTCAGCTCAATAGCTTAACACACTAGAGTCATTAAAAGCTCAGCTTAACCTCTGCACTTGCAAGTATCACTGATAGAAGGAATGGCTGGAGGTTTAACCTCCTCAGTGACATACCACCATTACACGCAATTAGGTTGTCCCATTGAACCTAGATCTTGGGATCTCCAGTCAACTAGGTTGGGTTTTCATTCCGGTAACTTCCAAAGGCCTCAACCCCATTCCTTTTGACGACGTTTCGACTAACACTCGATTTAACCCTTTGGTTAGTAGATCTGCAATGTTGTCCTTAGACTTTACATAGTCTATAGAGACAACTCCATTTGAGAGTAGTTGTCGTATGGAATTATGTCTACGACGGATATGTCTAGACTTTCCATTATACATATTACTCTGTACCCTACCAATTGCAGATTGACTATCACAATGAATACAAATAGCAAGCACAGGTTTGGACCAACTTGGAATATCTTCAAGGAAATGGCAAAGCCATTCAGCTTCTTCCATTGCTTTATCCAAAGCAATAAACTCTGATTCCATCGTTGATCTAGATATACACGTTTGTTTGGAAGATTTCCAAGACACCGCTGCTCCACCAAGAGTGAACACATATCCACTAGTGGACTTTGAGTCCTTTATATCTGATATCCAATTTGCGTCACTATAGCCTTCAAGAACCGCTGGATATTGAGTATAATGCAGCCGATAATCTCGAGTGTAGCGTAAATACCTTAACACCCGCACAATACTCTTCCAATGAGAAGCATCGGGATTACTTGTGTATCTACTAAGCCTGCTAACCGAGTAGGCTATATCCGGCCTAGTACAACTCATCAGATACATTAAACTTCCAATTACCCGAGAATATTCTAACTGTGAGATACTTTCATTATTATTCTTGGTAAAATGTAGACTTAAGTCTACAGGTGTCGATGACACACTCGTATCTGATCCACTAAACTTCTCAAGTATCTTATCAACATAATGAGACTGAGATAGTACAATTCCGTCAGAGATTCTGGTAATCTTAATTCCCAGAATAACATCTGCAATGCCCATATCCTTCATGTCAAACTTAGAGTTTAACAACTTCTTGGTAGTTTTGATCATTTCACCGTTACTACCTATAATGAGCATATCATCAACATATAGACACAAAATGACATAACCTCTGTCAGTGTCTTTGACATAAACACACTTGTCACATTCGTTGATTCTAAACCCATTTGACAACATTGCGTTGTTAAACTTCTCATGCCATTGTTTAGGCGCTTGCTTCAAACCATACAAAGATTTGACAAGTTTACAAACTTTCCTGCTTTGCCCTGGAGCTGAAAATCCTTCAGGTTGCTTCATGTAGATTTCTTCATTCAAATCTCCATTTAAGAAAGCTGTCTTTACATCCATCTGGTGAATTTCTAGATTGCGCAAAGCAGCAATCGCAATCACCATCCGAATGGATGTTATCCTAGTAACAGGTGAGTACGTATCAAAGTAATCCAGGCCTTCTTGTTGCCTGTACCCTTTGATAACGAGCCTCGCCTTATACTTGTCAATTAACCCATCGGCCTTCATCTTTCTTTTAAAAATCCATTTGCAGCCTAAAGGCTTATAACCTGGAGGTAAATCTACCAACTCCCAGGTGTGGTTCTGTAAGATGGAGTCAATCTCACTTTTGATCGCTTCTTTCCATAATGGACTCTCAGGAGAAGTCACAGCTTCATGGAAAGTTTGAGGTTCGTTCTCAACCATATAAGTTAAGAAGTCTAGACCAAAAGATTTGGATATCCTAACCCTTTTACTCCTTCTGGGCTCATCTAAAACCTCAATTTGATCATCACCTGAATCATCAATATGATCATCCTCACTAGCAAGCTCATCAAATTTCTCCAAAGACCTTGGAACCCTTTCATGGGTTCTGCAAGGAAAAATGTCTTCAAAGAAACATGCATTCCTTGACTCCATAATGGTATTCCTGTGTATGTTTGGAATTTCAGACTTATGTACAAGAAACCGATATGCACTACTATTATGTGCATAACTAATGAATATACAATCCACGGATTTCGGGCCTATCCTAACCCGTTTGGGTGTAGGAATTGCCACTTTTGCAAGACACCCCCACATTCGTAAGAATTTATACGAAGGCTTAACGCCTTTCCATAACTCATATGGTGTCTTGTCCACCTTCTTCCGGGGTACTTTATTCAGAATGTAATTTGCAGAGAGAATTGCTTCCCCCCACATGTTTTGTGGCAATCCAGAACTTATCAACATTGCATTCATCATTTCCTTTAGCGTCCTATTCTTCCGTTCAGCAACCCCATTTGATTGAGGAGAATAAGGCGCCGTGGTTTGGTGGATAATCCCAGATTGAGCACAAATCTCAATAAACGGTGATTCATACTCACCACCACGATCACTTCTTAAAGCCTTAATCTTGCGGCCTAATTGATTCTCAACTTCATTCTTATAAAGAATAAACTTGTCAATAGCCTCATCTTTGCTTTTAAGCAAATAGACATAACAATACTTAGTGCAATCATCAACCAAAGTGATGAAGTATTTATTGCCACCACGTGATTGTATAAACTTTAAGTCACACACATCACTATGCACTAAATCCAACGGTTCTGAACTTCTTTCAATAGAATGAAACGAAGATCTTGTCAACTTCGCTTCAACACAAGTTTCATACTTGTGTTTCGGATTAATCTTAAAAGATGGTATGTAATCTAACTTGATTAATCTACGTAAAGATTCAAAGTTCACATGTCCTAGTCTACCATGCCACAAATTGGAAGACTCAAGCATGTAAACAGAAGAAGATGCATCTTTATTCATCTTTGGGATAATAGTCATTACATTGAGTTTAAACATACCCCCCAACATATAACCCTTACCCACATACATTCCGCTTTTGGTAAGAACGACCTTGTTGGACTCAAAAACCATGCGAAAACCATGTTTACTAAGAAGAGACCCTGAGACAAGATTTTTACGAATGTCCGGAACATACAGGACTTCGTTCAAGGTCAGCTCCTTTCCTGACGTCAACTTCAGGACCACCTTTCCTTTCCCCTCAACAAACGAGGTAGTAGAGTTTCCCATAAACAACTTCTCACCGTTTATAACCGGTTCGAAAGTTGTAACAGCTTTTTCTCGGAGCAGATGTGGCGTGTAGCCCCAGTATCAATCCACCATTCTCTTGGGTTTGAACCTACCAGATTCACCTCAGAGACAACGGCAGACAAGTGCATATCATCCTCCTCATGGGAGTGCTCTTGTAAATCTGCCATATGAGCACGAGGTTTAGTCCTGTATGACTCCTTCTGCTTGTGGCAGTCACTAGCCCGATGCCCATTGCTACCACAGTTATAGCACTTCCCAAAGAACCGATTACTTGGTTCCGGTGGCTTGTAAGCCGGCTTCTTTGCAACACCACCTCTAGGCCCCAACTTAGAGGGCTTCTTTCTTATTCCAGAAGATTTGCCATGTTCAATGACATTGGCTTTTACTGAGGAGGTACTCCCTCCTTTCTTTCTATTATCCTCCTCAATCCGGAGTCGGACCACTAGCTCTTCAACTGACATTTCCTTGCGCTTGTGCTTCAAGTAGTTCTTGAAATCCTTCCAACCATTGGGAAGTTTCTCAATGATCACAGCAACTTGGAATGACTCGTTCAAAGGCATTCCTTCAGCATGAATTTCATGCAAGATCACTTGAAACTCCTGGACTTGGCTTATCACAGTTTGAGAGTCTATCATTTTAAAATCAAGGAACCGACCAACCACAAATTTCTTTGCCCCGGCATCCTCAGTCTTATACTTTTTGTCCAGAGATTCCCATAACTCTTTTGCTGAGCTCTTGGAACAAAACACACTATAGAGTGAGTCTGCCAAGCTGTTGAACACATAGTTCCGGCAAAGATAGTCTGTCTGCTTCCATGTGTCAAGCGCCATGACTTTCTGCCTATCAGGCTCATTCTCTGCCACGGCTGGAGGATCCTCGCTTAGAACCTTTGCTAGGTTTAGCGTGGTCAAGTAGAATAGCATCTTTTGCTGCCATCTCTTGAAGTTCACCCCAGCAAATTTCTCTGGGCACTCATGATGACTGAGCGGTCCTCCCGGAACAGCCGGAGTAACGCCATGGTTGACCACAAAGGTCACAACAGTAGGGGTTGGCAACCCAGTTGCCCCGGGGTTCAGATCCCCACCAACATTAGCAGTAGCAGCAGCATCAGTGATAGTTGCCAAATAAAACCTCCTTTTTAGCCAAGGCTAAACACTTTGGTTTCTATTCCAGAAAACCAAACCAAAATCCAAACTTACAAGCAATTTAAACTTGCAAACAATTTAAAATTGCTACAACCAAATACATGTATATAAAATGCGTCTAATAAGCAAATAAAACTTGCTACTACAAATTGGTAAACAAACCAACTAAATCTCAAGTAAAAAATTTCTTCAAACATAAAGAAAAATAACCAATCCAATTGAGGATTATAAGTAGTCCATACAATTCCTTTCTTCGCTTAGGTATGCCTACAAAGAGAGTTAGTAGAAAACGACAACATAATATAAAGTAATTGTACATACAATCAAATATTATTTAACCTTCTAGCAAATCATAGAATAGCAAAATAACTAAGGAATTAAGATACTATACAAGTTACAAAACCTTATAACTTCTACATTAAATTAAAAAATTAATTGCCATAAATTATATAAGAATTTAATTCACAATAACCATGTAAATAAATATAGGCAAGTTACACAAATTTTATAACTCCAAAGAACTACATTTAATTCAAACTTTAATTCATCCAATTAAATCACACACTATTCATGGAAATAACTTATGTGTATAACTCTAGAAAACTAGAAGCAATTTCACATGCAAATTAGATAGTAAAGCTAGAAGCATGCAAAATCAAAATATACATATGCAACATTAGGCAAATAGGATGAAACCAAATAAATAGCATGCGGTTTATGTAAATAATTTGAATTGTTTATATGTAATAAACTAATAACCAAGCACTTCAAGTATATAACCATTCAACCATTAACATGCAAAATTCTAAAGATTAAATCATGTAATCTAGTCTAGAAAATAATAAGCATGTAACAAATTAAAACCTAGAATAGAATAGAATTAGCATGTCAAAATTGCAACATCAATAAATTATATTTTATAACCTTAAAATTCATGCAAATCATAGAAGGGGAATGATGAACCATACTCATAAAATAAGATCAGAGTAATACAATTAAGTATACAAATTATGATAGAGCATTCTAATTAAACTAAACAATTAGAGAATCACATTGCATAATTTACAATCATTGAAATAGGGAGCAATTCCGCAACAGTTCCTAGTAACATTATACAAATGTCTATATAAATCTATTCGATCAATTTCATAGGAAAAACATATATGAGAAATTTGTTTTAAGCTTGTTGTTCAAATTTTGAAATTAAATAAATAGATTTATGAAGAAATCAAATTATATATATACTAAGAACACATGCTAATAATTACAACTAAATTTCAACAGAAATACACAAAACAACAAAAGGGTAAAGAGACGAAACCGAAGCCTGCACGGAAGCAGTTTCCTTAAAACAGATTTCGCCGCCTCACTGGTCGAGTGCTTGAGGAATCCCGGCGTCTGTCTCCCAGGATACGACGGTCAAAACCAGCTACGGCAGAAGCACTCTCTGTCTAGCTTAGTGAACAAAACAGTGGCAGTACTCTCTCACTATAGGAACTTTCAAGCAAACTGACTTGTGAAATGGAAGTAAAAATTTCTGTGTTTGAGACTTGACAGGAGGGTCTCAATTTATACATGTATAGGGGAGAGAGGAAGAGCCTCCAGCCTTTATGGCTGTTCATAATGCACCATTAACCTCTGCAATAAAGGCAGGAGTTACAAACCCCATTAATGCAGGAGTTACAAACTTCATTACATTTTTTCCATGAAGCTAACTTCATGAGGTAATTTCTCATTCAAATCTCAATGGTTTTTGGCCATTCTATCTGTGGTGTAAAGATCTCAATGCAAAGTATCTAGACCCACTTGGACCCAACACAATAGATGGTTGGGACCCACTTTAATATTTAATTAAAGTCACCAAAAAACCATTTTTTCCAACATATAAATACTAAAATAATTTTTTTAATAACTTAAATTTTTTATCAGCTAATAATTAATAGTTTGTCATGAAAAATGTTAAACATAAATAAATAAATAAACTGATACATAATAATATGCGGTAATGAAATTTTTGCAATTATAAATCATAATGAGTTTTATAACTTTCAGGTTATCAAAAGAAAATTAAATAAATAAATATAAATGACATTTGAATCATCACTTACTTGACGATTTAAATATTTGTATACATTTGAATTATAACAACATCATTTCTTGCATAAATTCAGGACTTTATGACATAGCCAGAAAATTACAATAAAAACATTTTGTTCTTTTATTTATTTTAATAAAAAAACTCAACATTTCTTGACATGACATGCCATAATTAAGGGTGTACATGTATAATTAGATATATGAAAATAAGGTGTGTACACCTCATTTGGTGTGCTATGATGAAGATTTAAGACATCAAACCTTTAATTGTTCATTTTTAAAAATTTAATAAGTTGAATCTAAATGAAGGGGGAAAAAAATAAATAAATCAATTTATTTTTTAAAAAATAATAATAATAATAATAGGACAACTGCAAAGAATAATTTGATCAAGAAAAAAAATAGGTGTCATAGCTTCAAATAGACGTTGACACCCATTTCTATGTTTACATTATATAATAATAATAATAATAATAATGATAATAATAAGACTATATACACAAAACTAATTACAGAACCAATCATATAAAACAATCTTAATCATACATGTAAGATGGTGGAATCCATCATAAAATATATAATTTCACTCAGATTGTTTCACCCATATTTTATGTGTTAATTCTGTGATCGGTTCTATATCCATAGGCATATTGATATTATAATAATATTGCATAGATTATCAACATATGGATCATGCATGAATGTGATATTGTTAATTAACTCGACAGTCAAATGGACCTGTACTTATGAACTTATGGTAAGGGTTTGACATTCGGACCATATTTGATTCACTCCATTGACCATATGGTACTACCAAATGTTGCATGCAATTTGAATATATTTATACATTTATTTACATAGAAGAATTTTATAATGCATACCCCTTATTATATACGCATTTAATTATGCCACACACCTTTTTAAGTGTTTCCTTAGATTAATAATAAAGAAAATGTTATAAATTCTAAATTTTTTACTAAATAAATAATTAAATGTCTCACATAGATGTAAGGTCTACAAAATTGCGAACTCACATTCATATCAGACATTTAGTTATTTATTTAATAAAAAATTTAACATTCCTAACATTATCTAATAATAAAGTTGTTGATTACATGCGCGGGTCCCATTAATGTGGGTCCCATTAATGTTTTCATACGATTGATTTCTATGATTTGCAAAAACTGTGCAATTCTTCAGTTGTATGAATTACTTGACTTGCCAACTACCTCATTTATCAATAGGACTTGCGCTTGTTTTATAATGGGTTAAATGATTGAAAATATTTTTTTTTAAATTAGGATAAATTATAAATATACCTTTTAAAGTTTGATTAAAATACAAATTACTCTATGTAATTTTAAAAATTACATTCCACTCCTGAGATTTCTAATTTCATAACAAATCGCTCATTTTATTAATAAATTATCAAGTCAATTAATAGTTTTTAATGATGTTAGAAATATGTTTCGATTAATAATTTAGGTAATTTTATTATTGTATAGGAAAGCAATTATGAATTTCATTTTTTTAGTTAATTCTGTTAATAAAAAAATATTAACAAAGAGGTATTTGTAATTTTACAAACCACAAGGGCGCAATCTGTATTTTAAGCAAACTTCAAGAGATGTATTTGTAATTTATCCAAAAAATTATAAAAAAATTAATTTCTTCTTTTATTTTTTTTTTCATTTCTTTTTATAAAAAATAAAAAATAATTAAAATAGCCAATTCTCTCAAAACAATCCTTATTTTAAGATGAATAGTAAATCTTTTAGTTCAATCTTAATTAATATATGTAATTTGTAGATGATTTGCAAGTGATTATGAGTATTCAAAATCTATTTTGCAAAAGTGGGTTCAATATGATCCAACTTTAAAATATTCATCATCAACAAAGAAAAATACAGAAGAAAAAAAAAAAAAGAGAAATAAAATACATAAAAAAGTAGTTGCAGTGGGAAATTATACTTTTTTTTTGAACGACGAAAGTTGTATAACTAGATCAAGGCTAAAAGCCTAACACAAATATGCCAAGCCAGCCAAAACAGCTTACAAAAATACTCCTGTCTATTAGACTTGTTCTGAATATCGTGGCACAAATCGCAGGTCCAATGTTGGATTGAAACAATGAGCCCAGAGCTGAGATTGATGTTTAAATTGCTCCTAAACCACACAGCCCTCGTCCAATCACAGCCGCACAACAAATGCTCCATTGTTTCTGTAAATCAAAACACAAAACATGCAGCGGAATAAAGTGTTTAGATCATACCTCGTTTGATGATAGAACCTCGTGGATAAATCACGTGCTTCCATACTCAATCAATCAATCCCAGCAGTGGGGTGATATTACAATGGTGAATATCACCCACACAAACCACAGTGCAAAATGACTTTGATCGTTATTTTTGGGAGAGAGTCAGTATCATGGGTAGAAACAAAACATACGTTGTTTCTCTCTTGGTTACCCATAACCATATATCAGATATATATTATATTTATCTCATTTATCCATTGGTTAAATGAGATAATATCTGATATCTATATCATCTATCCATATCATGATATGATAGATATATATCCTGAGTGGCTCATCCAAATAGGTTTGAATTTAAATTCAAAACCCATTTGGATGAGGTTCAAAAGGTTCTAAGGGTCATGCCACATGGGCGCCCAATTTCTAACATCTCCCACTCGGACATGAGTTGGCATGACACTGCCACGTCTCAATCTCAATCTCCCCAAAAATAAACAATCTCATACTAGCCACTGCACCGTGCGACTGCTGAGAACACCCGCATGTGGGAGCTCTATACTAGAAACTCAAAATGAGCCAGCATAGAGACATCAACCCAAAAAGAATAGAAATAGTGTCTCATATACCCCAGACCCATCTAATTACACCGGTCCAAAAAACATCTCTAATCCCTCAAAAAGAGCATGTTTGACCCTCTCAATTCTTGCAATATATTCACACTCAATTCGCCTCTCATACAGAGCGATGTGAGTTGCCGGCAGTGAATATACAACAGTGGTGTAATACTAGATGATCTTCCCTTTGCACTCATGCCATTTAGTTTAGGATTGACCGCTTTCCCAGTGATGTCCCTTAAGGCCGAATCATGCATGACCGCAGGCAACATACCAAAGTAGCAGAACATCAACCCCTTACCTTATGACATAGTCAAAAGTCACAAAAGGGTACATAAATGAAAGTCATATCAATAATGACATGTAAGACTCACACGGTGAGGAAGCAGGGATCCATTCTCTCACCTCATTACTCGGTCGCCAAGCACATATAGTATGAATACATGCTACGGTGGAGTAACTCTTCCATAAAGAGTGACGTCATACTCGATACACCGTACAGATATTAGTCTAGTCGCTTTCTAGCGCTTAACCCGAATTCTCTATTTGCTCGCCTTCTAGGCGCCAAATGAGATCTCGCATCTGGCTAATCATAACAGGCACAACATGGAAAGTGGGTACTAACATCCATGTTTGGTCCTTAACACGACCTCATCTTGGTTATAACCAAGGCGACATACATAGTGGATGATTTAAGCCTCTCTTGGCTCCGAATAAAAATAAACCACCAGTCTCATCCTTGCTCGCTCCCAAGCGTCAAGGGCGATTGCTCGTGTGAGTGAGCCAATCTTGCCTGCTGACATCATCATTTGCTAATCATTATGACACAAACCGTAATAGTGTCAACATCCCATCATCTCAAAATAAGTGATCGATTTTAAAAAAAATTGACCACAGCTTGCGCAATTATAGATTCCAAACATAAGCCTTATCAGCACCTCTTGCGATAAGTATATACAACGGAATCCACCATGTGCGCCTCACATGAAATGATTTAAGATCACTACCTCTTGCGCAATAACCTCTCTAAAGATATTTTTGGTGACCAATTTGCGTTCATTCTTAATGCGCCCAACTAGCGCAGATGCGCCCAACTAGCGCATTGAATTTTACAAGGAGCAAATTAATATGCTTCTAATAAAGCATTTTATCCACAGTCTAATGAGCAAGGTCAATGTCTGAACAACTCAGTTAACCATTTATCAAAGATAACACTTATCATGCCGAATACGCCCACATAGCGTACTTTAGGCTCCCACAACAAAGAAAAAATCAAGGAATATAGGTCATCTGTTTCTCCCAAAGACAATCTGAGGATTCACTCAATAGCTAAGGCTCTGGCTTTTACCGATAGGTAAGTCAATGGGTTTGCAATTTTGCATCTAGAATCGTTCTAGGATATTCCTTATGTAAGTCATCGAAGACAAACCGAGAATTTTCCTAAAACAATCCCTAAGGATCGTACATCCGAGCATATGAATTACATCACCCATGTCCATCATATCTAAAATGGAGGACTGCCCACCCTAGGTGGCGACAACCTTATAAATTCCTGGCTCATAATGACTAAGTAAGGAAAAACTTCTTTTGGACCATTGATCATGCCTCAGTGGTCTTCATCGATCATCGTTGCCCTATCATGGCTTGACGAAATCTAAGAACCACTGTTTGGATAACTGCTTTAGGCTGTAAAAGATTTATTGGAACTAGCAACCTTTTTGCGCTCCTAACTTTTCACCATAAAAGCAGAAGGTAAATCCCTACGGATCTACTTATCCAATTCTCTAATGAGAAATCGGGTCACAATGTCCACAAATCAATGTTCCGAACTTATGTCAATTATAGCCTAAGTCAAAATAACCTCACTCCCCAGGAGGAAGTCTTCTCATGGTCTACACTTTCCTCAATGGTGCGACCATTCGGTATCTAGCGCGCCTTATGCCTCAAAAATGACTATCCAAATTACGCATAACTTTATAACAGTTTTGCGTCATAATGGAAAGTCAACCAAATTATAAAAAATGGTTAATCCTCAAAGACTTTGTCTTAAACTGCGCAACATTGATCCACTTTCTAAAAACAGGAGACTAGAGCCTTTGGCATTATCCTAGGCTCTTTATCATCTTGCGGAGCAATCATGAATGTTTCCCTCTCAATCACCCAGTGATGACGTGGAAAATTTTCACATTTGCTACCACGCAACTAAGAATGTAGAGTATTCTGCTCTAATGGAGTAATCCATTAGTAGACACATCGCTCCCACTGTCCCTAGGATATTGGAAATTTCTTTCCATTCTCAACTAGGCTACATAGAGCGCTATGCTTGGAATTCTCCATCTTATAGAGTTCCGAAAACTCTATTCACGTCACCTTTACTAATAAAACTTTATGTGACTTAGTTACACTACCACAAAGCTGCTTACCTATATGCACATGACCCGGAGGGTTTGCATGACCGCATACAATAATGCGCCACACGACCCTTTGTGTTTACAAGACAGCATACAATAATGCGCTATAGAACCCTAGGTCTTAACTTCGCAATCTTATGAGAAGTAGAATAAAGATAAGCTGCTTAATGGTTACAGATCACCCATAGATGGCTCTCTGCTAACCCATTACTCAAAATGGAGTGTAAAAACTGATATGGAGGGCACTTAGTTAGGGATATAGGCAACAAACTAGTGCAATTCCCAATTGGGAAACATTTTGCGCCATTATCTACCTAACATTAACAATATTTAATTCCTTATCTCTACTACACCAGTGTGTTGTTGAGTACTAGGAATAATCAATGTTCTAAGCATCCATCTCTCTTCACAGAGTTTTTCTGAAAAAATAACTCAAATAGATACTCGCCACCTTGGTCAAAACTAAAAGCACAAAAAACTCTTATCTAATTGATCTCGACCTCATATGTGCAATGTCAAAAATCATCTCAAAACTTTTGACTTATGGGAGATCAAATAGTCTTGACTCAGATGCGTATCGTAATCTATAAATGTGTCGAGATTGAGGCTTAGCTATTGTACCCTCACACATATCTAGTCACAAAATATCATAGTGGACTAAATGCGCCAAAACAAATGACCTTCTGCGGCTTTCCTACTTACTTGTGCTCACCCATTGCGAACAAAGTTACACATTCACATGAGAGCAGGATGTCATAAGCGAGTGGGCCCGAGAAGGCCTACTCAAACCATCGTGTCATCATCTCATTAATGTGATTAAGTATAATAAGCCACTGGTTCATGACCAATGTCATAAACTAATTCCAATCATCTTAATGTGTGAGTTCTCGAAGACAAGTTTTAAAGGTTTAGGCCCAACTAGGTAATGACTCACGACTAAGTCATATTCACTAGATCATAAAAAGGATGTCATGGAGATATCAACTGCGCCTAAGTCGCAAATTTAACTAGTAAGTGCTAATCCCCTGCACCTTCAAGTCAATTTTATTCTCCATACACTTTAATACATCTAGTTGAAAGATGACGATACTCCTGTTGCCATCTCTATTTCTCCCTTCATAGTTACTTGCAATTAATTCTACTATCCACAAGAAGGAGAGAATAAGCTATCAACTATGATAGCTCCTGAAGTAACTTAAGCGCGAATTAGGCTAAAGAGTCTAATTCAACACAATGCTCTTACAAGCGATGCGTTAAATTCTTAGAGTCATAACAACCTTGTCAGCCTTAACCTTTTCATTACTATGCTGCAACGTTTGCGCTTAGTGGTAAATGTTATTCAAAACGTTAGCCTAGTAAAGGAATCACACAAAGAAGCACCTCATCCATGTTTCACACTCAAGTGTGGAAACAGTAAGTGTCCACACTTAGACAAGTTGGCAATGCTAATAGATTTTGCAGCCACTAAGCGCTAATCTTTTCACTCAGTGTTAATAGATTTTGCAGCTTCTAAGCGCTAATCTTTTAACTTCACGTGATATTTCAACGCACACTATTATAGTGCATGAAATTTCGCTCAATCCACTCCCAATAATTGGGTAGAGAGCAAAACACTGCTCGTACTGGCTACTCGTCTTACACTTAATGACTAATTTATTTAAGCTCGCATTTCTTGGATGACGTGACTCTTGAATGTTACTTCATCCAATGATGTAACATTATTTACAAGTCAAATTACAAAGTCAATCCGCGCAGCTCATTAGTCAAGATCATATACAGATCTATTGAGGGCTTACTAATTTCATAACTCCAAAACTCGCCAACCAAAACTATGTAGCGTGCCGCTAACTATAGCGCACACATTAGTTTTTATTGTGCCAAACAAGGCAACAAAAACACGGCGACTTTGAGTCATGTTTCCTTACTTTAGCTCAATTAAGGTTTGACCTAAAGTCTCCAAGACGTTTTCTCATCTAAAGAATGGGATTAGTTTGTTCACATTTGAACATCTCTACTAAGTCTAGGTCAACCAAATTAACTTCCATAAGCTAAATCAATTTAGAGAGAAATTCGCATTGGGATTAATTTGATTAGCATAATATAATGTTGCCGCAAAAATCTAAATTAAATAGTGACAATATTACACAAGTCGCAAGATCGAAAATCTGCTATGCTCGTAATCATCTCTTGTGCCACAAGTGACAATTATCCAAAATTTAGTTTAATTTATGCGCAAAATATTGGTTTTCGGGAGTTAATCTACAAAGATTTCTCTCAACCGAATAACCTCCCACTGACTATGGCATATACAAAGCATGATAAATTCCATACAATAGCATTTTAATGTAAATCTACAAATAACTCATGCTATATTTATTTAATAATGGAATTCTAATAAATAAATAAATAATCATGCTCTTCTAATTACAACATATTACAAACCCAAAAAAATATGCTGTATTCAATATTTAAATTATGCCATAACAGAAAGTACATCATCCTGAAATTTTCTGGAATTTTCTAGTATTTTCTGGAATTTTAAATAACTAATTAAACACACATAAAAATAGAAATAAAAAAGTCAGAAACTAGTAAACAGAAACAATATTCAGATTATGCCATAATTAAAATGTACAATGTTCTGAAATATTCTGAAATTTTTCTGAAATATTCTGGAATTTTAAATGACTAATAAATACACATAAAATTAGAAATAAAAAATCCAAAAACTGATAAAATGAGACAATATTACCAGTAGATATTAAAACATTTCAGAAGTCCACAATAAAAATTTCAACCCCAGAAAATTATTTATGCAATACCAGTATCATTTTAAAGCATAAAAAATGAATTATTAACACAGAAAAAATATTTTTTATTTTCGTAAAATTTTCAAAATTTTATAGAATGTAGAAAAATTAATTCTGAGTCTAAGGGTACCAACCATGCTTAAAACAAAGCTCTAACGAATAAATTATGGCCAATTAACGCAATTCAGAATTAAAAAACAAACAAACAGAGCCTTAGAGCCAAGCCAGGCGGGAAAAACGGCTCGGCTCGGCTCGCGGCTCAGCGCAACTCGGCTCAAGGAGCGGCTCGTCGCGCGGCTCAGCCGCGGCTCGGCACTCGGCTCCAGCCATCGGCTCGGCGCTCGGCTCCAGCACGCGGCGCGCGTGCGGGCGCGGACGGCGCGCGTGCGTGGACAGCGCCGCCGACGCGCGCGTGATGGCGCGTGACAGCGCGTGGGCGCGCGTGGCTGCGGCGTGGTGGCGCGTGAATGCCACGCGCCGCCTTCCAGGGTACTGACTGGTCCGATTTTTGTACTTTCGGACTCCTTTTTCCAAAATAAAATCATTTATGCTCTTAAAAATGACATTAATGATCATAAAAATGAAATATTTTGGATCTCACTATCTTTTATAAATATACACATGATAAAAGAAAGCACGAAAATATCCATCATTGGCTCTGATACCAATGTAAATCAAAACACAAAACATGCAGCGGAATAAAGTGTTTAGATCATACCTCGTTTGATGATAGAACCTCGTGGATAAATCACGTGCTTCCATACTCAATCAATCAATCCCAGCAGTGGGGTGATATTACAATGGTGAATATCACCCACACAAACCACAGTGCAAAATGACTTTGATCGTTATTTTTGGGAGAGAGTCAGTATCATGGGTAGAAACAAAACATACGTTGTTTCTCTCTTGGTTACCCATAACCATATATCAGATATATATTATATTTATCTCATTTATCCATTGGTTAAATGAGATAATATCTGATATCTATATCATCTATCCATATCATGATATGATAGATATATATCCTGAGTGGCTCATCCAAATAGGTTTGAATTTAAATTCAAAACCCATTTGGATGAGGTTCAAAAGGTTCTAAGGGTCATGCCACATGGGCGCCCAATTTCTAACAGTTTCAGATTCCAAATGGCATATGGGACATACCTCATCCTTTGCACAATGACGTCGGAATATGTTAGCTTTGGAGGCCAGCAGATTATTGCATACCAGCCACCAAAAATGTCAAAGTTTAGAAGGAATCGGTAAAGTCTATAAGAATTTCCAAAACAAATCTGGTATTTGAAACAAAGAGATGGCCTGTCCTCACTTAGACTCTGTTGATATGTAATTTCCGTACGGTACCTGGACTTAACTGAATAGATACCTTTCGGATCATGATGCCAAATCAAACGATCAACTTGTTCTTCAATCGCAATGGGGATGATACAGATTTGACTAACCTCCTCCGGTGAGACCACCTGTTACAGCACATCTTTCTGCCAACATTTGGAATTGGGGTTGATAGCATCGCTAACAGTAACTAAAGGGCATCCCGTGGGTTTTGGAGATTTCACGCGGAAGTCTTAAGATGCTCTGACCCATTTGTCGTCCCAGAACTTGATGGATTTCCCACTGTAGACCTGCCATCTAACCCCCCGGTTTAGTACCTTATGACCTTCAAAAATACTAGTCCAAGCCCACGACGCTCGAGGACCTTTTTTGGCATTCCAAAAATCTGAATTAGGATAGTACCTGCCTTTAAAAAATTTTGCACAAAAGGAATTGGGATATTTGCACAACCGCCAACCTTAACGGGCCAACAAGGCTTTATTGAAAGATTGAAAATCTCGGAATCCCATTCCTCCTTGGAGCTTGGGCATGGTCATCTTCTCCCACGCGGCCCAATGAATGCCTTTGCTCTTGGGGTCACTTTTCCACCAGAAGTTGCTCAATAGCGAATTTAATTCAGCACATAACTGTTTTGGAAAAAGGAAGCAAACCATTGCGTAGGAGGGAACAGCTTGGGCAGCCGATTTGAGAAGAATTTCCTGTCCCGCTGATGATAATAATTTAAGCTTCTAGCTTTGAAGCTTGTCACGCACCTTCTCTATAATGAAATTGTTGGTCTCACGTTTGGATCTTTCCTAACAAGCCGGTAAACCCAAATATCTTGAATCTAGTTTAACAGGGGCAATGCGCATGACATCACAGACTTCTCTTTGAAGCTCTGCACTAGTGTTAGCTGAGAACTGGATTCCTGACTTTTCAAAGTTAATTTGTTGGCTCGAATCGCAACCGTAAACATCTAAAATTCTGAGAATTTCTTGACATTGAACCGCATCCACTTTGAGAAACAAGAGAACATCGTCGGCAAAGAAAAGATGTGATAGCATTGGGTAACCTCTACTAATTTTAATGCCAGAGAATCTTTTTTCTTCCAAGCTTTGTTGGAGAAGTTTGGATAAAACCTCTGCCACAAGGAGAAATAGGTAAGGAGAAAAAAGGTCCCCATGCCGGATGCCTCTAGAAAGTGTAAAGGTTGTTCGCTCAACCCCATTCACAATCATGGAAAAAGTAACCGTGGATACACATTGCATCACCCAATTAATCCACATTTCATGAAAGCCCATCTTGTGCAAAACCACTTCCAGAAAATCTCATTGGGCCCTATCATAGGCTTTGCTGAAATCAAGCCTGGCAGTCATGTTCGACTGTGTGCCCCTTTTGTGCAATTTAAGATAATGAAAAGCTTCATGGGCCACCAAAATGTTGTCTTCGATCATGCATCTAGGAACAAACGCCTACTGGGTTGGAGAAACAATCATCCCCAAAACTTTCTTCAAGTGAATCACCAGAACTTTGGTAATGATTTTGAGTGTAAAGTTGCATAAACTGATTGGTCGGAAATGCAAAAACATCTCAGGTGCCGTAACCTTTGGGATTAAAAGCAAGTTAGTTTGGTTTAACTCGTTCAACAGCAACCCAGTGTCAAAAAAATTCCGAACTGCTGTACACACATCCTTCCCAATCACACCCCAATACTAATGGTAAAAGAAACCAGGGTACCCATCTGGTCCAGGTGCTTTAACAGAACCCAATTGAAACACTACAGATTTAATGTCATCGTCCGTCACTGCCTTGGTTGACTACAAATTCATTTCGGTAGTGATAACACGGTCCACCACACTTCAAGCTTCCTCCATGTCACGATTTGCCGTAGAAGAAAACAAGTTGGTAAAATGGTCATACAAATGGATGTTAATTTGCTCATCTGAGTCTAGCCATACCCCATGGGCATCCTTGAGGCAAACTAATTGGTTTCTTTGTCTGCACTAGTTGAGCGTTGCATGAAAAAATGTTGTGTCCTTATCCCTGTAAGATAGCCAATTAACCTGAGACCATTGATAGATAAACATCTCCTCTCTTAACAGGTACTCCTGCAGTTGGGACTGGATAGAAATTTGGTCCTGACAATTTTGAGGTGTGGGGGCAAGTCTGGAGATAAGCCAGTTGAATTTTACACTTTGCAATCTACTTCTTGTTATTGCCAAATTCGTGCCGGCTCTAAGATAATAATTCCTTGTGACATGACTCCAAACGATGGACCTATCGGAACATAGGGGAATCAGAATTTGGTGATGCCCAAGCACGCTTGATGACTTCCCCACAATCTGGATTGGACGCCCACATTAATTCCAATTTAAACACTCAAGGAACTCTTTTTGGTGGGACACAACATTTAACAACAAGCGGACAATGATCGAAGCCAATGATGCTCTCATGGAACACTTGTGCATAAGGAAAACGATCCCTCTATGCCACTGAGGCAAAAGCTTTGTCTAACCTCTCACGAATATTGGCATCCCCAATTTGGTTATTTGTCCAGTTGTAAGCAGTACCTTTGAAACCCAAATCCATTAGTGCACATTTCGAGAGTATAAATTGAAACATGTCAATTTGAGATCTACTACACTCCATACCACCTAGTTTTTCCCATATAGAGCCAACTTGGTTGAAATCGCCCATACACAATCATGGATAACTATTGCTTTTGGCTTGATTAATCAAGAGGTTCTAAAACTCCTTACGTTGCGACCTATTTGGGGAGCATAGACAAAAGAGATCACTTACGCCCTATTTGGAATGCCATTACCAACAATGCACCGCATGAGATGTTTGGACTTAAAACGAACATCCAGATTAATATCATCTACCCACCAGAGAGCAAGTCTACCAGATACCCCATCAGGATTAACATAACAACTGTTCAGAAATTGAAGCCTTCGACGAATCTTCTCCAGTTTGGAGGTTTTATTCTTTGTTTCCATCAAGAATACCACAGAGGAGCGATGGGTTGTGAACAACCCTTTGAGGATCTGGGCTATCAGAGGTCGCCCTATCCCCTGACAGTTCTAGCTGAGCATCAACATAGAGTTCGTGGCTATTGAGGGTCAGCCACCAGAACCCTTGCCGTAGCATTCTGAGTTTCAGTCAAAAAGCTGCTGGGGACTTGAGAACACCAAGTTTCCCCGTCTTCTTGGCTCTAAGAAATAGGAACCTGCACTAGAGCTCCATCAGTAATCTCCCTCTCCAAATTGGCCCCAAGACTAGCATCCAACTCTTGTTGCAGGCCTCGTCCAAATTTTCTAAGCTTGGAGTATTTCCGTCCCCTATCAGTCCGAGACCTTTTCCCCTTTTTGTCTGAAACCACTACGAGAAGCTCACGTTCATCACATATGGTAGTCGTTTTGATCCTTTTGGGTGGTCCTTTTTCTCATAGCTCATCATGGGCCTTTCTTTTAATGGATAAGTCTTGGAAAAAGGTGGCCATGCTCTTGTCAAGAGCTTGATCCATAAAAGAAAGGCTAGTGGGGCTAGAGCTTGGGCTAATTTCCTCAATCCCTATCTCAAGGATTCGACTAGTACCACTTCCACAACTATGTGAATGTCTCACAATGAGGTTTGACATAGGCGGGCCCATAGGGGCTTTTGGCCCACCACTTAGAGCCTAATGCATAACTCAAACACTACAGCCCAACATTGTTGGAACCCAATGTTGCACCAAGGACCAATGATACTTAAACACTTGCCAACAGAAGAACCAGTCACGTAGGTAGACAAAGATCCTGCAGATTTATTGCACCACGCATCAGCCATTAATGAGCTCCTCTGCAGCATTTAATGTGATAACCCCTTCACGTCGAGGCAAAACGGCTTCACCATGAACAAGGCAAGTTAAAACGTAGGCTTTCGGCCAATATGACAGGTCAGAGTGGACAAGGAAATGATGAGCAATGGATATAAGCAGGCTTCTAAGACAAAAAGAAGGTTAAGTTCTTGATCACCATCATATCTCTACATTCCATCACTCTCTCCTGTAACTTGCTCGTCGGAGGGTTCGCTGGGGGACTCTCGTTCCCTATTGAACTCTTGTGCAGATTTCTCTGTGGGCCCAGCAATCGGACAACGGTTTAGGAGGCGTGAATCAACCCGACCCGTTCCATCAAGAGCTAAAAGCATCATCAGTTGGCATCGTCTATGGGAAGCTTCTACTCCGTGTGACAATCGTGCATTGTTGCCGGAGACCTACTCCTGATAATTCCTCCTTGCCACTCACCGGGGTGGATGATCACAATAAGATCCATGGCTTCTCAACACAACGTTGCCGACCCCCAAGCCGACCCTCCTAACCCAAACAACCCCCCGAGTATTTCACAGAACTCACCAACAGCATCAACCACCTAGTCGAACAAAACCAAGCCCTGATCAACGTTTTGCTTCAACGAGACCTCCCTGTGCCTCCTCCACTACCACAAGATATCCCACATAACCGAGAACGAACTCTGAGCCATCTCTCCCAACAGGCCCACCCCTCAAACTTGGAGGGTTTGCGACCTCTACCCCAATATATGAATCCACCACTTCGGGGTCTACGTCCGCCGGTCCAAGCAGTTGCTCTTGAGGGAGAGGCCAATAGTATCCAACCTTCATTGCATTTTGGAGATGACAACATCCTTGTCTGGGATGCGAAGCTCTGAGCCATGAAACTCCAGCTTTAAGGAGTCATGCAGAACATACAGAATAAACCCTCCACAATAGCCAACTCACCGTTTGTCGCCTCCATCAGAGACAAACCCTTACCTCCAAAGTTCAAAATGCCCTCAATCGACTCTTTCGACGGTACAACGGACCCGGTCAACCACTTGGAGACTTACAGGACCTTAATGATCCTCCATGCTTTTCCTGATAATATTATGTGTCGGGCTTTTCTCGTAACGCGCAAGGACTCGGCTCGACTCTAGTTCAGTCAACTGCCGATGGACTCCGTCTCTACTTTCCAACACCTAAGTGATTCTTTTCTTAGCCATTTCATTGGTGCCTAGCGCCAACGGCACCCGATCACTCAGCTCCTCACCATCCGTCAGACGGAGAGGGAATCGTTGCGTAGCTTTGTCACTCGTTTCAACACCGAGGCCTTGCAGGTGGCAGAAAATGACGGCAAGGTCATTCTCACAGCTTTCATGGCTGGTCTACGATCATCTGGCTTCCTTTCCTCTCTCTCTCCAAAAACCCTCCAACCTCCATGGCAACCCTCCTCTCTAAAGCCCAAAAATATATGAACGCCAAAAATTCTCTAGCTGCCCGACACGATTCCACAACCAAAAACCCAACCCTCAGAGAAAAAAGAAAGGAATCTGAAACCATAACCACCTAGTACACACAGCAAACACCTCAGTATACCAACCGACCTGCTCGAGCCGACCGGTCGGCACTTACCCGACTGCCTGGCCGGTTCGAATGGTACACTCCCCTCAATTCCCCCATCGAACAAGTCTTTAACCAGATCCAACGAGATTATCCCCTGAAATGGCCACAACCATCGAGGTCTCCTTCCAACCGGCAAGACCAGTCCAAATACTGCCGTTTCCATCAAGACCACGACCACAATACCGAGGAGTGTGTTAACCTTAAAGACCAGGTCATGAGCTTGATACGCCAAAGGCGTCTTAGTCGGTTCACAGCAGCCCGTCCCAAACAACGGCCAAGGACCGAACATACCAGAGGCAAGCACCGACACACCCCTTCCCGACAACCCGCACAACCTAACCAAGGCAATGATCGACCCCCACCATAACCCCAAGCACAAGGCAACCCTGCCCCTCCGGTTGGAGAGATCAGAGTCATTGCCAACGGGCTCACATGTAGAGGACCATCCCATTCGGCCCAACGAGCAGAACTTAGAAAAATCAGGCAGGGCTCTGATACAGAAGTCGTAACATTAGACCGCCCTTTCACCTAAACAGTAGATGAAACCCATCACCTTTACGGAGGCCGATTGCACAGGCATCCGCTACCCTCATGACGACCCCCTCGTCATCTTTGCTCTCTTGTCTAATTACAAAGTTAGATGAGCGCTTATCGACAATGGCAGCTTTTCAGATATCATCTTCCTGAATGCCTATCGCTAACTCAAGGTCGGAGAAGAAAGATTGTCCCCTCTCCAAACCCTGTTGGTCGGCTTCACGGGGGATCGGGTGACCTCCATAGGTTCTATCGATCTTCCTATTACCATCGGAGAGTATCCATGGCAGACCACCAAGTTACTCACTTTCGTTGTCATCGACTGTCCTTCCGCTTATAACATCATCTTCGGCCACACAGCCCTTAACGCTTTTCAAGCTGTTATGTCCACATATCATCTGGCCATGAAGTTTCCTACCAACCTCGGGATTGGCATTGTGAGGGGAGAGCAGATTGTGGCTAGAGAATGCTACGTCGCTTCACTCAAAGAGGTCAAGCTGAAGGAGGCTATGATCATCGAAGGACTTGACGTCTAAGACGAAGATGAATTAGTCAGAGGGGAACCAATGAAAGAACTTGTTAAAGTCCTCATCGACCACACCAACCCAACAAAAACAGCCAAGATCGGCAGCCAACTATCCTCCCAAGCCAAGGCCAACCTCACAGCCCTCCTAACTGAGCACAATGATGTATTTGCCTAGACCCATTCTGACATGCCGAGTATCAATCCCTCTTCATCATGCATCGTCTCAGTATCGAGCCCCACTTCCGACCTTTCTGCCAGAAGCAGTGTGTCTTTCACCCAGAACGCAACGCCCTTATCGCCTTTAAGGTAGACAAACTATTGAAGGCACGATTTGTCAAGAACATGGGCCATCCCAGATGGCTGTCAAATGTGGTCCTAGTCCGTAAAAACAACAGAAAATGGCGACTCTACGTCGACTACTCCGACCTTAACCAAGCTTGCTCCAAAGATAGTTATCCTCTCCACCGTATAGATCTGCTTGTCGACGTCACTACCGGCCATCAGATGCTCAGTTTCATGGACGCCTTCTCCGGCTACAATCAAATTCTGGTGCACCCGGGTGACCAGGAATACATCTCCTTTATCACTAACCGGGGAACTTACCACTATCGTGTTATGCCATTCGGGTTGAAAAATGCCAGGGCAACTTACCAACGGTTAGTCAATGCCGTATTTCATCACCAGCTAGGTCGGAACATGGAAGTGTATGCCGATGACATGCTTGTCAAGAGCAAACTCTCTTCTGATCATCTGACAAACCTATGGGAGACTTTTGACACCCTACGCATGTATCAAATGAAGCTGAATTTGGAGAAATGCGCCTTCGGCGTAGGATCTGGGAAATTTTTAGGTTGTATGGTTAGTCAGCGAGGTATCAAGGCCAACCCTGAAAAAATCAAGGCCCTGATAGAAGTGCAGTCTCCCAGAACTGTCAAAGAGGTTTAACGGCTTACCGACAGAGTTGTCGCCCTCAACCGTTTTATTTCCCCTGCAACAAACAAGTGTCTCTCCTTTTTCAAAGTCCTTCGATAGGCCTTTGAGTGGACCACCGAATCCGAAGAGGCCTTTCAACAATTGAAGCAGTGCATAGCCAACCCCCCTTACTCTCCCAGGCGCTCTTAGGTGAGACCCTCTTTCTCTACTTAGCCGGGTCGAACACTGTAGTCGGTGCGGCCCTCATCCGGGAGGACGGCTCAGTACAGCGTCCGGTTTATTACATTAGCCGAGGTCTCAAGGGGGCAGAACAAAACTACCCTCTACTGGAAAAAAATGGCCCTCGCCTTAGTCATAGCCTCAAGACGACGTTATTTCCAAGCTCACTCCAGAGTAGTCCTCACTGACCAACCTTTGAAGAAGGTAATGCAACAACCAGAGTTATCCGGTAGACTTATGCATTGGTTTGTCAAGCTCAGCCAATTTGATATCTCTTACCGACCTCGAATAGCGATCAAAGATAGGCTATCGCCAATTTTATCTTAAAATTCACCAATCCCACCCCATCCACGCTCCTTCCGCCTAGGCAATTCAATACTGAGGCAGAAGATCCCCACTCCTGGACCCTCAATGTCGATGGATCATCCCGCAAAGAAGGTAGTGGGGCTGGTCTCATCCTCACCGCCCTTGAGGGCTGTTATTTCAAGTGTGCTCTCCGCTTCTTGTTCAACGCCAGCAATAATAAGGCTGAATATGAGGCCTTGATAGCAGGTCTGCGCCTAGCCAGAGACATTGGTATAAGCCATATCCAAATGTTCAGTGATTTCCAACTGATCGTCGGACAGATTACAGGGGAATTCGACGCAAAGGAAGACACAATGCGAGCCTACAGGGATATTGCACTCCTCCTCATTCACCTTTCCAACACCTTTCACATCAAACACATCCCTCAGTCAGAAAACTCCAAGGCAGATGAAATGGCCCAATTAGCCTCAGCTGACTAGTCAGACCTCAGCCATGGCGTCCGTCTTGAATACCTGGCCCACCCCACTACTTCGCCAACCCAGCAGGAGGTCAACTTCCTCTAAAATGAACCTATCCCATGGGCAACCGACATCCTTCTGTTCTTGACAAGTGGGGAGTTGCCAGACAACAAACAGCAGGCTGCCAAAGTCAGAGCCCGGTTATCCAATTACATTCTCGTCAGCGGCCTACTGTACAAACGTGGGTTTTCACGCACATACCTCAGGTGCCTCAGTCCCGCTGAAGCGATTTATGTGACGAGGGAAGTCCACAAGGGTGTATATGGCAATCATTCGGGTGCCAAGTCGCTGGTACATAAAATCCTTCACACCGGCTACTTCTGGCCTACTCTCAACCAAGATGCCACGGAATTTGTGCTGTAGTGTGATAAATACCAGCGCTTTGCCAACATCCCCTATGCTCCACCTACAGAACTGATTACACTCAGCAATCCCTATCCATTCGCCAAGTTGGGCATCGACCTAGTTGGTCCATTGCCCACCGGTAGGGGCCAAACCAAGTTTGTTGTGGTCGCCATTGATTACTTCACTAAATGGGTGGATGTAGAACCCCTTTCCACAATCGCTGAACGGAACACAGTCAGATTTATCCGGCAGTCGATCGTATGCCGATTTGGGATCCCTCAAGCCATCGTCTCAGACAACGGCAAGCAATTCGACAATGCCAAGTTCAGGAAATTTTGTGCAGAGCTCCACATTCAGCCATGTTTCTTTTCCCCATGTCATCCCTAAGCCAATGGGCAAGTTGAGGTCACCAACCGCTCTCTCTTCAAGATCATCAAAACCAAGTTAGAAGCCGCTAAGGGACTCTGGGCTGAGTAATTACCAAACGTACTCTGGGCCTATCGCACTACCAAACGTACTCTGGGCCTCTCTTAACATGCAGCGCTGAGGCGGTCATCCCAGTGGAAATAGGCCTGCCGACCCTAAGGGTTTTGCACCTGGATCCAGAACTAACCGAAGACTTGCGTCGAGCTGACTTAGACTTGATTGACGAGCTCCGAGAGACCACTGCTGTCAGATAGGCCTCATATCAACAAAAAATGAAAACACACTACAACCGCAAAGTTCGACCTAGGGAGTTCGCAGTTGGGGACCTAGTCTTGCGCGAGGCAACTCTTGCCACCAAAAATCCCGCCGAGGGCAAGCCAGTAGCCAAATAGAAAGGGCCTTACGTCATTAAAGCCAGACCTCGCCTAGGTACTTACCGACTCCAAGACGTAGAAGGTGGAGACCTCCCCCATCCGTAGAATGCCGAGCACTTGAAGCGTTATTTCTAGTAAAACAGTGTCTTCTACTTTTGTACTGATCAATTGTTGTATGTTCTTTTTGACGATCTACACGCTTGTTCATTTTGGTCCTTTATATACGTGGTGTAAACTTGTGATCAATAGGCTACGCCTTAAATGCAAATGACCTTATATTCCCATTATCTGCGTTGTGTTTCAATAACTACTTGTTAACTCAAGCCTCAGCCAGACTGAGTTAATTGAAGCCTCAGCCAGACTGAACACGAAGAGCTCAGCCAGACTGAGTTAATTGAAGCCTCAGCTAGACTGAGCACGAAGAGCTCAGCCAGACTGGGTTAACTCAAGCCTTAGCCAGACTGAGCACGAACAGCTCGGCCAGACCAAGTCGATTAAAGCTTCAACATGGTAGAGCCTTCCCAGTCTTAGTCAGAACTCGAATGAAGAATTCGGTTGGTCCATTTTCATTATTTAATATTACGGCATGGTTGCCATACTTAGTTAAAATCCAAGTTCATAATTTAACATTTTTTACATCACGCTTTTCTCACAAGTTAGCTTGGTTGCCCATTTTTAAACTTTCTACATCACAATTTACTAGCAAGTTTCACAATTCACGCACAAGTCTTACTTTCACACCCATTATTCATTGAATTCTGCTCAGCCATTTTCATTATTTCAAATTTACAACTCAAAAGAAATAACGACAACAATAATACAAAAGAAAACTCGTTGTTTTATTCACAAACTTATGCTTTCATACAATTCGCTACAGAAGTTACATAAAAAAAAAAAACAAACAAGCAAACAAAATAACCAAAGTAAAATTTTTACACTAACACAGATCACTCTTCCTCACTGGAGGCAAGATCTTCCTCTTTAATGCCCTTGTCTAAGGGGGTCTAGGTGATATCGTCTTCACCTACCTTCACGAGGCTAAAGTCTACGTCTAGGAATAGCTTCTACACCTTATGCTTGAAGGTCATCCAGTCGCTGTCCCAGAACTCGCTCATTTCATGCTTGTAGAAGTCAGACTGCTGGAAGCTCTGGATCACTTCCTTTTCACTCCTACCTCCAGCGGCCGCTCGCGACGGCCCAACCCCCCCATTCTCCTCCTTTCCCAAGCTGCTGGCGACAGCAGCATCTATGGCCATTTGGAAGTCGGTTGATCCCATGAATTGTTCTACGGCCGCCATACACAGGTCGGGGTACGCCGCCCTCTCAGATGCCAATTTCTCCCTTTCCTCCGCCAGGGCCTTCTCTAATGTCGCGATCTGACCATCGGCCTCTTTCTTGTCCTTGACCGCCTGGTCCCGCAGATCTTCGTTGCTAGTCATGGCCTCCTTCCATCTCTATTTGGCCAAGCTTGCTGGACCTCCTCTAGTTTCCTCTTCTCACCCACCAACTCGAACTCTAGCGATATCGCCTTGTGGCGCTTCATTTCCAGCTTTGATTTGGTTGCGAGGAGCTCGGCAATAGCTCGCTCCACTGAGTAATTCTGCAGCAGTGCCAATACCTCCATGTTTTTTGCCCTTTGCGTATACTCCAACCCTTTGGCACATGCACTCCGAGCGGCCTTCTTCTACCCCGCTGCCTCAACCTTTAGGTTCTGTACCTACAATTTTGCCTCTTCCAACTGGGTCCTCAGCAGCCCTATTTCCACCTTAGTGCGCGCGGCCTTATTCATCAAGGCAGTTGCTAGGGTCGCTGCTTCCATCTGGGTGGAGTAGAACCCTCTCAGGAGGTCGGCCTCCGTTAACTATGCCATCAACAGCACGACCGCATCCTCCACCACCCCAACAAGGCAGTCGGCTACGACCCTAGCTTCCCCCCTTCTGCCGAGCGACCTGCCAGGATGCGCGTGGTATAATACGGTCGCCAATGCGGCACTCTTCTCTGGGTTGCTGATCCCAGTCTTCTCTTCGCTGGGACATGAGGTTACTTTTGGTACAGGTACCACCATTGGCACCATAGGGGCACTTAGGCCCAAGGGCTCTTTTAGTACTTGGGCCCTTGAACCCTTGTCTTCTTTCGCCACTTGGGTGGTCTCCTTCGCCTCTTCTGGAGCTGCCTCCACCCTTCCCTCCTTCATCTTCCCCACCATAGAGGCATCCTCCCCCCAACCTTCATCTCTTTCAAGACAGGGACGTCTTTTCCCCCCTCACCAACCGCCCTCTTCTTCCTTGACTTCTTCAACACTGCCTCCACCTCCTGTTTACCCCTCTCCTTCAGCGGGTCTACTGGGGGCGGCAGTGGGGCAAAGCCAGTTAAGTCTCTGTCGCCCAGCAGTTTGGGACGTGGTCAGACTCGCTCCCTCATCACCAGTTTAGGGGCTGGCCCTAATTGTGTCTCCTTATACTTGTCCGCTCTGGTGAACAATCTCCTGTCCTCTGCCTCCTCCGCCTTCCTCCGCGCCTCCAATTCCTCCCTCGCCGGATCCTCCTCCGTCAGCTGTGGCCCCAGTCTCAGGGCAAACAAGGTTGAAGGAAGGATCAGTACATCCCACTTCACCCCCTTCTCCTCCCTCCACTCCTTCACCTTGTTTTTGGCTGCCATATCTAACTTTGGCTCCACCGATTTTGTAGGGACTTTTCATGTTGTGCAAACTTTCCTCCCATCATTTGCTAATACAAAAAACCATCTCAGTCTCCACCCTTTCACTAAAGACGGCAAGCCTGCCACTAGACCCCGGTCCGCCACTGCCTGCGAGATCACCCACGTCTCCTGTTGACCCGAGGCCTTGTAGTAGGAGAAGAATTCCTCCACCGTCATTTTTGTCTTTTGGTAGCCTGCAGCCAGGCTCTCGCACAGGCCATTAGTATTTTCCAAGCGTTCAGCATCAACTGCTGTGGCGCCACCTCTAACTTGTTAAGAACGTCCACCACTACTTAGGGGAGTGGTAGCCTCTGCCCCCCCTCCCCTCCCCCCACGCAGCGCCTCCTCATATAGCGTAAACCCCGTCGATCGTGCATCCAACGCCCTCTCCTTCGATGTGGGCATCATCAGCTCTATCTCCCCGAGGATTTGGTACTTCCTTTGTACCTCCTCCAACTCCTCCGCATAAATGTGGACTTATCGGCCTTGGTATGCCAGTGGTCCGGCTCCACTTGGCTAATTGGCTTAGCAACTACGATCATCGTCATCGAACGACCCCGCGCCGCTTGACCAGCTCCCCTCTCCTCCCTTCGCTCCACTCGATATTGTTCCACCAATTCCACCGTGTCGTCGTCTCCCAACGATTCAAGCCTTGCGGCTGGCACTTCATCTCGAGTCATCCCTCCTACATGTCTACGTATTGTTTCGGACGTTGGCACAATGAAATTCGCAAAGTGTTGTAGAGATGTGTCACACGAGACAAATGAGTTCACTTCAAGGATGTGTTGGTTTTTTGCAATAAGGTAGGTAAAGGGAATAACTCCAAATGCCCATGGTTTGCCTATATTCCAAGGGTTCAAGATTAAATTTCGCCAGTTTAAAATTTTTTGAAAATTTCCGCCCCCGCCTCTTCAACACCCTATATTAGCCTATCCTTTCATTTCCTATTAACGCATCACTTCCCTTATTACGGGATTGTGCCACGTGTACGACCACAACCCACTACTTTTTTCCCCTTCTTTGTCTATTCCACTTCATATTATCACGTGCCACACCGTGCCTCGAGCCCTGTGCGCCGCCATTTCCCTTTTCACTCGGTCACCCTTCACGGTTGGCCCTCATCACAGACGGTCTTCCCACTCGGCCACCCTTCACGATCGGCCTTCCTCGCAATCGGTCTTCCCACTCGGTCACCTTTCATGGTTAGCCCACCTCTCACTCGACCCTTTCACTCGACCACCCTTTACGATCGACCCTTCTCGCAGTCAGTCTTTCTACCCGGTCACCCTCCGCGGTCGGCCTACCTCTCAGTCGACCCTTTCACTCGGCCACCCTTCACGGTCGGCCCTCATCGCAGTCGGTCTTTCCATCCGTCACCCTTCGCGGTCGGCCCTCAGTCGACCCTTTCACTCGGCCACCCTTCACGCTCGACCCTCCTCGCAGTCGGTCTTCCCACTCGATCACCATTCACGGTCGGCCATCTTCGTAATCGGCCCACCTCTCAGTCGACCTTTATTCCAGTTGGCCTTCGCCGTCAGCCCACCTCACTGTTGCTTTTCTCTCCATCGATCCCTCGCAACCCCTATATTCTTTCTTATTCCATTCGTTAGACTGAAGCTACACTTGGAAATGGGGGACTACTGACATAGGTGGGCCCATAGGAGCTTTTGGCCCACCACTTAGAGCCCAATGCATAACTCAAACACTATAACCCCACATTGCTGGAACCCAACGTTGCACCAAAGACCAATGATACTTAAACCCTTACCAATAGAAGAACCCACCACAAAGGTAGACAAAGATCCTGCAGAGTTATTGCACCATGCATCAGATATTAATGAGCTCTCCTGTACCATTTAATACGATAACCCCTTCACGTCGAGGCAAAACGGCTTTACCATGAACAAGGCAAGCTAAAACGTAGGCTTTCGGCCAACATGACAGGTGAGAGTGAACAAGGAAATGATGAGCAAAGGATATAAGCAGGCTTCTAAAACAAAAAGAAGGTTAAGTTCTTGATCACCATCCTATCTCTACATTTCATCACTCTCTCCTCTAACTTGCTCGTTGGAGGGTTTGATGAGGGACTCCCGTTTCCCGTTGAACTCTTGTGCAAGTTTCTCCGTAAGCCCAGCAATCGGACAACGGCTTGGGAGGCGTAGATCAACCTGACCCGTTCTATCAAGAGCTAAAAGCATCATCAAGGTTATTATATGTGGGCTCAGTAACAAAATATCTTGGCCCAAGCCCACCAGACAATTGGGTTGAGGATAAAACAACCTTACCCGGTGGAGTAGCCTTAAAGGCCTTGGTATACAACAAAATATTGTCCATTGCCCCCAGGTGGGATAAACTTTCGTTCACCCCTGCAACCTTGTCAGTTGGCACAGACACGCCCCCTGAGCCCTTACCCAGACCAATATCTGACACCATATCCCTTAAAATTTACTCTAAAAATAATGTCCAATTTTAGACAAAAATGCCATGTTGGAAGGCACATGACACACTAATATTTTATTTAAAATTGAGACTCAAAACTCAAAATCTAATCCCAAATTACAAGAATTACCCTTGATTTTAATAGCATTTATTGACAAAATTTTATTCGAGAACCAATTAATTGAAATGCATTGGTATATATTGAAGATTCAATTGACACAATTTAATTACGGCAAACCAAATTTAACGCTCTTCTTGGCTTAGTTTTGAAATTATGATTTGAGTGTGAATTTATGGTTTAAGTGTGGAATGGTGAGTTGAGTTTTGAAAAGAGAAAATTTGTTTGGTTATGAGTTTAAAAAGAATTATGAAAGTGTTTTGAAAAAAGTTTTTGAAATCTCAATTTTGAATTTTAAAAAAAGTTTTGAGTTGTATTTTGAGTTTAGAGTTTTTGAATTTTGAATTGTATTTTGAAATTTTTTGAATTTATTTTTTTTTAAAATTAAAAAATGTTTAAGAATATTTTATTTTTTTATTTTAAATATTTTATTTTATTTTGTAAGTATTTTAATATTTTAAACTTAAAACACAATTTCACACTCAAATCGTAACCAAACACATAACTTAAAACTCAATTAAAAAATTATTTTCAAAACTCATAACCAAACACATAACTCGAAACTCCACACTGCTTTCAAAGCTTCACACTCAAATTGTAACCAAACACAAAACAAAAAATTAAAATATTTAAAAATATATTTATAAAATAGTATAAAATATTTAAAAGAAAAAAAATAAAAATATTTCAAATAAAAATTTTATATTTAAAATATATATATATATATATATATTTTAAAAATACAGCACACAAATGTATGAAATATAGTGCACATTACAATAAATAAAAAAATATTTAAAATATAGAATATTTACCCCAAAAAAATAAAATTAAGAAATTTTTTAAATATTTAAAATAAATAAATTCAAAAAATTTCAAAATACAACTCAAAACTTTTTTCAAAACTCTTAACCAAATAAATTTTCTCTTTTTAAAACTCAACTCATAACTCATAACTTAAAACACGACTCCATACTCAAATCACGATTCTAAAAAATAATTTTAAAAAAAAAAATAAAAAAATATATTTTTATTATTTTTTTTAAATAGAGTTTTGAGAAGAATTTTGAGTTTTAAAAAGAATTTTAAGTTGTGGGCTTGGTTATGAGTTTTGAAAATAATTTTTGAATTGAGTTTTGAGTTTTAAGAAAATTTATTTAGTTATAAGTTTTGAAAATTGTTGATTGGAATCACAATTCCAAAACACAACCAAATGCTACCTAAATATTTTTTGTTTATACATTAGGGACTAAATTGACATGACTTAAACATTAGATACGAAAACGAGACAAAGCTTATACTTTGGACCAAAAAATCTTATCAACCTTTTTTTGAAAAATGATGTGTATTTTGCTTAATGTTTGATGTGTTGAGCAATATTTTTATGAGAAAATTGCGAATGTTGACATATTCTTAAAAACCATGGTTTCAAATCAAAATGAACAGTGTTAATTTTATCTTAATTTTATAATTTTATCCTAATTTGATCCAATTGAAACTCTTAATTTTTTTTTTTAATGAAAAATATGCATATAACTAACATGTGTCATATTTTTAAAACTACAATTATAAACTTACTCTACTAAATGAGTTAACTTCAATCAATTTAGTAATAATTTTTCATCAAAATTACTAATGACATTATCAATTAAACTATTTACATACAATTTAAAATTAAGAGTTAAAATTAAATCGATTAAAATTGTATAGATGAAAATGATAAAACATATAAAATGTATGGACCACCGATATAATTTGCCTTTTATAAAACCATAGATAGCGATTTGATTTTTAATTATTATTTTGAAATCAAATCAAATTACGCCATGCATACACTAACCTAGTGTTGGCATGGGGGTTGTCATAAGCCTGATGGCCCGCCTAATATGATATTTTTAGAGTTTGATAGTTAAGATAGGTTGAGATTTTGTAACCATTTAATATTTGAGTTAGGCTTGGCATGAAGAGTTCTAACCTAGCCTAGCCTATTTACAAAGTATTAATTATAATTTTATATTATTTTAGTCATAAACTAAAATAGAAAAAATATAGAAGATAAAAAAAATGTACATATAGTTCTTGGTTTGTTTTTTTTAGTCAAATATATATTTATTTCTAAAGCTTAAATTAAAATATTTCTTAAAAATATTTTTGTTTTGCCATTAAATTTTGTTAACGTTTTAAATTCAACTAATAAATAAAAAATCTAAATAATTTAATATCCATTTAAGATAAAAAAAAATAAAAAATTAATAATTCATATCTATTGGTTAAATGAAGAGGCTTGATATTGGAATTTTTCTTTAAAAACAAACATGAAATGATTAGATTAAGCTCAATGCTAAGTCAAACTCAACTTAAAATAATATATATCTTCTTAAACCCTACTAAAAATTTGTCCAACCCAATGTTGGGCTCCTCATAGTGATTGGATTCGAGCAAGTATTGTCGGTCATTATTCATTGCCTATGGTAGGGTGTAAAATTGGCCCATGAGCTTGTGATCCACCTGAAATTTGGCCGCAACCTAGGTAGGCTCAACCCAGTTAGACCCGGTCAGGCTCGGGTCTAAGCCTAGTCCAAGACCCTAGACTTGAGTTGTATTTTTTGCAATCCAGTCTGGCCCAACCCAACCCATGCATGTGGCTTGATCTAGCATGAAAATTTCGCCTTTCGTGGGCCCGTCCCGCCCCGCCTCGCCCCATCCTACCCGAATCAGGATCCTCTCCTTGACTTCTCACATTGACTTCCTACTTGCTGGGCCATTGGGCCTACTTTTTAGCCCAATTTCGATGATCCGAATCTTTCACATTTTAATATTTGTTAAGTATATCATACCTGTAAAAAATCAAGTTGATCGGATATCAAAAAGCATATGTTCGGAAAACTGTTTATTAAATTTAAAAAAATAATAATAATTTTTAGTTCGATCATTTAAACACGTAGTTTCTGATATTCAATCAACTTGATTTTTTACAGGTATGATATACTTAACAAATCTTAAAATGCGAATGGTTCGACTCATCAAAATTGGGCCTAAAAGTGGGCCTAATGGCCCAACAAGTAGGAAGTTAAGGAAAAAAGTCAAGGAGATGATCCTGTTATGAAATTAGAAATCTCAGGGGGTGAAATGTAATTTTCAGAATCATAAGGGGCGACTTGTATTTTAATCAAACCTCAGGGGTTATATTTGTAATTTACTCAATCTCATCCCTAAGTGGCAATCGCAATTGTGTAAGAAGAAACTTTTAGTGGAAGAAATTAATTTTTGTATCGCATTCGCCAGTTGATAACATTAATTATTTGAATTAATATTTATTAGCTACACATTTTTTTTTTACGTTTATTATTTCTTAACATATATTATTTGTTATTGTTTACTCATTATTGTTTACACATTATTTTTAGTTAATTGTTAGTTCATATATATTATTTCACTTACATTAATATGGATCTTAATATTTCTAACATTTATGTCAATATTGATGCATCTGCACAACATGAATTTGTTGATTCTCCTTCTAATGTACCTAATATCCCTCTTCCAATAGCAACATCATCATTTAGGGGCACGACTAGTAGTGTTTGGGAACATTTTAAAAGAGTATAAATAATCTTGATGGTACAACTATAATTAAAAGAAAATGTAAATATTGTGCACATTTATTTAATATTGCATCTGTAGGCGATAATAGTCATCTAAAAAGACATGCTAACACACATTTACAAAATTAACCACCAGATATTAGAACTCAAATGCAATTAAGGGATTCATCAACTGGTAATTTGCAAACATTTTCATATGATTTTATACGTGCACAAAATTCTATGGTTGATTATATTATAAAAAAAATGAACAACCTTTTACTACTAGTGAATGTCCTGATTTTTTAGAAATGATTTATAGAGGTTTTGCACTGCAATATCAAGGATTTTTTTATAAAATACTATTAGAAACAGGATTTTAAAGAAATTTGAGAATATTAAAAGTGAATTATTTGATATTTTTAAAATTTTGAATGGAAGAGTTTGTTTAACATCTGATCTGTGATCAAATAATAGTTTAGAATATCAATGTATCACTGCATATTTTATTAATAATGATTGTAATGCCCCAAAGTAATTAACATAAGAAAACTCAACATTTTTCAACAACAAGATCTTGTTTCCAATTTAATGACTTCCATAGTATACATATATATGAGATATAATGTCTTATCATTAACATCATCATCAAATCTCTAACATTTGTATTCATTTTACACTAGAGATTTACAAAAGTATTCCACATGCAATTATACATTCAAAATTCCGAGAATATGAATCTATAGCATGTGGCACAACAAGTCCAATACAATTTAGTGCCCTCAAAGGCTACAAATTCCAAGACCTATGTCTGGTTACTCAAAATGGTTATCAAACCCATACCTGTAAAGCTCTTGGTTTGTCAAAAATAATTACAACAAAATAAAAGAGTCTTGTGCCCTCAAAATACACTCCACGCCTTTAACTCGGCAGACTCACCACATCTTTTCCTTCACAAAATCCACTAAGGTAAACACAAAGCCCAGTAGGAAAATCTTAATAAAGTATATATGTCATAACCCAAACATGTCCCTATAGGTTTAATGGTATAACCGACCAGTAATTCAAAATTACCAAAGGTCATCCTGTACAAATCAAAATATAATCAGGGCTAGCGAAAGCTTATAACATAAATACAACAAATAGTCCATTGAGTTGTGAATCTATATGAACAAACTCAAATGTATAGAAGCATTAATTTACCCACTGTACAATACATCTATAATATCATGTACAAAAACTTTCATATACATATATACATGTCAAAAAATTAACATCAAGGTCACCAACTTGACACCGGTCTTCTAGACCTAGCCTCAACTCGGAGGCACCAAAATAAAACTCCATAGGCTTTAACCGATGGCTCAGCTAAAGAATTCTTTCTGGGCTGGCTCTTCATGGCGCTCACCTATACACAGTGAGCTAAAGCCTAGTGGATAACATTAAAGAAAAGAGGTTAGTGAACAAATTCCATACATGTCATATACATAAAATAGATCACAACAAATCAGTTTCATATCTGAACATAACAATAGTACATCCAATAGAACATATTATATTGTCTTTCGACTAGAGTAATCAGTTCCGAATATCGATTAAACATATCATCACTTTGTCAAGTGGCTAACGAGATCTCATAATCACATATATGTCATGGACCCGTATTAACATGTTGTCCCCCATGACTTGGGACCATTCTTTAGATGCCATAATAGATTCGAAAGTGGGACATTTGTTCACGAAAACAAATATCATTCCAAAAACATAACTTATCTAATAACATTTCAAATATAATTCATATAAACATATCTTTACAGAATTTTTACTCACAGTTCTTGATTGGTGATACACCTCAACGGCTCAACTTGCAGAAACATATCCAAACATAACATTCGTAACATATTCAATTTATGCAATCGGTTCTTAAACTAATTCGTTTCATCTATTACTTATTTGTTAAATTGTTTCTATTTATTCTTTAATTTCCTTCGTGTTCATCCTATGTATATGGATGTGAATTACACGTGAAAACCATATAAATGAAGGCCTGGTAGTCGGTGAAATGGAAAGAAAACAAAATCAAAAAAAATTGCTCTATAGGTCGCACATGTAGTGGTCGTGGCTGCTCGTGCGGTGGAGCTAGCCGTTCCTACAAGCAGAATGCAACTTAAAGCAGAAGAGGGATGGTTGCTCGAGTGATGGCTCATGCTACTCGAGCGGCCT
Source organism: Camellia sinensis (assembly GCF_055761805.1). Lineage (NCBI taxonomy): Eukaryota > Viridiplantae > Streptophyta > Magnoliopsida > Ericales > Theaceae > Camellia > Camellia sinensis. Next base: position 106,828,558 of record NC_138966.1, read on the forward strand.
GGGTGCAAAACCAATCCGAAATCTGCTAAAAAAAATGGACTTTTCCCTTTTGCAACCTCAACTTCATTATATACAAAATAAGGCTCGAAACACTTCAAAATATATGGATTTAAACGATTCTAACTTCAAATAAAGATCATGGCTTCAAATCAAAATTTATGACTTTAAATCAACCTTCAAATTCCCATGTAAAAACAAATCAACTCTTGAATTGAAATATAACTTTAGAAACATGCAAGTTTGAGCTCCAATTCTCCAAATTCATGGAGTTTCCTTCTCAAATCACAAGAATCATGCAAGAAAACAAATGTAAGTTCAAGAAATCCATGAGAACTTACCATGCGTGTTGCTAAATGAAACTAATTCTTACAATTCACCCCTTTTAAACTTTTGTGAGTTCACATCATCAATTTACACTCTTAAATCCCTAATTATACACGATTTCCTTTTTAATGCAACTTAGATTCAAGATATTAGTGATGGATTCTGACCTTAGAGGGTCAGTTTGGTGAAGATTTGCTTAATTTCTCTTCTTTCTCTTTTTCTTCTTGAGCTCTCTCTAGAGTTCTCTTTCTTTTCTTTCTTTTTCTTCTTCCTAGTCTGTAGAACTCTCTCAATTCTTCTCTCTCCCTAGATTTTTTGTTGAAGCTAAAGCCACCACTAAGGCTCATATATATATATATATATATATGTAAAATAGAATTAAATCCAATTAATTCATTTTGAATTAATTTTTACAAAAATTTATATTAGGCTCTAAAATTCATGCTGATCACAAATATTTAATTAGTTTTGGTTTCTGGTGCCTCTAAGAGCTTTAATTTTCAGTTTTAATTTGTAATTACAACAGCTTTTTCTACAATCAACAAATATAAATCCAATTCCTTCTAATTCACGCAATTAGCACATAACAATGCAATTAGATGATTATTTAATCAAATACATGTCCAGGGTCGTTACATTATCTCCGTCTTAGAAAGTTTGGTCCTCTAAATTTGTCTTATTACGTCACAAACTGAATTCGGGTCCGGTTTGTTGTTTCATTTTCCCGTTGCACCACTAATTCCTCTTCTTATCTAGTAATATCAAAGGTCGATCAAATTTCCCATAGTCAAAGCCTATGAACACAATAATTCAACAAGTGATCAAGTAGTGTTTCTCAGCCCTTCCTGAAATTTTACTAACATGAGGTGACACATTTCAATAAAGCTTCATATAATTCCCATATGTCATACACACAAGTCATTCATGCAGTTCACAAATCCCATTTCCCAAAAGAACAACTTCTAATCACAATAGCACGGAAGTAACCATTTTCTAAATAGTCAATCCCATGGTAGGAAAAGCAGTACCCAAGTAGTCATTCTTTAACATAATACATGTGTTCCCAATCTATTGAAGGTACATGTAACGCCCTCAAAATAATAACATTAAACCCATCAATAGAGACATACATTGATATATAAAAGCTCTACTTTCTTCTATTCATCAGAGTTCCATTACCAAAAGTATTACATGTTAACAACAAAAGCAAATGCCCTAAAGGCTTACAGCTTTCCAAGTTAACACTTGGTTACAACAAAAGAGTGCTAACTCGTTAACTTGGTTACAACAAAAGAGTGCTAACTCGTTTACACATTAAGCCCTTGGCTTGAATATACATGTAATACATCAAAGAAATAAAACAACAAAAGCCCGCCTGCCTCTAGCCTCTCAAGCTACGTCCTTGGAAGTGGCATGCTACCTGTACCTGAAAATGATGTTCCCATATAGGGTGAGCCACAGCCCAGTAGAAATATACTAAACCAAATATGAACAATGACTAAAAGATTAGCAGTTGATAGATGGCCAACACTGATACTTTCCCTTATCACACTTTACATTTTCATGACATACAAGTCCATATAACCATTCATTTTCCAATTCCTTTCAAATTCTCAATTTATAACCATGGCTCAGAACCTGGCCAAACAACTCATATGAGACAGTAACTCATATTAAGCACTTTCCCATTTCATAATAGATAAGCATACTAGCTATATCACACACCAACAGATAAGCATACAAGCTATATCATCACTTCCACAGATATGCATATGAGCACTATCACACTTCCAATGACAAGCATATGAGCTCTGTCAACACATTAATAGATAAGCATATGAGCTCTATCTATGGAGTCCATCCTCTATCTCCTTCCAACACATCCGGTTTAGAGGTCCATCCCCTATCTTCCCCTAAACCGTGGAGTACATCCCCTATCTCCTCCAACACAACACAATGCATATAAACAATAATTATACACATCATCACACAACACATAAATTTAATGTATTCTTCCAAACGTCATACTCAATGACACATTCCAGTGATTAGTTTCAGTTTGCCTAATCATCATGCATTGTCTACAACAATCAAGACTATCCTCCACCGATAGCCCAAAGCAGTTATCTCTATATAGAAAATAAATGCAACAATGGATATATAATCAACATTTCAACTAGGTGAGCGATAAGTAATCAAACTACACCCTTTAATCCCATACCTTTCCAAATCAATTCCTCATTTCTCATAATTAATTATGCAAATTAATCCACCAATGTAATTAGGGCATTTTCCATAATTAACATTACAACCCTTAGGTTCCATTTTCATTAATGTTTCAACATTAATTCCACTTTCCCATGCCAAACATGCATTTTGGTTTTATATAAATAAAAACCCCAACTTTTGTAAAATTACACAAAGGCCCCAAACTTTCACAAAATTACCAAACCAACCCCAACATCTCAAAATACTAAAATTTAAAGACAAAGCTCATAGTAAGGAGTAGGTTATCCCTACCTCAAAGTTAGAGCTCGGATGGAGAAGAAGCCGAAACCAAAATACTCCAAAGACCAAGATTCTCGGATCAAAACGACCCCCTCGACGATCCACACAACTTTTACAAAGGCCGAAGAGAAGGAGGACACTCTAACTAGATCAAACCCTAGGGAGAAGGGAGTTTTTAGAGAGAGAGGCTCTCAAAAATGGGTTTTAGAAAAAGTAGGAGAGAGAAAGAAAAGCAAAAAGTGATTTAAAATCATCCAGCGGATAACTCATATACGTATGACCCGCTCGAGCGGAGGACATAACGCTCGAGCGCCAAGAACAAATTCTGAACAAGCTCGAGCGCAATAGGGCCCACTCGAGCGCCAAGACACAAGAATAAAGCACTTCCGCTCGAGCGCGAAAACCAGTCCGCTCGAGCGTAGATTTTTCCCTCCCAGAACTTATACCCAGAAAGTACTACCCGCTCGAGTGCCAACAAACCCGCTCGAGCTCCACCGCTCGAGCGTAAACAAACCCGCTCGAGCGTAAAAATCACATCTGCAGAAGTTTTACAGGAACACGAAATACTGGAGGTGTGCAATCTCCGCTCGAGCGCAAGAAGACCCGCTCGAGCGGATCGCCCAAAAACTGAACAACGAGGAATTGAAACCAAGGCCTAACCAACCTGTAACAAACCTGCCCAAAACATCCTAAAACTCAATCAAGTAGAATTAAAGGATGGCAATAAGATAGATACCACTACCAACTCCAAGGAACCAAGTCCGGAATACAACAGAACAGTAAAGGGACAACCGGGATTGCTATATACAAGTTTAAGTATTGTTTATAATCAAACAGAGTCTGTTATTAGGAGTTCATAGAAGATTTTCAAAGCAAGGTAAATGTTCAAATCATACTTGAGTTCTCAGTCTACCAATTCCCATAGTAAACATAATCCGATCATTTGGTCATACTTAATTTATGGTCCCTTGTAAACGGGCTCAAATCAGACATAAGTTCATTAGGTCTCACAGTTATATCAAAATCATAGCAGGATGGTTCGTATCATTTTAAGTCGTATCAAAATCATATCATAGTCAATCATATCTTGTTCCCATATCATTTTGTTTTCAACATAGTTCAAATTATCATGCATAACAAGGGATAGTAAATTGTCTAAATACGGTGCAAAAGACTAACCTAGCAACTTCGCAAAATTCACAAGTCCAAACAGTTTCCATAGCCTGGGTGATTTGTCAAACTCATAGCGTTTCAAAGAATCTCATATAATCTATACCAGTTCATAAGTCTCAAGAGCATTCGTTAACTACTGTTCAATCTTGTCTCTTTTTTTCTTTTTTATTTTATTTTATTTTATTGCGTACCCTTAAAAGATGTTATGCTCAAAAGGAACAAATCATATGTAACCCGTTAATTCCAATAACATGCCTCATATCATTCAAGGTATAATCCCATCAACTCAATAAAGTCAATTAGCATGTTCACTATTTATATCAAATCAAAAAGTGTATGTTAAACATTATGCATATAATTAAGAGAATACTTGCGCCAGTGGTCTCAATATTCTGGGTATTCTCTGGGACTAGGGTATAAACCCTTTCCTTGCCTCAAAGTGCTCCCCTCGGGAGTAAATGTTGTAGTTGTTCTCGATATCGTTGCTGATCCAACCCTACTAGGAACGGGTTTACCACTGTTTGGGTGAGCTTGTGGACATGATTTAGCTAGGTGTCCTTTCTGTCCACATCTAAAGCAAGCTCCGAATAAGCAGCAACAAATGCCCCAATGTTGTTTCCATACTCTCTACAAGTAGGTATGCCATTGCTTTCATTACTACCCCAATTTGTGTTGCTAAAAGTTCTTGCATTTGATTTTTCAATCACGGAAGTTATTGAATCACCGGTCATTTCAACTTTCTGTTTATTCTGTGTTCTTACTCTCACATTCAGTTGTTGATGTTGACTTGGACATGTTCAACGCGGCAATATTTGCTTCAGACATCAAGGCTCTATCAAGGACATCCGCGTACTTTGTCAAGTTTAAAACATTTATACGGTCAAACACATCAACATTTAGTCCGCCCTCAAATTTCTTTCCTTTTTGTAATTTGTATCAACCATATGGGGTGCGTATCAAGCTAATTCAGTAATTTTTGTCTCATATTTGGCCACAGTCATGTCACCTTATTTTAGTTGTTCAAATTCAGATACTTTCCTGTCTTGCATGCATTGAGGAAAGTACTTTTCATAGAAAATTTCTTTAATTTGATCCCATGTCGAGCTTCCATTCTCGTCCCAGATGAGCATCCATCATCTTGTAGCTTCTTCTTTCAGGGTAAATGTTGCCAACAAAACTTTATGTGCTTCAGTACACGGAAATACTTCAAAGATTGTTTCAGTTTCAAGTACCCAAGCCTCAGCCTTTAGCGGTTCAATACCCCCCAAAAATTCCAGTGGCTTCATTTTCTTATATTTCTGTGTAAGAGCAATGATGTTATCATTATTTGGTTCAATTTGGACCGGAGGCAGCAGAGGAGGTATAGGTTGTTGCCTTTGCTCTTGTTGTTGTCTCACCAGTTCAGTTAAACTTCCACCATTCTTTCTAACTGATATATTCTAGCATTAGAAGATTCTGACTCATCTACATTTCTTTCATTCTCCATTGGTCTATATAAGCATGGGAAATAATAAACATAGGAAATTTCATGTTCATAAGTCACTTATTCCATATTGATCCACATAACTTCTAGTTCATACTCATTCCACATAATCATCTAGATGATACAACTTTTATGTACGTCATATTCATTAAGAGAATGGGAAAAGCACACATAAGTATATAACTTTTATTCTCATGCTCACATAGAGTTCATGGATTCACATCTTCACTCACACACTTGTAACACAATGCAAATGTTCCTAACTCTTTTCTAGACTTCCTATAGCTCAATTGGACACGTGTGTGGATAAATTAACTTGTGCTCTAATACCATTATGTCACAATCCAAATCCGCCCCTATAGGTTTAGTGTCATAACCGGCCAATAATCCGAGATTATCAAAGGCCTTCTCGTACAAATCAAAATATAATCGGGGCTAGCAGAAGCTTATAACATAAACACAACAAATAGTCCATTGAGTTGTGAATCAATATGGACAAACTCAAATGTATATAAGCATTAATTTACCCATTGTACAATACATCCATAATATCATGTACAAAAACTTTCATATACATATATACATGTCAAGAACTCAACATCAAGGTCACCAACTTGACACCTGTTTTTTAGACCTAGCCTTAACTTAGAGGTACCGAAACAAAGCTCCACAGGTTTTAACTGGTGACTCCGCTAAAGAATTCCTTCTGGGCTGGCTCTTCATGACGCTCACTTCTACATATCTATATATAGAGTGAGCTAAAGCCCAGTGAATAAGATTAAAGTAAAGAGATTAGTGAATGAATTCCATACATGTCATATACATAAAACAAATCACAACAAATCAGTCTCATATCTGAACATAATAATGGTACATCCAATAGAACATATCATATTGTCTTTCGACTAGAGTAATCAATTCTGGATACGATTAAACATATCACCACTTTGTCAAGTGGCTAACGAGATCCCGTAATCACATATATGTCATGGACTCGTATTAACGTGTTGTCCTCCATAACTTGGGACCATTCTTTGGATGCAATAATAGATTCGAAAATGGTACAATTGTTCATGAAAGCAAATGTCATTCCAAAAACATAACTTATCGAGTAGCATTTCAAAAATAATTCATATAAATATATCTTTACAGAAATGTTACTCACAGTGCTTGATCGGTAATACACCTCAACGGCTTAACTTGCAGAAACATATCCAGGCATAACATTCATAACATATTTCATTTATGCAATCGGTTTTTAAAGTAATTCGTTTCATCCATTACTTATTTGTTAAATTGTTTCTATTTATTCTTTAATTTCCTTTGTGTTCATATTATGTATATTGATGTGAATTACACGTGAAAACCATGTAAATGAAGGACCGGTAGTCACTGAAACAGAAAGAAAACAAAATCAAAAAAAACTATCATGCAGGTCGCATGTGTGGTTGATTAAGGCCGAATTTTACATCATTAAGGCCGTTAATTAGGATCTCTTAACTTCACTTGCTTGTCAAAATGTATACTTTATGTGTGTTGAATGTCAATCAGGTTGTACATAGTTGGAGCATAAAATGGGCAAAAAGTCAGAATTTGGAGAGAGTTGACTTTGTCCGCACGTGCGTTGACTTTTCCGCACATGCGTTGACTTTTTCTGGGAAAACGTGCCAGATGTTTTAAACCTGTTTGGAAAGACACCAGAAGTATAAATAGGAAAGAAAAAGGCTGGATTAAGGTTCTGAAGTTGTTTTGTCAAGAAAGGGAGGCTAAGGTATGAAAAGAAGAGGAACTTGAAGCTTCAGGCATGTCTCCCATGGTGGCTTCTTCTCCATCTACCTCCTTCCACTACTCCATGAGTGGCTAGTCTCCTTTTCTAGGATTTTGATGAAACCCTAGCCATCTAATAGGTTTTTCTTTTTAGATTTTCAATTATGTAAAGGTTTGAACACTTGTACGGTGTTTTAGAAGTTTCATATTTATATTTTCCATTATTTCTTCAAATATTCGGCTTTCTGTAATTGTTGAATATTTTCCATACAAGAGTTTTCTATTCTTTCACATTCAAGGTATGAGACGAATCATACTACGAGAGACGAGTCGTATCACTACCTTAGTTTAGAGTGAACGATTCGTACTACTTGAGATGGTTCATGCTCATACATTGAACGTGATGATTTTCTTGTTAAATGCTTTGAACTTGTAGTTACGAAGCATTATTCCGTTCGAACCATAACATAATTATTTTCAATTTGAAAACTCTATTTACGTGACAAGTGGTGGACTCTTCGCCCTAGGTTTTTCCCCAATTCAATAAATCAGTTTTCAGTTATAATTGATAATTTAATTATTTAGTTTAATTTATTCGTTATTAAATTAGGTTATGATCAATCATTCTTTTCATCAAAATTAATTTAGGAATTTATCAATTAAATTAGTTTAATTTCACAATTGTCCCTGTGGATCGATACCTGGACTTGCCATTATTCTAAAAAAAATTGGTGTAGTTTAGTGTTTAATTTTTGTGTGTTCAACGACCCATCAAATTTTGGCGCCGTTGCCAGGGCCTTCTGGCGAAATTAGTTAATTTAAATTTACATTGTTATTTTAATTTTTAGTTTAGGATTTTATGCTTTCATGTTGCTAAGTGTACAGAGCGTTTGAAATTGGAGCTATCACCGAAGTGCAAGCGGAGCGTAACCGAGCTTTAAAAAAAAAAAAAAAATTGCAGCACTAAAGTGTGTAAACAGAAGGAAACACTCGCAAGCAAAGCACAAAGTGCTAAAAAGAAAGACGAAGCTCAATTAGAGGTTGGAGACAACGTTTACATGTTAAGCACCCGCAAGACGAGTAAAGCGCTTTCATTAAACCGCTGTGAGTATTTCTCCTTTTGGTATTTTGCTTTCGTAACTTAGTGCACAGAGTCGGAACTTTTTGTGTGTGTGTGGGTAATGTATGCACGGGCGCCGTTCTTGTCGTCCTGAATTGTGGAGTTTGGACCTTGAACTAGAAAGGACTCTTAGGAGACTTAGGGCCTCTGCCTGTGTTCCTAGGCTTGAGTATTCATATTCATACATTGAGCCATTAGAGATGGTAGATACAGATGTCCCGAATGTGCCTAACCGAACCCTCAAGGATTATTTCACACCTACTGCATATACATCACCATCATGCATCCAATTACCCAACACCATTGCTGCTCATTATGAGATTAAGTCCAGTACCATACAAATGCTCCCATCATTCCATGGATTAACTCATGATGATCCTTACAAACATTTGAATGAATTTCTGAAAATTTGCTCGATAGTGAGGATCCAAAATTTCACAAATGAGGCCTTAATGTTGCGATTGTTTCCATTCTCATTAAAGGATAAAGCCAAACACTGGCTGAATTCCTTACTTGCTAATTCAATCACAACTTGGGACTAATTACAACAACGGTTCTTGGAGAAGTACTTTTCCATAGGTAAAACCAACCAACTTAGGCGAGCCATCACAAACTTTGCTCAAATAGATGGCAAGCAATTCCATGAGACGTGGGAAAGACTTCGAGACCTTCTCCAACAGTGTCCCCACCACCAAGTGCCTGATTGGCAACTTGTTCAAACATTTTATTACGGCTTAACTGAGTCGCACCGCCAAATGGTGGACTCATCCTGTGGTGGGACATTGATGTCCAAAAATGACACCGAGGCATGGCAATTGTTTGAGAACCTAAGTGATAATTCCCTTCACCATGCCTCCGCAGCCCGGCAAGTCCGGTAACAGTAGTTGGAGCCCCGAAAAGAGGGGGCATTTATGAGGTCGGGCAAAACCTAGAGTTAGCCCAACAAGTAGAGGCACTGTCTCACAAAATGGACCAATTATTAGCTGCGGGACATGCCCTTACCCAGCAAGATCAGCCTCAATTTCACAAGGCATGTGTTATATGTGCGAGCCCTGCTCATGACTTGAGTGAGTGCCCTTCGGCATCACAATTTCTGGAGTTAGTCCAAGAGCATGTGAATACGGCTCAAGGATTCTCCAACCCGGGTAATGATCCATACTCCAACACATACAATTCGGGATGAAAAAATCACCCTAATTTTTCACGGAGACCTCCTTCACAAAGCACTTCTTACAATCCTCCACCACCAAGGCAGAATTTCAATAATTTTGCCAACCAATCATCTTACCGACCACCACAACCTTATCGACTCCCACAACCGTACTGGCAACCACAACCCCCGCATGTTTCTCAGGGCAACTCTGCCTTTGAGACTCAGGTGTTTGAAGTTCTCTCAGAACTTAAGGGGTTAGCACCAGTAGTTCACTCCCACACTCACTCTATTGCCAAGCTAGAGGCCCAATTGGGTCAAATGGCTAACAACATGAATTGAAGACAGGAGGGAAAATTACCAAGTCAAACTTTGGCCAACCCTAAGGGACAATACGGGCAGAGAGTTCGGGTGGGAATGGAAAGCACCATGAGCAGGTGTAAGCGGTGATTACTTTGAGAAGTGGGAGGGAGTTAGAACCTCAGTCAGTTGCGTCTGATGCAACTAGAGTTAAGAAGGGTGACCACGGTGGTACACCCAATGAGAGTAAGGGTGAGGGGAAAACACTTAAGATGGATGACTTAGTCCCTACCACTTCACTTGAGCCCAAGGCACCCTTTCCCTAATGCCTTGATACACCGTCCCCTTTTAGTAAGAAGTCGACATCTATGGAAGCAATGATGGAGGTCTTTAAACAGGTAAAAATCAACCTCCCCCTGCTGGAGGCGATTAAGCAAGTACCCTCCCATGCCAAATTTTTGAAGGGCCTTTGTATGCAAAAGAGTAAATCTAGGACACATGTTTCCTAAAAGGTCCTACTCACAGAGCAAGTAAGCTCCATCTTGTTAAATGACACACCTCCTATGCTTAAGGACCCGAGTGCCCCAACCATTGCATGCATTATAGGGGACCATTTCATTGATAGAGCCTTATTAGATTTAGGGGCTAGTGTCAATTTGTTGTCGTACTCAGTGTACGAGGAATTTGGGCTTGGCTAGTTGAAGCCCACTACTGTTACTCTTCAGTTGGCTGACCGGTCCCTCAAAGTGCCACGTAGCATGATTGAGGATGTGCTAGTAAAAGTTGATAGGTTTTATTTCCCTATTGATTTTTTGGTGTTAGATATGGAACCGGTAGCCAGTTCTAGGAAACAAATCCCGGTGATCTTCAGTCAACCTTTCTTAGCTACGGCCAATGCATGCATTAATTGTTGTACCGGGTTGATGGAAGTTTCATTTGGTAACATGTAAATGAAACTTAATGTTTTTCAAGCATCCCAACATCCCTATGAGAGAGAGGAGTGCTTATTTGTGGATGTTGTGGATGAGGTTGTGGAGGAAGTTTTGCCCTCCATTCTTGTAGAGGACCCTTTAGAGGCTTGTCTAGCTCATTTTGGGTTTGAAAATTTTGATATTGACGGGTCGATTGAGGAGGTGAATGTCTTGTTAAATGCTTCTTCTACACCGGATTTTCCTCCGTGGAAAAGCCCGGTTTGAGTCAATTCTTCCTTTGTCGAGAGAGCCCGCCATTCCATCTTTGGTCACACTACCTACACTTGAGTTGAAGCTACTCCCGGCCACACTCAAGTATGCATTTTTAGGGCCCCGGGATACTTTACCAGTCATTATTGCATTTGACTTGGCTGCCGAGCAGGAGAGTCAGTTAATGAGTGTTCTCGTGGCACATCAGAGTGCTATAGGGTGGTCAGTAGCTGATTTGAAAGGGATAGATCCCTCCGTGTGCATGCATTATATACACCTAGTGGAGGACACCAAGCCTTCTCGTGAAATACAACGGAGACTAAATCCTAATATGAAAGAGGTGGTGAAAAATGAGGTATTGAAATTGTTGGATACGGGTATTATATACCCCATCTCAGATAGCAAGTGGGTGAGTCCCACACAAGTGGTGCCCAAGAAATCGGGCATCACTGTTGTTGAGAATGAGAGAGGAGAGTTAGTCCCCCCACGAACCACTACTGGGTGGCGAGTGTGCATTGATTATAGGAGACTGAATTCCTTGACTAGGAAGGATCATTTTCCCTTACCTTTCATTGACCAGATCCTAGAGCAATAAGCGGGGCAGGGTTTCTACTGTTTTCTTGATGGCTATTCGGGGTATAATCAAGTCCCAGTGTACCCCGCTGACCAGGAAAAGACCACATTCACATGCCCTTTTGACATTTTTGCTTACAGGCGCATACCCTTTGGGCTATGTAATGCACCAGCGACTTTTCAACGGTGTATGATGGCCATTTTCTCCAATATGGTGGAGAAATTCTTAGAGGTTTTCATGGATGATTTTTCGGTGTTTGGACTGTGTTTTGATGAATGCCTTAGGAACTTGACTAGAGTGTTGGAACGATGCACTGAGGCAAACCTGATTTTGAGTTGGGAAAAGAGCCATTTTATGGTTCGTGAGGGTATAGTGTTGGGTCACATTGTGTACCCTCAAGGTATAGAGGTAGACAAGGCTACGGTTGACCTCATTGCAGCCCTTCCTCCACCCAATTCCGTGCGTCAAATTAGGTCTTTCTCAAGGCATACAGGTTTTTACCGTAGGTTCATCAAAGACTTTAGTAAGATATCACATCCTTTGTGTAGTTTACTAGTTAAGGACGCGCCTTTTATCTTTGATGAGGCATGCTTAAAGGCATTTGAAACACTGAGAATGGCCCTAACCACCGCCCCAATCATGAAATCACCAGATTGGTCGCTTCCCTTTGAAATCATGTGAGATGCCTCCGAGTTCAAATGGCAAAGCCTAGAACACAAAAGTTTGGAATTTCTGAGACTAGAGTTTGGTTTAAATATCCAAGGGTGTGGAGATTGCTTCAAAACTACCCTGGCTAGAACTCTGTATGGCAGCCCCATAGGTTGAGGTAGCTTTATGCCACTCGATTTTAGATACCAAATCAACCTAGTCTGTTCGTCACCCTGTTGGAGAATAAGGAAAGTTACAAACACAGTTAGGAAGAAAAGTAGTACCCGTGTTTTTTCGCGTGAAGATTATACCCTTGTTAGGCAATCCGTTATTTTCTAAAGTGCTATATTTATTTCGGATGTCAAATAAAGGTAGACATGGTTTAGCATGATTTGGGTTGTACTTAGTTTTTATTTACTTTTCTTTAATCTTTTAAAAATATATTTATATATATTTATATTAAAAGAGAGAGAGAGAGAGAGAGAGAGAGAGAGAGAGAGAGAAATTTGTATTTGGTATAAGTTGGGTAAAAAAAAAAAAAATTCCCGCACGTGCTGGAATACTAACGCACGTGCGGCAACATCACTTCCCCAACTTGTGCACACTGTTTTAAAAGCAGGTGTGGATGGAGTGGTGCGTCGATGGAGCCGCATGTGCGACCTGGTCCCCATACGTATGGAACGTCGTTTTTGAAAAAAAAAAAAAAAAAGAGCAATGTAGACACCCCATTTTTGACTGTCCTCAAGACTTGGACGTCATCGTTTGAACACTCGATGATCATCTATGCTCGTGTTCGTTTTGAGTCTCTGAAGGTCTCGGCTGTGCACCTTGCCTTGGAGCCTCTCAACTTGTCTATTTTGTGCTTAGTTGTGGACCAAGAGCTTGTGGCTCTGTTTCTGAGGGAAGAAAGTGGCATGTTGGCCATCCCTACAACTCATCAGCCAGGCCCCATGCCTATCGCCATGCCCTCTTTCCATCGGCTACTTTTAATGGCCGGTCGGCACCTTTAATGGCCGGTTGGCCATACTTTTTGGCTGAGGCCCTTTTCTTGGCTTTTTCAGATATTTTTATTACTAGCTGTGCCAGTTGGTGAGCATAGAACTCATCCTCCATGCACGTGTATGGAGGGATTGCACCAAACCTCTAGCTTGTTCAACAAACTTGAGACTTGGATTTCTATAAGAGGGGACATCCCTCTCCCTTTCCAGAGGTTCAAAAAATTTGGATAGAGATATACATATCCCTCTCTCTCTATATTTGTGTTGTTTGTGCCTTAAAGTGGTTTTTCTTCACACTTTTGCACACAAACACCTAGTGAAATACCTTCACTATTGAGCTGAGGTTCTTGGAGGTTGCATTTGAGTAGTTTTGGCTTGGTTTTTGCCTCTAAACTTGCTGTCCTAAAGTTGTTCTTCAAGGGTGAGTTTTTATCCCCCTTAAAGCTTTGTTGTAGTAGCTTATTTAGCCATCTTTGCATGCTTCTTTTGGCTTAACTTTCTACTGTCAAAAGCTTCATTTTCAAGTGCTTAAAGTGTTTGTTTGAGACCTCTTTGGTGTTGGGGGTGGTCTACCCCCTTTTGTGCCTTGTTTGGTTTTATTTTGTACCATCTCTTTAGGCCTTTGAGATCACCTTCTCTTGGCCTTTTAACCACTAAATTCCAAAGGAATTTCAGTGGTGGAAAGTGTATTTTGAGGCCCCAAATAGGAGGGAGTTGTCCCCCCTCCTTTTCTCTTGTTTGCTTGTGTTGGTGGCTCACCAAAAGAGCATGTATTTCTATCTTCTTGAGGCTTTGTTTGAACACTTTTTTGTGATTTTTAAACCTGCCATGACTCTATTTTTGGCTGTCTTGGTCACCTCTTGCATGCTCCTTGTACTTGTAGTATAATCTTACTTGTAGCTTTGCAAAGTAGCATGTCTTTCTAGCACATTGAGGCTCTATCTTAGCATGTTTTTGTGACTTTTCTAACATGTTATATCTCTATTTTGGGTTGGTTTGATCACTTGTTGCATGCTTCATGTACTTGTAGTGCAATCCTCCCTATAGCCTTAACATGCATCATGCTTTGGACCATCTTTTTAGCATGCTTTTGGCTCCACTCCAAGAAGCTTTTACTCATGTTTTTCCATGATACAACTCTATTTTTGGGTGGTTAGAGCATCCTTCATTTGCTCCTTACACTTGTAGTGTAACCATGCTCATTGGCCTTGTATGCTTGGTGTTTTGGCTTACCATGCTAGCTTGTTTTGGCTTCATTTCATGCATGTTTTGGCATTGTTTTGATCTGCCTTGGGACTATTTTGGGTCATCTTGGCTCTTTGGGGCTTGCTTGATATGGCTATGGTGCAAGTACCTTTGCTAGCCTTAAGCTTTGAGTCTCCTAGCATACCTCATTTGTCATATGTGCATGTTTTGGCATCATTTGGAATGATATTTCAGAGCATATAGTGTTGTCACACTCCCATGTTTTTCACTCTTTAAGTGCTCTTGAGAGTTGTACCCTTATGCCTCAATCATGAGCCATTGCATGAGCATCATCATCTTGCCTTTCATGCTGCCATTTCAGAGCACTTTGGCCACTGTTTTGGCATACATGATGTTAGTTTGGGGCAGGTTTGGTCCATTGAGTATTGCATTACATAGCCCTTGTGTTGTATCTTTCATTAGCTTTCATGCTTAGAGACTCTAACTTGCCATGCTCATGTTGTTTCATATTGTTGCATTGCTCATTGTGTTTGGATGTTGTTTGCATGTTTGTTGCATTGCATTGTGTTTGGATTGGAAGTTGATCCAAACACGAGAAACGAAGGGCGTTTCATACTTAAAGTGATGAAACGTACCTCATTCCTTAGGTCACCGACACCTTTGATCATGTATGATAAGGTGGAGGTTCATCGAGTCCTATGTGTTATTTGTGTGCATTCATCGACATTGACTTGTACAACTTGGCCTCTTTGGCCATCATGCATTGAGATCCGTGATTGATGGCTCGAGAGCGGAGCACTAAACTCCTTTGAGCTTGAGACATGATAAGGAGTGTAGTTGCACACACATTTTCATACAAATACACTGCCATGCCTCTGTTTGTGCTTTGTTGCAGCAAAAGGAGAAATTGCAGGAAGCAGTGGCCGACCAACCATCAAAGCTATTGTCCGCCCACTAAGAATGCCAACCGATTGTCAGAAGTGGCTGATGAACATTAATTTTGGCCGATGGCCATCCCTCTTGGCCGACCATCTCTTAGCATATCCCTAAGGTGGGTCAGAAACATTCTGGAAGTTGGCATAATTTTCAGAAATCCAAAAGAGTGCAAACAGAGGCATTATGAGGCACGGTAGTGGATTTTCGAGCGAAGCCGACCGAGCATGCATATCCCCATCGCTTCCCAAGGCGATCTGTTTAAATTTCTTAGCTATACTAGTTCATTAGCTTAGTTATTTTGTAATTAATTAGTTAAGTGTTTAATTAATTAATTGGTTTGTAATTAATTAGCTTAGTGTAGCTAGTTAGTTGATTTTTTCAGACCCTCCGTCGAGAGGACAAATGTTGTAATAAGTGTGCGTGTGCGTGTGAATGTCTTCCAACTCCACATCTTTCTCCTTTTTATTTACCAACTTTTGATGGTTAGTCTTAGGGCATGTTTCAATTAGCATACTTATGCTTTGCATGCGTGCACCATTCATTTGTATTGCATGAACCGAGCTCAGTGCATCATTCAAATTACATTGAATTTCAATACTTACTTGAATACGTGTTTCAAAGCATGTTATCGAGTGTTGCATTCATGTGCCATCTTAGAATAGCCGAGCCTATTTAGTTGCATTCTTGCATGTGTTGCATTAGGCATCTTAACATAGCTAGGATCATGTATGATTACTAACTAGCTTTTGTTTTGGCTCAGAGTACATTGTGAGTGTTTACGCTTTAGCATCCTTGCATGTATGTAAGTGACTGTCATGATAGCATGCTTGCCATGAGGCTATGTGCTTATGTGTTTAACTGTATGAATGCTTGTGGATCAAGGCTTTATTGCTTGAATTGGGACAATTCATGAAAATGTGAGTTTTAAGCCCACTTGAAGTGGCAAATCATCATGTTTTAAACCTACTTGAGGGTGGCAAATCCCCGCTTTATCCTACTTGAGGGTAGCAACTTCAAACTATTTTCGAAAAACAAACATGAGATGTTTTGTTCCAACTCGAGTGATTTAGTCTATACTTATATGCCGTGCGCATCACGTAGTAAGTTAGATTAATAACAGAAATAAAAACACGTGTTTTCAAAAACAACATATCATGTTAGTAGAGGCCGATCCTTTGATTGGGCGAGCGATAGTGCTCATTTCAGGACCTTCCCCTCTCGTACCCAAGTTCCCGAGCCGAGGCAACTTTGGTGATGACGGACACGTGGCCTTAGGCATGAGTCAGGGTTTCCTAAATTTTCCAAAACAAAATATTTAGGTGGCAACTCTAAAATCTGGCAAAGCAGTCCATGTTTGGCACTTCTTGATTAAAATCGATTTTTCAAAACGATTTGTCGAATTTGGACTCTTTGGTGATTTATCAGTCTTACATTACACTTTGTGGGATTAGATTCAGAACCGTGACAGGAGTCCGAATTGTAGTAGCTAGAATTACAATTTGCGCCCTCGCGATCGAAGCGGAGTTCGGGCGGTCTACAGTTTCTGGCGACTCCGCTGGGGATTTAGAGAACTTGACTCGAACTCATGATATGTTGTTTTGTTTACACTTATGTGTTTCTTTGCATTGCATTTGCATAGGTGTGCCTAAGTCACAGTGTTTGCCATCTGCTATTCCTGAACGGTTTGTCGGAGGCTACGTGCCATAAGGTTGGCCGGTTACGGGCTCTACCACGATAGGAACACAAACCTCGGTTATTACCGAGGCACCCTTTTTAACCATTCGACCTAGTGCATATCGGAAACTATAGTGACCATTCCAAGCTAGAACAGGTTGCTTACCCGATTGTAGGTTGTTTGAAACCGCTGCGTACGTAGTGAAACCCTAGCTCCTGACAAGATAGGACAAGGAAACCCTACCCCTCCATGGGGGTGTTTTGGCTCTTACTTGCTTAATATGTGTAGTCAGAGTGGGTCTTTATAGGTTGTATGTATCAGTTGTAAGTTTGGGTATCAGGCCTGTAGGCATCAGTATTTTGAGGGATCAATTTTACTTGAGGGTATCAGATTTGGGGCATTGATTTGGGAACAGTGATCAGTATTGAGAATAGTGTGTTCAACTTACAATGTCAACTGTGTGTTGTCTTAATTTTAAGCCGAAGTGTTGTCCGTTTTTCTGCTTATTGTTTCCTTATTTTGCTTTATTTATCTTTT
The DNA here is from genome assembly GCF_055761805.1 of Camellia sinensis. NCBI lineage: Eukaryota > Viridiplantae > Streptophyta > Magnoliopsida > Ericales > Theaceae > Camellia > Camellia sinensis. The sequence continues at coordinate 106,846,138 of NC_138966.1, forward strand.
TGTAAGGTAGTTTAGCGTCATTGCTTCTGAAAAGGCAGATACCCCTTGAGCACTCTGGGTCAGAGGTCGAAGACTTCATCGATTCGAGGATCTAGTTGATGGACAAGCAGTGTTCTTTTCATTACCCCTGGTTACTAGATGGAGGTCAGCTAGGCATAGTTCATCAGTACAGCGGTTACCATATCAGCGGTCCTTATCCACCCCACCAGTGAGTAGTCGGAATGAGGTTTCCGTTTCTACTGTAGAGAGAGATATACCTGTTGTTTAGTTAGATCAGCACCTTATGGCTAGCATGGAGGACATGATGCATCAGCTCCAAGAGACTATGCAAGCCATGCAGCGGGATGCTGCTTGCCAGGCAGAGGTTGTAGCTCAACAGACAGAGCTGATTGTGAGACTTTAGCAACAGCAGCAATCACAACAAGCCAGAGCATCTGCTTCGCATCCACCCCCACTCCCACCCCCACCTAGAATTCCAACACTCGGGGAAATTGTAAATGTCCAGGAGAATACGGACGTCCCAACGGGACCAATTCCACCCCCAATCCTACCTCAGCTGTCCAAAGCACCGGGTAATCTAGTCGATACACCGTTTGAGTTCAAGGTGGATCCAACAATGCTGAAAGTGAGCAAGCTAGAAAAGCTGTTCAAAAAAGCTCAAGGCATTAATTTCATTCCGGACATAGAGGATGGATACACCGATTCAGCGGTGACTTTGCCGGACCGGTTCAAGATGCCGCATATAGACCGTTTTGACGGTTCTGGGGATCCCATGGTACACCTGCGGTTGTTCTCAGATATCCTAAGGCCAATGGGTCTCTCCAGACTGCAAAAGCTTTCCCTCTTCGGCCGGACCCTGTCGGGTGTTACGGCTATTTGGTACACAAAGCTAGAGGACTCTGTTAAGAGAAACTAGAAGGAGATGGCTGAGGCCTTTATAGCTCAATACTCCTATAACACGGAGATCGAGATCATAACTCGTGATCTTGAGACAACCAGACAGGAGCCGAAAGAAGGCTTCTCTGACTTTGTAACCCGTTGGAGGGCCAAAGCTTCTATGATGACCATCAGGCCGATCGACAAGGATCAGATACGGATGGTTGTGCGCAACCTCCAACCCAAGCTGATGCAAAAAATGATCGTCTTACTCCTTCCCATCTTTGTAGATTTACAGGAGATTGGGATACAAATTGAGGATGCTATGAAGCAGGGTCTGATTGACCATGAGAGAGAGCAGCCCCAGAGGGCATTTATACACAGTTCGAATGCAGGCACCAGTAGTGTTGCAGCTGCCAGAACTTCCAATGTGGGCATGGTCACTACGACCACTCAAAAAACAGTCAATCCCTTTGCTGGTACTTCCACTTCAAACCCCTAAACTCCAAATTATCCACCTCGAGGCAAGAGGGTTTTCACCCCGCTGTTTATCTCTTTGTCCAAAGCTCTGGGAGTTCTACTCAAGAAAGGACATCTAAAACCGTTAGAACAACGGCCCCTACTCGATCATCTCCCTCCAAAGCATGACTCGACTAATTACTGTGCCTTCCATCAACAGCACGGTCATGATACCGACCAATGCTTCAGGCTGCGTCATGAGATCCAGGATCTCATTGACAATAAGGTAATTGTGCCACCATAAAAGCCGAATGTCACCACGAATCCACTCCCACCACATAACCAAGCTCCACCACCCAAACACATCAACCTGATCCAAACCACGGCCATTTCATATGACCCAAGAATATATATCACACCCTCCCACCTACCCAAGCCTGAGGTGTTCATTCCAGACAGCACAAACTTGTGCATATTGAGCACCTCCCTAACCCAACCCGAACCGATGGTGGTGACTATCGAAGACATAATTAAGATGACTTTGGAGGCAGATAGGATTATTGATTCAGAGCCTGAGAGCTTTGCGTACAACCTGAGTGGTTATATCACATCAATAAATCAGGTTAAGCCGATGGTAGAGTTGTCGATTGGGGCAGAGATCAGTGTGGTTCGGGAAGATGGACCGAGTTAGGGGCTAGATGACCTAGCAGAGCTGGAAGAGGACATCGCAAATCTACAGTTCTTCAACGAGCAAGATCCGGGGGACGTGACTGTCAACTGGTTTAATCTGGATGGATTGGCCGAAAATACAGGGTGGCTCAGTGACAAGCTAGATGTTGTTAAGTAGCCTCAGCCAGAACAGGGACCGTTAGGAACGGGAATATCAACAGTGGCTGGAATGGCCGAGAATCAGCAGGGATCATCGGAGAGCACCGATGCAAAGAATTTTGCTCGGGATCCGGGTAGTTTGAGTACACTAGGCACTGAACAAAAGGTTGCATTGAAGCGTCTTGAGCAAGAAAAGATCGAGGATCTTGAGAGGGCTAGGAAGGCCAAGGCCCCTGCGAGGATAGAATGTGCCGTGAGCATAGGAACAGTTGCAACGGAGCCGGACAGCTATCTGTCGGTTGCCGACGGGATGTGGTGGGAAAACGACGACTTACGTCTTGCCCATACTGACGAAGATTAGGGGCGAAACCAACCGGATAACACTTGGTATGTTGAGGAGGTTAACCATATAGTGGGCGGTACTTTAAGCCCCACACTTGGATCAACCGGAGGGGTCCGAGAAGGACAAAGAAGCGGAGATGCAAAAAGAAAAACTGCTTGAAGAGGAGGCTGTACTGAAACAGCTTAAAAAAATTTAAGCCAACATCTCCATCTGGGGACTGCTTATGACCTTAAGAGTTCACAAACAAGCTGTCCTTCCTACAATGGGCAGGGCTAAACTTTCAATCGATACAACTCCTGAGCAGTTGGTAGGGTTGGTTTTCCCGGGAGGAGCTTTCCTGACCTTGACCTTCACCGACAAGGAACTGCTGCCTGAGGGCTCAGATCATAACAAACCACTTTATATCTCTGTCGAGTGTAGAGAGAAATGGATACCGGTGGTCCTTATTGACACAGGATCTACTATCAATGTGTGTCCGTCGAGAACGGCATATGATATTGGGTTGAAGCCCGCGGATTTTGTGCCTACTGCCCAGGTGATACGGGCCTATGATAATACTAGCTGAGAGGTGATATGGACTGTACAGATTCGGACTCAGGTTGGTCCAGGGCAACAGGATATTAATTTTCATGTCTTGGATGTCCCGGCCACCTTCAATCTACTCATAGGGTGGCCGTGGCTGCACCAGGTGAAAGCCGTCTCTTCCACCTTACACCAAATGCTGAAGTACCCCCACGGGAAATGGGTGGCAATTGTTTTTCAGAATTCTTCGATACATCCGCCGCTAAAGGTTTGTACACCAGTTCTGGAAATTGAGCATGGCGCAGAGGATGTATTCTTGTTAGGATTTACCTTAGCTGAGGCTCGGGTTATACAGAATATGCTAGCTGTTGATGAGGGGCTATAGGTCAGTGCGCAATCTATCTACCATATGAACAAGTTTCACCACATGCCCGGGATGGGATTAGGGCGAAGTGGCCAGAAGCGCGTTGCAGCATCGGCCGAAGTGCCGCATAACCCATATATCTTTGGCTTAGGTTATCTGCCTACTAAAGAGGATTGGGTGAGGAAAGGAAAAGAGATGGTCGGAAGAGCCAGAGCCAAGCAAGCTGGGAAGCATTATGAGTTGATACACAGGCCTATTCAGGGGACCCTGAACGGACGCTTTGTCCGGAAGGCAGAAAATTTCCCGTTCTGCGGCTTTCCGAAGCCATGGCTAAATGCAGAGAGGCGGTGCTTGCCGAGATTTGAGATTTTCTTTGACTTGCAACTATCTGGAGATGAAGTTGTCGAAGAGCAGACAGACCCACCAGCTGAGGTTGAGCAGCGCAAGGAAGAAGATTCTGAGAGCACAGAAATTGAGATGAGGGTAGCATTGGCTTGTCTCCTCGCAGATCCTCAGATCGTATCGGAGTGCTTAGGGGATAACTTCTTAATTTCTATGATCCGAAATGAAGCTGCTGTGAGCCCATCTTCAAACATTCTGGATGCATCCATTACACCCTCCCTCGTCTGGCAATACGAGGACGGATTTTTATCGAGCAGCACCGAATTAGGTAGCGAGCCGGAATCTGATTCCACCGAGTCTGTGGAGTCGAAATTAGGTTCCAGCTCGTCTAAGTCTGAGTCTGAGTCTGGTATTCTTGGGGGTGATAACCCAGCAGGTCGTCTTTTTCTTTTTCCTTTAAGTCTGTTATAACAAAGGAATCAGACAGACTGGATGTTATTAATGAGAATGGTGCGGCTGTTGCTTCCGAGTACTTTTCTGTGCCTTTACTTTGTTGCATTAATCAAGACTTTCAAAATTTTGATGAAAACGACGAGGAAGAAATTCCTCCGGTTTTACAACGTTTGATTGATCAAGAGCACGAGAGGTTTGTAAAACCTTTGGTTGATGAAATCACCACAATTAATGTTGGTACTGAGAAAGACCCACGGCTGGTCCAGATCGGGTCCACGTTGTCTTCGGAGGAGTGCGAGTGCTTAGCCGCTTTATTAAAAGATTTCAAAGATGTTTTCGCGTGGTTCTACGAAGATATGCCTGAAATTGATCCTGAGATTGTACAGCACTGAATCCCTCTTGACCCAGAGGCCCGACCTTTTAAGAAGAAGCTCCGAAGAATCCGTCCAGACTGGGCTCTGAAGATCAAAGAAGAGGTCACTAAGCAGATTGACATAGGGTTCCTACTAGTATCTGAGTACCCAACTTGGTTGGCCAATATAGTTCCAGTGCCGAAGAAGGACAGCAAAATTCAAGTATGTGTGGACTTCAGGGATTTTAACAAAGCCAGTCCAAAGGACGACTTTACTCTGCCGCATATCGATGAATTAGTGGACTTCACTGCTGGGCCTGCGCTGCTCTCGTTCATGGATGGATTTTCAGGCTACAATGAGATTTTGATGGCACCCGAAGACAGGAAGAAGACTGCTTTCACTACCCCGTGGGGAATCTATTGTTATAGGGTGATGCCATTTAGGTTGAAGAATACTGTGGCTACGTATCAACGGGTTGCAACCACGATTTTGCATGATATGATCCATAAAGAGGTTGAGGTGTACGTGGACGACATGATTGTCAAGTCCAAGGAAAGAGAGGGCCACTACACCGCCTTGCAAAAAATTTTCCAACGGATCAGAGAGTATCAATTGCGGCTGAATCCTCAGAAATGTACATTTGGTGTTACAACAGGGAAAATGAAGGGGTTCTTGATCACACAAAGGGGTATCGAGGTCGATCCTTCCAAAATCAAGGCCATCTTAGAAATGTCACCACCGAGGACTGAAAAGGAGATGCAAGGATCTTTGGGTAAAGTGCAATTCATAAGACGATTTATTACAAAATTAACCTTGACTTATGAACCACTGTTTAGTCTCCTGAAGAAAGGAAAGAAGTTCCAATGGGACGACCGATGCCAAGTTGCTTTCGAGCAAATCAAACAATATCTACAAAACCCACCTGTGTTGTCACTACCTGAGCCAGGAAAACCGTTGATTCTGTTCCTGTCAGTGTCCGAAACGACAATGGGCTGCATGCTTGCACAGGAGTTTGAGGACAAAGTGGAGATGGCTATCTACTACCTGAGCAAGAAAATGTTGGATTACGAGATCTATTACACTCCGCTGGAGAAGGCTTGTCTGGCCTTGGTATGGGCTACCAGGAAGTTGCCTGTTAGCTCACTCTGTAATACTGGTTTCGAGATCTGATCCCATCAAATATCTCTTCGAGAAACCGGCACTTACGGGTAAGCTAGCCCGTTGGTTGCTTCTGCTTTCCGAATTTTATCTGAACTACATGACGCGCAAGTTAGTAAAAGGGAGAGCGGTAGCGGAGTTCCTAGCCGACCACCCAGTTGAAGGGGATGAAGCAGTTGAGTATCTGTTCCCAGACAAGGCCATTCTACATGTCAAAGAAGAGACCTAGACAATGTACTTTGACGGAGCGTCAAACCAATACGGGTATGGGATAGGGGTGTTGTTGATAGCACCCGACAATTCCCGTATACCTTTAGCATTCAAACTCCGGTTCAAAGTGTCGAACAATGAGGCAGAATATGAGGCATGTATTGCTGGACTAGAAGCTGCCCTGGAACTAGGGGCAAAATGATTGGATTTTATCGGGGACTCGAACCTTGTTGTTTCTCAAGCTAAAGGAGATTGGAAAGTTAAAGAAAAAAAGATGAGAATCTATCACCAGACCTTAGACCTTCTGATTCCTCAGTTTGAGAAACTAAATTTCACCTATCTGTTAAAAGAGAACAACAGGTTCGCTGATTCATTAGCAACTCTATCTTCTATGATAGACATCCCTTTCGGAGTCCGGATGTGTCCGATCATCATTGAACAGAAATTTGTGCCGGCCTACGAGCTGATTGCTGCCATAGATGAGGTCCAAGATGAGAATCCCTGGTATTACGACATCTGGAACTTCTTGGAAAAGGAAGGTTATCCACCAGGGGCAAATGCCAAAGATAAGAGGGCAATTCGAAGAATGGCTGCTCAGTTCATCATCTGCGGGGGAAACTGTACAAGAGGGGTCATCTCGGGATGCATAAGCTATGCGTTGATGCTGAAGAATCCAAGCGCTTGATGGAGGCCATCCATGGAGGAGAGTGCAGAGCGCACATGAGCGGGGTGATGTTAGCTCGGAAGATCCTTAGACAGGGTTATTACTGGTCAACCATGGAGGATGATTGTATTGGCTTTGTCCGGCGATGCCACAAATGTCAGATCCATGCAAACCGCATGAACAGTCCGCTATCGAAGCTATACAACATGACTTCGCCATGGCCATTTTCAGTCTGGGGGATTGATGTAATTGGGGCTGTCACTCCGAAGGCGTCCAACGTGCATGAGTATATTCTGGTAGCGATAAACTACTTCATGAAGTGGGTTGAGGCCCAATCTTACGCGGTGTTGAAGGCATTGCACGTTACTAAGTTCATCAGAAACAACATCATCTGTCGCTACGGGGTCCTGAATGAGATTATTTGGAATAATGGTTCCCACTTCAAGAAGGAGGTGATCGACTTGTTGGAGAAATACAACGTGGCTTTTCATAAGTCATCTACATACCGGCCGCAAACCAACAGAGTAGTTGAGGCCGCCAACCAGAACATCAAGCACATTCTGCAGAAGGTGGTGAAAACCTACAGGGACTGGCCAGATAAGCTGTCATTTGCTCTTTGGGGCTACCGGACTTCAATTTGAACTTCTACTGGGGCAACTCCATATTCCTTCATTTATGGGATGAAGGCTGTTCTGCCTATCGAAGTTAAGGTTCCGTCATTGCGAGTATTGGCTGAGTGTTAGATAGCTGAGGTAGATTGGCAGCAAAGCAGGTTCGAAGAACTCATGCTCTTTGATGAAAGAAGGCTGAAAGCACTGTATCACGTCTAGGGTTATTAACGAAGAATTGCCAGGGCCTTCAACAAGAAGGTTAAGTCCAGGAATTTGAAAGAGGGGGATCTAGTGCTCAAAGATAACCGAGCTCCCATCCACGACCCTAAGGGCAAGTTCAGACCCAACTGGACTGGTCCCTACATCATCAAGTCTATCTGGTCGGGTAGAGCTGTCGTTCTGATGGATTTAGATGGCCTTGAGTTCGCCCAGCCGATCAACATGGACAAGTTGAAGAAATACTATTCCTGAGTGGCTCGCTAGGCCCAAAACCCGAAAAGGCGACCTAGGCAAAAGTTAGAGCATGGAAAATTTGAAATAATAAAAACTGAGCTCGCAAGGTTGAAAACCCAGAAAGGGCGGCCTTAGCAAAAGTTAGAGCGCAAAAGGAGAGTGTTAATACACGAGTGAACCTGAACCGAACTATGTAAGGCTTGACTCCCATGTTTGGGATACGTAGGCAACTTCATTCTGAAGTCTAGCCATAAACACTTCCAAATCGACTTTGTCCATGTGATCATGTTGGTCATCTTTGTCTATTCTACATTCAAGAGCTCGGTTGTGATCTCCAGTGCAGTGCTGTTCAAACTAAGGGCAACTTTCCAGTTGATGGATCCGGGGTTGTACATCTCAGTGATAGATCTCGGGTGTGTCCAGTTGTGATCCATATCGAAAATGGTTTTGAAAAGTTTTAATAAAAGTTGATTTTGCTCAAATTAATCTTTTTACGACTTAGACCATTTTTGGACCAAACGAAAAATTTTTAGTATCCACAACCTTCAATTACATTAATTTCAGTGCAGAGTTCTCCTACTCTTGAATACAAATTGAAGTTGCTTTGTATTACGTTCATAAAGAACACTTGAAAGTACTGATAAAGCAATAAATTCGGGGCATAGTTAGGTGTTCCTGCCCCCCCTCCCAGAGCTTGCGGAAGCCTCTGACGCCAAAGTAGGCCCAACCTGCGCCTCTTCATCAAGCCAAGCTATGCACTAATCAGAGAGGGTGCAACTAAAAGTGGGAGAGGGGCCAGAAGCTCTTTCGTCCTCTATGTTGTGGCATACCGAGCTAGCTGTGCGCCTCGGACTGGAAATGCGGCAAGGTACTCTATCCCCTCTTCTAGGCAAGTCTGATCATGGCTGAACTGGCACCGGATTCGAAATGGGAAGTAAAAGACACAGTGTGTCAGGCCGATCAATTGAATCTTGGGCTGGCGAGACATGCTGTAACTCATCGCCGGTAGATTAAGCCAGGGGCAGCACCAAGTAATGTCAACAACAGATAGACAACACATCCATTCGCACCACCATCCCTCATCAGGAGTATCGACTAGACGTCGCCGGAAGAAATAGCCACGAGCTGAATATGCTGGGCATGAGTCCACAACCTTCAACTTATCCATCAACCATATCTGGAGAGGGATGAAAAATCAGAGATTAAAGAATAGAGAGGTGTACGTGGAGGGAAAAGTGAGAAAAGGGTTTTGAGAGAAAAAACCGAGCCTGAGGGCCGAGTGATGTGAGAAATATATGTGAGATAGGGTACCTACAACAGTAGTGGACTCCTCGCGAATCTAGTCGTCTCTCGGCGATGGAAAGCATCCAAACCCATCAATGTCTCAGCTAGTGTCATGGCAATGCAGCTCTTGCCCTCTTTTAAGCCTTGGGCAACCTCAATCAAACAGACGCTAGACCCTCCCAAGCCTGGGGGCAAGCAAGAAATGAGACAACATACACAAGCAAAGCGCATGTCCCCGAAAACCCTGCCAGTGATGATCGCCGCAGTCACCGGCATCAGAAAACTGACGAATCAGGCTCGGGATATCTAGTTCTCCATCGCGAATCAAAGACTGAGCGTCATGCAAAGTGAGCTCGTACATCCGTCCTAAGGCTTGGATGTGGCCAAAGCGAAATTGGGATAGGATCTCTTCATCGCGCTGAGATTTCATCAAGGCCTGGAAGTCTTCGAAAGTGGGGCATATCTCTTGTCCGTCGAAGCAAAAGACATGAGTTACCAGATTCTAACACCTTGCCGCGGCATGGAGGAACGGAAAACGCAGTAGGGTGCGGCTCAGCGTGAATAGTGCATTTATTCCAAAACCCCGAAAATTCAACTTTTCTGAGCTATCCAAGTTAGCAATCCAATTTGTGAGATTTTGGAAAAGAAATGCTTCCATTTGGTGCAAAAACTGAGTTGAAATGGAAAAATTACGAAGCTGGGGCTTTTGTAGAAGGTAAGGTGTTAAGTGGAAGACAGGTGTCAACAATCTAGGCACTTTCTGCATTAATGGCCGACCGGCCAATTTGATGGCCGACCGACCATCTTTGTAGCCGATCGGCTAGTTTTTGTGGCTGATAACTCTTTATGGTGGCCAATGGTCTCCTACCTTGGCCAATGGCCTCTCCTTTTGTTCTCTGAGCTGTCTATGTGTTGGAGGTGTTGAGAACTTGTGACTTGTTCCACTTTGAATGCCTTTCGGTGACGATTTTGCGAAGTTGCGCCTGTGTTACTTCAATTTGTTTATTGAGTTGTTGTATTTTTGTTTATCGAGTTGTATTTTGCATTGATTGTTAAGTTCTTGTCTTGCTTATCGAGTTGTATTCACATTTGGTTAGCATGTCAAGTCTTGGTTTTTGCTTATCGAGTTGTTTTGTTCTTTCAGTTGTCAGTTGGTTCACTACCTCGTTAAGGCAATGCAATTCGAGTGTGCAATGTTTAAACAAAGTCCGATCTTATTTACACGTTGTGGGATGCGATGCTTAGAATGTAAAATGTAACACTTTTTTAATCAAAAAGCTGTTTTCATTCCATCATGGTTTCTTTTTGCAAAAGTACAAAGTTTTAAAGAAAATAAGATTGCCTGAGGCTGTACAATGTACAAAAACTACTAGCAAAAAGAGAAATAAAGCAAAAACAAAACATCTGAATCGGTGCCAGTCGCCTCAAGAGCGGGAATCCCTTTTCGTCCTCTTCCTCGACGAAAGCCCAGAATTGTCGCCGTCAGCTCCAATGCCTGAGTTTGAACCCGAGCCATCTCCAGCCTCATCTTCATCTTGAGACGACTCTGACTCTAGACTTACTGCCTCCTCGTCAGACTCACCATCATCTGGGGCAGGCACCCATGAACTACTCCCGGTATGAGCATGCCCAGCTCTGCTCCGATTGTGCGCTGGAGTCCCTCGTCTTGCTCCCCCTGCTGCTTGGGGAGGCACTGAAGGTCCCGTTAAGGCACTCACTGTGGCTGGTATCCGGCATGGGGCCTGAAAAAAACAATTTGGCAAATGCATTAGTTATACTATGCGAAGCTAAGTATGGTATCAAAATGCAGTATATGAGTACAGCGTATGAATGTTGTGAGCAGTATATGAACTCCGTGAGCGGTGAATGATTGCAGTATATGAGGGCCATGGCCAGTATATGAGATGTAGTGTATCAGTGTCATGAGTGGTATATGAGTGTGGTGTATCAAGTGCAGTATTGATAATGTGATGCATCAAATTGATATGGAGCAGATTATAGAGGGTTTTGGGACGAAGGTTGAAAGAACTTAATGGAATACCGTAAATACTGAGCAGGTCCATGCTCTTCTATAACATCCCCATCACTGAAGTCGACAACTCCAGAGCCTGCCCAGTGTACTCTATAGAAGCCTACAAAAGTGTTGAGGTAATCAATAAAATACGGGATATCAACTGAAATGAAATGAATGTACAGAATGTAAAGTATAACATATACCGGGGTCTAGCCTCGAACTCCGACGAGCTCATGATCAGCTGGGGGAGGAGCGATGGGAATCTGATAAATCTCTCTGGCCAGTCCTCGGCATGTCATAGTAGTGGGCAAGTCTGGCCACTCCGCCCTCTGTCCCCTCCGGGAACCCCTCCTGCTATGAGCCTGGGTAGCCCTGGATCTTTCCACTCCTCCTGCTGTGGCTACAGGTCTCTCTCTCTCTCACCTCGGTGAGCACTGGCCAGCGGCCGCATGAGGTATGTCTGGATGAAGACAGTGTAGTCACTGTCATCTCTGAAAAAGTCGGCATCCCAACCTATCGTAAAATCGGTCATCTCCTGCGGGGTGTACGTCTCTGTATGCCTCATCTGCGAAGGAGGCGGCATCGGGACTATCTGCTCAGGCAAGCTGAGGCTCTGTCGCAAGAAGTGCTCTTCCAAGTACTATGCCCGACAGACCGAACCCTCAAGCAAAACTCGCAAACGGGAAGTCTCCCGAGTGCCCATAAATCGGTCTCTAACTGCATCAGGCAATACTGTTCAGGGCTGCTAGGTGATCTGCAAATGATAGATATACAGGTTCTTATCTGCTATTGAAAGTGCAATGTAAAGCAAAGCTCAGATGAACTGTAAGGTTTGAAATACCTTCGCTGCGGCTATAGTGTCAAAATATCGGTGGAAGAATGAGAAAGACTCTCGCAGCCTCTGCTCACATCTCCCATTGAACCTATGTGAATATGGAACCATGGAGGGCGTCTCTACCTCCGACTCTGGGGCAAGCCTCATGAAGTAGGCATATACCCACAACTACAGAATGTGAAAGGGGTAATAATGAGTATGTTTATCAGTACAGCAGTATACAGGTAAATTAGAAATCAGAGAATGATGTGCAGTGTATTGTGCAGTGTGTGCAGTGTACAACTAGTGTAAAGCAGATTGCGTGTTATGCAGTGTGTGTGGTGTACAGATAATGTAAAGCAGGACTGTAAAGCAGAAGGGAAAGATGTACCTCCCAGGCTCTCTAGTAGCCTCCTAACAGGTGTCCGTTCTGGCGAGATGAGGAACTCATATATCCATACAGTGTGGCCAAGCCTGCGCCGCCCCAGTCATAGTGCCGGATGCGAGACACATCTACCAGTGCACTCAAAAGGTAAAGGCCAATGGTGTTTGCCGGTCGGCGAATAGAGTGGTTCCAAGCAAGAACATGAGGAACCCCTGGGCATAGTGCTCAACCTCCTCGTGAATCGTCGGTGTCCCCTCCCTGAACTGGTCGGCGAACCATGAATATCACACCATCCCTGGTCGGGAGAGAGGTGGGCGAATCCCTAGCAGAAAGATCTGGGCAGCATCCCACTCGCCCATATCAGTGTCGAAAGGAATCAGATCACCCCCTACTCCGATGTCGGTGAACATGGAGAAGTTGAAGGGAGTCATCGTCATCTCCCCTACTGTAGAAAGGTGGAAGGAATCAGTGGTGTCCCACCACCTCTCCACTAAGGCGCCTAGAAGATGCCGACTCGGAGTGAGGCGCGAGAATCCCATACAGAATATACCAAAATCGGCCTCATCGACGATGTGGCAAACATCATCGGGTAGCTCCATGTACCAATCTCGTGCAATGGTGTTCCCATAACCCTGGAAGGCATGAGAATCTCCCTGTGTTCAAGATAAACAGATGTGAAGCAGTATCAGGAATACAATGTATGCATGTGTTCAGAATTAGTGAAAATGAAGTGTGTATATATGTTCGAGTTGACAGAAGTATCATGTATGATTGTGCTCAGAATGAACTAGGCATGTGATATACAAGTGTGTTTCGATTAATCAGATGAAGAGTGATACTGGCTATCCAAGACATATGACCTACATTGCAGAAAGTAAAGAGGAAGAATATACCTCAGCGGCGCCATAGGATGAGTGTGACTCCGGCTCGCGTAATAGGAGGTCCTCCGGAGCACCTTGCGCAAAGCTCCTAAACTGGCGAATATTGTCGGGAGGTAATACGTGTACGTCAGGGTGATAAGACACTAGGTCGAAAGGCCGAATGCCGAGCGGCAAAGGCTCGAACTCGGGATCCATCTTCATCCCTGGAGGAGCCCCATCCTATGGAATATCATCCGTCATCTCGAGAAGAGTGAGAAAATGGTTGAAGGTATGGAAAATGGGCAAGAATGCCAAAAGTCAACAAAAAGTCAACCCTGAAGGGTGAGAAATGGAATAAAATATCGAAGTACGGAAGAGGGCACGAAGATCAAGGGTAACTCGAGAGAAACAAATCCCAACTGATGGAAATAAAAAATGTGGCACCAAAAACACTTTTCAATTGGTGCAAAGTGTTTGAAACAACGAGGGTTTTGCGAATCGAAAGTTTTGAGAGGTTTGAAAATGTGTGTAAAGCTCGGCTCGAAGGGAGGAAAGCGATCTAGAGAGAGAGGAGGAAGGATTTTGGCAAGGGAGAAGTGAAAGAATAGGGTTTGGAACCCTATATTTAAAGACCCAAGGCAAAATGTCAAAACTGTCCCGAATCTACCATTTTTGGCCGACCAGCCAAATTGTTGGCTAGCCGGCCACATTGTTGGCCGACGGAGTTTTCTTGTGGCCGATGGGTGGCGGATAGGTCCCTCTTGTGGCCGATGAACCTCCAATGCCCTTGTTTGGGGTTTTTGTGTTGGTTTGTACCGTCATCTCTCAAGAAAGTTCAAGGAAATACACCTTTGAGCTCAAGCAGTCTCTGTGGTGACCTCGAACTGTGTTTTCCGTGTGCGGCACTTGACATGCACAAAATGTATCCTTTTTCACATCCTTTTGCATATTGCTAGATTCGAAAATTATCTTTGAATGCGCGGCTTTACAGTGTTCTTGTTACATTCACGAGGCTTGCATTCGTTAAATGTCTCTTTCACTTTTGCATCGAACATGCATCATTGTGTTTGCATAACATATGCGCGTTGTGTCAAATAAGTATTCGTGTTTACGCTGCATAGAGTATATACATTGCATGGAACATGTTTTAACCTTGCTTGCATAGAATGTGCACTTCTCACCTTGGCATGAAATACGCGTCTTAATGTTGCATGGAGCATACATTTCTCTCAGTTGCATTGTTATGCATACTTTACTTGCATTCTTATGCACTTTTCACTTGCATTACTATTCAGCATTCTACTCGCACCACTACGCACCGTTGTTTATCTGGCATTGAATATGCATTGTTAGTTATCTTCCATTGCATGTGCATTGTTGTCATTCGTCTCGCAGAAGACATGCATGGCATTATATCGTATCTTTCAAGTTTCTTTCTCATTCATGCACGATATTATATGTACGGTTCATTTGAAGTTGGCACAACCAGGCGATATTGGATGTGCAGTTCATTCAAAGAAGTTCTGTTTAAAATCATTCACTTAGTGTATCTATCACACTTTGTTCACTTTGTGTATCTATCACACGTTCGCTTTGTGTCTCTATCACACTTTGCTCACTTTGTGTATCTATCACACGTTCACTTTGTTTATCTATCACACATGCTCACTTTGTGTATCTATCACACGTTCACTTAGTGTATCTAACACACTTTGCTCACTTTGTGTATCTATCACACGTTCGCTTTGTGTATCTATCACAGTTTGCTCACTTTGTGTATCTATCACCCGTTGGCTTTGTGTATCTATCGTGCATGCTCACTTTGTGTATCTATCACACGTTCGTTTTGTGTATCTACCACACATGCTCACTTTGTGATCTATCACATGTTCGTTTTGTGTATCTATCACACATGCTCACCTTTATGTATTTATTACACGTGCTCACCTTTGTGTATCTATCACACGTTCGCTTTGTGTATCTGTCACACATGCTCACCTTTGTGTATCTATCACACGTTCGCTTTGTGTATCTATCACACATGCTCACCTTTGTGTATCTATTACATGTTCGCTTTATGTATCAATCACACATGCTCACTTTGTGTATCTATCACACGTTCATTTTGTGTATCTATCACACATGCTCACCTTTGTGTATCTATCGCACGTTCGCTTTGTGTATCTATCACACATGTTCACTTTGTGTATCTATCACACGTTCGTTTTGTGTATCTATCACACATGCTCACTTTGTGTATCTATCACACGTTCGTTTTGTGTATCTGTCACACATGCTCACCTTTGTGTATCTATCACACATGCTCACCTTTGTGTATCTATCACACGTTCACTTTGTGTATCTATAACACATGCTCACCTTTGTGTATCTATCACACGTTCGCTTTGTGTATCTATCACACATGCTCACTTTGTGTATCTATCACACGTTCGTTTTGTGTATCTATCACACATGTTCACTTTGTGTATCTATCATACATTCATTTTGTGTATCTATCACACTTGCTCACCTTTATGTATCTATCACACGTGCTCACCTTTGTGTATTTATCACACGTTCGCTTTGAGTATCTGTCACACATGCTCACCTTTGTGTATCTATCACACGTTCGCTTTGTGTATCTATCACACATGCTCACCTTTGTGTATCTATTACATGTTCGCTTTGTGTATCAATCACACATGCTCACTTTGTGTATCTATCACACGTTCATTTTGTGTATCTATCACACATGCTCACCTTTATGTATCTATCGCACATTCTCTTTGTGTATCTATCACACATGTTCACTTTGTGTATCTATCACACGTTCGCTTTGTATATTTATCACACATGCTCACTTTGTGTATCTATCACACGTTCGTTTTGTGTATCTATCACACATGCTCACCTTTGTATATCTATCACACGTGCTCACCTTTGTGTATCTATCACACGTTCACTTTGTGTATCTATCACACATTCGCTTTGTGTATCTATCACACATTCTCACTTTGTGTATCTATCACACGTTCGTTTTGTGTATCTATCACACATGTTCACTTTGTGTATCTATCATACATTCATTTTGTGTATCTATCACACTTGCTCACCTTTGTGTATCTATCACACGTTCGCTTTGTGTATCTATCACACATGCTCACCTTTGTGTATCTATCACACGTTCGCTTTGTGTATCTATCACACATGCTCACCTTTGTGTATCTATCACACATGCTCATTTTGTGTATCTACCACACATGTTCACTTTGTGTATCTATCACACGTTCACTTTGTGTATCTGTCACACATGCTCACTTTGTGTATCTATCACACATGCTCACTTTGTGTATCTATCACACGTTCGCTTTGTGTATCTATCACACATGTTGACTTTGTGTATCTATCTCAAGTTCATTTTTTGTATCTATCACACATGCTCACCTTTGTGTATCCATCACACATACTCACCTTTGTGAATCTATCACACGTTCGCTTTATGTATCTATCACATATGCTCACCTTTGTGCATCTATCACACGTTTTCTTTGTGTGTCTATCACACTTTGCTCAATTTGTGTATCTATCATACGTTCGCTTTGTGTATCTATCACACATGCTCACCTTTGTGTATCTATCACATGTTTGCTTTATGTATTTATCACACTTTGCTCACTTTGTGTATCTATCACACGTTCGCTTTGTGTATCTATCACACATGCTCACCTTTGTGTATCTATCACACGTTCGCTTTGTGTATCTATCACACATGCTCACTTTTGTGTATCTATCACACGTTCGCTTTGTGTATTTATCACACTTTGTTCACTTTGTGTATCTATCACACATGCTCACCTTTGTGTATCCATCACACCTGCTCACCTTTGTGAATCTATCACACGTTCGCTTTATGTATCTATCACATATGCTCACCTTTGTGCATCTATCACACGTTCGCTTTGTGTATCTATCACACTTTGCTCAATTTGTGTATCTATCACACGTTCGCTTTGTGTATCTATCACACATGCTCACCTTTGTGTATCTATCACACGTTCGCTTTGTGTATCTATCACACATGCTCACCTTTGTGTATCTATCACACATTCGCTTTGTGTATCTATCACACATGCTCACTTTGTGTATCTATCACATGTTCGTTTTGTTTATCTATCACACGTTCGCTTTGCGTATCTATCACAGATGCTCACCTTTGTATATCTATCTCACGTTCACTTTGTGTATCTGTCACACATGCTCACCTTTGTGTATCTATCACACATGCTCACCTTTGTGTATCTATCACACACGTTCGCTTTGTGTATCTATCACACACGTTCACCTTTGTGTTTCTATCACACATGCTCACCTTTGTTTATCTATCACACGTTCGCATTGTGTATCTATCACACATGCTCACCTTTGTGTATCTATCATACGTTCGCTTTGTGTATATATCACACATGCTCACTTTGTGTATCTATCACGCATGCTCATTTTGTGTATCTATCACACATGCTCACTTTGTGTATTTATCACACGTTCGCTTTGTATATCTATCGCATTCGTTTGCTAAGATTGCATAATTTTCTTACATCCTTTCTGCATGAAATGTTGTTCGGTCTGTAATTCCCACACGTAGCGTGTGTACTTATTTGTTTGTGTACAAGTTTGCTTTAGCATTTCTTTGCATAACATTTGCATAAATGCTTCGTTATAGCTCTCTTTGCATAATCTTAAGTTTTGTTTTGAAATGAGCATGTCATTTGCATCTTGCCCCTGCTTGCGGGCGCATCTCTTTGTTATTTTGTATGTTTGTCTAAGTCTTCATCCTTGTCAAAAATGGGTCGTCTCTAGGCTTTGGCATTCACTCCCATCATCTTTTGACTTTCGAGTTCTGTCAAAGAGGGGCAATTGTAGATATCCCATTTTTGACCGTCCTCAAGACTTGGACGTCATCGTTTGAACACTCGATGATCACCCATGCTTATGTTCGTTTTGAGTCTCTGAAGGTCTCGGCTGTGCGCCTTGCCTTGGAGCCTCTTAACTTGTCTGTTTTGTGCTTGGTTGTGGACCAAGAGCTTGTGGCTCTGTTTCTAAGGGAAGGGGGTGGCATGTTGGCCATCCCTGCAACCCATCGACCAGGCACCATGCCTATCGGCCATGCTCTCTTTCCATCGACCATCAGTGATGGCCGGTCGGCATCACTGATGGCCGGTCGGCACCTTCAATGGCCGGTCGGCCATACTTTTTGGCTGAGGCCCTTTTCTTTGCTTTTTCATCTATTTTTATTGCTAGCTGTGCAAGCTGGTATGCATAGAACTCATCCTCCATACACATGTATGGAGGGATTGCACCAAGCCTCTAGCTTGTTTAACAAGCTTGAGACTTGGATTTCTATAAGAGGGGACGTCCGTCCCCCTTTCCAGAGGTTCAGAAAATTTGGATAGAGATGTACATATCCCTCTCTCTCTATATTTCTCCCCCTCTCTCTCTCTATATATATATATTTGTGTTGTTTGTGCCTTAAAGTGGTTTTTCTTCACACTTTTGCACAGAAACACCTAGTGAAATACCTTCACTATTGAGCTGAGGTTCTCGGAGGTTGCATTTGAGTAGTTTTGGCTTGGTTTTTGCCTCTGAAGTTGCTATCCTAAAGTTGTTCTTCAATGGTGAGTTTTTATCCCCCTTAGAGCTTTGTTGTAGTTTCTTATTTAGCCATCTTTGCATGTTTCTTTTGGCTTAACTTTCAACTGTAAAATGCTTCATTTTCAAGTGCTTAAAGTGTTTGTTTGACACCTCTTTGGTGTTGGGGGTGGTCTACCTCCTTTTGTGCCTTGTTTGGCTTTGTTTTGTACCATCTCTTTAGGCCTTTGAGATCACTTTCTCTTGGCCTTTTAACCACTGAATTCTAGAGGAATTTCAGTGGTGGAAAGTGTGTTTTGAGGCCCCAAATAGGAGGGCATTGTCCCCCCCTTCCCTTCTCTTGTTTGCTTGTGTTGGTGGCTCACCAAAAGAGCATGTATTTCTATCTTCTTGAGGCTTTGTTTGAACACTTTTTTTGTGATTTTTCAAACCTTCCATGACTCTATTTTTGGTTTTCTTGGTCACCTCTTGCATGCTCCGTGTACTTGTAGTATAATCCTACTTGTAGCTTTGCAAAGTAGCATGTCTTTCTAGCATGTTGAGGCTCTATCTTAGCATGTTTTTGTGACTTTTCTAACATGTTATAACTCTGTTTTGAGTTGGTTTGATCATTTGTTGCATGCTTCATGTACTTGTAGTGCAATCCTCCCTATAACCTTAACATGCATCATGCTTTGAACCATCTTTTTAGCATGCTTTTGGCTCCACTCCATGAAGCTTTTACTCATCTTTTGCCATGATACAACTCTGTTTTTGGTTGGTTAGAACATCCCTCATTTGCTCCTTACACTTGTAGTGTAACCATGCTCATTGGCCTTGCATGCTTGGTGTTTTGGCTTACCATGCTAGCTTATTTTGGCTTCATTCCATGCATGTTTTGATATTGTTTTGACCTGCCTTGGGACTATTTTGGGTCATCTTGGCTCTTTGGGGCTTGCTTGATATGGCTATGGTGCAAGTACCTTTGCTAGCCTTAAGCTTTGAGCCTCCTAGCATACCTCATTTGTCATATGTGCATGTTTTGACATCACTTGGAATGATATTTCAGAGCATATAGTATTGTCACACTCCCATATTTTTCACTCTTTAAGTGCTCTTGAGAGTTGTACTCTTATGCCTCAATCATGAGCCATTGCATGAGTATCATCATATTGCCTTTCATGCTACCATTTCAGAGCACTTTGGACACTGTTTTGTCATACATGAGGTCAGTTTGGGGCTGGTTTGGTCCATTGAGTATTGCATTACATAGCCCTTGTGTTGTATCCTTCATTAGTTTTCATGCTTAGAGACTCTAACTTGCCATGCTCATGTTGTTTCATATTGTTGCATTGCTCATTGTGTTTGCATGTTGTTGCATTGCATGTTGTTTTCATGTTTGTTGCATTGCATTGTGTTTGGATTGGAAGTTGATCCAAACTCGAGAAACGAGGGGTGTTTCATACTTAAAGTGATGAAACGTACCTCATTCCTTAGGTCACCGACACCTTTGATCATGTATGATAAGGTGGAGGTTCATCGTGTCCTATGCGTTATTTGTGTGCATACATCGACATTGACTTATGCAACTTGGCCTCTTTGGCCATCATGCATTGAGATGCGTGATTGATGGCTCAAGAGCCGAGCACTAAACTCCTTTGAGCTTAAGACATGATAAGGAGTGTAGTTGCACACACATTTTTTTGCAAATACACTGCCATGCCTCTGTTTGTCCTCTGGTGCAGCAAAAGGAGAAATTGCAAGAAGCAATGGCCGACCGGCCACTAAGAATGCCGATCGACTATCAAAAGTGACCGATGACCATTAACTTTGGCCGATGGCCATCCCTCTTGGCTGACCATCTCTCACTATATTCCTAAAATGGGTCAGAAACATTCTGGAAGTTGGCATAATTTTCAAAAGTCCAAAAGAGTGCAAACAGAGGCATCATGAGGCACAGTAGTGGATTTCCGAGCGAAGCCGACCGAGCATGTATATCCCCCTCGCTTCCCGAGGCCATCTGTTTAAATTGCTTAGCTAAACTAGTTCATTAGCGTAGTTATTTTGTAATTAATTAGTTAAGCATTTAATTAATTATTTGGTTTGCAATTAATTAGCTTAGTGTAGCTAGTTAGTTGATTTATTCAGACCCTCCGTCGAGAGGACAGATGTTGTAATAAGTGTGCGTGTGTGTGTGAATGTCTTCCAACCCCATGTCTTTCTCCCTTTTATTTACCAGCTTTTGATAGTTAGTCTTAGGGCATGTTTCAATTAGCATACTTATGCTTTGCATGCGTGCATCATTCATTCGTATTACATGAACCGAGCTCGGCGCATCATTCAAATTGTATTGAATTTCAATACTTACTTGAATACATGTTTCAAAACATGTTATCGAGTGTTGCATTCATATGCCATCTTAGAATAGCCGAGCCTATTTAGTTGCATTCTTGCATGTGTTGCATTAGGCATCTTAACATAGCTAGGATCATGTATGATTACTAACTAGCTTTTGTTTTGACTCGGAGTACACTGTGAGTGTTTACGTTTTAGCATCCTTGCATGTATGTAAGTGATTGCCATGATAGTATGCTTGCCATGAGGCTATGTGCTTATGTGCTTAACTGTATGAATGCCTGTGGATGAAGGCTTTATTGCTTGAATTGGGACAATTCATCAAAATGTGAGTTTTAAGCCCACTTGAGGGTGGCAAATCCGCACTTTAGCCTACTTGAGGGTAACAACTTCAAACCATTTTCGAAAAACAAGCATGAGATGTTTTGTTCCAACTCGAGTGATTTAGTCTATAATTGTATGTTGTGCGCATCACGTAGTAAGTTAGATTAATAATCGAAATAAGAACACATGTGTTTTCAAAAACAACATATCATGTTAGTAGAGGCCGATCCTTTGATCAGGCGAGCGGGAGTGCTCATTTCAGGACCTTCCCCTCTCGTACCTAAGTTCCCGAGCCGAGGCAACTTTGGCAATGACAGACACCTGGCCTTAGGCAGAAGTCAGGGTTTCCTAAATTTCTGAAAACAAAATATATAGGTGGCGACTCTAAAATCTGACAAAGCAGTCCATGTTTGGCACTTCTTGATTAAAATCGATTTTCCAAAACGATTTGCCGAATTTGGACTCTTTGGTGATTTATCAGTCTTACATTGCACTTTGTGAGATTAGATTAAGAACCGTGACAGGAGTCCGAACTATAGTAGCTAGAAGTACAATTCGCGCCCTCGCGCGCAGAGCGGAGTTCGGGCGATCTACAAGCGAGGGAGAAAAAATTGCCGCAGGTGCGGGTTGGGCCCCGCACGTGTGGGAAATTTTGTGAATTTGAGTTTTGCACACTGCTTTAAAAGCAGATGCAGGGGTGCGTGCGGCGATTCTTTGAAAAAAAAAATTTATTTCCTTCAAATTTTGTTTTGTTATGTTTATTTATTATTATTTTTAAGATACTTACTTATTTAAAATAAATAAATAAACAAATAAATAAATTTTAAATAACAATAAATAAATATACTTTTTTATCTCTTTATTTATTTTTATTTTCAAAAAAAAATAATAGAAAAAAAAAGAAAAACAAAACAAAACAAAACAAAAATTTGAACATTTGAAAAATATATATATATTTATATATAAAAATAAAAAATAATAATAATAAAATAAAATAAAATAAAAATCATAATTTTTATTTATTTATTTTTCTATTTTTGTCTTTTAAAAAAAAATTATTATCAAACCCAAACCCACTTCTCTCACACTCATTCACCAATTCTCTCTCTCTCTCTCTCTCTCTCTCTCTCTCTCTCTATCTTTCTCTCTCACAACCCCACAAACCCACCCACTCACCACACTCCACCATCACCAAACTTTCAACTCTCAACTCTCAACTCTCAACTCTCAACTCTCAACTCTCAACCCTCTTTCCTTCTTCCTCATCAACATCTCACCGCCAACATCACTATTTCCTCTCCGTCAGTCGAATCTTTGGGGACCACCATTATTTTCGGCGACTCGTTCTTCTTTCTTCCTCTTTTTCCACTCTTTTAAGGTAATTTTTCCTTTTTATGTAGATCTGTGGGTATAGGAGTAGATTTGTAGAATTTTTGTTTTTTGTTCATCTTTGGTTCATCATAAAAAAATAAAAAATAAAAAGTCGAAAATCTGGCCAAGAAGACGATGGGCGCACGTGCGCCCCTCTCCAGCGCATGTGTGGTCCAAGCCAAAAAAAAAAAAAAAACTCAGAAACAAAGGTACTAATAATAATAATAATTTAGCTTATTTTTATTTACTATATTTGTTTAGTTTAAATTGTTAATAGTGGTTCTCTTAGTTTCATTAGTTAGTGGATTGTTGTTTTTATTTTTATTTTACTTGTTAGTTAGTGATTTTATTTTTATTTTTATTTTTATTTTTATTTTTATTTTATGATGTAATTGTTCATTTAATTGTTAAGTAGTTTAGTTTTTATTTTTATTTTATTTTATTTTCTCTAAATTTTTATTTTATTTTATTTTATTTTCTTCTATTTTAGTGGACAGACAAAAAAAAGAAGAAGTTTAGTTTAGTTTATTTTATTCTATACTTTAGTTTATTTTGTACTATAGTTTACTTCTTTTATAGTTTAGTTTAGTTTATTTAATGTCATTTTTATTCATTTATTTAATTCTTTTCGTTTTTATATAAATAAATACAAAAAAAAAAAAAATTGGTGTGAATTGCATGTGGTACATCAGTGGGCAGACTGGTGCTTTAATATTTTATTTGATTCTCATGTTGGTTTCACGGGTATATGTGTTTATTGTTGGCGTGTGCAGGATATGAGTCGACGTATTTCCGCTCGGGCCTCCAAAAAGGCCAGAGGTTCCACCTCTTCAGCGCCACCACCACCACCATCCTCGCCACCACCACCGGGTGACTTGCCACGGCCGGAGTGGGCTTCCCACCCACTTAACAAGCTCACGCAGTTTAACATTCCATATTTTCGACGTGAGAAGGACACTACTTAGGCCGTTGGGTGTTTGCGCCCACTTATCCTCGTCTGGTACGACATTTCTACCAGAACCTGTATGAGTCACTCACCGAGGATGGACTGCTATATACCATTGATGGTCATATTGTCCACATCACCTCATCCATGATTGCCACCACGTTAGGGTTTTTTGCCAAGCCAGAATATCAGCCCTTCTCGGAAGTTGAGGATCGAGAACCCATACATAGCCTCATCCAGCAATACTTCTCGGGGGCCCACAGTGACAACAGTTTCACATGCTTGCGGCGGAGCAAGCTGTCTAGTCACTTGCTATTTATTGATTTTGTGCTCCATAAGAATGTCCTTCCACTTGGGCATAGAGCTGAGCGCCATTTGGAGTTTGTTCGGGTTTTACATGGTTATCAGCATGGCTATTAGGTCTCGCGTGAGCATATCATCTGGATGCATTTGCAGAAATTTCTGCAAGAGGCAGTTCGGCCTGAACCTATGCAGAACCTGACTTGGCCACTACCATTTGCCAATTTGTTGACACTTGTGTTTGAGCTAATCGGCCTTCCCATTGTTGAGAATGAGGAGATTGATAGAGCGTATCTAATTTTCGGCCAGCGAAAATGGCAGTATAGCATATCTCGCATCCCGCAGCAGGTTGGTGCCCCAACTGATGAGGCCCAGGACCCCGTACATGACCACCCACCTCATCCTGTTCCCTCCAATGGGACCCACTCTACATGACTCGCGAGGAGTACTTATAACTTCAGCACTCTGTGGATCAGGTCCACAATACTCTTCGTGATCACCACCAGAGTCTCATGGAGTTGCGCACGGATTTTCAGGCGCATTGAGACTATTCTCAGGCGACCTTCGACCAGCTACACGCCCGCCAGCTCGACATCCAGCAACGGGTTCAGGATGAAGCCTTTGAGATGCGATCTTTGATACAAGCCTTGTTTGCCCAGCATTTCCCGCCACCACCGCCACCGACTTCTCCGTAGTACCCACTGTATATTGCTTTATCTTTTTTGTTTTTATTTTTATTTCTTTTCAGTTATTTCCTCTTCTCAAAAAAAAAAAAAACAGTTGAGTGTGTGTGCGTTACTATATGCCTACGTGGATGTGCACCTACAATCTTTAGTAATCTTCTCTCATTTCTCTTTATTTTTCCGTTGAGGACAATGTCATATTCAAGTTGGGGGATGAGGGTTATATTTTCTTTTGTGCATTCCTATTTGGCTCAATCATTCATGCTTATACCTGTTTCACTTGATTACATTACTTTACTTGATGTGACTTGTTGCTAGTAGGGTGATGATATTTGTATATGTTAATTGGGGAGCATAGTAGACATGTATGAAAAGGATTTATTGGGTAGATACTTGCATGTGATGTTTGCACTAGGGGAGTCGTTTGTGCTTGTGGTATTAGTACACTTGTCATAAGTATGCCTTAATTCCATGAACACACTCTCATAACGGTGACCTCTTTATTATAATCCCTGGTGTACATCATTGGTAATAGCTAGGTTGCAGAAAAGAATAAATGAGGAGCCGAGATTCTCTTAAAAAAAAAACACTTCACTTGTTTAGGTTCGTAGCCTTTTTAACTCGTGTTATTAAGCCTGTAAGGGGTGTCTTTACACCTAGTGCCCTAAAACCGTATGGTTTGGGAGTCATTGGCCCAATACTTGCTACATGGGTTAATTAGAAAGCTTAAGGAACTTAGACATTGCACAGTTAAGGAAAAAATAAGGAGAATGACTTGTTCGGAATCGTAGCCTTTTCAACTCGAGTTATTAAGCCCGTGGGGGTGTCTTTACACCTAGTGCCCTAAAACCATCTGGTTTGGGAGTCATTGGCCCAATACTTGCTACATTGGTTGATTAGAAAGCTTAATGGATCAGAACATTGCACCGTCATTTAAAAAAAAAAAAAACTTGAGAATCTTGGTTACAACAAGTTAGTTTTTCTGTATATATGTTGGGTGTTATTATGAGTTACTCTGGGCTATTATAGTGGACAGTTAACTAATATGAAGATTGCACTTTACACCAAGGGTACTGATGATTTATCTACTAGCATGCACAAGTACAGGAGACTTTACTTTTGTATTAACTGAATTGTGATTTTGACTCAATAGGTTCCTTCATGCTTGTCCACTGTGCCTTTAAGGACTCATTATGTTTTAATATCACACTGTAGTGGCACATAAGTTGATTGCTTGGTGGAGTAGTGTGGTTAATTGTTGGGCGTATATGAATATGAAAATGTTTGTGGGTATCATTTCTGGAAACTCTCACAAGACTTTACTCGTCCACTTGGAGTAAGTTTGTGGTTTAAAGGCTTGTTGCATATGCTAAATGTAACCGCTTTCCGACGAAAGAGGAAATAGCTAGATTTTGTTTAATTTTATTTTTTTTATCACTTGCTTGAGGACTAGCAAGTTGTACGTTGGGAGATGTGATTAAGGCCAAATTGTACATCATTGAGGCCGTTAATTAGGATCTCTTAACTTTACTTGCTTGTCAAAATGTATACTTTATGTGTGTTGAATGTTAATCAGGTTGTACATAGTCGGAGCATAAAATGGGCAAAAAGACAGAATTTGGAGAGAGTTGACTTTCAGGCACGTGCGTTGACTTTTTCTAGAAAAACGTGCCAGATGTTTTAAACCTGTTTGGAAAGACACCAGAAGTATAAATAGGCAAGAAAAAGGCTGGATTAGGGTTCTGAAGTTGTTTTGTCAAGAAAGGGAGGCTAAGGTTGAAAAGAAGAGGAACTTGAAGCTTCAAGCATGTCTCCCATGGTGGCTTCTTCTCCATCTACCTCCTTCCACTCCTCCATGAGTGGCTAGTCTCCTTTTCTAGGGTTTTGATGAAACCCTAGCCATGTAATAGGTTTTTCTTTTTGGATAAAGGTTTGAACACTTGTATGGTGTTTTAGAAGTTTCATATATATATATATGTATATATTTTCCATTATTTCTTCAAATATTCAGCTTTCTGTGATTATTGAATGTTTTTCATACAAGAGTTTTCCATTCTTTCACATTCAAGGTATGAGACGAATCATACTACGAGAGACGAGTCGTATCACTACTTTAGTTTAGAGTGAATGATTCGTACTACTTGAGATGGTTCGTGCTCGTACATTGAACGTGATGATTTTCTTATTAAATGCTTTGAACTTGTAGTTATAAAGCTTTATTCTGTTTGAACCATAACATAATTGTTTTCAATTTGAAAACCCTATTTACATAACTAGTGGTGGACTCTTCGCCCTAGGTTTTTCCCCAATTCAGTAAATCCATTTTCAGTTATTTAGTTTAATTTATTTGTTATTAAATTAGGTTATGATCAATCATTCTTTTCATCAAAATTAATTTAGAAATTTATCAATTAAATTAGTTTAATTCCACAATTGTCCCTATGGATCGATACCTGAACTTGCCATTATTCTAAAAGAATTTGGTGTAGTTTAGTGTTTAATTTTGGTGTGTTCAAGGACCTATCAGTGGTGGCCTTCGCCGTACGTGCTATGGCCTGACCGCTTGTGCGATGGAGCTAGCCGCTCCTGCAAGCAGAATGCAACTTAAAGCAAAAGAGGGTTGGCCGCTCGAGTGGTGGCCTGGCCGCTTGATTGGTCTGGGTGCAAAACCAATCCGAAATCTACTAAAAACATGGACCTTTTCCCTTTTGCAACCTCAACTTCATTGTATACAAAACAAGGCTAAAAACACATGGATTTAAACATTTCCAACTTCAAATAAAGACCATGGCTTCAAATCAAAATTCATGACTTTAAATCAACTTTCAAATTCCCATGTAAAACCAAATCAACTCTTGAATTGAAATATAACTTTAGAAACATGCAAGTTTGAGCTCCAATTCTCCAAATTCATGGAGTTTTCTTCTCAAATCACAAGAATCGTGCAAGAAAACATATGTAAGTTCAAGAAATCCATGAGAACTTACCATACATGCTAAATGAAACTAATTCTTACAATTCATCCCTTTTAAACTTTTTTGAGTTCACATCATCAATTTACACTCTTAAATCCCTAATTATATATGATGTCCTCTTTAATTCAACTTAGATTCAAGAGATTAGGGATGGATTCTGACCTTAGAGGGTCAATTTGGTGAAGATTTGCTTAATTTCTTTTTTTTTTCTTTTTCTTCTTGGGCTCTCTCTAGAATTCTCTTTCTTTTCTATTTTTTTCTTCATCCTACTCTTAGTCTTTAGAACTCTCTTAATCCCTCTCTCTCCCCAAATTTTTTGTTGAAGCTAAAGCCACCACTAAGGCTCATATATATATATATATATATATAAAATAAAATCCAATTAATTCATTATGAATCAGATTTTTACAAAACTTCATATTAGGCTCTAAAAATCATGCTGATCATAAATATTTAATCAGTTTTTGTTTCTAGTCCCTCTAAGACCTTCAATTTTTAGTTTAAAGTTATAATTGCAACATATTTTTCTGCAATCAACAGATATAAATCCAAATCTTTCTAATTCACATTATTAGACATGCTATTTCACACCAAACACATAATTAATTAGCACAAAACAATGCAATTAAATGATTATTAATCAAATACATGTTCGGGTCGTTACAATATACATTTTATACAGTCTCTTGAGATGAATGCATATGTCATGTTATGCTCAAAACATATATCTCTTTCTTTTGAAAATCTTGTGCACGATGCAAGTTGAAAATACAACAATTCAATAACTTCAATGTAGTTTCAAGGGGTGGTAAATACGACACAGGTAATCCCTAGGTTAGTGTCTGCAAGTAGGCATATCAAACACGACCAATCACCACTTTACCGGTTGCAAATTGGAAGGCACGTGGTACCTCCTCTGTGCGTGTTTTTGGTCTTTCACTATGGACACTCAAGCTAACTTAATCAATACCAAACTACACCCCCTATACAAACTTACCAACGTATTAACCCCAAAACAATTTGAGATGATCTTGTTTCACAAAACAATTCCTTTCTTAAAGCACTAATTTCCAAATGCAAAATTCAAAATCAATGATAACAAAGATGAAATAGAATGGCAATACAACATGTAACAATGCATTAGTATAGTTCCATTTCCAATTTTCACCACACAGTCCTCCATGGTGATCAAAATTCCCACATCTCTTATCAATATAACATCATAATATCTATATATATATATATATCCTCCAAGAGATAATATAGCAACATCGTCATGCATACATTTCCACATATTAATCATCATTTTAAACTTAATCATTCCAAGACAACCCAATACAAGCTATTCATCAAGCTTCAAAATCAAAAATTCTCATTTCTCGATGAAATCCCTCATTTGATACAACTATAGAAATTTCTCCACCATTTATTCACATAACAGTTTATCAAGCATGAAATTCACAATATCTCAACATCTTTCCCAAAATTTCTAAATTTCTACCATTTCCATCAAAACTAAGTTTTTGTCCCATTTTTGAAAGGATTTTTCCAAAACAACACTCACACTTTAGAATATAGCTCATACTTTCAAAGTTTGGAAAATATAAAGAAAATCCACTTTGAAAACCCATCAAGAGTTCATGAACCCAAACCATAGTTCAAACATGAAAGAAATACTCCAAACAAGCACAGACTTGCAAAAATGTATATATAACTCTAAGAACGTCCCTACCTCAAGCTTGGGAGATGAATGAGATGAGGAATCGAGATATGGTCGGTCATTGTAAAAGTAAAGTAGGACGGGTCATATCTCAAAAGGATGTGGGCGGTGTGACCCTGTCCTTGAAGATTTAAACACCCAACGTATTCAAGAGCAACCTTGACCTGATGTAGAACGACTTTGTCCCTGGAGGTGAGGGATTTCTTAAGATCGTTGCCTACAAGAGATGAAAATGATGATTAGCCTATGGGTAAGCCGATTAGCAAAGAACTAAAAATAATAGAGCCACTCGGCCACCTGGTTCGCCCATCTGCCTAAGCACAGAGTTTGAATGCTCATTTCCTTCGCCGAATTCTTAGTTGCCCCGAAAAGCAACCATCACCTCATCCACCCTTTTGTCAGAGCTGGCAAGCATGGTTACTAGGTGGTGGTCGGTGTTTTTGGCTCTTAAAAAGTAACTCCCTTTTCGATCATACAATTTGTCAAGGGCATAACAGTGCCGAATGGTAGAAATTCCTAAGTTCAAGTTTAGTTTGCAGTTCAACTCTATTATGCCCATTACTATTCGGTAAAAATTTACATTGGGTTGAAAATGAATGTGGCCCCAATAGTTGAGAACAACTCTAAGGAATGAATGGAAGGGGAAACAAACTTCACCCTTAGTAATCGCCAGTAAAGGAAAGACAATGGTGTTAACGTCAGCCCTCTCCACGCTCACTTCCACATCTCCAATGAGGGTCAGTTGAACATTGTCGGGGATCAAAAAGTGACGACGGAAGGCGAGGATCCTACCCTTGGACAGTAGGGCTTTTAGGTGGTTGGCCATAGTGACAAAGTAAAATGTGAAAAGAAAGAAAACAAAAGGAGGAGGTAACCGAAGAAAGACAGACCAAAAGTCTCAAGAAAAAGATGAAATAAAGAGTTAGACTAAAAGAACTTACAAGTTGAAGCAAGGAACTTGCGAACAATAGAGGGAGAGAGAGAGAGTAGAGGGAGCAGAGCAGTCAGAAGTAATAAGTTAAAGATGAAAGGTTGGGAGGACGCCAGCACAAAGTCCTTTTAGAAACGGAAGGGCGAAATATTTTCAAATCACATTAAATGAATGGAAATCACAAAGAGGTGGGAAACTGCAATCATTTCACATCGCATCCCATCTGACGTGTCAGTAATAAAATAGCATGCCCATGATGTACCCAAATTTCTAGGTGAAGAGTACAACTAATTTTGAAGTCTATGAATACGGCCTAAAAAAGAAATCGAACACGCAACCCACTATGAGTTAACTCGGTGCTCGGGAGGCAATTGTGGGAGTTGAGTAATTGTGGGCCAAATAAGGCCGAAGCCCGTTTAAAATGGGCTAAATAAGGCCAAAGCCCACCAGACTGTGTCTTCTTCGAATAAATGTCCAATTAAGCACGAAAACATCGGGAAGCGCCAAATTGCAGGTTGGGCGAGTCAGCATGGACCCATCAAGTGGGACCAAAATGTCCTTTTTGAGGAAGTATAGTAAAGGGATTGGCACTGATAGGATGATAATAAAGGGTAAGCTACATAGAGTGGAGATCAAGGAGAGTGACTCTATAAAAGGAGGAGAGAGACTGGAGAAAAAGGTATGTAAAAGAAGAAACCCGAACCTTAAGAAACCAAAAAAACACCACCCCCTTCTACAAACACTGACTTGTCCGTCGGAGTGCTAATTTCGGTACCACCATACGAAATTTTATTCTCATTTTAGGTCATTACTGAGAAGATTATCCAAGGGCTCGCTCAGATTGAAGGAGTATTCCATTATCCAATTCCACACACAAATTACATTTATTATTCACTTTTTTAGATACAAATATAATTTGATGAAAGGGCTACTGATATCCAGTCAACTTAATTTTTCACAGTTGTAGTCTACTTAATATACTCTAAAAAGTTAACGGTTTGCATCATTGAAATTGGTCCTAAAATGTGCCTAATAAACCGTGTAATAGTGGGTAGCAACCCAAGTCCTCTCTCTCTCTCTCCCTCTCCCTCTTCTTTTGCATTTATTGAATTCATTAATTATTTTTCATTGCAAGATGAAATATATTAATTTATTAGAATAATTAATTATTAAACTGTAAAAAATGATTTATGTTTATTTTCTCAAAATTCTCGAATGTTAAAATTATTCTTTTGGTACTTTAGTTACTAACCAAGTTTATAAGAAAGACATTTCAAAAATTATTGTGTTTTATTATATAGACTAAAGTAGTTTGAGTGATGTTGCTTTACAAGCATGTTAATGTGCTTTGTGTTATATATGACCAATGAACACAGTGGACTTGGATATGTCACACGTGGTAGGAGTGTGACATAAGTTGACAGCATGAATCTTTAACGTTCACTTAGCAGCTTTTTTGTATTCTCAGCTTTATTGTCACAGCTCCATTGGAGAGGTTGAATGTGGTATATGTTATTGTCTAGGTGTACAACTAATAAAGTTGGCATAATAATATTTAATTTTGGGGTGTCATCTTCTGTTTAATATTGTATAGTATCTTAAATTTTATACTTTGATTTTACCATTCTCAATTTTTCAAATTGTTAAACAGTTAAGACGAGTTATATTTTTTTTCATTTCACTGTTGTTAAAAAGGTTAGTATTGCTATTATAGCGATTATTATAGCGATTATTAAGTTGTAGCTTTTATTATAGCGATTCTAGTTTCAGACCCGACCCATTTGATATTCTGGACTCGGGTTTCATGACTCTTTATTGTTGTTCGTGTCTTATTTCCCTTATACTTCCTTGAATTTTGGTTATTGGATCGTAGTTGTTATGTTTGGAACAAGTTGGTTGCTTGTTTTTCAAAACTTTGTTGCCCAGATTTTTGCCCCTCTACTCGAACGCCACTTCTTGCGCTCGAGCGGGCTTTGCAAACTCTCAGTAGTTTTGGAATCCTACAAAATATTGGAAGAATGTATTCTACACTCGAGTGGCGTTTTCTAAGCTCGAGCGGGTGGGCGCTCGAGCGGCCAATCTTGAGCTCGAGCGATGTCCTTTGTCTACAAAACTTCTGAAAGTGCGTATTCTGCGCTTGAGCATCACTTCTTGCACTCGAGCGGACCAATGTGTTTGACGCTCGAGCGTCACTTCTCACACTCGAGCGGACTGCGTGTATATTAGTTCGTAATGACGTCATTTTACATCACTTTTTCACTTCTCTCTCTCTACTTTTCAAAAACCCTAGACCTGTAGCTCTTCTCTCAAAAACTCATTCTTTCTATACATTTTCACCTAGATCCGTGGGTTTCTCTACCCTTGTGCCTTTCTTAAAAAGATAGAGCATCTCAAGATCTTCATTTTGATTCGAATAGAGTTGGGTTCGAGCATGTTTGAAGTTTCATCTTTGCTTGGCTCGTCTTCTCTCTTTGAGGTATGGATTTTCTACACCTTCACATGATTTTTAACTTAGTTATGAGTTGTTGTGTAACAATGATGGAATTTGGGTGTACTATGAACAAACCTAGGGTTTGGGGAATTAAATCAAAAGAGGGGTTTCTAAGTGAATGAGTTATAAACGGTTATAAGATTGAATGTGAGGTTATACTGTGACAAAATAGTTGATTTTGGCATTCGGATTGATATTAGGGAAAGATGGTGTTTGTCCCTAAAATGTTACAAATATTTATTTTGTATAAATAAATGGAGTTGGTATTGAAAATGTGAAATTGAACGGATGTTAACATAAATGGTGGAGAAGAATATGTATTATCACTCATCTATAAAATTTTGAATAAATTATCTGTATTGAG
Source organism: Camellia sinensis (assembly GCF_055761805.1). Lineage (NCBI taxonomy): Eukaryota > Viridiplantae > Streptophyta > Magnoliopsida > Ericales > Theaceae > Camellia > Camellia sinensis. The sequence goes on from NC_138966.1 coordinate 106,879,216, forward strand.
ATTGTATATTGATTTAAAAATATCTGTGTTAGGCTATCGGTGGAGGATAGCTATGATTGTTGTAGAAATTGCATGAGGATTAGGTGAATTGAAACATCTCTTGTTGGTTGTCATTGAATATGATTGTGTTTTAAATACGATACATATGTATGATGTTTGGGAGGAGATAGGGGATGTATTCCATTGTTTGGGAGGAGATAAGAGGACGTACTCCATTGTTTGGAAGAAGAAAGGGGATGGACTCCATTAAATTAAGTGGGCCTGTATGTCCAAGGTGAAAGTCCCGAAAATGTTGTGTCTTCTTCGAATAAATGTCCGATTAAGCATGAAAACGTCGAGAAGCACCAAATTGTAGGTCGGGCGAGTCGGCATAGACCCATCAAGTGGGACCAGAATGTTCTTTTTGAGGAAGTATAGTAAGGGGATGGGCACTGATAGGATGATAACAAAGGCTAAACTGCATGGAGTAGAGATCGAGGGGAGTGACTCTATAAAAGGAGGAGAGAGACTAGAGAAAGAGGTATGTAAAAGAAGAAACCTGAACCTTAAGAAACCAAAAAAAACACCACCCCTTCTACAAAAACTGACTTGTCTGTCGAAGTGCTAATTTCAGTACCACCATCCGAAATTTTATTCTCATTTTAGGTCATTACTGAGAAGATTATCCAAAGGCTCGTTCGGATTGAAGGAGTATTCCATTATCCAATTCCACACACAAATTACATTTATTATTCACTTTTTTAGATACAAATATAATTTGATGAAAGGGCTACTGATATCCAGTCAACTTAATTTTTCACAGTTGTAGTCTACTTAATATACTCTAAAAAGTTAACGGTTTGCATCATTGAAATTGGTCGTAAAATGTGCCTAATAAACTGTGTAATAGTGGGTAGCAACGCAAGTCCTCTCTCTTTCCCTCTCTCTCTTATTTTGCATTTATTGAATTCATTAATTATTTTTCATTGCAAGATGAAATACATTAATTTATTAGAGAAATTAATTATTAAATTGTAAAAATTGATTTATGTTTATTTTCTCAAAATTCTCGAATGTTAAAATTATTCTTTTGGTACTTTAGTTACTAACCAACTTAATAAGAAAGACATTTAAAAAATTATTGTGTTTTATTATATAGACTAAAGTAGTTTGAGTGATGTTGCTTTACAAGCATGTTAATGTGCTTTGTGTTATATATGGCCAATGAACACAATGGATTTGGATGTGTTACAAGTGGTAGGAGTGTGAGATATGTTAACAGCGTGAATCTTTAACGTTCACTTAGCAGCTTTTTTGTATTCTCAACTTTATTGTCACAGCTCCATTAGAGAGGTTGAATGTGGTACATGTTATTGTCTAGGTGTACAACTAATTAAGTTGGCATAACAATATTTAATTATGGGGTGTCATCTTCTGTTTAATATTGTATAGTATCTTAAATTTTATACTTTGATTTTACCATTCTCAATTTTTCAAATTGTTAAACAGTTAAGACGAGTTATATTTTTTTTCATTTCAATGTTGTTAAAAAGGTTAGTATTGCTAATTTGTATAAGTTGTAGCTGTTATTATAGCGATTCTAGTTTCAGACCCGACCCATTTGATATTTTGGACTCGGGTTTCGTGACTCTATAATGTTGTTCATGTCTTATTTCCCTTATACTTCCTTGAATTTTGGTTATTAGATCGTAGTTGTTATGTTTGGAACAAGTTGGTTGCCTGTTTTTCAAAACTTTGTTGCCCAGATTTTTGCCCCTCTACTCAAGCGTTACTTCTTGCACTCGAGCGGGCTTTGCAAACTCTCAGCATTTTTGCAGACCTGCAAAATACTGGAAAAGTGTATTCTACACTCGAGCGGCGTTTTCTAAGCTCGAGCGGGTGGGCGCTCAATCGGCCAATCTTGAGCTCGAGCAATGTCCTTTGTCTACAAAACTTCTGAAAGTGCAGATTCTGCGCTCAAGCATCACTTCTTGCGCTCGAGCGGACCAATGTGTTTGACGCTCGAGCGTCACTTCTCACACTCGAGCAGACTGCGTGTATATCAGTTCGTAATAAGGTCATTTTACATCACTTTTTCACTTCTCTCTCTCTACTTTTCAAAACCCTAGATCTGCAGCTCTTCTTTCTAAAACTCATTCTTTCTATACATTTTCACCTAGATCCGTGGGTTTCTCTACCCTTGTGCATTTCTTAAAAAGATAGAGCATCTCAAGATCTTCATTTTGATTGGAATAGAGTTGGGTTCGAGCATCTTTGAAGTTTCATCCTTGCTTGGCTCGTCTTCTCTCTTTGAGGTAAGGATTTTCTACACCTTCACATGATTTTTAACTTAGTTATGAGTTGTTGTGTAACAATGGTGGAATTTGGGTGTACTATGAACAAACCTAGGGTTTGGGGTATTAAATCAAAAGAGGGGTTTCTAAGTGAATGAGTTATAAATGGTTATAGGATTGAATGTGAGGTTACATTGTGACAAAATAGTTGATTTTGGCATTTGGATTGATATTAGGGAAAGATGGTGTTTGTCCCTAAAATGTTACAAATATTTATTTTGTATAAACAAATGGAATTGGTATTGAAAAAGTGAAATTAAATGGATGTTAACAAAAATGGTGGGGAAGAATATGTATTATCATTCATCTATAAAATTTTGAATAAATTATCTGTATTGAGATTGTATATTTGTTTAAAAATATCTGTGTCAGGCTATCGGTGGAGAATAGCTATGATTGTTGTAGAAATTGCATGAGGATTAGGTGAATTGAAACATCTGTTGTTGGTTGTCATTGAATATGATTGTGTTTTAAATACGATGCACATGTATGATGTTTGGGAGGAGATAGGGGATGTATTCCATTGTTTGGGAGGAGATAAGGGGGCGTACTCCATTGTTTGGAAGGAGAAAGGGGATGGACTCCATTGAATTAAGTTGGCCAGTGTATCTAGGGTGAAAGTCCCGAAAATGTTGTTTCTTCTTCGAATAAATGTCCGATTAAGCGTGAAAATGCCGAGAAACACCAAATTGCAGGTCGGGCGAGTCGGCATAGACCCATCAAGTGGGACCAGAATGTCCTTCTTGAGGAAGTATAGTAAGGGGATGGGCACTAATAAAATGATAATAAAGGCTAAGTTGCATAGAGTGGAGATCGAGGAGAGTGACTCTATGAAAGGAGGAGAGAGAATGGAGAAAGAGGTATGTAAAAGAAGAAACCCGAACCTTAAGAAACCAAAAAAACACCACCCCTTCTACAAAAACTGACTTGTCTGTCAGAGTGCTAATTTCGGTACCACCATACAAAATTTTATTCTCATTTTAGGTCATTACTGAGAAGATTATCCAAGGGCTCGTTCAGATTGAAGGAGTATTCCATTATCCAATTCCACACACAAATTACATTTATTATTCACTTTTTTAGATACAAATATAATTTGATGAAAGGGCTACTGATATCCAGTCAACTTAATTTTTCACAGTTGTAGTCTACTTAATATACTCTAAAAAGTTAATGGTTTGCATCATTGAAATTGGTCGTAAAATGTGCTTAATAAACTGTGTAATAGTGGGTAGCAACCCAAGTCCTCTCTCTCTCTCTCTCCCTCTCCCTCTCCCTCTTCTTTTGCATTTATTGAATTCATTAATTATTTTTCATTGCAAGATGAAATATATTAATTTATTAGAATAATTAATTATTAAACTGTAAAAAATGATTTATGTTTATTTTCTCAAAATTCTCGAATGTTAAAATTATTCTTTTGGTACTTTAGTTACTAACCAAGTTTATAAGAAAGACATTTCAAAAATTATTGTGTTTTATTATATAGACTAAAGTAGTTTGAGTGATGTTGCTTTACAAGCATGTTAATGTGCTTTGTGTTATATATGACCAATGAACACAGTGGACTTGGATATGTTACACGTGGTAGGAGTGTGACATAAGTTGACAGCCTGAATCTTTAACGTTCACTTAGCAGCTTTTTTGTATTCTCAGCTTTATTGTCACAGCTCCATTGGAGAGGTTGAATGTGGTATATGTTATTGTCTAGGTGTACAACTAATTAAGTTGGCATAACAATATTTAATTTTGGGGTGTCATCTTCTGTTTAATATTGTATAGTATCTTAAATTTTATACTTTGATTTTACCATTCTCAATTTTTCAAATTGTTAAACAATTAAGACGAGTTATATTTTTTTTCATTTCACTGTTGTTAAAAAGGTTAGTATTGCTAATTTGTATAAGTTGTAGCTTTTATTATAGCGATTCTAGTTTCAGACCCGACCCATTTGATATTCTGGACTCGGGTTTCATGACTCTATATTGTTGTTCACGTCTTATTTCCCTTATACTTCCTTGAATTTTGGTTATTGGATCGTAGTTGTTATGTTTGGAACAAGTTGGTTGCTTGTTTTTCAAAACTTTGTTGCCCAGATTTTTGCCCCTCTACTCGAACGCCACTTCTTGCGCTCGAGCAGGCTTTGCAAACTCTCAGTATTTTTACAGACTTGCAAAATACTGGGAGAGTGTATTCTACACTCGAGCGGCGTTTTCTAAGCTCGAGCGGGTGGGCGCTCGAGCGGCCAATATTGTGCTTGAGCGATGTCCTTTGTCTACAAAACTTCTGAAAGTGCGTATTCTGTGCTCGAGCATCACTTCTTGCGCTCGAGCAGACCAATGTGTTTGACGCTCGAGTGTCACTTCTCACACTCGAGCGTACTGCGTGTATATCAGTTCGTAATGAGGTCATTTTACATCACTTTTTCACTTCTCTCTCTCTCTCTACTTTTCAAAAACCCTAGATCTGCAGCTCTTCTCTCTAAAACTCATTTTTTCTATACATTTTCACCTAGATCCGTGGGTTTCTCTACCCTTGTGCCTTTGTTAAAAAGATAGAGCATCTCAAGATCTTCATTTTAATTCGAATATAGTTGGGTTCGAGCATCTTTGGAGTTTCATCCTTGCTTGGCTCATCTTCTCTCTTTGAGGTAGGAATTTTCTACACCTTCATATGATTTTTAACTTAGTTATGAGTTGTTGTGTAACAATGATGGAATTTGGGTGTACTATGAACAAACCTAGGGTTTGGGGTATTAAATCAAAAGAGGGGTTTCTGAGTGAATGAGTTATAAATGGTTATAGGATTGAATGTAAGGTTATACTGTGACAAAATAGTTGATTTTGGCATTTGGATTGATATTAGGGAAATATGGAGTTTGTTCCTAAAATGTTACAAATATTTATTTTGTATAAATAAATGGAATTGGTATTGAAAATGTGAACTTGAATGGATGTTAACAAAAATGGTGGAGAAGAATATGTATTATCACTCATCTATAAAATTTTGAATAAATTATTTGTCTTGAGATTGTATATCTGTTTAAAAATATCTATGTTGGGCTATCAGTAGAGGATAGCTATGATTGTTGTAGAAATTGCATGAGGATTAGGTGAATTGAAACATCTCTTGTTGGTTATCATTGAATATGACTGTGTTTTAAAAACGATGCATATGTATGATGTTTGGGAAGAGATAGGGGATGTATTCCATTGTTTGGGAGGAGATAAGGGGACGTACTCCATTGTTTGGAAGTAGAAAGGGGATAGACTCCATTTAATTTAGTTGGCCTGTGTGTCCAGGGTGAAAGTCCCAAAAATGTTGTGTATACGTAGGTGCCAATTCCCGCGGACGAAAACTTTATAAAATGGCAAATGAAAGTGTTTATATGATGATTATATCGTTTTGAGAATCTTTGAGTTGTATCCTTAGTATGGTTGCTTGTGATAAATGGAAATAGCTCATGAAGTGAAATAAAACAAATTGAAATAATAAGGAGATTAAGATAGCATGAATTGTGATATAAAACTTGGCACGACAAGGTCTGAAAATGAGTTGTAAAGGATTTTGACACCGGTACCATATATGTGCATCATATTTATATCTTTGTTAAGATTCATATATTGTGTTAGATTATTTCTACTGGGTTTTGGCTTACCCTATTTGGGAAAAACCATTTTCAGGTATTGGTGATATGCCTCTGCCAAGGAAGTAACTTGGAGGGATTTGGAGCAAGTGCTTATATTTTGTTGTATCTATTTTGTATAGCAAAGGGCTTTAAATTATGTTGAGCTAGGCTCATTTTTTTGTTATAACGAAGCAGCAACTTGGAAGGATGTAAGCCATTAGGGCAAATGAATATCTATGTAACTTTCATTCCTACTTTTATTTGTCTCTCATGTATATTAAACTCTGATGAATGAAAACATGTTAGTTCAATTATATTTCCGTTTATGAGATGGGTTTGAGTATTATTTTGGGGCATGACAACTTGGTATCAAAGAGTACTCGATTTGAATACTTGGATATGTGGGAAGTGATTACTACCATAATGGGTTTGTTTCGTTTAGCAAAGACGTGTATGTATAGTATACTTACGTGACAACATGCTTATATGACCATATGGGTATGGGATTTCACTCCTAAGATGTTGATTGGGTCTACGGGTTTCAAGAAGTCCTATTAGAAGAGCACTTGATCATTGCTGTTTCTAATTGGAACTCTGGCAACACCACAGGACAGTCATCATCCAGGAAGGAAATTCGTATGTGTTTATGTGACTAGGTGCTTACGTGGAGTGGATTAAATGTTGTCTATTGTACCAGGACTTGAGTAAGTTGGCCTCGGCACATTTGTGATTATGCTAATCTTTGGGTTACCTTTATTAGGATGCCTAGACGAGGAAGCGACAATTTTTCTCCTTCCACATGGGAAGAATTGCGGAAAAAATTCGTGGAGTTGCGCCAAGGTACTACACCTTTGGTACAGTTTGAAGCATGGTTTACTAACCTGTTGAGATTTGCTCCGGAGTTGGTAGAGACTGAGGAACTTCGTTGTTCAGAGTTCAAGAGTAGGTTGTGTAACGACATTCAAGAAAGGATTGATGGGTCTTGGCATAGAAGTTATAGTGTACTTGTTGAAATGGAGGCTTATGTAGAGGCAACAGTATTAGTCATGGAACGAAGTATGGAGGAGGCCATTTCGGTGACCCCTGTAAGTCAAGGTGTTGGTAGACTTTTTAAGAGGCAGAGGGGTTCCAACCCACAGTAGTCCCAGGGTGCACAATCTAGACCTACCTTTCTAGTGCTGAGTTTGGGTTCAAGAAAGGGTAAGTAAAAGGGTTTCACTTGTTTCAAATGTGGTCAGTTAGGCCACAAGTCTCCGACTTGCCCACAAAGGAAAAGGGCAGGATTGGTGGTTTAACTTGCAGTTGCACCACCAGGATCATCTAGCCAGCCAAGACTTGGAGTGATCGAGTGCTCGATGGGAGAGCAGTCATTGGGACCCTCACCAGTTCAAACTTCAAACCAGTCACGTATTCAAGGACCAGTTATTTGCTGGGTGTGCAATCAGCCGGGTTATGCTAAACGTCTATGTACCCAATCGAGGACTTCTCTGGAAGTTTCACAATCTAGTCGGACTCAGCCTTATTCGTCCGGGCAGGGGCAATGTCGTTATGGAAACCAAGCAAGCTAGATTTCGAGGGCCTCGGGAGAGCCAAATTCGCAGATTTCAAGGACCTAGTGGGGAATTACGCATTTGTATTTCCGCTTATGAGATGGGTTTGTGTATTTATTTTGGGGCCTGATATTTATACCTATAAATATTAGAGGATTATGATATATCACCAAAATATTATACTGAAACTATTCAATTCCTATGTGATTTTCTATTTAGCTTTATTGGTTCCATTATTTATTAAATAATATGGATCCTACACATACACATGACTTTGATTTGCATCAATATACTTAAGAATTGAAATAAAGTGGTGAAAGAAAATATAGTGATAAATAACATTTCTCTAAATTGCATTAGATTATTTAATTTGCATTAGTTTGGGATGGAAGTGCCTTTAAGCACGGGTCATTCGCTAGTACTCTAATATGATATGCTTTAAACCATTAAGGTAGAAACACACAAATCAAATATAGAATGAGACATAGATATCTCATAAAGGGTGAGTCTTATATGTGAATTTTACATCATGTGAATTTTGTCTTTTGTGAAATATTTGTGTCTTATTCTATGTGAAAAATCTAAAATTCCAAATATATTAATTCTTAATTATGTTTCAATTTTAAAAGTGAACATCAATCCCAATCAAACAATCAATAACAAAATGACACAATCATTTAACGTGAAAAAAATCACAATTGGAGCGCCTCCAATTGTGATAAAAAATCACAGGCCAAAGTCACAAAACAATCCACTAAGAAGACAAAAAAGAATTACACATGTGTACTTTCAATTATCCAGCGAATCTACACCCGGATTGAACTGAACCCGATGTGCCTCTTCCATCGTCATCTTCACCACGAAATTGTTTTACCCAACATTAAATCCACAACGCCAATATTGAATTCACACCGATAAGCTACTTCAAAATCCACCAAAGCTTCAGGCCCAAGTTTTTCAGGATCCACCGAAAAACACATTTCTCTTTTATGAATAAAAGAATAAAGATAAACCCCTTGATGATGTCTATAATGCCCTGCCAAAACATACTAGAACGTGCCAAGACAAATACCATAATGTGCTCCAAAAGTCATCTATCTCATTGAACGAGGATTTAAAAGCTTACAATTCAACATTTACATTCCCAAAATATCTTGAATCCACTTTCCAGTTCAACAAACTAGATAGTCTTACAAAATAATAATAAGCCTCAAGGGCATACAAAATAACAAAACAAATTCAAAAGTTTAGGTACAAGACTTTCTACATTAACAGTAAAATATTCTCAAATCCATCTTCCCCAAATCGAACTAGTGTTGATTCCTCTCAAACTCATCAAGGAGGTGGTGTATCATCAATTCGCAAAAAATAAAATAGGGTTGAGCTATATGCCCAGTAGGAGTACATGTAACCACGTATTTAATTATTCAAATAAGCATATGACATCATTGAAACAAAGCACAATAAATAATTTATGTTCACATGTAATTATTGTAAAGCACGTAAGCACCATGACAATTAAATAATCACATTTACATTTCACATCGATCATCATCTCATCAAAGAAAATAGCCCATGAGTCCCATGTAAGAGTCCATGTCAAAAACACGAAGTTTCTTTTGTTTAAAAACCATTCTCCACATTTGCCGACTATTATACGGCAAGACGTGGGCACCGAAAATCATTCATTTTTTCACTTTTGCTTACTACAATACAGCAGGACCAGTGGACACCCAAAAATATTTTCCCCTATTCGTCTACCAGGAAGCCTAGACAAGGTAATTGGGCACCTTTAACTTTCCCCGTGCAGGTTCCAACACAACTCACACAACATCAAGACCGACTCTTACTCGGACGGACTCATGCTTAATGAACAATTCATCATTTTTCCATTCAATTATCAACGTTTAACATTGTCAAACATACACTATCACATAACATGCAAAAAGGGAATCACTACCCAAATCACAATTCTATCTCCACAATAATACCTACATATCTCATTTCCTCATTATTCGTAATATCCCAATACTTTAAAGGAATCCTCAATCAAAATGTCATTCTCTACTTAATTTTGAGATTAGGGTTTTACTATATTTGGGGCTTTCTCCATTTCTACACTTATACATGTTTCCATTACCATAATATGCATATTTGAAAAAAAGGAGTTTGGGAAATTTTAATTAAAAGTGAGGGAAAATCTACTTAATGTAAATAAAGAGTTTGTTTCATTTCAAAAATCAACATTTCATCTTAAGCCATAACAATACCACAATATCTTCTTCAAAACAAAGAAATACAAGGTTAAAAGTAACCCTACCTCGTAACCCTACCTCAATGATCAAGCAAGATAGCAAAGCTTCTAGGAGAATCCTTCGCAAATTTAAATTTCAATCGGTAAGGATAATGATCTTTGAGTGTTTTTCACCCTTTGCAAGAGATTTAGGTCGGATCTTAGGAGAATGAGGAGTATTTTGGACTTGAGACAAGGAAAAAGAGAGAAAAGAAAAGTGGAGAGAATAATTTAGAATCATACTTTTTAAATTGCTAATATCGTGCAATCTACTCGAGTGCAACTTCCTACACTCGAGTGTAAGACACAAACTCTGAAGGCTGGCTCAAGTGACAAGTCCTTTGCTCGAGCGTAAAATGAGAAGTCCTAGAAGTTTTTCAAAGCTAAAGTGAAACTACTGGGAACCAACATTCTCTGTTCGAGCGCAACTTCCTGCGCTCGAGCAACCCGCTTGCAAACTGGCGAGATTCTGAGAGCTGCAATTCTCCGCTCGAGCACAACTTCCTTCGCTCGAGCGGGCACCTGGAACAAAATGTCACAATGTCAATATGAAACTCGTAGATCCATCGATCACTCTCAAATCATCAAGGAAACACTTATAAAAATAGCCTCAAATATAGAAAATCTTGGTAATTCTGCTTTTCCAGAATTTGGATGGCTTAAACCTAAAAAATAGCAAACGGCGCACTTTATAATAAATAGATTTGCAAAGACTGCTCGAGCGCATACTTCACCATTCGAGCGGTGTTAGTAAAGGCGGTTCAAAACAAATAAGCTGACCGCTCGAGTGAGCGGTAAAACTTGTTTCCCAGAAGTTCAGTTTGTAAACAAAGAAATTGAATGCTCCAATTCACCCGCTCAAGCGCACAAATGACCGCTCAAGCGCACAAATGACCACTTGAGCGATCAAACAATTTAACTGTATGTTTTTACTTATCCCCGTAAACAATTTAACTGTATGTTTTTACTTATCCCCGTACATAGTCAGCAAAATGACTATTACGAAAGGCTCAAGATTACAAACTCCTCTATATTGGCACAATTAAGTTTGGATTCGCATCTAAAAACTCACAATTTCACTGAAACAAAATAGTGAATAAAATTATAACTGAAAAGAGTTTGTCAAACAAAATTGACAATTACAAAAACTTAACACTATGTTTAATCCTCCCAAGGTAAACTTATCAAATTTTAAATAATTATAAAGTTATATATATATATATATATATACATCAAGTCAAAAAGGATTTGAACTTAATGATGTAGTAGGGTTATGATGATCTTACATTAGCACTGATTATGAATAAAATTAATGACTCAAATTTATTACTTAAGATCCACCAAAGAGTGATATATCAATGAATAAAATTAATGACTTAGCACTCGTTTGGCATAGTAAATTTTGGGGTTAAAATATTATTTTAGTCACAAAATATTTTAGTTCCAAAATGAAAAAATAAATTAAAAAGTTAATAAGATAAAATATCATATCCAAATCATAATCGTTTCATTTCTTCTCTCACAAAAGTCAAAAAATCTATTCTAAATAAGACATTTTAGTTAAAAAATCAAAAAATCAACCCACATCCCAAACCAACCCTTAAGATCTTCCAAAGAGTGATAGTGATATATCAGTGAGCAAAATTAATGACTTATGTTGTGTTTGGTTAGGGGATTTAAGGAGAGATTTAGAAAGGAAAAAGAGAAAATGTGTGTGAAACTAAGTAAAATGTAGGTATATTTTATTTATACTTCACTTATATTTTTCATTTTTCTTTTCAAATCTCTTCTTAAATCTCCCAATCACATAGCGTTAAGATCCACCGAAGATTGATAGGTCAGCGTGTATTGTAGTCTTAGCATATCAACATTGATTTATTCTCTAATTAATTAACTATGCAAGAATATAGCTGTAACAAAGCATGCGGGACGTGGCATGAATGGATTGGAAATGTGGCTATAGCTATATTATTGCCCGTCGCTTCAAAGTTTTGGAAAAAAATCTCCTTATGGCCCGTTTGGAGTGTTGCTTTTTGGCTATCATATTATTTTCTCTAAGTTTTTGTACATTTTTTTTAATAAAAAATTAATTAAAATAATCACTTCCTAAACACCTGGTTGTATTAGTAATGTATATTTTAAAGTTATATGGGTTCACTTTCTTAAGATATTTTGAGAAATGTCCACCCCTATTCTCATAATTATAACTCAAAATTCATGGTTGTCCATATGGAGAAAATCAATTTAGGAAAAACATTTATAAAAAAAATAAAAATCGTTGAAGTGATTTGCAACAATTTAGATGTAGCCCTCATTTAAGATTTGGTCATTTTAATTTATTTTTCAACTTCTACGAAAAGACGTATAAAAAAATTAAAAGAGTGATGTAATAATTTATAATAATTTTTTGATTTTTTAATTAAAAATTAATCTCCAAAGAAGGAGGTAGCCTACTTTTAACTTTCAACAATTAAAATCATAAATTTTTTAAAATCAGAATTATTTTGAAAAGATATCATACTCGTTACAAAATTCTTTTGTTATATGTATGTTGGTTACAATTTTTTTTTGTCATATGTATGTTTGTCCTCCAATGATTAAAATCAAGCATCCGTCTCTAGATTATGGTGCACGGATATGACTTTTAAGTTGTGTTTAAATCTTAAATTTAGACAGAATTTTGTGTAAAAAAGAAGTTAAACTCCTTCTGTCTCAAAATATTAGTCATTTATTTTATTTTTTTATTATCTCAAAATATTAGTTATTTTTCAAAAATCAAATACAAAAATAATATAAATTTTTCATTTTACCCTTCTTTTAAATTTATTACAATATAAAAAATAATTATGACATTGATATTCCACTAAAAATATGATATTAAAAGATAATTTTAAAAAATCAATTCTTTTAAAATGTAATAATTGTACTATTGAAAAAAATTAAATTCTTTAAAAAGAACCATTATTTTGAAACGGATGAAGTATTTGTTGGAAAATTTATAAAGAGGTAGTTGTGAATTGAAATAGACTCCATTTTGAATGAAAGGGTATAACCTTTCATGTTGTCTTTTTGTTTTAAAGAAAGGGTCAAACCTCCATTTGAATGAAATGGTGCAAACCTTTCATGGTGTCTCTTTATTTTAAAGGAAGGGTTATGTCCCTTCTTCACACCTTTTCTATTCAAATTGAATAGGTGCCAACAAAGCCTATATAAAGGCAGCCCCATTCCAATTTTGATTGATCCCGAAATTCAGTCTGCGTTCTTTATATTGTTGTCCAACTTTTATTTAGTGCATTTTCCTTCATTCTAGTTTTAGGAAAAATAACAAAGAGAGTATAGAACACAGGTTCTAGTTCGCCGAACAAATTGTTTGGAGTGCTACTACAATTTGTGAAGATCATTGTATCCTAAGAGATAGACGCCACTCAGCCGTAAGCACCGTAGCGGGGCGAATCTGTCTTAAGGACAGAGTGTCACACACTCGACTTGGTCTTAATTTTAATTCGGTTCGATAAATAAATCCGGTATGTTATTTATTTATTTTGTTTGAATTTATTTTCAAGTTATTTTATTTTACACAGAAGATTTGACAACAATCTTAAGACAGATTCGAATTATTCTGTTTACAGAATTTTTCGTTTGTTTTCCTTTTTCATTCTTCGTAAATAATTTCGGAAGAAAATTATTTTCTGTGAATTTACAAAATAATATTCTGGTTGGAAAAATAAATAGTGATTATATGTTATTTGACAGATAGTAGTAATATACTGTCTCTTTTCTTTGACAACAACTAGTAGTATACTGGTGTCATTAACAATTCAGAATATATTTTGGTGGAATTTTGTCAGAAAATTAATTTTGGTTTTTTAGAAATTATTTTCTGAGTTTTCATTAATTAAAATTCTGTTTTTCAGTATTTTAATTATTGAATTGTTACTGAAATTAATTTTCTGTGTGGAATTAATTTGGTTAAATAAAATTTTATTTTATTTCCAAATTAATTGAAAAATAAAAGTTATACTTTTTATTTCTTTTATTTTACAGAATTTAATTTCTTGTGTGGAATTAATTTGGTTAAATAAAATTTAATTTTATTTCCAAATTAATTGAAAAATAAAAGTTATAGTTTTTATTTCTTTTATTTTACAGAATTTAATTTTCTGTGTGGAATTAATTTGTTTAAATAAAATTTTATTTTATTTTCAAATTAATTGGAAAATAAAAGTTACATTCTTGTTTCTTTTATTTTTACAGAATTTAATTTTGTGAATTTGGTTTTATTTTCTGTGTAGTATTAAATTCTAATTATAATTGTGGTTTACAATTTAGAATTTATAGCTATTAAAACTGGTCAAACTAATGTTCAAACCAGTACTGGTATGGTGATTGCCATTGCGCCAATCTCTCCTTATGTTGGGACTATATCAGTGAATCATGGTAAACAGTCAGAGAAGTTCTTAAGAACTGATTTTTGCAAAGGCAAAAGCAAAAGAAGAACAAGCAAGAAGCCTGCTCAAGCCCACACGACTAAAGTGGACAATATTTCCAATGGTATAGATGATATCAATCTTTCTGCAGTTGTTTCCGAGGCAAATCTTGTCGGAAATACTAAAGAATGGTGGATGGACACTGGTGCTACTCGCCATATTTGTGCCAACAAAAAGATGTTCACATCTTATTCTATAGTGGACAATGGTGAACAACTCTTTATGGGCAACTCCTCAACTTCCAAAGTTGAAGGACAAGGAAAGATTGTACTCAAGATGACATCTGGAAAGGAACTCACTCTTAACAATGTGCTGCATGTACCGGACATTCACAAGAATCTTGTTTCTGGATCTTTGTTGAGTAAGAATGGGTTTAGGCTAGTTTTTGAAAGTGACAAGTTTGTACTTACCAAAAACGGGATGTATGTAGGAAAAGGTTACATGTCTGATGGCCTTTTCAAGTTAAATGTAATAACCGTTGTACCCTCAGTTATTAATAATACTACATCTTCTTCTTACTTGCTTGAGTCTTCAGATTTATGGCATGGTAGACTAGGACATGTTAATTATGGATCTTTGCGTAGATTAATTAATATAGAATGTTTACCTAAATTTAACATTGTTTCAAATCATAAATGTGAAGTTTGCGTTGAGGCAAAATTATCTAAAACTCCTTTTCATTCAATTGAAAGAAGTACGGAACCACTTGAATTAATTCATAATGACATTTGTGATTTTAAATCAATTCAAACTAGAGGTGGGAAAAAGTATTTTATCACTTTTATAGATGACTATACTAGATATAGTTATGTTTATTTAATTCGAACCAAGGATGAAGCTTTGGAAACTTTCATTCAATATAAGAATGAAGTTGAAAATCAACTTGGTAAGAAAATCAAGAAACTTAGAAGTGATAGAGGTGGTGAATATGAATCACCTTTTGGTGAGTTTTGTAGAGAACATGGAATAATTCATCAAACCACCGCTTCTTACTCACCTCAGCAAAATGGAATTGCTGAAAGGAAAAATAGGACTTTAAAAGAAATGATGAATGCCATGTTAATAAGTTCTAGATTACCTCAAAACTTGTGGGGGGAAGCAATACTTTCTGCAAGCTATATTTTAAATAAAGTACCCCAAAAGAAAGTGAATCAAACACCTTATGAAATGTGGCATGGTAGAGTACCATCCTACAAATACTTAAAAGTGTGGGGGTGTTTGGCTAAAGTGGCTATTCCTAGTCCTAAAAAGACTAAGATAGGTCCTAAGACCATTGATTGCATTTTCATTGGTTATGCCAAGAATAGTAGTGCATATCGGTTTTCGATTCATAAATCAGAGCATTCTGAAATGCGTGTAAATACTATCATTGAGTCTCGGAATGCATCATTCTTTGAACATGTATTTCCAAATAAAACTGGACAAGAGACTAGTAATAATAAGAGATCTTTTGATACTATTACTAGTAATGATCAAGAACATGATTAAGAGCAAGAGTTAGACCAAAATGAGGAAGAAGAACCTAGGCGCAGTAAACGTGCTAGAACCTCAAAATCTTTTGGTCCAGATTTTCTAACATATTTGTTAGAAAATGAGCCTTTAACTTTTAAGGAGGCTATGTCTAGTCCTGAAGCTCCTTTATGGAAAGAAGCAGTCAACAATGAAGTTGAATCCATCTTACAAAATCACACTTGGGAATTAGTAGACTTGCCACCAGGTTGTAAACCTCTTGGGTACAAGTGGATTTTCAAAAGAAAAGTGAAAGCGGATGGATCAATTGACAAATACAAGGCAAGACTTGTGGTCAAAGGATTTAGACAAAAAGAAGGTCTAGACTATTTTGACACATACTCACCGGTTACTAGAATAACATCTATTAGAATGCTAATTGCCATTGCATCTCTATATAATCTAGAAATTCATTAAATGGATGTTAAAATCGCTTTCTTAAATGGTGAGTTAAATGAAGAAATTTACATGGAACAACCAGAAGGGTTTTCTGTTCCAGGGAAAAAAAAGAAAGTGTGTAAATTGGTTAAATCATTATATGGTTTAAAACAAGCGCCAAAGCAATGGCATGAGAAATTTGACAAGGCAATGATGTCAAATGGATTTAAAATTAATGAGTGTGACAAATGTGTTTATATTAAAAACACAGATAAAGGTTATGTCATTGTATGTCTTTATGTAGATGATATGCTCATCATTGGTAGTAATAATAACATGATTAAAACTACCAAGAAAATGTTGAATAAATATTTTGACAAGAAGGACATGGGCATTGCTAATGTAATACTTGGTATGAAAATTACCAAAACATCAGAAGGATATGCTTTGTCACAATCTCATTACATTGAGAAAATACTTGACAAATTCAGCAAAGATAATGATCATCTTGTAAGAACACCTGTAGATATTAATTTGCATCTTTCTAAGAATGTACAGAAAAGTATTTCTCAATTAGAGTATGCCCAAATTATTGGAAGCTTAATGTACTTGATGAACTGCACTCGCCCAGATATAGCTTATGCAGTAAGTAAATTAAGTAGATATACGAGTAATCCGGGAGTAGAACACTGGAAAGCAATTATAAGGGTTCTAAGATATTTCCGATTTACTCGTAACATTGGGCTTCATTATACTAGATATCCAGCAATACTTGAAGGATACTGTGATGCAAATTGGATATCGAATACTAGTGACTCGAAGTCCACCAGTGGGTATGTCTTTACTCTTGGTGGGGCGGCTGTATCTTGAAAATCTTTCAAACAGACTTGTATTGCTAGGTCTACTATGGAATCTGAATTCATAGCTTTAGACAAAGTAGGGGAAGAGGCAGAATGGCTTCGCCACTTCCTTGAAGATATTCCAATATGGCCAAAACTGGTGCCTGCTATATGCATACATTGTGATAGTCAATCAGCAATTGGTAGAGCACAGAGTCATATGTATAACGGTAAGTCTTAACACATTCGTTGTCGACATAATACCGTAAGACAACTACTCCCTAATGGAATTATGTCCATAGAATATGTTAAGTCTAAAGACAACATAGCGGATCCACTAATCAAAGGATTAGCAAGAGAGTTAGTATAGCGATCCCGGGTTTACCCTTGATGTACAGTGATCCGGACATGTGTCCGTGGATGTTGGTAGTTGTTTATTATCTTATTTACATCCTTTTCACTTAGTATTTGAGTTATAGGATGTGTTGGGCAGGTTTGTTACAGGTTGGTTGAGTTTAGAAACCAAAACTAGTTGCCCAGATTTTGACCTGTCCGCTCGAGCGGGGGTATTGGCGCTCGAGCGGGGATTGCACCCATCCAGTATTTCCTGTGCAGTGTTGGACGCTCGAGCGTGGTATTGGCCGCTCGAGCGGGGTTACGTGAGTGCCGCTCTAGCGGGGAGTTGGGAGCTCGAGCGGAGACCTGGTTCTGCAGAAGTTTTGGGAGTGTGTATTCGCCGCTCGAGCGGGATTGTTGGCGCTCGAGCGGGAGTCTGTGAGTTACGCTCGAGCGGAGTGTTTTACGCTCGAGCGGGCCGACTGGGTTTAAGTTCCGTGTTTTGACTTTTCAAATCACTTTTTCACTTTCTCTTCTCTCTCATACTTTTCCAAAAACACCATTGTTGAGCCTCTCACTCTAGAACTCTACCTTCTCTCTAGGTTTTGATCTAGTATGAGTGATTTGCTCACCTTTGGCCTTTACAAAAAGGTTGTGGATCGTCGAGGGCTATATTTTAATCTGAAAATTTCGAGATTTGGAGCACGTTGGGTTTTGTCTTCTTCTCCCTTGGAGCTCCGAATTCGAGGTAGGGATATCCTACTCCTCTCTATGGATTTTGTCTTTAAATTTTGGTATTTTGAGATGTTGGGGTTGGTTTGGTAATTTTGTGAGAGTTTGGGGCTTTTGTGCAATTTTACAAAAGTTGGGGTTTTATTCATAATAAACCTAGATGCATGTTTGGCATAGAGAAATGGAATAAATGTTAAATCATTGATGAAAATGGGACCTAAGGGTTGAAATGTTAATTATGGCAATTGACCTAATTACATTGTTTAATTAATTGGGATAATTAATTGTGCGGAATGAGGAAATGAAATGTTGATTGAATATCCATTGTGCATTTATTTTCTGTATAGAAATAACTGCTTTGGGCTATCGGTGGAGGATAGTCGTGATTGTTGTAGACAATGCATGATGATTAGGCAAACGAAAACTAATCAATGGAATGTGTCATGAAATTTGACGATTGATAGAATACATTAACTACATGTATTGAGTAATTGTATATAGAACCAATGTGTTTGTATACGTTATGTGTAGAGGCGGAGATGGGGGATGTACTCCGCGGTTTAGGGGAAGATGGGGGATGTACCTCTAAACCGGATAGTGTTGGGAGAAGATAGGGGATGAACTCCGTAGATACAGCTCATATGCTTGTCTAGAGAAGTGAAGATAGAGCTCATATGCTTATCTTTGTGAAGTGTGGATATAGCTTATATGCTTATCTGTGGATATTGTTATTATACATATCTGTTGTAGAATGTGGATATAGCTTATTTGCTTATCTGAGAATGTGGATATTGTTGTTATACATATCTGTTGAGAATGTGGGTAGTGCTTATATGCTTATCCGTTGAAAAAGGGAAAATGAAAGGTAACTTGGACTCATAAGTCGTATGACATAAATATGTGATTTATGTGAATGTATCAGTGTTGGCCATCTATCAATTACTAATCTTTTAGTCAGTGTTCATGGTTGGTTTAGTATATTTCTACTGGGCTGTGGCTCACCCTATATGGGAATATCATTTTCAGGTGCAGGTAGCATGCCACCTCCAAGGACATAGCTTGGGAGGCTAGAGGCGGACATACTTTTGTCGTTTTACTTTTGTTGTATTACATGTAAATTCAAGCCAAGGGCTTAATGTGTATGAGTTAGTACTCTTTTGTTGTAACCAAGTGTTAACTTGGAAAGCTGTAAGCCCTTAGGGCATTTGCTTTTGTTGTTAACATGTAATACTTATGTAATGGAATTCTGATAAATGGAAGAATGTGGAGCTTTTACATATCAATGCATGTCTTATTTGTTGGGATTAATGTTATTATTTCGAGGGCGTTACAACTTGGTATCAGAGCGTACCGGGTTCGAATACTTTGGGTACGTGGGAAGTGATTAGGATCACAATGGGTTTGTCTCGCTTGATAGAGACTTAGATGTAGTATCATATGCTATATGCTTAATTGATAACATGCTTATGTGACTATGTGGGTATGGGATTTAATTTCTAGGATGTTGATTGGATCCTTGGGTTTCTGGGAGTCTTGTTGGAAAAGCACTTGATCAATGCTGTTTCTAACCGGAACTCTAGTAACGCATCGGGACTGTCATTATCCGGAAATGAAAATTCATAAGTGCTTATGTGTTTATGTGCTTACGTGGAGTGAATTACAATTGTCCATGCATTAGGACGTGAGTGTTTAGTTTTGGCACATTTGTGAATGTGCTAACGTTCTGTTTTACCTTTATTAGGATGTCAGGACGAGGAAGAGGTGCTAGGCGTGGTAGACCTGCGAGGCAGGAAGTACCGTTACCGGGTGAGATTCCGGCAGTGCAAGAGGGAGTTGGTCAGGCCAATGTGGCCGAGCCAGTGGGTCAGCAGGCCATGGGTGCCTTAGCCAGAGAGATAGCAGGAGCTTTGGGTATTCTTAGAGCTGGGAATCAGGCAGCTGAGGCAGGGCCTTCTTTCTTGAAGAGGGAGTGTTTCCGGTCTAATCCGGATGAGTTTATCGGGGATCCGAAGGAGCCACTGAAGGCTGATGAGTGGCTAGAGCAAATGAGTAAGACGTTCGAGATGCTTGGCATCGAGGACGGAGCACTGAAAGTGACCTTGGCATCCTTCCAACTGAAGGGAGATGCGGGTCAATGGTGGAAGTTCGAGAAGGCTCGTGTTGGTGGTACTTGGGAGGCGTTTGTGAATGCTTTTCAGGAGAGGTTTTTGTCTGCAGCAGCTAGGGAGAAGCTGAGGGATCAGTTTAGCCGGCTTAATCAGCAGGGCATGTCTGTGGCAGAGTTTGAGGCCACTTTTACTAGTTTGTCCAGGTTTGCACCTGAGTTGGTGGCGTCCGAAGAACGCCGTTGCTATGAGTTTGAGCGGAAGTTGAGGCGGGGCCTCAAGCTGAGAGTTGGTGGGTCTTACATCCGAGAGTATAGACACCTAGTGGACGCTGCAGCTCATATGGAGCTCATGATGCAGGAGGAGGATGAGGGGCAGAGAGGCTCCAAGAGGAGCCAAGATGGCCAGGGTGATGGCAAGAGGCAGAGGGGTTCTAACCCTCAGCAGTCGCAGGGTGGTGTTGCTAGATCAACCTTCCCAGTGCCGAGTGCAAGCTCCGAGAGAGGTGGTCAAGGGGATTTCACCTGTTACAAGTGTGGCCAGCTGGGTCACAAGGTTTCTGTTTGCCCGCTGAGGGGTGGAGGTCAGAGAGCTGCTTCTTCTTCAGCTAGACCGCAGAGTCAGAGTTTGGGCAGGGGGCAGCCCTTGTCTTGTTATCAGTGTGGACAGCCTGGGCACCTGAAGAGGTTTTGCCCGCAGTTGAGTGCCACTTCGGGAGCGTCTGGTTCTAGGCAGACGCAGAGTTTTCAGCCAGCTCAGTCTGTGCAGGCCTCGAGGGCCAATCCGGGAGCTTCGTCATCCCAGTCTGTGCAGCAGTCTTTTGCTCCGAGAGGTGAGCAGGTAGACCAGGGGCCTACGGGGCGCGTGTATGCTGTTACCGCGCAGGATTTACTACCGGCTCCATCGGTAGTGAGAGGTACTTTTCTATTTTGCAACTCGGTTGCTAATGTGTTGATAAATACGGGTGCATCTCATTCTTTTGTATCTGCTGCATTTGCATCTGTTTTGGAATTGGAGTTAGTACAGTTAGCATCTCCTATTTGTGTGGTGTCACCTCTTGGTGGTGAGTTGATTCTGAAACAGGGTGTTAGAGGATGTGATATAGAGGTCGCCGACTATAGGCTTCCTTTTCCGTTTGTTGTCATGCCCATGAAGGGTTTTGATGTTATTTTGGGTATGGACTGGTTATCGTCATACCGGGCTGTTATCGATTGCTACCGCCAGAAGGTCACGTTATGTACCTTGAGCGGGGAGTGGTTCCATTTCTTGGGAGACCGGGTTGGTAGTATTTTGCCACCGGGGTATGATTCGCGAGGACGAAGTGAGCTTAGTAGTCTACTTGTCAGCTTTGAGAGTGGTGAGAGTGGTAAGACCCAGCTTGTGTTGCCGAGGGTGGTTTGTGAGTATTCGGATGTTTTTCCCGAAGATCTTGTTAGTTTGCCACCTCACCGAGAGATAGAGTTCTCTATTGATCTAGTGCCCGGCACAGCGCCGATTTCTATGGCACCTTATCGTTTTGCTCCAGCAGAGTTGGTTGAGTTGAAAGTTCAGCTCCAGGAATTGCTAGATAAGGGCTTTGTTCGCCCTAGTGTTTCGCCGTGGGGAGCACCAGCCCTCTTTGTTAAAAAGAAAGATGGTGCCTTGAGATTGTGTATTGATTACCGGAAGTTGAATCGGGCTACGGTTAAGAATAAGTATCCTATGCCCCGTATAGATGACCTTTTTGACCAGTTGAAGGGTTCCCGTTGTTTCTCTAAGATAGACTTGAGATCGGGTTACCACCAGTTGAGGGTCAGGGATGAGGATGTTCCTAAGACGGCATTCCGTACGCGGTATGGCCATTATGAGTTTCTGGTGATGCCATTCGGGCTTACCAATGCCCTGGCAGTCTTTATGGACTTGATGAACCGGATTTTCCGGGAGTTCTTAGACCGATTTGTGGTCGTCTTCGTGGACGACATCCGTATCTATTCGCCTTCAGAGGAGGAACACGAGGAACACTTGAGAGTGATGCTTGAGTTGCTTAAAGCCCATAGGCTGTATGCCAAGTTTGGGAAGTGTGAGTTCTGGCTGAGGGAAGTCAAATTCTTAGGTCACGTGGTATCCGGGGAAGGGGTGTCTGTTGATACATCCAAGGTTGAGGCAGTGCAAGATTGGGCACAGCCTAAGAGTGTGTTTGAGATCCGCAGTTTTCTGGGATTGGCTGGGTATTACCGTCGGTTTGTGAAAGATTTCTCCAGGCTAGCGTCATCGTTGACTAGACTGACTCGGAAGGGAGTCAAGTTTGTGTGGAGTGAGACTTGTGAAAAGTCGTTCCAAGAGCTGAAAGTTAGATTGACCACCGCTCCGGTGTTGATTATTCCGGAGAGAGGGTTGGGTTATGCGGTTTATTTTGATGCCTCACGAGAGGGTTTGGGTTGTGTGTTGATGCAAGAGGGGAAAGTGGTAGCTTATGGCTCACGTTAGTTGAAAATACATGAGAAGAATTACCCCACACACGACCTAGAGTTAGCGGCTGTGATCTTTGCCTTGAAAATCTGGAGGCACTACCTTTATGGTGAGAGGTTCGAGGTGTTCTCGGACCACAAGAGTTTGAAGTATCTGTTTACACAGAAAGACTTGAATTTGAGGCAGAGGAGGTGGATGGAGTTCATCGAGGATTATGATTTTGAGTTGCACTATCATCCAGGAAAGGCCAATGTTGTGGCCGATGCCCTTAGTAGGAAGACTATTAGTGATGTAGCTTGTATAGCCATCCGGGAATGGGAGATGTTGGGAGCACTTGACGAGTTTAATTTGCTACTGGGCGAATCTGTTGAGGCTGCGGCCTTGTTTTCTGTTGTTACGCAGCCTACACTTGTGACTAGAGTGTTAGAGGCACAGAGAGGTGACCTCGAGGTAGAATTCCTCCGAGAGAAGATCTCCAGTGGGAAAGTTGAGAAGGGTTTGACGGTGTATCCCGACCTGAGTGTGAGATACCGAGACCGTTTGTTTGTACCGGAGTCTTGCCGTGAGGAAGTACTCCGAGAGTTTCACCATTCGCGCCTTGCGGTGCATCTGGGAGGTACTAAGATGTATCAGGATTTGGGTCGCCAGTTTTGGTGGCGGGGTATGAAGAGAGATGTGGCTGTTTTCGTATCGAAGTGCCTTACTTGCCAGCAAGTGAAGGCCGAGCATCAGAGGCCAGCGGGTTTGTTGCAACCCTTGCCTATTGCCGAGTGGAAGTGGGAGCATGTCACTATGGACTTCGTTGTGGGTCTTCCGAGGACTCAGCGGGGTAGTGATGCTATTTGGGTGGTTGTAGACCGGTTGACTAAGTCGGCACACTTCATTCCTATGCGCATGAGAGATTAGGTAGACCATCTTGCCGATTTGTATATTCGGGACATAGTGAGGTTGCACGGGGTCCCAGTGACGATCGTCTCAGATAGAGATCCTCGTTTTACTGCTAGGTTGTGGCAGAGTTTGCAGTGTGCCTTGGGTACTAAGTTGACCTTTAGTACGGCCTATCATCCTCAGACTGACGGGCAGTCCGAGCGTACTATTCAGATCCTCGAGGATATGCTTCGGGGTTGTGTCCTGGATTTCAGTGGGACGTGGGAGAGGCACTTGCCATTGGTAGAGTTTGCCTACAACAACAGTTTTCAGTCTAGCATCGGTATGGCACCGTTTGACGCCTTGTATGGCCGACCGTGTAGGTCTCCAGTGTGTTGGGCCGAGGTGGGTGATGCACCTTTGTTGGGTCCGGAGTTGGTTAGGGAGACGACGGAGAAAGTTGAGCTTATCCGTAGGAGGCTTGTTACAGCCCAGAGTCGACAAAAGAGTTATGTCGACCGTAGGAGGAGACCATTGGCGTTTGAGGTAGGTAATCATGTCTTTCTGAATATATCACCTAGGCGAGGCTTGATGAGACTTGGGAAGAGTGGGAAGTTATCCCCTCGGTTTATTGGTCCTTTTGAGATCCTTGAGAGGATTGGCGAGGTTGCTTATCGGTTAGCTTTATCGCCGCAGTTGTCCGGAGTGCATGACGTGTTTCATGTGAGTATGCTTCGGAAGTATGAGCCAGATCCATCACATGTGTTGGATTGGACCGATTTAGAGGTAGATGAGGATGCCTCGTATGAGGAGAGACCGGGTCGGGTCTTGGATAGGCGGGATCAGGTCCTGCGTGGCAAGACCATTCCTTTGGTGAAAGTCTTGTGGAAACATCACGGAGTGGAGGAGGCCACTTGGGAACGTGAGTTGGAAGTCCGTGAAAAATATCCGAACTTGTTTGTTGATATGTAATGTTGTATTTAAATTTTGAACAATTGTTGAACTTAAGAGCTTTTATATGTCTTAAGTTGTGAAACATTGAAAATGTTTTGGTTTATCGGAAGTATGTTTTGGAACTTGCCTCATATGGAAGTCAAATGTAACATTATATATGTTGAATATACTGTTGAAATTGGAAAGATAATGCGTAATGCTGATGCATGTTGAAAGTACATATGTTGTTTACATATTGTGAAATGCCCCTTATTGAAGGGATGGGATGACCGGTAATGGGTCGAATTGTTGAATGTTAGTGTAACATTGTTTAAAATGGAGAAAAAACTCGTTTTTGAAAACTTGTGCTTAATTTCGGGGACGAAATTCTTTAAGGGGGGGAGGTTATAGCGATCCCGGGTTTACCCTTGATATACAGTGATCCGGACATGTGTTCGTGGATGTTGGTAGTTGTTTATTATCTTATTTACATCCTTTTTACTTAGTATTTGAGTTATAGGATGTGTTGGGCAGGTTTGTTACAGGTTGGTTGAGTTTAGAAACCAAAACTAGTTGCCCAGATTTTGACCTGTCCGCTCGAGCGGGGGTGTTGGCGCTCGAGCGGGGATTGCACCCATCCAGTATTTCCTGTGCAGTGTTGGACGCTCGAGCGTGGTATTGGCCGCTCGAGCGGGGTTACGTGAGTGCCGCTCGAGCGGGGAGTTGGGAGCTCGAGCGGAGACCTGGTTCTGCAGAAGTTCTGGGAGTGTGTATTCGCCGCTCGAGCGGGATTGTTGGCGCTCGAGCGGGAGTCTGTGAGTTACGCTCGAGCGGGCCGACTGGGTTTAAGTTCCGTGTTTTGACTTCTCAAATCACTTTTTCACTTTCTCTTCTCTCTCCTACTTTTCCAAAAACACCATTGTTGAGCCTCTCACTCTAGAACTCTACCTTCTCTCTAGGTTTTGATCTAGTAGGAGTGATTTGCTCACCTTTGGCCTTTACAAAAAGGTTGTTGATCGTCGAGGGCTATATTTTAATCTGAAAATTTTGAGATTTGGAGCACGTTGGGTTTTGTTTTCTTCTCCCTTGGAGCTCCGAATTCGAGGTAGGGATATCCTACTCCTCTCTATGGATTTTGTCTTTAAATTTTGGTATTTTGAGATGTTGGGGTTGGTTTGGTAATTTTGTGAGAGTTTGGGGCTTTTGTGCAATTTTACAAAAGTTGGGGTTTTATTCATAATAAACGTAGATGCATGTTTGGCATAGAGAAATGGAATAAATGTTAAATCATTGATGAAAATGGGACCTAAGGGTTGAAATGTTAATTATGGGAATTGACCTAATTACATTGTTTAATTAATTGGGATAATTAATTGTGAGGAATGAGGAAATGAAATGTTGATTGAATATCCATTGTGCATTTATTTTCTGTATAGAAATAACTGCTTTGGGCTATCGGTGGAGGATAGTCGTGATTGTTGTAGACAATGCATGATGATTAGGCAAACGAAAACTAATCAATGGAATGTGTCATGAAATTTGACGATTGATAGAATACATTAACTACATGTATTGGGTAATTGTATATAGAACCAATGTGTTTGTATACGTTATGTGTAGAGGAGGAGATGGGGGATGTACTCCGCGGTTTAGGGGAAGATGGGGGATGTACCTCTAAACCGGATAGTGTTGGGAGAAGATAGGGGATGAACTCCGTAGATACAACTCATATGCTTGTCTAGAGAAGTGAAGATAGAGCTCATATGCTTATCTTTGTGAAGTGTGGATATAGCTTATATGCTTATCTGTGGATATTGTTGTTATACATATCTGTTGTAGAATGTGGATATAGCTTATTTGCTTATCTGAGAATGTGGATATTGTTGTTATACATATCTGTTGAGAATGTGGGTAGTGCTTATATGCTTATCCGTTGAAAAAGGGAAAATGAAAGGTAACTTGGACTCATAAGTCGTATGACATAAATATGTGATTTATGTGAATGTATCAGTGTTGGCCATCTATCAATTGCTAATCTTTTAGTCAGTGTTCATGGTTGGTTTAGTATATTTCTACTGGGCTGTGGCTCACCCTATATGGGAATATCATTTTCAGGTGCAGGTAGCATGCCACCTCCAAGGACATAGCTTGGGAGGCTAGAGGCGGACATACTTTTGTCGTTTTACTTTTGTTGTATTACATGTAAATTCAAGCCAAGGGCTTAATGTGTATGAGTTAGTACTCTTTTGTTGTAACCAAGTGTTAACTTGGAAAGCTGTAAGCCCTTAGGGTATTTGCTTTTGTTGTTAACATGTAATACTTATGTAATGGAATTCTGATAAATGGAAGAATGTGGAGCTTTTACATATCAATGCATGTCTTATTTGTTGGGATTAATGTTATTATTTCAAGGGCGTTACAGTTAGTTGAGAATTCATCGAGGGGAATGGGACTAAAGCCTATTAAATAAGAGTTACCACAATGGCAACCCAACCTAGTTGACTGGAGATCTCAAGATCTAGGTTCAAAGGGACAACCGAGTTGTGAATGACTCAGAAGGATCACTGGGGAGTTTGTCTCCTACCCATTTCTTTGATGAAATAGTGATGTCTGCAGCGGTTTAAGTTAAGTAATACTTTTAATGATTCTTATATCTAGGTAAACCTAGTGGAGTATGGCAGGATACTTTTCATAAGAATCACCTATGTGAGTGTGAACTGGGCCGGTTCTATAAGATTTGTGAAGGGCTACAAGTCTTTAGAGCACTCATGAAAGACCAGGTTGTTCAGGACCAAAATGAACACAATAGTGAGAACTAAACTGTGTCTGGGGATATACTGTGTGAGTTCTATTGTCTTGGTTTACACAAACGGCTGAACAGTTCAAGACATCATGTTCACTGGTTACCTAGTAAATCCGATAGTGTCTCACAAGGGAAGGTTCAAAACCAAAAGCTACCTATCCTTTGCAGAATATTTCTAATTTCTGTACTCTCTGTATTTACATCATGTTGTTGCATTTTCTCTCTGTCAATTTCATTCATATGGGGGATTGTTGGAAAATTTATAAAGAGGTAGTTGTGAATTGAAATAGACTCCATTTTGAATGAAAGGGTGTAACCTTTCATGGTGTCTTTTTGTTTTAAATGAAAGGTCAAACCTCCATTTGAATGAAAGGGTGCAAACCTTTCATGGTGTCTCTTTATTTTAAAGGAAGGGGTATGTCCCTTCTTCATACCTTTTCTATTCAAATTGAATAGGTGCCAACAAAGCCTATATAAAGGCAGCCCCATTCCAATTTTGAGGGATTCTGAAAATTCATTTTCCTTGTCTTCACTTTGCTCTCTTGCGTCCTTTATTCTTCATATTATTTTAGGGTAATTTTCAAAGAGTTAGAACACAGGTTTGGTTCGCCGAACAAATTGTTTGGAGTGCTACTACAATTTGTGAAGATCATTGTATCCTGAGAGATAGATGCCACTCAACCGTAAGCACCGTAGCGGGGCGAATCTGTCTTAAGGACAGAGTGTCACACACTCGACTTGGTCTTTTATTTTTAATTCGGTTCGATAAATAAATTCGGTAAGTTATTTATTTTATTTTATTCGACTTTGTTTTAATTTATTTTATTTACACAGAAGATTGTTCCAACAGAATTTTTCGTTTGTTTCCCTTTTTCTTTCTTCGTAAATAATTTCGAAAGAAAATTATTTTCTGTGGATTTACAAAATACTATTCTGGTTGGAAAAACAAATAGTGATTATATGCTATTTGACAAATAGTAGTAATATACTGTCTCTTTTCTTTGACAACAACTAGTAGTACGATACTAGTGTCATTAACAATTCAGAATATATTTTTGTGGAATTTTTTCAGAAATTAATTTTGGGTTTTAGAAATTATTTTCTGAGTTTTCATTAATTAAAATTCTGTTTTCAGTATTTTAATTATTGGAGTGTTACAAGAGATTTAAGTTTCTGTGTGAAATTAATTTGGTTAAATAAATTTTATTTTTCCAAAGTCTATCTCCCAGGATACAATGATCTTCACAAATTGTAGTAGTACTCCAAACAATTTGTTCGGCGAACCAAACCTGTGTTCTAACTCTCTGAATATTTTTCCTAAAATTGTAAATGAAGAATAATACACTAAAATAAATCTGGACAGTAAAGGGAAAAATTTCAGATTGAAAATCTCGGATGGAAAATTATATCTCAGACTGGTTTTTTGGGATCCCTCTAGATTGCTAGAATAAGGCTCTATTTATAGGCAAAAATATACACAATCCGAACAGGTACTGATAAATAGAACCGGTACAACAGATTTCGAACTCAAAAAAGAGGTTCTAACTGAAGCACATTTGAATACCAATATTCAAACCATTTGTCCGCTAGTGGAACATTTGAAATTTTGTCCGTTAGTGCAACTGATACACACTATTGCATCTTTTATTACATAAACTATTTTTCATTTACAATTGCTACTTCTTTTTCCTTTCTATTAACCTCCCTTAGTTATGTTTTTTCTTTAGTTTGAGATGATTTGCTTCAAAGGTTTGGACTCCCGAAGGTTTCTTAACATATCTTCTCTTCGTCTTCAGTGAGCAAAAGACAATCTTTTGAAGTTATTGATTTTTCTTTTGAAGTTCAGTTTAGTGGGTCGTAGGTGTGACTTTCTAAAATTAAACACAAACAAAGGCAAATTACTAATAACTCTAAATAGTTGGATTTAATTCTTATCTAATCTTATTAAAAATAAATTTTAATAAAATCATCACTAAAAATAAATTTTTGTGAAGATTTTTTTTATATGTCGCTAAAAATTGATAATTAGTGACTTTTTTTATCGCGATTTTTATAAATCGTCGTTAAAACTTACAATTAATGACCTTTTTCTATAATGAATTTTTCAAACTGGTGTTGAGAGTTGAAAATTAGTAATATTTTTTTGTGAAACTGTTGTTAAAACTTATAATTAGTGATATTTTTTGTGACCAAATTTTCAAACTATGGTTCAAAATTAACAATTAATGACTTTTTAAATAATGTTTGATAAAAAAAAAAAAGGCTATTAATTCTCACAAGATTTATTGGACAATAAATCTACCTATTAGGACCTACACGTAAGTTACCCTAATTTTAAATCATCAAATTTATATACTAATATTTTATTTAAGGGAAATTATAAAATAAAAACAAAATCTCAGAATTTGACTCTTATAATAAAATAAAATCTAAATTTTTAATTTTATCAATTTAAATTCTAATGTTTTGATTTATTTTCAATCTAAATCACTCATCTATTTTTTTTGTTAAGTAAAACTAATAGAAAAATAGTATTGTAGTCATTAAATTCAACGAAAAATGATATTTTATACATTTTATATATACCTACAAAGTTTTTAATGACTAAATTTTTTTTTTCATCAATTGTATTTCATGAAAATAGAAAAATAATTTAGATTGTAAATAAATAATTTTATGGTTTAAATTGACAAAATTAATAACTCGATGTTTATTTTGTTGCAAAAGTCAAATTCTAAATTTTATTTTTGTTATAGTAATTTTTCATTTTATTTATTATTTTATATATCATAGTTATATTAATTGAATGACTCTCACCACTATTGCCTCTTACTCATAGGCATTTTATGATAAACAAAATACTATTAGTGAAAGCTAAAAGGTTTTCAACTGGTTCAATAAGAGCAATGCTACTTACTCAAAATATGTAAATGCATAATTCATTCATTTAAAATATGAATTTTACTACATATAAATTAAATCTAAATCACATATTATCTTTTTAATATATACTGTACACAAATTATGTGTGCATATATTTACTATTGGGTCAACATGGTGCCCAATAATTTAAAAAAAAAGAAAAAAAAAAAGAAAAAAAAAAGAAGCAGAAATACAAATCACAAAATCAAACAAGTTAGACACATAAAAAAACGAGCATGAATTTTTTTTAAGTGATATGTTGTATGATTAAAATTTAATATTAAATTTTTTGAAATAATTTATTATACCTCAATATTAAATCTCAACTATACAAATTTGATATTGACATTTTTTGTACTGTCTTCGTTCATTTATGGCCTGAGTTTGAGCCCTACACGACACGGAAGATGATTCTAAAATGTCTGAGGCCCAACAAGTGGTCCAATCCAACTGGTTCTATTTTTCGGAAAATAATTTGCAGGAAATTTTTTATTTTTTTATTTTTAGTATTTTAACGTTTTTAATAAATTTTTTAAATATTTTAAACAATTTGTTTTTAATGACATACCTAACATAAATATACTTAATAAGTATAATATTTGTGAATTTTTTTTTTAATAATACACTAAATACCAAAAAAAACAAAAGAAAATACGAAAATTCAATACATGTTTTTGTATTTTTGTATATTTATTAATATTTTAAAATATTTTTTTACAAATATTTTACTATTTAGATATATCTAAGTAAGGTGCATTTAAAAAAGTAAAAAAATGTTTAAAATTTTAAAAATATTCACTAAAAACAAAAACAAAAAATTCAATTTTCAAAAAATTGAAACCAAACACACTGATTAATTTTTTGAAAAATGTCTTGTAGCTTGAAAAAAAAGTGGGGTTCTAATGGCTCGAATTGGTGTTTACTGGACGATCGATCGGATGACTAGGTGAAACACTTGTCTTCTGCGGTTGTCACCTTATTGACCGCGACTATCAACCCTTTCGTTGAGCGACCGGCAAGATGAATTTCGAATCATTCAGACCAAGTTCAAATTCAACCGACACAATAGTGTTGTAATTACACAAAAAAAAACATACTTTAGTGACACTACACTAGTGGCATATTTTTAGAAAATGCCACCAAAAATGATATTTAGTGGCACGTTTTTCAAAAATGCCACAAAACGACAAACATAAAAGGCTCTAGTGACATTTCAATGAACAAGTGTCACAAAACTACAACAACACATACTTTAGTGGCACTACACTAATGGCATATTTTTAGAAAATGCCACAAAAATGATATTTAGTGGCACGTTTTTGAAAAATGCCACAAAACGACAAATATAAAAGGCTCTAGTGACATTTCAATAAACAAATGTCACAACACTGCAACAAAAACATATTTTAGTAACACCATACTAGTGGCATGTTCTTAAAAAAATGTCACAAAAAGAATATTTGGTGCCATTTTTTAAAAAAATGTCATAGAGCCACAAACATACAAGGCTCTAGTGGCATTTCAATTAAAAAAAGTGTCACTTCACTACAACAAAAATGTCACTACAACAAATTTACACTTTAGTGACACTACACTAGTAGCATGTTTTTAGAAAATGCCACAAAAATAAAAATTGGCATTAAATGTTTTAGAAAAATGCCATAGGACTACAAAACATATAAGACTCTAGTGGCATTTCAATAAAGAAATGTCACATCAATTTTATGACATTTTATAAAATAATGACACAAAAAATTATGTTCGTGACATTTACCAACAAATGCCACTAAACTTTAGTTGCAATGGCATTTTTTAAAAAATGTCAGGACACTAGGTAGGTGCAAATTACTTTTTATGGCACTTAGGTGAAAAGTGTCAGAAACAAATATTTTATAGCATTTTGAGAAATGCCACTAAGCCAAAAACTTTCCAAGCTTATAATGACATTTTTGAAAAAACAAAAAATGCCAATATATTTTCTAAATTTTTTAAATGTAGTAAATGATTAAAAATAAATGAATTAAACTCAATATACACTACAGGAAAAAGCATATTCGGCGACTAAATTTCCTGACCAAAAAAATTTGGTCGCTGAAAGTATAGCTTTCAGTGACCAAAACAGCATTAGTTGCCAAAAGTAAAGCTTTTTGGTGGCTAAACAATTTTAGTAGCCAAAAGTCTACAATTGGTGACTAAAACTAAGTTTGGTCGCTGATTATATTGGTTTTAGTGACTAAAAAATTTTTAATAGCCCAAAGTAAAGCTTTTTGGAGACTAAAAAAATTTAGTAGCCAAAAGTCTACAATTGGTGACTAAAAATAAGTTTGGTCGCTGATTATATGGGTTTTATCGACTAAAAAAATTTTAGTAGCCAAAAGTAAAGCTTTTTGGTGTCAAAAAAAATTTTAGTAGCCAAAAGTCTACAATTGGCAACTAAAAAATAAGTTTAGTTGCCAAAAGTGTTCATTTTTAGCGCGGGAGAACTAAAATCCTAAGGCAGGAATAAAATTTTTTGGTGACCAAAATTTAGGTAGCTAAAAGTGCATCTTCGGCGATCAAATCCGATTTTGGTCGACAAAAGTTAAGTTTTTTAGCAACTAAAAAACAGTTAGTAGCCAAAAGTATAGAATTGGCTACTAAAAAATAGTTTATTTTACATAAATTATGTTCAATAAAATAATTATGTTTATACATATACTTTTATATTAATATGGATGTATGTACTATATAAATAATATATGTTACATATATAATCATGTGGTGCTATAGAGGTGTAGTGGGAAAAGTGTGGTGTATAAGGTTTATGGTGCGGAAGGTTGGCGGTTCGAGTCTCCGTAAGAGCGGATCAAATTGTTCTACAACGAATTATCGTCATGAATGGCACTTGATAGCGTCACGAATAGTTCCTACCATGACATTAAAGTGTCACTGAAAGGTTTTAGTCTTGATGGTGTAATGACACTTACAAGTGTCACTAACTCTTTTTTTAATGACGCTTGATAGTTCCACAAATAATATCTACCATGACATTAAAATGTCATTGAAAGTTTTCAGCCATGATGGTGCAGTGGCACTTGCAAGTATCTACCGTGGCACCGATAGAAGTGGCACTTGTTCACAATGCCACAAGACCAAAAAATGTCATTAGAAGAATAGTTTTGCGGCACTTTCAAATGTCACTAAATTAAGAAAATGTTAAATTATAATTTTCTTATCAAGGGTTTTATTTATTTATTTGTTAAAAAAAGTAGCTATCATAAATTAAATAAGAGAAATTAAATTTAAGTTGTACTTTCAAAAAATAATTATAGATTTATGAAAACCGTAATTTTAAGGATAAATTACACTTACACCCTGAGATTTGAGTTTAATACATATCACTCCCTGATGTTTGGGAAATTACACTAACTTCCTTGTCATTGTAATTATTTAGACAGAATGAAGACATTGAATTCTTGTACTCTTTCTTTTCTTGCTTTACTTTACTTACTCTGTTTTTTTTTTTTTTCCCTTTTCCTTTGCATTACTTTTTTTTTTCAAATTTAATTTCCTCTGTTTTTCTACTAGGAGCTGAAGCATTTTCTATAAGCAAGTGGGTTTGTGAAATGAGATTATTAACTACAGGATTGAAAATATAATTTTTAGAATGTCAAATGGTGAAATGTAATTGGACCAAATCTCAGGAGGTGTTAGTATAATTTACCCTAATTTTAATAATTAATATTTGTATTGTTTAGTGTAAATTATATCATTAGTCCATATAATTTATGCGAAGTGCCACTTTAGTCCTTATAACAATATATACCAAAGTAAAATTCTAAATAAACTATAAAACGTACTATTGAAACGAATAAATTATGCCAGCTATTCAACTATAAGGGCCACCATTGAAACATTTTAAATATTGGGGCCTATAGTGGCACAATTTAAATATTAAAGACTAAATAAATTCTTTTTTTATACATTAAAAATAAATTGATACAATTTAAATATTGGGGCCAAAATGACACATCCAATGTTGTCGTATGCAATAAACCTCCAAAGAATTTGTTTAAATGCTCTACTACTTGTTAAGAGTTCACCTGTTTACGCAACTTCAGATATAAATTATATTTGAAATCCTTAAAATAAAAAGAGTAAAATATAAATACACCCTTTGAAATTTGTTTAAATTACAGATTATCTATTATTGTTAGTAATGGACGCCCATGTGGCATGACCATTTGAATTTGAATTTGAACCTTATCCAAATAGGTTTTGAAATTGAATTCAAACCTATTTAGGATAACCACTCAGGATACAGATATTATCTCCATTAACTGATATGGATAGATAACAATAACATATTATATATCTGAAATATGGTTATGGGTGATTAAGAGAGAAACAACGTATGATTTGTTTCTACCCATATACTGACTCTCTCCCAAAAACAACAATCAAGTCCTTTGCACTGTGATTTGTGTGGGTGATATTCAATCTGTGATATCACTTCACTGCTGAGTTGGTTTATTAGTTTCTGGAAGCACGTGATTTATCCACGAGGTTCTATCATCAAGAAGGTATGATCTAAACATTTTATCCGCTGCATGTTGGTATCAAAGCATAGTTGATGGATATTTTCGTGTTTCCATTAATCATGTGCATACTTTTATATGTATATGTATACATTATACACATGAATATTTGTAGAGGAGAAAAAAAATTATTTTTATCAGATTAGGAGCATAAATAAATTTTTTATGTTCATTAATGTCTTTTTTCATACCATAAATAGTTTTATTTTGAAAAAAGGAGTCCGGCAGTACAAAAATCGGACCAGAAAACACCCTGAAAGGCGGCGCGTGGTCTGCATGCGCCACCTGACGCCGTGCACCGTTTCCACGCGCTCCCACGCACAGCCACGCGCTCCCACGCGCCAGATGCTCTACCGATGCGCCTGCACGCGCCCTCACGCGCGCGTCAGCTGCGCTGGCCACGCACGCGCGCCGCGCTCTGAGCCGCTGGCTGAGCCGCGCGCCGAGCCGTGATCTGGGCCTCTCGCCGAGCCGTGTGCTGAGCCGCGCCGTTTTCCTCCGCCAGCTCAGCGGGCTTGGCTCCTGGCGTGTTAGGCACTGTTTGTTTTGTTTTTAATTCTGAATCGCGTTAAATGGTCATAATTAATTCATTACATATTTGTTTTATGCGTGGCTTGTACTGTTAAACTCAGAATTAATTTTTTTACATTCTGTAAAATTTTGAAAATTTTCAGAAAATATAAAATATTTTTTCTATGTTAATAATTCATGTTTTATGCTTTAAAATGCTTCTGGTATTGCATAAATAATTTTCTGGGGTTGAAATATTTATTGTAGACTTCTGAAAGCTTTTATTATTTATTGGTAATATTTTCTCATTTTATCAGTTTCTGGATTTTTTTATTTCTAATTTTATGTGTATTTATTAGTCATTTAAAATTCCAGAATATTTCAGAAAAATTTCAGAATATTTCAGAATGATGTACATTTTAATTATGGCATAATCTGAATATTGTTTCTGTTTATCAGTTTCTGGATTTTTTTATTTCTAATTTTATGTGTGTTTATTAGTTATTTAAAATTCCAGAAAATTTCAGAAAATTCCCGAAAATTTCAAAAATGATGTACACTTTAATTATGGCATAATCTGAATATTGAATACAACATATTTTTTTTGGGGTTTTTAATATGTTGCAATTAAAGAAGCATGATTATTTATTTATTTATTTATTTATTTGAATTCCATCATTAAATAAATATAGCATGAGTTGTTTGTAAATTTATATTGAGATGCTATTGTATGGAATTTATCATGCTTTGTATATGCCATAAGTAGTGGGAGTTTGTTTGATTGTTTTTTTTTGCGCATGGAATGAAATTAAATTTTGATAATTATCACTAGAGGCGCAAGAAATGATTACGAGCATAGCAAATTTTCGATCTTGAGACATGTGTAAAATTATCATTATTTAATTTAGATTCTTTTTGCTGCAAAAATATTTTGTTTTGTGTTGCTATCATTAATATCCCCTGTGCATTTATTTACTCTGTATGTAGAAATGGCTACTAAGACAGTGGTGGCAGACTTAACTAAGGGAGAGAAATTGGATGGCGACAATTATGATATATGGCGCCGTAAGATCCAATACCTCCTCAATGAGCAAGAAGTGTTGACCACACTTGAACAAGTGATGGTTGAGCCAGAGCAGGGCAATACAGCTCAACATCGTCGTGATCTTGAAGCCTTTCAGACTTGGCGTAACAAAGATCGGTGTGCGCGCTTTACTATGTTGAGCAGCATGCACAACGACTTGATTAGTGAGTTTGAGCATTGCCCGACTGCATTTGAGATGTGGGAAGCTCTCAAGCAAAAGTTTGGTATTACCTCTTTGGCAAAGCTACGTGGGCTGACTATGAAGTTTGACTCATATCAGAAAAGGGCACATCACTCGATGAAGCAGCATTTGAGAGTCATGTCAGCCATGATACGTGAGCTTGTGGCTGCTGGGCATAATTTGACTCAAGAGCAGCAAGTACAGGCTGTGATACGCTCTCTGCCAAATTCTTGGGAGCAGATGAAGCAGAACATGATGCATAATGAGAGTGTGAAAACATTCGAAGACATATCGCGTCATTTGGAGCTAGAGGCCGAGCGCCTTGAGGCGGCTAAGTCTGATGGTTCTGCTATGGTGGTTGAGTCAAGCTCACGTAGGACTTCTCAGTTCAAACGTGGAAAAGCAAAAGGTGCCCCTAAGAAGCAAGCAGCGGCTGCGCTTAACCCCAATGGCGCTAGAAATTTCAAGCATAGGGGCAAGAGAGGTGGTAAGAAGGCAAAGGCTAAATTGACATGCTTTAACTGTAACAAAGAAGGACACTTCGCTCGGGATTGCCCTGAGCAGAAGAAGGTACTCCCTTACTTAATTTCTCGCATTCAATGCTTTGTGTCTAGTCAAGCATTAATTGCTCATTCTCCTCATTTTTGGGTTGTAGACTCCGGAGCAACAGACCACATCGCGAGGGACAGAGTAGGGTTCGTTGAGTATCGCCGAGTACCTGCTGGGAGCAGAAAAGTTTACATGGGAAACGAGTCCAGTGTGGAGGTGCTTGGCATTGGCACATTCAAGCTGGAAATGCGACGACGGTGCACCTTGTATCTTCATGATGTTCTTTATGCTCCGGATATTCGGCGAAACTTAGTTTCAGTTATTAGCATGATGAGCCTTGGTTTTAGTTTTTTGTTTTGAGAATAATGGTGTTAGCATTTTTTTGGGAACAATTTTTTATGGTTTTGCTTTTCTTTCAGATGGTTTTTTAGTTTTGGATGTGGATGATTCTAGTATTAATAAAAATGCCAATGGCTCTATTTCTAATATTGCATCTTTTTGTGATAATGATTCTATGAGATGGCATGCTAGATTAGGCCACATAGGGCAAGACAGGATGACTAGATTGGCTAGAGAAGGTCTTTTAGGCCCACTCGCTAGAGTCACTTTGCCTACTTGTGAGCACTGTCTTGCTGGAAAGACAACAAGGAAACCATTTGGGAAAGCCATAAGGGCATCTATTCCATTGCAACTTATTCATTCTGATATATGTGGACCAATGAATGTGAAGGCAAGGCATGGAGCCCCTTATTTCATCACATTTATAGATGATTGCACGCGTTTTGGTCATGTCTATCTGATTTCTCACAAGTCAGAAGCATTGGATTGCTTTAGACGGTATGTTAATGAGGTTGAGAATCAATTAGACAAGAACATTAAAGCTCTAAGGACTGACCGAGGACGTGAGTATCTATCTGAGCAATTTAAAGTGCTCTGTGAGGAAAAAGGAGTTATCAGGCAATTGACAATTCCTAGGACTCCGCAACAAAATGGTGTAGCGGAGAGAAGGAATCGCACATTGCTTGACATGGTTAGATCAATGATGGCGCAAGCTAATCTTCTAATTTCTTATTGGAGAGATGCTTTGTTGACTGCTGCCTACGTCCTTAACCGTGTGCCCTCCAAATCAGTTCCTTCCACCCCATATGAGATGTGGACTGGCAAAAAGCCTGATTTGGGCAATTTGCGGCCTTGGGGTTCGGCAGCTTACATACACAACGCTTCTCATAAGTTTGGGAAGTTGGGCCCTAGAGGAAAGAAGTGTATCTTCATTCGCTATAGTGAGCATTCTAAGGGCTATGTGTTTATTGGGGAGCATCCGGATGGAAGTGTGACTGAAATTGAGTCGCGAGATGTGGATTTCCTAGAGGAGGATTTCCCTAGCAGAGGTGAGGTAACTAGAGAAGTAGAATTCTACGAGATGGAGGATCCACTTGAAGGCACACCTAGTAGCTTAGTAGAGAATGAGGAAATAATTCCTCAAGCTCCTAGGGACAGTGGGAGCGATCTACCTACCCATGGATTAGATCCAATGGATGAGGATTCTCAGGATTCTCAACTACGTAGAAGCAAACGTGGAGCTATACCCCGTCGTCGTTTTGAGATTGAAGGGGAAGCATTCATGATTGCTCCGAGTGATGAGATGGAGCCTAAGAATCTCAAAGAGGCTCTCTCATCCCCTGCTAGTAAAGAATGGAGTACTGCAATGGATGAAGAAATAGAGTCTATGAAAAAAAATCATGTCTGGGACTTGGTTGATTTGCCGCTAGGGCGCAAGACTATTGGGAACAAGTGGGTTCTCAAAATCAAGCGCAAGGCGGATGGTTCCATAGAAAGGTATAAGGCTCGCCTAGTGGCGAAAGGTTACACCCAACGAGAGGGTGTGGACTATGAGGAAACTTTTTCACCAGTTGTAAGGTTTGCCTCTATTCGCCTAATCCTGGCCATAGTAGCTCAGTTAGACTTAGAGCTATATCAGATGGACGTTAAAACTGCATTTCTCAATGGAGAATTGGATGAAGAGATCTATATGGATCAACCAGAAGGCTTTGTGGCAGTAGGTCAGGAGCGCAAAGTTTGCAAGCTTCAACGATCTATTTATGGCTTAAAGTAATCATCCAGACAGTGGAATCTGAGATTTCATCGAGTCATTGTTTCGAATGGGTTTACGATGATTGATGAAGATCACTGTGTGTACGTTAAGCGGTCCAAGGACATTTTTCTGATATTGTCATTATATGTAGATGACATATTATTGGCTGGAAATGACAAGGAGATGATTGTCGCCACTAAAATGTGGTTGTTCTCTACGTTTGAAATGAAGGACATGGGTGAGGCGAGCTATGTGCTCGGTGTTAAGATCCTTAGGGATCGCTCTAGGAGACTTCTTGGTTTGTCTCAAGAGACTTACATTAAGACTATTCTAGAGCGGTTCCAGATGCAGAACTGCAAACCCATTGACACTCCTGTTGCAAAAGGCGAGAGCCTAAGCCTTGATATGGGTCCTAAGACTCAAGAAGAAAATGAAAAGATGGCCCATGTTCCCTATGCAAATGCTGTTGGAAGCTTGATGTATGCTATGATGTGTACACGTCCTGACATTTGTTATGCAGTCGGATTGGTGAGTCGTTACCAATCCAACCCAGGACCAGCTCATTGGAAAGCAGTTAAGAGGATATTACGATATCTTAAAGGAACTGCAGATTACACACTTTGCTACCAGAGTTCAGATCTACATCTAGTTGGCTATTGTGATGCTGACTGGGGAGGAGACCTAGATGAGCGTAAGTCTACTTCAAGATATGCTTTCATGCTTAGCGATGGTGCTATTTCTTGGAGCAATAAGAAGCAATCCTGTATCACCTTATCGACTATGGAGGCTGAGTTTGTGGCTTGTTCATCTGCCGTTCAGGAAGCTGTATGGTTGAGGAGGTTCCTTCAGCATTTGGATGTTGTCACACACACTTCAGACCCCGTGACTATCCATTGTGACAGCATGGCTGCACTCGCTTACGCTAAGGATCCTAAATACCATGGCAGAACCAAACACATTGATGTGAGGTTCAACTTTATCAGAGACATTTTGGCACAGAAAGAAGTGATCCTGAAGCACATCCCTACGAGTCGCATGGTTGCGGACCCTTTGACTAAGCCCATTGCTAAAGATTTTTATTTTACTCATGTTAGGGCTTTAGGACTACGTAGGTGGTGATATTTTTTATGTGTATTCAGTTGAACTCATTTTTTGGGGATATTTATGCCATTAGTATTCATACTTGTTTCTATTACACATTTATGTTTACTACTTTTAGTAATGGTCTGTGAATTAGCATACACAAAATAATTAAATTGATGTTAGCAGGCAAGATTGGCTCACCCACACGAGCAATCGCCCTTAGCGCTAGGTAGCGAGTAAGGATGAGACTAGAAGCTAAAATTATCCACTAGCTATGTCGCCTTGGTTGGAGCCAAGATGAGGTCTTGTTAGAGACCGACCATGGATATGAGAGTACCCACTTTTCCATGATATGTCTGTTATAGATAGCCAGATGCGAGATCTCATTTGATGCCTGAGAGGCGAGCAAATAGAGAATTCGAGTTAGACGCCAGGAAGCGACTCGTGCGCTTAAGAGCGACTAGACTAAGATCTGTATGGTGTGTGAGTTTAACATCACTCTTTGGAAGAGTAACTCCACTATAACATGCATTCATACTGCATGTGCTTATCGACCCGTTAGCGAGGTGAAAGAATGGATCCCTGCTTCTTCACCGTGTGAGTCCTAAAAGTCATTTTTTCCTAAATGACTTCACTTTGTGCCTTTTGTGACCTTTGACTATGTCATAAGATGAGGAGTTGATGTACAACTACTTTGGTATGTTGCCTGCGGTCATGTATGATTCGACTTTAAGGGACATTACTGGGAAAGCGGTCAATTTTAAATTGAATGATATGAGGGTGAAAGGAAGATCATCTAGTTCTACATCTCTGCTCTATATTCACTGTCGATAACTCACATCGCTCTTTATAGGATGCTGATTGGGTGTGAATATAATGCGGGACCTAGGAGAGTCAAACATGCTCTTTGAGGGATTAGAGATGTTTTTGGACCGATGTAGCTAGATGGGTCTGGGTACATGAGACACTATTTCTGTTCTTTTTGGGTTGATGTCTCTATGCTGACTCATATTGAGTTTCTAGTATAAAGCTCCCACATGCAGGTGTTCTCAACGGTCGCACGATGCATTGGCTAGTATGAGATTGTTCATTTTTGGGGAGATTGAGAAAGAGATGTGGCAGTGTCATGCCAACTCATGTGCGAGTGGGAGATGTTAGTAATGGGCGCCCATGTAGCATGACCATTTGAATTTGAATTTGAACCTTATCCAAATAGGTTTTGAAATTGAATTCAAACCTATTTAGGATAACCACTTAGGATACAGATATTATCTCCATTAACTGATATGGATAGATAACAATAACATATTATATATCTGGAATATGGTTATGGGTGATTAAGAGAGAAACAACGTATGATCTGTTTCTACCCATATACTGACTCTCTCCCAAAAACATCAATCAAGTCCTTTGCACTGTGATTTGTGTGGGTGATATTCAATCTGTGATATCACTTCACTGCTGGGTTGGTTTATCAGTTTCTGGAAGCACGTGATTTATCCACGAGGTTCTATCATCAAGAAGGTATGATCTAAACATTTTATCCGCTGCATGTTTTGTGTTTTGATTCACAATTATGATTTTTAAAATTATAAGTACTCTGTTGTTAAAATTTTTTATATTACAAAATTAATAAAATAAAATAAAATTTATAACTACTTTCCCATGCAACAATAAAATTACCTAAATTGTTAGTTAAAATATATTTCTGACATCATTAATTGACTTGATAATTTATTAATAAAATGAGTCATTTATTATGTGATTAAAAATTTGAAATGGCGGGATGAAATTTTCAGATTCGCTAGAAGCAATTTATATTTTAAGTAAATGTCAAGTAAATTTGTAATTTACCCAAATAGAAAGCAAAAAGGGAATTTTGTTAAAATTTTTTGCTATTAGATTTGGATAAATTACAAACACACCCTTTGAGGTTTACTTAAATTATAAATTACCATCTGCGGTTCCAGAAATTACATTATACCTCTTAAGGTTTCTAATTTCATAACAAATATGTCTTTTTTATTAATAAATCATCAAGTTAATTAACAGTTTTTAATAATGTTAAAATTTTATTTCAATTAATAATTCAGATAATTTTATTATTGTATAGGTGAACAGTTAGAAATTTTACTTTTTCAATTAATTCTGTTAAATGAAAATTTCTGACAATGAGGTATTTGTAATTTTTCAAATCACAGGGGACAA
Source organism: Camellia sinensis (assembly GCF_055761805.1). Lineage (NCBI taxonomy): Eukaryota > Viridiplantae > Streptophyta > Magnoliopsida > Ericales > Theaceae > Camellia > Camellia sinensis. The sequence goes on from NC_138966.1 coordinate 106,921,663, forward strand.
TTCGTATTTTAAGCAAATCTTAGGGGTGTATTTGTAATTTACCCTGAAGATTTTATAAAATAAATGACATTTAATTTTTTTCATAGTAGTTAAGGCCCTTGAACATTTTCACAGGGAAAATTTGATTCAAAAAAAATTTGCTTAACTCAAAGAAATTTGAATTTTCACAGAGAAATTTCAAAATTTCTCTGTGATCGTACTAGATAAATTTCTCTATGATCATATTAAAGAAATTTTGAAATTTCTCTGAGTCGGGGCCGAAATTTCTCTAAGTCAAGTGAAATTTCTCTGAGTTGGACAAAATTTCTTTGAGTCAAATTTTCTCTGTGAAAATGTCGAGAGACTTTAACTAATAAAAAAAAAATCTTAAACTTCTCATACTATACAAAGTTAGAAATTAATGTTTCACTAATTTTTTCAAATAAAAAATGATATTTGTGTCATTTAAGCCAATAATTGTGGCACACTGTCAGGGTAAAAACTTAGAGTTATGCTAAATACTTCAAATAAGTTATTAAATTTTTTACCAAACCTCTCACATGGGTGTGAGACTTACACACGTGATTTGTGTGGATCTCAGATTCATGTGAAAGGTTTGATAAAAAATTTGATAATTTATTTGGGATTCATAACATTTTCCAAAAACTTATGAGTGCGCAAAATAATACAAGTTGAATATATATATATATATATATATATATATTTAAAGAAAATAAGAGTAAATTACGCGCATAAACCTTCAACTTTCATCTAAAATTTGTTTTACTCCCTTATCTGTTAATTGCAATAATTAAGTTATTTGATTTCAACCACAGTGTCAATGCAGTCCTATTATCCCCTCACAATTTAAAGTTTTAGTGAAAGTTAGAACATAAAAATTTAAAATAGAATTTGAGTAAAAATTTGAAAGTATTAAAAAAAAAAAGAAATTTTTTTCATCTAACGCTCTTAAAGCATCCTGACATGGCCATCTCATGAATACAGTTTGTCCTTTTTTTTATTTTTTATTTTTTATGACGGGATGACAACACTAAAAAAGGGTTGAAATATAATTATGCTTTTTTTATCAACAAAAAATGAATAATACTGATGAAAGTTAAGACAGCAAGGAGTACATCCATTTTACATCAATATCGTAAGAATAAGAAGGGCAAAGGGTAATTGCCTCATTGTTCAAAGGCAGTGGCTTTGGTCCAGTTCAAGATCGAATTTGACTGTGTTGTTGGGTCCGTGGAGGTCCACTACGGATCCCGTTTTGATAATCCGAACCGCTCAATGTGTAGAACTCGTCGAGTACTATATGTCTGTAAAAAATCACGTTGATCGGATATCAATAGCTATGTGAACAAACCAGTTTTTTATCAACCGTTAATTGTTTCACCGTCTATTTTTTTTATACAAAACTGATTTGATCACATAGCTATTGATATCCGATCAACGTGATTTTTTACAGGCATATAGTACTCGACGAGTTCTACACATTCAACGGTTCAGATTATCAAAACAGGTCCAAAAAATGGACACCATGGGCCAAACTAGACGGGACCAGTCTTGATCTCAACTTGAGACAAGCTGGACCCTTGTTCAAAAACATTTCTTGTTGGAATTTTAAAATAAGGGATCAAAGTAAAATTTAAATAAATAGGAGGAAGAAAAGTGTAATTTATGCAGAAAACAATAATGTTAAACCCATTAAGAAATGTATCAACAAACATATTAACTATACACATTGTAATATGCTTCATATCAAGTCGTAGAGATTACATGCAAATCTTGTATCTTATTTGACATGTTTGTTAGTAAATTTATTAGTATTGAGAGAGGAGATTTGCACCGGACAATACGGCCGAGCTACGGTAACGCAGGTGTGGCAAGCCTCTCGGTGCCGAGCTATCTCCTCAATCGGCACGGCCCTCCGGCCTGTTTTACACGGTCGAGCTAGGTTTGCTGACCAAGCATGCTCTAAGGCCTGGCCGAGCTGTGGCTGTTAGGCGTTCGGCGGTAGGCGGGCGTTAGCACGGCGCGACCGAGCAGATGACAGTCCGGAAAGAGTCTAGGCCGGGAAGAGGTCGGCGTGCGCCCGACCGAATAGCTCGGAAGCTCAGTTGTGTTCTTTGTGGTTGTGATTTTCTCCCAAGGAATAGGCCGGTCTCGGTATGCCGGTCAGGTGTGTCACTTGAGCCAATGGCGTGAGGGAGAGGATATCTGCTCCAGGCACGCGTCAGTACCGTTTGGCAGTTTTGCATATACTGGATGGAGGATTTGGCCTTTACACGTGTAAGGTGGTGGGAGGCGAGCACAGCCAACTGTCTAGGAAAGGACAGCAGAGGTAGTGCGCGCACAATCCTGAGGTTGCATGGCCAGCCTCGAAAAAGGAAGGGAGGATGAACGTTAGAGGTAAGCAACTTGCGCTATCTGAAAACACACACTCACTCTCTCTCAAGGAGCCTCCTTCTTCCTCAAGTGATCTGACTTGATCGTCGGAGGGTCTATCCGGTACACCACCGCCGGGCAGCTCACCGTTCTCTGTGTTGTCAGGTTAGACGCCGACACGTGAAGCTTGAGCTCCAAGGAGTACGGAAAGCAGAGGATATTTCGCCCCCCCGTACAATTGGCGCCGCCTGTGGGAAGTTCTTTGATACTCAAACCTTGTTTTTCATGCTTCTTCAACTATCTCCATGGCCAACAACGACGAAACTCCACTGTCTGTCGTCGATGGCATCACACCAGAGTCTGTCCGACGAAGAGAAGGCCCCCCGAATGTTCCAGCCATGGCGGGCCTAGAAACCTCTTCGCGAGGTGCGCGAGACAAACGCAGAAGGAGTACTGATCGCTTGAAGAGTCCAGAGGGCCGTCGGCAGCGGGGGGATTCCCGTGCGCAGCACCTGGAGCACAAACTCAAAGACCAAGACGCCCTCATTCGCAGGATGGCAGCGGAGATGGAGATGCTGAAACGTCAGATTAAGGAGAAGGGTGTTGCTGGAGAGGGCAACCTCAGTGAGCGCACCCCGTCCCCTCGTTCTAGCAGTCGCCACCAGGAGAGGACCCACTCTCTCTCCATCACCAGGAACTATGAGGTTGGAGATTCCGACCTAAGGGAGGGCAGATCCCTCACTCGAGACAGCACATACCGTCCCTCACGCCATTCTCCGACGTCACGATACTCTTTCTCCACCCGTTCCAAAGACCTGAGGGATGTATTGAAGGAGAGGGCGCGCCGTTGAGAGGCTCAGAGAGTGCCGGTGTGACAGAGATTGAGTGCCCCCGTTCACTGTAGCGAAGAAGTGGCGATGCCAGCGCCTAGAGTGATGGCCCATGTGCCAGTGGACAAAGAGCTGGCGAGACTTACAGCCACGCCGTTGTCTCCGGAGATCGAGAGTACACTACTCCCTGCTGGATTTCACCAGCCTAAGTTCACCTTGTACGACGGCAAAACGGATTCGTACATACACGTGAATCATTACCGGCAAGTAATGGTTGGCCACCGGCGCAATGACGCCTTGATGTGCCTCATATTCCCAGCAAGCTTGGGAGAACTGGGCCTGAAGTGGTTCGAAAGACTTCCAGAAAGGAGTATAGAGGTGTGGCAGCAACTAGCGAAAGCCTTCGTCACCAGATTCAAAACCAACACTCGAACGTCGAAGGAGGTCGATCATCTTCTAGGCGTCAAGATGGAGTCAGGGGGATCATTGAAGGCATACAACGTGAAGTACTGGGAAACTTACAACGAAATCCTCGACTGCCCTACCAATCTGGCGATCACTCAATACAAGCGGGGTCTCCCAGTCGGGCATAGGCTGCGGGACTCTCTCACAATGCACCAACCAACAACCATGGAGTCCTTGATGCAGCGGATCAATGAGCACATTCATGTGGAGGATGATGACGCCTCCGCGATCGAGAAGGTTAATCAGGTCGCAACGGACAGAAGGGTAGCAGAGAAAGTTCACTCGGTCGGGCAGGAGGATAACCGCCCAAGCGGCTGGCCAAAAGATCAACGACGTGGCCCAAACCGTGATGCAGCAGAGGACACTAAGAGAAAATTGAAGGCGCGGACTGGAATCACCACGGTCTTTAAAATCCCTATCTACCGCATCTTGAGTGAAATCAGAGGCAAGTCTTTTGTCCGCTGGCCAGCCAAGTTGGGGAATGCACAGAGAGGCTTCAACTCAAGGTATCGCTGCACCTTCCATGAGGAACGGGGACACCGAACGGAGGACCGCTTGCCGTTCAAACAACATTTGGAAGAGCTAGTGGCCACGGGACATCTTGACCAATACATAGATGGGGGTATGAAAGCCGCGCCATTGGGGCAAACCGAGCCAAACGGCCTAGCCGCCCTAGAGGCAGCACCCCAAGGCGTAATCAACGTCATCCATGGCATCGTTAAACTAGCAAGGGTCTGCGAGCTCAGAGGGATGATTAAGAAAGACGAGCACATAAGTGAAGTACTCTCCGTTTGACCTGCTGTAAAGAAAGGGAAGACCAAGGAAAAGGACATTCTTACCTTCTCGAGCAGGGACTTGGAGCGGATCCAGATGCCCCATAATGACGCCTTAGTGGTAACTCTTTGCGTCAAAGACTTTGACATCAAGAGGATCTTGATCGACCAGGGAAGTTCGGTCGAAATTATGTACTATGACGCGTTCAAACAAATGAAATTGGAGGACAATGACTTGGCCCCTGCGACGTCCCCTTTGGTTGGCTTCAACTCTCAGCCAGAGTGGCCGGTAGGGAAGATCATACTGCCGGTCAAAGCGGGTTCAGTAACAAAGCAAGTAGAGTTCTGGGTGCTCAAAGTCCCATCCACCTACAACTTAATTTTAGGCAGGGGCTGGTTGCACGCCATGCAAGCAGTAACGTCGACTTACCATTAGGTCTTGCGCTTTTCGGCGCCAAACGGACAAATAGAGGAAGTTTGGGGAGACCAGGTGATGGCGAAACAATGCTTCGTTGCGGTAAATGGCAGCCGAGCAGCTAAAGGATTTTTCCAAATGATTGAGGGACCCGAGGGAAAGGAGGTCCTTGAAGACGTAAGAAGAAAGGCCGAGGAAAAATCGGTCGAGGATTTGGTGGAAGTGCGCATCGACGAGAATGACCCAACTAAGTTCTTCCTCTTGGAATCATCTTTGTCTAGCGCCGAGCGGTTGGATTATGTCAACTTCTTGGTTTCCAACATGGAGGCTTTTGCCTAACTTCATTTGCCATCAGTTGAACGTCTTCCCAAATGCGCGGCCGGTCATTCAGAGGACTCGCCGCTCGGCTCTGTACCATGCCGAGGTAGTGGCAGAGGAGGTCAAAAATCTGTTGGAAGCAGGAGCGATAGAAGAAGTGCAATACCCTCGTTGGATATCCAACACGGTGGTAGTCCCGAAAAAGAATGGCAAGTGGCGAGTCTGCATTGACTACAAGACAATTAACCGTGCATGCCCAAAGGATAGCTTCCCCCTCCCTCGAATTGACCAGCTGGTGGACTTGATCGCTGGCCATCAGAGGTTTAGCTTCCTGGATGCATATTGCAGCTACCACCAGATAGCCATGTATAAACCGGACTGAGAGATCACGTCGTTCACTACTCCTAGAGGCCTGTATTGTTATAAAGTCATGCCGTTCGGACTGAAGAACGCCGGGGCAACTTTTCAGAGGATGGTGACAAAGATGTTCGCTCCTCTTTTGGGCCGAACAATGGAGGCCTACATCAACGATATGGTAGTAAAGAGTAAGGAGAAGTCTCAACACCTCACCGACCTAGCAGAAATGTTTGCCATACTTAAGCGCCACAAACTTCGTTTGAATGCCTCCAAGTGCGTCTTCGGAGTCGGCATCGGGAAGTTTCTGGGGTTTTTGGTCACAAACCAAGGGATTGAAGCCGACCCATCACAGATCAAGGCTATACAGGAGCTGGAGCGCCCAAACTCCACATAGGACGTGCAACATCTTGCCGGGATGGCAGCCGTGCTGAACAGATTTATCAGCCGGTCATTAGATCGTTGCAGGCCCTTCTTTAAAATTTTGAAGGCCAAGTTCTTTTGGGATGACAAGTGTGACCGTGCACTGGCAGACTTACAAATATACCTTTCCTCAGCCCCTATCTTAGTCACACCTCGGCCGGGCAAAGAGTTATATCTCTACTTGGCAATCTCTCAACATGCTGTGAGCGCCGTCCTAGTCTGCGCTGAAGGCATCCAGCACTTGCCCATCTTCTATGTAAGTAAGACTTTGCTCCCGGCCGAGACGAGGTATCTTCCACTGGAAAAATTAGCGATGGCCCTGATGATGACATGAAGAAAGCTGGTGCACTATTTTCATGCCCATACAATAGTTGTGTTAACCGAGTTCCCACTTAAGGTGCTTTTTGAAAAGGCAGACTTCACCGGAAGAATCTTGAAATGGGCTATGGAATTGGGGCAGTACGATATCAAGTTCCGCCTGCACACCGCAATCAAGGCTCAAGCTCTTGCAGACTTTGTGGCGAAATTCGCCCCTGGAATGCATCCAGTTTGCCCGGTTGATTTGGCTGGTGCGGATTTAGCGCAGCCCACGGTTCTGACAATAGAAACGAGTGTTGGCTCAAAAGCGGGAGAAGGCCGAAGAGCGACCGAACTAGAGGAGCCGGGTGACTTCTTGGAAGACGTGCTCAATCAAGACAAGGAAAGAGACCAGAATGAACTGATCAGAGACTTGGAATTGAGAAGCTCCCAGAACCCCTCTGATTGCTGGAAGCTATTTATTGGCGAGATGTAGAAGCTCTTCGTCGATGCGGCATCCAACAGGCATGGAGCCGGGCTGGGCATCGTACTGACTTCACCGGATGGACTGATTATCGAACAGGCAATTACGCTCGGCTTCCCAGCATTCAACAACGAAGCGGAGTATGAAGCCCTCCTTGCCGGACTAAGAAGCGCATTGAGAATGAAGGCGTCAGCCCTGATGGTATTCAGCGATTCCAAGCTGGTGGTCAATCAGGTCTCGGGGGAGTATGAGGCAAAGGACGAAAGAATGGCCAAGTATCAGGCGCTGGTACGCGCAGAGATCAAGAAGTTCACCGCAATAAGGATGGAACAAATTAACCGCGAGAAAAACAACGCGGCTGATGAATTGGCCAGACTTGCTTCTGCTCAGACAGCTTTTCCTAACCCCTTGATGATAGAATTTTTACCTCGGCCAAGCATTGAGGAACCGGAAATGACTGAGGTGCTCTGCGCCGACTTGGGTCCTTCTTGGATGGACCCCATCATCGTCTTCCTGAAAGATAGAGTTCTACCAGAAGAGAAGAAGGCAGCCAACAAGATCCAGGCCAAGTCAGAGCGGTTTTGGCTCTCCCCGTCTGGAGCCTTGTATAAGAAGTCTTTTACCGGGCCGTATCTGAAGTGTGTTCACCCCGCTGAGGTGGAAGCCTTCCTTTATGAGATCCATGAAGGCATCTGCGGCAGCTATACTGGGGGTAGGTCATTGGCTTACAGAGCAATTTTCCAAGGTTATTGGTGGCCGTGCATGCAGGCAGACGCGCAGAAATACGTTCACCGATGTGAAAAGTGCTAGAAATTTTCTCACCAGATCCACCAGCCAGCAAGAGAATTGCTCCCCCTTACGAGTCCTTGGCCGTTTGCACTCTGGGGATTGGATATAGTGGGGCCACTCCCAGCAGCCCCAGGCAATCGCAAATTCTTCATCGCCGCTATCAACTACTTTACAAAGTAGGTTGAGGCTGAGCCACTGGCGACCATAAAGGAAAATGATGTGAAGAAGTTTGTTTGGCAAAATGTTATCACTCGCTTCGGTATACCCAAGGCCCTCATCTCAGATAATGGCACTCAATTCGATGGGAAACTCTTTCGCAGATTTTGCGAAAAGCTGAAGATCGAATTCTATAATTCAACCCCGGCCTATCCTCAGTCAAAATGGTCAAGCAGAGGCCTCAAACAAGACCATCCTGGACGGGCTGAAGAAGCAGCTTGAGAAGGCCAAGGGGAAGTGGGTTGAAGAACTCCTTAACGTACTCTGGGCGTACCGCACTACGCCAAGACGGTCGACCGGAGAGACTCCGTTTGCCTTGGCCTATGGCATGGAAGCCGTTATCCCACTGGAAATTGGCATGCCAACCATCCAGTCCAAAAGCTTCCAGCCAGATTTGAACAATGAATCAGTGGCATTGGAGCTAGACCTTGCCGAGGAAATGAGAGAGCGGGCCCTAATCCACATAGCGGCCTATTAGCAAGAACTCTCCAAGAAATACAACAAGGCTGTGCACCCCAGGCTGTTCAAGATCGGGGACTGGGTCTTAAGAAAAGTGTTGGGCAACACGGTGGTCCCTGGCGAAGGAAAGCTCGGTGTGGCAAAGGGGCATACAATCTGGAAGATTTAGATGGCAAAGTTGTTCCCAGACCGTGGAATGCAACCAACCTTAAGATCTTTTACTTTTAAAATGTAATTGCTTAGCTCTCTAGACCTTTAGCCTTTTGGCATTTGATGTAAAGATAGCACTGCTTTTTGTAATGAAAAATAGCCCTCTTGTTGTTTTGTATCGCATCTTTCTATACAATGACACCGCAAGGATACAAGGCTACTGTGGATGCCAGGGGCAAAGGGACCGACCTGAATGGGACCGGACTAATCTTCTCTCGCCGGTATAGAAGCGGACCGCACCAACAGTGGTGTATTATTGTCCAACGAAATGATTGGTGTATGGAACAATTCACGTAAGGGCCGGGCTGGTTTTTCGCTCGCCCAATTGGGATGTTGGCGTCATGACCAACCTAAATGAAATATTGGTGTTTTGCCCAATGTTAAGGCCGAGCTGATTCTGCTCGGCCAAAACGAAATGTTGGTGTTGTCCAACAAATAATAGCCGAGCTAACTTTGCCCGGCCAAGCGTTATGTTGGTGCCTTGTCCAACTTATAAGAGGCCGAGCTGACTTCGCTCGGAGAAAGGAAATGTTGGCGTTCTATCCAACTCCATGTCGAAATATTGATGGAAGTGGAATAACTGAGATTTGTCCAACTTCCTTTAGGGCCGAGCTGATTTTTGCCCGCCCAAATAAAAGACTTGAAGTGTTGTCAAAGCCAGAACAGCAGTGGTAATTTTTGCTCGGCCGAATGAAAATTTTTGGGTTCGTTTAAATAAAAAAAAAAAAAAAAAAAAAAAAAAAAAAAAAAAAAAAAACCGAGCTGAGAGTAGCCGCGAACATTTAAATTGAAGAAATTCTGAAGCTTGGCATATTGCGCGGCCAGCCGGCCTATCAGTTATGGTACATTAAAGTTTGAATCAAGACATTTTGCACGTTGCAACCGAACAAAAAGAGAAGATCAGCGGGCAAAAAGTTAAAATTTCATTGATTGAGGAAATTGCATTACAATTGTGGGGCCCTAGCCCGGTTACATTAAACAAAGAAAGAAAAGAAACGAAAACAAAGCAGGAAATAGGGGGGGCATTTCAATCCAATTCCAGGTCAACCGTTTGCTTGGCGACTTCCACAGTCTGCTCGGCAACCTCCGTAGTGTGCTCGGGCAAGCCTTTTTCCGACTCATCATCCGCGTCCTTCACCGCGACAACCTCCCGATCGGCTACTTGATCTTCGGCATCCTGAGACACTTTAGGAGAAGTTTGCTCGGTTTGTTGCGCAGTGGCGGCTTCTTCCGCGGCTTCCTTTTTGGCCTCCTCTATGAGCATTTTCTGCGCAGCGCTCGCATAGGCCTGCATATAGTGTGGCATGAAGGCCGCAGGCGGATGTAGGAACAAGTCAGCATCTTGACCAAGGCCAACTTTCTCCAATGCAGCTTTCCAACCGCACTGGAAAAAGATGTCCTTGGTCGCCTGCACCTGCTGTTCATACGTTTTTTTCGCCTTGAGCATAACCCCTCTCTTCGGCGTCACTAACCACCTTATCTTTCTCCTCTTTATGGGCATCGCGCAGCTTCCTCAGCTCGGCGAGATACCGGGCTTTGGTCGACTTCATGGCCCGCGGTTTGTCCACTTCAGCTCGGTCAACCTTTTGGCTCAGGTTATCTCGCTCGGCCACAACTGCTTCCTGCGCGGCCTTCAGCTTCACTATCTCGGCCTTTTGGGCCTTGTTCTCAGCTATGGCATCCCGCAGGCTCTGCCGCACTGCGATCATTCGGTCGTGCGCTAAATAGTTCTTTTGCGCGGCCTGAAAACAAATGAAAGATAGTAAACGCTCAGAAAACTTAGCAAAAACCGGTCAACAACTTGCAGAAAAAAGAGTGGAACTTACCAAAACGATCGATTTTGCTGCCGAGCGAAGCACCTTCAGGTCGGACAGCTCGTCGTGCTTCTTCATGTCGGCGGGAAGAATTAGCCCCTTGGTCATGTTGAAACCGAGGGAGTAATCCTTGTCCGCGTACACTGAATCGGCCTCAGAGACAGCCCCGCCTTTGTACTTAATCTCGGGCGCCCAGACCGGAGGGGGTCGTTGGGGCTTTGGATGGCCCGTTTAGTTGTTCGGTCTGGTCACCAACTCGGTGGATGCGTGCTCGGTTGAATCTTCGTCGACCAGTTGTTGCCCAGTTTGGTCTTTTCTCGGTCGCTTCTTCGACCAGCCTGTTGGATGTTCGCTTGCAAGAGCTAACACAGCCCCCTCCCTTTGCTCGGCTGGAGTGGAGGAAGTCCCCCCAAGTACCTCTGGTGGCTGGGAGTCGCTCGGTTCTTCGGTGATCATTGATTTGATTGCCCGGATTTTTGCCATTTCTTGTTCGGCAGTGAGGGGAACAAGTTTGATCGCTGGGAGATTTGGATCTGGTTCTGGAGAAGGCGCACGAAAAAAGTCAGTCACCCTGCTCTTGCGCAGTGCTGTGTAGTGGTAGGTTGGTTCGAAGCCGAGGAGTTTTGGGGAGTCCCTTTCCTCGGTCGGATGACGAAGTAGAACTCTGATGGCCTCTTGATTAGCTTGGGAGTAGTCGTCGGCCAAAAGCTTGTAATCTGCAAAAAGGAGGACAAGTGTTAGATCGGCAAGAAGGAAATCAGTGCAAAAAGAAAGTACTGCAGTTTACCGAGCTACTCACCAGCACTGCCAAAATCTTTCCTAATATACCAGCCCGATATGGGTGCCTCGGTGTCCTCATAACGACCGGACACCCACAAGAAGTCATCGTCATTTGTCTCCTTATCTGGGTTGCCCTCTATGAATTTTGCTCGGCCCTTCTTGACCTTCAGGTACCAGCAAAACCCACCCTTATTTTTACTAAGGCTGTATTGATGTAATATCTCGGCAAGACCGAGATTGAGACCGAGCCTCCTATTCAGCTCGGCCACACCGTTTATTATCTTGTACGTGTTGTTCGAGACTTGGGTCGGACAAAGCCTTGTCTGCCTCAAAAATTCGCAGGTCAAGGGTTGGACCGCGAAGCGAAGCCCTTCTTCCACGATAGATACGACCGTGAAGGGGCACCGATCTAGGTCACCCCATGGGGTATCTCCCTTCTTGGCCAGCTCTAAATGGACATCATTTGGAATGTTGTACTCCCTACGAAACTCAGCTAGTGCACCGGGCGAGCTCACCATGAACCGGTACTTTCCCATCTACCTCGGTTTTACTTTTTTGGTGGTTTAATTTGTATCTTGGCGGAAAATTCTGGTGTATTTGCTCGGACTTTGAGCTCCACCAATGGTAATGCTGTAGGGACCTGGTCGGTCCTAGTTCTGCATTGTTAAAAAATAAGCCCAAGGGTTAGCACGACATAAATTGCACGGCTCCAATTGGTTCTCCTAGCTCGGTCAAAATCACCCGTTATATGTGGCCGGTCTACCCCCTATCTCGGCTCGTCTATCCGGCCGATATGGCCTTCCTAGTTTGGTTCTGACTCCCTATATCCAGCACAGTCGCGGCCTCAACGGGAAGCCGCAAAATGATCTTTGCTCGGCTGAAGTTTTGTTTATGGATCCAAGTTACCTATTTAGCTCGGTCCTACCCAGATTCAAGTTGTTCATCCTAGATTCAAAGTTGGTAAGTTTTACTCGAAGAAACAAGGGGCATGGGAGCCCCATCTGCTTTTCCGATTCCAGTTCCAGTTCTTTCTAGGGTATGCAACTATTGCCCTAAGGTGTGCCAATACTACTCCATGGAGGAGGTATTGGTAGGTGCCTAGCATTTCCAAGCAAGAACACGAAGAACACGAGATGGAAAACATGAAGAACATGGACAGAAAATAAAGTGGATTGGTGAAGAGACTTACCAGCGACGGACGCCAAAGAGATCAATCGACCAAGAGCTTGATTATAGCCTCAGAAGGAACGAAAACGGGTGTAGAGGAATCGGAAAGGCAGCAATGGCAGTAATGGTAGAGGTTCGAGGGTTTTGAGGGCAAGGGTTTTGGGGCTTGAGAGAAGAGATGAGCAGTAAGGGTTGAAGTGACCCTTCATTTGTGCATAAAAGATGGGGGAAAAAACCAAACGGCTGCGCCGTTTGAATTTCGCACATGAAAAGACAGCTTTGGGGCCGTACGGGGCCAACGGGATAAAGCCACGTGGCATCAAAAGGACGGCTGTCAGTACGGTTGTACGGCCCTCGACGAGACTGCTGAAGCAGTGACCGACCAAATGGGATAGCTCAGTAACGGCTTCGAAACCAATCACGCTCGGCTTGGTACTGACGCAGCTCAGGGACCGTTAGCTCGGTCATGGTGGTAACCCCAATCACGATTAGCTCGGTTGGGATTAAGGGGCAATTGAGAGGGGAGATTTGCACCGGACAGTACGGCCGAGCTACGGTAACGCAGGTATGGCAAGCCTCTCGGTGCCGAGCTATCTCCTCAATCGGCACGGCCCTCCGGCCTGTTTTACACGGTTGAGCTAGGTTTGCCGACCAAGCATGCTCTAAGGCCTGGCCGGCTGAGCTGTGGTTGTTAGGCGTTCGGCGGTAGGCGGGCGTTAGCACGGCGCGACCGAGCAGATGACAGTCCGGAAAGAGTTTAGGCCGGGAAGAGGTCGGCGTGCGCCCGACCAGATAGCTTGGAAGCTCGGTCGTGTTCATTGTGGTTGTGATTTTCTCCTAAGGAATAGGCCAGTCTTGGTATGCAGGTCAGGTGTGTCACTTGAGTCAATGGCGTGAAGGAGAGGATATTTGCTCCAGGCACGCGTCAGTACCGTTTGGCAGTTTTGCATGTACTGGATAGAGGATTTGGCCTTTACACGTGTAAGGGGTGGGAGGCGAGCACAGCCAACTGTCCAGGGAAGGACAGCAGAGGTAGCGCGCGCACAATCCTGAGGCTGCATGGCCAGCCTAGAAAAAGGAAGGGAGGATGAACGTTAGAGGTAAGCAACTTGCGCTATCTGAAAACACACACTCTCTCTCTCTCTCAAGGAGCCTCCTTCTTCCTCAAGTGATCTGACTTGATCGTCGGAGGGTCTATCCGGCACACCACCGCTGGGCAGCTCACCGTTCTCTGTGTTGTCAGGTTAGACGCCGACACGTGAAGCTTGAGCTCCAAAGAGTACGGAAAGCAGAGGATATTTCGCCTCCGTACAAATATTCTAGCATTACTGTAAAAAAAAAAAAAATTAAAAAATTAAAAAAAAATCTTATTAACACATGCAGGTATAATGTATTCAACTCAAGTTTGTGTGTGTAATAGTAAAATTGTAAATAAAAGTATTATTGGTCATAAGACATTATTATAATTCAAAAATTATGGATCAAAACCATGTGGTATGAGTGTCATGCGGTGACATTACTACATATTTTGATTGTTTGAAGTTTTGAATTTCACTCTGAATTTGACTCTCCCTTATTAGTGTAGGACTTTTGTGATTGTATACTTGTTAAATATCGATATGGTCAACTATCCAATTTGAATAAGCTTATCTCGTCTCCAATACAATCTTTCGACAGGAGTGTCCTATTTTGCATGGTTATCGGTTTATGATGGGCTCATTTTGATGAGTTAAACAGTTCAAATCAATTTAAATTTGTATTTAAAAATAAAAAAATAGACAGTCTATTTTCAAAATCATTTATAAAAAAATCAAATTAATCTAACATTAATAGTTGTATGGTTAGTTTTATGTTTGTATTAAAAAAATGAATCGTTTATTTTTAAAACCATGCTTGGAATACATTTATTTTTTTAAATAGACAAATATAATATGATTAAGTAATTACCAATATCTAATCATTTTAAATTTTTGTGTATACGAACCTAAAAACTGGATGTTTTAGTACATTCACATCATTGCAAACAAACAAGACCTTTAGGTCATGTTTGATTCATCGACTAATAGTGAGGTATTAATAATTCTATCAAATTAGTGTGGTATTCACTATCCAATTAGATTAATAGGATTGGATTAATAATCCCACCCCTACCCTATTACTAATAATCTTACAAATTTGTTAGATTAATTATCCATTGAATTAATAATCCTAAATCTAAATAATTATCTATTGAATTAATAATTCTAAATCTAAATATTAAAACAAACATAAGATAATTAAATTCACGAATTAATAATTTCAATTCTATATTTTAATCAATCCAACCAAACATGCCGTGAGTTTGAAAATTAGATTGGAGTCAAATTTGGCTCTTTCACAATTCAAAAATCATGGAAAGAGAAACAAAAGTCCTTTTGCCTTTTTCCATTAATTCCAAACGGGTAGGCTTGGCACTACCAATTAGGTTTGGCCACCTCCACTGTCCTGCATGAATCGCTTGTGCGTGTTGTGAGGTTTTTTTGGTTTTTGTTTTTGTTTTTTTAAAAATTATTTTGTGAAAAAATTACGAAAAAAATCTTAAAGTTGGAATCTTATAAAAAATTAAATTCTAAATTTTTTATTTTGTTAATTTAAATTCTAAACTTTTGATATGTTTTCAATATAAATTATTTATATATTTTCATTAAGTAAAATTGATATTAAGGAAAACCGATAGAAAAATTATAGTTTAGAAATTGTAGTTTAACTGATAAATAAATAAATAAATAAATATTGTAGTTTAGTCATTAAAATCAAGGAAAAAAGGTATTTTAAAAAAAATTTGTATACCTATATTAAGTTTAATGAATAAAATATTATTTTTCTGTCAGTTTTATTTAACAAATATAGACGAAAAGTTTAAATTAAAAATAAATCAAAAGATTGGGGTTTAAAATGATAAAATTAAAATTTTAAGATTTTTTTTTTTTGTAATTATCCCTTATTTTTAAAAAACAAATTAAAAACTTTTCTCTTGTAAGTTCTATTAGACTAGATGGACCAAAAAAATAAAATTAAAAATTAAAAATTTTAAAAAAAGTTCAGAAAAGAAAAAAAGAAAGAAGCTAAAAATAGTTGAATTTTTCTTACATATTTTTTTAATTTTTTTTTTCAAAATTTTTGTACATTTTAGATTTGTCTACAAAAATGGACCAAATTTTTTAAAAAAATTAGGGCCTATTGGTAGTTTACCCAATTTTTTTTTTTATAAAAAAAATTAACATAATTTAAAAAAAAATCACCAAAAATTAAAAAATATATATTTTTTTTAACTGTATGCCAAACAACGAAGTAGGATTGGTTCATTTGACAAATATTCATAATATAATAATAGAATTAATAATTACACTACACATCACAAAATTGAAAACAAACTCCATCATTTGGTCAATTTGTTATTTTGTGCTAACAAATCAATGGAGCTTCTTCTTTCTTTTAAGGGCCGATTCAATGCTTCCATTCATATTTTGACTTGCTTTTTCATCATAAATATTTGTCGACTCAAAATGATTTAGTAAAACGAAAGGGATCGAATATTTATACACATTACAATTGAATTATTCCTATCACATTAAGTTGCCGTTTGTTCTAAATATTAACGTGTCATTATTTGTTTAATTTTTTTTTTTTAAGAGGGTGTATGGTTAAACCCCCATTAACGTATCATTATTGAATGCCAAATTTATGTGAAAGAAAATCTTGTAAATTTTATTTATTCAGTAAGTAACATTAATTTACAGTGGTTCACATTTGTGCCTAAAATTTGAAACTTATTAGTTCGTAATTACAGTCGTACTCATAGTAAAATCAAGTTAAATAATGTGTGATTCAAATTTAATTTAAATTTAAGTCTCACCTATAAGTATTAAATATTAACTTCACACTGTGTTCAAAATTTTTAGTACCAAATATTATTGATTGTGTTATCTTCATTTTAGTATCTCACAGGACAAGAGGGTTTCGAAGTGATTCTATTTGCACTCAAATCGTAGCTTAATACGCTCAAATAAAATTTGAATTTTTTTTCTATTATACCTTAATATAAATTTACTAATAAGAATAATACAAATTAAATCTTAAAATAATTTTTTTTATAGTACACCCTAATCACTTATACGTATTATTTATATTCAAATCTTTTCATTTTTTTTTCCCAAGTTTCAATTATTTTATTTTCTTCTTCCTTATTCCAAAACTCATTATCATCATCAATATCATTTTTTTTTTAATTAAAATCAACCATTACACCCCGACATTGCAACCCGCAAAGAATGTTCGATCTCTTTGTCCTATTTGCCACCAACACAAGCGTGCTCGTTGGCACCTCGCTTGCAGGCCGTAGCGCTTGAGCTGCGGTGGAGTTGCACTTGAAATCTCACACCAAAAAGAGTACTACACAACTATTAAGCCAAATGCCCTAGTTAAAAACATAAGGTGTTGTTAAGTTTGTAATTGGTAATCTCATTTGACAAAACTCATTTCAGTTGCAATTTTATTCGCTCTTATATTTTAGTGAGGATGTGAGTGTTTAGATGTAAATCCAACCCAAATTGTGACTATGCAGAGAAGTTTGTGACCTTAATCCTTTCATGTTCGCCACTTCGCTAACTGTGTACGGGGATTAGTATCACTGCTCGAGTGGTCATTTATGCGCTCGAATGGTGAATGGCATCATCTAGTACTTTTGCAGAATGCTTGAACTTCTAGAAAGAAAAGATCACTACTCGAGCGCTGAAAGTTACGCTCGAGCGGTCAGTCTATAAGTTTTGCACTGCTTTAACTCACATCGCTCGAGCGGTGAAGTGTGCGCTCCAACGGTGTTCACGATCCAGTTTACTATAAAGTGCGTTGTTTGCTCGTTTTAGGGTTTGAGCCATCCAGATTTTTTGAGAGGAAGAAAAAACAAAGTGTTTTACATTGGAGAGTGCTTTATGAGTGTTTCCTTGATGATTTAAGAGTGATCACTGAATCTGTAAATATTATTCAACATCATCAAGGGGTTTGTTTGTTTTTTTTTTATTATTTACAAAAGCGAGTTATTCTTCGTGGATTCCAAAAAATTGGGCCTAAAGTTTTGGTGGATTCAACAAGATAATTCCGAGATGAAAACGATGGTAGAAGAGGCACATCGAGGTCAATTCAATTTGGTCGTGGATTCGCCAGGTAATTAAGGGTATACATGTGTAATTCCTTTTTGTCTTCTTAGTGGTTGTTTTATGGCTTTTACCCATGATTTTTTTATCACAATTGGAGGTGCTCCAATTGTGATTTTTTCCACATAAAATCATTGTTGTGATTTGTCTTGATTGTTTGATTGAGATTATTATTTGCTATTTAAAATTGAAACATAATCACAAATTAATATTTCGGGAATTTTAGATTTTTCAATTAGTATCAGAGCAGATCGCTTAATCTTTTTTTAAAACTTTAGGAGCGAGATCTTATTTGATTTGTGATAATGGATTCAATTCGTGAAGGGAATTCTACGGTACGACCACATCTACTTGACGGATCTAATTATCCTTTTTGGAAAGCTCGGATGATGGCGTTTTTTAAATCTATTAATGAAAAAGTTTGGAAATCCGTCATGTGTAGGTGGACTAAATTGACGATCACCATTGATTGAGTAACTTTCCCAAAACCAATTAATAAATAGGACACAACTGATTACCATAGTAAAGATGGAATAGTAAAGCAATCAATTCTCTCTTCTGCGTCGCCACACTAGAAAAGTTTAGTTGCATTTGTAATTGTGAAGTTGCATAAGAGGCTTGGGATATCTTTCAAACTATTCATGAGGGCACTCCTTCAGTTAAGCGTTCAACACTTGAAAAGCTCACTTCAAGTTTCAAAAATATTTTCATGAAAAATAGTGAAGCCTTTGATGAATTTTATGCAAAGTTGAGTGACATTGCAAATTCTAGCTTTAATTTAGGTGAAAATATACTGGAATCCAAGGTTGTGGAAAAATTTTTGAGGTTCTTTCCCAATCATTTTAAACCAAACATTATGGCTATTGAGGAGGCTTAAGATATTGACAAGCTAAAGATAGATCATTTGGTTGAAAATCTTTAAACCTATGAGGCTCATATGAATTTCAAAAAGAAACAAAAAAGATGAACTTGCTTTTAATAGTACTCATAGAGTTGGAAAGAATTCTGATAAAGATTGCAAGTTTGATTCTAAGATTACGGATGCTTTTGCAAAACAATTTAATTAAGAAGTCTTTTTGAAAAATAAAACATAATCTTGTGGAATCAACTCACAAATCCAAGGGAAAAGAGAAACTCAAAATTGATCCTAAAATGGAGAAGAAGAAAGGAAAAATACAAGTGACGCCTCAAAGGGTCCAATACTATGAATGCCAAGGTTTTGGTCACTTTGCCCAAGAATGCCCTAGTCGTTTAAGAAAGAAATATTTTTTTTATCACTTCAGATAATGAATCAGAGTCTGACAAAGATCAAAGTGACAATGAGGCTTAAGGCGAAGAGGAAAGCGAACAATTTCTTGCTTTTATCGCAGCTTCTAGAGCTAAAGGGCGAATGGAGTATCCCAAGAGGCCGGTTGAGAAGGTCACTGATGATAAATCCTTGAGAGTAATAATGAAGTAGATGGTGAAGAGTTTTAGCAAGCTTAAGAAAATTTATACAAGAAATCTCTTAACTTATCTAAAGTGAATGATAAACTCACTATCAAACTCAAAGCTTGTGAAATTGAGAATGTCAAACTAAATGAGGAGATTTCGGAGGCTAGGAATGATGCCATAAAGATCTCTAATGATCGACGAGCCCTTTGTGTAAAACTCTTGACTTATGAGACAGAGAGGAATAAGCTACAGCAAATCTATGCAACATATGAAAAAAATATTGAAACTCTTGAGATGTCTCAAGCTACTCTGGAAGAGCTAGTCATCAAGAAAGGGGAAGAGTTCAAGTGTGCTATAGCTACCATTGGTCTTTGGAGCAAAGGATCAAAAACTTTGGACAATATCATTGAGTCTTAACAGATGTGTTATGAAAAGAGTGACATTGGTTTTTGTGGTGTCAAAGAGCAAAAATGAAGTGCATCTATATCTTATGATACAAGAACTCAAGGAAAGAGGGAGCGAAAAATTTAACATGAGGATGGACTTCTTAATCTTCCTAGAGTTGGTAAGATCAAAAAAACAAGGTACACCCTGTTTTTATTTGTCATAATTGTGGTATGTATGGTCAAATTCGCCCTTATTGTTATGAGTTATATGCAAGAATGTTTCATAGAGGTAGAAGAAATTCGATTACCTCGTGGGGTAGGAGACATTTCAGTGGCCATAATGAGGTTAAGGAAATGAGGTTAAGGGTCAAATTAGACCTCATTATTTTGATTTGCTAGAGAGCAAACATGAAGCGAATTTGCATTTGCTTAGACCTTGGAATAGGAGGTTGGAAACCAAGTCAAGACGGGTTCCTCTTGAAGGAGAAGGAAACCACAATGTCAAGACATCATCCAAGAGCCACAATATTCACAACATTGTTCATACTAAAACGGTTTGGGTTAATTTTTTTTATTTATTTTTTTATTTTTTATCTTTTCGTTTTGAGTTTTTGTTTGTTTGATTTTGGGTCTTTTGTGTGTGTTTGTTCGTTTCTTTCTTGCTTTCCACACGTGCGCGCGCGCGAACACACACACACACATATATAATCCAAAAAGATTTTCTTGGTATGGTTTTGCAAGTTTGAAATTTTTGAGAAGTTCTTGGGGCATATTGGAATTAATCAGAATATCCATTACATGTTAATATATGTGTGCTTTCTGTGGTCATTACTCATTTAGATTTGTGTGTACTTTAATTAGTATGTCTCATTATGTACACACTCTTGGATTAGCAAATACCAGACTCTTCTGCATAAGTGATCAAAGTTCTCTATGGACTAATAGTAGTGTTTCATGTGTTTTTTTTAAGAAATTGACTAATGCTAACATATCTTGGGTGATGTCTGAGTGTCTTAACCCTTTATCATCTATTTGTATCTCCACTGCTTATCCCTCTGTGTTTGTATCTCATGGCATAAGGAAAAGGTTACCTCAGAGTCACTAACCAGGCTTTACTTTCCCCCCCCATCATTCTCCGGTTTGGTTTCCATACTCCTGAGAGTGAAAGTCGTTGGTGAGTGTGCAAGAAAATGTCATACATTGTTTGAGGGGGAGCATTCGCATTTGCTCAACTAGAGGTTTGACTTTTATCAGTCATTCGCATATTCTCTTACCGGAGGTCTAGCCATCAGATCACTACTAGGATTTGAATTTAATGTTTGTCGAACTCCAAGAGTCACACACACACTTTTATCATGGGATCTATACTTTTCACATACTGCATCACATTCTTTTATAAGGAATCTTTTAAAGGTTGTGCACATTGTGTTTTTAAGTAATTGCGTTTCTCGGATATTCTTTTGTGTTTTAAGATACAAATATGAAATTCTTTACTTACTCCACCATATTATTTTTGTCTTTTTCCTTTTGTTTATTGTTTTTGATGCTTGTGGTTGCTTTTAGTAACAGGAAGTTTGGTTAATCATTGCGGGGGAGTTTCTTTAGCATGGACTTACATTGATTGGTTAGATAAGCAAGATTGGTGTTTGTTGGTTTGCATGTTGCTATGTACTATTTTATTATTGCTTATTTCTCGTCTGTTATTGATTATTACATCATCATGTCCTTATTTGTGTGATTTATTCTCTTACTTTAGTTGACTAAGCTTCTTTTAACAATTCATGACAAAAATGGGGAGAATTTTGACGGGAAATTTTTTGAGTGTGTCGAGCAAGTTCTTAAAATTTTCATTTTTTCATTCCATCCTTTCATGCTGTAAGTTCTTAAAATTCTCATCTATTCTTGATTCAAGATAATCTTTTCACATGTCTATTGCTTTCATATACTCTTGTGGCATTAATAGTTGTTTTGCAGATCATGACCTTGAGAAAGAATTTTTTTTTTGTTGGTTGTAATGGGTTAGGGTGATTAGGATTTTATTTGTTATGTGTGTTTTGTCACAGAATTGCTAAAGGGGAAGACTGTTAAGTTTTTGTAATTAGTAATCCCGTTTGACCAAACTTCTTTTAGTTGCTATGTTATTCGCTCTTGTGTTTCAGCGAGGATGTGAGTATTCAGATGCGAATCCAACTCGAATTGTGAATATTCAGAAGAGGAGTTTGGGATCTTGATCCTTTTATGATTGCCACTTTGCTAACTATATACGGAGATCACTGCTTGAGCGGTCATTTGTGCGCTCAAGCAGTGAATGGCATCATCCAATACTTTTACAGAGGGCTAGAACTTCTAGGAAGAAAGAATCACTGCTCGAGCGGTGAAAGTTGCGCTTGAGCGATCAGCCTATACATTTTGCACTGCTTTTACTCACACCGCTCAAGCAGTAAAGTGTGCGCTCGAGCTGTCTTCACAATTCAATTTACTATAAAATGTGTTGTTTGCTTGTTTTAGGGTATGAGCTGTCCAAATTTTCAGAGAGAAAGAATAACCAAGTGTTTTATATTGGAGGGTGCTTTATGAGTGTTTCCTTAATGATTTAAGAGTGATCAATGGATCCATGAACTTTATATCAACACCATTAAGGGGTTTGTTTGTTTTCTTTTGTTCACAAAAGAAAGAGTTGTTCTGCGATAGATTTTAAGAAATTTAGACCTGAAACTTTGATAAATTTCGGAGTGGCTCATCGTCGTAGATTAGACATCAGCGTTGTAGATTTAACATTGGGCAAAACAATTCCGAGGTGAAGACAGTGGTGGAAGATGTACACCGAGGTCGGTTTAATTCGGGAGTAGATTTGCTAGGTAATTGAGGATACGCATGTATAATTCCTTTTTGTCTTCTTTTTTTTTTTTTTTTTTGATCAACAAAGAAAAATTTCATTAATCAATATGAAATTAAAGGTACAGGAAGATGAAATGCACTGAGAGAGATTTGGAAGGTACAAAATACCCCTACTACTGCTACTCGCAACCATACAACCAATCCCTTGTCTTCTTAGTAGATTGTTTTGTGACTTTGGTCCGTAATTTTTTTTATCCACAATTGGAGACGCTCCAATTGTGATTTTTTTCAGATTAAATCATTGTGTTGATTTGTCTTGATTGTTTAATTGGAATTATTATTCACTATTTAAAATTAAAATATAATCACAAATCAATATTTCGAGCATTTTAGATTTTTCACTTGTATTAAAAGTAAATTAAAATATTAAACAATTTGATAAAGATTACTGAAAAATTGAGCATACTTGTTATTATACCATCTAACAATTCTAACAATTGTCATGACGGTATGTTGGATTTTCATCGGTATAAAATTTGAGATAATTACCTAAATGATAGTTATCTTCATCGATATAAAATTTTGATATAGTTACCAACATGTACACGTAAACAAAGCACAAAAATACAAAAAACGAAAGAATTTGCAAAAAAATTATCCACATGGTAAGGAAAACAGGGATTCTGTCACTCACCTCACTAACAGATTGTCATGCACATGTAATATGAATAAATATTACGGTGGAGTTACAATGATTGCACGTTTGTATTCTACCTTGGAAATAAAATATGAAAACCTTTGGTCTCCGTTTGGTTCGTTGAGGAAAAGAACATATATAAACGTTAGTACGTAAAAAATTCATAATTTTTTTGATTTTACTTTATTAAACTGTCTACTTATATTTTTACCACGTTCTTGCAAGTTGGTCTGCAAAAATAATTCTTCAACTATCAATTTCATCTATTTAGAGTCCCTAAAGTCACTAATTTCAGTTCATGTGGTTTAATTAGAGATGATTGTATAAATCACTTACTACCTTCCTATGCTTAATAACCACCTCATTTTCCCTTTCCCTTTCTAAATCCCTTCCCAAATCCTCCAACCAAACACAGCATGAGAAAGTAGTATTTCTCGAACTGCAAAAATCACACCCATTCAATCCCCCATACTCAATGTGGCACTCGACGTGGTAGTTGGCTCTGATATCAAACGATACAAACCGGATTGCAAGGGAAAGGTACCTAAGAGGGTTATATGCACATAGCCGATGCATATGTTAACCGATGTGGCATCGTAAGATAGTAAATAATTTTTTACATATATTTTCTCCTCATTTTGATAATGAGAAAATTATTAAACATTTTAGATTTATTTTGCATTTGTGTAATGATCATTTGGTAATTGTATGATGCTAAGGAATTTATCAAAGTAATAAATTATTGAGATAGTTTCACTTTTATTTGTAAGTTTTGATTTATTTTTAATTTATTTTTATGTGTATTGAAATATGATGTTATAAGTGTAAATAGTTCGATTAGAATATGATTTTTACAATGATAAATTTATCATAAAAGTTAAAAGTATGATTTTTTGATAATAAATTCGATGTATGAAACCTACACGTAACTGCCCTTAAAATTTTATTTCACAAATAAAAATAAAAAAGAAAACAATAGTCGTGATGATTTGCAACAAATTGTCGAATATGGTCCCCCATAATACCATCTAAATAAGAAGTTCCACGAGTCATTTGACTTACCGCCGCCACTAGGAAAATTCATGAACGAACTTTCACTACTAAGAATTCATACAATGAATAGTTAGATTTCAAAATGTTTGAAACAACACACACACACAAAAAAAAAAAAAAAAAAAAAAAAACCACAGCCAATTGAAAATAAGGAACGTGAAGTCTGGGAAGAGGAAAATTTGAACAAGTTAAACTAGAAACGTGTGATTCCTTGCAAATTTGCATTATTGTTGATCATGACAAGCACAATATAGCTTCTCACTCACTAATTCCTCTATAAATACCTTGACAAACTCATGCAAAATGGAAACAAAAATTACAAAAACACAAACTTGCAAAGTAAAGGTTCATTGCCATAGAAAGATGTTGTCTACCATGAAGGTGTCCTTGTTGCAATTTCTAGGTTTTCTTTTGCTTAGTTGGCTCATTCATTGTCATGCTTGGGCTCGCTACAAGTTTGTGGTAAACACACTCATCTCTCTATGAAATTATGCATTGAATGAGCAATTATTGCCTATTGGAGAAGATATTGTTATGGTGATATCTTCTTCTAAGTAAGATACATTATTTTTTATATGTTGTTTGAGAAATACCTTAAGAAAATAACAATTTGTGAGGTTACCAACCATATCGTATCCTCTCAGCACCCAATATTTTTTAGTTTGAAGACTCTAGCAAGACTTTAAAATTTTAAAAGCCCCTTATTATGATATAGTAGTATGAGTTAAAAATATTTTCAAATTATATAGATTCGTTCTAGTAAGAATTTTTTTTAAAATTTAATTCCAAAACTTTAGATTTGAAAAAATATATATATATATTAGTGGTATATAATAAGCCTTAGTATGCAAATTTTTTAATCTCATATATTGCTTTTGAATTTAAAATTTTATTAGTTCGGTCCGTTACTTGTTTGGTCAAAATAGTTTGAGCCCCTTACATGAAAATATTATCAATCGTTGTTATTTGAACCCAGGGCTGTAAATTTGATCCCACCCGATCCATGTCGGGCCTCGCAGGCTCCTATCAAAATTTGGGCCAACTCGGGCCGGCTCATAGGCCAGAAAATTAGGCCCAGGGGGTATTTCGGGCCTTGGGTCGGGTTTTGAATGGGTTTTGAGCGGACCAATAGGCAGGGTCAGGCTTCAAAATGATGGCCCCAGGCCCAAGGTCCCAGATTGGGTTCGGGCTCGGGCTCGGGCCTAACCAGGTAGAGCCTACCCTAGGCCACCTATGGGCCGCAAATTATTTTTACACTCCTATCTAAACCATTTGTTTGTGTGAATTTTAAGTAAGCGTCACACAAATAAATAATCGAAATTTCTTTTTAAAAAGGTAAATTATATTTTGTCTCCTTTATGTATAGTAATTTTTCACTTTGGTTTTTAAAATTTTTTTTTTCTCACTTTAACCTTATATGTTTTAAGTTTTACACACTTTACTCTTATTAAAGCTAATTTCTGTTTAAAATTATACAGAAAAAAACATATTGGCAGTCAAATTATATAAAAATATTTTATTATATATAACTTACACATTTAAACTCTAATATAATAATGTATTTTTATGTTGTGTAATAATTATTGTGATATTTTCTGTCTTATCTTTAGGAGTAAAGCGAGAAATACTTAAAACTTGAAGAATCAAAATAAAAAATAAAAAATAAACTTTACAGATGAAAGTGAAAAAAATGATTAAATATAAAAGAAACAAAATATAATTTACCATTTAAAAAAGTGCCAAGTGTGTGAGGTGAATAATTGCTCCACAATGTGACTCAAATTAACCTAGATGCTCGTATAAAATTACTAAGCTCGACTTCATGGGCTCATCAAAAATCACCGACAAAGTCTTCCTATTATTTGCTAAAAAGAAATATAAATAAATAAATAAGGCCTTGTTTGATTTGTGTTTCTAAAAAAAAAAAATTCAAAATTTTTTTAAGTAAAAATAGGAATTAGTTTGATAAAAATAAATATAAAAAATGTTATTTAAAAATTTTAAAAATTATTTCTGACTTTCCAAAAAATATAATTATATAAAAATAAAAAAAATATATTTTTTTTCACTAAATTAATTTTTAATTTCTTCTAAAAAAATTCTAAAATACATTAATGAAAATCAAATGAAACCTGGCTTACCCTTTCTATTTAAGAAGTGGTACAGCCGTGGTCACAAGACAAATTTGTCAGTAATACCGTACATTGTTTTGTCTTAATGTAAAATAATTGCTATTTGTTTGATTTCGGCGAGAAAAGACAAGTGATTATAGTCATTTTTTTAGGAATACTTACGTGTAAATTTTAATAAGTAGATTTATTATTTAATAGATTTTATAAAAAAAAAAATCATAAAAAAGTTATTAATTATAAATTTTAACGATAATTTATAAAAATTATGACAAAAAAAGTTACTAATTGTCAATTTTTAACAATATATGTAAAAAATTATTACAAAAAAATTATTTTTAGCGACAATTTTACCAAGACCTATTTTCAATAAGACTTTATGAAAATTAATTCCAAATATTAGGACCTATTGATAGTTTACCTTTCTTTTTATGAGCTGTATTTTTTTAAGAAGACTAGTGTTTTCCATGTAATTAAGCTTGCATATAAGTCTTTTGAAAATTATATTTTATTCATGGTTTTAACAAAAAAAATTCAATTTTCTCAATATATATATCATAAATCTTTTGAAGTCTCTGTTAAAAAATAAAAAAATTGACTATATGGATGCGAGTAGCAGTAGTAGGGGTAATTTGTACTTTCCGAATCTCTCTCAATGCATGCCATCTTTCTGTAACTTTAATTTTATGTTGTTAATGAAAATTTTCTTTGCTAATAAAAAAAAAATATTGGTAGACAAGAATACGAAAATGGAATTTGTATTCACAGCAGTAAAATTAGAACCTAATGAAGGAGTACCTCATCCATCAAGTCAAAACATTGATTTTCTATCTTTTAATATTGTATTTTAGTGATTAATTATATTTACAACTGAAATGCTATCGCTATAGGGGACATTATAAAATATTCTCGGAGTAACACATATCTGTACTCTTTAACGAATCATCATTCATTATGTCACATCATATTTTTCAATCACCCAACACAATATCTACTTACCCACCTTCTCCACCAATACTATAGAGTATCACGTGTCTATATTATGAAATTACTGAATAATTATCCATAACCATAGTGATAGTGTTGTACTTGTCGTAGCATATTGAAATTGTTTTCCTTTTTTCTTTTTACTGAATAATTTTAGTGATTAATTATATTTACAACTGAAATGCTATCGCTATAGGGGACATTATAAAATATTATTTTTTGGCCTACTTTTGTTTCAAGCTATTTTGTTTCTCTCAAATAATTTTTCTGACGTCATCACTGTCTTTCATCCATATATTTACTTGCAAAGATATGATTATCACTGTGGTGATTTTTTCCATTGTGTAGGTGAAGGAAACACCATACACAAGGCTATGCAGCACAAAGCCCATACTGACAGTGAATGGACAATTTCCTGGACCAACTCTATATGTTAACAAAGGAGAGACAATAATAGTTGATGTTTATAACCGAGCCAAAGATAACATCACCATTCACTGGTATGCATTTCTTTTGAGAGAGTGAGAGTGATTTTTTTTTTTTTTTTACTCACGACTGTATCTGGTGTTTCAACTCAACTAGGGTTTTGTTTGGAGTGAACATTTTTAGTTAAAATAGTTAAAAAGACAATATTCAATCACATCACTTTCTATTTTTTGCATATATTTTCTTAGTAATGGAACCTAATTCTGTGGATACATTTAGTCTCCCTATCTTATATACAATAGTGGAGTGCATCTCCTTGAGTTTTTTAAAATTTACACTTTTTATCCTTAATTGAAAAATAAAAATTAATTATTCTTTTGAAATTTCAAGTGTGCCCCTTAAATCTTTATATGTCCTCTTTTATTTACTTTTTCTTTTCAACAATTTTTTTACAATTTTTCCCTTTAAATGTTTAATTTTACTTAAATTTTATATTATTTCTCTCATCCCTCTAATTTTTTTCTACCCCTCTCTATCTATCTTATTGTGTGTGTCTACACCTTGATGTAATTTTATCCTTATCTTTTATGGATACATGCAATCAAACCTAAAATTATGAGAAACTAAATAGAAATCAAATTAACAATAAAATTTAAAAAGAAAAAAGAAAAATATTTCATAAACTCAAGCATAAGTCTAACTTATAATTTTAAAACCATGTCGATCTCTTTAATCGTCTTGCAACTATGAAAAATGAATTCAGTTAGATTGTTGAATTCAGTTAGATTGTAACAAATCGTGTTACTGTTTGAATTTAATTTTTTATTTTTTCTAAACCAAAATCTTGGATTCGCCACTACCTATATATATCACATAATTACCGAACCTAAGTTGTAGTGGCAACCCAGACAGAAAGTAATAATATGGATTGGTTATTTTGTAGGCATGGAGTAAGACAACCAAAGTACCCATGGACAGATGGTCCCGAATTTATCACACAATGTCCTATTCGACCGGGAGGGAAGTTTAGCCAAAAGATTATATTTTCAACAGAGGAAGGAACCCTATGGTGGCATGCTCATAGCGACTGGTCCCGTGCCACGGTCCATGGGGCTATCGTGGTCTATCCCAAGAATGGCACAAGCTACCCCTTTCCTAAGCCTTATGCTGAAGTGCCCATCATATTAGGTATGATCTTGATAAATTTATATTTAATTTTAAATATATATATATATATATCAATATCTCAAAACAGTATTGATTCATGAAATTTTACTGGTAGAGAAATTGTAGAACAAAAGAGAAGCAAATATCTGAAACAATAATGTGACCGCATGCAAAATGAATCTAAGCTATACAATGATTTTTTAGTGAATATTTATATGAATTTTTTATTGCATGTAGCATTACTGTCCATGGTTTTAAATATAAACGTTCCGCATTTTTGTGTTTTCGATATTGATACACTTTGGTATACCAGTTGAAATAAAAATCATGTGCGAATTGATTGGTTGCCGATACGTATCAGTTTATAATCAATTCATGAGCCAAATCACAGTCAATATGGCTAATTCAGCTATTATTAGTTTTTGTTTTTTTTTTCTTCGCTTCTCATAATTTTTTAAGAAATCATAATTGTTACATCACATAATTTTCAATTATGTATCATTCGATAAATACTAATATTTAAAATCATGTATCTAAAATTGGTGGGACGTCTCATTTACTATTGAAATGCAGGAGAGTGGTGGAAGCAAGATATCATGCAGCTTCTAGATACCTTCCTTAAAACGGGAGGAGACCCAAATACCTCTGATGCTTACACTATAAATGGTCAACCTGGTGATCTCTACCCTTGCTCTAAATCAGGTTTCATTCTACTAATTTTTCTTCTTGAAATTTCTTTTCATTTATTATCTCTGAAATTTATAATTTTTTTATTTGATTACAATATCATGTTATTTTGATGCTTGTTGTGTTTAAATAATCAAGATACATATAATTAGTATATCAGTCATACAATATATATGGTTTAAATAATTCTATACAAATAAAAAAATACATAACTTTTATACATAATGACTTATGGACCATTCGCTGAAAAATAAAACAGTCATTTTATTCTTGTGAAATTTTATATATAAATAAAAATTTCATATGATTTTTGAGATATTTCACTCGTACAAAATTCTTTTCGACCAATCAAATTTCTTGAAATGATGTGCACTCAATTTAAATCAAAATTTAATGTGTAGAAAAAAGTTTTGATTGGAATGAAAAATAAATCAATAAGAGTAATTTTACAAGGGTTTTTTTTTTTTTTTCATTCTCATTCCGCACATAATTCTTTAACTAATTGTAAAAAATTGAATAGTGCTACTTTAATTCAAAAATCAGATTTATTTTTTAAATCTAATAATGTGACATTCTATTAAAATATTTAAGGCAACTCATTTCTCTAATTATTAGCCAATCTTTTTTTTTACACATTATTAAATTTAGAAAGTGAATTTAAAAAATAAATTTCTATATTGTTTTTCTAAAAAGTTTGTTACATTGTCGTGTATTAAAGTGAACTCTAACCTTATAAAAACCTAAAATAATGATTTGTTTATTTTTATCAAAAAAAGAAAAGAAAAGAAAGCATTTTTGATACAAACTACATTTAACTTTCTATGTGCAGATACATTCAAGCTGATGGTAGATCATGGCAAAACCTATCTCCTCCGCATGATCAACGCTGCCATGAGCGACATTCTCTTTTTCTCCATCGCAAATCATCAATTGACAGTCGTTGGAACGGATGCTAGCTACACAAAGCCATTCAAAACCGATTACATAACTATATCCCCTGGACAAACCATGGACGTCTTGTTAGAAGCTAACCAACCATCAGGTCAATATTACATGGCGGCTAGGGTTTTTTCTAGTTCTACTGTTGTAACATACGATAACACCACCACCACTGCCATCGTACACTACAATGGAAACTACACTTCACCACTACCACCACCTTCATTTCCTCAAAACCTTCCCTATTACCATGACACAAATGCATCGTTTACCTATGCGCGCGGTTTGAGAAGTTTAGACAGTCCTGATCATCCGATCAATGTACCATTAAACATGTCGACAAAATTAATTTTCACCATATCGGTCAATGCCATCCCATGTGCTAATGACTCTTGTGCCGGTCCAAATGGAACCCGCCTCTCAGCAAGCATGAACAACATAAGTTTCGTGAATCCCTCCATTGACATACTTCAAGCTTACTATAATCACATCAACGGTGTCTATGAAGATCGGTTTCCTAATGTTCCACCGTTGATATTCAATTTTACGGCCGATTATCTTCCTTTGGAGCTTGAGACTCCACAGAAGGGGACAGAGGTGAAAGTACTGGAATATAACTCAACGGTGGAGCTTGTTTTCCAAGGAACAAACTTGGTTGCAGGGACAGAGCATCCCATGCATTTGCATGGATACAGTTTTTATGTGGTTGGGTGGGGGTCTGGTAATTTTGACAAAGATAAGGACCCTTTAGGGTATAATTTAGTGGACCCTCCTCTGCAAAATACCATTGCTGTCCCTAGGAATGGTTGGGCTGCAATAAGATTCAAGGCCGACAACCCAGGTAACGTGGCATTTTATTAAAATTGTCATTACTCATATTATTATTATCTTAATTAATGATTTTTCCAAACCAATATTATATGTTGAAATTTCATCAAAATAATGTCGTAGTGATTTTTTTAAAATAATAAATTTTTAATGAATTTTTTATTAAAATAATACAATACAAATAAGTTGTGTTATTTTGTATAGATTTTTTTTTTCTATATCATTACTCTATATGTTAAAATAATATATATTTGACAACAATCATTATATTATTTTTTGAGTAATGTTATAGGATTTGTTTTTTTTCCTTTTACAAACTTTGTTTACAAATTGATGCGGCGTGCTCAACGTCTTAATATTTGAAACCTTTTGGATATATATATTTTTTATCGGCAATTTTTTTTTTTACTATTACTAAAAATGAGGATTACAAACTGTCCGGTACAAGTGCATCATAGAAAACTTTTGGATATAAGCAAAGTGCAACCTCATAGAGTCAGGCATATTTTTAATATGAAAAATATAATTTGATTATAAAATCAGATATAATCTTCCCTCACATAGAAGTCACATATTCGACGGGACCAACTCTATGTGAGAAGATTATGATTAAATTTTGTACACGTAAAATAATTATTTTAATATTTGATACATCTTGTTTTTTGACAGGAGTGTGGCTTATGCACTGTCATTTAGAGCGACACCTAAGCTGGGGAATGGATATGACATTCATTGTTAAAAATGGCAAAAACCCAGAAGAACAATTGCTGCCTCCACCTCCAGACATGCCATCATGTTATTGAAGCTGCAACATCATCCTCACTATTTGCAAAATTGCTACAATTTGGCAAAAATATTAATGTCATTAGTTTTAGTATGATTCAACCTGTTATTTGTCTCTAAAATTGAATAATACACATGTATGTACGCCATGTGGGATACTTAAGATTCCATATCATTCATTTGTGGTGTCCATTTTAATTTAATTTGTTGTTATATTAATAAAATTCAACTTTCTAGTTTAAAAGGATATGTCTCCTGGTTTGAATTGAGCAGATGACTATATTCTGGAAATATACCATGCAGGGGTGAGGGGCCGGCAAAAACAAGTTAATTTTACTTTTAGAATGATGGTATTAATAAAAATGAGAAATAAAATGTTACATATATTATGGATAATGTTTTATAAGTGATGAGAGTGAAAAAAATATAAAAACGAGACTAAAGTAGTTAAAATGAAAATTGAGTGTAATGTTTTCAAAAAATAAATAAATTTTGTATATATTATATACATATAAATAAATTTAATAAATATAATCAGAGCAGAAGCGAGTTATAATAGACGAGTAGACAAAAACCTACCCATTTTCTCATTGAAGGGGAAGAAAATCCATGTGGGACGGGAGATGTGAGGCAGTGCGGGGAGAAATGAGTCTCCCCAAATCTATTTAGTGTAAGCTGTGTCTCCTAAGAGGAGACTTAGTGTGGCCCACATACATATTAATATTTGTAAATTATATATATTATATATTATTTATATATTTATCTTTATATGTATATTTATCTTTTGATAATTATGGGTGATAATTATTGAAGTTACCTAAAATATCAAGAACTCTAAATGGTGGTTTGGCTAAGGCCTATCAATTTCCACTAATTAAGTTTCCTTGATGGAAGGAAACTAACAAGGTTTATCTGATAATGTATCAATCTGATAAGGGTCCCTGACCTAGCAGTTATAAATAGGCTTGTGGTTTTCCATCAATGAGGTACTCAAGTTCTGCATAGGTTAGAAGACACTTATTCATAAAGTGTGAAGTGAGTGATATAATATTGAGAGGTTCAGAAGCAATACACACATCACACAACTTGATCAACAATGGCTGGAGGAAGTTAGTATAAATTTTATTCCGCTGTATATCCACACATATATGATTTTCCTACATTGTGGTATTAGAGTTTATCTCCAAATCTATGTTGATCAGTATATAGATTCAATATATATATATATATATATATCATTGACGTTCTTATAATTTTTTTTCCCATCAATCCTGTTCTTGCAATTGTATATATATATATATATATATCTTATTGACGTTCTTATAAACTTTTTTTTTTTTCATCAATACCGTTCTTGCAATTGTGTAATTGTCTTCGTCATGACTAGAATGCAAGAATAGCTTCAGTTTTAAACTTTCTTCATCTGTGTATGTGTGTAAATGAGAATACATGTGCACGTATGTCAAAGGGTAATTAAAGATGCAAGAATAGCTTCAGATTCTGATATAAAATATATATATATATTTGTAAATAGTTGTGGAACAGTATTTGGATTTATTTACAGAAGTTAAATATCTTGCTACTATTATATTTGAGTTTGTTTTATGTTCCGTTAAAAATTATATGGTGCCGAATTTATAAGATGGTTAAGCATTATAATAAATTGAGAATAGCAACAGCATCTTAAATTATTGTTATGTGTATGAAGTTAGAAAATAATTATATTAGATGACATCTTATTACTTGCATTTAAATTAGTAAAATTAATTATTTTACCCACAGGAAGATAATTGCTTTATTAATTTATTTGGAATAAGATAGTAAGTTAAATATCAAAATAAAAAATTTTCTATGACTACAGATAATGGAATTATTTTATTTTGTGAGAGATATTTACTAGTTTTATTGATAAAGTTAAGTAGATTCGATACAAGTTGTAATCTTTACACACAGGGAGATTAGAATTTACTTTATTTTTATTTTTATTTTTCGTAGCATGATTTGCTCTTGGTTGTTGTAGTCATTCCTACTACATTAGTGAGTTCTGAATCATCTCATATTCCATTTTTGAGTGGTGAAAATTTTTCTGACTGGAAAGATAAGATTCTTTTGACTTGGGGGTGAATGGACCTTGATTTGGCGCTTCGTGTGGACGAACCACATGTTCCGAAGGAATCAAGTACGCTAACTGAGAGGGCTTCTTATGAGCGATGGGAGCGATCTAATAGCTTAAGTTTAATGCTCATCAAGTCTCATATCAGTAAGGGCATTAGGGTTCAATCCTTGACTGCGACAAGGTTAAGGTCTTCATGAAGGCTATTGAAGAGCAATTTGTGACATCTGAGAAGGCATTAGCCAACACCCTAATGAAGAAGCTCTCAGGCATGAGACTTAGTGGTTCTAAAGGTGTGCGCGAACATATTATGGAAATGCGGGACATTGCAGCTCAACTTAAAACATTAGAGATAGAGATTTCTGAGTCGTTCTTAGTACATTTTATCCTTAACTCTCTTCCTATGGAATATAGTGCTTTCAAAATTTCCTATAACACACAGAAGGAGAAATGGTCAGTAAATGAACTTTTGGCCATGTGTGTTCAAGAGGAAGAGAGATTGAAGCATGAAAAACTAGAGACTGCCAATCTTGCATTTCATGGAAAAGGAAAAGACCGAAAGGACAAAACTGTTCCACAACAGAAAATGCAAATGAAGAGTTATGGCAATAAAGGTGAATGCTTCTTTTGCAAGAAAAAGGTACACATGAAGAAGGATTGTCCTAAGTACAAGAAATGACTTGAGAAAAAAAGTAATCTATTCTCTCTTGTGTGTTATGAATCTAACTTTGTTAAAGTTCCTGATAATACATGGTGGATTGATTCTGGTTCTACAATTCATGTTGCTAATACTGTGCAGGGCTTTCTCAGCCTAAGGAAACCGACAACAAGTGAACAGGGCATCTATTCGGAAAATGGGATGCGTTCACATGTGGAGGCTATGGGAGCTTTTAGACTGATTTTAAATTCTGGCTTTGTTTTGGATCTTGAAAACATTTTTATGTTCCATCATCTTCTAGAAATTTAGTTTCAATTTCAAAATTAGTACCTTTTGGATATACATTTAATTTTGTTAGTTCGAGTTTCAATTTATTGAAAAATAATGCTACTATTGGCAATGGTTTTTTAACTGATGGTTTATGTAAATTTGATTTGGATCTTTCATATGAAAATAGTCTTTTAACCTTATATAGTGGAATTGGCATAAAGAGAAGTATTACTAATGAGAACTCCTCTATATTATGGCATAGAATTAGTAAATGATAGAGTTTTAAATACTCTTGATTTTACTGATTTTGGTACTTGTGTAGATTGTATTAAAGGAAAGCAAACCAACAAGTCCACTAAAGGTGCCAAAAGAAGTTCTAATATTCTTGAGATCATACACACAGACCTCTGTGGACCATTTACTCCACCTTGTTTCAATGGTCAGAGATATTTTATCTCATTTATTGATGATCATACACGATATATGTATTTCTATCTTTTATTTGATAAGGCTGAGGCACTTGATGCTTTTAAAGCCTATAAAGCAAAGGTAAAGAAACAATCAGAAAAGAGCATTAAAATCGTGAGATCAGATAGAGGTGGAAAATATTATGAAAGGTACACAGAATATGGACAAATACCTGGTCCATTTGCTAGGTTTCTTAAAGAAGAATGAATAATTGCCCAATATTCAATACTTGGTACACCACAACAAAATGGTGTACCTGAAAGGAGGAACCGTACACTTATGGACATGGTAAGGAGCATGCTTAGTTATTCCAATGTTCCCATAAATTTGTGGAGTGAAGCTTTGAAAACCGCTCTGTATGTTTTAAATCGGGTTCCATCTAAAGTTGTTCCTAAAACACCTTGTGAATTATAAAAAGGATGGAAACCAAGTTTGAGGCATTTGCACATATGGGGTTGTCCAGTTGAGGTAAGGGTTTATAACCCACACTTAAAGAAATTGGACCCAAGAACAGTTAGTGGTTTTTTCATTGGCTACGCTGAAAACTCCAAAGGTTTCAAATTTTATTGCCCTTCACACACACTTAAAATTGTTGATACAAGAAATGCAAAATTTCTTGAGGGTCATGAGTCAAGTAGGAGTGGTTTTTCTCGTGTCATAGAATTCGAGGAAATAAGGGACCCTATTGAGAAACCAATTGGGGAATTGGTTGTTGTTCCAAGTGTTATTCCAAATATCATTGAAGAACAACCAATACAAGAACAACTGCTCCATGAGGAACAAATCAATATAGAACCTCTTATTCAAAATTTAAATGAACCAATATGAGTAAGGAGATCCACAAGAGAAAAGAAATCAATTATTTCTAGTGATTACCTTGTATATCTACAAGAATCTGACTTTGATGTTGGACCTAAAGTTGATCCTAGTTCATTTTCACAAGCCATGAATGGAATTAATTCCAATTTATGGTATGATGCCATGAAAAAAGAGATAAAATCAATGGCGACAAACAAAGTTTGGGATCTTGTTGAGTTACCAAAAGAAACTAAGGCCATTGGCTGTAAATGGGTCTATAAGACCAAAAGGAATTCTTCTGGTAACATTGAACGATATAAAGCCAGACTTGTAGCCAAAGGTTTTACCCAAAAGGAAGGAATTGATTACCATGAGACATTCTCTCTAGTTTCTAAGAAGGACTTATTTCGAATGATCATGGCTTTAGTAGCTCATTTTGATTTAGAGTTACACCAAATGGATGTGAAAACGACTTTTCTTAATAGGGATCTTGAAGAAGAGGTATACATGGTTCAGCCTGAGGGATTTTTCTCAAAGGATAATCACTTGGTTTGTAAGCTAAAGAAATCTATATATGGACTTAAACAGGCTTCCCGCCAATGGTATTTAAAATTTCACAACATTGTTACTTCATTCGGGTTTACGGAGAACATTGTTGATAATTGTATATACCTTAAGGTTAGTGGAAGTAAATACATATTCTTAGTCCTGTATGTAGATGACATTCTACTTGCAAGTAGTGATTTGGGTTTGCTACATGAAACGAAAGAATTTCTTTATGAAAACTTTAAAATGAAGGATATAGGTGAAGCCTCATATGTCATTGGCATAGAGATTCGCAGAGATAGATCTTGTAGAACATTGGGACTATCTCAAAAGGCCTACATTGAAAAGGTTTTGGAAAGATTTAACATGAAGTCTTGTTCACCTCTGTAGCACCTATTGTCAAAGGAGACATATTTAGTCTAAATCAATCACCACAAAATGATTTGGAGAAAGAACAAACGAAAAACATGCCTTATACATCTGCAGTAGGTAGTCTCATGTATGCTTAGGTTTGTATAAGACCTGATATTGGGTTTGTGGTAGGAATGTTAGGCAGATATCAAAGTAATCCAGGCCTTGAGCACTGGAAAGCTACTAAGAAGGTTATGAGGTATTTGCAAAGAACTAAGGACTACAAGCTTACATACAAGCATGCAGATTCACTAGAGGTGATTGGATATTCAGATTCAGATTTTGCTGGATGTTCCGACACTAGAAGATCTACTTGAGGATATATATTTTTTCTTGCTGGAGGAGCTGTATCTTGGAGAAGCATCAAGCAGTCCATAACTGCTTCGTCTACTATGCAAGCGGAATTTGTTGCATGCTATGAAGCTACAACACAGGCCTTATGGTTAAGAAATTTTATCATAGGACTAAGTGTAGATACCCCATTTTTGACCGACCTTAAGACTCAGACGTCATCGATTGAGCGCTCGATGATAGTGCATGTTGTGCTCGTTCGAGTTTCCAGAGTTTTCGGCTGAGTGTCTTGCCTCTGGGCCTCTGAACTCTTTGTGCTTTGGCTCAGTTTGCAGACCAAGCCTTGTTTTCCTTCCTTGGAGGGAGGGAGTGGTCTGTTGACCACCTTTTTGTGGTCGTAGACCACTTTTCCTGCTTGGAGACTAGTTTTCGATTTTCGGAGCCTTCGGCCGCGCGCCTTGTCTTGGGACCCCTTAATGTTCTCCGTTTGGCTTGGTTTTCGGACCATATCTTGTTGCCTTTGCCTAGAGGGATACTGTGGTCCGGGAGACCACTTTTGATGCCCGTAGACTAGTTTTCGAGACTCCCGGCCGCGCGCCTTGCCTCCCAGACTCTCGTCTTGCATCCCTTTTGGTTTGTTTTTGGTACAAACCTTGTTTTCCTTATTTAGAAGGTGGTACAACGGTGGGAGACCAGTTCTTTCCCTTGGAGACCACTTTCCTCCCTGTCAACCAGTTTTCTGGTCGGCCAACTAGTGTTCTTGGTCTTTGGGCCACCTTTTCTGGTCAGCCACCACACCACTGCCTTGCTTTCATGCTGTTGACCATCTCTCACCATGGCCGACCACTTTCTCCCCTGGGAGACCACTTCCACTGGTCGGCCGACCAGTAGAAGTAGTTGGCCGACCACATCACGTGGTCGGCAGCTTTTCATCACCTTTTTTGAGATATTTTAGAGCCAGCTGTGCTAGCTGGAGGGCACAAAAGCCATCCTCCATACACGTGTATGAAGAGATGGCTTTAAGCCTAAAGCTTGTCTAACAAGCTTGAGCCTTGGTTCTCTATAAGAGAGAACCTCCCCCTTCCTCTTCCAGGTTCAGATTTTTGTGTTGGAGAGATATAGATACACATTTGTCTCTATCTTGCTCTTTGCTTCATATTTGTGCTTTAAAAGTGTAGTTTTATCACACTTTAACACACAAACACACACTCAAACACCATCCTTTTGTTGCTGAGGCTTCTTGAGGTTTGTTTTGGAGTTTTTGGACTGGTTTTGGTTAGAAAAAGCTGCTGGAGTTGTAACTTCAAAGGTGTTCTTTTAGGGTGAGTCAACTAGCCCTTTGACCCTTGTTTTGGTTTAAGCTTTTGAACCTATTTGCATGCTGTTTTTGCCTTGACTTTAAACTACAAAAAGTTCTATTTTTCAGTCTTTAACATGTTTGTTTAAGGTCTCTTTTGTGTTGGGGGTGATCTACCCCCTCTTAGGCCTTGTTAGGCCTTGTTTTGAGCCATCCCTTTTGGCTCTTGTTTTAGCCTTTGCATGAACTTTCTACCACTGAATTTCAAAGGAATTTCAGTGGTGGAAATAGTGTTTTGAGGTCCCAAATAGGAGAGGGTCATCCCCTCTCCTTGTGTCTTGTATACTTGCTTCATATGCCTCATGTTTGAGCATGTTTATTAAGCTTGTGTTGGTCACATCTCAGCCTATTTTAGGCCTTATTTCAGCATGGCATACCACTGTTTTGACTTGGTTTTGTCATCCCTTGCATGCATAATGCACTTGTAGTGTAATCCTCATAAACTAGCTTTGTATGCCTCATGAAGTAGCATGTCATTCTAACTTGTTTTGAGTCCATCTCAGCATGTTCTTGGTGTTGTTTTGCCATCATATACCTCTATTAAGGTTTGGTTTAATAGCCCCATGCATGCTCCAAGCACTTGTAGTGCAATTCCATGAACTAGCCTAATGTGTATCATGCTTTAGGCCATCATTCTAGCATGCTTTTGGTTTAACTCTAAGAAGCTTTTGTCCATGTTTTAGCATGCTCTAGCTTTGATTTCTGTTGTTTTGGTCATGCATGTCATGCTTTGTATAGCTATAGTGCATTCTAGCTTGTTAACTTTGTGTATCAAGTCCACTAGCATGCATTGCTTGGCCTATTTGAATGATTTGGCATTATTTGAAATGTGATTTCAGTCCATATTTCATGTTCATGCACTTGCATTTGTCACTCTTTCAATGCATTGAAGGGTTGGTCCTTTATGCCTTAAGAATGAGTCATTATGTATGCCTTCATGCCTAAGCTTGCGAGCTATCATTTCAATATTTTTTTGGGGTTATTTTGCCATAATATAACTCTGATTTTTGTTAGTTAAGTCATCTCATGCTTGGTCTTGATAGGTGTAGTGTAATCCACCTTATTTGCCTTGCATACATCATGCCTTATGCCCTTCATGCTAGCCTGTTTTGGCCTCCTTACATGCATGTTTTAGACTCATCTTGATATGTTCTAGGACTGTTTTGGGTTGCCTTGGCCATGTGATTCATATTTTGCATAGTTATAGTGCATGTGTCTATGCTAGTTTTGAGTTTTGAGCACCATAACATGCTTCATTTGTATCATATATATGATTTGACATCATTTATCATGACATTTCAGAGCATGTAGCATTGCCATGTTCCCATTTCATT
Source organism: Camellia sinensis (assembly GCF_055761805.1). NCBI lineage: Eukaryota > Viridiplantae > Streptophyta > Magnoliopsida > Ericales > Theaceae > Camellia > Camellia sinensis. The sequence goes on from NC_138966.1 coordinate 106,961,622, forward strand.
CACCCTTTGAGTGCCTCTAAGGGTTGTGCATTTGTTGCCTTGTTTGTAGCCTAGCATGTATGCCATCTTGCTTAGACCTTTGAGCCACTATCTTAGCATGATTTGGTCTTTGTTTAGACCTAATTAAGCTCTGTCCATGGCTGGTTTATGCCTTTGTGCCATGTATTGCATGTCTCCTTTGTAGTCATCTTTACTAGCCTCATACCTTAAGGACCTTTGCATGCTATACTTGTATTGTTTGAATGATTTGACATCATTTCATACCTTATTTCAGTGCATTTAGTGTTGTCACACTTCCATGATTGTCACTTCTTGAGCGCTCTTGAGAGTTGTGCTCTTATGCTTAGTTGATGGGCCATTGCATTGAGCATGCTTGTTTTGACCTTCATGCCTTAGTTTCATCACCATGGCCACTGATTTGGGCATGACCGAGGTCTGTCCATTTTGGTTTAAATCCATGTTATGTGAATGTTGTTACATTGCATCATGTTGTTGCATGCTTATGTTGACATGCATTGTGTATGCATGCATTAGCGTTGTTTGCATGTCATTAGCTTTGTTAAGTTGATCATGTTACATTGCATTGAGCATGCCATGTTATTTTTTGCATTGTGTATGCTATGTAGTTGCATTGTGTTTTGCATTCCTTGCATTGCATGTTTGCATGCTTGAGTTGCATTGCATTGTGTTTGGATTAGGTGTTAGTCCAAACACGAGAAGCGAGGGACATTTTATACTTAAAGTGATGAAACGTGCCTCAATTCTCGGTCGTCGATGCTCTTGATCATACATGATAGAGTTCAAGACTTTATGTGTTTATGTGTGCATTCATTTTACATTGAATTATGCAATTTGGCTTCTTGGCCATCATGCATCGAGATGCGTGATTGGTGGCCCGAGGGTCGAGAACCACACTCCCTTGAGCTTATGAAATGATGGGGAGGGTGGTTGTGTGCACATATCTTGCAAATACATTGCCATGCCCTTTCTTGCTCTCTGTTGCAGCAAACTGGAGAAGTGCAGCAAAAACTGATCGGCCAATCAGAAAAACTAGCTGGCCGACCACTTTTTCTGGTCTGCAACAAAGAAAAGTGGTCGGCCAGTGGCTGGCAACATCAACAACTGGTCGGCCATGTTCCTACAGGTCCCCAAGGTGGAGTTGAAGCTTTGTGGAGCTTGGTGCAAGGTTTTGAGAACAGTTCCAAACAGAGGCAAATCGGGGCATCGCGACGGATTTCCAAACAAGGCGACTGAGCATGCATGCACTCCTAATCCCGAGGACCTCTTTTTACTACTTTCCTTAGCTAGTTTATGCTTTGGTTATGTACCTAAGTAGTTAATGCGTTTTAGCTGCTTATTTGTGTTGTAATAACTAGTTAGTTAACTTGTTAGTTAATTAGCTTCGTTTTATATTTAATTAGTTAGCTTGTTAGTTAGCTAATTTTGTGATGTAATAAGTAGTTTAATTAGCTTAGATTAGCTAGTTAGCTTCTTATTCGGACGCTCCGTCGAGAGGGCTAACTGTTATAATAAGCGTGCGTGTGTGTGATGCATGTCTTCCAACCCCCATTTCTTTCTCCCTTTTACTTACCAGCTTTCGATGGTTAGTTTTAGGGCATATTTCGATTAGCATACCTTATGCTTGCATGCGTGCATCCATTCATCTATATTGCATGCACCGGGCTCGACGTATCATACTAACTGCATTGTATTTCAATTCTGATTTGAATACATGTATCAATTGCTGCATTTCACATGCCATCTTAGAATAGCCGAGCCTATCTTAGTTGCATTTTTGTATGTGTTGCATTAGTCATCTTAACATGAACTAGGATCATGCATGATTTCTAACTAGTTCTCTGTTTTGGCTTGGAGTACACTGTTAGCATACTGCATGTGTGTACGTGCTGCCATGTTTAGCATGCTTGCCATGAAGCTAACTGCTTATTTGATATAACTGCCTGAATGCTTGTGGGTGAAAGTTGGATTACTTGAATTGGAACAATTCATTGAAATCCTCGTTTTAGCCTACCTGCGAGTAGCAAATTTTCAAACCTTTTTCAAACAAACGAACATGCAATGTTTTGTTCTAATTTAAGCGATCTAGTCTATACTTGTATGTTATGCGCATCACATTGTAATTCTAGGTTAATAACCGAAATAAGAACATATGTGTTTTCAAAAATAAAATATCATGCTTAGTACAGACCGATCTTTGATCGGGCGAGCGGAGGTGCTCATTGCATGACATTTCCCTATCGTACCCAAGTTCCTGAGCCGAGGCAACTTTGGTGATGACGGACACGTGGCCTTAGGCGCGAGTCGGGATTTCCTAAATTTTTCCCAAAATAAAATATTTAGGTGGTGACTCTGTATCTGGCAAAGCAGTCCATGTTTGGCATTTCTTTATAAAAATCAGTTTTCCAAAACAATTTGTCGGATTTAGACTCTTTGGTGATTTATCGATCTTGCATTGCACTTTGCAAGATTAGATTCAGAATCGTGACATTAAGTCCGAACTTGTAGCAGCCTAAAGAACAAAATGGATTTCGCGCCCTTGCGCGCGGAGCCGGGGAGTTCTCTCGAGGCCGTCTACACTAAGGATTGTTGATTTCATATCAAGATCACTAAGAATTTACTATGATAATTCGGCTGCAATTTTCTTTTCTAAAAACAATAAAAGTGACAGCCGAAATAAACATATTGACATAAAGTATCTTGTTGTTAGAGAGAAAGTCAAGATGCAAGAAATTGCTATTGAGCACATCGACACTGAGCTAATGGTTGCAGATCCTATGACAGAAGGATTGCCGGCTAAAGTACACAATGATCATGTGGTTCATATGGGACTCACTAGCTCTTTTGATGTATGAAATTACTTTCTCATTTTGAGGGATTCACTATTGAAAACAATATTTATTTAGAATAAATACATGACCTTTGATTGTGCACTTAAAGTATTTGTCAGGTTTGTTATCCATTGGGATAAGTAAAGTAGGACCCGAATGGATATTTATTAGTCATTTGTAAATTGAAGTATTTTATTTAATACTCATTGAAAAGTGTCATACATTATAATTTATAGAAGAAAATGTCCATTAAATGGGACATAACCGCTATGATTAGTGTAGTAACACTTGGCAATGGAGTGTGAGGATTTCAATATTAAAGTTTAGGCAAAGTTTAATGGCCATAATTCAGTACATATCACCCAATACAATATTTATATAATTTGTGGACCAAGTGAGAGAATGTAAGTTGCGTCTCCTAAGAGGAGATTTAATGTGGCCCACATACATATTAATATTTGTAAATTATATATATTATATATTATTTATATATTTATCCTTATATATATATATATATTTATCTTTTGATAATTATGGGTGATAATAATTGAAGTTGCCTAAAATATCAAGAACTCTAAATGGTGGTTTGGCTAAGGCCTATCAATTTCCACTAATTAAGTTTCCTTGATGGAAGGAAACTAACAAGGTTTAACTGATAATGTATCTATCTGATAAGGGTCCCTGACCTAGTAGTTACAAATAGGCCTGTGATTTTCCATCAATGAGGCATTCAAGTTGTACATAGGTTAGAAGACACTTATTCATAAAATGTGAAGTGAGTGATATAATATTGAGAGGTTCAGAAGAAACACACACATCACACAACTTGATCAACAATGACTAGAGGAGGTTAGTATAAATTTTATTCCGTTGTATATCCATACATATATGATTTTCCTACATTTAGGTCAGGCCCATAGTTTAGTCTTGTGTATAAATTTTCCTCCCAAGTCATTCAAATTTAGTTTTAGGTACAAAATTTTTATTTGCAAATTATTTTCCAAAATAGAAATAATAATAAAAAAAAAACTAGGTACACAAAATAGAAACAACGTCTACATTTTTGTACACCTGCATTTGGTTTCCACTACCCACTGGTTATTTAGAAGAGAAATGCTATATATCACTGAATAGATGAATTCATCAAATCACACACCAGCTTAGGGATGGCAATTTGAACCCGGCCCGACGGGGACCCGACCCCCCGTCCTCGATAAGAGTGGTTTTTTTCCGAAAAATACCCCCGACGGGCCGGGGATGGTATTCAAAAATAAATCCTCGGTGACATTCGGGCCGGGAACTGTAATACATATTTCATCCCCGGCCCCGGCCCCACCCCCCGGCCCGGTTAGCCCCCCGATTTATGTATGTATTATATATATGTCACACTCTCTGACACGCTCTATCTCACACTCTCTATTATATTTACATATTATATTATATACATTTCAACCCCTGTTGAATAACTCAGCAGCAGCTCTATCTCACACTCTCTTACACTCGCTCTCTCTCTTCTATTCTCTCACTCTCTCTCTCTTCTTTTCTCTTCACACAGACACAGACGCAGGAGCCTTCTCCAAGCCACCACCGCCTCCTCCTCCTCCTCCAGGCCACTGCCGCCGCCTCCTCCGTTGCCACGGCAGATCTGATGGAGTGCAGCACATCGTCGATCTCCTCCTCCGCCGTCCTCATCAGCTCAGACCTGTAAGATCTGTTATTCTTTTTTTATCTGTTATTGATTTTTTGATCTGATGATCTGTAATTTTTTTTTTGATCTGTTGATGATCTGTAATTTTTTTTTTGATCTGTTGTTTTTTTTGTTGATCTATGTTGATGATGTTGAATGTTGAAACAGAGTTGATGGTGTTGAATGTTGAAACAGATCTGTTTTTTTTGATGATCTGTTATTCTTTTTTTTTTTTTTATTTGTTGATGGTGTTGAATGTTGAAACAGAGTTGGATCGGGGACTTTTCGGGGTCGGGGAAACCCGATCCCCGTTGGGGACGGGGATGGGGACTGTGACAGGTTCCTCGTCAGGGATCGGGGCCGGAGACGGGGAAGTTTTGGCCATCGGGGATCGGGGACGGGGAGGGTGGTCCCCGGCCCCACCCCGCCCCGCCCCACCTCGTTGCCATTTCTACACCAGCTTTAGTTATTTATTAAAACCAAGTTGAATACCCCAATCCATATAAACATACAAAATCAGTAATCTAATCCAAATCTATCCAACATTAATGCCATTCTATTTCAACGTGGATACCAAACATAATCCAGAACAATCTCAATCAATTTCCAACTTCAATAGCCTTGAAACCCCTCTCAATTGACGCCCTGACAGCATCCACCACCAGCTGCGTCTTCCTACTCATGGCCGGCCACTTATTCTCCGGCTTCAATCCATTTCCTCTAATACCCTTAACTAAACAAGCCAACTCTGTCACCATGAGTGCATCTTGTGGAAGATCTGTCGTCACAGTTGGCTCATCACTAGCTGCATAAAACTTGGCTTCACTTTCTCCGATTAACGATCTGACAAAGTCATCAACGTGCAAATTTCCTTCTGTTCCAGTTGCGGTTAATTCCATGGCTAATTTGGTGAGGAAAGAGCAGTGGAACGTTGCTACTTTCCCATCAGCCCAATTTAAGGAAGCGTCACACGATAGAATCACCCATGCTTGATTAAGTTCAGTTTTCTCAGGCAACGCTGTTGCGCTTTTAGGAAGGTCGTAGTCAGCAGCCCTGAGGATTGCCCGGATGCAGTACCACCCTGCATTGCCAAGAGTGCCAAGAGCGTCAAGATCTGGCTTTACACGGATGTTGTTGTTGAGAAAGTCAGGGCCAACATCGAATGTAAAGATGCTGTGAATCTGTGGGAATCACAAGTAAAGATTACGCAATTTCGCTATGTGCAGCTCACAAAAAGTCTCTATTCTGTACATTTTTCTGTGCACAAATTCTATGAACCGTGTTTGTTTTTCTTTTTGAAAGTTGGTGTGATTCCACATAGGGCTGAGCAAGGAATCCGTGAAATCTGTAATCCGATCCAGTGCAGTCCAGTCCAATCCGATAGGTTTGAATTGATTTTTTGAATCTGCGGTTCGGCTCCGGATTGAAGAATTAAAAATCCGTAGTTCACGGATTGGTTCTGGATTGAATCTCACGGTTCCGGACTGGAACCGATCCGGACCATATACAAATAGTCTATATTTTTATTATACATCCTCCCCCATAGTATCTTCTCTTATTCTATATAAAATCTAAACTCAAACCTAAGACCGTATAATATCTTCTTTTATTACTTTTGTTTGTTAGTTTTAAGTTTTAATTTGTAATGGTCTAAATACTTATGGTGAAACCAGTTTTCTTAAAGTTGTTTAAATTCTAAAACAGTATGTCGTTATTATAGAAAAACATATTGCTATTATGGAACTAATATAGCGCTATGTTTATATTTTTATGAAAATAAAGTGTTATATATATATATTTTTTGTTATTTAATTATGTGAATCCGTGGTCCTAAACCGATCCAATCCGTATTTAAATGGATTGGTTCCATGATTTAAACGGATTGAATTGGTTCCAATTTTTCAGGAACCGTAAATAACGGATTGGTTCTAGTTTTACCCCAATCCGATCCAATCCGAACCATGCTCACCCCTAATTCCACACAAACTAAGGCCCCGTTTGGAGACTTACTTTTTTAGCCAATTAGCCAAAAAGTTACTAAGGCACATAAAGCACTAACAAGAAATCAACCATTTCATTCTCATGCATTTAAAAGAAGAGGCTCTTCTATATCACCAGATGAATTTCAACGGTTTTTTTCCCCTCATCTCTTAAATGAAATTATGGTGGATATTATTTGAGATTTGGCTTTCTTATGTGAATCCATATGAAATTTATCACATGATAAATATCACTTTACTTAAAAGGTAAGTAGACAAGAAAATTAAATCACATTTTAGGGAACACCAACAAGAGTAAAGAAAATTGGAGAACCACCAAGATCTGAAAGTTGATTGTTATTCAATAAACCAAAAACTCAAACATACTATGCAACAATTTCCCCTCACACTTACAATAATATTCTCCTCATAAAAGAAAAAATATTAATCTTATGAAAAAAAAATTCAAAGAAAATATGATGTTTTATATACAACAATACCCAAGTCTCAATTGTGGGCAATAGTCTGGTACAATTTATTATTTGCATTTTTTTTTTGGTCTTATTTAGATTTCCCAACTAAAATTCATATTTTGTACCTACAGACAAGCTATAAAGCATGGATACCTCTCTGAAGACAGCATATGGGCATCCAACACATGTCGAACACGGACAACGCATTGGACACATGGTAGACACGTGTCTGACAATCTGTGAGAGGTGTCTCCTTTTTTTTTTTGAATTTTTTGCAGTCAGACACGTTCGGGACACAATTCTGAACAAAACTCTAACCTGCTGGTCCACAAAGAGAGAGAGAAGAGAAAGAAGGTGAAGAAGAACTTGAACATGTTGAGGCTCAAAAGTGTGAAGAACCAGTTGAAGCCCTAAATCAAGGTATGTCCTCCTTCGTTCTTCTTATTTGCTTCGTTTTTCTTCTTATTTCATCACTTCGAAGGTCGTCTCTCTCTCTCTCTCTCTCTCTCTCTCTCTCTCTCTCTCTCTTTGTGTGCTTTTCGTCTCTCTCTCTGTTGCAATTTGTCTCTCTCTCGCTTATAGATCGTCTCTCTCTGTCTCTCGCATATCGTCTCTCTCTCTCTCTTACTTTTTATTTATTTTTTTTCTTTTTCTTCTCAAATTGAAAATACTTTTTTTTATAACAAAAACCCTACTTTTTTTATTTATACATGAGGGCCTCTTTTTTCCCTCTTTTAATTTTTTCTATTTATTATTTTTTCTTTTTTTTTTTTCAATTTTAGACATATAACAAATAAATAAAACTATATATATTAAACGTGTCTCCAGCGTATTGTGTCTCCTTTTCTTTTGAAAATTTAGGTATCCGCATCCATGTCCGTATATGCGCTTCATAGAAGACAAGTCATCATGTCCTAATGGCCCTCATAAATATTTGCAATTGTGCTAGATGCACAAAAGGAATAAACACAAAATCCATATACAGAGACTTTAGAGACATCAAGAGCATGTTTGGTTTGTCTCTCCAAACATGTTTTTGGAGAAAAAATTTCAAAGACATGTTTGGTTGAAAAAATTCCAAAAACATATTCCACGTAAGGGTGCCCCGTAGCAATAATGTTTTTTTTTACTTTTTTCCTGACTGAGCCATAATGTTAGACAATAACATGGGCATCTCAGTAGATTTTGAAAAAATCATTAAAAATTATATATATAATTAAGTAAAATTAAATTTACTCTAATTAGCTCAGAGTAATTGATAAATCGTTTAAAAAGAAAAATCAATCATTTTTATATTCGTCCAAGTCCATCCCACTACAATCGGCTGTTGAATCACTTCGTTCCATTAATAATTTTAACTATACTAACAATTTTATTAAAAATACAATATGCGTGATTGGTGGTTAAAAAAATAACAATATTTCAATATCATTATAGTTAGACATATATATTTTTAATAAAATTATTAGTAAGACTTTAAATAGATATAACATTGCTCTCCTTGCATATGCAAGAGAAATGGGGGAAAATACCAATTTGAGTTGCCCAAAACGCCGCGGATCGGAGAGGAACTCTTTCATCTTAGCCGTCCGAGGATGGTGCATCCACATGGTAGCGTCCATGAACTGCACACTGTAAGAGGGGCTAATTTGAGCCCACTAAATTATTTAGGCCCAATAGCCCAAGATTAGTGGGCCCGAATTTATCGCAAGTCCAAGAATCGGTGGGCCCAGATTTATCGCCATCAAACGGATTGAATCGCTGTAAGCCTCGAAAGGGTTCGGGTCCACGAACCTAGAGACTTACTCGGGCCCGGACTCGAAAGGGTATTAGGCAAGCCTAGAGATCCGAGGCACTCGGACTCGAAAGGGTTCGGATCCACGAACCTAGAGGTCCGAAATACTTGGCTTCGAACGGATTCAGACGCAATCTAGAAGTCGCTCCGTTAATGAGTCCCAGAACACTTGCGGGCTCGGAGCTTTCCGGGATCTACGCACCAGAACCATGGGCGTAATGGAGTTCGAACAAAGGACCCGATCCCGAGGACGGTGAGTGGAGACAAATTCACTCTTCGGTTAAACTAGCCTATACCCGGGTCGAGGTGGCACGACCCCGGGGGGTCCATGAGACTCGGCAATATTTTGCGGCAGGACGTCCTCTGGGACTACCCCTGACCCTTTGGGATGATTGGGGATCATTGGTTAGGTGTGGCTAAGAAGAAGGGTTCGCCGAGGGATTGATCTCCTCTTCGGGGTTTTCTCATCCTCGGAGAAGTCACCTCCTCGGAGATGTCACCTCCTCGGAGAGGTCACCTCCTCGGACAAGGTGGTTAGAGAGAATATCCCCCATGTGCCTTGCACATGGGCTCCATCCTACATCATGAGGTGCCTATAAATAGCACCCACCCATAGCTTTACAAGGGATGAATTTTGGAGATTTTTAACTCTTGGGAAAGAACTAATTTCCCTTCTCCATTATCAACCTTGAGAGTGAAAGTGGGAGATCAATGGGAGAGCCTTGCCATTATTCTATTCTCTAGCCATTTTGCCTTCTTCTTCACCCAATCTCTTATCTCCATCATCTCCTTTGTTGTTGTGTTCCTAAGTTGAGATTATTGAAGAATTTAAGCCTCTCATCATATTCTAGAGAATTCGAAGTTGTTCTTCAAGGATCTTTGAAGATCTTCGAATTTTCCAACTCCTTTCTCGAACCCCCCTCCTACATTTTGGCGACTCTGCTGGGGAGGCGGATTGGTTAATGGTCTCAACGAGATCTGGAATCCACACAACTCCAACAAGAATGGCGGGAGAAGATGAAGTTCACCAACAAGGATCCTCTAATGGTGGTGATGACAGAACCATGACTCCAGATCAACCACTTTTGCTTGAAGCCATTCAAGGACTTCAGAATACTCAGCAAGAGATTCTTACCACTCTTCAGAATCTCACTCACACCATGTTGGTGATGAGTTCTAACTTTGCACCGGCGCCAAACGGGAATCAAACTGGTGGTGGAGTTATTCTCGCCGGAGCGCAAAATCAAATCCAAGGAGAAGTAGGCCCCAATCAGCCTATGGCTCATGGCAACACGGCCACAGTAACACATGCTCAAACCACAGTAGGCGGCGGCAGTTTGCCCATGCCCGGGCTCCATGGCGTGCCAAGCCAAGATCCAATGGTGACTAGGGGAGTTTCTAGTGTAATGAATGGTGCTCCGGCGACTGTTGGTGTCCAGGAAAACATAAGGAGCGTGATGGCGCAAAAGGGAGCTCTGCCCGTACCTAATCTTGTCACGCCACCAGTAAATGTTACCCAAGCACCAAACGGGCCTCCTTTGGTGCCGACAACAAATCTGCAAGCACAACCCGGTATAGCGGCGCCGTACGGTGGACTTTACGGGCCTCAATTCAATATCCCATCACCAACTGGCTTGTCTATAGGCGCTGATGGCCAGTATCGTCAAATGTCCTCACCAATGATGAATTCGCAACACCAGAATGGCCAAGACGCCCCTAGCTCAGTCTTCGGGTACATAAGCCAAGTCCCGGGAATACCACCATCAAACTCTCTCCCCCAACAGTTTCTCACTCTCGCCGATGTGCAGGCCATGTTCGATCTCGAACGGGGCAAGAGGACCTTACCCTCTTTACCTGATCCAGACGTCAAGCCGCCTTACCCCATTGAGATGCTGAGCTATCCATACCCTGAGGGATATACAGTGCCGAAGTTCATCAAGTTCGACGGCAAACAAGGAAATGCCCGAGAACATGTTGTGCGATTCATCGAGACTCTAGGTATTCATGGTTCAAACCACGTCCTCCGACTGAGAGAATTCTCTAAGTCCCTCACCGACCGAGCATATAGTTGGTATGTTAATTTGGCCCCAAACTCTGTCCGAAGTTGGGAGGAAATGGTTAACAAATTCCACTCCAAGTTCTTTCAAGTGGCGGAGAAGGTGACCACACTTACATTGTGTAAAGAGAAGCAACAAGAAAGTGAAGACATCCTTGACTACGTCAAAAGGTTTCAGGACAAGGCCGTGGATTGTCATGAAGCAGTTGAGGAGAGTTATCTGGTTCAAATTTGTCTAGAAGGGGCATTGAGCAGGTACAAAATGTTTCTGGTTAACCACAAGCTACCCACCTTCTCGGCATTAATAGAAGCAGCTCGGAACATTAGCATTCCTCAGGCTCAGGAGTCCGGATTTAAAGCCAGTTACAAGACTAGTTTCAAGTCATCTCGTGGACCTATCGTTGCTGCTGCCTCTGCCCCGGATACCCGAAATTCACAAGGAGGAGGTCATAGAGGCCAGAAAAGAAAGCAATATAATGGTGAAAAGGGGAATGTTTCTTATCCATGTGGAATCGAGGAAGTGAAAGCTCTAGTTAAGGAATGGGTGGCTGACGGAGAGCTAAAATTGCCTTATGTTGAAGAAATGCCATCAAAAAAGGACCGTGAGAGCCCTGAATTTTGTGTCTACCATCGTACATTGAAACATCCAACAGAGAAGTGTTGGACTCTCAGGAAAATCTTCAGAGATAAAGTCGAGGCAGACGAATTGAGGTTCAAAAAGTGAGGGACTCAAGACATCCGAGAACAACCATATCCTCAACACCGAGACAAGGGCAAGAATGTTGCTATGATAGCTTATGAAGGCCCAATGATCGAGGCTATCGCTAATCTCGATGACGATGACTGTTATCTGGACGACATCCTCGAGCCAGAGGGTGAGCAAGTTTACTATGGAAGTGCTCTCAATCCAAAGGGCAGAACATTTATGACTCATGGCAAAGATCCCTTTGATCCAGAAGGAGGAGAAGAATGCTATGGAAGAGGAGGACACCATGTTTATGTGGCATCTTATTTTGAGGAGACCGAGGAGATGGTTAACTACGAGCCTCCAAGAGTGGAAAAAGATCCGGATCACTATGCCAAAGCCCTGCAAGACTGTGTAAAGTTCAAGCAGTTCTTTGACCAGCTTGGACTTTCCAGGGAGGCAAGAACGGAAATCACCAAGTCTATCATTAATATAGCCGAGGCACACCATGAGGAATGCATGTCGACTGAGGGGTCTATCCCGAGGAAGGCAAAAGAGCAATCTAGTGCCATTACTTTCTCCGAGGCTGATCGAAAGTATCCTTTTTCTCACAATCGCCCGCTTTATGTGACTGTTTTTATTAACGGGGTTGAGTTCAAAAGGGCCTTTCTAGATAGTGGAGCCTCTATCAACATTATGACTCGCGCTACTCTAGAAAAAGCCGGAATCTCTGAAGAACGCATTGTGAAGCAGCCGATAGTCATCACTGGCTTCGGTGGAGAAAGGAGAGTTACTATCGGATGCGTAATAGTTGATTTAGTCGTTGGAGAGATTCGCTCGGCCACCAAGTTCCATATTATCGATTCTGAGGCAAATTATCACATCATTCTAGGGAGGACCTGGATGCATAGATATGGGGCTGTACCATCGAGCTATCATCAGTGTGTTAAGGCTAAATGGGGAAAGAAGACGGTGACAATTCAAGCTACAGAAAGGCCTTTCGAGATCCATGAAGCTCATTATTCTGATGCCATCTACTTCACCGAACTGGCTGTCAAAGAAGTTCCCACCACCTCTAAGCCTCGGGGGGTCAAAATTCCTCGTTGGGAGGATATCAAAGATGACAAGGAGCCGATGGCAGAATCAAGTAAGCGGGCGGTGTCTAGACCAGAAAGTCCGCCTATTCCTCGGAAGGTGATGAAAGCCCGAGAAGGAGGCAAGATGGTGTACTATTTATGAAGGTGCGGGGAGTCGGTTTCTTTAGTCACCGACTCCGAGTCAAAAGAACAGCCTCCTGACAATGATATAGTAATAAAGCCTGAAGTAGCTCCAGAATGCATGCAAGATGGGCCGAAGCCTCAGCCTGAACAACTTATTGAAATAGATTTGAGTGATGGACAAGATGCACCGAGGCCGGTATTCGTAAGTTTGAGCCTTAGCCCAGATGAAGACGAGGTCAAATCTATCAGAGCAATGCCTCCCCCGCATTCTCAGAAGGAGTTAAAGAAGTTCCTCGGGAATGTGTCTTATATTCGGAGGTTCATCCCAGCACTTGCAGAGATCTCTGCCCCTTTCGGTTCATTGTTAAAAGGAGATGCCAAGTTCGAGTGGAACCAGGAGCACCAAAAGGCCTTTGAGAGAATCAAGGCGGCCTTGACCTCGCCTCAGACCATGATAGCCCCGTAGCCCGGGATACCTCTAATGTTGTACTTAATTTCAACCCCCAAGTCCATAGGGGCATTATTGGTCCAAGATGTAGATGGAGCAGAACGCCCGGTGTATTACATCAGCCAGAAGATTCGAGGAGCAGAAGTCCGATATACTCCGGTAGAGAGACATTGTTTAGCTTTGGTATTCACTGCCCAAAAGCTCAGACATTACTTCTTAACACATCAGATTCAGATTATTACTGGAAGTGATCCAATTCAATACCTCCTCAGCAAGCTTGCTCTAACCGGGAAGGTGGCAAGATGGTTGTTAGCACTGGGTGAATTCGAGATCACATGTGTAGCTCCCAAGGCGATCAAAAGCCAAGCCTTTGTTGACCTCCTTGCTCAATTTCCAAGTGGTGACTATGAACCGGTGAATGAAAAATTAAGAGGAGAGGTGCATGCAGCTATGGCTTCCGAGGAAAGCTTTTAGACATTGAGCTTTGACGGAGCAACAGCCGGAGGTAAAGGAGGAACCGGGATAGTCCTTACAAGTAAAAGTGGGGAAAAGTTTTACTTATCTTATAAACTGGATTTCCATTGTTCGAATAATGAAGCCGAGTATGAGGCTCTTATGATAGGCTTGATAGCGGCTGAGAAACACAGTATCAAGAAGATTCAGATTCGGGGGGACTCAAAGTTGATAGTGAAGCAAGTTTCAGGACAGTTCGTCTTAAAGGAGCCTGCCTTGGCCACATATCGAACAACAGTCCAAAGGCTTCTTGACAAATTTCAGAAGGTCGAAATAGAGCATGTGCCTCGTTCCGACAACAAGTTTTCAGATGCCCTCGCTACATTAGGGGCAAGAGTTGGTATCCCAGAGGAGGAGGCGACAATCATTATCAAGAAGAGAATAGAGCCTTCGATAATACCTGAAAACAAAGGCCTTCCGGAGGACTGGAGAGGAGAAGTCCTCGAACAACTCAGAAGCAAAGTTGGAAAATTGACTATGGCCAAGCTTGCCCAATTCATAATTATTCAAGGTGAACTTTATTTCCGAGGAGGTACCGGATTCCTAGCCTGGTGTGTTGGCCAACAAGAAGCAAGTTTCCGACTACAACAGATCCATGAAAAGTCTTGCGGGGATGTGGATATCAGTCTGTACAGAAAGATCCAAAGACATAGCTATGATGGTGCATGATGGCCACAACCCGAGCAGCTGGTGAAAGCTTTCCAAATGATCTTGCAACTCTAGGGGCAAATTTCAACATTCCGTGAAAGAAGTCTACCTATGACATTTACAGTTTGCATTTACTGCATTGTGCATGAAGTTCTATCTTTCTTATGTTATGAAGAAATTTATTTCCTCTATATTATGTATCTCCATTAAAAGTTATTTTCTCTACATTGTATATCTTCATTGTGTTATGTTGCTTGAAACAGTTTTCAATTTTTTGTTGCCCCTCAGAGAAGAAAAAGGAATGGTAGACTCGGTTACCAACCTGAAGAGACCTTTCTTGACGTAGTAGAAGTATACTCCCACTCGGACCTCCGAAGAGCAGCTATTGCTTCCATCAATGTAAGCTTTGAGGGTCTTTCTTATTGAAGCAGAGTGTGTGCTCCCACTCAGACTTTCGAAGAACAGATCTTGTTTCCATCAGCGTGAGCTTCGAGGATCTGTCTTGCTAAAGTAGAGTGTGTTCTCCGCCTCAGACTTTCGAAGAACAGATCTTGCTTCCGCTAGTGCGAGCTTTGAAGAATAGCCTTTGCTTCCATTAGCTGCCAAAGTAGAAGTGCGCATCCACTCGGACTTCCGAGAGAAAGCCTTGTTTCTGCTCGGACTTCCGAGGGACAGCCTTGTTTCTGCTCAAACTTCTGAGGGAGAGCCTTGCCTCCTGCTCGAACTCCCGAGGGATAGCCTTTGCTTCCATTAGCTGCCGAAGTAGAAGTGCGCATCCACTTGGACTTCCGAGGGACAGCCTTGTTTCTGCTCGGACTTCCGAGAGACAGCCTTGTTCCTGCTCGGACTTCTGAGGGAGAGCCTCCCGAGGGACAGTCTTGCTGCTGTTCAGACTTCCGCGGAACAGCCCTTGCTTTCATTAGTGCGGGTTCTAAGGGCCCCCGAGGTCGTGGATTTCAAACAAGAATTCATTTGCCTGAAATAGCAAAGCCAACAAACGAGACAAACAATATCAATTTCAGATCATGATTCAGGCATTATCAGAATGAGGCAACATCAACAAATAATAATGATCTATTTAAGTTACAACAATTTTGTTACTCTGAGCAAGTTTATGAAAATGCAACAATCAAGTTTTTGTCTCTCCGGGCCAATTCCTCTCAAGCCGACGTAAAGCTACAACGGTCACACAAAATTTTGGCATCAGCTATGTATTTCCCAAGCATCCACAAGTTAAACAAACAACAATATATCATCTTTATTATTCAACGAGAGGAAGAGGGAGCCGAATTTCATACTCACAAATTTGGGACTGTTAGAGGGGTGAAGTCCGAAGCCGATGTTGGAAATTCAAGTTGAAATCAGAGAGGTTTTATAGACTGTAATCAACAGGACTGAGCTAGGCTGGGCAAGACCACGCACGTTGCGTTGAGTGGGCGAACGTGCGTGGTCGGCGTTGGACAAGTTGAGGCCGGAAGCAGCAATGGTGTCGGAAAGAAGGTGGCGACCATACACGTCGCGTTGAGTGGGCAACGTGTGGTCGGTGCTGGAATAGTTGAAGCCGGTGGCCAACTTGCAGCAGAAAGCAGCGTCGGAGAAAACTAAGGCCGAGATCTTTAGAGCCAGCGCTAGGGGCAGCCAAGACAGGGCGGCAGCAGTGAGTGTAGCTTGGACAAACAGTAAGTGAGAAGGGTGCTAGACGAACCAACGACGCGTTGAAAGGGCGACGTGGTCCACTTTGATTAATCACGGCCGAATCCAGTGAGTATACAAAAATCGAGATTCAAACTCCGAAAAAAAAAAAAATAGCGCCGGGCTGTGAGACTAACGAGCTGGATGGTGTTAGGCAAAACCACACATCGCGTTGAGTGGGCGACGTGTGGTTCGCGTTGAACAGTCGAAGACGAAGGCAAAGCATCGGGCATCCACTATTTATCTTCCGAGCATCTACAAGATCGACAAGACAATAATTAATTATTCAACATCAAACCTGTATGTATGTCAAAATTATTGTCAAAATTATCGGCACAGGTTCAAGATTCAATAGCATGGATTCAAGACAACAAAGCCAGATTTCTTCAATAAAATTAGCAAGGATTCAACATTGATTATTCCAATATTCACACAAAAAAAATCAAGATCTCTTCATCAAGATGTGCAACAGCAGAAATTTATGGGTTACATTATCCAAAAATTTATAAATCAGAGTTTATACAAATAAAAAGTTCAAAAAGAGGGCTTCAAATACTTGCTCACAGATCTAATGTAACAATGATTAAGGCGTGAAGCTAAAAGAAGGAAGAAACAACAAATGGCATAAGCCATAAGTCAAGATTATCCACGTAAGGCAAGACTGCGGCTGGTTCTCTTGAAGTTTGACGGCGCGGTGAACGACGCTCGGCAAAGACATTGCTGTGATGAAGTAACGGCACCGATTGGCAGTGGCAAAGTAGACAGTGTTTGGAGCAGATAAAGCAAAAGCATTCATATAGAGAGATAGAGATATTTAGGAGAAGACAATAATGAGAAATTAAGCTAAGGGAGTGGGAGACTGTGAATTGATGAATAGAGAGAGATAAAGAACTTGATTGGAAGTTACGACGATCGCCGGAAAGTGACGACGGGTATAATCCATGACCAAAATCTGGAGAAGCACATAGAGAAACAGATGGGTTGTATGGCTGGTTTTTTTTCAGCGCTTTGATCGCAACCACATTTTGTCAGGAAAGAGACTATACGCCACGAAGCGTCTACCTCCCACAGCGGCGGTGGATTCCCTGGATTCTGTTGGATCGCCGGCGGTTTCCATTGAATTGGAAAAGCCACAGCAAACTAGAGCAATGACGTCGCCGAGTCCTGACCGTTTGAAAGTTTCTCCGGTAACGGAGATGAAATCTCCGACGGCCAGTGTTGTGACTCCGTCGAAATCGCAGCTTCCTCTTCCTCTTTTTGAATTCAAAGAGGGGAATAGATCTTCGTGGAAGTTCTGCAAGGAAACTCCGAGACTATCTCTGGACAGCAGAGGCTGGAAGCAGCAGTGGTGTGCAAGAAGTGATGAAATCGCAGCAGAGAAAGTATGCCGAAATGGGCTCTGGTATTGTAGAAACAAGTTTTTCTTAAAGAAGAAGAAAGGAAACCTGGGGTGGTCTCTCAGTTTACAGAGAAAAAGGCGCCGCAATGGCTATAACAAAAAAAAAAAGTGAGCTATCAATTAGGTTTTTGGTCCCTTTTCTTTAAATAAAAAAAAAAATTAAAAAAAAAAGGGTCTGTTGTGTTGCCAGCCTGGAAAAGAAGAAGTTTGGTTTGTGGCATTATTCTATTAGTCTATATATATATAATGTGCCTGCTGTTTTCTAAGCAAAAAATAAAAAAATAAAAAAATGCTTCTTTATTCTTTGGTTAAAAAATATATACATCTATATTTTCTAATTTTGTAAAAAAAAAAAAAAAAAAAAAAAAAAAAAAGAAGGTGAAGAAGAACTTGAACATGTTGAGGCTCAAAAGTGTGAAGAACCAGTTGAAGCCCTAAATCAAGGTATGTCCTCCTTCGTTCTTCTTATTTGCTTCGTTTTTCTTCTTATTTCATCACTTCGAAGGTCGTCTCTCTCTCTCTCTCTCTCTCTTTGTGTGCTTTTCGTCTCTCTCTCTGTTGCAATTTGTCTCTCTCTCGCTTATAGATCGTCTCTCTCTGTCTCTCGCATATCGTCTCTCTCTCTCTCTCTCTTACTTTTTATTTATTTTTTTTCTTTTTCTTCTCAAATTGAAAATACTTTTTTTTATAACAAAAACCCTACTTTTTTTATTTATACATGAGGGCCTCTTTTTTCCCTCTTTTAATTTTTTCTATTTATTATTTTTTCTTTTTTTTTTTTTCAATTTTAGACATATAACAAATAAATAAAACTATATATATTAAACGTGTCTCCAGCGTATTGTGTCTCCTTTTCTTTTGAAAATTTAGGTATCCGCATCCATGTCCGTATATGCGCTTCATAGAAGACAAGTCATCATGTCCTAATGGCCCTCATAAATATTTGCAATTGTGCTAGATGCACAAAAGGAATAAACACAAAATCCATATACAGAGACTTTAGAGACATCAAGAGCATGTTTGGTTTGTCTCTCCAAACATGTTTTTGGAGAAAAAATTTCAAAGACATGTTTGGTTGAAAAAATTCCAAAAACATATTCCACGTAAGGGTGCCCCGTAGCAATAATGTTTTTTTTTACTTTTTTCCTGACTGAGCCATAATGTTAGACAATAACATGGGCATCTCAGTAGATTTTGAAAAAATCATTAAAAATTATATATATAATTAAGTAAAATTAAATTTACTCTAATTAGCTCAGAGTAATTGATAAATCGTTTAAAAAGAAAAATCAATCATTTTTATATTCGTCCAAGTCCATCCCACTACAATCGGCTGTTGAATCACTTCGTTCCATTAATAATTTTAACTATACTAACAATTTTATTAAAAATACAATATGCGTGATTGGTGGTTAAAAAAATAACAATATTTCAATATCATTATAGTTAGACATATATATTTTTAATAAAATTATTAGTAAGACTTTAAATAGATATAACATTGCTCTCCTTGCATATGCAAGAGAAATGGGGGAAAATACCAATTTGAGTTGCCCAAAACGCCGCGGATCGGAGAGGAACTCTTTCATCTTAGCCGTCCGAGGATGGTGCATCCACATGGTAGCGTCCATGAACTGCACACTGTAAGAGGGGCTAATTTGAGCCCACTAAATTATTTAGGCCCAATAGCCCAAGATTAGTGGGCCCGAATTTATCGCAAGTCCAAGAATCGGTGGGCCCAGATTTATCGCCATCAAACGGATTGAATCGCTGTAAGCCTCGAAAGGGTTCGGGTCCACGAACCTAGAGACTTACTCGGGCCCGGACTCGAAAGGGTATTAGGCAAGCCTAGAGATCCGAGGCACTCGGACTCGAAAGGGTTCGGATCCACGAACCTAGAGGTCCGAAATACTTGGCTTCGAACGGATTCAGACGCAATCTAGAAGTCGCTCCGTTAATGAGTCCCAGAACACTTGCGGGCTCGGAGCTTTCCGGGATCTACGCACCAGAACCATGGGCGTAATGGAGTTCGAACAAAGGACCCGATCCCGAGGACGGTGAGTGGAGACAAATTCACTCTTCGGTTAAACTAGCCTATACCCGGGTCGAGGTGGCACGACCCCGGGGGGTCCATGAGACTCGGCAATATTTTGCGGCAGGACGTCCTCTGGGACTACCCCTGACCCTTTGGGATGATTGGGGATCATTGGTTAGGTGTGGCTAAGAA
Source organism: Camellia sinensis (assembly GCF_055761805.1). Classification (NCBI taxonomy): domain Eukaryota; kingdom Viridiplantae; phylum Streptophyta; class Magnoliopsida; order Ericales; family Theaceae; genus Camellia; species Camellia sinensis. The sequence continues at coordinate 106,981,293 of NC_138966.1, forward strand.
GAAGGGTTCGCCGAGGGATTGATCTCCTCTTCGGGGTTTTCTCATCCTCGGAGAAGTCACCTCCTCGGAGATGTCACCTCCTCGGAGAGGTCACCTCCTCGGACAAGGTGGTTAGAGAGAATATCCCCCATGTGCCTTGCACATGGGCTCCATCCTACATCATGAGGTGCCTATAAATAGCACCCACCCATAGCTTTACAAGGGATGAATTTTGGAGATTTTTAACTCTTGGGAAAGAACTAATTTCCCTTCTCCATTATCAACCTTGAGAGTGAAAGTGGGAGATCAATGGGAGAGCCTTGCCATTATTCTATTCTCTAGCCATTTTGCCTTCTTCTTCACCCAATCTCTTATCTCCATCATCTCCTTTGTTGTTGTGTTCCTAAGTTGAGATTATTGAAGAATCTAAGCCTCTCATCATATTCTAGAGAATTCGAAGTTGTTCTTCAAGGATCTTTGAAGATCTTCGAATTTTCCAACTCCTTTCTCGAACCCCCCTCCTACACACACCATTCGATTCACACGCCTCGAGAATCGTGTCAAGCTCCTTCACGTCCAGCGCCACCGGCTTCTCCAGCAACAGGTGCTTCTTCTTCTTCTCGGCGGCTAAAACGGCCCACTTCAATGCAAGCTGGTCGGGAGAGGCACGTAAACGGCGTCGACTTCTGGATCGTCTAACACAGCTTCGTAGCTGCCGTAGACCTTAGCCGACGCTGGGAAGCCGTTTTCGGACGCGAATTTCGAGGCCTTGTCAATCGAACGGCTTCCGATGGCGGAGATTGAGGCGTTTGGTGCGAGTCTAATTGCTCTTGATAGCATGCGTGCTATGGTAGCACACCCCAGTATTCCGAATCGGACAGGCGTTTCCGACATCGTTTCAGGCGATATAGCTTTTTCCCCCAAAACAGAGTGAAATATGAACTTTATAATGCATGTGGGTTTTTTATGTTTGACTTTTAAGTTGCTGATTTTTTTTACTCTTGGTTTTAAACTTCTTAAAAAACCCAAGACCTTTTAAAAAGTGAAAAATAAATAGCATGATTGTTTTGAAACTCACTATTTTAATTAATTTTTTTAATTTGTACAAAAATATATGTAGGGAAAAGGAAAAAAAAAAAAAAAAGAATTGTTGATTTTTTAATGCTATTTTTTTGAATTTTTAATTATATTAACTAGTTCCGAAACTTATGTTTGGATATGGAAAGAGTAAAGAAAAAGAAATGATTTAGTTCAATATAAAATAAAAAAGAAATGATTCGTTATATAAAGAAGGAAAATGACCCGTTGCTCGAATACTTGGGCTCGAAAATTGGCTCGAAACCATTTTGGGTTTCTTCCTTCTTTTTTTTTTTTTTATTCTTTTCCTTTCCTTGCCTTTCAATAATAGACAGAGGTGAGAGAGAGAGAAGAGAAGAGAAGTGGAAGAAAAGATGGAGAGAAGGAGGAGGAAGAGAAGAAGACCGGTGATGGTGGTGATGGCGGTGATCGCCGATTGCCATTTTCAGACTCTGTTTCTCTACTTTTTTTTTTTCTGGTAGATCAGGATCTGAAAATGAAGGGAAAAAAAAAATTTGTTGGCTGATGATGATGATGATTATGTTGATGAAGATGTTGATGATGATGTGTTGATGAAGATGTTGATTCTTTTTTTTTTTTTTGGATCTGAAGATGAATCGCTCTTTTTGTTTTGTTTTGTTTTTTTTTTTTGTTGAAGGATTGACTGCGGAAAATGGGGGTTCTTGGATGTTATCCATGCACCTCAAGAACAAACCCCAAATTTTGTACAAGAAATCTGGACTTTTGCAACTCAACCAGGTTTTGGGTTTAAACTATTTTTGGGTTTGGACTCAAATAGCTGCAGTATCAGTCTTAGCTTGTGGGCAGACGCTGCTCCTCGTCTCTTTTCTTCTTCTGCAGACGCTGCTCCCTCGCCTCTCTTCTTCTTCTTCTTCTGCTTCTTCTTCACATTCATCTTCAAAAAACACGGAAAAAAAAAAAAATTCTCCAAAACGTCGTCGTTTTGGATTCGAGCCAATTTCGAGCTCGCCGATTTCGAGCTATGTAGCAGCTCCGTATAAAGAAAGAAAATTTTTTCTCCTCCTATTGAGAGAGAACAAAAATTATGATTACTCTCCGGTCTTATTTGAATAGACTACGTAAAAGAAAATAATTAAAAAAATCTTATAAATTATAGTAGGTTAAATTATACTGATAATTTATTTTTATTTAATACAGATCTTTCTCTCATTTTAAAAATTACATTTCACTCTCTGATATTTATAATCTCATTATAAATTGCTCTTAGATTACTGATTCCATATTTTAAAATTTTTTAAATGACCATCTTATCTTTTTTTATGATATTTTTTGTATAAATCTTTATATATAAATATAAGTTTTTTATTTTTATTTTCACCATTATATTTAGATTAGATCAATTTAAACTAGATATATTTAAAAAGTATAAAATTTGTAAAAAAATTAAAAATTCATTAAATCAACAAAATAAAATAATTTATTGTATTTTTGTATTTGGTAAATTTTTTTTAAAAAATTATACTAATGTCACATCATATTCATCACGTTAGAGTGTCACATTTGAAAAAAATACACTAAAGAGTTTTGAATTTTTTTGAGTGTCACACGTCACATTTAGAAAAAGTATATTAAAGAATTTTTAATTTTTTTAGAGTATTACATCATACCCGTCATGTTGTTACATTTGGAAAAAATATATTAAGGAGTTTTTTTTTTTTTTTTTTTTTTGAGTAAAAGTTTTAGAGTATTACATCATACCCGCTATGTTATCACATTTACGAAATATACACTAAAGAATTATTAATTTTTTTAGAGTGTCACATCGTTAAAATGTCATATTAATACCTGTCACATTAATAAAAGAATATAATTGTTCACCAAAACACTATCAAAATTAAAAATATGACCGCACGAAAAGAAACTATCCACTAATAAACAGATCAATAAAAAAAACTTGAGACTAATTGAAATACTTATTTGTGAGATGAGATTTATTGATAAATATATTTTAATTCAACTTGTATTAAACAAATAAATAAATTGTACTAGCATAGAGCTAACTCAGAAGATAATTATAAATTTTAAACTCACCTATCTGACTATACGTTAAAAAAAAAATTAAAACATTTCGTAATTAAATTTAGGAAAAGTTACCCATAAATCCTAAATGTTGAACTTGTGTTCCATTTAGTCCCAAAAATTTTCTTTTGATCCATTTGGTCCTTTGTGTTGGAAAAAGACGGAGTTGCCACTGGTTTTTGTTGATTAGTGTTACAGTTGTGCTTGACGTGATGTTTTAGCCCTGCGTTTTAGAAGAATGTGCAACGGTCTGCGCGTGGTTTTGTGACACACAGTGTGAAAGTACACTAAGGGTTTTTACTGTTTTTTATTGTTTTTGTTCTAGTGGGCTAATGAGAAGTGCGTGAAACACAGAACAATGGACCCCATTTTACCCGAATTCGACCCGTAAACACACGCATAAAATGGGTTTGCGTATATGAGTCGTTCCCACTTTCAATGCATGTTGTTGTTTGAAACCCTATTTTGTTGGGATTTACATTATCGATTCCCCCCAAAGTTGAAAAAATACCAAATTGAGCTTGGTTGTCGTCATTGTGTGGCATTTTGATTTTGGTTTTCGAAGAAGGTGCTGCAAGGGGACCACACCGTACGAGGGATTTGTTGCGTGTCGTTATTAGTGGTCGTTGCTGGAACGATGAAGGCGACAGGTTCTATATCACCCATCCCTGTATATTGTTCATATGTTTTCGTGTGTTAGGGCAAAAGATTTGGGGGCTTTTACGATTAGGATGTGTGTGTATGATCGTCGTGATACCTTTATTTGATTTACCATGTTTGGTTTGTCGTTTGCAGTTTTACCATGTTTGGTTTGTCGTTTTACCCTGTTTTTACGATTAGGGTTTGTCTATTGGTTTTGTATGTGTGAGTGTGTGACATCGTGGGTGTAAGCCGTAATGTTGTAATTGGAATTTCTTTTTATTGCGTTGGGTTGCAGTAGTTGTTTTTGGACTATACGTTGGGGCCAAATGGAATTTGTGGTCCTCGTTTTGGTGTGTGTATCTTTGGTGTGTGTTTTGTTGTGTGTATGTTCACTAGTCCAGTTTGTAATGTGTGTGACGAGCTATTGTGTGATTGGCTGGTATGCGTCATGTATGTTCGTCATGATTAGGGTTTGTCGCTAGGTTGTATCTGTGGTTGTGTGACATTACTTTGTTTGTAGTAGTTGTTGTTTTGTTATTCTTGTGTATTTTTGTCTTGTGTATTCATATCTAAGACCTTCTAGCACAACTGAAATCGGATTATGTACCTAGGACATCACATGAAAAACAGGTTGGGAAGCCTATAGATAGATAGATATTAAATATGTGTGCTTGAGAGAGAGGGTGAAGGAGTTCAATACGTGGCATAAACTGCACAATGATTTTAGGCAGTCACCAAATTTTAAAAATATTTTTAAATTTAAATCATATTTATTAATTATTTGCATTTAAACTTTTTATTTAAAAGGACATTTATATATAAGTCTTAATTTATAAATTATATTCTATTAAGTCTTAATAAAGATTTTTTAAACCTTAAAGTCCCATTACATTTTGAATAGTTGGAATTGTTCTTCAAATAATGATTATTCATCATTTATAATTATCTATAAAGGAATATGATAATTTGACATTTATTTTATTTTTCAAAACTTTAAAACATCAACTTTCAAATTGAAAAAAAAAATTTATCTGCCAAAAAAAAAATTGAAAAAATTGAAAAAACTAAAAAAAAAATGTGCAAAAAAAAAAACTAATTTTTTTTTTTGAAAAAATTGAAAAAAACTAAATTATTTTTTTTGTGAAAAACAGAAAAAATTTTATTTATAAAGAAGCATGATAATGGAACGATGATGTGCAAAACTTTAAATAAAAAAAAAACCTTTAAAAATGAAAAAAAACTGATAATGTTTTCAGTTTTATTGGATAGTTGAATCAAACCAATATGTAGAAGGGCAAAAACGTTTAATCTCATGCTCTGCTTTTTTTTTATCAATTAGTGAAACAATTATTTCGAATACTACTATGCAAAATTGATAATGTTTCTTAGTTTTAAAAAATTGGAAAAAACTGATAATATTATCAATTTTACTAAATAGGGCTTATTGATTCAAAAAATCTTAAATAGAACCTGAGTTATCATAACATTTATAAATATGGCTTTTAGGTAATTAACTCTTATTTAAAATATAAGTTGCTTGAATATTCATTCTTGTAATTAAGGTTACTTTATCACCTTCCAGTCAATCAAAAAGGCCTAAGGCTTCTGCTAGGGGACCTGCTATTTCACATTTATTTTTTGCTGATGATCTTCTTCTCTTTGCCAAGGCTGAATCTAGGAATTGTGATACCATCATGGCTGTTTTAAATCAATTTAGCAACTGCTCGGGTTTGAAAATTAACATCGCTAAATCTAAGTTGTTCATTTCTCCAAATGTGCTTACCTCTAAGGCTAGGAGTTTGAGTAGCAATTGTGGTGTTCCCCTCACCCATGATTTGGGTAAATACCTTGGTATACCACTGCTTCATAACAGAGTGAGCAGAGCACACTTTGCTTCCATTTTTGAAAAACTCCAGAGCAGGTTGACTAGTTGGAAAGCGAATATGTTATCTATCATAGGGAGGGCCACCCTCATTAATTCGGTTACCTCTGCCCTCCCGGCGTATATGATGCAATCTATGGACTTACCTGTGAGAGTGTATAAGGACATGGATAAACTGAACCGGAATTTTTTATGGGGTGATGTGGGCACCTCCAAAAAGATTCATTTAGTGAATTGGGATACGGTGTGCAATAGTAAGAAATCTGGTGGGCTTGGCATTCCGAAGGCCAAGGATAGTAACATTGCTTTACTCTCTAAATTGGGTTGGAAACTCCTTAGTGGGGAGTCCTGTTTATGGGCTAAAGTTCTCGAAAATAAATACCTTTACAGGGACTCCCTGCTCAACTATTCTAGTAAGAGAAAAGCTTCTCTCACTTGGAGGGGCATTCTTAAAACCCGTGACATTCTCGTCAAGGGTAGTAAATGTTGTATTGGCAATGGTTCTAATGTATCCTTATGGCATGATTGGTGGTGTGGGGAGTGCAGTTTGGCCTCCTTATTTCCTAATTCTCACCTCATTAGCTCGGATAAAGTGGATACTCTCTTGGATGAAGAGGGTAGATGGAATGTGGGTGCTATATCTGTTAAGTTGCCTAGGGAAGCTTAGGATCTTGTTTTGAAGGTTCAGCTTCCTAGGTTTGTAACTTATCCAGATATGCCTCACTGGAAGGGCTCAAGATGTGGTGCTTTCACTACTGCTTCGGCTTTTGAGTTGGTGACTGATCAGGGAGCTAATTCTGGGAATTGGCTCTGGTTATGGAAATTGAAAATCCCTCAAAAACTCAAAGGCTTTGTTTGGCTGGCATTGCATCAGAAGTTGCTAACCAACAGCCTAAAAGTTACTAGAGGAATGTCAAACTCAGCTTTATGTAATAATTGTGGTGATCAGGTTGAAGACTTGAATCATATCTTCAGAAATTGTCCCAAAGCAAGATCTATTTGAATTGGTTTGAATTGTGGTACTTGGTTGTTTAATTGCAGGAATTTTTCTTTTAAAATTTGGGTGGAGTTCACTTTAAAGTCTAAATCTCATCCTTTTATTGAGCCCACTTTTTTTGTTACCTCATTGTGGCAAATTTGGAAAAATAGGAACCTTAAGATTTTTGAGAATGTTGAATTGCCTTGGCAGCATAGTATCCACATTATACATAGATATGCAACTGATATTAAAGATGCTTTTAATATATCCATTGTGAACAGTTTGGATGATGAGCTAATTAGCTGGTCTCTTCCTCTTCCAGGTAAATTGAAGATGAACACGGATGGAAGCTCCAAGGGAGATCCAGGTGATGATGGCTTTGGGGGACTAATCCGGGATGTGAAAGGCATTTGGCTTTATGGGTATTTCGGGAAGCTTACAAATTGCACCTGCATTGAGGCGGAGATCTAGGCACTATACAGGGGTTTGACGATAGCTTTCGAGAAAGGCTATAAGGATCTTAGCATCGAAACAGACTCCCAATATGCTATTGATATGCTAAAGGGGAACATTGAGGTTACTTCCCCATTGAGAAGTCTAGTGGAGGATTCCAAGTTTCTCATCCGTCGATGTGGGTTTTCGATTCAACATGTCAAAAGGGAGGGCAACAACAGTGCTGATGGTCTTGCAAAATTAGGAGCAAATCAAAATGAAATGTTGGTTGTTATGGATGACCCTCCGAAAGAAATTCGCGGTCAACTAATGGCGGATATGGTTGGTCAGAGTTATCTCAGAACTCGTTCTGGGGGTTCTTAGTTTTTCTTTTTCTTTTTTCTGTTTTGTTGTTGTTTTTCCTTTTCCGTTGTACCAAAAAAAAGTCAATCAAAAAGGCCTCAAGTTTTTTTCCTTTTTTTCTTTTGTGTGTGTGCGCGCGTTTTTATTAGGCTTAATCAGGTATATTTTTCTTGTATAGCCTTTAAACAAAAATGTTTTATTTAGTATTTATTATTACCAATATTCTAATACAATTTTTTTTAAAGCAAGTAATTTGAATATAATAGTTGCGGGCTAAATAAATCCGGCCCGTTCCATTAATGATCCTTAATTGTTGATAACTTAATAGTCTAAAACAAAAAATATATATATTTATATATATTGATAATTAACTCTATGGGTGTTTGAAAAGTTATTATTTTAGTAGGTTATTTTAGTTTTTTGTTATTTTAGTAGGCTAAAATTTTTGTGTTTAGGGAGATAGTTGGGTTTTTTTGTAATTAAATGTGATGCTTATGAGAGAAAAAGTGAAATAATTATGAATTTGATGTGACATATTATCTTATTAACTATTTTAACCTCTTTTATCTTTTGTAAATTTTAGCCTAAAAAAAAGCTAAAATCTACCTTCCCAAACACTCTCATACTGAAGAATAGATGGAACTTGACTGAACCCATCTCTAGTGACTACTAGTTAGTGATGGAGAGAGAGAGAGAGAGAGAGCGCATAAGATAAACGTCTCCTTGGATTGTTTGTTGATCAAAAGGCGTATGTGTGGCGTTGAAGTCTCCAACAGTTGAGGACTTGGATCAGGGTCTGTCACGCCCTCAAAATAAACCCATTATATATATTTCATTGACATGCATTATTTAAAGAAAACAATTTATTAATTCATTCATCAGAGTATTACTAAACGAAAACATTACATGTAACATCAAATTAAATGCCCTATGGGCTTACATCTTTCCAAGCCAACACTTGGACACAAAAATATGAGTTCTAACTCAAATACAAACAAAACCCTAGGCTTGAATGTTTATCAAATAAAAACAAATAACTAAAGATAGTCTTCAAAATCCAAATCCTTCCAAGCTAAGTCCTTGGAGGTAGCTTATCACCTGGACCTGAAAATGATGTTCCCATAAAGGGTGAGCCACAGCCCAGTAGAAAGATACTAAACCAAATATAAGCATTGAATAAAGCTGTAGCATTCAATAGATGGTTAACCAAGATAATCAATTTCGTCATTATACAGTTTCATGACACTAATGTCTATGACACGTTTCACTTTTCTTTATTATCAATGTGGCTCAGAACCTGGCCAAACTTATAACAGTGAACTATATATATTATATTCGCATTACTTCCAATATCAAACAAACAAATGAGACTCAGGCTCATATCAAAACACTTCATACTTCCCGTTTGATACACATTTTAGTGTTGTATCAATGACATGTAAAAACACTTCAATCTAATAAGCACACATAATAGTGATGCTAATGGAGTCCATCCCCTATCTCCTCCCAAACAAAATCCGGTTTAGAGGTCCATCCCCTATCTTCCCCTAAACCGTGGAGTACATCCCCTATCTCCTCCCAAACAATATGCATATGCAATGCTCAATCAATACATGTATTTTCTGTATTAATTCAATAGTCAAAATTAATGACTTAACCAATGTGATTAGTTTCAGTTATTCCTAATCCACATGCAATATCTACAACAATCACGACTATCCTCCACCGATAGCCCAAAACAGTTATTTCTAGACTGGAAATAAATATGTATCAACAATTCAATAGACGAGTGATTTTAATTAACCAACTACACCATTTAATCAATGAATTCCTCAATTTCATGCATTTAACCAAATTCCCCAATTCCCTTAAATTAATTATACAAATTAACTTATTACTAAAACTAGGGTTTTTCCCAAAATTACCAAAGTAACCCCAACATATCAATATATCAAAACTTAGAACAAAACTTATAAAATGGAGTAGGAAATCCCTACCTCGAAGAAAATAACCCGAATGGAAAAGATGGAGATGAAGACCCAAATTCCAATGTGCTCCAAACCACCAAACGTTCAGATTAAATGGAAGCCCTCGACTCACTCTATCTTTTTAACAAAGAACTTAGGGTAGAAATACACTCAAAGTAGATCAAACCTAAGAGAGAAGGTGTGTAGGGAGAGGGAGAAGACGGTTCTAGGGTTTTAGAATCAAAAGGGAGATGAAAAATGATCCAGAAAGTCGGGTCTCGGATTTATGTAGTCGACTCCCCGCTCGAGCGTGAAAATCCCCGCTCGAGCGTCAGACACAGACTCACGCTCGAGCGTGAAAAGAGCCGCTCGAGCGTCGATTGCACACTTCCAGAAGTTTTGCAGGCGATGGTACCCGCTCGAGCGCCAAACTCTCCGCTCGAGCGGAGGGACTGCAGAGTAAAGTACTGGGAGATGGAAAAACACGCTCAAGCGTCAAAACTCCCGCTCGAGCGTATAAGAAACAACGAAGAGCCCGCTCGAGCGTTAAAACTTCCGCTCGAGCGTGAAGGCCAAAATCTGGGCATCACCTTTTGGTTTCAAAGTGCAACCAACCTGTTCCAAACCTGCCCATCACAACCTAAGACCCTAATACAAAGAATAAAGGCTAGAAGTGATAATGATACAAAAACAAGTCCATGGAACCAAGTCCAGAATACAGTATACAAAGGAAGGAAAAACCGGGATCGCTATAACCTCCCCCTCTTAAAAGAATTTCGTCCCCGAAATTAAGCATAAGGTTTTGAAAACAAGTTTTTCTCAAATTCCAACAATATGATAACTCAAAATAAGCAACTTGACCCAACACCGGCCATTTCATCTCTTATCAAGAGGCATTTCACAATATGTAAAATAACATATATTTTCACCTGCATTAACACTATGCAATTTTCTTGCAATTTCAACAATTTTCAATATATTCAACATATGCAATGTTCCATTAAACTTCCATTTCGAGACAAGTTCCAACATATTTCCATTAACCAAAACATTCTCGATGTTTTACAGCTTAAGACATATATAAAGCTCTAAAGTTTAACAATATGACAAAATCTAAATACAAAATTACAAATCGATAAACATGTCCGGATATTTTTCGCGGACTTCCAACTCACGTTTCCAAGTGGCTTCCTCCACCCCGTGATATTTCCACAAAACTTTTACCAAAGGAATGGTCTTGCCTCGCAAGACTTGATCCCGCCTATCCAAGACTCGGACCGGTCTCTCCTCATACGAGGCATCCTCATCTACCTCTAAATCGGTCCAATCCAATACATGTGCTGGATCTGGCTCATACTTCCGAAGCATACTCACATGAAACACGTCATGAACTCCGGACAACTGCGGCGGTAAAGCTAACCGATAAGCAACCTCGCCAATTCTCTCAAGGATCTCAAAAGGACCAATAAACCGAGGGGATAACTTCCCACTCTTCCCAAACCTCATTAACTCCCCCCTAGGTGATATTTTCAGAAAGACATGATCACCCACTTCAAACACCAAAGGTCTCCTCCTACGGTCAGCATAACTCCTTTGGCGATTCTGGGCTGTAACAAGCCTCCTACGGATAAGCTCAACCTTCTCCGTCGTCTCCCTAACCAACTCCGGACCCAACAACGGTGCATCACCCACCTCGGCCCAACAAACTGGAGACCTACACGGTCGGCCATACAAGGCCTCAAACGGTGCCATACCGATACTAGACTGAAAACTGTTGTTGTAGGCAAACTCCACCAATGGTAAGTGCCTCTCCCACGTCCCACTAAAGTCAAGGACACAACCCCGAAGCATATCCTCAAGGATCTGAATAGTACGCTCGGACTGCCCGTCAGTCTGAGGATAATAAGCCGTGCTAAAGGTCAACTTAGTGCCTAAGGCACTCTGTAAACTCTGCCACAACCTAGCAGTAAAACGAAGATCTCTATCAGAGACGATCGTCACTGGAACCCCGTGCAACCTCACTATGTCCCGAATATATAAGTCGGCCAGATGATCGACTGAATCTCTGACACGCATAGGAATAAAGTGCGCCGACTTAGTCAACCGGTCTACAACCACCCAAACAGCATCACTACCCCGCTGAGTCCTCGGAAGACCTACAACGAAGTCCATAGTGACATGCTCCCACTTCCACTCAGCAATAGGCAAGGGTTGTAACAAACCCGCTGGCCTCTGATGCTCGGCCTTCACTTGCTGACAAGTAAGGCACTTAGACACGAAAGCTGCCACATCTCTCTTCATACCCCGCCACCAAAACTGGCGACCCAAATCCCGATACATCTTAGTGCCTCCCGGATGCACCGCAAGGCGTGAATGATGAAACTCTCGGAGTACCTCTTCTCGACAAGACTCCGGCACAAACAGACGGTCTCGGTATCTCACACTCAGGTCGGGATACACTGTCAAACCCTTCTCAACCTTCCCACCAGAAATCTTCTCACGGAGGGATTTTACCTCAAGGTCACCCCTTTGAGCCTCTAACACTCGAGTCACAAGTGTAGGCTGTGCAACAACAGAAAACAAGGCCGCAGCCTCAACGGATTCGCCCAAAAATAAATTAAACTCCCCAAGTGCACCTAACATCTTCCACTCCCGAATGGCTATACTAGCTATGTCACCAACAGGTTTCCTGCTAAGGGCGTCGGCCACCACATTGGGCTTTCCCGGATGATAATGCAACTCGAAGTCATAATCCTCAATGAACTCTATCCACCTCCTCTGCCTCAAGTTCAAGTCTTTCTGTGTGAACAGATATTTCAAACTCTTATGATCCGAGAATACCTCGAACCTCTCACCATAAAGATAATGCCTCCAAATCTTCAAGGCAAATATCACAGCTGCCAACTCTAAATCATGCGTAGGGTAATTCTTCTCGTGAATTTTTAACTGACGTGAGCCATAGGCAACTACTTTCCCTTCTTGCATCAACACACAACCCAGACCCTCTCGGGAGGCGTCACAATAGACTGCATACCCAACCCTCTCTCCGGAATAATCAATACTAGAGCGGTGGTCAGTCTAACTTTCAACTCCTGGAACGACTTTTCACAAGTCTCACTCCAAGCAAATTTGACTCCCTTCCGAGTCAATCTAGTCAAAGGCGAAGCTAACCTGGCGAAATCCTTCACAAACCGGCGATAATACCCAGCTAATCCCAGAAAACTGCGTATCTCAAACCCACTCTTAGGCTGTGCCCAATCTTGCACTGCCTCCGTCTTGGATGTATCAACAGACACTCCTTCCCCAGAAACTACATGGCCTAAGAACTTGACCTCTTCTAGCCAGAACTCACACTTCCCAAACTTAGCATAAAGCTTATGGGCTCTAAGTAATTCAAGCACCGCTCTCAAGTGTTCCTTGTGTTTCTCCTCAGAAGGTGAATAAATAAGGATGTCGTCCACGAAGACGACTACAAAGCGATCTAAAAATTCCCGGAATATTCGGTTCATCAAATCCATAAAAACTGCTGGTGCATTGGTGAGCCCAAATGACATCACCAAAAACTCATAGTGGCCATACCGCGTATGGAATGCCGTCTTCGGAATATCCTCCTCCCTGACTCTCAACTGATGATAACCCGATCTCAAGTCTATCTTTGAGAAACAACGGGAACCCTTCAACTGATCGAACAGATCATCTATATGAGGCATAGGGTAATTATTCTTCACCGTAGCCCGATTCAATTTTCGGTAATCTATACAAAGTCTCAAAGCACCACCTTTCTTTTTAACAAAGAGGGCCGGTGCTCCCCATGGCGAAACACTAGGACGTATATAGCCCTTATCTAGCAACTCCTGGAGTTGGATCTTCAACTCAACTAACTCGGCTGGGGCAAAACGATAAGGTGTCATAGAAATCGGCGTCGTGCCGGACACTAAGTCAATAGAGAACTCAATCTCTCTGTGAGGTGGCAAACCAACAAGGTCCTCGGGAAAGACATCCGAGTACTCACAAACCACCCGTGGCAACACAATCTGGGTCTCATCACACTCACTACTCAAAAAGCTAGCAAGTAGACCACTAAGCTCACTCCGCCCTCGCGAATCATACCCCGGTGGCAAAACACTACCAACCCGGTCCCCCAGAAAATGAAAACATTCCCCGCTCACGGTACAACAAGTGACCCTCTGGCGGTAGCAATCAATAACTGCCCGGTATGACGATAACCAGTCCATACCCAAAATTACATCGAAGCCCCTCATAGGCATAACTACAAAGGAAAATGGGATTCTATGATAATCAACCTCTATATCACAACCCCTAACACCCTGTTTCAAAATCAATTCACCCCCAAGAGGTGACACTACACAAATAGGAGATGCTAACTGTGCTAACTCCAACTCCAAAATAGATGCAAATGCAGCAGACACAAAGGAATGAGATGCACCCGTATCAATCAAAACACTAGCAACCGAGTTGCAAAACAAGAAGGTACCTCTCACAACTGATGGTGCCGGCACAAGATCCTGCGCAGTAACAGCGTACACGCGCCCAGACGACCTCTGATCAACCTGCTCACCCCTAGGAGCATAAGATTGCTGCACCGACTGGGTCGATGAAGCCCCCTGATTGGCCCTCGAGGCCTAACCCGACTGAGCTGGCTGATGACTCTGAATCTGCCTCAAACCAGATGCACTAGGTGTGCCACCGAACTGCGGGCAATACCTCTTCATATGCCCTGGCTGACCACACTGATAACACGAGAGTGGCTGGCCTCTACCCTGACTCTGGCTCTGAGATCGAGCCGAAGATGATGCTGCTCTCTGCACTCCTCCCCTCTGAGAACAAACTGGAGACTTGTGGCCCAGCTGGCCACACTTGAAACAGGTAATGTCTCCCTGACTGCCTTTCCCCGAACTAGCGCTCGGCACAGGAAAAGTCGATCTAGAAAAGCTACCCTGAGACTGCTGAGGATTAAAACCCTTCTGTCTTCTACCATCACTCTGGCCATCCTGATTCCTCTTGGAGCCCTTCTGTCCTTCCTCCTCCTCCTGCATCATGATTTCCATGTGGGCTGAAGTATCAACCATACGCCCATAATCCCGAATCATAGTTCCCCCAACTCGCAGTTTGAGGCCACGCCTCAACTTCTTCTCAAACTCGATACAACGGCGTTCCTCAGACGCCACCAACTCAGGTGCAAACCTGGACAAGCTAGTAAATGCAGCCTCAAACTCGGCCACTGAAGAACTCGACTGCTTAAGCTGGCAGAACTGGTCTCTCAACTTCTCCCTAACTGCTGGAGATAAGAACCTCTCCTGGAAAGCATTCACAAAAGCCTCCCATGTAGCTCCTATACGACCTTTAGTGAACTTCCACCACTGACCCGCATCCCCCTTCAGCTGGAAAGATGCCAAGGTCACTTTCAACCCCTCGTCTTCGATGCCAAGCATCTCAAACGTCTTCGTTGTCTGTTCGAGCCATTCATCTGCCTTAAGCGGCTCTTTAGGATCACCCATAAATTCATCCGGATTAGATCGGAAGAACTCCCTCTTCAGAAATGATGGTCCTGCATCTGCAACAACGACCCGAGCTTGATTCTCAGCTCTGAGAATGCCTACTGACTCCCTGAATGCCCTTGCTATCTCTCGGGCTAGAACGCCCATAGCCTGTTGGCCTACTGGCTCGGCCACATTGGCCTGGCCAACTCCCTCCTGTACTGCCGGAACCTCCTCTGGCACAGGCACCTCCTGTCTACCCGGCCTACCACGCCTACCCCGTCCTCGTCCTCGTCCTCGTCCTGACATCCTAATAAAGGAAACAAAGACGTTAGCACATTAATAAATGTGCCGAAGCTAAACACTCGCGTCCTAATGCATTGAACAACAATAATTTATTCCACGTAAGCACATAATCACATAAGCACCTACGAATTTCATTCCCGGATAATGATAGTCCCAATGCGTTACTATAGTTCCGGTTGGAAGCAGCAGTGATCAAGTGCCTTTCCAACAAGACTACTAGAAGCTCAAGGGTCCAATCAACATCCTAGAAACTACATTCCATACCCACATAATCACATAAACATGTTATCACATAAGCATATAACATTACACTAAGTCTCTATCAAACGAGACGAACCCATTGTGATACTAATCACTTCCCACGTACCCAAAGTATTCAAACCCGGTACGCTCTGATACCAAGTTGTCACGCCCTCAAAATAAACCCATTATATATATTTCATTGACATGCATTATTTAAAGAAAACAATTTATTAATTCATTCATCAGAGTATTACTAAACGAAAACATTACATGTAACATCAAATTAAATGCCCTATGGGCTTACATCTTTCCAAGCCAACACTTGGACACAAAAATATGAGTTCTAACTCAAATACAAATAAAGCCCTAGGCTTGAATGTTTATCAAATAAAAACAAATAACTAAAGATAGTCTTCAAAATCCAAATCCTTCCAAGCTAAGTCCTTGGAGGTAGCTTATCACCTGGACCTGAAAATGATGTTCCCATAAAGGGTGAGCCACAGCCCAGTAGAAAGATACTAAACCAAATATAAGCATTGAATAAAGCTGTAGCATTCAATAGATGGTTAACCAAGATAATCAATTTCGTCATTATACAGTTTCATGACACTAATGTCTATGACACGTTTCACTTTTCTTTATTATCAATGTGGCTCAGAACCTGGCCAAACTTATAACAGTGAACTATATATATTATATTCGCATTACTTCCAATATCAAACAAACAAATGAGACTCAGGCTCATATCAAAACACTTCATACTTCCCGTTTGATACACATTTTAGTGTTGTATCAATGACATGTAAAAACACTTCAATATAATAAGCACACATAATAGTGATGCTAATGGAGTCCATCCCCTATCTCCTCCCAAACAAAATCCGGTTTAGAGGTCCATCCCCTATCTTCCCCTAAACCGTGGAGTACATCCCCTATCTCCTCCCAAACAATATGCATATGCAATGCTCAATCAATACATGTATTTTCTGTATTAATTCAATAGTCAAAATTAATGACTTAACCAATGTGATTAGTTTCAGTTATTCCTAATCCACATGCAATATCTACAACAATCACGACTATCCTCCACCGATAGCCCAAAACAGTTATTTCTAGACTGGAAATAAATATATATCAACAATTCAATAGACGAGTGATTTTAATTAACCAACTACACCATTTAATCAATGAATTCCTCAATTTCATGCATTTAACCAAATTCCCCAATTCCCTTAAATTAATTATACAAATTAACTTATTACTACAACTAGGGTTTTTCCCAAAATTACCAAAGTAACCCCAACATATCAATATACCAAAACTTAGAACAAAACTTATAAAATGGAGTAGGAAATCCCTACTTCGAAGAAAATAACCCGAATGGAGAAGACGGAGATGAAGACCCAAATTCCAATGTGCTCCAAACCACCAAACGTTCAGATTAAATGGAAGCCCTCGACTCACTCTATCTTTTTAACAAAGAATTTAGGGTAGAAATACACTCAAAGTAGATCAAACCTAGGAGAGAAGGTGTGTAGGGAGAGGGAGAAGACGGTTCTAGGGTTTTAGAATCAAAAGGGAGATGAAAAATGATCCAGAAAGTCGGGTCTCGGATTTATGTAGTCGACTCGCTGCTCGAGCGTGAAAATCCCCACTCGAGCGTCAGACACAGACTCACGCTCGAGCGTGAAAAGAGCCGCTCGAGCGTCGATTGCACACTTCCAGAAGTTTTGCAGGCGATGGTACTCGCTCGAGCGCCAAACTCTCCGCTCGAACGGAGGGACCGCAGAGTAAAGTACTGGGAGATGGAAAAACACGCTCGAGCGTCAAAACTCCCGCTCGAGCGTATAAGCAACAACGAAGAGCCCGCTCGAGCGTTAAAACTTCTGCTCGAGCGTGAAAGCCAAAATCTGGGCATCACCTTTTGGTTTCAAAGTGCAACCAACCTGTTCCAAACCTGCCCATCACAACCTAAGACCCTAATACAAAGAGTAAAGGCTAGAAGTGATAATGATACAAAAACAAGTCCACGGAACCAAGTCCAGAATACAGTATACAAAGGAAGGAAAAACCGGGATCGCTATAGGGTCGGCCTTGAGATTTGTGGGGCCTAAGGCAAACTATGAAAATGGGGTTCCTCTAATATATTTTTTTTTAATAAAAAATTTATGTATAAAATGATAAGTATCCACAAATTTTTTATTTAAGTATGCTTGAACATATAATCATTAAAATTATAAACTAAAATTTACTTTCATATACTTGAATTAATTATTCTACTTTCATCCGCTTCTTTCTCTTTTCATTTCCAGAACTATACTTTCTAGGAAACATGGCTATAATCCCAAATACTTCAATCCACAAATCACAAACACTTCAAATCAATCCATAAATCACAAACACTTCAACCCACAAATCACAATCCACTGATCTGATAGAAAATAAATATATAAAAAAAATTTAATGAAACAAAATTAGGGCAAAATATTTATTCAATTAAAACTGATAAATACCTAGGTAAAAAAATTAGGGCTAAATTATTTATTCCACTAAAATCTAATGGATAAAGAAGGTAAAAAAAAAATTAGGGCAAATTTATTATTCCACTAACTGATAGAGAAAGAATGTAGAAAAAAAATTAGGGCAACTTTATTTAATAAAATCTGATAGTGAGAGAGAGGATTTACCATGAGAGAGAGTGTGTGAGAGAGAGTGAGTTGCCGGAGGAGTGAGTGAAAGAGAAAGAGTGAGTCGCTCATAACAATGCTGTGCTCTGCGTCTGCCTTGCCTTGAACTTGGTACATATTGCCGTGATCTTCATTTCATTACTTCGTTAAAGAGAGAGAGATTGAAAGCAAAACAGTGCACTGAAGTGAAAGTGATATTGTATATAGTGTATGTATGGTTTGGGTTGGGCCCAAACACTTCTTCTGTGTTTTTTTTTTTTTTTATATGTTTTCATTTTAATAAATATGGGCCAAACACATTTATAAATAAATATGGGCTAAATTTTACATGGGCCTAATAAAACATTTTGGGGCCCTTTAAATCGATCTTAAAACCAAAAAAAAAAAAAGGTTAGACCTATAACAATTTATTAAATTTGGGGGCCCTTTTTTTGGGCCAAAATTTGGAACCTAAGACACAAGCCTTACTTGCCTTAGGTCAGGGCCGACCCTGACTTGGATTCACAAGGCATGGGTCCATGGGCATTAATTGGAACCACCTATGCTCGCCCTAGACAACAAATTTCATGGGGGTCTAGGTTTGTCGTACAGATTCAAGTCTTTGTCCGTGCCAGCAGTCAGTCGCGTAGTCAGGAATTCAGTGCAGAAGAAATACAAATTAATGATAATTTAGTTCCATTTTTCTAAAAATATTTTTCAGAAAATTTTACTTTTTTGTTTTCCGCATTTTTTTTGTTTTTACTGATTTTTTTTTTAATATTTTAAGCAAATTTTTTTTTTTAATTTTTAGACATACCTACATAAATATACCTAAAAAGTAAAAAAATTGTAAAGAAAATCTTTTAAAAATTCACTAAATAAAATATATATATATATATATATATATATATATATATATATAAAAGAGAATTCAATACATTTTTTGTATTTTTATGTATTTATTAATTTTTAAAAATATTTTTTCACAATTTTTTTTTAATTTTTAGATACATGTAAGTAAGGTGCATCTAAAAAAGTTTTTAAAAAAATGTTTAAAATTTTAAAAATATTCACTAAAAACAAAAACAAAAAAACAAGAAAATCAAAAAACTCAATTTTCAAAAAATTTAATCCAAAAAATTCAAACCAAACGCACTGATTATTTTTTTTTTCCATAATAAACAACAACGAGATATTACTAAACTTAAATGTTAAGAGTTCATTTGGATAAATATGAATTTTAAATTAAAGGATTTGAGATTAAATTTTATACAAATTTTGAGGAGTAATATTTTATAGGTGGATTGGAAAATTAAAAAAGAAGATACGTTGAGACAGAAATGATATATTTTGGTAGAGAAGTTCTATAAAACATATCGTAAAAAAAGTATCTATCATATGTCGCAATTATGGTCTTCGTGGTGTTTAGTTATAACACATTATAATGTTAGATATAATGTAGTTATAACTTCTTGTGGTTGTTATTTTAGTTATGACTATATATCAAGTAATAGTTAGTTATGACTCATTTGATAATTAGTTATGACCTCTTGTAATTTTTTTTATTTTTTTATTTTTATAATTGAAGAGGTATTGCTTGATTATAATTTATATAGTGGTCATTTTAGTTATGAATGGAAAAAAACACATGAAGAATAAACTCCACATGTCAAATGTAACTAACAATCTATAAATTCTATATCTTTATTGAAGAATAAACTCCAAGTTTCCCCGTCTTCTTGGCTCTAAGAAATAGGAACCTGCACTAGAGTTCCATCAGTAATCTCTCTCTCCAAATTGGCCCCAAGACTAGCATCCAACTCTTGTTGCAGGCCTCGTCCAAATTTTCTAAGCTTGGAGTATTTCCGTCCCCTATTAGTCCGAGACCTTTTCCTCTTTTTGTCTGAAACCACTACGAGAAGCTCACGTTCATAACATATGGTAGTCGTTTTGATCCTTTTGGGTGGTCCTTCTTCTGATAACTCATCATGGGCCTTTCTTTTAATGGGTAAGTCTTGGAAAAAGGTGGCCATGCTCTTGTCAAGAGCTTGATCCATAAAAGAAAGGCTAGTGGGGCTAGAGCTTGGGCTAATTTCCTCAATCCCTATCTCAGGGATTGGACTAGTACCACTTCCACAACTATGTGAATGTCTTACGATGAGGTTTGGCATAGGTGGGCCCATAGGGGCTTTTGGCCCACCACTTAGAGCCTAATGCATAACTCAAACACTACAGCCCAACATTGTTGGAACCCAATGTTGCACCAAGGACCAATGATACTTAAACACTTGCCAACAGAAGAACCAGTCACGTAGGTAAACAAAGATCCTGCAGATTTATTGTACCACGCATCAGCCATTAATGAGCTCCTCTGCAGCATTTAATGTGATAACCCCTTCACGTCGAGGCAAAACGGCTTCACCATGAACAAGGCAAGCTAAAACGTAGACTTTCGGCCAATATGACAGGTCAGAGTGGACAAGAAAATGATGAGCAATGGATATAAGCAGGCTTCTAAGACAAAAAGAAGGTTAAGTTCTTGATCACCATCATATCTCTGCATTCCATTACTCTCTCCTCTAACTTACTCGTCAGAGGGTTCACTGGGGGACTCTCGTTCCCTGTTGAACTCTTGTGCAGATTTCTCTATGGGCCCAGCAATTGGACAACGGTTTAGGAGGCGTGGATCAACCCGACCCGTTCCATCAAGAGCTAAAAGCATCATCAATTGGCACCGTTTGTGGGAAGCTTCTACTCCGTGTGACAATCGTGCATTGTTGCCGGAGACCTACTCCTCATAATTCCTTCTTGCCACTCACCGGGGTGGATGGTCACAATAAGATCCATGGCTTCTCAACACAACGTTGCCGACCCCCAAGCCGACCCTCCTAACCCAAACAACCCCCCGAGTATTTCACAGAACTCACCAACAGCATCAACCGCCTAGTTGAACAAAACCAAGCCCTGATCAACGTTTTGCTTCAACAAGACCTCCCTGTGCCTCCTCCACCATCACAAGATATCCCACATAACCGAGAACGAACTCTGAGCCATCTCTCCCAACAGGCCCACCCCTCAAACTTGGAGGGTTTGCGACCCCTACCCCAAGATATGAATCCACCACTTCGGGGTCTACGTCCGCCGGTCCAAGCACCTGCTCTTGAGGGAGAGGCCAATAGTATCCAACCTTCATTGCATTTTGGGGATGACAACATCCTTGTTTGGGATGCGGCGCTCTGAGCCATGAAATTCTAGCTTTAAGGAGTCATGCAGAACATACAGAATAAACCCTCCACAACAGCCAACTCACCGTTTGTCGCCTCCATCAGAGACAAACCCTTACCTCCAAAGTTCAAAATGCCCTCAATCGACTCTTTCGATTGTACAACGGACCCGGTCTACCACTTGGAGACTTACAGGACCTTAATGATCCTCCATGATTTTCCTGATAAGATTATGTGTCGAGCTTTTCTCGTAACGCGCAAGGAGTCGGCTCGACTCTGGTTCAGTCAACTGCCGATGGACTCCGTCTCTACTTTCCAACACCTAAGTGCTTCTTATCTTAGCCATTTCATTGGTGCCTAGCGCCAACGGCACCCGATCACTCAGCTCCTCACCATCCGTCAGATGGAGAGGGAATCGTTGCGTAGCTTTGTCACTCGTTTCAACACCGAGGCCTTGTAGGTGGCGAAAAATGACGGCAACATCATTCTCATGGCTTTCATGGCTGGTCTACGATCATCTGGCTTTTTTTTCTCTCTCTCCAAAAACCCTCCAACCTCCATGGCAACATTCCTCTCTAAAGCCCAAAAATATATGAACGCCGAAAATTCTCTAGCTGCTCGACACGATTCCACAACCAAAAACCCAACCCTTAGAGAAAAGAGAAAGGAATTTGAAACCAGAACCACCCAGTACACACAACAAACACCTCAGTATACCAACCGACCTGCTCGAGCCGACCGGTCGGCACTTACCCGACCGCCCGGCCTGTTCGAATGGTACACTCCACTCAATTCCCCCATCAAACAAGTCTTTAACCAGATCCAACGAAATTATCTCCTGAAATGGCCACAACCATCGAGGTCTCCTTCCACCGACGAGACCAGTCCAAATATTGCCATTTCCATCAGGACCACGGCCACAATACCGAGGAGTGTGTTAACCTTAAAGACCAGATCGAGAGCTTGATATGCCAAGGGCGTCTTAGTCGGTTCACAGCAGCCCGTCCCCAACAACGGTCAAAGACCGAACATACCAGAGGCAACCACCAACACACCCCTTCCCGACAACCCGCACAACCTAACCAAGGCAATGATCGACCCCCACCATAACCCCAAGCACAAGGCAACCCTGCCCCTCCGGTTGGAGAGATCAGAGTCATTGCCAACGGGCTCGCATGCAGAGGACCATCCCATTCGGCCCAACGAGCAGAACTTAGAAAAATCAGGTAGGGCTCCGATAAAGAAGTCGCAACATTAGACCGCCCTTTCACCCAAACAGTGGATGGAACCCATCACCTTTACGGAGGCCGATTGCACAGGCATCCGCTACCCTCATGACGACCCCCTCGTCATCTCTGCTATCTTGTCTAATTACAAAGTTAGACGAGCGCTTGTCGACAATGGCAGCTCTTCAGATATCATCTTCCTGAATGCCTATCGCCAACTCAAGGTCGGAGAAAAAAGATTGTCCCCTCTCCAAACCCCGTTGGTCGGCGTCACGGGGGATCGGGTGACCTCCATAGGTTCCATCGATCTTCCCATTACCATCGGAGAGTATCCACGGTGGACCACCAAGTTACTCACTTTCGTTGTCATCGACTGTCCTTCCGCATATAATATCATCTTCGGCCGCACAGCCCTTAACGCTTTTCAAGCTGTTATGTCCACATATCATCTGGCCATGAAGTTTCCTACCGACCTCGGGATTGGCATTGTGAGGGGAGAGCAGATTGTGGCTAGAGAATGCTACGTCGCTTCACTCAAAGAGGTCAAGCTGAAGGAGGCTATGATCATCGAAGGACTTGACGTCTAAGATGAAGATGAATTAGTCAGAGGGGAACCAGTGAAAGAACTTGTTAAAGTCCTCATCGACCACACCAACCCAACAAAAACAGCCAAGATCGGCAGCCAACTATCCTCCCAAGCCAAGGCCGACCTCACAGCTCTCCTAACCGAACACAATGATGTATTTGCCTAGACCCATTCTGACATGCCGAGTATCGATCCCTCTTCATCATGCATCGTCTCAGTATCGAGCCCCACTTTCGACCTTTCTGCCAGAAGCAGCGTGTCTTTCACCCAGAACGCAACGCCCTTATCGCCTTTAAGGTAGACAAACTATTGAAGGCACGATTTGTCAAGAACGTGGGCTACCCCAGATGGCTGTCAAATGTGGTCCTAGTCCGTAAAAACAACAGAAAATGGCGACTCTGCGTCGACTACTTCGACCTTAACTGAGCTTGCTCCAAAGATAGTTATCCTCTCTCCCACATAGATCTGCTTGTCGACGTCACTACCGGCCATCAGATGCTTAGTTTCATGGACGCCTTCTCTGGCTACAATCAAATTCTGATGCACCCGGCTGACCAGGAATACATCTCCTTTATCACTGACTAGGGAACTTACCACTATCGTGTTATGCCATTCGGGTTGAAAAATGCCAAAGCAACTTACCAACGGTTAGTCAATGCTGTATTTCATCACCAGCTAGGTCGGAACATGGAAGTGTATGCCGATGACATGCTTGTCAAGAGCAAACTCTCCTCTGATCATCTGGCAGACCTGTGGGAGACTTTTGACACCCTAAGCAAGTATCAAATGAAGCTGAATTCGGAGAAATGTGCCTTCGGTGTAGGATCTGGGAAATTTTTAGGTTGTATGGTTAGTCAGCGAGGTATCGAGGCCAACCCTGAAAAAATCAAGGCCCTGATAGAAGTGCAGTCTCCCAGAACTGTCAAAGAGGTGTAACAACTTACTGGCAGAGTTGTCACCCTCAACTGTTTTATTTCCCATGCAACAAACAAGTGCCTCTCCTTTTTCAAAGTCCTTCGATAGGCCTTTGAGTGGACCACCGAATCCGAAGAGGCCTTTCAACAATTGAAGCAGTGCATGGCCAACCCCCCCTTACTCTCCCAGGCGCTCTTAGGTGAGATCCTCTTTCTCTATTTAGCCGTGTCGAACACTGCAGTCAGTGCGACCCTCATCATGGAGGATGGCTCAGTACAGCGTCCGGTTTATTACATTAGCCGAGGTCTCAGGAGGGCAGAACAAAACTACCCTCTACTGGAAAAAATGGCCCTTGCCATAGTCATAGCCTCAAGACGACGTTATTTCCAAGCTCACTCCATAGTAGTCCTCACTGACCAACCTTTGAAGAAGGTAATGCAACAGCCAGAGTTATCCGGCAGACTTATGCATTGGTCTGTAAAGCTCAACCAATTTGATATCTCTTACTGACCTCGAATAGCGATCAAGGATAGGCTGTTGCCAATTTTATCTTGGAATTCACCAATCTCACCCCAACCACGCCCCTTCTGCCCAGGCAATTCAACACTGAGGCAGAAGATCCCCACTCCTGGGCCCTCAATGTCGATGGATCATCTCGCAAAGAAGGTAGTGGGGCTGGTCTTATCCTCACCGCCCCCGAGGGCTGTTATTTCAAGTGTGCTCTCTGTTTCTTGTTCGACGCCAGCAATAATGAGGCTAAATATGAGGCCTTGATAGCAGGTCTGCGACTAGCCAGAGACATTGGCATAAGCCATATCCAAATGTTCAGTGATTTCCAACTGATCGTCGGACAGATTACAGGGGAATTCGACGCAAAGGAAGACACAATGCGAGCCTACAGGGATATTGCACTCCTCCTCATTCGCCTTTTCAACACCTTCCACATCAAACACATCCCTCGGTCAGAAAACTCCAAGGCAGATGAAATGGCCCAATTAGCCTCAGCTGACTAGTCAGACCTTAGCCATGGCGTCCGTCTTGAATACCTGGCCCACCCCGCTACTTCGCCAACCCAACAGAAGATCAACTTCCTCCAAAAAAAACCTATCCCATGGGCAACCGACATCCTTCTGTTCTTGACAAGCGGGGAGTTTCCAGACGACAAACAGCAGGCTGCCAAAGTCAGAGCCCGATTATTCAATTACATCCTCGTCAGCGGCCTACTGTACAAACGTGGGTTTTCACGCCCATACCTCAGGTGCCTCAGTCCCGCTGAAGCGATTTATGTGACGAAGGAAGTCCACGAGGGTGTATATAGCAATCATTCGAGTGCCAAGTCGCTGGCACATAAAATCCTTCACACCGGCTACTTCTGGCCTACTCTCAACCAAGATGCCACAGAATTTTTGCTTTAGTGTGATAAATACTAGCGCTTTGCCAACATCCCCCATACTCCACCTACAGAACTGATTACACTCAGTAATCCCTATCCATTTGCCAAGTTGGGCATCGACCTAGTTGGTCCATTGCCCACCGGTAGGGGCCAAACCAAGTTTGTTGTGGTCGCCATTGATTACTTCACTAAATGGGTGGAAGTAGAACCCCTTTCCACAATCGCTGAACGGAACACAGTCAGATTTATCTGGCAGTCGATCGTATGCCGATTTGGGATCCCTCAAGCCATCATCTCAGAAAACGGCAAGCAATTCGACAATGCCAAGTTTAGGAAATTTTGTGCAGAGCTCCATATTCAGCCATGTTTCTTTTCCCTAGGTCATCCATAAGCCAATGGGCAAGTCGAGGTCACCAACCGCTCTCTCCTCAAGATCATCAAAACCAAGTTAGAAGCCGCTAAGGGACTCTGGGCTGAGTAATTACCAAACGTACTCTGGGCCTATCGCACTACCACCCGAACCCTTACTGGGGAGACCCCCTTTCGCTTAACATACGGCGCTGAGGCGGTCATCCCAGTGGAAATAGGCCTGTCGACCCTAAGGGTTTTGCACCTGGATCTAGAACTAACCGAAGACTTGCGTCGAGCTGACTTAGACTTGATTGAAGAGCTCCGAGAGACCACTGCTGTCAGACAGGCCTCATATCAACAAAAAATGAAAACACACTACAACTGCAAAGTTCGACCTAGGGAGTTCGCAGTTGGGGACCTAGTCTTGCGCGAGGCAACTCTTGCCACCAAAAATCCCGCTGAGGGCAAGCCAGCAGCCAAATAGGAAGGGCCTTACATCGTTAAAGCCAGACCTCGCCTAGGTACTTACCGACTCCAAGACGTAGAAGGCGGAGACCTCCCCCATCCATAGAATGCCGAGCACTTGAATCGTTATTTCTAGTAAAACGGCGTCTTCTACTTTTGTACTGATCAATTGTTGTATGTTCTTTTTGACGATCTACACGCTTGTTCATTTTGGTCCTTTATATACGTGGTGTAAACTTGTGATCAATAGGCTACGTCTTAAATGCAAATGACCTTATATTCCCATTATCTGCGTTGTGTTTCAATAACGACTTGTTAACTCAAGCCTCAGCCAGACTGAGTTAATTGAAGCCTCAGCCAGACTGAACACGAAGAGCTCAGCCAGACTGAGTTAATTGAAGCCTCAGCTAGACTGAGCACGAAGAGCTCAGCCAGACTGGGTTAACTCAAGCCTTAGCAAGACTGAGCACGAACAGCTCGGCCAGACCAAGTCGATTAAAGCTCCAACATGGTAGAGCCTTTCCAGTCTTAGTCAGAACTCGAATGAAGAATTCGCATAGTTGCCATACTTAGTTAAAATCCAAGTTCATAATTTAACATTTTTTACATCACACTTTTCTCACAAGTTAGCTTGGTTGCCCATTTTTAAACTTTTTACATCACAATTTACTAGCAATTTTCACAATTCACGCACAAGTCTTACTTTCACACCCATTTTTCATTGAATTCTGCTCAGCCATTTTCATTATTTCAAATTTACAACTCAAAAGAAATAACGACAACAATAATACAAAAGAAAACTCGTTGTTTTATTCACAAACTTATGCTTTCATACAATTCGCTACAGAAGTTACATAAAAAAAAAAAAAAAACAAACAAACAAACAAAATAACCAAAGTAAAATTTTTACACTAACACAGATCACTCTTCCTCACTGGAGGCAAGATCTGCCTCTTCAATGCCCTCGTCTAAAGGGGTCTGGGTGATGTCGTCTTCGCCTACCTTCACGAGGCTGAAGTCTACGTTTGGGAATAGCTCCTACACCTTATGCTTGAAGGTCATCCAGTCGCTGTCCCAGAACTCGCTCATTTCATGCTTGTAGAAGTCAGACTACTGGAAGCTCTGGATCACTTCCTTTTCACTCCTACCTCCAGCGGCCGCTCGCGACGGCCCAACCCCCACATTCTCCTCCTTTCCCAAGCTGCTGGCGACAGCGGCATCTATGGCCATCTGGAAGTCGGCTGATCCCATGAATTGTTCTACGGCCGCCATACACAGGTCGGGGTACGCCGCCCTCTCAGATGCCAATTTCTCCCTTTCCTCCGCCAGGGCCTTCTCTAATGTCGCGATTCGACCATCGGCCTCTTCCTTGTCCTTGACCGCCTGGTCCCGCAGATCTTCATTGCTAGTCATGGACTCCTTCCATCTCTCTTTGGCCAGGCTTGCTGGACCTCATCTAGTTTCCTCTTCTCACCCGCCAACTCGAACTCTAGCGATATCGCCTTGTGGCGCTTCACTTCCAGCTTTGATTTGGTTGCGAGGAGCTCGGTAATAGCTCGCTCCACTGAGTAGCTCTGCACTAGTGCCAATACCTCAATGTTTTTTGCCCTTTGCGTATACTCCAACCCTTTGGCGCATGCACTCCGAGTGGCCTTCTTCTACCCCGCTGCCTCAACCATTAGGTTCTGTACCTGCAATTTTGCCTCTTCCAACTGGGTCCTCAGCGGCCCTACTTCCACCTTAGTGCACGCGGCCTTATTCATCAAG
The DNA here is from genome assembly GCF_055761805.1 of Camellia sinensis. Classification (NCBI taxonomy): domain Eukaryota; kingdom Viridiplantae; phylum Streptophyta; class Magnoliopsida; order Ericales; family Theaceae; genus Camellia; species Camellia sinensis. Next base: position 107,009,315 of record NC_138966.1, read on the forward strand.
GCAGTTGCCAGGGTCGCTGCTTCCATCTGGGTGGAGTAGAACCCTCTCAGGAGGTCGGCCTCCTGTTAACTATGCCATCAACAGCACGACCGCATCCTCCACCACCCCAACAAAGCGGTCGGCTACGACCTTGGCTTCCCCCCTTCTGTTGAGCGACCTGCCAGGGCGTGCGTGGTATAATGCGGTCGCCAGCGCAACACTCGTCTCTGGCTTGCTGATCCCAGTCTTCTCTTCGCTGGGACTTGAGGTTACTTTTGGTACAGGTACCACCATTGGCACCATAGGGGCACTTAGGCCCAAGGGCTCTTTCAGTACTTAGGCCCTTGAACCCTTGTCTTCTTTCGCCACTTGGATGGTCTTCTTCGCCTCTTCTGGAGCTGCCTCCACCTTTCCCTCCTTCATCTTCCCCACCATAGAGGCATTCTCCCCCCCTAACCTCATCTTTTTCAAGACAGGGGCGTCTTTTCCCCCCTCACCAACCGCCCTCTTCTTCCTTGACTCCTTCCACACCGCCTCCACCTCCTGTTTACCCCTCTCCTTCAGTGGGTCTACTGGGGGCGGTAGTGGGGCAAAGCCAATTAAGTCTCTGTCGCCCAGCAGTTTGGGACGTGGTCAGACTCACTCCCTCATCACCAGTTTAGGGGCTGGCCCCAATTGTGTCTCCTTATACTTGTCCGCTCTGGCGAACAATCTCCTGTCCTCTGCCTCCTCCACCTTCCTCCGCGCCTCTAATTCCTCCCTCACCGGATCCTCCTCCGTCAGCTGTGGTCCTAGTCTCAGGGCAAACAAGGTTGAAGGAAGGATCAGCACATCCCACTTCACCCCCTTCTCCTCCCTCCACTCCTTCACCTTGTTTTTGGCTGCCACATCTAACTTTGGCTCCACCGATTTTGTAGGGACTTTCCATGTTGTGCGAACTTCCCTCCCATCGTTTGCTAATACAAAAAACCATCTCGGTCTCCACCCTTTCACTGAAGACGGCAAGCCTGCCACTAGACCCCGGCCCGCCACTGCCTGCAAGATCACCCACGTCTCCTGTTGACCCAAGGCCTTGTAGTAGGAGAAGAATTCCTTCACTGTCATTTTTGTCTTTCGGTAGCCTGCAGCCAGGCTCTCGCACAGGCCATTAGTATTTTCTAAGCGTTCAGCATCAACTACCATGGTGCCACCTCTAACTTGTTAAGAACGTCCACCACTACTTAGGGGAGTGGTAGCCTCTGCCCCCCCTCCCCTCCCCCCACGCAGCGCCTCCTCATATAGCGTGAACCCCATCGGTCATGTATCCAACGCCCTCTCCTTTGATGTGGGCATCATCAGCTCTATCTCCGCGAGAATTTGGTACTTCCTTTGTACCTCCTCTAACTCCTCTGCGTAAATGTGGACTTATCAGCCTTGGTATGCCAGTGGTCCGGTTCCACTTGGCTAATTGGCTCAGCAACTACGATCATCGTCATCGGACGACCCCGCGCCGCTTGACTAGCTCCCCTCTCCTCTCTTCGCTCCACTCGATATTGTTCCACCAATTCCACCGTGTCGTCGTCTCCCAACGAGTCAAGCCTTGCGGCTGGCACTTCATCTCAAGTCATCCCTCCTACATGTTTACGTATTGTTTCGGACGTTGGCACAATGAAATTTGCAAAGTGTTGTAGAGATGTGTCACACGAGACAAATGAGTTCACTTTAAGGATGCGTTGGTTTTTTCCAATAAGGTAGGTAAAGGGAATAACTCCAAATGCCCACAGTTTGCCTATATTCCAAGGGGTCAAGATTAAATTTCGCCAGTTTAAAATTTTTTGAAAATTTCCGCCCCCGCCTCTTCAACACCCTATATTAGCCTACCCCTTCATTTCCTGCTAACGCATCACTTCCCTTATTACGGGATTGTGCCACGTGTACGACCACAATTCACTACTCTTTTTCCCTTCCTTGTCTATTCCACTTCATATCATCACGTGCCACACCGTGCCTCGAGCCCCGTGCGCCGCCATTCCCCTTTTCACTCGGTCACCCTTCACGGTTGGCCCTCATCGCAGACGGTCTTCCCACTCGGCCACCCTTCACGATCGGCCTTCCTCGCAATCGGTCTTCCCACTCGGTCACCCTTCGCGGTCAGCCCACCTCTCACTCGACCCTTTCACTCGGCCACCCTTCACGATCAGCCCTCCTCGCAGTCAGTCTTTCTACCCGGTCACCCTCCACGGTCAGCCTACCTCTCAGTCGACCCTTTCACTCGGCCACCCTTCACGGTCGGCCCTCATCGCAGTCGGTCTTTCCATCTGGTCACCCTTCGCGGTCGGTCCTCAGTCGACCCTTTCACTCGGCCACCCGTCACGGTTGGCTATCTTTGCAATCGGCCCACCTCTTAGTTGACCCTTATTCCAGTTGGCCTTCGCCGTCGGCCCACCTCACAGTCGCTTTTCTCTCCATCGATCCCTCGCAACCCCAATATTCTTTCTTATTCCATTCGTTAGACTGAAGCTGCACTTGGAAATGGGGGACTACTGACATAGGTGGGCCCATAGGAGCTTTTGGCCCACCACTTAGAGCCCAATGCATAACTCAAACGCTATAGCCCAACATTGCTGGAACCCAACGTTGCACCAAAGACCAATGATACTTAAACCCTTACCAACAAAAAAACCCGCCACGTAGCTAGACAAAGATCCTGCAGAGTTATTGCACCATGCATCAGCTATTAATGAGCTCTCCTGCAACATTTAATACGATAACCCCTTCATGTCGAGGCAAAACGGTTTTACCATGAACAAGGCAAGCTAAAACGTAGGCTTTCGGCCAACATGACAGGTGAGAGTGGACAAGGAAATGATGAGCAAAGGATATAAGCAGGCTTCTAAAACAAAAAGAAGGTTAAGTTCTTGATCACCATCCTATCTCTACATTTCATCACTCTCTCCTCTAACTTGCTCGTCGGAGGGTTCAATGAGGGACTCCCGTTTCCCGTTGAACTCTTGTGCAAGTTTCTCCGTAAGCCCAGCAATCGAACAACGGCTTGGGAGGCGTAGATCAACCCGACCCGTTCTATCAAGAGCTAAAAGCATCATCAAGGTTATTATCTGTGGGCTCAGGAACAAAATATCTTGGCCCAAGCCAACCAGACAATTGGGCTGAGGATAAAACAACCTTACCCGGTGGAGTAGCCTTAGAGGCCTCGGTATACAACAAAATATTGTCCATTGCCCCCAGGTGGGATAAACTTTCGTTCACCCCTACAACCTTGTCAGTTGGCACAGACACGCCCCCTGAGCCCTTACCCCGACCAGTATCTGACACCATATCCCTTAAATTTACTCTAAAAATAATGTCCAATTTTAGACAAAAATGCCATGTTGGAAGGCACATGACACAATAATATTTTATTTAAAATTGAGACTCAAAACTCAAAATCTAATCCCAAATTACAAGAATTATCCTTGATTTTAATAACATTTATTGACAAAATTTTATTCGAGAACCAATTAATTGAAATACATTTGTATATATTGAAGATTAAATTGACACAATTTAATTATGGCAAACCAAATTTAACGCTCTTCTTGGCTTAGTTTTGAAATTATGATTTGAGTGTGAATTTATGGTTTAAGTGTGGAATGGTGAGTTGAGTTTTGAAAAGAGAAAATTTGTTTGGTTATGAGTTTAAAAAGAATTATAAAAGTGTTTTGAAAAAAGTTTTTGAAATCTCAATTTTGAATTTTAAAAAAAGTTTTGAGTTGTATTTTGAGTTTAGTGTTTTTGAATTTTGTATTGTATTTTGAAATTTTTTGAATTTATTTTTTTTAAATTAAAAAATGTTTAAGAATATTTTATTTTTTTATTTTAAATACTTTATTTTATTTTGTAAGTATTTTAATATTTTAAACTTAAAACACAATTTCACACTCAAATCGTAACCAAACACATAACTTAAAGCTCAATTAAAAAATTATTTTCAAAACTCATAACCAAACACATAACTCGAAACTCCACATTGCTTTCAAAACTTCACACTCAAATTGTAACCAAACACAAAACAAAAAATTAAAATATTTAAAAATATATTTATAAAATAGTATAAAATATTTAAAAGAAAAAAATAAAAATATTTCAAATAAAAATTTTATATTTAAAAAATATATATATATTTTTTAAAAATACAGTACACAAATGTATAAAATATAGTGCACATTAAAATAAATAAAAAAAATATTTAAAATATAGAATATTTACTTCAAAAAAATAAAATTAAGAAATTTTTTAAATATTTAAAATAAATAAATTCAAAAATTTTCAAAATACAACTCAAAACTCTTTTCAAAACTCTTAACCAAATAAATTTTCTCTTTTTAAAACTCAACTCAGAACTCATAACTTAAAACACGATTCCATACTCAAATCACGATTCTAAAAAATAATTTTTTTAAAAAAATAAAAAAATATATTTTATTATTATTTTTTTAAATAGAGTTGTGAGAAGAATTTTGAGTTTTAAAAAGAATTTTAAGTTGTGTGCTTGGTTATAAGTTTTAAAAATAATTTTTGAATTGAGTTTTGAGTTTTAAGAAAATTTATTTAGTTATAAGTTTTGAAATTTTTTGATTGGAATCACAATTCCAAAACACAACCAAATGCTACCTAAATATTTTTTGTTTATACATTAGGGACTAAATTGACATAATTTAAACATTAGATACGAAAACGAGACAAAGCTTATACTTTGGACCAAAAAATCTTATCAACCTTTTTTTGAAAAATGATGTGTATTTTGCTTAATGTTTGATGTGTTGAACAGTATTTTTATGAGAAAATTGTGAATGTTGACATATTCTTAAAAACCATGGTTTCTGAGAGGGTAATTTATATGCGAATTGGGCCGAGCTGGGCTTTTTTGGGCCTCAGTACGAAGGGCTGAGTAAAGAAGTCATAAAGTTACTCCGGTCTTGGAGAGGCTTAGAGTTAGCCCGGTCTCAAGCCTAGAAGGTAGACCGGTCCGAGGGACTCTTGATGTTAGTCCGGTCGAAGGACGCTTTGTAGTTAGACCGGTTTAACGATGCTTTGAACTTATACCGGTCATGGCGCAGTAAAACAAGATCGGTCTAAACCTTAATAAAAGATAGTTCGGTTTTGGGCATACCATGGTTTATAGAAAACTATGGGCAGAGAACCGAACTAGGTATAGTTCAGCTAAGCATAGTCGTGACTACTTCGGTCGGATGGTAGGTTGGCCATGGAAGAACCATCTCACTTGGTTTAAGCAGTGAGGGGGGTGTTGCAGGATAAGCATTATCTTTCAGGAGTATGAATCCTAGGAGGACTCTGCATGGAGGAGTAAAAGTCCTACTAGGATTGTGCCACGCAAAACCTATAAAAGCTCACAAGCATCACCTATGGAGAGGTAACACACAACTTTGATTCTTGAATACACAGAGCTTCTGTCTTTGTCCTTTTTTCTGACTTAGGCATCGGAGGGGTTTCCGGCACACACCCGCCGGCTAGCTCATGTTTGTGTTTTCAGGGAGTAAAGCGACGACGTTTGGAGAAGCGCAGACTTGATCAACAGGATTATACAAGAAGGTTTATTTCTTTCCCGTACAATTGGCGCCGTCTGTGGGAAAAACAGATAGGACAAAACCTCTTGATCAAGCTTTACCTCTTTAGGAACAATGGCGCACAATGAAGATTTACCGCAGTCCGCCATCGACGAGCAAACACTAGATGGGGGTACAAGGCGTGAAGGACTACCTTCTATCCCTCCTATGGCAAACTTGGAGCCCCAACGACATAACCCCAGGAGGGATACTAGGGGGAGGTGGAATAACAGCCCCCGTCACTCTCATTCACAAAGTCCTGACAGGCAAAGGCAGAGGATTGATCCTCAAGTTCTGGAGGACCGTGTGAAGGAGCAAGACGAATTAATAAGGAAGATGGCGGTGGACATGGAGGCCTTCAAGTGCCAGATGAAGGGAAAAAGAGTGGCGACAGGAGAGGGGCACAAAAACAAGACGCCCCCTCGCCGCTCAGAAGACCATGGAAGGCATTCAACACCATCACAAGCAGAGAGTAGAAGCCTCAGGACAGGCGATACTCAGTCTAGAACCTCCAGAATTCGTTACTCCAGGTCTGAGAGAACGAGATCATTGAGGTCTTACACAGAGGGAAGTACCTACCGACCCTCACACTTGCACCAAACATCATCCAAACAGACGGAGTTGCCAAGATCATCCGCTTTGCGAATCATGCTGGAAGAAAAGGCACGGTGGAAGGAGGACACCAGGGCGGGCGACCCTCGCAGAATTTCTGCCCTTCAACGATTGGCTCCTCGATCGCATGGAAGCGTCGAGGTTGGAATGCCAATACCACGCCCTGCCTACGAACCGACGGACAAAGCATTAGCAAGGCTCAAGACCTCGCCGTTCGTTCCGGCAATTGAAAACGCGCCCCTACCTACTGGCTTCCTTCAGCCCAAATTCACTACGTACGAGGGGAAAACGGACCCCTACATTCACCTAAGCCATTTCCGCCAGATTATGGCGGTATATCAGCGAAACGAGGCTCTAATGTACATCCTCTTCCCGTCAAGCCTTGGCGATCTAGGCTTGACTTGGTTTGAAAAACTTCCAGAAGGCAGCATAGCCTCCTGGGCGCAATTGGCAGAGGCATTTGTCACAAGGTTCAGAACAAACACCAAGACCCCGGTGGAGATTGACCAGCTACTCTCCATCAACATGGGCGAAAAAGAGACATTAAGGTCCTATAATAGTCGCTACTGGTAGACATTCAACTAGATTGGGGACTGCCCCACCAATCTCGCCATTGCACAGTACAAAAGAGGCCTTCCAGTCGGGAATAGACTAAGGGACTCAATCACCATGACACCACCCCTCACCATGGAAGCCTTGATGGAAAGAGTGCATCAACACATCAGGGTAGAAGTGGATGGCGCACGTGCCAAAACACAATCTGGCACGACCACAATACCAGAAAAGAAGGCCTCAGCAAAGGTCAATGCGGTAGACCGTCCAAGAAAAAATGGACGAGGCAGACGAGACAACGAAGAGGACCAGGATAAAAGATGGTTAAGAGTCCGCACTGCCATAACCACGGTCTTCAAGAAACCGATCTACTGAATTCTAAGTGAAATACGGGATGAGCCTTTCGTCAGATGGCTAGCTAAGCTTGGGGAAGCACAGAAAGACTACGATGAAAGGTCGCGATGCACCTTCCACAAAGAAAAGGGGCACCGCACTGAAAATTGCATGCCATTAAGACAGCATCTGGAGGAGTTGGTGGCAGCCGGTCACCTGGATAAATACATTGAAGGAGGGACACAACCAGCCCCCCAGGATCATAATAACCCCAATGGAATGCAGTCGACGCCCACCTCAAGGCATTATCAACGTGATACATGGAGTCTTTGAACCTGAGCGTGTATGCGAGCTCAGGGGATCAATCAAAAAGGTTGAACACTTAAGAGAGGTGCTAAGTGCCCAACCTGCCATCAAGAAGGGGAAGACAGAGGCCAGAAACGTCATGTCTTTTTCGGATAAAGACTTGGAACGGATATATTGCCCTCACAATGATGCCCTGGTCGTCGCTCTCCGAGTCAAGGATTTCGACGTCAAGCGGATTCTGATTGACCAGGGTAGTTCATGTGAAATCATGTACTACGAAACATTTAAACAATTGAAGCTACAAGACAAAGACTTAGCGCCTGCCGTATCTCCCCTAATTGGATTCAACTCCATGCCAGAATGGCCCATCGGCAAAATAATTCTTCCAGTCAGAGCAGGAAGCGTGACGAAACAAATGGAGTTCTGGGTATTGAAGGTCCCCTCCACTTACAACATCATCTTGGAAAGAACATGGCTCCATGCCATGAAATCAGTAGCATCATCCTACCATCAAGTAATGCGGTTCCCCAACGGAACTGGAGTAATTGAAGAGGTCTTTGGAGACCAGATTATGTCCAAGCAATGCTTTGTCACAGCTAATGGCAACCACGCTGCCAAAGGATATGTTCATTCAGTGGAAGAACCTGAGAGTAATGAACTGTTCGCAGATGTCAGCAAAGCAGCTGATCAAAAAGCGGTGGAAGATTTGGTAGAGGTAAGAATAGATGAAAAGAACCTGGATAAGTTCTTCTTGCTCGGTTCGTCATTGTCCAGCATTGAAAGATTAGAGGTCTTGGAATTTTTGACCTCTAACATCGAAGTGTTCGCCTGGACACCCTATGACATGCCAGGCATTGATCCAAACTTCATTTGTCACTAGCTCAATGTCCACCCATCCGCCAGGCCAATCATTCAGTGCACTCGCAGGTCAGCACTCCACCACGCTGAAATAGTGGCAGAAGAAGTGGGAAACCTGCTGGAGGCAGGAGCAATCAGAGAGGTGCACTATCCAAGATGGATCTCCAATACAGTCGTGGTGCCAAAGAAGAATGGCAAGTGGCGTGTCTGTGTCGACTACAAAACAGTCAACAAAGCATGTCCGAAAGACAGCTTTCCTCTACCACAGATAGATTAACTGGTCGACCTAACGGCAAGGCACAACCGACTTAGCTTTCTGGATGCATACAGAGGCTACCATCAAATCGCCATGCATGAACTAGACCAGGAGGTCACATCCTTTACAACTCCAAGAGGACTATACTGTTACAAGGTCATGCCCTTTGGCCTAAAGAACGCAGGGGCAACATTCCAACGAATGGTCACCAAGATGTTTGAACCATTGTTAGGCAGAACAATGGAGGCTTACATCGACGACATGGTGGTCAAGACTAAGGATGAGAATGACCATCTCAAAGACCTAGGCGAGATGTTTGAGATCCTTAAAAAGTACAAGTTGTGCCTCAATGCGTCCAAGTGTGCATTCGGTGTAGGATCTGGCAAATTCCTGCGCTTCCTTGTGACCAACCGGGGCATAGAAGTAGACCCCTCTCAGATCAAAGCAATCCAGGATTTGGAGAGACCAAACTCAGTAAAAGAAGTGCAGTATCTCACCAGCATGGCAGCTGCGCTCAATCGGTTCATAAGCCGGTCATCGGACAGACTACGACCAATCTTCCATGCCCTAAAAGCCAAGTTTGAGTGGGACGAAGAATGCGACCGCGCTCTGGAAAGCTTAAAGGAATATATGTCTTCTCCACCATTGCTGGTGGCCCCAATCCCTGGAGAAGAACTCTTCCTGTACCTGGCAGTCTCTCAACATGCAATTAGCGCAGTGTTGGTCCGTGTGGAAGGAATCCAACATCTGCCCATCTATTATGTCAGCAAGACATTGCTGGGAGCCGAAACAAGGTACTTGCCACTGGAAAAACTGGCATTAGCCTTAATGATGGCATGAAGGAAGTTGTCGCACTACTTTCACGCCCACACCATAGTTGTCCTCACAGCTTTTCCATTAAAAGCTCTGTTTGAAAGAGCAAACTTTTCTGGGCGAATCTTAAAGTGGGCAGTAGAGTTGGGACAATTTGACATCAAGTTCCAGCCCAGAACCGCGATAAAGGCCCAAGCTTTGGCAGATTTTGTCGCAGAATTCACCCTAGGAAGTCATCATATCTGCCCAGTCGACCTGACTGATACGACCAAACCAGGGATAGAAGTTGACGCCAGAATAGCGCAACCCCTGGTGCAGGATATTCAGTCAGACCCCAAGGCAGACCAGAGTAAAGACAGCAAGGAAGAAGCAAACCATACTACACCAAGCCAGGACTCACCAACAAATAGAGACTTGGTACAATCAGATAGCAAGGGGTAGACAGTAAGCATGGACCTTGAAGAAAACAATAGCAACATTCCTGACCCCACGACATCATCTGACCCCTCCACTTGCTGGAAGTTGTTCGTTGGTGAGATGTGGAAGCTCTTTGTGGATGGAGCATCCAACCGGCATGGTGTTGGACTTGGCATAGTCCTTATCTCACCAGACGGCCTGGTTGTGAAGCAAGCAATCAACCTTGGCTTCCTAGCATCAAACAATGAAGCAAAATATGAAGCACTTCTTGCAGGACTCAAATCAGCATTTTACATGAAGGCCACCGAATTAATGGTCTACAGCAACTCACAGCTGGTGGTAAACCAAATTTCTGGCGACTATGAAGCAAATGATGACAGGATGGCCAAGTACCAAGAATTGGTCAGAACAGAGATCAAGAAATTTGAAGTAGTAAGGATAGAACAGATTGGCAGGGAGGAAAACAGCAGAGTAGACGAACTAGCAGGCTTCGCTTCAATGGCAGATACTTCCATCCCTCATCCGTTGCTCATCGACTACTTACCAAGACCAAGCATTGAAGACCCCAAAGCAGAAGAAGTATGTTGCGCCGAACTAGGCCCCTCATGGATGGATCCTATCATACTGTTTTTAAAAGATGGCGTCTTACCGGAAGAAAAGAAAGAAGCCAACAAAATTAGAGCAAAGTCGCAGCGATTTTGGCTCTCCCCATCCATGGCATTGTACAAAAAGTCATTCTCTGGACCTTATCCAAAGAGTGTTCACCCCAACAAAGTGGAAACATTCTTGTTTGAGATACATGAAGGTGTGTGCGGAAGCCACCAAGGAGGAAGATCGTTAGCTTACAGAGCCATTTCACAAGGATATTGGTGGCCATACATGCAAGCAGACTCCGAGAAATATGTGAAGAAGTGCGAGAAATGTCAGAAGTTCGCACATTAAATACATTAGCCGGCCAGAGAACTCCTACCATTGACCAGCCCATGGCCCTTTGCAATGTGGGGCTTGGACATAGTAGGACCACTTCCAACATCGCCCGGAAATAGGAAGTTCTTTCTCGCAGCAACAGACTACTTCACAAAGTGGGTGGAAGCAGAAGCATTGGCATCAATCAAGGAAAAAGATGTGAAGAAGTTTGTTTGGCAAAATATCATTACTCGATTCGGCATACCTAAAGCCCTCATATCAGACAATGACACCCAGTTTGATGGCAAAGTCTTTAGAAGCTTTTGTGAAGAATACAAGATAGAGTTCTACAATTCTACACCAGCATATCCTCAAGCAAATGGCCAAGCAGAAGCATCAAACAAGGTTGTCTTGGATGGACTGAAGAAAAGGTTAGAGAAGGCAAAAGGCAAGTGGACGGAGGAACTTCCTCATGTTTTATGGGCTTACCGCACCACACCTCGACGATCAACAGGAGAAACACCATTCTCCTTAGCCTACGACATGGAAGCAGTAATCCCACTGGAAGTTGGTCTCCCCACAATTCGAAGCAAAAATTTTGATCCAGACCTGAATGGAGAAGCCATAGCATTGGAGCTCGACCTCACTGAAGAAAGAAGAGAAAAAGCACTAGTCCACATTGCCTCATATCAACAAGAGTTATACAGGAAATACAACAAAATAGTGCATCCAAGGCAATTCAAAATCGGAGATTGGGTATTGCGCAAAGTAATGGGAAACACCCTGGTGCCAGGAGATGGCAAGCTAGGGCCTAATTGGGAAGGTCCTTACAAAGTGGTTGGGTTAGCAGGCAAAGGGGCATACCACCTAGAAGACAAGGACGGCAAAGCAATTCCCAGGCCATGGAACACCGCCAATCTCAAGTTATTTTATTTTTAGCTTTCCCCTTACAAACATGTGTAATTTTCTCTTTCCTCAATAAAACAAGTCGATTCTTTTCAGCATAGTTATTTTCTGTAAAAGTTAGTTTTAGTGAAGTTAGGAACATTCCAAACATTTTATTCTAAGTTGGCTGGAAAAATTAACTTAGAGGTTGGCTGGATTAAACCAACACCCTTCCTAAGCCCAGGATAAGGATCCAAGCTGCAGGACATTTGGTTGGAATAACCAAACATTTTATTCTAAGTTGGCTGGAAAAACTAACTTAGAGGTTGGCTGGATTAAACTAACACCCTTCCTAAACCTAGGATAAGGATCCAGGCTGCAGGACGTTTGGTCGGAATAACCAAACATTTTATTCTAAGGTGGCTGGAAAAACTAACTTAGAGGTTGGCTGGATTAAACCAACTTTTGTTACTCTTCAGCCAAAGTAAGGGTATGGCTAGAGACGTGGTTGGCTGGATTGAACCAACTTTTGTTACTCTTCAGCCAAAGTAAGGGTATGGCTGAAGAGTGGTTGGCTGGATTAAACCAACTTTTGTTACTCTTCAGCCGAAGTAAGGGTATGGCTGAAGAGTGGTTGGCTGGATTAAACCAACTTTTGTTACTCTTCAGTCAAAGTAAGGGTATGACTGAAGAGTGGTTGGCTGGATTAAACCAACTATTATTACTCTTTAGCCGAAATAAGGGTTTGGGCTGAAGAAGTGGTTGGCGGGATTAAACCAACTCTTTGTACTCTTTAGCCGCAGTATTTATATCAGCTAAAGAGTAGTGGGCAAGTCAGCCTAGTCAGATTGATAAGCTAGGACCGGAATAAAGTATTTAAACCGGAATAACAATTGGTGCAAAAGAAGATGATTCTCATTAATCAAGTTCAAAGCGATTACATGGGAGGGGCTCCCAGCCCGGTTACAAGTCAAAGAAAAAAAAATTAATAATAATACAAAATCAGCTAAAAAGGTCATCTATTTCGACATCCAGCTTGGCATCAACCCGAAGTCCTGTTTCAGACGGAATTACAGTCGGAGTTGGGAGCTCGGTTTCAGCAGGTTGCTCAATGGTCAGATCTTCTACTGTAGGCTCCGCCCGAACTGATTGGTTAGCTGGAACATTGTCAACCGGAGTGTCAGTTGGCTCATTCTGTTCATCGTCGTCGTCAGACGCTTCAAGGAATTGCTTCTGAAGATCGGCTGCATACTCTGCCAGTGAGGCCGGAATAAAATACTGAGGAGCATTGAAGACCTCGATGTCGGGACTGCAACCGAGCTGCTCCACAGCACCCCTCCAGCCACACTTGAAGAACAAGTCCTTCGCAGCTTCACACTGCTGGATGTATGCAGCTTCGCCTGCCTTGAAGCCCTTCAGCTCGGCATCTTCAGCCTTCTTCTCCAAAACTTTTATTTTGGCGTCCTTAACACCCTCAAGTTTCGCCAGTTCCCGCAAATACTTGTCTTTCATCTCGGTTAGCGCTCTTTGTTTGTCGGTATTAGCCGAGGTAACTAGTCTGGTTAGACGAGTTATCTCGGCCTCCAGCTCGGCTGTCCTTTGTTGGGATTGATTTAGTTCGGCAGTCTTGGCTTCGGCTTCCGCCATAGCTTGCCTAGTTGTTTTCCTTAGCTCCAACACTCGCCTGTGAGTGATATTGTTTTTCTGAATGGCCTGCAAAAGAATTGTTTCTTTTTAACCGAGCTAAAACTTGGAAGAATTAGAAAGATCGAAAAAACCTACTTACCAGAATCATTGATTTCGTTGAAGACCGGATGGACTTCATTTCGGTGTTCAGTTGGTTGTGGTGGTGCTCCATGTCTTTTGGAAGACACACACTCTTGGCCAGATTGAAGGCCAGTACGTGATCCTTTTCTGCGACCACCGAGTCGGTGTCCTGGATATCTTGGTTCTGGAAAGTGAGCTTGGGTGCCCACGTGGAAGAGCTAGATTGGTCGGATCGCTCCGACTGAGGGCTCGGTGGAAGGCTTGGTGGCGGAAGAATGGTCTCATCTTCGTCCACAAGGCGCTGCTCGGTTTGGCTAGTCCGGGCACACTTGTTCACCCGAGATGAAGAAGGCTGTTGTGAAGGTAGGGCCACAACGGCCTGTTGCGTTTGGCTTGGTGGCGGTACTTCAGGTCTGTTGGTTTCGGTCAAGAGGGCCCTGACTCTGTTTCTCTTGGCCATCTCTTCTTCAGCGGTCAGTGGGATTAGTCTAATTTGTGGCAAGGTTGGGTCTGGTTCAGAGGCGTCCTCAAGCAGAAAGTCTGTTACTCTGGCTTTTCGGCGACCGCTGTAACGATATGTCGGGTCAAAATTAAGAAGTTTGGCCCAACTTCTTTCTAGAAAACGTAGTGCGGCACGAAGCGTGTTCAGGTTGGGGTAACTATACAAAGATTGAAGATGGGCTGAATCTGCATAAAGAAGACAAACTGTTTGTTCGGTTCAGGAGCAGGTAACCAAAATAAAGCAAAGCATGCCAAAAACTGAAGTAATTATACCAGGTTCTCCTTTATTCCAGTTTATATTTCGGCCAGGGATCTGGGCTTGCTGGTCTTCAAAATTGCCAGACACCCAAAAAAAGTCATCATCGTTTAAGTCCTTATCCGGCATATCTTTTATTATTTTTTCTCTGCGACGACGTATCCTAAGGTAGTAGACCCAGCCGTCATCTTTGGAGTCAATGGAGTATTGGTGGAGTATTTCGGCTAGACCGAGGTTAAGACCGGCTCGGCGGTTTAGTTCGGCTATTCCCATTATTATACGGTAAGAATTGGTGGAAAGCTGAGTTGGGCATATTCTGGTTTGTCTTAGGAATTCACCAATCAAGGGTTGAACGGGGAATCTTAGTCCGGTTTCTATTATTGATAGGAGGGTGAAAGGTACATAGCCCTGTTTTCCCTATGGAAGGGTATCTTGTTCGGCCAGAATAAGCTGGACGTCGTCAGGGATGTTGTAATCCCTTCGGAATTCGGCCAGGCCACCAGGGGTTTCTTCCAAAAACCTATACTTCCCCATTTATTTTTTAAGTTATGGATAATTTAGTTCGGTCGCAAAATTGTGCTCAGTAGCTCGGTTGAGCGCGCACTGGAGTGCCTGGGCAAGCTAAGTCTGCAAAGTGGAAAACAAAGGAGTTAAGCACAGATCATTGGACCATGCTACAAAATAAAAGCAAGAGAAGGAGTCCTACTTCGGCTATGTGGATGCTACAGGTTCTATCTCGGTTTTAACAAGGTGCTTGGTAGCTCGGATGGATTAGTAGGTAATGTTAGACCGGTTGAGCGCCTCGGGGCAGCTTTCTGGGTTCGGTCTAAGAACTAAGAAAGCTGGTCTAGCCCCAAAGACCTAGATCGGTCGAAGTTAAGGTTTCCAGTATGCTAAGTTCAGTCTTAGTTTGGTTCGTTTATCCCGGCTACGGTAAATCAAATGATGGTTTGACTTATTGAAATTGCTAGTATGAGTATGAAGTGCTAGCTCGGTTGTATAAATAGATTAGTGTGGCATCAACTACAAACTACTTTTTAGTTCGGTTATATTGTAATCTTGGATCAAACGCAGTGTTTTATAGATTACTTCATGAAGTTCATGGGGTTCTTATGAAGTTTTTCCTAGAAAACGCAAGGTAGAGCAAGAAAATATGTTTTGCAAAAACAGAAACAGTGTGCCAAGAATAAAAGAAAACAAATGCAAAGACCACAAAAGCAAAACAGGTTTGAAAAGCTTACCAGGTGAAGAGAAGGAAATGGAAGTAGAAAATGGCAGCGAGCACGAGCTTCACAGTTGCAAAGGATGGAGAACAATGGAGGCAAAAGGAGAGAAGAAAGAGTGAATGGCGTAAGTGATTCAGAAACAAAGGGTTGTTTTGTGGAAAGAGAAGGGGCAAAAGGCGGGAACTGTTCAAATTATGCGAAGTACGAGGGCGGCGTGACAGCTGCAATAGGCCAATAAGGACGTGCCACGTATCAAGGGAAAGAGAAACGATTCAGTTGCTGTGATTGAAGAGACGTTTTGACTAGACAAACAAAGCCCGGTGTGGAATGAGCTCGGCTGGACAGGCTAAAAGATTTTAGCTCGGCTGGAAAAGCTAAAGGGCTTGAGCTCGGTTGGAAAAGCTAAAGGGTTTTAAGCTCGGTTGAAAAGGCTTAAAAACCATAGCCCGGCTGGTTAAACAAATAATCCCTATCATGCTATGCAGATGGAATCAAGGGGCCATTGAGAGGGTAACTTATATGCGAATTGGGCCGAGCTGGGCTTTTTTGGGCCTCAGTACGAAGGGCTGAGTAAAGAAGTCATAAAGTTACTCCGGTCTTGGAGAGGCTTAGAGTTAGCCCGGTCTCAAGCCCAGAAGGTAGACCAGTCCGAGGGACTCTTGATGTTAGTCCGGTCGAAGAACGTTTTGTAGTTAGACCGGTTTAAGGATGCTTTGAACTTATACCGGTCATGGCGCAGTAAAACAAGATCAGTCTAAACCTTAATAAAAGATAGTTCGGTTTTGGGCATACCATGGTTTGTAGAAAACTATGGGCAGAGAACCGAACTAGGTATAGTTCGGCTAAGCATAGTCGTAACTACTTCGGTCGGATGGTAGGTTGGCCATGGAAGAACCATCTCACTTGGTTTAAGCAGTGAGGGGGGTGTTGAAGGATAAACATTATCCTTCAAGAGAATGAATCCTAGGAGTACTCTGCATAGAGGAGTAAAAGTCCTACTAGAATTATGCCACGCAAAACCTATAAAAGCTCACAAACATCACCTATGGAGAGGTAACACACAACTTTGATTCTTGAATACACAGAGCTTCTGTCTTTGTCCTTTTTTCTGACTTAGGCATCGGAGGGGTTTTCGGCACACACCCGCCAGCTAGCTCACATTTGTGTTTTCAGGGAGTAAAGCGACGACGTTTGGAGGAGCGCAGACTTGATCAACAGGATTATACGAGAAGGTTTATTTCTTTCCCGTACAGTTTCAAATCAAAATGAACAGTGTTTCAATGATTTGGTTTGGATTTTAATTTTGTAAAAGGATAAATTATAGTGGTAATCACTATAGTTTGTTTATTGTGTCTTAATTTGACTCAATTTTTTTCTTAATTTTATAATTTTATTTTAATTTGATCCAATTGAAACTCTTAATTTTTTTTAATGAAAAATATGCGTATAACTGACATGTGTCATATTTTTAAAACTACAATTATAAACTTACTCTACTAAATGAGTTAACTTCAATCAATTTAGTAATAATTTTTCATCAAAATTACTAATGACATTATCAATTAAACTATTTACATACAATTTAAAATTAAGAGTTAAAATTAAATCGATTAAAATTGTATAGATGAAAATGATAAAACATATAAAATGTGGGGACCACCGATATAATTTGCCTTTTATAAAACCATAGATAGCGATTTGATTTTTAATTATTATTTTGAAATCAAATCAAATTACGCCATGCATACACTAACCTAGTGTTGGCATGGGGGTTGCCATCAGCCTGATGGCCCGCCTAATATGATATTTTTAGAGTTTGATAGTAAAGATAGGTTGAGATTTTGTAACCATTTAATATTTGAGTTAGGCTTGGCATGAAGAGTTCTAACCTAGCCTAGCCTATTTACAAAGTATTAATTATAATTTTATATTATTTTAGTCATAAACTAAAATAGAAAAAATATAGAAGATAAAAAAAATGTACATATAGTTCTTGTTTTGTTTTTTTTAGTCAAATATATATTTCTTTCTAAAGCTTAAATTAAAATATTTCTTAAAAATATTTTTGTTTTGCCATTAAATTTTGTTAATGTTTTAAATTCAAATAATAAATAAAAAATCTAAATAATTTAATATCCATTTAAGATAAAAAAAAATAAAAAATTAATAATTCATATCTATTGGTTAAATGAAGAGGCTTGATATTGGAATTTTTCTTTAAAAACAAACATGAAATGATTAGATTAAGCTCAATGCCAAGTCAAACTCAACTTAAAATAATATATATCTTCTTAAACCCCACTAAAAATTTGTCCAACCCAATGTTGGGCTCCTCATAGTGATTGGATTCGAGCAAGTATTGTCGGTCATTATTCATTGCCTATGGTAGGGTGTAAAATTGGCCCATGAGCTTGTGATCCACCTGAAATCTAGCCGCAACCTAGGTAGGCTCAACCCAGTTAGACCCGGTCAGGCTCGGGTCTAAGCCTAGTCCAAGACCCTAGACTTGAGTTGTATTTTTTGCAATCCAGTCTGGCCCAACCCAACCCATGCATGTGGCTTGATCTAGCATGAAAATTTTGCCTTTTGTGGGCCCACCCCCGCCCCGCCCCGCCCCGCCCCGCCTCGTCCCATCCTACCCGAATCAGGATCCTCTCCTTGACTTCTCTCATTGACTTCCTACTTGTTGGGCCATTGGGCCTACTTTTAAGCCCAATTTCGATGATCCGGATCTTTCACATTTTAATATTTGTTAAGTATATCATATCTGTAAAAAATCAAGTTGATCGGATATCAAAAAGCATATGTTCGGAAAATTGTTTATTAAATTTAAAAAAAAAAAATTTTAGTTCGATGATTCAAACACGTAGTTTCTGATATTCAATCAACTTGATTTTTTACAGGTATGATATACTTAACAAATCTTAAAATGTGAATGGTTCGACTCATCAAAATTGGGCCTAAAAGTGGGCCCAATGGCCCAACAAGTAGGAAGTTAAGGAAAAAAGTCAAGGAGATGATCCTAATTTTACCCCACCCCGCCCCCGCCCCCACCCCCACCCCCATAATCACATTTTGAAATTTGAACAAAAAAAAGGGTCATTTGACAGTTAGATACCCAACAACCTTCTTCTTCTTCTTCTTCTTCTTCTTCTTCTTCTTATTATTATTATTATTATTAATATTATTATTATTATATTTTTTGACCCCTTCTCTCAACTCCTATAAATACCATCACCTCTCTCATTTTATTTCTCACAAACAAGTTTCTCTATTAAAATCTCATTCTCTCCCAACTTTCAATTCTCTCAATTAATTTTCAAATCTGGATAAATTACAAATACAACCCCTGAGGTTTTCTTAAAGTACAGATTACCCCCCATAATTTAAAAAATTATAAACACCTCCTTGTTAAATTTTTTTATTTAACAGAATTAACTAAAAAAAAGAAATTCATAATTGCTCTCCTATACAATAATAAAATTACCTAAATTATTAATTGAAACATGTTTATAATATCATTAAAAACTGTTAATTGACTTTATGATTTATTAATAAAAATGACGATTTGTTATGAAATTAGAAATCTCAGGGGATGGAATGTAATTTTCAGAATCATAAGGGGCGACTTGTATTTTAATCAAACCTCAGGGGTTATATTTGTAATTTACTCAATCTCATCCCTAAGTGGCAATCGCAATTGCGTAAGAAGAAACTTTTAGTAGAAGAAATTAATTTTTGTATCGCATTCGCCAGTTGATAACATTAACTATTTGAATTAATATTTATTAGCTACTCATTTTTTTTTTTACGTTTATTATTTCTTAACATATATTATTTGTTATTGTTTACTCATTATTGTTTACACATTATTTTTAATTAATTGTTAGTTCATATATATTATTTCACTTACATTAATATGGATCTTAATATTTCTAACATTTATGTCAATATTGATACATCTGCACAACATGAATTTGTTGATTCTCCTTCTAATGTACCTAATATCCCTCTTCCAATAGCAACATCATCATTTAGGGGTACGACTAATAGTGTTTGGGAACATTTTAAAAGAGTATAAATAATCTTGATGGTACAACTATAATTAAAAAAAATGTAATTATTGTGCACATTTATTTAATATTGCATCTGCAGGAGATAATAGTCATCTAAAAAGACATGCTAACAAACATTTACAAAATTAACCACCAGATATTAGAACTCAAATGCAATTAAGGGATTCATCAACTAGTAATTTGCAAACATTTTCATATGATTTTATACGTGCACAAAATTCTATAGTTGATTATATTATAAAAAAAATGAACAACCTTTTACTACTAGTGAACGTCCTGATTTTTTAGGAATGATTTATAGAGGTTTTGCACTGCAATATCAAGATTTTTTTATAAAATACTATTAGAAACAGAATTTTAAAGAAATTTGAGAATATTAAAAGTGAATTATTTGATATTTTTAAAATTTTGAATGGAAGAGTTTGTTTAACATCTGATCTATGATCAAATAATAGTTTAGAATATCAATGTATCACCGCATATTTTATTAATAATGATTGTAATGCCCCAAAGTAATTAACATAAGAAAACTCAACATTTTTCAACAACAAGATCTTGTTTCCAATTTAATGACTTCCATAGTATACATATATATGAGATATAATGTCTTATCATTAACATCATCATCAAATCTCTAACATTTGTATTCATTTTACACTATAGATTTGCAAAAGTATTCCACATGCAATTATACATTCAAAATTCCGAGAATATGAATCTATAGCATGTGGCACAACAAGTCCAATACAATTTAATGCCCTCAAAGGCTACAAATTCCAAGACCTATGTCTGGATACTCAAAATGGTTATCAAACCCATACCTGTAAAGCTCTTGGTTTGTCAAAAATAATTAAAACAAAATAAAAGAGCCTTGTGCCCTCAAAATACACTCCACGCCTTTAACTTGGCAGAATCACCACATCTTTTCCTTCACAAAATCCACTAAGGTAAACACAAAGCCCAGTAGGAAAATCTTAATAAAGTATATATGTCATAACCCAAACCTGTCCCTATAGGTTTAGTGGTGTAACCGACCAGTAATTCAAAATTACCAAAGGTCATCCTGTACAAATCAAAATATAATCAGGGCTAGTGGAAGCTTATAACATAAATACAACAAATAGTCCATTGAGTTGTGAATCTATATGAACAAACTCAAATGTATAGAAGCATTAATTTACCCACTGTACAATACATCTATAATATCATGTACAAAAACTTTCATATACATATATACATGTCAAAAACTTAACATCAAGGTCACCAACTTGACACCGGTCTTCTACACCTCAGAGGCACCAAAACAAAACTCCATAGGCTTTAACCGGTGGCTCGGCCAAAGAATTCTTTCTGGGCTGGCTCTTCATGGCGCTCACCTATACACAGTGAGCTAAAGCCTAGTGAATAACATTAAAGAAAAGAGGTTAGTGAACAAATTCCATACATGTCATATACATAAAATAGATCACAACAAATCAGTTTCATATCTAAACATAACAATAGTACATCCAATAGAACATATTATATTGTCTTTCGACTAGAGTAATCAGTTCCGGATATCGATTCAACATATCATCACTTTGTCAAGTGGCTAACGAGATCTCATAATCACACATATGTCATGGACCCGTATTAACATGCTGTCCCCCATGACTTGGGACCATTCTTTAGATGCCATAATAGATTCGAAAGTGGGACATTTGTTCACGAAAACAAATATCATTCCAAAAACATAACTTATCCAATAACATTTCAAATATAATTCATATGAACATATCTTTACAGAATTGTTACTCACAGTGCTTGATCGGTGATACACCTCAACGGCTCAACTTGCAAAAACATATCCAAACATAACATTCGTAACATATTCAATTTATGCAATCAGTTCTTAAACTAATTCGTTTCATCTATTACTTATTCGTTAAATTGTTTCTATTTATGCTTTAATTTCCTTCGTGTTCATCCTATGTATATGGATGTGAATTACACGTGAAAACCATATAAATGACGGCCTGGTAGTCGGTGAAATGGAAAGAAAACAAAATCAAAAAAAATTGCCCTATAGGTCGCACATGTAGTGGCCGTGGCCGCTCGTGTGGTGGAGCTGGCCGCTCCTGCAAGCAGAATAAAACTTAAAGCAGAAGAGGGATGGTTGCTCGAGTGATGGCTCATGCTACTCGAGCGACCTGGGTGCAAAACTAATCCGAAATCTGCTAAAAAAAATGGACTTTTCCCTTTTGCAACCTCAACTTCATTATATACAAAATAAGGCTCGAAACACTTCAAAATGTATGGATTTAAACGTTTCTAACTTCAAATAAAGATCATGGCTTCAAATCAAAATTTATGACTTTAAATCAACCTTCAAATTCCCATGTAAAAACAAATCAACTCTTGAATTGAAATATAACTTTAGAAACATGCAAGTTTGAGCTCCAATTCTCCAAATTCATTGAGTTTCCTTCTCAAATCACAAGAATCATGCAAGAAAACAAATGTAAGTTCAAGAAATCCATGAGAACTTACCATGCGTGTTGCTAAATGAAACTAATTCTTATAATTCACCCCTTTTAAACTTTTGTGAGTTCACATCATCAATTTACACTCTTAAATCCCTAATTATACACGATTTCCTTTTTAATGCAACTTAGATTCAAGAGATTAGTGATGGATTCTGACCTTAGAGGGTCAGTTTGGTGAAGATTTGCTTAATTTCTCTTCTTTCTCTTTTTCTTCTTGAGCTCTCTCTAGAGTTCTCTTTCTTTTCCTTCTTTTTCTTCTTCCTAGTTTGTAGAACTCTCTCAATTCTTCTCTCTCCCTTGATTTTTTGTTGAAGCTAAAGCCACCACTAAGGCTCATATATATATATATATAATAGAATTAAATCCAATTAATTCATTTTGAATTAGATTTTTACAAAAATTCATATTAGGCTCTAAAATTCATGCTGATCACAAATATTTAATTAGTTTTGGTTTCTGGTGCCTCTAAGAGCTTTAATTTTCAGTTTTAATTTGTAATTACAACAGGTTTTTCTTCAATCAACAAATATAAATCCAAATCCTTCTAATTCACGCAATTAGCACATAACAATGCAATTAGATGATTATTTAATCAAATACATGTCCAGGGTCGTTACGTTATCTCCACCTTAGAAAGTTTGGTCCTCTAAATTTGTCTTATTACGTCACAAACTGAATTCGGGTCCGGTTTGTTGTTTCATTTTCCCGTTGCACCACTAATTCCTCTTCTTATCCAGTAATATCGAAGGTCAATCAAATTTCCCATAGTCAAAGCCTATGAACACAATAATTCAACAAGTGATCAAGTAGTGTTTCTCAGCCTTTCCCGAAATTTTACTAACATGAGGCGACACATTTCAATAAAGCTTCATATAATTCCCATATGTCATACACACAAGTCATTCATGCAGTTCACAATTCCCATTTCCCAAAAGAACAACTTCTAATCACAATAGCACGGAAGTAACCATTTTCTAAACAGTCAATCCCATGGTAGGAAAAGCAGTACCCAAGTAGTCATTCTTTAACATAATACATGTGTTCCCAATCTGTTGAAGGTACAAGTTTAAGTATTGTTTATAATCAAACAGAGTCTGTTATTAGGAGTTCATAGAAGATTTTCAAAGCAAGGTAAATGTTCAAATCATACTTGAGTTCTCAGTCTACCAATTCCCATAGCAAACATAATCCGATCATTCGGTCATACTTAATTTATGGTCCTTTGTAAACGGGCTCAAATCAGACATAAGTTCATTAGGTCTCACAGTTATATCAAAATCATAGCAGGATGGTTCGTATCATTTTGAGTCGTACCAAAATCATATCATAGTCAATCACATCTTGTTCCCATATCATTTTGTTTTCAACATAGTTCAAATTATCATGCATAACAAGGGATAGTAAATTGTCTAAATACGGTGCAAAAGACTAACCTAGCAACTTCGCAAAATTCACAAGTCCAAACAGTTTCCATAGCCTGGGTGATTTGTCAAATTCATAGCGTTTCAAAGAATCTCATATAATCTATACCAGTTCATAAGTCTCAAGAGCATTCATTAACTGCTGTTCAATCTTGTCTCTTTTCTTCTTTTTTATTTTATTTTATTTTATTGCGTACCCTTAAAAGATGTTATGCTCAAAAGGAACAAGTCATATGTAACCCGTTAATTCCAATAACATGCCTCATATCATTCAAGGTATAATCCCATCAACTCAATAAAGTCAATTAGCATGTTCACTATTTATATCAAATCAAAAAGTGTATGTTAAACATTATGCATATAATTAAGAGAATACTTGCGTCAGTGGTCTCAATATTCTGGGTATTCTCTGGGACTAGGGTATAAACCCTTTCCTTGCCTCAAAGTGCTCCCCTCGGGAGTAAATGTTGTAGTTATTCTCGATATCGTTGCTGATCCAACCCTACTAGGAACGGGTTTACCACTGTTTGGGTGAGCTTGTGGACATGATTTAGCTAGGTGTCCTTTCTGTCCACATCTAAAGCAAGCTCCGGATAAGCAGCGACAAATGCCCCAATGTTGTTTCCATACTCTCTACAAGTAGGTATGCCATTGCTTTCATTACTACCCCAATTTGTGTTGCTAAAAGTTCTTGCATTTGATTTTTCAATCACGGAAGTTATTGAATCACCGGTCATTTCAACTTTCTGTTTATTCTGTTTCTTACTCTCACATTCAGTTGTTGATGTTGACTTGGACATGTTCAAAGCGGCAATATTTGCTTCAGACATCAAGGCTCTATCAAGGACATCCTCATACTTTGTCAATTTTAAAACATTTATACGGTCAAACACATCAACATTTAGTCCGCCCTCAAATTTTCTTTCCTTTTTGTAATTTGTATCAACTATATGGGGTGCGTATCAAGCTAATTCAGTAATTTTTGCCTCATATTCGGCCACAGTCATGTCACCTTATTTTAGTTGTTCAAATTCAGATACTTTCCTGTCTTGCATGCATTGAGGAAACTACTTTTCATAGAAAATTTCTTTAATTTGATCCCATGTCGAGCTTCCATTCTCGTCCCAGATGAGCATCCATCATCTTGTAGCTTCTTCTTTCAGGGTAAATGTTGCCAACAAAACTTTATGTGCTTCAGTACACGGAAATACTTTAAAGATTTTTTCAGTTTCAAGTACCCAAGCCTCAGCCTTTAGCGGTTCAATACCCCCCAAAAATTCCAATGGCTTCATTTTCTTATATTTCTGTGTAAGAGCAATGATGTTATCATTATTTGGTTCAATTTGGACCGGAGGCAACAGAGGAGATATAGGTTGTTGCCTTTGCTCTTGTTGTTGTCTCACCAGTTCAGTTAAACTTCCACCATTCTTTCTAACTGATATATTATAGCATTAGAAGATTCTGACTCATCTACATTTCTTTCATTCTCCATTGGTCTATATAAGCATGGGAAATAATAAACATAGGAAATTTCATGTTCATAAGTCACTTATTCCATATTGATCCACATAACTTCTAGTTCATTCTCATTCCACATAATCATCTAGATGATACAACTTTTATGTACATCATATTCATTAGGAGAATGGGAAAAGCACACATAAGTATATAACTTTTATTCTCATGCTCACATAGAGTTCATGGATTCACATCTTCACTCACACACTTGTAACACAATGCAAATGTTCCTAACTCTTTTCTAGACTTCCTATAGCTCAATTGGACACGTGTGTGGGTAAATTAACTCGTGCTCTAATACCATTATGTCACAATCCAAACCCGCCCCTATAGGTTTAGTGTCATAACCGGCCAATAATCCGAGATTATCAAAGGCCTTCTTGTACAAATCAAAATATAATCGGGGCTAGCAGAAGCTTATAACATAAACACAACAAATAGTCCATTGAGTTGTGAATCAATATGGACAAACTCAAATGTATATAAGCATTAATTTATCCATTGTACAATACATCCATAATATCATGTACAAAAACTTTCATATACATATATACATGTCAAAAACTCAACATCAAGGTCACCAACTTGACACCTGTTTTCTAGACCTAGCCTCAACTCAGAGGTACCGAAACAAAACTCCATAGGTTTTAACTGGTGACTCTGCTAAAGAATTCCTTCTGGACTGGCTCTTCATGACGCTCACTTCTACATATCTATATATAGAGTGTGCTAAAGCCCAGTGAATAAGATTAAAGTAAAGAGATTAGTGAATGAATTCCATACATGTCATATACATAAAACAAATCACAACAAATCAATCTCATATCTGAACATAATAATGGTACATCCAATAGAACATATCATATTGTCTTTCGACTAGAGTAATCAATTCTAGATACGATTAAACATATCACCACTTTGTCAAGTGGCTAACGAGATCCCGTAATCACATATATGTCATGGACTCGTATTAACGTGTTGTCCCTCATAACTTGGGACCATTCTTTGGATGCAATAATAGATTCAAAAATGGTACAATCGTTCATGAAAGCAAATGTCATTCCAAAAACATAACTTATCGAGTAGCATTTCAAAAATAATTCATATAAATATATCTTTACAAAAATGTTACTCACAGTGCTTGATCGATAATACACCTCAACGGCTTAACTTGCAGAAACATATCCAAGCATAACATTCATAACATATTTAATTTATGCAATCGGTTCTTAAACTAATTCGTTTCATCCGTTACTTATTTGTTAAATTGTTTCTATTCATTCTTTAATTTCCTTTGTGTTCATATTATGTATATGGATGTGAATTACACGTGAAAACCATGTAAATGAAGGACCGGTAGTCACTGAAACGGAAAGAAAACAAAATCGAAAAAAACTATCATGCAGGTCGCATGTGTGGTTGATTAAGGCCGAATTTTACATCATTGAGGCCGTTAATTAGGATCTCTTAACTTCACTTGCCTGTCAAAATGTATAGTTTATGTGTGTTGAATGTCAATCAGGTTGTACATAGTCGGAGCATAAAATGGGCAAAAAGTCAGAATTTTGAGAGAGTTGACTTTCCCACACGTGAGTTGACTTTGTCCGCACGTGCGTTGACTTTTCTGCACATGCGTTGAATTTTTCTGGGAAAACGTGCCAGATGTTTTAAACCTGTTTGGAAAGACACCAGAAGTATAAATAGGCAAGAAAAAGGCTGGATGAAGGTTCTGAAGTTGTTTTGTCAAGAAAGGGAGGCTAGGGTTTGAAAAGAAGAGGAACTTGAAGCTTCAAGCATGTCTCCCATGGTGGCTTCTTCTCCATCTACCTCATTCCACTCCTCCATGAGTGGCTAGTCTCCTTTTCTAGGGTTTTGATGAAACCCTAGCCATGTAATAGGTTTTTCTTTTTGGATTTTCAATTATGTAAAGGTTTGAACACTTGTATGGTGTTTTAGAAGTTTCATATTTATATTTTCCATTATTTCTTCAAATATTCGGCTTTCTGTAATTGTTGAATGTTTTCCATACAAGAGTTTTCTATTCTTTCACATTCAAGGTATGAGACGAATCATACTACGAGAGACGAGTCGTATCACTACCTTAGTTTAGAGTGAACGATTCGTACTACTTGAGATGGTTCATGCTCGTACATTGAACGTGATGATTTTCTTGTTAAATGCTTTGAACTTGTAGTTACGAAGCATTATTCCGTTCGAACCATAACATAATTATTTTCAATTTGAAAACTCTATTTACGTGACTAGCGGTGGACTCTTCGCCCTAGGTTTTTCCCTAATTCAATAAATCAATTTTCAGTTATAATTGATAATTTAATTATTTAGTTTAATTTATTCGTTATTAAATTAGGTTATGATCAATCATTCTTTTCATCAAAATTAATTTAGGAATTTATCAATTAAATTAGCTTAATTTCACAATTGTCCCTGTGGATCGATACCTGGACTTGCCATTATTCTAAAAAAATTTGGTGTAGTTTAGTGTTTAATTTTGGTGTGTTTAACGACCCATCAAATTTTGGCGCCGTTGCCAGGGCCTTCTAGCGAAATTAGTTAATTTAAATTTACATTCTTACTTTAATTTTTAGTTTAGGATTTTATGCTTTCATGTTGATAAGTGTGCAGAGCGTTTGAAATTGGAGCTATCAGCGAAGGGCAGGCAGAGCGTAACCGAGCTTTAAAATAAAAATAAAAAAATTACAGCACTAAAGTGTGTAAACAGAAGCAAACACTCGCAAGCAAAATACAAAGTGCTAAAAAGAAAGATGAAGCTCAATTAAAGGTTGGAGACAACGTTTACACGTTAAGCACCCGCAAGACGAGTAAAGCGTTTTCATTAAACCGCTGTGAGTATTTCTCCCTTTGGTATTTTGCTTTCGTAACTTAGTGCACAGAGTCGGAACTTTTTGTGTGTGTGTGGGTAATTGTAGACATCCCCGAACGCCCCGGAAGGACGAGGTCCCCCGTTCTGTTCATTTGGGGTTCACTACAGTTCGGACTCTCAAATTTTCACGGTTCTAAGTCTGAACCAAAGAGTCTAAATCCGGCAAATCGTTTTGAGAAAACAGATTTTTTGAAAGAAGTGCTAAACACGGACTGCTTTGCCAGATACAGAGTCGCCACCTAAATATTTTATTTTGGGGAAATTTAGGAAACCCTGACTCGTTTGCCTAAGGCCACGTGTCCGTCATTACCAAAGTTGCCTCGGCTCGGGAACTTGGGTACGATTGGGGAAGGTCACTTCATGAGCACCCCCGCTCGCCCGATCAAAGATCGGCCTCTACTAACCATGATATCTAGTTTTGAAAACTTTATGCGTTCTTATTTCGGTTATTAGCCTAGATTTACTATGTGATGCGCACAGCATACAAGTATAGATTGGATCGTCTGAATTGGAACAAAACATTTCATGTTTGTTTATTTTGAAAATGGTTTGATGGTGCTACCCGCAAGTAGGCTAAGACGTGGATTTGCCACCCTCGGGTGGGCTTAGAAAACATGATTTTGCCATTATCTCGTGGGCTTTAAAACACACATTTGATGAATTGTTCCAATTCAAATAACCCAACCTTCACCCATAAGCGTTCAGGTAGTTATATCGCATAAGCATATAGCCTCATGGTAAGCATGCTATTCATGGCAGTCACTCACACGCATGCAAGGATGCTAAAGCATAAAACTTACCGAGTACCCCAAGCCAAAATAGAAGCTAATTTGAAATCCATGCATGATCCTAATTATACGGAAATGCCTAATGCAACACATGCAAAAATGCAACTATAGCAGGCTCAGCTATTCTAAACATGGCATATGAAATGCTACAGCTAACATGTATTCAACTTGGAATTGAAAATACAATGCAGTTAGTATGATGCGCCGAGCCCGGTGCATGCAAAACAGATGAATGAATGCAAACATGCTATCATACTGTATGCTAATTGAAACATGCCCTAATCTAACCATCATAAGCGGGTAAATAAAAGGGAGAAAGACGTGGGGTTGGAAGACATACATCACACACACGCACACTTATTACAACATTGCCGTTGCGTAGAGTGTCCGAATAAATAATATACAGTCCCAAATAATTACAGTCCAAATATGTACAAAACCCTAATTAATTAACAATTAAATTAGGAAAGCAATAAATTGGCATGCAAGCCAGGGACTGCCTCAACTCTGCTCCGGATGATGGATGATGCATGCTTGAGTTGCCTTGTGCGGAAATCCACTGCGATGCCCCAATTAGCCTCTGTTTGCAATTATTCTCGGAATGCGTGCCAAGCTCCGAAAGGCTGTCGATTTCTGATTTGCTGCAACAGAGGGCAACAAAGGGGCATGGCAAAGTATTTTCACATATGTATGCATGACTACTCTTCAGGGAGTGTAGTCCTCGGTCCCCGTGCCACCAATCACGCATATCGATGTATGATGGCCGAGGAGTCAAATTGCACGACTCAATATGAAATGAATGCACATATAAACACAACAAAACCTAAACTCCATCATGGATAATCCGAAGTGTCGGTGACTGGGAATTGAGACACGTTCCGTCACTCGAAGTACGAAACGTCCCTCGTTTCCCGTGCTCGGGCTAACTCCTATCCCAAGCACAATGCAATATGCATGACATGCATGAATGCAACTAATATACAACCTAGCATGCACAATGCTATGAGATGGCATACACAATGCACGATGTAACAAGGCATACGCAATGCTCTAACATACAACCTAGCATACGCAATGCTATAAAATAAAATGGCATACTCAATGCACAATGGACTTACACCAACATGAGTGGACCTCAGCCATACTCACATTAGTAGCCATACGATGAAAATGAGACAACTCGAAATGCGTGCACACATGCACGCAAATCGAGGACCGATCCTAAGGCACAAATGCCACTCTAACAAGGCATGGCAAGGCACGAAATATGACATACAAACATGCAAGTTTCAGCACTGAAATGTGATGCAAAATGATCCCGAAACATGGAAACATGGCACCCGATACATGGAATGAGACCCAAAACATGAAGTTAGGTACATGGAATGACCTATGGCTATGCAAAGCATGCATTATTCGAACATGAAGTGTGAAGACAGAATCAAGACAGTCCCAAAACAAGCATATTTCCAGTTTTAAGCAAGGCCAAAAAGTGAACACAAATAGGGCTAAGTTAGCATGCAAAAATGGCCCCATAAGAGAGATAATGAAGCAAGTAGCATCTTCTGGCCCTAAATGGCCAAGAGCCCTTCAACAAAGTTGAAGAGGGGCTCAAAATGAAGCACTTTACAATTTACAATGAGCCACGAAAACAAACACAAGTATGGATAAACTATTGTGCAAGAAATGGGCCAAAAGGGAGACAAAGAAGCAAGTGATGGTTGTTGGCCTCAAACAGAGGAGGACCCTTCAACAAAGTTGAAGAGGGGCCCAAAACATGGTATTTTATAGTTAGTGAGCAAACCCAAAACAGTGCACATGCAAGCTTAAAATACTATGCAAAATAAGGCCTAAAAAGAGGTTTAAACACAAAGAGTAAAAAAGGATCTTCAAAAAGCAAAAGTCCCTTGATAAAACATGAAGAGTGGGTCAAAATAAGGCTATTTACAGTTCGGACTAGAGCCCAAAAATACAAGCACAAGGGGCTAACAAAACATGCAAAAATAAGGCCAAAAGATGGATAAAGAGGCAAGTGACAAAAGGAAGCCTAAAACAGTGAAGATCCCTTCAACAATGTTGAATAAGGGCTCAAATAGGCCTAAAATACTATGCAAGAGGCATACAAGAGAGGTAAAGAAGCAAGTGTAAAAAGGAAGCCTCAAAAAAGGAGAGGCCTTTAAACAAACATGAAAAGGATCTCAAAATAATGCTATTTTCAGTTAGGGTCGGAGCCCAAATATGCAAGAAAGAGGAGCTAATATATTGAGCAAAAATAGGGCCAAAGAGAAGGATAGAAGACTTACCCTTGAAGACCAATGCTTCAACAACTCTTGGACCAAGTTTGGGAGCCCTTGACCTCTGGAAATGGCCTTGAAACTGCTGGAATGGAGTGACGACTGGTTGGCTTGGAGATGGAGTAGAATGGATGTAGGATTTGAGAGGTTTTGAGGGTTGGAGTGTAAAGAGAGAGAGATATATAATGTAGGAGGCTTAAACCAAACTTTCTAACCCTTCAAAAGGGAGCTGGAGGGCCTGGATATATAGGCAAGAGTGTGGGAAAAAAGGGGGAAATGGATTTCAAATTTCCCTCCAAAAGTGCAGCCCCCCCGGATACACAATCTAGGGGGAAACAAAATACAGATTTGTAATGTACCAGAGGAGGGGAGCAAGGCCGGCCTGGTATTTAAGTTGCAAGTGGTCGGCCAGCCCTCCCCATGGCCGGCCGGCCAAGGGTCAAAAGGCTCAAGAAGTATTAGTGGTTGGCCACCCCCGATTGGTGGCCTCCCATGTGTGCACAACACAACCATGTGGTCAAAAACTGGAGAAAGTAAACCAGGAGAGAGAAAAGCCCACTTTTTGGAGGGGTTCAAAAAGGTCAAACACAATTACTGGCCGGCCATGTGATAGTGGTGGCCTCCCAGGTGTATACAACACAAATATGTGGTTGAGGGCTGGAAAAAGTGGCCTTAGGGTGGTCAACATTGGCTTTCAAGTGAGAAAAACGGGCAACGGAGGGCGATGGAGGAATAAAACTGGTTGTCAGAACAATTACCGGCCTCCCACCCTTCTACGACCTTCTTAGCAGTGAAAATAAGGTCTCCACCAAAAATGAGCCCAAACCGATGCAAAATGAAGGTTTGGGGGCCGAAACGCGCAGCCTGAGGCCCCGAAAACTGACTGTTAGGCACCAGAAGTGGTGTTCGACCACGAAGTTGGTCTCTCGAGCCACAGTGTCCCTCAAAATGGAGCAAATAAGATGCATGCCAAAAACTGGAGCAAATGGAGGTGGTTAAGCGGTCCCGAACCGAGGCACACGGCCAACGGCTCCGAAAAACCAGAAACCGGATTCCAAACGGGCAAAATGGCCTACGACCACGAAACATAGCCTACGGCCACTGAGAGATGATCTACGAGACCTCTCCCTCCCTTCGGGATGAGAAAATAAAGAAAACAGAGCCTGGTTCGTAAACCGAGGCAAAGCACGGAAGAGCCCCGAAGTCCGAAGGCAAGGCTCGCAGCTGAAACTTTGAAACCTCAGAACGAGCACAATATGCAACATCACCCAGCGCTCAATCGGTGACGTCTGAGTCTTAAGGTCGGTCAAAAATGGGATGTCTACAGTTGCCCCTCTCTGACAGAACTCGGAAGTCATAAGTGACGGAAGTGAATGTCAAAGCCCAGAGACGACCCATTTTTGACAAGGCCGAAGACTTAGACAAACAGGTGAGATAAACAGAGATGCGCCCTCAGGCGTGCCCGCAGGCAGGGGCAAAATTCAACCGACAATGCAAGAAGCTGAAGGTACTCAATGATCATGCAAATGCAGCAAGCATATACAAATCTAACTACATTTCATGCAGTAAGGATCATGTAAATAAAGTTGTAACGAAGCAAATATTCACAATAAATGCGACAGTTTTAAGCGGGAAGGCAAATCAAACTGCATTTCATGCAGTTATGATGCAATCTTAGCGAGCATACGTGATAGATACACAAAAGTGAAGAGAGTGTGATGGATACATTATATGAATAAAGTGTGATTGATACATTCAGCGAACGTGTGTGATGGATACACAAAGTGAACACGTGATAGATACACAAAATGAGCATAATGTGAAGCGAGTGTGACGGATACACTATATGAAGCAAAGTGTGATAGACACTAAAAGTGAATACAAAGTGTGATAGATGCACTAAGTGAACAGAGTGTGATTGATACACTGAAGGTTAACACAAAGTGTGATAGATGCACTAAGTGAACAGAGTGTGATTGATACACTGAAGGCGAACACAAAGTGTGATAGATGCACTATGTGAACAGAGTACGATAGATACACTAAAAGCGAACACAAAGTGTGATAGATGCACTATGTGAACATGTGTGATGGATACACTAAAAGTGAACACAAAGTGTGATAGATGCAATAAGTGAACAGAGTGTGATTGATACACTAAAAGTGAACACAAAGTGTGATAGATGCACTAAGTGAACAGGTGTGATTAATACACTAAAAGTGAACACAAAGTGTGATAGATGCACTATGTGAACAGAGTATGATTGATATACTAAATGTGAACACAAAGTGTGATAGATGCACTATGTGAACAAAGTATGATTGATATACTGAAAATGAACACAAAGTGTGATAGATGCACTATGTGAACAGAGTATGATTGATATACTAAATGAATGAAGTGTGATTGATACACTAAACGAGAATGCATGTGATAGATACACTAAAGTGAATATGTGCATGGTAGATACACAAAATGAGAATGTGTGTAATAGATACACAGAAGTGAATGAAGTGTGATTGATACACTAAGTGAAGAGAGTGTGATTGATACACTAAATAAATGAAGTGTGATTGATACACTAAGCGAACGAAGAAAGTGTGATAGATACACTAAGGGTGAATGAGGTGTGATTGATACACTAACTGAATGAAGTGTGATTGATACACTAAATGAGTGAACTGTGATTGATACACTAAATGAATGATCTTAAACGGAACTTCTTTGAATGAACCGTACATACAATATCGTGCATGAATGAGAAAGAAACTTGATAGGTACAATGCAATACAATGCATGATGTTTAAGGAACGCAATAAACAAGCGTAGCGGCGCTTTAGAAAGCACCTCATGGGCTGAGTGGCGACGAACCGCTCTACTCTGACGGGGATCTCCCCTCGTGCTCTTCGAACACTTACCTTCAACTCACAGTACAAAGGCCCTGAAATACTGACAAGGATTCTTCACGTAGAACACTTTGGATGCTGCCTTTCTTCCTGATCATATTCACAACTTTCCGTATTCTCTAACGAGGTGACAGACTAGGTTGGTTCAGTATCCGGAATTGAGGTGCATACGCGCTATCTCAACCTATGGAGCTTCCAAACAGATTTCAAGCCGAGGACACGCCTCTGGGTATTTAAACCAGACTTTAGTCCCAGAAATCCCAAACCTTTACGTTCTAGGCATCAACCATTCGAACTCTAGTTTCCACCTTCGCAGTTGGTCTCTTAGGAACTCATTGCGAACACAGCCAAGGTGTCTCTGGCAGGGAATGGTACTTAGGGAGAGCACTTTTGATCGCCATTTTGGCTTGAAGAACACTTGATCTTGAGCTTGAGGTAGAGGCACACTTGTACTTCAGAGCAATGGCAAAACCTGAAGAGGTACACACGGAGTGTAGTCTCGGAACTTACTGAAGTTGAAACAGACTCAGATGCTTGACATTTCCTCTTTTCTTTTTCTTTGCAGTCTAGAACCCATATAGCTTCAGATAGGTCCTGGTTTTATTGTTCCCACATGACCTGGGTTGAACCCTGCCGTTTTTATGAAAGAACAAATCTTGTTTTGCACAGATGTGGAGAACGGCACGGCACTCTGAGCACAAAATGATTCATTTTTGAAATTGAGAATGAGTTCTCGACTGGGTATTGAGCCCACAACTGACCACAGCCAAAACGACTCAAAAAAAAAAAAAAAAAAGGTAAAATGACCTAAACACAACGAGACACGCTCGGAACGACTCAAAACAAGATTTGAGACAAACAAAACAAAAGACACGACATACAAACGTGCACAGGGAGCCTGTTTCTCTGGGTATTGTTTCCCACCCTTTCTCATTTGTGATTCTCACATCACTCGGCCTTCAAGCTCGGTTTTTTCTTACAAAACCCTTTTCTCATTTTTCTCTCATCGTACATCTCTTTATTCTTTATTCTCTCATTTTTATCCCTCCCCAGGGTGGTTGATGGATAAACAAAACATTGTGGGCTCTTGCCCCTAGCACTCAACTAGATTCTTTTTTTTCTGCGCGCAGCTAGTGAGTTCCTCCCTCAAAGAGGTTGTGCTACAACAGGATGTGTAGCAAATCTGCAGCTAACATCGGTTGATGATGCTCTGTCGGGGAGTTTGGACGTGGTTAGACCTGTCAAGATGAGGGAGTGGGATATCTTGATCCATTCCAGTTCGTACTTCGCACTTGGCTTGATACCTCGTTGCTTGGAGGATATGAGAGCTTTTTGCCCTTTTGCGGTCAGCTTCAGTATGGTGCCCTTTCTGGAAAAGGCATTGGCAACAGGAAAAAGACAGGAAGCCTGACTCAACTGTGCCCCTAGTTCATTATTTTGACCAATTTTTTTGTCTTGGTTTTCGACTAAAACAATTTTGACCGACATGAGAGTTAGATTAACATGCTTATTCGATTTTCTGATTTGAAATCATGCAAGTTAGGTTATGAGCACTGAAAATTTTCCTTTTTTGGGTCCAAGAAAAAGGTCCAGTTTTGGAAAAATGGAACAGTTTTCGAGAGAAACTCAGTCAACCTTAGTAAAAATTCTCAAGAACTGTTTTTGCAAACGGCCACTGCTCAACGAGCATAGAACCCACTCTCGAGATGCACAACCTCAGATTCGAAGGAAAATTGCCCCTTGCTTGAGGGGAGCTGCATGGCAATGGACAGTCGCCCCTTGTTTGAACGGCACTGCAGCGCATTGAATGGCAACGGAAAGTTGCCCCTTGTTTGAACGGCACCACAGCGCATTGAATGGCAACGGAAAGTTGCCCCTTGCCTGAATGGCCCCGCAGCGCCTTGTAGTCAGTCCTCAGAGTGACGAACACAACCAAATTCTCGGATACAGAGAAAGCAAAGATGATCAAAACCATTACATGGGCACAATCGATTTGGAGTGTTTTACGGTTGGACTTCAGAATGAAGTTGCCTACGTATCCCAAAGATGGGAATCAAGCCTTACGTAGTTCGGGGTTAAGGTACAATCGGGTATTTAACCTCTCCTTTTGCGCTCTAACTTTTTCCAAGGCCGCCCTTCCAGGTTTTCAACCTTACGAGCTATGTTCTTCTTTTCTTTTCAATTCTTTTCATTTCTTTTCTATTTCTTGTTTTTCTTCCTTTCTTTTTTTGTTCTTTGCATTTTTGTTCTTCTTTTTTTTTTTGTTCTTTTTCTTGCTCTAGCTTTTGCCTAGGTCGCCCTTCTGGGTTTTCGACCCAGCGAGCCTCTTAAGGGTAAAATTATAGCTTTGTCCATGTCAAATGGTTTTGAGATCCCGATGTCATCTGAATCCAGGAAAATGGCTGTTGTTCGCTGACGTTGCAAGAGTCCATCCAATGGAGGGTGAATTTGCCCCTAGTGTTTGTGGACAGGAACTCAGTTGTCCTTCAACAATGTCTTCTTCTTTCCTCCCTTCTGGGGTTTGGCATTCTTGCCGATGTTAGCTTGAGAAACATCCCAATTTTTTTTTTTACTCTTCGAGCACATCTGACAGTTTTGCCCCTAGTTTGAGGGCTTTTGATCTAGCTTCGCAAGCTTCCTTTGAAAACACTTGATCTCCTTGATCTGACTTTCTTGCCTCTTGTTCGAGGGCTACTTTGAATCTGGCCACACAGGCCTCACGTTGTAGTTGACCATTGAACATTTCTGAACTTAAGTCCAAGGTTTGACAATGAGGGGTCGAGTCTTGAGGCTGAGAGCAATCCTAGGCTGCACAATCTCAAGAGCGATTCCACACAGGTCTTCGCGGGATCGCGCAAAACATTTTTTTGAAATCTTTTAAGAAAACGACTAGTCGCTCGCGCTGAAGACAGTGTGGGACCAATCTGGATCAAGCCAGGATCCTTCTCAGTACTCACATTAACAAGCATGATCTCGATCATTAAAGGCTTAGCATGCATCTCTTTCTCTCAAATGATCAAATTTTTACAAAACCCGAGGAATTCCTTCCTCTTCATTTTCACCGCAGTGTTCAAAAAGTTTTGAAAAACTTAGGTCAATGCAATAATTTCAAGGCACAAGAGAGCAGGTGGAATGCACTTCCGTTTCATTCAAACTTTCTGGCACAACTGGCACAAGGCAGAAACAAGCACAAAAGCATGAAAAACCACTGTTGTTCCATTCGAATCTGTTGGCATAACTGGCTCCAAGGCAGAAATAGACTCAAAAGAAAGCAAAAAGACAAACACAAAACAAGATAGTGATGTCCGAGGTAACACCCCCGGAATCACCCAACTCCTACACAACAGGACTAACTCGATACGACAAAACAGACCTCGAAACAAAAGGACTGACTCAAAACAGACTCAAAACAACACAACAAGACTGACCCAATACCCAAGTCAGAATGTACAAAACTAGCATTCACAAATGCTCAAAATAGTGCGTGCCATACACCACATCTGGAGTAAACTGAGCGCCGCCCGCAGGTGGTTCATCCCTTGATCACATCATATTATCCCTTACAAGTTCACTGATCAAGTGCCGATAGACTTTGCAAGACCTGGGGCGGCAATGACCCCGTTGTCAAACAGATCTTGTACATCATGGCGCAGACGAAAACAACTGTCGGTGTCATGACCGGTTTGTTGATGGTAGGCATAGTATTTGGTCTGATCATGCTTTACAGGGACAGGATAGGGTAAGGGCCGTTGTTCCAATGGTTTCAGATGTCCTTTCCGGATTAAGACCTCTAGAGCCTTTGACAAAGGCATATGAAGTGGGGTGAAAACCCTCTTGACTCGAGGTGGATATTTGGTTTCTTGTGAACTACTCCTGGACGCACCGGTGAATGGGGTAACTGTTTTTGATGCGGAGGTGGTAACCATGCCCACTTCAGAAGATCTTGCAGCTGCATCACCACTGGTGGTCGCATTTGAACTGCGGGAAAATGCCCTCCTAGGCTGCTCTTTCTCTTGGTCAAGAAGGCCCTGCTTCATAGCGTCCTCGATCTGTACCCTCATCTCATGTAGGTCTGAAAAGGTAGGGAAGGGGTGTACAATCATCTTTTGCATCAGTTTTGGCTGGAGATTGCGCACAATCATCCTGATCTGGTCCTTGTCAGTAGGCCTCAGGGTCATCATTGAAGTCTTGGCCCTCTAGCGGGCTACGAAATCAAAAAAACTCTCCTTAGGCTCTTGTCTTGTTGTCTCAAGATCACGGGTTGTGACCTCGATTTACGTGTTATAGGAGTACTGCGCAACGAAGGCCTCGGCCATCTCATCCCAGTTCCGTTTGACATCGTCTTCTAATTTTGCATACCAGATAGCGGCCACACCTGACAGGGTCCAGCCGAATAATGAAAGTTTCTGTAGCCTGGTGAGGCCCATCGGCCTTAGTATGTCTGAAAACAGTCGTAAGTGCACCATGGGATCCCCAGACACGTCAAAGCGGTCGATATGTGGCATTTTAAAACGGTCTGGCAGCGTCACGGCCGCATCGATATACCCATCCTCAATGTCCGGGATGGACTTGGCGCCCTGAGATTTCTTCAATAGCTTTTCAAGCTTGCTCACCTTCAATGCTATGGGGTCCACCTCGGACTCAAAGGGAGAATCCGGTAGGTTGGTGGGTGTTTTGGATAATTGGGGTAGGATTAGGGGCGGAGCCGGTCCCATCGGAATATCCGTACCTTCCTGGACATTTGGTGTCTCCCCAGGTGCTGGAGCTCCTGGTGGGGGAGGAGCCTGATGCGAAGCAGATGCTCCGTTTTGCTGTTGTAGCCTGGTGATTAGCTCAGCTTGCTGGGCCATGATCGCAGCCTGCTGTTTGGAATATTCTGCCTGACGGGCAGCGTCTTGCTACATGAGTTTCATACTTTCTTGAAGTTGACACATCATTTCCTCCATCCCTGCCATGTTCTGCTGTTCCGGCTAACTGACTGGTATATCTATCTCTAAGATAAAAACTGAGGCCTCAGCCTGACTGTTCACTGGTGGGGTGAATAAGGGCCACTGATCTGGTAATCGCTGAACTGGTGATCTGTGCCTAACTGGCCCCTTTTACCCTGCCTCTGGCAGAGGAACACTAATTTTCCCTTGAACTGAATCTCTGACCTGACAAAGTCTATCAGCACAAGTCCGACGAACCTCGGGGGATATCGGAGCCTTCTGAAGCTATGGTTCCAAGACTACCCTAGCAAAAGAGAAAACATGCAGCATCTCAACCTGATTTCACCTGAATAGATATGAGCATAGTTGAATGAGTGTGCTCTCTACTGAATTCTGTCCAAAATTCTGCCAGTGAACTGATATCCTCAGGTAAAACTGATTCCCAAATACTGATGCCCGCAGGCCTGATACCTAGACTTGTAAACTGTTACATGCATTCCTGTAGGGACACACCCTAAAAGCACATAGCAAGCAAGTGAGAGCCAAAACACCCCTATGTTGGGGTAGGGTTTCCCTGTCCTATTTTGTCAGGAGCTAGGGTTTCACTACGCATGCAGCGGTTTCAAACAACCTATATCGGGTAAGCAACCTATCCTAGTTGGGAATGGTCACTATGGATCCGAATATGCACTAGGTAGAATGGTCAAAAGGGTGCCCCGGTAAAACCGGGGTCTGTGTTCCCATACTGGCAGAGCCCACAACCGGTCAGCCTTATGGTCATGTCTTGACAAGACAAGCCTCCAGCAAACCGTTCAGGAATAGCAGATGGCAAACACGGTGTCCTAGGCGCACCAATGCAAATGCAATGCAAAGAAACACATAAGTGTAGTCAAAACCAGATATCATGAGTTTGAGTCAAGTTCTCTAACACCCCAGCGGAGTCGCCAGAAACTGTAGACGTCCTCGAACGCCCCGGAAGGACGAGGTCCCCTGTTCTGTTCATTTGGGGTTCACTACAGTTCGGACTCTCAAATTGTCACGGTTCTAAGTCTGAACCAAAGAGTCCAAATCCGGCAAATCGTTTTGAGAAAAAAGGTTTTTTGAAAGAAGTGTCAAACATGGACTGCTTTGCCAGGTACAGAGTCGCCACCTAAATATTTTATTTTGGGGAAATTTAAGAAACCCTGGCTCGTTTGCCTAAGGCCACGTGTCCGTCATTACCAAAGTTGCCTCGGCTCGGGAACTTGGGTACGATTGGGGAAGGTCACTTCGTGAGCACCCCCGCTCGCCCGATCAAAGATCAGCTTCTACTAACCATGATATCTAGTTTTGAAAACTTTATGCGTTCTTATTCCGGTTATTAGCCTAGATTTACTATGTGATGCGCACAGCATACAAGTATAGACTGGATCGTTTAAATTGGAACAAAACATTTCGTGTTTGTTTATTTTGAAAATGGTTTGATGGTGCTACCTGCAAGTAGGCTAAGACGTGGATTTGCCACCCTCGGGTGGGCTTAGAAAACATGATTTTGCCATTATCTCGTGGGCTTTAAAACACACATTTGATGAATTGTTCCAATTCAAATAACCCAACCTTCACCCATAAGCATTCAGGTAGTTATATCGCATAAGCATATAGCCTCATGGTAAGCATGCTATTCATGGCAGTCACTCACACGCATGCAAGGATGCTAAAGCATAAAACTTACCGAGTACTCCAAGCTAAAACAGAAGCTAATTTGAAATCCATGCATGATCCTAATTATACGGAAATGCCTAATGCAACACATGCAAAAATGCAACTATAGCAGGCTCGGCTATTCTAAACGTGGCATATGAAATGCTACAGCTAACATGTATTCAACTTGGAATTGAAAATACAATGCAGTTAGTATGATGCGCCAAGCCCGGTGCATGCAAAACAGATGAATGAATGCAAACATGCTATCATACTGTATGCTAATTGAAACATGCCCTAATCTAACCATCATAAGCGGGTAAATAAAAGGGAGAAAGACGTGGGGTTGGAAGACATACATCACACACACGCACACTTATTACAACATTGCCGTTGCGCAGAGGGTCCGAATAAATAATATACAGTCCCAAATAATTACAGTCCAAATATGTACAAACCCTAATTAATTAACAAATTAAATTAGGAAAGCATTAAATTGGCATGCAAGCCAGGGACTGCCTCAACTCTACTCCGGATAATGGATG
The DNA here is from genome assembly GCF_055761805.1 of Camellia sinensis. Taxonomy (NCBI): domain Eukaryota; kingdom Viridiplantae; phylum Streptophyta; class Magnoliopsida; order Ericales; family Theaceae; genus Camellia; species Camellia sinensis. The sequence continues at coordinate 107,050,169 of NC_138966.1, forward strand.
ATGCATGCTTTAGTTGCCTTGTGCGGAAATCCACTGCGATGCCCCAATTAGCCTCTATTTGCAATTATTCTCGGAATGCCTGCCAAGCTCTGGAAGGCTGTTGATTTCTGATTTGCTACAACAGAGGGCAACAAAGGGGCATGGCAAAGTATTTTCACATATGTATGCATGACTACACTTCAGGGAGTGTAGTCCTCGGTCCTCGTGCCACCAATCACGCATATCGATGCATGATGGCCGAGGAGTCGAATTGCACGACTCAATATGAAATGAATGCACATATAAACACAACAAAACCTAAACTCCATCATGGATGATCCGGAGTGTCGGTGATTGGGAATTGAGACACGTTCCGTCACTCGAAGTACGAAACGTCCCTCGTTTCCCGTGCTCGGGCTAACTCCTATCCCAAGCACAATGCAATATGCATGACATACATGAATGCAACTAATATACAAACTAGCATGCACAATGCTACGAGATGGCATACACAATGCACGATGTAACAAGGCATACGCAATGCTCTAACATACAACCTAGCATACGCAATGCTATAAAATGAAATGGCATACTTAATGCACAATGGACTTACACCAACATGAGTGGACCTCAGCCACACTCACATTAGTAGCCATACGATGAAAATGAGGCAACTCGAAATGCGTGCACACATGCACGTAAACCGAGAACCGATCCTAAGGCACAAATGCCACTCTAACAAGGCATGGCAAGGCACGAAATATGACATACAAACATGAAAGTTTCAGCACTGAAATGTGATGCAAAATGATCCTGAAACATGGAAACATGGCACCCGATACATGGAATGAGACCCGAAACATGAAGTTAGGTACGTGGAATGACCTATGGCTATGCAAAGCATGCATTATTCGAACATGAAGTGTGAAGACAGAATCAAGATAGTCCCAAAAAAAGCAAATTTCCAGTTTTAAGCAAGGCCAAAAAGTGAACACAAATAGGGCTAAGTTAGCATGCAAAAATGGCCCCGTAAGAGAGAAAATGAAGCAAGTAGTATCTACTGGCCCTAAATGGCCAAGATCCCTTCAAAAAAGTTGAAGAGGGGCTCAAAATGAAGCACTTTACAGTTTACAACGAGCCACGAAAACAAACACAAGTATGGCTAAACTATTGTGCAAGAAATGGGCCAAAAGGGAGACAAAGAAGCAAGTGATGGTTTCTGGCCTCAAACAGAGGAGGGCCCTTCAAGAAAGTTGAAAAGGGGCCGAAAACATGGTATTTTACAGTTAGTGACCAAACCCAAAACAGTGCACATGCAAGCTTAAAATACTATGCAAAATAAGGCCTAAAAAGAGGTTTAAACACAAAGAGTAAAAAGGGAGCTTCAAAAAGCAAAATTCCCTTGGTAAAATATGAAGAGGGGGTAAAATAAGGCTATTTACAGTTCGGACCAGAGCCCAAAAATACAAGCACAAGGGGCTAACAAAACATGCAAAAATAAGGCCAAAAGAGGGATAAAGAGGCAAGTGACAAAAGGAAACCTCAAACAGTGAAGAACCCTTCAACAATGTTGAAGAAGGGCTCAAAATAATCCACTTTATAGTTTATAACCAAGCTCAAAAAAATTTACAAATAGGCCTAAAATACTATGCAAGAAAGAGGCATACAAGAGAGGTAAAGAAGCAAGTGTAAAAAGGAAGTCTCAAACAAGGAGAGGCCCTTAAACAAATATGAAAAGGAGCTCAAAATAATGCTATTTTCAGTTAGGGTCGGAGCCCAAATATGCAAGAAAGAGGAGCTAATATATTGAGCAAAAATAGGGCCAAAGAGAGGGATAGAAGACTTACCCTTGAAGACCAATGCTTCAACAACTCTTGGACCAAGTTTGGGAGCCCTTGACCTCTGGAAATGGCCTTGAAGCTGCTGGAATGGAGTGTGGATTGGTTATCTTGGAGATGGAGTAGAATGGATGTAGGATTTGAGAGGTTTTGAGGGTTGGAGTGTAGAGAGAGAGAGATATAATGTAGGAGGCTTAAACCAAACTTTCTAACCCTTCAAAAGGGAGCTGGAGGGCCTGGATATATAGGCAAGAGTGTGGAAAAAAAGGGGGGAGATGGATTTCAAATTTCCCCCCAAAAGTGCAGCCCCCCCGGATTCACAATCTGGGGGGAAACAAAATACAGATTTGTAATGTACCAGAGGAGGGGAGCAAGGCCGGCCTGGTATTTAAGTTGCAGGTGGCTGGCTGGCCCTCCCCATGGCCAACCGGCCAAGGGTCAAAAGGCTCAAGAAGTATTAGTGGTCGGCAACCCCAGATTGGTGGCCTCCCATGTGTGCACAACACAACCATGTGGTCAAAAACTGGAGAAAGTAAACCAGGAGAGAGAAAAGCCCACTTTTTGGAGGGCTTCAAAAGGGTCAAACACAATTACTGGCCGGCCATGTGATATTGGTGGCCTCCCAGGTGTGTACAACACAAATATGTGGTTTAGGGCTGGAAAAAGTGGCCTTAGGGTGGTCAACATTGGCTTTCAAGTGAGAAAAACGGGCGACGGAGGGCGATGGAGGAATAAAACTGGTTTTTAGAAAAATTACTGGCCTCCCACCCTTCTACGACCTTCTTAGCAGTGAAAATAAGGTCTCCACCAAAAATGAGCCCAAACCGATGCAAAATGAAGGTTCGGGGGCCGAAACGCGCAGCCCGAGGCCCCGAAAACTGACTGTTAGGCACCGGAAGTGGTGTTCGACCACGAAGTTGGCCTCTTGAGCCACAGTGTCCCTCAAAAGGGAGCAAATAAGATGCATGCCAAAAACCGGAGCAAATGGAGGTGGTTAAGCGGTCCCGAACCGAGGCACACGGCCAACGGCTCCGAAAAATCAGAAACCGGACTCCAAACGGGCAAAATGGCCTACGACCACGAAACGTAGCCTACGGCCACTGAGAGATGATTGACGAGACCTCTCCCTCCCTTCGGGGAGAGAAAACAGAGAAAACAGAGCCTGGTTCGCAAACCGAGGCAAAACATGCAAGAGCCCCGAAGTTTGTAGGCAAGGCTCGCAGCTGAAACTTTGAAACCTCAGAACGAGCACAATATGCAACATCACCCAGCGCTCAATCGGTGACGTCTGAGTCTTAAGGTCGGTCAAAAATGGGGTGTCTACAGTAATGTATGCACGGGCGCCATTCTTGTCGCCCTGAATTGTGGAGTTTGGACCTTGAACTAGAAAAGACTCTTAGGAGACTTAGGGCCTCTGCCTGTGTTCCTAGGCTTGAGTATTCATATTCATACATTGAGCCATTAGAGATGGCAGATCCAGATGTCCCGAATGTGCCTAACTGGACCCTCAAGGATTATTTCACACCCACTGCATATACATCACCATCATGCATCCAATTACCCAACACCACTGCTGCTCATTATGAGATTAAGTCCAGCACCATACAAATGCTCCCATCATTCCATGGATTAACTCATGATGATCTTTACAAACATTTGAATGAATTTCTGGAAATTTGCTCGACAGTGAGGATCCAGAATTTCACAAATGAGGCCTTAATGTTACGATTGTTTCCATTCTCATTAAAAGATAAAGCCAAACACTGGCTGAATTCCTTACCTGCTAATTCAATCACAACTTGGGACCAATTACAACAATGGTTCTTGGAGAAGTACTTTTCCATAGGTAAAACCAACCAACTTATGCGAGCCATCACAAACTTTGCTCAAATAGATGGCGAGCAATTCCATGAGACGTGGGAAAGACTTCGAAACCTTCTCCAACAATGTCCCCACCACCATGTGCCTGATTGGCAACTTGTTCAAACATTTTATTACGGCTTAACTGAGTCGCACCGCCAAACGGTGGACTCATCCTGTGGTGGGACATTGATGTCCAAAAATGATACTGAGGCATGGCAATTGTTTGAGAACCTAAGTGATAATTCCCTTCACCATGCCTCCGCAGCCCGGCAAGTCCAGTAACCAGTAGTTGGAGCCCCGAAAAGAGGGGGCATTTATGAGGTCGGGCAAAACCTAGAGTTAGCCCAACAAGTAGAGTGCGGGACATGCCTTTACCCAGCAAGATCAGCCTCAATTTCACAAGACATGTGTTATATGTGCGAGCCCTGCTCATGACTTGAGTGAGTGCCCTTCGGCATCACAATTTCCGGAGTTAGTCCAAGAGCATGTGAATACGGCTCAAGGATTCTCCAACCCGGGTAATGATCCATACTCCAACACATACAATTCGGGATGAAGAAATCACCCTAATTTTTCACGGAGACCTCATTCACAAAGCACTTCTTACAATCCTCCACCACCAAGGCAAAATTTCAATAATTTTGCCAACCAATCATGTTACCGACTACCACAACCTTATCGACTCCCAGAAACCCCAACCCCCGCATGTTCCTCAAGGCAACTCTGCCTTTGAGATTCAGGTGTTGGAAGTTCTCTCAGAACTTAAGGGGTTAGCACCAGTAGTTCACTCCCACACTCACTCTATTGCCAAGCTAGAGGCCCAATTGGGTCAAATGGCTAACAACATGAATTGAAGACAGGAGGGAAACTTACCAAGCCAAACTGTGGCCAACCCTAAGGGACAATACGGGGCAGAGAGTTCGGGTGGGAATGGAAAGCACCATGAGCAGGTGCAAGCGGTGATTACTTTGAGAAATGGGAAGGAGTTAGAACCTCAGTCAGTTGCGTCTGATGCAACTAGAGTTAAGAAGGGTGACCACGGTGGTACACCCAATGAGAGTAAGGGTGAGGGGAAAACACTTAAGAGGGATGACTTAGTCCCTACCACTTCACTTGAGCCCAAGGCACCCTTTCCCCAATGCCTTGATACACCGTCCCCATTTAATAAGAAGACGACATCTATGGAAGCAATGATGGAGGTCTTTAAACAGGTAAAAATCAACCTCCCCCTGGAGGCGATTAAGCAAGTACCCTCCCATGCCAAATTTTTGAAGGACCTTTGTATGCAAAAGCGTAAATCTAGGACACATGTTTCCTAAAAGGTCCTACTCACGAAGCAAGTAAGCTCCATCTTGTTGAATGACACACCTCCTAAGCTTAAGGACCCGAGTGCCCCAACCATTGCATGCATTATAGGGGACCATTTCATTGATAGGGCCTTATTAGATTTAGGGGCTAGTGTCAATTTGTTGTCGTACTCGGTGTACGAGGAATTTGGGCTTGGCTAGTTGAAGCCCACTACTGTTACTCTTCAGTTGGCTGACCGGTCCCTCAAAGTGCCACGTGGCATGATTGAGGATGTGCTAGTAAAGGTTGATAGGTTTTATTTCCCTGTTGATTTTTTGGTGTTAGATATGGAACCGGTAGCCAGTTCTAGGAAACAAATCTCGATGATCTTCGATCAACCTTTCTTGGCTACGGCCAATGCATGCATCAATTGTCGTACCGGGCTGATGGAAGTTTCATTTGGTAACATGTAAATGAAACTTAATGTTTTTCAAGCATCCCAACAACCCCATGAGAGAGAGGAGTGTTTATTTGTGGATGTTGTGGATGAGGTTGTGGAGGAAGTTTTGCCCTCCATTCTTGTAGAGGACCCTTTAGAGGCTTGTCTAGCTCATTTTGGGTTTGAAAATTTTGATATTGACGGGTCGATTGAGGAGGTGAATGTCTTGTTAAATGCTTCTTCTACACCGGATTTTCCTCCATGGAAAAGCCCGGTTTGAGTCACTTCTTCCTTTGTCGAGAGAGCCCGCCATACCATCTTTGGTCACACTACCTACACTTGAGTTGAAGCTACTCCCGGCCACACTCAAGTATGCATTTTTAGGGCCCCGGGATACTTTACCAGTCATCATTGCATTTGACTTGGCTGCCGAGCAGGAGAGTCAGTTAATGAGTGTTCTCGTGGCACATCAGAGTGCTATAGGGTGGTCAGTGGCTGATTTGAAAGGGATAGATCCCTCCGTGTGCATGCATTATATACACCTAGTGGAGGACACCAAGCCTTCTCGTGAAATACAACGGAGACTAAATCCTAATATGAAAGAGGTGGTGAAAAATGAGGTATTGAAATTGTTGGATACGGGTATTATATACCCCATCTCAGATAGCAAGTGGGTGAGTCCCACACAAGTGGTGCCCAAGAAATCGGGCATCACTGTTGTTGAGAATGAGAGAGAAGAGTTAGTCCCCCCACAAATCACTACTGGGTGGCGAGTGTGCATTGATTATAAGAGACTGAATTCCTTGACTAGGAAGGATCATTTTCCCTTACCTTTCATTGACCAGATCCTAGAGCAGTAAGTGGGGCAGGGTTTCTACTGTTTTCTTAATGGCTATTCGGGGTATAATCAAGTCCCAGTGTACCCCGCTGACCAGGAAAAGACCACATTCACATGCCCTTTTGACACTTTTGCTTACGGGCGCATACCCTTTGGGCAATGTAATGCACCGGCGACTTTTCAACGATGCATGATGGCCATTTTCTCCGATATGGTGGAGAAATTCTTAAAGGTTTTCATGGATGATTTTTCGGTGTTTGGACTGTCTTTTGAGGAATGCCTTAGGAACTTGACTAGAGTGTTGGAACAATGCACTGAGGCAAACCTGATTTTGAGTTGGGAAAAGAGCCATTTTATGGTTCGTGAGGGTACAGTGTTGGGTCACATTGTGTACCCTCAAGGTATAGAGGTAGACAAGGCTAAGGTTGACCTCATTGCAGGCCTTCCTCTACCCAATTCCGTACGTCAAATTAGGTCTTTCTCAAGGCATACAGGTTTTTACCGTAGGTTCATCAAAGACTTTAGCAAGATATCACATCCTTTGTGTAGTTTACTAGTTAAGGACGTGCTTTTTATCTTTGATGAGGCATGCTTAAAGGCATTTGAAACACTGAGAATGGCCCTGACCACCGCCCCAATCATGAAATCACCAGATTGGTCGCTTCCCTTTGAAATCATGTGTGATGCCTCCGAGTTCGAATGGCAAAGCCTAGAACACAAAAGTTTGGAATTTCTGAGACTAGAGTTTGGTTTAAATATCCAAGGGTGTGGAGATTACTTCAAAACTACCCCGGCTAGAACTCTGTATGGCAGCCCCATAGGTTGAGGTAGCTTTATGCCACTCGATTTTAGATACCGAATCAACCTAGTCTGTCCGTCACCCTGTTGGAGAATAAGGAAAGTTACAAACACACTTAGGAAGAAAAGTAGTACCCGTGTTTTTTCGCGTGAAGATTATACCCTTGTTAGGCAATCCGTTATTTTCTAAAGTGCTATATTTATTTCGGATGTCAAATAAAGGTAGACATGGTTTAACATGATTTGGGTTGTACTTAGTTTTTATTTACTTTTCTTTAATCTTTTAAAAATATATTTATATATATTTATATTAAAAAGAGAGAGAGAGAGAGAGAGAGAGAGAGAGAGAGAAATTTGTATTTGGTATAAGTTGGGTCAAAAAAAAAAATTTCCCGCACGTGCTGGAATACTAACGCACATGCAACAATATCACTTCCCCAACTTGTGCACACTGTTTTAAAAGCAGGTGTGGATGGAGTGGTGCGTCGATGGAGCCGCATGTGCGACCTGGTCCCCATACGTGCGGAACGTCGTTTTTGAAAAAGAAAAAAAAAAAAGCAATGGAGACACCCCATTTTTGACCGTCCTCAAGACTTGGATGTCATTGTTTGAACACTCGATGATCATCTATGCTCGTGTTCGTTGTGAGTCTCTGAAGGTCTCGACTGTGCCTTGAAGCCTCTCAACTTGTCTATTTTGTGCTTGGTTGTGGACCAAGAGCTTGTGGCTCTGTTTCTGAGGGAAGGAAGTGACATGTTGGCCATCCCTACAACTCATCGGCCAGGCCCCATGCCTATCGCCATGCCTTCTTTCCATCGGCCACCTTTAATGGCCGGTCGGCCATACTTTTTGGCTGAGGCCCTTTTCTTTGCTTTTTCAGATTTTTATTGCTAACTGTGCCAGTTGGTGAGCATAGAACTCATCCTCCATACTATGGAGGGATTGCACCAAGCCTCTAGCTTGTTCAACAAGCTTGAGACTTGGATTTCTATAAGAGGGGACGTCCCTCTCCCTTTCCAGAGGTTCAAAAAATTTGGATAGAGATATTCATATCCCTCTCTCTCTATATTTGTGTTGTTGTGCCTTACAGTGGTTTTTCTTCACACTTTTGCACACAAACACCTAGTGAAATACCTTCACTATTGAGCTGAGGTTCTTGGAGGTTGCATTTGAGTAGTTTTGGCTTGGTTTTCGCCTCTAAACTTGCTGTCCTAAAGTTGTTCTTCAAGGGTGAGTTTTTATCCCCCTTAAAGCTTTGTTGTAGTAGCTTATTTAGCCATCTTTGCATGCTTCTTTTGGCTTAACTTTTTACTGTCAAAAGCTTCATTTTCAAGTGCTTAAAGTGTTTGTTTGAGACCTCTTTGGTGTTGGGGGTGGTCTACCCCCTTTTGTGCCTTGTTTGGCTTTATTTTGTACTATCTCTTTAGACCTTTGAGATCACCTTCTCTTGGCCTTTTAACCACTAAATTCCAAAGGAATTTCAGTGGTGGAAAGTGTATTTTGAGGCCCCAAATAGGAGGGAGTTGTCCCCCCTCCTCTTCTCTTGTTTGCTTGTGTTGGTGGCTCACCAAAAGAGCATGTATTTCTATCTTCTTGATGCTTTGTTTGAACACTTTTTTGTGATTTTTAGACCTGCCATGACTCTATTTTTGGCTGTCTTGGTCACCTCTTGCATGCTTCTTGTACTTGTAGTATAATCTTACTTGTAGCTTTGCAAAGTAGCATGTCTTTCTAGCACGTTGAGGCTCTATCTTAGCATGTTTTTGTGACTTTTCTAACATGTTGTAACTCTGTTTTGGGTTGGTTTGATCCCTTGTTGCATGCTTCATGTACTTGTAGTGCAATCCCCCCTATAGCCTTAACATGCATCATGCTTTGGACCATCTTTTTAGCATGCTTTTGGTTCCACTCCAGGAAGCTTTTACTCATGTTTTGCCATGATACAACTCTATTTTTGGGTGGTTAGAGCATCCTTCATTTGCTCCTTCCACTTGTAGTGTAACCATGCTCATTGGCCTTGCATGCTTGGTGTTTTGGCTTACCATGCTAGCTTGTTTTGGCTTCATTCCATGCATGTTTTGGCATTGTTTTGATCTACCTTGGGACTATTTTGGGTCATCTTGGCTCTTTGGGGCTTGCTTGATATGGCTATGGTGCAAGGACCTTTGCTAGCCTTAAGCTTTGAGCCTCCTAGCATACCTCATTTTTCATATGTGCATGTTTTGGCATCATTTGGAATGATATTTCAGAGCATATAGTGTTGTCACACTCCTATGTTTTTCACTCTTTAAGTGCTCTTGAGAGTTGTACCCTTATGCCTCAATCATGAGCCATTGCATGAGCATCATCATCTTGCCTTTCATGCTACTATTTTAGAGCACTTTGGCCACTGTTTTGGCATACATGATGTTACTTTGGGGCTGGCTTGGTCCATTGAGTATTGCATTACATAGCCCTTGCGTTGTATCCTTCATTAGCTTTCATGCTTAGAGACTCTAACTTGTCATGCTCATGTTGTTTCATATTGTTGCATTGCTCATTGTGTTTGCATGTTGTTGCATTGCATGTGGTTTGCATGTTTGTTGCATTGCATTGTGTTTGGATTGGAAGTTGATCCAAACACGAGAAACGAAGGGCGTTTCATACTTAAAGTGATGAAACGTACCTCATTCCTTGGGTCACCGACACCTTTGATCATGTATGATAAGGTGGAGGTTCATCGAGTCCTATGTGTTTTTTGTGTGCATTCATCGACATTGACTTGTACAACTTGGCCTCTTTGGCCATCATGCATTGAGATACGTGATTGATGGCTTGAGAGCAGAGCACTAAACTCCTTTGAGCTTGAGACATGATAAGGAGTGTAGTTGCACACACATTTTCGTACAAATACACTGACATGCCTCTGTTTGTGCTCTGTTGTAGCAAAAGGAGAAATTACAGGAAGCAGTGGCCGACCAGCCATCAAAGCTACCGTCCGGCCACTAAGAATGCCGACCGGCTGTCAGAAGTGGCCGATGACCATTAATTTTGGCCGATGGCCATCCCTCTTGGCCGACCATCTCTCAGCATATTCCTAAGGTGGGTCAGAAACATTCTGGAAGTTGGCATAATTTTCAAAAGTCCAAAAGAGTGCAAACAGAGGCATCACGAGGCACGATAGTGGATTTTCGAGCGAAGCCGACCGAGCATGCATATCCCCATCGCTTTCCAAGGCGATCTGTTTAAATTTCTTAGCTAAACTAGTTCATTAGCTTAGTTATTTTGTAATTAATTAGTTAAGCGTTTAATTAATTAATTGGTTTGTAATTAATTAGCTTAGTGTAGCTAGTTAGTTGATTTATTCGGACCCTCCATCGAGAGGGCAAATGTTGTAATAAGTGTGCGTGTACATGTGAATGTCTTCCAACTCCACGTCTTTCTCCTTTTTATTTACCAGCTTTTGATGGTTAGTCTCAGGGCATGTTTCAATTAGCATACTTATGCTTTGCATGCGTGCATCATTCATTCGTTTTGTATGAACCGGGCTCAGTGCATCATTCAAATTACATTGAATTTCAATACTTACTTGAATACGTGTTTCAAAGCATGTTATCGAGTGTTGCATTCATGTGCCATCTTAGAATAGCCGAGCCTATTTAGTTGCATTCTTGCATATGTTGCATTAGGCATCTTAACATAGCTAAGATCATGTATGATTACTAACTAGCTTTTGTTTTGGCTCAGAGTACATTGTGAGTGTTTACGCTTTAGCATCCTTGCATGTATGTAAGTGACTGTCATGATAGCATGCTTGCCATGAGGCTATGTGCTTATGTGTTTAACTGTATGAATGCCTGTGGATGAAGGCTTTATTGCTTGAATTGGAACAATTCATGAAAATGTGAGTTTTAAGCCCACTTGAAGTGGCAAATCATCATGTTGTAAGCCTACTTGAGGGTGGCAAATCCCCACTTTATCCTACTTGAGGGCAGCAACTTCAAACTATTTTCAAAAAACAAACATGAGATGTTTTGTTCCAACTCGAGTGATTTAGTCTATACTTATATGTTGTGTGCATCACGTAGTAAGTTAGATTAATAACCGGAATAAAAACACATGTGTTTTCAAAAACAACATATCACGTTAGTAGAGACCGATCCTTTGATTGGGCGAGCGATGGTGCTCATTTCAGGACCTTCCCCTCTCGTACCCAAGTTCCTGAGCCGAGGCAACTTTGGTGATGACAGACACGAGGCCTTAGGCACGAGTCAGGGTTTTCTAAATTTCCCAAAATAAAATATTTAGGTGGCAACTCTAAAATCTAGCAAAGCAGACCATGTTTGGCACTTCTTGATTAAAATCGATTTTCCAAAACGATTTGTCAGATTTGGACTCTTTGGTGATTTATCAGTCTTACATTGCACTTTGTGAGATTAGATTCAGAACTGTGACAGGAGTCCGAATTGTAGTAGCTAGCACTACAATTTGCGCCCTAGTGGTCGGAGCGGAGTTCGGGCGGTCTACAGTTTCTGGAGACTCCGCTGGGGATTTAGAGAACTTTACTCGAACTCATGATATGTTGTTTTGTTTACACTTATGTGCTTCTTTGCATTGCATTTGCATAGGTGCGCCTAAGTCACAGTGTTTGCCATCTGCTATTCCTAAACGGTTTATCGGAGGCTACGTGCCATAAGGTTGGCCGGTTACGGGCTCTACCATGATGGGAACACAGACCTCGGTTATTACCGAGGCACCCTTTTTAACCATTCGACCTAGTGCATATCGGAAACTATAGTGACCATTCCAAGCTAGGACAGGTTGCTTACCCGATTGTAGGTTATTTGAAACTGTTGCGTGCGTAGTAAACCCTAGCTCCTGATAAAATAGGACAAGGAAACCCTACCCCTCCATGGGGGTGTTTTGGCTCTTACTTGCTTAATATATGTAGTCAGAGTGGGTCTCTATAGGTTGTATGTATCAGTTGCAAGTTTGGGTATCTGGCCTGCGGGCATCAGTATTTTGAGGGATCAGTTTTACTTGAGGGTATCAGATTTGGGACATTGATTTGGGAACAGTGATCAGTATTGAGAACAGTGTGTTCAACTTACAATGTCAACTGTGTGTTGTCTTAATTTTAAGATGAAGTGTTGTCCGTTTTTTTGCTTATTGTTTCTTTATTTTGCTTTATTTATCTTTTTGCAAGGTAGTTTAGCGTCATTGCTTCTAAAAAGGCAGATACCCCTTGAGCACTCTAGGTGAAAGGTCGAAGACTTCATCGATTCGAGGATCTAGTTGATGGACAAGCAGTGTTCTTTTCATTACCCCTGGTTACTAGATGGTGGTCAGTTAGGCACAGTTCATCAGTACAGCGGTTACCAGATCAGCGGTCCTTATCCACCCCACCAGTGAGTAGTCGGGCTGAGGTTTCTGTTTCTACTGCAGAGAGAGATATACCTATTGTTTAGTTAGATTAGCACCTTATGGCTAGCATGGAGGACATGATGCGTCAGCTCCAAGAGACTATGCAAGCCATGCAGTGGGATGCTGCTTGCCAGGCAGAGGTTGTAGCTCAACAGACAGAGCTGATTGCGAGACTTCAGCAACAGCAGCAACCACAACAAGCCAGAGCATCTGCTTCGCATCCACTCCCACCTTTACCTAGAATTCTAACACTCGGGGAAATTGTAAATGTCCAGGAGAATACGGACGTCCCAACGGGGCCAATTCCACCCCCAATCCTACCTCAGCTGTCCAAAGCACCGGCTAATCTAGTCGATACACTCTTTGAGTTCGAGGTGGATCCAACAGTGCTGAAAGTGAGCAAGCTAAAAAAGCTGTTCAAAAAAGCTCAAGGCATTAATTTCATTCCCGACATAGAGGATGGATACACCGATTCAGCGGTGACTTTGCTGGACCGGTTCAAGATGCCGCATATAGACCGTTTTGACGGTTCTGGGGATCCCATGGTACACCTGCGGTTGTTCTCAGATATCCTAAGGCCAACGGGTCTCTCCAGACTGCAAAAGCTTTCCCTCTTCGGCCGGACCCTGTCGGGTGTTGCGGCTATTTGGTACGCAAAGCTAGAGGACTCTGTCAAGAGAAACTGGGAGGAGATGGCTGAGACCTTTATAGCTCAATACTCCTATAACACGCAGATCGAGATCATAACTCGTGATCTTGAGACAACCAGACAGGAGCCGAAAGAAGGCTTCTCTGACTTTGTAACCCGTTGGAGGGCCAAAGCTTCTATGATGACCATCAGGCCGGTCGACAAGGATCAGATACGGATGGTTGTGCGCAACCTCCAACCCAAGTTGATGCAAAAAATGATCGTCTTACTCCTTTCCATCTTTGTAGATTTACACGAGATTGGGGTACAGATTGAGGATGCTATGAAGCAGGCTCTGATTGACCACGAGAGAGAGCAGCCCCAAAGGGCATTTATACACAGTTCGAATGCAGGCACCAGTAGTGTTGCAGCTGCCAGAACTTCCGATGTGGGGCATGGTCACTACGACCACTCAAAAAACAGTCAATCCCTTTGCTGGTACTTCCACTTCAAACCCCCAAACTCCAAATTATCCACCTCGAGGCAAGAGGGTTTTCACTCCGCTATTTATGTCTTTGTCCAAAGCTCTGGAAGTCCTACTCAAGAAAGGACATCTAAAACCACTAGAACAACGGCCCATACCCGATCATCTCCCTCCAAAGCATGACTCGACTAAATACTGTGCCTTCCATCAACAGCACGGTCATGATACCGACCAATGCTTCAGGCTGCGTCATGAGATCCAGGATCTCATTGACAATAAGGTAATTGTGCCACCATAAAAGCCGAATGTCACCACGAACCCACTCCCACCACATAACCAAGCTCCACCACCCAAACACATCAACCTGATCCAAACCACAGCCATTCCATATGACCCAAGAATATGTATCACACCCTCCCACCTACCCAAGCCTGAGGTGTTCATTCCAGACAGCACAGACTTGTGCATGTTGAGCACCTCCCTAACCCAACCCGAACCGATGGTGGTGACTGTCGAAGACAAAACTAGGATGACTTTTGAGGCAGATAGGAATGTTGATTCAGAGCCTGAGAGCTTTGCGTACAACCTGAGTGGTTATATCACATCAATAAATCAGGTTAAGCCGATGGTAGAGTTGCTGATTGGGGCAGAGATCAGTGTGGTTTGGGAAGATGGACCGAGTCAGGGGCTAGATGACCTAGCAGAGCTGGAAGAGGACATCGCAAATCTGCAGTTCTTCAACGAGCAAGATCCGGGGGACGTGACTGTCAACTGGTTTAATCTGGATGGATTGGCAGAAAATACAGAGTGGCTCAGTGACGAGCTAGATGTTGTTGAGTAGCCTCAGCCAGAACAGGGACCGTTAGGAACGGGTTATCAACAGTGGCCGGAATGGCCGAGAATCAGCAGGGATTGCCGGAGAGCACCGGTGCAAAGAATTTTGCTCGGGATCCGGGTAGTTTGAGTACACTAGGCACTGAACAAGAGGTTGCATTGAAGCGTCTTGAGCAAGAAAAGATCGAGGTTCTTGAGAGGGCTAGGAAGGCCAAGGCCCCCGCGAGGATGGAATGTGCCGTGAGCACAGGAACAGTTGCAACGGAGCCGGACAACTGTCTGTCGGTTGCCGACGGGATGTGGTGGGAAGACGACGACTTACGTCTTGCCCATACTGACGAAGATTGGGGGCGGAACCAACCGGATAACACTTGGTATGTTGAGGAGGTTGACCATATAGTGGGCGGTACTTCAAGCCCCACACTTGGATCAACCGAAGGCGTCCGAGAAGGACAAAGAAGCAGAGATGCAGAAAGAAAAACTACTTGAAGAGGAGGCTGTACTGAAACAACTTAAAAAAATTCAAGCCAACATCTCCATCTGGGGACTGCTTATGGCCTTAAGAGTTCACAAACAAGCTGTCCTTTCTGCAATGGGCAGGGCTAAACTTTCAATCGATACAACTCCTGAGCAATTGGTAGGGTTGGTTTTCCCGGGAGGAGCTTCCCTGACCTTGACCTTCACCGACAAGGAATTGCTGCCTGAGGGCTCAGATCATAACAAACCACTTTATATCTCTGTCGAGTGTAGAGAGAAATGGATACCGGTGGTCCTTATTGACACAGGATCTATTATTAATGTGTGTTCGTCGAGAACGGCATATGCTATTGGGTTGAAGCCCGCGGATTTTGTGCCTACTGCCCAGGTGATACGGGCCTATGATAATACTAGCTGAGAGGTGATGGGGACTGTACAGATTCGGACTCAGGTTGGTCCAAGGCAACAGGATATTAATTTTCATGTCTTGGATGTCCCGGCCACCTTCAATCTACTCCTAGGGAGGCTGTGGCTGCACCAGGTGAAAGCCGTCTCTTCCACCTTACACCAAATGCTGAAGTACCCCCACGGGAAATGGTTGGCAATTGTTTTTCAAAATTCTTCGATACATCCACCGCCAAAGGTTTCTACACCAGTTCTGGAAATTGAGCATGGCGCAGAGGATGTATTCTTGTCAGGATTTACCCTAGCTGAGGCCCGGGTTGTACAGAATATGCTAGCTGTTGATTAGGGGCTATAGGTCAGTGCACAATCTATCTACCTTATGAACAAGTTTCAGCACATGCCCGGGATGGGATTAGGGTGAAGTGGCCGGAAGCGCGTTGCAGCATCGGCCGAAGTGCCGCACAACCCATATATCTTTGGCTTAGGTTATCTGCCTACTAAAGAGGATTGGGTGAGGAAAGGAAAAAAGATGACCGGAAGAGCCAGAGCCAGGCAAGTCGAGAAGCATTATGAGTTGATGCACAGGCCTATTCAGGGGACGCTGAATAGACACTTTGTCCGGAAGGAAGAAAATTTCCCGTTCTGCGGCTTTCCGTAGCCATGGCTAAATGCAGAGAGGCGGTGCTTGCCGAGATTTGAGATTTTCTTTGACTTGCAACTATCTGGGGATGAAGTTGCCGAAGAGCAGACAGACCCACCAGCTGAGGTTGAGCAGCGCAAGGAAGAAGATTCCGAGAGCACAGAAATTGAGATGGGGGTAGCATTGGCTTGTCTCCTCGCAGATCCTCAGATCGTACCGGAGTGCTTAGGGGATAACTTCTTAATTTCTATGATCCGAAATGAAGCGGCTGTGAGCCCATCTTCAAACATTCTGGATGCATACATCGCACCCTCCCTCGTCTGGCAATACAAGGACGGCTTTTTATCGAGTAGCACCGGGTTAGGTAGCGAGCCAGAATCTGATTCCACCGAGTTTGTGGAGTCGGAATCAGGTTCCAGCTCGTCTGAGTCTGAGTCTGGTATTCTTAGGGGTGATAACCCAGCAGGTCGTCTTTTTCTTTTTCCTTTGAGTCTGTTATAACAAAGGAATCAGACGGACTGGATGTTATTAATGAGAATGGTACGGCTGTGGCTTCTGAGTACTTTTCTGTGCCTTTACTTTATTGCATTAATCAAGACTTTTAAAATTTTGATAAAAATGACGAGGAAGAAATTCCTCCAGTTTTACAACGTTTGATTGATCAAGAGCAGGAGAGGTTTGTAAAACCTTTGGTTGATGAAATCACCACAATTAATGTTGGTACTGAGAAAGACCCACGGCTGGTCCAGATCGGGTCCACGTTGTCTTCGGAGGAGTGCGAGCGCTTAGCCACTTTATTAAAAGATTTCAAAGATATTTTCGCGTAGTTCTACGAAGATATGCCTGAAATCGATCTTGAGATTGTAAAGCATTGAATCCCTCTTGACCCAGAGGCCCGACCTTTTAAGAAGAAGCTCCGAAGAATCCGTCTGGACTGGGCTCTGAAGATCAAAGAAGAGGTCACCAAGCAGATTGACGCAGGGTTCCTGTTAGTATCTGAGTACCCAACTTGGTTGGCCAATATAATTCCAGTGCCGAAGAAGGACAGCAAAATTCGGGTATGTGTGGACTTCACGGATTTGAACAAAGCCAGTCCAAAGGACGACTTTCCTCTGTCGCATATTGATGAATTAGTGGACTTCACTGCTGGGCCTGCACTGCTCTCGTTCATGGATGGATTTTTAGGCTACAATGAGATTTTGATGGCACCCGAAGACAGGAAGAAGACTGCTTTCACTACCCCATGGGGAACCTATTGTTATAGGGTGATGCCATTTGGGCTGAAGAATACTGGGGATACATATCAACGGGTTGCAACCACGATTTTGCATGATATGATCCATAAAGAGGTTGAGGTGTACGTGGACAACATGATTGTCAAGTCCAAGGAAAGAGAGGGCCACTACACCACCTTGTAGAAATTTTTCCAACGGATCAGAGAGTATCGATTGCAGCTGAATCCTTAGAAATGTACATTTGGTGTTACAACAGGGAAAATGATGGGGTTCTTGATCACACAAAGGGGTATCAAGGTCGATCCTTCCAAAATCAAGGCCATCTTAGAAATGCCACCACCGATGACTGAAAAGGAGATGCGAGGCTCTCTAGGTAAAGTGTAATTCATAAGACGATTTATTACAAAATTAACCTTGACTTATGAACCACTGTTTGGTCTCCTGAAGAAAGGAAAGAAGTTCCAATGGGACAACCGATGCCAAGTTGCTTTCGAGCAAATCAAACAATATCTACAGAACCCACCTGTGTTGTCACTACCTGAGCCGGGGAAACCGTTGATTCTGTTCCTGTCAGTGTCCGAAATGACAATGGGTTGCATGCTTACACAGGAGTTTGAGGACAAAGTGGAGATGGCTAGCTACTACCTAAGCAAGAAAATGTTGGATTACGAGACCTATTACACTCCGCTGGAGAAGGCTTGTCTGGCCTTGGTATGGGCTACTAGGAAGTTGCCTGTTAGCTCACTCTGTAATACTGGTTTCGAGATCTGATCCCATCAAATATCTCTTCGAGAAACCGGCACTTACGGGAAAGCTAGCCCGTTGGTTGCTTCTGCTTTCCGAATTTGATCTGAACTACATGACGCGCAAGTTAGTAAAAGGGAGAGCGGTAGCGGAGTTCCTAGCCGACCACCCAGTTGAAGGGGATGAAGCAGTTGAGTATCTATTCCCAGACAAGGCCATTCTACATGTCGAAGAAGAGACCTGGATGATGTACTTTGACGGAGCGTCAAACCAATATGGGTATGGGATAGGGGTGTTACTGATAGCACCTGACAATTCCCGTATACCTTTAGCATTCAAACTCCGGTTCAAAGTGTCGAACAATGAGGCAGAATATGAGGCATGTATTGCTGGACTAGAAGCTGCCCTGGAACTAGGGGCAAAATGATTGGATGTTATCGGGGACTCGAACCTTGTTGTATCTCAAGCTAAAGGAGATTGGAAAGTTAAAGAAAAAAAGATAAGAATCTATCACCAGACCTTAGACCTTCTGATTCCTCGGTTTGAGAAACTGAATTTCGCCTATCTGTTAAGAGAGAACAGCAGGTTCGCTGATTCATTGGCAACTCTATCTTCTATGATAGACATCCCTTTCGGAGTCCGGATGTATCCGATCATCATTGAACAGAAATTCGTGCCGGCCTACGAGCTGATTACTGCCATAGATGAGGTCCAAGATGAGAATCCCTGGTATTACGACATCTGGAACTTCTTGGAAAAGGAAGGTTATCCACCAGGGCCAAATGCCAAAGATAAGAGGGCAATTCGAAGAATGGCTGCTCAGTTCATCGTCTGTGGGGGAAACTGTACAAGAGGGGTCATCTCGGGATGCATAAGCTATGCGTTGATGTTGAAGAATCCAAGCGCTTGATGGAGGCCATCTATGGAGGAGAGTGCGGAGCGCACATGAGCGGGGTGATGCTAGCCCGGAAGATGCTTAGACAGGGTTATTATTGGTCAACCATGGAGGATGATTGTATTGGCTTTGTCCGGTGATGCCACAAATGTCAGATCCATGCAAACCGCATGAACATTCCGCTATCGAAGCTATACAACATGACTTCGCCATGGCCATTTTCAGTCTGGGGGATTGATGTAATTGGGGCTGTCACTCTGAAGGCGTCCAACGTGCATAAATATATTCTAGTAGCGATAGACTACTTCATGAAGTGGGTTGAGGCCCAATCTTACGCGGTGTTGAAGGCGTTGCACATTACTAAGTTCATCAGAAACAACATCATCTGTCGCTACGGGGTCCCGAATGAGATTATTTCGGATAATGGTTCCCACTTCAAGAAGGAGGTGATCGACTTGTTGGAGAAATACAACGTGGCTTTTCATAAGTCATCTACATACCGGCCGCAAACCAACAGAGCAGTTGAGGCCGCCAACCAGAACATCAAGCACATTCTGCAGAAGATGGTGAAAACCTACAGGGACTAGCCAGATAAGCTGTCATTTGCTCTTTGGGGCTACCGGACTTCAATTTGAACTTCTACTGGGGCAACTCCATATTCCTTCATTTATGGGATGAAAGCTGTTCTGCCTATCGAAGTTAAGTTTCGTCACTGCGAGTATTAGCTGAGTGTTAGATAGCTGAGGTAGATTGGCAGCAAAGAAGGTTCGAAGAACTCATGCTCTTTGATGAAAGAAGGCTAAAAGTACTGTATCACGTCTAGGGTTATTAACGAAGAATTGCCAGGGCCTTCAACAAGAAGGTTAAGTCCAGGAATTTGAAAGTGGGGGATCTAGTGCTCAAAGATAACCGAGCTCCCATCCACGACTCTAAGGGCAAGTTCAGACCCAATTGGACTAGTCCCTACATCATCAAGTCTATCTGGTCAGGTACAGCTGTCGTTCTGATGAATTTAGATGGCCTTGAGTTTGCCCAGCCGATCAACATGGACAAGTTGAAGAAATACTATCCCTGAGTGGCTCGCTAGGCCAAAAACCCGAAAGGGCGACCTAGGCAAAAGTTAGAGCATGGAAAATTTGAAATAATAAAAACTGAGCTCGCAAGGTTGAAAACCCAAAAAAGGCGGCCTTAGCAAAAGTTAGAGCGCAAAAGGAGAGTGTTAATACATGAGTGAACCTGAACCGAACTATGTAAGGCTTGACTCCCATGTTTGGGATACGTAGGCAACTTCATCCTGAAGTCTAGCCATAAACATTCCAAATCAACTTTGTCCATGTGATCATGTTGGTCATCTTTGTCTATTCTGCATTCAAGAGCTCGGTTGTGATCTCCAGTGCAGTGCTGTTCAGACTAAGGGCAACTTTCCAGTTGATGGATCCGGGGTTGTACATCTCAGTGATAGATCTCGAGTGTGTCCAGTTGTGATCCATATCGAAAATGGTTTTGAAAAGTTTTAATAAAAGTTGATTTTGCTCAAATTAATCTTTTTACGACTTAGACCATTTTTGGACCAAACGAAAAAATTTTAGTATCCACAACCTTCAATTACATTAATTTCAGTGCAGAGTTCTCCTACTCTTGAATACAAATTGAAGTTACTTTTTATTACGTTCATAAAGAAAACTTAAAAGTACTGATAAAGCAATAAATTCGAGGCATAGTCAGGTGATCCTGTGCCCCCTCCTAGAGCTTGCGGAAGCCTTTGACGCCAAAGTAGGCCCAGCCTGCGCCTCTTCATCAAGCCAAGCTATGCACTCATCAGAGAGGGTGCAACTGAAAGTGGGAGCGGGGCCAGAAGCTCTTTCGTCCTCTATGTTGTGGCATACCGAGCTAGCTGTGCGCGTTAGACTGGAAATGCGACAGGGTACTCTATCTCCTCTTTTGGGCAAGTCTGATCATGGCCGAACTGGTGCCGGATTCAAAATGGGAAGTAAAAGACACAGTGTGAGAGGCCGATCAATTGAATCTCAGGCTGGCGAGACATGTTGTAACTCATCACCGGCAGATTAAGCTAGGGGCAGCACCAAGTAATGTCAACAACAGATAGACAACACATCCATTCGCACCACCATCCCTCATCAAGAGCATCGACTAGACGTCGCCGGAAGAAATAGCCACGAGTTGAATATGCTGGGCATGAGTCCACAACCTTCAACTTATCCATCAACCATATCTGGAGAGGGATGAAAAATGAAAGATTAAAGAATAGAGAGGTGTACGTGGAGGGAAAAGTGAGAAAAGGGTTTTGAGAGAAAAAACCGAGCCTGAGGGCCGAGTGATGTGAGAAATATATGTGAGATAGGGTAGCTGCAGCAGTAGTGGACTCCTCGCAAATCTAGTCGTCGCTCAGCGATGGAAAGCATCCAAACCCATCAATGTCTTAGCTAGTGTCATGGCAATGTAGCTGTTGCCCTCTTTTAAGCCTTAGGCAACCTCAATCAAACGGACGTTAGACCCTCCCAAGCCTGGGGGCAAGCAAGAAATGAGACAACATACACAAGCAAAACGCATGTCCCCGAAAACCCTACCAGTGATGATCGCCGCGGTCACCGGCATCAGAAAACCGACGAATCAGGCTTGGGATGTCTAGTTCTCCATCGCGAATCAAAGACTGAGGGTCATGCAAAGTAAGCTCGTACATCCGTCCTAAGGCTTGGATGTGGCCAAAGCGGAATTGGGACAGGATCTCTTCATCGCGGTGAGATTTCATCAAGGCCTGGAAGTCTTCGAAAGTGGGGCATATCTCTTGTCCGTCGAAGCTAAAGACATGAGTTACCGGATTCTAATACCTTGCCGCAGCATGGAGGAACGGAAAACGCAGTAGGGTGCGGCTCAGCATGAATAGTGCATTTATTCCAAAACCCCAGAAATTCAACTTTTCTAAGCCATCCAAGTTAGCAATCCAATTTGTGAGATTTTGGACAAGAAATGCTTCCATTTGGTGCAAAAACTGAGTTGAAATGGAAAAATTACGAAGCTGGGGCTTTTGTAGAAGGTAAGGTGTTAAGTGGAAGACAAGTGTCAACAATCTGGGCACTTTCTGCATTAATGGCCGACCGGCCAATTTGATGGCCGACCGACTATCTTTGTAGCCGATCGGCTAGTTTTTGTGGCTGATAACTCTTTATGGTGGCCAATGGTCTCCCACCTTGGCTGATGGCCTCTCCTTTTGTTCTCTGAGCTGTCTATGTGTTGGAGGTGTTGAGAACTTGTGACTTGTTCCACTTTGAATGCCTTTCGGTGACGATTTTGCGAAATCGCGCCTGTGTTACTTCAATTTGTTTATTGAGTTGTTGTATTTTTGTTTATCGAGTTGTATTTTGCATTGATTGTTAAGTTCTTGTCTTGCTTATCGAGTTGTATTCACATTTGGTTAGCATGTCAAGTCTTGGTTTTTGCTTATCGAGTTGTTTTGTTCTTTCAGTTGTCAGTTGGTTCACTACCTCGTTAAGGCAATGCAATTCGAGTGTGCAATGTTTAAACAAAGTCCGATCTTATTTACACGTTGTGTGATGCGATGCGATGATTAGAATGTAAAATGTAACACTTTTTTAATCAAAAAGCTATTTTCATTCCATCATGGTTTCTTTTTGCAAAAGTACAAAGTTTTAAACAAAATAAGACTGCCTGAGGCTGTACAATGTGAAAAACTACTAGCAAAAAGAGAAATAAAGCAAAAACAAAACATCTGAATCGGCACCAGTTGCCTCAAGAGCGGGAATCCCTTCTCGTCCTCTTCCTCGACGAAAGCCCAGAATTGTCGCCGTCAGCTCCACTGCCTGAGTTTGAACCCGAGCCATCTCCAGCCTCATCTCCATCTTGAGACGACTCTGACTCTGGACTTACTGCCTCCTCATCAGACTCACCATCATCTGGGGCAGGCACCTATGAACTACTCCCGGTATGAGCACGCCCAGCTCTGCTCCGGTTGTGCACTGGAGTCCCTCATCTCGCTCCCCCTGCTGCTTAGGGAGGCACTGAAGGTCCCGCTGAGGCACCCGTTGTGGCTGGTATCCGGCATGGGGCCTAAAAAAAATAATTTGGCAAATGCATCAGTTATGCTATGCGAAGCTAAGTATGGTATCAAAATGCAGTATATGAGTATAGCGTATGAATGTTGTGAGCAGTATATGAACTCCGTGATGCAGTGTATCAGTGTCGTGAGTGGTATATGAGTGTGGTGTATCAAGTGCAGTATTGATAATGTGATGCATCAGATTGATATGGAGCAGATTATAGAGGGTTTTGGGACGAAGGTTGAAAGAACTTACCGAAATACCGTAAATACTGAGCAGGTCCATGCTCCTCTATAACATCCCCATCATTGAAGTCGACAACTACAGAGCTTGCCCAGTGTACTCTATGGATGCCTGCAAAAGTGTTGAGGTAATGAGTAAAATGCGGGATATCAACTGAAATGAAATGAATGTACAGAATGTAAAGTATAACATATACCGGAGTCTAGCCTCGAACTCCGACGAGCTCATGATCAGCTGGGGGAGGAGCGATGGGAATCTAATAAATCTCTCTGGCCTGTCCTCGGCATGTCATAATAGTGGGCAGGTCTGGCCACTCCGCCCTCTGTTCCCTCCGGGAACCCCTCCTGCTATGAGCCTGGGTAGCCCTGGATCTTTTCACTCCTCCTGCTGTGGCTACAGGTCTCTCTCTCTCACCTCGCCGAGCACTGGCCAGAGAACGCATGAGGTATGTCTGGATGAAGACGGTGTAGTCACCGTCATCTCTGAAAAAGTCGGCATCCTAACCTATCGTAAAATCGGTCATCTCCTGCAGAGTGTACGTCTCTGTATGCCTCATCTGCGAAGGAGGCGGCATCAGGACTATCTGCTCAGGCAAGCTGAGGCTCTGTCGCAAGAAGTGCTCTTCCAAGTACCATGCCCGACAGACCGGACCCTCAAGAAAAACTCGCAAATGGGAAGTCTCCCGAGTGCCCATAAATCGATCTCTAACTGCATCAGGCAGTACTGTCCAGGGCTGCCAGATGATCTGCAAATGATGGATATACAGGTTCTTATCTGCTATTGAAAGTGCAATGTAAAGCAAAGCTCAGATGAACTGTAAGGTTTGAAATACCTTCGCTGCGGCAATAGTGTCAAAATATCGGTGGAAGAATGAGAAAGACTCTCGCGGCCTCTACTCGCATCTCTCATCGAACCTATGTGAATATGGAACCATGGAGGGCAAGCCTCATGAAGTAGGCATATACCCACAACTACAGAATGTGAAAGGGGTAATAATGAGTATGTTTATCAGTAAAGCAGTATACAGGTAAATTAGAAATCGGAGAATGATGTGCAGTGAATTGTGCAGTGTGTGCAGTATACAACTAGTGTAAAGCAGATTGCGTGCTATGCAGTGTGTGTGGTGTACAGATAATGTAAAGCAGGATTGTAAAGCAGAAGGGAAAGATGTACCTCCCAGGCTCTTTAGTAGCCTCCTAACAGGTGTCCGTTCTAGCGAGATGAGGAACTCATATATCCATACAGTGTGGCCAAGCCTGCGCTGCCCCAGTCATAGTGCCGGATGCGAGACACATCTACCAGTGCACTCAAAAGGTAAAGGCCAATGGTGTTCGCCGGTCGGCGAATACAGTGGTTCCAAGCAAGAACATGAGGAACCCCCGGGCATAGTGCTCAACCTCCTCGTGAGTCGTTGGTGTCCCCTCCCTGAACTGGTCGGCGAACCATGAATATCGCACCATCCCTAGTTGGGAGAGAGGTGGGCGAATCCCTAGCAAAAAGATCTGGGCAGCATCCCACTCGCCCATATCAGTGTCGAAAGGGATCGGATCACCCCCTACTCCGATGTCAGTGAGCATGGAGAAGTCGAAGGGAGTCATCGTCATCTCCCCTACTGTAGAAAGGTGGAAGGAATCAGTGGTGTCCCACCACCTCTCCACTAAGGCGCCTAGAAGAGGCCGACTCGCAGTGAGGCGCGAGAATCCCATGCAGAATATACCAAAACCGGCCTCATCGACGATGTGGCGAACATCATTGGGTAGCTCTATGTACTAATCTCGTGCAATGGTGTTCCCATAACCCTGGAAGGCATGAGAATCTCCCTGTGTTCAAGATAAACAGATGCGAAGCAATGTTAGGAATACAGTGTATGCATGTGTTCAGAATTAGTGAAAATGAAGTGTGTGTATATGTTCGAGTTGACAGAAGTATCATGTATGATTGTGCTCAGAATGAACTAGGCATGTGATATACAAGTGTGTTTCGATTAATCAGATGAAGAGTGATATTGGCTATCCAAGACATATGACCTACATTGCAGAAAGTAAAGAGGAAGAATATACCTCAGCGGCGCCATAGGATAAGTGTGACTCCGACTCACGTAGCAGGAGGTCCTCCGGAGCACCTTGCACAAAGCTCCTAAACTGGCGAATATTGTCGGGAGGCAATACGTGTATGTCAGGGTGATAAGACACTAGGTCGAAAGGCCGAATGCCGAGCGGCAAAGACTCGAACTCGGGATCCATCTCCATCCCTGGAGGAGCCCCATCCTGTGGAATATCATCCGTCATCTCGAGAAGAGTGAGAAAATGGTTGAAGGTATGGAAAATGGGCAAGAATGCCAAAAGTCAACAAAAAGTCAACCCTGAGGGGTGAGAAATGGAATAAAATATCGAAGTGCGGAAGTGGGCACGAAGATCAAGGGTAACTCGGGAGAAACAAATCCCAAGTGATGGAAATCAAAAATGTGGCACCAAAAACACTTTTCAATTGGGGCAAAGTGTTTGAAACAATGAGGGTTTTGCGAATCGAAAGTTTTGGGAGGTTTGAAAATGTGTGTAAAGCTCGGATCGAAGGGAGGAAAGCGATCTAGAGAGAGAGGAGGAAGGATTTCGGCAAGGGAGAAGTGAAAGAGTAGGGTTTGGAACCCTATACTTAAAGACCCAAGGCAAAATGTCAAAACTGCCCCGAATCTACCATTTTTGGCCGATCAGCCAAATTGTTGGCTAGCCGGCCACATTGTTGGCCGACGGAGTTTTCTTGTGGCCGATGGGTGACCGATAGGTCCCTCTTGTGGCCGATGAACCTCTAATGCCCTTGTTTGGGGTTTTTGTGTTGATTTGTACCGTCATCTCTCAAGAAAGTTCAAGAACATACACCTTTGAGCTCAAGCAATCTCTGTGGTGACCTCGAACTGTGTATTCCGTGTGCGGCACTCGACATGCACAAAATGTATCCTTTTGCATATTGCTAGATTCGAAAATTATCTTTGAATGTGCGGCTTTACAGTGTTCTTGTTACATTCACGAGGCTTGCATTCGTTATATGTCTCTCTCACTTTTGCATCGGACATGCATCATTGCGTTTGCATAACATATGCGCGTTGTGTCAAATAAGTATTCGTGTTTATGCTGCATAGAGTATGTACATTGCATGGAACACGTTTTAACCTTGCTTGCATAGAATGTGCACTTCTCACCTTGGCATGAAATACGCGTCTTAATGTTGCATGGAGCATACATTTCTCTCAGTTGCATTGTTATGCATACTTTACTTGCATTCTTATGCACTTTTCACTTGCATTACTATTCAGCATTCTACTCGCATCACTATGCACCGTTGTTTATCTGGCATTGAATATGCATTGTTAGTTATCTTGCATTGTATGTGCATTGTTGTCATTCGTCTCGTAGAAGACATGCATGGCATTGCATCGTATCTTTCAAGTTTCTTTCTCATTCATGCACGATATTATATGTACGGTTCATTTGAAGTTGGCGCAACCAGGCGATATTGGATGTGTAGTTCATTCAAAGAAGTTCTGTTTAAAATCGTTCACTTAGTGTATCTATCACACTTTGCTCACTTTGTGTCTCTATCACACTTTGCTCACTTTGTGTATCTATCACACGTTCACTTTGTTTATCTATTACACATGCTCACTTTGTGTATCTATCACACGTTCACTTAGTGTATCTAACACACTTTGCTCACTTTGTGTATCTATCACACGTTCGCTTTGTGTATCTATCACACTTTACTCACTTTGTGTATCTATCACACGTTCGCTTTGTGTATCTATCACACATGCTCACTTTGTGTATCTACCACACGTTCGTTTTGTGTATCTATCACACATGCTCACTTTGTGTATCTATCACATGTTCGTTTTGTGCATCTATCACACATGCTCGCCTTTATGTATTTATTACACGTGCTCACCTTTGTTTATCTATCACACGTGCTCACCTTTGTGTATCTACCACACGTTCGCTTTGTGTATTTGTCACACATGCTCACATTTGTGTATCTATCACACGTTCGCTTTGTGTATCTATCACACATGCTCACCTTTGTGTATCTATTACATGTTCGCTTTCTGTATCAATCACACATGCTCACCTTTATGTATCTATTACATGTTCGCTTTCTGTATCAATCACACATGCTCGCTTTGTGTATCTATCACACGTTCGTTTTGTGTATCTATCACACATGTTCACCTTTGTGTATCTATCGCACATTCGCTTTGCGTATCTATCACACATGTTCACTTTGTGTATCTATCACACGTTCGCTTTGTGTATCTATCACACATGCTCACTTTGTGTATCTATCACACGTTCGTTTTGTGTATCTATCACACATGCTCACCTTTGTGTATCTATCGCACATTCCCTTTGCGTATCTATCACACATGTTCACTTTGTGTATCTATCACACGTTCGCTTTGTGTATCTATCACACATGCTCACTTTGTGTATCTATCACACGTTCGTTTTGTGTATCTATCACACATGCTCACCTTTGTGTATCTATCACACATGTTCATCTTTGTGTATCTATCACACGTTCACTTTGTGTATCTATAACACATGCTCACCTTTGTGTATCTATCACACGTTCGCTTTGTGTATCTATCACACATGCTCACTTTGTGTATCTATCACACGTTCGTTTTGTGTATATATCACACATGTTCACTTTGTGTATCTATCATACATTCATTTTGTGTATCTATCACACTTGCTCACCTTTATGTATCTATCACACGTGCTCACCTTTGTGTATTTATCACACGTTCGCTTTGTGTATCTGTCACACATGCTCACCTTTGTGTATCTATCACACGTGCTCACCTTTGTGTATTTATCACACGTTCGCTTTGTGTATCTGTCACACATGCTCACCTTTGTGTATCTATCACACGTTCGCTTTGTGTATCTATCACACATGCTCACCTTTGTGTATCTATTACATGTTCGCTTTGTGTATCAATCACACATGCTCACTTTGTGTATCTACCACACGTTCATTTTGTGTATCTATCACACATGCTCACCTTTATGTATCTATCGCACATTCGCCTTGTGTATCTATCACACATGTTCACTTTGTGTATCTATCACACGTTCGCTTTGTATATCTATCACTCATGCTCACTTTCTGTATCTATCACACGTTCATTTTGTGTATCTATCACACATGCTCACCTTTGTATATCTATCACACATGCGCACATTTGTGTATCTATCACATGTTCACTTTGTGTATCTATCACACATGCTCACTTTGTGTATCTATCACAAGTTCGTTTTGTGTATCTATCATACATGTTCACTTTGTGTATCTATCATACATTCATTTTGTGTATCTATCACACGTTCGCTTTGTGTATCTATCACACGTTCGCTTTGTGTATCTATCACATATGCTCACCTTTGTGTATCTATCACACGTTCGCTTTGTGTATCTATCACACATGCTCACCTTTGTATATCGATCACACGTTCACTTTGTGTATCTATCACATATGCTCATTTTGTGTATCTAACACACATGTTCACTTTGTGTATTTATCACACGTTCGCTTTGTGTATCTATCACACATGCTTACTTTGTGTATCTATCACACGTTCGCTTTGTGTATCTATCACACATGTTGACTTTGTATATCTATCTCAAGTTCGTTTTTTGTATCTATCACACATGCTCACCTTTGTGTATCCATCACACATGCTCACCTTTATGAATCTACCACACGTTCGCTTTATGTATCTATCACATATGCTCACCTTTGTGCATCTATCACACGTTCGCTTTTTGTATCTATCTTACTTTGCTCAATTTGTGTATCTATCACACGTTCGCTTTGTGTATCTATCACTCATGCTCACCTTTGTGTATCTATCACATGTTCGCTTTGTGTATTTATCACACTTTGCTCACTTTGTGTATCTATCACACATTCGCTTTATGTATCTATCACACATGCTCACCTTTGTGTATCTATCACACGTTCGCTTTGTGTATCTATCACACTTTACTCACTTTGTGTATCTATCACACGTTCGCTTTGTGTATCTATCACACATGCTCACTTTGTGTATCTATCACACGTTCGCTTTGTGTATCTATCACACATGTTGACTTTGTATATCTATCTCAAGTTCGTTTTTTGTATCTATCACACATGCTCACCTTTGTGTATCCATCACACATGCTCACCTTTATGAATCTATCACACGTTCGCTTTATGTATCTATCACATATGCTCACCTTTGTGCATCTATCACACGTTCGCTTTGTGTATCTATCACACTTTGCTCAATTTGTGTATCTATCACACGTTCGCTTTGTGTATCTATCACTCATGCTCACCTTTGTGTATCTATCACACGTTCGCTTTGTGTATTTATCACACTTTGCTCACTTTGTGTATCTATCACACATTCGCTTTATGTATCTATCACACATGCTCACCTTTGTGTATCTATCACACGTTCGCTTTGTGTATCTATCACACTTTGCTCACTTTGTGTATCTATCACACGTTCGCTTTGTGTATCTATCACACATGCTCACTTTGTGTATCTATCACACGTTCGCTTTGTGTATCTATCACACATGCTCACCTTGTGTATCTATCACATGTTCATTTTGTTTATCTATCACACGTTCGCTTTGCGTATCTATCACAGATGCTCACCTTTGTATATCTATCACACGTTCACTTTGTGTATCTGTCACACATGCTCACCTTTGTGTATCTATCACACGTGCTCACCTTTGTGTATCTATCACACACGTTCACTTTTTGTATCTATCACACACGTTCACCTTTGTGTATCTATCACACATGCTCACCTTTGTTTATCTATCACACGTTCGCTTTGTGTATCTATCACACATGCTCACCTTTGTGTATTTATCATACGTTCGCTTTGTGTATATATCACACATGCTCACTTTGTGTATCTATCACGCATGTTCATTTTGTGTATCTATCACACATGCTCACTTTGTGTATTTATCACACGTTCACTTTGTGTATCTATCGCACTCGTTTGCTAAGGTTGCATAATTTTCATACATCCTTTCTGCATGAAATGTTGTTCAGTCTGTAATTCCCACACGTAGCGTGTGTACTTATTTGTTTGTGTACAAGTTTGCTTTAGCATTTCTTTGCATAACATTTGCATAAATGCTTCGTTATAGCTCTCTTTGCATAATCTTAAGTTTTGTTCTGCAATGAGCATGTCATTTGCATCTTGTCCCTGCTTGCCGGCGCATCTCTTTGTTATTTTGTATGTTTGTCTAAGTCTTCGGCCTTGTCAAAAATGGGTCGTCTCTAGGCTTTGGCATTCACTCCCGTTATCTCTTGACTTTCGAGTTCTGTCAAAGAGGGGCAACTGTAGATATCCCATTTTTGACCGTCCTCAAGACTTGGACATCATCGTTTGAACACTCGATGATCACCCATGCTCGTGTTCGTTTTGAGTCTCTGAAGGTCTCGGCTGTGCGCCTTGCCTTGGAGCCTCTCAAATTGTCTGTTTTGTGCTTGGTTGTGGACCAAGAGCTTGTGGCTCTGTTTCTGAGGGAAGTGGGTGGCATGTTGGCCATCCCTGCAATCCATCGGCCAGGCACCATGCCTATCGGCCATGCTCTCTTTCCATCGACCATCAGTGATGGCCGATCGGCATCACTGATGGCCGGTCGCCACCTTTAATGGCCAGTGGGCCATACTTTTTGGCCAAGGCCCTTTTCTTTGCTTTTTCAACTATTTTTATTGCCAGTTGTGCCAGCTGGTATGCATAGAACTCATCCTCCATACACGTGTATAGAGGGATTGCACCAAGCCTCTAGCTTGTTTAACAAGCTTGAGACTTGGATTTCTATAAGAGGAGACGTCTGTCTCCCTTTCCAGAGGTTCAGAAAATTTGGATAGAGATATACATATCCCTCTCTCTCTATATTTCTCCCTCTCTCTCTCTCTCTCTATTTGTGTTGTTTTTGCCTTAAAGTGGTTTTTCTTCACACTTTTGCACACAAACACCTAGTGAAATACCTTCACTATTGACCTGAGGTTCTTGGAGGTTGC
Organism: Camellia sinensis; assembly: GCF_055761805.1. Classification (NCBI taxonomy): domain Eukaryota; kingdom Viridiplantae; phylum Streptophyta; class Magnoliopsida; order Ericales; family Theaceae; genus Camellia; species Camellia sinensis. The sequence goes on from NC_138966.1 coordinate 107,081,373, forward strand.
ATTTGAGTAGTTTTGGCTTGGTTTTTGCCTCTGATGTTGCTATCCTAAAGTTGTTCTTCAATGGTGAGTTTTTATCCCCCTTAGAGCTTTGTTGTAGTTGCTTATTTAGCCATCTTTGCATGTTTCTTTTGGCTCAACTTTCAACTGTAAAATGCTTCATTTTCAAGTGTTTAAAGTGTTTGTTTGACACCTCTTTGGTGTTGGGGGTGGTCTACCCCCTTTTGTGCCTTGTTTGGCTTTGTTTTGTACCATCTCTTTAGGCCTTTGAGATCACTTTCTCTTGGCCTTTTAACCACTGAATTCTGGAGGAATTTCAGTGGTGGAAAGTGTGTTTTGAGGCCCCAAATAGGAGGGCGTTGTCCCCCCCTTCCCTTATCTTGTTTGCTTGTGTTGGTGGCTCACCAAAAGAGCATGTATTTCTATCTTCTTGAGGCTTTGTTTGAACACTTTTTTGTGATTTTTCAAACCTACTATGACTCTGTTTTTGGTTTTCTTGGTCACCTCTTGCATGCTCCTTGTACTTGTAGTATAATCCTACTTGTAGCTTTGCAAAGTAGCATGTCTTTCTAGCATGTTGAGGCTCTATCTTAGCATGTTTTTGTGACTTTTCTAACATGTTATAACTCTGTTTTGAGTTGGTTTGATCATTTGTTGCATGCTTCATGTACTTGTAGTGCAATCCTCCCTATAACCTTAACATGCATCATGCTTTGGACCATCTTTTTAGCATGCTTTTGGCTCCACTCCATGAAGCTTTTACTCATCTTTTGCCATGATACAACTCTGTTTTTGGTTGGTTAGAGCATCCCTCATTTGCTCCTTACACTTGTAGTGTAACCATGCTCATTGGCCTTGCATGCTTGGTGTTTTGGCTTACCATGCTAGCTTATTTTGGCTTCATTCCATGCATGTTTTGGCATTGTTTTGACCTGCCTTGGGACTATTTTGGGTCATCTTGGCTCTTTGGGGCTTACTTGATATGGCTATGGTGCAAGTACCTTTGCTAGCCTTAAGCTTTGAGCCTCCTAGCATACCTCATTTGTCATATGTGCATGTTTTGGCATCACTTAGAATGATATTTCAGAGCATATAGTTTTGTCACACTCCCATGTTTTTCACTCTTTAAGTGCTCTTGAGAGTTGTACTCTTATGCCTCAATCATGAGCCATTGCATGAGTATCATCATCTTGCCTTTCATGCTACCATTTCAGAGCACTTTGGCCACTGTTTTGTCATACATGAGGTCAGTTTGGGGTTGGTTTGGTCCATTGAGTATTGCATTACATAGCCCTTGTGTTGTATCCTTCATTAGCTTTCATGCTTAGAGACTCTAACTTGCCATGCCCATGTTGTTTCATATTGTTACATTGCTCATTGTGTTTGCATGTTGTTGCATTGCATGTTGTTTGCATGTTTGTTGCATTGTATTGTGTTTGGATTGGAAGTTGATCCAAACACGAGAAACGAGGGGCATTTCATACTTAAAGTGATGAAACGTACCTCATTCCTTAGGTCACCGACACCTTTGATCATGTATGATAACGTGGAGGTTCATCGTGTCCTATGTGTTATTTGTGTGCATTCATCGACATTGACTTATGCAACTTGGCCTCTTTGGCCATCATGCATGGAGATACGTGATTGATGGCTCGAGAGCTGAGCACTAAACTCCTTTGAGCTTGAGACATGATAAGGAGTGTAGTTGCACACACATTTTTTTGCAAATACACTGCCATGCCTCTGTTTGCCCTCTGGTGCAGCAAAAGGAGAAATTGCGGGAAGCAATGGCCGACCGGCCATCAAAGCTGCTGACTAGCCACTAAGAATGCCGATCGACTATCAAAAGTGACTGATGACCATTAACTTTGGCCGATGGCCATCCCTCTTGGCCGACCATCTCTCAGTATATTCCTAAAGTGGATCAGAAACATTCTGGAAGTTGGCATAATTTTCAGAAGTCCAAAAGAGTGCAAACAAAGGCATCATGAGGCACGGTAGTGGATTTCCGAGCGAAGCCGACCGAGCATGCATATCCCCCTCGCTTCCCGAGGCCATCTGTTTAAATTGCTTAGCTAAACTAGTTCATTAGCGTAGTTATTTTGTAATTAATTAGTTAAGCGTTTAATTAATTAATTGGTTTGCAATTAATTAGCTTAGTGTAGCTAGTTAGTTGATTTATTCAGACCCTCCGTCGAGAGGGCAAATGTTGTAATAAGTGTGCGTGTGTGTGTGAATGTCTTCCAACCCCACGTCTTTCTCCATTTTATTTACCAACTTTTGATGGTTAGTCTTAGGGCATGTTTCGATTAGCATACTTATGCTTTGCATGCGTGCATCATTCATTCGTATTGCATGAACCGAGCTTGGCGCATCATTCAATTGTATTGAATTTCAATACTTACTTGAATACATGTTTCAAAGCATGTTATCGAGTGTTGCATTCATATGCCATCTTAGAATAGCCGAGCCTATTTAGTTGCATTCTTGCATGTGTTGCATTAGGCATCTTAACATAGCTAGGATCATGTATGATTACTAACTAGCTTTTGTTTTGACTCGGAGTACACTGTGAGTGTTTACGCTTTAGCATCCTTGCATGTATGTAAGTGATTACCATGATAGCATGCTTGCCATGAGGCTATGTGCTTATGTGTTTAACTGTATGAATGCCTGTGGATGAAGGCTTTATTGCTTGAATTGGGACAATTCATCAAAATGTGAGTTTTAAGCCCACTTGAGGGTGGCAAATCCGCACTTTAGCCTACTTGAGGGTAGCAACTTCAAACCATTTTCGAAAAACAAACATGAGATGTTTTGTTCCAACTCGAGTGATTTAGTCTATAATTGTATGTTGTGCGCATCACGTAGTAAGTTAGATTAATAACCGGAATAAGAACACATGTCTTTTCAAAAACAACATATCATGTTAGTAAAGGCCGATCCTTTGATCAGGCGAGCGGGAGTGCTCATTTCAGGACCTTCCCCTCTCGTACCTAAGTTCCTGAGCCGAGGCAACTTTGGCAATGACGGACACATGGCCTTAGGCATGAGTCAGGGTTTCCTAAATTTCTGAAAACAAAATATATAGGTGGCGACTCTGAAATCTGACAAAGCAGTCCATGTTTGGCACTTCTTGATTAAAATCGATTTTCCAAAACGATTTGCCGAATTTGGACTCTTTGGTGATTTATCAGTCTTACATTGCACTTTGTGAGATTAGATTAAGAACCGTGACAGGAGTCCGAACTATAGTAGCTAGAAGTACAATTTGCGCCCTCGCGCACAGAGCGGAGTTCGGGCGGTCTACAAGCGAGAGGGAAAAAATCGCCGCACGTGCGGGTTGGGCCCCACACGTGTGGGAAATTTTGTGAATTTGAGTTTTGCACACTACTTTAAAAGCAGGTGCAGGGGTGCGTGTGGCGATTCTTTGAAAAAAAAAACTTATTTCCTTCAAATTTTGTTTTGTTATGTTTATTTATTATTATTTTTAATATACTTACTTATTTAAAATAAATAAATAAATAAATAAACAAATAAATAAATTTTAAATAACAATAAATAAATATACTTTTTTATCACTTTATTTATTTTTATTTTCAAAAAAAAATTAATATAAAAAAAAGAAAAACAAAACAAAACAAAAATTTGAACATTTGAAAAATATATATATATTTATATATAAAAATAAAAAATAATAATAATAAAATAAAATAAAAATCGTAATTTTTATTTATTTATTTTTCTATTTTTGTCTTTTAAAAAAAAATTATTATCAAACCCAAACCCACTTCTCTCACACTCATTCACCAATTTTCTCTCTCTCTCTCTCTCTCTCTCTCTCTCATCTCTATCTCTATCTATCTTTCTCTCTCACAACCCCACAAACCCACCCACTCACCACACTCCACCATCACCAAACTTTCAACTCTCAACTCTCAACTCTCAACCCTCCTTCCTTCTTCCTCGTCAACATCTCACCGCCGACATCACTATTTCCTCTCCGTCAGTCGAATCTTCGGCGACCACCATTTTTTTCGGCGACTCATTCTTCTTTCTTCCTCTTTTTCCACTCTTTTAAGGTAATTTTTCCTTTTTGTGTAGATCTGTGGGTATAGGAGTAGATTTGTAGAATTTTTGTTTGTTGTTCATCTTTGGTTCATCATAAAAAAATAAAAAATAAAAAGTCGAAAATCTGGCCAAGAAGACGATGGGCGCACGTGCGGCCCTCTCCGGCGCATCTGCGGTCCAAGCCAAAAAAAAAAAAAAAAAAACTCAGAAATAAAGGTACTAATAATAATAATAATTTAGCTTATTTTTATTTACTCTATTTGTTTAGTTTAAATTGTTTAGTAGTGATTCTCTTAGTTTCATTAGTTAGTGGATTGTTGTTTTTATTTTTAATTTACTTGTTAATTAGTGATTTTATTTTTATTTTTATTTTTATTTTTATTTTATGATGTAATTGTTCATTTAATTGTTAAGTAGTTTAGTTTTTATTTTTATTTTATTTTATTTTCTCTAAATTTTTATTTTATTTTATTTTCTTCTATTTTAGTAGACAGAAAAAAAAAAAAGAAGTTTAGTTTAGTTTATTTTATTCTATACTTTAGTTTATTTTGTACTATAGTTTACTTCTTTTATAGTTTAGTTTAGTTTATTTAATGTCATTTTTAGTCATTTATTTAATTCTTTTCGTTTTTATATAAATAAATACAAAAAAAAAAATTGGTGTGAATTGCATGTGGTACATCAGTGGGCAGACTGGTGCTTTAATATTTTATTTGATTCTCATGCTGTTTCACGGGTATATGTGTTTATTGTTGGTGTGTGCAGGATATGAGTCAACGTATTTCTGCTCGGGCCTCCAAAAAGGCCAGAGGTTCCACCTCTTCGGCGCCACCACCACCACCGTCACCACCATCCTTGCCACCACCACCGGGTGACTTGCCACGGCCGGAGTGGGCTTCCCGCCCGCTTAACAAGCTCACGCAGTTTAACATTCCATATTTTCGACGTGACACAGACACTACTTAGGCCGTTGAGCAGCTCCAACTCTGGCAACAGTTGGGTGTTTGCACTGTGGCAGCGCCCACTTATCCTCGTCTGGTACGACTTTTCTACCAGAACCTGTATGAGTCACTCACCGAGGATGGACTGCTATCTACCATTGATGGTCATATTGTCCACATCACCTCATCCATGATTGCCACCACGTTAGGGTTTTTCGCCAAGCCAGAATATCAGTCCTTCCCGGAAGTTAAGGATCGAGAACCCATACATAGCCTCATCCAGCAATACTTCTCGGGGGCCCACAGTGACAACAGTTTCACATGCTTGCGGCGAAGCAAGCTGTCTAGTCACTTGCTATTTATTGATTTTGTGGTCCATAAGAATGTCCTTCCACTTGGGCATAGAGCTGAGCGCCATTTGGAGTTTGTTCGGGTTTTACATGGTTATCAGCATGGCTATTAGGTCTCGCTTGAGCATATCATCTGGATGCATTTGCAGAAATTTCTACGAGAGGCAATTCGGCCTGAACCTATGCAGAACCTGACTTGGCCACTACCATTTGCCAATTTGTTGACACTTGTGTTTGAGCTGATCGGCCTTCCCATTGTTGAGAATGAGGAGATTGATAGAGCGTATCTGACTTTCGGCCAGCGGAAATGGCAGTATAATATATCTCGCATCCCGCAGCAGGTTGGTGCCCCAGCTGATGAGGCCCAGGACCCCGTACATGACCACCCACCTCATCCTGTTCCCCCCAATGGGACCCACTCTACATGACTCGCGAGGAGTACTTATAACTTTAGCACTCTGTGGATCAGGTTCACAATACTCTTCGTGATCACCACCAGAGTCTCATGGAGTTGCGCACAGATTTTCAGGCGCATCAAGACTATTCTCAGGCGACCTTCGACCAGCTACACACCCGCCAGCTCAACATCCAGCAACGGGTTCAGGATGAAGCCTTTGAGATGCGATCTTTGATGCAAGCCTTGTTTGCCCAGCATTTTCCGCCACCACCGCCACCGGCTTCTCCGTAGTACCCACTGTATATTGCTTTATCTTTTTTATTTTTATTTTTATTTCTTTTCAGTTTTTCCTCTTCTCAAAAAAAAAAAAAAAAAAAAAAACAGTTGAGTGTGTGTGCGTTACTATATGCCTACGTGGATGTGCACCTACAATCTTTAGTAATCTTCTCTCATTTCTCTTTATTTTTCCATTGAGGACAATGTCATATTCAAGTTGGGGGATGAGGGTTATATTTTCTTTTGTGCATTCCTATTTGGCTCAATCATTCATGCTTATACCTGTTTCACTTGATTGCATTACTTTACTTGATGTGACTTGTTGCTAGTAGGGTGATGATATTTGTATATGTTAATTGGGGAGCATAGTAGACATGTATGAAAAGGATTTATTGGGTAGATACTTGCATGTGATGTTTGCACTAGGGGAGTCGTTTGTGCTTGTGGTATTAGTACACTTGTCATAAGTATGCCTTAATTCACATGAACACACTCTCATAGCGGTGACCTCTTTATTATAATCCCTGGTGTACATCATTGATAATAGCTAGGTTGCAGAAAAGAATAAATGAGGAGCCAAGATTCTCTTAAAAAAAAAACACTTCACTTGTTTAGGTTCGTAGCCTTTTTAACTCGTGTTATTAAGCCCGTAGGGGTGTCTTTACACCTAGTGCCTTAAAACCGTCTGGTTTGGGAGTCATTGGCCCAATACTTGCTACATGGATTAATTAGAAAGCTTAAGGAACTTAGACATTGCACAGTTAAGGAAAAAATAAGGAGAATGACTTGTTCGGATTCGTAGCCTTTTCAACTCGAGTTATTAAGCCCATAGGGGTGTCTTTACACCTAGTGCCCTAAAACCATCTGGTTTGGGAGTCATTGGCCCAATATTTGCTACATGGGTTTATTAGAAAGCTTAATGGATCAGAACATTGCACCGTCATTTAAAAAAAAAAAAACTTGAGAATCTTGGTTGCAACAAGTTAGTTTTTCTGTATATATGTTGGGTGTTATTATGAGTTACTTTGGGCTATTATAGTGGACAGTTAACTAATATGGAGATTGCACTTTACACCAACGGTACTGATGATTTATCTACTAGCATGCACAAGTACAGGAGACTTTACTTTTGTATTAACTGAATTGTGATTTTGACTCAATAGGTTCCTTCATGCTTGTCCACTATGCATTTAATGACTCATTATGTTTTAATATCACACTGTAGTGGCACATAAGTTGATTGCTAGGTGGAGTAGTGTGATTAATTGTTGGGCGTATATAAATATGAAAATGTTTGTGGGTATCATTTCTGGAAACTCTCACAAGACTTTACTCGTCCACTTGGAGTAAGTTTGTGGTTTAAAGGCTTGTTGCATATGCTAAATGTAACCGCTTTCTGACGAAAGAGGAAATAGCTAGATTTTGTTTAATTTTATTTTTTTTATCACTTGCTTAAGGACTAGCAAGTTGTACGTTGGGGGATGTGATTAAGGCCAAATTGTACATCATTGAGGCCGTTAATTAGGATCTCTTAACTTTACTTGCTTGTCAAAATGTATACTTTATGTGTGTTGAATGTTAATCAGGTTGTACATAGTCGGAGCATAAAATGGGCAAAAAGACAGAATTTGGAGAGAGTTGACTTTCTCGCACGTGTGTTGACTTTTTCTAGGAAAATGTGCCAGATGTTTTAAACCTGTTTGGAAAGACTCCAGAAGTATAAATAGGCAAGAAAAATGCTGGATTAGGGTTCTGAAGTTGTTTTGTCAAGAAAGGAAGGCTAAGGTTTGAAAAGAAGAGGAACTTGAAGCTTCAAGCATGTCTCTCATGGTGGCTTCTTCTCCATCTACCTCCTTCCACTCCTCCATGAGTGGCTAGTCTCCTTTTCTAGGGTTTTGATGAAACCCTAGCCATGTAACAGGTTTTTCTTTTTGGATAAAGGTTTGAACACTTGAATGGTGTTTTAGAAGTTTCATATATATATATATATATATATTTTCCATTATTTCTTCAAATATTCGGCTTTCTGTGATTGTTGAATGTTTTTCATACATGAGTTTTCCATTCTTTCGCATTCAAGGTATGAGACGAATCATACTACGAGAGACGAGTCGTATCACTACCTTAGTTTAGAGTGAATTATTCGTACTACTTGAGATGGTTCACGCTCGTACATTGAACGTGATGATTTTCTTGTTAAATGCTTTGAACTTGTAGTTATAAAGCTTTATTCTGTTTGAACCATAACATAATTGTTTTCAATTTGAAAACCCTATTTACATGACTAGTGGTGGACTCTTCGCCCTAGGTTTTTCCCCAATTCAGTAAATCCATTTTCAGTTATAATTGATTATTTAATTATTTAGTTTAATTTATTCGTTATTAAATTAGGTTATGATCAATCATTCTTTTCATCAAAATTAATTTAGAAATTTATCAATTAAATTAGTTTAATTTCACAATTGTCCCTGTGGATCGATACCTGGACTTGCCATTATTCTAAAAGAATTTGGTGTAGTTTAGTGTTTAATTTTGGTGTGTTCAACGACCTATCAGTGGTGGCCTTCGCCGTACGTGCTATGGCCTGACTGCTCGTGCGATGGAGCTAGCCGCTCCTGCAAGCAGAATGCAACTTAAAGCAAAAGAGGGTTGGCCGCTCGAGTGGTGGCCAGGCCGCTTGATTGGTCTCGGTGCAAAACCAATCCAAAAACTACTAAAAACATGGACCTTTTCCCTTTTGCAACCTCAACTTCATTGTATACAAAACAAGGCTAAAAACACATGGATTTAAACATTTCCAACTTCAAATAAAGACCATGGCTTCAAATCAAAATTCATGACTTTAAATCAACTTTCAAATTCCCATGTAAAAACAAATCAACTCTTGAATTGAAATATAACTTTAGAAACATGCAAGTTTGAGCTCCAATTCTCCAAATTCATGGAGTTTCCTTCTCAAATCACAAGAATCGTGCAAGAAAACATATGTAAGTTCAAGAAATCCATGAGAACTTACTATACATGCTAAATGAAACTAATTCTTACAATTCATCTCTTTTAAACTTTTATGAGTTCACATCATCAATTTACACTCTTAAATCCCTAATTTTATATGATGTCCTCTTTAATTCAACTTAGATTCAAGAGATTAGGGATGGATTCTGACCTTAGAGGGTCAATTTGGTGAAGATTTGCTTAATTTCTTTTTTTTTTTTTCTTTTTCTTCTTGGGCTCTCTCTAGAATTCTCTTTCTTTTCTCTTTTTTTCTTCATCCTACTCTTAGTCTTTAGAACTCTCTCAATCCCTCTCTCTCCCCAAATTTTTTGTTGAAACTAAAGCCACCACTAAGGCTCATATATATATATATATATAAAATAAAATCCAATTAATTCATTATGAATCAGATTTTTACAAAACTTCATATTAGGCTCTAAAAATCATGCTGATCATAAATATTTAATCAGTTTTTGTTTCTAGTCCCTCTAAGACCTTCAATTTTTAGTTTAAAGTTATAATTGCAACATATTTTTCTGCAATCAACAGATATAAATCCAAATCTTTCTAATTCACATTATTAGACATGCTATTTCACACCAAACACATAATTAATTAGCACATAACAATGCAATTAAATGATTATTTAATCAAATACATGTTCGGGTCGTTACAATATACATTTTATACAGTCTCTTGAGATGAATGCATATGTCATGTTATGCTCAAAACATATCTCTTTCTTTTGAAAATCTTGTGCACGATGCAAGTTGAAAATACAACAATTCAATAACTTCGATATAGTTTCAAGGGGTGGTAAATACGACATAGGTAATCCATAGGTTAGTGTTTGCAAGTAGGCATATCAAACACGACCAATCGCCACTTTACCGGTTGCTAATTGGAAAGCACGTGGTACCTCCTCTGTGCGTGTTTTTGGTCTTTCACTATGGACACTCAAGCTAACTTAATCAATACCAAACTACACCCCCTATACAGACTTACCAACGTATTAACCCCAAAACAATTTGAGATGATCTTGTTTCACAAAACAATTCCTTTCTTAATGCACTAATTTCCAAATGCAAAATTCAAAATCAATGATAACAAAGATGAAATAGAATGGCAATACAACATGTAACAATGCATTAATATAGTTCCATTTCCAATTTTCACCACACAGTCCTCCATGGTGATCAAAATTCCCACATCTCTTATCAATATAACATCATAATATATATATATATATATATATCCTCCAAGAGATAATATAGCAACATCGTCATGCATACATTTCCACATATTAATCATCATTTTAAACTTAATCATTCCAAGACAACCCAATACAAGCTATTCATCAAGCTTCAAAATCAAAAATTCTCATTTCTCGATGAAATCCCTCATTTGATACAACTATAGAAATTTCTCCACCATTTATTCACATAACAGTTTATCAAGCATGAAATTCACAATATCTCAACATCTTTCCCAAAATTTCTAAATTTCTACCATTTCCATCAAAATTAAGTTTTTGCCCCATTTTTGAAAGGATTTTTCCAAAACAACACTCACACTTTAGAATATAGCTCATACTTTCAAAGTTTGGAAAATATAAAGAAAATCCACTTTGAAAACCCATCAAGAGTTCATGAACCCAAACCATAGTTCAAACATGAAAGAAATACTCCAAACAAGCATAGACTTGCAAAAATGTATATATAACTCTAAGAATGTCCCTACCTTAAGCTTGGGAGATGAATGAGATGAGGAATCGAGATGTGGTCAGTCATTGTAAAAGTAAAGTAGGACGGGTTATATCTCAAAAGGATGTGGGCGGTGCGACCCTGTCCTTGAAGATTTAAACACCCAATGTATTCAAGAGCAACCTTGACCTGATGTAGAACGACTTTGTCCCTGGAGGTGAGGGATTTCTTAAGATCGTTGCCTACAAGAGATGAAAATGATGATTAGCCTATGGGTAAGCCGATTAGCAAAGAACTAAAAATAATAGAGCCACTCGGCCACCTGGTTCGCCCATCTGCCTAAGCACAGAGTTTGAATGCTCATTTCCTTCGCCGAATTCTTAGTTACCCCGAAAAGCAACCATCATCTCATCAACCCTTTTGTCAGAGCTGGCAAGCATGGTTACTAGGTGGTGGTCGGTGTTTTTGGCTCTTAAAAAGTAACACCCTTTTCGACCATACAATTTGGCAAGGGCATAACAGTGCCGAATGGTAGAAATTCCTAAGTTCAAGTTTAGTTTGCAGTTCAACTCTACTATGCCCATTACTATTCGGTAAAAATTTACATTGGGTTGAAAATGAATGTGGCCCCAATAGTTGAGAACAGCTCTAAGGAATGAATGGAAGGGGAAACAAACTTCACCCTTAGTAATCGTTAGTAAAGGAAAGACAATGGTGTTAACGTCAGCCCTCTCCACGCTCACTTTCACATCTCTAATGAGGGTCAGTTGAACATTGTCGGGGATCAAAAAGTGACGACGGAAGGCGAGGATCCTACCCTTAGACAGTAGGGCTTTTAAGTGGTTGGCCATAATGACAAATTAAAATGTGAAAAGAAAAAAAAACAAAAGGAGGAGGTAACCGAAGAAGGACGGACCAAAAATCTCGAGAAAAAGATGAAATAAAGAGTTAGACTAAAAGAACTTACAAGTTGAAGCAAGGAACTTACGAACAATAGAGAGAGAGAGAGAGAGAGAGAGAGAGAGCAGAGGGAGAAGAGCAGTCAGAAGTAATAGGTTGAAGATGAAAGGTTGGGAGGACGCCAGCACAAAGTCCTTTTAGAAACGGAAGGGCGAAATATTTTTAAATCACATTAAATGAATGGAAATCACAAAGAGGCGGGAAACTGCAATCATTTCACATCACATCCCATCTGACGTGTCAGTAATAAAATAGCATGCCCATGATGTACCCAAATTTCTAGGTGAAGAGTACAACTAATTTTGAAGTCTATGAATACAGCCTAAAAAAGAAATCGAACACGCAGCCCACTATGAGTTAACTCGGTGCTCGGGAGACAATTGTGGGAGTTGAGTAATTGTGGGCCAAATAAGGCCGAAGCCCGTTTAAAATGGGCTAAATAAGGCCAAAGCCCACCAGACTGTGTCTTCTTCGAATAAATGTCCAATTAAGCACGAAAACGTCGGGAAGCGCCAAATTGCAGGTTGGGCGAGTCAGCATGGACCCATCAAGTGGGACCAGAATGTCCTTTTTGAGGAAGTATAGTAAGGGGATTGGCACTGATAGGATGATAATAAAGGGTAAGCTGCATAGAGTGGAGATCAAGGAGAGTGACTCTATAAAAGGAGGAGAGAGACTGGAGAAAAAGGTAAGTAAAAGAAGAAACCCGAACCTTAAGAAACAAAAAAAAACACCACCCCTTCTACAAAAACTGACTTGTCCATCAGAGTGCTAATTTCGGTACCACTATACGAAATTTTATTCTCATTTTAGGTCATTACTGAGAAGATTATCCAAGGGCTCGTTCGGATTGAAGGAGTATTCCATTATCCAATTCCACACACAAATTACATTTATTATTCACTTTTTTAGATACAAATATAATTTGATGAAAGGGCTACTAATATCCAGTCAACTTAATTTTTCACAGTTGTAATCTACTTAATATACTCTAAAAAGTTAACGGTTTGCATCATTGAAATTGGTCCTAAAATGTGCCTAATAAACCGTGTAATAGTGTGTAGCAACCCAAGTCCTCTCTCTCTCTCTCTCTCTCCTTCTCTCTCTTATTTTGCATTTATTGAATTCATTAATTATTTTTCATTGCAAGATGAAATATATTAATTTATTAGAATAATTAATTATTAAACTGTAAAAATTGATTTATGTTTATTTTCTCAAAATTCTCAAATGTTAAAATTATTCTTTTGGTACTTTAGTTACTAACCAACTTAATAAGAAAGACATTTAAAAAAATATTGTGTTTTATTATATAGACTAAAGTAGTTTGAGTGATGTTGCTTTACAAGCATGTTAATGTGTTTTGTGTTATATATGGCCAATGAACAGAGTGGATTTGGATGTGTTACAAATGGTAGGAGTGTGAGATAAGTTGACAGCGTGAATCTTTAACGTTCACTTAGCAGCTTTTTTGTATTCTCAACTTTATTGTCACAACTCCATTGGAGAGGTTGAATGTGGTACATGTTATTGTCTAGGTGTACAACTAATTAAGTTGGGTGTCATCTTCTGTATAATATTGTATAGTATCTTAAATTTTATACTTTGATTTTACCATTCTCAATTTTTCAAATTGTTAAACAGTTAAGATGAGTTATATTTTTTTTCATTTCACTGTTGTTAAAAAGGTTAGTATTGCTAATTTGTATAAGTTGTAGCTTTTATTATAGCGATTCTAGTTTCAGACCCGACCCATTTGATATTTTGGACTCAGGTTTCATGACTCTATATTGTTGTTCATGTCTTATTTCCCTTATACTTCCTTGAATTTTTGGTTATTGGATCGTAGTTGTTATGTTTGGAACAAGTTGATTGCTTGTTTTTCAAAACTTTGTTGCCCAGATTTTTGCCCCTCTAATCGAACGCCACTTCTTGCGCTCGAGCGGGCTTTGCAAACTCTCAGTAGTTTTGCAATGCTGCAAAATACTGGAAGAGTGTATTCTACACTCGAGCGGCGTTTTCTAAGCTTGAGCGGGTGGGCGCTCGAGCGGCCAATCTTGAGCTCGAGTGATATCCTTTGTCTACAAAACTTTTGAAAGTGCGTATTCTGCGCTTGAGCGGACCAATGTGTTTGACGCTCGAGCGTCACTTCTCACACTCGAGCAGACTGCGTGTATATTAGTTCGTAATGAGGTCATTTTACATCACTTTTTCACTTCTCTCTCTCTACTTTTCAAAAACCCTAGATCTGCAGCTCTTCTCTCTAAAACTCATTCTTTCTATACATTTTCACCTAGATCCGTGGGTTTCTCTACCCTTGTGCCTTTGTTAAAAAGATAGAGCATCTCAAGATCTTCATTTTGATTCGAATAGAGTTGGGTTCGAGCATCTTTGAAGTTTCATCTTTGCTTGGGTCGTCTTCTCTCTTTGAGGTATGGATTTTCTACACCTTCACATGATTTTTAACTTAGTTATGAGTTGTTGTGTAACAATGGTGGAATTTGGGTTCACTATGAACAAACCTAAGGTTTGGGGAATTAAATCAAAAGAGGGGTTTCTAAGTGAATGAGTTATAAACAGTTATAGGATTGAATGTGAGGTTATACTGTGACAAAATAGTTGATTTTGGCATTTGGATTGATATTAGGGAAAGATGGAGTTTGTCCCTAAAATGTTACAAATATTTATTTTGTATAAATAAATGGAGTTGGTATTGAAAATGTGAAATTGAATGGATGTTAACATAAATGGTGGAAAAGAATATGTATTACCACTCATCTATAAAATTTTGAATAAATTATCTGTATTGAGATTGTATATTTGTTTAAAAATATCTGTGTTAGGCTGTCGGTGAAGGATAGCTATGATTGTTGTAGAAATTGCATGAGGATTAGGTGAATTGAAACATCTCTTGTTGGTTGTCATTGAATATGATTGTGTTTTAAATACGATACATATGTATGATGTTTGGGAGGAGATAGGGGATGTATTCCATTGTTTGGGAGGAGATAAGAGGACGTACTCCATTGTTTGGAAAGAGAAAGGGGATGGACTCCATTGAATTAAGTGGGCCTGTATGTCCAGGGTGAAAGTCTCGAAAATGTTGTGTCCTCTTCGAATAAATGTCTGATTAAGCATGAAAACGTCGAGAAGCACCAAATTGCAGGTCGGGTGAGTTGGCATAGACCCATCAAGTGGGACCAGAATGTTCTTTTTGAGGAAGTATAGTAAGGGGATGGGCACCGATAAGATGATAATAAAGGCTAAGCTACATAGAGTGGAGATCGAGGGGAGTGACTCTATAAAAGGAGGAGAGAGATTGGAGAAAGAGGTATGTAAAAGAAGAAACCCGAACCTTAACAAACCAAAAAAAACACCACCCCTTCTACAAAAACTGACTTGTCTGTCGAAGTGCTAATTTCAGTACCACCATTCGAAATTTTATTCTCATTTTAGGTCATTACTGAGAAGATTATCCAAAGGCTCGTTCGGATTGAAGGAGTATTCCATTGTCCAATTCCACACACAAATTACATTTATTATTCACTTTTCTAGATACAAATATAATTTGATGAAAGGGCTACTAATATCCAGTCAACTTAATTTTTCACAGTTGTAGTCTACTTAATATACTCTAAAAAGTTAACGGTTTGCATCATTGAAATTGGTCGTAAAATGTGCCTAATAAACTATGTAATAGTGGGTAGCAACCCAAGTCCTCTCTCTTTCCCTCTCTCTCTTATTTTGCATTTATTGAATTCATTAATTATTTTTCATTGCAAGATGAAATATATTAGTTTATTAGAGTAATTAATTATTAAACTGTAAAAATTGATTTATGTTTATTTTCTCAAAATTCTCGAATGTTAAAATTATTCTTTTGGTACTTTAGTTACTAACCAACTTATTAAGAAAGACATTTAAAAAATTATTGTGTTTTATTATATAGACTAAAGTAGTTTGAGTGATGTTGCTTTACAAGCATGTTAATGTGCTTTGTGTTATATATGGCCAATGAACACAGTGGATTTGGATGTGTTACAAGTGGCAAGAGTGTGATATATGTTGACAGCGTGAATCTTTAACGTTCACTTAGCAGCTTTTTTGTATTCTCAACTTTATTGTCACAGCTCCATTAGAGAGGTTGAATGTGGTACATGTTGTTGTCTAGGTGTACAACTAATTAAGTTGGCATAACAATATTTAATTTTGGGGTGTCATCTTCTGTTTAATATTGTATAGTATCTTAAATTTTATACTTTGATTTTACCATTCTCAATTTTTCAAATTGTTAAACAGTTAAGACGAGTTATATTTTTTTTTCATTTCAATGTTGTTAAAAAGGTCAGTATTGCTAATTTGTATAAGTTGTAGCTTTTATTATAGCGATTCTAGTTTCAGACCCGACCCATTTGATATTTTGGACTCGGGTTTCATGACTCTATATTGTTGTTCATGCCTTATTTCCCTTATACTTCCTTGAATTTTGGTTATTGGATCGTAGTTGTTATGTTTGGAACAAATTGGTTGCTTGTTTTTCAAAACTTTGTTGCCCAGATTTTTGCCCCTCTACTCGAGCGTTACTTCTTGCGCTCGAGCGGGCTTTGCAAACTCTCAGTATTTTTGCAGACCTGCAAAATACTGGAAAAGTGTATTCTACACTCGAGCGACGTTTTCTAAGCTCGAGCGGGTGGGCGCTCGAGCGGCCAATCTTGAGCTCGAGTGATGTCCTTTGTCTACAAAACTTCTGAAAGTGCGTATTCTGCGCTCAAGCATCACTTCTTGCGCTCGAGCGGACCAATGTGTTTGACGCTCGAGCGTCACTTCTCACACTCGAGCGGACAGCGTGTATATCAGTTCATAATAAGGTCATTTTACATCACTTTTTCACTTATCTCTCTCTACTTTTCAAAAACCCTAGATCTGCAGCTCTTCTTTCTAAAACTCATTCTTTCTATACATTTTCACCTAGATCCGTGGGTTTCTCTACCCTTGTGCCTTTGTTAAAAAGATAGAGCATCTCAAGATCTTCATTTTGATTGGAATAGAGTTGGGTTCGAGCATCTTTGAAGTTTCATCCTTGCTTGGCTCATCTTCTCTCTTTGAGGTAAGGATTTTCTACACCTTCACATGATTTTTAACTTAGTTATGAGTTGTTGTGTAACAATGGTGAAATTTGGGTGTACTATGAACAAACCTAGCGTTTGGGGTATTAAATCAAAAGAGGGGTTTCTAAGTGAATGAGATATAAATGGTTATAGGATTGAATGTGAGGTTATATTGTGACAAAATAGTTGATTTTGGCATTTGGATTGATATTAGGGAAAGATGGTGTTTGTCCCTAACATGTTACAAATATTTATTTTGTATAAACAAATGGAATTGGTATTGAAAATGTGAAATTAAATGGATGTTAACAAAAATGGTGGGGAAGAATATGTATTATCATTCATCTATAAAATTTTGAATAAATTATATGTATTGAGATTGTATATCTGTTTAAAAATATCTGTGTTAGGCTATCGGTGGAGGATAGCTATGATTGTTGTAGAAATTGCATGAGGATTAGGTGAATTGAAACATCTCTTGTTGGTTGTCATTGAATATGATTGTGTTTTAAATACGATGCATATGTATGATGTTTGGGAGGAGATAGGGGATGTATTCCATTGTTTGGGAGGAGATAAGGGGGCCTACTCCATTGTTTGGAAGGAGAAAGGGGATGGACTCCATTGAATTAAGTTGGCCTGTGTATCTAGGGTGAAAGTCCCGAAAATATTGTTTCTTCTTCGAATAAATGTCCGATTAAGCGTGAAAATGTCGAGAAGCACCAAATTGCAGGTCGGGCGAGTCGGCATAGACCCATCAAGTGGGACCAGAATGTCCTTCTTGAGGAAGTATAGTAAGGGGATGGGCACTGATAAGATGATAATAAAGGCTAAGTTGCATAAAGTGGAGATCGAGGAGAGTGACTCTATGAAATGAGGAGAGAGAATGGAGAAAGAGGTATGTAAAAGAAGAAACCCGAACCTTAAGAAACCAAAAAAACACCACCCCTTCTACAAAACTGACTTGTCTGTCGGAGTGCTAATTTCGGTACCACCATACGAAATTTTATTCTCATTTTAGGTCATTACTGAGAAGATTATCCAAGGGCTCGTTCGGATTGAAGGAGTATTCCATTATCCAATTCCACACACAAATTACATTTATTATTCACTTTTTTAGATACAAATATAATTTGATGAAAGGGCTACTGATATCCAATCAACTTAATTTTTCACAGTTGTAGTCTACTTAATATACTCTAAAAAGTTAACGGTTTGCATCATTGAAATTGGTCATAAAATGTGCCTAATAAACTGTGTAATAGTGGGTAGTAACCCAAGTCCTCTCTCTCTCTCTCCCTCTCCCTCTTCTTTTGCATTTATTGAATTCATTAATTATTTTTCATTGCAAGATGAAATATATTAATTTATTAGAATAATTAATTATTAAACTGTAAAAAATGATTTATGTTTATTTTCTCAAAATTCTCGAATGTTAAAATTATTCTTTTGGTACTTTAGTTACTAACCAAGTTTATAAGAAAGACATTTCAAAAATTATTGTGTTTTATTATATAGACTAAAGTAGTTTGAGTGATGTTGTTTTACAAGCATGTTAATGTGCTTTGTGTTATATATGACCAATGAACACAGTGGACTTGGATATGTTACAAGTGGTAGGAGTGTGAGATAAGTTGACAGCATGAATCTTTAACGTTCACTTAGCAGCTTTTTTGTATTCTCAGCTTTATTGTCACAGCTCCATTGGAGAGGTTGAATGTGGTATATGTTACTGTCTAGGTGTACAACTAATTAAGTTGGCATAACAATATTTAATTTTGGGGTGTCATCTTATGTTTAATATTGTATAGTATCTTAAATTTTATACTTTGATTTTACCATTCTCAATTTTTCAAATTGTTAAACAGTTAAGACGAGTTATATTTTTTTTCATTTCACTGTTGTTAAAAAGGTTAGTATTGCTAATTTGTATAAGTTGTAGCTTTTATTACAGCGATTCTAGTTTCAGACCCGACCCATTTGATATTCTGGACTCGGGTTTCATGACTCTATATTGTTGTTCGTGTCTTATTTCCCTTATACTTGCTTGAATTTTGGTTATTGGATCGTAGTTGTTATGTTTGAAACAAGTTGGTTGCTTGTTTTTCAAAACTTTGTTGCCCAGATTTTTGCCCCTCTACTCGAACGCCACTTCTTGCGCTCGAGCGGGCTTTGCAAGCTCTTAGTATTTTTGCAGACTTGCAAAATACTGGAAGAGTGTATTCTACACTCGAGCGGCGTTTTCTAAGCTCGAGCAGGTGGGCGCTCGAGCTGCCAATCTTGAGCTCGAGCGATGTCCTTTCTCTACAAAACTTCTAAAAGTGCGTATTCTGTGCTCGAGCATCACTTCTTGCGCTCGAGCAGACCACTGTGTTTGACGCTCGAGCGTCACTTCTCACACTCGAGCGTACTGCGTGTATATCAGTTCGTAATGAGGTCATTTTACATCACTTTTTCACTTCTCTCTCTCTACTTTTCAAAAACCCTAGATCTGCAGCTCTTCTCTCTAAAACTCATTCTTTCTATATATTTTCACCTAGATCCGTGGGTTTCTCTACCCTTGTGCTTTTGTTAAAAAGATAGAGCATCTCAAGATCTTCATTTTGATTCAAATATAGTTGGGTTCGAGCATCTTTGGAGTTTCATTCTTACTTGGCTCGTCTTCTCTCTTTGAGGTAGGGATTTTCTACACCTTCATATGATTTTTAACTTAGTTATGAGTTATTGTGTAACAATGATGGAATTTAGGTGTACTATGAACAAACCTAGGGTTCGGGGTATTAAATCAAAAGAGGGGTTTCTAAGTGAATGAGTTATAAATGGTTATAGGATTGAATGTAAGGTTATACTGTGACAAAATAGTTGATTTTGGCATTTGGATTGATATTAGGGAAATATGGAGTTTGTTCCTAAAATGTTACAAATATTTATTTTGTATAAATAAATGGAATTGGTATTGAAAATGTGAAATTGAATGGATGTTAACAAAAATGGTGGAGAAGAATATGTATTATCACTCATCTATAAAATTTTGAATAAATTATCTGTCTTGAGAATGTATATCTGTTTAAAAATATCTATGTTGGGCTATCAGTAGAGGATAGCTATGATTGTTGTAGAAATTGCATGAGGATTAGGTGAATTGAAACATCTCTTGTTGGTTGTCATTGAATATGACTGTGTTTTAAAAACGATGCATATGTATGATGTTTGGGAGAAAATAGGGGATGTATTCCATTGTTTGGGAGGAGATAAGGGGACGTGCTCCATTGTTTGGAAGGAGAAAGGGGCTGGACTCCATTTAATTTAGTTGTCCTGTGTGTCCACGGTGAAAGTCCCAAAAATGTTGTGTATATGTAGGTGCCAATTCCCGCGGACGAAAACTTTATAAAATGGCAAATGGAAGTGTTTATGTGATGATTATATCGTTTTGAGAATCTTTGAGTTGTATCCTTAGTATGGTTGCTTGTGATAAATGGAAATAGCTCATGAAGTGAAATAAAACAAATTGAGATAATAAGGAGATTAAGATAGCATGAATTGTGATATAAAACTTGGCACGACAAGGTCTGAAAATGAGTTGTAAAGGATTTTGACACCGGTACCATATATGTGCATCATATTTATATCTTTGTTAAGATTCATATATTGTGTTAGATTATTTCTACTGGGTTTTGGCTCACCCTATTTGGGAAAAACCATTTTCAGGTATTGGTGATATGCCTCTGCCAAGGAAGTAACTTGGAGGGATTTGGAGCAAGTGCTTATATTTTGTTGTATCTATTTTGTATAGCCAAGGGCTTTAAATTATGTTGAGCTAGGCTCATTTTTTTGTTATAACGAAGCAGCAACTTGGAAGGATGTAAGCCATTAGGGCAAATGAATATTTATGTAACTTTCATTCCTACTTTTATTTGTCTCTCATGTATATTAAACTCTGATGAATGAAAACATGTTAGTTCAATTATATTTCCGTTTATGAGATGGTTTTGAGTATTATTTTGGGCCATGACAACTTGGTATCAAAGAGTACTCGATTTCAATACTTGGATATGTGGGAAGTGATTATTACCATAATGGGTTTGTTTCGTTTAGCAAAGACGTGTATGTATAGTATACTTACGTGACAACATGCTTATATGACCATATGGGTATGGGATTTCACTCCTAAGATGTTGATTGGGTCTACGGGTTTCAAGAAGTCCAATTAGAAGAGCACTTGATCATTGTTGTTTCTAATTGGAACTCTGGCAACACCGTAGGACAGTCATCATCCAGGAAGGAAATTCGTATGTGTTTATGTGACTAGGTGCTTACGTGGAGTGGATTAAATGTTGTCTATTATGCCAGGACTTGAGTAAGTTGGCCTCGGCACATTTGTGATTATGCTAATCTTTGGGTTACCCTTATTAGGATGTCTAGACGAGGAAGCGACAATTTTCCTCCTTCCACATGGGAAGAATTGCAGAAAAAATTCGTGGAGTTGCGCCAAGATACTACACTTTTGGTACAGTTTGAAGCATGGTTTACTAACCTGTTGAGATTTGCTCCGAAGTTGGTAGAGACTGAGGAACTTCGTTGTTCAGAGTTCAAGAGTAGGTTATGTAACGACATTCGAGAAAGGATTGCTGGGTCTTGGCATAGAAGTTATAGTGTACTTGTTGAAATGGAGGCTTATGTAGAGGCAACAGTATTAGTCATGGAACGAAGTATGGAGGAGGCCATTTCGGTGACCTCTATAAGTCGAGGTGTTGGTAGACCTTTTAAGAGACAGAGGGGTTCCAACCCACAGTAGTCCCAGGGTGCACAATCTAGACCTACCTTTCTAGTGCCGAGTTTGGGTTCAGGAAAGGGTAACTAAAGGGGTTTCACTTGTTTCAAATGTGGTCAGTTAGGCCACAAGTCTCCGACTTGCCCACAGAGGAGAAGGGCAGGATTGGTGGTTTAACTAGCAGTTGCACCACCAAGATCATCTAGCCAGCCAAGACTTGGAGTGATCGAGTGCTCGATGGGAGAGCAGTCATTGGGACCCTCACCAGTTCAAACTTCAAACCAGTCACGTATTCAAGGACCAGTTATTTGCTAGGTGTGCAATCAGCCGGGTTATGCTAAACGTCTATGTACCCAATCGAGGACTTCTCTGGAAGTTTCGCAATCTAGTCAGACTCAGCCTTATTCGTCCGGGCAGGGGCAATGCCGTTATGGAAACCAAGCAAGCTAGATTTTGAGGGCCTCGGGAGAGCCAAATTCGCAGATTTCGAGGACCTAGTGGGGAATTACGCATTTGTATTTCCACTTATGAGATGGGTTTGTGTATTTATTTTGGGGCCTGATATTTATACCTATAAATATTAGAGGATTATGATATATCACCAAAATATTATACTGAAACTATTCAATTCCTATGTGATTTTCTATTTAGCTTTATTGGTTCCATTATTTATTAAATAATATGGATCCTACACATACACATGACTTTGATTTGCATCAATATACTTAAGAATTGAAATAAAGTGGTGAAAAAAAATATAGTGATAAATAACATTTCTCTAAATTGCATTAGATTATTTAATTTGCATTAGTTTGGGATGGAAGTGCCTTTAAGCACGGGTCATTCGCTAGTACTCTAATATGATATGCTTTAAACCATTAAGGTAGAAACACACAAATCAAATATAGAATGAGACATAGATATCTCATAAAGGGTGAGTCTTATATGTGAATTTTACATCATGTGAATTTTGTCTTTTGTGAAATATTTGTGTCTTATTCTATGTGAAAAATCTAAAATTCCCAATATATTAATTCTTAATTATGTTTCAATTTTAAAAGTGAATATCAATCCCAATCAAACAATCAATAACAAAATGACACAATCATTTAACGTGGAAAAAATCACAATTGGAGCGCCTCCAATTGTGATAAAAAATCGCAGGCCAAAGTCACAAAACAATCCACTAAGAAGACAAAAAAGAATTACACATGTGTACTTTCAATTATCTAGCGAATCTACACCCAGATTGAACTGAACCCGATGTGCCTCTTCCATCGTCATCTTCACCACGAAATTGTTTTACCCAACGTTAAATCCACAACGCTAATATCGAATTCACACCAATAAGCTACTTCAAAATCCACCAAAGCTTCAGGCCCAAGTTTTTCAGGATCCACCGAAGAACACATTTCTCTTTTATGAATAAAAGAATAAAGATAAACCCCTTGATGAAGTCTATAATGCCCTGCCAAAACATACCGGAACATGCCAAGACAAATACCATAATGTGCTCCAAAAGTCATCTATCTCATTGAACGAGGATTTAAAAGCTTACAATTCAACATTTACATTCCCAAAATATCTTGAATCCACTTTCCAGTTCAACAAACTAGATAGTCTTACAAAATAATAATAAGCCTCCAGGGCATACAAAATAACAAAACAAATTCAAAAGTTTAGGTACAAGACTTTCTACATCAACAGTAAAATATTCTCAAATCCATCTTCCCTAAATCGAACTAGTGTTGATTCCTCTCAAACTCATCAAGGAGGTGGTGTATCATCAATTCGTAAAAAATAAAATATGGTTGAGCTATATGCCCAGTAGGAGTACATGTAACCACGTATTTAATTGTTCAAATAAGCATATGACATCATTGAGACAAAGCACAATAAATAATTTATGTTCACATGTAATTATTGTAAAGCACGTAAGCACCATGAAAATTAAATAATCACATTTACATTTCTCATCGATCATCATCCCATCAAAGAAAATAACCCATGAGTCCCGTGTAAGAGTCCATGTCAAAAACACGAAGTTTCTTTTGTTTAAAAACCATTCTCCACATTTGCCGACTATTATACGGCAAGACGTGGGCACCGAAAATCATTCATTTTTTCACTTTTGCTGACTACAATACAGCAGGACCAGTGGACACCCAAAAATATTTTCCCCTATTCGTCTACCAGGAAGCCTAGACAGGGTAATTGGGCACCTTTAACTTTCCCCGTGCGGGTTCCAACACAACTCACACAATATCAAGACCGACTCTTACTCGGACGGACTCATGCTTAATGAACAATTCATCATTTTTCCATTCAATTATCAACGTTCAACATTGTCAAACATACACTATCACATAACATGCAAAAAGGGAATCACTACCCAAATCACAATTCTATCTCCACAATAATACCTACATATCTCATTTCCTCATTATTCGTAATATCCTAGTACTTTAAAGGAATCCTCAATCAAAATGTCATTCTCTACTTAATTTTGAGATTAGGGTTTTACTATATTTGGGGCTTTCTCCATTTCTACACTTATACACGTTTCCATTACCATAATATGCATATTTGAAAAAAAGGAGTTTGGGAAATTTCAATTAAAAGTGAGGGAAAATCTACTTAATGTAAATAAAGAGTTTGTTTCATTTCAAACATCAACATTTCATCTTAAGCCATAACAATACCACAATATCTTCTTCAAAACAAAGAAATACAAGGTTAAAAGTAACCCTACCTCGTAATCCTACCTCAATGATCAAGCAAGATAGCAAAGCTTCTAGGAGAATCCTTCGCAAATTCAAATTTCAATCGGTAAGGATAATGATCTTCGAGTGTTTTTCACCCTTTGCAAGAGATTTAGGTCGGATCTTAGGAGAACGAGGAGTATTTTGGACTTGAGACAAGAAGGAAGAAGAAAGAAAAGAAAAGTGGAGAGAATAATCTAGAATCATACTTTTTAAATTGCTAATATCGTGCAATCTGTTTGAGTGCAACTTCCTACACTCGAGTGTAAGACACAAACTCTGAAGGCTGGCTCAAGTGACAAGTCCTTTGCTCGAGCGTAAAATGAGAAGTCCTAGAAGTTTTTCAGAGCTAAAGTGAAACTACTGGGAACCAACATTCTCTGTTCGAGCGCAACTTCCTGCGCTCGAGCAACCCGCTTACAAACTGGCGAGATTCTGAGAGCTACAATTCTCCGCTCGAGCACAACTTCCTTCGCTCGAGCGGGCACCTGGAACAAAATGTCACAATGTCAATATGAAACTCGTAGATCCATCGATCACTCTCAAATTGTCAAGGAAACACTTATAAAAATAGCCTCAAATATAGAAAATCTTGGTAATTCTGCTTTTCCAGAATTTGGATGGCTTAAACCTAAAAAATAGCAAACGGCGCACTTTATAATAAATAGATTCGCGAAGACTGCTCGAGCGCATACTTCACCATTCGAGCGGTGTTAGTAAAGGCGGTTCAAAACATATAAGCTGACCGCTCGAGTGAGCGGTAAAACTTGTTTCCCAGAAGTTCAGTTTGTAAACAAAGAAATTGAATGCTCCAATTCACCCGCTCAAGCGCACAAATGACCACTTGAGCGATCAAACAATTTAACTGTATGTTTTTACTTATTCCCGTACAAAGTCAGCAAAATGACTATTACGAAAGGCTCAAGATTACAAACTCCTCTATATTGGCACAATTAAGTTTGGATTCGCATCTAAAAACTCACAATTTCACTGAAACAAAATAGTGAATAAAATTATAACTGAAAAGAGTTTGTCAAACAAAATTGACAATTACAAAAACTTAACACTATGTTTAATCCTCCCAGGTAAACTTATCAAATTTTAAATAATTATAAAGTTATATATATATATATACATCAAATCAAAAAGGATTTGAACTTAATGATGTAGTAGGGTTATGATGATCTTACAGTAGCACTGATTATGAATAAAATTAATGACTCAAATTTATTACTTAAGATCCACCAAAGAGTGATATATCAATGAATAAAATTAATGACTTAGCACTCCTTTGACATAGTAAATTTTGGGGTTAAAATATTATTTTAGTCACAAAATATTTTAGTTCCGAAATGAAAAAATAAGTTAAAAAGTTAATAAGATAAAATATCATATCCAAATCATAATCGTTTCATTTCTTCTCTCACAAAAGTCAAAAAACCTATTCTAAATAAGATATTTTAGTTAAAAAATCAAAAAATCAACCTACATCCCAAACCAACCCTTAAGATCTACCAAAGAGTGATAGTGATATATCAGTGAGCAAAATTAATGACTTATGTTGTGTTTGGTTGGGGGATTTAAGGAGAAATTTAGAAAGGAAAAAGAGAAAATGTGTGTGAAACTAAGTAAAATGTAGGTATATTTTTTCTTTTCAAATCTCTTCTTAAATCTCCCAATCACACAGCGTTAAGATCCACCAAAGATTGATAGGTCAGTGTGTATTGTAGTCTTAGCATATCAACATTGATTTATTCTCTAATTAATTAACTATGCAAGAATATAGCTGTAACAAAGCATGCGGGACGTGGCATGAATGGATTGGAAATGTGGCTATAGCTATATTATTGCCCGTCGCTTCAAAGTTTTGAAAAAAAATCTCCTTATGGCCCGTTTGGAGTGTTGCTTTTTGGCTATCATATTATTTTCTCTAAGTTTTTGTACATTTTTTTTAATAAAAAATTAATTAAAATAATCACTTCCTAAACACCTGGTTGTATTTGTTATGTATATTTTAAAATTATATGGGTTCACTTTCTTAAGATATTTTGAGAAATGTCCACCCTTAGGATATTCTCATAATTATAACTCAAAATTCATGGTTGTCCATATAGAGAAAATCAATTTAGGAAAAACATTTATAAAAAAAAATGAAATTCGTTGAAGTGATTTGCAACAATTTAGACCCTCATTTAAGATTTGGTCATTTTAATTTATTTTTCAACTTCTACAAAAAGACGTATAAAAAAATTAAAAGAGTGATGTGATAATTTATAATAATTTTTTGACTTTTTAATTAAAAATTAATCTCCAAAGAAGGAGGTAGTCTATTTTTAACTTTCAACAATTAAAATCATAAAATTTTTTAAATCAGAATTATTTTGAAAAGATATCATACTCGTTACAAAATTCTTTTGTTATGTGTATGTTCGTTACAATTTTTTTTTTGTTATATGTATGTTTGTCCTCCAATGATTAAAATCATGCATCCGTCCCTAGATTATGGTGCACGGATATGATTTTTAAGTTGCGTTTAAATCTTAAATTTAGACAGAATTTTGTGTAAAAAAGAAGTTAAACTCCCTCCGTTTCAAAATATTAGTCATTTATTTTATTTTTTATTATCTCAAAATATTAGTTATTTTTCAAAAATCAAATACAAAAATAATATAAATTTTTCATTTTACCCTTCTTTTAAATTTATTACAATATGAAAAATAATTATGACATTGATATTCCTCTAAAAATATGATATTAAAAGATAATTTTAAAAAATCAATTCTTTTAAAATGTAATAATTGTACTATTAAAAAAAATTAAATTCCTTAAAAAGAACCATTATTTTGGGACGGATGAAGTATTTCATTTACAATTTTCTACTTCTTTTTCCTTTCTATTAACCTCCCTTAGTTATGTTTTTTCTTTAGTTTGAGATGATTTGCTTCAAAGGTTTGGACTCCCGAAGGTTTCTTAACATATCTTCTCTTCTTCTTCAGTGAGCAAAAGACAATCTTTTGAAGTTATTGATTTTTATTTTGAAGTTCAGTTTAGTGGGTCGTAGGTGTGACTTTCTAAAATTAAACACAAACAAAGACAAATTACTAATAACTCTTAATAGTTGGATTTAATTCTTATCTAATCCTATTAAAAATAAATTTTAATAAAATCGTCATTAAAAATAAATTTTTGTGAAGATTTTTTTTATATATGTCGCTAAAAATTGATAATTAGTGACTTTTTTTATCGCGATTTTTATAAATCGTCGTTAAAACTTACAATTAATGACCTTTTTCTATGATGATTTTTTCAAACTGGTGTTGAAAGTTGAAAATTAGTAATATTTTTTTGTGAAACTGTTGTTAAAACTTATAATTAGTGATATTTTTTGTAACCAAATTTTCAAACTATGGTTCAAAATTAACAATTAATAACTTTTTAAATAATGTTTGATAAAAAAAAAAGGCTATTAATTCTCACAAGATTTATTGGACATTAAATCCACCTATTAGGACCTACACGTAAGTTACCCTAATTTTAAATCACCAAATTTATATACTAATATTTTATTTAAGGGAAATTATAAAATAAAAACAAAATCTCAGAATTTGACTATTATAATAAAATAAAATCTAAATTTTTAATTTTATCAATTAAATTCTAATGTTTTGATTTATTTTCAATCTAAATCATTCACCTATTTTTTTTTGTTAAGTAAAACTAATAGAAAAATAGTATTGTAGTCATTAAATTCAACGAAAAATGATATTTTATACATTTTATATATACCTACAAAGTTTAACGACTAAATTTTTTTTTTTTCATCAGTTGTATTTTATGAAAATAGAAAAATAATTTAGATTGTAAATAAATAATTTTATGGTTTAAATTGACAAAATTAATAACTCGATGTTTATTTTGTTGCAAAAGTCAAATTCTATATTTTTTTTTTTTGTTATAGTAATTTTTCATTGTATTTATTATTTTATATATCATAATTATATTAATTGAATGAGCCTCACCACTATTGCCTCTTACTCATACGCATTTTATGATAAGCAAAATACTATTAGTGAAAGCTAAAATGTTTTCAACTGGTTCGATAAGAGCAATGCTACTTACTCAAAATATGTAAATGCATAATTCATTCATTTAAAATATGAATTTTACTACGTATAAATTAAATCTAAATCACATATTATCTTTTTAATATATAGTGTACACAAATTATGTGCGCATATATTTACTATTGAGTCAACATGGTGCCCAATAATTTTTAAAAAAAAAAGAAGCAGAAATACAAATCACAAAATCAAACAAGTTGGACACATAAAAAAACGAGCATGAATTTTTTTTAAGTAATATGTTGTATGATTAAAATTTAATATTAAATTTTTTGAAATAATTTATTATACCTCAATATTAAGTCTCAACTATACAAATTTGATATTGACATTTTTTTGTACTGTCTTCTTTCATTTATGGCCCAAGTTTGAGCCCTACACAACACGGAAGATGATTCTGAAATGTCTGAGGCCTAACGAGTGGTCCTATCCAGCTGGTTCTGTTTTTCGGAAAATAATTTTTAGGAAATTTTTTATTTTTTTTATTTTTAGTATTTTAATGTTTTTAATAAAATTTTTAAATATTTTAAACAATTTGTTTTTAATGATATACGTAACATAAATATACTTAATAAGTATAATATTTGTGAATTTTTTTTTTAATAATACACTAAATACCAAAAAAAAACAAAAGAAAATACGAAAATTCAATACATTTTTTGTATTTTTGTATATTTATTAATATTTTAAAATATTTTTGTACAAATATTTTACTATTTAGATATATCTAAGTAAGGTGCATCTAAAAAAGTAAAAAAATACTTAAAATTTTAAAAATATTCACTAAAAACAAAAACAAAAAATTCAATTTTTAAAAAATTGAAACCAAACACACTGATTAATATTTTGAAAAATATCTTGTAGCTCAAAAAAAAAGTGGGGTTCGAATGGCTCGAATTGGTGTTTACTGGACGACCGATCGGACGACTAGATGAAACACTTGTCTACTGCGGTTGTCACCTTGTCGACCGCGACTATCAACCTTTTCGCTGAACGACTGGCAAGATAAATTTCGAACCATTCGGACCAAGTTCAAATTCAACCGACGCAACAGTGTTGTAATTTTCTTATCAAGGGTTTTATTTATTTATTTGTTAAAAAAAGTAGCTATCATAAATTAAATAAGAGAAATTAAATTAAAGTTGTACTTTCAAAAAATAATTATAGATTTATGAAAAACGTAATTTTAAGGATAAATTACACTTACACCCTGAGGTTTGAATTTAATACATATCACCCCCTGACGTTTGGAAAATTAGACTAACTTCCTTGTCATTGTAATTATTTAGACGGAATGAAGACATTAAACTCTTGTACTCTTTCTTTTCTTGCTTTACTTTACTTTCTCTATTTATTTATTTTTTTTCCCCTTTTCCTTTGCATTACTTTTTTTTTCAAATTTAATTTCCTCTGTTTTTCTACTAGGAGCTGATGCATTTTCTATAAGCAGGAGGGTTTGTGAAATGAGATTATTAACTACAGGAATGGAAATATAATTTTTAGAATGTCAAATGGTGAAATGTAATTGGACAAAATCTCAGGAGGTATTAGTATAATTTACCTTAATTTTAATAATTAATATTTGTATTGTTTAGTGTAAATGATATCATTAGTCCATATAGTTTAAGCAAAGTGCCACTTTAGTTCCTATAACAATATATACCAAAGTAAAATTCTAAATAAACTATAAAACATACTATTGTAACGAATAAATTATGCCAGCTATTCAACTATAAGGGCCACCATTGAAACATTTTAAATATTGGCGGCTATAGTGACACAATTTAAATATTGAAAACTAAATAAATTCTCTTTTATACATTAAAAATAAATTGATACAATTTAAATATTGGGGCCAAAATGACACCTCCAATGTTGTCGTATGTAATAAACCTCCAAAGAAATTGTTTAAATGCTCTACTACTTGTTAAGAGTTCACCTGTTTACGCAACTTTAGATATAAATTATATTTGAAATCCTTAAAATAAAAAGAGTAAAATATAAATACAACCTTTAAAATTTGTTTAAATTACAGATTATCTATTATGATTTTTAAAATTATAAGTATTGTTAAATTTTTTTATATTACAAAATTAATAAAATAAAATAAAATTTATAACTACTTTCCCATACAACAATAAAATTATCTAAATTATTAGTTAAAATATATTTCTGACATCATTAATTGACTTGATAATTTATTAATAAAATGAGTCATTTGTTATGCGATTAAAAATTTGAAATGGCGGGATAAAATTTTCAGAATCACATAAAGCAATTTATATTTTAAGTAAATGTCAGGTAAATTTGTAATTAACCCAAATAGAAAACAAAAAGGGAATTTTTTTTTTGAAGTTTCTGCTGTTAAGATTTGGATAAATTACAAACACATCCTTTAAAGTTTACTTAAATTATAAATTATCTTCTGTGGTTCTAGAAATTGTATTATACCCCCTAAGATTTTTAATTTCATAACAAATATGTTCTTTTTATTAATAAATCATCAAATTAATTAACAGTTTTTAATAATGTTAAAATTTTATTTCAATTAATAATTCAGATAATTTTATTATTGTATAGGTAAACAGTTAGAAATTTTACTTTTTCAATTAATTCTGTTAAATGAAAATTTCTGGCAAGGAGGTATTTTTAATTTTTCAAACCACAAGGGGTAATTCTTATTTTAAGTAAATCTTAGGGGGTGTATTTGTAATTTACCCTTAAGATTTTATAAGATAAATGAAATATAATTTTTTTCATAGTAGTTAAGGCCCTTCAACATTTTCACTGAGAAAATTCGACTCAAAAAAATTTTGCCCAACTCATATAAATTTTTGTCCGATTAAGAGAAATTTGAATTTTCACAGAGAAATTTCAAAATTTCTCTGTGATCGTACCAGATAAATTTCTCTAAGATCATATTAAAGAAATTTTGAAATTTCTCTGAGTCGGGGCCGAAATTTCTCTGAGTCAAGTGAAATTTCTCTGAATCGGACAAAATTTCTCTAAGTCAAATTTTCTCTGTGAAAATGTCGAAAGACTTTAACTAATAAAAAAAACATCTTAAACTTCTCATACTATACAAAGTTAGATATGAATGTTTCACTAATTTTTTCAAATAAAAAATGATATTTGTGTCATTTAAGCCAATAATTGCGGCACACTATCAAGGTAAAAACTTAGAGGGTGTTTTAGAAAGTTGGTAAAAAGCTGATTTTTGACTTTTTATCAAGCTTTTTAGCTTTTTGGAAAGTGATTTGGGAAGTTGGTAAAAAGTTAACTTTTTGCTTTTTAGTTTAATATTTATTTATGGTGTCAAATCAAATTAAAATGACCAAAATGCCCTTGCCAAATTTTGAAATTCTACACAATTTGTTGACCTAGAGGGTATTTACGTAATTAGCCAGCCTAACTTTTTTTATCACTTGCCAAGTGCAACAATTGCCCAAAAAGCTGAGCCAGCTTTTTTCTGAAGCAACAAAAACGCGAGCGTTTTTGTCTCTTCCCAAAACGACACTTAGAGTTATGCTAAATACTTCAAATAAATTACTAAATTTTTTACCAAACCTCTCACATTTGTGTGAGATCTACACACATATGATTTGTGTGGATCCCATATTCATATGAGAGGTTTGGTAAAAAAATTGATAATTTATTTGGAGTTCATAACATTTTCCAAAAACTTATGAGCGCGCAAAATAATACAAGTTATATATATATATATATATATTTAAAGAAAATAAGAGTAAATTACGCGCATAAACCTTCAACTTTCATCTAAAATTTGTTTTACTCCCTTATCTGTTAATTGCAATAATTAAGTTATTTGATTTCAACCACAGTTTCAATGCAGTCCTATTATCCCCTCACAATTTAAAGTTTGAGTGAAAGTTAAAACATAAAAATTTTAAATAGAATTTGAGTAAAAATTTGAAAGTATTAAGAAAAAGGAATTTTTTTCATCTAACGCTCTTAAAGCATCCTTACATGGCCATCACATGAATACACAGTTTGTCCTTTTTTTTTCTTTTTTTTTTTTTTTTTTATTGCGGGATGACAACACTAAAAAAGGGTTGAAATATAATTATGATTTTTTTATCAACAAAAAGTGAATAATACTGATGAAAGTTAAGAGAGCAAGGAGTACATCCATTTTACATCAATACCGTAAGAATAAGGGCAAAGGTTAATTGCATCATTGTTCAAAAACATTTCTTGTTGGAATTTGAAAATAAGGGATCAAAGTAAAATTTAAATAAATAGGAGGAAGAAAAGTGTAATTTATGCAAAAAATAATAAGAGAAATGTTAAACCCATTAAGAAATGTATCAACAAACATATTAACTATACACATTGTAATATACTTCATATCAAGTCGTAGAGCTTACATACAAATCTTTTATCTTATTTGACATGTTTGCTAGTAAATTTATTAGTATTCTAGCATTACTGTAAAAAAAATATATATATATATTAAAAAGTTTAAAAAAAAAATCTTATTAACACATGCAAGTATAATGTATCCAACTTAAGTTTGTGAGTGTAACAGTAAAATTGTAAATAAAAGTATTATTGGTCATAAGACATTATTATAATTCAAAAATTATGGATCAAAACCATGTGGTATGAGTGTCATGTGGTGGTGACATTACTACATATTTTGATTGTTTGAAGTTTTGAATTTGACTCTCCCTTATTAGTGTAGGACTTTTGTGATTGTATACTTGTTAAATATGGATATGGTCAACTATCCAATTTGAATAAGCTTATCTCGTCTCCAATTCAATCTTTCGACTGGAGTGTCCTATTTTGCATGGTTATCGGTTTATGATGGGCTCATTTTGATGAGTTAAATAGTTTAAATCGAGTTAAATAGTTTAAATCTATTTAAATTTGTATTTAAAAATAAAAAAATAGACAGTCTATTTTCAAAATCATCTATAAAAGAAATCAAATTAATCTAACATTAATAGTTGTATGGTTAGTTTTATGCTTGTATTAAAAAAATGAATTGTTTATTTTTAAAATCATACTTTGAATACATTTATTTTTTTAAATAGACAAATATAATATGATTAAGTAATTACCAATATCTAATCATTTTAAATTTTTGTGTATACGAACCTAAAAACTGGATGTTTTAGTTCATTCACATCATTGCAAACAAACAAGACCCTTAGGCCATGTTTGATTCACAAGACTAATATTGAAGTATTAATAATTCTATCAAATTAGTGTGGTATTCACTATCCAATTGGATTAATAGGATTGGATTAATAATCCCACATCTACCCTATTACTAATAATCCTACAAATTTGTTGGATTAATTATCTATTGAATTAATAATCCTAAATCCAAATGTTAAAACAAATATAAGATAATTGACCCCACGAATTAATAATTATTCATTAGATTAATAATCTTAAATCTAAATATTAAAATAAATATACAATAATTAGACTCACGAATTAATAATTCTAATCTCATACTCTAATCTCTTCAACCAAAGATGCCGTTAGCTCAAAAATTAGATGCGAGTCAAATTTGGCTCTTCCACAATTCAAAAATCATGGAAAGGGAAACAAAAGTCGTTTTGCCTTTTTCCATTAATTCCAAACGCGATGGCTTGGCACTACCAATTAGGTTTGGCCACCTCCACTGTCCTGCATCAATCGCTTGTGCGTGTTTTGAGGTTTTTATGGTTTTTGTTTTTGTTTTTTTAAAAATTATTTTGTGAAAAAATTACGAAAAAAATCTTAAGGTTGGAATCTTATAAAAAAGTAAATTCTAAATTTTTTATTTTGCCAATTTAAATTCTAAACTTTTGATATATTTTCAACATAATTTATTTGTCTATTTTCATTAAGTAAAACTGATATTAAGTAAAATCGATAGAAAAATTATAGTTTAGAAATTGTAGTTTAACTGATAAATAAATAAATATTGTAGTTTAGTCATTAAAATCAAGGAAAAAAGGTATTTTTAAAAAAAATTGTATACCTATATTGAGTTTAATGGATAAAATATTATTTTTCTGTCAGTTTTATTTAACAAACATAGACGAAAAGTTTAAATTAAAAATAAATCAAAAAATTGGGGTTTAAAATGATAAAATTAAAATTTTAAGTTTTTTTTTTTGTAATTATCCCTTATTTTTAAAAAACAAATTAAAAACTTTTCTCTTGTAAGTTCTTTTTTGATAACGCAGGTATCCCCAACCCTCTAGTTTTTCGGGAAGTCGGGACTAATCCTGCGGGGTAAGTAGCCCGGGAAAAGCCGTGTACCCCTTTCAAACTGCTACATGCACTCACCCAGTAGGGAATCGAAAAAATAAAATCAAAAAAATAAAAATTTTAAAAAAAGTTCAGAAAAGAAAAAAAGAAAGAAGCTAAAAATAGTTGAATTTTTCTTACATATTTTTTTTTAATTTTTTTTTCAAAATTTTTGTACATTTTAGATTTGCTACAAAAAAATGGACCAATTTTTTTTAAAAAATTAGGGCCTTTTGGTAGTTTACCCATTTTTTTTAAAAAAAAAAATTAACATAATTTTAAAAAAAAATACCAAAAATTAAAAAAATATATATTTTTTTTAACTGTATGCCAAACAACGAAGTAGGATTGGTTCATTTGACAAATATTCATAATATAATAATAGAATTAATAATTACACTACACATCACAAAATTGAAAACAAACTCCATCATTTGGTCAATTTGTTATTTTGTGCTAACAAATCAATGGAGCTTCTTCTTTTTTAATAATGTTGTGTTTGGTTAGGAGATTTAAGAAGGGATTTGGAAAGAGAAAGAAAAAATGTGTGTGAAAATAAGTGAAATTTAGGTATGTTTTATTCACATTTTACCTACCTTTTCTATTTTTTTTTCTAAATTCCTCCTCAAATCTCCCAACCAAACAAAGCATTAAGAGCCAATTCAATGCTTCCATTCATATTTTGACTTGTTTTTTCAATATAAACATTTTACTTGCTTTTTCATCATAAATATTTGTTGACTCAAAATGATTTAGTAAAATGAAAGGGATCGAATATTTATACACATTACAATTGAATTATTCCTATCACATTAAGCCTTCGTTTGGGAAGTTGGTTGGTTTTTTAATTTTTTGGCTTTTTTAGCTTTTTTGGCCTGGGCTAAAAAGTCTGGTTTGGGAAGGACTTTTTGGCTTTTTTGACTTTTTGACTTTTTGGTGAGGTGTCCATATGTAATATTACTAAACTGCCCCTGGTATTAAATTTTGTTTTTATTTGGGCGGCTGTCCTGACAGTGACGTCACCAACACTGACTAAGTTTTTTTTTTTTTTTACAAATAGTTTTTCATGTGGTTTTTATTTTTATTCTATTTTTAATTTCAATTTGTTTTCATTTTCTATAAAATAATAAAAAGTGAGGTTTTATTTTATTGTCCTGTGTATTTCAAGAAATTATTTTTAAAACTCATAACCAAACACATAATTCGAAACTCTATACTACTTTCACAACTCCACACTCAAATCATAACCAAATACATAACAAAAAAATTAAAATATTTAAAAAATATTTGTATAAAATAGAGTTTGAATTTTTTTTATAAAAAATTTTAAAATTAAAAAAATTTAAATCGTAATATTTTAAAATTTAAATCATAGTATTTTTAAAAAAATCATAATATTTGAAATTTAAATCGTAATATTTAATTTTTGCCTTATTTATTTATTTTTTTGCCATATTTATTTTTATTTATTGTTTTATACATTAATTATTTATTTTTTGCCTTATTTATTTTTATATTTATTACCTTATTTAATTACGTGGCGAATGGAAATTTATGTTTTCATGTTTTCTTTTTTAAAAAAAAAATTCAATGAGCCGTATCAAACACATATCAAAATAAAAAAAAAAATATTTTAACAACAAAATTTAAATAATTTAAATATTCGAAAATTTTAAATAATTTAAAATGTTAATATTTTAAATTTAAAAACAACTCTACACTCAAGTCGTAACCAAACACATAAAATGAAACTCAATTAATAAATTATTGAGTTAACTCATAACCAAACACATAACTCGAAATTTCATACTACTTTCACAACTCTACACTCAAATCATAATATGTTAAATCGTAATATTTTATTTTAAATATTTAAATAATGTAAATAATCTACAAAATTGAATAAGTAAAAAATTAAAATAAATATTCACAAAATTGACAACCAACTAATTTAAATAATTTAAAATGTTAATATTTTAAATTTAAAAATAACTCTACACTCAAATCATAACCAAACACATAAAATAAAACTTAAGTAATTAATTATTTTTAAAACTCATAACTAAACACATAACTTGAAACTCCACAGTACTTTCACAACTCTACACGCAAATCATAACCAAATACATAACAAAAAAATTGAAATTTTTAAAACTATTTTTATAAAATAGAGTTTGAATTTATTTTTATAAAATATTTAAAAAAAAAACAAAAAAAAAATGTTTTTAATTTTTTTTTTCAACTTTGTTTTTTCTGAGAAAATGTGTTTTTTGGGAATTTTTTTTTTTTTATTTTTTGTTTGTGCTGCCGCATGCCCCTCTACATGAGGGGTAGTTTCGTAAATTTCCCTGACCGTTTATTGTTGCCAATCAACTGTGGCTCTTTTGTCCTTTACTGGCTAAATTAGCCTCTTTTGGCATTTAGTGGCTAATTTAGCCCGGAAGCCTTTCCCAAATGACCCCTAAGTTGCCGTTTGTTCTAAATATTAACGTGTCATTATTTGTTTAATTTTTTTTTTTTAGAGGGTGTATGGTTAAACCCCCATTAACGTATCATTATTGAATGCCAAATTTATGTGAAAGAAAATCTTGTAAATTTTATTTATTCAGTAAGTAACATTAATTTACAGTGGTTCACATTTGTGCCTAAAATTTGAAATTTATTAGCTCGTAATTACAGTCATACTCATAGTAAAATCAAGCTAAATAATGTGTGATTCAAATTTAATTTAAATTCAAGTCTCACCTATAAGTATTAAATATTAACTTCACACCGTGTTCAAAATTTTTAGTACCAAATATTATTGATTGTGTTATCTTCATATTTTAGTATCTCACAGGACAAGAGGGTTTCGAAATGATTCTATTTGCACTCAAATCGTAGCTTAATACGCTCAAATAAAATTTGAATTTTTTTTTCTATTATACCTTAATATAAATTTATTAATAAGAATAATATAAATTAAATCTTAAAATAATTTTTTTTGTTGTACACCCTAATCACTTATACGTATTATTCATATTCAAATCTTTTCATTTTTTTTTCCCAAGTTTCAATTATTTTATTTTCTTCTTCCTTATTCCAAAACTCATTATCATCATTAATATCATTTTTTTTTTATTAAAATCAACCATTACACCCCGACATTGCAACCCGCAAAGAATGTTCGATCTCTTTGTCCTATTCGCCACCAACACAAGCATGCTTGTTGGCACCTCACTTGCAGGCCCTAGCACTTGAGCTGCGGTGGAGTTGCACTTGAAATCTCACACCAAAAAGAGTGCTACACAACCATTAAGTCAAATGCCCTAGTTAAAAACATAAGGTGTTGTTAAGTTTGTAATTGGTAATTCCGTTTGACAAAACTCATTTCAGTTGCAATTTTATTCGCTCTTATATTTCAGTGAGGATGTGAGTGTTTAGATGTGAATCCAACCCAAATTGTGACTATGCAGAGAAGTTTGTGACCTTAATCCTTTCATGTTCGCCACTTGGCTAATTGTGTACGAGGATCACCACTCGAGTGGTCATTTATACGCTTGAATGGTGAATGGCATCATCTAGTACTTTTGCAGAATGCTTGAACTTCTAGAAAGAAAAGATCACTACTCGAGCGATGAAAGTTGCGCTCGAGCGGTCAGTCTATAAGTTTTGCAGTGCTTTTACTCACATCGCTCGAGCGGTGAAGTGTGCGCTCCAACGGTGTTCACGATCTAGTTTACTATAAAGTGCGTTGTTTGCTCGTTTTAGGGTTTGAGCCGTCCAGATTTTTTGAGAGGAAGAAAAAACAAAGTATTTTACATTGGAGAGTGCTTTATGAGTGTTTCCTTGATGATTTAAGAGTGATTACTGAATCTGTAAACATTATTCAACATCGTCAAGGGGTTTGTTTGTTTTTTTTATTTATAAAAGAGAGTTATTCTTCGTGGATTCCGAAAAATTTGAGCCTAAAGTTTTTGTGGATTCCATGTTGGACAAGATAATTCCGAGATGAAAACGATGGTAGAAGAGGCACATTGGGGTCAGTTCAATTTGGGCGTGGATTCACCAGGTAATTAAAAGTATACAT
Organism: Camellia sinensis; assembly: GCF_055761805.1. Classification (NCBI taxonomy): domain Eukaryota; kingdom Viridiplantae; phylum Streptophyta; class Magnoliopsida; order Ericales; family Theaceae; genus Camellia; species Camellia sinensis. Next base: position 107,120,166 of record NC_138966.1, read on the forward strand.
GTGTAATTCCTTTTTGTCTTCTTAGTGGTTGTTTTGTGGCTTTGGCCCATTATTTCTTTATCACAATTGGAGACGCTCCAATTGTGATTTTTTTCACGTTAAATCATTGTTGTGATTTGTCTTGATTGTTTAATTGAGATTATTATTCACTATTTAAAATTGAAACATAATCACAAATCAATATTTCGGGGATTTTAGATTTTTCAATTAGTATCAGAACAGATTACTCAATCTTTTTTTAAAACTTTAGGAGCGAGATCTTACTTGATTTATGATAATGGATTCAATTCGTGAAGAGAATTCTACGGTACGACCACCTCTACTTGACGGATCTTATTATCCTTTTTGGAAAGCTCGGATGATGGCGTTTTTTAAATCTATTAATGAAAAAGTTTGGAAATCTGTCATGTGTAGGTGGATTAAATTGACGATCACCATTGATGGAGTAACTTTCCCAAAACCAATTAATAAATGGGACACAACTGATTACCATAGTAAAGATGGAATAGTAGAGCTATCAATTCTCTCTTCTGCGTCGCCACACTAAAAAATTTTAGTTGCATTTGTAATTTTGAAGTTGCATAAGAGGCTTGGGATATCTTTCAAACTATTCATGAGGGCACTCCTTCAGTTAAACGTTCAACACTTGAAAAACTCACTTCAAGTTTCAAAAATATTTTCATGAAAAATAGTGAAACTTTTGATGAATTTTATGCAAAGTTGGTGACATTGTAAATTCTAGCTTTAATTTAGGTGAAAATATACCGGAATCCAAGGTTATGGAAAAAAATTTGAGGTTCTTTCCCGATCATTTTAAACCAAACATTATGGCTATTGAGGAAGCTTAAGATGTTGACAACCTAAAGCTAGATCATTTGGTTGAAAATCTTCATACCTATGAGGCTCATATGAATTTCAAAAAGAAACAAAAAGATGAACTTGCTATTAATAGTACTCACAGAGTTGGAAAGGATACTGATAAAGATTGCAAGTTTGATTCTAAGATTACGGATGTTTTTGTAAAACAATTTAAGAAGTCTTTTCGAAAAATTAAAACATAATCTTGTGGAATCAACTCACAAATCCAAGGGAAAAGAGAAACTCAAAGTTGATCCTAAAATGGAGAAAAAGAAAGGAAAAATACAAGTGACGCTTCATAGAGTCCAATACTATGAATGCCAAGGTTTTGGTCACTTTGCTCAAGAATGCCCTAGTCGTTTAAGAGAGAAATGTTTTTTTTTATCACTTGAGATAATGAATCAAAGTCTAACAAAGATCAAAGCGACAATGAGGCTTAAGGCGAAGAAGAGCGCGAACAATTTCTTACTTTGATCGCAGCTTCTAGAGCTAAAGGGCGAATGGAGTATCCCAAGAGGCCAGTTGAGAAGGTCACTGATGATAAATCCTCGGGAGTGATAATGAAGTGGATGGTGAAGAGTATTAGCAAGCTTAAGAAAATTTATACAAGAAATCTCTTAACTTATCTAAATTAAATGATAAACTCACTATCAAACTCAAAGCTTGTGAAATTGAGAATGTCAAACTAAATGAGGAGATTTCGGAGGCTAGGAATGATGCCATAAAGATCTCTAATGATCGACGAGCCCTTTGTGTAAAACTCTTGACTTATGAGACAAAGAGGAATGAGCTACAACAAATCTATGCAACATATGAAAAAAATATTGAAACTCTTAAGATATCTCAAGCTACTTTGGAAGAGCTAGTCATCAAGAAAGGGGAAGAGTTCAAGTGTGCTATAGCTACAATTGGTCTTTGGAACAAAGGATCAAAAACTTTGGACAATATCATTGAGTCTTAATAGATGTGTTACGAAAAAAGTGACATTGGTTTTTGTGGTGACAAAGAGCAAAAATGAAGTGCATTTATATCTCATGATACAAGAACTCAAGGAAAGAGGGAGCAAAAAATTCAACATGAGGATGGACTTCTTAATCTTCCTAGAATTGGTAAGATCAAAAAAACAAGGTACACCCTGTTTTTATTTGTCATAATTGTGGTATGTATAGTCAAATTCGCCCTTATTGTTATGAGTTATATGCAAGAATGTTTCATAGAGGTAGAAGAAATTCTATTACCTTGTGGGGTAGAAGACATTTCAGTGGCCATAATGAGGTTAAGGGTCAAATTAGACCTCATTATTTTGATTTGCTAGAGAGCAAACATGAAGCGAATTTGCATTTGCTTAGACCTTGGAATAGGAGGTTGGAAACTAAGTCAAGACGGGTTCCCCTTGAAAGAGAAGGAAACCACAATTTCAAGACATCATCCAAGAGTCGCAATATTCACAACATTGTTCATACTAAAACGGTTTGGGTTAATTTTTTTTATTTATTTTTTATTTTTTATCTTTTTGTTTTGAGTTTTTGTTTGTTTGATTTTGGGTCTTTTGTGTGTGTTTGTTCGTTTCTTTCTTGCTTTCCACACGCACGCGCGCGCACACACACACACATATATATATATAATCCAAAAAGATTTTCTTAGTACGGCTTTGCTAGTTTAAAATTTTTGAGAAGTTCTTGGTGCATATTGGAATTAATCAGAATATCCATTACATGTTAATATATGTGTGCTTTCTGTGGTCATTATTCATTTAGATTTGTGTGTACTTTAATTAGTATGTCTCATTATGTACACACTCTTGGATTAGCAAATACCAGACTCTTCTGCATAAGTGATCAAAGTTCTCTATGGACTAATAGTAGTGTTTCATGTGTTTTTTTTAAGAAATTGACCAATGCTAACATATCTTGGATGATGTTTGAGTGTCTTAACCCTTTATCATCTATTTGTATCTCCACTGCTTATTCCTCTGTGTTTGTATCTCATGGCATAAGAAAAATGTTACCTCAGAGTCACTAACCAGGCTTCACTTTCCCCCCACCATCATTCTCTGGTTTGGTTTCCATACTCCTGAGAGTGAAATTCGTTGGTGAGTGCGCAAGAAAATGTCATACATTGTTTGAGAGGGAGCATTCGCATTTGCTCAACTAGAGGTTTGACTTTTATCAGTCATTCGCATATTCTCTTGCCGGAGGTCTAGCCATCAGATCACTACTAGAATTTGAATTTAGTGTTTGTCGAACTTCAAGAGCCACACACACACTTTTATCATGGGATCTATACTTTTCACATACTGCATCACATTCTTTTATGAAGAATCTTTTAAAGGTTGTACACATTGTGTTTTTAAGTAATTGCGTTTCTCGAATATTCTTCTGTGTTTTAAGATACAAATATGAAATTCTTTACTTGCTCCACCATATTATTTTTGTCTTTTTCCTTTTGTTTAATTGTTTTTGATGCTTGTGGTTGCTTTTAGTAAGAGGAAGTTTGGTTAATCATTGCGGGGGAGTTTCTTTAGCATGGACTTACATTGATTGGTTAGATAAGCGAGATTGGTGTTTGTTGGTTTGCATGTTGCTATGTACTGTTTTATTATTGCTTATTTCTTGTTTGTTATTGATTATTACATCATCATGTCCTTACTTGTGTGGTTTATTCTCTTACTTTAGTTGACTAAGCTTCTTTTAACAATTCATGACAAAAATGGGGAGAATTTTGATGGGAAGTTTTTTGAGTGTGTCGGGCAAGTTCTTAAAATTTTCATTTTTTCATTCCATCCTTTCATGTTGTAAGTTCTTAAAATTCTCATCTATTCTTGATTCAAGATAATCTTTTCATATGTCTATTGCTTTCATATACTCTTGTGGCATTAATAGTTGTTTTGCAGATCATGACCTTGAGAAAGAAATTTGTTTTTGTTGGTTGTAATGGGTTAGGGTGATTAGGATTTTATTTGTTATGTGTGTTTTGTCACAGAATTGCTAAAGGGGAAAATTGTTAAGTTTTTGTAATTAGTAATCCCGTTTGACCAAACGTCTTTTAGTTGTTATGTTATTCACTGTTGTGTTTCAGCGAGGATGTGAGTATTCAGATGCGAATCTAACTCGAATTGTGAATATCCAGAGAGGAGTTTGGGATCTTGATCCTTTTATGATTGCCACTTCGCTAACTATATACGGGGATCACTGCTTGAGCGGTCATTTGTGCGCTCAAGCAATGAATATCATTATCCAATACTTTTGCAGAGGACTAGAACTTCTAGGAAGAAAGAATCACTGTTCGAGCGGTGAAAGTTGCGCTTGAGCGATTAGCCTATACATTTTGCACCGCTTTTACTCACACCGCTCAAGCAGTGAAGTATGCGCTCGAGCTGTCTTCACAATTCAATTTACTATAAAATGTGTTGTTTGCTCGTTTTAGGGCATGAGCTGTCCAAATTTTCAGAGAGAAAGAAGAAACATATTTCCATCATCCACATGGTAAGGAAAACAGGGATTCTGTCACTCACCTCACTAACAGATTGTCATGCACATGTAATATGAATACATATTACGATGGAGTTACAATGATTGCACATTTGTATTCTACCTTGGAAATAAAATATGAAAACCTTTGGTCTCCGCTTGGTTCGTTGAGGAAAAGAACATATATAAACGTTAGTACGTAAAAAATTCATAATTTTTTGGATTTTACCTTATTAAACTGTCTACTTATATTTTTACCACGTTCTTGCAAGTTGGTCTGCAAAAATAATTCTTCAACTATCAATTTCATCTATTTAGAGTCCCTAAAGTCACTAATTTCAGTTCATGTGGTTTAATTAGAGATGATTGTATAAATCACTTACTACCTTCCTATGCTTAATAACCACCTTAGGTTCTACATCCCTGAAGTTTTCCCAGCACTTTGATGCTGTGTTTGGTTGGCGAATTTGGCGAGGGATTTGGAAAGGGAAAGAGAAAATGTGTGTGAAATTATGTGAAATATAGGCATGACCTTTTCTCTTTCCCTTTTCAAATCCCTCTCCAAATCTATTTTCCCTTTTTCTTTCCAAATCCCTCAACCAAACACAGCATGAGAAAGTAGTATTTCTAGATGATGATGTTGTGGTTTAGAAGGATCTTCATCAATTTAAATGTCCTAATTGATGTGGGATCGTATACCACCATGTTCTGCTACTCGAACTGCAAAAGTCACACCCATTATTCAATCCCCCATACCCAATGTGGCACTCGACGTGGTAGTTGGCTCTGATATCAAACGATACAAACCAGATTGCAAGGGAAAGGTACCTAAGAGGGTTATATGCACATAGCCGATGCATATGTTAACCGATGTGGCATCGTAAGATAGTAAATAATTTTTTACATATATTTTCTCTTCATTTTGATAATGAGAAAACTATTAAACATTTTAGATTTATTTTGCATTTGTGTAATGATCATTTGGTAATTGTATGATGCTAAGAAATTTATCAAAGTAATAAATTATTGAGATAGTTTCACTTTTATTTGTGAGTTTTGATTTATTTTTATGTGTATTGAAATATGATGTTATAAGTGTAAATAGTTCAATTAGAATATGATTTTTACAATGATAAATTTATCATAAAAGTTAAAAGTATGATTTTTTGATAAATAAATTCGATGTATGAAACCTACATGTAACTGCCCTTAAAATTTTATTTCACAAATAAAAATAAAAAAGAAAACAATAGTCGTGATGATTTGCAACAAATTGTCGAATATGGTCCCCCATAATACCATCTAAATAAGAAGTTCCACGAGTCATTTGACTTACCGCCGCCACTAGGAAAATTCATGAACGAACTTTCACTACTAAGAATTCATACAATGAATAGTTAGATTTCAAAATGTTTGAAACAACACACACACACACACACACCAAAAAAAAAAAAAAAAAAAAAAAAAAAAAAAAAAAAAAAAAAAACCACAGCCAATTGAAAATAAGGAACGTGAAGTCTGGGAAGAGGAAAATTTGAACAAGTTAAACTAGAAACGTGTGATTCCTTGCAAATTTGCATTATTGTTGATCATGACAAGCACAATATAGCTTCTCACTCACTAATTCCTCTATAAATACCTTGACAAACTCATGCAAAATGGAAACAAAAATTACAAAAACACAAACTTGCAAAGTAAAGGTTCATTGCCATAGAAAGATGTTGTCTACCATGAAGGTGTCCTTGTTGCAATTTCTAGGTTTTCTTTTGCTTAGTTGGCTCATTCATTGTCATGCTTGGGCTCGCTACAAGTTTGTGGTAAACACACTCATCTCTCTATGAAATTATGCATTGAATGAGCAATTATTGCCTATTGGAGAAGATATTGTTATGGTGATATCTTCTTGTAAGCAAGATACATTATTTTTTATATGTTGTTTGAGAAATACCTTAAGAAAATAACAATTTGTGAGGTTACCAACCATATCGTATCCTCTCAGCACCCAATATTTTTTAGTTTGAAGACTCTAGCAAGACTTTAAAATTTTAAAAGCCCCTTATTATGATATGGTAGTATGAGTTAAAAATATTTTCAAATTATATAGATTCGTTCTAGTAAGAATTTTTTTAAAAATTTAATTCCAAAACTTTAGATTTAAAAAATATATATATATATATTAGTGGTATATAATAAGCCTTAGTATGCAAATTTTTTAATCTCATATATTGCTTTTGAATTTAAAATTTTATTAGTTCGGTCCGTTACTTGTTTGGTCAAAATAGTTTGAGCCCCTTACATGAAAATATTATCAATCGTTGTTATTTGAACCCAGGGCTGTAAATTTGATCCCACCCGATCCATGTCGGGCCTCGCAGGCTCCTATCAAAATTTGGGCCGACCTGGGCCGGTTCATAAGCCAGAACATTAGGCCCGGGGGGTATTTCGGGCCTTGGGTCGGGTTTTGAATGGGTTTTGAGCGGACCAATAGGCAGGGTCGGGCTTCAAAATGATGGCCCCAGGCCTAAGGTCCCGGATTGGGCTCGGGCTCGGGCCTAACCAGGTAGAGCCTACCCTAGGCCACCTACGGGCCGCAGATTATTTTTACACTCCTATCTAAACCATTTGTTTGTGTGAATTTTAAGTAAGCGTCACACAAATAAATAATCGAAATTTATTTTTAAAAAGGTAAATTATATTTTGTCTCCTTTATGTATAGTAATTTTTCACTTTGGTTTTTAAAATTTATTTTTTCTCACTTTAACCTTATATGTTTTAAGTTTTACACACTTTACTCTTATTAAAGCTAATTTCTGTTTAAAATTTTACAGAAAAAAACATATTGGCAGTCAAATTATATAAAAATATTTTATTATATATAACTTACACATTTAAACTCTAATATAATAATGTATTTTTATGTTATGTAATAATTATTGTGATATTTTCTGTCTTATCTTTAGGAGTAAAGCGAGAAACACTTGAAACTTGAAGAATCAAAATAAAAAATAAACTTTACACATGAAAGTGAAAAAAATGACTAAATATAAAAGAAACAAAATATAATTTACCATTTAAAAAAGTGCCGAGTGTGTGAGGTGAATAATTGCTCCACAAAGTCTTCCTATTATTTGTGAGGTAAATAAATAAAGCGTTGTTTGATTTGTGTTTCTGAAAAAAAAAATTCAAAATTTTTTTAAGTAAAAATAGGAATTAGTTTGATAAAAATAAATATAAAAAATGTTATTTAAAAATTTTAAAAATTATTTCTGACTTTCCAAAAAATATAATTATATAAAAATAATAAATTTTATTTTTTATTTTTTCATCAAATTAATTTTTAATTTCTTTTAAAAAATTCTAAAATACATTTATGAAAATCAAATCAAAGCTGGCTTACTCTTTCCATTTAAGAAGTGGTACAGCTACAGCTGGTCACAAGACAAATTTGTCAGTAATACCGTACATTGTTTTGTCTTAATGTAAAATAATTGCTGTTTGTTTGATTTCGGTGAGAAAAGACAAGTGATTATAGTCATTCTTTTTAGGAATACTTACCTGTAAATTTTAATAAGTAGATTTATTATTTAATAAATTTTATGAAAAAAATTTATCATAAAAAAATTACTAATTATAAATTTTAACGATAATTTATAAAAATTATGACAAAAAAAGTTATTAATTGTCAATTTTTAACAATAATGTAAAAAATTATCACAAAAAAATTATTTTTAACGACAATTTTACCAAGACTTATTTTCAATAAAACTTTATGAAAATTAATTCTAAGTATGAGGACCTATTGATAGTTTACCTTTCTTTTTATGAGCTGTATTTTTCAGGAAGACTAGTGTTTTCCATGTAATTAAGCTTGCATATAAGTCTTTTGAAAATTATATTTTATTCATGGTTTTAACAAAAAAAATTCAATTTTCTCAATATATATATCATAAATCTTTTGAAGTCTCTGTTAAAAAATAAAAAATTGATTGTATGGATGCGAATAGCAGTAGTAGGGGTAATTTGTACTTTCCGAATCTCTCTCAATGCGTCTGTACCTTTAATTTCATGTTGTTAATGAAAATTTTCTTTGCTAATAAAAAAAAAAAAAATTTGGTAGACAAGAATACGAAAATGGAATTTGTATTCACAGCAGTAAAATTAGAACCTAATGAAGGAGTACCTCATCCATCAAGTCAAAACATTGATTTTCTATCTTTTAATATTGTATTTTAGTGATTAATTATATTTACAACTGAAATGCTATCGCTATAAGGGAAATTATAAAATATTCTCGGAGTAACACATATCTGTACTCTTTAACCAATCATCATTCATTATGTCACATCACATTTTTCAATCACCCAACACAATATCTACTTACCCACATTCTCCACCAATACTATAGAGTATCACGTGTCTATATTCTGAAATTACTAAATAATTATCCATAACCATAGTGATAGTGTTGTACTTGTCGTAGCATATTGAAATTGTTTTCCTTTTTTCTTTTTTCCCTTTGTCATGAGTCATGATTAAGTCGTGTGACACCAAGTGATATATTTTTTGGCCTACTTTTGTTTCAAGCTATTTTATTTCTCTCAAATAATTTTTCTGACTTCATCACTGTCTTTCATCCATATATTTACTTGCAAAGATATGATTATCACTGTGGTGAATTTTTCCATTGTGTAGGTGAAGGAAACACCATACACAAGGCTATGCAGCACAAAGCCCATACTGACAGTGAATGGACAATTTCCTGGACCAACTCTATATGTTAACAAAGGAGAGACAATAATAGTTGATGTTTATAACCGAGCCAAAGATAACATCACCATTCACTGGTATGCATTTCTTTTGAGAGAGTGAGAGTGATTTTTTTTTTTTTTTACTCACGACTGTATCTGGTGTTTCAACTCAACTAGGGTTTTGTTTGGAGTGAACATTTTTAGCTAAAATAGTTAAAAAGACAATATTCAATCACATCACTCTCTATTTTTTTGCATATATTTTCTTAGTAATGGAACCTAATTCTGTGGATACATTTAGTCTCCCTATCTTATATACAATAGTGGAGTGCATCTCCTTGAGTTTTTTAAAATTTACACTTTTTATCCTTAATTGAAAAATAAAAATTAATTATTCTTTTGAAATTTCAAGTGTGCCCTTAAATCTTTATATGTCCCCTTTTATTTACTTTTTCTTTTCAACAATTTTTTTACAATTTTTCCCTTTAAATGTTTAATTTTACTTAAATTTTATATTATTTCTCTCATCCCTCTAATTTTTTTCTACCCCTCTCTATCTAGCTTATTGTGTGTGTCTACACCTTGATGTAATTTTATCCTTATCTTTTATGGATACATGCAATCAAACCTAAAATTATGAGAAACTAAATAGAAATCAAATTAACAATAAAATTTAAAAAGAAAAAAGAAAAATATTTCATAAACTCAAGCATAAGTCTAACTTATAATTTTAAAACCATGTCGATCTCTTTAATCGTCTTGCAACTATGAAAATTGAATTCAGTTAGATTGTAATAAATCGTGTTACGGTTTGAATTTAATTTTTTATTTTTTCTAAACCAAAATCCTGGATTCGCCACTACCTATATATATCACATAATTACCGAACCTGAGTTGTAGTGGCAACCCAGACAGAAAGTAATAATATGGATTGGTTATTTTGTAGGCATGGAGTAAGACAACCAAAGAACCCATGGACAGATGGTCCCGAATTTATCACACAATGTCCTATTCGACCGGGAGGGAAGTTTAGCCAAAAGATTATATTTTCAACAGAGGAAGGAACCCTATGGTGGCATGCTCATAGCGACTGGTCCCGTGCCACGGTCCATGGGGCTATCGTGGTCTATCCCAAGAATGGCACAAGCTACCCCTTTCCTAAGCCTTATGCTGAAGTGCCCATCATATTAGGTATGATCTTGATAAATTTATATTTAATTTTAAATATATATATATATATATATATCAATATCTCAAAACAGTATTGATTCATGAAATTTTACTGGTAGAGAAATTGTAGAACAAAAGAGAAGCAAATATCTGAAACAATAATGTGACCGCATGCAAAATGAATCTAAGCTATACAATGATTTTTTAGTGAATATTTATATGAATTTTTTATTGCATGTAGCATTACTGTCCATGGTTTTTAATATATACGTTCCAAATTTTTGTGTTTTCGATATTGATACACTTTGGTATACCAGCTGAAATAAAAATCATATGCGAATTGATTGGTTGCTGATACGTATCAGTTTATAATCAATTCATTAGCCAAATCACAGTCAATATGGCTAATTCAGCTATAATTATTTTCTTTTTTCACTTCTCATAATTTTTTAAGAAATCATATTTGTTACAACACATAATTTTCAATATGTATCATTCGATAACTACTAATATTTAAAATCATGTATCTGAAATTGGTGGGACGTCTCATTTACTGTTGAAATGCAGGAGAGTGGTGGAAGCAAGATATCATGCAGCTTCTAGATACCTTCCTTAAAACGGGAGGAGACCCAAATACCTCTGATGCTTACACTATAAATGGTCAACCTGGTGATCTCTACCCCTGCTCTAAATCAGGTTTCATTCTACTAATTTTTCTTCTTGAAATTTCTTTTCATTTATTCTCTGTGAAATTTATAATTTTTTATTTGATTACAATATCATGTTATTTTAATGCTTGTTGTGTTTAAATAATCAAGATACATATAATTAGTATATCAGTCATACAATATATATGGTTTAAATAATTATATACAAATAAAAAAATATATAATTTTTATATATAATGACTTATGGGCCATTCACTGAAAAATAAAATAATCATATTATTCTTGTGAAATTTTATTTATGAATAGAAATTTCATATGGTTTTTTTGAGATATTTCACACGCACAAAATTCTTTTCATCCAATCAAATTTCTAGAAATGACGTGCACTCAATTTAAATCAAAATTTAATGCGTAAAAAAAAGTTTTGATTTCAACCAATCAAATTTCTTGAAATGATGTGCACTCAATTTAAATAAGAATAAAGCTTGAGACTCCACTCCAGTGACCTCCATTGACCCCAATGTCACGTGGCACCACGTGATTGGAAGGAAAAAAAAAAAATTGTTTTGGTCTACTGAGGGTGCTGGGGGTCCCTAACACCACTGTTTAAATAATGCGTAAAAAAAAGTTTTGATCGGAATGAAAAATAAATCAATAAGAGTAATTTTACAAGCAGTTTTTTTTTTTTTAATTCTTATTCCGCACATAATTCTTTAACTAATTGTAAAAAATTGAATAGTGTTACATTAATTCAAAAATTAGATTTATTTTTTAAATCTAATGATGTGACATTTTATTAAAATACTTAAGCCAATCTTTTTTTTAACACATTATTAAATTTAGAAATTTAGAAAGTGAATTTAAAAAATAAATTTCTGTATTATTTTTCTAAAAAGTTTGTTACATTGTCATGTATTAAAGTGAACTCTAACCTTAAAAACACCTAAAATAATTATTTGTTTATTTTTATCAAAAAAAAAAAAAGCATTTTTGATACAAACGACATTTAACTTTCTATGTGCAGATACATTCAAGCTGATGGTAGATCATGGCAAAACCTATCTCCTCCGCATGATCAACGCTGCCATGAGCGACATTCTCTTTTTCTCCATCGCAAATCATCAATTGACAGTCGTTGGAACGGATGCTAGCTACACAAAGCCATTCAAAACCGATTACATAACTATATCCCCTGGACAAACCATGGATGTCTTGTTAGAAGCTAACCAACCATTAGGTCAATATTACATGGCAGCTAGGGTTTTTTCTAGTTTTAATATGGTAACATACGATAGCACCACCACCACCGCCATCGTACACTACAATGCAAACTACACTTCACCACCACCACCACCTTCATTTCCTCAAAACCTTCCCTATTACAATGACACAAATGCATCGTCTACCTATGCGCGCGGTTTGAGAAGTTTAGACAGTCCTGATCATCCGATCAATGTACCATTAAACATGTCGACAAAATTAATTTTCACCATATCGGTCAATGCCATCCCATGTGCTAATGACTCTTGTGCCGGTCCGAATGGAACCCGCCTCTCAGCAAGCATGAACAACATAAGTTTCGTGAATCCCTCCATTGACATACTTCAAGCTTATTATAATCACATCAACGGTGTCTATGAAGATCGGTTTCCTAATGTTCCACCATTGATATTCAATTTTACGGCCGATTATCTTCCTTTGGAGCTTGAGACTCCACAAAAGGGGACAGAGGTGAAAGTACTGGAATATAACTCAACGGTGGAGCTTGTTTTCCAAGGAACAAACTTGGTTGCAGGGACAGAGCATCCCATGCATTTGCATGGATACAGTTTTTATGTGGTTGGGTGGGGGTCTGGTAATTTTGACAAAGATAAGGACCCTTTAGGGTATAATTTAGTGGACCCTCCGCTGCAAAATACCATTACTGTCCCTAGGAATGGTTGGGCTGCCATAAGATTCAAGGCTGACAACCCAGGTAACGTGGCATTTTATTAAAATTGTCATTTCTCATATTATTAATGATTTTTCCAAACCAATATTATATGTTGAAATTTCATCAAAATAATGTCGTAGTGATTTTTTTTTAAAATAATAAATTTTTAATGAATTTTTTATTAAAATAATTCAATACAAATAAGTTGTATTATTTTGCATAGATTTTTTTTTTTTTTTCTATATCATTACTCTATATGTTAAAATAATATATATTTGACACCCATCATTATATTATTTTTTGGAGTAATGTTATAGGATTTGTTTTTTTTTTTTCCTTTCACAAACTTTGTTTACAAATTGATGTGGCGTACTCAACGTCTTAATATTTGAAATGAATCAAATAGAATTAAATAATAGAAACAACTCATTAGTTTGAAATTTAAGTTTGTAATGTATTGCATTTTTTCTTTATTTTTTTAATATGATAGATCCTTAATGTACAAAATTATTATTGTTTACATGAAAAATATAAAAATAATAATAATAATAATAAAATTTATCTAATGATGCACAGTACCGGTCTTTGTTATGAGTTGATTGTTATAGGCACTAACCAAAAACGTTTTCAAATATTTGATTACTTCATCCTTTACGGTTGAGTTGTGAACACTTTTGGATATATATATATATATATATATATATTTTATCGGCAAATTTTTTTTTTACTATTACTAAAAATAAGGATTACAAACTGTCCTGGTACAAGTGCATCATAGAAAACTTTTGGATATAAGCAAAGTGCAACCTCATAGGCATATTTTTAATGTGAAAAATATAATTTGATTATAAAATCAGATATAACCATCCCTCACATAGAATTCACATATTTGAAGGGACTAACTCTATGTGAGAAGATTATGATTAAATTTTGTACACGTAAAATAATTATTTTAATATTTGATACATCTTGTTTTTTGACAGGAGTGTGGCTTATGCATTGTCATTTAGAGCGACACCTAAGTTGGGGAATGGATATGTCATTCATTGTTAAAAATGGCAAAAACCCAGAAGAAAAACTGCTGCCTCCACCTCCAGACATGCCATCATGTTATTGAAGCTGCAACATCATCCTTACTATTTGCAAAATTGCTACAATTTGGCAAATTTATTAGTGTTATTAGTTTTACTATGATTCAACCTGTTATTTGTCTCTAAAATTGAATAATACGCATGTGCACATGTACGCCATGTTGGATACTTAAGATTCCATATCATTCATTTGTGGTGTCCATTTCAATTTAATTTGTTGTTATATTAATAAAATTCAACTTTCTAGTTTGAAATTAAAAGGATGTCTCCTGGTTTGAATTGAGCAGATGACTATATTCTGGAAATATACCATGCAGGGGTGAGGGGCCGGCAAAAACAAGTTAATTTTACTTTAAGAATGATGGTATTAATAAAAATGAGAAATAAAATGTTATATTATAGATAATGTTTTATAAGTGACGAGAGTGAAAAATATAAAAACGAGATTAAAGAAGTTAAAATGAAAATTGAGTGTAATGTTAAAAAAAAAAAAAATTGTATATATTATACACATAAATATATTTAATAAATATAATCAGAGTAGAGGCGAGATAAAACAGGCAAGGAGACAAAAACCTGTCCCCAACCCATTTTCTCAACGAAGGGGAAGAAAATCCATGTGGGACGGGAGATGTGGGGCAGTGCGAGGCGGGGAGAAATTAGTATCCCCAAATCTATTTAGGTCAGGCCCATGGTTAGTTGTGTCTTGTGTATAAATTTTCCTCCCATGTCATTCAAATTTAGTTTTGGGTACAAAATTTTTATTTGCAAATTATTTTCCTAAATAGAAATAATAAAAATAAATAAATAACTAGGTGCATAAAATAGAGACAACGTCCACATTTCTGTACACCTGCATTTTGTTTCCACTACCCACTGGTTGTTTAGAAGAGAAATGCTATATATTAAAACCAAGTTGAATACCCCAATCCATATAGACATACAAAAACATCAATCTAATCCAAATCTATCCAACATTAATGCCATTCCATTTCAACGTGGATACCAAACATAATCCAGAACAATCTCAGTCAATTCCCAACCTCAACAGCCTCGAAACCCCTCTCAATCGACGCCTTGACAGCATCCACCACCAGCTGAGTCTTCCTACTCATGGTCGGCCACTTCTTCTCCGGCTTCAAACCATTTCCTCTAATACCCTTAACTAAACAAGCCAACTCTGTCACCATGAGCCACTACAAGAAATGTCACTTTTGGCTACCAAAATATTGGTCGCCAAAAGTCACTTATTTAGTCGCCAAAATGATTTAGCGACCAAAATTTTTCGTCACTAAGCTCGTCGCCTTTACCCTGTCGGCGATAGTATTGGCGACTAAAATCTGTTTGGTCGCCGAAAGTGTACACATTTGGCTACTAAATTTGCTTTAGTCGGCAAAAGGTATGCTTCCCCTACTAAATAATTGGTCGCCGAAAGTTAACATTTGGCTACTACTTGAGTTTAGTCGGCAAAAGATATATTTCTGCCACTAAATAATTGGTCGCGGAATTAGGATTTTTGGCTACCAACCTGTTGTGGTCGGGGAAGTTACACTTTTAGCTACTAAATAATTGGTCGCCGAAAGTGCACATTTGGCTACTACTTTGAGTTTAGTCGGCAAAAGGTATGTTTCTGCCACTAAAGTATTAGTCACTAAAAGTGCTACCATAATTTAAGAATAACTATTATAGACCAAACATTTTTGTCACCAATAGAATACATATTTTTAGTGACTAATTAATTTTTGTCATTGTTACTTTTGCCCGCTAAAAGATTCGTAGCCAAAAGCCTGCTCACATTCACTTTTTCATTTTTTGCCACCAAACATTTTAGTCGCCAAATGATACCATATTTTTTCCGTGACTAAAAAATTTAGTAGCCAATACTTTCTCTATCTCTTTCTCAATTGTTTTAGCTACTAATTATTTGGTCACAAAAAATTAATAGGTTATGTTTTCGCTACTAAATTCTTAGTCACCAAAACATTTGATTACATATTTAGCTACCAAAATATTTGGTGGCCAAATACGTTAACGTTTTTCTTTTAAATAAAATATTTGGTGCACCTGTATCCATTATTAATACAACCTGTATCCATCAACGGTAAATATGTTATGAAGCATTCAACAGCAATTACACACATTTCAGTTCCAACCATCCAAAAAATTAATATTGAACATCCACTTATATATATATATATATATATTACAAATTTCATAAGAACCAAGTCTAAGCCCACGTCAATAATTTAATTCAATACATAATACTGGAATAACCAAATTCATTGTGCACTTACAACTTTTGTACCACAACAAAAGTTATATTATGTACTGCCACAAAACTATTATGTACCACGTGCTATGTTAATTGCTACCAACAAAAAATTTTGTACAAACCACTATATATACGGATAGAGATATAAAAAAAATGCCCTCCCGTACTTGTCAACAAAAACATATCCACATTTGTATGTCCAAAAACATCTGCAAAAAAGGGGGAAAAAATCATTAGTTCGGTGCGTGCAATGGCACTTCTGGACGACATATATATATCGTAATAATTTCAAACATTAAAAGACAAGGAGAGTGATATCTATTAACTAATGCAAGACATCCAAACATGAACCCATCATGAGTTCTTGTTTTAGCTTTTTTATCTCTAAATCTATCGAAGTAAATTTTAGTACTTAAATGTGAAAGTAAATTGTGTAGGTATTATAAAATTACCAAAATTTTGGGTGTACTTACCATTTCATCCAAAAATTATTTGTTATAAAAATGTAAGAAAAGCCATCATTAGAGTTTGTCTGGTATCCATAAAAGTCACTATGCTTATGCTTTTGTGACCTCCATGAAGCTTCCAGTTACGTTAGTTCAAAAACACTTTCCTTAAAGAAGAAACTAATTAGTGGGTTTATAGATGTAGATATGCTTCTGTTTGTGAATGAGTAATGCCTTGGGTTCTTTATAGGCTTATGGGGACGAGCTATATAAGATTATGCTTAACTATTCTTCGATTACACCATCTAATTTTGATACGTACCTTCAATACTTAGCTTCTTTAGTCCTAAGTTCCCTATTCTGTTGCTGAGGAATTATCCTCCCATCAGCCAAATCTTGAGGCCATGTTATATATATGAACTGTCTATTGTTCAACTGTTGCACATTTTGTAGTGGTGATAGTTAAACTTATCAAATACACAATTGCGCCTAAACCTTAGCTGAACTTTACAAATCCATTGTTCCAATTTCCAAAGGACTAGGTCAACAGGATATATCATTCGTCACATTTAGTTCTTGTCCTACTTACGTATTGTGGACACCTACATGTCACATTTATCATCGGGAAGCTTCCCATTACGGAAAAACAGTGGCTCGGGGGCTGTTTTGCATTTTCGCCCCCCGAACCCCTTTTTTCGACTAAGTTTATGACATTTTCAACTCTAATTCCCAACGTAGGCGTGCTATTTACGTACCGTCTGTCCCTACATGTCACATTTATCACCGGGAAGCTTCCCGTTATGAGAAAACAGTGTTTCGGGGGATGCTTTGCATTTTCGCCCCCCGAACCCTTTTTTTCGACTAAGTTTATGACATTTTCAACTCTAATTCCCAACGTAGGCGTGCTATTTACGTACCGTCTGTCCCTACATGTCACTTTATGCACCAAATAGACAAATTTCCATGAACAGATTTTTAAACAAATTGCTGGACAGATTTGGAGACAGATTTTTAGACAGATTTGCTGCCAGATTTTCAGACAAATTTGCAGCCAGATTTGGAAGACTGGGGCAGCACTATTCTACTTCGAATTCAAAGAGATTATCATTAACAGATTTATATTTTCAAACAGATTTTTGCTAACACATTTGTTCAGAATTTCTCCAACAGATTATGTCCAACAGATTTTCGCACATAGCCACTTATAATCACTTCAGATTATGTGTATTATAACATGTGTATGTACAGGAATATCTGTTTTTTGTGAATGTATTAACTTAAATCTAAAACAAAAAGAGCTACAAGACTAATGATCTTAAGTGAAAAACAGAGTATAGTTTAGATTTTGGGCAGTATATATAGTTCAGATTGTGTATTATAGTGTATACAGATTTAGTTCAGATTGTGTATACTGTATTATAGTGTAGTATAGTGTAGACAGATTTATAAATCTAAACTATACACAATCTGTATTATAGTTTAGACAGATTTTTAAGAGTATAGTTTAGATTTTGTAGTATAGTGCAGTATATATAGTTCAGATTGTGTATTATAGTGTAGACAGATTTATATATACTGTATTATAGTGTAGACAGATTGTGTATTATAGTGTATTATAGTGTAAACAGAGTATAGTTTAGATTTTGCGAGACAGATTTCGAATGAAAGACAGAGTATAGTGTAGACAGATTTAGAATGCAAACATAATACAAGGGTATCATTAACAGATTCGAACTCTTGCTTCAAGGTGTACCTCCAATCTTTGTACAACCCATAGGCCTTCTTATTCACAATCTCCTGTGCTTGTAAGTCATTGTGGAAATCGTCCCCAATTTGAAACTTGTCCTACATGCAAAACAAATTGAAATAGTAATCATTACATATTAGTCTTTCTTATTACTCACATAATACAATTACATATTGTGGACAAGTAATATTAGTTACAACCGGAAACCTATTTTAGAATTAACTACAGAGGGAATAGAATGGTGATTCCATAGGCTTTCCTATAGAATGACAATTCTTTAAAATTAGTAAACCATGATTCCATTTGTAATGCATTTGTCATAATTTTTTTAAGTCTAACCAAACATAAGAAAGAATATTTTGATGGAATAATCATTTCATTCCAATGAACCAAACACTATCTAAGTCTCTAATAGATTATCTGCAAATTATGAATTAAATTCACATAATCCATTGTTTTTGCAATTTGTTTACAACCCAATCTCCTCATCAGATAAAAATGAAGCAAAATGGAAAAGAGAGAGCTAAAGGAGTGTTCTCACACAGAAGCCGGTTTTGACCATGAAAAACTCCATTGAACCTCCAATCATCGCCGACACGACTGATATCTTCAGGTACCAATCCCAAAACTTCATTTCTCTATTTCACTTCTTTTTCCACTGAAAATTTGTACAAAAATGAGCAATTAGGGCAAGTTGCTTTCAGCAATTTACAATCAAATAGCCATACTCAAACGCATACACACAAGCAGAAGAAAAACACAAACCTGAGAAGAAATTAATGGATTAGAAAGCATACCTTCTGACTATTTGAAGAACCCATGTGTGTGCGCGTATGTGAAGTTGTATGGGTTTGTAGAGATCACACAAACTGGAAATATAGAGATCACACAACCACTCAACCCTCAAAAGTTTGTATCAAACACAATTCACAGCCCTAATATAAGAGCTCACCATCCCTCAACCCACACATCCCTACACTGTGTACCAGTTTTGAAAAACCTGCATTAACAAAAGTTAGCAAAAAAAAAATAATAATAAATAAATAAAAAGGAGACTAGCACCTATTGATGTACTCACTTCACTTAACCCACTTTCCTTAAAAGGAGACCAGCATACACCTCCAAGGCCCTGCACACTCACCAGAACATTAGAGATAATGCATCACAGTTACAGCAAATACAAGCCACTCTTAAGACCACATCATCCACACCAATTACCTACTGTCAGATTTCAAGAGACAAAACAAAAACAAAACATGTGTCAGGATCCATATGTGTAAAGCAAAATATTTTCTTGAAGAGAACAAAATATATCATAAAAATGTAATGCATAAAAAACATATGTCCACATAGAAAATACAACACAAAAACTACATATCATAATCCATATCATCATCATGTCAAGTTCTTCATCTTCTTCGTCAACTCTACTATCTCTCATTGTTTTATTCGGAATAACCTCAGCTTCAATATCATCCCCTATGAAATCAAATAATTTCTTCAATGTTGATCCGGACAACTGAGTTAATCTTTTCTTGTTGGAATGCATCATGAAATTCTAGTTGATCCGGTGGTTCTCCAAAACACTAGATCACTACACCATTCCATCTCACCCTCTCACCGTTCACTACCTCCAAACAATTCAAAGTGGAACAGAAACCAATTAATATTTTTGACTTATTTGTTTTTTACTGGAGAAATTATACTCACATTGAGATTGCCAAATTTTCAAATTGATGTATCTTGTTTTTTATGTATATTGCTTGTCTTAATGACTTAATTGATCAAAGGTTTTTTTTTTTTTTTTTTTGAAACAACAAAAAAAATTATTGATGATCATCATGAAGGGTACAAGACACATGCATCAATAAATGAATTGGGTGCGAAAAACATCACAATTAATCTAGAGAGACAGAGAATGTCTCTGCCAAAACAGCCAAAACAGCCAAAACAAGCAAAACAAAAAATAAAGAAGAGGAAACAAAGAAAAGAGAGTAAGGGAAGAGGGATGGGGGTAACCCACGTGGGTTGCCTCCTTTATTGTTTCAATTATTATATATATATATATATATATATATATTTGAATAAGTAGAACTTTCTAGATATTTGATAACAAACAACATAACAAAAACACACATGGAAATGTAAAAGCTAAAATAATAATATCCAGTGTAGTAATTCTTAGGTAGATAAGCATCCTTTATTGAACCAAATCGTTCAAATGAGATTCTAAGATCTTGTGGCCTGTAAAGAATCAAGTAGAATTATTAGATTTCCTCTTTCTTCTTCTTTTTTTTTTTTAAAAGAGAGTGTAAGAGAATAATAACATTTAAAACAATCATATAATGACAAGATCAAGGTTTAAAATGATACTTTTTACATATTTAGAAGAAAAACTCACCTACCCAAAAAAAAAGTAAATAAAAATTTGGGTATATGGGTCTATGGCTCCACTTGCCATGTGGCTCGACCATGTCACCACTACATCACCTTCTCCAAGTTCTCTAACCACGTGTGAGCCTCAAGAGGTGACACATGGATCAATAGGCATAAGGCTTTTTGACCCTGCCCCATTGCCAATTCCTACATAAGGTTCCTATGTCAACCTACCCATCCCCTACACCCACAACCGCAAATCCCATTAAGTTCATAAAGATTACGAACATTGAAAAAATGAACTCCAGTGCCGTGGATCATATTGACATTAGATTGAACTCATATAAATTGGGACAAAAAATTTTTTGCTAAACCCACTATAAATTCATGAGAAACCGTAACAATGAAATGCTAAGCAACAAAGAATCAAATACTTGAGGTAGCCCCTGTAAGTGGTGGTGAATCTATTCAATTCCTATTTGGTTGTTCACATCCAGCCAACATTTCTTCTCATTCATCAAAATGCCCAATACTGCTAAACGATTTTATTCATCAAACCATCCCAAAATTTAAATGCAAACTTGCAAACCACAAATCAACACACTAAAGCAATAATTATATAAATATGGATATGATGAATATCTCTCTAAGAAATAAAATCACAAATTCAGAATCAAAATTGAACTAAAGGAAATTACATGAACTAATGATAGAATGACCAAAGTACAGGACTACAGTTATAATTTACCCTTAAATTAAATACTGTAGAGGCTAGAAAAGCAGGATTCTCTTACAAGTAAGTACACATGGATCAAAAGGGAAAATCGAGAGGTTTTTACCTCTTAGGCGCAGAAGTTGACAATTCAGCCGCTGGTGGCTTCTCCTCCTTCGATTTGGTGGCGGATCGCAGCGGATACCGAAGTATCGATGAAGATCTCTGCGCGTTCGCTGCAAAATCGGGATTCAAATTATACATGACAATTAACACACACACACAAGTAGATACAAACACATTATAGAGGGCGATTAGGGCATAGATTTTGGTACCAGCTGCAGAAGATTGATCATTGACTGAGTCCTCCATTGATTCTTCTTCTTGAGAGAGAGAGAGAGAGAGAGAGAAAGATTATAGTGCGTGGAATGGTTGGGTTAGGGCAGTGATGTGTGCCGCTTGCCATTTGGGCGGGAATTTTTAGAATAATCAAAATTTCATTTTCCTTAAATATTTGGTTTTAGTGAAATTTTTTAATTTGGTTTTAATTTTTTGAATTTATTTTTTTGAAAATTGAATATTTTATTTTTCATATTTTTTTGTTTTTAGTGAAATTTTTTTAAAAATTTTAAGTAATTTTTTACTTTTTAAAATGCATCGTACTTAGATGTATTTAAATAAAAAAATATTTTAAAAATTAATAAATACACAAAAATATGAAAAATGTATTGAATTTTTATTTTTTTGTATTTTTAGAATTTAGTGTATTTTTAAAAAAAAACACAAATATTATACTTTTTAAGTGTATTTATATTAAATGTGTCTAAAATTTAAAAAATAGCTTAAAATATTTTTAAAAAAATCCGTGAAAACAAAAAATATATATATAAATTTGGAAATTGACAAAACCAAATTTCTAAAAAGTGAATTCTGAAAACTGAAATCAAACAAAGTGAATCATATTAATTTAGATGTTGCCCAATGGTTCATGTGATACAAAAATAAAATTTAAAATATTAATTTATTATCTTAAAAGAAAAGAGAAGTAAATGTTACAAAGTTTCTGTAGAGATTCAAACCAAAGTTTTATTCATATACCTACTACTAATGGAATTCATTTTTATTTAATTAATAAGCATATTTCATTTTTATTTCTATTTTTAAAAAAGAAGCTCTTCATAAAAATAAAATAAAATAAAATAACTATTTTGTTTAGTAGCAGTAGTAGTAGTAGTAGTAGTAATGGTAGTAGTAGTAGCAGTAGTAGTAGTGGTGGTAGTAGAGTGGTGGCGATAGTAATAGTAATGGTAGTCGCAGAGGTGAAGTAGCGACAGTAGAAGTAATAGTGGTGGTGGAATGGTGTTTGCAGTAGTAGTGAAGGTGATAGAAGAGATGGGTGGTGAGAGAGAGTGATAGGCAGAGTGACACAGAGATGAGGGAGAGAGTGATAGACAGAGAGACACAAAGATAGAGAGAAGAGAGATGAGCGAGAGAGATAAAGAGAAGAGAGATAAGCGAAAGAGACAGAGAGAGAAAAGAGATGAGAAAAGAGATGAAAGAAGAGATAGATGAGTGAGAGACACAGAGAGACACAGAGATGAGGGAGAGAGTGAGCAATGTGAACACAATGGGAGAGAGAGATAAACAGACAGATAGACACATAGAAAGAAAGAGAGAGAGAGAAGAGTGAGAGACAGACACAGAGAGAGAAAGAAAGAGAGAAGAGTGATAAGTGAGAGAGAACGAAAAGAGAAGAACGAGAGAGAGAATAGAAAAATAGAGACATAGAGAGAAGACAAATGAGAGAGATAAAGAGAAGAAAGATGAACGAAAGACACACAGACAAATAGACAAACAGACAGAGAAAGAAGAGTGATGAGTCAAAGAGAAAAAAATAAGAGTGGTGGTAGTTGAATGGCATTTGCAGTAGTGGTAAATGTGGTAGAGAAGATGGGTGGTGAGAGAGAGAGATGAGTGAGAGACGAATAGAGAAAAGAGATAGAGAGACAGAGAAAGAGGCAGAGTGATGAGCGAGAAAGAGACAAAGTGGTTGCTAAAAGTGCAATTTTTTGTAGTGGATCGATAAATCGAAAGGGAGCTCAATAAATAAAGAAGACAGATAATTCAAAACTCTTTTCAAAACTTAATTCAAATCAATTTTTTAAATATTTTAAATATTTAAATATTTTAAAAATATTTTAATTTTGTGAGAGACAGATAAAGAAGAGAGATAGAGAGAGAGAGAGAGACAGAGATAGAGTGATAAGCGAGAGAGAGAGAGATAGACAAAGTGGTTGCTAAAAGTGTATTTTCTTATAGTGGATCGATAAATCGAGAAGGAGCTCGATAAATAGAAAAGATGGGAGTAAGAGAGTGAGCAAGACGAACATAGTAAGAGAGAAATAGACAAATAGACAAGTAGACAGAGAGAGATAGAGAAGAGTGATGAGTGAGAGAGAGACAGGGAGAGAGAGATAGACAGAAAAAGAGATAAAGAGAGAAAGAGAGAGAGGGAGAGAGAGAGAGAGAGATGAAGAGATAGAAAAAGAGAGAGAAACAAAAGATGAGCGAGAGATAGACAAAAAGAGAGAGAAATAGAGCGAATATTTCCTGCTAATTTTTTTCAAGTCAATGAAAAATAGATCAGGCTTGTTAAATTAATATTTTTTTAATTTTATTTATTGTTTATACTTTTTACTTTATTGGAGTTTTATGACTCAGTTTGTGAAAAAAAAATTACAAAATTTAGAAATATTTAGAAAGTATAAATTTAAAAATAAGTCTTACAAATCAGATTTATTTACTCATAAGTCAATTGTGAATTTTTTTTACACACTTAGCCCTCGTTTTGATAATGAAATTTTTTTAAAACTTTTTAAATATATGTTTTGTGTCTGTAAAATGATTATTTCATTAGTACTGGTAATAATATTGAAAAATTTATTAAAATGATAAATAATTGGGATATTTTGTCTTTTATTTGTGAATTTTGATTTATTCTTAATTTATTAGTGTTATTGAAATATGATGATGTAAAAAGTATAAATAGTTTATTTGTACTTTTTAAAAATAATAAATTTATTATTAAAAATTAAATTCATCAGACTGACCTGTAACTATGCCTTTAAATTTTTGCAATGTAAAACTATCGACAAACCGCCAATAACAAGTTGCCCATTTTAGCATACCTTTCGCGTGAGGGCCCAATTATTACAATTATTAAAAATAATAGTCTATTTTCAGAATTTAATTTCTTTTTATAATACAATTATTACATTTTAAAAATATTAATTTTTCAAAATTACCTTTTGATAGCAGGGCCGGCCCTGCCCTAAGGCAGGTAAGGCTTGTGCCTTAGGCCCCATATTTTGGCCCAAAAATAGGGCCCTAAATTTAAAAAATTGTTATAGGTTCAACTTTTTTTTTTTTTGGTTTTAAGATCAATTTAAAGGGCCCCAAATGTTTTATTGGGCACATGTATAATTTAGCCCATATTTATTTATAAATGTGTTTGGCCCATATTTATTAAAATGAAAATATATAAATAAATAAATAAAAAACAATAGGGCCCCTAAATTTGGTAAAACAAATAAACATACATAACATAGGGCCCCTAAATTTGGCCCAAAAATAGGGCCCCTAAATTTGGTAAAATATTATAGGCTCAATGTTTTTTTTTTTTTGGTTTTAGGATCAATTTAAAGGGCCCCAAAATATTTTTTTGGGTCCATGTATGATTTACTCCATATTTATTTATAAGTGTAGTTTGGTCCATATTTATTAAAGTGAAAATATATATTAAAAAAAAGTGTTTGGGCTCAAGAAAAATAATACATACAATATATGGGCCCTATTTTTTTATTTTTTATTTTTACCTTCTTTATCTATTAGATTTTAGTGGAATAAATAATTTTGCTCAAATTTGTTTACCTAGGTCTTTATCAATTTTAATTGAATAATTTTTTCGTAATTTTTTTGTTCTAATTTTGTTTTATTAAATTGTTTTATTTATAATTTTAATGATTATATGTGTAAGTAAATTTTTTTATGGTTACAAACAAATAAAAAAATTGTAACTTATCGTTTTTATTCATGAATTTTTTTTCAATATAAAAGGGCCCCAATTTCCGAAATTCGCCTTAGGCCCCGACGAACTTAGGGCCGGCCCTGTTTGATAGTATATTTTTTTAGAAATATCAATTGTCATAATTGTTCTGTTTGTATTATTAATGGATTTAAAAAAAGGACAAAATAAGAAATTTATATTATTTTAATAATTAATTTTTTTAAAAAATTAATATTTTTAGATAATAAAAAATAAAATAAGATATTAATAATTTTGGATGGTGGGTGTACAACCTAAAAATAAAAATAAAAATAAAATAAAATAACTATTTTGTTTAGTCAAATTTTCAAGTGGAGACTAATGGTATTGTTATTAATAAAATAAAATAACTATTTTGTTAATTTTTTTATTTTCATTCGGCTACCAAAAAATGTAGTAGCCAAAAGTAGGCCTTTGGCGACTAAAAGGAATTTTGTCGCTGAAACTTAACATTTGGCGACCAAAATTTTGGTCGGCAAAGATTAAAAATTAATTTTTTTATTTTCATTCGGCTACCAAAATATTTAGTAGCCAAAAGTAGGCCTTTGGCGACTAAAACTCATTTTGTCGCCGAAACTTGACATTTGGCGACCAAAAGTTTGGTCGGGAAAGATTAAAAATTAATTTTTTTATTTTCATTCGGCTACCAAAATATTTAGTAGCCAAAAGTAGGCCTTTGGCGACTAAAACTCATTTTGTCGCCGAAACTTGACATTTGGCGACCAAAAGTTTGGTCGGGAAAGATTAAAAATTAATTTTTTTATTTTCATTCGGCTACCAAACAATTTAGTAGCCGAAAGGTACCTCAACGGCTACTAAATTTTTATTTAGTCGCCAATTGTCATATGTTTAGCTACTAAAAATTGTTTTAGTCGCCAATTGTAATATCTTTAGCTACTAAATTTTTTTTAGTAGCCAATAATCAACATTCCCCTACTAAAAAAAATTAGTAGCTAAAAAGTTGACTTTTGCCAACTAATATTATTTTTGGTAGCCAATTCCGTGACTTTTGGCGACTAAATTAGTCTTGGTAGCTAAAAGTGGTCGGCAAAAATGCTTTTTCTTGTAGTGAGCGCTTCCTGTGGAAGATCTGTCGTCACAGTGTGCTCATCACTAGCTGCATAAAACTTGGTTTCACTCTCTCCGATTAACGGTCTGACAAAGTCATCAACGTGCAAATTTCCTTATGTTCCAGTAGCGGTTAATTCCATGGCTAATTTGGTGAGGAAAGAGCAGTGGAACGTTGCTACTTTCCCATCAGCCCAATTTAAGGAAGCGCCACACGATAGAATCACCCCTGCTTGATAAAGTTCAATTTTCTCAGGCAACGCTGTCGCGCTTTTAGGGAGCTCGTAGTCAGCAGCCCAGAGGATTGCCCGGATGCAGTACCACCCTGCATCGCCAAGAGCATCAAGATCTGGCTTTACACGGATGTTGTTGTTGAAAAAGTCAGGGCCAGCATCGAAGGTAAAGATGCTGTGAATCTATGGGAATCACAAGCAAAGATTAAGCAGTTTCGCTATGTGCAGCTCACAAGAAGTCTCTATTCCGTACATTTTCTGTGTACAAATTCTATGAACCGTGTTTGTTTTTCTTTTTGAAAGTTGGTGTGTTTCCACACAAACTAGGGCACATAAAGCACTAACAAGAAATCAACCATTTCATTCTCATGCATTTAAAAGAAGAGGCTCTTATATATCACCAGATGAATTTCAAAGGTTTTATTCCCTCATCTCTTAAATGAAATTATGGTGGATATTATTTGAGATTAGGCTTTCTTATGTGAATCCATGTGAAATTTATCACATGATAAATATCACTTTACTTAAAAGGTAAGTAGACAAGAAAATTAAATCACATTTCAGGGAACACCAAGAGTAGAGTAAAGAAAATTGGAGAACCACCAAGATCCAAAAGTTGATTCTTATTCAATCAACCAAAAACTCAAACATACTACTCTGCAACAATTTCCCCTCACACTATTACAATAATATTCTCCTCATAAAAAAAAATATTAATCTTATGAAAAAAAATTCAAAGAAAATATGATGTTTTATATACAAAAATACCCAAGTCTCAATTGTGGGCAATAGTCTGGTACAATTTATTATTTGCATTTTTTTTTTGTCTTATTTAGATTTTCCAACTAAAATTCATATTTTGTACTAGAGACAAGCTATGAAGCATGGAAATCTCTCCAAAGACAGCGTATGGGCATCCGACACATGTCGGACACGGACACACATCGGACATGATGGACAGTCTATGATAGGTGTCCCCTTTTTTTTTTTTTGAATTTTTTGCAGTTGGACATTTTCGGGACAAAATTCTGAACAAAACCCTAACCTGTTGGTCGACAAAGAGAGAGAGAGAAGAGAAAGAAGGTGAAGAAGAACATGAACATGTTGAGGCTCAAGAGGGTGAAGAAACAATTGAAGCCCTAGATCAAGGTATGTCCTCCTTCGTTCTTCTTATTTGCTTTATTTTTCTCCTTCTTTCATCACTTTGAAGGTCGTCTCTCTCTCTCTTTGTGTGCTTTTTGTGTCTCTCTGTCGCAATTCGTCTCGTAGATCATGTCTCTTTGTCTCTCGCAGATCCTCTCTCTCTCTCTCTCTCTCTCTCTCTCTTTTTGTTTATTTTTTTTTTCTTTTTCTTCTTAGATTGAAAATTCTTTTTTGTATAACAAAAACCTTACTCTTTTTTTTATGTATACCTGAAACCCTCTTTTAATTTTTTCTATTTTTTATTTTTTAATTTTTTTTTCAATTTTAGACATATAATAAATAAATAAAATTATATATATTCAACGTGTCTCCAGCATGTCGTGTCTCCTATTTTTAAAAAATTTACGTATTTACGTGTCTGTGTTGTGCTTGTGTCCGTGCTTCATAAGAGACACGTCATCATGTTCTAATGGCACTCATAAATATTTGCAATTGTGCTAGATGCACAAAAGGAATCAAACACAAAATCCATACACAGACTTTAGAGACATCAAGAGCATGTTTAGTTTGTCTCTCAAAACATGTTTTCGGAGAAAAAAATTCCACGAACATGTTTGGTTGAAAAAATTCCAAAAACATAATTATTAGTTCCCAATTCCACCTAAGGGTGCCCCATAGCCATAATGTTTTTTTTTTTTTTTCCTTTTTTGCTGACTGAGGCTTCGTTTAGGAAGCCAAAAGTCAGGTTTTTTTTTACTATTTTAGTCACAAAAAACAAAATAAGTTTTTTAATCTAATAAGACAAAA
Source organism: Camellia sinensis (assembly GCF_055761805.1). Classification (NCBI taxonomy): domain Eukaryota; kingdom Viridiplantae; phylum Streptophyta; class Magnoliopsida; order Ericales; family Theaceae; genus Camellia; species Camellia sinensis. The sequence continues at coordinate 107,149,013 of NC_138966.1, forward strand.
TATCACATCCAACTTATAATCATTATATTTTTTCTCTCACAAAAAAAGTCAAAAAAATCAAAAGTCCTTCAAAATGAGACTTTTTTGTCTCAGGCTAAAATAACTAAAAAAACTAAAAAATTAAAAAACCAACTCATTTCCCAAATGAATAGACAATAACATGGGCAGCTCTACATACGTTTGTGTGGGCTCAGTTCATATCAGTAGATTTTGTAAAAAATCATTAAAAATTATATATATAATTAAGTAAGATTAAATTTACTCTAATTAGCTTAGAGTAATTAATAAATCGTTTAGAAAGAAAAATCAATCATTTTTATAGACGTCCAAGTCCATCCCACTACAATCGGCTGTTGAATCACTTCGTTCCATGAGTAATTCTGATCGTACTAAGGTTTGGTTTGGGAAGTGGGTTGGTTTTTTGATTTTTTTTTTTTTTATTATTTTAGTTTGGGCTAAAAAAACTTGATTTGGGAAGGACTTTTTGACTTTTTAGTTTTTTTGACTTTTTTGTGAGAAAAGACTGTAATGATTATGGATTGGATGTAATATTTTATTTTTTATGGCTAAAATAGCCTATTTTATCTTTTGTGGCTAAAATAGCAAAAAAACCCAAAACCTAAGTTGCCAAACAGAGGCTAACAATTTTATTAAAAATACAACAGGCGTTATTGGTTCTTAAAAAAGAAAATGATATTTAAACGTTTAATAATAGTGAGACATGTATATTTTTAATAAAATTATTAGTAAGACATGATATTTAAACATCTAATATAGTGTAATATGAGACTGATTAAAAATTTAAATAACAAAAAAAAAAAAAAACCAAAATCACATATTTAACACACAAAATAGGAGTAGGAGAATAAGAATGATTGAGATTTTTTTTTTTTTTTAAGACCTCCATAATGTGTTGCATTATAATCATTGATGGTGTGAACTCATGAGTGGATCTCATATATATAATTGTTGAGATTTAAAAGAAACTGTGGGACCCAAAAAAAAGGGTCCAAGCATTTTTCATAAGAGAAAGGGTAAGGTTAGGATTACCAAATTTTTCTACCAAATAATTGTGTGGTCACAAATTTATTTGGTAGAAAATTCGGAATTATAGCATTTTTCGAAGAGAAATGAGGGGAAATACCAATTTGAGTTGCCCAAAACGCAGCGGATCGGAGAGGAACTCTTTCATCTTAGCCGTCCGAGGATGGTGCATCCACATGGTAGCGTCCATGAACTGCACACCATTCGATTCACACACCTCGAGCATCGTGTCAAGCTCCTTCATGTCCAGTAGGGATGGCAATTTAAACCCGGCCCGACGGGGACCCGACCCCCGACCCCGATCAGAATGGTTTTTTCCCGAAAAATACCCCCGTGGGGATGGGGATGGTATTTGAAATTAAATCCCCGAAGCATTTCGGGCTAGGGATGGGGATAACATTCACAGCCCCGGACCCGGCCCGTCCCCGTCCCCGTATCTCCCCGAAGTGATATTACGAGTATGCCCCTGTGTATATAAATGTGTGTGTTTAGGGTTTGTTGACAATCACCACACAAACAAACACAACGAGGCTGCTCTCTCTCTCACTCTCTCTCTCACCGCCGTTCTCTCTACTCCCTCAGACCACGTCTCTCATCTCTCTCTCCCTCTCCCTCTCCCTACAGATTCGCCGATCCTGCCTCCGTCATCATCATCTAGATCAGATCTGAACAGATCCGCCGATCCTCCACCACCACCGCCTTCGTCGCCGCTTCTGTCCGGCCTCCGCTGTCCGGCGATCCTCCACCACCACCGCCTCTGTCCAACCTCTTCGCAACACCGCCTCTGTCCGGCGATCCGCAGATCTGAACATCTTCGCAACACCGCCGGAGATTTGCAACCAGACTCAAATGCTTACCAGACTCAAATGCTTGAAACGTTTGGCCAAAGTTCATTTTTTTTTTTTGGTCCGCTGTATGTGTATATGATTTTATAGATATGGTGTTTAACAAATTACAACCTGTTTATTTATTTATTTTTTTCATCGATCAGTTGATCATTCAAATTCTCTCTACGAACTTTTCTTTGCTTGAATTCATGTTGATTTATTACATTGTATCTGATGAATTTTGAACTACTGTAACACATCTTTGTTTTGTTATCCTGAATACACAGATTGAAATTATTTTTGTTGTTGTTTTTGTGTTAAAAAAAAATAAAAATGAACAGGTCGGGGATTTTCGGGGTCGGGAAAACCCGATCCCCGATCGGGGGCGGGGGCGGGGGGGCTAATGGGGTCCCCGTCGGGGATCGGAGACGGGGACGGGGAATTTCTCACTGTCGGGGATCGAGGACGGGGAGTGTGGTCCCCGGCCCCGCCCCGCCCCGTTGCCATTCCTAACGTCCAGCGCCACCGGCTTCTCCAGCAACAGGTGCTTCTTCTTCTCGGCGGCTAAAGCGGGCCACTTCAAGTGCAAGCTCGTCGGGAGAGGCACGTAAACGGCGTCGACTTCTGGATCGTCTAACACGGCTTCGTAGCTGCCGTAGACCTTAGCCGACGCCGGGAAACCGTTGTCGGATGCGAATTTCGAGGCCTTGTCAATCGAACGGCTTCCGATGGCGGAGATGGAGGCGTTTGGTGCGAGTCTAATTGCTTTTGATAGTATGCGTGCTATGGTAGCACACCCCAGTACTCCGAATCAGACAGGCGTTTCTGACATTGTTTCAGGCGATACAGCTTTTTCCCCCAAAACAGAGTGAAATATGAACTTTATAATGTATGTGGGTTTTTTATTTTTGACTTTTAATTTGCTGTTTTTTATTACTCTTGGTTTTAAACTTCTTAAAAAACCCAAAACCTTTTAAAAAGTGAAAAATAAATAGCATGATTGTTTTGAAAGCTAACTATTTTAATTAATTTTTTTAATTTTTACAAAAATATATGTAGGGAATGGAAAAAAAAAAAGAATTGTTGATTTTTTAATATTATTAATTTTTTTTTTGACTTTTTAACTATATTAACTAGTTCCCAAACTTATGTTTGGATATGAGAAGAAGAAAAAAAAATGATTTGTTAAATAAAGAAAGAAAAGATTTTCTCCTCCTATTAAGTTGGAGAGAGAACAAAAATTATGATTACTCTCTAATCTTATTTGAATAGACCACGTAAAAGAAAATAATTTTAGAAAAAATCTTATAAATTATAGTAGGGTAAATTATACTGATAATTTATTTTTATTTAATACAGATCTCTTTCATTTAAAAAATTACATTTCACTCTCTGATGTTTGTAATCTCATTATAAATTGTTCCTAGATTATGGATTCCATATCCTAAAATTTTCTAAATGACGAACTTGTCCTTTTTTATGATATTTTTTGTATAAATTTTTATATATGAATATAAGTTTTTTATTTTTATTTTCAACATTATATCTAGATTAGATCAATTTAAGCTAGATATATTTAAAAAGTATAAAATTTGTAAAAAAAATTTAAAAATTTATTGAATACAACAAAATAAAATAATGTATTGAATACATATATATATATATATATATATATATATATATATTTGTATTTGGTGAATTTTTTTAAAAAAATCACAAAATATTATACTTTTTAAATATATCCAGATTAGGTATATCTAAAATATTTTAAAAAATGCATAAAATATTAAAAAACACAAAAAATAAAAATAAAAAATTCAATTTTTTGTATGAATTAAACTAAAAAAATTATTATCATTTCTCTTGAAATGACATAAACAAAATATTTGTATTATTTTATATGTATAAAAGCTAAATAAAAAATACTTCATTTTAATCTAATAGGGGTAAGTATAATTTTTCAAATGTAAGGAAAGAATCTATATTAAACAGAAATTTCAAAGGGTATCAATGTAATTTACCCATTATATTATTAAAATAATTTTTATGTTTTTCCTTTTTAGTACTTACACGGTCATTTTTTCTATTACATAAAATTAGTAATCATCGCCTTTCTTTTTTTGTTCTAATCCCTCCAATTTTGGAGTGATTAAAAAAGTGGTTGTAAAAGAATTTCTCACAATTTCATTTCATTTCTCTTTATTTTCCTCCTTCATTTTAGTAATCCAAATAACCAAGAGAAATCTTTTTTTTTCCCTTCTCCAAATCACTCAATCTAAACAGATGTAAATGTTACTTTAAAATGTCAAATAAAAAAAATTAATAGTAAAAATAAGCATAAAAATTCAATTTTTTACTTTATTTTTTACTTTGCAAAATTTTTTAATTTAGAAAGATATAAAAAATTTTAAAAAATATTTAAATAAAAAGCTAAAGTTGAAAAAAATTCATACCTCATCTAAAAATTTTAAATAGCAAAAAGATTTTTTTTTAGTAGGGTTGGTTTGGTAAGTTTTAAAAAAATCAAAAAGTCAAAAAAATCACTATCATATTTAAATCACATCATTTTATTTAAATCACATCATCTCTCTAATACATCACTTCAAACCCAACCTAAATCCAACCCATATTTCATAAAAATTTAAAAAGTATACTTATTTAGATCATCACAAATAACTTCATGCATCGTCTTCGTCATTTTTAAAAACACTTTATCCAAATTATAAAAAATAAAAAAATTAACAATAAAATATTTGTCAAACTTCCGTACTACCGACTCGTGTAGTTTATATAGAACTTTTTTTTTTTTTTTTTTTTAACACCTGCCATTTATATAGATTGATGCATAGTTTAATGAGAGATTAACTAATAAGTCTTGTATTTTGGATCTATAATTTATATAGTTTTATACATATATATATATATATATATATATTTAGATAAATTACACTAGTACTCCTTGAGGTTTATATTTATTATAGTTCACCCCTCACCTTTTGGAAATTACATCTCCTTCCTGAGATTTAAAGTTTCATTATCGATTCTTTTTCGTCAACAATTTAATTTTTTTAAATACTAATTTTGTCCTCATTGGGTAAATTATATTGACACCCCTCATATTTTAAAAATTACAATCCCCTCCTTAAGGTTTAAAATAGCATTACCAATTGTCCCATCGATTAGTATTAGTTGGAAAAAAAATTAATTGAAAAAAAAATAAATTAAAAAAGAAATTGTTAGTAAAATTTTTAAATTTCTCTTTAAAAACCAACATAAACTCATTTTTTGAATTTACGTTTTTTTCTTAAATTTACAAACTGAAACAACCATTTATAAACCAAAAAAACTATCAAACAAGTTTTTATGACAGTTTTTTAAATTTTTGTAAATATAAATTGGAAACTAAAAACGAAATGGTTACGAAACAGGTTTCAGATAGTAAAAATATCGTAAAATTAACAAATAATTAAATAAGTTACCAACGTAAGAAATGACTTATCAAAAGATTCTTAAGCTATGTATAATTTGATTTTTAGAAAAAAAATTTAAAAATTAAAAATTAATCTGGTTAAGAAATAAAAAATAAAAAATAATTATCATTTTTATCTTTCTAGTGGTTAGAAATAATTTTTTAGAAATTGAAACAGCTATACGTATATATATAACCTGTCCAAAAGTTAAAATGATAATTATTTTTTTACCCTTAAATGATAATTATTTTCTATTTTCTATTTCTTAACCAAATTAATTTTTAATTTTTTAAAAAAAATTCTAAAAATAAACCATAATTAGCCTAAAAATGTTTTGATAAATCATTTCTTACGTTGGTAACTTATTTAATTATTTGTTAATTTTATGACATTTTTACCATCTGATGCCTATTTAGTAACTATTTGATTTTTAGTTTTCAATTTATATTTACAAAAATTTAAAAAGCTGTCATAAAAACTTATTTGATAATTTTTTTGGTTTATAAATGGTTGTCCCAATTTGTAAATTTGAGAAAAAAACGTAAATTCAAAAAATGAGTTTACATTGGTTTTTAAACAAAAATTTAAAAATTTTACTAACAAAAATTTTTTTCAATTAATTTTTTTTTAAATAATTTTTTTTCCAATTAATACTAACCGATGAGGCAATTGGTAATGCTATTTTACACCTTAGGGAGGGAATTGTAATTTCTAAAATGTGAGGGGTGTCAATATAATTTACCCAATGAAGACAAAATTGGTATTTAAAAAAATTAAACTGAGGAGGAGAGAATCTGTAATGAAACTTTAAATCTCAGGAGGAGATGTAATTTCCAAAAGGTGAGGGAAGAATTGTAATAAATATAAATCTCAGGAGGTGTCAATGTAATTTACCCCCTTTTTTTTTATCTATTTAGTCTTTTTGATGTATAATAATTCATTTGCTCGCCACATGAGAGTGTCACATTTGAAAAAAGTTCACTAAAGAATTTTTTTAATATCACATCATACTCGTTACGTTAAAGTGTCACATTTAAAAAAAATACACTAAAGAGTTTTAAAATTTTTTTGAGTGCCACATGTTACATTTGGAAAAATATATTAAGGAATTTTTAATTTTTTGGAGTGTCACATCATACCCGTCATGTTGTCGCATTTGGAAAAAGTACACTGAGGAGTTTTTATTTTTTTCTAGGAGTAAAAGTTTTGGAATGTTACATCATACCTGTCACGTTGTTACATTTACGAAAAGTACACTAAGGAATTTTTGATTTTTTTGGAGTGTCACATCGTTAGAGTGTCATATTAATACCTGCTTGGAGTATCACATCATACTTGTTACATTAATAAAATGATATAGTTTTCCACCAAAACACTACCAAAATTAAAAATATGACTACGCGAAAGAAACTCTCCACTGATAGGACTTAACAGATTAATAAAAAAAAATTCAGACTAATTAAAATACTTATTTGTGAGATAAGATTTATTGATAAATATATTTTAATTCAACTTGTATTAAACAAATAAATAAATAAATTGTACTTGTACGAGCTAACTCAGAAAATAATTATAAATTTTAAACTCACTTATCGGACTATATATTAAAAAAAAATTAAAACATTCTATAATTAAATTTAACCACACGTTATATTTCTTAAATAAATATATTGATATCATTATAAATTGAAGAATTTTGTTTATATATTGAAAGATTTCTTAAATAAATTCAATTACACATCACCACAAATGTGAATTTCAATGAAATTAACCAAAAAAAATTATAGAACCCAACCAAAAAAAAATATTTTTTAATATATTTTAATTAATTAATTAATTTAATAAAGAGTCAGATTAAATTAGAGTTATAAATCTCAAATTCAATCCATTAATATATGGGACTAAAAATGTTAGTCCAACTTGACCTATGGATTAGAACAAGCTTGTCACACCCTAAAAAAATAGGGTAGGGCTAAATTGGGTGGGCTAACAGCCGATATCCGCCCTTAGTTTACACTGAAAAAGATGTTGCTCAAATAATCATTTGCTCAATTAATTTTTCTATTATTCAAAAAAAATTGTTATTTTTTTTTTGAGCTGAAAAAAAAAATTTGTTATTTTGTTAATACTTTTTAGTATTATTATTTTTTTCTTTTGTCTAAAAAAAAAATTACATTGACAATTTTCTAAGTTTGAAAAAAAAATTAAATCTCATACTATTGACATAATTATATTAACATTCGATTATATTTTTCTTCAATTTTAAAAATGTTAGGGGTTGTTTGGAGTGTCTTAAATAAGTGTTCTTTTTGTCTTTTTAGACTAAAAAATTGAGGAAAAAAATATAAATATTTGGGTTAACTTTTTGACATTTTATGAAAAAATGTGTATTAAAAAATTATATAAAGAAGTGTGTAGGAGAAGATTGGAGATGAGTGAATGGCAGCGGTACAATCTGGCAGCCGAATTCTTGGTAAGAAATTATTGGGTACTTTTCGGGGATTGTAGTGGACAATTTTGTTCGGCCCGTGGGGGCCATCATGGGTCCCATTTTGATAATCTGAACCGTTCAATGTATAGAACTCGTCGAGAATTATATGTTTATAAAAAAATCATGTTGATCGGATATCGATAGATATCTGATCAGATTTATTTTTTTTAATCGTTAATTATAACACATTCATTTTTTCATACAAAACTGATTTAATCATATAGTTATCGATATCCGATCAATGTGATTTTTTACAGACATATAGTACTCAACGATTTATACACATTGAACGGTTCAGATTATCAAAATGGGATTCGTGATAGGCCCCCACGGACCGAACAGCAGTGTGTGAAAAATTGCCCCAAACTGTCTAATACTTGGGACAAACCCTGTACAACCTCTTTGACTTTTCATGATCACTGAGTTGTATGATGTGTGAAAAATTATTTTTTTAATATTTTTTTTAGTGAATAGTGATAACTTTTTAACTTTTTGAATAATTTTTTGATTTTTTTTAAAGTTGTCAAACTTCACCTTACTCTAATTTATTCACACCTAAAAAAAAGAATAATGTTTTAGAGCACTAAATTGGGAGCTCTAGAGCATCACTAATGATGTGGCACAGTGACCCCCACCAAAGTGATGTGATGTTTTGGCTTGAGGTTTTTTTTTTTTTTTTTTTTTTTTTTTAAAGCTCATTAGAGCTATTAGTGGTCTAAAAATTAGTGGGATGAATCACCACTCAAAAAAAAATTCACGTGTCTCAATGAAGATGGCAATTTAAACCCGGCCTGATGGGGACCCGACCCCCCGATCCCGAATAACACGATTTTTCCCCGAAAATTATCCCCATAGGGCCGGGGACGGTATTAAAATTTAAATCCCCGATAATTTTCGAGCCGGGGACGGAGATAGGTTTTCCGGCCCCCGTACCGGCCCCGGCCCCGAATGAGCCCCGTACATCCCCCGTATATATTATATATAAAATATATTTCTAAATATCATTTTATTCTCTCCCTCTCACTGTTGAATCTTCATTCCACTCACTCATTCTCTCACTCTACCAATCATCTCTCTCTCTCTCTCTCTCCCTCCACTGCCGATCTTCGTCAGTCACCATTCTCTCCTCCACCGCCGATCTTCTTCACTACCGATCTCCTCTCTCTCAGTGGCTCTCTCTCTCTCACTACCACCGTCGTCGTACACCACCGATACCGCTGCCACCGTCGTCGCACATCACCGCATCTCGCTACCACCGTCGCCGTACACCACCGATCCCGCTGCCACCGTCGTCGTACACCATTACAGGGACGTGACTCACCGATCTCGCTTCCACCGTAGTTTTTTGAACAGATCTATGTTTTTTTTTTTTAAAAAAAGTCTTGATCAATATATATATATATATATTCGAATCTGATTATATATAAAAGTCTTGATCAATATATATATATATATTCTTTCTCCTCTCTCTCAGATCTGTTAGGGTTTTAACAGATCTGTTTTTTTGTAACAGATCTATGATTTTTTCTGATTTTGTTGTTATGGTTTTATCTTGATCAATTTATATATATATATATATATTCAGATCTCATTCTTAGCTTGTAACAGATCTATGATGTTATGGTTTTATCTTGATCAAATCAATCTCATATTGTGCTGGTTGTTGTTTTTGTACGGGGATTGTTCGGGGTCGGGGAAACCTGATCCCCGTTTGGGAACGGGGGTGGGGGGCATGACAGGTTTCCCGTCGGGGATCGGGGCCGGGGAATCTTATGGCTTCGGGGATCGGGGACGGGGAGGGTAGTCCCCGACCCCTCCCCGCCCCGCTCCGTTGCCATTCCTACGCAATATACTCAATATAAAGAAAGAAACCACCCAAGAAGTAGTTACAAGAGATAAATAATTTTTTATTAAGAAAAGCAATAGCATAGAATTAAATATAACAAAAAAAAATAAAAAAATAAAAAATTCATTTTTGTATAGCTACATATGATAGCCCTAATCATTGGCGGTTTAAGAAAATTTTGTTCATGAGGTCATTCAAAATCATAATATATCATAAATCAACTAAAATAGTGCTGTACGACATTGCAAATGCATAAAAATAAAAATAAAAATAAAAAAAGAAAAAGAACTCTTATAAATTATATTGGGGTAAATTACACTGAAATTTTTTAAAGTTTTTGTTCAACACAGATCCCTCTCTCACATTTAAAAAATTACATTTCCTTCTCTTAAGTTTGTAATCTCATTATAAATTGTTTCTGAATTGTTGATGTTATACCCTAAAATTTTTTAAATGACCATCTTATAAAATAATGTATTAAATTTTTGTATTTTTTTGTATTTGGTGAATTTTTTTAAAAAAAATACAAATATCTAAATTAAATGTATCTAAAAAATAAAAATAAAAAATTGCTCAAAATATTAAAAAATTAGTAAAAATAAAATAAAACACACAATAAATAAATAAATAAATCAAATTTTTATTTGAATTAAACCAAAGAAATTAATTGTTATTTCTCTTGAAATGACATGAACAAAATATGTGTATTATTTTATTATTTTATATATATAAAGGCTAAAGGACAAATATTTTATTTTAATTTGACAGAGGATAAGTATAATTTTTCAAATATGAGAAGAAGATCTATATTAAACAAAAATCTTAGAAAGTGTCAGTGTAATTTACCAATTATATTATCAAAATAAGCTTTATGTTTTTACTTTTTGGTACTTACATGGACATTTTTCCTATTACATAAAATTAGTAATTGTGGGGATGTATTTTCTGAATGCCAACACGTGGCAAGGTGACGCCGACGTGTCAGCCGAAGTGCCACGTGTCCTGGTTGTGACGCCGAGGTTATCTCAGCGAGGCCGAGGTTATCTCCGAAAATATTAGAATCCGAAATAAGCGGATAATGGATAAGGGGCAAGAGTCCTAGAGTAAAGAGAAGACTTTGCTAAGATAAGGATAAAACTCTTAGGGAGTTTATCTTTATCTCTTGAAGAAATCCAAAACAAATACAGAATTGGAGTCCATAGAAGTCAAGCTTCTAGTAGGACTAGGATTGAGTAAACTATAAAAAAGAGGCATCCCCGTGGGTCTAAGGTACGCAGTTTTATGCTTTGAGTAGTGAGTTTAACACTTGATTATCTTTGAGAGATATACTGACTTGATCGTCAGAGTGCCCCCGGGTGGAAGAGCCACAACCGGAGCCTTTTCTTTCTGTTACAGGTTTGCTGAAGCCATCTATTCTGCCGGTGCTCTTCAGCTGATTTCTAGGCGGGCAGTGTGGTCAGAAAATCACCCACACAATTTGGCGCCGTCTGTAGGAACTTCGAAGAATAGATGGCCAGTAACGGACAGAGGGTAAACATTGAGGGCGACACTCCTGCTGGGAGTGGCAGACCAATTGACCTTGACGTTGAAGGAGACAACCACAATACAGAAACTCGTGACCAAGGCCACAGAGAGAAAGACATCGGCCAGGAGGGCGATGCTTCGAAGAAGACAGACCAAAGTAAGTATTATAGCGAAGATAACCTTCAGGTATGAAGGGATAGGTGCCTACGAAGGGATGAGGAAGTAAAAGACTTGGCAAACAAGTTGGCAAACCTACAGTCAGTGGTCAACTTCATGATGCAAAACAATGTCATGCAGCCACCATACCCGCTGCAGGATACGCCGATGCCAGCAACTAACACCCAGAAGGGAGGAAGAAGAACAATCCTCGAAGTCCCTCAGCACACCAGGAGCGGAAGACACTCTCACCGACCTTCCAGGGAAGGCGGACGAGAGGAGCCGAGACGAGAGAAATCCCAAAAATCGTATCACACGAAGGACCCAGAACCCAAAGAACATCGGCATGTTCAAGGGCAGGCGCTTTGCTTTGACACAACACATGGAGAGAGATAAAAACGAGCCCACCACGAGGCCGAAAGTAGTGTGCCGAAGAGATTGAAGTCCAGAGATAGCCGAGCTCCAAGAAGGAGTAAAGAAGACTTGAGAGATTACCTCAAGAGGAAGCAACAAAATGCAGAAGCCGAGGTAACTTCCCCGGTTAAGCCGAGGACACCATTCTCGGTGGAACTAGACAAATTTCAAGCACCAAAGCGATTCAGTATGCCGAGGTTCCAAATATATGATGGTAAGTCAGATCCCAACTTCCACGTCGGGCTATACCTGAATTCGATGGCATTATATAGTGGGAACGAGTCGGTGCTCTGCAAAGTGTTCCCCTCGTCCTTTGGGGAAATTGCATCAGATTGGTTCCATAAACTACCAAAGGGAAGCGTAAAGACTTGGGAAGGCCTGGCCGAGATGTTTGTGGCCAGGTTTGTGACGAACAAACTTTAGCCATTGAGGGTGGACGCATTGATGGCTCTGAAGATCAGCAAAGACGAAGGCCTTAGGGCCTATGCGAAAAGGTACTATGAGGTGTTCAATCAAATACCAGAATGTAATCAAGAAGTAGCGGTCGTGTCATTCAAGAACGGCCTGAAAGACAATTGTCCACTACGGAAGTCTTTGGCAAAAACTTTGCCAAAAAGCATGGAAGAGCTCATGGCGAGAATTGAGAAATATGCTAGAGCCGAGGAGAACACATCGGGAAATAAGGAGGTATAGCAGGAAAAAGGAAACGGCGAGCCGAAGCGAAGCCGAGGTGACAACGGATTTAACAAATCGGAGATAGAATTGAGAGGTAAACAGGCAGTGAAGACTGTGTTCCGAATCCCAGTACACAAAGTCCTGGAGCAAATCCGAAATCAACCTTATTTCAGAGCACCAGCAAAGGCCCCAGGGGAATACATGGGAAGGAACGTTGGTAGGCGTTGTGCTTACCACAATGAAGAAGGGCACCCAACTCAGGGCTGTAGAGCCCTAAAAGCATACTTAGAGGACTTAGTAAGGCAAGGCCATCTGAGGGACCTCGTCGACGAAGCCAGGACAAGAGAAGAGCAGGCAAGATTGCCTTAAGCACCAGCGGCCTCGCCTCCCCCAGCACAGCAACCGCAGGGAGGAGGACCTAGGATGGTTAATAAAATTCACTCAAAAGTGAACGAAAGCGACATTCGGGGAGAAACCCAAAGAGTAAAACACCTGCAGCACATGAACCAGGTTGGACATAAAAGACCTCGGCCTGAAGAGTGCCGAGGACCGATGATAGCCTTCACTGAAGCTGACTTAGAGATGGTCCAGTATCCGCATAATGATGCCTTGGTAGTATCCCTCCAGGTTGGGGAGTGCCAAGTGAAACGCATCCTAATAGATCAAGGCAGCTCTTGTGACATCATGTATGTTAGATGTTACAAGGAGCTAGGCTTTCACCCAGACGACATGGAGCAATCGAATGGCCCGATGGTCGGCTTCAATGGAACGCCGACGTGGCCACTGGGCACAACAAGCTTGGAAGTACAAGCTGGCACTAAGAAGATCAGGACAGAATTCATGGTGATTGACATACCTTCACCATATAACATCATCTTGGGAAGACCATAGTTGCATGTAATGGGGGCAGTTCCCTCAACATTGCATCAACTACTGCGGTTCCCAACATAGCATGGGATTGAAGAAGTCAGAGGAGATCAACTACAGGCAAAAAGTTGTTCCATGGCAGCAATGAAGTCTACTTGCAGCGTTCGAGAGCCAAAAGAGGCAGAAATTGAAGATAAGGACGTAGAAGTACTAGAAGACGTCGGCAAAGAACCAGCCGATAAGAGCAAAGAGGCGCTAAAGAAAAATTCTCGTCCAGGATGGAGACGAAGAACACTTCTTTCTTCTCGGCTCGGGCTTAGCCGAGGAAGAGAAAAAAGAGTTGGAGACTTTTTTAAGAGCCAACATTGAGGTGTTCGCCTGGACACCTTACGAAATGCCTGGCATTGACCCCGAGGTCACTTGCCATAGACTGAATGTCGACAGGTCGGCAAAACCTGTGATTCAACGAGCCAGAAGACTGACGTTGATGCACGTCGAAGCAGTAGAAGAAGAAGTGGACAGACTTCTGGAGGCCAGGGCCATCTGAGAAGTTCATTAACCGACATGGCTATCCAACACAGTAGTGGTAAAGAAGAAGAACGGTAAATGACGGGTCTGCGTAGATTTTACAAGCCTGAACAAAGCCTGTCCCAAAGACTGCTTTCCTCTACCCAAGATTGACCAGTTGGTAGACGCCACATCTGGACATGGAATGATAAGCTTCCTGGACGCTTACAGAGGATACCACCAGATAGCCATGTACCCCTCAGACGAAGAGAAGACAGCGTTTATCACCCCGAAAGGACTGTATTGTTACAAGGTAATGCCTTTTGGGTTGAAAAACGCAGGAGCAACTTACCAAAGGCTGGTAACCAAAATGTTCAAATACTTGATTGGCCAAACAGTAAAAGTCTACATCGATGACATGGTCGTGAAAACCAAGGAGCCTAAGAGTCATCTTGCCGACCCAAAAGAGGTATTCAAGATCCTCAAAACATATCGGCTCCGACTTAACGCATCAAAGTGCGTGTTTGGAGTTGGATCTGGTAAATTTCTGGGGTACCTGGTAACAAGGAAGGGCATAGAGGCCAGCCCAGATCAGATCAGATCAGATCAGATCAAGGTCATCCTAGACCTACAGAGCCCAACATCGGCAAAACAGATACAAATGCTTACTGGAAGGGCCGCAGCCCTAAACAGGTTCATAAGCCGAAGCTCAGACAAATGTAAACCCTTCTTCAACCTGGTGAAGAAGACCAGGGACTTCCTTTGGACTGAGGAATGTGAGGCCGTTTTGGCTGACCTAAAGAAATATTTGACCACGGCTCCGGTCCTCTCGACACCTGAACCTGGGGAAGAGCTGTTTTTGTACTTAGCTATGTCAAAACACGCAGTAAGTTCAGTGCTAATCCGAAAAGAACAAGGAGAACAAAAGGCTGTTTATTATGTAAGTAAAACTTTGGTCGACGCAGAAACAAGGTATCTACCACTAGAGAAATTAATGCTGGCCTTAGTAATGGCCTCAAAAAAATTGAACCATTACTTTCAGGCGCACAAGATTGTGGTGCTCACAGAGCACCCACTGAAGTCCCTGTTGCAACAAGGAGACTTAACAGGAAAAATCGCAAGATGGGCAGTTGCCTTGGGCCAGTATGACCTGGAGTTCAGGCCCAGAACAGTAATAAAGGGCCAAATTTTGGCTGACTTCGTAGCAGAATTCATGCCTGAAACCATCGAACATCGAGCTCCGTTGAGCCAGGATGAGCATTGTCCCAGCAAGCAAGGAGAATCCCAGCCTAAGGCAAAAGAGCAAAGGAAGGAAAAACTCAAACCCTGCAGCATCTACATCGGCGACTCATTCAGACTGTTTGTCGATGGAAGTTCGAACCGACAAGGAGCGGGGGTAGGAGTACTGCTGATATCTCCAGATGGAGAAATAATAGAACAGTCCATCCGTTTGGGGTTCAAGGCCTCAAACAATGAAGTGGAATATGAAGCATTAATTGCAAGGCTAAAACTGGCAGCAGCAGTAGAAGCAGACGAGGTAATCATTTTTTGTGATTCACAGCTTATTGTTAACCAGTCAACAGGAGAATTTGCAGCCAGAGACGAAAGGATGTCAACATATGCAAAAAAGGTCATCAGATTAGCAGCCCTATTTCAGAACTGCCGACTACTCCAAGTTAGCCGAAATGACAACACCCACGCCGACGCGTTGGCTAACCTGGCAAGTACAATGCACACTGGAAAAACAAAGAAACGTATGATCGATTATATGTCGGGCTCAAGCATAGAACCACAGAGCACAGAGCAGGAAGCAATGTGTGTGGACATGGGGCCAAGCTGGATGGATGCAGTTGTTGCATTCTTGAAAGAAGGAAAGCTGCCAGAAGATCGTAAGGAGGCACACAAAGTCAGATTGAAATCGGCAAGATTCAGTCTGACAGCAGATGGACACCTCTACAGAAGGTCCTTCACTGGACCCCTTTTAAGGTGCGTACACCCTTTGTAGGTTGAAGATTTCCTATATGAAATTCATGAAGGAATTTGTGGAAGCCATGCTGGGGGCAGATCATTAGCCCACAGGGCCATTACCCAGGGGTATTGGTGGCCCTACATGCAAAAGAATGTTGAAGCCTACGTGAAGAAGTGTGAACAATGCCAAAGGTTTGCACCTTTGATACATCAGCCAGCTGCTGACCTAAACCCAGTATCCAGCCCTTGGCCGTTTGCCCAATGGGGCATGGATCTTGTTGGGCAACTTCCCTAGGCAACTGGGCAGAGAAAATACTTACTGGTAGCAACAGATTACTTTACGAAGTGGATAGAGGCAGAACCTCTTGTCAAAATCCGAGATGTGGACGTCAAGAACTTTATATGGAGAAACATCATCACCAGATTTGGCATTCCAAGAGCAATAGTTACCGACAACGGAACGCAGTTTGACAGCAAACTCATCAAGAACTTCTGCGCGAAATTCAAGATAAAGAATTACTTTTCAACACCAAGTTTTCCCCAAAGCAATGGGCAAGCAGAAGCATCCAACAAAGTAATTTTGGATGGGATAAAGAAGAGGCTGCAGGCAGCAAAAGGAAAGTGGGTAGACGAGTTGCCCAATGTACTCTGGGCATATCGGACTACGCCGAGAAGATCAACAGGGGGAAACCCCCTTTGCCATGGCTTATGGCACAGAAGCAGTCATCCCTCTGGAGATCGGCATCCCAGGGATCAGAACCGACGGAGTAGAGAATGGCACAAATGATATATTTCTAGCCCGAGATCTAGATCTCTTAGAAGAAAGAAGGGAGAAAGCTGCAATTCAACTCGCAGCATACCAGCAACAGCTTGCCAGAGCTTACAACAAGAAGGTCAATCCAAGAGATTTTCAAGTCGGCGACCTAGTCCTGAGAAAAGTCGTCGGCAACAAGAAGGATCCCAGAGAGGGCAAGCTCGGCCCAAACTGGGAAGGACCCTATAGAATTACTTATTTATTAGGCAATGGAGCTTATCGGCTTGAAGATAACGAAGGCAAAGCACTGCCAAGACCTTGGAACACTTGTAATTTGAAATTCTTTTATCATTAGATGTGCATTATTTTTTTGGCCGAGGTCATCAATAAAATCTTTTCCTTTTTCTTTAAACACATATGATTGATAAAGTTACATATTGGTGTTTTTAGAAACATGAATAATGAGAACCCAAGTAGAACTCAGGTTCACATTTAATTCCCTTGTTGAAATTTGTAGCAATTTACAAGTTGAAGTCAAGCCGAGAAGGTTCCTTATCTTTACTTGTTGAAATTTGTAGCAATTTACAAGTTGAAGTTAAGCTGAGATGGTTCCTTATCTTCACTTGTTGAAATTTGTAGCAATTTACAAGTTGAAGTTAAGCCGAGATGGTTCCTTATCTTCACTTGTTGAAATTTGTAGCAATTTACAAGTTGAAGTTAAGCTGAGATTATTCCTTATCTTCACTTGTTGAAATTTGTAGCAATTTACAAGTTGAAGTTAAGCCAAGATTACTGTTTCTCTTTGCTTGTTTAAATTCATAGTAATTTACGAGTTGAAGTAAAGCCGAGATTATTGCTAAACACTTATAGCAATCTATAGGTTGGTTAAACCAAAGAAGATGCTTAACACTTGTTGAAATTCGTAGCAATTTACAAGATAACGTTAAGCCGACCTATGATCATCTGTTGAAATTTACAGCAATTTACAGGTTGAGAAAAAAGCTAAGTATATTGTTTAACACTTGTTATGTTAATCCTTGTTGATCCCTGTTACAGTATATGTTTCACACTTGTTAGAATTTATGAAAAGTTTGCAGGTCAGTATCTTGCCGAAGTAAAAGTTTTGTAGCTATTATACCGGAGGTATGTAACCCCGAGAAGATTGCACAAAGGAGGCAAAGTATGAAAGGCATACAAAAAATTCTAAGTATAGAATCAAACAGAGGCAGTCAAAGAAAAGGAAAAAAAGAATGCAGTCATTCAAAGAAAGATAGTTATGTTAAAATATCCAACACAAACAGAAGGCACATCGGCCGTACAGAGAAGCTTCTACTGTCCAGAACACAAAAAAGTACAAAAGACAAGAAAAGAGGGACATCAAAGTTATGATTCTTCTACTTCAGGCGCAATCTGAGACTAGACCTCGGCCAATTCTTGGAGAACTACCTCGGCTGATTCCTGGAGAGCTACTTCAGCAGTCTTTTCTGCCTCGATTTCGGCGTCAATCTACGCAAGGGTTTCATCAAGACTTTTTTCGACTGGAGGAACGTCAGATGAGGCCTGTTCAGGAGTAGTTTCCTTGGCAACTGCATCACCATCATCATCCTGAGTCAGGTCCAAGACCTGCTCATTCAGAGAAGGAGACTTAGGCCCAACAGCCTCCTTGGATTTCCTTACTAAAGCCTCATCCTCACCTTCCTCCTCATCTTCAGACTCAGATTCAAATTCTTCTTCAGCTTGACTTGGAGGTGGAGGAAGAGGAGGGAATGGGAGAGGAATGGCTTCGGCCTTGCGCAGAGGTGAATCTTCAGGAATATTGAGCTTTTTGGCCAGGGACATCCAACCATGGGAAAAGCCCCTGTTGCATGCCTGCCTAACTTGTAATTTGTATTCCTCTGTAACATCGGCCATTCCTTGGGCATAGGCTTTTTCGTCGGCCGCTTTGATTTCAGTGTCTTTAGTGGCCAAAGCCTCTTGAAGTTCCTTTTCGGCTTGGGCCTTTTTGTCCTTGGCTTCTCTCTTCTCGGCCTCGGCAACCTTCTTGATGGCCTCAGCAGATTCGGTCTTTTCTTCGGCTAGGGTTTGGGCTTTGGTGGCAGCCTCAACCTGGTCTTCCAGTTTTTTCATTTTTGATTGAAGAGTTTTGTTCTCTTTTTTAAGGGCAGAAACCTCTCTCTTCATGTCGGCCAACTTTGCCCTGTTTTCAAAAGCTTGCATAGAGAGAGAGTGGGCATGTTGAATGGCCTGAAAGAGCACAGGGCAAAAATTATTACAAAATTTTACAAAGTAAAAGAGAAGACAAGTTTCCATGTAAAGACACTTACTTGGACAGAACGTTGGAGCATAAAGGCATAGTTCTCGTACTCACTCATCTTGGCATTCCGCTCAAGATCACCTGGGAGAAGTAGGGCGGTACTGAGTGCTACGCCGACATTAATGTCGTCGGCACTATCGCTGGCAAGAACATGCTTATCTTCTAAAGTAATTTCAGGCGTCCAGAGGACTTTTGGTATTCTGGACCCCGAGGTCGTCGCAGACGATGACCTCGGCTTCTTTGATTGTGTGGACTTTGATGGCTGTGTCTCAGCAGACCTTTTTTTGGGAACGGAAGCCGTCTTCTCACTCCCTGCCAATTGTGAAATTGTCAAGGTATCCTCAGCCTCAACTTCAGTGGCTTTAGCCTTTGGCTGGGCTTTCTTGGTTCGTTTCGGCTTTGGTAGGGGCATGGTTTGCGTCGGCTGAGCATCGACGTCAACAGGGAGATCGGCAAGGAGGTCTTGAGCAACGGGCTTTGGGCGACCCATCTTAGTAGTTTTGACAAGTCTTCGTCGACGTTTTCGTTCTTGTGTTGGGACCAAGTATGGGGCAGAAGTAGATGGTTGATTGGTTGGGTCAGATGTTGACTCTTGATCTGTTCGCGATGTAGAGGCGATTTTAGTTGTGGCAGTAGGAGGAGAAATGCTTTTCTTCTTTCTTTTGGGGACGTCGGGCAAAATCGATTTGTATGTAGGAATAAAGTTGAGAAGAAGAGGTGCTTTTCTTTTGTGAACTGGCAAGTCCAGGAGTTTTTTCAGGTCCTTACTGGGAACGTAAGATTGGCAGAAGTTTTTCGCTGGCTTGCGAACGTCTGCAAGAAGAAACAGACATTAGAAACAGATAAAATATTGAAGACTTGAATAGAAACAACTAAGTATTGACACTGGGCTCTTACCCTTGCCCTCTTTAACTGATCGGAGAAGAGGGTAGAGATGGGCGTCCTCGTCTGCGCCAAACTCCCAATTTTCCGAAGCAATAACATAATCATCTCCAGCCCCCTTGTTGGAGTTTGGGAGGTCGGCTACGATTTTGAATTCTGTGGACTTCGGCTTAAGATAATAAACGAAGCCTTTTTCTTTTAAGTTAAGGGCACACATGGTGTAACAATACTGTATGTCGGCTAAGGTGATCCTAACGTTTTCCTGTTTAGCTAAGGCGATAATACCAAAAATCACTCGATAAGAGTTGATTGCTAGTTGCATGGGGTTCAACTTATAATAATGAAGAATCTCGCGAAAAAGGATGTTAAGTGAGAGCCGGAGTCCGCACTCAGTAAAAGCTACAATGGGAAGGGGCATGACGTTTTCTGTAGGCATGATGGAGTCGTCATCCCCAGCTAGTCTCAGGTGGACATCGGCAGGGACGGAGAACTCCAGCCTAAAGTACTCAAGTTTGGTCGGGGTATCTACCCTGTGCCTCCACATACCCATAACGTCGGCCTAAAATCAGAGGGCTAGGTTTCAGAAAGAAGATGCTTTTAAGGGGTTATCGGACCTTGGCGAAACCCTAGGTATATGCTGGTAAGGATTGTTTCAGTTTTTTCCTAAGAATTGATAGGTTCTATAGACAAATCCCATACCTAAATCTATAAAGGCAAAGATTGAAAGCAAAAATCGAAGGCAGAGATCTGGAAAACAACACAGGAAACAAGAAACCAGAACGCAGTTTCAGAATGAAGAACAGAAGTGGGGTTCTCAAAAGCATAAGCAAAAAACAAAATCAACGCATACAAATTGATTACTTAAGTAAAGCAGTAGTAAACAAGAAATTTCAGGAAAGATCAAGAACTGGAATAGAAAGAAACAGATGCTTACCAGAAAAAGGGAGGCCGGAAAGGGATTTGCCGACGTCCTACAACGATTGCAAGAACAGCAGACCGGTGGAAATCTCGCCAGAAGGGGTGAACGGAGAAGGATGCAGAGCTTTGGAAGCTTGAGCAATGGCGGATTTGAAAGAAAGAGTTTTAGAGAGAGAAAAAAGTAAGAGAACTCAGATGCGAAAGTGAAGAGACGAAAGAAAGGGGGAAAGATTTTGTCGAAAAATGAAAACGGCGGCAAAAGCAATCAATACGCCTAAAAAAGCACATACGTCAGACGGCGCATGTGAAGAAGAGATGACTTATGGGCGCGTCACAGGCACGAGCCAGTAAGAAAGAAAACGCGTGTCTAAAACGGTTGAATTGAAGTACACGACAGCTCATGCGCGTAAAAGGTTCCTTAAAAATCTTTGATTTTTTAGGGAAAGCATGTCGGCCAGAAATGAATGATCTCGGCTGTCAAATCTTAAGCCGATTTACTAGAAGAAAATACAGATATAGATTCCATCACCTCAGAATGCCGAGGTAATAGAACCTAGGGAGCAGTTGTAAGGATGTATTTTCTAAATACCAACACGTGGCAAGGTGATGCCGACGTGTCAGCCGAAGTGCCACGTGTCCTAGTGGTGACGCCGAGGTTATCTCCGAAGATATCGGAATCCGAGATAAGCGGATAATGGATAAGGGGCAAGAGTCCTAGAGTAAAGAGAAGACTTTGCTAAAATAAGGATAAAACTCTTAGGGAGTTTATCTTTATCTCTTGAAGAAATCCAAAGCAAGTACAGAATTGGAGTCCATAGAAGTCAAGCTTCTAGTAGGGCTAGGATTGAGTAAACTATAAAAAAGAGGCACCCCAATGGGTCTAAGGTACGTAATTTTATGTTTTGAGTAGTGAGTTTAACACTTGATTATCTTTGAGAGATATACTGACTTGATCGTCGGAGTGCCCCCGGGTGGAAGAGCCACCACCGGAGCCTTTTCTTTCTGTTACAGGTTTGCTGAAGCCATCTATTCTGTCGGTGCTCTCCAACTGATTACTAGGTGGGCAGTATGGTCAGAAAATCACCCACACAGTAATCATCACAACTCTTTTCACTTCTAATCTCTCCAATTTTAGTGTGATTAAAAAAAGTGATTGTAAAAGAATTCAATTTCTCACAATTTCATTTCATTTCTCATTGTTTTCTCCTTCTTTAGTAATTCAAATAACCAAGAGAAATTTTTTTTTTTTTGGCCAAGTCACTCAATTTAAACGGACTGTAAATGTTAATTTAAAATGTCAAACAAAAAAATTAATTAGTAAAAATAAGCTTGAAAATTCAATTTTTTGCTTTAGGTTTTTTACTTTGCAAAATTTTTAAATTTAGAAAGATATAAAAAGTTTTAAAAAAATATTTAAATAAAAAGCTGAAGACGAAAAAAATTCATACGTCTTCCAAAATTTTTAAATAACAAACGATATTTTTTTATTATTTAGTAAATGCATCCTCTTCGTCATTTTTAAAAACAACTTTATCCAAATTGTAAAAAATAAAAAAGTTAACAAAAAAATATTTGCCAAACTTCCGTACTGCCGTCTCCTGTCGTTTATATGGATTTTATTTTTATTTTTATTTTTATTTTTTATAAACACCTGTCATTTATATAGATTGATGCATATTTTAATTCAACTTGTATTAAACAAATAAATAAATTGTAATAGCACAGAGCTAACACTTTGCACTATTCGCAGGAACAAAGTCGGATTCCAGCCGGATTAATTAGCACTATATAATAAGAAAATTTATTTCTGTTTAAATTTGACACAGGATTAATATCGAACCTCTATATTTATTTAAGCTTAAGGTAAAAAATAATTATAAATCTCAAACTCACCATTTGGGCTATATGTTAAAAAAATTAAAATATTTCGTAATTACATTGAATCACACATTATATTTTTTAAATAAATATATTGATATCATTATATATTTGAGAATTTTGTTTATGGCTAGGTTTGAGAAGATGGTTTGTGACTATTTTAGTCACAAAAGACAAAATAAGATATTTTAGTCACAACAAATAAAACATCACATCCAACCTATAATCATTACACTATTCTCTTACCAAAAAAAAGTCAAAAAAACTAAAAAGTCAAAAAGTTCTTCTCAACCCAAGTTTTTTAGCTCAGGTTAAAATAGTTAAAAAAGTCAAAAAGTCAATCCACTTCCCAAACGAAGCCTATAAATTGAAAGATTTTTTAAATAAATTCAAGTACATATTACTACAAGTGTGAATTTCAATAAAATCAATAAAAAAAAAGTACAGATCCCCACACAAAAATTATTTTTTAATATATTATAATTAATTAATTAATTTAATAGAGGGTCATGGCTGGATTGAAAAAATAAATCTTAAGTACAATCCATTAATATAATGGTCTAAAAATATTAGTCCAATCCGTTCTTACAAATTAAAGCAAGCCTCCCAAAATCTAAACAAATAGGGTAGGGTTGGCATGGGTAGGCCAACGGGCTGATCTTTACCCCTACTTTACACTGAAAAAAAAATGTTGCTCAAATAATCATTTGCTCAGTTATTTTTTCTATTATTCAAAAAAAAAAAAAAAATTGTTTGACATAATTAATTGTTTTTAGTATTATTTTTGTTTTTTTCTTTTCTCTAAAAAGAAAAATTTACAATCAGCTTGTTTGGTTCCAGTTTTCAAAAAATAGTTTTCAAAAAATTCTATTTTTTTATTTTTCATATTTTTAATATTTTTAATGAATTTTTTTAATATTTGAAGCCATTTTTTTAATTTTTAGACACACCTAACATAAATACACTTAAAAAGTATAATATTTGTTAAAAAAATATTTAAAAAATACAGTAAAGACCAAAAAATACAAAAAAATATGAAAATTCAGTACATTTTTTCTGTTTTTGTGTATTTATTAATTTTTTAAAATATTTTTTTCACAAATATTTTACTACTTAGATATATCTAAGTAAAGTACATCTAAAAAAATAAAAAAATTACTTAAAATTTAAAAAATATTAACCAAAAACTAAAAAATACGAAAAAAAATCTCAATTTTCAGAAGACTGAAACCAAACACATTAATTGATATTTTTTTGAATTTGAAAAAAAAAATTTAAATTGTATACATTTGACATAATTATGTTAATATCTTGCTATATTTTTATTCAATTTTAAAAATGTTAGTCTAATTTATTCATACCCAAAAAAAAAAAAAAAATCACGTGTCTCAATGAAGATGTCATACTCTTAATTTTGATTGAGATGAGAGAAAAAAAATAAAAATAATAGAGATGAAATTCAATTGCGTCTATGACTTTTAGACATAAAGAAAATTCAGTGGAAGATGTCATACTATTAATTTTGATTGAGATGAGAGAAAAAAATAATAGAGATGAAATTCAATTGCGTCTATGGCTTTCAGACGTAAAGAAAATTCAATTGCATCGAAAAAGGCAAATCTTGATGCCAAATTATGATCATAAATACTTTCCTGTTATGGTTTCAGTATTTTTATAACAAAAATGTTTAAGACTCTTTTTCCTTCACCTCTTTTGATCTTTTTTTTGTCGATTGGCTACTTTTTCTTTTATTTTTTCTTTTTCCCTTATCCTCCAATCACCACCCGCCACATGTATGTAGAGGGTGGTGGGGATGGTGATTGGAAGGGATCTCTATCAATGCTCTTTTTATAAATTAAAAAAAAAAAAAAACTTATATTGTTTTTCGGTAGTGTTACTTGCACCAATTAGTAAAACTTCTTAAATTATGTCATATCATTAATTGATACATTAGTTCGTATACTAATTAGTGTATATAGAATTATTTATTGTCTTTTTTAGAATGCTTATAGGGTGAAGCAATAAATTTTAAAATATGATCTTATAAATTGTTTAGTCCTTCTTTTTTTTTTTTATGAACCCAAAAGTCTCATTAAAGTGAAAATTATACAAAAAGGTAATCACTTACATATTTGAGTTTAATTTTTTAAAAATAAAAGTGGGTTTCTCTAAATGTAAAATTACATATTTGGGCAATTTGCATTATAGAGGTTTCCCTCCAAGAACAAATCACACATTGCAAAAAAAAAAAAAAATGTAACACTTTAATAACGTAACACTCTAATGTAACACTAACATAACATCCAATGTAAAACACTAAAAAACTCTTTGGTGAACTTTTTCCAAACGAAACAATGTAACACTCCAAAAAAACTCATTAGTGCACTTTTTCCAAACGTAACACTCCAAGCAATGTAATACACACAAAAAACTCCTTAATGTATTTTTTTCCAAACGTAACACTACAATCAATAATCCCAAACATAACACTCTAATGTAACACACAAAAATACTAAAAAATTCCTTAATGTAATTTTTTTAAACGTAACACTCATAATTTGAAATTATACATTTGCTCAAAACTTTACTAAGAAATTTTTGTACTCTTTTTTGAATGATTTGAAGAATCTCATATCTTTTTTTTTGAAGTGTTATATTGGAGTGTTACATTTGAGAAAAGTACACTAAAAATTTTTTTTGTGTGTTACATTGAAATGTTACACTAAGAAATTTTTTTGAGGTGTTACGTTTAAAAAAAAATATACTAAGAATTTTTTTTGAGTGTTGCATTAGAGTGTTACTTTTGAGTGTTAGATGAGAGTGTTACAGTTTGAAATTATACATTTGCCTAAATTTTACTAAGGAATTTTTGTACTCATTTTGAAATGTTTAAAGAATCACACATCCTTTTAGAATGTTTGAAGAATTCCATATTTTAAATCATTTTTGTACTCCTTTTGAAACATTTTCCAAATAAAAAGATTTCTATATAAAAATTCATCTCAAATTTGATTGTCATATATTGTTTACATTACTTTTCTAGCACACACAGAGAGAGAGAGAGAGAGAGAGAGAGAGAGAGAGAGAGAGAGAGAGAGAGAGAGAGAGAGAGAGAGAGAGAGAGAGAGAGAGAGAGAAGGAAACATTAAAAGGGTCTAACTGTAAATTTAATTTCTAAATAATATATATTAAATCTACCTTTCCAAAATCAATGGGATTAATTGGTCTATATAAAAATTATTTGGACTAAATGAATTATCTTTCCTTAAAATGAGACTTATAGGTAAATTTTCCATGCTTATATTGTTAAATTCACCACTTTTTAAACTATATTCTCCCCTCTCTTGACATGAGATTTAGCTACTAAAATATTTTTAAAAACTCAATATTTTTGTTTCGGTTGGCTACATATTTTGTACAAGCCAATTAAATTCAACGCATGGCAAAATAAGGAAAATATAGAAAGACTATTCACGTCTTCGATCCTGATCGTACACGTGACATTTAGTATTGGTTATTACGAGATTTGAGTAGCAGTGGATCAACAAAGAGATGCAAGGTGATGTGGCTTCAACGGTTACTCACATTTCAAATTCAAATTTAGGAGGGAAGCCTAACTGTAAGTAATGGCGTAATGGAGCTAATCTTGAGGCAACATGATCAGCGATCATGGATGAGCAGTTCGATGGTTAGAAATGCAATTCAATGGTCATCCTTGAACAGTATAAATAGCAAAGAAGGCCCCAAAAAAAGCCCCCAGACTCAGATCCAAAAAATCAGTATTATTATACTTGTTTTCCTTTTCAGTTTTACATTTTCAGTCTTACATTTCTTGTTCTTTACATTCCTGTACTTTAAATTCCTGCACTGCACTTCGTTCATAGGAGTAGTTTCAGGTAGTAGATTGTCACTGTAAACCTCTACAAGGCTGAGTTTGGATCATTGTAAGTTTTTCATTTTAATGAAATGCTTCAATTGTTCTTCATTTAATTGTTAGCTTGTTTAATTATCCTAAATCAAGCCACCAGTAAAAGTCCTCTTTATTGAAGCTGAAAGAACTAAAACACAATTGTTTGATAATTGGCTGGCAATTAATTTTCTGTAAGGATTAATTGATCCTTGCTGGCACGCTCGCAATTACAAAAATAACCTTCGAAAGCCAAAAAGCCAACATATATTTTTGGCACGCCCAGTGGGACCAATTGAAATGGCTAGACGTAGAAGACAAAGAGAAAATGAACACTTGGAAGAAGGCGTGGAAGGAGAAATAGAGATACTTAATCCAGAGGATAATATGATAACACATCCTGTGAAAACTCCCATTTTATTAGAACCTATGGTCGAACAGACCAGCACTTCAGAACAAGTACCACATGTTCGTAATATTGGATGAGACCAAGGAATTGGACCATCCACTGTTCCGTCTACTTAGCCAGTGAATCTATGGGGTGGCCTAGTAGATGCCATGGGACAACAGTTAATGAACACAATGGAAAGGTGGGCAACATCCTTTTTGGATCGAATGAATAACCACCAAATAACAAACGCAAGACACATGACGGAAGTTTTAAATGTCCCTCAGCAAAGATTGGCTAGAGATAAACAGCCTATGCAAGTTAATGGACATTCTAATGGTCAAACTAGTAATCAGAACTATGAAAGACCATCACCTCAATCTTGGTACAAACCTATTCCAAGGCCTATAGTAGGTCAAAATGCCTCAGTACTTAACAGTGAAGCCATGCAATTTGGTAGATCTAGCCCAGTACAAGAAAATGGCATAAGAATGGTTCCAAATCCCATGTTTGAAGCCATACTTGGCACAAGGGGGTTCACTAATCCCTTATTCGAATTTATACCCGGGGGGTTGGAAGGTTTTCCTACAAATGGAAGAGACATGTGACGCCCCAAAAAATTTTTTTTTTTTTTTGAAATGTCATAAGATTTTAAATAACAATAACTTGCTAGATAAAATTTTAACTACTAGTTAGGAACTTTTAAGTTCTTACAAAGCCAAAGTCCAACGACAGAATAAAACTACAAGTTCACACACAACGTCACAACATAGTTTAATCCTAATACAAGGGATAACAGGATTTTATTCTGACAAAATATTGACTCTAAGTCAGCCAAGGTTCGATATTGGCAGCAGCTCCAATTTCAGCCTCAGTCCCTTCTTCAATATAATCTGGCATGAAACGCCAGGGCAACAAAATATATGCCATGAGTTTTGCAACACAGTAAGAAAACGTAACCAACCTACCATTCTTTTTAAGAGACAAATAATAATATTCTAAACATGAGATAACAATATAATTATACACAGAAATTACAACCATTAGAATAGTTTCAGTAATTTTAATAATTTAGGCGACACTCGAAATCTCACCAAAGAGATTTAACTCACCAACCACTAAGCATGGCAACGGTTAATTTGAAACCCTCCCTTGGTCAAATATTTAAGTGTTACCAACCGTAACTACCAGGGATGCCCACGTCCGGAGTTATATACCCAAGTAGTGGCATCCGTGGTCTGCCCCAAGGAAACGGTCTGCCAGGGGTAAGCAACCTCCCTGTGTGCCACCTGCACATCCACCCTTATTCCAAAACCGAATACCGAAAAGGGTTCAAATAAGTCCCGTGCCATCTTAGAGTTTCGCAACACAATTTACGTGAGAATTCTCAAAACCAGGGCTCACCCTGAACAACCGGTGTTAACCGTCAACTCTTAATTCCGTACAGTCTTTAAACCAAGACTCACCCCGAACAACTGGTATTAACCGTCAATTGTTAACTTTGTATATGTCGTTAATCATTTCAGTTAATTTTGATATTAATCACAAATAACTCCAAATTTTTAATCACAAGTAATGTTATACCAACTCATTAAAATTTCTAATCATAAAAATATTGCATGTGTCACACAATACTAAAAAAAAGTACAGAATTTAAATAAACAATTTATTTAAACCATGGTATGAAATAATAACTTAGATACAAGAATTAAACCCTAAACGCACACATGCACAAATTTTTGATTTACAAAATTAGACTAGCATAATATTAAAGTGGTGATTTTATTCTGTCCAGAAAATTTTCAGAGTATATATCTTGCAAATAAAATTATAAATACATTACTTATACAACTCTAAAATTCATATCAATCGACAGGATACTCAATAAACATGTTATGGTTATTTTTCAGAAAGCTTTTCCCAAAAATAACTTATAAATAATTCTAAACAAATTCCAAGGGTGTTTATGACACAGATTTGTCACATTTCCTTATCTTAATTCCACGCTTAAATTTATAAATCAAACCCATAATCTAAGGATTTATTATGAAACTAGACTTCTCAAATTTCATCTTCTAGTCAGAAATTACCAGATTTGGCTTAGTATAGAATTTTAAATAAATTTTCAAATACATGGTAAAATCCGTCTCACAGTTTCAGATTCAGTTAGAAATTTGTATAAATTCGTAGAAAGCTCAAACATTATTTCCAAAAATTTCTAGATAAACTAGACATCATTATCAACAACTTTATAGAAAAAATCATATCGAAATTCTGAGTATAAAATTGTCTAAAAATTCGGGTAACATGCTGGCAGATTCAAGACAGATTATTCTCAACACAGTTTCAGATTTAGTTAAAAATTTGTATAAATTCGTAGAAAGCTCAAAAATTATTTCCAAAAATTTCTAGATAAACTAGACATCATTATCAACAACTTTATAGAAAAAATCATATCGAAATTCTGAGTATAAAATTGTCTACAAATTCGGGTAACATGCTGGCAGATTCAAGACAGATTATTCTCAACACAGTTTCAGATTTAGTTAAAAATTTGTATAAATTCGTAGAAAGCTCAAAAATTATTTCCAAAACTTTTTGGATAAACTAGACATCATTATCAACAGCTTTGTAGAAGAAATCATCTCGAAATTGTGAGTATAAAATTTTCTAAAAATTCGGGTAACATGCTGGCAGATTCAAGACAGATTATTCTCAACACAGTTTTAGATTTAGTTAAAAACTTTTATAAATTCGTAGAAAGCTCAAAAATTATTTCCAAAAATTTCTGGATAAACTAAACATCATTATCAACATCTTTCTAGAAGAAATCATCTCGAAATTTTGAGTATAAAATTGTCTAACAATTCGGGTAACATGCTGGCAGATTCAAGACAGATTATTCTCAACACAGTTTCAGATTTAGTTAAAAATTTGTATAAATTCGTAGAAAGCTCAAAAATTATTTCCAAACATTTCTGGATAAACTAGACATCATTATCAACAGTTTTGTAGAAGAAATCATCTCGAAATTTTGAGTATAAAATTGTCTAAAAATTCGGGTAACATGCTGGCAAATTCAAGACAGATTATTCTCAACACAGTTTCAGATTTAGTTAAAAATTTGTATAAATTCGTAGAAAGCTCAAAAATTATTTCCAAAAATTTATGGATATACTAGACATCATTATCAACAGTTTTGTAGAAGAAATCATCTCGAAATTTTGAGTATAAAATTGTCTAACAATTCGGGTAACATGCTAGCAGATTCAAGACAGATTATTCTCAACACAGTTTTAGATTTAGTTAAAAAATTGTATAAATTCGTAGAAAGCTCAAAAATTATTTCCAAAAATTTCTGGATAAACTAGATATCATTATCAACAGCTTTGTAGAAGAAATCATCTCGAAAGTTGGAGTATAAAATTGTCTAAAAATTCGGGTAACATGCTGGCAGATTCAAGACAGATTATTCTCAACACAGTTTCAGATTTAGTTAAAAATTTGTATAAATTCGTAGAAAGCTCAAAAATTATTTCCAAAAATTTCTAGATAATCTAGACATCATTATCAACAACTTTATAGAAGAAATCATCTCGAAATTCTGAGTATAAAATTATCTAAAAATTCGGGTAACATGCTGGCAGATTCAAGACAGATTATTGTCAACACAGTTTCAGACAATGTATCAAATGTACGTAATCTGAAAAATTTCAATTATATAAAAACAAAATGAGAGGGTTGAGAGGGTTTTCTTACTTAGTAATAGAGTGACAAAATGGTTGAGAATTTTGGCTTCTTTAATCTCCTACTCTTCTTCCTCTCCTAACACCAAGCTTGGTGGCTTTGGGGATTTTTTTTTTTTTTTTTTTTTTTTTTTTTTTTTTTTTTTCGAATGCTTGCATGCACAAGGAAGGCTTGCATGCATATAAATATTGAAGACATCTCTCTCTCCCTCTCATTCTTTCCATTATTTTATTTTCTCAAAAACATTCCATTCCCTTTCTCCAATTTCTAAGAGCAAACTTTCTCTAATTTTCATAAGTTCTTCCCTAAATTTTATAAAGGATGGTGGGTTTGGTAGGAGCCGTGGGTTGTTTGCCCATGGTTTGTTTGTTTGTATTTTTTTTTTTTTTTTTTGTGTGGGTTTCTGAAAATTGACACACTAAGATTTTTAACTAAGCTATTTAGTAAGAATAGTTATTATATTGAATCATAATTAAAATAATTTATAAACAACAAATATTGAACACCCACAAAATTATTATTCTTAATAATGTCTTGTTAGTGATTGATTTGAGTCAATTTAAAACTAACTTTTACACTAATGTATAATTTAGATAGACTGTAGACAAAATTAATTAATAAATTTTCTTTAAAGAATAATTAAAAGATGGGTTTTCACAATCTACCCTCCTAAAAGAAAATTTCGTCCTCGAAATTAATTCGTACCTTTAGACTCGAATAGTTGAGGGTAATTGATACGTATCATATCTTCTCGCTCCCACGTTGACTCTTCCGTCCCACAATGTCTCCAGAGAACTCGAACCAATGGTATAGTTTTGCCTCGTAATTTCTTCTCACGACGATCTAAAATCTTGACAGGCTTTTCTTCAAATGTCACGTCTTCATCAAGATTAATTTCCTCCCAATTGATGATGTGAGAAGGGTGTGGCTCGTATTTCCGTAGCATAGAGACGTGGAAAACATTATGTACTCCAGCCAGTTGAGGCGGTAGAGCCAAACGGTACGCCACTTCTCCTATTTTGTCCAAAATTTTGAAAGGCCCTATGAAGCGAGGTGACAACTTTCCCTTCTTTCCGAAACGAACAACTCCTCGGCGAGGCTGTATTTTCAGAAACACATGATCTCCAACTTTAAATGCTAAAGGTCTTCTCCTTTGATTTGCATAGCTTTTCTGCCTACTCTGAGCGGTCTCAAGCCTTTGCCTAATTAGTTTCACCTTCTCGGTAGTTTCCTGAACTAACTCTGGCCCTAAAAGAGGTGCTTCTCCGACTTCTGTCCAACATATTGGTGATCGGCAAGGCCGTCCGTACAAAGCTTCATACGGTGCCATACCAATACTTGCTTGAAAACTGTTATTGTAAGAGAATTCGACTAGTGGTAAATATTTCTCCCAACTACCTTTAAAGTCCATCACACAAGCTCGAAGCATGTCTTCTAAAGTCTGAATTGTTCTTTCCGATTGACCGTCAGTTTGAGGGTGAAAGGCTGTACTAAAACACAACTCTGTACCCAAGGCCTTTTACAGACTTTGCCAGAACTGTGACGTAAAACGAGAATCACGATCTGACACTATTGAGACTGGTACTCCGTGCAATCTAATGATTTCTCGAATAAATAATCAACTTAAAGATTCGAGTGTGCCTGCTGGTCCTATTGGTAGGAAATGTGCCGTCTTAGTTAATCGATCAACCACCACCCAAATTGCATCATGGCCTTGCGGCGATCGGGGTAATCCCGTTACAAAATCCATTGTTATGTGTTCCCATTTCCACTTAGGTATTGGTAAAGGTTGGAGTTTCCCTACCGGCCTTTGATGTTCTGCCTTCACTTGCTGACACGTCAAGCACTTAGATACGAATTGAGCAACGTCCTTCTTCATTCCACTCCACCAATACTGTCGCTTAAGATCCTGGTACATCTTATTTCCTCCCGGATGAACCGCAAAAACTGAATGGTGAAATTCTTTAAGTACTTCCTCTCTTAATTGTTCGATGTTTGGCACAAAAATTCTACCTAAAAACCTTAAACTACCATCTTGATGGAGCGTCCAATCTGGTGAAGATTCCCCGGACACTAATCGGGCCTTGATGAAGTCGGTCTCCTGATCAAACCTTTGGGCTTCCAACACTTTGGTAAGAAGTTGGGGTGTTGTAACTATTGTAAACAACCTACCCTTTCCATTCTGAGTCTCTGGTTGTAACTTAAACCTATTCACAGTGCTTACCATTTCTCATTCTTTAATTGATATGTTGGCTACAATCTCCCTTGTCTTTCGACTTAGTGCATCTGCTACAACATTAGCCTTTCCGGGATGATAAGACAAGGTAAATTGGTAATCTTCAAGGTACTCCATCCAGCGTCTCTGCCTCATGTTCAAATCTCTTTGTGTGAACAAGTACTTCAAGCTTTTGTGATCGGTAAATATCTCAAATTTTTCGTCATAAAGGTAATGTCGCCAAGTCTTAAGTGCATAGACCACAGCTGCCAACTCCAGATCGTGAGTAGGATAATTTTTCTCATGATTCTTCAATTGTCTTGATCCGTAAGCTACTACCTTCCCGTTTTGCATTAACACACTACCTAACCCTTCCTTAGAGGCATCACAATAAACAGTGTACCCAACGTCACGTTCGGGTATGACTAATATAGGAGCGCTTGTCAGTCTCTTCTTGAGTTCTTGAAATGACTGTTCACACGCTTCGTTCCATTCAAACTTTACTCCTTTTTGCGTTAGGCGTGTCATCGGCTTGGCTAATTTGGAGAAATCCTGAATGAATCTCCTATAATAACCTGCTAATCCCAAGAAACTACGAATCTCAAACGTATTCTTAGGTTGTTTCCACCCCATCACTGCTTCTACTTTAGCAGGATCCACTGATATCCCTGATTCAGATACAACATGACCTAAGAACTTTACTTCCTTTAGCCAAAATTCACATTTGCTAGCTTTAGCATACAATTGGTTTTCTCTTAGAATTTGCAAAACGGTCTTCAGATGTTTCTCGTGATCTTCCTCCGATCGTGAGTATATCAAAATATCGTCAATGAATACTACCACAAATTGGTCTAAATAGGGGGTAAAAATTTTGTTCATTAAACTCATGAATACCCCAGGAGCATTTGTCAAACCAAATGGCATTACCACAAACTCATAGTGGCCATAACGGGTTCGAAATGCAGTTTTGGGTATATCTTCTCCTCTAACACGAAGTTGGTGGTATCCCGACCTAAGGTCAATTTTGGAAAAACATTTTGAACCTCTTAATTGATCAAACAAGTCATCAATTCTGGGTAAGGGATATCGATTTTTAATGGTGGCTCAATTTAGTTGTTGATAATCGATGCACAATCTTAAGGTTCCATCCTTCTTCTTTGCGAATAATGCTGGCGCTCCCCAAGGGGACGTGCTTGGTCTGATGAACTTCTTACTCAACAGTTCTTGCAACTGCTCCTTCAATTCTCGAAGTTCAGCTGGCGCCATACGATGTGGTGCTATTGAAATCGGTGAAGTCCCGGGTTGAAGCTCAATCGTGAAATCTACATCTCGTTTTGGAGGTAATTCTGGTAATTCGTCAGGGAAAACGTCAGCGTACTCGCACACCACATAGGGTAATCCTGGATCCTCTCGATTTTCGTCTTCCAAAATTAGGCTCGCCAACCATCCAGTTAGTTGATCATGCCATCGCGACTTATGACACGTTGGAGTTAGAGAATCTTGTCTATCCCCTTTAAATTGGACTTTCGTGCCGTTAAGGGAGGATGCTGTCACTGTCTTACAGTAACAATCAATAATGACTCGATGAACTGACAACCAGTCCATTCCTAGGATGACGTCAAAATCCGACATATCCATAACTCTTAGATCACAGATCAAATGTGAACCGGAGATTTCTAGCTCGCAAGTTTTACATACTAGATTTGCTCGGGTTTGACCTCCTAAGGGTGAAGCGACACTCATAGCTATCTCTAACGCTTCTGGCTTTAAACCCAAACTTGTCACACATGCAGTGGATATAAAAGAATGCGAAGCTCCAGAATCAAATAATACTTTAACCCAAGAATTCATAAGGATTAACATACCTTGAATTACTGATGGGTTATCAACATCTTCTTCTTCTTGGAGAGCATACATTCTTCCTACTGCCTGTTGGTTAGTCTCTCCCAGTTTCTTTCCATTTCCAGCTCCTTGTGGTTGTGTTCTTGGTCGGCCTGCATTCTTAGAGGCTTGAGGCTGCCCCTTGTTGGTCTGGGCATGTTGAGTAGGCTTAGAACCTTGCCCTGGTTGGCATTTGTTGTATGGTTGTGCCCCTCGCTGATCCATAAAATACTTCCCTCCTTGAGGACACTCACTTCGACGATGCCCCTGTTGACCACATCCGAAACATCTTCCTTTCCACTCACTTACAAAGTTTCCTCCTTGCTGGTTTCCTCGATTCTGTCTTTGTTACTGCTGCATCCCTCCAGCATAAGGTGCTGGCGCAGGATGGTTTCTGGTGTTGCGGACTGGGCCTCCTCCGCGTGGTTGGTTGTTGTTCCTTGATCGCTGATTTCGAATGCGTTCAGAATCTGCTAACTCTCGTTCCACAATTAAAGCTCGATCCACCATTTGGGCATAAGTGGAGAGTTGTACTGCGATCAATTTTCCTCTAATGTCTGTGTCCAAACCCCATTCAAATCGCCTAACCTTATCCCCTTCATTTGCTACTATGGCTGAAGCATACCGTGAAAGGGCTTCAAAACGGTTCGCATATTGAGCGACTGACATTTTTCCTTGTTTCAGTTGAAGGAACTCTTGAATCATTTCTTGTCTTAGCGAGTTAGGAAAATACTTTTCCATGAACAGGTCTTCGAACTGTCTCCAAGTTAATGTCTCTACTTGTCGAGTACTTTTGATCATTTCCCACCAATGATCTGCTTCCCCTTCCATTTGAAATGCCGCTATAGTCACTCTATCTTGTTCATTTCGGATGTCGGAAGTATCTAGAAACTTCTTAATTTGTCTTAACCAAGCTTCAGCTTCATGGGGGTTTGATCCACCAAGGAATTTGTGGGGACGTAGCTTTTCAAACTTTGCTATCATCTCCGATTTGTTTTGATCTTGGTTGCGGGGTGGTATATTGCCTACCCTATCAGCAATCGCGCGTATAATTCGAGCGACATCGCCATCAAGCACTCCATCGCCATTACCGTTGTTATTATTTCTTGTTCGTCCAGCCATTCTGCATGACGGGATTTTCTTGTGATTTATTCACTTATTTATTATCAGTATTATTATTATACTTATGTGCAAGGACAGTAAAAAAAAAACTTCATTAATTAGATTAGATAAGCTACAATTAGCAAAATACAAATAGAACAAAGGAAAAGATTAAATAACATACTACGGGCAAGAGATAGCCCCTACAATCCGAGTTAACTCCTACACTCACAATTCTAAACTAGGTAATTTCTTTTACATGTGAGCATACAAAACAATCAGTTAGCCTAGATTATAGTTCCCTTAAGACCCCTTAAAATAGCCAAGGAAAGTCTCTCCACACCAGGGCTTCCGGCTCCCATGTGGCTTGGAAAAGTCCCATGAATCGCCATAGCACCCTTACGAAGATAGCAGTTTCGCACACACGATGCCCTAGCAGCAGCACCGGCTCCTCCCGATAGGTCCTCCAGTCTCTGAAGTCCACTGACCCATCTCTCCTCACAATTCTGCTTGGGTCGGGCATGATATACTGAAGGCTCCAAAAGTCAAAAAGGTCTCCCACTCTTTCGGTGAAACCGTCCGGAAATGGGCCTAGTTGATATACCCAGGGAGTCTCTTGTCTTAGAATCTGGATAGGTCCGATATAGGTGCCCACCCAACTCTCATTTTTCCAAGCACAACCTCCGAGGGGATAAAGTCTGACATATACAAAAGAGCCAATCTGCAACCCGTTTTGCACATCCCAACCCTCAAACGTGGCTCCTATATCTCCAGGGTTCCCCTCGGTATTGCCTTCCATAGACTCATCCTCAGTGTCTGACTCAATCACAATAACCTCCGGGGGGTTGTATATTGGTACAACTTCTTCAACTTCTTCAGACTCAGGTTCAGGCTCAAGTTCAGGATCAGGTTCAGGGTCAAGCTGAGGCTCAGATTCATAGTCTTCTATAGGCATTTCCACGTCTTCACTTGGGTCGGATTCTATGTCATAGTTTTCCACTGAATTTTCCTCGTTAGAGTTAATGTCTGATGACCCTGGCATCCTACAAATAAAAGGGTTCTAACTTAGTTAGGTCACCGAGAATTACAAATTAACTTAAGGTTTTCTTAATTGTAAAAATAATAAACTACCACCCATGGCCCAAAGGTTCAAACCTAGGCTCTGATACCACGCTGTGACGCCCCAAAATTTTTTTTTTTTTTTTTTGAAACGTCATAAGATTTTAAATAACAATAACTTGCTAGATAAAATTTTAACTACTAGTTAGGAACTTTTAAGTTCTTACAAAGCCAAAGTCCAACGACAGAATAAAACTACAAGTTCACACACAACGTCACAACATAGTTTAATCCTAATACAAGGGATAACAGGATTTTATTCTGACAAAATATTGACTCTAAGTCAGCCAAGGTTCGATATTGGCAGCAGCTCCAATTTCAGCCTCAGTCCCTTCTTCAACATAATCTGGCATGAAACGCCAGGGCAACAAAATATATGCCATGAGTTTTGCAACACAGTAAGAAAACGTAACCAACCTACCATTCTTTTTAAGACACAAATAATAATATTCTAAACATGAGATAACAATATAATTATACACAGAAATTACAACCATTAGAATAGTTTCAGTAATTTTAATAATTTAGGTGACACTCGAAATCTCACCAAAGAGATTTAACTCACCAACCACTAAGAATGGCAACGGTTAATTTGAAACCCTCCCTTGGTCAAATATTTAAGTGTTACCAACCGTAACTACCAGGGATGCCCACGTCCGGAGTTATATACCCAAGTAGTGGCATCCGTGGTCTGTCCCAAGGAAACGGTCTGCCAGGGGTAAGCAACCTCCCTGTGTGCCACCTGCACATCCACCCTTATTCCAAAACCGAATACCGAAAAGGGTTCAAATAAGTCCCGTGCCATCTTAGAGTTTCGCAACACAATTTACGTGAGAATTCTCAAAACCAGGGCTCACCCTGAACAATCGGTGTTAACCGTCAACTCTTAATTCCGTACAGTCTTTAAACCAAGACTCACCCCGAACAACTGGTATTAACCGTCAATTGTTAACTTTGTATATGTCGTTAATCATTTCAGTTAATTTTGATATTAATCACAAATAACTCCAAATTTTTAATCACAAGTAATGTTATACCAACTCATTAAAATTTCCAATCATAAAATATTGCATGTGTCACACAATACTAAATAAAAGTACAGAATTTAAATAAACAATTTATTTAAACCATGGTATGAAATAATAACTTAGATACAAGAATTAAACCCTAAACACACACATGCACAAATTTTTGATTTACAAAATTAGACTAGCATAATATTAAAGTGGTGATTTTATTCTGTCCAGAAAATTTTCAGAGTATATATCTTGCAAATAAAATTATAAATACATTACTTATACAACTCTAAAATTCATATCAATCGACAGGATACTCAATAAACATGTTATGGTTATTTTTCAGAAAGCGTTTCCCAAAAATAACTTATAAATAATTCTAAACAAATTCCAAGGGTGTTTATGACACAGATTTGTCACATTTCCTTATTTTAATTCCATGCTTAAATTTATAAATCAAACCCATAATCTAAGGATTTATTATGAAACTAGACTTCTCAAATTTCATCTTCTAGTCAGAAATTACCAGATTTGGCTTAGTATAGAATTTTAAATAAATTTTCAAATACATGGTAAAATCTGTCTCACAGTTTCAGATTCAGTTAGAAATTTGTATAAATTCGTAGAAAGCTCAAAAATTATTTCCAAACATTTATAGATAAACTAGACATCATTATCAACAACTTTATAGAAGAAATCATCTCGAAATTCTGAGTATAAAATTGTCTAAAAATTCGGGTAACATGCTGACAGATTCAAGACAGATTATTCTCAACACAGTTTCAGATTTAGTTAAAAATTTGTATAAATTCGTAGAAAGCTCAAAAATTGTTTCCAAAATTTTTTGGATAAACTAGACATCATTATCAACAGCTTTGTAGAAGAAATCATCTCGAAATTTTGAGTATAAAATTTTCTAAAAATTCGGGTAACATGCTGGCAGATTCAAGACAGATTATTCTCAACACAGTTTTAGATTTAGTTAAAAATTTGTATAAATTCGTAGAAAGCTCAAATATTATTTCCAAACATTTCTGGATAAACTAGACATCATTATCAACAGCTTTGTAGAAGAAATCATCTCGAAATTTTGAGTATAAAATTGTCTAAAAATTCGGGTAACATGCTGGCAGATTCAAGACAGATTATTCTCAACACAGTTTCAGATTTAGTTAAAAATTTGTATAAATTCGTAGAAAGCTCAAAAATTATTTCCAAAATTTTTTGGATAAACGAGACATCATTATCAACAGCTTTGTAGAAGAAATCATCTCGAAATTTGGAGTATAAAATTGTCTAAAAATTCGGGTAACATGCTGGCAGATTCAAGACAGATTATTCTTAACACAGTTTCAGATTTAGTTAAAAATTTGTATAAATTCGTAGAAAGCTCAAAAATTATTTCCAAAAATTTCTAGATAAACTAGACATCATTATCAACAACTTTATGGAAGAAATCATCTCGAAATTCTGAGTATAAAATTGTCTAAAAATTCGGGTAACATGCTGGCAAATTCAAGACAGATTATTCTCAACACAGTTTCAGACAATGTATCAAATGTACGTAATCTGAAAAATTTCAATTATATAAAAACAAAATGAGAGGGTTGAGAGGGTTTTCTTACTTAGTAATAGACTGACAAAATGGTTGAGAATTTTAGCTTCTTTAATCTCCTACTCTTCTTCCTCTCCTAACACCAAGCTTGGTGGCTTTGGGGATTTCTCTCTTCTTCTTCTTTTTTTTTTTTTTTTTTTTTTTTTTTTTTTTTTTTTTTCTTTTCGAATGCTTGCATGCACAAGGAAGGCTTGCATGCATATAAATATTGAAGACATCTCTCTCTCCCTCTCATTCTTTCCATTATTTTATTTCCTAAAAAACATTCCATTCCCTTTCTCCAATTTCTAAGAGCAAACTTTCTCTAATTTTCATAAGTTCTTCCCTAAATTTTATAAAGGATGGTGGGTTTGGTAGGAGCTGTGGGTTGTTTGCCCATGGTTTGTTTGTTTGTATTTTTTTTTTTTTTTTGTGTGGGTTTCTGAAAATTGACACACTAAGATTTTTAACTAAGGTATTGAGTAAGAATAGTTATTATATTGAATCATAATTAAAATAATTTATAAACAACAAATATTGAACACCCATAAAATTATTATTCTTAATAATGTCTTGTTAGTGATTGATTTGAGTCAATTTAAAACTAACTTTTACACTAATGTATAATTCAGATAGACTGTAGACAAAATTAATTAATAAATTTTCTTTAAAGAATAATTAAAAGATGGGTTTTCACAAGACACAACACCAGTTCCAGCACCTTTCGCAGGACAGACTCAAAAGGGTTACCCACACTCCCAACAGCAACCTGCACCACAGGGACAACCAGTCCCAAATATATCACCTTATGGACCAAGAGGACCACAAGCACAAGTTTGTCCACCAAATCCTGTGTTTGCCCCTCCAGTAGTGGTTCAGCAGGCACAAAATATGGTCCCTAGGGACCAAACTGCTGACATTGTTAGAGAGATGTGTGGACCAATGGCTCGGGGGGTCCAGACTCCAGTGTACAGGAAACCATACCCAGAATGGGTGGACAGGGTACATGAATACCCAAGAGGTTTCAGGATACCAGACTTTGCCCTTTTTATGGGAATGGAAACCAATCAACAGTGGAGCATGTTGCTAGGTTTGCTGCTCAATGCGGTGAATTTACTAATAATGACTATATGAAGTTAAGGTTATTCCCAAATTCCTTAACTGGGAGAGCATTTGTATGGTTTATTAACCTTACACCTGGCTCTATCCAAACTTAGCAACAAATGAAAGAGGCATTTCCTGCCCAATTCTTCCAATCGGAGCCAAAGGTTTCCATGGCAGACTTGGCAAGATTGAGTCAAAGGCCTGACGAGAAAGCTACTCAGTTTATTACCAGATTTAAAAGGGTTCGAAATAAATGTAGAGTCATCCTGCCAGAGCCAGAATTCGTGAGATTGGCTCAAAATGACTTAGAGTTTAGGCTTTGAAAGAAGTTTGACTCAATTGAGTTCAGAGACTAAATGGAACTCACTTATAAGGTGTCCAGATACGAAGAATTACTAGAGGAGGAACAAGATCGAAATAATACATCGTACAAGACATATTACAGAGATCCTAATTATGAGATCGATGCAGCAGAGATTGTGGGAAAAGAACCTGTGATCTGTGAGGCATTAATTCATAAGGATACAACAATTGACCAGTAATTTAAAAAGAAAGACCTTCACAGGAAATACTCTTTCGATTTAACCAAGGCAGATGACATTTTTGATCATTTGCTTGCGGCCAACTTCCTTAAGTTACCAAAAGGAGTTAAAATTCGATCTCTTGATGAACTTAAAGGAAAAGTATATTGTAAATGGCATAATTCTTGGTCTCACTCGACTAGGAACTGTATTATTTTTCGAGACAGGATCCAGGAACAAATTCGGAAAGGAAGTTTGAAATTCCCAGCCAAAGCTGAAAAGGCCATGGGGATCGACAATAATTCATTTCCAGAACTTGGAGAGGTGACAGCCAATGTCATTATGCCGGACTTTCAGAACCTGTCTTTGAAAGAATTAGAAGAAGTCAATGTGCAGATACATGTGGCCAACTAGACAACTATCAAGAAAGACACTGGAAATCTACCAATTATTGGACAAGGTTTCTCACACCAGAGGGAAGACTCTGATGAAGAAGCACTGGATGATGATTCCTTAGAGGCAGCTGTAATACAAAGGATGTGTCCCAGGTGCAGACTGAGCTACAAATGGTTGAAAGGGCTCCCGATTGATGGGAAGCAGTACTACAGGGATGTGCAGAGACGTCCTAAACTAACCAGTTCTCACAACAAAAGGCCATACCCAACTAGTGTTAGACAGCAGCCGTTGATGGTTGAGCCAACAGCTGATAGAATGCATTCTAAAGGCAATAGGCCTTTATATAAGTCCAGGCCACCTAACTATTATAGAGTGGAAAACAGTCATTCTGAAAAGAGGTCAGAGAGGGCCTCAGTTTGTGGGATCAGAGCCAGAGATTGGCCCTTAGACCAGTATCACGCAGGACAGAAAGTGGCTACCTTCGTCAAAGGCCTAAGTTAGGCCCAAAACATGAAGCTAGGGCCAAGCAGTGGCCTTCGCAGCTAGCTTCGAAGATGGCTTTGAAGGAGGAAAGAAGCAGTTCAACAGCTGGGTCAGTAGGTTCGTGGGTACCTAGAGTTCCAGACTAGTTTGTGATGCAGAACAAACCTAGGGAAGTGTCTACCCAGAGAGAGGTTGTTAGAAACCAAGGTAGGATGGTCAAACCTCCTTTGGTGGCTCTAAACAATTGGGTATTGCTTAAACACCCAAAAACAAAGGAACCAGATATGGTCCCCGTAATTTCTCGATCACAAAGGAGGAAAATTCAGCGTAGGTACACTTAGTACCAGCAAGACCTGAAAGAGAGTGGAGAGAGTTCTTCATTGGTACAGACAGAAGGAAAGAAGAATCCAAAGTCAGACCATACTCCAAAACCAACTCTATAAGGCAAAATGGGCTGCAGCAGAGAACAGTTGGCCAAAGTTCACTTTGAACTAAAAGCCAGAGAGAAGTCCAGTTTAGTAGGATTGGAGAAGGCATTGATGGAGAGTGACAACGAGGCAGAGAAAGAAGTTGGCTTAGGCCAAAAGAAAGAAATAGTTGAGGAAGAAATGTTCAAAACCTTCATGGCTGAACAAATATTTTTGGTTGAAAAGCTAGTCAGAAAAGACCATTTGAAGGAGCTCGTTAGTAATGCTGTTCCAGAATGCAGCATAGAGGATACTTCCGCAGTAACTGAACAAGGTGGCCCAGAGGAGAAACAGACACAGCTAGCCATCAAATTTGGCTCAGTGTTAGTGAATATGGTACACATACTACCGCATGAATTCCAAGCTAGAAATGAGAATCAAGAGGGGCAAGAAATTGACCCAATTCCAGTCTCTAGCAAAGACTCACAAGTGAGTATGGTGCAAGATAATTCTGGAATGGCTACCCCAATGGAAGCTGAATATGAGAATGAAGAAGTGGTGAGCATTAACCTCTCATATCCTTTTGAGTATCCCTCGGATTCTATGACACAGCATGTCAAGCCTTTGTATATCAAGGCCTTTTTCGATGCGATACAATTGAACCGAGTCTTGGTGGATAATGGGGCAACGGTGAACTTACTACCGAAATCTTCTTTGAAGAAACTAGGGAAAAGGAATCCTAGGTTAATCCCAACCAGTACAACTATTGCTGGTTTCGCTGGAGGCAGACAGATGGCTCAGGGAATTCTGCCCATCAACCTGAGTATAGGAACCAGGGACTGCATGACGGCATTCTTCGTGATCGATAGTAATGCTAAGTACAATGCTTTACTTGGTAGAGATTGGATCCACATTAACAAATGTATGCCTTCCTCTTTGCATCAGAAAATAATGATGGCCTTGGACAATGGAGAGACAGAGGAAATTGATGCAGATCTTCAACCTTTCATAGCCTGAGTAGACTTCGCAGAGGCCAAGTTGTATATTGAGGGAGTTACACCACTCAGTATACTGAGGAAACCTGATGGCTCAGCCGAAGTGATGGCTGATGAGGAAGTGACACACCTGAAGCACTTAGTCCAGGAGAGTGCTGATGAAGAGGTTGTCGTTAAAGATGACAATGATGCTTGGTTGTAGGCAAAGAGGTGAAGCACAAGGAGCCAAGTCTTTGGCTATAATTAAGTTCTCAATATTGGATATAAAATCAATTGTCCAGAAAGTACAAGAGAAAGAGGCCATGATAATTGGCTGTAAGCAGGAGCAGCAACATGCCAGAGTTTTGGTCCCTAATAAATACTGTGCATTGGGCATTGAAACAAAAGTCCAGGAGATACAGGAAGAAGAAGCCTTATGGACAGACTTTGTCTATGAAGAGGAGGGTAAAGATGTTGAATCAAAGAACCTGGGAGCAGAACACAGCAAGGGGATTGCTTCGAAGCCAGAAGGAATCAAAGAAGGAGCTTTAGTAAGTTCTCAGATACAAGACTCCTTGGAAGAAATAAATTTAGGAGAAGGTTCTGTACAACAGCCCATTTATATAAGTGCTTGGTTGAATGCTCTTGACAGGAACCAGTTGTTGGCTATTCTGAAGAGAAGAGATAATACTCAAAGGGACATAAGCCAAACAACATACCAGAAATCAATACCACCTTTAAATAAAAGGAATGTGGTCCTGGAAGTCAATCATAATGACTTATAGAAACAAGATTGGAGGCATCCAATAATGCAGTACTTGGCTGGCCCATCTTCGAAGGCCAGCAGAAAAATTAAATTACAATCTATGCAATACATTATATACGGTAATGCTTTCTACAAAAGAGGGGGAGATGGTTTATTACTGAAATGTTTAGGCCCAAAAGAAGCATTGACAGTTGTGGCTGAAGTTCATGAAGGCATCTGTGGTGCTCATCAGCTTGGTGTGAAGATGAGGTGGTTGATTCGAAGGCATTCCTACTATTGGCCAACTATCTTTAAAGACTGCATAGAATATGCAAGGGTTTGCCAAGCATGTCAAAAGCATGGCACAATCAGGCATGTGCCCATAACTGACCTGCATGCAATAGTAAAGCCTTGGCCATTTAGGGAATGGGCCATGGATATGATGGGGAAAATACACCCACCTTCTTCGAAGCATCATTGCTTCATCTTAGTGGCCACTGATTACTTTACTAAATGGGTCGAAGCTAAGCCATACAAGGCTGTAGACCAAACTGAAGTTATTGGATTCATTAAAGATTTAATCCACAGATTTGGTATCCCACAGACTATAACTGTTGATAATGGGACTGTGTTTGAT
Organism: Camellia sinensis; assembly: GCF_055761805.1. Taxonomy (NCBI): domain Eukaryota; kingdom Viridiplantae; phylum Streptophyta; class Magnoliopsida; order Ericales; family Theaceae; genus Camellia; species Camellia sinensis. The sequence goes on from NC_138966.1 coordinate 107,193,783, forward strand.
GGGAAAAAGGTAAAGTCTTTTGTGGCAGAGTTTGAAACTAGCCTTGTGAATTCCACCCCCTATTATGCACAAGCCAATGGTCAAGCTGAATCATCCAACAAGTCCTTGAAAAAAGGAATACAAAAAGTTGTGGAGGACAATCCTAGGAATTGGTATAACTTGTTGTTGGATGTATTGTGGGTTTATAGAACTTCCCCAAGGTCAAGCACGAGAGTCACTCCTTATACCTTAGTATATGGGCATGATGCAGTGTTACCTGTGAAAATTAATGTTAAGTCCTTGAGGGTAGAATGCCAAGACCAGTTAAATCCTGAGCAATACCATCAAGGTATGTGCTTGGAATTAGAAAGCATAGATGAAGCTAGAATTCTGGCATTAAATAGCATTCTTTTCCAATAGAAGAAAGCAGCCAAAAACTATAATAAAAAAGTCAAATACATTGGCTTTGATGAAGGTGATTTGGTGTGGAAAACCATACTCCCAATAGGGATTAAAAGCCATAAGTTTGGCAAATGGTCACCTAACTGGGAGAGACCATACCAAGTCCATAGAGTTCTTCCTTTTAGAGCATACCATTTGAGAAATTTGAATGGATATGTACATCCCAAAAAGATTAATGGCAGGTATTTGAAGCCTTATTTTCCAACTATATGGGAAACACAAGGAGTAAAATAAATGCCAAGTGCAAGAACACAAAAATACTCAAATAATAAATAAGAATTTGTCTTTCATAAAGAGTTGAATACATTCTGCCATAAATTGGCCCAAAAATCATTACAATGCCTCAGTTGTTCTTTTACAATGGATGCTCTATTATTAAAAAATGAAAACAACTGAATGGTTGTGGTCATTTCTTGCTTTCGGTCAGCCAGTCCTTGGTTTGTGATCTGCAGTTTGGTGTCAGTTCGGACTAAGGCCTGGTTCACTGCAGATAGTTTCTCCTCAAGTTGAGCTTTCCTCTCTAGTAGTTGAGTTCGAAAATGGGAGACATAGGAATGTTGTTCCTTTAGCCCAGAGACTTCAGCATGTACTGTGGAAACAAAGCTCTGGTCTCTCACTAATTTTTCCTCTACAACCTTAGCAGCATGACAAGTGTTGATGTAAAAGTCAATAGTAGCTGCTGCCTGAGATAGATGACTTGAGACAGGTATACTAGATTGCTCAACAACTTTGCAGCACTGAAGGAAGCCATTTCTTATTATAGGCCTTTGTAAAGCCTCGAAAGGAATCCTTGAAAAAGATGTCAATAACTCCAGACAGTTGTCTAAATCCATCAGAGGTGTAGAAGGTTTAATACTGGAGGAAGAGGAGCTCTCAAGAATTTCTAACACGGAATTAGCTAGAACTAATGGCTTAGCCTCATCATTAGCTATTGGAGAGATAGAGGGCATGTCGAAGAGACTGGCTAGTCTTGCTTCGAAGACATCTACTTCATCCATGGACATGAGGGGTGCAGAAAGAGCAGTGGTGGAAGGCATAGAGGACTGCATAGGGATAGGAGAAATGGTTGGAGCATCTTCAGCAGTCTCTATGGTCCTAGCCACCAATAGGTCAAGGGAAGAAGGGCTGGAAGTAGGTAAAGGTAATAAACCATGGGTTGGAGAGCTGCCAGCACCCTCTGTAGGGGAATCAGCTGCCAGCACCCTCTGCAGGGGAATCAGCTACCATCAGACATGGAGCAGCAATTGGAATTTCCTTAGGAGAAAGGGGAAGAGCAAGGCTCGAAAGAGAACTGAATTGAGGTAGATCCAAAGATAAGTAAGGAAGATACGGATTTAATCCAAAGGAAAGAGATGCAGGAATGCTTGGCCTCAAGGAGAGTACATTGAATGTAGGCCTAGGAAGTGGGAGTATTATTTGAATAGTCTTCACATTTTGCATCCGATCAACTTCAACTGAAACGGAGGGAGTCCTTGTTAGAAGAATAGGCTCAGTAGTTGTTGCTGCAAAAGAAGAGATGTAAAGTAATGCCAAGTTTCAATACCAAAAATTTGATAAGGGAGAAACAGTAGAAGCATGAAAGAAATTACTTGTTTCAGAAGTGATAGCAGCAATAGAAGAGCTTCGAAGGGAATAGTACTTAGCAATATGTTGCCTTCTTGCAATTTCCCTTTGGATTGCATCAGCAACAGCTGCTTCATCTTTTAAGAATTGCTGCTGCTGTCTCTTCTCAGCTCTCTCAAAGGCAATTATGGCCTTAGAATGCTCTTGTTCTACTGCTTTAGCAGCTGCTTCATGAATAGGGTCTTCGACCAAATCAGAAGGAAAGACAGTCATCTTCCTTTTTTTTTTCTTTGTACTGGTATTGCTTGTTCCTTCTCAATTTCTTTCTCTTCAATTTGGGATTCGGATTCTTCAGAAGTGAGTTCCTCTTCCACTACTCTGGCAGTTGTCTCATGAGTGGGATCTTGAACCAAGTCAGAAGAAGGGACGGTCACTCTTTTCCTTCTTTTCAGGGGTGACTCTTGCACTTGAGTTACCTCTTCTTTTTCTTCTTCTTCCGCTTGAACCTCAAGTACTTCCTTTTCAGGCTCAAGTAAAAGTCTCATTTTCTTTTGTTTCCGTTTGCTTTTGAGAAGATTTAGAGCTTGGGTCTTCTGAGGAGAATCTCCCTGTGAGGCACCTGCACCACCTTTACAAAAGAAGAACTAAAGATAAGGCTAAAAGCATTATAAAGAAGGCAAAAGGAGAAGAGACAAGGGTATATACCTTTCTTCGAGGCGGCCCGAGTAACTCTAGGAGGAGTTGAGGCAGTAGGAGTAGACTGTGTGGTGGCAGGCACAGGAACTGAAGTGGTAAGGACAGTGGAAGAAGTAACAACTCTAGTTCCTTTGGGCTTGGGCACATCTAACACCATCAGTAGGTCTTGAGGAGAAATGGCCAGGTATACTTTCATATTGGTCACCCACCAGTTGTGGTACCTCTTCAACATGTTACCTTGAGGAAGAAAAGGGATATACTCAAAATCGATCAAGTCTTGTGTAAACTTAGAAGTTGCCTCTTCTAGTCTGGACCGTCGAACTTTCAAATCCTTGGTGGTAAGACTTAGATTGGTGTTACTGCAAAGAGGTATTGGGACCCCTTGTGAGAAGCCAAATTGTCTAGCAAATTGAGCAGGACAGTAGGGCTCAGCAATGCATTTGTAAGCTCTGGGGTTCATGGTCCCAATGAATAATTCTCTAGGGATTAAAATAGAGGCCCATATGTCTTTGTGAGCAGGTGAAGTACAGAGCCTATCACTTAGGAAATTCTTCAACCAAGATGGGCCAATGGTCATGGGTTCGAAGGGACGAAAGCAGTATGAAGGAGGAGAAGTTGGAAGTTGGTGGAAGAAAGAGAAGTAAAAAGCAAAAATAGAAGGATAAAGTGAAGCATTGGCTAGCCTCATGCCATGAGTAGGAGGGTTTGGCTCAAAAAATTTAAGGCATTTGGATTGTAACTCAGTGAAATAAGCAAAAAGCCAAAGCTGAAGAATCCAAAATGGCCCCCCATTGATTGGCATCTAAGGGTTTCTCACAGAAAAGAGAACATGTTCTATATACGTGACCTAGAACGTATGGAGCTAAAGTCACCCTCTTCTGTAAAACAAGGGCTTTGGCAAGAGGGGCAAATTCAAGCATGATTCTTTGAGAGGAGGTGCAAAAAAGGAACTTACAAAGCCAATATAATAAGAAAGAAAAGAATTCCCTATCGGTCACAGGACCCTCCCTTCTATTCTCAACCTTGACAAAGTCACTATAGGATGAGTTAAGAGAGGGGAGGGAAAAAGGGACTGCTAGATCAGGATAATCTGGTCCAATGGGGGTTCCAATGGGAGATAATCCTAATAAATGGCAAATGTCAAGAATAGTAGGGGCCATCATCCCACATCTGAATTGGAAGAAATTAAAAACAGAATTCCAAAAGCACAGGGCAGCAAGAATTAAGAAGGGGTCCTCTGAGATAGTTGACATGGATAATCGGAGGGCATTGAGAAGGTAGAGTTCTTGAAGGTCTAGAGTCCTATCAGGGACAACCCGATCATACCATTCTTGCCACTCCGGTCTCACTGTGGGCCAGCATCGGTGGGGGTGATTCGTCCTCCAGTTCCTCCAATCAAGGCCGCTTTCGTAAAGGAGACAATGGTCTTCTAGACGAGGATATAGAGCTGGAAGCTCAATAAGAATCTCCTTGAATATAGGCCCAAGCACATAGTCTTGTTGCTCATGACGACGAGGGATGAAAATGCGTCCGTCGATGGCGCTTTTCTCCCCAGCCTTGTACTTTTCATATTCTGCATCAATGATCCATTTCAGGACTACAGACGGGCTCGCACGTTCTACAACTGGTATTTTCAATGAAGAAGAAGCCATTGATCGAACGCTTTCTCAAAAGATGAAGCTGGGAAAGGGAGTGGAGAGAAGTGGAAGATCGGTAGAGATAAAGGGTTTGTGTGTTAAGCGAGCAAGTGATTTCAGAGCACGAAATAAAAGGGTTTTAAAAGCCTTTGTGTCTGGAAAATATATCGCGTAAATTCATTAAGTACTAAAAGTACGAATACGAAGAGTTTTCTTCAATATTGATACTTTTGGAGGGAAAAACACAGCCCAGATGTTGATGCCAGCTTCGAAGTAAAATATTTGGCTTCAAAACCAGATTTTGACCCCAAAAATCAAATAAGAACGGCTTCGAAACTACCAAGCTGGCTTCGAAGCACATTCCATACCTAAAGATGTAAGAATGTTCAAGTATTTGCTTGCTTCAAAAGGATTGAAGACCCGTTTTAGGTTTCTCAATAAAAGTAATGTCTTTCGAAGTAAAACTTGAGACCCCTTAAGGATGGGAATTGGTATTCGAAATATCAAAACCAATAGTTGGTTTGTATACATACAGACAGAGATTGTCTTTTGAACTAAAAACAGCATGGACTGTTCTTCGAAGCAAAAATGGTCAATTTAAAATTGGTTGATCATACTAACCATAACCATATGTTGGTTATGATTAAAACAAGCTTTAAGGGGTAAGATTGTTAAATTCGAAGCACTAATTCTAAATGAAAATCAGTAAAAATTGTTAACCATATTCCATAAATTGGAAAGGTTCATTGTTGGTTCTTTTAGTGTTTCATTTAAAACGATTGAGTCCAAATTCGAAGGATAAGATTGTTCAGTTCGAAGTCCTGAATTTTCTTTAAAGACAAATGGGGACAAGATCAAATCATACCAAACAAAGAAAAGTCTTAGTTGTATTAAAGCAAAAGCAATTACATTGAATGGCCCTCTTTGGGTACAAATTCAAGTTCATAAAAGTAAGGAATAGAATAAATAACAAGATCATGAAATTTAGTCCAACTATGATCAATAAATTTCTGTTCTTTCTTTATTCTATCCTCTATTTCTTCTAACATTGGCTGCATGAGTTGATGTGCTCTCACTTCGTAAAAGAGCTCTTCAGCCTTTATTTCGAATACTGTTTCTCTCAATCCTTGTTCCAATTCGTCTATATCTAAGTCATCCCAGTATACAGAATCTTTATTCTTGAAATAATCGAATTCTTTAATGAAGCTCTCTGCTTCGTACTGGGCATAAACTTGAAGGGACGAGAGTTAGTCTAGAGATTGTGTGGTGGCCATAGAGGTCCGATGCCAGTGGAGAAGCAATGGAAGTTGGTCCAAAAACATGTGAAGCTCTGCTTGGGCGAGGGGATTGAGGACATGACCTTGAGTCAGAATATCACAAGCCCATCGAAGGTTCTTGAGGGGGACTTCGTCCTCAAGAACACTAAAGGGCAAGTGAGAGAAAGCAGCGAGCAGAAGTTGAGCTTGCTTCCGCTCAGCTGGATTAAGGGAAGGTGGAGGCTTATAAGGTGGAAAGACCTTATCCGCGGAGAGGGCAAGCTTCAGTCTCTCTATCCAGCAAGGATTTAGCAGAGGAAAATGTATGGATGCTTCTATTTCAGGAGATGGAGCAAGGGCAGAAAGACACAAGGGCATTAATATAATCAAGCCAGTCAAAAGAACAAATCTTCGCCTTCTAGGCTAAGAATGATGGATTGTACCCTTGTGCCTCTTTTAGGCGTCGGGCGGTGTGCACTATTTTTGTAGGTATGGAGGATTTATACCATGCCACAAGCAAATTCTTCTCCAAACTGCGTCGATGGTCAATGGGCACTTGGGATAGACCACCGAGCTTCACACATAAGAAGGGAACTCTAAAGGGTCAGTAAACTCGACAAAGTGATGATTGATTCGTTCCCTCAAATCACAGGCCTCAGGTTTTGACTAGTTTGTCCAGTCAAAAGCCCCAGAAGAGGAAGAAGTTGCAGCCTTATCCTATGCAGAGGGTTGTGAAGAAGAACTTCCCATGTCCATATTTGTGACTTTCTGAATCAAAGGATTGAGAGCAGTTTGTTCGTAGTCCAAGGGTGAGTCAGAAGAAGAACTTCCCATGTCCATATTTGTAAGTTTTTGAATCGAAGGATTAAGGGCAATATGTTCGAAGTCTAAGTGTTGATAATTTGCAAAGGCATTCATGACCTGAATATAGAAAGGTGGGTAAAGGTGGCTAATTAATGCATGAAGGTTCTTTCGAGGAAGAATAGCATCATCATATGACTCTTCGTGTGCTCGATCAATGGAGGAGAAAATTGATTCGGCCATAAAAAATGTATCAGTCTGTTCGAATACTAAGGTGGTGGGGGTGTTCAAAAGATTGAAGGAGAGTTTAATGCAGATGATGGATAACAGTTGCATTTCTAGGAGAATGCAAAACCCATGCACGTTCTAAGACGTGGGAAAAAGACCTTGATACACTAATATCATCAAGTATTGGGTATATTAATGCGGGGGGTAATGTTGGCTACATATTTTGTACAAGCCAATTACAATTCAACGCGTGGCAAAATAAGGATAATATAGGAAGACTATTCAAGTCTTCGATCCTGATCGTACATGTGGCAGTTAGTATTGGTTATTACGAGATCTGAGTAGCAGTGGATCAACAAAGAGATGCAAGGTGATGTGGCTTCAACGGTTACTCACATTTCAAATTCAAATTTATGAGGGAAGCCTAACTGCAAGTAATGGCGTAATAGAGCTAATCTTGAGGTAACATGATCAGCGATTATGGAGAAGCAGTTCGACGGTTAGAAATGCAGTTCGATGGTCATCCTTGAGTAGTATATATAGCAAAGAAGGCCCCAGAAAAAGTCCCCAGACTCAGATCCAAAAAACCAGTCTTATTATACTTGTTTTTCTTTCCAGTTTTACATTTCTTGTTCTTTACATTCTTGTACTTTAAATTCCTGCACTGCACTTCGTTCATATGAGTAGTTTCAGGTAATAGATTGTCGCTGTAAACCTTTACGAGGCTGAGTTTGGATCATTATAAGTTTTTCATTTTAATGAAATGCTTCAATTGTTCTTCATTTAATTGTTATCTTGTTTAATTATCCTAAATCAAGCCACCAGTAAAAGTCCTTTTCATTGAGGCTGAAAGAACTAAAACACAATCGTCTGATAATTGGTTGGCAAGTAATTTTCTGTAAGGACTAATTGATTCTTGCTGGCATGCTCGCAATTACAAAAATAACCTTCGAAAGTAAAAAAACCAATAGTTTTTAAGAACACAAAATTTATAAATATTAACATGTTAGGTTGCTTCTGAACAAGATGATGGAGGGTCAGACAACCAACAATGCTAGACTCACAAAAATGAAACACAAAAAATATACAAATAATGTATTGTGTGACGGATTAATTTGAAATATGACTTACACTACATTCAAAATGATTTTTAATTACACAATCCGTTTGGGAAGTGGATTGGTTTTTTGACTTTTTGGATTTTTTGATTTTTTTGTGAGAGAAGAGTGTAATGATTATGAGTTGGATGTGATGTTTTGTTTGTTGTGACTAAAATAATTTATTTTATTTTTTATAACTATTTTAGTCCCAAAATCACTTGCCAAACACTAATATATAAAAAGAAACCACGAAAGAAGTAGTTACAAGAGATAAATAATTTTTTACTAAGAAAAGCAATAGCATAGAATTAAATATAACACAGAAAAAGAAAAATCATTTATGTATAGCTACATATGATAGCCCTAATCATTGGCGGTTTAAGAAAATTTTGATCATGAGGCCATTCAAAATCAACTAAAATAGCGTTGTATGACATTGCAAATGCATAAAAATTAAAATTAAAAAAGAAAAAAAAAAGAAAAAGAAATCCAATAATAATTCAACCAAAAAGATTGACAATTGAACCTAAAAAATTTCTCACCACTAGGATATAATATGTTCTCTAAATTTAAACAAACAAAAGAAAATAAAGGGTTTTCCTTCAAACTATTACACATATATATAATAAAATCATAAGTGAAAATCATACTTCACTTTTATTTTTTACACTCCCTTTGGGATATATAAGTGCACTTTTTGACTTTTTTAATCTGTGCTATATAAATATACTTTTTGACTTTTTGATTAAAAAAGTAGAGAAAAAAAATATTTATGTTTGGGATAACTTTTTGACTTTTTACGAAAAGATGTGTAATAAAATATTATAATAAAATCAAAATGACCATTTTACCCTTTTGACTTTTTGACTTTTAGTTTTTTGACTTTTTAAATAGTTGAATGTAAAAGGTAAAATAATAATTTTATCTTAGTAGTTTCCCCCACAAACTATCCTTGAATAGTATAAAATTTTTAATTTTTTTAATAATTTTTTAACTTTTCGTCTTTATTAATTTTTCCTGAACAACTACAAAAGAGTGTGAGAGGTATAAAATGAAGTGTAAATATTATTGATCTTAAGATTCTATAGAATTATAAATGAAATTTGTGGGGGAGAGTGGGCGAGAGATTGCTGGAATGGATGCAACAAGTTTAACTAATTTATGTAAAACAAGTAGGCACAACAAATTGCAAAGGCTAATGTTAAAAATATTTTTTATTTTTTTATTTTTGGGTTGACTAATGGAGTAGCACCTTTTATTTCATCAAATTTAAATTTGATAAAAAAAAATTTCGTTTTGTTACTCTAATGTTTTATTAAACCAATATCAAATTCAGAATATGTTACATTTTCCATCAAATTAAGGATGGATGTAGTTTTCACCAATTTACTGTTCAGAACTGATGGAGTTGCAGGTAATATAACACCACTGGACGATCAGCCGGATGTCCGGCCAGATGTCTCCCGGACAACCACTTGGGTGAAAAATTACCTACAACATATTACATATTTGATTGAAAATTACACTGGCCAGTCGATCGATTGGGCGTTTGCCTAGTCGTCCTCCCGGTCGACTGGTGATTTGATGACTCTTCGTTGGACCGCGTGATATCTGATGAAATTTTTACTTAAATTTGATGAAAAAAAAAGAAAGAAAGATTAAATGTTAGAGATACCCTAACTTGACTTTTAAGAGAAAAAAAATGATGTGATGGTAAAATAATTATTCTCAATATTTTACTTTTTAAAATTCTTCCCCCAATAGCGATACCCCTTCTGTTTGGAAATGAGAGGATTAAAATAATTGTCATAATCTATAAATTAATTTTGGCGGTGTTTGGCAAGTTGGGTTTGAGGGATTTTTTTGGGCTAAAATTTACAAAAAGACAAAATAAGTTGAAATAGTCAATAAGACAAAATATCACATCAAACCCATAATCATTTTATTTTTTCTCTCACATACATAACATCTAATTATAAAAAATTCAACTCTCTTTCCAAATACAACTATTTTAGTCTACTAAAATAAACAAAAATTAAAATAGTCTATTGAAACAACTAACTTTCCAAACGAGGCTTTTGTATAAATTTACATAGTATTACTGTTATCTATATTATCTATCTATCTATCTATACTATTATATATGTGAGCATATGATTTGGTATCTAATAGTGTGGTGGCTTCTCCTTCTGCCATGTGGCAAATTTTTCTATCCTAAAATAAAAAAATATTATTCAAAGGCGTGAACAAGATTTGAACCAAAAACTTTGAGTTTCATTAAGAACACTCTTACCATTTAAACAACATATATATTATGATATTAATTTCTTTATTAATTATTTTTATTCTTATTTGTCTGAATTACACGTGTGCCACCCACTAATTTTATATTAAGTGAAATTTGTATTAGTCTCCTAAAGCTCCTGCCTTGTGGAATTTAGATTTTTTTTTAAATAAAAAAAAGCCCAAATTTCCTCAACACGTTGCTACACGTTTTTGGCCACCAAGCGACAATCAACCAACCAGCTCTCAATCTCTCCCTTAGTTTCATAATTTTTTTTTTTTTTTTAAAACTTTTTGGTTTCTTCCACTCTACTTTTTTTGGTTTCTTCTCTCTTTTTATAATAATTCTCTTTAAAAAAAAGTACAAAACAAAATTATTATATACAATTATGGAAAAATAAATACAAACAAGATTATTATTCATCTTTGAAGGTAATTGATCTAAAACTCATTAATTTTTGTTTAGTTACATATATATATATATATATATTCATATAAATTCTGTAATTGTTTAACATTCTTAGTGACAATTGATATCAACTTTTGAATATGCTATTTAATGTTGGGTCCTTTTTGAGATTTTAGTTTCATGGTATATGTATGAACTTTAGATATGTTATTTAGGTGTCTATTCTTAAGACTGAAATTGAGATTTTAGTTTCATATACAGCAAAGTTAGATTTAGTTTTAGTTGCATAAAGTCATAGATATTTTTTATTTTTGTAGTTTAATTTTGTTCATTATTATTATAAAAAAAATTTCTAGATTGCTTTATCACATTGTACTATTGAGAACAAATAACCTTTTAAGTGGTTGTCTATCAATATCAATCTTCTTTGACGGTAAGTGTTCTACAAGTTTTTGATTTGTTTTCATTTATTGTTTACAAAATTTTCGTCAAGTGAATAGTCATCCTATAGAAAGACTAAAGAATTATTATTCTTTTTGTTTTGTTTTAGTAAGGCCTGGTTTGACATATACTAAAAAATACAAAAAGTAAAAAAGTTACTAAAAAGGAAAAAAAGTCATTACTATTTACCAAAAAAAATATATAAAAAAATCCCTTTTACACAGGCCAAGTACAAGCCACTGTACACAGGCCAGGTAAGTGATGGTAAGTGATAGTCACGTGGGTGGAAAATTATTTTTGCACAGGATAGTGCTGTTTGGCCTATGGGGACCCATCACGGGTCCCGTTTTGATAATTTGAACCGTTTAATGTGTAGAACTTGTCGAGTAATATATGCATGTGAAGAATCACATTGATCGGATATCGCTAACTACATGATCAAATCAGTTTTGTAAAAAAAAAAGGATGGTGTTATAGTTAATGGTTGACAAAAATTAATCCGATCAGAAAACTATCGATATCCAATTAACATGATTTTTTACAAGCATATAACACTCATGAGTTTTACACATTGAACGGTTTTGATTAGCAAAATGGGACTCGTGGTGGGCCCCCACAGGCCGAATAGCACCTTCCAATTCGATGCCCGAAAAGGAGGCAAGCTTCTCCTATACACTACTCTGCCCACCGTACTGTCTACTCTGCCCAAACTTCTCCTATACACTAATTTATACAATTTTTTACTACACATTTTTTCGTTAAAAATCAAAAAATTAACCCAAACAACCATATTTTTTTCCTCAACTTTTTAGTCCAAAAGTAAAAAAGTGCACTTATTTAGGACATCCCGAACAACCCCTTTTCGGAGAAGTTTGTGCATTGTAGGCTGTACGGTAGACAACACGATTTGCAGAGTAGTATAGGAGATGTTTACCTCCTTTTCGGGCATTGAATTGGATGGTGGTGTTGTTCGGCCCGTAGAGGCCCATCACGGGTCCCATTTTGCTAATCGGAATCGTTGAATGCGTAGAACTCGTTGAGTACTATATGCTTGTAAAAAATCACGTTGATCGAATATCGATAGCTATCTGATCGGATTAATTTTTTTTCAATCATTAACTATTACACCATCCATTTTTTTATACAAAACTGATTTGATCATGTAGTTAGAGATATTCGATCAACGTGATTTTTAATAAGTATATAGTACTCGACGAGTCTACACATTGAACAGTTCAGATTATCAAAACAGGACCTGTGATAGGCCCCCACGGACCGAACAGCACCATTCCGGGTTAATTTTTTTGTGCATCCCGCGTTGTAAATTTGTACCACTGACCATCACTTCAATATGTATGGCTTGTACTTGGCCATCATTGACATCACTTCATCACTGTGTATGCTTGTACTTGGCGCCTATGTAATTTGTTTATATTTTTATATATATTTTTTTGATGAATAGTGATAACTTTTTGGATTTTTTAGTAATTTTTTGACTTTTTGTCATTTTCAGTGTATGCCTTAAATATTATGTCTTTTTATGAATCATACATTGATTTACACTCATCTTCCACTTCCAATAGTAGTATCAGAGCATATCCCCAACAAAGGTATTAGAGCGTATCACCAACAATGGTATTAGAGTTTATAAAGAAAATTGTCATAATTTCCATCAACGGTGGTATCCGAACATACCACCAATCGTGGTATCAGAGTTTATAAAAGAAATTGTCATAGCATCCCACTAATAGTGGTATTAAAGCATATCACGTGATTTTGAAATACCACATGACAAGCCACATGTTTTTGAAAATATCACATGGCTAGCCAAAAAAAAAGTCAGTGCATAAATTAATTGAGTAATATTTGGATTGGACTTGTGTAAAATTCTGTGTAAAATGGTCCGATTTTGTATTTTGTATTTTTTTTATATAGTTCCCTATCTCAGAAAATTATGAAAATTTTATATATTGCTCCCATATGAGTTTAACAAGTTGGATAAAAATTTTAGAATTTAATTATAAGTATTTATTTTATGAAAATTCGCAGACTGATTGGTGTTCAGTTTAGTTTATAGCAGAATTTGATAATGAACTTTGGGTGTTTAGTCATGACTTGAGATAAAGTTTGTTGGGTCTATTTTAGTATATAATTGGGCTGCCACGCCACACATTTTATTACTTGGATAACATTACCAATATTCATTAATTAAGTTCATTTACAAATGACAAGTCATCCTTTGATGAAATGGTAAAAAAGATCATATATTCTTATAGTAAATGAAAATGTGTATATTTCGTAGTGAGCAAAATATTATATTTTTTGGTGTACAAAAATGTTATATTTTGTGGTAAGAAAAAATTCTATCATTTTATAATTTATATTATAAAATTTAGAGGTATTATTACAAAAATCATATTTTTTGGGAAAACTAATTTTTGGAAAGGCAACCCACATGGGGGCTGCCCCCCTTCCTCTCTCCTTGTCCTTTCTTTCTCTTCCTTTTCATTTCTTTTTCCTTGTTTTTGGTTTTGTCCGTCTCTCTCTCTCTTTCTCTTTTCTCTATAGTTGCTCAAGCTTTGAGCTTAGGATGGGAGTCTTTAAAGTAAGATTTTGCAAAAGTTTTGTAAATGAGAGCCAGGGAGCTCGTCGTGATCTTCGCAATGGTAGTCTCAGATTTTTGATTAGGCAAGTTTTGCTTTTTCGGATTTGCTTTTCTTCATATTTGAGGTAGGGACTTACTTTAAATTATTATTTTAAAGCTATATTAGAGTTATTTTGAGAAAATATATCATTATAGCAGGTATTGCATATATATATTTCTCAGATTTTTGTTTGCTTAATTTTTGAAAGAAAAATTATGTTGAAGTATTAAGAACATTGATATTTTGAAATTGATTTGAAAAAAAAAAAATCATTTTGTGTTGGTAATATTTGTTAAAAAAACCTGAAAATGAAATTAATAATTATATGAGTTGTATCTATCTCATATTATGGTTAGATAATTTATTTTGAGAAAATAATGTTGAAATATTTATCTCATCTTTGAGTTTTATAATTTATTTTTGAGAAAAAATAAATTGATGTTGATGAATATTGTGTAAATTGTTAAGTTGAGATTATAGAGTTGTTTTGGGATTAATAGCTCTAAATGTGTTATATTCATGATATTTTATGAAAGATGATATGTTGATGATTAAGTTGTATTCATTTTTGTGAAAATGAAAATATGAAATGTGGACTTTTGAATTGCCAACCTTAACAAGGTTACTCTTGGGCATGTTTCATAAATTTTGATGTAAATATCATATTGATTTATTAATTTAAGAAATGTTGTGAAATTGTTATTTGTAGAGATTTGGGGAAAATTGGCTAGGCATGAAATATGGGTGTATTTCAGTGATGAGACATGTGAAGTTATGTTTGGTGTTATTAACTTGGAAGATGGTGAATATAATGAACTTACTAATTTGATGAATTAAATTAGTTTAATAAATTAAATCCTTCATAATTAAAGGGGTGTTATTGGGTTTGATTCCTAACTTTTAATATTATGAGATTAAAAGTGATGAACTTGACCAAGTATGAGATTTGGAGAAATAAGCAAGATTAGGTTGATGTGGTATCGTATTTGGTCCCTAGTTTTACTAGTTAAGTTATGTTATCATAATATTACCTCAAATTCATATGTGAGATATTCGAATTGCTTTGGCGGATTTTGACAAAAAAAGAAAAGAATGTGATTTTAACTTGTTTGGAGTAAATGGGTGAATTGGTTAAAAAAAAGAATGAGTTATCAAAACTTTTATTTATTTATTTATTTTTCCTTGGTTTAATTTAACAAGGTTAATGTTGATGATTGGAAAGTGAACACACGTGTTACATTTTATAATTATAGTCAAGAGAAGATTTTGATATAATTGATTAAGAGTTGGAATATTCACTTATGCTTATTGAGAATTATGATTGAACTTGAAGATCCCGAGATTTTACTTGCATGAGAAAAATGAGAATTTGATTCTATTTAATGTTTGGGAAGGGGATGAGTTTTGGAAAGATTGTAATTACATTTCATTGATAAAGTATATGAATTAGAAATTGATGAAACCTTGAACTCGCTTTGATGTTATATGTTATTGCTATTGATGACCTATTGTTTAGAAGTTTTGGTTTTGGTAAGCGATAGAGGATTGCTGTGTTGTTATTTAAATGAGGAGATCCTTGGAAAGGTAATAAAATGTTTTATTTTGGAAACTTGTTTTATATAAAGAATTTTGTTGAATTGTCTTGAAAAGGATATTGTTGAAGTGTCTTGAAAAGGCCAAGTTGGAAGTTGTTGATTTACATGTGGTATATACATGAACATTGACATTATAATATTATCTCTTGGAATTGTATCATGATATTACATTGATAGAGATATGAAAATTGATCACAATGGAGCATTATGTGGTGGAATTGAAATTGGAACTATTCAAATTCATTGTTATATATTGCATTGCCATTCCATTTCATTGTTATCATGGATTTCGAATTACAATTGAAAACTATTGTTTTGAGAAAAGAATTGTTTTTGTGAAACAAGATCATTTTGATTTGTTTTGGGTAAATATGTTGGTAAGTCTGGATAGGGGGTGTAGTTTGATATTGGTTTAATTTGGCCTGAGTGTCCATGGTGAAAGATCGAAAACCAACGCAGAAGAGGTACCACGTGCCTTCCGGTGAGAGACCAATAAAGTGGGGATTTGGTAGTGCTCGATATGCCTACTTGCAGACGCCAGCTTAGGAATTACCTGAGTCGTATTTTCCACCCTTGAAATTATATTGAAATTGTTGGATTAATATGTTTTCAAATTGGCATTGTGCACAAGATTTTCAAAAGATGAGAAAAATATTTCGAGCATGACATGGCATATGCATTCATCTCATAAGATTATATAAAATGTATTTGATGCTTTGTTAGATGTCATTATGAATTGTTTATTTATTTGATTCAATTGACAATGGGGTAATTGAATAAATTGAAAAGGGTGTCCTATTGCTATTGAAGCATGTTTAATTATTTAAGTTAACTAGTTGTGGTTAATTAAATAAATTAGATTTAAGAGATTATGTAATAAAATCATATGGTTTTGACATGATATGATTTCACGTATGTGTATGAGTATCTTTGTACCTACATATCTTCTAATGTTATAATATGAGATTGTTTGATGAGCTAGTGATTGCTCACCCCTTACCTGTACATGTGTACAGGGAGTGTTTTCAGATTTTAGGATCAAACAACTTGGCATGGTTATAAAGTGGTGATGAGCCATAGTGTTTTTTAATTGTTTCTTTGGTTGAGTTCTATACTTTGTAAAAGGCAATGCTCTCTTATTTATTGTAAGCCTCAAGGCATTTTTTTTATTTGTATATAAATGTCTTTGTTGTACAACGAGAGGGAACATGTATATTTAATTATTCACCATTTTCATCAAAAGATGACTTGTCATTTCTAAATGAACTTAATTAATGAATATTGATAATGTTATCCGAGTAATAAAATGCCGGCGTGACAACTTAGTATCAGAGCGAACTGGGTTTAAATACGTTGGCTCGTGGGAAGTGGATTTGACCACAGTTGGGTTTACCTCGTGATTGTGAGTGACGTTTGCATTCTATGTGATAACATGCTTATGTGCTAAGATGTTATATGTTTATGTGGGCCTGGGGTTGAGTCTCGAGGATATTGTGTCGGGTCTAGAAGTTTTTTTAGAAATCTCATTGGAAATGCGCTTGATCAACGTGATTTCTAATATGAGGTCTAAAAGAATTTCTAGAACAACTAACCATCTTCGTAATGGCAACCCGTTATTTGTTATGTGGTTATGTGATTTTATGTTACTTGATGTGCATATGTTGAGTTTCGTGTTGGAACATGAGAATGTACCTCAGTGGGAGGTGTTGATGCTAAATGTTATGGATGGTATATATATCGCCTTGCGTGATTGTGAAATTGTTCTATTCAGTTGATTATGTGTGGAGTTGTTCCTAAACCTTGGGTTGTATACCCTTGTGTGTATTTGGAAAGAGGTGTGGCCTCGACATGGTAAAGATTGTGAATGGTGGTAAGGGATGTATTTCCCAAGAGAGATTGACTGTTTTGAGATTCGGTTGTAAAATCTATAAAGTGCAAACTATGTAAGGTTTAAAGATGAGATTTGAAACGGACAATATTCATAACTGTTTTACCTTTATTTATTTATATGTTTTGTCCTTGGGTGTCGAGGGAGGGGGGATGGGGGAAGTGTACAACACTCGCTGGTAATATAATCATCTTAGAGGGAATGAGTTGTGTTTTGAACCATGGTTGTATTTTCCTTTATTGACATCTTGTGTCTGGTTGGTTAATCTAGTGGTTTTCAAATGGAGTCTTGGAATGACTCTACGAGTGTGATAGTTTGGTAATGTAATCTAGATTTTAGATTGTTTTGGCCATGTGTAAATTGGGTAGCTTCAAGAACTAGGCTCTATTTTCCTTGTAATTGGGTGAGTTGGAATGAATTATGAGCTTGTTTGCTAAACCTTGGAGGGTGATTCCTTGTGCTTAATATGTGATAAGTCCTAGAAGAGAAGTAGGATCTCTTGTTGGTTGGCCAGGGAAATGGCACTATTGTTTTAAGTTTCCCGTGGGTTGTTTTAGTCGAATCATGGTTGCGTTTAGGGTGGACCTTGTGAGTCATCGTAATACTAGTGTAGAGTTTGTGTTGTAACTCGGAGTAAATGTCGTAGAAGTTGAGTTGAATTAGCTCTTAGCCTGAGGGCCATGTATAGTTTGGGTGTTTACCTAGTTGTGTTGAGTGTTGCTTAGACTTAAGGTATATTATTGAGATCATTTTGTAAACTCCACATCGGAGTGGAACCGTTAATGTTGATTTGTAGTCTTTGTTGATGGAAATCCTAGCTCGTTGTCCGAATTGATTTTATTTCGTTTGGATTATGGGGTGTGGCATCACCCTAGTGTTGGTTAAGTGTTGTTCGTCTTATGACAGTTGGCAGTCATTTTTTGAGTTAGTGGTTAGTGCTTTTAAAGATGTATTGTTTCGTTTTGTTAAGGTCTCAGAGTAGTAATAGTTGTTTTGGCCTAGGGGTGCATTGTGCATTAGGCGATGGAGATAGTTCGTTGAAGTTGGGTTATCACCAATAAGGTATGGTGTCTTGGTATTCTGAGGAGTCGTTTTGCCAAAAATTTTGTTATGCTTAAGGGATTAGATCCTATTTTGTTGCTTTGGATTATCGATGTGGATAGAAGAATCACTTAATGGTTTATACTAGTAAAGGTTTTTATAATCAATTGTTGTGCTAATATAATGGTTTGCTTCGGTACCGGTGTGACTTGTTAAGGCTCGTGTAGTAGTCAAAAAATTTTGTTGATGCATTGGTAAGTACCTGAGTGAGTTTGTGGGTGACTTTAGGATGCATTACATTACTTGAGTTTAAATTTCGAGGAAGAAATTTTTTTAAGGAGGGCAGGTTGAAATGAGCCAAAATATTTTTTAAATAGTCAATGCATAAATTAATTGAGTAATATTTGGATTGGAGTGTTGTGTAAAGTTATGTGCGAAAATGGTTCAATTTTGTAATAATTGTTTTTAAAATATAATTTTCGATCTCATAAATTATGAAATTTTTAATATGTTGTTCTTATAAGAGTTTAGCATGTTGGATAAAAATTTCGGAATTAAATGGCGAGTATTTATTTTATGAGAATTTGCAGACTGATTGGTGTTCGGTTTAATTTATAGCAGAATTTGAAATTGAGTTTTGAGTGTTTGGACCATGATTTGAGATAAATTTGTTAGGTCTATTTTGGTATATAATTGGACCATGTTTGACTTATGGGTGAGACTTATGATTTAGATTCAATTTAATTTGATTTTGTTTATGACTCATGTTTAATTACTTAGTCTTTTTAATTATGTGATTGGTAAGTTATTATTATTTATTATATGGGATTATAATAAATATTTGAAAGTTGAATTTATGGTGCATACCATACGGTGAAAAAAAAATTATATATTCTTGTAGTGAATGAAAATGTGTATATTTCGTAGTAAGTAAAATATTAAGTTGGCCTATGTGTCTAGGGTGAGCAAAAATTATACATGTATGTGATTTTGAGAAAAATGGGTGAATGTAGGAATGAGGTGTGTATCACCAAATTAAGTTAGCCTATGTGTCCAGGGTGAAAGTCTTGAAAAACGCGCGTATACATGGGTGCCGGTTTCCGTGGACGAAATATCCGTAAAATGGCAATAGTAGGGCTTGCATAGCCTACGTTTACATAGGTTCCGTTTGACGGTTTCCCGTGGACGAAATATCCATGAAAGGCTATACGAAGTTGAGTTTCCCTCTATTTTTCTCTTTTAAAGGAAATGATTTTGAGAACTATGATATAGACCAGGCATTGTGTGGCGTTTGGGAAAGATATAAATTGTTTTGTCATGAGCATTGCATGCATTTTACCCTTATATCTTTGTTAAGATTCATATATTGTGTTGGATTATTCTTACTGGGCTTGGGCTCACCCTATATGGGAAAAATATTTCCAGGTATTGGTAAGATGCCTCCGCCAAGGCAGTAGTTTAGGAGGATTGAAGCAAGACCTTCATTTTGTTTACTTGTTATTATTTTGTACAAGCCTAGGGCTTATTCTGTATTGGATTTAAATTTGTTTTGATGTAACCAAGTACTCTCTTGGAAAGTTGTAGCCTTCAGGGCATTTCAATTATCTGTTTAACTTCTATTTCATTTTTTTGTTGTTGACACATGCTATGGATTCAGGGTTATGACTTATGAATGTATATTCGCATGCGTCAATCTTTTGTAGAACCAAATCTTACGTACTAGAAGGATATTATACTCTGATTTATATTGTTATTTACTTATCGTTGTGGATAGTTTATGGTATTATTTCGGGGCGTTACGGAAAAATTGATCATTTAATTGGTGATGGAAATACTCACACTGATTAATTTGATTTTCTAGATATCATGTTTTTGAGTTATGCTTTGTATTGTCTTATTTTACAATTTTAAAATTTGTATTTTTCTACTTATGTATGTGCGTTTTCTTGTTTTAGTTAGGCCTTTAGGGTTTGTATTTTTTGATTTGACAGTTTGTATTTTTCGTGTTTTGAGAGTAATGAATTTTAGTTTTTATGAGCATGGCTTTCCTTGATGCATTGACTAATTCCAAAATGATCGGTGATGATATCTGTTTAGTGGATAGTGCAACCACACACACAATCTTACGTAATGCAGAATATTTTATACAATTAGTCATGAAAAAATCTATTGTCAATACAATTTCAGGTTTTGCAAACCTGATTGAAGGCTCTGGAAAAGCCAATATTATCAAATGGAACACAAATTTATATTGATGAAGCTTTGTATTCTACTAGATCCAGAAGAAATCTGTTAAGTTTCAAAGATATATGTCATAATGGTTATCATATTGAAACTATAAATAAAGATCAGGAAGGGTATTTGTTTATCACTTCAACTAATCCTGGCTAGAAGCTAGTATTAGAAAAACTTCCTGCATTTTCCTCTGGATTATATTATACGATGATAAAAATGATTGAGTCACATATTGTCATGCACCAAAAGTGCTCTAATTCTAAAATGTTTATGCTATGTATGACCGACTCGGGCATCCAGGATCTATAATGATGTGTTGAATAATTAAAAATTCACATGGACATCCATGAAAGAACCAGAAGATTCTTTTACTAAATGATTATCCATGTTCTACCTATTCACAAGGGAAATTAATTACCAGACTATCACCCACAAAAGTCATTGTTGAATCTCTATTATTTTTGCAAAGAATTCAAGGGGATATATGTGGACCCATACACCCATCCTATGCACCATTTCGTTATCTTATGATTTTAATAGATGCATCAACTAGATGGTCACATGTTTGTCTACTCTTTACACATAATGTTTCATTTTCGAGACTCCTTGCTCAAATGATTGGATTGCAAACACATTTTCCAAACCGTCCTATCAAGACAATTCGTCTAGATAATGCTAGTGAATTTACATCTTGTGCATTTGATAATTTTTGTAACGCCCTCAAAAATAAACCCATCATAGCATACATTCATGATAAATGAAAGAGTTTTCATATTACAATCATTAGAGTATTCTTACAAAAGGTATTACATGTTGACAATAAAAGTAAACGCCCTATAGGCTTATAACTTTCCAAGTCAACACTTGGTTACAAAAAGGAGAGTACTAACTCTACACAAATAAGCCCTTGGCTTGATATACATGTAATACAACAAAAACAACAAAAAAGAGTCTACAGCCTCAAGCCTCCCAAGCTACATCCTTGGAGGTGGCATAACACCTGTACCTGAAAATGATGTCCCATATAGGGTGAGCCAACGCCCAGCAGAGATATGCTAAACATAATATGAGTAATAACTAAAACATTAGCACTTGATAAATGTTTAACTCATATAAACCAACATACAGTACAATCCAGTTCCATAATCCTTAACTTAACAAAACTCAACTTATAAACATGACTCAGAATCTGGCCAAACAACTCAAGTGAGACTACATCTCATGCCAACAATACTACAAACTGCCATTTTACGGAAATTGCGTCCGCGGGATTCGGCACCCATGTATTTTTATTCTCTTATGGCCATTTTACGGATATTTCATCCGCGGGACTCGGCACCCATGTGTAGATATTTTCAGATTTGCCATTTTACGGAAATTGCGTCCGCGAGATTCGGCACCCATGTATAATTATATTCGAATTGCCATTTTACGGATATTGCGTCCGCAGGATTCGGCACCCATATGTAATTATTTTCAAATGGCCATTTTACGGAAATTTCATCCGCGGGATTCGGCACCCATGCATTCAAATACACAGCTTGATTAGTTTCAATTCACCTAATCATCATGCAATGTCTACAACAATCAAGACTATCCTCCACCGATAGCCCAAAGCAGTTATTTCTAAACAGATAATAAATACCTCGACAGATATATAATTGACATTTTCAAAAGTGAGCGATTTATAAATCCAACTCCACCATTCTATCTCATAATGAGCCAATTTCATTATTCCCAACTCAATTTCATAATTCCATAACAAATGTCATTAATTACACTAATGACCCAAATATACCCAAATATGGCATTTTTTTCTTAAGCTCAATATTGACCCAAAGGTCCAAATATTATCAACGCCACCAATATTCTCATCTCTAGGCTCAAATACACATGTATAGGCTCAAAATACAAAACCTCTCTCTTACACATTTTGAAACCCTAACACCCAAAATCACCCAACTCAACATTATATCAAAAAGACCAATAGTTTATGTCAAAGACCATAGGAATGAGTAGTTATCACTACCTCAAATTCGGAGCTCAAAGGAAGAAGATGTAGAAATCTCAAAATGCTTCAAATCAAGAACTTTTCGAATCAAAAGATAGCCTACGACAAACTCCACACTTTTTACAAAGGGACTAAGGTGGGAGATCACTCTAACTAGATTAATACCTAGAGAGAAGTTGGGTTTCTAGTGAGAGGAGCTCTCCAATGGAGTTTTTCAAAAAGTAAGAGAGAGAAAGGATATTGAAAAGTGATTCAAAATGACCCAACTGTGATCTAATATACGTACGACCCGCTCGAGCGGAGAATAGGACGCTCGAGCGTCAAACACAAAAATTGGATCCGCTCGAGCGCAAGAATACCCGCTCGAGCGTCAAGACACAACTGCAAAACACACTCGCTCGAGCGCAAAGAGAAGTCCGCTCGAGCGTAGATTTCACTCGTCCAGTACTTTTACAGACATTGCACACCCGCTCGAGCGCGACCCGCTCGAGCGCAAGAATACCTGCTCGAGCGTGAAAAACGCACCTGCAGAAGTTTTGCAGAGGCATAAAATGCTGAGAGTGTGTAAACTCCGCTCGAGCACAAATGGACTCGCTCGAGCGGACCACCAAAAAAACTGGGCAACTAGGAATGGGACTTAAGCACAACCAACCTGTTCGAAACACGCCCAATACATCCTAAAACTCAAATATATGGAATTAAAGGATGACAACAAGATATATAGAACAACCAACTCCACGGAACCTAAGTCCGAATACAACAATTAAAGAAGGAAGAACCAGGACCGCTATAATTTTTGCATGTCTATTGGCATTGATATTGAACACCTTATTACACACTCATACTCAAATTGGTTTAGCTGAATCTTTCATTGAGCGACTTCAGTTGATTTCTTGGCTTTCGCTTATGAAAAGAAAATTACCTTTTTCAGCATGGGGTCATGCTATATTGCATGCAGCATCTTTGATTCGTGTCAAACCAATTGCATATCATGAGTACTTGCCATTACAGCTTGTATTTGGTTTACCACCAAATGGTAGTCACCTTAAAGTATTTGGTTGTGTTGTATATGTTCCTATTGCACCCCTACAGCGTACTAAGATGGGTTCACAACATAAACTTGAATTTATATTGGTTTTGATTCTCCATCAATCATTAGATATCTAGAACCTTTGACTGGTGATGTGTTTAAAGGACGATTTGAGGATTGTCATTTTGATGAAACAGTTTTCCCATCATTAAGGGAGACAAGTCGCAGCCTGAAGCTCGATGGGAAATCATTTGAAATACTCTGACGTTATCTCATCTTGATCCTTGTACTAATTAATGTGAACTGGGAGTTCAAAGGATCATTCATTTGCAAAGTATTGCAAATCAATTACCGGATGCATTCATCGACACAAAAAATGTGACAAAATCTTACATATACCCTAGCAAGAATTGATGTTCCTGCCAAACCATCAGTGGGCATAGCAGCAAATGAGTCGAAGGCACACCAAAAGTATGGGAGACCCGTCGGTGCAAAAGATAAAATTCCTCAAAAAAGGAAAGCTCAAGAACAAGCAGTTGGTACTCTAAAAGAAACCAAAAATGGATCTCCTAAAGAGATCATACCCATAAATGAAAGCGCTCCTGAAGAGGCTAGAACCATGAAACAGGCTATAGTAAATCTATCTTGTAACGCCCTAAAAATTAACCCATTATATATCATTGACATGCATTATTTAAAGAAGACATTTTATTAATTCATTCATCAGAGTATTACTAAATAATCGAATAAAATGCCCTACAGGCTTACATCTTTCCAAGCCAACACTTGGGTACAAAAATAATACGAGTTCTAACTCAATACAAGAAAAGCCCTAGGCTTGGGTGTTTACTTGTACTAACAAATAAAAGCAAACAACAGAAAAATAGTCTTCAGAATCCAAGTCCTTCCAAGCTAAGTCCTTGGAGGTAGCTTATCCCCTGAACCTGAAAATGATGTTCCCATAAAGGGTGAGCCACAGCCCAGTAGAAATATACTAAACCACATATAAGTAACGAATAAAGCAATAGCATTCAACAGATGGTTAACCAGGATAATCAATTACTTCATTTCACAGTCTCATGACACTATTGTCTAAAATACGATTTACTTCACAGTTTTATCAACATGGCTCAGAACCTGGCCAAACTTACAACAGTGAATTACATATATCGTATTCACATCCTTCCAATATCAACAAACAAATGAGACTCAAGCTCAAATAAATCAAAACACTTCATACTTCCAGATTGATACACATTTTAGTGCTGTATCAATAAAACACTTCTATATAAATAAGCACACATAAAAGTGATGCTAATGGAGTCCATCCCCTATCTCCTCCCAAACAAAATCCGGTTTAGAGGTCCATCCCCTATCTTCCCCTAAACCGTGGAGTACATCCCCTATCTCCTCCCACACACAAAACAATGTATGCAAATGCAATGCTCAATCAATACACATATTCTCTATCAATGCAATAGTCAAAATTTATGACTTAACCAATGTGATTAGTTTTAGTTAATCCTAATCCACATGCAATGTCTACAACAATCACGACTATCCTCCACCGATAGCCCAAAACAGTTATTTCTAAACTGAAAATAACTATGACCACAATTCAATAGACAAATGATACAAATTATCCAATTATGCCATTTAATCAATGAGTTCCCAAATTCCATGAATTTAACCATCTTTTCCCAATTCCATGAATTACTTATACAAATCAATTCAATAATTCAACTAGGGTTTTTCCCAAAATTTACCAAAGTATTCCCAACATATTAAAATACCAAAACTTAGAACGTAACCTATAAATTGGAGTAGGAAATCCCTACCTCAGAGAAAACAACCCAAATGGTGAAGACAGAGATGAGTGCCCAAAGACCAAAATGCTCCAAATTGCCAAATGTTCAGATTAAATGAAAGCTCTTGACTCCCTCTATCTTTTTAATAAAGCAACTAGGGTTGAAACACTCTCTAAACAGATCAAACCTAAGAGAGAAGATGAGTAGGGAGAGAGAGAGGTCGAACCTGGGGTTTGGAATCAAAAGAATATGAAAAAGACTGATCAAATCCCGCTGCTGTGTATTTAAACTGGACAGGCTCGCTCGAGCGAAGACTTGGTCGCTCGAGCGACCAGACACAGAGAATCTACGCTCGAGCCAAGGAAGCCTTGCTCGAGCCAACAACCCAAAAGCTCGCTCGAGCGAAAGAAAGCTCGATCGAGCGAAGAACTCAAACCCTCAGGTCTGAAACCAGACTCACGCTCGAGCGAAGGAACTATTGCTCGAGCGAAGAACAAACTAACTCGCTCG
Source organism: Camellia sinensis (assembly GCF_055761805.1). Classification (NCBI taxonomy): domain Eukaryota; kingdom Viridiplantae; phylum Streptophyta; class Magnoliopsida; order Ericales; family Theaceae; genus Camellia; species Camellia sinensis. The sequence goes on from NC_138966.1 coordinate 107,219,401, forward strand.
AGCGAAGAAAAGCTCGCTCGAGCCAAGAATACAAAGCTACAGGTCCAACCCAGACGCAAACTCTCGCTCGAGCTACCAAACCCCGGCTCGAGCGAAGAACCAAAACAACATCTCGCTCGAGCGACAAACTCCTCGCTCGAGCGAATAACCAAAATTCTGGACAGCAACACTAGGTTTCTAAACCCAACCAACCTGAACAAACCTGCCCAACACATCCTATAATTCCAAAAGAGAAAATAAGGAACAACAACAACAACCATTATACAATGACAGAATCTACGAAACAGTCCGGATACAATAATCAAATGGGAAAAGACCGGGGTCGTTATAACCTCCCCCCCTTCAAAGAATTTCGTCCCCGAAATTAGGCACAAATTTGAAAACAGGTTTTTCTCAATACCCAAAGATAGTATATAACAATAATAAACCACTTGACCCAATACTGGTCACTTCATCTCTTTATCAAGAGGCATCCCACAATATATTTAAAACAACTTATATTTCAACCTGCACCACTATTATGCATTATTCCTTTCAATGTTAACATTTTCCATATCAAATTCAATTGCATGATATATATAACACATCCAACAATGTAATCAACATATACAATGTTACACTAATCTTCTATAATGAAACAAGTTTCAAGATACACCCATTTACCAAAACATACTCAATGTTTTACAACTTAAGACATATGTAAAGCTCTTAAGTTCAATAATATAACAGAATCTAATTATAAGATTACAAATCAACAAACATGTCCGGATATTTCTCGCGGACTTCCAATTCACGTTCCCAAGTGGCTTCCTCCACTCCGTGGTGTTTCCACAAAACTTTGACCAAAGGGATGGTCTTGCCTCGCAGAACTTGATCCCGCCTATCCAAGACTCGAATCGGTCTCTCCTCATACGAGACATCCTCATCAACTACTAAATCGGTCCAATCCAACACATGTGATGGATCCGGCTCATACTTCCGAAGCATACTCACATGAAACACGTCATGTACTCCGGACAACTGCGGCGGCAAAGCTAAACGATAAGCAGCCTCGCCAATCCTCTCAAGGATCTCAAACGGACCAATGAACCGAGGGGACAACTTTCCACTCTTCCCAAACCTCATCAAACCCCGTCTAGGTGATATCTTCAGAAAGACATGATCACCCACCTCAAACACCAAAGGTCTCCTCCTACGGTCGGCATACGATTTCTGACGACTCTGTGCTGTAACAAGCCTCTTACGAATAAGCTCAACTTTCTCCGTCCTTTCCCTCACCAACTCTGGACCCAACAGAGGTGCATCACCCACCTCGGCCCAACACACAGGAGATCTACACGGTCGGCCATATAAGGCCTCAAATGGTGCCATACCGATACTAGACTGGAAACTGTTGTTGTAGGCAAACTCCACCAACGGCAAGTGCCTCTCCCACGACCCACTAAAGTCTAGAACACAACCCCGAAGCATATCCTCAAGTATCTGAATAGTACGCTCGGACTGTCCGTCAGTCTGAGGATGATAAGCTGTGCTAAAGGTCAACTTAGTGCCTAAGGCACTCTGCAAACTCTGCCACAACCTGGCAGTAAAACGAGGATCTCTATCTGAGACGATCGACACTGGGACCCCGTGCAATCTCACTATGTCCCGAATATACAAGTCGGTAAGATGATCTACCGAATCTCTCACGCGCATAGAAATAAAGTGCGCCGACTTAGTCAACCGGTCTATAACCACCCAAATAGCATCACTACCCCGCTGAGTCCTCGGAAGACCTACAACGAAGTCCATAGTGACATGCTCCCACTTCCACTCGGCAATAGGCAAGGGCTGCAACAAACCCGCTGGCCTCTGATGCTCGGCCTTCACTTGCTGGCAAGTAAGGCACTTAGATACGAAAGCTGCCACATCCCTCTTCATACCCCGCCACCAAAACTGGCGACCCAAATCCCGATACATCTTAGTGCCTCCCGGATGCACCGCAAGGCGTGAATGATGAAACTCTCGGAGTACCTCCTCTCGGCAAGACTCCGGCACAAACAGACGGTCTCGGTATCTCACACTCAGGTCGGAATATACCGTCAAACCCTTCTCAACCTTCCCACCGGAAATCTTCTCACGGAGAGATTCTACCTCAAAGTCACCTCTCTGAGCCTCTAACACTCGAATCACAAGTGAAGGCTGTGCAATAACAGAAAACAAGGCCGTAGCCTCAACGGATTCACCCAGAAGTAAATCAAACTCCCCAAGTGCACCCAACATCTCCCATTCTCGGATGGCAATACTAGCTATGTCACCAACAGGTTTCCTGCTAAGGGCATCGGCCACCACATTGGCCTTTCCCGGATGATAATGCAACTCAAAGTCATAATCCTCTATAAATTCCATCCACCTCCTCTGCCTCAAGTTCAAGTCTTTCTGTGTAAACAAATATTTCAGACTCTTATGATCCGAGAACACCTCGAACCTCTCACCATAAAGATAATGCCTCCAAATCTTCAAGGCAAATATCACAGCTGCTAACTCTAGATCATGCGTAGGGTAATTCTGCTCGTGAATTTTCAACTGACGTGAGCCATAGGCAACTACCTTCCCCTCTTGCATTAACACACAACCTAGACCCTCTCGTGAGGCGTCACAATAGACTGCATAACCCAACCCTCTCTCTGGAATAATCAATACTGGAGCGGTAGTCAGTCTAACTTTTAACTCCTGAAACGACTTTTCACAAGTCTCACTCCATACAAATTTGACTCCCTTCCGAGTCAGCCTAGTCAACGGTGATGCTAACCTGGAGAAGTCTTTCACAAACCGACGGTAATACCCAGTTAATCCCAGAAAATTACGGATCTCAAATACACTCTTAGGTTGTGCCCAATCCTGCACTGCCTCTACCTTGGAAGTATCAACAGACACTCCTTCACCGGATACCACATGGCCTAAGAATTTGACTTCTCTCAGCCAGAACTCACACTTCCCAAACTTGGCATACAGCCTATGGGCTCTAAGTAACTTAAGCACCACCCTCAAGTGTGCCTCGTGCTCCTCCTCAGAAGGCGAATAGATAAGGATGTCGTCCACAAAAACGACTACAAACCGATCCAAGAATTCCCGGAAAATCCGGTTCATCAAGTCCATAAAGACTGCCGGTGCATTGGTGAGTCCGAATGGCATCACCAGAAACTCATAATGGCCATACCGCGTACGGAATGCCGTCTTCGAAATATCCTCTTCCCTGACCCTCAACTGGTGGTAACCCGATCTCAAGTCTATCTTAGAGAAACAACGGGAACCCTTCAACTGGTCAAATAGGTCATCTATACGGGGCATAGGGTACTTATTCTTGACCGTAGCCCGATTCAACTTCCGGTAATCTATACAAAGTCTCAAAGCACCTCCTTTCTTTTTAACAAAGAGGGCCGGTGCTCCCCACGGCGAAACACTAGGACGTATAAAACCCTTGTCTAATAACTCCTGGAGCTGGATCTTCAACTCAACTAACTCGGCTGGGGCAAAACGATAAGGTGCCATAGAAATCGGTGCTGTGCCTGGCACTAGGTCAATGGAGAACTCAATCTCCCGATGCGGTGGCAAACCAACAAGATCCTCAGGAAAGACGTCCGAGTACTCACAAACCACCCTTGGCAACACAATCAGTGTCTCCTCTTCCTCACTAATCGAAAGGTTAGCAAGTAAACTACTAAGCTCGCTCCGTCCTCGTGGAACATACCCCGGTGGCAACACATCACCAACCCGGTCCCCCAGAAAATGAAAATACTCTCCGCTCAAGGTACAACAAGTGACCCTCTGGCGGTAGCAATCAATAACTGCCCGGTATGACGATAACCAGTCCATACCCAAAATAACATCGAAACCCCTCATAGGCATAACGACAAAGGAAAATGGGATTCTATGATAATCAACCTCTATATCACAACCCCTAACACCTTGTTTCAAAATCAATTCACCCCCAAGAGGTGACACTACACATATAGGAGATGCTAACTGTGCTAACTCCAATTCCAAAACAGATGCAAATGCAGCAGACACAAAGGAATGAGATGCACCCGTATCAATCAAAACATTAGCAACCGAGTTGCAAAACAAGAAGGTACCTCTCACAACTGATGGAGTCGGTACAAGATCCTGCGCGGTAACAGCGTACACGCGCCCAGACGACCTCTGATCAACCTGCTCACCCCTAGGAGCATAAGATTGCTGCACTGTCTGGGACGATGAAGCCCCCTGATTAGCCCTCGAGGCCTGACCCGACTGAGCTGGCTGCTGACCCTGAATCGGCCTCAAACCAGATGCACCAGGTGTGCCACCCAACTGTGGGCAATACCTCTTCATGTGCCCTGGCTGACCACACTGATAACACGAGAGTGGCTGACCTCTACCCTAACTTTGGCTCTGAGATCGAGCCGAAGATGATGCTGCTCTCTGCACTCCTCCCCTCTGAGGACAAACTGGAGACTTGTGGCCCAGCTGGCCACACTTGAAACAGGTAATGTCTCCCTGACTGCCTTTCCCCGAACTAGCACTCGGTACAGGAAAAGTCGATCTCGAAAAGCTACCCTGAGACTGCTGGGGATTAAAACCCTTCTGTCTCCTACCATCACTCTGACTATCCTGACTCCTCTTGGAGCCCTTCTGCCCTTCCTCCTCCTCCTGCATCATAATCTCCATATGAGCTGCAGCATCAACCATACGCCCATAATCCCGAATCATAGTTCCCCCAACTCTCAGCTTGAGGCCACGCCTCAACTTCTTCTCAAACTCAATACAACGGCGTTCCTCTGACGCCACCAACTCAGGTGCAAACCTGGACAAACTAGTAAATGCAGCCTCAAACTCGGCCACTGAAGAACTCGCCTGCTTAAGCTGACAAAACTGGTCTCGCAGCTTCTCCCTGACTGCCGGGGATAAAAACTTCTCCTGGAAAGCATTCACAAAAGCCTCCCACGTACCTCCTATACGCCCCTTAGTAAACTTCCACCACTGACCCGCATCCCCCTTCAGCTGGAAAGATGCCAAGGTCACTTTCAACCCCTCGTCTTCGATGCCAAGCATCTCAAACGTCTTCGTTGTCTGTTCGAGCCATTCATCTGCCTTAAGTGGCTCTTTAGGATCACCCACAAATTCATCCGGATTAGACCGGAAGAACTCCCTCTTCAGAAAGGAAGGTCCTGCATCCGCAATAACAGCCTGAGCTTGATTCTCAGCTCTAAGAATGCCTACTGACTCCCTGAATGCCCCTGCTATCTCTCTGGCTAGAGCGCCCATAGCCTGCTGGCCTACTGGCTCGGCCACATTGGCCTGGCCAATTCCCTCTTGAACTGCCGGAATCTCTTCTGGCACAGGCAACTCCTGCTTACCCGGCCTACCACGCCTACCGCGTCCTCGTCCTCGTCCTGACATCCTAATAAAGGAAACAAAGACATTAGCACATTAATAAATGTGCCGAAGCTAAACACTCGCGTCCTAATACAATGGACAACAATAATTCATTCCACGTAAGCACATAATCACATAGGCACCTACGAATTTCATTCCCGGATAATGATAGTCCCAATGCGTTACTATAGTTCCGGTTGGAAGCAGCAGTGATCAAGTGCCTTTCCAACAAGACTACTAGAAACACAAGGGTCCAATCAACATCCTAGAAACTACATTCCATACTCACATAATCACATAAACATGTTATCACGTAAGCATATAACATTACACTAAGTCTCTATCAAACGAGACGAACCCAATGTGATACTAATCACTTCCCACGTACCCAAAGTATTCAAACCCGGTACGCTCTGATACCAAGTTGTAACGCCCTAAAAATTAACCCATTATATATCATTGACATGCATTATTTAAAGAAGACATTTTATTAATTCATTCATCAGAGTATTACTAAATAATCGAATAAAATGCCCTACAGGCTTACATCTTTCCAAGCCAACACTTGGGTACAAAAATAATACGAGTTCTAACTCAATACAAGAAAAGCCCTAGGCTTGGGTGTTTACTTGTACTAACAAATAAAAGCAAACAACAGAAAAATAGTCTTCAGAATCCAAGTCCTTCCAAGCTAAGTCCTTGGAGGTAGCTTATCCCCTGAACCTGAAAATGATGTTCCCATAAAGGGTGAGCCACAGCCCAGTAGAAATATACTAAACCACATATAAGTAACGAATAAAGCAATAGCATTCAACAGATGGTTAACCAGGATAATCAATTACTTCATTTCACAGTCTCATGACACTATTGTCTAAAATACGATTTACTTCACAGTTTTATCAACATGGCTCAGAACCTGGCCAAACTTACAACAGTGAATTACATATATCGTATTCACATCCTTCCAATATCAACAAACAAATGAGACTCAAGCTCAAATAAATCAAAACACTTCATACTTCCAGATTGATACACATTTTAGTGCTGTATCAATAAAACACTTCTATATAAATAAGCACACATAAAAGTGATGCTAATGGAGTCCATCCCCTATCTCCTCCCAAACAAAATCCGGTTTAGAGGTCCATCCCCTATCTTCCCCTAAACCGTGGAGTACATCCCCTATCTCCTCCCACACACAAAACAATGTATGCAAATGCAATGCTCAATCAATACACATATTCTCTATCAATGCAATAGTCAAAATTTATGACTTAACCAATGTGATTAGTTTCAGTTAATCCTAATCCACATGCAATGTCTACAACAATCACGACTATCCTCCACCGATAGCCCAAAACAGTTATTTCTAAACTGAAAATAACTATGACCACAATTCAATAGACAAATGATACAAATTATCCAATTATGCCATTTAATCAATGAGTTCCCAAATTCCATGAATTTAACCATCTTTTCCCAATTCCATGAATTACTTATACAAATCAATTCAATAATTCAACTAGGGTTTTTCCCAAAATTTACCAAAGTATTCCCAACATATTAAAATACCAAAACTTAGAACGTAACCTATAAATTGGAGTAGGAAATCCCTACCTCAGAGAAAACAACCCAAATGGTGAAGACAGAGATGAGTGCCCAAAGACCAAAATGCTCCAAATTGCCAAATGTTCAGATTAAATGAAAGCTCTTGACTCCCTCTATCTTTTTAATAAAGCAACTAGGGTTGAAACACTCTCTAAACAGATCAAACCTAAGAGAGAAGATGAGTAGGGAGAGAGAGAGGTCGAACCTGGGGTTTGGAATCAAAAGAATATGAAAAAGACTGATCAAATCCCGCTGCTGTGTATTTAAACTGGACAGGCTCGCTCGAGCGAAGACTTGGTCGCTCGAGCGACCAGACACAGAGAATCTACGCTCGAGCCAAGGAAGCCTTGCTCGAGCCAACAACCCAAAAGCTCGCTCGAGCGAAAGAAAGCTCGATCGAGCGAAGAACTCAAACCCTCAGGTCTGAAACCAGACTCACGCTCGAGCGAAGGAACTATTGCTCGAGCGAAGAACAAACTAACTCGCTCGAGCGAAGAAAAGCTCGCTCGAGCCAAGAATACAAAGCTACAGGTCCAACCCAGACGCAAACTCTCGCTCGAGCTACTAAACCCCGGCTCGAGCGAAGAACCAAAACAACATCTCGCTCAAGCGACAAACTCCTCGCTTGAGCGAATAACCAAAATTCTGGACAGCAACACTAGGTTTCTAAACCCAACCAACCTGAACAAACCTGCCCAACACATCCTATAATTCCAAAAGAGAAAATAAGGAACAACAACAACAACCATTATACAATGACAGAATCTACGGAACAGTCCGGATACAATAATCAAATGGGAAAAGACCGGGGTCGTTATATATCTAATCTCCTACTTATAAACCTCCAAAAGAAGTACTTCCAAAAGAGAAATATCCTGAAGAGTTATTTCCTAAAGTGGAAAAGGTACTTAAACATAATGAGATCACAATACAATATATGAGTACCAGAGAAGTGTGGGATAGAAATCAAATTATTGTTGACAAAAATATTTTCGTTCAAAGTTGCTCTTGACAATAAACCATGAATGGTCGAGGAATGTTGACAGAGAAGTGATTAGCCAATGTGGAAAAAAAGAATACAAGCAGAGTTAAACTTGCTTACAAAATGTGAAGTATTTGGACCTGTAGTCCAAACCCCTGAAGGGATACAACTTGTGGGGATATAAATGGGTGTTTGTTTGAAAACACAATGAGCAAAATGAAATTATACAATATAAAGCATGACTTGTTGCACAAGGTTTCTCGAAGAGACCTGGATTGACTATGAGGAAACATATTCACCCGTAATGGACATGATTACATTCAGATTTTTGATTATTTTGGTAATCACAAAAATTTAGATATGCGTCTAATGGATGTAGTTATAGCATATTTATATAGATCACTAGATAACGATATATATATGAAAGTCCCTGAAGGATTTAAAATGGCAGAAGTATCTAATTCAAAACCCAGAAGTGTTTATTCAATCAAGCTACAAAGATCTCTATACAGGTTGAAACAATCCGGACGCATGTGGTATAATCACCTCAGTGTATATCTGCTAAAAGAGGGATATGAGAATGATCCAATTTGTCCATACATTTTTATTAAAAAAAAATCAAAATATGGATTTGCAACCGTTGTAGTATATGTTGATGATTTGAATCTTGTAGGAACTCTAGAAGAGCTTACAAAAATTGCATAATATTTAAAGAATGAAATTGAAATGAAAGATCTTGGCAAAACAAAATTTTGTCTTGACCTGCAGATCAAACACTTGCCAAATTGAATTCTTATACATCAATCAACATATACAGAAAATGTCTTGAAGAACTTTATATGGATAAAGCTCATCATTTGAGTACTCTTATGGTTGTTTGATCACTTAATGTAAAAAGGGATCTTTTCTGACTTTGAGAAAATATTGAAGAATTCATTGGTCTTGAAGTTCCATATCTTAGTGCAATTGGTACTCTTATGTATTTTACAAATTGTATCAGGCCTGATATTGCATTTGCTGTCAATTTATTAGCACGAAATAGTTCTGCACCAACCCAAAGACATTGGAATGGAGTGAAGCAAATGTTACGTTATTTTCGTGAAACAACTGATATGGGTTTATTTTATTCAAATAAATCAAAGCCACATCTAATTGGATATGCAGATATTGGATATCTCTCTAATTTACATAAAGCCAGATCACAACCAGGATATGTTCTTACCTATGGAAATACTGCTATATCTTGGCGATTAGCAAAATAAACATTGACTGCTACTTCTTCAAATCACTCAGAGATACCTGCAATTCATGAAGCAAGTCGAGAATGTATTTTGCTTATATCCATAATCTATTATATTCAAGACAAATGTGGATTGTCTTCAACTAAAGATAGTCCAACCATATTATATGAAGATAATGCTGTATATATCACACAGATCAAAGGAAGCTATATCAAAGGTGACAAGACTAAAAAATTTCACCAAACTTCTTTTACACACATAAGCTCCAAAAAAATAGTGATATTGATGTTCAACAAATATGCTCAAATGATAATCTGGTTGATCTATTTACTAAAACACTACCGACTGCAACATTTAAGAAGCTAGCGCATAATATTGGGATCCGTCAAAATAAAAATCTATTATGCAGCTTTGAGGGAGAGTCATCTATTTAAGCAGATTTGCAGATTGTACTCTTTTTCTTTCATCTAAGTTTTTTTTTTTCCACTGGGTTTTCCTTGGAAAGGTTTTAATAAAGTAATTTAAACAAATCACATACAAGAATATTGTACTCTTTTTTCTTCACTAAAGGTTTTTTTTTTTCACTAGGTTTTCCTTGGTAAGGTTTTAACGATGTGTATTCTTAGTATATGGTTATCTAAGGGGGAGTATTGTAAAATATTTGGATAACCATAAAAAGAGATGCAATTGGAATTGAAGAATATTACTTTATTATAATAATAAAACTTTGTAGAAAAGTATAGAAGTTTGGAGAGGCTTTACAGGAAAGATGGTGTAAATTTCTTTCAAGGCAATTGTATGCTTGATGCATGGACATACAAGAATCAATAAGAAAGATAGCTTTATTATCTTTTAGCCCAAACTCCTTGTTATTATCTTTTGGCCCAAATTCTTTGTTCTTTTCCTTTGGTTCTTAGTTTCTTTTTATTAGTTTTATAAAAAATAATATAATATATTACTATTCAAAAGTTTAAATGCATTTGGAGCTTCATACTGTAACTATTTATTTATAAATTATATTATATATATATATAATATCAATTTATATATTTTAATAAAAAACCCATGTGGTGGTGGGTTTGTTTGTTCATATGGGCAAGCTGTAAAATTGAAAAAAGAAAAAGCTTGATAAGCTGTAAGCATGAACTTGTCTTCTTGGAGCGTCATAAAGTTAGAAAAAGAGAAGAGGAGATTTAAAAGATATTCTATTTTGTTTACCAAGTTGGCATGCATCACAAAATTTGTCTTTTCAAAACTAATTTTAGGCAAACCGATGACTAACTCAGTATTCAATAGTTTCATCAAAATATCCAATTGTTATCCCAGGTAGGAAACTTAGGAGGGGGGTGGGTTGGGTTTTTAAATAAATTGCTAAATTAAAAATATTATATAAGTGTGGCACGTTCGGGTGTACCCGAGCATGCTAAACAATTTGAACCATTGATTTCTTTGATCTAATTTTATGTGTGCAATGTGAAACATAGATGAGAGTCCAAATCCAACAACTTTACAAAAAATCTATTTTATTACAAAACCTTTGTTAGAAATGGACTGCATCACTAGATCTCAGAGTCGCAACCTAGTCTTTTGGAAAAACTAAGAAACCTGTGACTCGTGCCATAGCCACTGTTCGTCATAACCAAAGATGTCTCTGTTTGAAACCTTAGGTATGAGGGGAGAATGTCATTAATTGAGTACCCTCACTCACTCAATCAAAAGATCGGCCTTTACTAAACCATGAAATGAGTTTTATTGAATTTATATGTTTATATTCTGATTATTAATAAATCTTACTATGTGAAGCAAATAAGTATAGACTGTGTCATTCATTTTGGAATGACTTGATTTCATGTATTTTTGAAAGAGTTTGAATAATGTGCAACTCCTAGGAAATTGAGTCCACAAGCACAAAATCAATATTATCCCAAATTGAACGACAAACCCTCCATCCACTGGCATTCATAAAGATATATCATTTAGTCAAGTAACCACATGGTAGGGTACTCAACATAATAATAAAAAAAAAACACACACACACACACACAAGCGGGATGCTAAAGCAAAAATACTTACATAGTATTTACTGACGTCCCGCAGGAAGTTGCGAAACAAAGTTAGAAAATATGCATGATCCTAGATACAGAATTCTAATTCAATACACACATAAGGATGCGACTGAAGATTTGGCTACTAATATATGACATGTAAATTATCTCAGGACATGAGGTAGCGCACAAAATCACATAAGAATTAATTAAACTCACAGATGGAAATGAGCCGAATCTTGATACATGAAACATGGATGCAAATCATGGATATGACGAAAAATAAAATAATATGCTATGTACATACATGGAATGTAAGAAGAGGGGGTGAAAAATTATTACAACACTGAATAATTAAAATACCGAATAAAAGATGTAGGATCGAGAGATTATTACAACACAAACCGAATCTAACAAATCATACGAATAAAATAAAAATTAAAACTAAAAAAAGTTACTATTCATTCGCCAGTTACTATTAATCTGGCAGAGTACTATTCATTCACGGGAAATTGTTCTGTTTGTTGCTGGGTGACTGCTCAGTTTTGGCCGATAAAACATATTTGGTTGGAGCACTATTCATCCGATGGTCACTATTCATTCGTCGGGCACTATTCATTCAGCTCGATCACATCTCTAACAAATTAGGTGGTTCAACCAACCATATCTAACTAGTTACAACACATATATAGGTGGTTGAAACTGACCATTTAAAGTAGTAAAGTAGTTTAAATTACAATAGATATGTAGGCGATTTGAATCTGACCATTCAAAGCGATAAATTACAACAACTTATGTAGGTGGTCTAAAATCGACCATTTAAAGTAGTAAAATAGATTATATCACAGTTTATATCACACTTTATTAAGTGAAAGTTTGTAAAAAAATTCACCCTTGGAAAAAATGATGAATTTTCTGATTTCTAAACTCTCTTCTGATCACCCTCAAGGTTATGGAGTATGCATTGAAATCTTAACAAGAAGTTTCAAATTTTAGCTTTAGTAAAGTCTTGGGTGGTATATATCAGTGGATATAAAAGGTTGATTGGAAGCTTTTAATTTTAAAAAACTCTCTCACAAAATTTTTTGAAGATTAATTTATCTCCCTCAAGATTTTTTTTTGAAAATAATTTCTTTTCTTGTTCTTCCTTTTTTTTCTTTTCTTTCTTTCTCTCTTATCCCTCGTTGAATTCCTCTCCCAGCCTTAGCCTTTCCTCTTTCTCTTGCTAAACCTCCTTGCCTTTTATAGGCAATTCCTAACACAACAAACAAACAAAAATAATATAATAATCTAAATATAATATATGTATATATATATTCGGTGATGGTGCGTAGTGGGTAACGGCGCCACCGAAAGTAAAATGATAAAATTATACATATATATATATATATATATATATTGTCATGACCCAAACCCGATACCCGAAGGTTCGGCGTCGCAACAAGACAATAACTGAAGTCAGAACAAATTAATAGTGTAGCAGAGTAAAATCACAAGAATAACAAACAGGAGGAATATGAGAGAGTGAGCAGAAGTCAGAAGTGAGAGTAAAGGATCAAGTTTGAGGTGAGTTGTATTATATTTTGAGCTACCATAAATTGTTTTTGGTAAAAGCTACGTAGGAAACTGAGACTCAAATAAGAGCTTGGTATCCACATCTGTTTGAGAATCAAGGTACGACAAGTTTGTGGACAAACTTCTATTTAGGAGGGAAGAATGTGACACCCCAAAGTATATTTATTTCGTTCAAGAAACCTCATGGGAAGCGTGGTGCCATGTGGTGCCATGTGGTGTGCTGCATAGTGCAGTATAGTGCTACATAGTAAGGATCTTTTTACCTATAAATAGGTGAGAATTAAGTGTAATGAACGAATAGGAATTATGGACTGGGTTCACTAAAATGTTTATTCTGTAGCTATGGTTAATGATAGGAATTGATGTTACACTTTGTCCCAGTGAATGGATCGGACTAGTCCAAGCTCCTCAAGCCCAAATCCAAATGATTAAGCCCACCGAATAACCTGCAAACAAGTTCAACGAGGAACGGGGTAGTCCCCCAGTGAACCCTCCGACGAGCAAGTCAGGAAGAGAAGTAGAGTGTAGAGGGAGAAATTAGAGATAGAAAAGCTTAACCTTCTTCTTGTCTTCAATGTTTGCTTATATCCTTTGGTAATCATTTCGTTGTCCCTTCCGACCTACCCTCCTCGCCGAAAGTCTATGCTGTAGCTTACCTTGTTCAGGGTAAGGGGGTCCTGTTCTGACAGAGAGGTGTTGTCGTAATAAATGCTGTGATGGGCTGCATTAATGGTGATGTGCAGTGGCAATAACTTTGCAGATCTTTGTCTGCTGATGTGGCTCGTCCTTCACCTGCCGTGTGTCTGAATGTCATTGGTTCTTTATGCCATGTTGGACTCCAGCTGTCCTGGACCTCACCAGCTGGGTTATGCATTGGGCTCCAAGTGATGGGCTTGGATTGTTCATAGTGATTCGTGGCCTTTATGGGCATATACACATCAGTAACTGATGCTACTCTTTGTTCTAGTGAATGGATCAGACTGGTCCAAGCTCCTCAGGCCCAGGTCCAAATGATCAAGCCCACCGAATAACCTGCAAACAAGTTCAACGGGGAATGGGGTAGTCCCCTAGTGAACCCACCGACGAGCAAGTTAGGAAGAGAAGTAGAGTGTAGAGGGAGAAATTAGAGATAAAAAAGCTTAACTTTCTTCTTGTCTTCAACGTTTGCCTATATCCTTTGGTAATCATTTCGCTGTCCCTTCCGACCTGCCCTCCTCGCCGAAAGTCTATGCTGTAGCTTACCTTGTTCAGGGTAAGGGGGTCCTGTTCTGACGGAGAGGTGTTGTCGTAATAAATGCTGTGATTGGCTGCATTAATGGTGATGTGCAGTGGCAATAACTTTGCAGATCTTTGTCTACTAATGTGGCTCGTCATTCACCTGCCGTGTGTCTGAATGTCATTGGTTCTTTATGCCATGTTGGACTCCAGCTATCCTGGACCTCACCAGCTGGGTTATGTATTGGGCTCCAAGTGATGGGCTTGGATTGTTCATAGTGATTCGTGGCCTTTATGGGCTTATACACGCCAGTAGTCCCCCATTCCCGAGTGCAGCTTTAGTCCAACGAAGGGAATATTAATGAAGTAGATGAGGGTGTTAGGGATTGGCAAGATGGAGGTCGACCGGCAGGGGTGACCGAGGGGGTGAACCGACCGGGATGTGGTCCGACCGTGCAGGGTGACTGAGTGGAAGGGCCGATCACGGGGAGGATCGACTGCAAAGGTTGACCGAGTGGGAGGGTCGAATACGAGGAGGACCGACCGCGAGGGGGGGCGACCGCGGAGGTTGGCTGAGTGGGAGTGTCGACCACAAGGAGGGCCGACCGCGGAGGTTGGCCGAGTGGGAGGGTCGACCGCGAGGAGGGCCAATCGCGAAGGGTGAGGTGGAGAGGTGTGGGGCTCGAGAGGCGGCGTGTCACGTGGTGATTTGAAGTGAAAAAGACAGGGTGAGGGGAGGAGACAGTGGATCGTGGTCGTACACATAGCAACATCCCACGGAGGAGGGGGAAGATTAGGCGCTAGATCAGAAATGAAACGATAGGTCATTATGGCTGTTGAAAAGACAGTTTTGGCGGATGATTTGAAAAGTTTTCAAACTGGCAAAAATTAATTGGGATCCTTAGAATACGGGCAAACTGTGGGCTTTTGGCATCATTCGATTCACCTACTTGTTTACAAAAAATCAAAACATTCCAAGTGTTAATTCCTTTGTTGCTCACGATACACCTCTGTAACACTTTTTCAATTTCCTTGCACCTGCATCCGAAGCGATTCGCAGACATACCATAGAGATGGCCCAAGAAGAAACTGCGAATGTCAGGGTGGATCCACTTGGTGATGATGATGTAGTGGAGTTGGCGCAACAATATAGGATGGAGAGGGGAGGGGAGTCGGTGGTACGATCCCATGGTTCAACCATGATAGCAGCGCCGAAGCCAATCAGTCAGGCAGAGCCAGATCACTGGCATACAAAGGTAAATAGATCAACGGTTAGTGCAACAGATTTGGAGGCTATGCGAGAAAAATACCAGGTGCCCGCTGAAATAGAGTTATTGTTGCCGACGTCGACGGAGAGGCCATTTGATGCCAGGCCAGGGGAGTTTGCTCTTTATGAGGAAGCATTGAAGGGAGGACTGAGGCTGCCCCTGCCGCAAGTGGTGGTAGATGTCCTGAATCATTTGGAGGTAGCACCGGGCCAACTAACGCCCAATGCGTGAAAGATCTTACTGGCCTGTGCAAGCGCATGGCCGAAGGCGAACGATGGGGCAGCCATGATAGTAGACGAATTCTTTGCATGTTACAAGGCGTCAAGGCAGCAAGAGACTTGGGTCACTCTGCAGGCAGCAGCAGGGAAAGGGCTGGTAGTGGGGTTACCGTCGTCGATCAAGGGGTGGAGACCACGGTGGTTCTATGTGTCTGCCCGTGGAGGGGTTGGAGTGCGCACCATTTGGAAAGTCCCCACCAAGTCTGTGGAGCCAAAGCTGGGGGCAACAGCAGAGGAGAGGGTGAAGAGGGTACAGGAATGGAGGGAGAAGGAAGGGGTCGGATGGGACGAGTTCGTTCAGCCGTCGGCTTTGTTTGAGGCGGGGTTGGGTCCACAGCTGAGCGGTGGGGACCTCGACCGAGCAGAGTTGGAGGCTAGGAGGAAGGCTCAAGAGGCGGAGAATCAGACCATCCTTGCCAAAGCTCAAAAATTCAAAGAATCTCAGGAAGACCGACCGCCAAGGCCGGTTGCAAGGGAGCGGATCCGTCCTCGCCCCAAACCCTTGGGGGAAAAAAAACTTCGGTGAATTTGTACCACGACCGCCCCCAACAGATCCTTTGGAGGAGAGGTCTTTGAAGGAGATGGAGGTGTTGGGCGTAGTGAAGAAGAAGAGAAGAGTGAGGAGGAGTCTGGGGGGCGGGCCCATCGAGGACGACCACTGGGGACAGAACTAAAGCGGAAGTGATTGAGAGCTTCTAGCAGTCATACTTCTATAAACATGAAATGGCTGAGTTCAGGGACAGTGGCTGAAAAATGTTCAAACGTAGGGATGAAGAACTGTTCCCAGACTTAGACCTCAGTAGTGTAACAATTGGTGAAGATGATGTGGCCCAGACCCCCCTGGATGAGGGTATTGAAGAAGAAGACCTTGTCTCCAGTGAGGAGGAATGAGTGAAGTGAGGAAAGTTTGTACTTAAGAGAGTTTTTTTTTTTTTTTTTGAATGGCTGTAATGAACTCATGTACAAATTTCTGAATAAATAAAATTGCAATTATGTTTTCGTTTGATTGTCTGTGCTTGTACAGCTGGAATGAATGAGGTGTATAACTCATTGTGAAGTGCAAAGTGAAGTTAAACTTGCCATATGAACTAAATGTAAAGACTCCTCAGTGTAGGGTGAAGTTGAAGTTGTAATAAAAACTCAATGCAGAGTGAAGTTAAGAACTCCTCAATGCAGAGTAGAATTGAACTTGTAATAAAGACTCAATGCAGAGTAAAGTTAAGAACTCCTCAATGCAGAGTGAAATTTAAAATGTAATAAAATTATAAGTTTGTGTTTGCCACACTGCTGAAGTAGATTAGTGGTTTATTGGAGTGAGGCTTGGCTTGTAAGGGAACGGGCTGACTTGTAAGAGTTTGATTGAGAAGAAAATAACCTGACTTGTAAAGAAAACGTGTAAGAACGTCTTTGGAATTTGACTAAGCAAAGAGTGGTGTAAAGACTTGGACCTGGAATGGTGACTAAGTGTGTCTACTAATTCCACAAGTATGAAGTTTGCATAGATGGCTTTGACCGAGCCCTGCACGCGTGCTTAGTTGGGGCTAAGCTATGATGCACTGACGTCGTAAGGAACTCAGTCTGAACCTGAAATTGTGGCACTCGGTCCGGCTGAGACTTGTTATGCTTAGGCTGGCTGAGGCTTGGTCTGGCCGAGTGTTTCATGCTCAGTCTAGCTGAGGCTTGATGATGCTCAGTCTGGCTGAGGCTTTATGATGCTCAGTCTGGCTGAGGCTTTTCATGAGTGCTGCAATCAAAACGTCATTGAGACACCATACAGATAACTGAGATATATAATTGATGGTAGGGGAAGTGTAACCTAGTTAATTAAAAAGTTACATTGCGTAAGGAGATATTAAGAATGCGTAAATTTGCCGGAAAAAAAATACAATAACTGAGCGATACAAAAGTAAGAGCTTATTGAAAGTAACGTTTCAGGTGTTCGGCGTTCCATGGGTGGGGGAGGTCTCGACCTTCCATGTCCTGAAGTCGGTAGGTGCCCGGACGTGGTCTGGCTTTCACAACGTAAGGTCCCTGCCATTTGGCTGTCAGTTTACCCTTAGTCTGATTTTTGGTGGCAAGAGTTGCTTCTCTCAAGACAAGGTCCCCTACAGCGAACTCCCTTGGTCGGACTTTCCGGTTGTAGTGTATTCTCATTTTCTGTTGGTATGAGGCCAGTCTGACCGCGGTGGTCTCTCTGAGTTCTTCGATTAGGTCCAGGTCTGCTCAACGGAGTTCTTCAGTTTGTGCTGGATCCGGATGTAAAACCCTAGGAGTAGGTAAACCGACTTCTACTGAAATAACCGCCTCAGCGCCGTATGTTAAGCGGAAAGGGGTTTCCCCAGTGGGAGTCCGAGCTGTAGTTCGGTAAACCCAGAGTACATTTGGTAGTTCCTCAGCCCAAAGTCCCTTAGCAGCTTCGAGCTTAGTTTTGATGATCTTCAGAAGAGAACAGTTGGTGACCTCGACTTGACCATTGGCCTGGGGATGACCGGGGGAAGAGAAACATGGTTGAATCTGGAGGTCAGCACAGAACTTCCTATACTTGGCGTTGTCAAATTGTTTGCTGTTGTCGGAGATGATGGCCTGAGGGATGCCAAATCTGCAAACGATCGACTGCCAGATGAACTTGGTTGTATTCCGCTCGGTAGTGGTGGCAAGGGGTTCTGCCTCTACCCACTTCGTGAAGTAATTAATGGCGACGATCGCGAACTTGGTCTGACCTCGGCCGGTGGGAAGTGGACTAACTAAGTCGATCCCCCATTTGGTGAACGGATAAGGGCTGCAAAGTGTGATCAACTCTGTAGGAGGAGCATGGGGGATGTTGGCAAAACGTTGGCACTTATCACATTTGAGCACAAAATCAGTCGCATCTTGATTAAGAGTTGACTAAAAATAACCAGTACGGAGTATTTTGTGGGCTAGAGACCTGCCGCCCGAATGATTACCACAAATTCCCTTATGGATTTCCCGTATTACATAGGTTGCTTGAGCCGAATTGAGGCATCCCAGGTATGGGCGTGAAAAACCACGTTTGTATAAGACGCCCCTGACCAGGATGTAATTGGATGACCGGGCCCTGACTTTGGCGGCCTACTGTTGGTCATCTGGGAGTTCCCTCGTTGTCAAAAATAGGAAGATGTCGGAGGCCCAAGGGATGGGTTCGTTTTGGAGGAACTGCACTTCTTGTAAGTCGGGTGAGATGGCCAGGTGGGCTAGGTATTCGAGGCGGACACCGTGGCTGAGGTCGGACTGGTCTGCAGAGGCCAACTGAGCCATCTCGTCTACCTTGGAGTTTTCCGCCCGAGGTATGTGCTTGATATGGAAGGTATTGAAGAGGCGAACAAGGGAGAGGGCCATATCCCTGTAAGCCCGCATTGTGTCCTCCTTGGCATCGAATTCCCCCGTAATCTGGCCAACGATGAACTGGGAGTCGCTGAACACTCGAATGTGGCTGACTCCAATGTCCTTGGCGAGGCGGAGTCCTGCTATCAATGCCTCATATTCGGCCTCATTGTTACTGGCATTAAACAAGAAACGGAGAGCACATTTGAAATAGCCGCCCTCAGGGGCGATGAGAATGAGGCCAGCCCCACTACCTTCCCTGCGGGATGATCCGTCCACGTTGAGAGTCCATGAATGCGGGTCTTCTGGCTCGGTAGGGGTTGGTGGGGGTGGGGGCGCAGCGGTTGGGGTAGGATTAGTGAATTCTAGGATAAAATCCACGAAAGCCTGTCCCTTAATTGCTGTTCGAGGCCGGTACGAGATGTCAAACTAACTGAGTTCCACTGACCACTGCATGAGTCTGCCGGAACGTTCTGGTTGTTGCATGACCTTCTTCAATGGTTGGTCGGTGAGAACCACTATGGAATGGGCCTGGAAGTAAAGACGGAGCCGTTTGGAGACGGTGACCAAGGCCAAGGATAATTTTTCTAACAACGGGTAATTCTGCTCTGCTTCCCTGAGAGCCCGACTGATGTAGTAGACCGGCCGTTGGACAGAGTCGTCTTCCCTGATAAAAGTTGCACTGACTGCGGTGCTTGAGACGGCTAAATAGAGGAAGAGGGGCTCGCCCGTAATTGCTTATGAGAGGAGGGGGGATTTGCCATGAACAGCTTTAACTGCTGAAAAGCTCCTTCAGATTCAGTTGTCCATTCAAAAGTTTGTCAAAGAACTTTGAAGAATGGTAGGCACTTATCTGTTGCGCGGGAAATGAAGCGGTTGAGGAGCGCAACTTGGCCAGTGAGCCTTTGAACCTCCTTAACCGTTCTGGGTGACTGCATCTCAATCAAGGCCTTGATCTTTTCAGGGTTAGCTTCAATGCCCCGCTGACTGACCATAAAACCCAGAAACTTCCCAGATCCTACTCCGAAGGCGCACTTCTCTGGGTTGAGCTTCATTTGGTACTTACGTAGGGTGGCGAAGGTCTCTCGCAGGTCGGACAGATGATTAATAGAGAGTTTGCTCTTGACTAGCATGTCGTCGACATAGACTTCCATATTCCGACCTATCTGATGATGGAAAATGGCATTGACCAGACGTTGGTAGGTAGCCCCAGCATTTTTCAGTCTGAATGGCATTACGCGGTAGTGGTAGGTACCTCGGTCGGTAATGAAGGATGTATGTTCCCGATCGGACGGGTGCATCAGGATTTGGTTGTACCCAGAGAAAGCATCCATGAAACTAAGCATTTGATGGCCGGCCGTGGCGTCGACCAGTAGATCTATGCAGGGGAGAGGATAGCTGTCTTTGGGACAGGCTCGGTTTAGGTCAGAGTAATCGACACAGAGTCGCCATTTGCCATTGTTCTTGCGGACTAGGACCACGTTTGACAACCATTTAGGGTAATCCACGTTTTTGATGAATTGGGCCTTAAGGAGCTTGTCAACCTCTGCGGCTATAAGTGTATTGCGCTCTGGATGGAAGATGCGCTGCTTCTGGCGGTAAGGTCGGAAATGGGGTTCGATGTTGAGGCGGTGAGTTATAAAAAAGGGGTCAATGCTCGACATGTCTGAATGGGTCCAGGCAAATACATCATTGTACTCGATCAGAAGGGTGGTAAGGTCGGCCTTAGCTTGGGGGGATAGTTGGCTGCCGATCTTGGCAGTCTTCATAGGGTTGGTGGGATCGATGGGAACCTCAACGAGCTCCTCAACTGGCTCTCCTCTAACTAGCTCGTCCTCATCTTGGACGTCAAGTCCTTCAATGATCATGGCCTCCTTCAGCTTGACTTCCTTGAGTGAGGCGACATAACATTCCCTGGTTACAGTCTGCTCTCCCCTTACTATCCCGACGCCCAGGTCGGTAGGGAACTTTATGGTGAGGTGGTAGGTTGAAGTGATAGCTTAGAAAGCGTTGAGGGCGGTGCGGCCAAGGATGATGTTGTAGGCAGAGGGACAGTCGACCACAAGGAAAGTGACCAACTTGGTAGTCTGCCGCGGGTATTCGCCGATGGTGAGAGGGAGATCGATGGAGCCGATGGAGGTCACCCGGTCGCCAGTGAAACTGACCAAAGGGGTTTGGAGGGGAGGCAGGCTTTCCTCCCCAATCTTGAGCTGGCGGAAGCAGTTGAGGAATATGATGTCTGAAGAACTACCGTTGTCGATGAGAACCCGTCTGACCTTATAGTTAGAGAGGAGGGCAGAATGACGAGGTCATCATGAGGATAACGGATGCCTATACAGTCCTATACAGTCGGCGTCCGTGAAGGTGATGGGCTCTGTTCACTGCTTGGGCTGTTTGGAGGGTCGGTCTACCGTGGCAACTGCTCTGTCTGATCCTTGTCTTATCTTCCTAAGCTCTGCCCTCTGAGCGGAGCGGGATGGTCCGCCACAAGCAAGGCCACCTGAAATGACTCGGATTTCACCAACTAGCAGAGGGGGATTACCTGGTGGCCGAGGCTATTGTGGGGGGTGATCATGGCCTTGGTTAGGTTGGGCTGGCTGCCGGGGTGGGGTACGCCGGTGGTTGTTTCTGAGGGGCTCAGTTCTTTGCCTCTGCTGTGGACGGGTGTCCGTGAACCGACTGAGACGCCCTTGACGAATGAAGGTCTCGACTTGATCCTTGAGGTTGATGCAGTCATCAGTGTTATGGCCATGGTCCTGGTAGAAATGACAATATTTGGACTGGTCTTTTCGATTGGAAGGGGTCCGTGAGAGTAGGGGCCATTTGAGGGGGTAGTCCCATTGGATCTGGTGGAGGACTTGTTCCAAGGGAGAATTAAGGGGCGTGTACCGCTCGAACCGACCGAGCGGTCGGGCTGGTGCCGACCGGTCAGCGCGAGGAGGTCGGTCGGTATAGTGGGGTGTTTGGCTGTTATACTAGGTGTTTCTGGGTTCTGAGTCTTTTCTCTTTTCTCTGGGGGTCGGGTTTTTAGATATTGGATCCTGCCGAGCGGTTAGTGAATCTTCGGCATTCATGTATTTCTGGGCTTTGGAGAGTAGGGCTGCCATGGAGGTCGGGGGTTTTTGGAGAGAGAGAAGAGGAAATCGGACGATCGTAGCCCGGCCATGAAAGCCGTAAGGATGATCTTGTCATCGTTTTTCGCTACTTGCAGGGCTTCGGTGTTGAAGCGGGTAACGAAACTGTGCAACGACTCCCTCTCAGTCTGACGGATGTTGAGGAGTTGGGTTGCAGGGCAGCGTTGGCGCTGGGCTCCAATGAAATGGCTAAGGAAGGAGTTCTTGAGATGCTGGAAAGTGGAGACAGAGTCTGCTGGTAACTGGCTGAACCACAGTCGAGCTGACCCCCTTAGTGTCACGGGGAAAGCCCGACACATGATCTCGTCAGGGAAGGCATGGAGGATCATGAGGGTACGGTAGGTCTCCAGATGGTCGACTGGGTCCGTTGTACCGTCAAAAGAGTCAATGGTGGGCATCTTGAACTTGGCAGGCAGAGGTTTATCCCGGATGAAGGCAACAAATGGTGAGCTTGCCGTGGTAGAGGGTTTATGCTGAATGTTCTGCATGACCCCTTGGAGCTGGAGCATCATTGCGCGGAGTTTAGCGTCCCAGAGGGGAATGTGGTCACCATGATCAGTCAATGGGGGCTGGACGCTGCTGGCTTCCCCTTCAGGGACTGGTGCCACGACCGAAGGGTGTGGGGGTAGAGGTGGTAGATTTATGTGCGGGGGATGAGGTTATAAACCTTCCAAGTTGGGTGGATAGGGTTGCGAAACAGTATGGCTCGGGGCTCTTTCTTGGTTGGATGGAATATCTGGAGGTGGTGGAGGAGGCATCGGAAGGTTTCTTTGGAGTAAAGTATTTATTAGGGCCTGGTTTTGTTCGGCCATGCGGTTAATGCTGTTGGTAAGCTCAATGATATACTGTGGTGGGTTGTTTGGATTGGGAGGGTCGGTTTGATGGTCGGCAGCATTATGGTGAGAAGCCATGGATCTAGTCGTGACCATACACTTGGATGGGTAGGAGGAAAAGGTTGTTAGGACAGGGTCTCCGGCGACAATGAGCACAACTGGCGTTCGGATAAGAACCACTTCCCACAGACGGCGCCAACTGATGTTACACTTTGTCCCAGTGAATGGATCGGCCTGGTCCAAGCTCCTCAAGCCCAGGTCCAAATGATCAAGCCCACCGGATAACCTGCAAACAAGTTCAACAGGGAACGGGGTAGTCCCCCAGTGAACCCTCCGACGAGCAAGTCAGGAAGAGAAGTAGAGTGTAGAGGGAGAAATTAGAGATAGAAAAGCTTAACCTTCCTCTTGTCTTCAACGTTTGCTTATATCCTTTGGTAATCATTTCGCTGTCCCTTCCGACCTGCCTTCCTCGCCGAAAGTCTATGCTGTAGCTTACCTTGTTCAGGGTAAGGGGGTCCTGTTCCGATGGAGAGGTGTTGTCGTAATAAATGCTGTGATGGGCTGCATTAATGGTGATGTGCAGTGGCAATAACTTTGCAGATCTTTGTCTGCTGATGTGGCTCGTCATTCACCTGCCGTGTATCTGAATGTCATTGGTTCTTTATGCCATGTTGGACTCCAGCTATCCTGGACCTCACCAGTTGAGTTATGCATTGGGCTCCAAGTGATGGGCTTGGATTGTTCATAGTGATTCGTGGCCTTTATGGGCTTATGCATGTTAGGAATAATACTGGAACCATTGGAACAGATCCAATAGAAATAATTGTATTAGAGTGCGCACCGGAAACCAAAATGTAATTATAATATTTTTTGGGCCATAATAAAATATAGGGAACTTGTGCATAGTGCTTCAAGATACCTCGTGGGAAGTGTGGTGCCATGTGGTACCACGTGGTGTGCTGCACAGCTCTGATACCACTTATATGTAAGTGGTCCGTGATGCACAACACCACCGAAAGCATATATATATATATATATATATAATATTAATAAGAATAAGAAAAGAAAACAAAGTGCAGAACGAGTGTAAAATAATTTGGCAAAAACGGGTGTAAGGTTGGGTTTAAAGTTTAAATTTGATTTTTCTGTTGAGAAATCCATAACATAGTATATTCTAGTTTTCATCATTTGGTGTTTGAAAGAAGGTGTCCAAGTCCTAAGACCAATCAAAATGGAGTGTCTACAATAGGCTAATTCTAAAAATCTCTTTGTAATTTTCATTATATAGTGAAAATTACAAATATTGGAATGAAAATTAAACTTGAGTCGTTTGCACACCAAAATATTTAAAAACAATTACTCCGTAGAATAGCGGTTAAGGCTAGGTGTCGATCCACAAGGACTAATGATGAATAATTTAATTTAGAAATTTAGATTTGGTTATGAATATTTGGAGTGAAAATTAAACTAATTGATTAAACAATTAAATAAACAAAATAAAATAAATATCTCAGAATTTTGAATCCATCGCTGACCTCATAATTATAAGTAATTTTATTCAGTCTTTAGAATATCATTGATGTGGATATTGTGATATAAGTTGATCAGAAATACATCATCAAGAGGATTTGTTTATCAAAATCAGAAAGCCACGAATCATCTTCGCTTAGCACGGACCGTCACCATTAAATTACAGTTTGATGTACGACCCGTCTGTTGTTCAAATTGTGAAATTAAATAAATAGATTTATGAAGAAATCAAATTATATACCAAGAACATATGCTGATAATTACAATTAAATTTCAACAAAAATACACAAAACAATAAAAGGGTAAAGAGACGAAACCGAAGCCTGCACGGAAGCAGTTTCCTTAAAACAGATTTCGCCGCCTCACGGGTCGAGTGCTTGAGGAATCCCGGCGTCTGTCTCCCAGGATACGACGGTCAAAACCAGCTATGGCTGAAGCACTTTCTGTCTAGCTTAGCGAACAAGAACAGTGGCAGCACTCTCTCAATGTAGGAACTTTCTGGCAAACTGACTTGTAAAATGGAAGCAAAAAATTTCTATCTTGAAACTTGATAGGAGGGTCTCAATTTATACATGTAAAGGGGAGAGAAGAAGAGCCTCCAGCCTTTAAGGCTGGTCATTAAAACACCAAGCATCCATAGCCCCTTTCCAAAAATATGAAAGTATGGATGCCCAAAGGATTCACACCCTTTAGCCAAGAAAAAAGATTTAAATACTCTTTAAAATCCTATTCATGAATCTAACATCATGAGGCAATTTCTTGGCAATTTTTTATTCAAAACCCAATGGTTTTTGGCTTACTCGGACCTAACACAATAAAAGGTTGGGACCCACTTTAATATTTAATTAAAGTCACCACACTTTAATATTAAATTAAAGTCACCAAAAATCATTTTTTCCAACAATCCCCCACATGAATAAAAATTGACCGAAAGACTCAACAAACAGACATCGTTCAACAATAATGACTCGAAGAGAGAGTACAACGAACTAACCCCAACATTAGAGAAGGTAGATTTTGGCTTTGAACCTCTCCTAGTGAAAACCTATCGAGTTTACTGGCTGATCAGTGAATAAGACATCTTGAACTGCTCTGCCGTTTATGTAAACTGAGACAATAGATCTCACATGGGAATTACTCCTACCACCATTCTGTTCTCACTGGTGTGCCCTGTGTGGCCCTGGACACTAGCCTGGTTCAGCGAGTGGTTTCAAAGAATCTTGGCCTGCCCAATTCTTCTAGAAGCGGCCCCACTTCACACTCACATAGGTGACTCTACTTGAGTGTCCTGCAATACTCAGCTCAACAGCTACACACTGGAGTCATTAAAAGCTCAGCTTAACCTCTACACTTACAGGTATCACTGATAGAAGGAATGGCTGGAGGTTTAACCTCCTCAGTGACATACCACCGTTACACGCAATTAGGTTGTCCCATTGAACCTAGATCTTGGGATCTCCAGTCAACTAGGTTGGGTTTCCATTCCAGTAACTTCCAAAGGCCTCAACCCCATTCCTTTTGACGACGTTTTGACTAACACTCGACTTAACCCTTTGGTTAGCAGATCCGCAATGTTGTCCTTAGACTTTACATAGTCTAAAGAGATAACTTCATTCGAGAGTAGTTGTCATATGGAATTATATCCACGACGGATATATCTAGACTTTCCATTATACATATTACTCTGTGCCCTACCAATTGCAGATTGACAATCACAATGAATACAAATAGCTGGCACAGGTTTAGACCAACGCGGAATATCTTCAATGAAATAGCAAAGCCATTCTGCTTCTTCCGTTGCTTTATCCGAAGCAATAAACTTTGATTCCATCGTTGATCTAGATAAACACGTTTGCTTGGAAGATTTCCAAAACACGGCTGCCCCACCAAGAGTGAACACAAATCCACTAGTGGACTTGGAGTCCTTTATATCTGATATCCAATTCGCGTCACTATATCGTTCAAGCACCGCTGGATATTGAGTATAATGTAGCCCATAATCCCGAGTGTAACGTAAATACCTTAACACCCGCACAATGCCCTTTCAAAGAGAAGCATCGAGATTACTTGTGTATCTACTAAGCCTGCTGACTGAGTAAGCTATATCCGGCCTAGTACAACTCATCAGATACATTAAACTTCCAATTACCCGAGAATATTCTAACTGTGAGACACTTTCATTATTATTCTTGGTAAAATGTAGACTTAAGTCTACAGGTGTCGATGACACACTCGTATCTGATCCACTAAAATTCTCAAGTATCTTATCAACATAATGAGACTGAGATAGTACAATTCCGCCAGAGATTCTGGTAATCTTAATTCCCAGAATAGCATCTGCAATGCCCATATCCTTCATGTCAAACTTGGAGTTTAACAATTTCTTGGTAGTTTTGATCATTTCATCGTTACTACCTATAATGAGCATATCATCAACATATAGACACAAAATGACATAACCTCTGTCAGTGTCTTTGACATAAATACACTTGTCACATTCGTTGATTCTAAACCCATTTGACAACATTACATTGTCAAACTTCTCATGCCATTGTTTAGACGCTTGTTTCAAACCATACAAAGATTTGACAATTTTATAGACTTTCTTGCTTTGTCCTGGAGTTGAAAACCCTTCAGGTTGCTCCATGTAGATTTTTTCATTCAAATCCCCATTTAAGAAAGCTGTCTTTACATCTATCTGGTGTATCTCAAGATTGCGCAAAGCTGCTATCGCAATCACCATGCGAATGGATGTCATCCTAGTTACAGGTGAGTACGTATCAAAGTAATCTAGGCCTTCTCGTTGCCTGTACCCTTTGATAAGGAGCCTCGCCTTATACTTGTCAATTGACCCATCGGCTTTCATCTTTCTTTTAAAAATCCATTTGCAGCCTAAAGGCTTATAACCTGGATGTAAATCTACCAACTCCCAGGTGTGGTTCTGTAAGATGGAGTCAATTTCACTTTTTATCGCTTCTTTCCATAAAGGACTCTCAAGAGAAGTCACAACTTCGTGAAAAGTTTGAGGTTTGTTCTCAACCATATAAGTCAAGAAGTCTGGATCAAAAGATTTGGATAACCTAGCCCTTTTACTCCTTCTAGGCTCATCATCACCTTGATTCTCAACTTGATCATCAAAATGATAATCATTACTAGCAAGCTCACCAAATTGCTCAAAAACCTCAGAACCCCTTCATGGGTTCGGCAAGGAAAAATGTCTTCAAAGAAACATGCATTCCTTGACTCCATGATGGTATTCTTGTGAATGTCTGAAGTTTCAGACTTATGTACAAGAAACCGATATGCACTACTATTATGTGCATAACCAATGAATATACAATCCATGGATTTCGGGCCTATCCTAACCCGTTTGGGTGTCGGAATCGCCACAATTGCAAGACATCTCCACATTCGTAAGAATTTATAAGAAGGCTTAACGCCTTTTCATAACTCATACGGGATCTTGTCCACTTCGCTTCAACACAAGTTTCACACTTGTGTTTCGTCAGAACGACCTTGTCGAACTCAAAAAACCATGCGAAAAACATGTTTATTGAGAAAAGACCTTGAGACAAGATTCTAACGAATGTCCGGAACATACAAGACTTCGTTCAAGGTTAGCTCCTTTCCTGACGTTAACTTCAAGACCACCTTTTCTTTTCCCTCAACAATCGAGGTAGTAGAGTTTTCCATAAACAACTTCTTATCATTTGAAACCGGTTCGAAAGTTGTAAACAACTCCTTCTCGGAGCAGATATGGCGTGTAGCCCTAGTAAAACTAAAACCCTTCGCTACCACAGTTGTAGCACTTCCCAAAGAACCGATAACCAGGTTCCCGTGGCTTGTATGCCAGCTTCTTTGCAACACCACCCCTTGGCCCAAACAAAGAGCCCTTGTTCACGGGGGGCTTCTTCCTCAACCCAGAAAATTTGCCATGCTCAATGACATTGGCCTTCACTGAAGAGGTACTCCCTCCCTTTCTTTCTATTATCCTCCTCAATACAGAGTCGGATAAGTAAGTCTTCTTTGTAGAATTTATACAAAGTCTTAAACAAATCCTTGTGTCACAATGATTATGAAACTCTCAAAATCATATCACAGTAAATACATTCCCAAAATGTAATCAACCAAATTAGGCACCCAAATATATTTGGTCCAATCTATCACTCTAAAGCCAATAGTCTTACTATTAGGAAACACAAATCCAGTGTTCAATAGTCTACTATTTGGAACTTCATAACATGGCCAGTAGTCTTATCACTAGGAATCACTAATTTCTCAGCATGTGGTCAGTAGACTTTCTACTACTAGGTATCACAATGTCTTAACCTATGATCAGTAGTCACTTTACTACTAGGAACCATGATATCTTGACATGTGATCAGTAATCTGTTCACTACTAGGAACCACAATCTCATAACTGTGTAGCCAGTGGTCTACCACCTCCTAGGAACCACCAGTTTTCTATATCTGTGATCAGTGATCTTGTACTCACTAGGAGCTACTAATTTAAGAATATATTTGGAATTTAAAAATCCAGAAAATATTCACCCACTATAACAGATTGTCTCATCTTTGCTTTCAAGCAAAGTCACATAGCAATCACAAGGATACCAAACTAATTGCCTCTGATCAAATCAGAGAAATTTTAATGCAATCTTATGATTTCCTTTAATCATACTTGATCTCTCAAGATCTTCCTTTAAGAATCTCGTGAGGCTAAGGTTGTTAGGTGGAACAACATTTCTGTTTATCACCTTTTGAAGCCATTTTTGAAACATCACAACAGAATTTCACTTCAGTGATTTCAGAAATTAAACTTAACCCTTAGAAAATCCCTCAGATGGAAATTTAATTCAAAACTAGTCTCACCATTTAACCTAGAATCAAACACGGTCAGGAATGTTCCCCGGAAGACTGGAGGGGTCACGTGGGTCCCACTTAAAACCCAGTTAACCTTTTGACAAAACATCCAAAAGCATGTTGACTCCTAGTCCATAGGAAACAATTTTAAAATTAAGATTTCCAGGGGATAAACCAGGTTATAACAAACCGATTTCCAAGAAAATAAAATTTGCTACCAGAATTACACCACTCATAAAAGTTAACCAGTACTCCCGGAACTGTGCCCATGATTTCTAAATAAAAATCAGAGATATTTTAGCTAATGCTAAAATTTGGTTTCCTTTTTCAAAAACCAAAACACTTTGGACATAATCAGATTATAACCAAAGACTTTCTCCAAACATGATTTTCCAACACTTTGGGAATAAAATGATTAAACCCAAAGACTTCCTCAAACTCCAAAAGTTCGAAACCAAATCCGTCTTAGTTGTCATTTTTAAACAAATAAGGACTACGCTTCAGCCAAAGCTAAAACTTTGGCTTCTATCACAGAAAACTAAACCAAGTTCCAAACTTACATACAATTTAAAAAATTGCTATAACAATTATACGCATATAAAATGCTTCTAACAAAACAAGCAAATAAAACTTGTTACTACAAATTGGTAAACAAACCAACTAAATCTCAAGCAAAACATGCTTCAAACATTTAAATAAAATAGCCAATCCATAAGGATTCTATTTAGTCCAAAAGCCTTTCCACGCTTAGGTATTCCTATTCAACACAAAAGTTAGTAGTCCAAACATTTTTTGTTTTTTACATCCCAAATACTATTCATTTAGTTTTGTATTTGTTTTTCTATTCCCTTTCGCATTGGTATGCCTACAAAGAAAGTTAGTAGCAAACCACAACAAAATACAAACAAATAATCTAAGCAAAAAATAAATATAATAAATAATAGAAACCATCTAGCCAACTATTTATAAAATTAACCAATGAATTAAAATGCCAATTTAATTAAAACTTAAAAAAAAAAGTTCAATACTCATGAGTTATGAATGAAATTAATTCATAATAAACATTTAAACTAATAACTCTAAATAAATAAGTTAAATTCAAAGTTAATGCACCCAATTAAATAATTCAGATTAATGCACCCAATTAGATAATTTAGATTAATGCACCCAAATAAATTCAAATTAATGCACCCAATTAAACAATTCACATTAATGCATCCAATTAGATAATTTAAATTAATGCACCCAATTAATTCAAATTAATCATGTACACAATTCATAAAAATTCTATAACTCTAAATACATTAAACTAAAATTAATAGGCAAGAGTTACAAACCAATAACCATTTAGCAATTAACATATGCAAATAATTCTAAAAACATTAAATTATGTAATCTAGTCTAGAAAATAATAAGCATGTAACAAATTAAAACTAGAATAGAATTAGCATGTCAAAATTACAATATCCATAAATTATATTTTATAACCTTAAAATTCATGCAAATCATGGTAGGGGAATGATGAACCATATGAATAAAATGAGATCATACTGTGTGAGTGATTTTTCTGATCACACTGCCCGCCTAGTAATCAGCTGGAAAAGCACTGGCAGAATAGATGGCCTCTAGCTAACCTGCAACAGAAAGAGAAGTCTCCGGCGGTGGTTCAACCACCCGGGGGCACTCCGACAATCAAGTTAGTATATCTCTCAAAGATAATCAAGTGCTAAACTCACAAGCTTAAGCATAAAAAGCATACATTAGACCCATGGGGGTGCCTCTCTTTTATAGCCAACATAAACCTAGTCCCAATAGAAGCCTAACTTCTATGGACTCAGGATTACTGCTAATCTTGGACTCCCAATAAGATTAGGATAAACTCTCCAAGAGTCTTATCTTAATACAAACTGAAGTCTTCTCTCATTCTAGGACTCTTGTCCCTTATCCACTTATCTCGGATTCCGATATCTTCGGAGATAACCTCGGCCTTGCCAAAATCACCTCGGCGTCACAACCAAGACACGTGGCACCTCGGCTGACACGTCGGCGTCACCTTGCCACGTGTTGGTACTCAGAAAATATATCCCCACAACTGCCCCCTAGGTTCTATTACCTCGACATTATGAGGTGATGGAACCTACACTGTTCGTTCATCTGTGGCCTTCTGTCTGAGATCAAACTCGCCGACCTCAAAGTTCCCTGGACTTTACTGTCCACTTCTGTCAAGTATCAAGCTTCATGCTTTCCAAGCTGCTCGAGATCACACCTCCTAGCCGAGGTTCTTGTTCCATTAATTCCTAAACTCCAAGAGCTTTGCAACTACTCCACTCACACTCTCTGGTGAGTTCCTGATTTCTAGTCATCTATTTGACTCCGGCGATTTTCATATCGACGTTCATTTCACTATGTACGTTCATAAACTCTTTACTTGCTATTAAGCTCAATCTTTCATAACTCTTCTGAATCTGTTTACTTGCCATCTGCTATCTTCTATTTTCATCTGTCTTCAAGTTTTGAATTGTTTGAATGCCTGGCACTGTTCTTGTCATATCCTCTTTCTGTTGCTAGCATCGTGTCTGGGTCATTACTTTCTTGTTCTTAACATACTTACTTAGTGCCTGTGCACTTGGCTTTATTCTTAAACTTTGTCGTCTTCTTGACTATTTTTCTCTTTTTTTCATTCAATCCTCTGGCTTTTTCTCTTTCTAGCTCTTTTGCTTAAATCCGTCGTTGTTTCAAGCTTTCAAGCTTCTGCAACTGTCTTCGTTCCTCTCCTCCGATGAAGCTTACGTCATTCTATCATTGTCGTCAGACTTCGGCAATTCTCATTTCGGCTTCCCTCTTTCTGGTAAGCCATTGTTCCTCCTAGTTTTATTTGTTGTGGCTTTCCAAGAAGCTCTGTTTCATTGTTAATCACCATTGTTGTTTTACCCGTTGTTTCCAAATCATCTTCTTGAATACACACTGTTCACACGTCTGTTGATTTCTGCCACTGTTCTTGGCTTGACACACTTGTGCAATCTTTCTGTCTTGATTTCCTGATAGCTTCATCACCATTCTTGATTACGAATTATATTCTTGTTTCTGTTTTCTGTGTCTTTTTCCAGATTCTTGCTTTCAATCCTTGCCTTCAAACTCCGAGGTGCCAATCGCCGAGAAGAGCTTTGATCAAACTCTTCGGGAGATCGATGCTGAGCTCGAGGCCGAGAAGGCTGCTAAGAAGTCTTCCTAACTGTCTTCTATATCCTGCCATTGATGCCGAGTAGTTTTGTTTCCTTTTTTTACTCCTTGTACCTTGTACTTTGTCCTTCTTTGTATGCTTTTAATCCGGCCGACGTGCCATTTTTGTAGTCTGAATAATTTATTTTTCAATATTCAGGCCGAAGTACCTTCTTTCTTCTTTAAATGCATTTCTCTGATTTCTTCTTTGAATGTATGTCTTCTTTTTTCTGCTCTTGTATGATTCTATACTTAGAATAATTTGCATGTCTTCAAAGTACATCTTGACTATGCAACCTCTTCGGGTAAAATACCTCTGTCACAACTTCTAATCTTGCTCATCTCGGCCTTGTCCTAACACTTGAAAATATTGTAACAAATATTTTCACAAGTGTTGCTTAGGACTTGTCACTTAATGTCTTCTATCAAGACTTCAGTTTTCTATATTTCAAGTTTTGACAACCTGGTAGTCTCGGCAAGTACGCAGATATTACTTGAGCTTGACTTTAACTTGTAAATTTTTCTCAAAAATTTCAACAAGTGTTTTAACTATCATCCTTTATCATAACCTCGACTTAACTTCAGCTTGTAAATTTTTCTCAAAATTTCAACAAGTGTTAAACCATCTTCCTTTCGATACGACCTCGGTTTAACTATAACTTGAAAATTCACATAGAATTTCAACAAGTGTTAAATATCATCTCGGTTTAACTTTAACTTGTAAATTCACAAAGAATTTCAACAAGTGTTAAATATCACATCGGTTTAACTTCAACTTGTAAATTCACACAGAATTTCAACAAGTGTTAAACATAACATCGGTTTAATTTCAACTTGTAAATTCACACAGAATTTCAACAAGTGTTAAATATCACATCGGTTTAACTTCAACTTGTAAATTCACATAGAATTTCAACAAGTGTTAAATATCATCTCGGTTTAACTTCAACTTGTAAATTCACACAGAATTTCAACAAGTGTTAAATATCATCTCGGTTTAACTTCAACTTGTAAATTCACACAGAATTTCAACAAGTGTTAAACATAACATCGGTTTAATTTCAACTTGTAAATTCACACAGAATTTCAACAAGTGTTAAATATCGCATCGGTTTAACTTCAACTTGTAAATTCACACAGAATTTCAACAAGTGTTAAATATCATCTGGTTTAACTTCAACTTGTAAATTCACACAGAATTTCAACAAGTGTTAAATATCTCATCGGTTTAACTTCAACTTGTAAGTTCACACAGAATTTCAACAAGTGGTAAAGATCATTTCGGTTTAACCAACTTGTAAATTCACACCGAATTTCAACAAGTGGTAAATATCATATCGGTTTAACCAACTTGTAAATTGCTACAAATTTCAACAAGTGGTAAACATCATATCGGTTTAACCAACTTGTAAATTGCTACAAATTCCAACAAGTGGTAAACATCATCTCGGTTTAACCAACTTGTAAATTGCTACAAATTTCAACAAGTGGTAAACATCATATCGGTTTAACCAACTTGTAAATTGCTACAAATTTCAACAAGTGGTAAACATCATCTCGGTTTAACCAACTTGTAAATTGCTATAAATTTCAACAAGTGGTAAACATCATCTCGGTTTAACCAACTTATAAATTGCTACAAATTTCAATAAGTGGTAAACATATTCTTCTTCTCTCTGCCCCCTGCATGGCTTCCACATACACCTTTGCGAACCTTATAAAAGGTCTTCAACCTGGCTAACTGCAGTCTAACCTTGTGTGTTTTTTTTTTTTTATCTTCTAGGATCTGAGATTTGCTCACTGAGCTCTTCTCTTTTCAGACTTAAGTGCCGAGATCTTGTCTGCTAGAATCTTGGATCTGCTCACTCAGGTTGAGCTCTTCTCTTCTCAGATCTACTCATCTAGGCCGAGATCATGTCTTCTAGGATCCAGGATCTGGAATCCGGGATCTGCTCACTTAGGTTGAGCTCTCGTCTTCTCGGGCCTACTTGTCTAGGCTAAGATCATGTCTTCTCGGATCCGGGATCTAGGATCTGGAATCTAGGATCTGCTCACTCAGGATGAGTTCTTCTATACTTGAATGTTATCTCCTTAGGAGAGCTCATGTCCCCTTTCTTTGCATCCCTTCTGGAAGGGTCTTCGTTCCTCCGCAGGTATCTGTCCTTCTATACGTAGAGGTCATCTTCGTTGTAGTATTCGCTTCGATCTGTTGTCTTTGGTGCGTCACCTTCCTGGCCAGTGTCTTTCACTCCGTGACTCTGGTCACGAGTTTCTGTGTTACTATGTCCCCTTCAACGTCGAGGTTGATAGATCTCCTATTCTCAGTAGGAGCGTTGTCTCCAGTCTGATCCTTCTGTCTGTCATTGGCCATCTATTCTTCTTTCTTTCCCACAGATGGCGCCAAATTGTGTGAGTGATTTTTCTGATCACACTGTCCGCCTAGTAATCAACTGGAAAAGCACTGGCATAATAGATGGCCTCTAGCTAACCTGCAACAGAAAGAGAAGTCTCCGGCGGTGGTTTAACCACCCGGGGGCACTCCGACGATCAAGTTAGTATATCTCTCAAAGATAATCAAGTGCTAAACTCACAAGCTTAAGCATAAAAAGCATGCATTAGACCCATGGGGGTGCCTATCTTTTATAGCCAACATAAACCTAATCCCAATAGAAGCCTAACTTCTATGGACTCATGATTACTACTAATCTTGGACTCCCAGTAAGATTAGGATAAACTCTCTAAGAGTCTTATCTTAATACAAACTGAAGTCTTCTCTCATTCTAGGACTCTTGTCCCTCCTTTTCATTCTAGGACTCTTGTCCCTTATCCACTTATCTCGGATTCCGATATCTTCGGAGATAACCTCGGCCTTGCCGAGATCACCTCGGCGTCACGACCAAGACACGTGGCACCTCGGCTGACACGTCGGCGTCACCTTGCCACGTGTTGGTACTCAGAAAATATATCCCCACACATACTAATACAATTAAGTATGCAAATTATGATAGAGCATTCTAATTAAACTAAGCAATTAGAGAATAACATTGCATAATTTATAATCATTGAAATAGTGAGCAAATCTGCAACAGTTCCTAGTAACATTATACAAAGCTAACCTAATTGTCAATATAAATCTATTCGATCAATTTCATAGAAAATATATATAAAATCTGTTTTAAGCTTGTTGTTCAAATTATGAAATTAAATAAATAGATTTATGAATAAATCAAATTATATACCAAGAACATATGCTGATAATTACAATTAAATTTCAACAAAAATACACAAAACAATAAAAGGGTAAAGAGACGAAACCGAAGCCTGCACGGAAGCAGTTTCCTTAAAATAGATTTCGCCGCCTCACGGGTCGAGTGCTTGAGGAATCCCGGCGTTTGTCTCCCAGGATACGACGGTCAAAACCAACTACGACAGAAGCACTTTCTGTCTAGCTTAGCGAACAAGAACAGTGGCAGCACTCTCTCAATGTAGGAACTTTCTGGCAAACTGACTTATAAAATGGAAGCAAAAAATTTCTATCTTGAAACTTGATAGGAGGGTCTCAATTTATACATGTAAAGGGGAGAGAAGAAGAGCCTCCAGCCTTTAAGGCTGGTCATTAAAACACCAAACATCCATAGCCCCTTTCCAAAAATATGAAAGTATGGATGCCCAAAAGATTCACACTCTTTAGCCAAGAAAAATGATTTAAATACTCTTTAAAATCCTATTCATGAATCTAACATCATGAAGCAATTTCTTGGCAATTTCTTATTCAAAACCCAATGGTTTTTGGCTCACTTGGACCTAACACAATAAAAGTTGGGACCCACTTTAATATTTAATTAAAGTCACCACACTTTAATATTAAATTAAAGTCACCAAAAATCATTTTTTCCAATATATACGACTCGTCTAATAATTTTAATATGTAGCAGTGAAAACCATTGTATAACATGATTTGAATAAAATGCTTATTGCACAAAAATATCTAAAAGTCATACAACTGTATCCAAATCAAATTAAAGCTAAAAATACTAAATACAACTTACCCAATTATTTGGTCAGGGCTTCATCTCTATCCTAAGACAGAAACATAATCTCACATACTAATATTTACAGAATAAAATCTCCCACTTTCCTTTTTTTTTCTCTCTCTCTCTTTCTCTCTTCCTCCCATGGGCCGAAGCCCTCTGCTTCGTTGAGCTCCCTCTCTCCTCTTCTCTTTTCTTCTTTTCTTCTCTTCTTCTATTTATAGATAAAATATCCTACAAAAAAAAAACATAGTAATATAAATAATATAAAATATATATATAACATGCCCTGGGGGTACCCGTGCGTATTAAACAGTTCAGATTTCGATCTCTTTAATCTAGTCTCACGAGTGCAATGTGAAACTTAGATGAGAGTCTAGATTTGTCAACTTTATTGAAATCCATTTATTACAAAAACCTTTGCTAGAAATGGACTACATCACTAGATCTTAGAGTCGCCACCTAATGTTTTGGAAAAATTAAGAAACTTGTGACTCGTGTCAAGGTCATTGTTCGTCATAACCAAAGATGCTGGCTTAGAACCTTAGGTATGAGAGGGGAAGGTTATTAATTGGCCACCCCTGCTCACCCAATCAAAGATCAACCTCTACTAAACCATGATATAAGTTTTATTTTCTTTATATGTTCATCTTCCGGTTATTAAATAAATACTACAAGTTACTATGTGAAGCATACAAGTATTGACTATGTCATTCATTTTGGAACAATTTGATTTCATGTAATTTGAAAAAGTTTTGAAGATGTACAACTTAAAGAAATTGAACTTACAAACATGAAAATCAACATTCTTCCAATTAAGCGACACAATCTCCATCCACTAGCATTCATACAGTTATATCAAGTAAGCAAATAGTCTCATGGTAGAATGCTAAACATAGTAAGAAAAACATACATAAGCGGAATGCTAAAGTACAAAAACTTACATGTTTACTGACGTCTCACGAATAGCTACAAAACAAAGTTAGAAAAATATGCATAATCTTATATAAAAAATCCTAATGTAATTCACACATGAAAAGAAACTAAAGATTCGGCTTCTAATATATGACATGTGAATCATCTCAAGAACATGAGGTAGCACACATAATCACATAGAAATTGATTAAATCCACAAATGCAAACTTAGCCGAATCAAGATGCATGAAACATGGATGCAAAACATGGATATAATGAAAAACAAAATATGATGCATATTCACAAAGGAAACCAAGTAAAAGAATGAGATAGAGAGAAGAGGGGTGGGGCGGGGAATTATTACAACACTTTGAATAAATAATTACAAACCAAATAAGAGAGGGAGGAGGAAAATAATACAACAAAATAAAATAAAAACCTCACAAAACACTCAAATGAAAATAAAATAGAAGCTTCATTCGCCTTGGAAACCATCGAAAATTGGTCAATATCAGAAGATTAAGCCGTTTTGTCCAAAAGAAGCTAATTGGCCGGCCGACCAACTAGGCCTAGCAAAACCTGTCTTGTGGCAACACCAAGAAAAGAACAAACAAGAAATATGTAGGTGGCTGTGACGACCGCAACACGTATACTTGGTATTTAAATAATTAAGAGATTTGGATTTTAATTGTTCATTATTTTGGTTTAATTTGGGATTTATGAGAATTATTCAGTCTGATTCATACATGATTTGATTAAGAATTTATTTTGGAATTAGAAATTGAAAGCCTAAATGGCTTAAGAAGTTTAAATTCATGAGTTGAATCGGTTTAATTTCTTGTATTAAACCGTATGGGAGTTTAAATAAATATTTGATTTAGTTTAGTAAAATTAAGATTCGATCAATTGGGTCCAAATTAGAGTTAATTAAATTATGAGGTGATGCGAGGATTGAGAATTAAGATTATCATGAATTAAATTTATTTATGAGGTGTTCAATTGAATATGTAATTTATTGACGGAAATTTTGAGTTTGATCTGAAATTGAAGGCCTTAAAGATTTGGGAAACCAAAATTGATAATGGAAAGAAATTTAGCCTGTTGGGAGTTTAACTAAAAATCTGATTCAGATTGATAAATTTAAATATAATTAATTGGGCCTTGATGGAAGTCAAAGTAGACTAATTAAATTATGTGGGATTTGTGATTAGTTATGATTAATTAAGTAATGTGCTAATCAAAATTAATGAAGATTAGGTGTTGTTTAATTAAGTTAATGAGTAATTAACTATTATTTAATCTTAATCACAAATAAAATAATGCGGTAAACTTAAGAGAATTCTAGAATCATTGAGAACAAAAAAAAAAAAAAAAAGTGAGCTGAATATGTTTGTATGAGAAATACGCTGGAGCAATAGACCAAGGAAATAAGAGAGAGAGGAGGACCGAGGGAAAGAGAAAAGATGACCAAGGGAGAGAGAGATAGAGGGTTAGCTGCTAAAAAAAAAAAACTCAAGAATTTCTGCCAATTAAAGCTTAAGGTATGGAATTTATACTCAATTTGTGTAGAATCTTCACGTTATACTTGAAATTAAGATGAGTTTGGAATCAACATCATGTAATTGGAAGAAATTAAGACTAAAAAGAAGAGTATGAACCAAGTTAATAAACATGGAAAATAATTTTAAGATTTCATTAAATTAAGTTTGATTTTGAAAACCTTGATGTAATTGGGTTTTATATTTACATGCATCATGAATTTTGAAGAATTTGAGTTAATCAATTTCATATTTTGAAGAAAAGAAGGAAAAGTTTTATGAACATTAAAGTTCATGAAAAACTAGAATTAATCTTGAAGTTAAATGGGGTTTTTTTTTGATTTGTTTTGAAACTAAGAAATGGTTGGATGTTAATCCTTAACTCATGCATGTAATGTAATTTAAGAATTTTAATTCATATTTTAAAGTTTATGAGTTTGGGATTGAGTTTTGATTTAAATCAAGAAGTCAAATTATGGTTTGAGATTGATAATGAAGAATTGGTTGGACTTTGATACATGCAAACGATTTTCTAAGGAGTTTATAGCTTTAATTTCATGTTTTGAAAAATCACACTTTGTTCATATTTTCATTTCATCTCCTCCCAAACATTTCTAAGCAATAACTATGACTCAATGAATATTAATAAGCTAACAATCACCATAAAATAGTTGGCGAAAGAATAAATCATTGATTTAGTAGTAATTGATTAAGAAGCCAAGTAAGAAATCTGTTTATTTGGAAAAGAATGATTTAGTAATGAAAGAATATGTGAAATGAGAACCCGATTCATAGAATAAAGAAAGAATAAGCATAGTAGAACTTTGGATTACTTAGACAGAAAAAGACAAGAGAAGTCAAGTTTGATCAAGGAAGTGATATTGTGTTTCAATGTGTATATGTTATGTGTTTGTGTAGGTCACGCGCTATCATCTATCTAATCTGTCTGATCTGCTTCTGGAGCTATATGTGAATAACGTTATTGTAAAGATATGTTCATATGAATTATATTTGAAATGTTAATTGATAAGTTATGATTTCTGAAATGAT
The DNA here is from genome assembly GCF_055761805.1 of Camellia sinensis. Lineage (NCBI taxonomy): Eukaryota > Viridiplantae > Streptophyta > Magnoliopsida > Ericales > Theaceae > Camellia > Camellia sinensis. Next base: position 107,259,465 of record NC_138966.1, read on the forward strand.
ATTTTGTTTAAGTGAACGAATGTCCTATTTGAATCTATTATGGCATCCAAAGAAAGTCCCAAGTCATGGGGGACAGCATGTTAATGCGAGTCCATGACATATATGTGATTATGAGATCTCGTTAGCCACTTAATGAAGTGGTGATATGCTTGATAATCGGTGTCTGGAACCGATTACTCTAGTCAGAAGATGATATGTTATGTTCTGTTGGATACCATTATTATGTTCAGATATGAGACTGATTTGTTATGATCTTTTTTACGTGTATGATATGTTTGGAATTCGTTCACTAACCCCTTTACCTTAATGTTATTCACTGGGCTCTACCTCACTGTATTATTTATGTATGTAGGTGATCAGGTGGGTGACCAGGCCTAGAGCTTCTACCTGGACTCTGTCTTGTCAGCCAACCTATGTGTCTCCCGTGGAGGTTCTTGATATGTCAAGTGGTCATAGCTATGTTATTAAAGTTTACGTTTTTGTTTTCTTATTTTGGTTAAACAAGTTTTTGTTTATTTTGTAAATAGGGCTAAGTTCCTGTTTTGTCTTATCTGTATAAATGTGATGATATAATGGTGATGTATTAAATATGTATATAAATTTTAATTTTTTTTGTCCCATATATGTCTGCACAGCTCAATGGACATTGTATATTTGTTATTTGCTTCCACTAGCCCCTAATAATTTGATTTCTATTTAAGAGGCCTTCAGTAATCTATGGATTACTGGCCGGTTATGATGCTAAACCTAGAAGGGTAGGTTTGGGTCGTGATAGTGGCTCACCACTTCCGGTTAGATTACAACAAAACTAATATGAAAATAAAGTAAGAAAATAAGTACAAGATAGAAAGTTGCAAGAAAATGAAGGAATTGAAACTTAATTATTTTGCAACAAAACAATATGAAACAAAAGTAAGAAAATGAATTTGAAATAGAGATGAAAGAATTGAAAATTCACCTTCCAAAGAAAGAGTGAACTTCTTGATTTCCAAACTTTCTCTTGATCACCCTCAAGTTTGTGAATTATGTTCTTAGTCCTCAATTCAAGAACTTGAAATTTGAGTTAGAACAATGGTTTTGGACAAGTGTATGATCTCTCTTTATTTTATTTTTTTTAACTTGGCAAGACTACTCTCTTGTTTTCAAGGCTTTCTTTTCTCTAAAATTCTAACTCAAATTTAGCATTCTCTCTACACTTCTCTTCTCAAAAATCCTTCTCCCCAAATTCAAGACTTGAGCTCTCATTATATAGGCAATGCTAGCAGAGCAATGGTGGAAGACAAAGTGGAGGACAAGGTGTAGCATTTAGGGAAGATAATGGTGCTAATGGGGGCACTAATAGAGCTAATGGGAGACAATGTATAATGGAGGTGGATGATGAGTGGTGATAGTGGTGTGTGATTAGGAAAATGGATGATGAGCGGAGATGATAGGGCGTGATTATGAAAGTGGATGGTGAGTGGGGATTGATGTGTAGAAAATTTGGTAGTGGAGATTGAAGAGCCAAGATTCTTTTAGTAGTAGAAATTGGAGAATTTTGGATGAAAAATAAGTTGGCCAAAAATGTGTGAAGGTTGAGATAAATTTAATCTCTCTTACTGAAGATTCTGTGATAAACACATTCTGATTGTCACCATCAGGTAATCACAAGAAAGCGCCCAAGTCTTATATATATAATTGAGAAAGAAGGGCTTGGGAGGCGTGGGTTGCCTCTCTTTCTTTCTCATTTCATTTTTCTTTCTTTTTCTTTGAGTGGCAGACCACCCTCCACCATTTTCTTGTTTTTATTTTTTTATTTAAATTAGTTTATATTAAATGTAACGCCCTCAAAATAATACATATAAACCCACATTCTTGGCATGCATAGACATAAGAGAATAAAGCATATTTCTATTTATCAGAGTATTCATTACAAAGTATTACATGTTGACAACAAAAGTAAATGCCCTATGGGCTTACAACTTTCCAAGCCAACACTTGGTTACAAAAAGAGAGTACTAACTCATACACGTTAAGCCCTCGGCTTGAAGTTACATGTAATACCAAAATAACAAAACAACCAAAAGAGTCTTCAACTCCCAAAACCTTCCAAGCTATGTCCTTGGAGGTGGCATGTCACCTAAGCCTGAAAATGATGTCCCATATAGGGTGAGCCAATGTCCAGTAGAGATATACTAAACCAGATATAAGCAATGACTAAAACAATAGCATTTGATATATGGTTAACACTTATAAACTAATTTATATCACAATACAGTTCCATGACAATCAAGTCCATGTTACGTCCCACTTTCCTTTACTTATCCAATTTTCCATTTATACAAACATGGCTCAGAACCTAGCCAAACAATTTTCATGAGACAACATCTCATATAAAAATACTTCCAATATCAATAATTTAAATGAGACTAAAGCTCATATTAAAACATTTCCATTTCAAATGAGATAACAACTCATATTAAACACTTCCATACTTCAAGTGATACACACATATTTGCTGTATCAATGGAGTCCATCCCCTATCTCCTCTCAAACCATAGAGTACATCCTCTATCACCTCCCAAACAAGATGCATATACAATGTAATTAAACACTTGTCATATACAAAAATCAACCAATACACATATTTGCTGTATTGTTCCAACCGTCATACTCAATGACATATTCCAAACGATTAGTTTTAGTTTTCCCTAATCAACATACAGTGTCTACAACAATCAAGATTATCCTTCACCGATAGCCCAAAGCAATTATTTCTAAACAGATAATAAATACATCAATAGATAAGTTATCAACATTTTCAAAAGTGAGTGATTAATCAATCCAACTCCACCATTTATTCTCATAACGTCTTAATTTCATTATTTCACAATGAATGTCATTAATTACACTAATGACCCAATAAAACCCAAATATGACATTTTTCTCCTTTTTCCTCAACATTAGCTCTAAGGCTCATTTTCATCAGTTCAACAACAACAATTCCATTTTTCATACTCTCACATACACATGGAGTTCAACATTTGAAAACCCCCAATTTATAATCTCAAATCAAACCCTAACTTCCCAAAATTTCCCAATGACACCAACTTATCAAAATGACCAATATTTATGACAAAACTCATAAGGTGGAGTAGGGTATCCCTACCTCAAAATTTGAAGCCTAAAGGAGAAGATGGTGAAAACCCAAGGTGCTCCAAATCCATAACTTTTCAGATTAAAGTGAAGCCCTCGCGACTCTCTATCTTTCTTACAAAGAGATTAGGGTAGAAGATCACTAAAAATAGATGAAACCTTAGAGAGAAGGTGTATAGAGAGAGAGAGGACGGATCTAGGGTTTGAGAGAAAAAAAGGAGATAAAAAAGTAAAGCATAATCTCGCTGCTATGTACTGATATAACAGAGGCTCGCTCGAGCGGAGAACTGGTCGCTCAACAAAGATACCTCGCTCGAGCCAACAATTCGAAGCTTCAGGTCTGCAACCCAGAAGCACGCTCGAGCGAAGAAAAGCTCGCTCGAGCGAAGAAACTCAAAACATACAGCTCGCTCGCTCGAGCGAAGGAAAGCTCGCTCGAGCCAAGAATCACAACTATCAGGTCAAAAAGAGACGCAGACGCAAGCTCGAGCGCAAGACTTCTCGCTCGAGCCACCAGACACAAGAACCAACTTTCGCTCGAGCGAAGGAACTAAAACAAAGAGCTCGCTTGAGCGACAAAAGCCTCGCTCGAGCGAAGACACCAAAATCTGGGCAGTAACCATTTGTTTCCAAACACAGCCAACCTGTTACAAACCTGCCCAACACATCCTAAAACTCATATACTAAGAATTGAAGGACGAAAATAAGATATAAACAACAACCAACACCACGGAACCTAAGTCCGAGACACAATAAACAATGGAGGGAAAATCGGAATCGTTATAATAAATGTAATATAATGTATAAATATTTAATACGTATTATTTACTCCAATTCATGTACAAACACCTAAAATATATACAAACACACAAAAAATACATAAAACTATAAAATAATACAAATTAATAGACTAATAAAATGTATGTTAGTGGGCTAAATGTGTAACATTTAAGCTCTGATCAAAATCGAACCACGTTAAATACTATGTCTTTTTGTGAATTATACATTGATTTATATCCTTCTTCTACTTTCGACAATGGTATCAGGACATACCACCAACAATGGTATTAGAGTGTACCACCAATAGTGGCATTAAAGTTTATAAAGAAAATTGTCATAATTTCCACCAACAGTGGTATTAGAACATCCCACCAACAGTGGTATCAAAGTTTATAAAGGAAATGGTCATAGCATGCCACCAACAGCGGTATCAAAGCATATCACATGATTTTGAGATACCATATGGCAAGCCACATGTTTTGGAAATATCACATGTGTTACCTACAATTTTTTTTTTAAATAGCCAGTGCATAACTTAATTGAGTAAATTTTTTAATTTTATTGCGGTGTAAATTCTTGCGAAAATTGTAACAACCCATATTTTTAATTATTCTATAAAATTTATACTAATATTATTTAATCACAGTTAGGAAAATATATGATTTATTTTGTATTATTATGTATAATTTTGTAAAATAATATGATTATTAAAAATTTAGGGATCAAAGTATAAATAAATAACTAAGTTAAGTTTAGATAAGCTTGAATTAGTTTAGATAAGTTTGAATTAATAGGGGAGTAATGAGAGCGCGACACGTGGCAGCCCATGGCTTCGTGCCCACGGCTGCCTTTTCTATATATTGGGGGGGGGATGTGCTCAGAAGATAAGAAAGAAAAGGAAGAGAAAAAAAAAAGAAAGAAAGGGGAGAAAGGAAGGAGAAAGAAAGGAAGAAAATGGAGGAAAAAATATGGAAGCTAAGTAGGTCTTTGGTAGTGGAAAGAAAGAGTAAGGTATTAAAGTTAAGGTAAGTTATATTATACCTTGAGTTACCATAATGTATTTTACGTATGTTTTGACTTACCATAGTTTATTTTATATAAGTTATGTTTTATAAATTATTATAAATTATATTATTATTTCAGTTACGTGGATTATTTTCTGAACCCTATTTGCCTAAAAGGAAACTCATGGATATGTTTGTTTTACTTTTAAAGAATATTTGACTATAACTTTATATACAATTATGTTTTGTAAATACCACCACGGAAGTCCCACGCCTTGGAGGACTTAAATAACCATTGGCCCTCTGATTAGTCACTTTGTGACCCTTTGTCTATCATGGATCCATTGACCCTCTGAATTTCTCGTGTGGAGCAAAGTGTTGTACGAAGCTAAGTGCTACACTATGGTGGGAGCCACATCTAGAGTTCGTACGAGCCACCTCTTAAGTCCATATATTTGTTCGATTCTGTACCGTGGTTATGACTTCTGGTGTGTAGCAAAGTGCTATATGGAACTAAGTGCTACACTATGGTGGGAGCCACCTTTAGAGTTCGTACGAGCCACCTCTTGAGTTCATACATTTGTTTGGTTGTGTACCGTGGTTATGACTTCTGGTGTGGAGCAAAGCGCTATATGGAACTAAGTGCTACACTATGGTGGGAGCCACCTCTAGAGTTCATATGAGTCATATCTTGAGTCCATACATCTGTTCTATTCCGTTCTGTACCGTGGTTATGATTATGTATATGATTTTCGTATTTGATCTCTGTATTATATATTCTGTATTTTAATATCAAGCTCTGTTTAGCCAATAATTATTCATGGTGAATTTTATACCCTTATACTCTTAGTATAATATTTCTCACTCTGCCATGTGCTTATAGTTGTTTACCACTTTCAGGTGACATTCCAGGGCCAGCGCGTGGGGTAGGCACGAAGTACTTGTAGAGATAGTTCAGCTTTGACAAGTTAATTAAATAGAAGCTCCAATGATTATTTTGGCACCCTCATTTAAATATTTCTTCCACTTGCGTTTATTAATTTGTTTAAGAATTGGCCGGAGATAACCTCAATTACTGGCCATCACGATGCTTAACCTTTGGGTACGGGGAGCGGGTCGTGACAAAAATAGTTCGGTTTTGTATTTTTTAAAAATAGTTTCCGATCTCAGAAAATTATGAAATTTTTATATGTTGTTCTCATATAAGTCTATCACGTTGGATAAAAATTTCAGAATTAAATGATGAGTATTTATTTTATGAAAATTCACGGACTAATTGGTGTTCAGTTTAATTTATAGTAGAATTTGAAATTGAGTTTTGGGTGTTCGGACCAGGATTTGAGGTAAATTTGTTTGGACTATTTTGGTATATAATTGAACCACGTTTGACTTATGGGTGAGACCCATGATTTAGATTTAATTTAATTTGAGTTTGTTTAATGACTCATGTTTAACTGGTTGGTCCTTTTTAATTAGGTGATTGATAGTAACCACTTTAGGAGTTGTTATTATTTATTATATAGGATTATAATAAACATTTGATAGTTGATTTTATGGTGTGTACTATATGACGAAAAATTATATATTTTATAAAGAATGAAAATGTGTATATTTCGTAGTGATCAAAATATTATATTTTGTGGTGTACAAAAATATTATATTTTGTGGTGAAAAAAATTATATCATTTTATAATTTATATTATAAAATTTTGAGGTATTATTACAAAAATTATATTTTTTCAGAAAAATCAAGTTTTGGGAAATAAACCCATGTGGGTGGCCCTCCTTTTTGTCCTTGCAATCATTTCCTCTTCCTTTCCATTCCATTTCAATTGTTTGGCTTGGGTTTGGCAGAGGCTCCCCCTGTGCGTCTCTCTCCTTATTTCTTTATTTTTCATTGTTGCTCAATCTTTGAGCTTCAAATGGGAGTCCTTAGAGTGAGATTTTGTAAAAGTTTTGTAAATGAAAGTCGGAGAGCTCGCCGTGATCTTCGTAACGGTGATCTCAGATTCATGATCGGGCGATGTTTGCATTTGCAGATTTGTTTTTCTTCATATTTGAGGTAGGGACTTTCTTCATATTTTTACATTAAAGCTATGTTAGGGTTATTTTGAGAAAATATCATTATAAGAGGTATTACATATATATATATATATATATTAGATTTTTGTTTGGCATTTTTTGGAAGAAAAATTAGGTTGAAGTGTTAAGAATATTGTTATTTTGGAATTGATTTGGAAAAATCATCTTGTGTTGGAAATACTTGTTAAAAATCTAAAAATAAAATAAAATTAATAGTTGTATGAGTTGTATCTACCTCATATCATGGTTAGATAATTTATTTTGGAAAAATAATGTTGAAATATTTATCTCATCTTTGAGTTTTAGAATTTATTTTTGAGAAGAAAAATAAATTAATGTTGAGGAATATGGAGTAAATGCTTAAGCAGGAATTATAGAGTTGCTTTGGGATTAAAAACTCTAAAAGTGTTATATTCATGATATTTTATAAAAGATGATATGTTGATGATTAAGTTGTGTTCATTTTTATGAAAATAAAAATGTGAAATGTGGACTTTCAAACTTATAACCTTGAAAATGTTACTATTGGGCATATTTCATAATTTTTGATGTAAATATCATGTTGGTTAAATAATTTTAGAAAAAGTTGCGAAATTATTATTAGTAGAGAATTTGGTAAAAATATTACCTCTTTAAATAGTTTGCCATGAAAAATGGTTATGTTGAAATATATAGTTATGTTTGAGGGATGAGGCATGTGAAGTTAGGTTTGGTATTATTAATTTGAAATTTTTTGAATATAATAAACTTACTAATTTAGTGGATTAAAATAGTTTTGGTTAAAAGGTTATATCCGTTATGGTTAAAAGTGTGTTATTAAGATTATACCATAACTTTTGACATAGTAGGATGAAAATGGTAGTATTAATAAGTAGGGATTTCCTTTGAGTTATATATGTTTTTGCAAGATCTAGATGATTTTCGAAATCATCTTTTGATTTGTTTTGAAAATTGATTATTAATTCAAGAAGATGAGAGATTTTTTTTAAAGTGGGTTTACTTTCTTGTTCCTTTTAAAATAGAAATTGAGGGTTTTGAACTATGAGGATTGAAGAGAGATGCTTTTGGTGACTTTCTTTCAATAAATGATTTAGATTTAATTTAATTTGAGTTTGTTTAATGACTCATGTTTAACTGTTTGGTCCTTTTTAATTAGGTGATTGATAGTAACCACTTTAGGAGTTGTTATTATTTATAATATAGGATTATAATAAATATTTGATAGTTGATTTTATGATGTGTACTATATGATGAAAAATTATATATTTTATAAAGAATGAAAATGTGTATATTTCGTAGTGATCAAAATATTATATTTTGTGGTGTACAAAAATATTATATTTTGTGGTGAAAAAAATTATATCATTTTATAATTTATATTATAAAATTTTGAGGTATTATAACAAAAATTATATTTTTTCAGAAAAATCAAGTTTTGGGAAATAAACCATGTGGGTGGCCCTCCTTTTTGTCCTTGCAATCATTTCCTCTTCCTTTCCATTCCATTTCAGTTGTTTGGCTTGGGTTTGGCAGAGGCTCCCCCTGTGCGTCTCTCTCGTTATTTCTTTATTTTTCATTGTTGCTCAATCTTTGAGCTTCAAAAGGGAGTCCTTAGAGTGAGATTTTGTAAAAGTTTTGTAAATGAAAGTCGGAGAGCTCACCGTGATCTTCGTAACGGTGGTCTCAGATTCATGATCGGGCGATGTTTGCATTTGCAGATTTGTTTTTCTTCATATTTGAGGTAGGGACTTTCATCATATTTTTACATTAAAGCTATGTTAGGGTTATTTTGAGAAAATATCATTATAAGAGGTATTGCATATATATATATATATATATATATATATTTTAGATTTTGTTTGGCATTTTTTGGAAGAAAAATTAGGTTGAAGTGTTAAGAATATTATTATTTTGGAATTGATTTGGAAAAATCATCTTGTGTTGGAAATACTTGTTAAAAATCTAAAAATAAAATAAAATTAATAGTTGTATGAGTTGTATCTACCTCATATCTTGGTTAGATAATTTATTTTGGAAAAATAATGTTGAAATATTTATCTTATCATTGAGTTTTAGAATTTATTTTTGAGAAGAAAAATAAATTAATGTTGAGGAATATGGAGTAAATGCTTAAGTAGGAATTATAGAGTTGCTTTGGGATTAAAAACTCTAAAAGTGTTATATTCATGATATTTTATAAAAGATGATATGTTGATGATTAAGTTGTGTTCATTTTTATGAAAATAAAAATGTGAAATGTGGACTTTCAAACTCATAACCTTGAAAATGTTACTATTGGGCATATTTCATAATTTTTGATACAAATATCATGTTGGTTAAGTAATTTTAGAAAAAGTTGCGAAATTATTATTAGTAGAGAATTTGGTAAAAATATTACCTCTTTAAATAGTTTGCCATGAAAAATGGTTATGTTGAAATATATGGTTATGTTTGAGGGATGAGGCATGTGAAGTTAGGTTTGGTATTATTAATTTGAAATTTTTTGAATATAATAAACTTACTAATTTAGTGGATTAAATTAGTTTTGGTTAAAAGGTTATATCCGTTATGGTTAAAAGTGTGTTATTAAGATTATACCATAACTTTTGACATAGTAGGATGAAAATGGTAGTATTAATAAGTACGGATTTCCTTTGAGTTATATATGTTTTTGCAAGATTTAGATGATTTTCGAAATTATCTTTTGATTTGTTTTGAAAATTGATTATTGATTCAAGAAGATGAGAGATTTTTTTTTAAGTGAGTTTACTTTCTTGTTCCTTTTAAAATAGAAATTGAGGGTTTTGAACTATGAGGATTGAAGAGAGATGCTTTTGGTGACTTTCTTTCAATAAATGAAGATGAGTGGTTTTGGTGAGAAAACCTAGAAATTAGGGGTTTTTAAGAAAGATGTTGATAATCTTTGAAGATGTTGTTATATTTATTTTGTGTGCCAAAATAAATGATGTTTGAATTTTTTTTTATTTGTTTACATATAAATGATGGTTTTCATGGAATATGAGAATCGTTGAAGTTTTGAAAATTGTTGTTCAAAATGTTGATGTAGTTTTGAAGTGACTAAATGGCTGAGATTACTCTAAGTGTGGAAATTATGTTATCCCATGGATGAATTGAAATAAAAGTATTTATATTCATCTTGAGAAATTATATTGAAATGAGAAATGAGAATTTTGATCACAATGGGAATAGTGTGTGGAAGTATTGAAAGTGAAAGAAATATTGCATTGTATTATTAATCATTGCATTGGCATATGAATTTATTTGATAATGATGAACTTTGAAATTTGATTTGAAAATTTTGCATTGAGAAAGGAATGTTGGGAAACAAGTTTTCATGAAATGATTTTGGGGTAAACACGGTGGTAAGTCTTGAAAGGTGGTATAGATGAATTTGATTAAGTTGGCCTATGTATCCTTGGTGAAAGACCAAAAAACCGCGCGGATAGGTGTCGAGCCTTCCAGTTAATACTGGTAAAAATGACAAATTTGTAGTACTTGTATAGTCTACTTGCAGATACCAGCCTAGGGATTACCTGAGTCGTATTTACCATTTTGAAATTTTATTGAAATTGTTGGATTAATGTGTTTTCAAATTGGCATTGTACGTAAGATTTTCAAAAGATGAATAAAATATTTTGAGCATGACATGGCATATGCATTCATCTCATAAGACTGTATAAAATGGATTTGATGAATTGTTTAATTATTTGATTCAATTGATAATGAGATAATTGAATGAATTGAAAAGGATGTCATGTTGCTATTGAAACATGTTTATTTACTTAAGTTAACTTGTTGTGGTTAATTAAATAAATTGGATTTAAGAGATTATGCAATAAAATTATATGGTTTTGACATGATATGATTTCACGTATATGTATGAGTATTTTGGTACCCGCATATCTTCTAATGTTTTAATATGAGATTTGCTTGGTGAGTTAGTGGTTGCTCACCCCCTGCCTGTACATGTGTACAGGGAATGCTTTTCAGATTTGAAGATCAAACAATGGGTTTTACCATTTCATAAGTGTAATGTAGTGATGGATTGTACTATTTCATTTGTTACTTGGCTGAGTGCTATTTTTTATAAAGAGTAGTGTCATCTCTTTTATTATAAGTCTCAGGCCATTTATTTTATTTGTATGTAAATGTCATTGTTGTATAACGAGAGAGAATATGTATATTTAATTATTCATCATTTCATCCAATGATGAACTGTTATTTGTAAATGGACTTAATTAATGAATATTGGTGATGTTATCCGAGTGATAAAATACGGGGCGTGACAACATGGCTAAGGCTTTCTTTTCTCTAAAATTCTAACTAAAATTTAGTATTCTCTCTCAACTTCTCTTCTCAAAAATCCATCTCTCCAAATTCAAGAGTTGAGCTCTCATTATATAGGCAATACTAGTGGAGTAATGGTGGAAGACAAAGTGGTGGACAAAGTGTAGCATTCAAGGAAGATAATGGAGCTAATGGGGGCACTGTAGAGCTAATGGGAGACAATGTATAATGGAGGTGGATGGTGAGTGGTGAAGAGGGTGTGTGATTAGCAAAATGGATGATGAGTGGAGATGATAGGGTGTGATTATGAAAGTGGATGGTGAGTGGGGATTGATATGTAGGAAATTTGGTAGCAGAGATTGAAGAGCCGATATTCTTTTAGTACTAGAGATTGGTGAATTTTGTATGAAAAATAATTTGGCCAAAAATGTGTGAAGGTTGAGATTAAGCTCAAATTTCATCTCTCTTATTGAGAATTCTGTGAGAAACACATTTTGATTGTCATCATCGGGTAACAAAAAGAAAACGCCTAAGTCTTACATATATATATATATATATATATAATTGAGAGAGAAGGGCATGGGAGGTGTGGGTTGCCTCTCTTTCTTTCTCATTTCATTTTTCTTTCTTTTTCTTTGAGTGACAGATCATGCTCCACCATTTTCTTGTTTTTATTTTTTTATTTAAATTATTTTATAATATATATAATATAATATATAAATATTTAATATGTATTATTTACTCTAATTCATGTACAAACACCTAAAATATATACGAACACACAAAAAATCGCATAAAACTATAAAATAATACAAATTAATGAACTAATAAAATGTATGTTAATGGGCCAAATGTGTAATATTTAGGCTCCGATCAATATCGAACCACGTTGGAGAAGTTTGTGCATTGTAGGCTGTATGGTAGACAACACGGTTTGCAGAGTAGTATAGGAGATGCTTGCCTCCTTTTCGGGCATTAAATTGGGCAGTGTTGTTCGGCCCATGGGGGCCCACCACGAGTCCCATTTTGCTAATCAGAACCGTTCAATGTGTACACTCATCGAGTACTATATGCTTGTAAAAAATCATGTTGATCAGATTAATTTTTTGTCAACGTTAACTATAACACCCTCCATTTTTTTTATACAAAACTGATTTGATCATGTAGTTACAGATATCCGATCAACGTGATTTATTACAAGTATATAGTACTCGACAAGTTTACACATTGAACAGTTCAGATTATCAAAACGGAACCAGTGATGGTCCCCCACGGGCCGAACAACACCATTTCGGGTTAATTTTTTTGTGCACCCCGCGTAGGAAATTTGTACCACTGACTATCACTTCAATATGTATGGCTTGTGCTTGGCCATCACTGACATCACTTCACCACTGTGTATGCTTGTACTTGGTGCCTATGTAATTTGTTTTTTAATATATATATTTTTTATGAATAGTGATAACTTTTTAACTTTTTTAGCTATCAAAAATTATATAAAAATATCCGTGACATTAATTTAAAATGAAACTTCGAAATCAATTACTAATTAACTTTTTTTTTTTATAAAAATAGAAGTATATTGATTTATTAAAAAAAATACAACTTTCAAATTACGTTACCAAGAATAGGAGCAACAAAGACTCAACTTTGTTAAATTTTGAAATAAATTTAATAATGAGTTTTAAATCACGTGATGATTCTTAAATTTTGTAATTGTTTAAGAATTTTGAATTTGTTTATTTTTTTTTATTTTCTTTGGTATAAATTATTTGGCTATTTAAAATTCTTGAATTTATTATATTCTTGGTCATAGAAGCTTTTGTTTATTTTTTTACTAGTAGTAATTCGTGCTATGCACGAGACTTTATAAATTAAAAAAAAAAATCATTATAATTATCTTGAAGTAATCTAATTTTTTGTCTTGTGATATACATGAAATTTATAAGTTAACTTTATGTTTATAATTTTTTAAATTATTAGTTTAAAAAAATTAATATATAAATCTATTTAGTGCAATTTTGATAATTTGTATTAAAAAAATTAAACCTAATTAAATAAGATTGAATGACTTATGGCATACCACTTTTTTGTTATGAAAATATACAAATTTAAAAGTTATAATTAAGACAAATATATAATTTTATTATTAAATGTCAAGTGAAGTGTTATTTAACAGTAATTAATATGAAGTTTCTATTATTAATCCAATATTTCTTTTGATTTCAATTTCATAACTAAAAATACAATATGAATATAATACACATACCGATTTCCAGTCTTTAAGAATAAGAAGGTTTCAAAATATTTTCAAACTTTCAACATTTTCTTTTAATTTTTTTTATCTAATTTTATTTTAAAATTGAATAAAATTTTTGATTTGATATGAATTACTTCAACTTTTTCATTAAATTTTTATCAATTTTTAAAAGAACTTTCATTCTTATCCCAATTTTTTTTCTTTTCACCAATTTTGATGGAAAAAACAACAATTTTCAACATTTTTTAAATTTTTGTCAAATTATAACTTGATAAAAAAAATATTAAGGGTTGAAGATTTTCTTAATTAGAATTATAGTGAAATAACATCTTGAAATAGTCAAAGTTTGAGTATGTGGTTGGTTGAAATATATAATTTAATTAATTCTCTTCTTATATTTGTAGAAAAATTGACACTTATCACTACATTATTATAAGTCAGATTATGGGGAAAAAAAATTTGAGGTGTCAAACATTTTCCATTTATAAATATCCTACATATTAAAAAAGAAAAAAATATATGTAGCTTTTAGATATGTGTTTATCAGTTTTTTTTTATGGACATAAACAATTTATGTTTCAATTTTAAAAAAAAAATTAAAAAGTAAAAAATAAAAAATAAAAAAAATTGGGTTTTTAGAGATAGAATAAGTCATCTAACTCTTTTGTATACTATTTAAGAAGGACTATTTAATCACATAAAAAAAATAAAAATTATATTTAGAGATTATCCTTATATATTATGTTATTATATACAACTATAGCTGTAACAAATTAACTAGAATATATATAAAAAGTTATATTAAGTTTTCATTTTTAATTAATTAAATTATAATTGACAAACTAACAAATAGCAGAAATGGTATATTGGGATTGAAAGAGGATAAAAATAAAGAAACACAATGATATTTAAAAGTTTTAAATTTACCTACTTATACAAAAATCTAATGTTATAGTAAAATATTGAATTCTCAATAAATTTTCACATTTTCTATAAAATAAAATGACAATAAAAAATAAAAAAAATTGATACCCATTTTTTGTACTTCAATTTTATGGTCTTTATTGAAGAAAACAAAATCCGATGAAATTCCTTAGTACAGAACGGACATAGATATTTTGATTGCAACCATAATCACCAATAATTCTTCTCTACCATGCATACTCTATTGGAAAATTTGAATTAAAATTTACTCCAATGGTTGTGTCTCTTGAGATAGAATGGTGTGCTCTTTTGAAGGGTTACAACATTTCTAAAGAGTCATGGATGAATCTATAAATTCTATCTCCCTCACTTTAATTTGGAAGGGAGAATTGCCATTTCTTCTTCACTTTGCATTTATTCTTCATATTTCCTGAGTCTTAATTTCCTATAAAGAGAGTATATGCACAGCGAAGTTCGCTAGGCTTGCAATAGTAGTGCTGCTAGTGCAAGATATTGATCGTTGTATCTTGGGAGATAGACGTCCATTGAATCCTAAGCATTGGTGGGAGAACAAATCTGTCTTAAGGAAAGTGTGTCACACACTCGACTCGATCAGGTTTTATCTATTTATATACTGTAAGTTTTGTTACATTATTTTGTCAATTTATTTTAGTTTTGGTTTTTCCCAAAAACCGTTTACATATTTTTAAATTATATTTTCCATATAGTTTGGTAATATTTTACTAACAATCTTAAGACAGATCCGATCCTATTTATGGTTTTGGGGAAAATATAATTTTGATTTTTCATGTGAATTTGACAAACTATTTAGAAAAGACAGTGGCGTTGCATTGCTAGAACAGTTTCCCGACATTAACTAATATTGTGTTAACATCAATCCATTGGTAGAGTTGGATGTGTTTGGGGTATAATTTTCAATTTGTGGTCATAAGAAGATGACAGTTGCCATGTGCGAATGTCGAAAGATGCCAAATGGTATCTTTAATGTTGCACTAGAATTGGTGCTTGGACCTATCATATTTTTCTTTAGAATTAAAATCACTTAAAAATGGGAAGTCATGATGATGAGTTCACCCAGACCAAGATTAGTTTACCAGGGAAGTTCTCTTGTTTGGCCCTTCTGAATATTTGTGCCATTTGCTATTATGCGTTGTACGAAGGGCAATGAGAGTGCACGTTAAGTCAGATGCAGTGTGGGAGTGGTGGTCTTCGACTCTCTTCTTCGTCCCCCTTCACCAGATGGCTGACATTACGCCATTCTTGCACCAAATTGTTCGTTGCAGGTCTCTCTCTCTCTCTCATTCTTTGATAATCGCCAATCATAGATTTTGATTGGTCACTGAATTAATCTGATTATTCCTTTATTTGATGAGTATTATGTATTTAAATTTTATAATTGTTAGAATTTCAATTATGTATATTTGTTTATAAGTTAGTGTCTCAAGTTCCTCTTAAGAAAAGGCACAAATTTTTTGAAAAATATTTTGTGGATGTTTTCAAGACTGTGTTTTTTAAAATCAGGTTATGACTTTAATTGTTAAACTGGTTTTGACCAGTTTATTTTTCTGATTTTTTTAGTTCTGAAATTTAAATTGTTTTTTTGTATTTCTAGTTTTGAAAATTTGTGTTTAAAGTTGTTTTCTGATTTTCCGTTCTGGAATTGTTTTTAGACACTGTATTTAACCGTTTTGACTGGTTTTCCAGTGTTGAAAATTTTAATTTATTTGTGTCCATGCCTACATATGTTATAGAGTTGATAATTAATGTTTACAATTTCATTAATTGATATATTTGATATATCGATTTGGTATTTGGTGTGTTATCAATGGATGCCAATTATTTATCAAAGTATTGATAAAAATGTGAACTTATGTGTTTTGACATATGAGGAATTCTAATTATTCTTTAGAATAATAACTGAAATTGGTGTGGTGACAAATAACTCTGTAATGAAATATTATATGTGAAAAATCTAGAAATCCCCTAGATGCTGATTTGTGATTATGTATCAATTTTAAACAGTAAATAACAATCACAATCAAACAATCAAGACAAACCGACACAACGATTTTACGTGAAAAAACCACAATTGGAGCTCCTCCAATTGTGATAAAAACCACGGGCAAGAGCCACAAAAAAATCCACTAAGAAGACATAAAGGAATTACACAAGTATACTCTCAATTACCTAGCGAATCCACGCCCGAATCGAACCGACCCTTACGTGCCTCTTCCAGCCTCGTCTTCACTTGGAATTGTCTTGCCCAACGTTGAATCCACAATGCCGATGTCGAATCCGCAACGATGAACCACTCTAGAATCCACCAAAGCTTCAGGCTCGAATTCCACGAAATCCACCGAAGAACAACACTCTCTTTTGTATTGAATAAACAAACAATCCTTTGATGTGTACTTCTTAAACCATGAGTACAATACTCAATCAAACATCAAAGAAAACTAGCAAAATAGCCCTAGATATAAACCCTAATATCCAAGAAGAAGATCTGGAAGCGTAACCCTAAAATCTAACTGAATCACATATTTATAGCAATCTGTTCCACGATCTCCACTCAAGCGCTGGAATGGCCGCTCGAGCGGACCGACGCTCGAGCGCAGGAAATTCTGCTCGAGTGGGAAAAAACATCTCTCAGTATTTTTGCAGGCGATCAAACTTCTGGAACCAAGGATTCTCCGCTCGAGCGGGGGAATGTCCGCTCGAGCGGACAAGCAACTGCAAATGCATTTTTTCATTTTGCTTCGGCCCCGTCATAGTTAGCGAAGTGGCAATTATCTTCTGCAACTTCTTTACAAGGCACAATTCGGGTTGGATTCCCATCTAAGTACTCATAACCTCACTGAAATAAAAGAGCGAACAAAAGTACAACTGAAAAGAGTTTTGTCAAACGGGATTGCCAATAATAAAAACCTAACAATATGAGTTAAAATATTTTATAAGTGAAAGCTTTGGTAATTGTCGACGTAGTCATCAATACTGGATAAGACAAATAAGATGTAAATGTAATTATATAGTAATATTTATATTCCATGTTGAGATTGGAATTAAAGGTTGCAGTAAACAAAAAGAAATAATGCATGGCTAGATAAATGTCATTTGACAAAGTGTCATGGCCACAACCGGTATTAGCCATTTTTCTTTTGTACTGCAAAAGAAAGTTGTGAAGTCTAATTGTATTTTAGACAAACTAGTATTGTGCTTATATTCACAAAGCAATTTACATCTTGTTCAACCACGCCAATTAATGATATATTCTAACTGACCTCAGAATTGTGGGGGTGTATTAATATTTTTGTATAATTATACATCAGCAAGAGAAATTAAGTTTCTTTAGAATACTTCAAATGTGGGGGTGCTTAGAGGATTTTACCAAAGTAACAGTTTCGATAATAGGTCCTCAAAGAATCTCAATTCTTTCTATAGGACAAAGTTGGAGTGGAAGCAAAAATGGTTTCATTAACTCTTAAGGAACAACTCTATGTTTATTATTTGAAAATGGGAGTGGCATAGTGTAGAGATCCTAATTTTGATAATTACAAGTGAAACCTTGAGACTTAGGTTAATAGCATTTTAGCCCCTAGTTTTGTAAAAGTTTGCAAAATGGCCCAATAAAGAATAATTTTCGCGTATATTATCATAATTAAATCTTAGAACACCACTTTATAATTGGAAATACCCTAAAACTTGGTTTTTATTTATTTTACATCATAGTTTCTAAATTAATTCATACATTTTATTTTTTTTAGCCTATTTGAATATTTATTAGTTATTTGAATCTTTATTATTTATTTGAGCAAATAAATATCTATAAATATCTTTAAATAAATATTTTAATTATTTATTTGAGCAAATTAGTGGAAAACAAAATATTTAGATATTTATCATTTTCCTTAGTCCTTAAGCAAGAGGGTAGAATGGTCTTTTTCCAAATTCATGGCCTATAAATTGAGAGCCTTGTCTCAATTCCACGCCCACATTTCAGCAGCCAAGGAGAAGGTAAGAGAAGGAGGGTGTGATTAGGGGGAAGTAGAGAAGAAGAAGAAGAAAAAGAGAGAGAGAGAGAGAGAGAGAGAGAGAGAGAGAGAGAGAGAGAGAGAGAGAGAGAGAATAGGAAGAGAATGTGCTTTCTTGACTCAAGGTAAGAACACATCTCTCCTTTATCTTCTCCAATTCTTCACCCATTTTATCCTATTGTCTAGTATGTCCTCTTGTGTTTCATATTAATGGTAAACAGGGTTTTTGGTGTGTATGAAAGTGTGGGTATGATCTAATGACTTTGTCTTGCAAATTTGTCAAATTATGTACTGCTGCAACTTCTCTAATTTACAAGAAATAACAAATTTATTAATTTCTCAAATTTGAATTTAGTGTAGGATATTTGGTGTGTTTAGAGCTTGTGATAATTTTATTAGCTCCTCCTTGTGTGTTTTTAGGGCTTGGACATTGTGTTTAAAAATCTGGTCCTAAGTCTCTGAAAAACAGCCTACTTTTTGCAATTTTATAAAACTCCAGAAAG
The DNA here is from genome assembly GCF_055761805.1 of Camellia sinensis. Classification (NCBI taxonomy): domain Eukaryota; kingdom Viridiplantae; phylum Streptophyta; class Magnoliopsida; order Ericales; family Theaceae; genus Camellia; species Camellia sinensis. Next base: position 107,278,510 of record NC_138966.1, read on the forward strand.
ATCATCTCATGTTGGTTCTTATGTCAAAATTTATAATTCTGAATCCTCTTTCCAACTGAATTTATTTGGATGAAAATCATTGGGTAGATTGAGAGGAAAGCTAGTTTTTCCAAAGGGTGACAAATCTGGACAGATTTTCGAATATAGCTTGTAAATGAATTTCTAGAGGTGCTGTGCAAATTCTGAGAATTGGATCTGAAACGAGACAGGTTGATTATTGTTTCTATGCAATTTCAACCCCTAATTTGACCTAGAAGTATTTTTACCAAAGCATTCTTGTTAGCCCTGCAAAACTGAACAGTGCTGGAAATGGTGTTTTATTGTGTTATTTGTCTCTAGTTATTTTAAAGCATGCCTGACGTTGTTTTCTTGCCTTACCATACTTATGTATGATTATCATGAGCTATATTTCCTCTCTTATGTTTGTCTCATGCTCTTTTATATTACCAAATTTCTGAATGTGACTAACTTGCTTAGCAAGATCTAATAAACGGGAAATGATAAGGGGTTGGCAATGGGTGACGTTCACATTAGTGTTTTGGTATAATTTATACATATGAATGACATGAATTATGATGGGATTAATACCAAATGAGTTAAGTCTTGCGCAAGCGGTCTAAGCGAGCCCCTAGGTTGACACGGATATATTCAGACTCTATGTGGTGGTTTCAGGGTGTAAGCGAACCCTTTGGTATGGTATGTGCAGGGTGTAAGCGAGCCCTAGGCACGATTTGGGTATAAGCGAGCCCACTTGTCTGGCCATCCCTTTTGAGGTCCATCAATGTCGTTGACCGGTAAATAACCGGGAGGTGGGCATAGGTGGTAAGGTCTGCAAAGCAACAAACGGGGGAGTTCTGAATAGTCCGGTGTTCAATCATTGTGGTTAGGTTCAAGGATCTCTTTAGGGGAATCTAGATGTCTAGTTTAACTACTAATTCTGAGAACCTTATTGTAGTATTGTATTATGTGTTACCCGATTTGTTCTACATATGGTTGATTGGTTACTAGAAAGTAGGAGGGTGTGTGCGTTCTTTTTGGGCATTCCAAGCTCATGGCGTGTCATGCCAGGTGATGAAGCAGTTTACAATGGTGAAGGTTACTTCGAAGGCAAATAAGATGAAGTGTTGGAGCTGTGGTTCATTTGAAGACTTAGACCAGTTTTTTTTTTTTTTTTTTTTTTAACTTTTGACTTTTGGTTTGACAATGTTTTGTAATCCTATAGCGGAACACAAATGAATTATCTATGCTATAACTCTGGTTATATGTGTATATTAAATATTTTGGTTATCTATCCTACTTGTGTTGTATTATTGTAGTTATTTAACGGTCTAGAAGTTGGTGCGTTACACATAGAGTATCGGTAAGTCTCGATGTAATCAAAGACTTAAACACCGTAGGACATTTGCTTTCAGTTGTGAATATTGTCTAAAGATAATATAATGGATCCACTAACTACTCAATGATATATAACTGAGAAGGTCAAACGAAAAATAGCTACCGCTAAACAAAAATTTTGACCAGAGAGCAAATAAGGGAAAGTTCATCGAGGGGAATGTGATTAAAGCCTATTACATCAGAGTCATCGTAATGGTAACCCTACTTAGATGACTGGAGATCCCAAGAACTAAGTTCAAAGGGACAACTAAGTTATGTGTGGCTCGCCAAAAATCACTAAAGGAGTCTAACTCCTATCCATTTCTATGATGAGAGTGATATCTGCAACATATGTTGTATGCAGGGAACTTAGGCCCCGTTTGTTTTGGGCTATAGGGAGGGTATTGGGACTAGTATACCAAGGTATTACTAAAGCCCCTGTTTGTTTGCAGAGAAAGCCTTGGGACTATTAGTCCCTTGGTATTGCTAATACCCTTGGAAGGGGGATTGGTAAGGAGGAGGTAGAGATGGTATTAGAAAATAGTGAGGGGATTAGAAATTTTTTTATTTTTTATATATTGAGAATTTTTTTTAAAATATAATATTTAATTTTTTATATTTTTTTATTTGTTTTATTATTTTATATAAAAATAATTTAATAATTTCTCATTTTTAATTCCCTCACTATCAATCCCCTCACTATTAATCCCCTCACTAATAATCCCCTCACTATTAATCCCCTCATTATCAATCCCTTCCATTATATCTCCCAAAACAAACGGGGCCTTAGGGTAAGCTATGCTTTTAAGTATCACTTATATCTTGAAAACCCTAGACGGGTATCTTTCAAGAGGAGTATTTAAGAGACTCGAAAAAAGGATCACTTGTATGAGTGTGAAGGGGTCGCTTCTATGAGAATTGATAAGGTAAAATTCTCTAAAGCACTCATGAAATACCAGGAGATGCCCAAGGCCAAAACAGGCACAACTGTGAGAACTAAATTGTGTCTGGAGATATTCTATGTGAATTTTTGGCTTACACAAACGGCCAAACAGTTCAAGACATCACGCCTACTGATTAGCTAGTAAGTTCGATAGACTTTCACTAGGGAAGGTTCAAAGCCAAAAGCTACCTATCTCGATGTAGAGTATTTCCTTAATGTACTCTCTTTTTGTCTGCATGTTGTTGCATGTCCTTTCCGTAAATTTCATTCATGTGGAGGACTGTTTGAAAATTTGAATTAAAATTTACTCTAATGGTTGTGTCTCTTGAGATAGAATGGTGTGTCCTTTTGAAGGGTTACAACATTTTTAAAGAGTCATGGAGGAATCTATAAATTCCATCTCCCTCACTTTAATTTGGAAGGGAGAATTGCCATTTCTTCTTCACTTTGCATTTATTCTTCATATTTCCTGAGTCTTAATTTCCTATAAAGAGAGTATATGCACAGCGAAGTTCGCTAGGCTTGCAATAGTAGTGCTGCTAGTGCAAGATATTGATCGTTGTATCTTGGGAGATAGACGTCCATTGAATCCTAAGCATTGGTGGGAGAACAAGTCTATCTTAAGGAAAGAGTGTCACACACTCGACTCGATCAGGTTTTATCTATTTATGTATTGTAAGTTTTGTTACGTTATTTTGTCAATTTATTTTAGTTTTGGTTTTTCCCAAAAACCATTTACATATTTTTAAATTATGTTTTCCATATAGTTTGGTAAAATTTTTCTAACATACCCGTAAACAAACTCATAAACCTCACTGAAATCGAAACCAAAACCAAACCAACATCAAAGAAAGAGAATCACATAGGAGGGAAAAAATTATGGAGTAGGAGAATGTTACATCCAATAACTTAGACCTCACCTAACCTAATCCGTTAGCTCCTCTGCCAGTGCCCCGCAAAATCTAGGAGTTGAGATGACTAATCAGATTATTTTTTAAATAAAACTTGAAAATTGATTAATTTGTCTCATTAAGTGACTTAAAATTTTGATAGATATACATTTGAAAAATAGATAATTATATTACTAAATCATAATTCAAATTTAGATATTGTAATATTTTTTTTAGATCCATATCTAAATTCTTATCTTTTTTATTTAAGATGGAGTTGTGAGTTTCTATTTTTTTAAAAAATTTAATTTATATGTGGGTTCCATTTGTTTTTAATTATTATTATTATTTAGGTAAGTTATGACGTGAGTTAGATATGTAATAGACATGTGAGTTTATTAATTTAAAGTATGATGGTGGGAATATTTTTAAATTAGATTTGTTTAGATAAATTTTAAAGATTTTTTAAATTTAAAATTGAATATTGAGATCGAAACAAAATTTTTTTAACTAAATAAATAAAATCAAATTTATTAATTTTATCTGTTTGTATATCTGATTTTTTTTTTAATTTTTTATGTTATGTTATAATATAATATATAAGATATAGATAGATATCCACAACTTTCATGAAAATATTATCTAATTTTTTGGGGGAGAGAGAAGTAAGGCAAGTTTTAATATTTTTTTTTAGAAATCGCTGAGAGAGATTTGGATGGAGAGATTATGAAATATTTTTTGTTATCTTTCCATTAGAAATCCATAAATTAAGGGATAATTATTATTCCTAAAATAATTAAGTAAATAAATCAGTCGATATTTTTTTTTAAATCTATTTTATAAATTGAAAGTCAATAATTTTAGAAAATTGATTAATTTGTCCCATTAACTGATTTAAAATTTTGATAGATATACATGAAAAAATATAAATAATTATATTAATAAATCATAAATCAAATTTAGATATTGTTATATCTGTTTGATATCCATATCTAAATTCTTATATTCTATATTTTTGTATGATTTCTATTTATTTTATTTTTTTCAATTTATTTTATATGGAGTTGTGGATTTCTATTTTTTTTTTTTGAATTTACTTTATCTGTGGTTTTTATTTATTTTTAATTATTATTATTTAGATAAGTTATGATATGAGTTAAATATGTGAAAGATATATGTGAGTTTTATTGAATTAAAATATGATAGTGAGAGATATTTTTAAATTAGGTTCGTTTAGATAGACTTTATAGATTTTTAAATTTTAAAATTAGATATTGAGAGGTAAAGAAATATATTAACTGAATAAATAAAAATAAAAATTATTAATTTTACCAGTTTGTATATTTAATTTTTAATTTTTTTTGTTATTTATAATATAATATATAAGATATAGATAGATACCCACAACTTTTATGAAAAATATTATCAGATTTTCTGAACGAGAGAAAAAGAATGCAAGTTTTAATATTTTTTATATAAAAATTGGTAAGAGAGATTATAATTGAGAGATTATGAAATATTTTTGTTATCTTTCCATTTGAAATCTATAAATTAATGAATAATTATTATTTCTAAAATAATTAAATAAATAAATCAGTCAATAATTTTTTTATGGAGAATTTTTTTAGGGTCCCTAGTATTTAAATTTTATGGTATAAAGGACATTCAATATTTTCATAATGTCTAAGGTCCCTCAACATCGATTCAAAGAAAATTCGATTAAGAGAATTTCTCTAGACTTTCCAAAGAAAATTCAGTCTAGAGAAAATTCAATTCAGAGAATTTCTTTGGATTGCAGTCTAGAGATTTTCTCAGGATTCCAGAGAATTTCTCTAATTTTCGCAAGAATTTCTCTGAGTTCAGACCAAAGAAAATTAGACATGGCAAAGAAAATTACACATAGCAGAGAAAATTAAACATGCCAAAGAAAATTACACACACGAGAGTGTTAAGTGGCAGTTCTCTCTTTTTTTCCAACTTCATTCCTCATCTTTCCTAAATTCTCTGGTTTACTCATAATTTTCTCTTTGTTTTGATCAAAGCTAAGAAAATTGTGTTTTGACTCAACTACAGAAAATTGATCAAAAAACCAACACAAAGTGATTTCAACACATAGAAAAAAAAAAAATAGAGCCACCATTCAAATCAATAACAAAATTTTGAATTTCAGATATTTCACCACTATGTTGCCTAATTCAACTGGTTGCTTAATTACATTGAATTTTGATTGACAACAATATGAATCAACATTAAAATTGAATTCTCATTTCCCTTTTTTATTTCCTAAGTTCTCTCAACAACCAAACAAAGGGAAAAAGGGCATCATCTAAACTGTTCAAATTTTCATAATTGAACTTTAATTTCAAAAACCCATTTAAAGAATTTCTCTGGATTGCAGCTAGGGAATTTCTCTGGTTTTCGCAAGAATTTCTCTAGATTCAAGCCAGAGAAAATTAAACATGGTAGAGAAAATTAAACATGCCAAAAAAAAAAAATTACATATGACAGAAAAAATTAAGCATGCCAAAGAAAATTACAGTGTTAAGTGACAGTTCTCTCTTCTTTTTCAATTTCATTTCGCATCTTTCCCATATTCTCTCTTCTCAATAAGCAAAGATTTCAACTTTGATGAACATAAATCAACCACTGATCAGTTTCTTCTCTGTCTCTCTCAATACCAAAACCCAAGACAATCTCTCAATTCTTGTTGAGAACCTCAATCCAAAGTTTCATGAGCTCAAGATTCCTGAAGTTTTCTTAGCTGAGCAAAGACAAAAAGATAAAAGAGAAGGGAGCAAAAAAGCCGAACAAAGAAAGAGATAGGATCTGGGAGATAGGTTCAATAACCAACCCATTCAAACACCAACCTCACTTTCTCTCAAAGAAGCCCTTTCCATGGACTCGATATGCTCTCCTTCTTATCTCTCTTCTTTGCTTGTATTTCTTTACCATAGAAGTAGATCTGCTTCAACCATGTTGATCTAGGAGATCTGGAACTAGGCGATCTTCTTTGGCCATGTTGATCGACGACGGCACAGAGGAGGCGACGACGGAGTGGAGGAGAGAGAATGAGAGAGTGGGTGTGATATATGGGTGTAAGTAAGATACATACTCATAAATAGGGGAGGGACCTTAGGCTACAAGAAAATATATATATATATATATATATATATATATATATATATTGTGGACTTCTCACATTACTAAAAGTTAGAGAGGGATGTTAGATCAATTTTTCCTTTTTTTAATCTATTTTATAAATTAAAAAATCAATAATTTTAGAATGAGAGTGTGGAACTCTTAGGAAGCTTCTCATTCGAAACCCTATTTTCCTTATATAATACTAGATTTATTTTAACTATAAATTTTGTAATTCTTAAGTAATATCACTCTCCTTTGACAATTTTTCCAAAATTTAAACTTGAGAGCACATCTTAGTGATTGTTTATTTATTTATTTTTATAGTTTAATTTTGTTCATTATTATTCTAAACTATAAAATCTGTTTTTTAAAAAAATAATTAGAATTAATAGGTTTGTTTATGTTTTAAAAATTCTCAATGATTGTTTTTTATTTTTATTTTTTTTGGGTATAAATTCTGTTTTTTCTTCTTTTTTTTTTGAAATAAATTCTATAATTGTTTAAGAGTTTTGAATTTGTTTATTTTGTTTATTTTCTTTGGTATAAATTCTTTAGTTGTTTAATAGTCTTGACTTTATTATATGAGAGATTTATTAAAAAAATCTTTTTCAAGTATTTGCATTCCAATATCCATATGATATTTTTGTATTCCAATAAGTCTTATTATTTGAATATTTAATCTACCAAATTATAATTCTCATATTTAAAGTATTTTATGCATATTTCTACCCTTACAAATATTTTTTGAATGGTTAGCAATTTGGTGAGGTGAACATTCATATTTTACAATGTAAATATTCACTTTGGTATGTGAATGTTCACATTGATATTGTGAACATTCACATTGACGGTGTGAACATTTACATCACGAAATATTCACATTGTAAATGTGAATATTATTAGGAGTATTTTGGTAACTATGTCACTCATAGGACTTATTGGAACATAAGAAAATAATATGGACTAAATGCAACATAAGTAAGTGAAAAGAGATTTATGAAAAAAGTGCCTCTTATTATATTCTCAATCATAGAAACTTTTGATTATTTATTTATTTACTATAAATTCTGTTAAGTAATACCACTCTTCTTGGGCAATCTTTCTAAAATTTGAACTTGAGAGCACATCTTAGTAATTGTTTATTTATTTATACAAAACCACATCTTAGTGATTATTTAAAAATATTAACAATCTATACTATTATCTTCTATATTATTATTAAGTGACGGCCTAAATTGGTTTAATGAAACCTTATTCTCCTCATGTCACGTGACAACTTTGTACGAACTAAAATATAAAAAAAAAAAAATTATTACATACGGTATAAATAAATTTTGAACCTAAGACCTTGGATTTCATTAAGAACATACTTATCACTTAAGCAACATACATATTATGATATTAAATTTTTTATTATGTATTTTTATTATTAATTATCTGAATTGTACACGTATTGTGTGTGCTCTACTAGTTTTAAATATGATAATCTCTCAATTCAACCACATTATGTAATGTAAATAATATTTCATAGTTTATAGCCTTGCCCTTTGCACAAAACATTCCAACCTTTCAATAAATAAAAAAAAATGATAAACTCATTTTCTAAATTTAATGATATATAAATGATATAATTGGTTAATAATTAGAGAAGATATAAGATAATATGTTGCTTTAGATATCATAATTGATATGTAAAAGCTAACCGGAATCATTGTAGGGACAGTTTAAAGGGGTCATACTGGACCTCAACCTATTCTATTGTCATGTTTTCTTCTCAGTATCGTTTCTCTTCCTTTGTTCGTTGGTTTATTCCTATCCCAAATATCTCTATCATATATATATATATATTATACACCATGCAAATCACCTAAACCACCTCCTATGTCAATATGGAACAATATCATTCAATACAATTCATTATATACAATTCATTCAAAAAAAAAAAAAAACACTCAGTTATCTGTTGTCATCATCGCTCAGCACCACGTCATAAGTTATGTGTGTGTCACGCTTGTTGGTTCAACATCCAATTCTCTACATTGGTCCGGCATGACCCCTTTAAACTGTCCCAACAATGATTTCGGTTAGCTCTTACATCGGTCTAACATGACCCCTTTAAACTGTCCCAACATTGATTCCAGTTAGCTCCTACATCGGTCAAGCATGACCCCTTTAAACTGTCCTGGCATTAGTTCTAGCTAGTTCCTACAATGGTCCAACACGACCATAAATTGTCTCTCGGCATTAGTTCCAACCAGTTTCTATATTGGTCCAACACGACCTTAAATTGTCTTGGCATTAGTTTCAACCAGTTTCAACAATGGTCCGACACGACTATAAACTATCTCCTGGCATTAGTACCGGCCTCTGATCTATTTCAAACGTCCTTGCGCTCTCAAGCGCCTTTGCGGTTCCATTTGGATTTTACAATCTATTTGCCTTTTATTTTATTTAGTTTTATTTTATGTTTTATTTTCTCTCTCCAAACTCAAGATGTTTATCCTCCTTGAATTTGAAAGGGATATTAACGTATATGTGGTATTCCTAGACATATTAAGTATTAATTTCCTAGATATATTTAGAAATATGATACTCTTTCTCATAGTTACATTTCTAATAGGATACTTTTTCACAGCCTATATATACAGGCCTTCTATTGTATAAGATTAATTCAATATATTTAATTTAATACAATACATATTATTTCCTCTATCTCTCTACTATTCTAACAGTCACATTATTAGACTTTTAAAATAAATCTAATTTTTATACTTGAATAGCGCTGCTCTTTAATAAAATTGATTTACATCCCAAATTACCATGCAATAGACACCCTGTTAATTCAAAGCACTAGCGCTAGAACTCAGAGACAGATCTTTTGTTTTTTTTTCTGGGGTGAATTCTCAGAGACAGATCAGTATCAAGAAAAACAAGAGTTATTCAAAATTAACTCTTTTATAGCGGGACTCACATTTAGGCCCGTTCGGGGAGTGTAGTTTTAGGCAAAAAAAATAAAAACTCACCCTAAGTTGTCAAATTACTATTATTTTTTACTTTTTTATAAAAAATTAAAAAATTAATTAAAATAATTAATCTTCAAATAAGGCTAAGTATGACTTTAAACCTTACATTATCACATTTTTTCATATGGGCAAATTACACCATTAGTTCTAGCATTTTACTTATGATATTATTTGATCTTTATATTTTTAATTGACTTAATTTTGACACTTAATTTTAAATTTTAAGTTAATTTGATTCAATTTATAATACCATTAGTATTTTTGACAACAAAAAAAAAATGTTACATTTATTGAAATTAACTCATTAAATTGAGAAATTTATAATTTTATCCATAAAAATATGATGTGCGTATTTTTTATTAAAAATATATTAAAAATCGTAATCAATCGAATCTAATTAAAACAAAATCATAAATTTATGATCAAATCGAGTCAATTCAAATTACTAACAAACAAAACAACACAAACAGTAAAATAAAGAAACTACAAGCATAGTTTACCTTTTCTATATTTAAGTTGTTGATGACTAGTGTTACTCTCCCAACGGACTCACAACCTCAACCGGCTCAAACCCTGTCTCAATCGAAGCCGTAACAGCATCCAAAACCAGCTGAGTCTTCCTACTAATCGCCATCCACCTCTCCTCCGGCTTCGAACCCTTTCTCATAATGGCCGCAACCAAATTGGCAAACTCTCTCACCATCAAAGCCTCCTGAGGGACCTCACACTCAACACTCCGCTCGCTCACCATCGGCGAACCAAACTGCGAAGTGACATGAAACGACGCCACGTTCTCTTCAAAAGGAATGGCAAAGTCGTGGACTCGTAAATTGGACTTGGTTCCGAGGGCAGTTAGGTCCGTTGACAAGTTGGTGAGGAAAGAGCAATGGAAGGTTGCGATTTTGCCATCTTCCCAGTAGAGGGAGGAGCCGCACGAGAGGATCACGCCGGCTTCGTTCAGGACTGGCTGCCGCAAAGCTACGGCGGTTTTCGGGAGCTGGAAGTTGGCGGCCCAGAGGATGGCTCGGATGCAGTACCAGCCGATGTCGCCCAGCGCGCCGAGGGAGTCGAGGTCTGGGTTCACGCGGATGTTGTTGGTGAGGAAATCGGGGCCGCCTATGTATGAGAAGTTGCTGTGGATCTGTGGAATGAGATATGAGTAAGGTGAAGAGGATCCCCTCTGGTCTGGTCCAAAACCTGGACTGGAGGGTGGTGTTTGGGATTGTTATGATATGGTGTTGATGGTATGAATTATTTATTTTATTAGACAGTTTAAGTATTTTATTTAAAAAGAGTAAATCAATTCAATAATTATAATTTTTTTAAAATTTATTGGGTTTATTATAAATAAATAAATAAAAGTATGATTTATTTAAAAAAATATAATTATCGTCGATTTTTTAGTGAAAAAAATGGGTCATTAAACAAGTTAGGATTATCAAATCGATTTAATTTTTTGTGTGAATAAAATACACGAAATATCCGACAAAATGAATGGTTTGAATTATAGAATTTGGTTTGGCATAACCTACAAAAATCAAAAAGTTCCAAAAAAAATCAAAAAGTCCACACTATTTGGGAGAAGCTTGTGGGGGAAAGCCTAAATAATTTTGTTTTTTGAATTCAACTACACAAAAGTCAAAAGGTTAAAAGTCAATAAGTTAACAAAGGTAAAATGGTCATTTTAATTTTATTACAATATTTTATTACACATCTTTTTGTTTAACGAAAAGATTTTATTACAATATTTTATTATCCTTGTTAACTTGATCATTCTACCCCCGTTAACTTGTTGACTTTTAACCTTTTGACTTTTATGTAGTTGAATTTTAGGCTTTCCCCATAAGTTTTTTCCAAATAATATAGACTTTTTAAGGGTTGGCTGGGAAAGTGGGTTGGTTTTTTTACTATTTTAACCTGGGCTAAAAAGCTTAGTTTGAGAAGGGTCTTTTGACTTTTTTAATTTTTTTTGTTGGGAAGAGTGTAATGATTATGAGTTGAATGTGATATTTTGTTTTTTGTGACTAAAATAGTCTATTTTATCTTTTGTGGCTAAAATAGCTAAAAAAAAACCTACTTTAGCTCTTTCCAAACGGTGCCTAACTTTTTTAATAACTTTTTAATTTTTTAACTTTTATAAATTATCCCAAATAAATTTCTCTAATTATCCGTTAATAATCTCTTTTAAACATCAATAACTCTAAAAAGTGGAGTTATATACGTCGATTTCCATAACGAAAATCTAAAATCTGGATTCGTGTAACATTCAATATTTAAACTCATATGAATTATATAAATAAAAAAATATACATATATATAAGATTTGTATATAGAATCACATGATTGTGTTTGATACTTAATATTTTATTTTAAATTAAAGTGCCATTAATATTTCATTACAAAAATACCATTATAGTATCATTTGAGACTTGTGTATGAAAGTTACGGAAGAATCATTTTTGAATTTTTTTTTTTTTTTTTTTTGAGATTTTTTGTATGTTCTTGTCTTTTGTGAAACTTTTACATTTATTCATAAATATTTTACGTTTTTAAAGTATATTTAAAAAGTTAAAAAAAATAAACTAAAATATTTTTAAAAATCATTAAAAAATAACAAAATAAAAAAATTCAAAAATAAATTTTATAAACAAAACCAAACAAGGTTATCTACAAATTTCGTAACATCTTATTTATTTGTGTATATTTTATATTTTAGTTTCTGTGTGATTTCAATAATCATAGCAAGATTATACAACAAAAAATATAATAGGTCACATGGAAATCACATAGTTGGAGTTCAAATAAAATATTTTAGGGATATATAGAGTCTCTATAAGTCCTATATAATATTTTGTTTTATGAATTATGAAATAGAATTGGCCACAAATACATTTCTCAAATGCTATGGATTGAAATTTTCCATTACAAACCTACAATGGAAAAGATCAAAGTCCTATTGTATCACCCAATAAATAATTTTAAATGAACTTGGATTGGAATACTTTATGAGTTTAGTATGAGGGAATCCTACACCACGTTAAGATTGGAATACTTTACCGCTGTGTTTGGTTGGGGGATTTGGGAAGGGAAATGGAAAGGGAAATGGAAATGAAAGGAAAAGGAGAAAGAATTAATAGAATTTCAAATCCCAACTATGTTTGGTTGTGTTGGTTATAAAATAGAATTGATGCCCTAAAAGGTCTCATATTTCTTTATTTATTTCTCACCCCCTTTCTTTTCCCATATATTTTTTATTATAACCAAACATAAATAGGATTACATTTCTCATTACTTTTCCAAATTCCACCCTAAAAACCCCAACCAAACACAGCATACGAGTTTAGTATGATGGAATCCTACACCCCGTTAAGAAAAGTCACTAGATTCAAAAAATAAATTTAAAAATTGGTCAAAAAATACAAATTTGTGGTCTTGATTTAAATTTTTTTGTGTGTCCACCCCATGAATGAATCTTAACCTTTCGTTTAATATTATAAATCAATTTTTAATATTTTTTCTGTATTTGTAGATTCACTGATTTAGTTAACAAGGGCGGCTTAAGAGTAATGTAACTGAATTAGGGTTCATTTGGGATATGAGTTGGTTTTTTGATTTTTTAACTTTTTGGCTATTTTAGCATAGGGTTAAAAAATCTAGTTTGAGATGGGTTTTTTGATTTTTTTGACTTTTATGAGAGAAAAAATAAAATAATTATGTTTTGGATGTGACATTTTGTCTTATTAATTTTTTAACTTATTTTGTCTTTTCGTGACTATTTTAGCCCAAATGTGATGTGCCAAACGGGCACTTAATGGCTTCAGGGTTAGGCCTCCCATTTAAAAATAAAAAATAAAAAAAAATATTTTTAAAAAATTCCAAAATTTTTAAATATAATCTAAAGTTATAATACAACTATTTTTGTTTGGAAATCCCTTTGAGAATTTTAAAAAGGCCCCCAAATAACAAATAAAAAATTAAAAAAAAAAAAAAAAACACCTTACTCGGGAGGATACTACAAGTTTTAAAATTGAATAGGACTTGCAAATAACCAAATAACAAATAAAATTAAAATATCCAATTCATCAGTATACTACTACAAGTCTTAAAGTAAAAAGATCCCACCCACCATGAGTATAATACAATTTCTAAAATTTGTAAAAAACCTCCTTACAACCAAATATAACAAATAAAAAAACAAAAAAGACACCACCCACATGAGGATAATGTTATACAAATTTGAAAAAAGAACTAAATAAAAAAGAAAAAAGACCCCACCTAGGAGCACAATACAAGTTTTCTAAAATTTGAAAAAGACCTCCACTCATTTGGTATATGTTTTTCCAAAACAGTCACTACCATTTTTTTAGTAGGCTTTACAGATTTAACGTTCACCTTCCTTTTTTTCAGCATAACCTTCACTTTGAATCTTTAAATTTTATTTATTTGATTACTTTTCATTTTATAACTCTTGTAAAATTATTAAATAATTTTCAAAATTTTAGTTGTAAACTCAAATAGAAAATAAATGTTACATAATAAATTACAATATAAAATTTTGTTTTTCTCTTTAGGCCTCAATGTGACTTCAGTGTTAAGCCGACCCTGACATAGGACTCTCTCTCTCTTTTATTTATTTATTTTAAATGTTGGACAAATCTTGGTTCAACCTAATTAGCCTCTATTTGATTCATACAATTGTAAATATGAAATAAACACACAAAATAAATAAATATTCAAATGTTCTTTAACAATTTCAGCCCATATGATTTTGTGAAAAAACATTTGATTGCAAATAAATACTAAATAAAAATCCATGTGTGCCTTCTAATTTAGATTTTAAGAGTGATACATCTAGACAATAGATGTATGAGGGAGAACATATAGGACATAGATCCTCATCCATGAAATCAAATATAAATCTTTACTATCAATGATTGAGAAAGATTCAAGTGAATACATTTTATAAGAGCAAAATTCATATATGTATTACTATGTAAGTCTTGATTTTGAAAATAATTATTATATTTTTTTTATTATTTAGCTTGAACTTCTCTCAATTTCAAATTTAAAATTGACCATCATAATCATAGTACCATATCATGGGTTAATACTGTATAACCAATAAATATAAGCATAAAACTCAGTAAACTAATATAATGTTAACACATAAAAAAAATAAAACAAAATATGATTTTAAAACAGAGAAAAAAAAATACCATAGCTTTAATGTTTTGAAAAACAAAATAACAAAATGCCATAATAGAGTGACAGTAACAATTACCTCCTGTACCAGTTACGAGAATAAAACTCAAAGGAAATTATTCAATAATTTTGGAATATCACGTGGTCATATTTTAAATCAATCTTGGTCTCATTTGGGAACAAATTAATTTAGTAACTTTTTTAGTTATTTGGCTAAAAAGGTAGGTAAAAAAAACTTGTATGTTTGGGATGACTTTTTAGCTAATTACGAAAAGATGTGCAAAAAGTAGAGAGAAAAGAGAATCGTTAACTTTTTGGTATGAGTTGTTGGCTTTTTGACTAATTTAGTAACTTTTTGGCTAATTGGCTAAAAAAGTAAGTCCCCAAACGGGTTAGTCTCAGGTTGTTCATCCATTCCCAACATAAATCGTGGGTTCCTCTACCCCTCTCTACCAATCAAAACCTTATGGAGCACCACGTGTCTATACTTTGGAAATACTGAATAATCAAAACCATTATTTACGCTAATAAATTTCCAACAAAACGCCGATATACATGGAAAATTATTCAATAATCCCGAAACATCACGTGGCCACATTCCAAGCCAATCACTAATTACTTACTCCCATATTGCTCCCCACCTCCAACATAAATTGTGAGTCTCTACCCCTCTCTACCAATCAAAATCTTATAGAACATCACGTGTCCATACTCCGAAAATACTGAATAATTACCCCAAAACGCAGATATGCATACCAGAAATTATCCATGCAATAATATTTTATAATTTGTTCATTATTTTATTTTTTTTAAGGATACATATTCATTTAACTCAATCATATTTACCTTAACGTCCCAAAAAATATTAGAAATTATTGATTAAACACACTATTAATATAAAATTGTCGAAACATAGAATAATTCATACGTACCGTTTTGAGTTGGCCGAAACGCTCCACATCAGACAGAAACTCCCTCATCGCTGCCGTGCGAGGGTGGTGCATCCACATGGTAGCATCCATGAACTGCACACCATTCAACCGACACGCCTCCAGAATCTCATCCAACTCCGCCACCTTCAACGCCACCGGCTTCTCCAACAACACGTGCTTCCCCTTCTCCGCCGCCATCACCGCCCACCGCCGGTGGAGGCTGGTGGGGAGCGGCACATAGACGGCATCAACGTCGGGGTCATTGAGGACGGCATCATAGGTTCCGTAGATCCTGGCGGAGGGAGGGAAGTTGTTGGCGGCGGCGAATTTCGCCGCCTTGTCAATGGAGCGGCTGCCGATGGCGGAGAGAGTGGCGTTAGGGGAGAGATAGATGGCTCTGGAGAGCTTGCGAGCTATGTCGGCACAGCCTAAGATTCCAAATCTGATAATTGGTGTTTCGGCCATTTTTTGTAAAAGGCTAGCTAGCTTTGCTTAGCGTTAGCTCTCTCTCTCTCTCTCACTGCTCACCGTTGACAAATATGAGAATGGTGTGTATGTGTATATCTAAGTTATAAACTATATATAACCAATGGCGGAACCAGAAATATTGTGCCGGGACCAAGGTGGTTGTGTTAAAAAAAAAGATTTTTCATTTATTTATTTATATTATTTTATAAATTCATGAAATATTAATGAGGCTATTTTATTAGTTGACAATATTTAGTAAATAAAAATAAAAGAAGTAACATACATATGTTGTATAAATAAATTATATAAATCTTATTGATGCTAAGTAGCATAGTTAGAAATCAATTCATTATACATTACGAAAAATTAATGAAATATAGAATAAATAAAATAATTTTTTAAAAATTAAGAGGCAATCCAATGATATATTTTACAAATATCTATAAATATAGAGGTAGTATTGTAATTTTCCAAAACCGGTGGTGGCCATGGCCCCAGTCCCACTATAGGTCCGCCCCTCTATAAAACAAGGAATTCTCGATATAAACTATATATAAAACAAGGAGGGATACTCTAGTTGGTGGGATGCTAAATGGAGAGTACACAAAAAAATTTAAAACTTTATATGCATTTCAAGTTTTGTATATTTTTTAAAAAAATTTAAGAGATTATTTCTAAATATATTAATTATATTTATTTTATATTGTAGTTAATAAGTCAAAAAATTATTAAAACATCACTTCCAAAATGGCCCTTAAATTAAGGCAAATGATAAAGAGTGTTGTTAGGCCCTGTTTGATTAATAAGATCAACAGTCAAAAAATTAATAATCTCATGAATTAGTATAGGATTAGTTATTTAATTAAATTAGTCAAATAACCATTTACTATGTATTTATTTTATTTATTTATTTATTTTTGTTTCACACTTGAAATTATAGTCCTTAGCCCTCTCAATATTAGAAATTTACTAATTTCGTCATATTGAATATTCGTCATATATGTAATCTGATTAATAAAATTTGTAATCAAATATGAGATTATGAATTCATAGACTAACAATCCTAATTCTATGTAATCCTACTACTAAAACATGCCATTAGGGTATTGTTTAATATTGGGATTAAAGTAAAGTAAAAAGTGTATTGAAAATAAGTTAAAACAATAGAAAAGCGAATTGAAAATAGGTTAAAATGTTGAAAAGTGTATAAATTCCCATAAAAAATTGTATTGAATTCAATCAAAAGTGTTTTTTCTTTATCTTTATTCTCTGCTAGATTAATAAGATCCTTAAATTAATTGGACTAGTTCAATTATGCTCAATTAAGAGGTTGGGGGGTTAATTGAGGATCGATCATTTCTTCCTTATTACATCTTGTCTATATGCGATGATTTGGTGTGAAATAATACATAACAATGAGAAAGTACTTTTTTGATTTATAAATTATGTGATAAATGTTGAAAAATTGTGAGAATTTGAAATCTTGTATTTTGCACATTTCATTTCTTATTAAAAGTTAAGGGATTTGGTAATAAACAAGTTGATTAGTTAGAAAATATTAATAATACTGAAATTGTTCTTTAAAGTACAAAATAAACAAATAAATAAATCTTACTCATATCTCTCACGTGCTTTGCTTTTTCTCACACTACAATCCAAACAAATTGTTTGAGGTTATATTTTGGTTGCTTATTTTATTTTATTTTATTTTATTTATTTATTTTTAAATTATATTCCTTCTTTGTCATAAGTCTTTTTATTGAATAGAACAAAGAGTCGCTGGTATTCCTATCTATAAAAAAAAAAATAGTTGTTGGTATTGAGCTGATGTCAAATAGTTTTATTAAGTAGACTTATACATTAATAAGTTCTCTAATATCTATGCTTATTATGTTCTTTCATCTTCTTTCTCTTTTTATTATTTTTCCAAAAATTTCATACCATCATTGTCTATCACAACCGTTGCCGTCCACCCACCACCACTATCCCCGCCGTCAACATCTAGCCATCACTGCCACCATCGTCATCATCCAAAAGTTTATACCACCATTCTCTCTGTCATTTTTCCAAAGTTTCACACCACTTTTGTCTACCACTGCCGTCGCTCCCGTCTATCCACTAGCACCGTTATCGTCATTGTCTACCCACTGCCACCACCGTCGTTATTCGAATGTCATCATTGTTCACTAATTATCTTCACTATCGTCATAGATCTGCATTCTACCGTTGCTGATCTACATTTTACGGTCGTATATCTACACTACATCGTCACCGATGTACACAATCACTATATCACTACTGCCTTCTATTTTTCAGATTCAGATTTATTTTCTAGTGATAAATTTATTAATCTCTCTTGCTCTTTGTGTATGTTGTTCCTTGTGTATGTGGAAGAAGATAGTGTATTCTTGTAAGTGAGTGACTAATATAACTACGGATGGTAAATATTAATAAATAAATTTACAATTATAAATTATCAACTAGATCTTGTAGGTAAATAAGTTTGGTTAATAGGACCGGCTTGTAAGTATCCCTTCTCTTAATATTTGTAAATATAAATTGTGGTAAAGTGATTTGGAAATACTCTTGGATCTAGTTAGATGCTCTTAATCCTTTGATTACTACCTGAAAAAGGGTTAACATTCCAGTCGGGGGTGCCGGAATTAGCACTCTGACGGACAAGTCAGTATCTTCTTAAATTTATTTCTATCTCAAGTTGTCTTGTTTTTTTTTTATATACCTTTCTTTGGCTGACATTCTTCCATTTTTATATTACGTCTGGGCCCAAGGGTCGGGCCGACTCTTTGCACAATTATTTAGTCGGCCCTCCAATTGAGTATTGTCTCCTATTCGGCTCCTTATATGGCCGATTCGTATATTCGGCTTCATAAGCCCCTAGTCGGGGCCGAATTTCCTTCGGCCTGATGTCTCAACCAGATGCCTTGGCCTCTTTCTCATTGATTTTATTCAGCCTCCACAATTGCCCTCCAAACGTCCAACTAATACCAATTAGTCGTCATGTTTGGTTTTGCGTGTGAAAGTCAAAAATACAGCGCTTGCACTTCTTCCAATACTGAAGCATCAGAATGAACATGATTTAGAAATCATTATAACTTCCCACCCCTTCGTACGCGTTGCTCATTTAATGTGATATGAAACCGTGCTATCCCTTCGAATATTTTTTGAATATGCAAGGCTTTCTAGTTGTCTCACAGTATCATTCCTTCTTCACAACCTCTGCGATTTCTGTCCGCTCCCCACTATCCTTCTCTCTCTGACCTGTAAATTCTTCTCCTCTTTGTATTTCTTCTTCATTCCAGCTCCCATTTTCTTGTTCGTTTTTAGTTAACATATTTTCTATTCCGATTTGAATGGTGAAACATTTGAAAGCTCTCCTTTCTGCGGATCGTGTTTCCGCTTTTCGTCGTTATTTCTCAATTCCATATGACGTCCATCTGTCACTCGTGGCGGACAGTGTAGTTGACAGAGAGAGAACTGATGCAAGTACGATCATCTTTTCCTTCCTGTCAATTGCTGAGGGCGGAATTCGTTTCCCCCTTCATCCATTTTTTAGGGCCATTCTTTGCTATTGAGGTCTACTCCCTTCACAGCCAAAAGTAAATTTTTGCCGAATTATAATGGGCATAATAAAATTAAATCGCCGACTTAGGATTAATCTTGGAATCCCTGCTATTCGACACTGTTATGCCTTGGCGAAATCTTCCAGTCGGCGGGGACGCTACTTTCTCAGGGCCAAGGACACTGATCACCATTTAGTGACTATGCTTGCCAGCTTTGGTAAGCGTGTTGACGACGCTATGGTCGTTGTCCAAGGCAATTAGGAGTTTGGCGAAGGTGAAGATCGCCTGGACCTTGTGCCTAGACAAAAAAACCAACCAGGTGGTCGTACAGACCCATTTCTCTTTCGTTTGGGCATTTCTTATATGTTTACTCGGCTTCGATTCCATGTACTTATCTTTTCGTTTGTGCAGGTAACAATCTGAAGAAAGCACTCACTTCGACCAACGACACTGTGCTCGAGCAAGTCAAAACCGCACTCAAATTCTTTGGCCGTCCAAACCTTCAAAAGCAAGGGCGGGCCGCCTACGTGTTATTGCAATATGACCCAATGTATTCGACTTTTTCGGCTGCAGATCATATCCCAATTCCAAGGGGTGAACAGCATCTTATGGCACTCATCTTCCCAAGCTCCAAGACCCTTAGGGACGTCGACCTTAAAGGTTCAGATTCAGACCCAAGTGGTGAAGTCGTCGATCAGGTCGCTGAGCAGTGGAGGCAGTTAAACTCAAATGGGTCTGAGGATCGCTTGGGAAAGGAAGTTAATGCAGCTCTTAATTTGGCTTTTGAAGAAGTCGGCTTCGACCTCCCATCCAGCTCAAGCCGAATTGACATATCTTCTTTAAAAGACAACATTTTCACCGATTTAGGAGACCTACTTGGCACAGACCCTGAAAACATAGCTGGAGAATCGCTCCCACAGATGGTTAGAAAAAAAAATGCCGAAAAGATGGCAGCCCGAAGGAGGGCCGAAACCGCTAGATCAGTACCCCCCACCGTCTGTTCCTATTGAGGAAATTGAGCAAGAAACTGTTGTGGCCGACTCGGTCATTGAACAACAATCAGGCGATTTAGTTGCCAAACAAAGGGGGAGAAACGCCCCACCGAGATAAAGGCTGACTTTTCTGAAGAGTTAACCGATAAACGACCTTGAATAGAAGAGTCCTAAGACTTGGCGGTGCCGTTTATCAACCAATCTAGAATGAAGAATGTTCCGATTTCTACCGATGCATCGGCTATGAAAGACCCTATTGTGGCCCTAAGCGTGGCTTCGTCGATTTCTTCGCCGATGGACAACGCTGCGTTTTGTACAAAACCAGATGTGGTTTCAATAGCATTAGCTGCTCAGTCGGCGGTATTGGTATGTAATTGGCAAACTTCATACTTCGTTTCTTTTATATGCCGACTAACTTGCCCATGTTTTGTTTCAAGCGGCGGGCAGAATCGCAGAAATCGCCTGCCGTCACTATGATGCCCGTCGAGCAATCGGCGTACTTAAAGCCGAGATTGAAATCGAAAAGGGGAAAGCTAAAGAGGCATTAGCCGAATTAGCGATGACGTCTCTTAAAGCCTAGTCTGAGGCTAGAAAGACGAAAGATGAGCGAGTGAGGGCCAACGCTGAAAAAGAAAAGGCCAGATGCGCCGATCTACTCCGGGTGGCGGTCAAAGAAAGGGCAAATATGAGTGCTGATGCGCTCAAGTTGGCCAAAGAGGTGATCGCAAACCTAGAGGCCGATTTGGAAGAATCGAAGAAGGCGAAAGAAATCGCTGACTCAGAAATTTCCAAGGCGTTCGATGCCGAAGAGAACACGGCCATGGAAAAGTATGTAGAGGAGGTATTGAATTTTGAGAACCGGGGCTTCAAACACGGCTGGCTTAAAGCCCTGGCGACCGCTAATGTGACATTGGAGTAGCTGATTCCATATGAGCAGCTAGAGGTTGATACGTTGGAGTCTGACCATGAAGAATAAATTGTGTTAGTGTAATTTTGCTTCATGTTAGGTATCTTTTGTATGTAGTTTTTGTAGGTTTTTGCTCATTTGGTTTAGAAGTCATTCGTTGGGCAGTTTTCATGTATAAAGTGACGGTTGTTTGTATTCAGTTTATTAATGAAAATCGTCTTTTTGTCTCTGTTTTGTATTTGCTAATTTAAATCAACGGCTAAGTAGGACAATGTAGCGTAATTCGGCATTAAATCTACCCTTGCAACATCTGGCCAAGTGGGGCAGTGTATCGTGATTCAACTATAACATAATCTGCCGAATATATTCATATATCTGCCCTTGCCCCATTTGGACATGTTGTTCTAGAGCCAAATAAAACATATGGCTCAATACTATGCTCGTTTGGCCAAGTGGGCCAATGTATCGTGATTCAGCTATAACATAATCTACCGAATATATTCATATCTGCCCTTGCCCTATTTGGACATGTTGTTCTAGAGCCGAATAAAACATATGGCTCAATGCTAAGCTCATTTGGTCAAGTGGGGTAGTGTATCGTGATTCGGCTATAACATAATCTGCCGAATATATTCATATATCTGTCCTTGCACCAATTGGACATGTCATTCCAGAGCCAAATAAAACATATGGCTTAATGCTAAGTTCGTTTGGCCAAGTGGGGTAGTGCATTGTGATCCGGCTATAACATAAGTTGCCGAATAGATTCATATATCTGCCCTTGCCCCATTTAAACATGTCGTTCCAGAGCCGACTACATACGCGAGGTTAGCTATGGGGCGCATCGGAAATGGTGCATCCGTAATTAATAAACGAGGTACCTAGTATTTAAGAGGTCCCAGGCGTCGTGGAATAGATTTGGTACGAACGACGAAATGGGTAGTTGATAATTTGAGAACGAGCAAAAACTTGAGTGTTGACGGTGGTCGTGAATAAGGCCATAGATGTCTCAGAGATTATTTTTCAACAGTAAATGAGAAGGAAGGAACTTAGCGGAGCTGGACGCTGAAATACATCACGCTATTGGGGACGAAACTCAGAGAACAGAAAACAGGACAACAGAGGGGAGGGAGAGACGTCGGTCGCCCAGACGTCGGAGTAGGTCCCTCGGAAGAGGTGAAGTAGCGAAGTCCCCCAGAAATGAGGCGCAGCAACGAGGGGGTTCAAAGACCGCGAGTGGGCATGCCGCTGCTCGAAGTGAGCAGAGTAGACCGCTGCGCCCGCTGAGCATTTCGGTCTTTATTGGGAACAAACCAATGACCGAAACGGACTCAATAGTCCGTGATCCTAATGTGGCGGTGGAATTCACGCGGCAAATATTCCGGTCAGAGATGCAACAGTGGCTTGTCGGCTGGGGTGATTACGAGGTTTTCAGGGAAGGTATACATGGGGCGATCCGAGGACTTTACAGTGCGTATGAAGTCAGCATGCGCTTGCGCGTGGCGACAAGAGAGCTCGAGCAGAAGGACGGGCGCATTCGAGATTTGGAGCGCCACACGGGAAAAACAGAGAGTGAGCTAAAAAAGGCCAGGGCAGTTGAGACATAGTCGGCGTGTGCTACAAACACGGTTGTCACAGACAGAGTCAACCAACGCTTGCTGGATCATGCTATGGCCGATAGGGAAACAGTGAACATGTTCGCCAAAAAGGCTATAAGAACTCGAACCTATGAAGAAGGCTTTTTTGACGGCCGAAAAATTGGCATTGAAAAAACTAAGGAAAGATTGGCAGAAGACGTTTGTCGATGCGAAAATCACAGCTTCAAGCACGGATGGGTTACGGCTTTACGAGTCGCAGGCTTCAACTCAGTGTCTCCATTATACAAAGAGTACAAGATTCCCTTTGAGGCCTTTGATGTTGAGAAGACGGACGACGAAGAGGAAGGCGCCGAACCGGAGAAAGCCTAAATATTGTACTTTACATTCTAGTAGGACTCATGTATTGGTAGGAGGAAATCACATTAATTGAAATAAATATTCATTGTTCTTGCGTCTTATCAATTAGTGCATTTTTGTGTTCCAATGCTATTCTATTGTCCTTAGCTTGTATCTTTTGAACCGTGTGTTTATTAGCTCTCGTAAATTGACTGTTTTGTTTAGGCAATGTATTTATTTGAATAACCCCTTTAGCTATGAACATGCACGAAGAGCGCTCTGAATTTTGGAGGCTTATTTGGTCCAAACGTGAACATGCACGAAAAGCGCTCCGAATCCGGAGTCTTGTGACCAATCGTGATATCCATGATAGGCGCTCTGAATTCTGGGTCTTATTCGGGCTAAACGTGAACATGCATGAAGGGCAGTCCGAATCCAAAGTCTTGTGGCCAATTGTGATATCCACGAAAGGTGCTTCAAATTCGGAGGCTTATTCGGCCCGAACATGAACATGCACGAAAGGCGCTCTGAATTCGGAGTCTTGTGGCCAATCATGATATCTATGAAGGGCGCTTCAAACTCGGAGGTTTATTCAGCCCAAATGTGAACATGTACGAAGGATGCTCCGAATACAGAGTCTTGTGGCCAATCGTGATATCCACGAAGGGCGCTTCGAATTCGAAGGTTTATTCGGCCCAAACGCGAACATGCACGAAGGGCGCTCTGAATCCGGAGTCTTATTTATCATTTAACCATTTTTGATGAGACGGTGATAAAAAAGGCATATTGCATTGCGGAATATGTAGATGCGTACATGTTAGCATAGCAGCAAAAATAAAAAATGAACTGGCATGTTGTACAAGTTGGCTTAATGATAAAATTTACACAAGTGGGTTGAATTCCAGGAGCGTGGTAAACTTCTGAAAGCCGATACACCCCCCGTTTCGGCAATTGAATCAATTTGGTAAGGACGATCCTAGTTGGGGCCCAATTTACCGTCTGTCGGATTCTTAGTAGCAGTAAGCACTTTCTTAAGGACCAATTCTCCAGGTGTATAACGGCGCAACTGCACGTGCTGGTTGTACGACTTGGCAAGCTGCCACTACAACAAAAAACACATTTGGCGACTTAAAAATTGGTCGCCAAAACTACAAATTTCGTCACCAAAAGAATCGACGACAAGTATACAATTGGTCGCCAAAGACCTGTCACTAAAAGTATTGGCGACGAAATCAGAAATTGTCATCGTATGTAAACATTTAGCGACAAGCAAAATTTGTCGCCAAAAATCATATATTTTGTCGCTATAAAATTATAGTTTGTCGCTAAAAGGTTAAAATTTGGATAGGCTATGTATTTTTAGCGACAAATAAATGCGTCGCCAAAAGTACTATTTAACGACAAAATTAATTTGGTCACTAAAAATCACGTTTTTAGCGACGAGTAAGTTTTGGTTGCTAAAAGTTCTTGAAATAACCACTAACTTTTAGCGACAAAAACAATATGTTGTCGTCAAATATATTAACAGTGACCAAAATACCACCTATTACTAAAAATTCACTACACAAATTTTGATTTCAATAATTTTCCTGTTCAAAATAATCTAAAACACCTGTTTTCCTGTGCACAATATATACACAAATGTAATGTAAATAATAATACACCTGTGCAAGACATTCATAATAATTAAAAATTAATAGCTATGAAAAATCCCAATAAACATAGTTACAATTCTCTGACAATCTAAAACATGTATTCCAAAGTATTTACAAACTATTAACATCAAACCCATAAATACATTACCAAATCATATGTCAAAATATTTTTAAAAACACAACCAAATATTTTGATGCTAAACTTTTAACTAACAAGTCATTTTCTAAAATCCTATGTCAAAATATTTGCAAAAACACAACACCAAATATTTTGATGCTAAACATTTAATCCATAAATCATTTACCAAAATCCTATGTGAAAATATTTCCAAAAACACAAAATCAAATCTTCTGATGCAGCCCAAACTATTTTCCACCATTGCCAATCTATCACATGAAAAAAGAAAAAACAATATTAGATTGACAAAAAAAAAAAAAAAAAAAAAAAAACCTCAATATGAACTTCACAACTTTGATTTTAATTTTGTAACGGGAAGTCCAATCGAATGCTGTTTGCTCATACAAGTTTGCTCATACAAGTCTATTTAGGCTTGAACAAGCTGTCCGTGCCAAGTTTTGGTGGTTTCGGTTGTCATTTCGCAATTTCGGCTCCTAAACGAGCCTTTTAAGTCTTGTGTATTACAATTTTCCTTCTAATTTTCTAACCGGAGATCCAATAGAGATCCCGTTTATTCCTACAAGTCTATTTAGGCTTGAAAAGGCCGTCCGTGCCAAGTTTCGGTGGTTTCAGTGGTCATTTTGAAATTTCGGCCCCCGAATGGGCCTTTTAAGTCTTGTGTTTTATATTTTTCCTTCTAATTTTTTAACCAGAAATCCAATCGAGGTCTCATTTGTTCCTACAAGTCCATTTAGGCTTGAAAAAGCTGTCCGTGCCAAGTTTCGGTGGTTTCGGTTGTCATTTCACAATTTCAGCTCCCAAATGGGCCTTTTAAGTCTTGTGTTTTATAACCCTCCCTAGTAGTATGAAATGTGAGTAGTACGTGTTACACAGTATTGGGTAGAAATCAACACGAAAAGCTAGCTATTGAGGTGAAGGTGCCCTCATGCTTATTTACTTCACATTACTTTAGGACTTAAGCAATGTGGGACTTCATTTCGCAGTATAAACTGGGGCAACATCGAATGTCTTGTAGATCACATAAGAAAAAGATCCCATGTCAGCTGATCAGGATGGTTCTACCAATCCAATGAGGGTTGGACTATAAGAAATAGATAGTCCCCCCAAAATCTAGATACATAGTCCATCAAGAGAATTAAAAGAAATTGGGAACTATAACACTCAATCCTCATCCTTGACAAAATATTATCACTTTGTCAAGCAACTTGGTAATGAACCAAAAAAACCAAAAAAATAGGGAAGATATTTAAAAGTAAAATCAATGAAGAATCTATTAAGTCTTTCCAATACCACTATCCATCAAAAATGGAAACACCAAATGCACTTAGAGAGAGAGAGAGAGAGAGAGAGAGAGGCACATACATTGTTTGGATAGAAGTAAATGAACCTAGGTCGGTACCCTGTTGTCCTCCCAAATTAGCACCAATAAGAGTTCTATAAAACCGGATAATTATAATAGGATTGAAAGTTGACATTGTCCATAAACATTAGGTATTCAAGATGCAGGAAGAGAAGGGATTGCATACATAGAGATTATGGAATTGTTAGTGTTACATTGAACTCCTTGCCAAGCCTTAGCACATGGGTCTCCAGCACTAGCAACACATCCAGGAAGAAGAGGGTTTCCAAGTGCAGCATAAAAACTATTAATTGCAGCAACTGAACCAACATAAAAGAATGCCACCAATAAGCAATTGTTTCGAGAAATTTACAATGGGAAAGGACGTAGCATAAGTAAATCATCATACTTGCTAGCAGAAAAAAAGAAACTAGGAAATTCATTTTCCGCTGAAAGTTTCCAAAAAAGTATATTGTTTTCAAAAATGTAAAAATTGAAAGGGAGTTAAACGAACCGTAATTTTCATTGCCGAGAAAATAGAGACAAATAAGAGAAAATAAATGTTGACACCCCAGACAAAAACCAAGAGAGAAATTTCAGAACTTGTCAACTAAAAAGGTGCGAATAGGCAGGTTTAGAGCTTCAATTAACTAGACCAATCTACAAATCGCACATAAGTAACAAGAAATTCAAAAAAAAAATAAATAAATAAAATTAGGAGGCAAAAGCTTCATATTGTTAAAGATTATCATTCCCAAGGTTCATAAGTGATGGGAGAATGCATAAATTGCCCTGCTCAGCTAGCCAGAAAATGTAGGAAAATAATAAAGCATAAAATGTTGAATATCAGACTATTCATTATATGTTGTCCTGTGTTCCAAAATCAGTCCCAAAATCAAAATATCAGCCCCAAAACCAGTCCCAAAATTATAATATCAGTCCCCAAAAAATACAAAATCAGAATATCAGTCCCAAAATCCAAAAATCAGTTCCAAAATCAGTCCGAAATTCAGAATATACTAGTCCCAAAAATTAGTTCCAAAATCAGTCCAAAAATTAGAATATATTAGTCCCGAAAATCACAATATCAGTCTGAAAATCACAATATCATTCCGAAAAATTAGAATATCAATCCGAAAAATTAGATTGATGACAAAGAAGAAAAAGAGGAAGATGAGAGAGTGTGAGAGACTGAGGGAAAAATCAGTCCCAATATCAATGTTGTGTTGTGTTCTGCCATGCCGAACAAGAGAATGAAATTGATGATAAAGAAGAAAGAGAGGAAGATGAGACAGTGTGAGAGAGTGAGAATGAGAGGGAGAGGGAAAGAGAGACGAAGAAGAGGGAGAGAAGACATACCTCTCTATCTTCCGTTGTGCCGCTTCAGGTTGTCGAATGAGATGAATGTTATTAGGTCAATCTTGTTTATTCACACAAAGGTCATTAAAAAAAAAAAAAAAGATTCAAAACGACGTCGTTTTGACAAAATATTTATTGGCGACGAAAATTATTATGTTGCCATAAATATCATTCACCTTTCAGCGACTATTTTAATTTTGTCTCCAAAAAGTCACAATTGGCGACAAACAGTTTCGTCGCCATATATTAATTTGGTCGCCAAAATTTTTTTAGCGCTCCCGCGCAAAAAATTAAATTGGCGCCAACCATTTTTGGCGACCAATTGAGATATTTGTTGTTAATAGTGTATTTTTTGGCGACCAACATGTATATTGTCGCCAAAAATATACAATTGGCAACTAAATTCAATTTGGTTGCTAAAAAACGTCGCCAAAAATGCTTTTTGTTGTAGTGTGCTGTTGATATCGCGTCATGCATGCAAGAGCACGATCTTGGTGCTCTTTAATCAAAGTCAGATCTAAGGCCAACATCATGTCATTACACCTTATGTCAAAAACCTTGGATTTCAATGTAGGCAAGCCAATTTCAAGAGGGATAATAGCCTGTGTCCCAAACCACAAAGCGAACGGCGTTTCTCTAGTAGACCGCCTCGGAGTGGTGCAATGTGCCCACAATACGCTGGGCAACTCTTCAACCCATTTGCCCTTCGCCTTCTCCAATCATTTCTTGATGCCGTCTAGGGTCACTTTGTTGGAAGCCTCAGCCTGACTGTTACTTTGTGAGCACATCGGTAAAGAAAAGCAGGGCCGGATACCATATGTATTGTATAACTCCTAGTAGATGCCAGAATCGAATTGGGTGCCGTTGTCGGATACAAGCGCTCTCGGTTTGCCGAATCGAGTTATAATGTTTTTCCATACAAAGTGTTTAACATCGACGTCTCGAATATGTGTTAATGCCTCTGCTTCGACCCACTTTGTAAAATAGTTTGTTGTGACGATCAGGAATAGTTTGTTTCCCGGAGCTCGCGGTAACGATCCGACGATGTCAAGTCCCTATTAAGCGAACGGCTAAGTTAGTAATGGAATTTAATTCCTCGGCAGGCAGATAAGTTAATGGGGAAAACTTTTGGCATTGTTCACATTTCTTTACGTAGTTCTCGACATCAGTATGTATAGTCGGCCAATAATACCCCTATGTTATGGCTCGGTGGGCCAATGAACGTCCTCCAGAGTGGGCACCATAACTACCTTCATGTATTTCGGCCAAGAATTCCTCAGCCTTGTCTGGATGAACACATTCCAGATACAGCCCTAAGAGAGATTTTTTGTAAAGTTTTCCCTGTGGATCCAAATAATAACACGAGGCTTTATTCCGCAATTTGTGGGCTTATTTCGTATCTGTTGGGAGCTATTCCAAGGAAAGAAATACAGCGATAATGTCTGTCCAACTCGGTCTTGGCTCAATGATGTTAATCCAAACCAGTTTAGAAGAAGTGATGCTCGGCTTTGGGATGAACCCTACTTCGATTGTTCGTTTGACTTCTGAGTTAATTGGGGATGCTAGGCAAGCAAGGGCATCTGCATGCGTGTTCTGATCCCAGGTTATTTGATTCAATTCTTGGTGGTCGAATTTTGTGAGCAAGGAATTTGCCGTTTTTATGTAGGCTGTCATGCGGTCATTTTTAGCCACATATTCCCCTTTCAACTGGTTGATGACTAACTTTGAGCCACAGAAAACATGTAACCGTCGTGCACCAAGATGACGTGCGTTACAAAGGCCAATTAGCAATGCTTCGTATTCGACCTCGTTATTTGATGCATCGAAGCCCAGTTTGACTGCCTGTTCGATTATTGCCCCCTCGAGGCTCATGATCACTACTCCTGCCCCGCTGGTTAGATGATCCATCACAATACATTTGCCAAACGTCTCCAATATATATTCGCCAGTCGGGTTTAGGTTAAAGGTGGGCTTGATCAGATTTAAAGTTGGCAAGGTATCTTGTGAACTTGGCTACAAAGTTGGCGAGCACCTGCCCTTTAGTGGTCGTTCTTGGCAAGAACTGGATATCATACTGGTCGAGTTCCAAAGCTCATTTAGAGACTCACCCCGATGCTTCCGCGCTACAGAATGCTGATCAAAGAGGATAGTCCATTAATACCTCTATGGTATGAGCCTGAAAATAATGCATTAACTTTCTTATAGCCACTACGAGAGCAAGGATGAGCTTTTTCAGTGGTAAGTATCGTGTTTCAGCGTCGACCATTGCCTTGCTTACATAGTAAATTGGTCACTGCTCCATGAGTTCTTCCTTTAGTAACACGACACTGACCGCCTGGTCGAATATCGCTAGATACAAGATGAGCGGATCGCCCGACGATGGGGTTGCCAAGAGTGGCACTGAACGGAGATAAATTTTCAAGCCGTCCAACGCGGCCTCACACTCAAGGGTCCATTAGAATGCTTTACCCTGCCAAAGTGTGAAAAAATGGTCGGCAGCGATTTGAGGAACGATTGATAAACCTATTAAGAGCAGCGGCCATTCCCATTAACTTTTGAAATTTTTTGACCGACTGGAGGGAGTTGAGTTCTAGAATTGTTGTGATCTGCCTCGAGTTGGCCTCTATTCCGCGATGGTTAACAATATAGCCGAGAAATTTGCCGGATTCGATGCCGAATGCACATTTCGAGGCGTTCAGTTTCATCTTGTACTTTTGGAGGATACCAAAGGTCTCTGATAAATTGACTAGATAGGCGTGCTTTTCCTTAGATTTCACCACCATATCATCAATGTATACTTCCATGGTGAAGCCAAGTTATTCCTTAAACATAGTGGTAACCAGTCTCTGGTAAGTTGTCCCTGCATTCTTCAGCCCGAAGAGCATGACCTTGTAGTAATAAGTTCCTCTTGGGGTGAGGAATGCGGTCTTTTCCTAATCCTCCGGATGTATGGCAATTTGGTGATAACCCCTATAGGCATCCAAGAAGCTCATGTGTTGATGATGTGTCATTGCGTCTATAAGTTGGTCGATTATGAGAAGAGGAAAACAATCCTTAGGACAAGTCTTATTCAAATCCATGAAATCCACACAGACGCGCCAAGATCCATTTTTCTTCTTTACAACCATGGTATTGGATAGCCACGTGGGATAAGTTACTTCACAAATTACCCCGGCATCAAGCAATCTGTCAACTTCATTAACAATGGCCAATGCATACTCCGCAGCTGACCGCCGACTTTTCTGAATGATTGGTTTGAATTTTGGATCGACGTTTAATCGATGTTGAGCCATGTCTAGATCCACCCTCGCCATTTCGTATGGTGTCCATGCAAACACGTCAAGATTGCCGAGTAAGAAAGAAACCATATCATGTCTGTCAACTTCGTTTAGGGAAGTGTCGATCATGAAGAATTTGTCAAGGCTCCTACTGATTTCAATCCCGTCAAGGTCTTCAGATGCCTTCTCACTGGAGATTTTCCCAATGTCCTCGAGACTCTCTCGATCTGGTACTTCAATCGAGTTCATTTCTAGTTTCTTTGGCCTTTTTGCAACAGCAATAAGATAGCATGCCTATGCCGATTTCTGAGAGCCCCGAATTTGCTCGATGATGGTAGGTGCTTGGCACAGCTTGCATAGCCTACAACCAGGTCTTTCCCATGATAAGATTGTATGGCGATGAGAGTTTGACAACCAAAAATTCCACGTCGACTGATTTGTTACCCGCTCATATTAGTAGTATGATCTTGCCCAAGGGATACTCGGAGTTGGCGTTGAAGCCGAACAATGGGTAATCGGCCGGTAACAGATCCGAATCAGTGAAGCTGAGTTTAACGAACGTCTTATAATAAATTATTTCTAAGGTACTTCCCTGATCGATGAGAACACACTCGACGGTGAATTGATTCACGTGTAGCTCAACGACGAGGGGATTAGCGTGAGGAAGAGTTATTCCATCTAGGTTGGTGTCGTCAAAGTTGATCTTGCCAATCTTATGGGGCCGTTTGACTGGTGTGATCTGCTTGGATAAGCTAGGTTACAACTGAATTGTATGTAGTTGGGTCGACAACGGTAGGCTATATATCATGTAAATTACACCGGGTGGAGGTGAATTCGACCGTAGAGCTACCGTGTTCGGTGGATTGTTCTTTTGGACATGTTGCGCCAGCCGGCCGTCTTGCATTAACTCCTTCAGGTGGTCCTTCAGTGCATAATAGTTGTCAGTGTTATGGCCATGGTCCTTGTGATATTTGCACCGCCTATCCCTTCTCCTAGTATCAGGGGGCCCCATCATCTTGGACGGCCGCTTAAAAAATGGAAGATGCTAGACTTTGGATAGGATCTTACTGATTGGCTCTGCCAATTCCGTATACTTTTTGTCCGAATGTCTGGCGCGCCTGTTATCCACTTGATACTATTCATTCGAACGGTGCGAACACTGCCTGCTTGATCGGTGAGAGTCACGTCGGTTATCTCGTTTAGCCCGAGTTCTAGGTTCAGGGCTCTTTGGTGGCACAGCGCTTATCGGCTGAACCAGGCCAGATGAAGCTGATTTACCGACTTTCTATCCGGTCTTGACCCACAGGGCATTGTCTTCCACCTTATAGTACTCCTCAACCTTCTTCATTAATGCCCAGACTATTTTGGGAGGCCGTCTGGTCAACGAACAGCGAAGAGGACTATTGAGATGTAACCCCATCTTTAAGACGGTAATGGCCATGGAATCATTGCAAGCATCATCCACTAAGTTAAAACACTCTCAATAGCGTGCCGAATACTCACAAAGGGTCTCTTCTGGTTTAATCTGCATCATCCAAAGAGAGTCGACTCGTTTTGGCTGAACTTCGTTAGTGATAAATCTTGTCCTGAAGGATTTTTGGAGCTAATGAAAGCTTCTTATTGATGTCGGCTCTAGTTTGTAGTACCATCTGACTGCCAACGGTCCTAGGCTGCTTGGAAAAATTAGACACATGAGGGATTCATCATCAGCATGCAACGTCATTGTTTGTTTGTAGTGATGAATGTGTTCTGTGGGATCTGATTTTCGATCATACAAGGTGAATGTCGGTGCTTTGAACTTTTTAGGCAGCATAGCACTTGCAATGCGTCATACGAAAGGGTCGTGCCTGTCCTCTTCATTTGAACCATCATTTCCTTTCCCTCGCCTGTACTGTATATACGAACTTCCTTCGAATAAGCTCGATACACCAGCTCGCCCCTTCTTTCTAGGTTCCTGAGATGGCGAGTCGGAATCACTACCACTATCATGTTTCCGAAGTCGACGTCGTCGATTATCCTTCTTCTTTTCTGGGGATCGACCCCGATTATAATGTGTGGTCTGTTAGGATTTGGATAACTCCAGGACCAATTCCTTACGTAAGTGCTCATTCTCAGCCATCATATCTTCCAGACACTATTCGTTTTGTTTTGCTTGATCCATGATCGTCTGCACAGTCTCCTGTACAGAAGTTGAGGGTGAGGTTTGAGCTGCTGGGTCGAAGTTCAAGGCCCTTCGCGCGGTGATATTCTCCAGTCCAAGCATATTTCTTAGAGTAATGTCATTTCTTGGTGTAACATCGTCAGCAACTATCGAAGGATCATCTGTCACGCCTGCCATGGACGCACTTGAGTTTTCCCACAGACGGCGCCAATTGTGGTAAAGTGGTTTGGAAATACTCTTGGATCCAATTAGACGCTCTTAATTTTTTGATTGTTACCTGAAAAAAAAAAAATGAACACTCCGATCGAGGGTGCTGGAATTAGCACTCCGACAGATAAGTCAGCATCTTCTCAAATTTACTTCTATCTCAAGTTATCTTTTTTTTTTTACATGCCTCCATTTGGCTAACATTCCTCCCTTATTATATTACGTCTGGGCCCAAGGGTCGGGCCGACTCTTGATCTCGCACATAATTATTTAGTCAGCCCTCCAGTTGAGTATTGACTCCCATTCGGCTCCTTATATAGCCAATTCGTATATTTGACTTCATGAGCCCCTGGTTGGGGCCGAATATCCTTCGGCCTGATGTCTCAACCGGATGCCTTAGCCTCTTCCTCATTGATTTTATTCAGCCTCCACATAAATAATATTTTATTAATTGATAAAAAATATGATAGACTAGTAAGCTTATCACTTTAAATTAAATAAATAATAATAAATTATCAAAATGCTTCTTAATATCAAAATTGCTATTGACAGATTATTTTGATAAATGATTTTGTATGAAATTTCTTTTGTTTTTTTATATAAAAAAGTTCATAATGAAATGGTTATTTTAGCCTACCAATAGAATGATGACTCTTATAAAGGTTAATTACATTTTCCCTCCATGTGATTTGATCAAAAAAAACATATTAATCCTTTATAGTTTACAAATATATACTTGAAGTCTCGAGTAAAGTGCAAAGACCAACTTGTTAACAATATTTATAAAAGGTTTATATTATCCTCAATTTTTCTCTAATTTTTTTTCTATGGCATCACAATCTCAAAATCAGAATTTTCACTTTCTTTCCTTGTCCTTTTTATCTTTCGTTCTTTTTTCCTTTGTGCTTTTGGCCCCTACCTTTCAGTCTTTTTTCCTTTGTGCTTTTGGCCCATACGTCATGCCGAACACCTTCTCTTATAGTTAAAAGAATAAACCCATAAAGGATTTTTCATTTCCGAAGTAAACACTCAATGCCTCCATTTTTATTTCTTTTTTTTTTTTTTTTTGCTCGAAATAGTACTTCAGCAAAATGTCACATCATTAGCATGAAGCTCAAACAAGATGCTCAACCATGTTGCATATATCATAATGAAAAAGGTTTTTCCAATTAAAACCACACACATATACACTATTATATATATATATATATATATTTATATTTATATAAGGACGAAATTAAGAGTAGAATATGGGGTCATGTCCTTATTTCTGTGAAAATTATTATTTGTCATAGAATTTTAAATATATATATATATATATATATTATTTTATACATAAAATGGCATCTCAGTATTAAAAATATATATATATATATATATAATATTCTTCTTTTATTTTAATTCTCTTTCTATTCTACACAAAAAATATTTCTTCAACTTATTAGAAATTGCTTTTATAGTATTTAAATTTTTATGTATATATAATTTATATCTCATATTATACATGCATGTGTATTTTGTGTATATTGTGAAAAAAAATATTTTTCTTTTAATCCCTCCGATGATAAAATCCTAGTTCCGTCCCTGTATATATATGTATCATATTGGTATAATTGAAATCACCAACCAATTCTTTTTCGCTGCATTACCAATTTATGTTCTTTTCTTCTTCTTCATTTTCTTTTTTCATGGATGCAGGCAGCCGTGGTTGTCCCCCAACCAAACAAGGCACTAAGATCCACACACCCATGTACATCAATACAAATATTATACATATATCTTGTAACCATGATAAAACTTAAACGAAAATGAGAGGGAGGAGATAATGGTTAGTGTCAAGATAGAAGTAGTAGGGTATAGTGGGTTGGCAACACAGTATTGAGAGGCAAAGATCAAAAGAAAAACAGGAAAAAGAAAAATCTGTTTGGGAAAAAAAAAAAAAAAAATGGACGAAAGAAAAAGGGCAAAAAAGTCATTTCATCAATCTATTTTGAGGTTAATGTATGCCTCATGCGCTTAATTCAATGCGTGTTACACATGCACAATTAATTTAGACAGAATCTATTACTTTAAACTTTACTTCAAATTACAAGAGGATTAAATGTATATTTCTAAATTATAAAGAAGTATAATATGTTATTCAATCAAATCATATGAAGGTAAAATGTAATTAACCCTTACCTTCTTCTTGTGGTTTGTATATTGCTCTTTAGTAAACAATAAATTTGTTATTTTTTGACTAAATTTGTGATATCCCAAAATTTTATTCAATTTTATGCCTCAATTTATTTTATTTTATTAGAGGCGTAAGCATCTTTGATAGATATTAATTTTCTAAGATAAATAACCATATTTAATTCAAATAAAGCCTTTCAGCAAATAGGTTGCTATGCTTGGTTTCATTTTTAATCTAAAAAACAATAAAAATTATTTTGTTGAAAAATATATAAAAATTTAAGATGCTTATCATTTTCATATTGTTTTATTTTCTTGTGTAAAAA
This sequence comes from Camellia sinensis, assembly GCF_055761805.1. Lineage (NCBI taxonomy): Eukaryota > Viridiplantae > Streptophyta > Magnoliopsida > Ericales > Theaceae > Camellia > Camellia sinensis. The sequence continues at coordinate 107,314,536 of NC_138966.1, forward strand.
TAATTAAAAAAATATTTTTCTAATATTTATTATTACCAAACTTATTTTTAATATTTAAAAAATTAATAAATTTAAAAACGAAATCAAACAATAATTTTAGAAAATCTTAGAATGTTACTGTAACAAATCCTATTTAACTTGATGGCAAAATAATAAAGTCAAAACCTCCACGCACTTTCGTTTTTTTTTTATCAAGAAACTGTATTGATGAATGTTTACAGAGAGATACGAATCAATAAAGAGAAAGTGTAAAAAATTATGGGTGAAAATTATTTTTGTGTCGTGTAATATTATTGGGTTCGTATTTAAAATAACACTTAAATGACTCAATTATCTTGATAACGACATGATTTATTTATAATCGTGTTAACTTTAATATGACATGTTTAATATAATTAACAAAAGTTTATGTTTCAAATTATAAATAAATAGTACAGCCTATTTAAAAAAATAAGTAAATAAATAAATAAATTATTTCACATCACTTGCATAAGAATAACTTGTTTAAACGTCTTATAGCTACTTGTTTCACATCTCATTATTTTTATATTATTATTATTTGAAGTGAATATTTTTTTGATTGATATTTTTGTCAAACTTTATAGTTTGTAAAGAAATTCAAAGAACAAATTTTAAAAACATCAAACAGAGTGAATAATAACTATAATACAAAAAATTAATAAATCAACTGAATCAAACAAAGTGAATAAAAATTGTAACACAACAAAATATTAATAAACTAAAATATATATTATAATTGTCAATCACGATGACGCACAATTTCAAGTTGTAACTTGTTTGCCAAGAACAATAAAAAAATAAAAAGAAGATTTTGGGAAAGGTAAATAATTTATCAAACCACAACCGACAATTAATTAATTTAGGGTTGTACTTTATTAGATATATATTAATAGAGATTTAAGTCTTAATTTAATTGATAAGAATGAATTACTCAAAATTTTATGGTTACTAAATTCAAATTATATTTGGGTTATATGCGAGTTAATAGTGGGTTCGTGTTAACGTGTTGACACAAATTTTTACATAGACAAACGCAAATGTGTCCATTTCGAATTTCGCGTGTTTAACCCAAACATGATCCATTTAATATTTGTATTTTCAAATTGTGTCATATTCAGGTTCGAGTCAAAAAATAATTAATTTTAACCTACTAATTATGTGTATAATGTCAAATTCTCATCCCAGCAAAAAAAAACCTCCACTCAACTTAATAATATAAATTTTTGAAAAAGCATGGAATATAAGAATGTCCTCGAATTTGTCAAGTAGAATGTCGCTATTATTCAGCCATATATGTATGAGAATGAATGTCTACATTTTACAAGAAAGTCAGCAACAAGGTGTGAAATGTCCACATCTTAGGGCTAGCTAGTTCGCATTGCTGTATATAGATCAGTTTAAAGACAACATCATATCATAGCCAGCTACAAGAAAAAGGAAAGTGCATGATGCATGAGACATCCCCATTTCTTTTATGTCCAAGTTTTCACCAAGGCACCCCTTTTTCCATCCCTATTTTCTCTGGGTTTGAAATTTATATTCGATTTTGAAAATTTTGTTATACCTATTTTCTTTGGATTATATATATATATATATATATATATATAATAGTCTAAGATTTTGAAAATTTTGTTGGTGTATATATTTGCCCCTACAAGATTCTTTAAGATTTTAAAGTAAATATCATCATTTTATTAGATTTTGAACAATAACAATGTATAACAATAAGTTGTGTAATTTTAAATAATTAACTAAATAACTTAATAATTGGATCACCTTTGCACAAAAAGGTCTCATCATGAATTAGATAAATTACAATTTTTAAAATGAAGTTGAGCAAGAATTACTTGATTGATTAAGTAGAAAACATGTTGGTCTCATCATATATTATTTGATCAGTTTTATTAGTTAAGAAAAATGCTTGGGAGCACTAATTAGTGCTCCCACTAATTAGGTGGCAGTGGGTCCCGCCATTAATGATGTGATATTTTGGTCTTGAAGTTGTGTTTTTTTTTTTTTTTTACTTTTTTAATGCATTAGTGCTATTAGTGGTGATGTTTTTAGTGGGATGAATCATTGTTGATTAGTTAATAACACTATGTAAAATTGTGTTATTTTATATTTATTGCTCGCCTTGACTATGCACACTGCCCAAAATGTATCACGCTCATTTACACATCTATCCACGTCCTCTTATAGAGAAAGTGATGATGTGAAATCACATGCATAAATGGTGTTTGAGTAGAAGATTTAAAAAGAAATTTAAAAAAAAAATAAAAATAAAAGTAATATGTGAATAAAATATATTTATATTTTACTTAATTTTACATGTCTTTTTTATTTTTCCTTCTGAATTTTCTTCTAAATTCTTTAACCAAACACAGCGTAAGTGAGAGAGGTATAGAGAGCAGAAAATTAATCAAATAGTAATATTATAAATTCATAAAAATTATTCAAAAAATTACACAAAAAAAAAAAAACAATGATCTACAATTATTACAAGTGTAACTCATATTTTATTAATTTTAAATTTATACTACCCACTCGCTTTCATTTTTATTAATCAAAATGGCATATCTATATATATATATATATATATATCATCATCATCATCACAATAGAAAAAGTAATGTTAAAAATTTTAAAAATTTTATTAATATTTTTATTAAAGATCTTACATAAATATAGAATCTACATAAAATTCACATAAGATATGTACTACACTCATATAAAATATTTAATAAAAATATTAATAAAATATCTGACGTCCTAACATTTTTCTAATTGGAAGAAGATGTGGTAAAGTTTAACAGCTGGCAGCCAAGCCACTCACTCGCAACATGTGATCTCCCGCGTATTTAGGTGCGTATGATGTCTATGAATTTCAGGCCCTTCTACCGTAGCTTAATTTATTGCATGGCAATGTGTACTGTACTGAAAAGTTGGTCCAATGTACACCACATCACCACTAATATTTATTAAAAAATATTATATAAATTAAAATAATGCTATATATATAAATTAATATATTAATTAATGCATCAATTAACAATGTAATATAATTTAAATTATTTTTAATATTTGTAATATGATTAATGAGTGAAATAATATTATATGCACTAATTAGTGAGCATTAATGTACCAACAGATGACGCGACATAATTTTTGAGATTTTAGATATTTATAATTTGTATAATAAATTAGGTCATTAATGATATCATAACACTAATTGATATATTAGTGTGTATACTAATTAGTACATGTAACACCTATGTAATGAATGTAATTAATAATAATATCATAATTAATATTAATAGATTAATGAATAGATCAATTAATACATATAACACTACTGGATAAATTAACAAATTTTACTTGCAATGAGTGGTGCCACTGATGTGCCTTTACACTTGCATTAAAGATAGTGGACAGATCTATGCACGAAATTTTATTAAGAAAATAACGTGTCACAATGTGTACTGTACTGTAAAGTTGGTGGACTTGGGTCACTGTTGTGGCAAACGCACAACAGTGACTGTTGTGCTTTATTTTGTAATGTATTATAAATTTATTTTTATGATTTGAATTATTCATTTTGTAAGATTTGTTGAGTACTTAAAGCCTACCGAAAATCATATTAATCGGATATCAACAACTATATGATCGAATTATGTATTTTTATACTATTTTTCAAAAGAAAAACTTCTTGTTTGTTTTTTTGGTTATCAATCATATAGTTATTAGTATCCGATTAATATGATTTTTGGTAAGCTTGAAGTACTCAACAAACCCTACAAAATGAACGGTTCAGATCATAAAAATAATTCCATAATGTATCACAAAATGAAGCACAACAGTCACTGCTGTGCTTTTGCCACAGCAGTGACCCCAATTCCAAAGTGGGTCTAATTTATACCACATTAACACTAATATTTATTAAAAAATATTATATAAATTAACAAATTTTACTTGCAATGAGTGGTGCCACTGATGGATGGTGCCTTTACACTTGCATTAAACATAGTGGACAGATCTATGCACAAAATTATATTAAGAAAATAATGGTCTGATTAACATCTAATATTGTAAATAAATTTAGATCATATATCAAATATTTTGAATTTTTTTTTTTTTTTTTTTTTTTGTATGAATTTTTTTGTATGTAGCATTATTAGTACTAGTACACTTTAGCTCACAGGTTGGTTAAAACTCCAACAACCCCTCAGCGCAAGCTTTTCTAATTTTATAAAAAAAAAATTATTAACTGATGTATCGTGTAATAATAAAATGAAAAATGCCTAAGATCCCCAGAGGGTCATTGGGGGGTCGTGCGTGTCAGCGCGTGATTGGCCCAAAAAAAAAAAACTGTTTTTTTTTTTTTTTTTTTTTTTTTAAATTTTAGCAACTGAAATTGGACCTAGTTTAATGCTATGAAAGGTGACACGTTAGAAAATAATTTTCTTTTATAAAATTTGTTAATTTATGTGACATTACTCATAATTATTATATTTGAAAATAAGGAGACTGTTTGGTCTCACGACTTTATGCATGTTGTCTACTGTGGAGCACATGAAAGAAGGAATTTGGCACGAAATTGTACAGTATGCAATCTATTTTCTGTGTGCTTTCCCATCATTTTTATTTCTAAATATTTATTTTCTTTAATTGTATCTAATTCTACTCTTAATTTGAACCATTTATTTTATCAGTTTCTTTGCGTAGATTATTCATATAAAAATTACATTAATTTGATAATCATAATTATAAGATTTTATTATATTTATCTTTAAACAATGAATGACATGTCTAATTTTAAAATATACCATTTATTTATTTTTATTTAGATAAATTACACTGACACCTCTTGAGGTTTATATTTATTACAGTTTCCCCTCACCTTTTAGAAATTACATCTCCCCCTGAGGTTTAAAGTTTCGTTACAGATTCCCTCCTCAGCAATTTAATTTTTTTAAATACCAATTTTGCCCTTATTGGATAAATTATATTAACACCCTTCACATTTTAGAAATTACAATCCTCTCCCTAAGGTTTAAAATAGCATTACCAATTACCCCCTCGGTTAGTATTAGTTGGAAAAAAAAATTCATTGAAAAAAAAATTATTTGAAAAAAAAAATAAATTGAAAGAAAATTTTACTAGTAAAATTTTTAAATTTCTCTTTAAAAACAAACATAAATTCATTTTTTGAATTTACGTTTTTTCTTTCAAATTTACAAACTGTGGCAACTATTTATAAACCAAAAAAATTATCAAACAAGTCTTTATGACAGTTTTTTAAATTTTTATAAATATACATTAAAAACTAAAAACGAAATGGTTACCAAACAGACTTCAGACGGTAAAAATGTCGTAAAATTAATAAATAATTAAATAAGTTACCAACGTAAGAAATGACTTATTAAAAGATTCTTAGACGATGTATGATTTGATTTTTAGAAATTTTTTTTAAAAATTAATCTGGTTAAGAAATGAAAAATAAAAAATAATTATCATTTTTATATAATTTTTATCTTTTGAGTGGTTAGAAATAATTTTTTACAAATTAAATTGAAACAGTCATACGGACGTATATAACATGCCCAAAAGTTAAAATGATAATTATTTTTTTCCCCTTAAATGATAATTATTTTTTATTTTTTATTTCTTAACCAAATTAATTTTTAATTTTTAAATTTTTTTTTCTAAAAATCAAACCATACATAGCCTAAGAACCTTTTGATAAATCATTTCTTACGTTGGTAACTTATTTAATTATTTGTTAATTTTACGACATTTTTACCATCTGAGGCCTATTTGGTAATCATTTCATTTTCAGATTTCAATATATATTTACAAAAATTAAAAAAAAAACTGTCATAAAAAATTATTTGATAATTTTTTTGATTTATAAATGGTTGTCTCAGTTTGTAAATTTGAGAAAAAAATGTAAATTCAAAAAATGAGCTTACGTTGGTTTTTAAACAAAAATTTAAAAATTTTACAAAAATTAAAAAAAACTGTCATAAAAAATTATTTGATAATTTTTTTGATTTATAAATGGTTGTCTCAGTTTGTAAATTTGAGAAAAAAATGTAAATTCAAAAAATGAGCTTACGTTGGTTTTTAAACAAAAATTTAAAAATTTTACTAATAAAATTTTTTTCAATTAATTTTTTTTTTCAATTAATTTTTTTTCCAATTAATTTGTTTTTTCAATTAATTTTTTTTCTAACTAATACTAACCGATGGGGCAATTGGTAATGTTACTTTAAACCTTAGGAAGGGGATTATAATTTTTAAAATGTGAGGAGTGTCAATGTAATTTACCCAATGAGGGCAAAATTGATATTTAAAAAAAATTAAATTGCTGAGGAGAAATCTGTAATGAAACTTTAAATTTTAAGGGGGAGATGTAATTTTCAAAAGGTGAGGAGAAAAAATATAATAAACATAAATTTCAAGAGTGTCAGTGTAATTTACCCTTTTTATTTTTATCTGAAAACAAATATGAATGTAACATATGGCTTGAATGTGTGCAGTTTTTGGTTTATGATGTGCTTGGGACTGTTCAGAGTTCAAACTTCTTATATGAACTCTTTCATTAATGCGTCTTGTCATTTTAAATCAAAAGAATCATTCATGTCTGTAATTTCAAATTTGTCATCACATTAACTTATACTTTCTGATTATTAATTTAACCTTAATAACCCAACATCTAAATTATGAGAACTATAGTGACTGACCCTATCACTAAAGATGAAACAATGTGAAGAATAGGAAGAAAATCTGATTGTTGGGAGGGACTTCCAAATAAAATGGGAATAGATAGCGTAGGATCATCAGGATCAAAATCAGTGTTTGGTTTGAATTTTTTGAATTTAATTTTTTAAAAATGGAATTTTTTGATTTTTGTATTTTTTTGTTTTTAGTGAATATTTTTAAAATTTTAAATATTTTTTTTACTTTTTTAGATACACCTTACTTAGATGTATCTAAAAAGTACAAAAATTATGAAAAAAATATTTTAAAAAATTAATAAATCATAAAAATATAAAAAATGTAGTAAATTGTCGTATTTTTTTCATATTTTTGGTATAGTAAATTTTTAAAAGGTTTTTTTCACAATTTTTTTTACTTTTTAGGTATATTTATGTTAGGTATGTCTAAAAATTAAAAAAATTGCTTAAAATATTAAAAAAATTCATTGAAAACATTAAAATACAAAAAATGAAATAGTAGAATTTTCTAAAAACTTTTTTTTTTCCCTGCACTTTCTAGGATTTCTCAAAAGGCCTCAACTTGAAGCTCTTGTCTGCACTTTGCTTCCCCTAACATTTCAAGCTTTTTCTGACCAATTTTCCATGTGTATTTCCTGTACCAAGGAAACACAATCTACTATGTTAACTACAAACAAGCTGGTTATGTTTTGGATGATTTTCTCGCACGTTTCTGGGATTCCTTGAAACGTTCTAGGTTTACAGGAATTTCTCGCCCCGTCACGAGTTGAAATTTAGCAGCAATAAATGTGGAATCTAGAGGTTTTTCTTGTTCTTCTTTTGATAACATTTTTTTGTGGAATGTGTGATTCTAAAAATAAAATCTTGAACGGCAATGAAGACAGACCAAGGGATTGGTCTGTCGGATCCATCACTCCTTCACCATATATGATATATGAGTTCGAGTCTTATTATTGCACATTGTGAAATTACTCATTAGTTGAGGATAATCTTATATGAGAGGGTTCAAGAATGTCGTTGGAAAATTCGAAGATTTTCGAAGACCCTTGAAGAAAAAATTTGAATTCTCTAGAAGATGATGAGAGGCTTAGATTCTTCAATAGTCTCAATCAAGAACACAAAAGAAAGGAGATGATGGAGATAAGAGATTGGGTGAAGAAGAAGGCAAAGTAATTAGAGAGAGAATAATGACAAGGCTTTCCCATAGATCTCCCATTTTCACTCTCAAGGTTGATAATGGAGAAGGGAAATTAATTCTTTCCCAATAGTTAACTCTCCAAAATCCATCCCTTGCAAAGCTGGGTGTTGTTTACAAACACCTCATGATATAGGATGGAGCCCATGTGCAAGGCACATGAGGAATATTCTCTCTAACAACCTTGTCTGAAGAGGTGACCTCTCCGAGGATGAGAAAAACCCCGAAGAGGAGATCAACCTCTCGGCTTACCCTTCTTCTTAGCCACACCTAACCAATGATCCTCAATGATCCCAAAGGGCCGAGGTAATCCTAGAGGACTCCCTGTCGCTAAATAATGCCAAGTCTCATGGACCCCCCGGGGTTGTGCCACATCGACCCGGGAATAGGCTAGTTTAACCGATGAGTGAATTTATCTTCACTCACCGTCTTCGGGATCGGATCCTTTGTTCAAACTCCATTACACCCAGGGGCGTAGATCCCGGAAAGCTCGGAGCCCGTAAGTGTTCTGGGACTCATTAATGGAGCGGCTTCTAGATTGCGTCTGAATCCGTTCGAAGCCAAGTGCTTCGAATCTCTAGGTTCGTGGATCCAAACCCTTTCGAATCCGAGCCCGAGTAAGTCTCTAAGTTCGTGGATCCGAACCTTTTCGAGGCTTAGAGCAATTCGACTCGTTTGATGGCAATTAATCAGGGCCCACCAATCTTGGATCTGCGATAAATTCGAGCCCACCAACCTTGGGCTATTAGGCCTAATTAATTTAGCGATCTCAAATTAGCGACTCTTACATTTGCCCCTTGCGTGTATGAGAAATTTTAAATTTCTTGGACATGCATATTGTCATTTCTTTGGCCCTGCATCGCATCACGTCCCAAAAAATATATACATATATATATGTTGTCTCGACAGAGCCTATGGATAAAGTTAATGACGCACTGTAATTTACAGATAAAATTGATAAGCAAAAAAAAGTTGATGACACACTGTAATATACTATCATTTTTTTATTTATTTTTTTTCGTCCCACTGATTTATATTTTTATAACATCTGAGAAAATATATATATATTTTTTTTTATTCTAACCAAAGAATAATAAAGCACTTATTTTTGTTCTTAAACTAATATGAAAAGGTAAGGCTCATACGCACATTTTTCTTGTTTGGCAAATCAGCAAATCCACTACATATATATACATATATACGTGTATACAGAATATTGAGGGAATATTCAAAGAATAGTACCCCCTTTTTTTTCTATTTAAGAAAAGGGCCCAAAACCCTAAACCTCACCAACTTTTTCCACAGCCGCCACACCCATTTCTCAGCCTACTCTCTCTCTAGATCGAGAGGCCATCCTTCTTCTTCAACAAACCAACACTATTGTCGTTTGCACAAACCTCCATCGCGGCTTCAAGCAACGCCGCCAAAGACCCAGCAATCAACTTGTCGCAGCTTCGACAGTCGTAGGCGTCGCGGCCCAAGCTACCACTCACCTTCGGTGCTTCTCTTCAGTGTAATGAGCAGCTCCTCAAAGACCTAGACACACCGGAGCTCCATTCTTACTGATCAATGCCGACGAATACCACCATTGCTCGTGTATCGTCTGTTGTCTCAATCCTCCGAGCGACACCGTCGGCTTCTGCGCGAACCTACCATGGCGCTGCTCTGTGCGTGACCACTTCAACTCACACGGCTCGTCTGTCTCATGCGTAGCTTCTACACCACTGTTGCACCTGTCAACTGTAACCGACCAGTGACGACCATGCCGCCCCCTCAACGCGGCGTGGGTCTGTCCGTGGCCTTTCTCGCCTACTGCCCATGCTACCGCTAGTTCTCTTCCTTTTTTATTTTATTTTATTTTTTAAAGCTTTGAGTCCGCTGGTGCGCTAGTGCTTGCTTTAATGTCTACTGATGTAGATTTAACCAATCTCCAAGGCTGCTTCAGTTTTTTTTTTTTTTTTACTTTGCTTCTTGAAAATCTGTGGGCAAGTATATATATATTGATTATTATATATATATATATTTTTTAGAGCTCGGACTACCTAGATCTCAAGCCGCCATCGGCCTCTCTCTGCTGGAACTCTATTGTTGGCTTCACCTATTCCAACGCAGACCACACACGTTGCCCACTCAACGTGACGTGTCTGGTTGCCGACTCTTCTGTGGCACTATCGTTGCCTCCAACTTCAACTTGTCCGACGCCGACCACGCACATTTGCCCACTCAATGCAACGTGTGTGGTCTTGCCCAGCCTAGCTCAGTCATGTTGATCAACGTCGACGCCGACTCCACTACGTCTTCAACACTGCCTTCGTCCTCAACTGTCCAGCGCCGACTACGCACGTTGCCTTTTCAACGCGACGTGTGTGTGGGCCTGCCTAGCACTGCTCAGCTCGGCGTCGGCCTTGGGTGTATGCGTCTCACATTTGTGGTCTTGCCACTGCTTCCAGCCATGGTTCTCCATCTCGGTTGGCACTATCTTTAATTTATTTCTTGCCCATTATTACTTCAAATCTGTTGTTGCCCTCTCAGATCTGCAGGTAAGCCTTGTTCAAACCCACTTTCTTTTCTTGCTTTGATGGACTTTTGTGCTCATGAATTTAGCTCCATCGGGCCTTAGTGCTTGTGATTTTAAATTCCTCCAATGTTAAAATTCGTAAAAATTAAGAGTGATTAAATGATAATATATATATATATATATATATTTTTTTTTCACAAGTTTGTGGGTGAATACTCAATACCCCCTACCTTGAATTCTACATCATTGCTTAAAAATAAATTTCTGCTCTGATACATTTCGAATTTGTGAATTCTGGTGATAAGCTTGATTTCAATCTTGAACTAGTACTCTTGAATCTTGAACCCATAACTCAAACTTTGTAGCTTTTGCTGATGATATATATATATATATATATATATATATATATATATATATATATATATATATATATATATATATATATTTATCACTCCATGTTTGATAGTATTGAAAGGAGTAGATCAAACAAAAAATTTTGTTGTTGTTGTTGCTGTCCGATGGAATGATTTCAATGATGAAACTCATAATTTTGAACATAAATTTTGTTGTCGGGTATTTGATCATTGCAGTATTGAGGAAGATAATGATATACTCTAACCATATATATTTGACGAAATAATACTCCGACACTTTGAACCTTGTGAACACTTTCCTTGCAAGAATTAAAAGTCGTAGTATAGAATAGGGCTACATATTGCTTTTGTTGATCTCGTGAATACCCGAGAAAATGAATGTTGATGACGTCCGAGGTTGAATTTGTTAATGAACCCATCATGTTGCATGTAAATCTTATTATCAAATGACTGATTGTTGTGACCCTTAGAATAGTAGACATCGTGTCTGAATTCTTGGTGCAAAAATTCCTTGTAGAATTTGTTGAATTCATGGTTTCTCTGAGAAATGAATAGTTGATGCCGAAATTTCATTTGAATGTGTTGCTTCAATTCCAATATTTTGAATTTTAATACGGTCAACTCCTTGCTATTTATACCTGCTATTTTAGCCATATGTCTTCTCGAAAGAAACCCGTTGTCCCGGGGTCATCAGAACCGGCTCTCATGAAAGAGAGGGATGTACCTCCGGCATCCGAGTGGAGGAAATCTCCTTATTTTGGTCGGAAGGACCCATTCTGGCGAGCGACTACCTCCACTACTTCTTTTCCGTCTCCGAAAGGGGCTCCATTATGTCTCTCTGAGGACACTGACTCCAAACATGAGACCCTCATTTCTCCTTCTTCGGTGCTACGCTTTAAGGTTGAGCAAAGGGACTTTCCATACTGCTATCCCCAGTTCAAGGCCTTCTCAAACCCTCATTTTGGTTGGCAGGAGTGGGTCGATGACGTCCTCTTGGACAGGAGCCTCTGTCAGCACTTTCAGGAGGCCCAGCTATTAATCCCAGTGAAAATATCTCGATCCCTATCCATCCGCTGCAACAATGCTAGCCTTGAAGCCATGGCTCTTCGGTGGAGCACCGAGACGCACACTTTCATACTTGGCCAGCATGAGATGGGGCCCACCCTCGAGGATATGTTCATGTTGTTGCGTCTGGAAGTAACCGACCCTGATGCCTTTGACTTTAAGCGGACACCCTCCGAGGATGATTCTTTGATCCAATCTCTAAAGCTAAATCTTCAAGCTTGTGGTCGGTGGAGTTCCGTATTTGATGGTTCAGCAAGGAGGACTAATCGAGTGAGGACGGACCGTGCCCCCTACACCGCATGGATCCGCCACTTCTTTAGAGATCTTTAGCCCCTGGCTAGAGATGCTGACCCTGATTCTCGGGAGTATAAGGTCGGCCCGATGTATGGCTCTAGGCTCTATTTTTTGGGATTTTTGGCTTGCTTCCTTTCATTCTTCATTCTTCTGAGCACACCTCCGAATTCTCTCAATCCTTTTGTCTTCCTCTTGGTAGTTAGGCTCTTCAGAGGGGATCAGATTCCTTTGGCTCTGCTATTTCTTAGGAATCTTTATTACCGACTGGATCTACTACATCGAGACATGGTTCGTTCCGTGGGTCGATATGAGCCTGTCTCCTTCATCCACAGCCAGTTCTTGCTTTGTTTTTTTCTTCGAGAGGTTCTCAAAGTTTGCCCCTACTCCGACTGTATTCGAGGCAAAGGTTCTTCGGGAGATAGTGGATAAAGATGGTATCCCCGTGCTCAGTACTGACAGGTCTCGCACATTTGAGAAAGCGAAGTCTTGCCAGCCGTTGATTACATGTTGGTCACGTACCATTTCCACCTTATCCTTGAATATTCTGGTGGATGATCCCCGGTGCTTTGTGGCACGCCCGTATGTATGCCCACCGGTGGGTGTGGCAACACCACTTATCTATCATGGTTGCTCCCGCTCAATGTCCTTTCATTTTCCAAAGAACATCCCTGTACACTTTGTTGATATGCTGATAATGATCCGTCCCAGTTCGCTACCGGTTTGGCATGACGAAGGCGTTGATAGTGCCATCTATAAACTTGACCGTGTAGCATGTCAATTCGGGTTCGACCAATGTGCCTCGGGGCTAGCACCTCCTTTATTATCATTTTCGAAGAGCTACGGGCGCTTTAGTCACGAACTTGTACACACCATGCTTCCTATATCTGGCTCCTTGACGATGCCGGGTTTGAGCTAGGTAGGGGGTTTCTCCCCCTCTTTCAAGGGATATTGGTGGAAGAATATCGATGCATTTATTGAATTTGTCCAGAGCAGACCGACCATATGTTTGCCTCCGCTGATTTATAAGAAGGACTCTTCTCTTCGGCTGTTTGAGAGCCGAAAATCTGATCACATGTACAAGAGTTTCTTCACTTCATCTACTCCAACTGACCCTTCGGCTCGGGAGTCTACTTCTAGCTTGGCAGTTGCTTCTCCAGAGCCAGTCCCTTTGAATAAGGCCTCTGGTCCTCGGACGACCCGCCTTAAGAAGATGGCTCACAAGAGGGCTTCTGAAGCCAGTCCTTCCATTCATCGCCTTTCCAAAAGGCTCCATCAGGTACCCGAAAATTTTAATTTGAAGTTACTTTCCTTCTTGCGACTGTACCTTCTTAAATGAAAACTTTTTATTTTCCCCTATTGTGTAGGACCCCGCGATTGCTGACGTTCTCAGTACCGTGGCTACTGGTCATGCTGCCTCCACCAGGCCGGACTCAGACCTGAATGACACCCTCCCTTTGTCTGCAAGACTCGTGAAGATGCGCACCCCTCGTATAGCAGTTATAGATGATGATAATGAGGCTGAGTCTTCTGATCATTTTTTTGACCTTGTCCCACGTATGCGTCATCACCGTTCTGTCGTGACTGAAGATGCCCCTCGATTGGTCAGATGTTCCCCTCATTGCTCAGCTTCAGAGGAGGAGCGCTATCTTGGTGACGAGGTTATTGGGGCTCATCGTTCTGATATTGAGATTATTAAAGGTACTGATGTCACAGAAATTGGTGTCGCAGGCCATGTTTCTAGAAGTAATGTAGAGATGAGGTGCGCCTCTGGGAATGGTGTGGAGGTGGATGTGCTAGAAATCTCTGAGACTCGCTCTGGCACTTATGGTGATTCTCATCCTCCGACCTTTCTTCCTTCTTCAGGGATGACTGGACATTGAGATCGATCAGGTGCTCCATGTATGGCCGAGTGACTTTGTTGATGCTAGGAGCCCTTCAGTTGCTCCGGCTTTGCATGATGATTCTCCCTCTGGTAATCTTTCTTTCTGAAGTTTGTCACGTACTTCTATCTGTGAAAAATCTTTACTCAAATGGCTTTACTGTTCCCTACCCCTAATAAGACTTATTCATCTTTTCTTCAGTGTTAGCTGCTACCGAGGTCCTGCCTTCACCTGCCTCGGACTCTGCTCCGACTCTCTTTGTGACTCTTCATGGTTCTCCTTCTCAAGGGGAGACACCTGTCTTTGAGACGACTGCTAGAGGTTCTTCATTGCAAGTGCCTTCAAATGTTTTGGATCTGAATCTCAGCGATTTCCATTTTGATAGTGACCCTTTTGGTCTTTCCCCTTATCGCTCCACATTTTCAGGCTCGGGACCTCTGCCAGAAGTTACCTCTCCAGGTGGTTCAACTAACCCGATAAACATTGGGGAGATTCCTGAGACTAGTAGCTTTCTAGCCCCAATTCCTCCTTCAGCTCCTGGCAAAGTATCATTTCTCCATTATTGGGTAGCTCCTAAGTTTGCTTCAATTCTACAGCTTGTGCATTTGAGTTACCCTGAGACCTTTGCTTCATTTTCTTGCCAATGTCCACTCATTCAGACTGCTCTTCTCGAGTCTGTTGCCACTATCTTATATAGCTTGGACAGGCAACGGCTGTGTGACCGTCATGGGAAAGTAGTCGAGACAGCGTATCAGGGGATCTCTGACATGGAGCGCCACCAAGTGGATTTATCATGGCTTCGAAAGCGCCTGGATATAGCTTCGAATGCCAGTCATCGGGTGGAAATTTTGTCTATGCTTGCCTCTTATCGGACCTCTATAGATGAGACAAAGGCAACTCTTCGTGAACTTAAGTCAGGCTATGCTCGGGCCTTGGAGACTTTAGAGGCACACTCTACTGTTTGTCCTCCGGATGTAGATGTGACAGGCAACTTCTTCGAGGGTGTTTTTAGGAGAGATTGAGTTTTTTTTTTTTACTTTCTTGCCCCTTTCGATAAAAATGTTTTATCTAGGACAATGCAATGAAATGACAAAATCTTTACTGTTTGGAGATTTTCACATTATTTTCTCATTCTACTTGATAAAATATTTATTTTGAATAATACAATAGAAAGAACAATCATATGCACATGTTTATAAAAGCTGAAATATTCTCATTAATTTTTCAACTTTCTTGACAAAAGTATAATATATTCACTACAAGTGATGGGATAAACATACTCCATAAAGAAAACCAGCTTCTTCATAACGTAAGGGAAATACAACTTTTTAGACAAAATAAGAAAATGAAAATGAATTTCAACATAGATGAGTCTCTCTACGGGTAGTAACGCTTAATAAACTTTTCATTGAGCGGGCCAGTTCAAAAGCAATCTTCAACCCTTACAAGCTTGTAGTACCCGCTTGAGCTTGCCTGCACCACCATGTAGGGCCTTTCCCATTTTGGAGAAAACTTGGGCAAGGGTTGTCCTCATATGATTGGGTCTACGATCTTCCATACTAAATCACCTTCTTCGAACTTTCTTGGTACCACAGTCTGATTATAGGCTTGAGCAATGGACTCATGATACCTTTCCATGACTTTTGCGGCTCGGTCATGCTTTTCTTCTAATGCTTCCAATCTGGTGGTTTGAGGCTCCAGTACCATCCCTGAGGCGAGAGCCATCCGAGCAGATGGTATTTCCAACTCTATAGGTAACACTGCCTCAGATCCATACACAAGGGAGTAAGGAGTTGCTTGAGTTGGCTTTCTCTTTAAAGTGCGATACGCCCATAGGGCTACTATCAACTGTTCGGACCAAGTCCCACCAAATTCATCCATCATCTTGCTCAGAATCCTTATCAGTGTCTTGTTTGTGGCCTCCTCTTGCCCGTTCCCTTTTGGATAGTAGAGTGTGGATTTGTGATGCTTCACTTGGTAAGTCTCTAGGAGGCTCTTCACATATTTGTTTAAGAAGGGTGTACCGTTGTCCGAGAGGATGGTGTTCGGCACTCCGAACTGGAAAATGATATTTTCCTTGATGAAGTCCGTAACTGCGGGCCCCGTAACGTTCTTCAGAGGGATTGTTTTGATCCACTTTGTGCTTAATTCCGTAGCTGCGAGAATCCACTTGTACCCTTTGGAAGGTGTGGAGATGGGCCCTATCAGATCAAAAGCCCAGGTATGGAACGACCATGGCGTTCGGATGCTATGTAGGTCTACAGTTGGAGCATGCATCAAATTTCTGTGTTTCTGACAGGTCTAGCACCTCTTCACGTGATGGGACGCATCAGACTCCATGGTCGGCCAGTAATACCCAAGGTGCATAAGTTGCTCGAACAGCTGAGCCCCTCATTGATGCTCAATTTCGTGGGCTCTTCTGAGGACTAAATCCGACTCCTCCTTAGAGAGACACCTCAGGGGAGTGCCCTCAATGCTTCTTCTGTAAAGCTTGTTTTGATCAAGAAAGTACTGCCTCGCTCTCCTCTTGAGGTGTGCAATGTCCTTCGGGCTCTCAGGTAGTGTTTCCTCTTTGAGATAGTCAATGCAGACTTGTCTCCAGTTAGGGGTATCAATTTCAAAACAACCCTCATTCTCTTGGATGTATGACTGACACTTGGGGCATTCTTTCTGTAGTTGATTCGAGGCCTTCTCTATCTCGGGCCAATAATGGCCTTGTCTTTGGATCCTTCTGTACAGACTGATATCTCCATTCCCGCAGGACTTTTCATGGATCTGTTGTAGTCGGAAGCTTGCTTCTTGTTGGCCAACACACCGGGCTAGGAATCCGGTACCTCCTCGGAAGTAAAGTTCACCTTGAATTATTATGAATTAGGCAAGCTTGGCCATAGTCAGTTTTCCAACTTTGCTTCTGAGTTATTCAAGGACTTCTCCTCTCCAATCCTCCGGAAAGTCTTTGTCCTCAGGTATTATTGAAGGCTCTGTTATCTTTTTGATAACAATTGTCGCCTCCTCTTCTAGAATGTCAACTCTTGCTGCTAATGTTGCGAGGGCATCTGAAAACCTGTTGTCGGAGCGAGGCACATGCTGTATTTCAACTTTCTGAAATTTGTCAAGAAACCTTTGGACTGTTGTTTGATATGTGGCCAAGGCAGGCTCCTTTAAGACGAACTGTCCTAAAACATGCTTCACTATCAGCTTTGAGTCCTCTCAAATCCGAATCTTCTTGATACTGTGCTTCTCAGCTGCTATCAAGCCCAAAATAAGAGCCTCATACTCGGCTTCATTATTCGAGCAATGAAAATCCAGTTTATAAGACAAATATAACTTTTCCCCATTTTTGCTTGTAAGGACTATTCCGGTTCCTCCTTTCCCTCCGCCTGCTGCTTTGTCAAAGCTCAATGTCCAAAAGTTTTCCTCGGAAGCCATAGCTGCATGCACTTCTCCTCTTAATTCTTCATTCGCTAGTTCATAGTCACCACTTGGAAATTGGGCAAGGAGATCGGCTAAGGCTTGCCTTTTGATTGCCTTGGGAGCTACACATGTGATCTCGAATTCACCCAGTGCTAACAACCATCTTGCCACCTTCCCGGTTAGACCAGGCTTGCTGAGGAGGTATTGGATTGGATCACTTCTAGTAATAATCTGAATCTGATGTGCTAAGAAGTAATGTCTGAGCTTTTGGGCAGTGAATACCAAAGCTAAACAATGTCTCTCTACCGGAGTATATCGGACTTCTGCTTCTCGGATCTTCCGACTGATGTAATAAACTGGGCGTTCTGCTCCATCTACATCTTGGACCAATAATGCCCCTATGGACTTGGGGGTTGAGGTTAGGTACAACATTAAAGGTACCCCGGGCTGCGGGGCTATAATGGTTTGAGGCGAGGTCAAGGCTGTCTTGATTCTCTCGAAGGCCTTTTGGTGCTCTTGGTTCCACTTGAACTTGGCATCTCTTTTTAACAAAGAGCCGAAGGGGGCAGAGATCTCTGCAAATGCTGGGATAAACCTCCGAATGTAAGACACCTTCCCGAGGAACTTCTTTAACTCCTTTTGAGAATGCAGGGGAGGCATTGCTCTGATAGACTTGACATTGTCTTTATCTACCTCGATGCTATGCCTATGTACAAGAAACCCGAGGAACTTCTCGGCCGTCACGCCAAAAGCACATTTGAGAGGATTCATCCTCATTTTGAATTTCTGGCACCTCCTGAATACTTTCTCAAGGTCTCAAAGATGGTCTTCTTCTTTCTTGGATTTCACCACTAAATCATCAACATAATCTTTCACCTCATAATGGATCATGTCATGAAAGATTGCAGTCATAGCCCTTTGGTAAGTTGCTCCGGCATTCTTAAGTCTGAAAGGCATGACCGTATAGAAGAAGTTTCCGAGAGGTGTTCTACAAGTAGTCTTTTCTGCGTCTTCTTCAGCCATCTTAATCTGATTGTATTCGCTGAATCCATCCATGAATGAGAACATCTGGTGTCTCGAGGTGGCATCCATGAGGGTGTCAATGTGAGGTAGAGGGAATTCATCCTTCGGGCAAGATTTGTTCAAATCTCGAAAGTCTACACATACTTTGATTTGGCCATTCTTTTTCTTTACTGGCACGATGTTTGCTAACCACGTGGGGTACTGTATTGGCCGGATGAAACCAGCCTGTTGAAATTTTTCAATCTCCTCCTTAATCTTCTCTTCGAGATCTGGATGATATTTTTGAGCAACTTGTTTAATTGGCTTGGAGTTTGGGAACACATCAAGATAATGGGAGACTAGGTCAGGATTTGGTCTGGGCATTTCCTTATATGACCAAGCAAACACATCTGAGTACCGGCTTATTAACTTTAACAACTGTTCCCGCTTCTCTGGGCTAAGGCTCGAACTTATGAATATCGGCCTTGGAGCATCTTGTCCATCACTCAGATCTATTTCAATAAGTTGTTCGGGCTGAGGCTTCAGCCCATCTTGCATGCATTCTGGAGCCACTTTAGGCTTTATTACTATGTCATTGTCAGGAGACTCTTCTTTTGACTCGGAATCGGTGGGCGAAGAAACCGACTCCCCACACCTTCACAAATAGTACACCATCTTGTCCCATTCTTGGACTTTCGTCACCTTCCGAGGAATAGACGGACTTTTTGGTCGAGACATCGCCCGTTTACTTGATTCTGCCCTTGGCTCCTTGTCATCTTTGATATCCTCCCAGCGAGGAATTTTGACTCCCCGAGGCTTAAAGGTGGTGGGAACTTCTTCGACAGCCAATTCGGTGAAGTAGATGGCATCAAAATAATGAGCTTCATGGGTCTCGAAAGGCCTTTCTGTAGCCTGAATTGTCACCGTCTTCTTTTCCCATTTAGCCTTAACACATTGATGATAATTCGATAGTACAGCCCCATATCTATGCATCTAGGTCCTCCCTAGGATGATGTGATAGTTTGCCTCGGAATTGATAATATGGAACTTGGTGGCCGAGCGAATCTCTCCGACGGCTAAATCAACTGTTACGCATCCTATAGTAACTCTCATTTCTCCACCAAAGCCAGCAATGACTATTGGCTTCTTCACGATGCGCTCTTCAGAGATTCCAGCCTTCTTTAGAGTAGCGGGAGTCATAATGTTGATAGAGGCTCCGCTGTCCAGAAAGGCCCTTTTGAACTCAACCCCGTTAATAAAAGCAGTCACATAAAGTGGGTGATTGTGAGAAAATGGATACTTTCGAACAGCCTCGGAGAAATAATGGCACTAGATTGCTCTTTTGCCTTCCTCGGGATAGATCCCTCAGTCGACATGCATTCCTCATGGTGTGCCTCGACTATATTAATGATAGACTTGGTGATTTCTGTTCTTGCCTCCCTGGAAAGTCCAAGCTGATCGAAGAATTGCTTGAACTTTACACAGTCTTGCAGGGTTTTGGCATAGTGATCCGGATCTTTTTCCACTCTTGGAGGCTCGTAGTTAACCATCTCCTCGGTCTCTTCAAAATAAAATGTTACATAAACATGGTGTCCTCTTCTTCCATAGTACTTCTCTCTTCCTTCTGGATCAAAGGGATCTTCGACATGAGTCATGAAGGTTCTGCCCTCTGGATCGAGAGCACTTCCATAGTAAACTTGCTCACCCTCGGGCTCGAGGATGTCGTCTAGATAACAATCATCGTCATCTAGATTGGCGATAGCCTCAATCATTGGGCCCCCGTAAGCTATCATAGCAGCATTCTTGTCCTTGTCTCAGTGTTGAGGATATGGTTGTTCTCGGATGTCTTGAGTCCCTTGCTTTTTGAACCTCAATTCGTCTGCCGCGACTTTATCTCTGAAGATTTTCCTGAAAGTCCAACACTTCTCTATCGGATGTTTTAATGTGCGATGGTAAACACAAAAATCAGGGCCCTCACGGTCCTTTTTTGATGGCATTTCTTCAACATAAGGCAATTTTAGCTCTCTGTCGGCCACCCATTCCTTAACTAGAGTTTTTACCTCCTCGATTCCACATGGATAAGAAACATTCCCCTTTTCAACATTATATTGCTTCCTCTTCTGGCCTCTATGACCCTCTACTTGTGACTTTCAGGTATCTAAGGCAGAGGCAGCAGCAACAATAGGTCCACGAGACAATTTGAAGCTAGTCTTGTAACTAGCCTTAAATCCGGACGCCTAAGCCTGAGGAGTGCTAATGTTCCGAGCTACTTCTATTAGTGCCGAGAAGGTGGGTAGCTTGTGATTAACTAGAAACATTTTGTACCTGCTCAATGCTCCCTCTAGACAGATTTGAACCAGATAACTCTCCTCCACTGCTTCATGTTAATCCACAGCCTTGTCCTGAAACCTTTTGACATAGTCAAGGATGTCTTCACTTTCTTGCTGCTTTTCTTTACACAATGTAAGTGTGGTCACCTTCTCTGCCACTTGAAAGAACTTAGAGTGGAATTTGTTAACCATTTCCTCCCAACTTCGGATAGAGTTTGGGGCCAAATTAACATACCAACTATATGCTTGGTCAGTGAGGGACTTAGAGAATTCTCTCAGCCGGAGGATGTGATTTGAACCATGAATATCCAGAGTCTCGATAAATCGCACAACATGTTCTCGAGCATTTCCTTGCTTGCTATCGAATTTGATAAACTTCGACATTGTATGCCCCTCAGGGTATGGATAGCTCAGTATCTCGATAGGGTAAGGCAGCTTGACATCCGAATCAGGCAAAGAGGGTAAAGTCCTCCTACCGCATTCGAGATCGAACATGACTTGTACATCGGCGAGAGTGAGAAACTGTTGAGGGAGAGAGTTTGATGGTGGTATCCCCAGAACTTGGCTTATGAACCTAAAGACTAAGCTAGGGGCGACTTGGCCATTCTGGTGCTGCAAATTCATCATTGGTGAGGACATTTGATGATACTGGCCATCAGCACCTATAGACAAGCCAGTTGGTGATGGGACATTGAATTGAGGCCCGTAAAGTCCACCACACGGCACCGCTATACTGGGTTGTGCTTGCAAATTTGTTGTCCGCACCAAAGGAGGCCCGCTTGGTGCTTGAGTAACATTTACTGGTGGTGTAACAAGATTAGATATAGGCAGAGCTCCTTTTTGCGCCATTATGCCCTTTATGTTTTCGTGGACACCAACAGTCGCCAGAGCGCCATTTATTACACCAGAACCTCCCCTAGTCACCATTGGATCTTGGCTTGGCACGCCATGGAGCCCCGGCATGGGAAAACTGCTGCCGCCTACTGTGGTTTGAGCATGTGTTACTGCCGCTGTGTTACTATGAGCCATAGGCTGACTGGGGCCTACTTCTCCTTGGATTTGATTTTGCACTCCGACGAGAATAGCTCCACCACCAGTTTGATTTCCGTTTGGCACCGGTACAAAACTAGAACTCATCACCAACATGGTGTGAGTGAGATTCTGAAGAGTGGTAAGAATCTTCTGCTGAGTATTTTGGAGTCCTTGAATGGCTTTGAGCAAAAGTGGTTGATCTGGAGCCATGGTCCTGTCATCACCACCATTAGAGGATCCTTGTTGGTGGACTTCTTCTTCTCCCGCCATCTTCGCTGGAGTTGTGTGGGTTCCAGATCTCGTTGAGACCATTAACCAATCCCCCTCCCCAACAGAATCGCCAAATGTATGAGAGGATTCAAGAATGTCGTTGGAAAATTCGAAGATCGTCGAAAACCCTTAAAGAAAAAATTTGAATTATCTAGAAGATAATGAGAGGCTTAGATTCTTCAATAGTCTCAACTAAAAACACAAAAGAAAGGAGATAATGGAGATAAGAGATTGGGTGAAGAAGAAGACAAAGTAGCTAGAGAGAGAATAATGGCAATGCTCTCCCATGGATCTCTCACTTTCACTCTCAAGGTTGATAATGGAAAAGGGAAATTAGTTCTTTTCCAAGAGTTAACTCTCCAAAATCCATCCCTTGTAAAGTTATGGGTGGATGCTATTTATAGGCACCTCATGATGTAGGATGTAGCCCATGTACAAGGCACATGGGGAATATTCTCTCTAACAACCTTGTCTGAGGAGGTGACCTCTCCGAGGATGAGAAAAATCCCGAAGAGGAGATCAACCTCTCGGCGAACCCTTCTTCTTAGCCACACCTAACCAATGATCCCCAATCATCCCAAAGGGCCGAGGTAGTCCAAGAGGACTCCCTGCAGCTAAATAATGCCGAGTCTCATGGACCCCCCGGGGTCGTGCCACCTCGACCCGGGTATAGGCTAGTTTAACCGAGGAGTGAATTTATCTCCACTCACCGTCTTCGGGATTGGGTCCTTTGTTCAAACTCCATTACGCCCATGGTTCTGGTGTGTAGATCCCGGAAAGCTCCGACCCCGCAAGTGTTCTGGGACTCATTAATGGAGCGGCTTCTAGATTGCGTCTGAATCCGTTCAAAGCCAAGTGCTTCGGATCTCTAGGTTCATGGTTCCAAACCCTTTCGAGTCCGAGCCTGAGTAAGTCTCTAAGTTCGTGGATCCGAACCTTTTCAAGGCTTAGAGCAATTCGACCCGTTTGATGGCAATTAATCAGGGCCCATCAATCTTGGATTTGTGATAAATTCGGGCCCACCAACCTTGGGCTATTGGGCCTAATTAATTTAGCAATCTCAAATTAGCTCATCTTACAAACCTTTATGCATATTATTCACCCAAAAACCTTTAGGCATATTTTGCCAACTCTTTTCACATTTATATCTGTTGTAAATCTCAATTATTAGGTGATAAGATCATTATATCTAATATTTACTCATTCTACGATTGAACAAAAAACTATTAAACAAGACAAACACAATAAAAAGTAACAAACTATCTCAATTAACTCAACTAGAGAATAAAGACAGTGCAAAATAAAGAATAAAAAATAAAAATGCTTTCAATCCATCCCTTGTTCCATTCTAATTCATCCCCATCATGGGATCGAGTTGTCCAAGTCCAATAAGATATAGTGACAGATCTCATGAATAACTAGTCCAATCTCTCTTTTTTATCCGACAATCAAACGTGCCATAAGTATTTGCTACCTTTTCTCAGGTTTCAAACGTATAATACTTCCAAACAAAAACTAGCAAAGTCCCTCCCCACCAAAACTTACTGGAAAATGGGACTAGATCCTTCCCCCCTTCCCAACTACGAGTAAGATCGAGAGGAGACTGAAAGCCCCCAAACCAAGAATGGAGAGGGAATCCTTTTGATTCACTCCCCATTCTCAATTAATTAAATAAATTAATTAAAAAAAAATGGCTCGCCCTCGAGCTCTGGGCAGGACAGTTGGGTCTTTCCTTGTTGTTTTGTTTCCATCACGCATGGAAGACCCCTGTTGCAATTTTGTCTTGTTGGCATTTCTTCCTTGTCCCCCTATCCTAAACTCCTTCTCTAGTGCATGATGAAAGTTAAAATAGACTCAACATATGACATAGGGGATTTGAAACTTGAGAACAATGAAGAATTGAGATAAAGGTAAGGCTGTAAACAAACAGAATTAAGCTGAATAGTAGGTTGTCCAAACTTGATTTGTTTATCTTAGCAAGCTTCAAAATAAGTTCAAGCTTGATTTGTTTATCTTTCGAGCCAAACTCAAACGAGTTCAATCGAGTCGAGTTTGAACGGCTTGGTTTTCTTATAACATATATAAGCTTATCAAGCGTTTGTTCAATGTTTTGCTTGAAAACTTAACGAGCTTTAAATTGTGTTTAAATTTCTTGGTTACATTATAAGTCAATTTGAAACAAACTTTTAACAATTCAAGGTTAATTAATTTGGTTTGTTTTTCAGTTCTAGACAGAAGATCCTGTGTGTTGGAAAATATCTGCCATGACAGTAGTGTGTTAGACGCTTATTTGGCATAAAACTATTCAAACCTCTCAAAGCATGAAATTTGTTTCTTATGTGTGTTTTCTCATCATTCTAATTTTGAAGCTTTCCAATGGTTTGTACCCATATGAGAGGTTGGGGGATTCAAACCTAAGTGTGCAAGCTTTAAAAGTTGGAGAATCAAATATAGGTGAGAGAAGAGGAAAAAAAAATACCAACACATGGGGCAAATGTGTCTATGGTAGGATGCAAATAAAAGGTTGTAGGAGTGCAACCAAGTATGTCTATGGTAGAGTGCAAATTAAAGATTGTAGGGGTGCATGTTAGTATTTCTTTTCTATCTCCCACATGCGTCTACTGCATGCCAACCGTTGTAGGTTCACCTATCCCTGCTAAGAGGCTCCCTTTCTCATACCCTTAAAAGGAGGCTAAATATATATTTTACATTGCGGTCCTAAAAAAAATTCAAGCTTGTTTCATTGGCTTTCTGTTTTCAAATAAATGCAGAAGGGCTCCATCTCTCTCCTTGTAGTTGTTAAGAATCCCTAACATCTAATGAGAATTGGCAAGAAACAAAACACAAAAAAGAACAAATGCACAAAAATGATAAATCACACGCACACACAAAGAACACAAGATTTACGTAATTCATCCCAAAAGTAAGATTTCGTCTACGATTGCTGTTGGATTTCACTATAATCATAAAAATCATAAGAGATTTTAGATATAACCGGCTCCCCTCAACTATAGAAACATATGAATATACCAAAAATACCCTTCCTCCAAACGACCACAACAGTTGCTGCCTCAAGCATTGGAAGAATGCTAGCTGACAATGAACTTTAGAATTTCTTCATTTCACATAAATGGTCTAAAACATTGGAAGAATGAAAATGGTAAAAGCTGCCAAACACTACTGTTACAATTCATGTTTCTTTTGTTGGACAATTTTCACTGTATTTAAAATAATTAATTCTTTAATGTACTAAACAACAACAGAATAATAAATTAAACAACTTACTTGATTAATTTCTTCTAATAAATATCTGATCAAGCCCAGTGTTTGACACTGTGTCCTTAAGACAGATTCGTCTTCTCCTTGGTGCTTTCAGAATATGGACGTCTATCTCCCAAGATGAAATGATCAACTACAAACAATAGCAGCACTACAAATTGTTTGCCTAACGAACACATTAAGTATTTATACTCTTCTCACAAAAACTAAATGCAGCAAAATGAAGAATAAATTTGCAGAGGTGAAGTATGAAATTTCTAAATGTGTAAAACATCAAATGAGGGCTATCTTATTCATAGATGGATTGGTGGCTGCAGGTTTTGAATTAAACAGGTGCAAACCTGTTTGAACATGCATGAAACCTGTTTGGTTTTGAATTTAAACAGATTTGAATCTGTTGGGTTCACAATTCAAACAAATAACAAAAACGGGAAGGGCCCTGTTTGGGTGTACAGTAAAACCGGACAAGTTTATTTCCGGAATTAATTTGAATTCTGGATTTTATTTTACCAAAAAATAAAATAAAATTCAAATGTTTTTGACCCAAAAAGATAGGTATTGGGCTGAACAAGCCCAACCACGCACCAGTGCCCAAGTGGCGGGCGCGTGTGGTGATATTTAGATCTAATGGGTCTAGCCCATAACCTCCCTCTCTAAAACACTTGGGTACCCCTTAGGGCACACCCTAAGTTCCAATCCATGCCTTATAAATCCATTCAAAACTTCCCACCAAATCAATGTGGGACAAGCTTTATTCAAACCTTTAAGGATTTTCCACCAAAACCCCATTTCCATGGAGCACACTTTGGTTTCAATTTCCCATTCACTCAGTAATGGTTTTGAGCAACCAAATATACCACATGAATCACAACGCGGCATAGAACGCGTTACCACTTTGACCCGCGAAAATCGACGCACGGGGCCCACCTAAATAATAGACCAAAGTTAGGAAAAAATCTGTTATATACCCAAATTTTTCCAAACCATTTCCAACATCTTTAACTTCAAATAAATAATTTATTATTGACCGGAGGGTGAGTCTTTTAGATTGTAATCTAAAAAATAGAATTTAGAAAGAAAATCAGGAAATCATATTAAAAGTGACAGAATGACCAAACAATGGGAAATTTACTGCTGGTTTGGCAGGAACAACGAAGATTCGAAATACAACAGGAAGGATAGGATTATTCATTGGAGAAAAATATTATTCTGAGAAGGTCCATCAGGCGTAATTCTGCACTACCTTTCCCGTACATTTCAAGCTCTTACGGATTTGCTATATATATGTTTTCAATTAGCGGAAGTGATGCAGCCAAGCTTTTAAATTTTAAATTTTATTGTTTTAGAATTAATGTTTAATTAGTAATATTTTGATTTCATATTGAGTTGCCTAGAATTATTAGGTTTCCTGTGTAGTTCAATAATTAGGATCACTTTTGTCTACAAGACTTAATTAATTTCCTACTATTTGATATTCCTTCCCAATATTAAATGACGTTACTAGTAAAAGAGTACCAGTAATAAAATTCTCTTACATTGCATTAGGAATCCTTACGTTGAGTTTGGTTGATGGATTTGGGAAAAGATTTAGAAAAAAAAAAAGAAAAAAAGTGTACAAAATTAGGTGAAATGTAAGTATATTTTATTCACATTTTACCTACATTTTCCCTTTCTCTTTCCAAATCCCTTCTTAAATTCTCCAACCAAATACGCGTTAAAAGGGAAAATGATACAATTTTAAATATTGTTGACCAAATTATTAATTTTGTACTTTTAAATAGTATGATACAATTTTAAATATTATTGACCGAATTATTAATTTTGTACTTTTAAACAGTTGACATTCTTTCACGAATGTAATATTCCCATTGGAAAGTGAATTCCTACATAGTTTGATAATGTGATTCCTGCTGAAACAGAGGAATCACTTTCCTATCCATTATGTTTCAAATGCTGCTGGAATCATGAAGACCCGGAATCACATTCGCATTCTCTCTCAAGATTCCTGTCATCCAAAACTAGCCTAAGTTGTTAGGATTTCTATTATTATAAGGTTTTATGGCTAACAGTGTTCAGTCAATGATGAATAATAGAAAATTCATTTGAGAGTTTTTCCTACATTTTTCCCTATGGTAATTTTGAATTCTACAGAATTACAGAAGATTTGTATTAGTCTTGTTGCTATAGATTCTGCTCTTACACATTTCCGCTACATCAGTGAGCCTAAGCAGTTGGTTGCAAAGCTTATTAATATTTTTCTTGCAATTTTCTGTGTTCCTTGAAGATATTGAGGTTTCTTTTGCATTCAATTACCACAGATTCAAGCCACACATTTCCCCTGTCGTAAAGAAAATACTACCCATTTGGAAAGTGAACAGATTTATACAAAAAAAAATATGGGATCTTAAGCAACTTCACAATTTTTTCCCCAAGAGATCTAAGAAAATAGCAGATGACTGAAAATTATTTATTACATTCACAATCAAAGTTTGCAGTATCTCATGAAAATTAAGAAGTACAAATCCAGAAAACTGAACAGAGAATACAAGGACCTAAAAATAGATATTCAAGCTCACAAAAACAGAAGAAAAACAATCCAACTGAATGTGCAATAAACAGCATTCTAGTTCAAGAATAATACCAGACATGAGAAGTAGAGAGTCTAAATTAACTCACAACCTCAATGGGTTCGAAACCTTTCTCAATTGATGCCTTGACTGCATCCAGAACCAGTTGTGTCTTCCTACTGAATGTCGGCCACTTTTTCTCAGGACTTTGTCCATTTCCTTTTATACCCCCAACCAACCTCGAAAATTCCCTCACCATGCACGCTTCCTGAGGAAGATCGGTTGTGACAGTGTGCTCGCTAGGCTTTGGTACCCAACCCGTCACGAGTTCATTGAACCACGATTCTGTCGCCGTTGTAAATGAAGCCTTGTCCTCTTCAAAAGGAATAATAAAGTCCCGAAGATGCAAAGTTCCCTTTGTTCCAATAGCAGTTACATCCATGGTCAAATTTGATAGGAACGAGCAATGGAAGGTCGCTACTTTACCATCTTCCCAATGCAAAGAAGCACCACACGATAGAATTACTCCCACTTCATTCAAAACCGGACCGCGCAAAGCTACTACTGTTTTAGGCAGCTCAAAATCAGCAATCCAAAGGATCGAGCGGACACAGTACCACCCAGCATCACCAAGAGCACCAAGAGCATCGAGGTCTGGCTTCATGCGGATATCATTCTTGAGAAAATCTGGGTCGGCAGCAAATGTAAAGCAGCTGTTTATCTGTGGGATTTACAAGAGATCATTTTCTAGCAATATAAAAGGGAATAATTCTGGTACAACGAAACGCAATTTGTCAAGAATAAGGCACTCATGACTTCAATAAGGAGGCTGTGATGTCATCCTCACAAATCAAGGGAAAAGTAGATGAGTGTCAGGTAGAAGATAATTTTCCATGTAAACTATCAATTTCAGAAAATGATACAAGATACTGAACATGAACCAAGAAGACAGTACTAGACTCTCCATCTAAAATTATATGAACTCTATACCTTTTTTTTTTTTTTTTTTTTTTTTGACAATCAGTAGGAGTGGAATAGGGAAGGGAAACTGCATAGCGCAGCAGCACAACTTGAACTCAGGCATCACACCTAGTAAGGGAGCACTTTAACCACCAGGCCAACCCCTTGGTCCTATATGAACTATTACTTTACACTAATCTTTTCTTGTAATACAAGGGAACTATTCTCCAACTTCACAAAGCTATCTAGCTCCACCTTCCTAATTGCGAAGGGATTTATTCCCCAACTTTATAAAGCCATCAACCTCCATATGCATGAATATGCATGAGCACTGAATTTCATACTATCTTGCTATGGTAATTTACCCAATATTCATTATCATACGGGTTATGACCCCCACCCTACCAGCCATAGCTTGCCCCAATAACTGAAATAGAAAACAATATATATAAACATTTATTTTCTTCTTCTGGTACATGAATGATATAAATTACTAAACCACATTGGAATTATTGTTAGTTCCAAAGGTTCCTTCCATGTTCAGGTATTTGAAGCTGTAAATATCCAAATGAAAGCTAAATTGTGATATTTCTAATAAAATCGAGCTCCGTCTTTCTAGCACATTGCTAAGGAGGTCAAATAGAGCAGCTGAGTTCCTCATTAATTTGGTTCTGTGAAAAAAACTAGCAATAGATGATAACAGAGGTGTAGCTTTTCTGTTCTTTATTTTATTTTATTTTATTATATATATATATATATATTTTTTATTATTAATTAAAATTTTATATTAAAGAAGGTAGTGTGGGGGCAAACAAGAACTTCTACATCAACGCAAGCCTCCATGGACACTGACAAAACCATATAAGCTACAAAAAGCTAGCCTATCCAATACTCTAACCAACCTATCCAGTACTCTAACCAATATCCAAGGGCAACCAACATCACGTATCCCTCCTCTGCCTCCTACATGACAATCTTATTATCTCTAGCCTCATAATGGATGGTAATATTGATTGATTCTGATTGATTACAAGATTGTTTTATTACAATTCCTATACAATCTATATATAGAAGAAAATGTTGTAGTAGGTGTAGTGGAGGTGATAGTGGGTTAGGTGAAGTGGAGTGTGTGGTGAAGTGGAGGTAGGTGAAGTGGAGTGTGTAGTGGAGTAGGTGAAGGTAAAGATGGGAAATTCTAACAGCCCCCCGCAAACTCAAGGAGGAGAGAAACTAACCAACTTGAGTTTGGAGAGAGTAACAAAACAAGAAAATACATAAAAATAAAAAAGGATAGGAGACACTGTATGGTCGTGTCAGACCGTTGGTGAAGACACTGTATGGGGTGTCATAACGTTGTAGAGGACACTGTATGGTGGTGTCAGACCGATGTAGAAGACAGTTTATGGGGTCATGTCGGACCGTTGTAGAAGACAGTTTATGGGGTCATGTCGGACCGTTGTAGAAGACAATGTTGTGACAGTTTACGGAGTCTTGCTGGACCCTTGTAGAAACTAACCGGAATCAATGTCGGGACAGTTTACAGAGTCTTGTCGGACCCTTGTAGAAACTAACCGGAATCTATGTCGGGACAGTTTACAGAGTCTTGTCGGACCCATAAAGGAGCTAACCGGAATCAATGTCGGGACAGTTTACAGAGTCTTGTCGGACCCTTGAAAAAGCTAACCGGTATCAAATGTCGGGACAGTTTATAGAGTCTTGTCGGACCCTTGGAAAAGTGGCACCCTCAAAAGGTGTGCCCAATTTTGTCAAAAGGCGTGCCATCAAAAGGCGTGCCCAATTCATCAAAAGGTGTGCCGGACATGATGGCGAGGCACGTGGGCGCCTTGGCTTGCGTGCCCGTTTGTCGGCTGGTGGTAAGAGGCGCGCGATGCGCGTGGCTGCCTCGGCTATAAGACAGAGGCTGAGGCTGAGGCAGAGAAAACGGAGGCTGAGGCATACCATTCTGAAACCTCTGAAACCAACCTTCTCTGAAAAACTCTGCCTCTTCGGAGAGAGAAACTGTGGAACACTTTGTAGCCCAGAAAAATGGCTTCGTCTTCCCGCGGGCTGCTCACCCTCTTTCCCGACCTCAACGAGTCAACAGGAGAGAGAACTGGTGCGGTGGCACTGGAACCTCAACCAAGTGCCCCGGAGTTTGCTCCGTTGAATTTTCCGATGCGGTCGGTGGAGCAAAAATTGGCGGTGCTGTCAGATGTGGAGGCCAATCAGTATACTCTGAAGGCATGTGTGGAAAGCATGACGGCGGTCACAAATTTGTCGAACCGGCTACAGAGTAGAACAAATGAGGTGCAGCATGTAAACTCCCAGCTGGCTCTGCTCCAACGCATGTATAAGGATGCGCGAGCAGAGATAAGCGTGCTAAGGGCAGAAAACAAGGAGCTGAAGCGGAAGGCCACCGTGATGTTCCGTTTTGGAGGGCT
Source organism: Camellia sinensis (assembly GCF_055761805.1). Classification (NCBI taxonomy): domain Eukaryota; kingdom Viridiplantae; phylum Streptophyta; class Magnoliopsida; order Ericales; family Theaceae; genus Camellia; species Camellia sinensis. The sequence goes on from NC_138966.1 coordinate 107,345,915, forward strand.
GCCATATACGGCAGTGGAGGAGTATGGAGGAAATGTGCTCGGTGGCGTAGGAAATCCGGAGGCCGGACTGGCACGGGACACCCAAGATAAAAGTAAGAAGAAGAGACCTGCAGTAGAATAGAGAAGGGAAAAGAAAAATCCCACTGTGGGTGTGGTTGTTGTGTTTGTTTGTTTGTTTGTTTTTTTTTTTTTTTTTTTTTTTTTTTTTTTTTTTTTTTTTTTTTTTTTTTTGTGTGTGTAAAAATGGTGATCGGGGTGAGGCCCGATATGAATAAAATGAGTGTGCAGTTCGTCTTCTTCCTCCGTGTTTGTTTGTTTGTTTTTTTTGTTTTTGTTGTTTTTGTTGTTTTTTTTTTTTTTTTTTTTTTTTTTGTTTTAAGTAAATAAATAAATAAATAAAGAAAATAAAAGAAAAGAAAGAAAGTGGAGAATAAAGAAAAGAAAAGAAAGGGATGGGGGTGGCGCGTGTCTGTGTTAAAAAGAGGAGTAAAAGAAATAGAAAAAAAAAAAAAAATATAAGTGGGGAACATGCGTTGGTGGTGGGATATAGTGTTGATATTGGAGGGAGTCAGTTAGTGGGATGCAAAAGTGAAGAGTGGTTTAAAAATAAAAAAAAATATATAGGTATGGGCAAAAAGTGGTGGACGGTGGGTTGGAAAGTGATAATCTTCTTTTTATTTTTATTTTTATTTTATTTTGTTTATTGGTTGTCTGCTTCTAGTGGATCTGTCTTAGTGGCAGAGCCAAATCTGGCAAGCCTAGTTTTCTTCTTTGCCGCCCCAGCAACAGGCTCAGATTGCACAAGCCCGAACCACGCCGCGCTAGCCTTTCTCGTCGGCTCCTCTGTAGCCTTTCTCTTCTGCTCCTCTGATGTCTTAAATGCATCTGAACCATGCACTGTAGACTCAATCCCAAACCTTTGAACGCGAGAAGGACGCTTCTCGTCCTCGGAGAGCTGCACGGGTATACCGAAGCGCTCGGCTCGGCGGATCGTCCTCTGGATATTAGAAACAGCAGGATCCTCCTCGTCCTGCTTCTTGTTGTCGTCATTGCTGTCCTTCAGGGCCGTCGAATTCGCCGTGGCTTCGGTGACCGAGATCTTCGATTTGCCGCCGACTGTGGTAAGCGAGTTGGTATCGGAGGTGGGAGGGGTGTCTGAAGCAGAAGCCCTTGGATGCTTGTTGCCATGCTCTGGTGTCAGAAGTTCGGAGGCAGGTCTCTTTGGTCTCAGCTCTTTAGAACCTTCATACATATGTCTAAGAAGTATATTTTTGGCTTCTGAAGACATCACTTGATTAGGGGGTGGAAGGGTCCGATCATGAGTAGGATGATAAGTGACAGGCGTCATTTTCGAAGGGTTTGACGGATCAGAGGGTCGAAGTTGGCTGAAGTTGTGAGGGTCGAAGGAAGGCCAGTCACCGAGCAGAGAACCCATTAATGGGAAGCTGTAAATTCGATCGAAGAAGCGAGAGACAGCGAGAGAATTATTGGTGGTCCACGGTGGTTCACAGCGTCTGTGTGTGTGATGGCCGAGAAGAGGACTGGTGTGTGTCTGTCTTTCTCCCTGAATTTCAATACAGAGAGAGAGTTGAAGATGCAGCGGAGTGAAGGTATGTGTAGAGATCCGGCGGGCGGCCAAGGCGAGACTGCCGCCCGCCGGTCAAGCAGAATTATTTGATTCTAAACCTGCTCTGATACCATGTAAAATAAACTGATGTAATATTGATTGATTCTGATTGATTACAAGATTGTTTTATTACAATTCCTATACAATCTATATATAGAAGAAAATGTGGTAGTAGGTGTAGTGGAGGTGATAGTGGGTTAGGTGAAGTGGAGTGTGTGGTGAAGTGGAGGTAGGTGAAGTGGAGTGTGTAGTGGAGTAGGTGAAGGTAAAGATGGGAAATTCTAACAGCTAACAATTTTTTTTTAACTCCCTTCCACATCTAGCTTTGATTCCCTCACTCCTTGCAGACTTACCATTCATCTGTGGCCTCTTTTTTGCTTTAATAGCCATTAGCAACTTCAATGCATCATTATCAAATCCTCACAAGGGAGCCCAAGAAATTGAAAACTTATAAATATGCCCACTAATGTTCTCTTTACACCCACATGTATCAGTATATTTCCATATGATACAAGGCATACAAATGCATGAGCAATTATCTTGATGCCTTTAGAAGCTCTCTAAGATATTTGCCAAGTCCTTTAAAACTTTTCACCACCCACCTAATGCCTCGGTCCCTTCCTCAACTGACATCGTTCCCCCTTTACACACCATATCTGAATTAGTGAGATACTACCACTGGTTTGAAAGCTTCCTTTCACCCTGCCCTCCTTGAATCTCATCCCTTCTCTATTTGAATCACTAACACCTACGGCCTTCTCCTTCACTGCCTTCGGCTCAAATCTACTCCCTCTCCTCTTCTCCCTTTAGGTATAAAATAGCTAAAGGAAGATCCATCCCTCTTTCAGACTCCATCTTCTTTAATGGCCTAGTAGAAAGCTTCTTCCCTTCGAGGAGAAGAGGATGGCAAATCCTCGTTTTAGATGGTGGCCACGACTGCTAGCAGAAGAGAACAGATTTTCGTGCCAGAATCTGATTCTGCTGGTGGTTGGGAGGGAGTTGCATTGGTCATGGAGGGTTTTGCCTTTGGGGATGGATGGGCCAGAACGAAGAACAACCAACCAAGGGTGGAGGTAGTAGGGAGGCCACCGAAGGTGATTGCGCCAGTTCATCGGGATGCGGATGTGGGGGATGTGGTGGTTCAAGTAGGTTCTGAAGGGGGGTGGTTTCGGAAGGTGGATAGAGCGGTAGTGGGGAGGGTGGGGGTTTTGGGGGAAAAAGGTTTCAATACGTTGGTGGTCGCAAATTGGGTGCTTCAATGGTGGAAACCGTCGGGAAAAGTGGAGGTTTATGGAATTGGAGGGCAATTTTACCTCTTTGTCTTCAGATCACGGCGTGAGGCTGAGAGTGTGATACGACGGCAGTGGACGATAGCTGGGCGCGATATGGTTCTTAGCTGGTGGTCGCTGGATTCGCTGTGTGAGGATGGCGGGGCACCAGTTTCGATATCCAATAACTGGGTACAGATTTTGGGCCTTCCAATCCACCTTCGAAGTCCTGAGTTGTTTCGCGAGATTGGCAACAGATGTGGTGGTTTTGTAGCGATCGATGAGTCGGTGGAGATGCTGGGGTGTGTTCCGTTGAAGGTGCGTAGCCAGGCCAGTGGGTATCCGTCGCAGATTTCAATCTGATGGGGTTCACGGTGTTATACGCTGCCTATCTAGTCGGAAACTGGGCCAGTGGTGGTTGCTGTGCCGGCGTTAGGTGGTTCTACAATTACAGATCGGCCGGTTTTGAAAGGCGTGAATCACGGACGGAAGGCGTGGCAAGGATTTCGAAGGACAGCTCAGTTGCAGAGATTGAGGGAGCGGAGGGGATCACGTTTGAATCCTCAGAGACTTGGGAAATTTAGGGTTGTGGGTCAATGGAGGCCTAGGCCCACGGGATTTGGGAAATTTAGGGCTGGGGGTCAATGGAGGCAGCCACAGGCCCAACAGGAGATGGGTCATCAGGAAATGGGCCTTTTGGACCGGCAGACATTCAATCAAGCCCAATCTGAGGCCTTTACCGAGGGTGAGGCTATTGGGCTTCATGGTATGTTCAATGGGTGTGGCTTGGGTGAGTCTTTTGTGGACCGTGTTTTTTACCCTAGTTTGGGCCCATCTTCTAAGGAACCACCTGGGCAGCTTACGGGTCAAGTAGAGGATCCACCGGTGGCACGGGTTTTTGAGTTACTCCGTCGGAGTGTGGGTTCACCTTCATCAGAGGGGTCCTTGCTGGCGAGGAAGGACCGACGGCAGTCGCCGATGTGTTCCCCACGCAGTCGCCGTTGGCGACTGGGCCTTCGCAGCGTCAGCCCAAGTTCAATTCAGAAGAGGGCAGGGATGAGGCGCGACCATATGCTGAAACTAGTCAGATGCTGGTTCCGAGGTCTGAAGGTTGCGAATAGGAAGGCGCCGGTTTGGGCTGTCACGTCGACCTTAGTCTGGACTGTTCACGGTAAGAGTTTGCCTTTGGTTCTTCACCCAATGGAAATGAAGACTATGGACTCTACGGCTGTCGGGGTTGGGACCGCCACCGAGAATTTTGCAGGTGATGCAATTCCTGATCCGAGTCAGGTGTCTGCTTGGGTGTTGTCCCAGATTCAGGAGATTAGCTCTTTGCTTGGGGTTTCATTTGTTGGGCATAAGGCTGAAGCAATGAGACTGTTTTCTACCATTGAGGCATCATGGAGGGGGAGTGATCCAGGTGGGAAACAGTTGCAGGTGGTTGGGCATCAGGGAAAGGGTGCTCGAGAGTTGCGAAATTTGCAGTGTTCTATTAATTATGATAGGCCACCAGAAGGTGGTAGGGTTGTTAGGAAGGAGCGGGTTAACCAATCATTATTGCCATGCGGTTGAAAATCTTGACTTGGAATGTGCGTGGTCTTAATGATAGAGGGAAAAGGGTGACGGTCAGGGCGATTTTGAGGAAGGCGAAAGCGGATGTTGTATGTTTTCAGGAGACCAAAATGGATTACATAGACCAGGCGGTGGTTATGGAGGTGTGGGGGAGAGGGGGCGGTAGATAGATTGGTCATACTTGCTGTCTGTTGGGGTGGCTGGGGGCATTTTAGTGTGTTGGTATCAAAGAGTGGTTGATAAAGAGGAGGAAGAGGTGGGTAGTTTTTCTCTATCATGTTTGTTTCGCTGTATTGGAGATGATTTCCGTTGGGTGTTCACAAGAGTTTATGGGCTGGTGAGAGGGGCAGAGCGGTCTTTATTTTTGGACGAAATACAGAATATTGCTTTCCGGTGGTCAGCGCCATGGTGTGTAGGGGGGATTTTAATATGGTGCGTTGTTCGGAGGAGAAGTTGGGTTTGCGCCCAGCAGTGGGTGCTATACGAGATTTTTCTTCGTTGATTGATGATCTGGAGTTGATTGATCTCCCGATGCAGGGAGGTAGCTTCACTTGGTCGGGTGGTCGGGTATTTTCGCGTATTGACCGGTTTTTGATTTCAGGAGATTGGGAAAAGCATTTCTCCCGAGTGGTTCAACAAAGATTGGAGCGTCCTGTCTCGGATCATTGGCCGGGTACTGTTGGATAGTGGTGGGATTCGGAGTGGACCGGTGCCATTTAGATTTGAAAATATGTGGGCACAATCTGCAGGTTTTGTGGATATAGTTCGGTCGTGGTGTGAAGGCTATGATGTCATGGGAGATCCTAGTTACAAATTGGCTCAGAAATTAAAACTTTTAAAAGCCGACTTGTGAAGGTGGAATAAGGAGGTGTTTGGCCAGTTAGATACTCAAAAAGCTAATCTTTTGGTTGTATTGCAAGAGTTAGATGCAAAGGAAGTGGCGGGTAGCTTGACTACTGAGGAGTTGGCGGTCCGTGAGGGGCTGAGACAGGAGTATGGTCAGGTGGCTCATATGGAGGAGATTAGTTACCGCCAACGGTCGCGATGTTTGTGGTTGAAAGATGGAGATCGGAATACAAAATATTTTCACCATATGGCGAATGCTCATCGTCGGGTTAATCAAGTTGGGAAGTTGTGGGTTAATGGGGTGTTGTTATCGTCAGAGGAGGAGGTGAGAGAGGGCATAGTGGGCTTTTACCAGCATTTGTTTCAGGGGAAGGATGGGACTTGGAGGCCAAGTTTGGATGGTGTTTAGTTTGATGCTATTTCAGAGGCGGACAGGCAAATGCTGGAGCGGCCTTTTTCCAAGGAGGAGGTTTTCGAGGCTCTTTAGAAAATGTCTGGGGATAAGGCGCCAGGCTCGGATGGTTTTACTATGCTTTTCTTCCAACAGTGTTGGGAAGTGGTCAAGACAGATGTCTTAGCCTTGTTTGCTCAGTTTTATCAGTCCGAGCAGTTTGAAAGGAGTCTTAATGCAACTTTTGTAGCGTTAATTCCTAAGAAGGGTGGGGCGGCAGATATAAAAGATTTCCGACCCATTAGCCTGTTGGAGAGTGTGTACAAACTTCTGGCGAAAGTTTTGGCTAACAGGTTGAGCGGTGTCTTGGAGGGGCTGGTGTCTAAGTCCCAGAATGCCTTTGTGGGGGGGGAGGGGGGGGGCATCAAATTTTGGATGCTGTGTTGGTAGCAAATGAGAGTGTTGGCACGCGAATTCGGCAAGGGTGTGCTGGTCTTATTTGTGAGTTAGATATTGAGAAGGCATATGTTAATGTGAATTGGCGGTTTTTGATGTATATGTTAGAGCGAATGGGGTTTAGGGAACGGTGGAGGCAGTGGATTCAGTTTTGTATATCGACAGTTAGGATGTCTGTCCTAGTGAATGGGATGCCAGCAGGATTTTTCCCGACTCATAGGGGTTTACGGCAGGTTGACCCTTTGTCTCCTTTATTGTTTATTTTAATTATAGAGGCTTTCGAGCGCTTGTTATCTACTGCAGTTCGGAGGGGTCTTTTGAAGGGTTTTGAGGTGGGTATGGAGCGGACTACTATATTAGTGGTGTCTCACTTGTTTTATGAGGATGATGCTCTTATTTTTTGTGGCGCGGAGGAGAGTCAGGTTGGTTATTTAAAGTGTGTTCTTCTCTATTTTGAGGCGGTCTCGGGACTTCGGGTGAATTTGGGGAGATCAGAGTTGATTTCGGTTGGGTCCGTGCCACGTATTTCTATATTGGCTGCAATTTTGGGTTGTAAGATAGTCGCCTTACCCACAACTTATTTGGGGTTACCTTTGGGAGCTTCTTTTAAGGCTCCAAGGGTGTGGAATGAGGTGGTGGACAGGGTGCACGTTGTTTGGCAGGGTGGAAGCTGCAATATCTTTCGAAAGGGGGCCGCGTTACACTGATCAAGAGTGTCCTCTCGAGTATCCCGACTTATTTCATGTCAGTACATGTTATTCCTATGTCTGTTGCTCGAAGGTTGGAAAAGTTACAGAGGAATTTCTTATGGGAAAAAGGGTCAGAATCCTTCCATTATCATCTCGTAGCCTGGGAGCAAATCTGTTCTCCTAAGGAGATGGGGGGTTTGGGGATCCGGAGTTTGATTTCATTTAATTTGGCTCTTTTGGGGAAGTGGTTATGGCAGTTTGGGGTAGAGGGGGAGCGGTTGTGGACGAAGGTGGTCGGGGCTAAATATGGTTTGGGATGGGGGGATTGGAGTACGGAGGAGGTTACCCATTCACATGGTCACAGTTTATGGAAAGGAATTTGGTTGGGACGGAAGGAGTTTTGGAAGAATGTGAGTTTTTTGGTTGAGGAGGGGACCCGGGTTCGGTTTTGGAGGGATAGGTGGGGTGTGGAGCTGCCATTGGCGGTGATGTTTCCGTTGCTTTTTCGGATTGCCACTGACCGAGAGGCGACGGTGGATTCTTATGCCCAGATGCAAGGCCAGGTAGTTGTGTGGAATGTTGTTCTACATCGACAAGTGCAGGATTGGGAGATAGGGCAAGTGCTGGGTCTGTTGGGTTTTTTGTATGGGCTTCGGTTTAGAGGGGCTGGAGAGGATTTTATGAGGTGGGATTGTCCGAAGTCTAAAAGGGTGTTTTCTGTATCCTCTTTTTACCATAAGCTGACAAGGAGGGTTGGAGTGCCTTTCCCTTGGAAGAGTGTTTGGGTGGTGGGTTGTCCGTCTAAAGTTGCTTTCTTTGTGTGGACAGCTGCATTAGGCCGTATTCTGACGATTGATAATTTGAGTCAGCGTGGGCATATTTTGGTCAATTTGTGTTGCATGTGTTATGGAGCTGCGGAGTCAGTAGATCATTTGCTTATTTGCTGTCCGGTTGCTTCATGTCTTTGGATGTCTATAGTAGCTCTCTTTGGTTTGGATTGGGTTCAGCCAGGGACTGTAAGGGCTGTGTTACAAAGCTGGGTTGGGAGGAGGGTTGGGAAGAGAAGGCGGAGAGCTTGGAACTTGGCTGGCCATTGTCTTATGTGGCTACTGTGATTGGAACGTAATCGGCGGGTATTTTTGAGGGAGATGCGTTCGGTGGTTTGGTTGGAGAGGCGTTTGCTCCTCGTGGTGCATAGTTGGTTAACGCTGACTGTGGACCCGGCCGTTTTGTCTTTTGTTGAATTTGTAGAGGACTTGTCTTCATAGTTCTTTTGCTTGCTTTATTCATGTTTTGTGTAGTTCCTCGTGGTGCATAGTTGGTTTAGCTTTTGTATTCTTTACATCGCCTTGATGCCTTTTAATAAAGTTGGTTATTTATCCAAAAAAAAAAAAGCTTCTTCCCTGTCTTAATCACAAAATTTGATAAAGATGAACACCTATTCTTGCAAACAACATCTACCTCCTATGCTCTACTATCTTCTTATACCACTAAAGCCAATCGAAGGCTTGATTGCCCTAATATCTCAGACTCCGCACTGGAATCTTCAATCTACCTCCTAATATCATCATGATTGGTCTCAAAGAGGTGTGGAAAATGTTTAGTGAACCTGTTGTTGCCTCCTCCCTAGGACCTACTGACAATTCTACAGAACTCCATCTTCATCACAGATGTCTTCCTGTCAATCAATTGCCACCTTTATATGTCAATCTAAAAAAGTATGAAGAAAAAATAATAATATGAATGTTTGGACATGTGTCCAGCGCGCCAAGAAGTGTCCTATGAGTGCAGTGTTCGACACGGGAACATGCCACATTCTTACACTCCGTTTGTTTGCAAGGAAAATATTTTTCTATGTTTGGTGGTGGTGGTGGTGGTGGAACAAAGATGGAGGCGGAGGTGGTGGCAGTGGCATGGTGTTGGGGTGACGGCAGTGGTGATGGTAGCGGTGGCCGTGGTAATGGCGGTGTGGTGACATGTAAAATTTTAGTTAGATAAACTTTTTCTAGCTTTCAAAAATTCCACCTAAGTTTGTTTTCTATTGGCTATGGAAATTTTTTTCATTAATTTTCATTTTTCATCAACATCAAAAAAATACAATGTTTGTGTTTTACCTACCACCCTTTGGTTTCGTTGGCCATGAAATTTTTTTGAAAAATTGAAATTAATTTGATAAAAACAAATATAAAAAGATTTTCAAATATTTTTGCTCTGAAAAAGATAAAATTATATAAAAGTGGTAATTTTTTAAATTTATTTTACAAATTTAATTTTTAGTTTTTTTTTAAAAAAAAAAAATCTTAAAAAAGATTTTTAAGAATCCAACCAAACATTTCCGACAAAATTTTGAGCAACTTAGGGAATTCCATATTATTTTTTCCCCAAAATAACAATAACGAGTTAATTTCAACGAAACTAAACATCGAATCAAACAAATTTCTCAATCAATCCCTATATATGAAGAAATAAACTAATGAATCAAAATTTACCGTTTTGAGTTGTCCAAAACGCTGCGAATCAGATAGAAATTCCTTCATCTTAGCAGTCCTGGGATTATGCATCCACATAGTAGCGTCCATGAACTGAACTCCATTAGCTTCGCAGGCCTTGAGAATCTGATCGAATTCCGAGACATTGAGAGCGACGGGCTTCTCGAGGAGGAGGTGCTTCTTCTTCTCCGCCGCCAACACCGCCCACCGGATGTGCAGGCTGGTGGGGAGGGGGACGTAGACGGCGTCCACGTCGGGGTCGTCGAGGACGGCGTCGTAGCTGCCGTAGATCTTGGCGGAGGGAGGGAAGCCATTTGCGGCGGCGAATTGCGAGGCTTTGTCGATGGAGCGGCTGCCGATGGCGTAGAGGGTGGCGTTGGGGGCCAGAATGATGGCCCTTGACACCTTGCGTGCGATGTCGGCGCACCCTATGATTCCGAATTGGATTGGATTTTGGATTGGATTCATGGCCATTGTTGATGATGGAGAGTGTGACCTGTGGTGGAGTCTCTGTAAGTGTAGTGTGAGAGAGTAGTGTTCTGAAAATGACAATTGAGGGGAAGTGTAAAAGATATTGGTCCAAACACCGTCTGGAGATTATAGATGATGCGTTAACATATTATAAATTGAAAATTGCTCAGTACTCCCACTAATTATGTGGCAGTGGGTCTGGTTATTAATGATGTGATATTTTAGTTTTAGAGTTGTATTTTTTTTTTTTTAATGCATTAGTGTCATTAATGGTGATGTTTTTAATGGGATGAATTATTGTTGTTATAAATTATAATAAATGATGCCTTAACATATTATAAATTATAATTTTAAATATATTATAAATTATAATAGATGATGCGTTAACATATTATAAATTATAATTTTAAATATAAGCTGTGGATTTGTTTGTTATAATTTTTTGTCTTCGTTAATTTTATTTAATTTATTAATTTATTAAAATTAATATTTATGTTCTAATTTATATTAATATTGTGATTTCATTGCATATTATTTTTTACATATTTATTTTATTTATTTATGTCTGTATTTCTTTTCTTTATTATTATTATTATTAATTGTGATTTTTGTTCATCAATTAGCATAAAAATTATCAATTTGTTCATCAATTATTAAAATTAGTATCAATTATTAATTATTATTATTATTAATTTGTTCATCAATTATTAAAATTAGTATTAATTTGTTCATCAATTATTTTTATTATTCATATTATTATTCTTCTTTTATTATTATTCATTTTAATTATTTTTGTTCATTACATATATTCATTAAAATTATTAGTATCAATTAGTATTAATTATTTTATATATATTTTTTTATATTGATGTTGGGTACAGGCCAAAGATGGAGTGTCGTCGCCGGAGATGACCTAGTCATCGTTGAAACAATGCCGGAGATGCGCGAGCCAAAACCCGTCGTCGTCGATGACCTAGCTCCCTTCTCCTTCCCCTAATACCCTAGACCTTATGGTCTACCAAAACCCTAGCCTGGTTCTCCGACTAGATCGTGAAGAGAGAGAGAGAGATATCTCGTTGATGCGATGGCAGTGGTTCTCCGATCACGACGTTAAGGTTTCAGATCGTGACGTTATGGTTTTAGACCACGACGTTAGGGTTTCAGACCGCACGAACCAAAGAGAGAGAGATCGTGAAGAGAGAGAAACAGAACCAAAAATCTCCTGCCGTCGCTGGAAATTATATTTTTTGTTTTGGGCTAGCGTGATTGGGTTTGGGTCTGGACTCATATTTTTTCCCTCCAAAATTATATTTCTTGTTATTGATTTGTCATGGGTTGGGTATTCAATTTGGCCTGATAGGCTTAGGTGATCAATTTTGAATGTTATTTTTGTGAGAGTAGGTTTCTATTTCAATTTGTGTCTATTATAGTTGTCATTAGCAAAAAAAAATAAAAATTAGTTAGCTTTTTAGAATTGCGACTTTTTTAGCTTAAGAGTAAAAAGTTTGTTGGGGTTCACTTTTTTTACTTTTATGAGAGAAAAAGTAAAATAATTGTAGTTTTGATGTGACATTTTATCTTATTGACTTTTTAAACTATTTTGTCTTTTAGTTAGGGGTGTAAATGGTTCGGTTCGATCAGTGTTAAGAGTATATTTAGTACCGAACCAATCCTTTTGATTTTTATGATTGAGAAAACGATACAGACCATATGCTACGATTTGATTTTATTGGTTTCCATTTCAGTTTGATGTAAAAGACAAATTTATATGAAATTTTAAAAGGTTTTATAATAGATTATAGAATTTTACATTGAAATAAATGAGGAAAATATATGAAAATTGCTCTATAAATGCGTAGCTTGCTTTTTGTGCTCCTTTCGGATACGATTAACCCTACAGTTCAGACTCCCGTGGTTCTGAATCTGATTTCACAATTGCAATGTGAAATAGACAAACACAAATGAGTCCAAATCCGACAAATCTTTTGGAAAATCGATTTGAATAAAAAATGTCAAAAATAGACTGATTTGCCAGATTACAGAGTTGCCACCTAAATAGTTTTAGAAAATTTAGAAAACCCATGACTCGTGCCAAAGGCCATTAGTCCGTCATTACCAAAGTGTCTCAGTTCAGGAACTTAGGTATGAGAAGAGAAGGTAATTAATTGAACACTCCGCTCACCTGATCAAAGATCAGCCTCTACTAATCATGATATAATTCTTATTCACATTATATACTCTTGTTCTGATTATTAGGCTAATCTTTACTAGGTGATGCACACAAGTATAGACCAATTCACAAAATTTGGAACGCATTGATTTTATGTTTGTTTTGAAAAAGTATTTTGAATACATGTCACTTGAAAAAGCAAACTCGTATTTTCATTTAATCAAATTATTCCAACTTAAGTAAAAAGGCTTTCATCTACGCATTCAAACAAGTATATCACTTAAGCACTTAGCCTCATGGAATATACTTGATATGGCAATACAAACATAAAATGTAACATACTAAAGCAATAAACACTTACCTAGTACTCCAAGGCAAGTCAAAAAAGAAATAAAATGGTTAGAAAAAAATTCATGCTCCTAAACAATATAATATGACTAATGCGACGCACACATTATGTAGATAACAAGTTCGGCTACTAGCATGGCATATGAACCACTTCAAAGTATGCTATAAATCACGTATTTGAACAAAGAATTTGAAATTAACATTGGTTAGAATGATGAGCCGAACCCTTATGCGTGCAAAACAAATGGATGCAAGTCATAGAAAATGCTAAGTAAATATGATGCTACCATTATAAACGGGTAAATAAAAAGGAGAAAAAAAATAGGGGTTGGAAGACATACACACTTATTACAATTGTGCCCTCATGCAAGAGGGTCCGAATGAATGTCCAAGTGTCTGAAATAAACTAACTATTACAAATCCGAATAGACAATAAAGGAATAACTATTTTATTACAACAATAATAAATAAAGAATGAACAAAGATCCCACGCGCGCCGACGAAGACAATCCTCAGAAATTGCTTTGTCTGTCTGTTTTGTTTCACCCTCAGCCACTACCCTCTGTTTCTGCCAAAGAACTCTGTTTACCACACATTGGAGCCCGGCCAGTTCCTAATGAGGCCCGGCCGAGTCCAAACAAGGCTGGTCGTGCCCTAATTTCTTGCAAAAATATAATTGTGTGCTCTGGGGTGAAAACAATACAGACAGAGCAACTTTAAGTCATGTTTGTCCATTTTGCTCTCCGCTATCATGAAACTTAAGAGAAGAGTGAATTCAATTCCGAACCCATCAATGATCGCAAGTTAATTACGTGATGGTTTCGAATACGATTTGGACATAAATTTATGGATGGAATGAAAGGTGACCACCCCTCCTTCTTATCATGAATTTAGCTCAAAGAGAGAGATAGACATGCCTCATGTTTCATAAACAAAATATCATGAAGTAACATATGATGACTCTTGACGCGATGGACTCGACATAACGTCCAGCCGAATCCAACCAATTTTATTACTCTTTTTTATGTCGATTTAGTCGATTTTAAAATAATTTTATTAATCCTTTTTGACTTACCTTTCCATTACTTAATCATTTTGTCCAAAGTGATAGTTAAGTCCACTAAATGAGAAGAAATTTCAAATGAGAAGTGATCCTTAACATGAAAGAGAGGCTATGCCTTGACGATGAACCTCCGAAGAGATTAAGCCATTGAGCATAGGGTCTCTTTCTCATGCCTCGAATAATAATCAATCGCTTGAAACAACTCTCAAACAAAGAAAAACAAGAAAGGAGGGAAGGTGCAAAAATAAGTATGCGAGATTGATTATTACCAAAAATAGAACTCTTTACATAGAAATTAAATAAATAAAGCTATCAACTCGAATGACTCGGTGTCTAAGGCCTAAACAACCGAAGCCATGCGGACGTACAACACAACAAGCAAAGTATTCAAAGCATAAGCTATTTAAATAAATTAAAACATCACTTAAACAGCCCCCAACATGCAAAAAACAATAGGTAAAATGATGTTAAAAGAGCACAAAACAAAGCCAAAAGCAAGGAGGCACAAAGCTAGTAAGTAAGACTAAGGAGAGGTGGCGAACCCCTCCACTTTTTGGACTTCTAAACCATTTTTTTTAGCCCTTTAAAACTCTAAAATTTAGTATATAAAGACAAGAAAAATAAAGGAAAAGAATAGAAGAAGATATAAGAAGAAGGTGCAAAATTATACCTTTTGAAAAGAGAGGTAAACTCTTAGTTAACAAACTTGATTCCAACACCCTAAAGTTTCTGAAATTAGCTTTGAAAATTCAACAAAAAGCTTCAAGAACAAGTGACAATGGTGTATGCATTGTGTATGTATAGCTAAAAAGTGATATGAAGTCAAGGAAACTTTTGGAAGGAAAATGGACGTTCTTAGCTCTCAAAAACTTTCAAAGCCTTTGGAAATATTTCGTAACCGTCTAGGTTTTGAAAATATGTTGTGATATCTCTACAAAAAGGCTTCAAATCCAAGCTTTAATGGTGTATGGAGGGTGAAAGTTGATTTGGAGAACAAAAGAAGATTAAAGGTTCAAGGAGGTTCAAGGATAACTCATTAATATCTAAGCCTCTTGGAAGGTTTTTCTAACCTTAAAATCTGAAGTGGGAAGTCCTATTTTAGAGTTTGAGCCAATTTGGTTGAAAATATCCACAAACAAAGCCAGCTGTCCAATTCCCGCCAGCTGTTCTGTTTGGCGCTAATGAGACCCGGTTGAGCCTAAAAATGAAAATTCAGGTCTAAAAAGGGACTCTAGAGAAGTTTTCATTGAAACCCGTCTGGGTCTAAACAAACCCGGTCAGGTCCAAAAATCTACACTTTAGGCTCGACTTCAAATGGGCATATATCCCTCATTCGGACTCGATTTTAGGTGATTCTCTAGTCTAAATTGAAGCCCCGAAATTCTAATTTCCAATGGTGGTGGCCTTATATCTAAATTCTAAGTGGTCAGAGAGATATGCCTAATTTAGTGAAGGCTACTCATTTCTTTCTTAACAATTTGATGCCTAACATTTTCTTAAACTAGTTTTCTTCCATCCCCGCTATTTCCTCCAACTCCAAACCTATAAATAAGATGTTTTTAAATATTTTTCAAAGATTTCACCTCCCTTCCATTTATTTCCACTTTGTCCTTACTCAGTTTACCGAAAAGTGTAATATTTTAGTCGAAATATGAGCCTCAGAACATCGTAGAAACATTTGAAAAAATATTTTGAAAAAGAGAGTTTTAAGGTCTAAATGGTTTGGACAAAATGGGGTGTAAGGTTTGGGATTAGAGCTTGAATCCAAATATTATTCGCTGAGAATTCAAAAGATTGTATAGTGTAACTTTTATCATCGGGTGTTTGGAATAAAAGGACAGTCAAAAATAGGGTGTCTACAATATGTTTTTCTCACTAATTTTTATCACAAAAGTGTATTATATTAGTTACTTCTCATATAATGTTCAAGAAATTATAATAAAAAAATATTTAAAATATAATATTCGGTCAGTTTAGTTTACATCAGTATAAAAAGTTTCAAAACCGAAATAGACTGTATGTTATGAAAAACAGACCGAAAACTAAAATTTTGGTCGATTTCGATCGGTCGGCTCAGTTTTATTGATTTTTCTTGCATCCCTACTTTTAGTGATTAATTTAGTCTCAACCTAACCCACATAGCCAAACGAAACCATAGTTATTTTAATTGAGGTTATAATTATCATTAAAAAATATATCAATAAGCAGGGGTTGGGTAGCTTTAAATGTACAAAAAAAAAAATTAAATTGAGCACCCTATTACTTTGAACACTCCAATTGAAAAATTTTATTTTTATTTATTCTTTTTTACACCCCAAATAATACCCATTATGCCCTTAAAATCTTAAAAATCCTAGAAATTTACTAGAAACTTATGTTTTTTTTTTACACCCCATTAGTCTCATAGTTATAATAGAGGCACAAACTCACCTTCACGGTAGAGTAATTCCGTCATCTCCAAGACCCTCCTCGCCTACCCGCCATCTCTAACCTGTCACCCCTCTTCGTCACCAACCTCTATCGTTTTTAGGGTATTTTGGCATTCCATCAATTTGGGGCTTTTCAATTTTGATTCTTTGAAAAAAAAAAAAAAAAGGTGAGTTCTACAGTGTTCGGATACTTAGTGCCGAATAAATTAAATATGTCTGGATACTCAGCTACGAACCATAAAAATTAGTTCCAACTTTTTTATCCAGATACTCAATTCCGAACAACAAAAAATTGGTACTAATTATTCCATCCAGTGCTCAATGACGAACAAATTAAATATGTCTAGATACTTAATTATGAATTTATTCAAATACTTGGTGCCAAGCAAATGAAACGTGTTCAAATATTTAGGTCCAAACAATAGAAAATTAAAACATATGTAATGCCGGATATAATACCAAATAGTTCTTTTCGTTCAGAATTAGAATATGAAGTTAAAAAAATAAATGTTCGAAAACACAGAGCTGAATATTAACAATCGTTCAGATATTAAATATTGAACAATGACCATTATTTTGGAAATATACTGCCGAATATATGAATTTTGTTTAGAAACAAGTCTCCGAGTAAATGTAATTTGTTCGGTACTAAATTTCCAAACAAATTTTGTAAACCAACAGCCGAAAATAATAAATTTAAATAGAAAACTTAACTTCTCTATAATAATAATAATAATAATAAATGTTTAGAAACGTTTTCTTTATTATGCATTGTTAATTTCAATATGAAATAGAATACAAGAATGATGGATTCAAGTAAAATAGGATGGAGTATGAAGATACAAAGAGAAGAGAATAAGAAGATAATAGAAGTGAAAGAAAGATTGAGCTTGATAATGAATGGAGTATTCAAAAACTCTTTGGTTTGTATTTTTTCAATATTAAGTACTTTTTAGTCATTTTAAATGAGGACATAATAGTAATAAAAAAAATTCATTAAGTTGTGTGCCCAAACTAATTATTAAGGAGCAAATAGAGTTTCACGAAGAGGTGCTTAGAAAAAAGTGAGAGCTATTAGCGTCACCCTTTTAAAAGCCAAATCCCAAATTTCAATGGAGAAATTAGAATTCAATCCTAGTTTCATAAAATAATTACAAATTAATAAAAAAAATTAATTTAAATTATTAATATTAATAAAATTTATCACTTATTAATAATTATTTTTTATAAATATCACTGTGATATTTGTCCAATTGCAATCCCCCAAAGCAAAACCCTCTTTTTTCTTGCCACTTCACCAATGGCCCTACCTACCACCAACAACAACTTATCTCTTTCCTGTCTATTTTGTCCAATCTTTCCTTTCATTCATCTCATCTTATCATAATTTTTTTAAAGGAAAATTACACAAAAAACCCTATGGTTTAGCGCATTTTTCAAATTAAACCCCGTGTTTCAAATTGTGACAATTTGTACCCCACCATAACACCCGTGTTGCAATCCGATCCCCTCGTCCATCGTCGTCTCTATTAGTTAACGAAAGACTGATTTGGGTGCCAAAATTGCCCTAATCTTCACGATTTAAGGCAAAAGACACCCCTCCATTGGCGATTTACAGCTCCATGCAACCCACCTGGTGACTCAACCCACGATTGAAGCCATGCATCGAAGGAAGACAACAATTTCATAGTTGATTTTTCAAAAAGCTTTGGACTCTGAGACAGAGGTAAGAAATGGGTTCGTTTTTGGTTATTTTATACGGGTTTTCCCCTTTCTTTTTTCTCCATTGTTGACCTTCTGTTTGTCTCCATTGTTAACCTTCTTTTTCTCTCAATTATTGACTTTGTTTTTGTCTACATTGTTGACCTTCTTTTTCTCTCCATAGTCGTGCAAACTGTTTTCTATTCCATCAAAGTGAAAGACAAAAATGAGTGAAGGTAATAGTTAGGATGGAAACAATTGGGGTGAGTTGACTCATTGCAGCTGTGGGTTAAAAGTGAAGATCAGAACTTCGTGGACTCATGCTAATCCTGCTAGGAGGCTTTTGGGTTGTCCTAATTATGGAGTAAGTGTATACAATTTTCCAATAAAGTCAGTTAGCAATTTTTCAATTTTCACAGAAAATTGAGAATACAGTAATATGTTCAATTTGAAGAAGATAACAACTGTATGGAAGATTCACCCAAAAACAATTGCTCATTTGTTTATGTTTTATTGCAATTACAGAAAAATGGGGCTTGTGGTTTCTTTTCCAAGTACAATCCACCCACATGTGATCTTAGTAGACAAGTGTTGCCGAAGTTAGTGGATAAGGTTACAGCACTAGAAGAATGTGTCAATGAGGTTGCACAATTAGAGGATGTTGTTCAACGTTATCATGCACGACAGAAGTGGCTTGTCATTGCCTTGATTGCTACATTGCTTATGAATGGACTCTTTGTACTCCAAAATAGTGTTTAGGCTTGCTATATAATTGATAATATGTGCTTTGGCTGGGCACATTACTTCCACAATGTGTTATGTAATTGTAATGCTTTTGTTGAACAATGGCAATGTCAATTGTGTTTGGTTTGAAAATTGTGAAATGGTTTGTTATCAGTTATAATTACAATTGCAATGCTTTTGTTTTGTAATGGTCAAATGTAAATAAAATGTTAGGTTTGAAATGGTTTGTGAAATGCTTTTGTTTTGTAATTACAATGCTTTTGTTATCAATTGGTGAAATGGTTTTGTTTGTAATGGTGAAATGGTTTTGTAATGGTTTGTCCCTAGCTTTAGCATGTTGTCCCTACATTCATGTACAATGATAATAACCATACAAGCATGGTCAAAATTGATAACCATATAAGCATATGAAACCTGGTTTGACATAAGCAAAACAACCATAACAAAGCAAGCATAAGAACCTATTATTTTCATGAATGAGCTTAGAACATAATTCAAGCCAACCAAACATTGGGGTTTTAACCATTCAACCACTGAAGGATAATAACCATACAAGCATTGATCAAGGTTTTATAACCCATATGTACAACATAAATGTTCCAAAAGCCTATTTTAATTACAAAAGTGCTCAATAAGGTAAGATAAACCATGAACATTCCAAAAGCCCCATGAATATTGCAAAAATCCTATTTTAATTATAAAAGTGTTCAAAACCACTTGTTCACACTGCATTGGTTGCCCATTGCTTGTTTGTTGCCAATGTCTGTTGTTGTTGATCTTGTCATCTTCCTTGGTTGCCCATCAATTGCTTCTTCAACACCACTTACTGCTGCTGGCCTCTTCCTAGATTAACAACCATCAGCTTGTGCTTGGCTGCTCCCCTCTTCTCCAAATAATGCAGTTGTCCTAAAGTCCATAAATGTCTGCAAAAGAAGTTTGTAATTAGTAACATGTATTATTTATTACTAACATAATGTTTATTTACTTTCATTCAATGGAATACTTACACTACTATTGGATTTCCCAGAAGGTCTACTTGTGTTTTCTTTCACTAGACCCTTGCAAGTCCTGTGATTATGACCATAACAACCACATTTAGAGCATTCTAGGGTAAATTGCCTCCTCTGCAACTTGTATAGATTCTTAGGTTCATTTGGGTCCCTAACTCTATGTCTGGAAGGCCTACCAGTTGGTCTTTTGAGCTTATGAGGTAGAAGAGGGCCACATCCTGTTTTAGGCCACAGATCTAGCCCATTCATTGGATTAATCAATGCCTCATAAGTCCTCAAAGAAGTTTCCTTCTTTGAAATATACATGAACATAATCTTCAACCCTCTTATTCTGAAAAAATATAGCAGCTACCCCATGGGACAAGGGATTCCAGTGAGGTCCCATTTGAAGCATGTGCATGTCCTATTCTCTAAGTTCACTACATACCCATCCCCTCCATGTCTGACTTCAAACTCAGCACCTTCTGACCATGTAGGTATCCGTACTCTGGACTTCAGCTTTCTCTTTCAACTCTGTATTGTATCTTTCCATGAATAGGTCTGTAGACGTCCCCGAATGTCCCAGGAGGGAATCCCCCGTTTTGTTCGTTTGGGCTTACTACAGTTCGGACTCAAATTGTCACGGTTCTTAATCTGAGCCAAAGAGTCTAAATCTGGCAAATCGTTTTGAAAAACAGATTTTATATAAAGAAGTGCCAAACACGGACTGCTTTGCCAAATACAGAGTCGCCACCTAAATATTTTATTTTGGAGAATTTAGGAAACCCTGACTCGTTTGCCTAAGGCCACGTGTCCGTCATCACCAAAGTTGCCTCAGCTCGGGAACTTGGGTACGATTTGGGAAGGTCAGCTATGAGCACCCCCGCTCGCCCGATCAAAGATCGGCCTCTACTAACCAGGATATCGAGTTTTGAAAATATTATGTGTTCTTATTCCGGTTATTAGCCTAGATTTACTATGTGATGCGCACAACAAACAAGTATAGACTAAGTTGCCTAAATTGGAACAAAACATCGCATATCCGTTTGTTTGAAAATAGTTTGAGGTTTGCTACTCGCAAGTAGGCTAAAGTACAGATTTCAATGAATTTGTCCCAACTCAAGCAACCCAACCTTCACCCACAAGCATTTAGGCAGTTAATCAACTAAGTAGTTAGCCTCATGGCAAGCATGCTTTCATGTTAACACTCACATACATGCAAGATGCTAAAGCATAAACACTCACCGAGTACTCCGAGCCAAAACAGAAACTAGTTAGTAATCATATGCATGATCCTAGTTCATGTTGAGATGGCTAATGCAACACATGCAAAAATGCAGCTAATATAAGCTCGGCTATTCTAAGATGGCATATGATGATGCTACAGCTAACACGTATTCAACTTGGAATTGAAATACAATGCAGGTAGTATGATGCGCCGAACCCGGTGCATGCAAGACAGATGAATGAATGCACACATGCATAGCATAAGGATGCTAATTGAAATATGCCCTAATACTAACCATCATAAGCGGTTAAATAAAAGGGAGAAAGAAGTGGGGGTTGGAAGACATGCATCACACGCACGCACGCTTATTACATAATTCGCCCTCTCTCGGAGGGACCAAAAGAATAATACAAATTAATCAACTAACAAGCTAATTAAATAATTACAAAACACTTAACTAATTAACAAATCAATTAAGCTACTAAAAACAGTAAAAAGGCCTCGGGAAGAGGGATGAATGCATGCATGTTCGGTTTCGCCCAGAAATCCATCGCCATGCCACAGTTTCCTCTGTTTGCACTGCTCTGCTCCTCTGAAAATTGTGCAAGTCTCAATGATGCTTCTGAAATGCTCCCTGAGTACTGTGGGAGATCACCGGCTAAGAGGCAAGGCCACCGGCCATGGAAAACTGGTCATCGACCATGTGTGAGGCTCTTGGCCAAATATGGATAGCCGGTCGGCAATAGAGATGGTCGATCGACCATTTATTCTTGCAGAATCCTGTTTGATAACAGCAGAGGACAGACAAGGCATGGCAATGCATTTTCAAGCAAATGTTTACACCACCAACCTCCCCATCATGTTATGGACTCAAGGGAGTTTGGTACTCGACCCTTGGGCCATCAATCACGCATTTCAATGCATGATGGCCCAAGAGTCTAGTGTGGAATTTTAATGTGGAATAAAATGCACATAAACACATAAAGGCCTCCAACCTTTATCATAATCAATTCAAGAGGCAAGAGATGCATGCAATGTTATGCAACCTAAACATGCAAACAAACTAATGCAAAATGAGTATGCTAGCAAGCAATATGCAATAGGCATATAACCTAAATATACGAACATGCAACCTAGCATACCTAATGCTATGGACTATATGGCACACACAATGCTATATGAACTATGGCATGCTCAATGCAACTAACCACCTAGCATACACAATGCAAGTAGTGGCATGGCATACACAATGCTAACAACATAACATGCACAACACATTGTAACATGGCATACAAGCACAACTCTCAATAGCACTTAAAGCATGGAAAACATGGGAGTATGACACAAGTATAAGCTCTGAAATATGATGTATAATGGCCCCAAAACATGAAAACACCTCAGTATATGCATGCAATGGACCTCAAAACTCAAAGCTAAGCATGGATGTTGAACTACAAGCATGCAAAAAAAGCATCATTCGACCATGAGACCTAAAAATAAGGCTAAGGCAGTCCAAAATATGCACAAAATCAATTTAAGGCATGGCAAAAAAGTGCTAGAATCAAGGGTCAACAAAGCATGCAAAGTAAGCTGGTGAACCATGATTTGCACTACAACTATATGAAGCATATGAGAGGTCACTAAACCAGCCAAAAACAGAAGTATGCCATGCCAAAATATGCCCCAATAACCACTGAAACTCAGTCAATACATATTAGAATGAAGTGCTCATTTGGAAGGCCATGCAAGGGGTTGTTCTACACATACATGATAGACATACAAAATGGCAAAACCACCTCTGCAAAGAGGTTATGACAGCCCTAAAACTCACTGAAAATGGCCTGGAATGAGTCAAGGAAGCATACAAGTAAAGGCCCCTTTGAAAGGCCTTGAGGAGAATTACTCTACACATGCATAATAGACACTTTATATGGCAAAAAGGGCTCTGGATAGAGCCTATGCAGACCTTAAAACTCACCAAAAAAAGCCTGAAACATACTTAAGAAGTGTGCAAATATGGGCTCCTTTGTAAAAACCAACAATGCTAGTAAACAAGGCAACAAGGGAGAGGGTCACCCTTCTCCTTCTTAGGACCTCAAAACACCATCCCCACCACTGAAATCCCTCTGAATTTCAGTGGTGAGAGGGCCAATACAAGGTGGTCCCGAAGCTCACAAAAAAGAAACAAAAATGAGGCCAAACAAGGCCTAAGAGGGGGTAGACAACCCCAAACACAAAAGTGATCTTGAACAAACTTAAAAAGGAGTTCAAAATAAGACTTTTTTAAGTTTATGACAAAGCTCAAAAATACTTCTAAGTATGGCTAAAGATGAAGCAAAATAAAGACCAAAAGAGGGTAAAGTGTGTTACCCTTGTAGTCAAAAGGGGACAACAGTTTCTTGGTCCAAAAAAATAGTCCCTTAGCCTCTGAAAATAGCCTCCAAGATCCTTAAGTTGATGATGGAGGTGTTAGGCCAAGAGTTGGTGTGCAAAGGGGCAAGAACAATGGAGTTTGGAGCTTGGAATGTAGAGATATGGAGGGAAGTGTATGGTTTTTGCCTTAGACAAATTTCTTGGAACCCTTGCAATGGAAGAAGAGCTCTTCTTTTATAGAGGAACAAGGGTGCAAGCTTCTCTTAGAAGCTTGAGCAAAGGGGCCATGCTTCTCTTAGAAGCTTGGAGCAAAAGGGCCAAGCTTCTTGAGGAAGCTAGAGCAAAGGGGTCAAGCTTCCTCAAGAAGCTTCTCTTAGAAGCTAAAAAAGGGTCAAGCTTCTCTTAGAAGCTTGGAGCAAAAGGGCCAAGCTTTTTGGAGAAGCTAGGCAAAGGGTTCAAGTTTCTTGGAGAAGCTAGAACAAAGGTTCAAAAGGTTCAAGCTTTCTCAAGAAGCTAAAACCAAGGGTTCAAAAGGTTCAAGCTTCATCAAAAAGCTAGAACCAAGGGTTTAAAAGGTTCAAGCTTCCTCAAGAAGCTAAAACCAAGGTTCAAAAGGTTCAAACCTCCCCAAGAAAAGGTCTCGGCCAGAAAAAGTGGCCGATTGACCAAAATCAGTGGCCGGCCGACGAAACACAATACCGACCGGCCAACACCTTTGGCCGGTAGCAAGAAAACAGGGCCGATGGCCTTAAGCCATGGCCGGTAAAGTGTGGGGATGGCCAACAAGCTATTTTCCACCCTCAGAAGCAAAACAACAAGTGTTTAGTGCAAAACCAAACACAAAACACACAAGTCGAGAGGTCTTGAGGCAAGGCACGCGGCCGAAACCTCCGAGAACTCAAGACGAACACGAACATGATGATCATCGAGTATTCAAACGATGACGTCCAAGTCTTGAGGACAGTCAAAAATGGGGTGTCTACAGGGTCCTTTGTACTTTAGCATTATGTCTCTACATTCATATATCCTCACCATCAAAGCCCTTCTAATCATCTTCATCATGGTAAGGATGTGTTTGTCCCTAGCTTGTATCATCCATCAGTTAAAGCATTCAGAGATGTTATTGGGTAGCCTATTAGATTTGGTTCTTGGACTAAACCGATGCCTAAACCATTGGACTAGGTTTACTCTCATCATCCAATCATATGCCTTACTATCTACTCCCTGCAGCTTAGTCATGTGTCTCTCCCATTCAATCCTTGTGTATGCTTTTGCTACCTCCCAAACATAATCCTTCAACTCTTTTCCTTTAAACAACTTCTTGAAGTTTGCATACAAATGTCTGAAACAGAACCTGTAATTGGCTTCAAGGCATACCAATCTCAAGCTTGGAACAAGTCCCTGTAACAAAAACCAATAGCATAGCCAAACAATTAATTGACAACATTATTATAGGAATGACATAATGATAAGAGTATTTCAAAACATAAGGAATACATAAAAATATTTACCTTCTGTTGATCAGTCATTAATGTCCATCCATATTCTTCAATTGGGCCAATATCTTGTAACAAGTTGTGTAAAAACCAAGTCCATCTCTCCTTACACTCTGCCTCAGCTACAACATAAGCTATTGGATACATTTGATTGTTTCCATCCCATCCAACAGCTACAAATAACTGCCCTTGGCAAGGTCTTTTCAGAAAACAAGCATCCAACCCAATTAATGGTCTCACACCAGATAGAAACCCTCTCCTAATTGCACCAAGGCATACATACATTCTCTGAAACCTAGGTTTAACTTCCAATTGAGGCCTCCACACATTTATGTCAACATTAGTACCCTTATTGGTTCTTTCAACTCAGCTACATAATCCTATATCCTACTATATTGTTCAATATTAGTTCCCTCAATCTTCTGAATTGCTGTCTTTTTGGCTTTATAAGCTTTCATAGTTGGCACACTTACAACAAAATCCTCTTTGATAGTTTCTTGAAACTCATTCACTTTCAATGTTAGGGTGCTCCTAAATTTCTGGACATACTTCTCTGCCAGCCAAGAACTAGTCATTTGTCTATTCTTATAAGTTCTACAACAAGAGTGCTTAGGTTGATATAATTTTATCTGCAAAGTGTTCTCTCCAATTATCTTAGATGCATACAGTCTCCATTCACTTCCAACACTACAATTCACTTGAACCTTTCATTTTTCACTCTTAGTAAACTTCACATCATATCCTCCTTTTACCGCATATTCCTTAACAGCATCTTTGAACTCATTTGCAATACTAAACAACATTCTTAGTTTGAATTCTATGTTCTGCATACCAACCTCAGGCCTAAATTTAGGGTACTTAGGCCTGTTGTTATGATCCTCATCATCAGAGCCTGTAGGGGTAACCAATTCTTCCTCAAATGAATCTGTATCATTCACTTCACACTCATGACCTTCTTTAAGCCCTTTTTCATTGGCATCTCTCTCAACATTACTATCAAACATAATGTTATCAAGATCAGGATCAGGATCATCATCATCATCACTACTATCTGAGAAATCCCTGTCTGATGGGTCATCATTGCCATCACTGTCAGTGTTTGAGTCCTCTTGACAATGATCATTGTTGTAATTTCCATCTTTTCCACATCTTTCACTGGCACATCAGTAATGAATAACACTAGATGAACAATATCTACATTATGTGGCTTATGAAGCTCAATAAATAGCTCTAAGGTATTTGTATTTTCCAACAAAGAATACATTTCTCTAATAGCATCATCATTAGCCAACACTCTTAACCCTAAGACCAAATTTTTGTTTGGAATCCTATAAAAAATATTCTTGTAATAAAAAACACCTAACTCCTTCAACATGCAGGTAATCTCTGGGACAGATAATTTATCAATATCAACTGCATCAAATATATCCACATTACCCCCAACATAACTCTTTTCATCATTCTTAATAAAATAGTCACTGTGGTGTATCAGAACTTTAACAAAAGTTGTCATTACTGCATCCATACATAAACAAAACAATAATAACAATAACTATGGGTCCACTTGCAAAACAAAGCATATTAAAAAAACAAAACCCTCATATAAAGCAACTTGGCCCACAATTCTCCAGACAAAATATGATAGAAAAGCAGACACAGAAGACTCTACAAAAATAATAGAGACCCTGAGACCACAATGTATTTAGTGATACAGAGGCATACATACAGTCGGAGACAAAAGCAATGTCACAAAGCAATAAACAATAAGTGTGCACAAACAGTTGAGAGAAAAACAATGTCATAAGCGAATAATAAAAAAAGAAGGTCAACAATGGAGACAAAAAGAAAGAAGAAAACTCATATAAAACAACCAAAAACAAACTCATTTCTTACCTCTGTCTCAGAGTCCAAAGCTTTTTGGAAAATCAACTATAAAATTGCTGTCTTCCTTCGATGCGTGGCTTCAATCGCGGATTGAATCACTAGGTGGGTTGCATGGAGTTGTAAATCACAATGGAGGGATGTCTTTTGCCCTAAATCGTGAAGATTAGGACAATTTTGGCACCCAAATCAGTCTTTCGTTGACTAATAGAGACGAAGATGAATAGAGGGATTAGATTGCAACACGGGTGGAATGGTGGATACAAATTGTCACAATTTGAAATCTGGGATTTAATTTGAAAAGGCGCTAAACCTTGGAATTTTTTGTGTAATTTCCCTTATTTTTAATAAATTATAAATATACTCTATAATTTATTTAAAATACAAATTATCTCTTATAATTTAAAAAATTATAAATATTTTATTATAAAAAAATTTATTTAATAGAATTAACTAATTTTTTAATTATTTTTCTAAACAATAATAAAATTATCTAAATTATTAATTAGAATATATTTCTAACATTATTAAAAATTATTAATTGACTTGATGATTTATTGATAAAATGATAATTTATTATGAAAATAAAAACTTCAAGGGGCTAGATATAGTTTTCAAAATTACAAGAAGCAATTCGTATTTAAGCAAATCTTAAAACGTATATGTGTAATTTATCTTAATTTTTTTAGGCTAGACATAAGTGTAATCTCATTATTTTTATATTTAATAACTAAATAATTTCTATAAAAAATTTAGAAAAAATTGGTTAAAAGTCTATAAAATATAGACCGGTTTGTGATAGAGGCCCAAGTTTTGGTCTTTTTTAATTATAAAGGCACACATCAATTTGCTCATTGGTAAGTTTAAATATTTCGTGACACAGACAATTCTTGACATACATTTGTGAATTTGTGTTTATTTATTTATTTTGAAATGCTATAACTTTAATACATAAATTCATTTGTAATAAAATTTATATTTCATGCATTTATACATTAAATATGAAATTCTTTATATATAAAAAATCAACTGATTAAAACTGTGACAACGTAATAAATAGTTATATTATGAAACTAATTTAAGGCATGTCAAAGTCAAGAAAATTCATAGTAAAGCAACTACGTATTTGGTATCATGCAAATTACGATTTAGTAGTAGATATTCAAATTTAGTTGGTTTATTTTAACGAGTTTCAAAAGATATTTAAACTTAACTTGTTTATCTTTTGAGTCATTCTCAAATGAACTTTGCTTGAACCAAGCTCATGTAGCTAGCTTTTTATTTTTATTTTTATAATGCATATAAATTTATTGAGATGGGTAGTAGTTTATTCAAGCTAGAATTGAAAACTTAACAGGTTCTAAACTATGTTCAAACTTAACTTGTTCACATTATGAACTAATCTCGAACAAATTTTTAATGAGTTAAGTTCGGATAATTTGATTCATTTTTCAGTTCTAGATAGAAGATCCAATGTGTTGGAAAATATGTCATGACAGTGTGTTAGTTTCTTATTATTTATCATAAAACTATTCAAGCCTATCAAAGCATGCAATTTGTTTCTTATGTGTGTATTTTATCATCATTTTAATGTTCATTTCCAATGGTTTGTACTCATATGAGAAGTTGGGGTTGAAACATCATCGGAGGCGAGTTTGAGTGTGTAAATTTCAAGAGTTTCTATTTCTACACATGTTACTTGCAAGTTCACCTACAATCGTCACTTCCCTATATCCTTTGGAGTAGGCTAGATATATCTTGTATTTTGGTCATTAAAAAAAAATTAAGCTTTCTTTATTGGAATTCTTTCTTTAAATTAATGTAATAAGGCTCCATCTTTCTCCGTGTACTTGTTAGGAATTTATAATATCTAATGGATGAGTAAGACACAAAACATAAAGAAAAATTAATGCAATAATGATAAACCACACGCACATAGAAAAAACACAAGGTTTATATGGTTCACTTTAAAACTAAGGCTATGGCTACTATTACTACAATTTTCACTATAATTAGACAAGTTAAAACATGTTACAAGCGTGAAAATACCAAAAATATCCTTGCTCCAAACTAACCAACAGTATTTGCCTCAACCATTTTATATCTTCAGTTAGGCCCAAAAGCTCTAATAGTGAACTTAATAATGTCTTCATTTCACATAAATGGTCTAAAACAATGGAAAAATGAGAATGGTAAAAGCTGCCAAAACCTCCTATTACTATTCATGTTCCTTTCTAACTTTGAATTACACAGTAAAATTTAAGAAATTTTTTTTTGCTGGTGATGAAAATTCTTTTTGAGGAATCCGGAAGATGGTTCATTAGGGCCATGACTGCTGGGTGAGTCTTCTATATTGTAATCTAGAGAATAGAATTTATTAAGAAAATCAAGAAATCTTGGTAAAAATGACAGAATGACCAAACAAATGGGAAATTTTCTGTGTTTGCAAGAAGATCGAAATGCTAAGGACAGGATTAATGCAAGAAAAATGATATACTAACTTATTCGCATTAAGGGGTTGTTTGGAATGTCCTAAATAAGTGCACTTTTTTGACTAAAAAATTGAGCAAAAAAATATGGATGTTTGGGTTAACTTTTTGACTTTTTATGGAAAAATATGTATTAAAAAATTGTATAAATTAGTGTGTAGAGGAAAATTAAGATTGGGAGTTGTGCAGTCGTAATTTTTGACTTTTAGTGAATAGTGATAACTTTTTAACTTTTTGAGTAACTTTTTAACCTTTTGACTTTCTTGTACAATTCAAGCTCTGAGAATTTTTCATATGTGTTTCTATGTATAGCGGAAGCATAAGCAGTTGGTTGCGAAGCCATGTTTTCATTTTTTTCTTGCAATTTTGTTAGTTCCTTGAAGATTTTAAGGTTTCTATGATTGAAGCCATGTATTTCCCACAGTTGTAAAGAAAACACTACAGTGCAATTTGATGATGTTTAAACAAAAAAATATTGAGCATGTCTGCGTTTATTTTTGATAAAAATGAAAATAGAAAATATGTTTGATATACACGTGTTTCAAAAACTTATTTTGACAGTAAGTAAAAGGAGGTGGCAAGAAGTTTAGGTGGTTGTTGATTTTCAAAGGTAACTATGACCAAAAGTGATCGTCGATGGCTGAAGATAGTTGCCACTGATAGTTGGTTATGGTTAAAGATGGTTATCAGCTAACAGAGGTGATAGTTGTAAGTATTTTTTTTTATAAGAATTTAATAAGTTTTGTAAACTATTCCCAATTTTTAAGAAACAAAAACACACATCAAACAATTTTTGCATATAAATAATAATTTTTTTGTAAATATAAATAGAAATCGTTACCAAATAGGTTTTTTTTTCCCAAATACAGTACAGAAAATAACAATGATTGAAAAGTACTTTATTTATCACATCCACAATCAAAGTTGGAAGTATCTCATGATGATTAAAAAGTACTTAAACTTAACATGTGATGAACAACATCCAAGTTCAGGGATAATACCAGACATGGAAAGCCGAGTCTAAATTAACTCACAATCTCCACGGGTTCGAAGCCTTTCTCAATTGATGCCTTGACTGCATCAAGAATCAATTGTGTCTTCCTGCTATATGTTGGCCACTTCTTCTCAGGACTTTGTCCATTTCCTTTTATGCCAGCAACCAACCTTGAAAACTCCCTCACCATGCAGGCTTCCTGAGGAAGATCGGTCGTGACAGTGTGCTCGCTTGGTTTTGGTACCCAAGTCGTCATGAGTTCATCAAACCCCGATTCTGTCGCTACTGTAAACGAAGCCTTGTCGTCTTCAAAAGGAATAATTAAGTCGCGAATATGCAAAGTTCCCTTTGTTCCACTAGCAGTTACATCCATGGTCAAATTTGATAGGAATGAGCAATGGAAGGTTGCTACTTTATCATCTTCCCAATGTAAAGAAGCGCCACACGATAGAAATACCCCCACTTCGTTGAAAATTGGATCGCGCAAAGCTGTTACTGTTTTAGGTAGCTCAAAATCTGCAATCCAAAGGATGGACCTGACACAGTACCACCCAGCATCACCCAGAGCACCAAGAGCATCGAGATCCGACTTTACGCGAATATCGTTCTTGAGAAAATCTGGATTGGCAGCAAATGTGAAGCAACTGTTTATCTGTGCGGAAAAGGGAACAAAAATTGTTAGCTGGCTAAGAAATGAAGGTTGTGAGCAAAACATCTATTTAAAAATGGTGAATTGTCTGACTCGTGTAATTTTGGTTCTGACTTTTTAATTATAACATTTTTAATTTTAATTTTATTTTAAATAAAGACAATTAAATATATCATTACTTAATTTTAAAGGTAAAATTATTAATTTGATAAAATATAAATCAATTTGATAAAAATAAATGTCAAAAAAATATTATTTAATTTTTTAAAAATTATTTTTACCCATCAAAGATAAAATTATATAAAATTAATAAATTTTTTACACATTTATTTATTTTACCAAATTAATTTTTATTATGTGTTTGGAGAATAATCATGTAATAGATGGTTGTTACACTTTTAATGTGTAATCGATACATTTAATATATGAAATGTTTTTAGTTTAAGATGTTTTTATTTAATGGATTGGTTTAATAATAAAATCAAAGTTGTTACCATATTTAACTTTTGAAAAAATAGAAACTAATTTAATGAAAATAAAAACAACCGCTCGTTAAATGATCATCATCCAAATACATAATAAAAATTAATTTGATAAATATATAAATGTGTAAAAGATTTATCAATTTTGCATAATTTTATTTTTGGTGAGTAGAAATAATTTTTAAAAATTTTAAAATATTTTTTTGACATTTATTTTTATCAAATTAACAATTTTACCCTTAAAATGAAGCAATAATATCTTTAATTATTTTTATTTAAAGTAAGATTTAAAATTTAAAATCAAATATATCATAATTAAAAAATCAAAAATCAAAATGACATAAATTTCAAATTTTAAAAACAATTAATATAATCCGTCCATTCAAAAATATACTATTATAATTGCCAAGTGCTTATGTAACAACTTAAAAAACAAACAAAGAAAAAAAAAATTCAAAACTATAAGGTACCCATGACTTCGCCAACAAGGAGGCTGTGATGTCAACCTCAGCAGTCATGCGAAAGTATATGGGTAAAATGGTGAAAATTGCTTCGTATCACTAATTCAACATTACTAATAAACTACAAACGGCATAGGAACCAACTTTCAGCTTTTTATCTATTTTAAATCGCATCCTTTCTTACATAATTTATTTATAAAAAGACAAAATAAGTTAAAAAAAGTCAAAAAATTATCTTTTCACTAACTTTTCAAAACACTCCGTAGCGGACGTGGATCACATCACTGATATGATAGTTTGATCTTTATTTTTTTTTTCTTCTCATACCGTCAATTCATTAAAATTGACATTAATACTATAAAATTAGAACACTGAATCAATGCGGATAAAATGATACAAGATGCTGAATACAAACACTAGAAGGCAATACTAGATACTGTAAAATTAGAATACTGAATCAATGCGGGTAAAATGATACAAGATGCTGAGTACAAACATTAGAAGACAATACTAGGTTCTATGTCTAGAATTACATGAACTCTATGCAATACAGCCTCATAGATTTTTATTTTTATATTCTCTTTTTATTAGTATTTTTATCAAACCTCAATAACGTTTTTGAATTTTGCTCATAAATTAAAAATAAATAAATAAATAAAAGAAGACAAAACTTTTGGGTATGTTTGGTTTGAGTTTTAGAGATGAGTTTTAGAAAAAAAATTCTAAAAATTTGTTTGGTTTGAGATTTTTTTCAAAAAAATTTCAAAATCACTCTCTCTCTCACACATCAATCAATCACTTTTTCTCTCTCCTCTCTCCTTCTCAATCACTTTTTCTCTCACACACATTTACTCAATTACAACAAAATATCAAATCATCCCAAACTCCAAAACTACTTTCAAAATATACAACCAAACAAACCAAAAAAAATTCTAAAACAACTTTCCTAATTTTTTTTCAAAAATAACTCTCTCAAAAACAAACTAAATAAGCCCTTTATTTTTTGAAATACCTCTGTATTTTTAATTAAAAATGTGTGAGAGCTCTAAACTAAGAACTTTAAGAAACTCTAATTCATACATTGATGTAATGTTTTGACATTTTTTTTCTTCATTTGCCTCATAAATAGATCTCAATTTAGAACTCTCTATTGCCCCTCATTTCCAATCACTACACTCTTTGCCTTTTTTCTTTTTTTTCTTTTTCTTTTTGAATAACCAGGGTGCTCAAACAAGACAAATTTAAGAAAATTGGCTTGTCTTGTCTACATTATTAAGGATTGATTTGGAAGGTGGATTGATTTTTTAATTTTTTAATTTTTTTAATTTAGGTTTAAAAAATTTTATTTGGAAATATTTTTTTTTTAACTTTTTAATTTTTTGTAAGAAAAAAATATAATGATTATGAATTTAATGTGATATTTTATCTTATTAAATTAAAAAATCTATTTTATTTTTTATTTCTTTTATTAATTAAAATAATCCAAAATCCAATCCAACTCTTCTTTCCAAACGAAACCTAAGCCCTTGCCGAATAACTGTCCATATTCTTTTATAAATCATTATTTATTATGACTCTCCTTTGTCTTTAACTATTTAATACAAAATCAAAATATCTCAGATTCCCCACTAATTATAATACTCACCTCCTAAACTTGACAACTCATCTGGCTTTTCCGATACATTTACATACAAACCACATCACCGTAACTTAATCTAATTATCGCTATTATGGTTAATCAGAATTAGCATTTTGAGTTTTGACACTTGTGGTGGGACTAGTGCATTTAAGAAATAAAAATCAAAATTTACCGTTTTGAGTTGGCCAAAAATCTGCGAATCAGATAGAAATTCCGTCATCTTAGCAGTCCTGGGATTGTGCATCCACATAGTAGCGTCCATGAACTGAACTCCATTAGCTTCGCATGCCTTGAGAATCTGATCGAATTCGGAGACATTGAGAGCGACTGGCTTCTCGAGGAGGAGGTGCTTCTTCTTCTCCGCCGCCAACACCGCCCACCGGATGTGCAGGCTGGTGGGGAGGGGGACGTAGACGGCGTCGACGGCGGGGTCGTCGAGAACGCCGTCGTAGCTTCCGTAGATCTTGGCGGAGGGAGGGAAGCTGTTTGCGGCGGCGAATTTCGAGGCTTTGTCGATGGAGCGGCTGCCGATGGCGTAGAGGGCGGCGTTGGGGGCCAGAATGATGGCCCTTGACACCTTGCGCGCTATGCCGGCGCACCCTAATATTCCGAATCGGATTGGATTCTCGGCCATGGTTGATTTGGAGATCGTGACCTCTCGGTAACTGCTGTGAGAGTAGTGATGATAATAATAAGTGTAATTTATGTAAGTGTAATTTATAGACTTCTCGAAATCGTCCAGCTCGGCACGGAGATCGAGATGTAAAATTAATGGAAGGCGATGTTTGGAATGTGTTTTTTTATTTTATTTGAGTAAGATTACTTTTTATTTGATTTATATTATTAATTTATTATATTTTTTATTTTGAAAAAAATTAAAAATATTTATTTATTTAAATTTTTCTAAATTAGTATTACATATATAGCCTCATTTGAAAGTTAGTTATTTTAATAGAGTATTTTAGTAAGTTAAAATTTTTTTGTTTAGAAGATGATTGATTTTTTTATAATTGAATGTAATGTTTGTAAGAGAAAAAGTGAAATTATTATAGATTTAATGTGACATTTTGTCTTACTAGTTATTTTAGTCTATTTTCTTTTTGTTTTTTTAAAAAAAAAATTAATCCAAAAAAAGCTAAAACCTAACTTGCCAAACGGGGAGATAAGAAATACATTTGTAATTATACTACTGTATTGGTAACTTTTTATTTTATTAATATTTTTTTATTATTTCATTAGGTTCTGTTTGAGAATTGATTATTTTAGTTAATTTTTAAATTTTTTATGAAAAATTATGCAAAAAAATAAAAAGAGTAATGTGATAACTTATAATAATTTTTTTACTAAAAACTCAATATCTCAACTTACCATAATTAATATGGTAAGTTTCAATTTTTCTTTAATTATAATATGACAAAATTACAATAATCTCAGTTGGCTCATTTAATCGTTTTCTATAATTTCATAATGAACATTGCTATTTAAGTCCAAAAATTAGACTCACTTTCAAGCCCAATGATGTGGCAATCGTTTAAGATATGTAAGGCAACACTCTCTTACATATCTTCCCTAATTATCAACTAAGCATATCACTTACACATCATTGGATCTAGAAAATGAGTTTAAAAAATGAAGTTTTATATCATTTTACTTTCAGAATTTACCATTTTATTAAATATTCTAATAATCAATATAGTAATCTTTCAATTTTACTTAATTATGAATATGGCAAAAAAATCTGCAATAATCTGAGTTAGGCCATTTAATCGTTTTCCATAATTTCATGGTTTAAAAATCATTGTACAGAAAGTAAAAAAATAAAATAGGGATTTTTATTATTTTTTTATATATATAAATAATAAGTTTTATAAAATAAATAACATGTAATATTTTTATAGTAATTGGAGTCCCTCAACATTTTCTTAGAGAAATTTCAGCAAAGAGAAATTTCTCTAATAATATCATTGAAAGATCTTAACTAATCAGAAAAAAATATATTGAACTTCTCTTACTATCAAAAGTTGAAAAGGGAAATTTCACTAACTTTTCCAATAAATAGCCATATTTAATCTATACCTAATTTCAAATTGAAACATTTTTAAAAAAATCCAAATATAACTATATTCTTATACCATTTCATAATTAAAAATATTTTATTAAACACATCTATACTATTATATAAGTAAAAACATTTTGCCCCTTCAAGGCTCAAATTTCTAATTAGCTTGTTTGGTTTCCTAACTTAGGATTCACTTTTAAGTATAACAATTACATTTGTAATTATGTAATTGATTATTTCTATTTTATTGATATTTTTCTCACCATTTCATTAAATACTTTAATAATCAATATGATAAATTTTCAAATTTTTTTTTCATTATAAATGTGGCGAACAAATCTGCAATAATCTGAGTTGTCCCATTTAAATTTTTTTTTTAATTTCATAATTCAAAATTGTTTATATGGAAAGTAAAAATAAATAAAAATCTAGGCATATTTAATCCATATTAAATTTGAAATTTAAATTTTTTCTAAAAGAAATTCCTAATATAATTGTAGTCTTATATCATTTCAAGTTTTAAAAATATTTATTTAAATATAGTAATCAAAATTTTTATTTTTAAAAACTAAAAAATATGCGTCATCTAAAAAAATTAAGAATCTTTTAAACAGCAAAATATTTACTATACATTTATCCTTCAAAAGATATATATTATATACCAATTTAAGAATTAAATAAACAAGTAGGCCAAATAACTTATTAATTCGGCATGAATAAAGACAATGCTCTAACGATAGGACTTGAGCCAAGAATTAAAATAAAGGCAGTGTTTTTGGTCCAGTCCAAGGTTGGACTGGACTGTATTGTTGGGTTCATGGGAGTTTATTACGGGTTCTGTTTTGATAATCCGAACCGTTCAATGTGTAGAACTCGTCGAGTACTATATGCCTGTAAAAAATCACGTTGATTGGATATCGATAGCTATATGAACAAAATAGTTTTTTACCAACCGTTAACTGTTTCACCGTCCATTTTTTTTATACAAAACTGATTTGATCACATAGCTATTGATATCCGATCAACGTGATTTTTTATAAGTATGTAGTATTCGACGAGTTCTACACATTGAACGGTTCAGATTATCAAAACGGGCCCCAAAAATGGGCTCCATAGACCGAACTGGACGGGTCCAGTCTTGATCTCAACTTGAGACAGGCTGGACCCTAAAATAAAAATGGGCAAATTACATATACACCCCTCGAGGTTTGGCTAAATTACAAATACCCCCTGAGGTTTGAGAAATTACGAATTCCCCCCTGAATGCTATATTTGCATAAGAAATTAGGGGGTAATTTGTTATGAAATATAAACCTCAGGGGGTAAATTGTTATGAAAATACAAATCTCAGGGGGCGGGATGTAATTTCCGAAATCTCAGGGGGGTATCTGTAATTTAACCAAACCTCGAGGGGTGTATATGTAATTTGCCCAATAAAAATCAATTCAAACTCAATTTTTAAGCTATTTTTAATGTTCAATCCAATATTAACACCTTCAAACTAGGTCATATTTGTCACAACTTAACAAACTATTGATATCTATAATACCATTATTGCCCCTCTGAGGCTTAAAGTTTTAATCTAATTTTCTCAACTTTTAAATATCAAAAACACATTTTTAATTAGGGCAAATTACATATACACCCCTCGAGGTTTGACTAAATTACAGATGCCCCCCCTGAGGTTTGAGAAATTACGAATTCCCCCCTGAATGCTATATTTGCATAAGAAATTAGGGGGTAATTTGTTATGAAATATAAACCTCAGGGGGCAAATTGTTATGAAAATACAAACCTCAGGGGGCGGGATGTAATTTCCGAAACCTCAGGGGGTATCTGTAATTTAGCCAAACCTCGAGGGGTGTATATGTAATTTGCCCTTTTAATTATAGTATTAGTTCTTTTCATTTTATTGATATTTTTCTTATCTTTTCATTAAATGCTCTAATAATCAATATGTTAAGTTTTAAATTTTTCTTCGATTAAAAATATGGCAAAGAATCTACAATAATCTGAATTTGCCCATTCAATCATATATATAATTTTGAAATTGAAAAATCTCTATATAAAAAGTAAAATAAATAAATAAATCTAGCCATATTTAATCCATATCTAATTTGAAATTTAAAATTTCTTAAAAATAAATTCCAAATATAATTGTAGTATTTTATAATTTCAAATTTTAAAAAATATTTATATAAAAATATTAATCAAATTTTTTATTTTTTAAAAACTAAAAATTACATGTGGTGTCTAGGCATCAAATTATTTACTGCACATTTATTATTCAAAAAATATTTATCAATTTAATAATTAAATAAACAAGTGGGCTAAATAACTAATTGATTGAGTATGAACTAAGATAATTCTCGAACGATAGAACTTGAACAAAAAATTAGCACAAAAATCAATTCAAACACGATTTTCAAGTTACTTTTAATGTTTAATTCAATATTGACACCTTCAAAATAATTCATATGCGTCACAACATGGCAAATTATCTATACCTATCTATACTATTATATAGGCAAAAATATTAGAGAACTTATTAGAAAGTCCTCTTTCAAGTACTGCAACTTAATTAGTTTATAAAATATTATTTTATTTTAATAAATTTTATTATTTTGGACATTTGATCTATCAAATCTTAATTTTTATATTTAATGTACTTTATGAATAATTGTACCTTTATAAATATTTTTTGAACCC
Organism: Camellia sinensis; assembly: GCF_055761805.1. Taxonomy (NCBI): domain Eukaryota; kingdom Viridiplantae; phylum Streptophyta; class Magnoliopsida; order Ericales; family Theaceae; genus Camellia; species Camellia sinensis. Next base: position 107,383,628 of record NC_138966.1, read on the forward strand.
TTAGCAACTTGGTAATGTAAACATTTACATGAAATAAATTTAACAATATGAATGTCCATATGGACTATGTGAACATTAATATGCGCTTAACTTTATTATTATTACGGATATTTTGATAATTATATCACCTATAAATTTATTAAAACATAAAATAATAATAAAAAATTCTATTTATCCTCTCATTACACGTCATTTTCTTAAATTTTTTTATTACAACTTTATCCTTTTAGTCAATTACCTTTTAACTTTCATATTCATTTCTCAATCCACACCATACCAAACCACCCCTACACCACCAACCCTAACCCTAGTCATCGCTGACGCCGCCAGTAGCTCGTCGCCCACCTTGCCTCCTTCTCCTCCTCCTCCTTCTTCTCTGGCGAATCTCTTCATTACTTTTTCATCTCTCACTCTTCCTCCCTCACTATCTCCAGCCTCCGCGTCCATCACCATCAATAATCACCATTGCAACTACTAACAACCTCGTTCCTCGCCATTACCAACATCCTCACCTTCCACCATCGCCGTCACGACCAAACCTTTTGCCCGGTGTTGCCATCGCAATTCATCGCGTTCTGTTCTAACTCCCTTCTCTGACACATCTCTCTCTCTTCTTTTTCTTCTTCGTTGTGTTTCTTTCTCTCTCTCTCTCTCTCTCTCTCTCTATATATATATATATATGCAATGGAGAGCTAGGTTACAATGGAGGGAGTGAGGGAATAAATCGCGATGCAGGGTTTGTTGCAACAACGAGAGTATAAGATGAAGTTGTTGGCAATGGTGAGAGAGGAGCGGGGTTGTTCGCAGTGGTGGTAGATACAAGAGAGGAAGAACGTTGTGGAAGGGCAACAATCGGAGGCGGGGAGTTATGAAAATTGATGGTGTTGGTATGTATTGAGTGAAAAATAGGAAATCAAAATTGAGTGTGTTGTGTAATGAGTAAATGGTGTGTACTGTGACAGTTTGTGGTGTGTAAATAGAATTATTCGAAAATAATTTAGATTTGTGGAATATAAACAAAGGGGATTGACCAATAAATCTTATATTTTGAATTTATAATTTATATAGTCTTATATTTTTTTTTTGTGATCCATTTAATTCTTTTGGATGTGTAATGACTCATTTGCCCGCCACATTGGAGTATCACATTTGAAAAAAATACATTAAAGAGTTTTTTAATATCACATTATACTCGCCACATTATAATGTTACATTTAGAAAAAGTACATTAAAGAGTTGTAATTTTTTTAAAGTGTCACATCATACCCGTCACATTGGAGTGTCACATGTCACGTTTGGAAAAAAATATACTAAGGAATTTTTAATTTTTTTAAAATGTCACATCATATATACTCGCCACGTTGTCATGTTTGAAAAAAGTACACTATGAAGTTTTTTAATTTTTTTTAGAGTGTCAAATCATAGAATTTTTAATTTTTTTAGAGTATCACGTCATATCCATTACATTGGATTGACATGTCATTGTTTGAGAAAAGTACACCAAGGAGTTTTTAATTTTTTTATTTTAAAGTGTCATATCATATTCACCACGTTGTCACGTTTAGGAAAAGTACACTAAATAGTTTTTAATTTTTTTTAGAATGTCACATCATACCTGCCACGTTGTCACGTTTGAGAAAATTACACTAAGGAGTTTTTATTTTTATTTTTTTGAAGGGTTACACCATACCCGCTAGGTTGTCAGATTTGAAAAAAATATACTAAGATTTTTTTTTTTTTTTTTGAGTAAAAGTTTTGGAGTGTCACATTATACATGTCAAGTTGTCACATTTAAAAAAGTACACCAATGAGTTTTTAATTTTTTTTAGAGTGTCACATTGTTAGAATACCACATTAATACCTGTCACATTGGAGTATCACATCATACCTATCCAATTAATAAAATGGTATAACTGTACAACAAAACACTACCAAAATAAAAAATAGGATCATACGGAAAGAAGCTCTCCACTAATAGGACTTAATTAATCAATAGAAAAAATTTGAAATTAATTAGAATACTTGTTTGTGAGATGAGATTTATTGATAAATAAGATAAATAAGTGAAGAAGGATTTATGAATAAATATCCCAAAATATTATTACCTCTTTGATGCTCAAAATTCTAATCTAATTTTTTAAATTTTTTTAGATTTTAAAATATCAAAAATAGATTGGTAATTATACTAATGGTTATTTCCATTTTATTGACCTTCTTCTTCCTATCTCATTAAATACACCAATAATCAATATGGTAAGTTTTTAATTTTTTTTATTATAAATGTGGCAGAAATTTTGCAATACAGTGGTGCTACATACCACTAAAAAGGGATCACTAAGCCAGCTCAGTGCTGAAAATTAAAAAAAAAAAAAAAACAAAGAGTAAAACATCACATCAATTGGGGCTACAGTATTTTTAGAGTTATTAGAGCTCATTATTTTAGAGCTCTTAAACAATTTTCTTTTGCAATAATATGAGTTAGCCATCAAATCGTACATATATGGACAAGGCAGTTGATTCAGTGATTTATATAATTGTCTCTTGGGTCAATGAGAATGTTAGAAGTTTAGGATTTGAATCAATGGACCGATTGTGACCTTTTTGTTGTAATCTAACTTGCTATCTCCCTAATATCCTATTGTATGACTCAAAAAAAATCTAGGCATATTTAATCCATATCTAATTTTAAATTTTAAATTTTTTAAAAAGAAATTCCAAATATAACTATAATCTTACATAGTTTCAAATTTATAAAAAAAATAAATAAATAAATTAGGTAGCAAAATGTTTACTGCACATTTATAATTTAAAAAAGATTAATTTAAGAATTAAATAAACAAAGTGGGCCAAATAACTCATTGATTGGGCATGAAGCAACACAATTCTCCAACAATAGGACTTAAGTCAAAGAATTAGTATAAAAATCAATTGGAACTCAATTTCTAGGCTATTTGTTTAACTCAATATTGAGGGGCTATGGAAAGTGGTTGTTGACAGTAGAGCTAGTGGGTGGCCAGTCATATAAAGTGGTAGTCGAAGGTTGTTTTCAATAAAAGGTGGTGTTTGAAGAATGGCAGATGGTTGTAATTGAGAGAGGTGGTAGTTGAAAGTGGTTAGCTGAAGAGGTCATTGCTAATGATGAGTAGGGTTGGCAATGGGGCATGTTTAGAGTGGGTTTATCAACTTCCATCCCCACCTTCACCCTCTCTCCCACCCCAATCTTGCCTTATATCATACTTGGGCTCGGTGGGAGTAAGGTGAGGGACAAGTAAATTTTGTAATTTTAAAAATAATTTATTGTAATAAAATTAAAAATGAAGATTTATAATTAATGAGAGTTAAAGATGTAATATGATAAATAAATGAATGAAAATAAAAATTAAGTATAATATTTTAATATTCAATTCTATTCTATTAAAAAAATAAATTATATATATTATATACATAAAATATATATTTAATAAATAAAATTGTAGCGGGGCGGGGGCGGGGCCGGGGAGCAATAGATAGTAGTCTGAAAGGGTGGAAAAAAGGGGGAAAATGGGTTAATTATTAAAAAAATCTCAAGGTTTCAAGCGTTTTTCACTTTAAATTTTAATTTTTTAATTTTGACAAATTTAATGTTAGAGTTCCATTCGTGTTTCAATTTGCCTCTCCCATCCATCTCCATCTGTGTATGGTTATGGAGGGGGTTTAAAGTGAAAAATATTGGGGTTTATTTTGTAATTAATCATTTTTTATTTTTAGTGATTTTACTTAAACCCCAAGGTTTCACTCATTTTTCAATTTAAATTCTAATATTTTTTACTTTAAATCCCATCTGTTACCTTACATAGACAGAGATGAGCGAAAGGGGCAAATTAAAACATGGATGAAATTCTGCGGTTTAATTTGTCGAAATTAAAACACTGGGGTTTAAAGTGAAAACGCATGAAACCTTGGATTTATTTATTTTTTTTGTAATTAACCCAAAAAAAAATTAAACAAAAAGTGAAATTAACTTCTTTGTTTTTACAAAATTTAAATTTTGAAAACTATTTATAATTTTTTTAGAATGAAAACAAAAACTAAATGAGTTTTTGTTTATGATTTTCAAAAATTTTGTAAATATAAATAGAAAATTATAAATATAAACATTACAAAACATGCTTTTAAAAAATTAGTTTAATTTACAGTCGCCTCCCTAGAGGTTCCTAACAATTACATTGCCTCCCTTCCTTTTTATGAAATTATAGTGACCACGTTGTGACTAAGGACATTAATGGAAAGCTTAGTTTAGTAATTTTAACATTAGAGATATTTTTTTTTAATAACCATCAAATGTAAAAGGACCTATTACAATTATTATTTTAGTCATATGTTATATGGTATTTAACTCTTTTTATTATTATTATTTAAGATTGAAAAAAATTTAGCTATGACATTTATAAAAATTAATATCACAAATGTTATAACTTATATATGGTACATATAAAATGATGTATGACATGGACAGGCCCACAAAGGCCATGAACCACTATAAACAACCCAAGCCCATCAATCGGAGCCCAATACATAACCCAGCCGAAGAAGTCCAGAACAGCTGGAATCCAATATGGCATAAGAACCAATGGCATTCAGGCACGTGGCGGGTGAAGGACGAGCCACATCAGCAGACAAAGATCTACAAAGTTATTGCCACTGCACATCACCATTAATGCAGCGCGTCACAACATTTATTACGGCAACACCTTCCGTCGGAACAGGGTCCCCTTACCCTAAACAAGGTAAGCTACATCATAGACTTTCGGCGAGGAGGGCAGGTCGGAAGAGACAGCGAAATGATTACCAAAGAATATAAGTAAACGTTGAAGACAAGAAGAATGTTAAGCTTTCTATCTCTAATCTCTCCCTCTATGCTCTACTTCTCTTCCTAACTTGCTCGTCGGAGGGTTCACTGGGGGACTACCCCGTTCCCTGTTGAACTTGTTTGCAGGTTATCCGGTGAGCTCGATCATTTGGACTAGGGCTTGAGGAGCTTGGACCAGTTCACTCCATTCACAGGAATAAACTGTATCATCAGTTAGCGCCGTCTGTGGGAACGCTTTGCTTCTCGCGCCGGTTGTGTTCACTGTCGCCGGAGACCCCGTTCCAACAACCTTTTCCTCCTACCCGTCAAAGTGTATGGTCACGATTAGATCTATAGCTTCTCACAATAATGCTGCCGACCACCAGGCCGACCCCCCCAATCCAAACAACCCACCTCAGTATTTTATCGAGCTTACCAGCAGTATTAACCGCATGGCCGAGCAAAATCAGGCCCTGATAAATGCTTTACTCCAAAGAAACCTTCCGATGCCTCCTCCACCCCCCCCAGATATTCTGCCCAACCAAGAAAGAGCCCCGAGTCATACTGCTCCGCAACTCCATCCGCCCAACTTGGAAGGTTTGCAACCTCCTCACCCACATATAAATCCACCACCACCACCCCCACACCCGTCGATCGTAGCACCAGCCCCTGAAGGGGAAGCCAGCAGCGTCTAACCTCTATTAACTGACCATGGTGACCACATTCCTCTCTGGGACGCTGAGCTCCGAGCAATGAAGCTCCAACTCCAAGGGGTCATGCAGAACATTTAGCATGAATCCTTTACCACGGCAAATTCACCATTTGTTGCCTCCATTCGGGACAAACCTTTGCCCGCCAAGTTCAAAATGCCCACCATTGACTCCTTTGACGGTACGACGGACCTAGTCGACCATTGGGAGACCTACCGTACCCTCATGATCCTCCATGCCTTCCCCGACGAGATCATGTGTCGGGCTTTTCCCGTGGCACTGAAGGGGTCAGCTCGACTGTGGTTCAGCCAGTTACCAGCGGACTCTGTCTCCACTTTCCAGCATCTCAACGACTCCTTCCTCAGCCATTTCATTGGAGCCCAGCGCCAACGCCGCCCTGCAACCCAACTCCTCAACATCCGTCAGACTGAAGGGGAGTCGCTGGCAGCTTCGTTACCTGTTTTAACACTGAAGCCCTACAAGTAGCGGAGAATGACGACAAGGTCATCCTCACGGCTTTCATAGCCGGGCTACGGTCGTCCGATTTCCTCTTCTCCCTCTCCAAAAACCCCCCGACCTCCATGGCAGCCCTACTCTCCAAAGCCCAGAAATACATGAATGCCGAAGATTCACTAGCTGCTCGGCAGGATCCAATATCTAAAAACCCGACCCCCAGAGAAAAGAGAAAAGACTCAGAACCCAGAAACACCCAGTATAACAGCCAAACACCCCACTATACCGATCGACCTCCTCGCGCTGACCGATCGGCAGCCCACCCTCTCTGTCGGAACGAGCGGTACACGCCCCTTAACTCTCCCATGGAACAAGTCCTCCACCAGATCCAACGGGATTACCCCCTCAAATGGCCGCTACCCTCACGGACCCCTTCCAACCGGAAAGACCAGTCCAAATATTGTCGTTTCCACCAGGACCATGGCCACAACACTAATGACTGCATCAACCTCAAGGATCAGGTCGAGACCCTCATTCGTCAAGGACGTCTCAGCCGGTTCACGGACACCCGCCCACAACAGAGGCAAAGAACCGAGCCTCTCAGAAACAACCGCCGGCGTACCCCACCCTGGCAGGCCAAGACCGCCCTCCACAACAGCCTCGACCCCCAGGTAATCCCCCTCCGCCAGTTGGTGAAATCCGAGTCATTTCAGGTGGCCTTGCTTGTGGCGGACCATTCCGCTCCGCTCAGAGGGCAGAGCTCAGGAAGATAAGGCAAGACTCGGACAGAGCAGTGGCTACGGTCGACTGACCCTCCAAACAGCCCAAGCAGTGGACAGAGCCCGTCACCTTCACGGACGCCGACTGTACTGGCATCCGTTATCCTCATGATGACCCTCTCGTCATTTCTGCCCTCCTCTCCAACTATAAGGTCAGACGGGTTCTCATCGACAACGGCAGTTCTTCAGACATCATATTCCTTAACTGCTTCCGCCAACTCAAAATTAGGGAGGAAAATCTATCTCCCCTCCAAACCCCTTTGGTCGGTTTCACTGGTGACCGGGTGACCTCCATCGACTCCATCGATCTCTCCATCACCATCAGCGAATACCCACGGCAGACTACCAAGTTGCTTACTTTCCTTGTGGTTGACTGTCCCTCTGCTTACAACATCATCCTTGGTCGCACCGCCCTCAACGCTTTCCAAGCTATCATTTCAACCTACCACCTCGCCATAAAGTTTCCTACCGACCAGGGCGTTGGGACAGTACGGGGAGAGCAGACCATAGCCAGGGAATGTTATGTCGCTTCACTTAAGGAAGTCAAGCTGAAGGAGGCCATGATCATTGAAGGACTTGACGCCCGAGATGAGGACGAGCTCGTCAGAGGCGAACCGGTAGAGGAGCTCGTTGAGATTCCCATCGATCCCACCAACCCAATGAAAACTGCTAAGATCGGCAGCCAACTATCCCCCCAAGCTAAGGCCGATCTTACAACCCTTCTGACGGAGCACAATGATGTATTCGCCTGGACTCATTCAGATATGCCAGGCATTGACCCCTCCTTCATAACTCATCACCTCAGTATTGAACCTCATTTCCGACCATACCGCCAGAAGCAGCGCATCTTTCATCCGGAGCGCAATACTCTTATAGCGACAAAGGTCGAGAAGCTCCTTGAGGCCCAATTCATCAAAAACATCGACTACCCTAAATGGTTGTCAAATGTGGTCCTCGTTCGCAAGAACAATGGCAAATGGCGACTCTGTGTCGATTACTCTGACCTGAACCGAGCTTGCCCCAAAGACAGCTATCCTCTTCCCCGCATAGATCTGCTGGTCGACGCCACGGCCGGTCATCAAATGCTCAGCTTCATGGATGCTTTCTCTGGCTACAACCAAATCCTGATACACCTGTCCGATCGGGAACATACATCCTTCATCACCGACCAAGGTACCTACCATTACCGAGTAATGCCATTCGGATTGAAGAACGCTAGGGCCACCTACCAGTGGTTGGTTAATGCCGTCTTCCATCACCAGATAGGTCGGAATATAGAAGTATATGTCGACGACATGCTAGTTAAGAGCAAACTCTCCATGGATCATCTGAACGACCTGCGGAAGACCTTCGCTACCCTAAGAAAGTACCAAATGAAGCTCAACCCGGAGAAGTGCGCCTTCGGCGTAGGATCGGGGAAGTTTCTGGGTTTTATGGTCAGTCAGTGGGGCATTGAAGCTAACCCTAAAAAGATCAAGGCCTTAGTCGAGATGCAGTCACCCAGAACGGTTAAGGAGGTCCAAAGACTCACTGGCCGAGTTGCAGCCTCCAACCGTTTCATTTCCCGCGCAACAGATAAGTGCCTACCATTCTTCAAAGTTCTTCGGCAAACTTTTGAATAGACATCTGAATCCGACGAGGCTTTTCAACAATTGAAACAGTGCATGGCCAACCCTCCCCTCCTTTCACAGGCAATCACGGGCGAGCCCCTCTTCCTCTACTTAGCCGTATCAAACACCGCTGTCAGTGCAGCACTTATCAGAGAAGACGGCTTTGTCCAATGACCGGTCTACTACATCAGTCGGGCCCTCAAGGGAGCGGAACAGAACTACCCGCTGTTAGACAAATTGTCCTTGGCCTAGGTCACCGCCTCCAGACGACTCCGTCCTTACTTCCAAGCCCATTCCATAATGGTCCTCACCAACCAACCCTTGAAGAAGGTTATGCAGCAACCAGAACTTTTTGACAGACTCATGCAGTGGTTAGTGGAACTCAGCCAGTTTGACATCTCTTACCGGCCCCGAACAGCAATTAAGGGGCAGGCTATCACCGACTTCATCTTGAAATTCACTAATCCTACCCCAACCACTGCCTCTCCACCCCCACCAGCTCCCATCGAGCCAGAAGACCCTCGCTCTTGGACTCTCAACGTCGACAGATCATCCCGTAGGCAAGGTAGTGGAGCGGGCCTCATCCTCACCGCCCTTGAGGGTGGTTATTTCAAATGTGCACTCCGTTTCTTATTTGAGGCCAGTAACAATGAGGCCGAATATGAGGCACTGATAGCAGGCCTTCGCCTAGCCAGGGACATTAGTGTCAGCCACATCCGAGTGCTCAGCGACTCCCGGCTCATCGTCGGACAGATCACAGGAGAATTCGATGCCAATGAGGACACAATGCAGGCTTACAGGGATCTTGCACTTCCCCTTATTCGCCTCTTCAATACCTTCCACATCAGGCACATTCCTCGGGCGGAGAACTCTAAGGCAGATGAGATGGCCCAGTTGGCTTCCGCAGACCAGTCCGACCTCAGCAGTGGTGTCCACCTCGAATACCTATCCCACCTTGCCATTTCCCCCGACCAGCATGACATACAATTCCTTCAAAATGAGCCCATCTCTTAGGCGTCGGACATCTTTCTATTTCTGACAACGGGAGAACTTCCAGACGACTGCCAGCAAGCTGCCAAAGTCAGGGCCCGGTCGTCCAATTACATCATTGTCAATGGCATTTTGTACAAACGTGGTTTCTCACGCCCCTATCTGCGGTGCCTCAATCCAACACAAGCAACTTATGTGATGCAAGAAATTCATGAGGGGATCTGCGGCAATCACTCGGGCGGTAGGTCCTTGGCCCACAAGATACTTTGCACTGGATATTTCTGGCCTACTCTCAACCAAGATGCGGCTGACTTCGTCCTCAAATGTGATAAGTGTCAGCATTTTGCCAACACCCCCCATGCTCCTCCTACAGAGCTAATCACACTTTGCAGTCCCTATCTGTTCGCCAAATGGGGAATCGACCTGGTCGGTCCACTTCCCACCAGTCGAGGTCAGACCAAGTTCGCGATCGTCGCCATTGATTACTTCACCAAGTGAGTAGAGGCAGAACCCCTTGCCACCATTACTGAACGGAACACAACCAAGTTTATCTGGCAATCGATCGTTTGCAGGTTTGGCATCCCTCAGGCCATCGTCTCCGACAACGGTAAACAATTCGACAACGCCAAGTACAGGAAGTTCTGTGCAGACCTCCAGATTCATCCATGTTTCTCTTCCTCCGGTCATCCCCAAGCCAATGGCCAAGTTGAGGTCACTAACCGTTCTCTTCTGAAGATCATCAAAACTAAGCTAGAAGCTGCTAAGGGACTTTGGGCTGAGGAACTACTGCATGTACTCTGGGCTTATCGAACTACAGCTCGGACTCCCACTGGAGAAACCCCTTTTCGCTTAACATATGGCGCTGAGGTGGTTATTCCGGTAGAAGTCGGTCTGCTTACTCCCAGGGTTTTACATCCAGATCCCGCACTGGCCGAAGAGCTCCGTCGAGCGGACTTGGACCTGATTAAAGAGCTCAAAGAGACCGCTGTTGTTAGATTGGCCTGATATCAACAGAAAATGAGAACACATTACAATCGCAAAGTCCGACCAAGGGAGTTCGTTGAAGGGGACCTTATCTTGCGAGGAGCAACCCTTGCCACCAAAAATCCGACAGAGGGTAAGTTGGCAGCCAAATGGGAGGGACCTTATGTTGTGACAGCCCGACCACGTCCAAGCACTTACCGACTTCAGGACATGCAAGGCCGAGACCTCCCCCACCCATGGAACGCCGAACACTTGAAGCGCTACTATCAATAAATTCCTACTGTTGTATTGCTCAGATTGTTGTATTCTCTTCTGAAACATAATATAAATTTTGATCGATTGGACTGCACTGTCCCTGACAACCATCTTTTACCTCAACTATCTGTGTGTTGTCTCAATAACATCTTTACCTGCAGCACTCATCAAAAGCCTCAGCCAGACTGAGCATCAAAGGCCTTAGCCAGACTGAGCATCAAAAGCCTCAACCAGACTAAGCGCCAACAGCCTCAGCCAGACTGAGCATCCAAAGCCTCAGCAAGACTGAGCACAAGAGCCTCAGCCAGACTGAGCATCAGAAGCCTCAGCCAGACTGAGCATCAAAAGCCTCAGCCAGACTGAGCGCCAACAACCTCAGCCAGACCGAGCATCCAAAGCCTTAGCAAGACTGAGCACAAGAGCCTCAGCTAGGCTGAGCATCAAAAACCTCGGCCCGACCGAGCACCAAAAACCTCGCCCAGACCGAACAGTAAAAGCCTCAGCCAGACTGAGCACAAGAGCCTCAGCCAGACTGAGCATCAAAAACCTCGGCCCGACCGAGCACTAAAAACCTCGCCCAGACCGAGCAGTAAGAGCCTCTGCCAGACCGAGCAAGAGGCACTCGGCCTACCTAACAAGTCTTAGCCAGACCGAGCGCCACAGCCCCAGGGTCAGACACAGATTATTTTCTCCTCAATCAAACCCTCACAAGTTAGCTCTCTCCTCCTCACAAACCACGCCTCCCTCCATAAACCACTAACTTACTTGAGCAATGTGGCAAACACACACTTGTAATTTTACTACATTTTACAAGTTTAACTTTACTCTGCATTAAGCTTTTATTACAAGTCCAATTTCGCTCTGCCTTAAGGAGTCTACCCAGTCCTTATTACAATTTCAATCCCACTCTGTCTTGAGGAATTCCTAAATTCAGCTTTTGTCACAAGTTTACCACAAGTTTTTATCACATGTTTTCATCCATTTCAGACGCACAAGCAAAACAGTCAAAGGCAAAACACAACTGAAATTTTATTTATTCACAACCTTGTACATAAGCTCATTACAGCAATTCGAAAAAAAAAAAAAAACAAAGCAAAAACAATATCGGTGCACAGTCTCTTTCTCTTTCCTTCCCAGTTACTCCTCCTCACTGGAGAGGAGGTCTTCTTCTTTAATGCCCTCATGCAGGGGGGTTTGAGCCACATCGTCTTCGCCAATCGTTACACTATTAAGGTTTAAGTCTGGGAACAGCTCTTCAGCTCTACGTTTGAACGTCTTCCAGCCACTGTCCCAGTACTCAGTCATTTCGTGCTTATAAAAGTTTGACTACTGGAAGCTCTCAATAACTTCTGCTTCAGTTCTGCCTCCAGCAGTCGTCCTCGATGGACCCGCCCCTCCAAATTCTTGCCTAGTCAGGCTGCTCGCAACCGCGTCATCAACCACCATCTGAAATTCAGCAGACCCTTTGAATTGCTCCACTGCTGCAACGCACAGATCAGGATAAGCTGCCCTTTCAGAGGCTGCCTTGCCCTCTCTTTGTCCAGCTCTTTCTGCAGAGTCGCCCTTTCCGACGCAGCCTTTGCCTTTTTCGCCTTCAATTCCTTTTTCAGGCTCTCCTTTTTCGCCGTCGCCTGCGCTCTCTCTGTTTCCAACTCCTTCTGAAGCCTCCCCTTCTCCCCTACTGCCTTAGCGCGCTCGCCCTCCAGTTCCTTCTGAAGATCGCCCACTTTCCCATCGGTCTCATCTTTTTGCCTGACCAGCTCTTCATTACTGCTCATAGCCTCTTCATGTCGCTCGGCCGCGACGGCGCAGGCTCTTTGGGCCTCCTCCAACTTCTTCTGCTCGCTAGCAAGTTGGAACTCGAGTGACACAACCTGGCGGCGTGTGCTCTCCAGCTCCACCTCAATTGCTTGCAGATCAACATGGGCAGCTTTCCAACTCACCCTCTCCCTCTCCAACTTCGCAAGCTGGGCCTTGGCTTCATCTGCCTTGAGTTTGGCAGCCCCTGCTAAGATGGTTACCTCCATTTGGGCGGAGCATAACCCCCTCAGCAGTTCAGCCTCGTTGAATCTGGATGCCAAGCGCAGGGCTGCCTCTTCTACGATCCCCACCAGGCGGTCTGCCCCTGCCCTAGCTGGGCCTTCTTCTCCCTCCAGCCACCCAGCCACCGCGCGAGCGTGGTAGATCGCTGTGGTCAGACTAACTCCCCCTCCTTGGGGTGTAGGGCCCCCCTAGGGCTGCTCTTATCTTCTTGAGCCCAGGCCACTTGCCCCATCTTCTCCTTGCCCTTCAGGGGCGGCCCTCGCTACCCCTGCGACGATCGCCGCCACCACTGGCACCACCTCCATGCCCTCTGAAGCAACATCCACCGCTTGTGGGCCACCTATCCTTCCTGGGGTCCCCTCCACTTCTCCTCCCTCAGCCCCCTTGGTAGCACTGGTTTCCTTCACACTTGTCTCCCTCCTCCTCTTCCGGACTGGCACTACCTCACTCCGCCTCACCCTCTTCTTCTTCTTCCCCACGCCCAACGCCTCCATCTCCTTCAAAGACCTCTCCTTCAAAGGGTCTGTTGGGGGCGGCCGTGGCACAAAATCGCCTAAGTTTTTCTTTCCCAAGGGTTTGGGGCGAGGCCGAATCCTCTCCCTCGCAACCGATTTTGGTGGTCGGTCGGCCTGGGACTCTTTGAATTTTTGGGCTTTAGCAAGGATGGCCTAATCCTCTGCCTCTTGAGCCCTTCTCCTCGCCTCCAACTCTACTCGGTCGAGGTTCCCACTACTTGGCTTTGGACCCAACCCTACCTCAAACAATGCAGACGGCTGAACGAGCTCGTCCCATTTGGCCCCTTCTTTCTCCCTCCACTCCTTCACCCTCTTCACCCTCCCCTCCGCGACTGCTCCCAGTTTCGGCTCTACAAACCTGATGGGTACTTTTCAAATGGTGCGCACTCCAAGCCCCCCATTGACAAACACGAAGAGCCATCGTGGTCGCCACCCCTTGATCGATGACGGCAGCCCCGCCACCAACCCTTTCCCCACTGCTGCCTACAGCGTGACCCACGTCTCCTGCTGCCCCGAGGCCTTATAATATGCAAAGAATTTGTCTACTGTCATGGCCTCCCCCCCATTCGCCTTCGGCCACGCACTTGCACAGGCCAGCAGGATCTTCCATGCATTGGGCATTAGTTGCCTCGGTGCTACTTCCAGATGGTTGAGCACATCCACTACCACTTGCGGTAGTGGCAACCTCAGTCCACTCTTCAGAGCTTCCTCATAAAGGGAAAACTCTCCTGGCCTGGCGTCAGACGGCCTTTCCGTTAATATCGGCAGCAATAACTCCACTTCCACAGGGATTTGGTATTTTTCGCGGATAGCCTCCAACTCCACCGCAGTAATCGTGGATTTGTCAGCCTTCGTGTGCCAATGATCTGGTTCCGCCTGGCTGATTGGCTTTGGAGCTGCTATCATGGTGGAACCATGGGATCGTACCATCGACTTCCCCACCCTCTCTGTCCTATACTGCGCCGCTAGCTCCACTGCATCATCATCACAAAGTGGGTCCACCCTCACACTCACAGCTTCTTCTTGGGCCATTTCTATGGAATGTTTGTGAATCGCTTCTGACGCAGGAGCAAGAAAATTAAAAAACTGTTGTAGAGGTGTATCGTAAGCAACGAAGGAATTAACACTTGGGATGTTTTGAGTTTTTGTAAACAAGTAGGTGAATTGAATGACGCCAAAAGCCCATGGTTTGCCCGTATTCCAAGGATTCCAATTAATTTTCGCCAGTTTGAAAACTTTTCAAAACATCCGCCAAAACTGCCTTTTTAACACCCATAATGACCTATCGTTTCATTTCTGCTCCAACGCCTAACCTCCCCCCAACATATTGCCACGTGTACGACCACGAGGTACTGTCTACTCCCCTTACCCTGCATTTTCCACTTCAAATCATCACTTGACACACCGCCTCTTAAGCCCCGCACCCCTCCGCTCGGCCTTCGCGCACGGTCATCCCTCCTCCCAGTCGGCCCCCCGCTCAGCCTTCGCGCACGGTCGCCCCTTCTCATGGTCGGCCCTTTCGCTCGGTCTTCGTGCACAGTCAACCCTCCTCACGGCCCTTTCGTTCGGCCTTCGCGCGCGATCGCCCTTCCTCACGGTCGGCCTTTTCGCTCGGCCTTCGCGCGGTCAGCCCTCCTCACGGTCTTCTTTGCCGCTCGACCTTTGCGCGATCAGCCTTCCCACGGTCAGACCATCTCATGCTCGGTCCACCAACTCGGCCGCCCATCCCGGTCAGACTCATCTTCCTCATACATATTCCCTTCGTTGGACTGAAGCTGCACTCAAGAATGGGGGACTACTGACATGGACAGGCCCATAAAGGCCATGAACCACTATAAACAACCCAAGCCCATCAATCGGAGCCCAATACATAACCCAGCCGAAGAAGTCCAGAACAGTTGGAATCCAATATAGCATAAGAACCAATGGCATTCAGGCACGTGACGGGTGAAAGATGAGCCACATCAGCAGACAAAGATCTGTAAAGTTATTGCCACTGCACATCACCATTAATGCAGTGCGTCACAGCATTTATTACGACAACACCTCCCGTCGGAACAGGGTCCCCTTACCCTAAACAAGGTAAGCTACAGCATAGACTTTCGACGAGGAGGGCAGGTCGGAAGAGACAGCGAAATGATTACCAAAGAATATAAGCAAACGTTGAAGACAAGAAGAAGGTTAAGCTTTCTATCTCTAATCTGTCCCTCTATACTCTACTTCTCTTCCTAACTTGCTCGTCGGAGGGTTCACTGGGGGCCTACCCCGTTCCTCGTTGAACTTGTTTGCAGGTTATCCGGTGGGCTCGATCATTTGGGCGTGGGCTTGAGTTGCTTGGACCAGTTCGCTCCATTCACTGGGATAAACTGTATCATCAATGTGTATTCTAGAATAACCTGTTGTTATGAGGAAAAAAATGATGATGAAACTAATTAAAAATAACATAAGAGAAAATTATTTGATAATTTGTAATCAATACTTTACATATAAGAAATAAGATAAATTAATGGGAAAATTAGTCTAGGGTTTCTCTCCCACTTTTCATAATGAAAGAGATCCACAAAATTATTTTTTGATGTCTAAGGTCCCTAAATATATATCAGAGAAATTTGACTCTTTGTCTCTCCTCCTCTACTGCAGAGCAGCACTTCCTTTCTATCTCTCTCTTCGAAACCCTAGAGAAAAGAGATGGGCAAAGTCGATCGAAACCAAACACTCCAAGATCCAACTCTCTCATCTCTCTTCGCGTACCAAAAACCCCTCTCTTATTCTCACCCAAAAATGGCGTCTAAAACCCTAGTTCGGACCGAAGCTTCTCTGATGAACCGATTGTTGAATCCATTGCTTCAGCAACAGTAGAAGAACACAAGCTCAAACCATCTGGTCTTCCGTTCTTGCAGCTACGTGATTGGCATGACTTGTCTTTCAACTATTCCGTGCCATCTTCTCTGTTGATTCTTTCTAGGTAACTTGTTGATTGACTTGATTATATATATTTGTGGAGATTTTTAACGACATCTAAGCTATTGTTATTATTTTGCGATCTGATTTTCTCTGCAGTGCCTTCACTGTTTCAGGTAAAGTGAAACCAGAGAAAGCTGTTTAAGCTACGTTGTCCTCACTGCCAGATGAGGTGGTGGACACTGTGGGGGTGACTGCTTTGCCATCTGAAGATTCTGTTTCGGAAAGGAGAAGGAAGTTGGAGTTCCTAGAAATGCAAGAAGAAAGCATTGTGGAATTTATCTCTTTCTCTCTCTCCACTTATTTAAAACTCAGTGAAGTTTAACTGAGTAAAATTGGTGAAGTCATATATGTATGTATATATATATATATATATATTATACTGTTTGTTTGTGTTTTTGTTTGTTTGATACACTCAGTGAAATTTCAAAAAAACAAACTCAGAGAAATTTGTTTAATTTTTTCTGCCTTTAACTAAGTAAAATTGGTGAAGTCATATGTATATATATATGTATTGATACTGTTTGTTTGTTTTGGTATACTCAGTGAAATTTATTGAGACAACTTAGAGAAATTTCAATAAAAAAAACTCAGAGAATTTGTTTAATTTTCTCTGCCTTCAAGTGAGTAAAATTGATGAAGTCATATGTATGTATTGATACTAATTGTTTGTTTGGTATACTCAGTGAAATTTACTGAGACAACTCAGTGAAATTTCAATAAAACAAACTCAGAGAAATTTGTTTAATTTTCTCTGTCTTTAATTGAGTAAAATTGGTGAAGTCAATTTTCTCTGGGTTTGGGAAGTCCAGAATTTATCAATTTTCTCTAGTTTGAAAATTGGTCAAATTGAACCCAAAGAAATTTGAATTTTCTCTGGGTTGAACCCAGAGAAATTCTTTGGAAGTTCAGAATTTCTCTGGTCCAGAATTTCTCTGGACAAAATTTCTTTGGATGAATTTTCTCTAGACCAATTTTCTCTGGATCAACTTAAGGGACGTTAGACATTATAAAAATATTAGATGTCCTTTATGCTATAAAATCTTAATATGAGAGACCTTAAAAAAAAAAAAAACCCTAAATTAATAGGTCACACTATCTAAAACTAATAAAAAAAACATATCAGGACAACGCATATATTTATTTGGGTAATATTAAATAATATTTTTAAATACTTACATAGTCCCTATAGTTTGGGTTTTGTGTCACTTTAGTCCCTGACTTTTTAATTGTAACACATTTGATTTAGAATTTTGAGTCTTGTTCCAAATAAGGACAATTGAAGATATCATTAGATTTTTTAAGGGTAAAATCATCAATTTGATAAAATATAAACTAATTTGACAAAAATAAATGTCAAATAAATATTTTTGAATTTTTAAAAATTATTTCTACACACTAAAAATAAAATTATGTAAAATTGATAAATCTGTTAGACATTTATTTATTTTTTTACCAAATTAATTTTTATTATGTGTTTAGATGAAGATAAGGTAAAATTAATTTTTAAAAATTAATCATGTAATTTTTATCAATTTTACATAATTTTATCATTGGTGGATAAAAATTATTTTTTAAAAATTAAAAATATTTTTTTGACATTTATTTTTGTCAAATTAGTTTATATTTTATTAAATTGACAATTTTGCCCTTAAAATTAAACAATGATATCTTCAATTGTCCTTATTTGGAACAAGATTTAAAATTCATGGTCAAATATGTCACAATTGAAAAGTCAGAGACCAAAGTGACACGAGTTCCAAACTATAAGAACTGTTAGTGTAATTTGCTCATATATATATATATATATATAATTTGTTGCATCACATTCATACAAGTTATTGTATTTTTTATTTGGCTTCAATAATTCATATTAATTTATTTATCTAAAAAATGAATAATAGATTTCATTATTTTTATTTTACATATAATCATTTCAAATATTATATAAGGCAAACTGATATTTTTGTAGATTTTAATCTAACAACTAACTACTGATTGATTTTTGTTAATATAAAAAAAAAAAATAGAACCATTAGTCAAAGTAATAGTCAACTATCAAAAATGAAGAATTTACAAATCAAAAGTAAATCTCAAGAGAATTATGTAATTTCAGAAAAATAAAAGAACATTGGTGTAATTGTTAGAAATTTCAAGAGAGAAGGGAGTGTAATTTATCCAAAAATATATTTATATAAAATATCTTAAATTTCCCAATGGCTAGCGATTCAGGACCCAACCCAAATAAGAGCCATCCACCTAATGCACCCCCTCTTGTCGATCAAAGAGAACAAAGTGGCAAGACATTACGAACACGTGTGCTCAACCGACCCACGTGGCAGCCTATCACCATGACCAGCAAACGAACCCCCCAATATGTTGAAACGTTGCTCTGGAGTCTGGATTCCTCCATGGATGATGCACCTATTAATATATATAGATATATATATATATATATATATAAATTACAAATACATTTTCTTAAAAATAATTTTAAAATATAAATTATTTCTATAATTTTGAAAATTACATCACCTTTTTTAAAAAATTTAATTTAATAAGAAAATATGATTTTTATTAACAAATTGCCAAGTTAATTAATAATTTAATTAATTTTATTATTGTAAAAGAGAATAATTAAGAATATTATTTTTCAATTAATTTTGTTACATTAAAAATTGAGTTAAGCTTATCTCCAGTTGAAGATTAAGACTGGACCCTTCAGTTTGCTATGTGGGCCTACTTTTGGGATCCATTTCAATGATTCGAGCCGTTTATATTTTATGATTTGTTGAGCATATTATTTCTATAAAAAATCATGTTTGATCCGATAACGGCAATTACGTGTTCGAATCAGCTTTATATGAACCTTTTATTTTTTTACCGTCTATTTTTTTTTTTATATATATAAAACGGATTTGAACACGTAGTTACCATTATTCGATTGACTTAATTTTTTACAGGGATAATGTACTCGACAAACCCTAAAATGTAAACAATTTAAACTATTAAAATGGAGCCCAAAAATAAGCCCACGAAACAAACTGGAGGGTCCAATCTTGATCTCCAATTGGAGACAAGCTGAATATTAAAAAATTCTTAAAAAGAAGTATTTACAATTTGGGAAAATTATGTAAATAGTTTCTGTGCTTTACACGATGTGTCAATTTGGTCTCTATAGTTTCAATTTGCTCGATTTTGCTCCTTAATTTAACGGATTGTGTCATTTTAGTCTAATAAATAACAGCTGTTAAGTTAATTTAACGAAAAGTCAAACAATGTGTCCATTTGGTCCCTGTATTTTTCACAATGTGTCAATTTTGTCTTTGTCAAAATCAAGAAAATTGAAACTACAGGGACCAATTGACATATCGTGTAAAGTATAGGGACCAAATTGACCCATTATTTGACATTCCGTTAGATTAATTTAACAACTGTTATTTATTGGATTAAAATTACACAATCCATTAAATTAAGGACAAAATCGAGGAAATTGAAACTATAAGGACAAAATTGACATATCATGTAAAGTACAGGGACTATTTGTATAATTTACTATTGCAATTTTTTAAATTATAAAAACAATATTTTAAATAAAACTCAAATGCATATATTCAAAATGGGGGCAGAGAAATAAGCAATCTGCCACTTCACTTTTGAGAAGAAACTAGAAAGAGTTAACAGTAGAGGTGAATAGCGAATCTTTCGATCTGTTTAAATCGATCAAATTGAACCGATCTGTCGTATTTGGGACAGATGTGTGATGACGAGCAAACGGTTGCGATTTTATTTTTTTCAATATGCCTAGTTTTGGTCTGATGGCGGATTTAAGTTTCCTTTGGGCACAACCGAATCGCCAAACCATGAGTAGCCCTAGTAATTTGTAAGATTTTGTGTTTTCAATTTGTCTAGATATTTTGTTTGTGTTTTCAATTGAAAAAGAGTTTAGATATTCTGTTATGTTTTCAATTTGGAAATCCTTTTATTAAATGGCAAGGGTTGATATTTAGTATTTTTGTATGGAAAATATAAGGCTTAATTTTGTCATTTAAAAAAAATCAAATTAAATAGTTTTTGAATAGAAAAAAGTAATGAAATAGTTTTGATAATGCATGATTTTCTTATATGTATTTATTATTAGTATTTGACAATTTAGTTGATAATCTTTTGATTATGTTGGGTTGGATTGTTATAAAAAAAAATTGTTGACAAATTATTAAATTATGTTTAAAATATGTAAAAGTTTAAATTGTCAAACCGATTTGCATCTATCCGTCAATCCACTCAATCCGCATCCGTCAATTTGATCGATAGATGCGGATTGATTTTTTTCAATCCTCTCATCCAACAGATAAATAGTGGATTAAAGATTTTCTGGCCGCAACCGAATCGCGAACACCCTAGTTAACAGTAGGTAACGAGCTAGCTTGTAGTGGCAACATAAGTATGGCATGGGTACGACCATGGCCCGGTAGAGGAGGAAGAAGGCGTGGAATAGGGAATCCGTGGTCAATCTTCATTTCAGATATATGGGATCTTTTGAGCTTGGTATCCCTGACGATGACTGGTAGCGCGACCAAGGTAATAACCACGACACTTCTGCCTTGGCTCTTTGTAGACATCCCATTTTGACCACCTCTAAGACTTAGGCGCTTCAAATCCGAACACTCGATGATGAAAGTTACATTTTGCAAATTGTTCGAATTTTCAGCAAAATAATTCGGTTTCGAGTTTCAAATCAAGCCTTCCACCCCATTAGACCCAAATCCTATTTTTCCAGTATGACCACTCAAAAAACAGCAAAAACAAAAAGGACCGGCAAGCCACATTTCTTTGGCTGGCCGGCCATGTTTGCCAAGAATAGATATTTTGCAGCTGCCAGTTGCTTCCATGCACGAGCTATGGCCAGCTAGTCTCTTTTGAAGATATTTATGTTGAAGTCGGTTGAAAGTTTATAAATACAGCCTCTCACTTCATAGTTTAAGGTTAGAACATTTTGCCCAAGGCTTTCCTCCACCCTTTTGATATATATATACAATATAGATTGGAGTTTGTATTAGAGTGTTTGGATTGGAGTTTGTAAATCAAAAAACTCTTCTTCTACTTTAGAGGTTGGTTCTTCAACTTTTTCCATTTTCTTTTTCATTACTCTTTGCTTTTCATTCTCTGTTATAAACACTGATTTTCTGAGTTATCTTGGGCTTAAAAACATGAGATTTAAACCTTGTTGAATGTGGAAGGGTTAGCCACAATTCCATAGGCTTGCTCTTTAGCTTTGTTCGCTTGTTGTTCTTCATATTTTTGTTTTTGTTTCCTCCCCCCCCCTTCATTTCTAGCACTATTTTAGGTAGTTTTTGATTAAATATGAGCTGTACATATGTATTTAAAGCTTACATAGATAGGTTGATTCTTGTCTCATATATCTCTTCTTTGAAGATATTGCATAGCTCTCTTCTAGTTCCTTCTTTGTAGCATAGAAATGGATGTTTTATCCATGTTCCATGAGTAGAAAAATGAGCTTGCAATCATCTCTCTACAGCTTTCATTTCTTGCTTTTACTTAGTCTAGTTTTGTCTTTGTTTTAAAGCTACATAAGAGGTCTTCATCAAGACCATTAGTGACTATCTTCTAGTTCCTTTGAAGCATGGAAATGAAGGTTTCAATCCATCTTCCATGAGTAGGAAGTTGAGTTTCTTTGGTCTTCTTAATGATGAAATCTCTTGTGTATATGCTTTGCCTTAAAAAATGGTTTCTTTTAAACCTATTATCTCTAAACTTGAGTATTCAATTGCTCTTATTTTTTGTCACGACCCAACCCCAGAGACTTAGGGCTGGAATCTCAACTTACTAGTAATTAATTCTAATCTTAATAAATTAAATGGCACAAACGGAGGCAAAATGAAAGTAAGAAAATAATTAAATGCAAAAATTAATTCCATTATATTATTTTGAAAAAAGAAAATATATCTATAATGCTTTTATTTTATTTTATTATGTAGTGACTGGCCCTCAGTAAAAAAAAAGAAAGAAAGAAAGAAAAGAAAGAAAAGAAAAAAAAACAAAATAATGGATCAGCATCAATTCTTGTTCAGGTTCCATTACATGAGGTTACGGGTCTTCCTTACATCTCGTCACTTGAAAGGGTAACAGCTATAAGCACACAGCAGAGTGAGAAATATTATGCCGAGAGTATAGGGAATACAAAATAACCATGGATAGTTAGTTAGGCTAAAATATTTACATTACTCAATTTGAATAAACAAATTATTAAGAGTGGCAGAAACTGGAATACAGAAATTATGTAAATAAATAACCATAACCACGATACATAACAGAACAGAACAGAGGTCACAGGAGTGACAGTCAGAACAAAGGTCAATGAATTCATGACAAACAGAAGACCACAAAGTGACCAAACAGAGGCCAATGGTTATTTAAGTCCCCCAAGATGTGGGACTCTCGTGGTGGTACTTACAAAACATAATTGTTTATAAGGTCATAGTAAAATACTTTCTAAAATTTAAACAAACATATCTGTAACACCCTCAAAATAGTATATAAATCGATCGTTCACGAGATCTATAGGCATAATAGGAATGCTATATTTTCATTCATCAGAGTTAATATTACAAGAGATATCACATGCCTTACGTTTTCATAAATGTTTATCTTGAAAATATAACATGTAATTCTAATTGAAAATAACAAAATAAATGTCCTAAGGGCTTACATCTTTCCAAGACTTCGCTTGGTTACAACAAAAGAAGAGTCTAGTCTCTATACAAGTAAAGCCCTCGGCTTGAATAAACATTTCACATAAAGACGAAATCACAAAAGTGGAGCCTTTAGCCCCTAAGCCTCCCAAGCTATGTCCTTGGAGGTGACATGTCACCTGTACCTGAAAATGGTTTCCAAAGTATGGTGAGCCAAAGCCCAGTAGAGATATGCTAAACAATATATGAGAATTAACTAAAATATGAGCATCAGATAAATGTGCAACATTCTTAACCAACACATATTCTTTTCAAGATCATTCAATATAGATAGCCAATATCTCAATTCATTTCCATTATTCCATTTCGGGTAAATCAATTAACCAAATTCATTATTTTCAAAGCAACCAATATGAGACTACAACTCAATGGTTCACAATTCAATACATTCATCAATCCAACACTTCTATTTCTTGTCATTTTACGGAACCACGTCCAAGGGAATTGGCACCCATAAATATATAAGATTTCGAGACTTTCACCGTGGACACTCCAGCCAACTTAATTATCAATGGAGTCCATTCCCTATCTCCTCCCAAACAATAGAGTACATCCCATATCTGTCACGACCCAAACCCACCCCTATGGGTTTAGCACCGTAACCGGCCAGTAATCCGTGATTACCGAAGGCTTGCTTAACAGTAATAACAGTAATACAGAGTACAGGGGCTGGCGGAAGCCAAAACAGTAATAAAATATGTCCAATGAGTTGTGACAGTCTGTATGTAAAAAGACTTTTCATAATACATTCACATTTGGAACAAAAGCAGTATGTACGTACATCATATACAGGCATTCAAGTTAGGGACCAAATCTCTACCATAACAGTACGGTACAAGTCTATACAGTCTATACAAAACAGAGACAGAAGGGGGAATCTAAAACACCCCGAAACAGCCTAAGCTTGAACACACATGGAACCTCACAGTGAGGCACGTTGGTTGGCATGACAAAAAGGGAGTTTAACCCAACGCTCCTAGCTCTGATCCGGTGCCTAGACACCTACATATATGTATAAACAGTAAACTAAAGCCCAGTGAATAACATATGCGTAAAGAGGTTAAGAATGAATGTCCTTCCAATATTTAAAACAGTCAGTTATAACAGTATATCAGTCATTCAGTCATAGCAGTCATATGTACTAATGGCAACAGGGCAGGGTGGGGCCGGAGATCGCACTCCCCGTCCCCGATTCCCGATGGTGGAAATACCCCCGTCCCCGACCCCGATCCCCGACGGGGAACCTGTCACTGCCCCCACCCCCGCCCCCGCCCCCGCCCCCTAACGGGGATCGGGTTTCCCCGACCCCGAAAAGTCCCCGGCCAAAAAAAAAATTCATCTTCAGATCAAATATTGAATAACAAATTTAACAGATTCAAAAAAAAAAATTTAACAGCTTCAGATCAAAAAAAAATTCAACAGCATCAGATCAAATATTGAATAACAAATTTAACAGCTTCAGATCAAAAAAAAATTCAACTTCAGATTAAATATTCGACAGATTCAACAGTAAAAATGGCGAAACCCTAGCATACACCAAATTCGTCTCTCACTCCTCAACTCGAATCTTGGCCAGAACTTCCAGATCTGAAAAACAAAATCAAAAAACAGATAGAGAGAGAGAGAGAGTAACTAGAGAGGAGATACCCTGAGAGAGAGGAGGAGATACCGTGAGAGAGAGAGAGAGAGGACTTACCGTGAGAGAGAGAGAGGAGCTACCGCCAGTGAGAGAGGAGAAGAGTCGCCGCCACGACGCCTTAAGGGAGGAGTGACGCCGGTGAGAAAGAGAGGAGGAGACACCGACGCCGTGAGCACTGCAGCATAGAGAGAGAAAGAGAGGGAGAGAGTCAGAGAGACGCCGTCCCGTGAGCACTGCAACATATATATATATATATATATATATAGAGAGAGAGAGAGAGAGAGAGTCTGAGAGAAGAGAGGTGAGTAGTTTATAGTCTCAAAAAGTAACCTAAATATATTTATATATGTATAACCTGAACATATATATAGATTCGGGGATTATACGGGGTTAATTCGAGACCGGGGCCGGGAAACCTATCCCCGTCCCCGGCCCGAAAATCATCGGGGAATTAATTTTTGATAGCATCCCGGCCCTATGGGGATAATTTTCGGGGAAAACCAGCTCTATTCGGGATCGGGGAGTCGGGTCCCCGTCGGGCCGGGTTTAAATTGCCATCCCTAGTCATATATGGTACATCCCATAGCAAAACAGTACAGTAGGTCTTAACAGACCGAACAGTCAGTTGATGGCCATCATATCAGTAAACAGTAGTGGTTCTAAACATGGGAACCGTCAGAGATCTCTGTGACAGTAGCAGTACAGTACAGTACAGTAAAAGTAACAGTAAATTGCTATAGATGCTACGAATACAGTTCGCAAATAGGATAAGCATTCATTCAGTAAGAAATATCATTTCAGAAAGCAGTACAGTTGATCATTCAAAAAATATTCATGATTGAATATATCTTTACAACATTGTTACTCACAGAGTTCTGGGCTACAGATAGGCTAGTGAGCGTCCTCGAATGCCAACCCTACACAGTTACACGATGAACACACACTAAGTTGCACGTTTGGGAAACAAAAATGTAGTCCCTATCTTGACTCGGTGTGGTTCTACATCAATAACCTCATTAAGATGCCTTAAACTAAGCCTAGGAATGCCTAGGATGGAATGAGGATGCAAAGATGTACTTTAAAACTTTTTAGAATTTTCAGAAAATAGGGGTCTCGCTCGAGCATGGCTTTCTACGCTCGAGCGGACATGCAGACAAAGGAGCTCCACTCGAGCGTGACTTTCCTCGCTCGAGCGGATTGCAAAAATACTGGATGCATGAAATTCACGCTCGACGGGCGCTCGACCCCCGCTCGAGCGTAAGACACAAGCCCTCGCTCGAGTGGACTGTAAACACATGCAAAGTACTGGATACACGCATTTCACGCTCGAGCGTTACTTTTCCCGCTCGAGCGGACTGCATGAACTCAAAGTCTACGCTCGAGCGTGAAGTTCCTCGCTCGAGCGTGGATCCAAAATCTGGAATTTCCAGATTTGTCTCCAAGCATGAAACTCAACATTTAAAGCATCAAATTTGATCCTTTTGGGCTAATTTTCTGGAAAACACTTTAAAACTCATAATATGACATGTTTCAAAGATCAATTTGCAAAATCAAAGCCCAAAGATAGTTCAATTGAACCCATTTCCAAACAAAACTTCAAGAACATGATGTACATGCAACATGCATGAATTTAATCAACTTCAAAGCTTCTAATACAAAAACAAATGAGTCAATCCTTCTAAAAACATGATGAATTGATGGACCAAAGCTAGAATATGGACATGCATGCGAGGATTTCCATGAAATCAACCTCAAAACTCAACAATGTATACATGCATGCATGATTTAAGCTTCAATTCAACATGTTAGAACCAATTCTAGACTTAGATCACTAAAGACTCATTAACCATGCAAGGTACAACTAGAATTCATAATCAAGAAGATGAATATCCTACCTTATGTCCTCAATTTCAAGTCTAGAAGACCAAATATGCAATCTCTCTTCAAAATCTTCAAGTCTCCAAGCCAAAACTTGTTGAAATCAATTCTCTCCTAACTCTCTCTCTCTCTCTAGTCGGTTTTAGGTCTCAAGAATGAACAAAATGATGCAACGCATAAGCTCTAACAAGACTAAACAATTGGTCTAGCAAAGTCCACTTAATGGCATTTTGGAAAATAAGCCAACTAATGTAATTTAACATTATTTAATCCAATTTAATCATACCAAAACAAATTTCAACTCAGCATACCATAAAATCACATTAATTCTAATTAACACAAAACACTAATCAGTTTTGGATTCGGCTGCCGATAAGGCCTTCAATTTGCAGTTTAGAACATAAAACATGAACAGATCATTTAGCAGTCAAACAGATAGATTTGCATTTAAACTAATACACTCAATCAATCAGTTCAGAATTTCAGTCAATCAATTACTTAATATGCTTAATCATAGATTAGCACTAATCAGTGGTGAGGGTTGTCACAATATCCCCTCCTTACAAAGAGTTTGGTCCTCCAAACTCGGATTACCTTCATTTTGGAAGAATACTGGATTCAGTGGGAACAATTCAGGATATCTCTTGATCATATCGTCTTCCCTTTCCCAAGTGGCATATACGCCACCATGGTTTTGCCAATCAACTTTCACTAACGGAATCTTTTTGTTCCTCAACTTCTTGATCCGTCTGTTTACAATCTAAATAGGCCGTTCTTCATAAGTGTAGTCATCACTTAGCACTACACGGGTAGGCTCAATAACATGAAAGGGATCCCGAAGATAATCCCTCAACATTGAAATATGGAAGACATTATGCATATGCTCCAGTTCAGGAGGAAGCGCTACTTGATACACCACCGGATTAATCTTTTCAATAATCTCGTACGGTTCGACATATCTCGGCGCTAACTTGCCTTTAACCCCAAAATGGGTCCGGCCTTTCATCGGTGTCACTTTAACAAAAACGTGATCGCCTACTTCATATTCTTTGTCTCGCCTTCAAACATCTGCATAACTTTTCTGTCGGCTTTGTGCGGATTTCAATCTTTGTTGAATCAGTTTCACTTTTTCGGTGGTTTCCTGTACAATCTCGGGCCCAAGCAAAGGCCCATCTCCAACTTCTGCCCAGCAAATCGAAGATCGACATTTTCTTCCATACAAAGCCTCGAAAGGCGCCATATCAATGCTTGAATGAAAACTGTTGTTGTAGGCGAATTCAGCCAACGGTAAGTGGCTTTCCCAATTTCCCTGAAAGTCAAGGACACACATTCTCAGTAAATCCTCCAGAGTTTGGATAGTTCTTTTTGACTGGCCATCTGTCTGAGGATGGTATGCACTACTCAGTCTCAGTTCAGTACCCAATGCTGTCTGTAGGCTTTGCCAGAATCTCGATGTAAACTTCGAGTCCCTATCAGAAACAATGGACACAGGCACTCCATGTAATCTAACAATTTCATCAATATAGATTATAGTTAATTTGTCCGCATTATAAATTGTTTTGACAGGTAAGAAGTGAGCAGATTTAGTCAATCTATCAACAATAACCCAAATTGAGTCCATACCTTTACTGGAGCGAGGTAAACCAACAATGAAATCTATAGTGATATGTTCCCATTTCCACTCTAATATCGGTAAGGGCTGCAGTAAGCCTGCGGGTCGTTGATGTTCGGCTTTAACTTGTTGGCAATGAAGACATTTCAATACAAAGTCTCTTTCTTCATTCTCGGCCACCAGAAATTCAGTTTCAAGTCTTGGTACATCTTCGTATTTCCTAGATGGATAGACAGTTTCGAATTGTGACCCTCTTGCAGAATTCTTCTTTTCAGTTCAGAATCACTCGGTACACATAATCTTCCCTTGAATTTCAATATATTGTTCTCAAATTTGAAACCCGGCCTCAGTTTAGATTCTTGTTCATCGATGATCTTCTTCAAGAAGTCATCCTGTTGTCGTTTCTCTTTAATCTCTTCAATAAGTGCCGGTTGAGCAGAAATAACAGTTACTGTTACACCTTGTTCACGCAAAACAATCTCAACTTCAAATTTTTCAAGGTCACATAGCAATTCTTTCTGCTCGGTGAGTAAACAGGCTAAATTTCCAACTGATTTCCAGCTGAGTGCAGCAGCAACGGTGTTGGCTTTCCCTGGGTGGTACAAAATTTGCAGATCGTAGTCTTTTATCAGTTATAACCATCTCCGCTGTCTCATGTTCAGTTCTTTCTGTGTGAAGAAGTATTTCAAACTCTTGTGGTTTGTATACACCTCACATGTTGCCCCATAAAAGTAGTGACGCCAGATTTTCAATGCAAACACTACTGCAGCAAGTTCTAAATCTTGGGTCGGGTAGTTCTTTTCATGCGGTCTCAATTGTCAAGAAGCATGCGCAATAACTTTACCATTCTGCATTAAAACACATCCCAAACCCTTATAAGAAGCATCACTAAATATAGTATAACCATCCGTACCTGAGGGTAGGGTAAGAATCGGTACAGTCACAAGTCGAGTCTTTAACTCTTGAAAGGTTGATTCTCTCTGATCGGTCCAGTCAAATGATATCCCCTTTTGAGTCAATTGAGTCAGTGGTAGGGCAATTTTGGAGAAGTCTTTGACAAACCTTCTGTAATACCCGGCTAAGCCTAAAAAACTTCGGACTTCGGTAACATTTGTCGGTCTAGGCTAATTCACTACTGCTTCAATTTTCTGCGGGTTGACTGTAATTCCATCCTTACTGATTACATGTCCCAAAAACATAACATTGTTAAGCCAAAATTCACATTTTGTCAGTTTAGCATACAGTTTCTGTTCTCTTAGGGTCTGTAGGGTAGTTCTCAAATGATGTTCATGTTCTTCCGTGCTTTTGGAATAAATCAAAATGTCATCTATGAAAACAACTACAAATTCATCAAGGTATGGTTTGAAAATTCTGTTCATAAGGTCCATAAATGCAGCAGGTGCATTAGTAACTCCGAAAGGCATAACTAAGAATTCATAATGTCTGTACCTCATTCGAAAGGCAGTCTTTTCAATGTCCTCTGTCATGACTTTCAACTGGTGGTATCTAGATATAAGGTCAATTTTGAAAAACACTTGGGCACCTTGTAACTGGTCAAATAAATCATCAATACGAGGCAATGGATATTTATTTTTCACTGTTACCTTGTTCAGTTCACGGTAGTCAATGCAGAGTCTCAATGAGCCGTCTTTCTTTTTCACAAATAAAATTGGTGCGCCCCACGGTGAAGTACTGGGCCTGATGAACTTCTTATCTAGCAGTTCTTGCAGCTGAACTTTCAACACTTTCAATTCAGTCGGTGTCATTCTGTAAGGAGCTTTAGATGCTGGCTGTGTACCCGGAATCACATCAATGGTGAACTCAATGTCCCTGTTGATCAAACCCCCTGGAAAATCGTCTGGAAAAACATCTGGGAATTCTCTGACTATAGGAATACTGTTCACATCAGTCTTAGTATCAGTAGGTACAGTCAATACACAACACAGATACCCTTTACACCCCTTTTTAATCAGTTTAAAAGCTTTCATGGATGAAATCAGGTATGGGAGAGGTACTACTCCAACTCCGTTAAACACAAATTTAGGCAATCCAGGTGGACGGAAAGCAACTTGTTTCGTTACACAGTCTATGATAGCATGATATTTTGTTAACCAGTCCATTCCCAATATCACATCAAAATAATCAATATTTAATGGCAGTAAATCAATATACAAATGCGCATCTTCAACAATAATGTCACATGCAGGGTACATATAAGCACAAGTCATGGATCCCCCAACAGGTGAAGATACAGCTAACAAATAGTACTTAGGTTCTAGTGGTCTATTTAATTTTCGCGAAAAAACATGCGATACATATGAATGTGTAGACCCCGAATCAATTAGAACATATGCATTTTGAGCACAAATTGAGAGTATACCTAACACGGTGGTCTCGGTATTCTGTACATTTCCCGGTACGAGTGTGAACACTCGACCTTGCCTCATAGGCTCTTTTTTAGTAACTTTGGGATTAGGTTTCGGTGGAGCAGTTGATGCTGCGGCGCTGGCTGGAGCTTTACTATTGCCCTGAGGAGCAGAAGGGCAATCTTTGACCATATGGCCCACCTTGCCACACCTGTAACAAGCACCTGAAATTTTATAGCAAACCCCTTTATGTTTCTTACCATATTCAGAACAAGGCGGTATGAAACCACTTCCTTGACTAGAACTGGTTGTTGACCCTGTATTTTGTTTTTTATTCAATGAATTGTTCCGGCCTTTCTTAAACTTGAAGCCTCGTCTCTTACCACGCCACTCGGTTGCTGGTGTTTCAGTCTGTTTTAGTGCCTCGATGTTCGACTC
The DNA here is from genome assembly GCF_055761805.1 of Camellia sinensis. Classification (NCBI taxonomy): domain Eukaryota; kingdom Viridiplantae; phylum Streptophyta; class Magnoliopsida; order Ericales; family Theaceae; genus Camellia; species Camellia sinensis. The sequence goes on from NC_138966.1 coordinate 107,414,462, forward strand.
AGCCATTATTGCTCGGTTAAGAACATCTACATACTTCAGTAGTTTTAGAACATTGATTCTGTCAAGGATTTCAACATTAAGACCGCCTTCAAACTTCTTGGGCTTTTTGTAATCGGTATCCACCATGTGTGGTGCATATCTGGCGAGTTCAGTGAATTTCGATTCGTACTCTACTACGGACATAGTGCCTTGTTTCAGTTGTTCAAATTCAATCACTTTTCGGTCCCCACACTGTGGAAAGTATTTCTCAAAGAAGGCTCCCTTAAACTGAGCCCAAGTCATAGCAGTATTGGTGTCACGGAGAAGCATCCACCACCTTCTGGCCTCTTCTTGTAAGGTAAAGGTAGCCAGTAGCACTTTGTGTGCTTCAGAACACGGAAAGACATCAAACAATTTCTCGGTCTCAAGGACCCATGCTTCAGCCTTTAGTGGTTCGAGGCCTCCTTGGAATGACGGTGGTTTCATTTTACTGAACTTATGCGTTAGAGCAATTATATCATCATTCATATTCAGTTCCGGCTATACCGGAGGAAGTGGGGACTGTTGGTTCTGTTGTAGTCTCAAGGCCTCAGTCAACATTTCAACTGTTCTTTCTAGCCTTGCCATTCTGGCGTCAGATGATTCAGTTTCATCAGTAGTTCTTGCATTCTCCATTTCACTATAGGTAATTATGGCAATAATAAACATAGGCAGTTGCATACTTTAAACATATTAACACGTTAGCACATATATTCATGTCATGGACACACACACTTTTTCAATGCTCATTCAATGCCCTATTAACTTCTCTAGGACATCCTATAGCTCATTTGGACACGTGTGTGCGGTATAACTCGTGGTTTGATAACGCTCTGATACCACTCTGTCACGACCCAAACCCGCCCCTATGGGTTTAGCACCGTAACCAGCCAGTAATCCGTGATTACCGAAGGCCTGCTTAACAATAATAACAGTAATACAAAGTACAAGGGCTGGCGGAAGCCAAAACAGTAATAAAAGATGTCCAATGAGCTATAACAGTCTGTATGCAAAAAGACTTTTCATAATACATTCACATTCGGAACAAAAATAGTATATACGTACATTATATACAGGCATTCAGGTTAGGGACCAAATCCCTACCATAACAGTACAATACAAGTCTATACAGTCTATACAAAACAGAGACAGAAGGGGGAATCTAAAACACCCCGAAGCAGCCTAAGCTTGAACACACATGGAACCTCGCAGTGAGGCACGTTGGTTGGCTTGACAAAAAAGGAGTTTAACCCAACACTTCTAGCTCCGATCCGGTGCCTGGACACCTACATACATATATAAACAGTAAGCTAAAGCCCAGTGAATAACATATGCGTAAAGAGGTTAAGAATGAATGTCCTTCCAATATTTAAAACAATCAGTTATAATAGTATATCAGTCATTTAGTCATAGCAGTCATATGTGGTACATCCCATAGCAAAACAGTACAGTAGGTCTTAACAGACCGAACAGTCAGTTGATGGCCATCATATCAGTAAACAGTAGTGGTTCCAAACATGGGAACCGACAGAGATCTCTGTGACAGTAGCAGTACAGTACAGTACAGTAACAGTAACAGTAAATTGCTATAGATGCCACGAATACAGTTCGCAAATAGGACAAGCATTCATTCAGTAAGAAATATTATTTCAGAAAGCAGTACAGTTGATCATTCAGAAAATATTCATGATTGAATATATCTTTACAACATTGTTACTCACAGAGTTCTAGGCTATAGATAGGCTAGTGAGCATCCTCGGATGCCAATCCTACACAATTACAGGAAGAACACACACTAAGTTGCACGTTTGGGAAACAATAACTTAGTCCCTATATTGACTCGGTGTGGTTCTACATCAATAACCTCATTAAGATGCCTTAAATTAGGCCTAGGAATGCCTAGGATGGAATGAGGATGCAAAGATGTACTTTAAAACACTTTTCAGAATTTTCAGAAAATAGGGGTTTCGCTCGAACGTGGCTTTCTACGCTCGAGCAGACATGCAGACAAAGGAGCTCCGCTTGAGCGTGACTTTTCTTGCTCGAGCGGACTGCAAAAGTACTGGATGCATGAAATTCACGCTTGACGGGCGCTCGACCCCCGCTCGAGCGTGAAACACAAGCCCTCGCTCGAGCGTGCATTCCCTCGCTCGAGCGGACTGTAAACACATGCAAAGTACTGGAGACACGCATTTCACGCTCGAGCGTTTCTTTTCCCGCTCGAGCGGACTGAATGTACTCAGAGTGTATGCTGGAGCGTGAAGTTCCTCACTCGAGCGTGGATCCAAAATCTGGAATTTTCAGATTTGTCTCCAAGCATGAAACTCAACATTTAAAGCATCAAATTTGATCCTTTTGGGCTAATTTCCTAGAAGACACTTTAAAACTCATAATATGACATGTTTCAAAAATCAATTTGCAAAATCAAAGCCCAAAGGTAGTTCAATTGAACCCATTTCCAAACAAAACTTCAAAAACATGATGTACATGCAACATGCATGAATTTAATCAACTCCAAAGCTTCTAATACAAGGACAAATGAGTCAATCCTTCTAAAAACATAATGAATTCATGGACCAAAGCTAGAATATAGACGTGCATGTGAGGATTTCCATGAAATCAACCTCAAAACTCAACAATGTATACATGCATGCATGATTTAAGCTTCAATTCAACATGTTAGAACCAATTCTAGACTTAGATCACTAAAGACTCATTAACCATGCAAGGTACAACTAGAATTCATAATCAACAAGATGAATATCCTTCCTTATGTCCTCAATTTCAAGTCTAGAAGCCCAAATATGCAATCTCTCTTCAAAATCTTCAAGTCTCCAAGCTAAAACTTGTTGAAATCAATTCTCTCCTAACTCTCTCTCTCTATAATCGGTTTTAGGTCTCAAGGATGAACAAAATGACGGAACACATAAGCTCTAACAAGACTAAACAATTGGTCTAGCAAAGTCCACTCAATGGCATTTTGGAAAATAAGCCAACTAATGTAATTTAACATTATTTAATCCAATTTAATCATACCAAATCAAATTTTAACTCAACATACCATAAAATCACATTAATTCTAATTAACACAAAACACTAATTAGTTTTGGATTTGGCCGCCGATAAGACCTTTAATTTGCAGTTTAAAACATAAAACATGAACAGATCATTTAGCAGTCAAACAGATAGATTTGCATTTAAACTAACACACTCAATCAATCAGTTCAGAATTTCAGTCAATCAGTCACTTAACATGCTTAATCATAGATTAGCACTAATCAGTGGTGAGGGTTGTCACAATATCCCCTCCGAAACAATGATGCATATACAATGTATTTAAACACTTTGTCATATACAATAACTAATCAAAACACATATTCAATGGTTTAATCAAACTATCATATTCAATGACATAATTCAATTGATTAGTTTCAATCTCCCTAATTCTCATGCAGTTTCTACTACAATCATAGCTATCCTCCACCGATGGCCCAAAACAAATATATTTAAGCAGATAAATAAATCTATCAACAGATAATTTATCTAATTCCATAGGTGAATGATTTATTAAATCCAACTACACCCTTTATTTACGCATCCTCCCAATTTCATATTTTCCATACCAAGTTCATTATTCAAACAAAATAATTATTTAATTCAAATTAGGGCAATCTTCCCCCTTTCAGAAATATTACACCCAAGACCAAATTTCACCAATTATACCTAAGCAATATCATTTTCAAGACCTCTTATACATATATAGTACCAAATATGGAAAACCCCTCTTTCAAATATTAGAACCCTAACCTTAACTTCACCCAAATATTCCCAAATCCCACCATTTATATAAAATGACAAATATCTAGGTTAAAGCTCATATTAAAGAGTAGAATATCCCTACCTCAAATGTAGAGCTCAACAAGGAAGAAGGAGAAACTTGAAGATGCCCAAAATTCAAACTTTTCGGATTAAAAGGAAGCCACGCAAAACTCTATCTTTTTAACAAAGGGAGTAGGGTAAAGAGACCCAAGACCATGGAGTATTTATAGAGAGAGAGTGTGTTTTAGAGAGAGAGACAGCCGGATTAGGGTTCTGAGTGAAAAAGAGACCAAAAAGTGATATAAAATCACGCTGCTGCGAATTGACATATGCAGTCCTTGCTCGAGCGAAGGAGTCGTCGCTCAAGTGACCAGGCACAACAATGACCTTGCTCGAGCGCAAGAAACGTCGCTCGAGCGTAAAATGCAAAGCTTCAGATCTGCCACCAATGCAGACGCACGCTCGAGCGCAAGAAGTCTCACTCGAGCGAAGAAACAATTTCACAAGGCTCGCTCAAGTGCAAGAAGCCTCGCTCGAGCGAAGAAGCCAAAATCTGGGCAACAACATTCTAGACCAACTAACAACCAACCTGTTCCAAATATGCCCAATATAATCAAAAACTCAAATACAAAGAGTCAAAAGAGAATAACAAGACAAGGATACATATTCAACCACGGAACCTAAGTCCGAGACACAAAGAAGGTCGGGGCAAAACCGGGATCGCTATAACCTCCCCCTTTAAAGAATTTCGTCCCCGAAATTTTATTACAAGTTTCAAAACCATGATTTTCTAATTTTCAAAATGATTACAATTCAATTCTCATTATCATGATCCGCCCACCAGTCATTCCATCCCTTCTCAAGAGATCAATTTCACCAAAACATAGCTTAACATATATTACCAATATGCATTTTCTGAAATTTAGCTAACTTCAACACATGCATCTCATGCTTTCCAAAACATATTCAATGTTTATGACAAGTTTACAATTTCTCTAAAACTTAAGCAACATATACAATGTTCTCATTAATTTAAAACATACACAATGTTCACATTAAACTTGCATTTCCAGAACACATTCAACCTTTACAATGCTTTCATAATCCAAAACATATACAATGTTTTTATAGCTCATAAACAAAGCCAAAATTCCGACATACATTCAAACATCAATAAATAAGTCCGAATATTTCTCTCGAACTTCCAATTCATGCTCCCACGTTGCCTCCTCAACACCGTGATGTTTCCACAATACTTTGACCAAAGGAATTGTCATGCCCCACAAGACTTGGTCCCGTCTATCCAAGACTCTCACCGGTCTCTCTTCATACGAGGTATCTTCATCCACCTCTAAGTCAGTCCAATCTAACGCATGTGATGGATCTGGCTCATATTTCCAAAGCATACTAATATGAAGCACGTCATGCACTCCGAAAAGTTGCGGAGGCAACGCTAAACGGTATGCAACCTCTCCAATCCGCTCAAGGATCTCAAAAGGACCAATAAACCGAGGGGATAACTTCCCACTCTTCCCAAATCTCATCAAACCCCCACCTAGGTGATATTTTCAAAAAGACAAGATCACCCACCTCAAATGACAAAGGTCTTCTCCTACGATCAGCATAACTCTTTTGGCGACTCTGGGCTGTAACCAACCTCTTACGGATAAGTGCCACCTTCTCCGTCGTTTCCCGAACCAACTCTAGACCTAACAAAAGTGCATCACCCACCTCGGCCCAACACACTGGAGATTAACACGGTCGGCCATACAAGGCCTCAAACAGTGCCATGCCAATACTCGACTGGAAATTGTTATTGTAGGCAAACTCCACTAAGGATAGGTGTCTCTCCCACGACCCTTTAAAATCAAGGACACAGCCTCTAAGCATATCCTCAAGGATTTGAATGGTACGCTCGGACTGTCCGTTAATTTAAGGATGACAAGCCGTGCTAAAAGTCAATCTAGTGCCCAAGGCACTTTGCAAACTCTACCACAACCGAGCAATGAAACGCATGTCTCTATCTGAGACAATCGTCACTGGGGCCCCGTGCAACCTCATTATGTCCCGAATATACAAGTCATCAAGGTAATCTACCAAATCTCTCATGCACATAAGAATAAAATGTGCTGATTTGGTCAACCGGTCAACTACTACCCAAATAGCATCACTACCACGTTTAGTCCTTGGAAGGCCCACAACAAAATCTATTGTGACATGTTCCCACTTCCACTCAGCTATAGGCAAGGGTTGCAACAAACCCGCCGGTTTCTGATGTTCGGCCTTCACTTGCTGACAAGTAAGGCACCTCGATACAAACGCTGCCACATCCTTCTTTATACCCTTCAACCAAAACTGGCGACTCACGATACATCTTTGTGCCTCCCGGATGCACTGCAAGGCGTGAATGGTGAAACTCTCGGAGTACTTCTTCTAGGCAAGACTTCAGCAAAAACAAGCGGTCATGGTATCTCACACTCAGGTCGGGATACACAGTCAAACCCTTCTCTACCTTCCCACTGGAGATCTTCTTTCAAAGGGATTCTACCTTGAAGTCACCCTTCTGCACTTCTAACACTCGGTTCACAAGTGTAGGTTGTGCAACTACAGAGAACAAAGTTGCAGACTCAACAGACTCGCCCAAATGCAAGTCAAATTCACCAAGGGCACCCAAAATCTCCCATTCTCGGATAGCTATACAAGCTACACTACTGATGGACTTCCTACTTAGGGCATCGGCCACAACATTGGCCTTTCCCGGATGATAGTGCAACTCGAAATCATAATCTTCTATGAACTCCATCCACCTTTTCTGCCTCAAATTCAAGTCCTTCTGTGTAAACAAATACTTCAGACTCTTATGATCAGAAAACACCTCAAAACTCTCACCATACAAATAGTGCCTCCAAATCTTCAAGGCAAAAATCACCGCTTCTAACTCTAAGTCATGAGTAGGGTAATTCCTCTCGTGTGTTTTCAACTATCGTGAGCCATAGGCTACTACTTTCCCCTCTTGTATCAGTACACAACCCAAACCCTCTCGTGAGGCATCACAATACACTAAATAGCCCAAACCCCTCTCTGGAATAATCAAGACTAGAGCGGTGGTAAGTCTAACTTTAAGTTCTTGGAACGACTTTTCACAAGTCTCACTCCATAGAATTTGACCTATTTATGCGTCAATCTGGTAAAAGGCGAAGCTAGTCTGGAGAAATCTTTCATAAATCGACGGTAATACCCGACCAATCCCAGAAAACTACGAATCTCAAAGGCATTCTTAGGCTGTGCCCAATCTTGCACTGCCTCAATTTTGGATGAATCTACAATCACCCTGTCCTCGGAAACCATATGGCTTAAAAACTTAACTTCTCTTAGCCAAAACTCGCATTTCCCTAACTTGGCATACAATTTATGGGCTCTAAACAACTCAAGCACCACTCACAAGTGTTCCTCGTGCTCCTCCTCAGAGGGTGAGTAAATCAGAATGTCATCCACAAAGACGACTACAAAACGGTCTAAGAACTCTCGGAAGATTCAGTTCATCAAGTCCATAAACATAGCTGAGGCATTGGTTAGCCCAAAAGGTATCACCAGAAACTCATAATGGCCATACTACGTACGGAATGCCGTCTTCGGGATATCCTCCTCCCTGACTCTTAGCTGATGGTAGCCCAATCTTAAATCTACCTTAGAGAAATAACGAGATCCTTTCAACTGGTCAAACAGATCATCTATACGAGGCATAGGATACTTTTTCTTAACCATAACCCGGTTCAATTTTCGATAATCAATACAAAGTCTCAAGGCCCCATCTTTCTTCTTAGCAAAGAGGGTCGATGCTCCCCAAGGCGAAGTACTAGGGCGAATAAAACCCTTATCTAGTAATTCCTGGAGTTGAACCTTTAACTCACTCAACTCAACTGGGGCAAAATGTTACAGTGCCTTAGAAATCGGTGCCGTGCCAGGCACTAAATCAATAGAGAACTCGATCTCTCAGTAGGGTGGTAAACTAATTAGATCCTCAGGAAAGACATCTGAGTACTCACAAACCACTCTTGGCAACTCAATCTAAACCTCATCACACTCACTACTCATAAAGCTAGCGAGAAGGTAACTAAGCTCATGCCGCCCACGCGGATCATACACCGGTGGTAAAACTCTACCTACTCGATCCCCCAAGAAATGAAAACAATCGCCGCTTAAGGTACATACAGTAACTCTCTGACGGTAGCAATCCATAACAGTCCGGTATGACGATAACCAGTCCATACCCAAAATAACATCATATCCATCAATACAAAAAAAAAGGAAACTGACAATTGATGACCTCTATATCACCGCCCCGACACCCCTATTTCAAAATAATCTCACTCCCAACAGGTGATACAACACATAAAAAAGATGCTAACTGTGCCAACTCCAACCCCAAAACTGATGCAAATACAGAAGATATAAAGGAATGGGATGCATCTGTATCAATTAACACATTAGCGACCGAGTTGCAAAACAAAAAGGTACCTCTCACAACAAACAGAGTTGGTACAAGATCTGGTGCTGTAACAACATACACGCGCCCTGTAGGTCTATGATCTACCTGCACACCTCTCGGAGCATAAGACTGTTACACTGGCTAAGCTGAAAAGGCTCCTTGATTGGCCTTCGAGGCCTGTACTGACTGAGCTAGATGGTGACTCTGTGTCTGCCTTGAACCAGACGCACCAGGTGTGCCACCCAACTATAGAAAAAACCTGTTCAAGTGCCCCGCTTGCCCACACTGATAACAAGTGAGCAACTGGCCTCTACCTTGACTCTGGCTATGAGAACAAGCCGAAGATGAAGCTCCTCACTGCCCTCCTCCCATCTGTGGGCAAGCTAGAGACTTGTGGCCCAACTGACCACATTTGTAACAAGTGTTGTCTCCCTGACCACCTCTCCCAGAATCTGAACTCGGCACTGGAAAGGTAGATCCCGAATGCGCTCCCTAAGACTGCTGAGGGTTAGAACCCCTCTGCCTCTTACTGTCCCCCTGACCATCCTGACTCCTCCTGAAGCCCTCATCCTCTCCTCCTCTGCATGCATAATAGTCTCCAGATAGGTTGCAGCCTCCACAAGGCGCCCATACTCCCTAATCATGGACCCGGCAACTCTGAACATGAGTCCAGTCCTCAGTTTCTTCTCGAACTCCAGACAGCGGCGTTTCTTAGTCGCCACAAACTCCGGTGCAAACCTAGACAAGCTAGTAAATGTGGCCTCAAACTCAGCCACTGGTGTATTCAACTGTTTGAGCTGAGAAAACCGATCCCTCAGCTTCTCCCTCACTGTAGTAGGCAAGTACTTATCCTGGAAAGCTTTAACAAAAGCCTCCTAAGTCCCTCCAATGCGATCCCGTGCATACTTCCACCACTGAACGGCGTCTCTTTTTAGCTGGAAGGACGCCAAGGTCACCCTCAAACCTCGGTCTTCGATGCCTAGCATCTCGAATGTCTTCGTCATCTATTCCAGCCACTCATCAGCCTTTAGTGGCCCCTTAGGGTCACCTAAAAACTTATCCAGATTTGACCGGAAGGACTCCCTCTTTAGAAAAGAAGGCCTTGCTTTAGCTACATGGGCTTAGACTTGATTCTCAGCCCTGAGAATGTCTATAGATTCCCTCAATGCTCCGGCCATTTCATGGGCTAAGCCGCCCATGGCCTATTGACCTACTGGCTTGGCCACGTTGGCCTGACCCACTCCTTCCTCCTCCACCAAAATCTCATCCGATATAGGCATATCATGCCTCCTAGGCCTACCACGCCTACCGCCACGACCTTTTCCTGACATCTTAATGAAGGTAACAAAAAGATTAGCACATTTACAAATGTGCCGAATCTATCTCACTCGCATCCTAATACGATAGACAACTGTAATTCACTCCACATAAGCACATAAGCACATAAACACGTACGAATTTCATTTCCGGATAATGACTGTCCCATGGTGTTGCTAGAGTTCCAATTAGAACGGTAGTGATCAAGTGTCTTTCCAACAGGGCTCCCAGAAACCCATAGACCCAATCAACATGCTAGAAACAAAATCTCATACCCATATAGTCACGTAAACACATCATCATATAAGCACATAGCATTATACTTAAGTCTCTAACAAGAGAGACAAACCCATTATGGTACTAACCACTTCCCACATACCCAACGTATTCAAACCCGGCACGCTCTGATACCAAGTTGTAACGCCCTCAAAATAGTATATAAATCAATCATTCACAAGATCTATAGACATAACAGGAATGTTATATTTTCATTCATCAGAGTTAATATTACAAGAGATATCACATGCCTTACATTTTCATAAATGTTTATATTGAAACTATAACATGTAATTCTAACTGAGAACAACAAAATAAATGCCCTAGGGGCTTACATCTTTCCAAGACTTCGCATGGTTACAACAAAAGAAGAGTCTAGTCTCTATACAAGTAAAACCCTCGGCTTGAATAAACATTTCACACAAAGACGAAACAACAAAAGTGGAGCCTTTAGCCCTAAGCTTCCTAAGCTTCCCAAACAACAAGAAGTCTCGCTTGAGCGAAGAAACAATTTCACAAGGCTCACTTGAGCACAAGATGCCTCGCTCGGGCGAAGCAATCCACCTTTCCAGAAAAGCTGCGTTTGGGAAAGACATGAGGACTCTCAATCCTTGCTCGAGCGTAAGAACCCTCGCTCGAACTATGAAACAGATTATACAAGGCTCACTCAAGCACAAGAAGCCTCGCTCGAGCGAAGAAGCCAAAATCTGGGGAACAACATTCTAGACCAACTAACAACCAACATGTTCCAAACATGCCCAACATAATCCAAAACTCAAATACAAAGAGTCAAAAGAGAATAACAAGACAAGGATACGATATTCAACCACGGAACCCAAGTTCGGGACACAAAGAAGGTTGGGGCAAAACCGGGATCGCTATCCATTGGTTTCATTTTAAACAAATAGAGTTCAAAAATTAATCCACGTAATTGAAATATTAATATAATTTATAAAACATAACTTGTATAAAATAAATTATGGTAAGTCAAAACATACGTAAAATATATTATGGTGACTCAAAGTATGATATAACTCACCTTAATATTGAGTCTATTTCCCTCATATTTTTGCTGTATTCTTTTCTCTCTCTCTCTCTCTTTTCCGTTCGATCCCTTACTATTTTCATAGCCCCCTCCTACCCTTATATACACATTCCTTAGTGCTGACTCACCCCATCATGATGACCCCATAATTGATGACTCACCTCCCCTATTTGCTTAGATGGCACAGATGGCCCAATTCTATCTCTCTAGGACAATTGCCAAATCTTCGCCCATTAATTGTTGATTTACTTAATCTCCAGGGAAATCTCCTTCATCATATATTTGATAAAGGCAAATTAATTTACGTATAGCTTTTTATTATTATTATTTTGCCTTAATTTTACATTGACTCTAGTTAATAAATTAAATTATACTTTATAGCATACCATCATAATATTAATTATTTTGTTTTACTATTATAGATTATTATTATTCTTATTAATAATTGTGGTTAGTTGTGTATTAATTAAATATTTAGAGTGTTACATTTTTCATGAGATTCATTAGGTTTTGACCATGTCTTTGATTGTATCTTTCATATTTAGCCTTAGTTAGCTTTGCTTCCATTAATTGCCGTCTCTTTGCTTCACTAATCATCATTTAAATACCCTTGGGATGTTTGATGATTTGTGAAGCAAACTTACTCTCTCCTTGAGAAATTTTCATGACAGGAGAGAGAAGGAAAGATGAATATCCTTTGAAACCCTTTGTCTTGCTCTGTTTCAGTCTTGTTGCAGCAGGTGTTTCTCTAGCAATAGTGGCTGGCCGGCTGTAGACACCCCATTTTTGACCGTCCTCAAGACTAGGACGTCACCATTTGAACACTCGGTGATCATCCATGTTCGTGTTCGTCTTGAGTTCTCGGAGGTCTCGGCCACGCGCCTTGCATCAAGACCTCTCGACTTGCCTGTTTTGTGTTTGGTTTTGCACCAAACACTTGTGTTTTGCTTTTGAGGAGCAGGTAATGACTTGTTGGCCATCCCCACATCTCACCGGCCATGGCCATTGTTTTGTTGCCATCAGCCAAATGTTTGGTCGGTTGGCACTCTGTTTGGTCGGTCGGCACTCTGTTTGGTCGGTCGACCATTTATTTGGTCAATTTGGTATTTTTGGCTAGCCGACCACTGTGCATCTGCTTTTGGCAGATATTTTGTGCCAGCTGTGCTAGCTGGCACCCACTTTGTACCCCCTCCATACACGTGTATGGAGGGATTTCAATCTTGCTTAGCTTGTTTTGTAAGCTTGGCAAGAGTGATCCTCTATAAAGGGAGACCTTTTCCTCCCTCCTCAAGGGTTAGAGGGTTGAGTTCCAGAGCTTTGGATTAGGGTTAGCATAGTTGTATCTATTCTATCTTTATCTCTCCCTTTCTTCCATATTGTGTGTGTATTAAGATGTTTTGTTCATAGTTTTGCACACAAACACCTAGAGTTACACTTTCTTTCAGCTACTGAGGTACTAAGGAGTGATTTTCAGAGTTTTTGAGTGGATTCAAGCTTAAGGAAGCAGCTGGAGCTCAGTTCTTGAAAGGGGTCTTCAAGGGTAAGAATTTTGCCCTTTATTCCCCATTTTTGTATAGGCTTTTAGCCATCCTTGCATCTGTTTTTAAGCTTAACTTATAACATATAAAAGTTCTGATTTTAAGTGCTTAAAATAGTTGTTTGAGGTTGTTTTGGTGTTTGGGGTTGTTTGACCCCTCTTAGGCCTTGTTTGGCCCCTTTTTTTGTGCTATTTTGGTGAGCTCCGGGACCACCTTGTTTGGGCCTCCTCACCAATGGTGCTTTGAGGTCCTAAGAAGGAGAGGGTCATCCCCTCTCCTTGTTGTCTTTAAAAGTTGCCATTTTAGCTTCATGTGTGAGAACCATTATTGAGTTCATGTTGGCCATGTCTTAGCTAGTATTTGTGCTTATTTTGCCATGATATAGCACTGTTTTAAGTTGGTTTAGACACACCATGCTTGCTTTGCATACTTGTCTTGTAATGCCATGAATTGCCTTAACAAGCTTTGTGCTTTGAGCCTTGTTTCTAGCATGTATTTGGCCTAGTTTTGTGAAGCTTTTATGCATGTCTTAGTATGCTTAAGGTCTGTTTGGAGTTGTTTTGGCCATCCATGACATCCTTTGTATAGCCACCTTGCATTTTGGCTTGTTAGCCTTGGGTGTGTAAGTGTTGAGCATGCATTACTTGGCTTGTTTCAATGGTTTGACACCACTTATAGCATCATTTCAGTCCTTGTGACATGCTTGTATGCTTGCACTTGATGCTCCTTTAATGCTTTAAAAGGTTGGTGTTTCATGCTCCATGTTTGAACCCTTTTGCATGCCTTTAGACTTAGCCCATTTAGATGCCATCTAGGTGTGCCTTTGACCTTGTTTTGGTTTTCTTTGGGGTGGTTTTGAGTCCCCATGGCCCTTTGGGACTTGCTTCATATAGCCATGGTTTAAGCCCCTTGGCTTGCCTTGAGTTTTGGACATAGTTGCATGCCTTGTTTGTCTTGTTTAGTTGGTTTGGCACCATCCTTAACATGATTTTCAGAGCTTGCTATGCTTGCCATATGCCCATGTTTGTCCCTTTTAAATGTTCTTAAAAGTTGCTTCTTTATGCTTAAGTCTTGAACCATGTATCTATGCATGCTTGTATGTACATTTGCCTTCATGTGCTTAGCACATTAGCCACTATTTTGGGCTTGAAAGTTGTTCTTTGATGCATAAGTGTTGGACCTTGCGTGCATGAATGTTTGTGTGTACATTCGCCTTGCATGTTGTCACACACTTGACCCCTTTGTATGTTGTTGTATGCTTAGGTGGCAGTGCATTGGGCATGCATTTCTTTTGCTTTGGTTGCTTAACATGTCACATGTCTTGCATGTTTGTTTGTTGGCATTACATTTTGCATGCTTGTTAGCTTGCATACTTGTTACATGTTTGCATACTTGCCTCCATGTTCATGTTGCATACTAGCCTATATGCTTAGGTTGCATTTGGCATGCATGCCTTGCCTCTTGAATCGATTATGATAGAGGTTGGGTCCATTTGTTTGTTTGGTTTGCATTACTTTTGACATCAAAATGCATACTTGGCCTCTTTCGCCATCACACATTGAAATGCGCGATTGGTGGCCCGAGGGTCGAGGATCATCCTCCTTTGAGTCATGAACATGATAAGTAGGGTGTTGGTGCACACATTTGCTTGAAATGCATTGCCATGCCATGTTTGCCCTCTGTTGCTGTCAAAATAGGATTCTGCAGGCATACATGGTCGGCCGACCATCTCTATTGCCGACCGACCAAACATTTGAGGCCGAGAGCCATATCAGTGGTCGATGACCCTTCTACCATGGTCGGTGATGTTTCCCTTGGTCGGTGATGCTCCACAGTGTTCAGAAAGTGTTCCTTGGGACTTATGCAATTTTCAGAAGAGCAGAGCAGGGTAAACAAAGACAGCTTGTGCATGGTGACGGATTTCCGAGCAAACCCAAGCACACATGCATTGGACCCTCTTCCCGAGGCTGTTTTATTGCTTTCTTAGCTTAGTTAATTTGCTTAACTAGTTAAGTGGTCTGTAATAATTAATTAGCTTGTAGGTTAATTAATTTGTATTATTCTTTTGGTCCCTCCGAGCGAGGGCGAATGTGTAATAAGTGTGGGTGTGTGTGTGCATGTCTTCCAACCCCCATGTCTTTCTCTTTTTTACTTACCTGCTTTTGATGGTTAGTACTAGGGCATATTTAATTTAGCATACCTTCTGCTATGCATGCGTGCATTCATTCATCAGTATTGCATGCACCGGGCTCGGCGCATCATGCTAATTGCATAGTATTTCAAATCTAACTTGAATACATGTTACTTGTTGCATTTCACATGCTATCCTAGGATTAGTCGAGCCTATTCTAGATTGCATTTTGCCTGTGATGCATTAGCCATTTAACATGGACTTGGATCATACGTTTGATTGCTAACATGTTCTTTGTTTTGGCTCGGAGTACGCTATAAGTATTTATGCTTTAGCATCTCGCATGAGTGTGAATGTTAACATGACAGCATGCTTACCATGTGGCTGTGTGCTTATGTGATATTACTACCTGAATGCTTGTGGGTGAAGGTTGGATTGCTTGAGTTGGGACAACTCGTTGAAAACCGTATTTTAGCCTACTTGCGAGTAGCAAATTCCAAACCATTTTCCAAACAAACGGATATGCAATGCTTTGTTCCAAATTAGGCGATCTAGTCTATACTTTTGTGTTGTACGCATCATATAGTAAGATTATCTAATTAATCAGAATAAGAACGCATAACGTTTTCAAAATTAGATATCATGGTTAGTAGAGGCCGATCTTCGGATCAGGCCAGCGGTGGTGCTCATAGCTGACCTTCCCCAATCGTACCCAAGTTCCCAAGCCGAGGCAACTTTGGTAATGACGGACAGGTGGCCTTAGGCAAACGAGTCAGGGTTTCCTAAATTCCCCATAAAAAATATTTAGGTGGCAACTCTATATCTGGCAAAGTAGTCCATGTTTGGCACTTTTTTCTAAAAATCTGTTTTCTCAAAATGATTTGCCGGATTTGGACTCTTTGGTTCAGATTTAGAACCGTAACAATTTGAGTCCTGAACTGTAGTGAACCCAAACGAACGAAACAGGATTTCCCTCCCGGGGCGTTTGCGAAGATGTCTACACCGGCCACCACCTTGGACGGCCAACCATTTCTCAAGGCCGGCCGACCACTCTTTTTGTACAGTAGTGGGTGCTTTTTCAGTGAAACCAGAGCACATCCTGAGGCTTGAAACAGAGTGATTTTCTAACTATGAATAGAAATAACTTCCAGCAATGAACATATGGGGTTTCCGGAGGATGTTCTCACCTTTAACCGCTTGACTTCAATCCCTTAATTCACCTCCTTTGAGTTGTATTTTGTAAATAATTAGTTAGCTAATTCACTTATATTTGTAATTAATTAGTTACTTTGCTTTCATTCGAATTTGTAATAGCTAGGTAATTTAGTTAATTTATTTTGGTGTTGTAATAATTAGTTAATTAGGATATTCATTCAGACCCTCTTGTGCGAGAGAAAATTTGTAACTCTTGTAATATTGTGTATGTTACGACCCAAACCTAGTACCCAAGATTCTGCGTCACAACAAAATAATAAAAATAAAATATTTCTAAAATTACTGTATTAGTAGCGCAAGCGAATAATTTATAAACAAATTAAAGTAAAATAAATGGGTACCAAAAGTTTATTAAAAAGAAACAAAATTTGGGCTCTTTATTTTATTAAAAAAGTCCAATCAGAAATACAGATAGCAAATAAATAAAACGAAAAAAGAAAGAAAGAAAACACTGCAATTTATCCCCTATCTTGATCCTACTAAATCTCGTCACCTGAAAGGGGTAGCAGCTATAAGCACATAGCAAAGTGAGAAACATTATACTGTGAGTATAGGGGTACAAAATAGCCATGGATAGTTATTTAAGTTGAAACATTAACATAATTTAAGTTGAATAAACAAATTAATTAAGTGATTTTATTGAATTAAATTTAAAATTTTTTGAGTGTTACAGTGTGTGTGTGTCAATTTCCGACCACACTACCAATCAAGCACTCAGCTGGAGAACAATGGCAGAATAGATTAAGCCCAAACAACCTGTCACAAAAAGAAGAGATTCCGGCGGTAGTTCGTCCACCCGGGGGGCACTCCGACGATCAAGTCAGTTATATCTCAATGATAGCAAAAGTGTTTAACTCACTATTCAGAGCATAAAAAGCATACCTTAGACCTATGGGGGTGCCTCTCTTTTATAGCCAACACTTACCTAATCCCAATAGAAGCCTAGCTTTAATGGACTTAGGATTACTGCTAATCTTGGACTCCCAGTAGGATTGGGATAAACTCTCTAAGAGTCTTATCTTTATCCAAACTGAAGTCCTCTCCTATTCTAGGACTCTTGTCCCTTATCCGCTTATCCAGGATTCTGGTTTCTTCGCAGATAACCTCAGCCTAGCCGAGATCATCTCGGTGTCATGGCCAAGACACGTGACACCTCGGCCACGTGTTGTCATTCAAAAATTATGTCCCCACAACTGCCCCTAGGTTCTATTACCTCGGCATCTTGAGGTGATGGAACCTATATCATTCCTTTCATTTAGCACATTGGCTAAGTTCGCTTTATCCTTCATTACCAAGGTCATCATTCGTCGGCTCAAATATGACCAAGACTTAGTCTGTTTTCATCAATGCCTTAGAACCAAAAAACCAAGTTTTGTTCAAGTTTCACAACCGAGATCGTCCTCCTAGCCGAGGTCCTGCTCCATTAAATTAAGAACTCCAAGAGTTTCATCATGCGTATGAGCTGTCACGCACAGCAACTCAATCATTTTTGCCACGCGTCTTTCCCCTACTGAGCCGTGCTTGACACACGCCATTAAGTCGTATCGCACTTGCGTGCGCCGTCTGACAAACACGTCGTCATTTCGTGTATTTGATCAAAATCACTTCTCTCTCTCCGTCTTTTCACTTTTGCATCTTCGTCTTCGTGCAAGCTTTCTCTCTCTAACTTTCTCTAATCCTCCTCCTATTGCTTCAAGCTCTAAAGCTCTCTACAATCACTGCCGTTCACTTCCTCCGGTGGGGTTTTTGCTTATCCTTTCTGTTTGCTGCCATCATCTGACTCTGGCGTACTCAACACCGGCTTCATTTTTCTTCGGTGAGTCACTATTTCCTCCTTTATCAGTCTGTGTTTTTCTTTGTACCTTATACTTTTTTCTTACTTTTTGAAACAATGTAAGCTTTAATTTGGCTAACGTGCCATTTTTGTAATCTAAACAATCATTCTTCAATGTCAGGCCGAGGTACCTTCTTTCCTTATTTGAATGCACATACAACTTTTTTCCCTTTCAAGTGCTTTGAATGTTTGTCTTCTTTTTACTCTTGCATGATTCTATACTTAGAAAAATTTGCATGTCTTCAATGTACACCTTAACTGTGCAACCTCCTCGGGGTGGAATACCTCGGTTAAACCACTATCGGTTTATTTCGACAAGTACATAGGTACTTCTTTTCAATACAACCTTAGCTTAACTTGTAAATTTTTTTAAAAATTTCAACAAGTGTTTAAACCAATCTTCCTTTAACATAACCTCGGATTCACTTCAACTTGTAAATTTTTCATAAAATTTCAACAAGTGTTAAACATGACCTCAGTTTAACTTCAACTTGTAAATTTTTCTTAAATTTCAACAAGTGTTAAGCATGACCTTGGCTTGAAAATTCCAACTCCCAATCATCATTCTCCAGCCCTCTAATGTGAACTTAATTAAGCATATGGCTCTGACCTCGTTGCCGAAGTCTATATTTAAACAGAGACTAGCCGATGTTCTCAACCTTGGTTCTTCTGTTAATCTTACCCAAGTGCACTTAGTTTCAATCTGTGTTTGACTCTGCCGATATGTCAAGTCCTAGTCAATTCAACTTAGTTCAACTCTATTATATGCAAGTAGAAACTCTGCCATATAATAGGTCTAAGTTATTCGTCATGTTTCAATCAGAAACATCGTCAACTTAGTTCAACACTATTATATGCCATATAATAAGTCTGAATTATTTGTCATGTTTCAATCAGAAACATCGTCATAGGACCGGTCGGTCCTATCGCATAGGTTTCAAATTCACAAAAGTCAAACTAGCACTTTATTATTACTTTAGCCAGTATGCCCTATTGCCGACAACCGAGATGATTCTATTTGGGCCAAGTTTGGCCTCCCTATTATCCTTCTTATTGTTGACAACCTTTCTCGGGATGAGGTCCCTAACCTTGAACTCTCTTGAGCTAACCTTCTTATTGTAAGCCCTAGCAAGTTTTTGCTAGTATGCCCCCAGCCGAATTGTTGTTCTCTCGCACGTTGTAGGTGGATTTTAACAACATTTTCACGCTTTGTTACATAGGCTTCAGCTTCCTTTTGCATGTAAGGCCAAAAGAATCCTTGCGATATTGCTCTATGGACAAGGGATCTGCCCCCTGCATGGCTTCCACCTACTCCTTTGTGGACTTTATATAAAAAGTCTTTAACTTAGGCTGAGTTTTTCTTTTCCCGGACTTAATCATCTAGGCTGAGATCTTGTCTTTTGGAATTTGGGATCTGCTCACTTTAAGCTGAGCTCTTCTCTTCTCAGACCTAATCATCTAGGCTAAGATCTTGTCTTTTGGAATCTTGGATCTGCCCACTCAGGCTGAGCTCTTCTCTTCTCAGACCTAATCATCTAGGCCGAGATTGTGTCTTCTGGGATTCTCTATGCCCGACCTCCCGCGAAGGCCGGTGAGAATGTCCCTTGGTCTTGCCATGCTGAGGGACTGCAGGAACCGTTTTCTGCCCCCATTTCTGGGCACCTTTCTTGGCCGCTAGAATCGGCGTATCTTGTAGCAGGAACGGTGGCTGCATGACGTTGTTCTGCATCATGAAATTGACGACTGTTTGCAGGTCCGCCAATTTGTCCGCCATTCCCTTCATCTCGTCGTCCCTCTGCAGGCATCTATCTTTCCATACCTGGAGGTCGTCCTCGTTATAATACCCGCTCCGGTCCGATTTCTTCGGTACACCGCCCTCCTAGCCGACGTCCTTTCCTCCGTGATTCTTATCACGAGTTTCTTTGTTGCAGTTGTCTTCTTCGACGTCAAGGTCAATATGTTTCTCATTCTCAGTAGGGGTGTCGTCCCCAACCGTCTCTTTCTGTTCGTTGTTGGCCATCTATTCTCCTTTCTTTCCCATAGACGGCGTCAAATTGTGTGTGTTAATTTCCGACCACACTGCCAATCAAGCACTCAGCTGGAGAACACTAGCAGAATAAATTAAGCCTGAACGACCTGTCACAAAAAGAAGAGATTCCGGTGGTGGTTTGTCCACCCGGAAGCACTCCGACGATCAAGTCAGTTATCTTTCAAAGATAGCAAAAGCACTTAACTCACTATTTAGAGTATAAAAAGCATGTCTTAGACCCATGGGAGTACCTCCCTTTTATAGCCAACACTTACCTAATCCCAATAGAAGCTTAGCTTCAATGGACTTAGGATTACTGCTAATCTTGGACTCCCAGAAGGATTGGGATAAACTCTCTAAGAGTCTTATCTTTATCCAAGCTGAAGTCCTCTCCAATTTTAGGACTCTTGTCCCTTATCCGCTTATTCCGGATTTCAATTTCTTCACAGATAACCTCGGCCTAGCCGAGATCATCTCGGTGTCATGACCAAGACACGTGACACCTCGGCTGACACTTCGGTGTCACCTCAGCCACGTGTTGTCAATCAAAAATTATGTCCCCACACAGTGTATGTTTTTCAATCCTCATTTCTTTTTCCTTTTTATTTACATGCTTACCGTGGTAGCATCATATTTTTCGTTTCATATCATTACCATGTGTTGTATCCATTTTTGCATGCATCGAGTTCGGTTCATCATTCTAACATTGTTGTCATTTCCTACTTACATGAATACGTGCATCACTGCCTACTTTGAGTTGATCCGTATGGCATGTTAAATAAACCAAACTTAATAGTTGCATTTTGTATGTGTTGCATTAGTCACTTGCATGTTAGAGTATGCATTTTTTCTAATTATTTTCTTCTCTTTAACTTGTCTCGGTTGAGTACTAGGTGAACATTTTTTACTTTAGCATATTGCATGTGTGTTTGTATTGCCATATCAAACATACTACCATGAGGCTAAGTGATTATTTGATATACCTCTTTGAATGTCTGTGAATGAAGGCTATTTCGTTTAATTTGTAATGATTTTGGATTAATGTACATACGAGCTCGCTTTTTTAAATAGCACATATTTAAAATTCTTTTCAAACAAATATGAAATCAAAGCATTCCAAAGTAGGTGACGTAGTCTATACTTGTGTGCATCACATAGTAAGTTAGTATAACAATCAGAATAAGAGCATATAATATACATAAAAAATCACATCATGATTAGTAGAGGCAGATCTTTGATTTGGTGAGGGGGGTGCTCAATTCATGCCTTTCCCTTCTCATACCTAAATTCTTGAGCCAAGACACTTTGGTTATGACGGACAAGTGGTCTTTGGCACAAGTTACAGGTTTCCTAAATTTTTCAAAAATATTTAGGTGGCGACTCTGAAATTTGGCAATGCAGTCCATTTCTGGCATCTCTGATGATAAATGGATTTTCTAAAGAATTGTCGGATTTAGAATCTCATTTGTGCTTTTTTGTTACACATTACACTTGTGAAATTAGATTCAGAATCACGAAAATTCAAATTATAGAACTATCGTATCCGAGGAGACTAAACCACTGCAAAGAACATGAAAAACCAGCTATACATGTGCAAATGTTGACTGGCGCGAAACCGATAACGCCCACATCTTCCGCACCGATCTTCCTGGTTTGCTTATGTCTCTGCTCCCTTTTTTTATTTTTTTTATTTTTTAGGGGTTCTCTTTCTATCTCCGCAATAACAAAATAATATTAATAATAATAATAATAATGGACACTCAAATTTTATTTAAAATTTTATTCAGAAATTTTAATGATTTATATTCATTTTATACATGAATTTCACGTTACAAGGATTTTTATATAAAAACTTGGAATAAATTTCTGAGTTCACAAGACTTTCTTAACAAAATAATTTTTTTGAACACTGGCGAGACATTACTCTATTTCAATTTTAATAAGACTTTTTTAGGAACACCTCAAATGAGCTACTTATTAATTTATTGACTTATTCTTATTATATTGCCTCTCTAATTTTTTCATGTCTTTTTATAATAATCAAAAAAGTAAAAAAAAAATAAGTTATACTCAGAACAACCTTAATATAATGTATTGTTAAGTATTAAATTATTTATTAAGAGTTGTTTTTTTAAATTTTTTTTTACATGACTTAAGATTTAATAGTTAAATCATAGGTTTAATTTAAGGTTTTCGATATTAGAATTTTATAAAGTAAAGTATATGTAATATTTTTATAATAGTTAAAATCACCCAATATTTTTATAGAGTAGAGAAATTTTCAATTATTTATATTGGTAAATTTATTAATCAGTAATAAATTTATCAATAGAACATAATGGATAATACATTCAAAAAAAAATAAGACCTATATATAATTTACTAAAAAAAAGAGGTTAGTGTCACTGCACGGTGTCTCTTGTCTTTTTTAAAATCTCATAGTTTGGGCCATAAAATTGGGCGCAAGTTAGACAGCAAGGTTCCATGAAAGAGAAGGAAGCGGCGACCATAGGTTGCGGAATAGGGTTATGCGCAATTGTATCACCAGGGTGTATGTTTGTTCAGTCGGTGTTGGCTAAACTAAGCCGGTTGTGTAATTACAGGGGTGCGGAAAGACGAAGTGAAGGTGCAGGTGGAAGACGGCAACATATTACAGATAAGCGGCGAGCGGAGTAAGGAGATGGACTCCGATGACGACATCTGGCACCGTGTTGAGTGGCGGCTCGGAAACTTCCTGAGGCGGTTCCGGCTGCCGGAGAATTTCAAGGTGGACGAAATCAAGTGTGGGCTCAAGGATGGAGTGTTGACGGTGACGGTGCCGAAGGAGGAGAGGGAGAAGAAGGGCAAATTGATAGATGTAGCTTAGCATTTTTAGCTCTTTTATGAGTGTGAAATGTGAATACTAATGACTGCTTCGCAAGGGCGTAGAGTGTTGTAAAATATGGTGTTTTCTGTTGAATGCTATAATTTGCTTTTGGAACGTGCCTTCTAAAATTTCACTTTTGTTTTTTGATTGATTTTTTAAAATTAAACTTTATTTTTTTTTAATAAATTTTGTTTAATATTTTAAGTAATTTTATTTTTATTTTTTAGGTGCATCTGATGTAGATGCATTTATAATGAAATAATGTTTATGAATAAATTTGAAAAAAAAAAAGTTCACTATAGACTAAAAAAAAATTTAGTTTTTTTGTTATTTATTTTTCATTTTTTGCATTTTTAATGAATTTTTTACATCACGCGTGGAGTTGATGTGTTGGTGATGTGGTAAATTCTATTAATTTTTTAGATGTAAGTTAGTCTGGGAGTAAAGTGGGCGAGATTGCAAACATGAAGGACCAAAGTGTGGAGGATTGCAAATATAAAAGGACAAAGTAGGAAGGATTGCAAATATGAAAGGCCTAAGCGGGAAAAATCAAACTTAAAGGGTCAAAGTGAGAAGAATTGCAAACATGAAGGGTTAAAGTGGAAAAAATCAAGCTTAAAGGGCCAAAGTGAAAAATGGATGAAACTTTAGGGGGGCAAAATGTAATTTATCCATGTTTTATTATGTGTAATCCAATAATAGAGAATCTTCATGAAACAAGGGTGTACAAATATTATATTTTTTTAAGTATATTTTGATTATGTGTATTTAAAAATTAAAAAAAAATGGTAAAATATTTTTAAAAAATGTAGAAAATTAAAAAAAATTAATTTTTAAAAATTAGTCTAAATCAAACAATTTTATAATATCTTTCTCTAGATAAAATTTAAAAAATATTTTTTTTCTTTTTCTTATATTAATTGTGATGTGAATGAAAAAATGTGATGATATAAAACCTCTTGCTTAGCCCCCAGCTCTGACCAAAGGCATTCGGTTCAAAATTTTAAATTTGAATGTCTTTTGTTCAAAAGTCTAAATGCTACTTTATTATGTCCATGAGGATAAAACAGTGCAGAATGACCAAAATACCTATTACCATTACGTATTCTTACAAATTTATCTGTTGAATCCATTGCCCAAACCCAACCGTCTAGAAACCACCAACATCCACTACCATTCTCACGCTAGTGTAAGTCAACGTTGAAGTGATCGACGCCATAAGAGTGGAGAGAGAGAGAGAGAGAGAGAGACCTTTAGGGTTTGCTTCATAATTAGAGACCTCTAGAGGTTTCATCTGTTACCGGCAATGAAAACCGTTCCACTACTACCATTGCCACTATCTCCTTTCGCCGCAGACCGCTATCTTTCTCTCTCTATATCTCTTTCTCATCTTTGCGTCTCTCATCCGTCGTTGAGAGTCCGTCGTTGCTCATTCGCCGTCATTTGCTGCTCCAGCTACAAGATTCAAATCCATCACCACCGCCGAATCTAGATCTGCCGCTAAATCCAAACCTACTACCGCCGTGAGATCCAGAGCCATCATCGTTGGCGACCACGACTCTTCGACAACGAGAGTCGAGCTTTGATCTAGAATATGTAGTCATGGCGGTCAAAGCTCCGACCTCGCCAATACAGATTTGACCTCGCCAACTCTCTCTCTTTCCTCTTGGTGAATTCGATCATGGTCGTTCGATCGTCAAAGTAGTCATTGCTAATACCATTGGCCAAAATATCAATATTTTGTTGCCTAATGAAGTTTAGTAGTTCTGCAACTAATATGAGTTATTAACGCTCTTGTTGAGTGATTTTTGTTATTTGTAATCAAAATTCATGATCATTTCAAAAAATAGGTTTTCGATCAATTTTATTTTTATTTTTTTGGGTGTTGTTTGATTTCACTCCACTTGTTCGAAACCCCTAGAATACTTCAATCAACCCACTAGTTTAGAGGATTAGGTGGTTTGGTGTATAGGAAAACTCCTAACTTGCCAAGGGCTATTTGGTTGAAATTTTTTCCCCTAGCTGACCTATGCACAAGCACAACCCTACTTTGTATCTAAAGAGCTCAATCTATCTCTCTCTATTCCGTTTGTATCTGATTTGTTTGATTTGTTAGGGTTGTTTGTATTTGTTGTAGACTTGATATGTTTAAATCAAATAATAGATGATGAATTAATAAATGTTATTGTTATGGAAATTTCAACAGATTAGGAGAAAGAAGAAGAGAGAAAAAGAGAAAAAGATTTGAACAGATAGTGGCTTAGTGCATTTCAATATGTCACTCTCTCATCTCTCTCTCTATTTGAGAATTTGATTTCAACAAATAAAAAAAAATTGAATAGATTAGTCTCTCTTTGTGTACGTATCACAATTTAAACACATAATAAAATTTGGTTTGGCTTGGTATTTCAACAGATAAGGGAAAAAATTGAACAGATAGGAAAAAAATTTGAATAGATAGAAAAAATTTGAACAGATAGGGAAAAAAATTTGAACAGATAGTCAACGAAAGTCAACAGATAAATTAATGAATAAAATTAGAAACAAAATGTCATCCAAAACTAACAAAAGAACTTCTCACCAAACTATTTTGGAAAATTCTATTTCTACGCACCTACTTACCTCTATACACATCATTTCTCGGTATACACACTTAGTAATTTGATTATTAAGTTGTGTTCTCATTCCACACACAAGTTATTACAATCATAGCCTTAACTCATATCTTGTACGCACACCACCTCAACTTTCTTTTCACACACTCAACCTTCTTTCCATGCATTCAACCCTCCTCCAAAGCCCTCTTCAAACTTCCACTACCTTCACTGCCGCCACCTCGTGTTTGGTTACGAATCCTTTTCAACTCTGCTACCACCTCCCTCACATCAAATTGATCATCCTTATCCGCTACATGTTTGGGTGATTGATCGAAGAGAGAATGAGGATATCGTTGCAGAAAAAGGATGGAAAAGAGAATGGAGGTATTTGCGAGTATATTTGATTGTGACACAAACTGGAAAATTCTTGTATTCCTTTTGAATCTAGAATTTCTTCAAATGACATATTTTTGTTGCTTATCACTACCCTTTTCTTCCAACCAGGCAGCAGGTATTCCAAAAAAACTTGCCCCAATCATTGGCATAGCTGTTAATCATCATTGCAAGAACCGTTCCCTCGAGGGTCTTCAGACTAATCTGCAGAGGCTGAAGACATACAAGGCCAAGTTGGTTGTCTTCCCAAGACGTGCTCATAATTACCAAAGTAATTGATAAAATAGCTAACAAACACATGAATACAAAAATCGAACACAACATTGCTATTCGATTTAGGCCGAGTTGACAAATCAATAGGTGAGAGATTTGATTGTGAGATAAAAAACATACGAATTGCTTTTTGGGATTGGAGGAATTAAAGCTGCAGATTCTATTGTTAGCCTGGCAAGCTCTGCAATTTGAGAAATAAGTTGTGTGCGAAGAATATTATTTTGATATAATATTATGGGTGTTGGTGGATGTGTATTATGGTTGTTTTAATATAGGATATAATTGTCATTAAAATAATATTTCATTAAACATGTAGACTGAGTTAATTAGGTGTGTGGAAATAGAATTTCTCAACTATTTCATAAAGGATAGACCTTTCACCAACAAAAAATATCCATTGAACATAATGCTTTATATCTTCCTTACCTCAAACTTTTTTACAATTATCTCCTTGACAAATTGTGCGTATTTTTTCATTTTATTCTTGCAAATTTAATAATAAATTTATAGACAAAGAACTAATAAGTGAATTAATCACATAAAATATAGGTTGTAATATAAGTGAAACACTATCTCATGTATATAGTGAAAATTGTTTGGCAGTGGCTTTTCTTCAATCCGAAATCGAATTTGAGTGTGTTATTGGGCTTCCGTGGGCCTACCACGGAGCTACATCGATGATCCGAATTGTTCAATGTGTAAAGCTCATCGAGTACTTCATCCTTGCAAAAAAATCACATTGATCAGATAATAATCACTTGATTAGATCAAATTTGTGTCAACGGTAATTATGATTTTAAAAATAAATTATTCACACAAATGTGATTTGATCAAATAGCTATTGATACCCGATCAATGTGATTTTTTGCAAAGATGAAATACTCGACGAGCCCTACATATTTAACAGTTTGGATCATCAAGATTGGCCCAAAATGAGCCCATAACAGACCAGATTGGACCGTCCAGTTGGTTAGCCCAATTGGAGACAGTCGAAGCCCAAATTGTTTTACATAGTTGATTCTTAATACTTTTGTTTTTAGACAAAGTTAGAGAGCAATTTCGATTCACATTCAATAAACAATCCTGCTATATTTTCCTAATTGAACTCCTCAATTTTACTCCAATGATGTGAATAAAAAGGTAAAGTTTAAGAGAGAGATGAGTGAGAATGTGTCTTCATGTGGATTTTAGCCACATCATTAAATGTAGAATTAGAAGGCTTTAATTAGGGGATGAATAATTTTTTTTCACTAAATTGACTAACCGGAAACAAGTCGAGAAAGCCATTTTTTTGAGTTAGGATCCCATATCTCCAACTTTTGTGCCCGTTCTCTGTTTCAAGGCTTACATATTGCCACATGTTTTTATTTATTTATTTTTTGAATAAATTATAAATACACCTCTTAAAATTTACTTAAAATACAAATTGTCCTTTATGGTTTTAGAAATTATATCCCATCCATTCAAGTTTCTAATCTCATAACAAATTACCCATTTTATTAATAAATCATCAAGATGATTAGTAATTTTTAATGATGTTAGAAATATATTTCAATTATAGCAATTCAAATAATTTTATTGTTATATAGGAAAGTATAGTTGGGAATTTTATTTTTTTAGTTAATTTTGTTAAATAATTTTTTTTGGTAAAAGGGTATTTGTAATTTCCAAAATCACAGAGGGCAACTAATTTGTATTTTAAACAAACTTCAAAGAGTGCATTTGTAATTTGGGATTCGAGTATGGTCCACCATTTGCCGTTCTTTGAATGGACTAAGGTGTAAGTCAGATTCTAACTACAGAGGCAATTCCTTATGGGTAATCAACTAATCTTAAGTTAGAGTTTAATTATCCTAACGTGTTCACACAACACAACTTCATATATATATATATATATATATATATAGGCAAAATAATAATTACAAGATTCTTAAAATTGGATTAAAGTGGAGATGAAGAATACGAAGCGGTTATGGTGATAACATCGGGATTAACTGAAATATGGATGAATGGTATTATGTCATGGTTTCAAACTTCAATGTGATCAAGGATATAGAGGTAATGACTAAACTAGATATTTAACTTGAAACTGCATTGGTCATTCGCGTTTCAAACTGAATATCCAAGATTCATCCCTAAGTAAAGAAAATGAAATCATTTACAAGAAGCCTTGGGCTAAATAAAATAATCAATGCTTAAATGAGGTCAATTTTACAAATAGTAGTATATAAAATAGGACTAGATGGACATGACTTAATCTTGGAAAATGATGACATCAAATAAAAGTTATGAATACAAGATGAGGGTATGATGATTGATAAAAGATGCATAGAACTAATAGTACCCCTACTACGTGATGTGAGGCATTGTTCAGAGTTAAAACCACCTCCAGATCCTGAAATATGTCCTTATAAATTGATGTTGCTATGCCCAAAATTTGAAGAAATTCCCTAAGGAAAGTGAAGAAAATTTCTATTTTTGATGTCTTTTAGTTGATAGAATAGGTAGTGTTATAATTATATAACATAATCAGGGCAAAGTAGTTGCTAACTGCAGGTCGAAACGTATGGATAAGGGTTGAACCTAGGCTCTGATACCAAGTTGTGACTCCCCAAAAATCGGGAACATTAGAGAATGTATTAACAAATAAATACAGGGTTTATCTAAGGTTACAAAAGTAGGAAATGTCACTAATGAGTCCTTTGGTTAATAACCAAGCAAAATCCTAGGAAGGTCAGAGGAGTCAATATAGCCTCCCTTTTAAGTCCAACAACCTTAGATAACAGAGCTACCTTTTTGACAGATCTTGACAAAATATTAACACAAGGCCTACATGAGTTGACAGAGTATACAGATAGGTTACAAATGATATATATAATAATTACAAAACATGTCTTAATTACAACAAGGATTAATCATTTACAAACTTAAAACGTGTTTACATAACTAGTTCCTAACTCTCATAGGATAGCCATACGTTTTCAAATATTTCAACTTTGCCTTTGACCGGTCTAATAGTCTTCAATACCTGGCATGAAACTCCATGAGCTTTGAATGCCCAGTAAACAAGCACACACCCCGTTCCCTTTTCCCAATCTAATACACCATCACATTTATAACAAACAAGTAATGAAGCATGATATTCAAGTCAATAACAAGGATTACAAGGTTAGATGTTAGTATTCTAGAAATCCCCTAAAGAGATTTCATCCTTCCAACCGCAAGAATTGGACACCAGACTATTCGGAACTCCCCTTTTTGCTGCTTTGTTGCAGAACTTACCTCAGATGCCTACCAACGGTTATATACCACGTAGGGCCAACTGCAAGGCCTCAAAAATGACAGCGAAAAAAAAAAGGTTTTATCACCCTGAATCCAACCTTATCCTTAAAAAAAAAAATTTTATCCTCCTGAATGTCTCATCTGGATCCAACCTTATCTCACCAATAAAACCATCGCAAAGAGTCCAAATACGTCCATTCCATTCTCGGGTTTACGCGATAATCGCTTGGGCAAGACTTAACCTTCAATTAGGGAGCATATCCCATCAATCCATACATAACACATTATCATCTCTTTATTATCCAAGTGATCGAAAATCCAATACCACCCAATTAAGGTTTCTGTTGAGTTGGATGTCTTAAAATAAGATTAGAACAACTTAACAAGATAGTAATATCCACATAAGCATGAACATCATCAATTGAAGAAGATAAGGAACATAACCATAACACATGCAATATCATACCAATACACATATTTATGAACATAAGAGCATAAAACACTCATGCAAAATTAAATTTCCAAATTCAGTACCATTTAAAGATGAAAACCAAAAGGGCTATTTCAGATTTTTCCCAAACTCAGACTTTATATGGTTCTTAGAGAATTTAATCTAGTTTTCAGAACATCTTTCGGAAATGGAATAGCTTTTCTAGATTTTTAGTTATTTAAGAAACACTCCAGCGCTGTCCAGATTCGTCGACCGTTACGAAAATTGGATTTTCTTACAAACCACTCACTCTTTTTTAATCAAACCAATTTTCATTGAAAGATAACTCCTTAAGTAATATTTTGACATAAAACTGAGGTCCATAAGATTTTTCTACATTTTTCTAGAATTTTTGAAAGTTAGCTGTAAAACAGATTTTTCATGCACAATATTCAAAATAAGAAGATTGGTGAGAAAAGAGACCAACTAAGGAAAATTTTCCACTTCTTTTGTGATGAAAACATACTAAATAATTTATTAATAACTCATATTTTTATAGTGGTGGTATGCCTTTAAACAAAATGTGAGATATGGGAAGAAAAATGTAGTTTTGCATCTATTAAGAGGAAATATGAAGAGAAGAAGGGTTGAAGCCCAATTCGTCCACTTAGAACACATGAACACCATTATAACACATCTGAAAATATTATTTTATATCTCTAAGAATATGTAATTGAAAAAGGAAAATAAAAGAGAGAGTTGTGTTGTAGCTTACTTTATGTTAGGTGAAGTGCATGCACAATTTTCTCCTCTTTTTCCCTCCTCCACTACCAAAGTTCACTCTATTCCTCTTCTTCTTTCTCTTAACCAAATGTGTAGGTGTGTGAGTGTATTCTTGTATGTAAAATGCTAAGGGAGGGTTGTTTTTATAATAAAATTGATGCAAAAGGTCCAAAATGCCCATTGGTTGGAATTGGATTGGATATTTTAGATTTACTTGGAATCTAATGGAATGGTGAATGATTAGAGGCCTTAATTATACAATTAATCATGATCTAGTTAGGATTTGGTTAGGAGTGGACTTAGAGTGGAGGCATAGTTCTATGTTTTGGGGGTACTTGCCAATATTTTTCCTTGATTTCATGGATACAGTTTGAAAAAGTTGTAAAATTTTCTATTCCCTAGGATGGCTGGCCATGTGGGCTGATTTGAGAAAATTAATTTATTTTTTTCTTGTGTGTAATTGTTGGAAATTGTCAAATATAGTGTATAATATAGGTTTAAAGGTACAAGTGTACATATATATATATATATATATATACATTAGTACGAGTTTGGGGTCAATTAGAGATTTAATAAAAATGTGAGAGCTTTGGGTTTAATTCATGTATTGGAACATTTATTTAAGTGTAGTATTTAATTTAATTAGGATTTGGAACTTCAATTCTTTTAAAGTTTCTTTATTTCAAATTAAACGGTGAGTCGTAATGAGAACCGAAAGTC
Organism: Camellia sinensis; assembly: GCF_055761805.1. Lineage (NCBI taxonomy): Eukaryota > Viridiplantae > Streptophyta > Magnoliopsida > Ericales > Theaceae > Camellia > Camellia sinensis. The sequence continues at coordinate 107,445,517 of NC_138966.1, forward strand.
TAGGGATTTTGATTGGAAAATATAGTTAGGGAATTAATTTAATTATTATTAGGGATTTGGAAATGATCCCTGAGTTCTCAGGTTCAATCAAGATTTGCGAGTTTCCGATTGGCGCGCGTTTTCGGCTCTACAACTAAATTTGAAAATAAATAAGGGATCGAAGGTCTATAATGAAATAGTTCAAAAGTAAAGGTCTAAATAAAATTACCAAGGTCAGGGGTCTCATAGTTAAATAAATAATATTAGTGTGTAAAAACGATTACTAAGCTATCGAGGTCAATTTACGGGTTTATTTACTATGCATCTTCGATTTTAGGGTTAAATTTGTGAATAAATAAAGAACTAAGGGTTTTATTATAATAACTCTAAATTTAGAGACTTAATAGAGTTTATAAAAGTTAGGAGTCTCACATATTATACATTTTAAATTTCAAAGGTAATTAGTATAATTTAGTTTAAAAAATATTTTATCGCATTATAAAAAACCAAACGTAAAAAAAAAATTTAAAAAAATTATTTTACATGCAAACAAACAAAGCCTAATTAGCAAATTTATTTAGGGACGATTACCAAATATATATAAATATATATTCCAGAGTTTAACTTTTGTAACGAAATAAATTATGAGTTTTTAATTTTATCAATTTAAACTTTAATATTTTAATTTATTTTCAATCTAAATCATTTTTCCATTTTCATTAACTAAAATTGAAAAAAAAAATATTTTAGTCATTAAACTCAATATAAGTATACATAAAATGTTTAAATATCTAATTTTATTGAGTTTAATGACTAAAATATTACTTAATAGAAATGGGCAAATGAGTTAGATTGAAAACAAATCAAAATTTAAAATTTAAAATTTAAATTGATAAATTTAAAATTTAAAAACTTATTTTATTATAACGATCAAATCTTGAATATTTTTGTTAATAATTTCCCTTTTATTTGTTGTTGTTGTTGATGTTGTTGCTGTTGCTATCATTATTATTATTATTATTATCAATGTATGAAATGCAAAGCAAGTGAACAAGCGAAACTTGGGTGTGACTAGAGCTGCAAATGAATCGAGCCAATGCGATTTTTAGTATGTTTAGTCTTGTTTATTAAGATTTTAACGAGTTTGAACTCAATAAAAATTTAACGAACCAAGTTTGAGCCGAGTTGGTTTAAGCTTGACTCGAGCTCTATTCATGAATCCTAACGAGGCCAAAAATTATAAATTCATAATTGCATATGAGACTAAAGTTACAATTGAAACTTTGCTTATACGATTATATATACAATATATAATTGTGCACCTACCTGTATTAATGTAATACTCTGTTTCTTAGTTGGTATTTTCATCAATAAATATTCCTTCCTTTTGTTGATAAATATACAATATATATAAGTATACTAAAAAAAAAAGTCAATATCTTTCTAAAATAATAATATCTATCACTACTATTATATAAATATATTATTTATAGTTAACTATTATTTACATATAAATAAATTTAGCTATTATTTACATTTATATTATTTAAATATATAAATAACATATTTATCCTATTTTTAATACATATTGTGAGACCGGGAAAATCTTCTCACATGGATTGTAGAGATCCAACGAAGAGATGAACTTTGCCCTTGTATATATGCAAAAGTGAACATAGTCGGTGCTACCCAACTGGGGTTGCCGGTCGGAGATACTCCAATGATAAAGTTAGTCACTTGATTGAAAGAATAAAGCTATAGAAATCAAGAATGTTGGTGTGTAATGTAGGCAGAGAGCACATGCCTTCTCTTTTGGGATGCCCCTCTTTATATAGATGGGGGTATGATATTTGTTTGGGTTGGACCCATTATAAGCCTTGTTTGGGTTAACTCCAATAAGTTGATATATATTTTTTTCTAGCTTCCACAATTGCCCCAAAACTTTCATTGTCTGTGGTAGAAGGAATGAGAGTTTTTCTTGCCGAGTTACGCTGTTCAAATAGCTGTTAAGTTTTTTTGATAAAGAACACTCTGAATAAATTAATAAAATGTATGAATGAATGACTGCATAAGTGTATGTATGCTTGAATGTATGTATAAATGTACGTATGTCTTGAATGTATGTATAAATATATATATGTCTATCATAGGATGGGGGGTGAGCTAAAACCCATGAAGGAATATAGTATAGAGAGGTTAAATAAAGGATGACGATCATAGGACGACATTATATCACATGAGTTCCAAACAAATCATAACGATGGGCCGCGGTATTGTTACCCTCAGGCAAGGGTCGTAGGCTGCGGTATTATGACCCTTGGGTGAGGGTGTAGGCCACGGTATTATGAACCCTGGACAAGGGTGTAGGCCGTGGTATTATATAACCCTCAGGCGAGGGTGTAGTATATTGCCGAGTGTAAAGATTGCGTCTAAATATGGACTTTCATGCCGAGCTAGAGATATTTCTATGTGCCAAGCACGAAAATGATTGCTTGAACCAAATAAGACAGATTAAATAATGTAGATATATCAGCCAAAAGAGTGGGAAGCTGTAAAAACTATAAGAATGACGGCGCGCGCAAAAATATACGAAGAACTGCCGAATGTCATGTATTGCCCCAAAACTGGTTCTTGCTTGGAGCTGTGCGAAAATGAGCGGGAGTTTGTAATTCAAGTAAATGTCGTTGTAGTGTTTGAACCAAGTTGGCCAAGTATGCATGCATAGCAGAGGTGCCGAGATGATGATCGGCTGATATGCCCCAATTGGAAAGTGAAAAGTTGACTAACATGTCAATAAATGGCCAAGGTAACGCAATGAATGATCAGGGAAGATGGAGGATTATTTCCTCGTCCCAAGATCCTACTGCTGAAATTGCATGCCGATCGGATAGAATTCGACCGCTGATTTGCATTTAATGTTCCCGATTGGCCGATGTATTGATCTCAATATACGACTCAGAATTTGCAAACTTAGACCATATAGATGTGTTCAGAAGGCTCCAAATAGTTGGAAACGATCATTAGATTGTTGTAATCGAACTCCTGATGGCGTAGTTGTAGCCAAAATAGAGCTGATGGCTCAGATTGGTTGAGAATGGTGCTCTGCGAAGCACTGGATAATTGCTCGACAAAAAATAAAAGGAAGGTGCTGGTGAGCATTGAACTCTTGCTTTCATGGTGAAATAATAACACTAAACCACGTTGCCATGACATATCCTTGTGTATATATTTTGCACAATATATATTTGAACTTGATTGTTTGGCTATGACATGATGTAACTTAGCCGCAATGCATACAATAATTTCTTTTGTTTGCCAACTTGTGGTCGTGTTCTTCAACAAAATAAGTGAATTTATGGGCAAATTTTTCCTAGCTCGTATGGCTTCGCTTTAGCTCCGATTTTGACGCAGTTTGTTGTGTTGGACTCGACTTAATGAGTACTTGGTATGGCCAAAACTTGATTTCAACGATTTTGAAAATTTTAGTTTTCTGCAATTTGGTATGTTTCGCAAGTGCTAGCGAACTTTGGTTAGTTCTTGGTTGGTGGGCTTGGACTCATTGAGTTGACACAAATTCGCTAGTATTTTCAAATGTGGATTTAGGCAAGCCGAGATGCTAGTGCTATGTCGACATAGTAGTGCCGAGCAATATTGCCAAATAATATGCCGAATAATGTTGATGTGCTGAGTAACATGTTTATGCTGAGCAAGATGTATAAACAATGATGCTTGTGGAAAAAAGTACCAAGCCAAGATGCCAAGATATTAGTGTCAAGCAATATTGCCAAATAATGTGCCGAATAAGTAATGTTGTGGTGTAATGTTTTGCCGAATAAATTGTTGAAGCCGAATAAGGTTCATGAATAATGTTGAATTAATAATGGTGCAAAATAATGTTGCCAAATAAAGGTATGCACTGCCAAATAATGTTGATGAGTAATGTTGAATTAATAACGGTGCACAATAATGTTGCCGGCTAATAGCTATATATATATATATATATATTTTTTTTTTTTTTTTTTTTGTTAGTGTTCAAAAAGATGACAAATGGTGTGAGGCCGAATGTAAAAGAAATTCAAGTTGTGGTTCCTGTCCCAGGTAGCAGTAGATGGCATGAATGATCAGTAAAGATGGGTAATTGTGGCCTAGCTCCTGGAGCTTGCTGTCAAAATTGCATGCTAATCGAACATGATTTGACCGTTGATTTATCATTTAACGTCCCTGATTTGCCAGTTTATTGATCCCAATTTGATACTTGAAATTCACAAACTTGAACTCCAAAAACGGATTCTACACGGCGAAAACCTTGAGGGTAGTCATGCCCAAAGTTATCAGACCACCCGATTAACCCGAACGCACTAAGATGCAACGGAGCACCTTGTGCCGAGAAGCGCACAATAACTCATAATGTCATCTCCTTCATGCAACAAGTAATGAAATGCAGAATTTTTAAATTCAAACTCCTGACTTTGAGCCCTTGTATCTCCCTCGTTTTAAGTCTGATTGGCCTCATTTTGCAGCGTTGGATTTATTACTCGGCCTAGTGTGCATTCCATTATTCAGACACGTTATTCCGCCTCGGATTAGATACTGTTGGACCTCTGAAAGTTGACCGAAAATAAGGTTGGTCGACTTTTTTTGCTGTTGTTGTTGTTGTTGTTGTTGTTATTGTTATTGCTGTTGTGTCCGTGTGTGTTCGGCTCGTCAATGTTGCGAAGTAATTAGTGGTATGGTTGCGCAATGTAAGTAACTCGGCAAACTTGTTGCGGCTAAAGATTTTTGTAAACGGGTTAACTTGTTGCGGCTAAAGATTTTTGTAAACGGGTTGTGATTGCTGATAACGGAAGTGTTGCGGTCCGATGGTCCGTTGCAGAGCTTGAACAAGATGGCTAAAGCCATTGCTAGAAAACGGTTCCTGTGAGATGATGACATTGCCGTATGACATGGCTGATCTTGCCAAAGAATCTTGGTGTGGTCAGAATGAGGATTTGACGCGTGCTCAGTGAAAGTTGGTGCTCCATTCTACTCAACATGGTTTAGCATTGGTGAACTTTAGCTCTCCTCACTGAGCTTGGTCAAGGTGGCCAATGCCTTTGCTAGAAAAAGGTTCTTGAGGAATGACGACATCGCCGAGTGACATGGGTGATCTTGCCGAAGAACCTTGATGTGAAATAGGGAGAATGATCATCGATTTTACATGCTCGGCGAGGCTTATACTTTGCCGAGACTATTTCACGATTCTGATTGGTGAGTTCGACACATATGGATTATAATATGTTCCTAGAACCCAATTTCAATGATGGGATGTGATACGAGTTTTGGTTTGGAGAAATTGGAGTACATTCGGCATCTTATAATTCGACGGTGGTCCGAACCAGTGAAGCAGTGAATGAGATACTCGGCCCCTTGGTTGGCAGCATTTTTATTTTATTTTATTTTATTCACTTGCCAAGAAAAATTCTAGAGAGAGAGAGAGAATCAAGACCCAATTGCAGAGCTACTAACTTCATCTTGTTTTGTCAACCTTTCTAGGCAATATTGATATTTAACAAGGGTTTGATCAAATCTGTGAGCATAAATAGATACATACATACATAGACGTACATATATATATATATATATATATATATCTGTATACTTGAATTTTAGCAATAAACATAATCAAAATGAAAGAAGCCAAAGACCCAATTACAGGTCTTCTTTTTTAGAAAGAGATTGGTTAACCTTAGAGCTCACTGGTCCAAGCACCTTGAGTGTCGTATTTATTCTTCTCTTCGTTGAATTCTGTAGCTCTTTCCCATAGACGGCGCCAATTGTGAGACCGGGAAAATCCTCTCGCATGGATTGTAGAGATCCAACGAAGAGATGAGCTTTGCTCCTGTATATCTGCAAAGATGAACATAGTCGGCGCCACCCAACCGGGGTTGCCAGCCGGAGATACTCTGATGATGAAGTTAGTCACTTGATTGAAAGAATGAAGCTATAGAAATCAAGAGTGTTGGTGTGTAGTATAGGGAGAGAGCACATACCTCCTCTTCTGGGATGCCCCCTTTTATATAGATTGGGGGTGTGATATTTGTTTGGGCTGGACCCATTGTAGGCCTTGTTTGGGTTAACCCCAATAAGCTGATATATATTTTTTTTATGGTTCCCACACATATTTTTATATTATTTAATATATAAATAATATATTTATTCTATTTTTTAAATAAATGTTAAACGAGCCAGCTAACAAGTTGAACTAATAAGTCGAGTTTTAGTATGTTTAGGCTTGTTTATTAAGATTTTAACGAGTTCAAATTCTGTAATGCCCCCAAAATAAATACAACTAATCCAAATTATAAGAGAAGTGAGTATGATAGAATTGATATGCTTTCATTCATCAACGTTCGTATTACAAAATATAACACATGCAATATACATTCATAAATGCTCATCATGAATCTATAACATGTAATACCAGTTAGTAATCAACAAAATAAATGCCCTATGGGCTTATATCTTTCCAAGACATTGCTTGGTTATAGCAAAATGAAGAGTCTATTTCAATACAACTTAGTTCTTGGCTACACAAAATAAATAAAATAAAAGGAAGCTCTTTCTCCAAGTCTCCCCAGACTACTGTCTCGGCAGAGACATGTCTCCAATACCTGAAAATGGTTCCCAAGTAGGGTGAGCCAAAGCCCAGTAGAAACATACTAACACAATATATAAGAATTAACAAGATATAAATATGATGCACATGTTTCTTGTCCTGCGACAAAAATGCCAAACTCGCATCTCAATTCATACATTTTGGTTCAATAGACACCTCCACTGCATTTAACCCATCAACAGAGGTTACACCTCACAAATTTCCAACAGATAAAATCATCAAACAAATACATTCACTTTTATTTGTCATTTTATGGAAATTTCATCCGCAAGAATCGGCACCCATGTATACAAATGGTTTTCAAGACTTTCACCCTGGGCACACAGGCCAACTTAGTTCAATGGAGTCCATCCTCTTTCTTCTCCTCAAAACATGGAGTACATCCCCTTTCTTCTCCCGAATATCATACATATGTAATGTATATCATTCATAATCATATTCAATGATAATGGTTAAAGGGTTAGTTTCAATTCGCCTAATCCACATGCCATGTCTACAACAATCATGACTATCCTCCACCGACAGCCCAAAGTAGATAAATCATCAAATTTCCATAGGTGAGTGATTAAACAAATCCAACAACACCATTTATGTATACATTCTCCCAATTTCACATTTGCCATACCAATTTTATTATTTATACAAAATAATTATTTAAGACATTTTAGGGCAAAGCTCATCATTTTCCAAATATTAATCCAAAGACCAAAATCAACTATTTTAACACAAGATGATTTCATATCCAAACCCCATAATCATTTATGTAACACCCACATAGAAACCTCTATTTTCATACTTGAACCAAAACCCTAGGTTTGCTTAAAACATTCCTAAATCTCACCATTTTCACACAACAACCTATAACCAAGTTAAAACTCATATTAAGGTATAGAGAGTCCCTACCTCAAGTTTAGAAGATCAATGGAATAAGGACGAAACTTCAATGACGCCAAAACCAAACTCTAATCGGATCAAAACGGAGCTCTCAAGATGCTCTACCATTTTCCTAAAGACACTAGGGCAGAGAGATCAACGAATCTAGGAGAAAATGTAGAGAGAAATAGAGTATTTTGGAGAGAGAGTGTCTCACTTTAGGGTTTTTGGAAGAAAAGATCTAAACAAATGATATAAAAAGTTATTTTCGTGATCTGATATACACACAGTCCGCTCGAGCGCAAGAGTTGACACTCGAGAGTTAGACACAAAAAATTGTTCCGTTCGAGCGCAAGAAAGGCTGTTCGAGTGCCAAGACACAATGAACAAGACGCTCACCGCTCGAGTGCACGAAAGGCCACTTGAGCGTAGAAAACTCACATCTAGTAGTTTTGCAAACAACAGACCAGTGCTCGAGCGCAAGGAAGGTTGCTCGAGCACCCACCCGCTCGAGCCTAGAAAACACTCTCCTAGTAATTTTGCAGACTTGCAAAGTACTGAGAATTCGCAAAGCCTGCTCGAGTGCGAGAAGTGCCGCTCAAGCAGAGGAGCAAAATTACAAAGCCCGCTCGAGGCAAGAATGGCCGCTTGAATGGAAGAGTAAAAACCTGGGCAACAAAGGTTTGGAAAAACAAGCAACCAACCTGTCCCAAACGCACAATAACAATCCAATAACCAAATTTAAGGAGGATTAAGGGGAAAACGACAATGAACAACATTCAGAAACTATAAACCCGAGTTCAGACTGCCACAAGTGTCGGGTCAAAATTGGGATCGCTATAACTTCCCCTCCTTAAAGAATTTCGTTTTCGAAATTTCAAATCAAGTTTTAAAATACAATTAAAACTAATTATGACAACGATAACCATTCAATTCCATCACCATGACCCATTTACCAGTCATCCATTCCCAAAAACAAGATAAATAATGCCTCAGCACTAAATAGACAATTCGTATTTTCCCAAATCGTATGCAATGTTTAATCAAAATCGAAGTTCTTTTTCTGAAATTTGCACGGCATATACAATGCTCCCAAAAGTGATATAACATACAAAATATTTCATATTCTTAAAACATATACAATACTTATATTGAATCCATGTCTTCAAAACATCCATAACATATACAATGTTCTCATAATTTAAAACATATACAATGCTTATACTTTTTATTAACATAATCAAAATCTCAATATATGTTCAGGCACCAACAAATAAGTTCGGATAGTTCTCTCGGACTTCCAATTCGCTCCCAAATTACTTCCTCGACCCCGTGATGTTTCCACAATACCTTTACTAAGGGAATTGTCTTGCCTCGCAAGACTTGGTCCCGTCTATCCAAGACTCTCACTAGCCTCTCCTCATACGAGGCATCCCCATCTACCTCTAAATCGGTCCAATCCAACCCATGTGATGGATCTGGCTCATACTTCCAGAGCATACTAATGTGAAACATGTCATGAACCCTGGAAAAGCTATGGCGGCAACGCCCAATGGTAAGCAACCTCTTCGATCCGCTCAAGGATCTCAAAAGGCCCAATAAATCGAGGGGACAACTTCCCACTCTTTCCAAATAGCATCAAACCCCGCCTAGGTGATATTTTCAGGAACACATAATCTCTCACCTCAAAAGACAAGGGTCTCCTCCTACGGTCAGCATAACTCTTTTGGTGACTCTGGGCCGTAACCAACCTCTTACAGATAAGTGTAACTTTCTCCGTTGTTTCTCGAACCAACTCTGGGCCCAACAAAGGTGCATCACCCACCTCGGCCCAACACACGGGGGACCTATACGGTCGACCATACAAGGTCTCAAATGGTGCCATGCCAATACTCGATTGAAAACTACTATTATAGGCGAACTCCACTAAGGGCAAATGCCTCTCCCACAAATCCTTAAAATCAAGGATACAACCTTGAAACATATCCTCTAAAATCTAAATGGTACGCTCTGACTGCCCGTCAGTCTGAGGATAATACACTGTGCTAAAAGTCAGCCTAGTGCCCAAGGCACCTTGTAAACTCTGCCACAACTGGGCCGTAAAACACGGATCTCTATTCGAAACAATCGTCACTGGGACCCTGTGCAACTTCATTATGTCTCGAATATACAAGTCGGCAAGGAAATCTACTGAGTCATTCACACGCATAGGTATAAAGTGCGTCAACTTGGTCAACCGGTCAACTACCACCCAAATGGCATCACAACCTTGTTAAGTCCTCGGAAGGCCCAAAACAAAATACATCATGATATGCTCCCACTTCCACTTGGCTATAGGCAAAGGTTGCAACAAACGCACTGGCCTCTGATGTTCGGCCTTCACTTGTTAACAAGTAAGGCACCTCGATACAAATATCGCCATATCCTTCTTCATACCCCTTCACCAAAACTGGCAACTAAGGTCGTGATACATCTTTGTGCCTCCCGGATGCACTGCAAGACGTGAATGGTGAAACTCTTGAAGTACTTCCTCTCGGCAAGGCTCCGGTACGAATAAACAGTTACGGTATCTCACACTCAGGTTAGGATACACATTCAAGCCTCTTTCTACTTTTCCATTGGAGATCTTCACCCGGAGAGATTCTGTCTCAAGATCACCCTTCTGTGCTTCTATCACTCGGCTCACGAGTGTAGGCTACGCAACCACCGAAAATAAAGTGGCAGACTCAACAAACTCACCCAAGATGCAAGTCAAACTCCCCAATATCGCCCATTCCCGAATGACAATACAAGCTATGCTGCTAATAGATTTCCTACTCAATGTATCGGCCACAACATTGGTTTTTCCCAGATGATAATGCAGCTCGAAGTCATAATCCTCTATGAACTTCATCCACCTTCTCTGTCTCAAATTCAAATATTTCTGTGTAAATAGATACTTCAGACTCTTATGATCAAAAAATACTTTAAATTTCTCACTATACAAATAGTGCCTCCAAATCTTTGAGGCAAAGATCACCACCGCTAACTCTAGGTCGTGAGTAGGGTAGTTCCTCTCATGTGTTTTCAGCTATCGCGAGCCATAGGCTACTACCTTCTCTTTTTGCATCAAAACACAACCTAAGCCTTCCCGTAAGGCATCACAATACACTGAATAACCCAAACCCATCTCAGGAATAATCTTAACTGGAGCAGTGGTCAGTCTAACTTTAAGTTCTTGGAATGATTTCTCACAAGTCTCACTCTACACAAATTTGAGCCCTTTCCTCGTCAGTCTAGTCAATGGCGAGGCTAGTCTAGAGAAGTCCTTCACAAATCGACGATAGTACCCAGCTAACTACAAGAAACTACGGATCTTAAATGCATTCTTAGGTTGTGCCCAATCTTGCACCGCCTCTATCTTGGATGAATCTACTATCACCCCTTCCCCGGATACCACATGGCCTAAGAACTTAACTTCTCTCAGCCAGAATTCACACTTCCCAAACTTAGCATACAACATGTGAGTTCTAAGCAACTCAAGTACTACCCGCAAGTGTTCCTCATATTCCTCCTCAGAGGGTGAGTAGATCAGGATGTCGTCTATAAAGACAACTACAAAACGGTCTGGAAACTCACGGAAGATTCGGTTTATCAAATCCAAAAACACGGCCGATGCATTTGTTAGCCCAAAGAGCATCACTAGAAACTCGTAATGGCCATACCGCATACGGAATGCCGTCTTCAGGATGTCCTCCTCCCTCACTCTCAACTGGTGATAACCTGATCTCAAGTCTATCTTAGAAAAGCAACAAGACCCCTTCAATTGATTAAACAGATCATCTATACAAGGCATTGGGTACTTGTTCTTGACAGTTACCCGGTTTAATTTCTGATAATCTATACCAAGCCGTAATGCAGCATCTTTCTTTTTAGCAAATAGGGTCGGTGCTCCCCGAAGCGAAGTACTAGGGCGGATGAAACCCTTATCTAACAATTTCAAGAGTTGAATCTTCAACTCATTCAATTCGGCAAAAGCAAACCTATACGGGCCATAGAGATCAGTACTGTACCCGGCACTGAGTCAATAGAGAACTCAATCTCTCAGTGAGGTGGTAAACTAGTAAGATTATCAAGAAAAACATCAGGGTATTCACAAACCACCCTTGGCAACTCAACTCGGACCTCATCACACTCACTATTCAAGAAACTAGCAAGAACGCAATGAAGTTTGCTCCGCCCACGCAGATCATATACTGGTGATAAGACTCTATCCACCCGGTCTCCCAATAAGTAAAAACAATCACCACTCAAGGTACATATAGTAACCCTTTGACGGTAGCAATCTATAACATCCCGATACGAAGACAACCAATCCATACCCAATATCACATCAAAACTAGACATATTAATCAATACAAATGCAAATGAGAGTCAGCGACCTGCAACCTCTATGTCACAACCCCGACATCCCTGTCTTAAAATAACCTCACAACCAATAGGTGACTCTACAAAAATAGGAGATGCTAACTGTGCCAACTCCAACCCCAAAATCGATGCAAATGTAGATGAAATAAATGAATGGGATGCACTCGTATCAATCAACATATCAGTAACTGAATTGCAGAACAAGAAGGTACCTCTTACTACTGTAGGTGCTGGTACTAGATTCGGTGCGGTAATAGCATAAACACACCATGTAGGTCTCTAATCTACCTACTCACTCCTAGGAGCATAGGACTATGCACTGATTAAGCCGAAGAGGCTCCCTGATTGGCCCTTGAGGCTTATGCTGACTATGCTAGCTGGTGGCTCTGTGTCTGTCTCAAACCAAATGCACCAGGTGTGCCACCCAACTGTGGGCAAAACCTCTTCATATGCCCCGCCTATCCACACTGATAATAAGTGAGCGACTGGTCTCTCTCCTGGCTTTGGCTCTCAGAACAAGCCGAAGATGATGTTACTCGCTGCCCTCCTCCTTTTTGCGGCAAGCTGGAGACTTGTGGCCCAACTAACCACATTTGAAACAAGTGATATCTCCCTAACCATTTCTCCTAGACCCCGAACTCAGTACTAGAAAAGTGGACCTCAACTAAGCTCCCTAGGACGATTGAGGGTTAGAACCCTTCTGCCTCTTACTATCCCATTGCATATCTTGACTCTTCCTAGAGCCTCTCATCCTCTCTTTCTCCATCTGCATTACGGTCTCCAGATGAGTTGCCTCCTCCACAAGGCGTTCATACTCCCTAATCATCGACCCGACCACTGTAAACATGAGCTTAGTCCTCAATCGCTTCTCAAACTCTAGAAAATGGTGCTCCTCGGTCGCTACTAACTCTGGTGAAAACCTCGACAAACTGGTGAATATGGCCTCAAACTCGGCCACTGGCATGTTCAACTGCACCAACTTAGAGAATTGGTCTCTCAACTTCTCCCTAACAGTAGAAGGCAAAAACTTATCTTGGAAGGCGTTGACAAAAGTCTCCCAAGTTCCTCCAATGCGCCCTCACGCATACTTCCACTATTGACCCGCGTCTCCCTTCAGCTGGAAGGATGCTAGGGTCACTCTCAAACCCTCGTCTTCGATGCCGAGCATCTAAAACGTCTTCACCATCTGCTCTAGCCACTCATTCACCTTTAGTGGCTCTTTGGGATCACCCAAAAACTCATCCAGATTTAACCGGAAGAACTCCCGCTTTAGAAATGATGGCCTTGCCTCAGTTACTTGGGACTGGACTTGATTCTCAGGCTTGAGAATGTCCATGGATTCCCTCAATACCCTGGCTATTTCGCGAGCTAAGGTGTAGCTCAGCTTTTCGTGCTCCCTTTTGGAAGACGAATGGCCCTTACAGTTCAGACTCCACTTATGTTGGTTCTGATTCTGATTTCACAAGTGCAATGTAAAACAGTAGAAACACAAAAAGAGTCCAAATCCGGAAATTTCTTTTGGAAAATTGATGTTTGAATCAAATGCCAAAAATGGACTGCTTTGCCAGATTTCAGAGTTGCCACCTAAATATTTATTTTTGAAAATTTAGGAAACCCATGACTCGTGCCAAAGGCCATTAGTCCGTTGTTACCAAAGTGTCTTGGTTCGAGAACTTAGGTATGAGAGGGGAAGGTCAATAATTAAACACCCCAATCACCCGATCAAAGATCGACCTCTACTAATCATGATGTGATTTTTATGTATAATATATGCTCTTGTTCTATATGTAACATACAAGTATAGATTAATTTCACGAAAAGTTAGAATGTTTGATTTCATGTTTGTTTTGAAAAAAAAAGTGTTTTCAATATGTATCACTTAAAATGGTGATCTCATATACACATGGATCAAAGTATTCCAATTCAAGTAATTATCTTTCATCCACAGGCATTCAAACAAGTATATCAAATAAGCAGTTAGCCTCATGGTAGTATGTTTGATATGACAGCATTCACACTTATGCAATATGCTAAAGCAAAAATGCTTACCTTAATGTCCGAAGGCGAGTCCAAAAAGAAAGCAAATAGTTAGAAAAAAAAAATGCATGATCCTAATTTAATAACTAATGCAACACATGCAACGTGCAATTAAGGTTCGGCTACTAGTATGGCATGTGAGTCAATTCAAGCCATGTGATAGCGCATGTATGCAAGTAAGGAGTTTGAATTTGACATTTGAATAATATGATGAGCCGAACTTTTATGTATGTAAACGAATGGATGCAAATCATGGAAAATGCTAATTAAACTTGATGTCCCTAATCTAACCATCATAAGCATTCAAATAAAAGGAAGAAAGAATGAGGGTTCGAAGACATACAACTTATTACATATTTGTCCTCGCGAAGGAGGGTCCGAATGTCCAAATGTCCGAACAAATAATTATTATAAAGCCGAATGAATAATAAATAAAACGGGCTATCTAATTTATTACAATAATAATATACAATGATTGCTCGATGCTCCTTAGGAATTATTCTATCTGCCTTGCTGGGATTTGTTTTGTTTCACCCCTAGTTACTGCTTTCAACCAAAAGTGTATTGTTTTGCAATTTATTGGAGCCTTGCCGACCCCAAAACGCGACTCAGTCAAGCCCCAAATAAATCCAATACTTTGTTTTCTTGTGGAAATCTATTTTTTTGTACCTGCGGTGAAACAGTGCAGACAGGGTATTCCTAGCCATGTTTGTCTTTTTTTTACCCTTCCCTATCATAAAAACACTCAAGAGAGGGTTGGAATCATCTCAAAAACCATCAATTAGGAAGTTGATTACTTGATGATCTCGGATACAATTTGGACAATGATCAATAAATGCAATGAATAAACGACCACCCCTCTCTCCTATTATGAAGTGAATTCAAGAAAGGAAGTAGAGACACTTCAAGGTTCATCAAAATCATGAATTGATGTAAGACAAGCCTTGACACAATAAACTCGATATAACGTCCGACCGAATTTAATTAATCATATTGGTTCTTTATGTTGGTTATAATCCAATTTTAACCAATTTTATTAGCATTTTTTATTACCTTTCCATTTTTTTATCTTTTCTCCTGTTTGTGAAAAGGTGATATTTACGTCTACTGAGTCCAAAACGCAATAAAGAGAAACAAACATCAACTTAATCCAAGAAACAATTCTTATTTTCTTCGGGAAAAATTACAAAGGAAGAGTCAAACTTATTTACAAGCGATAAAGGATTTCAAGTCAAACTCAAGATGTGCAACAAGGACTAGTCAAACTCAAAAGAGTGATAATGACTTAGAAAAACACAAACTTGAGTGAGAATGACTTGAAATCCAAACTTGATACTAAGTGATAATGACACTTTCCTTGGTGATTTTCAAGGGTCAATTAGTCCCTTAAAAGTAAACACACTGATGAATAAAGAGAAATGAAAAATAAAAGATTGTGCTTTAGTATAAGAACATATATACATTTGGGGTAGTGAACCTCCAAAGAATTTAAACCGTTAAGTATAGAACATTTTATGCCTTTGGTAGTAAATTCCTTAAGAGATTAAATCAGTAAGCATAGAAAGTTGTATAATTTTGGTAATAAACCTCCTAAACATGAAACGTTTTATGCCTTTGGTAGTGAATCTCCAAAGAGATTAAACCATTAAGCATAGAACATTTTATACATTTGGTAATGAACTTCCTAAGCATAAAAAGTTTTATGCCTTTGGTAGTGAATCTCCAAAGAGATTAAACCATTAAGCATAGAGCGTTTTATACCTTTGGTAACCATTAAGCATGGAAGAGTTCCTTTCTTACATGCAAACCACAATCTTAATTTTTCACAGCTTTTTAATCGAAATAAGCAAAGAATGGAGGGAGATTGCAGAGATAATTATGTGAAGTTGATTAATTGGTTAGTACAAACAAACTTGATATTTAAAACATAAATCATTGAAATAAATTAAACAGCCCCCTAATAGCATACAATAGTGCTGAAATTAAGCTATAGAAAGCGAACAAAATTAAATAGGATCAAGTTAGTAAACAAGTAGAAGGAATGGTGGCTAACCCCTCCACTTTTACAACTTCAAATCACATAGTTTAGATGTTGAAAAACAGCCCCAAAACAGTGGAAAAAATTAGCGAAAACAAGTGGGAAACACAAGGATTCAAGTTTGGAATAGGATTCAAGTTTGGAATAAGGTTCAAAGAATGGTGATTAACCCCTCCACCTTTGGGTAGCTTTTAATTGCAAGTTTCAGCCCTCAAAACAGTTCCAAAACAGTACCAAAATAATATGAAAACACAAGAAAAAGATGAACAAAGATTGAAATGAAAGTAAGGAGGCTTTACCTGTTGTAGAGAAGTGTTCATGTTGTAAATCAAACTTGATTCCAAAGTACTCTCAAGTTTGAGTGTGATTTTCAATTCTCAAATCAAAATCCAAGTTCAAGCTCTTGTATGGTATGGATGGATGGAAGAACAAGGAAGAACAAAGATGGTTTCAACTCTTGGATATTGTCTAACACCTTGATATTTCTCTTTTGTTGATATTTCCAACTTGATATTTCTCTTTGATATATGATATTTCTAACTTGATATTGTTTTCTTAACTCTTGATAATGTTTTTTTGTCTCGCATAAAACATCACTTTGAGCCTTCTATTTATAGGCCTTGAGCTTCTGCTCCTCAAAATATCAGCACATTGACATCTTTGAAAAGTCAAAAGGGGCGACATGACCTCGGTGAGGTCTGATCGGACTGCAGAATCTGCATTCAGGCCCGACTTGAAACAGGCACATCTCCATCATCTGGACTCCGTTTCAGGTGATTCTTGAGTCTAAAATGAAACCCCAGAAGTCCTCTTTCCAATGGAGGTAACCTCATATCTAAATTATAAGTGTGCTAAGAGATATACCTATTTTAGTGAAGGTTGCTCAGTTTTGACCTTATCGGATTTGTGCCTAACTTCAAACAGCCATATCTCCCTCATCCGGACTCGGTTTTAGGAGATTCTTAATCTAAAATGAAGCCCCGGAAGTCCTCTTTCCAATGGTGGTGGCCTCATGGCTAAATTCGAAGTGTAGAAAGAGATAAGCCTGATTTAATGAAGGCTACTCAGTTTTCTCTTAACGATTTTATACCCAATTTCTCCCCAACTAGTTTTCTTCCATTTCCTCTAATTTTCTTCAACTCCAAACCTTTAACCAAGATGTTTTAAAGATTTTTTTTTTTATTTTCAAAGAGTTCACCTCATTTTCATTTATTTCCACTTTGTCCTTGCTCGGTTTACCAACAAGTGCAGTTTTAAATGAAATGCGAGCCTCGGAACATCGTAGAAGCATTTGGACAAATATTTTGAAAGAGGGTTTTGGTTTAAAATAGTTTGGCCAAAATGGGGTTCAAGGTTTGGGATTAGAGCCTGAATCCAAATTTCTTCGCTGAGAATTCAAAAGATTGCACAGTGTAACTTTCATCATCGGGTGTTCGGAATAAAGCGCCTAAGTCTTATGAGCGATCAAAATTGGGGTGTCTACAGTTGCCCCTCTTTGACAGAACTCGAAGTCAATGCGTGACGTGAGTGAATGTCAAAGCCTAAAGACGACCCATTTGACAAGATCGTAAGACTTTGACAAAACAAACAAATGCAAATAATTGGTTGAACCCGAGGGTTGCTTACGTATCCCGTTTGCAAGGAATCAAACCTGCGTAGTTCAGGAGCAAGATGCAGAATGATATGTAAAACATAACTTATGATCATGCAATGAAATGCAAAACATAACTTATGATCATGCAATGAAATGCAATCAAGACAATGATGTGACACTGAATGAAAGCATAAATGTTGGATGTAGTGAATGTGAGATCCAAACGCTTCGTCTGCGAGAGGAGGAAAATGAACTTGAGATCCAAACGCGTCTGTCATACGGGAGAGGAGGAATAGAGAACTTGAGATCCAAACGCGTCTTGCGCGAGAGGAGTATGTGAACTTGAGATCCAAACGCGTCTTACGCGAGAGGAGTATGTGAACTTGAGATCTAAACGCATCGTACGTGAGAGGAGTATGTGAACTTGAGATCCAAACGCGTCGTACGCGAGAGGAGTATATGAACTTGAGATCCAAACGCGTCTTACGCGAGAGGAGTATGTGAACTTGAGATCCAAACGCGTCTTATACGAGAGGAGTATGTGAATTGAGATCCAAACGCGTCGTACGCGAGAGAAGTATGTGAACTTGAGATCCAAACGCATCTTACACGAAGAGGAGCAAAAGTGGATTCGAAATCCAAACGCGTCTCACGCAAGTGGAAGAAGGTATGGTAGAATGACAAGGGGTAACCTCTACATGTAGAAGCCACTGATGTCGCTTTTCTTTTTTATTATATTCACAACTTTCCCAATCCTCCAATGGGGTGATAGACTAGGTTGGTTCAGTATCCAGAATTGAGGCGCATACACGCTACCTCAACCTATGGGGCTGCCACACAGATTTCAAGCCAGGGATACATCCCTGGGTATTTAAACCAGACTTTAGTCTCGGAAATTCCAAACCTTTTGCGTTCTAGGCATCACCATTCGAACTCTAGTTTCCACCGTCGCAGTTAGTCTCCTAGGAACTCATTGTAAACATAGGATGGTGGCTATATCAAACCACCTGAAGTCGTTCGGGCACGATAAACACCAAAGGAATTGCACCTCTAGAGGATTTGAGGTCTCCTAGACCACGGGAGTGCACAAGATAGTGCGAGTGAGATGCACAAAATAGTGCAATGTAGGGGAATGAATGCACAAAACAGTGCTATGCAAGGTAAATGCACAAGACAGTGCGATAAAAGGTGAATGCACAAAACAGTGCTGTAAAAGGTGAATGCACAAAACAGTGCTGTGTAGGTGCATAAGACAGTGCAATACAGGATGCACAAAATAGTGTGATACAAAATGAATGCACAAAACAGTGCGAATGAGGGTAAATGAAGGCACAAAACAGTGCTATATGAGTGCACAAGACAATGGGATATGGGTGAATGCGCAAGATAGCGCAATGCACAAGATAGTGCGATGCGCAAGATAATGCGATTGAGTTGAAATTGTGCGATAGATGCACGAAGTGAGTTTATTGTGCGATGCACAGAGTGAGATTTTTGTGCGATAGATGCACAGAGTGAACAAGTGAACAAGATTACAAATCAATACAGTGACAACGCATGTTCCCATGCAAGATAGGTAACCGATGCATGATGTTAATTGAAAGCATGTTCTATGCCAGAGACAATATGCAAAATTGAAAGCATGTTCTCTGCGAAAATGAAAGCATATTCTATGCAAAATTGAAAGTATATTCTATGCATGAATTGAAAGCATATTCTATGCTAAATTGAAAGCATATTCTATGCATGAAACATGAATGATGCAAGACGTGCATGCAACATAGCAGGTATAATACACAAATACGTACGTATACACGGACATATATGGATAAATACAGACAAAATACTCATATACGTACATATGGCATACACATTTGGAGAATATTCTGTTATTGATAAGGAATATTCTATTTACAGAGGTCAGTAAACATATGTCGTTACTGAGACGAAATATTCCGTTGGCTGATGTCATCGCGCGTAAGCAAAACACACAAAAAGGAAAGAAAACATGAATGCAGGGATACGGGGTTTCGAACCCCCAATCTCTAGCTTAGGCCCCAGCCCTCAACCACTGAGCCAAACCACTAAACCAAGCCAGTCTTGTGAAAAAAATATTCAAACATATATATATATATAGGTATACGAGACATATATAAATAAAACCAAAAAAAACAAAAGAAACACTCGTTGCTATGAGAGGTCGAACCTCTGACCTCAGGCTTCTCCGAGTCCTCAACCACTGAGCCAAACCACTGAACCAAGCCACTCTTGTGACAAAATATTCAAACAAATATGTATATACTACATAAATATAAACAATATATGTACATATATGTATACAACTTTTTCGCATCTCTCTCTATTTTTGTCTCACTCTTTCTTCTTTTATCTTTTTCGAACGTCGTGTCTGGCGCGCGATTTCAACAATCGCGGCGCCTGACCGACAAGTAGGGGTGGGCGCGGGTCGGTTGCGGCCACAGAACCTCCAATCTGCCATCCGTCCGCCAGAAAATCAATCCGCATCCGTCCGCCAATCCGATGGATGTGGATTGAGCGGATTGGCGGTTTGGCGGATGGATACGAATCGGTTTGGCGGTTTAAAATTTTATAAATTTTCAACATAATTCAACTTGTGCACTTTCTCAAAAAAAAAAAAAAAAAAAAGAAAGAAAAAAAGAAAGTATTACAGTCAGTGACTTAAAAAAGTATTACAATCACTGTATGCCTTATCTGAAGAAAGAAAGTTTAAAACTTTAGAATATCACGATCACTGCATGCCTCATCCACATATTATAATCACAGCATAATTCATCCACATAAAGTATTACAATCTGTGGTTCTTAAAATATAATAACAATTCAAACCACAAAAACCATGAACAGAGCAGTAGTAGAGATTGTATGTCTCTGTATTATTACATCTGTATATGTTTTTGAAAACAAAAATCAACCAGCATATATCATATTTTCTATTTATTATTTTTAGATTTAGATTTAAAAACCAAAAAATATAGATAAATAATGCGTTTATTTTTTTCAATTCAAAAAATATATTCAAGTTGAAAAAAAATTTTCAACAGAATATTTAAACTTTTTTTCAATTGAAAACACAAATATAATATTTAAACATATTGAAAACACAAAGTCTTATAAATTACTAGGGGTGCTCGTGGTTTGGCGGTCTGGCAGTTCGGTTGCGGCCAAATAAATCTCAAATCCGCCATCCGTCGGCCAAATTGGCGGATTGGAGAAAATCAATCTGTAATCGTTCGCTCGTCATCACGCATCCGTCTAAAATGCGGTGGATCGGTTCGGTTCGGTCGGTTTTGACGGATCGGTATATCCGCTGCTCACCCCTACCAACAAGGTATCCAATCCTGCCCCGATTGTCAATGATTGTCACGACCTTTCTCCCTCTTTGTCTTCTTCTTCGCTCTCTTCTTAAGTTGAGGCCTGCGAGAGAGAGAGGCAGAGCAAAAGCCTGCAAACTTTCTCTGTCACCACTTTTCAACCTCTTTCTTTTGCATTACTCTCCTCTGCCATGGCTTCTTCACACGGTTCTCTTACTCTTTTTCTAGACCTAAACGAGTCCACGATAGAGATGATCGATTCTGACTCCCTTGAACCTCAACCACGGGCTCCTCCTCCTTCCCCTGTTTTCAACTTTCCAGCAATGTCAGTTGAACAAATAATGGCGGCACAGTCTGACATCGAAGCAAACTTGTATATGCTAAGGTCATGTGTGGAGACCGTGACTGCGGTCTCCAACTTGTCCCGTCGACTGCAGAACAGGACGTGTGAAGCACATCAGTTAAATGCACAACTCTCCCTCCTCCAACATATGTACAAAGACGCTCGAGTAAAAATTAGTGCGCTGAAGAAGCAAGGCAAAGAGATGAAATGACAAGCCACCTCTGTGGCTCGATTCAGAGTTTCTTCGCACAACCAACTTGATGGTCGGCGAGGAATAATCTCCTTCGGAAGCTCTGCCAAGGCCGAGGCAGAGTCTTCAAGAGCTTCGAAGAAGTAAAAATGAAGCGAGGCAGGTGATGATAAAGTCAGGCAACGAAGATGTGTGCAAATGAAGCCGGTTGTAATCTTCGTCGCCGAGCTGTTGCCGGAAAACTGAGAAAATGTTACTCTCTCTCTCTCTCTTTCCTTTTTTGTTTTCTCCCTTTTTTGGGGTTTGTTTCTCTCTTTTTTTTTTTGTTTTTTTGGTTTTTTTTTTTTTTGTTTTTCTGGGTTTGTTTGTTTCTTTTTTTTCTGTATATATTTTGTACAAATATGATTGGGGTTAATCCCCGAAATTAATAAAACGAGTTTGTTTGTGAATCCGAATGGCAAATCAGAATGGTTTGAATATTAGATGTTAGAAATGGTTATATTTCAAACCGGAGAATTTGAGCCTATTACTGAAAATGTAAAAGAAAACTCAATGAACTAAAATTAGGCAAAACACACTTGCGAATAAAATGGACACAAGACGGATACAAAACCAATTTACGAAATTATTTTATTTTATTATTATTTTTTTCTTTATTTATCTTTTTTTTATTTTTTTTAATTTAAACAAAATAAAACAGAACAACAAAAACTAAATTTTGTTGTGACTGTAATACACAAAATCAATTACGACCTATCAGGACAAAAGAAACGAAAATAAAACAAAAATAAAATGCTTCTTTTTATTTTTTTATTTTTTTTATTTACTCAAAATAAAATGACCTAAACAAGCTGATTTGATTTTCCATTATTATTATTATTATTATTATTATTATTATTATTATTATTTATTTTGGGATCAAAGTAAACAGGATATACAAATTAACAAAACTAATTTGAAACAAAACTGATTGAACTTCTTTTTTTTACGTATTATTTTATTTTCCTATATATATGTGTATATATATATATATATATTTTTGAAATCAGATCAAAATATTTACTCAAATTAAAATATCTACTCAAATCAAAATATGAGAAATAAAACGGAGTTCTTTTATTTTTTATTTTTTTATTTTTATTTTTATTTGATAACATAAAAGACAATAATTTTTATTTTATTTTTTTGATTCATTTGTTTTTTTTTTCCAGATAAATAAAACCCCAACAACCCCCCCCCCCTTTTTTATATTCAGATAAACTAAAATCCCAACAAAAAACCCCCTTTTTATTTTTAAATAAACTAAAACCCCAACCAAAAACTCCTTTTGTTTTTTTATTTTTGCTTTGTAGTTTAAACACTAGCTTCAAATAGACTCTTTTATTTTTAAAAGACTTTTCTTTTGTTTTTTATTTTGTAAAATAATGATCGGGGTTGGACCCATTAGTTTTATCAAGTGTTATTGTGGATGATCTCTTTTTGCAAATATCTTGTACTGTGTTTGCGTATGATGACTAGATAACACTTGCATGATAATCTTTGAAGAGCATTTGCGCTTGAATTGGTTCATGAATCGGATAATAATATCAACCAGACAAAATGAAAAAACTACAACTTGATAACAAAAGAAACATAATGAAAACAACTTGAACATACTAAAACAAAAGACTTGGTAATAAAACAAGACTCAAAATACAACTACAACACAGGAGGACAAAGGGACACAAGAGGACAAAGGGAATCTTCTGAGAGTGCACTCCACAACTACAACACAATGTTTGGCCCACCCACCACTAAAGGCTATCATCACTACACCATCTAAATTCTATAAATGGTACTCCCATAATGTTGTTTCCGGCAGAAGAGCAAGGTTTTACATTTTGCTCTCAAAATGGAGATGTTGCTCACCAATAGGCTTCAAGACTGGATAACCACTTTGGATGGCTCGGAAAAGATAAACTTTTGCGGTTTCAGCATAAATGCTCTTTTTTTGTTGAACCACACTTCACTTTGCTTTCTATTTCTCCATGCCGCTACTCGGTGCTGGAATCCAATCACACATATATTTCGTTTCGGTTCACAAGAGATGTGTCCGACACTCAAAGAATTTCAAACATTGATGGAATCTCAACGTGATAAAGAAATCATGCTTCAACCCTGTTTTGGCCATGCTCAAGCTTTAGGACGAATGTGTGGGCTTACCTTACACGAAGTTCGATCCTTGGCTCACAATGGGGAACTAGATATTCCAGATTTGATTCGTCGCCGGTGACAAAGACGACCTCCTTTGGCGAGGTTATCGTCAGCATGCCCTTTGCTTATGCTTATTCGCACACTTCCTTCTTGCCCCTAGTCACGGTGGAGTTAGCATTAAACTGATTGAAGTAGCCCAATGCCTTAAGGAGGGTAAGAGTTGTATGGGCTTAGTGTTGGCCGAGACTTTGACGGGCTTAGATGCTTTTCAACGGGGAGAGACTACTCAATTTGCGGGGAGTCCATTACTTCTCCAGGTATTGTTTCCTACCCTCCTTATTTATGATCCTTACATCACTCGGCATTCAATCTCTTCTCTCTTTTTTTCCCTCAAAACCCTTTTCTTACTTTTCTCTCAACGTACATCTCTCTATTCTTTTATCTCTCTTATTTTTCATCCATTCCCTAGATATGGTTGATGGATAAGCTGAAAGTAGTGGATCCTTGCCCTGAGTACTCGGCCAGGACTTACTTTCTTCGTCCACAACTAGTGGAGTTCTCCTCAGAGGAAATGTGGTGTGACTGGATGCATAACAAATCTGCGGCTGACATTGCTTGGTGTAGCCCCTTGCTTAACTTGGCTAAGATGAGTTACAGCATGTCCCGGTAACTAGGTATACAGTTAATTGGCCTTGCACACTGTGTATTCTATTTTCCATTCAGGTTCAGACGCCAGTTTGGACATGTTCAGATTTGTCCGGATGAAGGGATAAAGTACCCAGCTTTATTTCCCGTTTGTGGTTCGTACCTGCCTCGGTACCTCAGTGCTTGGAATAAGAGAGAATTTCTGGCCCCTGCCCTTACTTTCAATTCTATCCTTCCTGACGAATACTTGGTTTGGCTCGAGGATGAGGAACAAATTAGGCCGACCTCAGTTACAGAAACTTCCACAGGCATGAAAAAGAGACGGAGAACTGACACTTGACTCATCTATGCCCTTAGTTTATTGCTTTTTCTTTTCTTTTCAAGTTTTTTTATGGAAAATCAACTTTGGTTTAGAGAATGTACTTGTGATAAATCAATAAAATTAAAGTGAGTATTGAAAAGTTTCCTTTTGTGTTGTGAACGGTAAAGTTTTGAGAAGAAAAACAAAAATTAAATTAAAACTTTTCAAAATAATTTTTTTTGTTTTTTGGAAATGGTCACCACCGGATACATACGAAATTAATCCTAAGGTTGTACAGTCCCAAATCAGAAGATCATAACCAAGTCGACAAACGGTGGAGAATGACGGATTAATTAAACCAGATGAACAGGACAGTTGGGTTGAAAAATAGTGATGGTCGAACTTCGAGATGAGGTTGCCTACGTATCCCAAAGATGAGAATCAAGCCTTACGTAGTTCGGAGAGGGTTCACTTGAGTATTTATTCTCTCATTTTGCGCTCTAACTTTTGCCAAGGTTGCCCTTTTGGGTTTTCGGCCTTGCGAGCTCAGTTTTTCTTTGTTTCTAATTTAATTTTTTTTCTTATACTCTAACTTTTGTCTAGGTCGCCCTTTCGGGTTTTCGGCCTAGCGAGCCTCTCAGGAATAATATTTCTTCAACTTATCCATGTTGATCGGTTGAGAAAACTCCAGGCCATCCAAATCCATAAGAATAATTGCTCCTCCTGACCAGATTGACTTGATGATATAAGGGCTAGTCCAATTGGGTCTGAACTTGCCCCTAGGGTCGTGGATGGGGGCTCGGTTGTCTTTGAGCACCATGTCTCCTTTCTTGAGATTTCTGGACTTGACTTTCTTGTTAAAAACCCTCGCAATTCTACGCTGGTAACCTTGGATATGATACAATGCCTTCAATCTCCTCTCGTCAAACAACATCAATTCTTCAAATCTACTTTGTTGCCAGTCCGCCTCCGCTATCTGACACTCAACCATAATTCTTAGCGATGGTACTTTAATCTCGATTGGCAGAACAGCTTCCATCCCATAAACAAGAGAATAAGCAGTTGCTCCTGTAAATGTTCGGATCGACGTTCTGTAACCCTAGAATGCGAATAGAAGTTTCTTCGGCCAGTCCCTGTAGGTTTTAACCATTTTTTGCAAAATTCTCTTGATGTTTTTGTTTGCAGCCTCAACAGCTCCATTAGTCTGCGGCCTGTATGTTGATGACTTACAGAAAGTCACGTTATATTTCTCAAGCTGGTCTATCACTTCTTTCTTGAAATGCGAGCAATTATCTGAGATGATCTCGTTGGGCACCCCATACCGACAGATAATGTTGTTCTTGATGAAATTAGCCACATGCGACGCCTTTAGAACGACATAGGATTGGGCCTCCACCCACTTTGTGAAGTAGTCGATTGCTACCAAAATGAACTCATGCCCGTTTGGCCCCTTTGGCGTGACTGCACCGATAACGTCAATTCCCCAGACTGAGAATGGCCATGGTGAAGTCATATTGTAGAGTTTCGATGGCGGAATGTTCATGCGATTGGCATGGATCTGACATTTGTGGCATTGCCGTACAAAACCAATACAGTCCTCCTCCATGGTTGACCAGTAGTTGCCTTGCCTAAGGATTTTCCAAGCTAGCATCACACCATTCATGTGAGCTCCGCACTCTCCTCCGTGGATAGCTTCCATAAGGTGCCTTGATTCTCCTTCCTCAACACACAACTTATGCATTCCCAGATGGCCTCTTTTGTACAACTTATTTCCACAGATGATGAATTGGATAGCCAGACGCCGTATTCCCTTTTTGTCCTTGGCACTTGCCCCTGGTGGGTACACCTCTTTGTCCAAGAAATTCCAGATGTCCTAATACCAGGGGTTCGTGTCTTGAACCTCACCTATCACAGTGATGGTCTCATACGTCAGCGTATACTTCTGTTCAATGATGATTGGGTGCATCTTCACTCCAATCGGAATGTCTACCATGGAGGATAAAGTTGCCAACACATCAGCAAATCGATTGTTCTCACTAAGCAAATGCGTGAATGTCAATTTCTCAAACCTCAGAATTAACACATCCAGGGCCTGATGATAAACCTTTATTTTCTCTTCCTTAACCCGCCAATCTCCGTTAGCTTGAGACACAACCAAATTCGAATCTCCGATAACATCCAATCTTATTGCCCCTAGTTCTAGGGCAGCTTCCAAACCAGCAATACACGCTTCGCATTCTGGTTCATTGTTGGATACTTTAAACCGGAGTTTGAAGGCTAGAGGTATGTGTGAATCATCGGGTGCTATGAGCAACACACCGATCCCATAACCATACTGATTAGACGCTCCGTCAAAGTACATTGTCCATGGTTCCTCTTCTATCTGCAGGATGTCTTCATCTAGGAATAGATACACCACTGCTTCATCATCTCCTTCTACTGGGTGATCTACCAGAAATTCCGCTACAGTTCTCCCTTTGACTGATTTGCGTGTGACATACTTGTGGTTAAACTCGGAGAGAAGAAGCAACCAACGAGCTAGCTTACTCGTAAGTGCTGGTTTCTCAAAGAAATATTTGATGGGATCTAAGCTCGAAACCAGAATTACAGAATGAGCTAACAGGTAGTGTCTCAACTTCCTTGTTGCCCAAACCAAAGATAAGGAAGCTTTCTCGAGAGGAGTGTAGCGAGTTTCATATTCTAACATCTTCTTGCTTAGATAATAGATGGCCTTCTCCACCTTCGCTTCTGATTCTTGCGCTAGCATGCACCCCATGGTTGAATTTGTTACTGATAAATACAAGATCAGTGGTTTCCCCAGTTCTGGTGACAACAATACAGGAGGATTCTGAAGGTACTGCTTAACCTGCTCGAAGGCGAACTGACACTGATCATTTTATTGGAATTTCTTTCATTTCTTCAATAGACCAAACAATGGTTCACAAGTCAAGATTAATTTTGAGATAAATCATCTTATGAATTGCACCTTACCCAAAAAGCCGCGCACCTCCTTTTCAGTCCTTGGTGGTGGCATTTCTACGATGGCCTTGATTTTGGAGGGATCTACTTTAATTCCCCTTTGTATAATTAGAAATCCCAACATTTTTCCTGCAGTTACCCCGAAGGTGTTTTTTTGTGGGTTTAACCTCAGTCTATACTCCTTGATTTGTTCAAAGAATTTTCCAGTGCGGTGTAGTGACCTCCTCGCTCTTTAGACTTGACGATCATATCGTTCACATACACCTCAACCTCCTCGTGGATCATGTCATGCAAAATGGTGGTTGCAGCCCGTTCATATGTAGCCCCGGCATTTTTCAGTCCAAAAGGCATAACTCTATAACAGTAGGTACCCCACGGCGTGGTGAAAGCAGTTTTCTCTCTGTCCTCCGGTGCCATCAAAATTTGATTACACTCAAAAAATCGATCCATGAATGAAAACAAAGCATGGCC
Source organism: Camellia sinensis (assembly GCF_055761805.1). NCBI lineage: Eukaryota > Viridiplantae > Streptophyta > Magnoliopsida > Ericales > Theaceae > Camellia > Camellia sinensis. The sequence continues at coordinate 107,473,571 of NC_138966.1, forward strand.
AGCTATAAAGTCTACCAGTTCATCGATGTGTGGCAATGGAAAATCATCTTTCGAACTTGCTCTATTTAGATCCCGGAAGTCGACGTAGACCCTAATTCTGTCGTCCTTCTGTGAACCGGAACGATATTAGCCAACCAAGTCAGGTATTCAGATACTATCAAGAAACCTGCATCAATCTGTTTGCTGACCTCCTTTTTGATCTTTAATGCCCAATTTGGGCGAACTCCGTACAGTTTCTGTTTGACTGGTCGGGTCTCAAGATTAAGAGGGATCCAATGCTATACAATCTCAAGATCTATTCCAAGCATGCTTTCGTAGGACCACACGAAAACATCTTTGAAATCTTTTAATAAAGCAATTAAACGCTCACGTTCCTCCGAAGACAACGTGGATCCGATCTGGACCAAACGGGGATCCTCCTCAGTACCCACATTAATTGCAATGATTTCATCTGTGCAGGGCTTAACGCGCCTCTCCTCCTCTTAGTCAACCAAATTTTTCAAAGCCCGAGGAATTTCTTCCTCTTCGTTTAAGTCAAAATTTTGAAAATCAAGATCAGTGCAACAAACTAAAGGCACAGAGAAGTAAGCAAACTCTACGACATTCCCATTAGTAAAGTCTGGGTCCTCAATTACAATTGACTCAAAAGAAAAACTAAAAGAAGACTTTGACAGGACTTTGGAATCCAGGTTACCACTCGCGAAAGTACCAGACTCAGAAGAACTCAAACCTGACTCCGACTCTACAGACTCGATGGAATTAGATTCAGACTTATTATCCGATTTAGAACTGCTGATGATGCCCTTTTCAAATTTCTAGATTAAGTGTGGAGCCTCAGATGCATCCACAATAAGTTTAGAGAAATCCGCTTCTGGTTTAACCCCAATCCTCAGCAGTAGGTTTTTATCCCAGCCCAAAAGCGTAGGGGTTGTGAATCAGCTCCTTGGTAATAGCGCCTCCTTGCCTGCCACTCCTGCCTAGTCCTGATCCAGGCATATGCCCCTGTTTGTTCATCATGTAGATGGATTGAGCACTCACCTAGATTCCGTCAACTTCTGCTATGATAGATTGGATTACCTGGGCTTCTGTTAGTGAGAAGCCAGAGAGGCATACATTTTCTTCCCCGTGTATGATTTCCAACACTGGTGTGGCAGTTCCCAAGGGAGAGTGGATTGACGAATTACCGTACATTGTAGCAATCCTACCTTTGAAGGGGTATTTCACCAACTGATAGACTGTTGATGACACAACTTTTATATGATGCAGCCAAGGCCTTCCCAACAGTAGATTGAAGGTAGCCGGAACGTCCATTACATGGAATTCTACCTCATGTTCGTACGGGCCGATCAGGATATGGCTCTTAAATGTTCCCATGACATCCCGGCTTGTATTGTCATAAGCTCAGATGGCTTGAGTTGTGGGTGTGAAGTCAACAGGCCTCAAACCTATGGTATAAGCAGTCCGTACCGGACACTTGATCGCCAATCCAGTATCTACTAACACTACTGGAATCCACTTCTTTCGGCTCTCCAGAGTTACATACAAGGGCCGGTTGTGGTTGGCACCCTCAAGTGGCAGCTCTTTATCTGTGAAAGATATCACTGGCGTAACATCGTCGGATGTGACTAACGACCCCAGTTGATCAGCGGTAGTGGCGATAGGCAGCTTGGTGCGATTCATTGCTTCTAACAATGCATGCCTATGCTCCTAGGAAGCCATTATCAATCCCCAGATTAAGATATCTGCCTGAATCTTCTTGAGCTGTTTCAAAACCAGGTTGTATTCACAGTCCTTCTCTCTGGTGTTATCAACCTCTTTGTTGGAGGATTCTGGTTGATCTACGGCCGCAGGTTTGAAGTACCGACAACTCCGGGTCATGTGATTGATTTCGTCCGTATACCACGTATCGTCGGGGGTATTGGATTTCCACCATTCGTCCGTGTATGCATGACTCAGATCATTATCCTCTCACCACTCTTCGGCAGTCATGGCCAAGCTTTTATTAGACTCTACTTGGAGCATGTTCACATCATGCCCCTCAGCAACATACCTTTCTTTTCCAACTATGGTTTTGGTTTCTGGCAAAGCCATCTTCCTTTGAATTTCTTCCATTCTCTCCTGCTGGAATTGTTCCAGCACTTGTTCTGTACTAGACGTGGTCTCGTCTTTTTCCTTCCTGACCCTTTTTGTCTATTCCACCTCATCACCAAACCAACCGTTGTTTGTTTCCAGCTGATTTGAATCCAACCAGCCTATCTAGACACTGCTTGTTTCCTCTTCTTCAAAGAAGTAGAGGTTGGCTAGGTCTTCTTCTATCTGAACTAGATCCTCTTCCAGTTCGGCCAAGTCATTTAGGTAGGGCTGGGCATAGGGTCATCCGACCCGCCCAAACCGCCCTACCCGAACCGAACCGCACGCATGTGGGCGGTTTCGCAAACACATTAGGGTAGGGTGCGGTTTGGATTTTATATGAATTTCGGGTTGCGGGCGGGTTGCGGGTTTGAACCGCACCCGCCCAACCCGCCCGCATTTAATTTAATTTTTTTTTTTTTTTTCCCTTCCAAACCAAATCTAACCGTCCATATTTCTTTCACTCACCAACTCACTCATATAACAAAACAAAAGGAAAAAAAAAAACCCTAATATCTAATCCTAATCGGCTTCTCCTCCTCCTCACTCACTCACTCTCTCTCTGAGTCACATCTCACTCTCTTCATCACTCTCTTCTCCTCGGTTCAACAGTGTGCACACACAGACCGATCGGCGATCGATCACTCTCCTTCTCAGCTGATCTACTTCATTCATTCACAGGTGAACTCTATTTCTCTCAATCTCTGTCTCTCTCTCTCCCGATCGTTGATTTGTTGTCCGATCGTTGATTTGTTGTGGATGAACAATAGAAAACTGATTTTTTTCATCTCCGACTCCGATCTACTTCACAGGTGATCTAGCAGGTGATCTCTGAATTTTTTTATCATCACACAGCCGATCTGCTTCAAAGGTGAGCTCTCTCTCTCAATCTCTCTCTCTCTCTCTCTCTCTCTCTCTCTCTCTCTCGATCGTGGATGAACAACAGAAAAGGAACAGATTTTTTTCATCTATGATTTTTTTTCATCTCCGATCTACTCTTCGCAGGTGATCTCTGATTTTTTTCATCATCGCACAACCGATTTTGAACACTGCACAGCCGATCTACTTCACATCACAGGTGAATCTGATATCTCATCTCTGATTTGATCTTAGTTTATTAATTTTTGGAATTCAGATTATTTAATTTTTGGAATCTGTTTGTTTTATTTAAATCTATTGAATCTGTTTGTTTTTGGTTAATTTTTGGAATCTGTTTAATTTTTGATTAAATCTGTTTGTTTTTGGAATCTGTTTTTGATTAATTTTTGATTAATTTTTGGAATCTATTAAATCTGTTTGTTTGAATCTGTTTAATTTTTGATTAATTTTTGTTTTTGTTTTTGTGTTCAGATTTTTGATTAATTCAAATTTTTTTTTTCCTTGCTATTTTTGTCAATTTCTTGGATAGAATCATATTCTTGATGAAGTATTTGATGGAATGATCATTCCATTCCACTCCATTCTAGAGACTGAACACTACCTTTGGGAATTGATGTCTTTGCATTAGAGATAGGCATTGTCATTGTTTTTTAAATTTTCGAAGCTTTTTTCTCTTGAAATAATAATTATTTGAGAATGCCTTCCAAATGCATGAACGAAAAAAATAAATAAAAATGAAATGTTCCTAATATCAAATAGAATAATTTCATAAAATAAGATATCAAAATATCATGTGATATTATTTGTGTGGTACTTCCAACAAATAATGAAAAACTTTACGAGTGAGATAATGCTGACTCACTTTTGTTAGATAGTGAGATAAGAATGACCTACCTAATATGTTTTACAATTACTCATTTGTCAGAGTAAAAAGTAAATAATACCACATATACTTCTAGACTTCCTAATGATTTTTCACGGATGAAAGATAAGCAGAGCTTTGTTTTGTGAGAAACAGAAAAAATAAATAAATAAGGAAACCAATTAGAGAACATTTAACAGATTGTGCATAAAAGTATAGAGAACATTTAACAGATTGTGCATACAAGTATAGCAAACTCAACAATTAACTAGTTTTCAGTCGTTTCCATGGAAATTGTAGGTGCCATCACATATATTAAATATAATTTTTATTTAATTTTTGGAATTCAGATTATTTAATTTAGATTATGTAATCTGTCTGTGTCTTAGTTGAATTTGTTTCTTTTATTTAATCAATCAGTAGAATCTGTTTATTTAATGGAGGATAGGATAGTATTTTTGTAATCCCCTAGTTTGTAAAATTGATTATAGAATAATCTGTTTGTTCTATCTGTTTATTTAATCTGTCTGTAAAATTGATTCTGTGATTGTATTTTTGTAATTCAGTTTAAATGGAGGATAGTGTTCAATCTCCCGCAATCAATCTTGTACCTCCGGAATCCTCTAATTCTCAAATGAATCCTCTCTTAGTCGAACCCAAACCTGAACTTGAACCTAAGCCTCCTAGACCCCCAAAGAGAAAGAGTGAGAGTGGAGGGGGGAGAGCACCATCCACAGTTTGGGATCATTTTGACAAGGTTGTAGGGACCGATGGGAAGCGTAGAGCCGTATGTAAATATTGTAAGAAAGAGTATATGGCTGACTCTAGAACTCATGGGACTAGTAATTTGAGGAGTCATACACCCAATTGTAAAGAATATCCAAATAGGGATACAGATGGTCAACAAACACTAAATCTTAAACCGAAGCAAAACGAAGAGGGTGTTGAGGTTGTAGCAACAATTTTTAATTTTGATACTTGTAAAAGGGCTCTTGCAGAGATGGTGGTCATCGATGAGTTGCCATTTAGATTTGTGGAGGGTGTTGGGTTTAGAAGATTTTGTAATGTCATGCAACCCAAATTCACACCAATTCCCTCTCGTCAAACCATATCTAGAGAAGTGCTCAATATATTCAAGAATGAAAGGGATAAGTTAAAGAAGGCCATGAAGGGTCGTAGAATTTGTTTTACTACGGACACTTGGACATCTATTCAGAATTTGTGTTACATGTGTTTGACTGCTCATTTCATTGATGATAATTGGAAACTTCAAAAAAGAATCATAAATTTTCAACAAGTTGAGGATCACAAAGGAGAAACATTGGGTCGAAAAATTGAGTCGTGTTTGATTGAGTGGAACATTGATAGCATATTCACCTTAACAGTTGATAATGCTAGTTCAAATAATCTTACCATTCAATATTTGAAAATGATAACCAAAGATTGGAAGGGGACTATTTTGCAACATGAGTTTATTCATATGCGTTGTTGTGCACATATTCTTAATCTTGTTGTGAGTGATGGGTTGAAAGAAATGGATGATTCTATTGCCAACATTAGACTTGCGGTGAGATATGTGAGGTCTTCTCCTCATAGGCATGATGTTTTTAAGAAGTGTGCGGCCACACTCAAACTTGATTCAAAAGCTCTTGTATGCCTAGATGTACCAACTAGGTGGAACTCTACCTATTTGATGTTAGAGGCCGCCGAAAAGTTTGAGAAGGCTTTTAACCGATTGAAGTTTGTGGATTCCAACTTTGAACCTTATTTCAAGGATGTTGATGGTGGCATAAGAAGAAGTCCGAATGAGTTGGATTGGACAAAGTGTAGAATTTTTTTGAGGTTTTTAAAATTATTTTATGTTGCAACCAAGAAATTTTCGGGGTCTCTCTTTGTTACTTCCAATGCTTTTTACAAAGAGATGTTTGTTATTGAAAGCAAAATTAATCAATTAATTTTAGAGGAGGATGATACTTTGAGCACAATGGCAAAGACTATGAAGCTAAAGTTTAGCAAGTATTGGGGGGATGGAAGTAAAATCAATTTGTTGTTGTATGTTGCGGTGGTTCTTGATCCTACCAAAAAAATGACATACTTGGAGTTTTGTTTTTCCAATTTATTTCTTGGAGATAATAGGAAGGTGGAAGAGATGGTAGACAAGGTTAAGAGTTGCTTGAGTCGTTTGTATAGCCATTATGTTACACTTTATCCTTCACATGAGAAACTTCCAAGTGTGAGTGAAGTTGTGAATATGGTGGAAGATGATGATGATGATGATCCCTATTCTTTAGTTGACTCCCAATTTAGTTCCTATTTGGAGGGGCGATGCACTAGTGGATCTAAGTCGGAATTGGAACAATATTTATCCGAGGTTGAACATTTTGCAAAGAATCAAACATTTGAGATTTTGGATTATTGGAAGGTGAATGCAACCAAATATAGGGTGTTATCACAACTTGCTAGGGATGTGTTGGCCATGCCTATTTCTACCGTTGCATCGGAGTCGGCTTTTAGTACGGGAGGGCGTATTCTTGACCCATTTCGTAGTTCACTCTCACCTTCTATGGTTGAAGCTCTTGTATGTACTCAAAATTGGCTTCGAAGCAACCTTCCAATTTCTCTTCGAAAAGCAATGGATGATGTGGAAGAATTTGAGCAATATGACTCGGGTAAATGATAATTTATTTATCTTTATTTTAATTTGTATTATTATTCATTTTCTAATGTAAGTTTTATTAATCTTCTCTTGTTGACTTCTAATTAGGTACTTTGGAATCAAGCTCATCTTCAACTTCAACCTATAATGTTGATGCTATAATTGATGTCTAATATCCATTTGTTCATTGGTAATTTTTCATATACTCAACACATTTTCTTACTATATTGAGATGCAATATATAGACATTTGTTTATTTTTTCAGTTCTTACTATTTATAATTGAAGATTAAAGTTTATATTTTTTCAATTTGTTTGTGTAGGGTTCATCAACCAAATGCATGGAATTGGAATTTGTTAAAGTTGAATTGGATATGATTCATGAAGATAAAGTTTGATATTTTAGAAGTGTTTCAATTTTATTTCGTGGGTTTGTATTGAATGAAGTTTAAGTTTGACAATTTTTTTTTTTTAATTGCGTTTTGGTTTTGGATGAATGTAACTTAATGCATTTTTATTTTTTTTTGGCATTTTGGATGAATGTAAGCTAATGAAGAATTATTCTTTTTTTTTATTTTTTTTTTGGGTTAGGAAGGATGAATGTTTAATTTTTAATGTAGGATTTTCTTATTTGGATTATGAATGATGAATGTAGGATAGGATGAATGCAAGTTAATGATAGAATGTAGATTTTGAATGATTTGTTTAGGTTATGAATTGAATTTGTTGTGTTTTTTATTTTATAAGTTTTTTTTTATAAGTTTTAGTTCATTAATTATTAATGTTGGAGTATTTTAGAAAATATGAGAAAAAAGGTTCAAAATAAAGATTGACAAAATGGGAGAAAAAAAAGGTTTAAAAATAATTTTTTGGAAAAAAAGTTCAATCCGCAAACCGCCCGCAACCGCCCGCACACCCGCGAACCCTATCCGCACAAACCGCAAACCGCATTGCGGGCGGTTGCGGGTTGATTTTTCCTCAAACCGCATAGATGCGGGCGGGTCCAAACCGAACCGCAAACCGTCCTAAACCGAACCGCGGACACCCCTACATTTAGGCCTTGTTCAGGCCAATCGTTCTGATGTTGCACTAACTGGCCTTTCCCAATAACATTGACACTAAGAACATTCGATAATAGGACCACTAGTTTTGGTTTATCAATGGCTACAATGTATAAACTAGGGTCATACTCCTTTGCAAGCGAAGCCCCCTTTTCTATAACACAGGTATCAGATAACCTTGTCTTTAATGCACTCTCCTCTTTCTCTGTTCCTGCCACAACCTTTTTGGGTTGGATTTGTAGGGCTAAATCCAACATGCACATATCCGTGCCTTTTGGAATAACCACCTCCGGTTTCGGTAGGTGAGACGAGGTAATATATGTACTTGGGTTGAGGTAGGTGGTAGTGTTTAGATGTGGTTAATATTTCTGGGGGAGGAACGTGGTTATGTGTAGGAAGTGGGTTGGTTGTCACATTTGGTTTAGGAGGGGCGATGACTTTGTTGTCAATGAGATTCTGAATCTCATGACGTAGACGATAGCATGAATCTGTATGATGGCCATGTTGTTGGTGGAAAGTACAATATTGGGTTGGGTCGTGTCTAGCTGGCTGTGGGTCTGGGAGAGGGCGACGGCCAAGAGGCTTGAGATGCCCCTTGTCCATTAACACCTTAAAGGCGCGGGTTGGACTCATATGGAGGGGGGTAAATGGTCTTCGGTTCCAAGGTTGACTATTTTGTGCGGTTTGTGAGTTTGTGGCAGTAGTAAAGGAATCGACCATCTTGGCCGATGATGTAGCAATGATATTAACATCTACAGGTCGCGAAATAGTGCTAGTACTAGCATTAGTACTCCGAGTGAATGGCTTTTTTGCAGGTTCCCTTGTTCTGTGGATGATGCCCTTTTTGAAAGCGCTCTCAATTTGAACCCCTAACTAATGTGAGGAAGCATATGTGGACAACGATGCCACTATCATTCTCTGCAACATGTCTGGCACGAGGTTTTGGACAAATAACCAGACTTGTTCTCTTTCAGAAGGTCTGCTCATCATTTTGGCTGCCATTGCCCTCCATCTTGCCACAAAGTCAATGAAGGGTTCTTTGGGGTTTTGAGTGGTTGCTTCCAGCTCACTAATTGTTACTTCTATCTGAGTATTGTATGAGTATTGGTTAACAAACCCTTCAGACAATTCTTCTTAATTCCGCTTCATTGAATCCTCCAATTTGGCGTACCAGATAGCCGCTACATCTGACGGGGTCCTCCCAAATAATGAGAGTTTTTGTGCCCTAGATAAACCCATGGGCCTCAACATATTTGAAAACAGGTGGACATGCACAATCGGATCCCCACTCCCATCAAATTTTCGATGTGAGGCATTTTGAATTTTTCTGGCAACCTGATTGAAGCCTCAATGTACTCGCCCTCAATATTGGGAATTGAATTGAAACCCTGGGATTTCTTCAAGGCTTTCTCAAGCCTAGCAATTTTGATCATGGCTGGATCAACTTCATTCATATTGAAGGGAATGGTTCTCATAGGAGGTTGTACTGGAGGTTTGTAAGCTGAAGCTGTTGGAAACATCTCTTGAGGATCTGGGACCTGAGGAGTTTCCAGTGGTGGAGGGAGATCAGGATTTGGCTGGGCAGCTGGGACCGGATGTATAGTAGATGCAGATGCCCCAGATGGGCGTCGTAAATCAGCGATGACTTCATCATGTGCGACCATCTATTGGTTGACTGTATCCATGGTCTTTTGGACTGCTGCCATCATGGCAACAACTTCTTCTGTGTTTTGTGCTGGGTTCTGTGCCATTGTTGGACTGGATGAATTAGATGCTAGTGAGTGAACAGGAGTTTGCCGAGTGCTTGGTACTGATGCTGACTGTCTATTCCTTCTTCGTCGAGTAACCGGCAAGAGAAAAACTAACACTGACTGACTGTCAACAAGATCTTGCATTTTACAAAGCCTACGAGAACGAATCCAAACAACTCGAGGGATATCAAGTCTTTCGAAAGCTATGATGAAAAACTACCTAGCATAAAAAAAGAAAGAAAACATATTTTAAAAAAACGGACAGCACTTCGGCCCCAATTCTCAATTAATCACAACACGCAGCAGAACTGTGATCCCACTGAACTTTGTTCTCAGACTAATTGCTCATTTGTACCACTGCTATGAACCACCCAGTTTATTTCACTGTAAAAGCACATACCACATAAAAAGAACCAAAACACCCCTATGAGGGGGTAGGATTACCCTGTCCTAGATTTTGACATGATCTAGGTTGCACTATTTCAAGCAAATGGTTTCATAACATCCTGTACAGGTAGCATCCTGTCCTAATTTGAATAGTCACTAGAGCGTACTATATGCATTAAGTCAAATAGTCACAAAGGGTACCTCAGCAAGACTACCTGATATACCTCTCACACCTAACACCGAGAAGTGAAAGGAGGATCAAGCGGTACAGCGATAATCCAGATCCAAGGGTTGTGTTCCAAACTTGACAGAGCCCATGACCGGTCAGCCTTTTGGCAAGCTTTGTAGGCAAACCGTCCAAGAATAACAGATGGCAAACACAGGGACTTTGGCGCACCAATGCAAATGCAATGCAAAGAACATATTTATGTAGATAAAATTTTACATCATAAAGTATGAGTCAAGTTCTCTAATTCCCTAGCAGAGTCGCCAAAAACTGTAGCTCGACTTGTCGCGCTCCCTTTCGGAAGAATGAATAGCCCTTACAGTTCGGACTCCACTTGTGTTGGTTCTGATTTTGATTTCACAAGTGCAATGTGAAACAGTAGAAACATAAAAAGAGTCCAAATCCGGCAATTTCTTTTGGAAAATCGATGTTTGAATCAATTGCAAAAAATGGACTGCTTTGCCAAATTTCAGAGTCACCACCTAAATATTTATTTTTGGAAAATTTAAGAAACCCATGACTCGTGCCAAACGCCATTAGTCCGTCGTTACCAAAGTGTCTTGGTTCAGGAACTTAGGTATGAGAGGGAAAGGTCAATAATTGAACACCCCACTCACCTGATCAAAGATCGGCCTCTACTAATCATGATGTAGTTTTTATGTACAGTATATGCTCTTGTTCTATATGTAACATACAAGTATAGACTAATTTCACGAAAAGTTAGAATGTTTGATTTCATGTTTGTTTTGAAAAAAAAAAGTGTTTTGCATATGTATCACTTAAAATGGTGATCTCATATATACATGGATCAAAGTATCCCAATTCAAATGATTAGCCTTCATCCACAGGCATTCAAACAGGTATATCAAATAAGCAGTTAGTCTCATGGTAGTATGTTTGATATGACAGCATTCACACTTATGCAATATGCTAAAGCAAAAATGCTTACCTTAATGTCCGAAGGCGAGTCCAAAAAGAAAGCAAATAGTTAGAAAAAAAAATGCATGATCCTAATTTAATGACTAATGCAACACATGCAACATGCAATTAAGGTTCGGCTACTAGTATGGCATGTGAGTCAATTCAAGGCATGTGATAGCGCATGTATGCAAGTAAGGAGTTTGAATTTGACATTTGAATAATATGATGAGCCGAACTTTTATGCATGTAAACGAATGGATGCAAATCATGGAAAATGCCAATTAAACATGATGTCCCTAATCTAACCATCATAAGTAGTGAAATAAAAGGAAGAAAGAATGGTGGTTGGAAGACATACAACTTATTACATATTTGTCCTCGCGAAGAAAGGTCTGAATGTCCAAATGTCCGAACAAATAATTATTATAAAGCCGAATGAATAATAAATGAAAAGGGCTGTCTAATTTATTACAATAAGAACATGCAATGATTGCTCGATGCTCCTCAGGAATTATTCTGTCTGCCTTACTGGGATTTGTTCTGTTTCACCCCTAGATACTGCTTTCAACCAAAAGTGTATTGTTTTGCAATTTATTGGAGCCTTGTCGACCTCAAAACGTGCCTCAGTCGAGCCCCAACTAAATCCAATACTTTGTTTTCTTATGGAAATCTGTTTTTTTGTACCTGAGGTGAAACAGTGCAGACAGGGTATTCCTAGCCATGTTTGTCTTTTTTTTACCTTTCTCTATCATAAAAATACTCAAGAGAGGGTTGGAATCATCTCCAAAACCATCAATTAGGAAGTTGATTGCTTGATGATCTCGGATACAATTTGGACAATGATCAATAAATGCAATGAATAAACAACCACCCCTCCCTCCTATCATGAAGTGAATTCAATTCAAGGTTCGTCAAAATCATGAATTGATGTAAGACAAGCCTTGACACAATAAATTCGGTATAACGTCCGACCAAATTCAATTAATCATATTGGTTCTTTATGTCGGTTGTAATCCAATTTTAACCAATTTTATTAGCCTTTTTTATTACATTTCCATTTCTTTATCTTTTCTCTAGTTTGTGCAAAAGTGATATTTACATCCATTAAGTCCAAAATGCAATAAAGAGAAACAAACATCAACTTAACCTGAGAAACAAATCTTATTTTCTTCGGGGGAAATTACAAAGGAAGAGTCAAACTTATTTACAAGCGATAAGAGATTCCAAGTCAAACTCAAGATGTGCAATAAGGACTAGTCAAACTCAAAAGAGTAATAGTGATTTAGAAAAACCTAAACTTGAGTGATAATGACTTGAAATCCAAACTTGATAATAAGTGATAATGACACTTTCCCTGGTGATTTCCAAGGGTCAATTAGTCCCTTAAAAATAAACACACTGATGAATAAAGAGAAATGAAAAATAAAGATTGTGCTTTAGTATAAGAATATGTATACATTTGGCGTAGTGAACCTCCAAAGAATTTAAACCGTTAAGTATAGAACGTTTTATGCCTTTGGTAGTAAATCCTTTAAGAGATTAAATCAGTAAGCATAGAACGTTGTATACTTTTGGGAATGAACCTCCTAAGCATGAAACGTTTTATGCCTTTGGTAGTAAATCTCTAAAGAGATTAAACCATTAAGCATAGAACGTTTTATACATTTGGTAATGAACCTCCTAAGTATAAAACGTTTTATGCCTTTGGTAGTGAATCTCCAAAGAGATTAAACCATTAAGCATAGAGCGTTTTATACATTTGGTAATGAATCTCCGAAGAGATTAAACTATTAAGCATGGAAGAGTTCCTTTCTTATACGCGAACCACAATCTTAATTTTTCACAACTTTTTAACCGAAATAAGCAAAAAATGGAGGGAGGTTGCAGAGATGATTATGCGAAGTTGATTAATTAGTTAGTACAAACAAACTTGATATTTAAAACATAAATCATTGAAATAAATTAAACAGCCCCCTAATAACATACAATAGTGTTGAAATTAAGCTATAGAAAGCGAGCAAAATTAAATAGGATCAAGTTAGTAAACAAGTAGAAGGAATGGTGGCTAACCCTTTCACTTTTACAACTTCAAATCACATAGTTTAGATGTTGAAAAACAGCCCCAAAACAATGGGAAAAATTAGCGAAAACAAGTGGGAAACACAAGGATTCAAGCTTGGAATAAGGTTCAAAAAAGGGTGATTAACCCCTTCACCTTTGGATAGCTTTTAATCACAAGTTTCAGCCCTCAAAATAGTCCCAAAACAGTACCAAAATAATATGAAAACACAAGAAAAAGATGAACAAAGATTGAAATGAAAGTAAGGAGGCTTTACCTGTTGTAGAGAAGTGTTCTTGTTGTAAATCAAACTTGATTCCAAAGTACTCTCAAGTTTGAGTATGATTTTCAATTCTCAAATCAAGATCCAAGTTCAAGCTCTTGTATGGTATGGATGGATGGAAGAACAAGGAAGAACAAAGATGGTTTCAACTCTTGGATATTGCCTAACACCTTGATATTTCTCTTTGTTGATATTTCTAACTTGATATTTCTCTTTGATATATGATATTTCTAACTTGATATTGTTTTCTTAACACTTGATAATGTTTTTTTGTCTCCCGTAAAACATCACTTTGAGTCTTGTATTTATAGGCCTTGAGCTGCTGCTCCTCAAAATATCAGCACGTTTGGACAGCTTTGAAAAGTCAAAAGGGGCGGCATGATCTCGGTGAGGTCTGATCGGACTTCAAAATCTGCATTCAGGCCCGACTTGAAACAGGCATATCTCCATCATTTCCGTTTCAGGTGATTCTTGAGTCTAAAATGAAGCTCCAGAAGTCCTCTTTCTAATGGAGGTAACCTCACATCTAAATTCTAAGTGTGCTAAGAGATATTTTCTATTTTAGTGAAGGTTGCTCAGTTTTGACCTTATCAGATTTATGCCTAACTTTAAACAGCCATATCTCCCTCATTCGGACTCGGTTTTAGGAGATTCTTGAGTCTAAAATGAAGCCCCGGAAGTCCTCTTTCCAATGGTGGTGGCCTCACAGCTAAAGTCAAAGTGTAGATAGAGATAAGGCTGATTTAATGAAGGCTGCTCAGTTTTCTCTTAACGGTTTTATACCCAACTTCTCCCCAACTAGTTTTCTTCCCTTTCCTCCAATTTTCTTCAAGTCCAAACCTTTGACCAAGATGTTTTAAAGATTTTTTTGTTTTCAAAGAGTTCACCTCCTTTTCATTTATTTCCACTTTGTCCTTGCTCGGTTTACCGACAAGTGTAGTTTAAATGAAATGCGAGCCTCGGAACATCGTAGAAGCATTTGAACAAATATTTTGAAAGAGGGTTTTAAAATAGTTTGGCCAAAATGGGGTGCAAGGTTTGGGATTAGAGTCTGAATCCAAATTTCTTCCCTGAGAATTCAAAAGATTACACAGTGTAACTTTCATCACCGGGTGTTCGGAATAAAGCGCCTAAGTCTTACGAGCGATCAAAATTGGGGTGTCTACATAAGGCATCCATGGCCTGCTGACTAACTGGTTCGGCTACATTGGCTTGACCAACACCTTCCTCCTGTGCTGGAATATCATCTGGTAACAGCATATCTTGCTGTCTAGGTTTACCACTCTACCACCGCGTCTACGTCCTGACATCCTAATAAAGGTAACAAAAGAAATTAGTACAATTACATATGTGTTGAAACTAACTCGCTCACGTTCTAATACGATGGACAACAGTAATTTACTCTACATAAGCACGCATTCACATAAACACATACGAATTTCATTTTCAGATAATGACCGTCTCGCGATGTTACCAGAGTTCCAGTTAGAAATAGTGATGATCAAGTGCTCTTCTAACAGGACTTCTAAAAACCTGTGGACTCAATCAACATCCTAAAAATTTAATCCCATACCCATACAATCACAGAAGCATGCTATCATATAAGCACATATCATTCACACTTAAGTCTTTAGCAAACGAGTCAAACCCATTGTGGTACTAACCACTTCCCACATACCCAAAATATTCAAACCTGGTACACTTTGATATTAAGCTGTAACGCCCTCAAAATAAATACAACTAATCCAACTCATACGAGAAGTGAGTATGATAGAATTGATATGCTTTCATTCATCAGAGTTCGTATTACAAAAGATAACACATGTAATATACATTCATAAATGTTCATCCTGAATCTATAGCATGTAATACCAGTTAGTAATCAACAAAATAAATGCCCTACGGGCTTGCGTCTTTCCAAGACATTGCTTGGTTATAGCAAAAGGAAGAGTCTAACTTAATACAACTTAGCCCTTGGCTATATAAAATAAATAAAATAAAAAGAAGCTCTTGCTCCAAGTCTTCCCAGACTACTGTCTCAATGGAGGCATGTCTCCAATACCTGAAAATGATTCCCAAGTAGGGTGAGCTAAAGTCTAGTAGAAACATATTAACACAATATATAAGAATTAACAAGATATAAGTATAATGCACATGTTCATTGTCCTACAACAAAATCTTTATAATTCTTTCCAAAACCATGTTATGCCAAACTCGCATCTCAATTCATACATTTTGGTTCAATAGACACCTCCACTGCATTTAACTCATCAACAGAGGTTACACCTCACAAATTTCCAACAGATAAAATCATCATACAAATACATTCACTTCTATTTACCATTTTACGGAAATTTCGTCCGTAGGAATCGGCACCCATGTATACAAATGGTTTTCGGAACTTTCACCTTGGACATGCAGGTCAACTTAGTTCAATGGAGTCCATTCTCTTTCTTTTCCTCAAAATATGGAGTACATCCCCTTTCTCCTCCCGAATATCATACATATGCAGTGTATATCATTCATAATCATATTCAATGATAATGGTTAAGGGATTAGTTTCAATTCACCTAATCTACATGCGATGTTTACAACAATCATGACTATTCTCCACCGACAGCCCAAAACAGATATTTCTAAACAGATATACAATCTCCATAACAGATGAACCATCAAATTTTCATAGGTGAGTGATTAAACAAATCCAACAACACCATTCATGTATACATTCTCCCAATTTCATATTTTCTACACCAATTTTATTATTTATACAAAATAATTATTCAGGACATTGTAGGGCAAAGCTCATCATTTTTCAAATATTAACCCAAAGACCAAAATCAACTATTTTAACACAAGATTATTTCATATCCAAACCCCATAATCATTTGTGTAACACCCATATAAAAACCCCTCTTTTCATACTTGAACCCAAACCCTAGGTTTACTCAAAACATCCCAAAATCTCATCATTTTCACACAACAACCTATAACCAAGTTAAAACTCATGTTAAGGTGTAGAGAGTCCTTACTTCAAGTTTAGAAGATCTATGGAGCAAAGACGAAACTTCAACGATGCCAAAACCAAACTCCAATCGGATCAAAACGGAGCTCTCAAGATGCTCTAACCTTTTTCCAAAGACACTAGGGCAGAGAGATCAACGGGTTTATGAGAAAACGTAGAGAGAGAAAGTGTCTCACTTTAGGGTTTTGGGAAGACAATATCTGAAAAAGTGATATAAAAAGTCATTTTCGCGATCTGATATACGCACAGTCCGCTTGAGTGCACGAGTTGACGCTCGAGCGTCAGATACAAAAAATTGTTCCACTCAAGGGCAAGAAAGGCCGCTCGAACGCCAAGACACAATTAACAAGACGCTCACCCCTCAAGCGCAAGAAAAACCGCTCGAACGTAGAAAACACACATCTAGTAGTTTTGCAGACAACAGACCAACACTCGAGTACAAAGAAGGCCGCTCGAGCACCCACCCGCTCGAGCGTAGAAAACACTCTCCTAGTAATTTTGTAGACCTGCAAAGTACTGAGAGTTTGCAAAGCCCGCTCGAGTGAGAGAAGTGCCACTCGGAAGGATGAGCAAAATTGCAAAGCCCGTTTGAGCGCAAGAATGGCCGCTCGAGCGGAAAAGTAAAAATATGGGCAATAAAAGTTTGGAAAAACAAGCAACCAACCTGTTTCAAACGCACAACAACAATTCAATAACCAAATTTAAGGAGGATTAAGGGGAAAATGACAGTGAACAACATTCAGAAACCATAAACCCAATTCCAGACTACCACAAGTGTCGGGTCAAAACCGGGATCGCTATAAATTCGAACTCGAACATAATGAAAATTTAACAAATTGAGTTCGAATGAGCCTTCACTAAGTTGAGTCTGTTCACGAACAACTCTATTCATTTATAGCCTTAGGTGTGACCAAGTGTTCATGTAGTTACACCTTAGAGTGTGGTGATGGAAAAGATAGGGGTTCAAACTCATGGAGCAATGGCAAACCGCTTTAATTGTAATACAACATTCCCAACATTCTATAATCTTGTAACAAATATGGAAATATTTTGATATGCAATACACACCATATGTAATTTCGTATAAAATTACATAAGTTCTGATTCAACTTACACATTTTTGTGTGACCACTTATATAAATTTGTGAAAACTTATTTTTGTGTGCACACTAAGATTTAAGATTTTTCCTTTAAAAAAAATAAAAAATAAAAAGGTGAAATGCAACCCCAACGAGCAAAGTCATGCGAATCATGGGCTCGTTTGGAAAGTTAACTATTTTAATTAATTTTTTAATTTTTGATTATTTTAACCTGATTTAAAAAGTTATATTAGGGAAGTTGATTGGCTTTTTTGGTTGTTGATTTGATAATTATGAAAAAATAAATAAAATAATTATAATTTAAATGTGATATTTTATCTTATTAATTATGTTAACTTATTTTATTTTTATTAATTATTTTAATAAAAAAATTATAAAATAACCTCCCAAACACCACCGTTGCCCAAAATTCAGTTATCATATTTACAAAAAATAAAATAAAATAAAACGGAACAAAACAAAATTTCAGTTATCATCATCCTAACCTCATTTCCATAAAGAAAAATATTTGAGAGTTTTAAAATATAAATTCTAAAGAAATTTTCGAGTGTAAAATCTTGATGTGATGTTTTGATGTGATTTTTTTTTTTTTTTTAATTTTTCCAAAATCAGAAGATTTATAGTTGCTGTTCTATAAATGAATTTCAGTTATCTGCGCTAGATTTGTTCCCACGCTGGACGCACCTGTCCAATCAATGAGTTATTGTTAAATAATTTTAAAATAAGAATATATGGTATTTTATAACATTATAATAAATAAAAAAATTAAATAAATAAAATATTGTATTAAGGCTTGGTTTGGGATAATAAAAAAAAGTCAAAAAGTCACTATCTTATTTAAATCACATCATCTTATTTCAGTCATATCATCTCTCTACTACATCACTTCAAACCCAACCCATACCCAACTCATATTTCATAAAAATTCAAAAGTGCACTTATTTAGTTTATCCCAAGCAACTCCTAAATAGGTAAACAATATGAAGAGATATATTAAACTAGTGTTTGCTACACGCGATGCGTGTGTAATTTAAATAAATAAAAATAAAATAAAATATTTACTATATATTATGTGTTGCTAGTCAAGTGGTAAGAGTCTTATTCATTTGACATAAGTCTAAGGTTTAAGTCTCCTCCTCTCATTTATCTAATTTTTTTTATTTTAAATTAAAAAGTAGACACGTAACAACATAAGAAACAAAGGTTTCAGAACACCATAAAGAGTGTTCACTTTATAATAATACGAGAGTTTTAAAATATAAATTCTAAAGAAATTTTTCAGTGTAAAAGTTTGATGTGATGTTTTGATGTGATTTTTTTATTTTTATTTTTGAATTTTTCTAAAATCAGAAGATTTATAGTTGCTGTTCTATAAATGAATTTCAGTTATTTGCGCTAGATTTGTTCCCACGTTGGACGCGCCTGTCCAATCAATGAGTTATTATTGAATAATTTTAAAATAAGAATATATAATATTTTATAACATTATAATTAATAAAAAAATTAAATAAATAAAATATTGTATTAAATAGGTAAACAATATGAAGAGATATATTAAACTAGTAGTTGTTACACGCGATACGTGTGCAATTTAAATAAATAAAAATAAAATAAAATATTTATTATATATTGTGTGCTG
This sequence comes from Camellia sinensis, assembly GCF_055761805.1. Classification (NCBI taxonomy): domain Eukaryota; kingdom Viridiplantae; phylum Streptophyta; class Magnoliopsida; order Ericales; family Theaceae; genus Camellia; species Camellia sinensis. The sequence continues at coordinate 107,492,549 of NC_138966.1, forward strand.
CTAGTCAAGTGGTAAGCGTCTTATTCATTTGATATAAGTTTAAGGTTCAAGTCTCATCCTCTCATCTATCTAATTTTTTTTCTATTTTAAATTAAAAAGTGGACACGGGGGAGTATAAGAAACAAAGGCTTTAGGACATCATAAGGGATGTTCACTTTATAATAGTACTAGCGGTTGCCACACGTGATGCGTGTGCTATTCAAATAAATAAAAATAAAATAAAATACTTATTATATATTGTGTGGTGGTGAAATGGTAAGAGTCTTATTCATCTATTCTATTATTAAAAGGGTACAGTGGTTTTGATGCCATGAAGCCACTTCTCATAAATTTTTTCCAATTTTTCCTAAAATGACCTTAATTTCTTACACTTACATTAGTTTTAATTAGGGATAAAATTGTAAATTAAAACAACCAAATCTACTTTCCCTCTTCCCACTCTCCACGTCTCCACTCCTCAGGCAGTTACAACATCATTGCATTTTGCATTTGCATCTGATTTTCACTGAAATGTTCTTAACAACTTCATTGTATTTTGCATAAAAAATTCTCAAACTTCTCTTCTGAAAGCATCCTGTGGATATATGATTGGTTGAATGTTTCTATTTGGTAAGTTATGAATGTGTATGTTTACTGTATTTTGTATCTCAACTGTATCTTCATTATAGTTCTCTTCCCCTGTATCAAGGTTTAATCCATTTTCAATCTATAAATGTTAGGTAATGTTGATAATGCCAATATTAGCACAATGCAATACACGATGATAAATTACTCTAAATCTAACGAAACCCTCGTATTCCATTCGCTGGAGTAAAATCAGTCCGACGATTGACCAGAGAAATCCTAGGCGAAGTAGAGAGCCTTAGTGAACCAAGAACAATGGAATGTTGGTAGACCAAGACCAAAACAGTTTGAAGAAGTACAACTTTCATGGTTTTGGAATCAGAAAAGTTTAATTTGAGTACTTCATTGAGGTTCTTAAACTCTATAAAGATTGTGGGTTGAGTCAACATATATATATATATATATATATATAGGAGTGTGAGACACCGTTAGATTTGAGAGAAGTTATTAGTTGGTCTTAGTGATCCAGATCTTCACTCAAGATCTCTCTCTTATCCTCTATACTTTGCAATTTCTGTGTGTGTGTGCGTTTTGAAATTGGTTGATTGTGAAGTCATTATTATTGTGAAGTCATTCTTAGACTTTCTGGGTTCATCTTCTCATATCACCAGTTGCAATGGAGTTCTGAGGAAGAAAAGAAAAGAGATTTGATCTGGTGTGGTAGGATTGCAAATAGATGGTTATGATAAATAGAATTTTGATATGATTTGGTCAAACTTAAAATCATAAATAATATTAATTTCAATCATAAACTAAGAAAGCATCACGTTTATTATATACAAATATTTGGTATATACAATTGAGTTCTCTGTTAGTTCAGAAATTGTGATTTTTTGGTTTTTTTTTTAGTAGCAAAAATTGTGATTTTTTTTTTTTTTGGTTTTTTGTTTTCTTAATTTTATGTGTGTGTTTAAAAAAACAATTCAACATTCTTAAAATCTGTTGTTTTTTAAAAATAACAGTATTAAAATTTATTTTTTATTTTTTATTTTTTATTTTTTGCATTTTTATTATTTTATTTTTTATATTAATAGTTTATTATTATTTTTATTTGTATATATCAAATCTTTTTTTATTGTAAGTGTTCCAAGAGTATGGGTTTATATTTTGATATTTTGTGTGTACACTGTTAAGTATACATTTTATTTTCTTAATTAAAAAATTAAATAAAAAGTTTCATTATGTTATTCATTTCCTTAGGGGAAAAAATAGACTATTACTTTTCTTAGTTTATATCAAATCTATTTCACTGTAATTGTTATTTTTTTTTATGTAAATCAAATCTTTTTTTATTGTAAATATTCTTTTTCTTTTTTGGCTACTATAAGTATTGTAAGAGTATTAGGTTTGGGTATCTATTGGTTTTTTAAAATAACAGTATTAAAATTTATTTTTAAAAAAACATTGTTTTTTTTTTTGCACTTTTATTATTTTATTTTTTATGTTAATAGCTTATTATTATTTTTATTTGTATATATCAAATCTTTTTTTATTGTAAGTGTTCCAAGAGTATGGGTTTGTATTTTTGTATTTTGTGTGTACACTGTTAAGTATACATTTTATTTTCTTAATTAAAAAATAAAATAAAAAGTTTCATTATGTTATTTGTTTCCTTGGAGAAAAAAATAGACTATGTCAATCTATGTCAAAATGTAAGTTTTTAATTTTGTTTATAGAAAACCAAAGTAATTATTGTACTGTATTAGCTAAAGTATGCATATGTATAATTATGCCTCACTTTAAAAACGTAAAATTTTAATTTAATCAATGTATATTATTAGCAAACTAATTTTTACATATATCTTATATATTTTTTTTGCAAGATTTGTAGGATCTTTAGTCTCATGTTACTAAATTCAGATTTTATATAAATTTTTGTTGTACATATTTTTTAGTTAAGATTAGTAAATATTGTATTTTGGCAAAGATTTGTACATCTTTTAATGTACGTGTATTTTATTTATCAAATACGTTAATATCAAATATTACATTGTACATAGTTACTCATTTTATTTATATGTATATTATTAGAAAAAATAATATGAAATTCATATTATAATTCAAAAAGAAATTGCACATGGATCGCGTGTGCCTGGTTTAATATAAGTCTAAGGTTCAAGTCTCCTATATTCATCTATCTAATTTTTTTTTTAATATTTTAATTAAAAAGTGGACACGTGGTAGCATTAAAAAGTGAGCACACGACAGTATAAGAAATAAAAGTTTCAAGACATCATAGGAGGTATTCACTTTATAATAGTATAGATAGATAGAAAGATAAATAGATAAATAGATAAATAGATAGATAGATAAAAGATAAATAGATAGATAATAATTAATTAAGATGTACAGCACCGAAAATATTGATAACGGCCGTGCTTCAGGGCCCGAAAACAGGGGGCTCGAATGCCCCGTATTTCCATTTAAGGTAAAAAAAAAAAAAAAAAAAGAAAAAGAAAGTAAAAAAAAAAACAGTTTCTAAAAATAGAAATTAGGGGTATTAGGGGCAACTTTTTTAGGGCCACCAATCATTTTCCTATTGATTAATATCCCCAATGAACGTCCCAGCCTTTCAAAAAACTGCAAACCAAAAAAGGGATAAAGAAGAAAGACAGTCCAGTCATTACATTACAATTCTTGACAAACTCACATCCAATTTCTCACACACCGCCGATGATTCTCGTACTGCCTCCATGTACCCCATTTCCCGCCAATTCCAACTTCACTCTCCGCCGCCGCCTCCTCCTCCTCCCGCCGTCCCACCGCAGGATCAAAGTTCTTCCGCCGCCGTCCGCCGCTGTACGCGAAGTGGATGCGTTCACGGAGTACTCAGGGTACCTCTTCGAGCTCAGCACTTCGGAGGTGGAGACTCTGACCGAGTACGACATCTCCAAGATCGCCTCCATTTATCGGAACAAGCCTCTTGTCGTTGTTCGCCGCGTCGTCCAAGTCGGCGCTACTCTAGGGAAATGGTTTGCGCTGCGATACCTTGATAGCGTCAACGAGCGCTCCGAGCAAATGTTCGAGGTCAGTCAGTGTTGTTCTGTTTCAGAATCACTACGACTCAATTATGTATCAATTATTAATGATTGTAACACATAATTTGAAATTCGGTTTTTTTCATTGATTGCAGGTTAGAGCTGCGGAGTTGAGGAAAATATTAGTTCAACTTGGTCCAGTAAGTGTTGCTCAGTCGTTAATTTTTGAAAAAGTTTTGATGCCCTTAAATTTTTACTCAAATTTGAAGCTTTATTTGATATGAAGCAATCCAATGGACAGACTAAAATTTATTGGACATAAGTAAAAGCTTTAATATTGGCAGAGTTGTACATTTGAAAGTGGCAATATGGTTTTGAAAATTTTGAATAAATATTTAAGTCTTCGTTGATTTGGGTAAAACATGATTAAAACTCAATTTTATATAAGTTTGAGTCAAGGAGTGGAGAGGTTTTTCAGTAATTTTTTAACCCAAATTTAAATTTGATATAGGTTTGAGCCAAGTGTGGTACATGCGCTTCTTTATTGTCCAACTGATTTTTGCCCTTTCTCTTTTCAAATTCTATTTGGCGGATAATGTTCTTATTCATAATTTGGACTGGATGGTAACCCCAAGGGGTTTGGCTTTCCACCCAAGAGGTCACAAAGTCGAATCCCACAAAGGCCAAACATCCCAAACCTTGGGGCCACTGAAGGTTTGCCCGGTAATAATAATTTGGACTGGATGGTATAAATTTGACAGAGTTTAAGACACTAGTTAGGTGAATATTGAGTGGCAGGTGAAGGAAATTTTACTTTCAGGGTTTTTTTTATATGAGTAGTGAATTTGTATACAAAATAATGTGACTGCATTGTTACCTATCATTTTAAGATAAAATACCTGTTTAAATGACATTTAATCACACGAATACCATTGTCACATCATTCTGGTAATATGTTTGTATAAAAGTTCTATATGAATATCATTTTTCTTTTTATAAATATGACAGAGAGATTAGTGATGTTTTAATTTTTCTTTGGTAGATCAGTAATGTTTTTTTAAGTGGATTAACAATTAGTCTCAGTCCTAAGTCACATATAGGATAATTACACTTTCATAATACCTTTTAGATTATAAGAGTTCAATTTGGAGCTTATACTCAGCTATATGTGCAATAACATAGTAAGTGTGGTGACATCAAACACCAATTTAATCTCAGTGTCTATTTGAGGTCATTTCTGAGCAATAACTCTTTCAGCATAATGGAGTGGTGAAAAACACTATGAATTCCCTTACTCAAAAAGTTCTTGATAGAATGTATTTGTACAAAGCTTCTTCTATAAAAATATAGACATTTTTTTTTGTGTGCTTACAGTTGTATTTTTGTAAAATGAAGTGCCATCTCATCAAATAATTTTATAAATTGTTGAACACTATTGTTACCTTTTCTTTTTGTTAATACTCTTTCAATTTTTCTTTGTTCCTGTTTCGTAGGCATACATCAAAATTGCTCAGGCCATCTCATCTAGAGCTGTAAGTTGACACATCTTTTGCACAACTACTTTCGCTTATATTTCCTGTTTCTAAGTTAAATTAAGTACCTTATGTTTTCTAGCACGCTGGTCTTGCCCAAGTAACTCCTTTTGAACCATCATAAGACCTAAGTAGCATAGACACTGACACACGGCATGACATTGACACAACATGGGCACGTTGACACGTTGATTTTCAAAAAATTTAGGACACGAGGCACACAGGACACTTTTTTTATTTTATTTTTATAAATTTATTATATATCATATATATGAATAATTTATTCAAAAATAATTTTAAAAACTATGTAACATAACTCCAATTATATTAAAAAGTTATATATGTATCATTTATGTAACAATTACATTCTAGATAATACAAAAAAATTCTATAACAGTATAATAAACGTGATGTGTTCGTCTTACAAATTTTTCAATACATATTTAGAGTGCATAAGTTGTGTTTTGAAGAATGCAAAACATTGTTATTATAGAGTAATTCATCACATGGGACATGTTCAGAGGGTTCAAAAAGCGTGGGTAAAGTGTCTGACATTATGGATATGATTTTTCAATTAAGACACGTTGTAGATGTGTCAGACACGACACGCTTTGTCCTCAGAAGTGTTTTTGTGCTTCTTAGCATAAGATTAAGTGTATGCCATTTTAGGCTAAATTTGAAACACTTGTGTTGTGCATTAACATAGTATGAACACGCAGTTATACCTAAGATTGGATTTGAGCACACTTTGCATTGTCACTGAATATCTTAAATCTGGAACACTTCCGCACTCAACCTAATCACCTATGCTAGACACCTAATGCATGTTTTGTCTACAGAAATTAGTAACACATTAAATGTCTTGTAATATTTAATTAAAAAGAACCTTTAAAATAGGTTGAGTCCAAACAATGCCTCTAACAGAAAAAATGACTCCTTGCAATGTCTTGTTCTGGCAATATGACCTAGGTGAAGCCAGACAACTTTTAACTGAAGTTCATGGAGACTCATAGAATCTGCCTCTATAAAGAGATCTTGAGACCTTACAGAGAAGGATCCTGCCATCTCTTTCTCTATTCTCGTCCAAGCTTCTAACCCCACTCTGGTGAACATGTGTAAATAATGATGCACACCCAACTTAGGTGTTTATTTTTACTGTGCCGTTTACTTTGCCTTGTAAATAAATTCATTGACATATTTTTGGTAATATCTTTTATGTAGGATTTGATACCACCTTCATATCTGGATGAGCTTTCACTGTTGCAAGATCAAATATCGCCATTTTCAACTGAAGTTGCTTTTAATACAATTGAACAAGAACTGGGATTACCAATAGATGAACTTTTCTCTGAAATCTCACCAGAGCCAGTGGCAGCAGCATCTCTCGGGCAGGTTTGTAATTGGTAGTAGACTTCTGTTGCTTAGGATTTGGGAGTTGACATTATGGCATTAGTTTGTTTTGTAAAGTTATGTCATGTAGTTTCCTTTCTATTTTATTCTTTTGAATTTTTTCTCTAAAGGTCTATCAAGCTAGGCTTCGCCCTAGTGGACAGGTTGTTGCTGTCAAAGTCCAGAGGCCTGGAGTTCAAGCTGCCATTTCCTTAGACATATTAATCTTGCGTTTTCTTGCGGGGTTGGTTAGGCGAGCAGGAAAATTCAACACCGATCTCCAGGTAATGTTGCAATATGTAACAAAGGGAAAAAAAAAATGTTGCAAAATGAACTTGGTTTACAAGACGTCCAACATTTTATTAGGCTACAAGTGAGGAATGGGATTCCTATCTCCTGGGTTGGACCTAGGCAGGGGTTCAAGAGCTCACTTCTCTTAAACTTACGGAAAATTGAATTAAAATATAATATAAAAAAATATTGGACCTTGATGGTTATGATATTTGATGGGTACATTGGGATCATGAGTTGCCCAGTGAGTTTCTTGGACATAATTCTTACAGTTTCTTTTGATTTCGAGTTAGCTGCAATTGTAAAGAAATATGGCTTCGATTTGCAGGCAGTTGTTGATGAATGGGCGTCAAGTCTATTTCGGGTATGTATTGATCTTCACTGATGTCTCAATGTTCCCAAGTATGTCTCATGACCAGTCCATTGGATACTTCTTCTTCAAATATGTATTGCTTTGGACACAGCAGTTTACTTATTAATATTGCCCCTAATAATACTACCACCCAACGAAGCCTTAATTCCAGCCATCTTGGGATTGACTATATAAATCCATTCAGCCATATAGCTCAATATAGAACCATAAACTCGATGATTCTGCCTGCCTTTATCTACCCATGTTTGATTTGCCTTCCTATTGTCTTCCACTTGGCACATTTGTTGGTCTTTATTGCACATGTTTGACCATTTTAGATTATCTAATCCTAAGTTCTTACCTTCAATAAATTATTGCAACCACATTAATTTCTTATTAAATATTTGGGTAAATTACAAACACACCTCCTGAGGTTTACTTAAATTACAAATTACCTCATGTGATTGTAGAAATTACATTATGCCCCCTAACGTTTTTAATTTCACAACAAATAGGTCCTTTTATTAATAAATCATCAAGTTAATTAAGAGTTTTTAATAATATTAAAATTTTATTTCAATTAATAATTCATATAATTTTATTATTGTATAGGTAAACAGTTAGAAATTTCACTTTTTCAAGTAATTCTGTTAAATAAAAAATTCTAACAGGAAGATATTTGTAATTTTCCAAACCACAGGGGGCAATTCGTATTTTAAGCAAACCTTAGGGGGTGTATTTGTAATTTACCCTAAATATTTTGTTTTATTGCTTCAATCCATTTCCACTCTGATTTTTACTGCACTGATTTTAAACTGATGTTACTCTGGATAATAATTCGAACATAAATTATATTAATCTTTTGATCCTCTACAAACTTGTTTTGCTCAACATATCTTGCTGGCATGCCATAGACTTGTGCTCAAAATCTGCCAATCCAATAATCCAAACTCGCGTATTTGGCCACTCAAAGGAGGCAGACTCCTCCTGGCTACTGGGTTGAGAAATGGTGATGTCAAGTGCAGTTTTTTGTTTTCTTTGTTCATTCATCATCTTCCTGATAATTTGTTTCCTTTATGTCTAGAAATTGCATCTCACTTGAAGATTTAAATGGTGTACACTTAGTTGTAGAGCACACTAAAAATCTTCTTTCTCTCCCCCTTCAAAAGGAATATTCTTAGTGCTCTATATTGAATACAGGTAATCACATTGAATGCAGGAGATGGACTACAAGAAAGAAGCATTGAATGGACTCAAGTTTAGGTAAAAGCTAACTGTATTATATGTATTACAGTTTTTGTCTTAGTGTTGTGACCAAATCTTTTAATTTCTGAAGGCTCTACTCTCCAACCTATTTTGTAATTGAAGTACAGTCTCATTGTCTATTAACACCTATCTGGAGTGTGACTTCGGATGGCTACAATCTCATAGGTGTTAGAGTTTCCCCCATTTGGCACACAGCAAGTGTTCTAAACTTCCAACCAAATCCAAGGGGTAGAACAGTTGCAAAGGATCCTGCCTTGTTGTGTATTGGCAGATGCCTTGCAAGCATCCTGGGATTAGTTAGTGTGAAGTCCTGGAAACCTCCTCACTAGAAATAAAGGGGAAAAAGTTCCCTGTTTCCTGTGATGCATGAAGTATGTAGTATGACTCCCAATATATACATATGCTTAGCCGCTTCATCTGATCATAGTTTTATGAACATGTAGGGATTTTGTTATGTTGATAGGGCTTTGATTATGGGATAAGACTATTGCATGGATTATATGAACATTGCTCCTGTTAATGTAAATAATGAAAGATCATTTTCTATTCTGAAAGAATCACCACCAAGGATTTAATACATCTGGAATTGGGCAATTAAATTATTAGCCAATTTGAAGGACAGAAAGTGAATAAAGTTCAATACCCAATACAATCATCTCATGCCCATATTTACGAGGAACCCCCCAAGCCCCACCTTCAGTGAGACCTGGGCTAAAACCCGGATATGTGTGACCACCCGCTAGCCTCACATATCGGAAGAAGTAGGGGCTCGAACCTAAGATCTCCTGGTTGTACAATTGGGGACTTACCATTCGAGCTAGACCTCATGGTATGTCATTCCCATGTTGAATTTGTTTTGAGAATATTGCATCTAAATTGTATGCAGAGGACATTGATACAAGCTGCTGAAATTAAATTTGATAAAGTGAGCCAAGACATTGAATCTATTAAGGATGTTGAATGCTTTTTACTAAACCAAATTTTATCTTAAGTTTCCTTGGATTGAATTCTTTTTACACTTGTTCTTTTTGTGAATGAATTCTTATTCTGCTAATCAACACAACTCCAGATACTTCCAACTATACATTTTGGATATGTTCTAGAAGGAGCTGTTTTGCGATTTTTTCCTTTATATTTACATTTAAGTCCCATTGTTGTTCCTTTGGTCTAGACCGTTACTAGAGTTCAAACCACTACTGAGGGTAGGGTCAATTTCAGTTATATATATCTACAATGTTTGGAGAAGTAGTATGGTTAGAAGTTCTGACTCTGACCATTATGTAAAAGCAGGGAGCTATATGGTGGTCTGCGAGATGTTTTTGTTCCAGATATGTATGTGGCACAAACAACTCGTAGGGTCCTCACTATGCAATGGGTGGAGGTATTGCTATTTCATGTTCGTCTATTCTCAGTTTTTGTTTACTTGGGGATGACTGTGGAATCAAATTCCAGAAACAATAATGAGTTTCAATTATCATTTGGCTCTACAGCTTGGTATGTTGTTTGCTAGGTGATTGTTGCCCAGATAAGAGTTGGACAACTCTAAAAGTATTCTAGAAAAGGCTGGTGTCACCTGCTTTTTCAAAAAAGTTTACAAAAAAATAAAAAGTAAAAATAAAATCATCATGCAGATTTGAAGAGAAGATTTGTTGCAAATTTCATCCCTAGTACTATCTCTACCTTGATTGAATTTTATATATGGCTTAAAATTGATGTACTCCTCTTCTTTCTTGTTTTTTGCGATGGGATCTAAAGATTGCAAAAGAGCAATTCACCAAAGATTAAATTACATGCACCACACTTCTACATTATTGATGCCTAAAAATAGGGCAATTAATTATGCATACTCATTTTTTCTGACTTCTGCAAGTACATATCAGAACAATTTACTTTGTTCAAAATTCCTATCATATATATGGAAAAAGTCGGAGTTTATCTGGCATGCTGTGATTGATAGTTATAAGAAGTGCAATGAAAGCAATCCTACTGAGATGTGCCTCATATTAGGCCTTATGTAATCATTTAAGTGGTCATTAAAATGCATTCTTTCTTGAAGAAGCTTATTACTGTAAGTTTTCTGAACGAAACTGTATATTAGATCTTAATAGATTAAACAAAGAATACATCATTTATATAGAGCACCACTAATTCCTAATCCTAATCCTAATCCTATATGAATGCATTACTGAGATATAGAAGTCAAATAGATATATGACACTTATTCCTAATCCTACAAGGAAAAAGGAGAACACATTAGAACACATTCTCACACCCCCGCTCAAACTCAAGGTGTTTTAACAGAAAACACTGAGAGTTTGTCAAGAAAAAACCGAAACCAAGCAATGGTGTGAGTCTTGGTGAAGAAGTCAGCACGTTGTAGAGCCGAAGAGACAAAAATAAGCGAGATAACGCCAGACTGCAGATGCTGTCGGACGAAGTGACAATCAATCTCAATATGTTTTGTCCGTTCATGGAAGACAGTGTTATGAGCAATTTGAATAGCACTTCGGTTGTCACAATAGAGAGAAGTCGGGGAAGACTGAGGGACGCCCAACTCAGATAAGAGACTACGAAGCCAGACAGCTTCAGCAGTAGCATGAGCCATAGCACGATACTCAGCTTCGGCAGTAGAACGGGCAACAACGGTCTGTTTCTTGCTTTTCCAAGAAATTAGGGAATCGCCAAGAAACATATAGAAATCAGAAGTAGATTTACGATCATTAACATCACCAGCCCAATCAGCATCAGCATAAGCCACCAAGTCTAAGGAAAAAGTAGAAGAGAATAGCAAGCCCTGAAAGATAGTACTGCGAAGATAGCGAAGAACCCGAAGCAAAGTAGCCCAATGTGTAGAGCGAGGGGCAGAAACAAATTGACTAATCACCCTTGAGTTTGCGGGGGGCTGTTAGAATTTACCTTCACCTACACCACTACCACCTCACCTACTCCACTAAACCTAACCCACTACACCACTACCACCTCCACTTCACCTACAAACACACCACCCCCACCCGATCCATTCCTCCTCCACCTGCTACTGTTACTCCTTCACAGCCAACTAGGCCGGCCCGAACCACATCATCGGCTCCGGACTCCAAAGTCCAGTTCCCGCTCGAGCACGCCTTTGGGTACTCCGACTTCTCCGCCGCCGGCATCTTCGCCTCCACCACCCGTAGCCCCAGTCGCTTCTCCGCCTCCGCCATCGAGGCGATGGCTGACAAGTCCTCTCTCCCTCATCAATGAAAACAACCAGTCACAAGCTTTTAGTCTAACATGGCGTTGGGTTGGAGTTCACGAGAGTCGCACGACACACATGCGGGACAGTTTTGGGCTGCTCGGTTTGATGGAGAGCCTGAAAGGTACATGAGTGAATAAAATACGCAAGTTGGAGGTGAGGCACTGGGATAGCCACCCCTTACACACACACACATACACACTGACAAACTCACGGGTCTCCCATGTGACCCACTTTACAATTTAAAAAAATAAATAAATAAATAAATAAAATAATGGCATGGCATGCATCATCGTTAACTTTCATCATTCCATTCACATGGGCTTGTTCCCCATATAACCCATCATCTCCAACTTATTTAATTACGCAGTCCAAACCCCTTCTTCTTTTTTTTTTTTTATTTATTTCTTTTTCCCACCCATGTTCCCCACTGGTTTCCTTTCTTTTCTTTTTTTTGATTTCTTTCTTTTTTTTTAATCTCTCCACTTTCCTTCAAAAAAAAAAAAACAAAAAAAAAAAAACAAAAAAACAAAAACAAACTAAATAAATAAATCCATATATGTATATATATATTCTGCTTTATTTTCACATATATATCTTTTGATTCTTTTTCATTAGTATATATCTTTTGATTACTTTTCCTTTCGTGGTCGGACTCGCTCAAACACAACACTCTCACAATAGCCTTCTCTCCAGCGACCATGGGTACAAAAAAAAAACAAACAAAAAAAAAAAAAAAAGAAGAAGAGAGAGCAAACCTGCACACCAAACTCATTTTATTCATGTCAGGGGCTCCCCCCGTTCACCATTTTACATCCAAAAAAAAAAACAACAAAAAAAAAAAAAAACAAAAAAACAAAACCACCACACCCACAGTAGGATTTTTCTTCTCTACTCTGCTGCAGGTCTCTTCTTCTTGCCTCCGTCCTGGACGGCCCTTGCCGGTGCTGCCTCCGTGTTTCCCACTCCACTGGGTACGATCACTACCCCCTGCTCCTCCACTGCAGCATATGGCGGACCTCCAAATCGGAACATCACGGTGGCCTTCCGCTTCAGCTCCTTGTTTTCTGCCCTTAGCACGCTTATCTCTGCTCGCGCATCCTTATACATGCGTTGGAGCAGAGCCAGTTGGGCGTTTAATTGCTGCACCTCATTTGTCCTACTCTGCAGCCGGTGCGACAAGTTTGTGACCGCCGTCATGGACTCCACACATGCCTTCAAAGTATACTGATTAGCCTCCACATCCGTTTGCACTGCCATTTTTTGCTCCACCGCCTGCATCGGAAAGTTCAACGGAGCAAACCCAGTGGTGTTTGGTTGAGGTTCACTGGCCACCGCACCCGTTATCTCTCTTGTTGACTCGTTGAGGTCGGGAAAGAGAGTCAGCAGACCACGGGACGACGAAGCCATTTTCTCTCGCAACAGAGTGTTACAGACTCTCTCTCTCAGCACAACAGTGTTACAGCCTCTCTCTCTCAGCACAACGAAGAGTTTTACAGAGGATTTCGCAGGTTTTTTGCTTCTGCCTCGGCCTCAGGCTTCATCTTGGTTAAATAGCCGAGGCAGCCACGCGCATCGCGCGCCTCTTGACGCCAGACAAACGGGCACGCCACCCAAAGCACTCACGTGCCTCTGGCACGCCTTTTGATGCATCGGGCACGCCTTTTGATGGCACGCCTTTTGAAAGATTGGGCACACCTTTTGAGGGCACGACTTTTGAGGGCTCGATATCTATATCCCTGCATATCTTTTGGGCAGCCTATATACACACTCATACAGTGTCTTCTACACCGGTCAGCTTTATCAATCCCTTTGTTTCAACCTCAAATAGGTTTCTATCTTCACACCTATTTGAGTTTGAGGGGGGGTTATACAGTATCATGTATAAGTCGCTCATGGCGCACTCCCTAAGTCGCCCCCTTGGTGCACCACCACAACCTCTGCTACATCGGTCCGACATGACCCCATAAACTGTCCCGACATTTGATTCCGGTCAGCTGCTCCAACGGTCCGACATGACCCCATAAACTGTCTTCTACATCGGTCCGACATGACCCCATAAACTGTCTTCTACATCGGTCCGACATGACCCCGTAAACTGTCTTTTACAACGGTCCGACATGACCCCGTAAACTGTCTGCTATATCGGTCCGACATGACCCCGTAAACTGTCCTGCTACATCGGTCCGACATGACCCCGTAAACTGTCTTCTACAACGGTCCGACATGACCCCGTAAACTGTCCTGCTACAACGGTCCGACATGACCCCGTAAACTGTCTTCTACATCTGACACGACCACACAGTGTCTGCTTCAACGGTCCGACATGACCCCGTAAACTGTCTGCTACAACGGTCTGACACGACCATACCGTGTCTCCTATCCTGTTTTATTTTATTTATCAGTTTATTTTTCTGTTTTGTAACTCTCTCCAAACTCAAGTTGGTTTGTGTCTAACCTCCTTGAGTTTGAGGGGGGCTGTTAAACCCACTAAACCTAACCCACTACTACCTACCACACACACTCACCTCCTCACCTAACCTACCACTACCACCTCCACTTCATCCCCTACCACTTCACCTACTACCTTCTTCTCTTCTATATATTTGATCATTGTAAACATAACAAAATATCAATATACACAACAATCTTGTAATACATCAATATATATCAATCAATACACAATTTATTCTCTCTCTTTCTCTCTATCAATTTATCTTACAGACAGCATAGGCAAGATCAGGGCGAGTAACTGTTAGATAGACTAAGCAACCCACAAGCTCGCGATATAACGTAGGATCATCTACAGGAACACCATCAGTAGTGTTGAGCTTTATATTAAACTCAATGGGGGTATCAGAAAGCTTAGTGTCAGTAAGTCCGGCACGATGGATAACCTTGTTGGCATACTTAGCCTGGGACAGAAAGTAACCCTTGGCAGAAGAAGCTACCTCAATGCCAAGAAAATACCGCAATGGTCCCAGATCCTTCTTTTCGAAGGTGCGAAAGAGATGTTGCTTGACCTCATAGATGACAGAAGAGTCAGAGCCAGTGATGATCATATCATCTACATATAGTAAGAGAGCAACAAAACCAGTCGAGGTATATCTTAGAAATAAAGCAGAGTCGGAAGCAGAAGGATAAAACCCAAGCTCGGTAATAGCAGTCTGAAAGCGATCATACCAAGCACGAGGAGATTGCTTCAGACCATATAGAGCATGCCGAAGACGACAAACCTGGCCAGAGGAATGGTGAAGACCAGGGGGAGGGCGCATGTAAACTTGCTCGGTGAGATGGCCATTAAGAAAAGCATTCTTAACACCCATCTGAGAAAGAGGCCAAGAACGAACAGCAGCGACAGAGATCAAAGTACGGACAGTAGTCATCTTGGCAACAGGAGCAAATGTCTCCTCATAATCAATACCATACTCCTGGGAGAAACCTTTGGCCACCAGACGAGCTTTGTAGCGCTCAAGAGAACCGTAAGAATGTATTCTAATGTGTTCTCCTTTTTCCTTGTAGGATTAGGAATAAGTGTCATATATCTATTTGACTTGGAGAAACTTTACCCAACAACCCTGACTGAGTTAAAGATCGTAAGCGATCAACAGACAAATGACCGAGGCAAGAATGCCATAAGTAAAACTGACTTGACTGAGAATTTAACTGAAACGAGGAAAGTGCAGCTAGAGAAGTGGATAAGGGGAGATGCAAGCTTTCAACCACATATAGATCTCCAACTCTACGGCTGGTCCCAATCTGCTTCTTGGACACCCGATCCTGCACACAACAAACAGAAGAGGAAAATATAACATCAAAACCAGACACACCAAGTTGACTGATAGATAATAATCTGACAGATAACTGAGGGACATAAAGAACAGAAGGAATAGTAACAGCAGACATGGCAGATGGCAAGACAGACCCAATAGACAAAACAGACATACCAGACCCATTAGCAGTATTAATAGTAATATGAACGGGTGGGGGAATACAGTTTTGAAGTAAGGAAATGTGAGGAGTCATATGATGAGAGGCACCAGAATCAAAAAGCCAGACAGAAGAAGGGATACCTGAAGAGGACCCAAGCAAACCTGAATGACGAGAGGTAAGAGCAGAGACAGATGGGGATGGCTAAGTGGTGGACAGGATATGCTGAAGTTGTGCAACCTGAGCACTCAAGGAAGCCAAGTCAGGATCGGGAGCTGGAGTAGAAGCAGTATAAACGGCGGGAGGTTAGAAAGTACCCGACGTAGGACCGCGGAACTGTGTCTGAGAAGACGGAGCAGGCTGACGTCCCTTCTTGGGACAGTTGTTCTTCCAATGACCCCTCTGATGGCAGAAAGCACACTCATCTGGCCCTAATGGTCCTTTCTTGGGTTTCGTAGAGGCCTGAAGCTGATGAGGAGGTGGGGTCGATAACAAAGGAGGCTTGGCAGGGGCCAAGAAGACAGAAGGAGGTAGAGGCTAACCGGCTGTCTTAAGTCGGGTTTCCTCGGAGAGGAGCTCACGAACAATAGCATCCACAGATGGAAGAGGAGATCGGTGAAGGATGCCACCTCGGATAGCCTCGCACTAAGGAGAGAGAGCCGTTAAGAATTGCACTAAACGACTTTGCTCACGAAACTCAATATAAGCGTCCAGTATCTTGAGACTAGGTGGTTCCATAAGAGCCAACTGATCCCAGAGACCGGTCATCTCGATATAGAAGTCCTGAATAGTTTGATCCTGCTGACGAGCACTCTGAATAGTTGTTTCCACCTCATACCGCTTGGCAAAGTTGGACTGCTGATAAACACCGAGTAAATAATCTCACACTTCCTTGGCAATACTGTACTTGGAAAACATCATTCCAATACGGTCATCCACAGAATTATAAAACCAGGTCAAAACTTGGGCATTATCACAATCCCAAGTGTCACAGGAAAGTAGATACCCTTCCGCCTTCGGGTCCGACGGACGAGGAACAGAACCAGAAACATAACCCTATTTTTTTTCACCAAGAAGAAAATTCTTCATGACACTGGACCAATAGGCATAATTGCCACCAGTGAGTTTACATTTGATGGTTTGGATTTTAATGTCCGACATTATAATAAAACAAAATTTGTAATAAACAGACAAGCATGGGGCTTTAGTGCAACAATCCTGAAATAGGCTTCTTTTTTTTTTTTTAAAGAAATACCCAAGTTTAAAGCACAGAGAGAGAGAGAGAGAGAGAGAGAGAGACTGAGGCTGAGAAACGAATCAGAGAGAGGCAGCCGAACCAGAGAGCCGAAGTAGATAGTTGTAAATCGAATCAGACAGAGGTCGCGAGGAAGAGAGAGGCCTTCGCGAGATGAACCAGAGAGGGCTAGGGTTTCAAACCTTAGCGAGTCTGGGAAGAGAAAGGTCGCGACTCCGATGGTGGCAAATCAGTCGAATCGGAGAGGGCTGATGGTGATGACCCAGACAAACGAGAATATCACCACTTAGGGCTGATCACGAACCAGAAGAACCACGATGGCGACAAGCGAAGCAGCTAGGGTTTCGAACCTAGCTCTGATACCATGTAAGTTTTCTCAATGAAACTGTATATTAGATCTTAATAGATTGAACAAAGAATACATCATTTATATAGAGCACCACTAATTCCTAATCCTAATCCTATATGAATACATTACTGAGATATAGAAGTCAAATAGATATATGACACTTATTCCTAATCCTACAAGGAAAAAGGAGAACACATTAGAACACATTCTCACAATTACATCCCATTATTTATATAATTTAAAACTTTTTGCTCATGTTATTTACCAATTTCATGGTATGTAGGGGAAAAAGTTGTCAGAAGTGAAGGATATTTATTTAGTTGAGGTCAGTTTGCGGGAACAAAAATCTTCTCGCTGGAATTTAAATAAATATGATATGCGGCCTATATTATATTTGCACAGTTACTGAAGATAAATATTTTTCTGGTCCTGCACAGGTAGGGGTATACTGCTCATTTAATCAACTTCTCGAATGTGGGTTCTATCATGCTGATCCACACCCGGGAAACCTTTTTCAAAGCAGTGATGGAAAATTAGCCTATTTAGGTACCTTTTAAATTATGCTGCATGATTTGGCATATAAAGTGGCATTTTTTTTGTCAATTTCATTCGATTTATATACTGGTTCTTTTACACAAGTTAAATCTTATATACCTTTTAGTCATTTCTGAATCAAGTAAAAGAGTAAAAAAAATTACAAAAATAAGCAGGGAAGTAAAAGAGATAGTACAGAATCCTTCACATTTTATCATCGCAATTGAAAATGAGTGTATTTCTTATTCTAGTATTGCTAAATTCTAGTGGTTTTACAAATGACATCAATCACATTATTTTTATTATCGCTGGATTACTCTTATGTAGTGTTTGGTTCACTGTAATGAAATGATCACTCCATCGGAATACTTATTCTCATGTTTGGTTAGGTAAACAAAAAGAATTGACATTGGAAATGGAATTACCATTCACCAATTTAGGAGAATGCCCATTCCATTGGAAGGCCAAGGAACAGTCATTCCATTTCTGCCTTAAATCATTCCAGCAAATCAAACACTGTTTTAATGTTTTGCTATGGCTTGGTTTGTTTTGTGAAAATGCCAGATGATAAACTTGTGTTTTAATCTATGGAAACAAAATGGCAAGTATTTTCTGTCCCATGAGATTTTGAAAGACTCGAGTTTACCAGTTAGCCATACCATGCCAACACTTGCTGATGAACAAGTACCAAAGTGAAACAACAAAACATTGTTTTTGGAAGTCCTATCACCTATCTTCTTAGAAATTTTAACAGGTTTAAGAGTGTCATTGGATTAATTTGCAAAACTTATGAAAGCCAATAAAAATATTGAACTAGCTTTGCACCAATTTAGGGGAAAAAATGCTTGGTTAGGGTGATGTTTTGCTTACAATCCCTTAGATTGCTTTTTTTTTTTTTTTTTTTTTGCAAATCCTTGTTGCATCTTTCTTGGCTATGATTTTATTTCGTTTCATTTATCAATACTGCTTTGTTGTGCTTATGTTTGATAACTGATTATTGTATCAGTATGTTCTATACATCACACAACTAACTTTTGTATCTTTACCCCAGATTTTGGTATGATGGGTGAATTCAAACAAGAACTTCGTGACGGTTTTATTGAAGCTTGTCTCCATCTTGTAAATCGTGATTATGATGCCTTGGCCACGGACTTTGTCACTCTTGGGTATCATGATTATCTTTCCCTTCAATTGCTTAAAAAATTAATTTTAGGGGTGATAGCATTTGTATGACTGGGTTACTTAATAAACTCCACAGGCTTCTTCCACCAACGGCAGACAAGGATGCTGTTACAAAGGCATTAACAGGTTTTTGTCTTCAATAACTGTTTATAAACAAGGAGTTTACATTAGTGAAGACTTTTTGTTTTTTGATTTTATTTCTAGTGGGAATATATTTATTCTGTGTCTCTGGTAGTACTGATATAGGAAGTTTCTCTGTAGGAGTGTTCAAAAATGCTGTTGCCAAAGGTGTCCGCAATATAAGCTTTGGAGATCTTCTAGGAAATTTGGGAACCACCATGTAAGGTGCTTTGATGCACTGGTATATATTTGCAACTTAATTTAGCACTGCACTGAACAAATAGGTTCATGTGCTACCTTGGATGTTTCTTGTGGTTGGTTAAATGATAATTTTCTTCTTCGGTTCAGGGTATTGTTTTGGACCTTATGAGGGTAACTAATGTAAACGTTTGAAGGATACATGCTCTATTTGTTTGGTTTTACTGAGGCTGTGGTGACATTCCTAAGTAAGATCATCCATACATTTTTTTCGTAGAGGAATATAGGATAAAGAGCAACATGCCAAGGACTATGGAGAACTCCTCTGAGGCAAGGGAAGCAAAAGGACAAAAAAACAAAAGAGGAACAAAAAATAGCATGAGTGCCATAGGTAATGGCTAGTACCTGCTCCCAGCCCTAGGATACCAAAGTAGTGGCAATCATGATAATGACTACATGTAGAAGTCCTTGTTAGTGTTGTGCCTTAAAAGCTGTGTTACATGGAGTCGGCACTTTGGGGCGAAGTACCCGTGTCGACACGACACGGGTGCGGGTGTGGGATCTATGTCGGATTCGCGTGTTCTCTCTCGGACACGGCTCTTTACAAAAAGCAAAAGAAATGAAAGAGGGAGAGAGAGAGAACCTGCTCGCCTGTCGAAACGACGAAGACATCGGTCGTTGCTTCGACTGCTTCGACATGCTCGATGCTCGATCTCCATCTCCTGCTCTGTCTTCTCGCGATCTCCTTCTCTGTCTTCTCTCTCCTCTCTCGATCTGTCGATCTCTCTTCCTCTCCTTTCGTCTCTCGATCTCGATCTCCCTCTACTCTCTCTCTCGGTCGCCGACTTCTTTCTTCTCTTTTCTCTTCTCTCGATCTCCCTCTATTTTCTTTTCTGTTCTCTCTGTCTATTTGCTTCTCTCTTTCTTTATATTATATTAGTATATAATACAAATTTCATTAATATAATAATATGTATTATATTAGTATATAATATAAATTTCATTAATATAATAATATTTAATATTATTCATCCAAAAAAAAATTATATAATATAATATATCATAAATAATATAATTTTTATATCTAAAATAAAAATAACTTATTTTATCATGTATAATATAATTTATTTTATATCTAAAATAATTTTTATTTGTTATTTATATAATATAACTCATCTTCATATTATAAATATTTTTTAAAAAAAAAGCTATTTAACGTATCCCCGTACCCGTATCCAAATTTGGATACATATCCACGTATCCTTAATTTTTAATTTTGAAGTGTCCGACTCTTAGATACGCATCCGTACCCGATACCCGTATCTGAGTCCGTGTAACCTAGCCTAAAAGCCAATCTTGGAGACGTGGATGGGATAATTTTGTAAAACACTCTTTTCATTTAATTAATAATAAAAGGGCAAGTTTCATTATCATGTTTTCTTTGTGTTATTTTATGTGATAAGTCCATAGAATTGAAATTAAGAAGACATTCTTAAGAGTTAAGAATATGAGACTTGTAGTCCACTGTGCATATGATTCCTTTCACAAGCATAGTGCTTGTGAAATGTTGGATGAACAAATATAAAATTATATAAGCGTTAAGATAGTCAAATGCTGTGGCGTTAGTTCTCTTCCCAAGTTTATGTTGTTCTTCTTGGGGCAAGAATGTCTTAGTTGACCATGTAATCCTTAACAAACAATATAAAAAGAAGAATTATAGAATAATAGAAAATGAAATCTTCATTGACACATTCAAAGTCTTGGTGCCAGTAAAATGTTGAAGTTTTAAAACATGCAAATTGTGTGATGCAAATTTTTTAGAGCATTGTTGTTGTTCAAAGAAGAGGTTTTCATCTTCTTGTGGAGTACACACCTGTTGCCCTTGTTACTATTTTTGAGCCTTTCCATGTTTGAATTATGTTTGATTCTTTTATTTTGTAGGTACAAGTTCAAATTCCAAATACCTTCATATTTTTCTCTTGTTATTCGAAGGTACCATTCTCTTGTACTGGTGCATGCATATACCTATCTATGTGTTGGATTAATGTTTGTGATAGTCAGATAATTCTCTTGGCCTATTCTTGATTGGACTTGTTGAATAACTTCAGGTTTCCTTTTTTTTCTTGCCATAATTCTTAATATAATATGCTCAAGAAAAGTTTTATGATACATTCCAGCCTTGCTGTTTTAGAAGGCATTGCCATCGGCTTTGACCCAAATTACAAAGTTTTGGGTAGTACATACCCGTGGATTGCCAGAAAAGTGCTAACTGACAGTTCACCCAAGCTGAAGGCTTCTTTACAAGCTCTCCTTTATAAGGTATATCCACAAATTGTCTTTATTCTTTGCACCAACTCGAGTTGTGTTCCATGTATGTCCATGCCCGTCACTAAACCAGAGCTGTACACATACTCAATTTCTACTTTATCAAACCTTAATTCTGATTCACATTGTTTTTCTGAAATAGGATGGTGTGTTCAGGATAGATCGTTTAGAGTCTCTGCTTACAGAGGTAAAATATCAATTTTTTTTAATCTCTTATATTATTTTATTAATTTCTGTTCGACTTTATTTACTTCCAGCTGAAGGGTTTCATGCCAAAAAAAATATGAAATTTTGTTGCCTCTATTAAAGCTTTTCTATATGGACTGTGCTTTTCCAGTAGAAGTAGAGGTGGTGCCCCCATGAAAAAAAAAAATAGTAGTAAGCTGGCTATTCTCAAAGTTATGAACTTAGTATTTAGTAAGAGTGCTACTATTAGTACCCCATCAATTATTTTGGACCCTCCATTTTTTTCAACCCCCACTTATAAATTCTAAAACCCTTAAAAAAAATTTCTCCACCCAAATAATACCAAAATTATACTTGTGAAAACATTTCACCCATTCAATTGAATGCACACCCCCACACCCAAAAAAATCTCTCCCCCCAAAACCCTAACAAAACCCACGAATGTAATTACTACTTCAACTTCACATACTTGTTCATGACCTAAGAAAATAAATGTTCAGTTACATGTTCCCTGTGTTCCTGAATTTCGGTCATATGTTTGGAAGTTCAGTCCCGAAAAAATGATAAAGAGTTTTTATTATTTTTGTCATTTTTTTTCAAGAAACTTACCCTTATAAGGCCAATCTCCTTTGAACTAAGAACACCATCAAAATTATGAACTTCCTCTGAACTTTTATTGTTGTACTCCTCTCGTCTTATGGAGTTGTAGTTGCTGGAAAAACTTTTACTCATTGTCATTGCCGAAGAAGTGTAGGTAATCAAATAGTTGTCACCTGTTACCGCCGGAATATTGCTGCCAAAGGGTTTTCGAGGTTTTGAGGGTGGGAAGGTTTTGAAGGTTGGATTTGGAGAAGATGGATGGGTAGTGATGGAGGTGGATGCTCTCATAAACCCTAACTCATGATGTAGTAGGTGTGTGAGTTTAATTGTGAGATTGGGTGTCCCAAAATTATTAATGTCCTTTTTAACAATTTCATTTGAAGTTATTATTATAATAAAAAAAAAATCTAAAAAATTGAGGGTCCAAAATAATTGATGGGGTGCTAATTAGGAACTAGGGAAAATATCAAATGAGTCATACATTTCCCATGAAATTTCCATTTGAGTCTTCGATGCGAGACAAGTAGGGACAACGCTAGATTTTGAAAACATAGGTTATTTGATGGCCTAAATAGTGAGTACTTTAGGGTTTTAAGGGTTAAATTGAAGGCTAATAGGTAGAGGAAGGGATTAGGGTTGATTTGAGGGTGAGAAAAAGAAGAAGATAGGTCTAGGCATCGCACCTAGATTCCATACGCATCATACCTAGAGTTTGATTGCATCATACAATCCATAAAGAAGCTTCAAAGCTGTCAAATTTTTATAAAATATCAATTTTATTAAATTATTAGCATTACATGACTTTATATAAAATTAGGAGACTTCCTAAACCAACTATAATAAAAAATAAAAAAAAAAAGAGAAACTATTACAATATCTTTGACTTCTAAAACTAATCCAAGACCAAATAAGAAGCATAAATAAAACCCAATTAAGTAACTTGACCCACAAGACGACCCATGGGTTACCCCTACAACTCATATCAGCAAATATGAAATTTACCAAAATACCCTTGACCTAAAAATTCTAGAAAATATAAACTAATCATAAAATAAGACTCAAATAATACTAGAAACATGATTATGAATGGTTCCTATTATTATTTCTTTGAAATCATGTCACTTTTCAAATATTGCCACTTCTTTGAATTTACTTTTCCTTGAGCTTCTTATATTTTGCATCAATCTTTGCTAAGACTGTTGAATGGACTGGTTCATGTGTTAATAGGAATCCACAAAAATTTCATGAGAAAAGTATAACTTAATAGGAAACTATATGTTCATTGAAAAGGACTTGGTTGTTTCATGGCCCTTACTTTTCATTTTTCAGCATTGAAATTCATGCTCATATTCTAACTATTTTAATCTGTGAAGGAGAAGGGGCAACTAAAGGAGAAAATAACTGGATAGCAGTAGTCTTAATGTCTTAAAACGGGACCTTCCATTTCGTTAGACAAGATGTGAGGCTTGTTTGGTTCTGTTTTATGAATATGCTCGATTTCATGAAGCATTGTATTGCAACTAGTTGAGTTTGTCTACGTAAATCCTTCTTTCACAATTCAGTTCCATCCGTGGTTCTTTAATTTGGTTTATTACTAGACATCATTCTCTTGCTATCTTGACTTATTTTCTCACTAGCCTTGACAAACTTAACTTTCAAGAACAAATGGAAGAACAAGAAGAAATATGTATCTAGATAGATAGATAAATACAGTTCAATCTGGTTCAACCAATATGCCGTGTTAAAAATTCAGCTCACTCTTTTGTTATTGGCAGCATAACATGGGTCAGAAATATGGTCTTAAAATTAAACTTATAATGAGGTAATTTGTTGACATGATGAATTCTAGATTCTCATTCACTTTCCGTGAAGTACCATAGATGGTGTTAATCTTGATTTTGCGGTAGACCACCTGTGTGAAAATTGTTTGAGCTACAAATTGCTCACAACAATCATTGATTTTCTTGAAAATTTGTTTGAATATTCTATGCAAAGATTCTATATTTTCATGCGTCCTTTCCAACCGTATGTTTCTTTTTGTGGTTTCTGATCACATCAATTAATTTTCTCAGACCCTAATATGCTCTTATGACAGTCTCTTCGTGCCAGAACAGAGAAGAAGCAAGTAGAAGATAGTGATTCCAGGATGATGGTCAAGCAAATCCTTTCTTTCACATTAACTGAGAAGGTATTATTGAGTTTAAATGTTCCTTTTCATAATTGATTGTAGACTGAATCATGATAATAACCTCAAATCTGATTGGAAACATTGCAGGGTGCATTTGTAAGAGAAATACTTCTTCAAGAATTTGCTAAGGTATATTTTTCAGTGTCTTCAACACTATGTTACCAAAAAAGGATAAAACCCTAGCGAATTACGTATTGGTATGCACATTTCGAAACATGGTACACTTCCATTCCAAAACAGTAAATTTAGTGATCCGAAGTGATCCCAAAAGTTTTCTTCCAATATATTTCCTTAAATGTTTCCTTAAGAGGAAAAAAATTAAATATAATGAACTAAAATCTAATGTGAGTTAAGTTTTCATAAGACAAAACATAAAAAATGGGTCATTGTACTCATAAAAATGTTTTACTAACTACATATTGTTGAATGCCTAATAGTTAAAGGAAAATTACTCTAGAATTACCTTAAATTCTGAAGTGTTATATCTACAAGTCTATCCCATCGTATCACATTTTAGAGCATGTGGCACTTTCCCATTTCACGTATTGGAACAATCCATGTTCCAAGCAACATAGCTTCAACAATCACCAAAATCGTAGACACTAAGAAATTGTGAGGGTCAATCTGCCATGAGCCTGGCACACTTAACGATCTTGGTCAATAGTGGAATTGTCTTCTTTGTACGTGATGGTATCACAGATGGTTCTATTTGCACAATACATATATTCTCTATTCACAAAATTTTGCCTCTCGGATATCAACTTCGGAACAAAAATGAATTGCTCAAATATAAATATTGTTCAGTGGTTGATATCCAATCCAAACAACTTATTTTTATTCGGAAGTTGATATCTGAAATTTTGATTTTTTTTTTTTTTTTTTTTCGGGAGTTGATATCCAAATGGCACAAATGGTATGAACTAAGACAAAATGTGGTGTGCAAATAGAAGTACCCTCGTATCACCCATTGCAATACATACAAATGATTAACTTTTGCAAATGTAAAAGGTCATAAGACACTTTTTTCCATGACTTCCATATAGACTACTTTACGTAATTTCCTGTACAATAACAAGGCACTTTGAAAAAAAAAATTAAAAAAAAAGAAGAAGAAAGAAAAAGGAAATCAAGAAAGGTAAAAATGGGCTACTAGATCACTTGTGCCATCAGCCATGATAGATCTTTCCCTGTAGAATTAATTGTGCGGTCACCATTCATGTATTCCACAATACATTGATTTACTAACGATCAAGCATCTATACAATTTAATGAAGTCACAAAGTAAATGTTTCTCACCCTTTTATCTTCTTCTTGTAGTTGCTTCTTGTATTCCTGATGTTTCTTCAAATAATTATAGGGTTTGGATGCACTTGGCCTAGCAACTGTGGATTGTATAACGTCTGCAGCAACTGCAGGCCTACCATTTGCTGCTTCCCTATCTTCCTCTTCAATGACGGAGGAGGATATCACGAACTTGAGAACATTCCAAAGGCTTGTGCTATTGTTGTCAGGGGTTCCAAAGAATGAAAGCTCTAACACGGTAAGAGCCTTTGCTCGCTTGGTATTGCAATGATTTAAGGACATTTGATGAGAATAAGCAAGGTGCCCAAGTTTCTGATGTAGTTTAATGCATGACTTTGGTGGTGGTTACTGATTGGATATTCACAAGCACAGAAGCATGCATGCTTGCATGTATGTGTGTGCATGAGAGAGAGAGAGCAATTGTTCTCAACCTGTTACATGGTCCTACTAGTGGCCATGATACTAGTTATCTCAAGCTGGGAATTTTAATTTATAAATCATAATGTGATATTCTAAAAAATTCCATTCATTTTAGTTATTTCACAAAAAGAAAAAGAAGAAAACTAGGGATCTATTGAATTTCAAGTATTAATTTTTACCAATAAGATGCAAGGACTTACTTTCCACTGGGAATTGCACAAAAAGTACTATTTATCTCTGACAGGACTGTGAAAAATTGAGGGAAAACATGAACGCCTGCTAGCTTATTTGTTAAAATAAAAAAAATAAAGAGTACCTTACAAAGAACTTGAATTATGTGATATCTCAGAGAGGTAAATCCTTAATCCTGAACTCTTTTGTGAAGTATATAGCGAAGGTAAAATGTTTGTGGTTTTGTTTGATATATAATGTTCTAATCTTGCAAATATATGCTCATTAATTGCTTACCTTGTAGGGAGTTGAGGAAGCCAATCCATACAAGAGTCAGAGAAGGAACTCTGGGGAAGAAGCCTCACTAGTCCTTTACCAATTTGCATCTGTTCAGGAAATACTACCTCTTCTTTCTGTTATACTCGAGGTAAGAATCAAAGCATATAGACATTTATATAATTGACCTATCCATCCATGAAATTTACAGAAATTCTGCATTTGTGCCACCCTTTTTTAGTATATTAATTGTGAGCATCGACACATTTACTTTAAGTATACATCAAAATGAAGCCATGGACGAAGCTAAGGGTGGGTCAAGACAGGCCATGGGCTCCTTAGGTTTTTCAAAAAAAATAAATAAATAAATTTAATAGTTCTCCAATTTATGAGTATTCCTATAATGTATATTGTTTTTAAAAATGCCTTAAAATGACAAACTAATAAATTTATATACTAAGATCCTAATTATGTAGCCCAAAAATTGTATTAAGTAATTGAGATAAGTGTTAAGAAATAACTAACATAGTTCTATTGATTTTTCTTATTAATTTTTTTTATTACAGTTAAATAAATAATTATATCATTTTCGAAAAAATAACTTAATGTTTTTACACTTAGCTCGGCTCCCTGAGAAAAATTTCTGTTTACCTCGGGTAGCAATTTGGCTACAAGAAGCCAAATGCTATTATGTCAATGAAATTAACCCTAAGACTGCCCATTGGTCAGATTGGACTTGGGGGGGGGGGGGGGCATGCCATTGTTGCAGTCCTATTTTTCTTTAGCTTCCTTTACATCTTGTTTTAGATTTTTTGCTTTTTTTAATTTTTTTATTTATTCAGTAAAACGACAGAGACAAGCCTTTTATCCCATTTTAAGATGTAACATTTGCTCTGGTATATTTGGCAGCTCCCAGCAGATTTACAGCAGCAGGTACTTCGTTTGCCGGTTGATCTGACCGGAAAGTTGATGTCTCGTGTTGCTGCGAGGACAATCCGGAGGGCTTTTTTATGAGATTGGTCTAACATTTGTGACACTAAGAAAATCTTAAATAAATAAATAGCTCAAATAGTACGTATGCTTTTTATTTTTTTATTTTTAATTTTATTTTTTAATACCCTTTGGTTACTTGGTGCATTCAGAATTTATATCCAAAAAAAAAAAAAAAAACCAGAGATTAGAACCACTATTTTTCTTTTTCTTTTTCTTTTTCTTTTTCTTTTTTGGTTGGGTTGGGGGTTTAATGCATATAAAAACTTCATTTGGATAGTATTGGCAAATATTTGTAATATTGTTTTGTAGCTTTTTCTTCAATGTCTTTCAGTAGCAACATTTGTATCTGCAAAACTTCACAATGAACATTGTTTAGAATAAATGAAATTTTTTTGGAACAGCAATAAGATTAACCTGAGGGAGTAATTGATTTTCTCATATGGGAACACTGGTGTAGTAGCTTTAAGGTGCCAACAACAGATGTATTTTGTGTTATCTGAGCAAGGATCCTCTAGAGTGATTTTTCCCTAAATTTTTCTAAAGTGCTACAGTGTATGGTTGAGATTTACTGGTAAGTCACATCAATTTTTCTGATGTGACTTGCCAGTAAATCTCAACCACAAAATATAGCACTCTAGGAAACTTTAGGGAAATTTCACTCTAGAGGATCCTTGGTGGTGTTATCTAGCTCAAGTGTTACTTCTTGTGTAACAAATTGTTTGCTTGTCACGAAAAACAACAAGTTAAAAAATAATTTATTTTTATGTCAATTTTTTTGTTTTTATTTTACAAATTAAAAGTACTCAACGAGGTCTTTTAATTCCAATCTTTAAAAAAAAAATAAAATAAAATAAAATAAAAAGGTCTTTTAATTGGTGACTTTTTTAAATAAAAAAAAATCAATAGGAAAATGCAAAATATTTTTAAGTTTTTGTATTTCATGCCGGATAAATAATTTATTTTGATGAGCCAATTCATTTTCTTTAAGACTCCAAGGTATAGATCATCCAAACAGAAAGAAATAAACTCCGCGGATGAAATTGTAGTCTAGACATTACGTTACATTTATCTATAAAAGAAATAGACAAGTTAATTTAAAAATAGTCTGTTTATATTTTTTAATACAAAATATAATTAAAACATGTTATTATAATAATTAAATGAATATAATTTTTTATTGATAAGCTACTCACAAGAGCCTAAAAAATAAACGGGTCGGTTTTAACATAATTACACTGATAATTCTTTTTAATAAGGTTAAAAGAACTTAGGCTAATACAGATGGATAAACACACAAAGTTGAACAAAATAAAATATACATTTCAATATATGAAAGATAACAATATCATTTTTTTCATCTATATAACCAATGAATTACCAATGAAAATAGACTAATTTGAATTAAAATATTAACTGAGCCCAATATAATTATGCTAAAATTGTTGGGTTTGGTATATTTTCTCCAAACTTTTAAGGAGGTCTTTGTCATTAAAGCCTTTTTCATGTACACCCACATGTAGAGCTGTGCAAAATACTATCCAATCTGTTAAAACTACACCGATCCACATCAATTCGCACCGCTCTATCCGTTGACCGTGGTTTAAATTTTAAAATTTATAATCCATTTTTTAAATCACTTCACTCCGCTATAGTTAATACATATATATATATATATATATATATATTTTTAACCTATAATAAAATATCAAAGTAAAAATAAGTGTGAGAGATTTAAGGTGTGAAATTTATTACAAATTAATAGTTATATAAATGAAAAATATTATACAAAATTAGTTTGTGCTATATTTATGAAAAAAATTATGCAAATTAGTATTATATATTATGTAAAAGCTTGATAATTGATTAAAATATTCTTCAATCAACCAATCCGTTCAAAATCACTCAAATTGCGATTGTCAATCCACTAATCTATTATTCGGTCTACAATGTTACTCTCAAACCACCCGAACCGCACCGTGTACACCCCTACCCACATGGATCAATTTAGTTTGAATTAGCACTAAATTTATAACCAAACCAATCATAATCAGTTTTAAATTTTTGGACCAAGAACCAAACCAAACCAACCCAACCAGATGTAGCTTAGATTAGTTCGGATTGAAATCACAGTTCCACCACACTATAAATAAATGAATCAATTAATAATAAATAATTAAAATAAACAAACCTTCAACATTTTTTTTAAATAATAAAAACAGAAAAAGAACAAAATATTGTGGGTTCTCCTATGGTGTGCACGCCTACCACGACATGTATAATTTTATTATAAAATTTTGTAATAACAACCTCAAAATACATAATCTTGCCACAAATTGTTGTAACAAAACCCCCAAAAATTTGTGGCTGATGTTGCAAAAATTTGTGACTTAATTATAATATTTTTTATTATGCCAGTTTGTGGCGAGATCACGCACTTTGTAATTAACATTACAAAATTTTGTGATAAAGTTGCACATTTATAGTAGGGTGCATACCATATGCACACCATAGCATTTTCTAATATTGTTTTAAAATCTAATACAAGTTAAACAACCACAAATAATTATTTATAATTACCCTCAACTTTTATCTTGTATATGAAATAATAAAGTACAATTAAGTCCACTTTTTAGTATTTATAACAAAACAATTACAGGAAGACGTGTGAACAAAAATAAATTTTTTACAATATATGGGTTCCAGTCTTGGGTTGGTTTGATTTACCAGAACTCAACCCAAATCCCATCAGGTTGATTTTAAAGCTTAGAACCAAATCAATGTAATGAAAAAACTGAACCAACCTGTTCAGTTGTTGCACTCCTAGTACACATAATCAACCAACCAGTCAAGACAACTATTTTTAAAATTCTGTTATGTTCTTGGTTTGGGATGTTATAACAGTTCCATCATAAAAAAGTAGGTATGAAGCCCATAAGATAAGAAAACAGCTGAGGAAAAATAACCATGTATGCATAAGGTTAAGGGAACATTTTGATGGACATGCCATTGTTGCGTTGGAGGAAGTTCTCAATTTGTACCAGTACCTATCAACACATTCAACACGCCCATCAGAATCAGAAGCTGTTTTAGAAAATGATTTATGTAT
This sequence comes from Camellia sinensis, assembly GCF_055761805.1. NCBI lineage: Eukaryota > Viridiplantae > Streptophyta > Magnoliopsida > Ericales > Theaceae > Camellia > Camellia sinensis. Next base: position 107,523,351 of record NC_138966.1, read on the forward strand.
ATAGAACCTAAGTGGATCTATATATATGTATATGTACAACATATGGTATATATTAGAATAGCATGTAATTAAGTTGCTAATGAACCATGTAAATTCAAGGACATCCAAACACGTAATCTCTACAAAGAGCAAGTAAATAAAGACAGGGATGCAGAGGCACCTCTAGTGCTATAGCGGTAGGTGTGATATCAGATATATCAAGACCTAGATCCGCTGCGATATCTGAAAAGACGGTTAAAATTTACTTCTATGCATAAACATGAAATGGAACAGAGTGTAAGGATTACATATCATAAGTCAACATAATTCTGTGTAGATTTCATTAAGATAATTGCAATTCAGATAGTGACATGCCTTCAAGTGTTCAACCATAAATAACAAAAGAAGAAAGAAAGCTGGATGAAGAAACATGCGAATGCATATGAGAAAACGTACATTGAAGGGATACCGTAGCATCAGCACTAGCATAAGCATGCCCTCTCTTTTTTGAAAGAGTAAACAAACCCATGAAAGCCTGTAAAGATGTTGGCGAAAACGTCGAAACCAATAAGAGGTTGTGGAAAGTGTCAAAACCAATAACCAGATTTTTTTGCCTCCTTGATTGGACCCCAAATCATCAAGTCAGACGACAACATTTGAAGAATTTAATTTGGACTCTGTCTGAATTAAGGTTTTGAGTGAGACTTTGTGGAGGGAATGGAATTAGGAAGGGAGACGAGAAAAAAATTTAGCTTATATTTCTTTCATTATTCACTTCTTTTTCCTTTCCCCCTACAAATCGCACACCCTTAGTGAAAAGAGGTGAAGGTATTGATAACTACCTTAGTGTAAGCATCCCCTGAATCAAAATCCAAGAGAGGACGAGAGCCAGTGCCTACAGCAGCAATTCTGCGTGCCAAGGCATCCAAGGGAACATCTAGATAGACAGTGACCCCCTCCTTCATATATTCCCTGAAATTTCAAAGAACATAATCTTGAAAATTGATTTTGCAACTGAGTTAGGCCATGTATAAACAAGAAAAGACTACAAAAGACCAAAGTCCACATACATGGCTCACATACCAATTGACAGGGCGAATCACTACACCACCACCAGTGGCAACAACTTGCCGTGGCATTAAAGACAAATTCCTCAGCGCCTCACTCTAAGGGAATGGAAGAGAAGGCTTTTTTCCGGTAAGTAAAAAATATACAGTACAGATTATTCAATATAAATTTAAACAATGCAGATTATGTGATTGATCAACAAAACAAAATGATTACAATCAACATAGTTTTAGCATTAATGAGCTTCTAGTTATTGTCTATAAAGGCTGTTCCAAACTTCTATCTTTCAGGCTTCTAGTTTTTTTTTTTTTGTTTTTTTTTTTTAAGACCGGGTGTTCGGGTTAACTTACACGCACCTCAACTAATCCCGGAACCCACGCAAAGCGCCCCTCCACGTGGATCGGACAAATCTTGGACAGAGCCTACGGGCGTGGCCCCAATGAATTGATAGCATCTAATGGCAGTTGAACCTGAGACCTGAAGGGAACACCTCCAGGCCCCAAGCTACACCCACTAGCTTTAGCATTACAATCTTCTAGTTCACCCATTCACATATTACAATTCTTAGAATCAAAAGATGCTCCAGTAATGTGATCGTTAAAAATCAGCAGAACTTGGCAAAATCCTACATAACAGAGCCTTACATACCACAACATTTAGGGAAAAGGTTTTGCCAGAAGTTCAACATTTTTAGAATTCATTTATTACATTTCAAATAGCATAAACACACATTATGTATTTTTCCTGAACAAATTATGGAAGTAAGAAAAAAAATTGCTAAATTCCAGTTCTCCCCCTCCCTATCACATAGGTGGACCCATCATTGTGAGAGAGGCGGCTACCAATATGCCCATAGTTGTGGATTTAGGAATAGCCAATGAAAAAATGCTGATGCTTTCAATTAGTCAATTGCCACTTCTATTTTAAGCTTCAGATTCCACCAGACATAATTCACTGTATAGCTAAAATCACAGTTCAAAGAAAATTCTCAGCTAAGAGATTCCATTTCACTCTAAATGATATTCCCAAACAATACTTGCCAGAATCAACAATCCAGAGCAGCAGGCAAGGCAGGTGGAGTTGTTCTCCCAGTCTCCCCTTTTTATTATTTATTTATTTATTGGGTTCTAGTTTCCGGTGAATAACATACCAAGTCACCAATTTATGCCTATGATTCTTATCACCAGAAGTAAAGAAAATAGAAATCCAAAGAAGAAGACGCAAGGAAAAAGGAAAACAGCCTCTCAACCAGCAGCTAAACAAGAAAGTTGCAAGAATACTGTACCTAGACTAAAAATCACAAATCACATGATGCAGCACTTTAACATAAGTCCAATGTTAATTAACAAACCTCATAGTCTCGAAAGAAACTCTCACCAAACTTCTTAAAGATCTGAGCCACAGTACTTCCGCCCAGACACTCCTCAACATATTTGTCACTGCAACAAATAAAGATATTGGATATGATTGTTAATGAACATATTCAACAGAAATTGTTCAGTTACAAATGGTGCTTTTGAGGACCATCAGGATTTTGTCTTCCTCAAGAATTTTAATAGAAAAAAGATTGATAATCAAACAAGTGAAATAAAATAAAAACTAACCATAAATATAGAGAAACTTGTTTACAAGGCAAGACAAATACAAAGAGAACAGCTTAATCGTAACTAAAAATTAGAAGCACGTCCCCGCTCAATCTGCATTGGAACAAACTAAGCTCAAGTTTAAGCTTCAAGCTCAATTTCTTAAACATCATTAACTATGAGCTAGATGATGAACACCCCCCTATACATAAAAGAAGTATCTAATGCTACACCCCCAGCAAGAACAACAGTTGCAAAAAATAGAAACAAGCATGCAGCTTACAGAGGAAGATTATAAGGAAGCAATGTAATGCAACATGTAGAAGGGAGTCACTAAGCTACAAGAAACAGGTTGCGTGCAGTTGTCATATCAAATCCAATATGTACATGAAATGTTGTCATGTAAAAGTGTAAAATAGAGACTAAAAAAATCTGAAATCTGGAACATTTTAAAGATAATAGAGACTCTTTTCATCCCCCTATTTGCCATCTTTCTGGAGACCCAACAAGCCAAGTTGAACGTCACTAACCTTGATTCAAAGTGAAAGATGCTGACAAATACTACAAAGCCACTGCAGTGTCATGGGCAATGGAGTAAGCAAGTGCAGTATGCCAGCAACTTCCAATCACTAATTCTACTAGTATGCTATGAAATGGCAATATATGTATGTTCGATTAGGCTAGTTAACAAGCTGAAGCTTGGTGAAAAGTATACAAATCAAGTTTCAAAAAGCCTAAGCTCAATTTAAATTCCATAAACTCAAGCCTCACCAATTTAATATTCAGTTCTGCATATCTTGTTTGCACCAATAGACATTGTTTTTACGAGTCACAGTACCTTAAAAATTAGCAGCATTCTACCATATCAATGGGGAAAAAACAAAAAAAAAACATAGGCTCTGTTTGGTTCCATTCTGGAATCATGATTTCACCCTCATATTTCAACCCTCTGTTTGATTATAGTTTTCAAAACATGATTCCAAATCACATTTGAAAACATGGTTGATAACCAGAGAGTTTTTGAATTTTTGGGTTTACCCGGTCGTCCGCCCAGACCTCCTCCTAGATAGTTTTTGAATTTTTGGGTCTATCCGGTAGTCCGGCCGGTTGATAGGAACAGTATTTTTATTTATTTATTTTTTTTTGCAATTGCCACCTGTTATTTGAAAAAAAAAAAATTATATTCGTTTTTGATATTTTTTAAATATAGAAATTATTTTTTTTTAGACCAAAATGACAAATTATTTAACCATTTACTTAAAATTAACCAAAAAAAATTAATAAAAATTAATTTTTCACGGTAATTTTTTAAAAATAAAAAAAACATTTTTAAACAAAACAATTAAAAAAATATTCCAATCAAATATACAATCAAAAGTAATTTTAAAGCACTAACCAAATATTTTTTTTTAACAAAAAATAATATATATTTTTTAATATTTTAAATTAAAAAATATTTTCAGAATTTTTTGAATTTTTTAAATAAAAAATTTATTTTTTTCTATAATTATTTTTTTGAATTGAATTTTAAAAAGAGTTTGGTTATGAGCTTTGAATAGAATTTTTAATAGAGTTTTGAATTGTGCGTTCGGTTATGAGTTATAAGTTTTTGAATTAAGTTTTGAAAACTGTTTACAAAAATCATAACCAAACAACTTTTTTTATTTCAAAACTCTTTTGAAAACTCATAACCAAATAAATTTTCTCTTTTCAAATCATGATTCAACAACTCACAAACTCGAAATACAACTCTATTCTCAAAACATGATTCTAAAACTAAACCAAACGCAACCATATTTTTCAAATTGTCTGAATCCACCCACTCCGTACTTTTTTCAGATTCCAAACTTAATTCCAGAACCTATATACTGTACACCTTTCAATACCAATTAATGGCAACAAACTAAATGACCTCCATGCTAAGTAATCCCAACTGTGATGCATAGTTTTTGCTTGGTATTGTTCAGGGTTCGCCCCCTTACGGTGTTTTCTGGTCTATAAAATATTGTACTCATCAAAAAACAGAACAAGCACAGTAAAGTCAACACACTAACCTGTCAACAAAAGAATAAGCTAGTGCTTCAGACAAAATCTTGCCCACTGTAGTCTTTCCGGAGCCCATCATTCCTGGATTCCACGTTCCATAGAGTTCAATCACAAAAATAACTTGAAGTACGATTATGGAAGACAATTCTCAAAAGAAAACTCACCAACAAGAAATATACAGCGACCATTTAAATATGAAGCAACCTCCTCACCCTTTCTCTGCAATCACAGCAACATCCAGTTACATGGCTGTGAAAAGCTCGTGCTACAGAATTCCAGGGACATTGTTGAATGATAGCAGCAGCATATCATACCTTTAACAACCAATTTTCATCAAAACTGTGAAAATTTCCTGATTGCGGTGCAGGAGCTACAAAATAATCACAATTTGAAACCAGAGGTCAGCAAAAGAGAGAAGGACAAATAAGCCATGGTTACAATGGCTTGATCCAGAAAAAGCAAAAACAAAAAACAAAAAAGGCAAATGAGAGGGGGGGAGGGGGGGGGAGAGAGAGAGAGAGAGAGAGAGAGAGAGGGACTTGATTTTAAGTCTGACATAGGGCTTATTCACCAAGAACCAGTAAATTATGACTATTCCAGATTGGAGAATGATCTCAAAGCTCTCTCCATTCACAACAATTTTATGCCAATGGCATCCCTTTCAAACCAAGAGCAGGACCATTAAATTGAGTGAAGGTCGGAACTTTGGTCTCCCCTAGAAATGAAAAGTAGCTTTTTAAGTATTATGACCAAACTTTTTCCACAACTTTTATTATTGAGGTTGAATGGGATGCTCAGAGATTATAGGATACCTTTCTAACAGAGGACTGTTGTCCATATATTGGTTCATATATATTAGTATTCACTTTGAAAACTTCTTCACCTCTTCCAACAACTTTCCTGTTATAGACAAACATGAACTCTCAGCATTAACTTGCTTTCTCTAAACAGATATTCTAATTCATACTGCATAATAGGAGCAACCACAGGATGGGTCACATTTGTAGATACGACCAGTGTGCTCCTTATGTCATACATGCTATACGTTTCTACTATCATCTCCCACCCCAATTTAAAAATTGCATGAGTAGCATGATTTATCTTCCACAGTAACCTTTTCTCTTGTCCCTTGTCCAGATTCCCAGGGATAGCACAATTAGTTCATTAACCTCAACAACAAGATTTCCAAGGGAAATGGGAGATCAGATTTAGTGTCAAAATACTACCAAAATAAGTGCTGATCTAAAGTTAACTAGGAAAATCTGCCATCACACTTTTATATATACAAATATAAATGTATATTACTCATTTCATGTCAAGTAATTTCTAGGTTGAGTCTTAAAAACTAGGGTTATGAGGTTAACAAGTTCATAGTGGGTATCTTATGTGTGAGTGGACAAGAATTCTTTGTTTCAGCTCAGGGAAATTTTGTTATTTCTCACACCTTCAGGAGTACTTTCAAAATAACTCAAGCATTTAGAAAATTCTGAAATTATTCAAGTGTGAAGAATTTACAATACTCTCTTGTTCACGAATTTACAATACTAATTAACTCTGTCTTCTAAGGTATTTTACACTGAGCAGTGAATCTTTGCTTTAAAAAGGCCATCCAAATCATTGACATATGAAAAGGTACATGTATTTTACATAAAATAAACATATAAACAGTAAATAGTACACATTTTAACAAATTCAAATCATTCAAAAGTAAAAGTAGCTACATGCATTAGCAAACAATAACAAATAGGGTAAATTACATTGACGACCTCCTCCTACAGGTTTAGCAATAATTATATTAGATTTCATTAAAATTTTAATCCACATAACACTCAACTAATTTTTCATCAGTAATTCATTACTAAAAGCATCTCCAACCCCTCATCATTTTTTTTTATAATCTAATTTGATTCAAAATTTGAGTAAAAAGTTTGATATGATATGAATTAGTCCAACCCTTTCATCAAATTTTTATCAAAATCTTATTGAAAATTCCCCTCTTATTCCAAATTTATCTTTTCATCAAATTTGATGAAAAAAAACATTTTCAATGCCTCATCTTTTTAAATTTTTATCAAATTCTAATTTGATGGAAAAATGTCTCTTCCTTGATTTGATGAACATTTGATGAACAGATTAGAGGTGGTTTTGAGCACTTTTTCATTAAATTTAAATTTGATGAAAAAAATGAATTGGAGATGCTCTAAATTCTAATAATAATAATAATAATAATAATAATAATAATAATAATAAGAATATTATCATCTTTTTAAAATTCAAATGTATTTTATCTTATATCTTTTTTGTATCTTCACATTATGGCTATATTTGGCATAAGCTTTTTTTGGTTATTTTAATCACAAAAAGACAAAATATGCTACAAAGTCAAGACAAAATGTTACATCTAATCCATAATCATTTATTTTTTCTCTCGCACAAGTTAAAAAAGCCAAAAAAACCCCATCTCAAACGAGAATTTTTAACCGCAAACTAAAATAACCAAAAAACTAAAAAGTCAATCTACATCCCAAACGAATACTATATTTATTAGTTAAGTCAGAGGTCGCCATAATTATTCAAAACTGTAAGACATTTTTTTTTTCTAAATCTCATAGTAGGTCAGCCTAATTTATAGAGGATGGCATGAAGTTAAAATAGTCATATTTTTTTCCAATTTTTTGTCTTGGTTTTTTTTCAAAATTATGTTAAAAATTTTTACTTTTTTAATCCACCTGAGAATTTCAATTTTTTTTTTCTTATATGGAATTTTTTCCAATTTTTTTTTTTAAAATTTACTTTCTCAGTCCATCTAATTAACTAGGAGAATTTTATTATACACATCCCTTATAGTCAATTATGTCATTTTTTTTTGTGTTATGATTTTTTTTTTTAATTACGATACTATTTTGAGATATTTGATTACGTCTCATTTGCGTTTGATTATGACTGCTTTTTTTAAAAAAATTATGACTTAAAAATATTAAATTATGTTATTTTCTTAATTATAAGGAGCATATGTTAAAAAAAAAAAAAAAGGGTAAATTACAAATACATTCTTGAGATTTACTTAAATTATTATCCATGTGGTTCTAAAAATTACATTATACACTAAGGTCTCTAATTTTATAACAAATAAGTCTTTTTATTAATAAATTATCAAGTTAATTAACAGTTTTTAATAATGTTAAAATTTTATTTTAATTAATAATTCAGATAATTTTATTATTGTATAGGTGAACAGTTAGAAATTTCATTTTTTTAATTAATTCTGTTAAATAAAAAATTTTAATAGAAAGATATTTGTAATTTTCCAAACTATAGAGAACAATTCGTATTTTAAGCAATCTTCAAACTTCAGGGTATATCTGTAATTTACCAAAAAAAGGCACTGAAAAGAGAAAAAATAAAAAACAAACGAAGGAAGAAAGCAAGGGCACCCTTGCTATGTGTATAACAGTGACTACCTTGAGAATCATTGCAAGGGTGTGAAACAGAGGAAGAAACCCGTCGACGCGGAGTCGACTCAGTTCTCCATTGAAACTCGGTGAAATGAATCGATTTAAGCCTATAATCTTTTCTACGCCTCTGAGAAACCCTTAGAAATCCATTCAATCTCCCCTCAATCTTCTCCGATCCAATCCATGGCGACGCAAATTGCAGAGTCGTCCCACACGTAGCCTCCATTCCTCAAAATTACCAATCCACTCCTCCAAACCACTCCTCCTCCTCTTCTTCTTCTTCTTCAACAGTTTTGGAATTTCAAACCCAGAGTCCGTGGCCTGATCTGCTCATTCCAATGCTGTCCAAATGATAAAATCCTAGCATCAAATCAAATCAACAGCGATTTCAACGAATTAATACGAATTGTTGCTATGTTTTCCCGGAAAATGTCTTATTTTCTCGAGAAAACAAAAAAAAAATTCTGGTGAAATCAAAATGGCATGACGAAGGAAAATGGAGGATTTAGCAATCCTAGTGAGAGAGAGAGAGAGAGAGAGAGAGAGAGAGACGGGGGACGTACCAGAAAGGAAAAAGAGAGAAAAAGTTAGGTATCGTAGTATAAAGGCAAGCAGGTGCGCATGATAGCAAAGAGAGAGAGGCAGGTGAGCTCGTGCGGCGACTTGGAAAAAAGCTTTGATTAATTGTTGAAAAGTTAAAATTCAAGATGGCACAGGGTGTAAAGTTTATCACTAGTTGAATAGATTATTTTAATAATTTTTTGATTAAAATTTAAAAAAAAAAATTTATATTTGATATGATTTTTAAATTTTTTATAAAACGATATGTATAAGGTAGAGAGAAAATAAAATCTTTAATTTTTTAGTATAAGTTAATTTTTTAATTTCTTTTAGTAATTTTTGACTTTTAAACTAAAAAATAATGTTATCAAATGGCACCTTATTACAATTTTTTTTTTTGGTGAAAGATTGATTTTTCATAAAATAATTTAACGGGAAGTTTTTTTTGTTAATTTTGAAAGATATTTTATTTTTAATTTTACCCTTAACTTGGCCGTTGACTTTTTTGTTACCTGTTGACTATCTATTTAAATTTATATTTATCTGTTCAAATTATTTTCTACCTGTTGAAATTTTATATCTATCTATTCAAATTATTATCTATGTATTCAAATTTATTGACTATTTGATCAATTTTTTTGCCTTATCTATTCAAAAATTTGTCTAAATTTTATTATCTGTTCAATTTTTCATTTATCTACTTAAATCTATCTATTCCAATTCTATTTTCTGTTCTTTTTTTTTTTCCTGAATTCTATCTGGCAAAATTCTATCTATTAAAATTTTGATTATATATAAGTTCAAAATCTATCTGTGTGAAATACTATCTGTTTAAAATTGAGATCTATTGAAATATAGAGCCAAAGAAAATGTTGCAACACCCAGCCAAAAATCTATCTAAATTTTGTTATCTGTTTAACTTTATAAACATTAATAATTAAAATTCTAAACTTTTCTATGTATTTGTAACTTCTTTTTTTTTTGCAAAACCCCACTGGTTGTAATTTCCCCTTTTACATATATATATATATATATATATATATGTTAATGCATACATGAATACTAACTGCTTTTACTTATGGGAAAATTATATTCAGTGCAAATTTACAAAAAAAAGTTACATATCAATGATAAATTTTATAAATATAAATAATTAAAACTAAAGTTTTTCATGTATCTATAAATTTTTTTTAAAAAAAAATCACTAAATTGTAATTCCTCATTTACTTACCACAATATGTTTAAAAAAAAGAGACTTATCTTACAAGCAAAATATTTTCGCAACAAAATCCACCTTTTTTTTTTTTTTTTTTTGCAACGATTATAAGAAGACATCTCAATATGAAGGCCTCAAGTTAGTTAGGGTTATGCATAACCTATCCGCAAACAGGACTAATTTGATTGGAGTGGTTATTTTTTAACAAAAAATTAAATTAACGTATTGATTAATCAAACCAATCCAACTTAAATCATAAAGATCGGATTTACTAGATTCTTGAGTTTTCTAGTCTCTTGTGCAGAAGGGGATATTCTGCTCTGTCTCATGGCCCTAAAAAAGCTTGTCCCGAGTCTCTTTTAATGATTCAAATTGTTTATATTGCAAGGCTTGTCAAGTAAATCATCCACATAAAAAATTAAGTTGGTTGGACATCTATAACCTCATAAAAAGAGCACATTTATTTTTAAAAAATAAACGATTAACATGATTTTTATAATTTTTTAAAAACAATTATGACCTGATCATGAGACTAAGGATATTCGATTAACTTTGTTTTTTTCGTAGATAATAAACTCGATGAACTCTACAATACAAACGATTCGGATAAACAAAATAGACCCAAAAAAAGCTCCTAAATGAACTCATAGCAAGACAGTTGCGCCCTAAGATAGAACAACCCTCAGTCCCTCTTGTGCACCCCCAGTTGATATGGTGCTCTCGTATCAATAACAGTAATTGGGATTGTACAACATACTATCTAATCCACACCGATTTGCTCAATAAGCACCAATTCATTCAGTAGCCACGGGTTAGTTCGTTTGAAATTTATAATCCACGTTTGAAACCGCTCCGTTATAATTAATCAATATGTGTTTTTTTTTTACTTCTAATAAAATATCAAAATAAAAATCACTGTAAAAGAGATTTAAGATGTGAAATTTGTTGTCAATTAGCTTGTATATATGAAAAATATTATATAAATTAGTTAGTGTTATATATAAAATATTAGAAAAATTAGTCTAAGGTCTTTTTCCCATTTTTAGTAATGGAAGATATCCACAATATCATATTTTGATGTCTAAGGTTCCTAAGCCCCCACCCGTATATCAGATCAAAAAAATTTGACTCTCTCTCTCTCTCTTTCCGATCTTCATTCTATCTAAATCAAACCCTCTTTCTTTGTGCACATTCCTCTCTCGTTGCTCCTTTCTCCTCTCTCGGTCTTCATCTCCAACGTCGCCGGCTTCACCTTCGCCTTTGTCTCTACTACGCCATCGTCGGAATGCGATGATCTAAGCCGGACCACCGCTATCTGAGCCACGGGCAGTGGAGAATTTGCAAACATTTCAAGAGATTCAAAAATTGAAGTCAAGAATGTGTCTTCTTCGAATCCGAATATTGAAATTTCAAATGTCACCGAGGACTTAGCCTAACAAGTTTTCCGGTTCTAAAGCTTATGGATCTCTTTGCTCTACAGATGACATATGTGTACAGCTGGGGTTTTGGGACTGCAAATCATGCAGAAACAAAAGCAATTTTCTCAATATATACATAACATGTAGGTACAAAGCTTTCTCATGCCAATAGTTTTTTATTTCTTTATTTACTTTGATGAATGTCATATTATCAACAAAAAATGAGACATCCAAAATCCCAAATCTATATTGCAGATTTTTTAATTGAAAGGTGAATAGACATGAAAGTAATATTAATTATGTTGTTCAAATCATGTCGAGTATGTGAGGAAATTAGATTGAATTTTCTCTGGACTGTGTGATTTTTCTTTGGATTGAATAAATTTTCTCTGGATGTGTGAATTTTCTCTGAACTGTAAATTTTCTCTGGATGTGTGAATTTTCTCTGGATCATTACTCTTTTTTTCCCAAAATCTATAGATGACATATGTGTCTAGCTGGGGTTCTGGGATTGCAAATCATGCAGAAACAAAAAGCAATTTTCTCAATATATACATAGCATGTAGGTACAAAACTTTCTCATGTCAATAGCTTTCTGCTTCTTTATTTACTTTGATGAATGTCATATTATCTACAAAAAATAAGACATCCAAGATCCCAAATTTATATTACAGATTTTTTAATTGAAAGGTGAACGGGCATGAAAGTAATATCAATTATGTTGTTCAAATCATGTCGAGTATGTGAGAAAATCAGATTGTGATTTTTCTCTAGACTGTATAAATTTTCTCTGGACTTGTGAATTTTCTCTAGACTGTGAATTTTCTCTGGATGTGTGAATTTTCTCTAGATCATTACTCTTTTTTTTCCAAAATCTAGAACGCTGCATAATACTTTTGATTCTACAATCAGTAGGACAATCAGAAATATTTTAATCACTATAGAACCGTAGTCTAAGCAGAATTCTAAGACACAATAAATTTGTGTATTTAAAAAAAAAACAAAACAAACTAAAATGGTGTGTTTGGTAATGTTTACGTTTTCAGTTTATATTTACAAAAATTTTATAAACTGGTTTTTGTTTATTTTTTGTTTATTTTTAGAAAACCATAAACTACAAATGCGTTTGGTAATTGACAAAATGTTTAAAAAAATTTAAAAATATAAAAAATAGTGAGAAATGGCAAGTGGTGGCAAGTGGCGGCCGAAGACGGTGGTGGAAAGTGGTGACGGTGGGTGGTGGGTAGCTGGTGGTGGTGGGTAGTGGCGGGTGGGTGGTGGTGGTGGGTGGATAGGTAACGGTGGCTAGTGGTGGGCGGTAGCGAGTGGATAGTGATAGTGGTGGTGGCAGGTGGGTGGTGGGCGGGTGGGTGATGGTGGCGGGTGGTGGGTGGTAGCGAGTGGATGGTGTTGGTAGTGGCGGCAGAGGCAGGTGGTAGGTGGGTGGCAGATGGCGGGTGGTGGTGGGTGGTGGCGGGTGGATAGTGGTGGTGGGTGGTGGCGGGTGGATGGTGGTGGTGGGTAGGTGGAGGGTGGTGGTGGTGGTGGTGGTGGCGGGTGGGTGGGTGGGTGACGGTAGCAGGTGACGGGTGGTAACGAGTGGGTGGTGGTGGTGGGTGGTGGTAATGGTGGCAGGTGGGTGGCGGATGGCGGGTGGTGGTGGGTGATGGCGGGTAGGTGATGGCGAGTGGGTGGTGGGTGGTGATGGTGGGTGAGTGGGTGACGGTAGCGGGTGTTGGGTGGTAGCGAGTTGGTGGTGGTGGCGGGTGGCGGGTGGTGGGTGGCGGTGGCGGGTGGGTGGCGGATGACGGATGGTGGTGGGTGGTGGTAGTGGTGGGTGGGTGAGTGGATGACGGTGGCGGGTGGTAGGTGGTAGTGAATAGGTGGTGGTGGTGATGGTGGCGGGTGGGTGACGGTGGCGGGTGGTAGGTGGTAGCGAGTGGGTGGTGATGGCAAGTGGGTGGCGGGTGGGTGGTGATGGTGGTGGTGGTGGTGGTAGTGGGTGGTGGGTGGTGGTGGTGGGTGGGTGGCAGGTGGTTGGTGGTGGTGGGTGGCTGGTGGTGGATGGTGGTGGGCGGTGGATGGTAGTGGCGGGTGGTGGGTGGTGGCGGGTGGATGGCAGGTGGGTGGTGGGTGGTGGTGGCGGTGGCGAGGGGTGGGTGGTGGTGGCGAGTGGGTGGCAGGTGGGTGGTGGGTGGTGGGTGGCTAGTGGCAGGTGGTGGCGGGTGGTGGGTGGTGGTGGCAGGTGAGTGGTGAGTGGTGGTAGAAAATGGTGGCGGGTAGTGGTTAGTGTTGGGTGGTAAAAAAAAAACTCAAAACTCAAAACGGAAACACATTTTTTTGTTTTCAGTTTTTGGCCAAATTTATAAACTGAGACCACTGATTTACAAATCAAAAATTTTACCAAACAAGTTTTTATTTGAGTTTTTAAAATTTTTGTAAATATAAACAAAAAACTGAAAACTTAAGTGTTACCAAACGGCACCAAAATAATCTGTTTTATTACTTGTTGTGCTTAAAGAAATTCTTGTTCAAGCTCGTCCAATGACTTTTTCTCTTTCTTGCCTATCAACCACTTCATCTTGTTAGACTTGACTTGCAAGGAGCACTGGGATTAACAAACAAAATTTTGATTGCAACCCTCCATGAAAAGATATTTGTAAGAGAATATATAAATTTTGTGGCTCAAAAGTGGCTCAAATGGTCAAAACGACGTCGAGCCACAAAATTTGAGTTACGAGACATTTTCCATATACAAAATGCACGATGATGCAAAGTTTTCTGGATTGTGTGAATTTTCTCTAAACTATTTGAATTTTCTTTGGACAATCTAAATTTTCTCTGGATGTCAAAATTTTCTCTGGATGCCTGAAGAGAATTTCTCTAAGAAGTCCAGAGAAATTCTCTGGAACGAATTTTCTCTGAATTGATATTGAGGAACCTTAACCATTATGAAAATATTTGGTGTCTTTTATGCTATAAAATCTTAATATCAGGAATCTTAAAAAAAATCCCCTAAAATATTATGCAAATGAATGTTATATATTATATAAATACTCAATCAACTAGAAAATTGAAACCACACTAACCATTCAAACTGTGATTTAATTATTTGTCAATTCGTTATTCCCAATTTGATTTATAACTTTACCCTCAAACCACACCCAACGGTGCCACGGACATCCTTAACAGTAATAATCAGAGATTTGTAGAGCCAACCTAATTCACTTTGATCGGGTTGATAGTAAAAAAAATTAGCCTAATTCATCCTCTCTTGCACAGTGTCATTGGTTGAAAACACTTCCTGTAGATATTACAACGGTACTCTAAAATTATTAAATAATTATTTTCATTTACACATACTAAATAATTATGTATTATATGTATCCTATTATATATTTTTATAATAAATATTACGTAATTTTTTGATAAATTTATGAAAATTTATATTTTAAAAATAAAATTATATATTTTTTTGATAATATTACTTATTTTGTGATAATGTTATATATTTTTGAATTACAAAATATAATATTATCACAAAAAAATACATAACTTTATTGATGAAACATAAATCACTACAACAAAATGCATGTTTGGCGACTAAAATTGGCGACCAAACCAATTTTAGTCGCCAAAAATACCACATTCATCGACCAAATATCGGCTTCGGTCGGCATTCATTGAAATCTTTTGCCGACTAACGTATTTTCGTCGCCATATAGTATCATTGGCGACCAACTTTCCATTTAGTCGCTGTTGTTACCCACTTAGGCTACCAATATTTTATTTTGTCGCCGTATGGTTTAATTTGGCGACTAAGCATTTTTGTCGCCAAAAAAAGGGTATTTTTGTTATCACTTTTTGACGACCAAATCTGTATTAGTCGTTGTATATTCAGTATTGGCGACGAATATTTGAATTTAGTAGCCAAAAAGTAATCTTTAGCCGACCAATTTCTTGTCGCCAAACATGCATTTTGGCGACAAATTGTCGTTTAGTCGCTAAAAGTTCGAATTTTTTTTTTAGAGGGAAAATAAATAATTTTCGCGCCCAGTACATATATATTGCACACAGTGTTTTGTTCTCTTTTGTCTCCCTCTCACACACCGACATCAACATACCAAACCCGTCCCTACCAAACCCGTCGCTCACCACCTGCGAGCATCACCATCGCAGGCCACCGGCGCTCGCCACCAGCACCACTGCAAATCGGCGATCATCACCATCGCAGGTATGTTTCTGTCGTCTCTCTCCCTCTCTGTCGAGCTGGTTCTATCTGGTTGTCGATGTCTCTCCCATCCCCTTCTCTGACGATTACTTTTAGGGTTTGACATGTTTTTGTCCTTTCATTTTCCATTTATTTCGTACACAAATTTTTAGGGCTTTTCTGACTTCGTGAATGGGTGTGGTTGACATTGCAGATTGTCCATTTTGATTTTGGATTTGGATTCTTTTTGTATTGTTTAAATGTGCCTCCGTTTTGGAGAAATGTTCCAAATCGGTTCGAAATGTGCCTCTGTTTTTTTAACACACTTGTTGATTTTGGATGCTTTTCCTGATTTACTCTTATCATTATAACTGTGCCTCTGTTTTTTGTATCGAAAATGTTCGAAATGTGCCTCTTTTTTTTGTATCGAAAATGTTCGAAATGTGCATCTGTTTTTTGAACACTTGTTGATTTTGGATGCTTTTCCTGAGTTAGTCTTATCATTATAAATGTGCCTCTGTTTTTTGTATCAAACATGTTTCAAACGTTCCGATGGTGTGACTCAAATTCGAATTAAGTAAAAGAAATTGTTTTTTTTTTAAAAACCACAAATCGGTTCGATTCAATCCTAATTATTGACAGTTAGGTCCATGACTTTATAGTTATGATTTTTATTTGAATTTTAGTTCCATTTATGTAAATATATTTATAGAAATCGTAGTTCCAAATTACAGAATTTAATCTCATTTTCATAGTTTGGTTGAAAACTTTCAATATTTTCAAGATTCAGTTTCATTCCAAATTTCATAAAACCATAGCTAATTATTCGATGTTAGTTTACTTCAAAACCAAACCAAATTCAACCTTGCTCTCCCCTAACTCGAATCGTAACCACCAAATCAGTTGAGAATAAGCCTGATGATCATAGTATGAGATCATCTATCCCAATTCCTATCCACCAAAACACTTCAGAATAAGCCCCTGACCACTTTATTCAACAGACGAAAGACAAGTGATATACTCCAGCTCCGCATCTCAATGGGTTAGGTAGTTGTTATTTGGAACACCTCAATTCGATATATATTTCTTGGACCTTAAAGAATTGCAAGTTTAACATTATAAACTATTTGCATTCTCCTCTTCAAACAATTAGACACATCCACATTCGTTTGTTTTTGTAGTCTATACTCTTCATGACCCTTAGATTATTGTCTGACTTAAAACTCAGATATTTCAGTACTTCTCTCTACACATTTCAAGAAGAGTAAGACAAAGATAGTTCAAAAAATATGGAACTACCTTTGATGACCGCAACGGAGAAACATATACATTATGAACACATACCCCATCACGGCGTGTTGATGACCAATCAAGAAACACACTACGAAAAACTTGAGGTTTACACTGTCGTCCATTTCTATAGTTGAAAATTATTTCTTTAAAAGTCAATTTTAGTTTAGAAATATGTGGCCGTCACATAAGAAATTAGGATTACAAAGTGTGATTACTCAATATCCTAATTACTCTCACATTTTTGCACTGCAAACCTTTGGAACTCCATAGAAACAATCGACGATAATCTGGTCAATATGACGATTACAGAACATGGTCGTCCTTTCACTCATAATTTGTTGAAAACAGATGACAAAAAATCTCTCGGATCTCCCGAGATATCTGTACCCTTTCAACCATACCGTTGATTCTGGAAGCACCTAACTTCACAATCTAAGTTGCACAAGAAGTTGCACTATCTTACTATAGAATGGGAACAATAATAGAATGGCAATGGCCAATGTAAGGCACCAAACCATATTCTAACTACATTTCATTTGTCTAGGCCCTCAATAGGCTTGGGCCATCTCTACTTCTTGAGTGCTCTTGTGATATTGTTTAATGTCAAAATTAGAGTGAAAAATGCTAAACTCTAGTTGTTGACATATTGTTTCATATCAAAATCAAAGTCAAAATGTTTTGAAAAAATGTGACAAAGAGTTTTCAAAGTTAAAGACAAAGTGTTTATGAGATTGATGAAATATGTTGTTTTTTCTCTTTTTGTAATTTTTTTGTGGCAATCTAAATTGAGAATATGAGCTATGCCATAATAAATAAACCCATTTTATAATGAGAAGAGAGTGACAGTGGCCATTGTTGGTGTTCCTATCTAAATGTATCAAGGGTTCAAGCCTTCTTTTTGCAAGATACACCTCAAACGTACTTGACATTAGTGCATTATTGTTTCTTTAAAGAAAAATCTTGATGGTTCAGATTAAAGTTGTGTACATTTGGTTTGTCTGAAAGGGATAAAAGGTTACATTTGACAAGCTTCCAGAGAAAAGGAGCCACAGATTTTAAAAAGCTAAAGTGAGCAGAAAATTTGAAAAAGATTAATGATTTCTTATGATCATCCATGAGACCGATCTGTTATTACTATTTTCTTCACTTCAAAAAGCAATGCTAATCAATTTGCTAAACTTACTTAAGCTCTCTTCCATTACAGAGTATTTTTCCAATTCCCTGTCGATTCCCAGGTTCATCTTCGCTTGATGTGTACTGTTCCAAGAATGGACAAGAGTTGGATGATGATAACAGATAGGCTAAAAAGCAAAGAGTATGTACAAGGTGTTCAGTCATTTTTGGAGTTCGCTACGAAGAATTTAGGGCCGCAGGATGAAATCCGTTGTCCTTGTGTTGATTGCTTGAACGGCACGAAATTACCTCGACATGTTGTACGGTTGCACTTGCTTCGAAGAGGAATCGCATGTTCTTATCGCACTTGGGTCCACCACGGGGAATGTGTCCCCCTATTTCGTGGTCATCCTACTATGCGAAACGATGACACTCAAACCGACCGAGCTGGAATGACAACCAATCACGAAAATGTGGATGAACTTCCAACCATGTTACAAGAGATTTACATGAGTGGTCTCATGGATGATCCTATCGACGGAGAACGTACTAGTTCGGAGAGGCACAATTTGTTTAAGTTCATGAAGTTGTTCGATGATGCTCAACGTAAAGTATATCCAGAGTGTGAAAAGTTTTCCATCTTGTCCTTCGTAATTAAGATGCTTCACGTGAAGGTGTACAATAAATGGAGCAACAAATCTTTCGATATGGTTATGCAAGTTTTCAAAGACATTCTCCCAAAGTGTCATGAAAATGTTCCATGGACCCTTTATGAAGCGAAAAAGTTCTTACGTGAGTTGGGTTTGGGATATGAGCCCATTCATGCATGCAAGAATGATTGTACTTTATTTTGGAAGGACAACGCCACATTGGAGAATTGTTCTACATGTACGGAGTCTAGATACAAGTTGAACGACAAGACGGGTACAAAAATTCCACAGAAAATACTGAGGTACTTTCCTTTGACACCGAGGTTGAAGAGATTTTACATGTCGAAAAAAACAGCTGTAGATATGAGATGGCACAAAGATAAGCGTGTGGATGATGGAGTACTGCGACATCCAGCTGATGGTGAGGCATGGAAGGACTTTGATAGGTTGCATCCTACGTTCTCTGCGGATCCTCGGAATGTACGGCTAGGGCTTGCGACGGATGGTTTCAATCCATTCGGACATATGAGTACATCGTACAGCATGTGGCCCGTAATCTTAATGCCTTACAATCTACCCCCATGGAAGTGTATGAAAGATCCATTTCTCATGATGTCATTGCTTATTCCCGGACGATCCGCACCCGGCAGGGACATCGATGTTTACTTGCAACCATTAGTAGAAGAGTTAACTAATCTGTGGCAGCATGGTGTGGACACATATGATGCCTCTACCGGCCAAATATTTACAATGCATGCAGCAGTCATGTGGACCATCAATGATTTCCCTGCATATGGTTCGTTGTCTGGTTGGAGTACAAAAGGTTACTTGGCCTGCCCTAATTGTAACGTGGATGCATCATCTCAGCGTTTGCGCAATAAGATAGGGTTTATGGGTGCTCGGCGGTACTTACCTGAGAACCATAATTGGCGTAGAAGTAAGCTATTCAACGGTGACATTGAGAATCGGTCCAAACCTGTCGAGTTATCGGGAGAACAAATACTGGAGCAAGTTAATTTGGGTACGTACAGGCCATATGGAAAGCATCCAACCAACCAAAAAAGACAAAGGACTGAAAATCCAACTCCGAACTGGACAAAAAAAAGCATTCTTTTCGACCTACCCTATTGGAAAACACTTAAGCTTCGACATAACCTTGATGTCATGCACATAGAGAAGAATATATGTGACAATCTGCTTGGGACACTATTGAGCATTGATGGCAAGAACAAGGACACCGACAAAGCACGTTTGGATCTAGAGGACATGCGAATACGAAAGGACTTACACTTGATAAGGCATGCGAATGGCTCTTTCCTAAAGCCTCCGGCATCGTACACATTGTCCCCGGCAGAACGATTAGGGTTTTATGATTTCTTGAAATCAATTAAGTTTCCTGATGGCTATGCGGCAAATGTATCCAATTGTGTCACCGCGAATGGTTGTAAGTTAGTTGGCCTCAAGAGTCATGACTGTCATGTCCTTCTACAACGACTTCTTCCCACTGGGATGCGAGGATACCTTCCTACCGAGATTGGGACCACATTGTTCGAGTTTGGAACTTTTTTTAAACAGTTGTGCTCGAAGACTTTGAGGGTGACTGATTTGGAGAAATTGCAAGAACAAATCGTACTTATACTTTGTAAGCTTGAAAAGATTTTTCCTCCAGCTTTTTTTGATGTGATGGTCCACTTGGCAATTCATTTGCCTTACGAGGCTAGGCTTGGAGGGCCTGTCCAATTTCGATGGATGTATCCTATTGAGAGGTATAACAACGAGTCAGTAATTTTTTCTTGTAATTATAGTTCAATATGAACATACTGACGATCACGCCGATGTTTATGTGTAGGATGCTTGGACTTCTTAAAGGATTTGTGGGCAATAAAGCTCGTCCAGAAGGATCCATTGCGGAGGCCTACATATCCAAAGAGTGTACGATGTTTTGTTCAATGTATTTGCATGGAGTTGAAACGGTGTTCAACCGGGAAGAAAGGAACTACGATGGGGGTGCCAATGGCCCGGGGTTGGCGATCTTCACTCAAATTCTTCGTCCTTTTGGTCAACTCCCCAGGGCTGTTGATGTGTCCGTAGCTGACCGTGAATTGGCTCATTGGTTTGTCCTACACAATAGTTTGGAAGTGGATGAATATCTAGAGTATGCTTCTTCATCATATATGCAACATACCTTTCCTTCATGGTTTTTATTTTTTAAAGTCTTCATTATTGTAATTACTTATCATGTACTTCGTATTAACTAGGGAACACAAGCTCGTGTTGCAACAAAAATATGGAAGTTCATGCAACATTGCAACGCGACAATGCAAAGAATTTCCTAAATGGTTCAAAGCTCGCGTAAGATTATGTAACGTGTTACTCTAAAGTGTGGACCTAACGTTGAATTATTCTAACTTTGAATTGACATGACATACTTTCTTCTGTAGATGAACCAGTTGCGAAATGAAAACTCACCCGAAGCAACCGATGAGATGTGGGCATTAGCCAATGGACCTAATGCATTAGTCAATACATATTCGGGATGCATTTGTAATGGCGTCCGATTCCATACTATCGACCGTGATAACCGTCGTAAATGTCAAAATAGTGGGTTGGTAGTGGAAGGCGACCACCAAGGCCAGTTGATCAAGTTCTACGGCTACCTTTGTAAAGTGTGGGAACTGACATATTTGTTTGGACACCGGGTTGTTTTGTTCCAATGTGAATGGTATAACACTGGTAGTACTCGAACTTTGCGTGTCGAACCACATGTGACAACTGTTGATGTAAGAAGTCGATGGTATAAAGATGACTCCTTTGTGTTCCCAGGCCAAGTTCAACAAGTTTTCTACGTTCCTGATACGAAGTTAGGGCCGAATTGGCGAGTCGTAGAAAAGTTTCAACATCGACGAATTTGGGATGTGCCAGAGTTGGATGTGCCAGAATTTGATGAAGTGTTGCAAGATGATGAAAATAGTACTGTTGTACCAACTGAGCCTATTGATGATGTTGTTGTTTTACGTCGGGATGACATTGAACCGCAAATTATTTCAATGGAAGTTTCTCAGTCCAATAAGCGTGTACAACCGGAGGGTGTTATGGACAATGATTTCATCTGCGATGACGACGATGACCTAACAATCTCGGGTGATGACGAAGAACATGAGATGGAAAGTGATTTTGATGCAGATACGGACCTAGAATTTTAACTCAGTTTGTTTCTTTGTTTGGCTTGTTTTGTTGATGTCATGAGGGCAATTAAGAATATTGAAGAAATTGTAATTTGAATTTCATGCCTACTCTTGAATTTCATGTAATTTGAACCTTCTAATTTTAATTTCCTCTACACTTTGTATGAACTGTTAGAGCAAATTGAGGATCAAATTCATACTCAGTTCAGTTTTTCCAGTCGGACACCTGTGCTGTTTGGCTGCTTTTCCCACAATTTGTGCTGGTTTGCACATCTGCTCTGTCTCTGTTTGCTGAGTTTGACACCAGTCTGCTTTAATCACCCACAAGATCAGTCTGCTTTATCCACCTAGTTTAAGTCACCCACTTCTTCCCAGTCTTTTGTAAGTCCTTCGGTTTAGGCAGAGTCAGACTTTGGGGTTTAAAGATAGGGTATGTATGTATACTAGGTATGTGGTAAAATTGACAAGAATAGGGTATGTATTAAGATATCTGTAAAACTGGTTAATTAACACAAAACAATGAATCGATTATTTAGAAGTAACTCATCAGTCAGTTCTAGGTCAACAACTTTGCCTTCCATACCTAATCCAGGAATCTTAATTAATGAAGAAGATGTTGAAATACAAAATGATTCAATTAATTCTGGATGGAATATTCCAAAACTGCCTATTAAAGAAATTTATCAAACTTCGTTTTTACAAAATGTTTTTAAGGTTACTCTCCATGTTAAAACTATTGAACAAGTTTATGCTCTCGAAAAACCAAGAGAAACCTGTCAGTTATTTGATAAAAAATTAATCAAACGACATTTAGATCGTGGTTACAATTTTATGCATATTGGTTTAATTCAAATTGGTGTCAATCCATTAACTATGATAGGACAAAATACTTCTGTTTTACTCTGTTTAAGAGATGCCCGTTTTCTTAATTATAATGCTAGTTTAATGGGAATGATGGAAACAGGTCTTAATAAAGGACCCGTACATTTTAACTGTTTTCCTGATTTTACATTAAGTCTACGTGATCCACATATTCTCAAGGCATTAACATTAAACATTCAATTACATGGTGAATATACTGAAATGTTAGATTCTTCTCATAATATTGCTTTGATTTATCGTGTTCATTATAAATGTATGCAAACTAATTTAAATGTTCATGCTTTACATAAAAGTCCCAAAGATAAAACTTTGCTAATCCAAAGCAGTAGTACTAATGAATCAAACATTAATATTCCTCACATGATTGAATGGAAAGATATTAATTTACCTGATCAATGGGTTACTATCAATGAAAATTATAAACATAATCAACAACAATCTTCAATCCAAGATATTAAACATATCCAGCAAAATACAGATGGATCCGTTAATATTAAATTTAACCGCAGTCAGTCTTCTAGACATAGTACATCTAGTGTCCCTTCTGAAATATCAACTGAAGACGAAATATTTAATACTCCGTTATTTCAAAAAAATAGTCAAATCCATCTTGGTCCAACTAATCCAACTTCTAAAAATAAATTAAAAGGAATTGATAATTCTACAACTTCTCAAATCAGTAAACCTGTTTATACTACTACCTCACATTTTCCTGAAGAAGAAATAGCTTCAAATAATTCCCCAACTCAAACTGATTTCGAAGAATTTATACCACCTGTCAATCCGCAACTAATGACAATCAAAAAAGATTTTACTCCTGATTTAGATAAACTACTTATTGACTTTAGATCCAAAGAAAATAGGACTAAAAGACATGCTTACCGTGCTAAATATGATTCTGCTCAACAATCCCGAATCACTAGAAAATGGTATGATTTTATGGTTCAATATGGTTTTGAATTATCTTTCTTTGATTATATGGATCAATATTACAAAAAGATTAATACAATCACCAAACATAAATGGAAAACTTCTCCTACTACTTCTGTTAGCTCTAACCATCCTCCATTAGAAAATATTATTATTGATCACCAAGGTTCTGAAGTCCCAGCCTCGCCTTTTAAACTACCTGGCACTGATCCTGAAATCAAAAAAGTTATTGAACAAAATAATTATACTAATCAATGTTTAAAAACAATTGGTAAACAATTAGATAAATTAGAAACTAATTTAGAAGACCAATCTGCCAAATCAACTAAATCTCTAGATCAACCGCTACTTAATCTACCTAGTCATCGCTCTAAACGAACTAGCCTAGTTACTAATGATCAATCTACTGTCAAAGCTATTGAACAATTATTTACTAAATTAACTCCTAATGATACTTCTACATCTAAAGATAAAGGTCTTACTGTTTTGAATCAACAACCTATTACTAATACTGTATCTGATCAATCTGAAACTGACACTACTGATAATGAAATAAATCAATTAGCTCAACAATTTCAATCTTCTCATTTGAATAAAATCCACTATCCCAAAGTTAATCCTCACAATACCAAAAACTGGTATTCTAAACCAACTCCTGTCGACCTCCAATTTGAAGAGACAAATATTAGTAATCAATTTTCTGTTTCTGCTAAAAAGTTATATGAATGGAATATTGATGGTCTCAGTGAAGATCAAATCCTTCAAAAATTAAACCATTTATCTATGGTCGCCAATAGTTATCTCAGTAATTATCCCCAATACTCTCAACCTGAAATTGTTTCCTTACTTACCTCTGGTTTTACTGGTACGCTCAAATTTTGGTGGGAAAAATATCTCACTGAAACAGACCGTGACTCTGTTATTTATGCCAATCAAACTGATGAAAATGGTCTCCCTCTTTTTGATGAATCTATAGGATGTTGTCACCCTGACGGAATTAATCAATTAATATATACAATAGTTCGACATTTTATTGGTACCCCTACAAATATATATTCTCGCATACATGATCAACTTAGTAATCTTAACTGTCCAACCTTAAGTGATTTTAGATGGTATAAAGATGTATTTACCTCTGGCGTCATGTTAAGAGAAGACTGTACTAAATCATTTTGGAAAGAAAAATTTATTAATGGATTACCTAGCTTATTTGCCCATAAAATTAGAGATGTTCTTAGTCAACCCACTGGTGTTATTGAATATGATAATCTCACGTATGGTGATATAATTAGCACTATCCAAAAAGAAGGTTTAAAGATGTGTATTGACCTCAAACTTACTCAAAAAGCTAATAAAGATAAACATAAAGCTAAGTACGAATTAGGGAATTTCTGTGAACAATATGGTTTACCTCCTGTTGCACCATCTCGTAGGAAATCACACAAATACTTCAAACATAAATCATCCTATAAACATTCCAATAAATATAAATATAAGACGCACTATGCACCTTCCAAATCCAATGATAAATTCTATACTAAACCCAAAAAGAAATATTATAAATCCAAAGCCCATCCAAAATCTAAATCAACTAAAGATGTTACTTGTTATAATTGTGGACAAAAAGGACATTATTCAAATAAGTGTAAAGACAAACAAAAATTAAAAGATAAAGTAAATCAACTGATAATTCCAAAAATCAATTATTTGAAATCTTTCAATTAAATCAAACTATTAGTAGTACTTCCTCTTCCGATCATCCTGATACTTCATCCGAATACCATTCACCTAGCAGTGATTCTGATACCAATATTAATATTGGCTGTAATGATGTTTGTTGCAAACCTATTAAACAAATTACTGTTCTCACCAAAAGTACTCAAGAAGAATCTGCTCTAATCGAATTAATTAGTAAGTTAGATGATCCCAAGTTAAAACAAAAATATACGGACAAATTAAAATCCTTATTAATCCATTCCGATTCCAAACCAAAGTTTGATAAACCAATAATCAGTCTATCCAAAACTTTAGAAAGGTTTAAAAATAAACAAAAAGAAGTTACACTCCAAGATTTACAACAAGAAATCAATCAGATTAAACAAACAATTAAGGAATTACAACAAAAAGATATCAAATTAGAAGATGAAATTATTTCGTTAAAACTTAACAAAAGCTTAGATAACTTCCAAAATCATGATCAAGAATCTCCACATGAATCTGAACATGAATCTGATCCTGCTCATCCTGATAATTTGATATTTGACAACCGATCACACCATTCTCACTCCAACAATCCTGAAGAGAAAAGATTAAGTCTAATTAATAAACTTTACATTCAAAAGTGGTATTCTAAAATCAAAATAATTGTTAATGATTTTGAATTAGAATTAATTGCTTTAATCGATACTGGTGCTGATTTAAATTGCATACAAGAAGGATTACTTCCTACTACATATTATGAAAAATGTCAAGAAAAATTAACCTCTGCTAATGGCACTCAAATGCTTATCAAATATAAATTACCAAAAGTACATGTTTGCCAAGATAATGTATGTTTTAAGACCTCTTTTGTTTTAGTCACTAATATGACTGATAAAATTATTTTGGGTTCCCCATTTATTTATTTATTATATCCCTTTACTACATCTAGTACAGGCATCACTACACACGTTTTAGGTCAACCTGTTACGTTCAAATTTTTATCTCCTCCTGAACTATTACACTTAAACCAATTAAAAGATTGTTCTATTTCTCATCAAATTAGCCGCCTGACTCGACATTTAAAATTTCTTAAAGAAGAAATAAATCACAAACGCATTGACCAACAATTAACTAATCCAGTTCTTGTTTCTCAAATCAATGATTTTAAATTAAAACTTGAATCAACTGTTTGCTCCACTATACCTACTGCATTTTGGCATAGGAAAAAACATGTAGTTACCTTACCATATATCAAAAATTTTGATGAACGACATATCCCTACTAAATCTAGGCCAATTCAAATGAATCATGAATTACTTGAAATGTGTAAAAAAGAGATTAATGAATTACTACGAAATCGAATCATTAGTCCTAGTAAATCACCTTGGTCTTGTTCTGCTTTTTATGTTAATAAGAATGCTGAATTAGAACGAGGAGTCCCTCGATTGGTTATTAATTATAAACCTTTAAATGATGTTTTAGAATGGATTAGATATCCTATTCCTAATAAAAAAGATTTAATTAAACGACTTAGTCAAGCTGTTATCTTTAGTAAATTTGACTTGAAAAGTGGTTTTTGGCAAATTCAAATTCATCCTAAAGATCGATATAAAACTGCATTTAATACACCCTTTGGTCAATATGAATGGAATGTCATGCCATTCGGTTTAAAAAATGCTCCTAGTGAATTTCAACATATCATGAATGACATATTTAACCCATTTAGTCATTTTTCAATTGTTTACATTGATGACATCTTAATTTTTTCAAAATCACTTAGTGAACATTGGAAGCATTTAACTGCATTCTTTTACACCATTAAAAGTCATGGTCTGGTCATTTCTGCTCCTAAAATTAAATTATTTCAAACAAAAGTTAGGTTCTTAGGATACGATATTCATCATAATACTATTTTACCCATTAGTAGATCCATTGAGTTTGCATCTAAATTCCCTGATGAAATTCTCGACAAAACCCAATTACAAAGGTTCTTAGGATCCCTCAATTACATTGCTGAATTTTATAAAGACCTTAGAAAAACTTGTCAACCCCTATTTGACCGGTTAAAGGATAATTCTCCTCCTTGGTCTTCTGTTCATACTTCTATTGTTAAACAAGTCAAACAGTATGTCAAGTCTCTTCCTTGTCTTGGTATTCCCACTGAAAATTCATTCAAAATCATTCAAACTGATGCCTCCGATATTAGTTATGGTGGCATTCTCCTTCAGCAGCTTACTCCTCAATCCTCTGAACAAATTGTTCGCTATCATTCTGGTGTCTGGATTAAAGCACAATTCAATTATAGTACTATTAAAAAAGAAATTTTATCTACTGTTTTATGTATTCAAAAATTTCAAGATGATATTTTAAATCAAAAATTCTTATTTCGTGTTGATTGCAAATCTGCTAAATATGTTCTTGAAAAAGATGTTCAAAATCTTGCTAGTAAACAAATTTTTGCTCGTTGGCAAGCTATTTTAAGTATTTTTGATTTTGATATTACCTATATACCTGGTTGTCAAAATTCCCTCCCTGATTTTCTTACCCGGGAATTTTTACAGGGGGGTAAGGGATGACTACACCATTTACTGCTTACCATAAATCCCGAATTACATATTTCAAAACCCTCATTAAACAGCTTACTCATCGTATTCACCGCCTCAAATTAGCTAGACCCACTACCAAACGAGCCCAATATATCAATTACCAACAGATTCAAGCTCGCCGCAATTTACTTGCTCACAACTACAGTTGTTTACATCATCACCAAGATTATCTAGATCTCCTTTCTGGATGCTAATCACTGTTTATTATTTCACAGATGTCTCGACCAAGGCCTCCTTTGGCCTCCTCTTCCAATAAACCAAATCAACTTATTGTCCCTCCTCCTTTGGAGTCAGTTACCCCATCTTATTCACTCGACCTCATTAACCGTTACCAAACCCTTAGTACTATTCATCGCCCTGATTATTCATCTGCATTGGCTTCTGATCCTTTTGTATCTAGCCAATCAGTTTCAGTAACTCCATTCCCAGTCAACCCTGTTAAAACATCTAAATCTGAATACACCAATTCACATGTTACTAACCTATTCTATAAAGAACCCAGTCACCCACGAAATCAAACCATTAATGACATTGCAAAATTCCATTTTGGCTCTGGATGCCATTTCACCCTTTCCCATCCAGACAAAACCCTAACCTACTACAAGGATATTCTAATCAACCACCATTCCATTTTGATCAAACCCATTCAAGACCGCACCTATGCCTATAAGGTCTTATACCATTCACTCTATATTCACAACATTGTTTCCATGGCTGAATGGGGCAATCCTAATCAGCTTCGTGATTTACCTGGTCATTCTATTCAATATAATTACCATGATTATGTTGATGCTTGGTTCAAGATTTTCTTGTACCAAAATGAAACTTTTAGTCATTCCTGATTCATCTCCTTTGATCAAAAATTCAAATCTGAATTACCCACCTGGTTTCTGAGATGGTGGACTCACTATGGCGCCATTTCAGATATCCTCCCGGATGATCTCAGTCACATAATTCATTATTTTGCCTCTGTTTACCCATTTTCTACTCACCAACGACAATTCCCCTTATTACTCATATTTACTGCTAAATACAAACTTCCATGGATATTCAAATGGCATTATGGGATTGATAGTAATATCATCATCCGCCAACACACAGTTAAATGGTGGGTTAAGTACAATGTTCCCAGAATTCTTGAAATTGTTCAAGAAGAATTCCCACCTGATCAATGTGCTCCAACTCCTGCTCTTGCTCAAGCCCAGCAGAACCCAACTGCTGCAGTTACTCAAGGAAGTCAGCCTAGTCTTCCTCCAGTCAATCTTGGAAGCCCCTCATCTAGTGGCTCCAAGCCCAAATCATCCAAATCAAAGTCCAAAGCTGTTGCTGCTCAACCAGCCCAATCAAAGCCCAAATCAAAGTCCAAAGTCAAGGCAAAGCCCATTCCATCTCCTGTTCAACCCAAAGGCAAGTCCAAAGGTAAAGCTCAATCATCCAAAGAAGACATGATCCAGTTAGCCCATCAACTGTTGAATCAAGCTAAAGCCCAATCCACCGATTCAGACAATTCAGACGATTCAGCCCAGATCCATTCCTCTGAAGAATCAACCAATCAGTATTCAGGACCCGAGTTTCAAGATGCTCAGGATCCATTTGTTTAATCAACCTTGGATTCCATATAAATACAAATTAGCTTCAATCAATACTCTTTTGAGAAAAGCTGCCAATTTGTATTTATATTGATTCCATTATTCACATGTTTCACCGAAAGTGATGAATAGTAAAAGTTACTGTTCACTTTTACTGTTCACTATCACTATTCACCCAGTCAACTTTTGTTTAAAGCTGCTCAACTATTCAATCAATCAACCGAAAGCAATCGACAGCATCTACTTTTCACATGCTCGGCCAGCTGGTTCCAGAAGTCACATGCTTACTGTTTTGCATTTTATTTCTATATATTGTAATCAATTGTAAGCATTCAGGCATTCTTCAATTTTCTTCTCCATCTTTGTTGTAAGAAAACCAGAGTGTTTTGAGAGCCTTACAAGCTTCCCTGTTGTACCCAATTAAAGATCCTTACAGTTGCTACAATTGTAAGTTATTTTAATGTTTCAATGTTTTAATTAAATGTTTTAAATGTGTTTTAAATGTTTTAATGTGTTATTCCAATGCTTGTTCTTTGTAGAAATAAAATTACACAAAATTTATTTAAAGGATGAAATATAAATATGTTGTGATTAGATTAATAAGAAAATACATAAATTAGATATGTAGAGTATTAATTATATACTTTAGATATAATGTGCTTGAATCAAGGTCTTCGTGTGTTTTGAATTATTGTAATATATTTTAACTAAAAGAGATAATTAATTTTATAGTCAGATTTTTTTTATATAATTGATATTTTAATTTAAATATTATGATATTTGAAAAAAAAATTATTGTGATATACAAATAATTAAATAAATAAGACAAAATGTACTTGATTATGTGCATTTTATATTTTTTGTCTATCTTATTGATGTCTTAATATTAATTCATATTTAATTTTTTATTTAACATGAAATTATTTATATTTAATTTGAATTTTATATATCTATATAATATGTATGAATAAGTCAAAAAGAATACTAAAGAAAAAATCAATAATCTACACAATTAATTTATGTATTTTCTTCTTAATCCAATCACATATTTATATTTAATCTTTTAAATAAATTTTGTGTAGTTCTATTTTTTCATATTTTTATTTTTCAAATAAATACAAAAATAAAATAAAATAATTAGAATCACTTTTAATTTTATAATACTAATTCTCTTTCTAATTTAACTGTTATTTTTAATATCAAAATAAGTGTTATTTTACTATCTTATAATTAAATATATATATCATATAAAATCATTATATGATAATTCAACAACACAATATTTATATTTAATTTTTTAAATAAATTTTATATGGTTTCTATTTCTACATAGAATTTTCCAAATGACTACAAAAGAAAATTAAATAATTAGAATTACCTTTAATTTTAGGAAAAATTAGTCTAAGGTCCCTCTTTCATTTTAGTAATGGAAGAAATCTACAATATTATTTTATAATGTCTAAGGTTCCTCAACCCCACACTCATATGTCACAAAATAATTTGAGTCTCTCAAATCAAATCTCATTTACCTCTCACACACAGACACTCTAGACTCTCTCTCTCTCTCTTGATGATCTTTGATTTTAAGTTGAGTGAGAAATGAACCTGCAAAGCTCTTAGAGACATTAGAAGAACAAAACAGAGAGAGACCCAGTATGTGATTGAGAACTAGAGTGATCGATATATGGAATTTGATCGTAAATAGACATAGTCTGAGGCAAGAAAAGCATGTTGATAGAAGAACCAGAGAAGTCACCGACATGAGGAGGAGGAGAAGCAAAGCTTCGATTAAGTATGTCTTTCATGGAGGACTGAGATGATTTCTTGTAGTGAAACGGAGGGATGAGATTGTCGGTGACTGAATGAGGAGGTGAAGATGGGTAAACGAAGTTGGTTCTCACCTTAACTCCACGCATCGCTTGAGTGGCGCAGTTGTAAGCACACGCTGCCTTATCTGCCGTGTCAAAGGTACTGGATTTAGTCACTGTGTAAAATTTTTCTGGATTTGGTTATCAGCTTCTCTCGATGTTGCCAACAAAAATTTACACCACTTTTTTATTCTTCAATTATTATGTGTAAGTGAAATCAGAAACATACAAACAAAGATTTCATCGTAGAAGCAAATGTATGTATTTAATCTATTTGTAATTAAATGTATGTAAATGGAAATTGCAATTATGATTAAGATGCGTTTGGTGGTTGTGGCAGCCATTGTTGCTATTGAAGAAGCTTGAATTGAATTGCAGTGGTTGTATTGAAATGGATTTAATGTGGGTTTTAAAGGAATTTTCTTTGGTTCGGTCAAAAATACAAAGAAAATTCTAATCCAGAAAAATTTTTCTTAACCACATTATCAAACAATATTGAACCCAGTACCAAAACATCAGAGAAATTCTCTAGTCTTTTCAGAATTTCTTTGGATCAGAATTTTCTCTAGATGTGGAATTTGTGTGAATTTTCTCTGGATTTCTGGTTTTGTATTACAGTTTTGTTGTGTACCATTGTTGTTATTGAAAGAGCTTAAATTGAATTGCAATTGTTGTATTGAAATGGATGTAATGTGGGTTTTAAAGGGATTTTCTCTGGTTCAGTCAAAAATGCAAAAAAAAACTCTAATCCAAAGAAAATTCTCTCAACCACATTAACAAACAACATTGAACCCAGTACCAAAATTTTCTTTAGATGTGGAATTTGTGTGAATTTTCTCTAGATTTCTGGTTTTATATCACAGTTTTGTTGTGTGCCATTGTTGCTATTGAAGAAGCTTGAATTGAATTGCGGTGGTTGTATTGAAATGGATTTAATGTGGGTTTTAAAGGGATTTTCTATGGTTCGGTTAAAAATATGGAGGAAATTCTAATCCAGAGAAAATTCTCTCAACTACATTAACAAACAATATTGAACCCAGTACCAAAACATAAGTGAAATTCTCTAGTCTTTCCAGAATTTCTCTGGATCAAAATTTTCTCTGAATGTGGAAATTGTGTGAATTTTCTCTGGATTCCCGGTTTTGGATTTTTGTGTTTAATTTTTTCTGTGTTGTTCAATATTCTCTAGTTTGAACTCAGAGAAATTTGAATTTTCTCTGGTTTGAACCTAGAGAAATTCTTTGGAAAGTCCAGAATTTCTCTGGAGAGAATTCCTCTAGGAAGAATTTCTCTGGATTGAAATTTCTTTAGCTCAATGTTGAGGGACCTTAGATATTAAAAAAATATTGAATGTTTTTTATGCTATAAAATCTTAATATCAGGAATCCTAAAAAAACCCCATTAATTTTATATTACTAATTATCCTTTCAATTTAACTATTATTTTTAATATATGATAATTACACTTCTATAGCACAATAGAACTAAAATTATAAAAATAAATAAATAATTTAACTAATTTTATTAGATATAAGTATTCAAATAACATTTTTATATAATGACGACATTAAAATTATTAAAATAAATAATTTATATTGTAATGCCCCTAAATAATAGACCTAAAGTTCGGTTTAATTAATTCATTCAACCATGACAAATTTAACTCAAGTGATCAAATCTTTATATTTGTATTCCATTCATATAAGATATTAACAAAAAGTTCACATTCAATACATATTCAATCCTCTTAAAATTTGAATTCATAGCATGTGAGACACTTAGAAATGAAGAAATCAACAAAAGAATACCTCAATGGCTACAAGTTCCAAGGCTTAGGCTTGCTTCCATAGAAGGTGGTTATCGAATCTACACAAGTAAAGCCCTTGGCTTGTCAAAAGAACTAACAAAAGAAAAAGTTAAGTGCTCTCCAAAGACTTCTCACATCCTTAGTTAGATGGGATCATCACAACCTTTCTTGTACAAATCCACTAAGGATGAGTACAAAGCCTAGTAAAGATATATTCACAAAATATATATGTTTAAGCAGTCGTATATACATGAATGCAATGTTATGCCTTACTCTAAAATCATAAGTTTGATTCCTTTGATATTCATATGCAATGAAATTCGAAATCATGAGTAAGTCTATGTGCACATAAACTAAATACATAATGTAACACAAAGGGTGAGTCCCACAATTATATGAGACCCACCTCTTATGAGAGGATTATGTCCCAATCTGTATTTGATTTCTATGTTCCTAGATGATAGATTATTTTGTGTGATTCTCGAGTTTGTAAACGTAAGTAAGGCTAACTGAAAATTATGGGCACAAAAAAGAAAGTAAGGAGGAGCAGGGAGCGGGAATAACAAAAAAATAATATGGATGGTTGGTGAAGGAGATAGATACATACCAAAACCTCAATCCTAAACAATTACCGCTGCCACGTCAACAATGTTAGACAGATTGTTTTGAAAAGTAGACTAAAAGTTAATTTTTTAACTTTTTTTGACCTTTTTTTTTCAAAAAAATATGTTAAAAAATAGAGAGGAACCGATTTTTAATCTCTTACCAAAATGGGCCAAAGTATATAGTTGGCTACTCCAATGTTTTACGGACAAGCAATACAAATCACTCACTATTTATGTATATATATGTGTGGGTGAAAATCTGACCACACTGCAATCTTAGTATCCAGCTGGAGAGCACCAACAGAATAGATAACACTTGACTAACCTGCAACAGAAAGAGAAGACTCCGATGGTGGTTCGCCACCCGGGGGTACTCCGACAATCAAGTCAGTACTCAATATCTCTAAAAAATAATCAATAGTGCTAAACTCACTAGCTTGAGCATAAAAAGACATACCTTAGACCCATGGGGGTGCCTCTCTTTTATGGCCAACTCAATCCTAGTCCTAATCGAAGCCTAACTCTAATGGACTCAGGATTACTGCTAATCTTGGACTTCTAATAGGATCAGGATAAACTCTCTAAGAGTCTCATCTTTACCCAAACTGAAGTCTCCTCCCATTCTAGGACTCTTGTTCTTTATCCGCTTATCTCGGATTCCGGTATTCTCGTTGATAACCTCGGCCTAACCGAGATCATCTCGGCATCATGACCAGGACACGTGGAACCTCTGCTGGCACTTCGGTGACACCTCGGCCACGTGTTGTCATTCAAAAATTATGTCCCCACAACTGCCCCCTAGGTTCTATTACCTCGGCACCCTGAGGTGATGGAACCTATATCATTCCCTTCATTTAGCACGTCGACTAAGCTTGTTTCATCATCTATTGCCGAAGTCAGAACTCGTTGGCTCAATATGATCGAGACCTATAATCTGCTTTCATCAATACTTTGGAACCAACAACCAAGTTCGTCCAAGTTTTTCAACCGAAACCGTCCTCCTAGCCGAGGTATTTGTTTCATTAAATCAAAAACTCCAAGTGTTTCACCACGCGTATGAATTGCGTTGTCTGACAAGCACGTCGTCCCAAGTACCATAATTGCCATTTTGTCGCCATTTCATGCTTTTGATCAAAATCAACCCTCTCAAATCTTTCATTTGCTGCTTATGCGAAGCTTTCTGCAACCAGTTTCACTCTCTCCCTCCGGTGAGGCTTTTGCTGATCCTTTCCGATTGCTGCCGTTGTCTGATTCCGGCGATCCTCATACCTGCTTCACTTTTTCTGGTAAGCCACTATTCCTCTTGGTTTCAATTTTTGTTGCTCTTCAAGAGTTTTTGCTTCATTACTTGTTGCCATTGCTGTTTTGCTCAAGTATTTGATTTCATGAATCATGTATCTCAGTGTGTCTATTTCATGATTTTTGTTTTTTGCCCAAGTCTTGAATACACATACTGTTCACAATTTTCTTGCACTTTTGCACTGTTCTTGGCCTTGTACCCTTGTATACACTCTGTCACGGTGTTCTTGATGATTCACCACTATTCTTGGCTCTAAATTTTCTCTTCTTGTCTTTTCTTGTTATATTTCCAGATTCTTGCCCTCGTTTCTGTTTTTTGCATAGTCCTAGAACCACGTCCCTTCTTGAAATAGATGTCGAGATAACAGTAGAGAAGCTTCCCCAACTGACTGCCGAGGCTGAACTACCCTCAATCGTCGAAGCAGATCAGTCCAACGTTCTTGTTTTAGTCCCTAGTTCTTAGGGTCTTCATTCTTGTACTTTTGTTGTCTTTGAATATGTAACTTCTTTGCTTCTGAACAATGTCTATTGTTTGCCGATTCGCCACTGCTTTGTATTTGAACAAGAAATCACTTTACCAGGTCGAAATGCTTCTTTTAATGCATGTTTGTATTTTTCTGAGTATTGAATGCTTTCTTCTGCTTACTGCCTGTATGCTTTCCCATACTTTAGAATTTTTTTAACTTTTTTCGAATATGTCCTGCAAATCACTTCGGGGTAGTACACCTCGGATAAGCATCACTTCGGAATTATCATTGGGTAGACACCTCGGACTAACATAACCTCGGTACTTTATTTTCACAAGTGTGTTCTTTAATAGAGGTATTCAAGTGTTGCTTCCTTATTTGTACTTGCCTTCTTTTATACATGCTTCACTTTTCCTAACCTTCTAAGCTTTTAACAAGGTAGTTGGTCATCTTGGATGATCATATCTCGGAAAAACGTCTTTTAGTGTGATCTCAGCTATACCAAACTTGTAAATTGCTAAAAAATTTTAACAAGTGGTAGACTTCGTAATCTTCAACTATTTCAACTTGTAAATTGTTTTAAAATTTCAACAAGTGGTAACATTATCATTCCTTCTCCTTGCCCACTAATGTGAACATAAGTTGCACTTAGGATCACATTATGGAAGTTGGCTTCATGCCGCAGTCACAGATCCTTTCTAGCCGATGTGTTCTTCTTTTTACTCTTGTATGGAAAAATAATTTGCATGTCTTCAATTTACACCTTAACTGTGTAATCTCCTCGCAGTGTAACACCTCGGTTGTACCCACTAATCGGTTTATCTCAGCCTCGGTTTAATACTTAAAAACATTGTAACAAATGTTTTCACAAGTGTTGCTCAAAAATTCGCCACTTTTCTTTTACTTCTTAAGACTTCTGTCTTTCATTATCTTCCAAGTCATGGCAACATGGTAATCTCAACAAGTATGTAGATACTTCTTTCAGTACAACCTTGTCTTGACTTGTAAATTTTTCTCAAATTTCAACAAGTATTAAACATCATCTCGGTTTAACTCTACTTGTAAACTTTTCTCAAGTTTCAACAAACGTTAAACATCATCTCGGTTTAACTCTGCTTGTAAACTTTTCTCAAGTTTCAACAAGCGTTTGAACATTATATCGGTTTTACTCAACTTGTAAAGTGCTACAAATTTCAACAAGTGTTTAAACAATGATTTCGGTTTAACTTCAGCTTGTAAATTGCTACAAATTTCAACAAGTGTTAAACAATGATCTCAGTTTAACTTCAACTTGTAAATTGCTACAAATTTCAACAAGTGTTAAACAATAATCTCGGCTTAACTTCAACTTGTAAATTGCTACAAATTTCAACAAGTGTTAAACATTAATCTCGGTTTAACTTCAACTTGTAAATTGCTACAAATTTCAACAAGTGTTAAACATTGAAAAAACCTAGAAATCCCCTAGATGTTGATTTGTGATTATGTATCAATTTTAAGCAGAATATAACAATCCCAATCAAACAATCAAGACAAAAAGACACAACTATTTAACGTGGAAAAAACCACAATTGGACACTTCCAACTGTGATCAAAAAACCACGGGCAACAGCCACAAGAACAATCCACTAAGAAGATTTAAAGGAATTACACAAGTATACTCTCAATTACCTAGCGAATCCATAACGCCTAATTGAACCAATCTCTATGTGCCTCTTCCAACCCCATCTTCACCTCGGAATTGTCTTTCCAAAGAGCCACTCCAGGATCCACCGAAGCTTCAGGCTCGAATTCTTCAGACTCCACCGAAGAACAACTCTCTCTTTTGTGTATAACAAACCAAACCTTTGATGTACTCTCTTTAAATCATGAGTTGAATACTCAATAAAAACATCAAAGAAAACTAACAAAATATCCCCAAATATAATCCTTAAGAACCAAAAAGAAGATCTGGAGGAGTTCAATCAATCCCTTAGTTTTGGGAGAAAACCAAGTATTTATAGAGAACCAAAAGTAATCCTAGATTGGGAAGAAAACAAACTCCTTGAGAAATCCGGATTCTGAGGCTCGCTCGAGCGAAGCTTTGCTGGCTTGAGCTAGGAGTGTATTTTTCATGATTTCTACTAGTGCCTTGGC
Source organism: Camellia sinensis (assembly GCF_055761805.1). Classification (NCBI taxonomy): domain Eukaryota; kingdom Viridiplantae; phylum Streptophyta; class Magnoliopsida; order Ericales; family Theaceae; genus Camellia; species Camellia sinensis. The sequence goes on from NC_138966.1 coordinate 107,561,017, forward strand.
TCGAGCGACGGATCCTTGGCTTGAGCGAGGAATACACTCTTTCAGGTTTTTGTATGGACGCAATCCTTGGCTCGAGCGCGCATTCCTTGGCTCGAGCGAGCAATCCCTAGCTCGAGTGAGAATTCCTTGGCTCGAGCGAGCAACGACGGACATGCAATTTTGAATGCAATTTTGCATTTTGCTTCGGCCGCGAGCTGACCGGGCAACTCGACCCCCGTAATAATCAGCGAACTGGCAATCTTGAAAGCATTAACATCACAAACTTCTCTGCATGGTTCGATTCGGGTTTGGATTCGCATCTAATAAACCCATAGCCTCACTGAAATAAAAGTTCAAAAATAAATACATCTGAAAGGAGTTTTGTCAAACGGGGTTGCCAAGAATAAAAACCTAACAAACATCTTTGTCTTCTCTCTGCCCCCTAATTGTGTGTTTCTTTTTTATCTTCTAGGATCTGAGATTTTGCTCACTGAACTCTTCTCTTCTCGGATTTAAGTGCCGAGCTCTTGCCTTCTGGAATCTTGGATCTGCTCACTTAGGTTGAGCTCTTCTTTTCTCGGACCTATTTATCTAGGCTGAGATCATGTCTTCTGGGATCTGGGATCCGAGATTCGCTCACTTAGGCTGAGCTCTTCTATACTCGAATGTCATGTCCTTGGGAGCGCTCATGCCCCCTGTCTTTGCTTTCCTTCTGGAAGGGTCTTCATTCTGTTTATGTCGACACATTCTCCATCTTTGCTAAACTCGTCGTTTCCGCTACGTTGATCTTCTATGATGATGGCCATCTATTCTCCTTTCTTTCCCACAGACGACGCCAAATTGTGTGGGTGAAAATCTGACCACACTGTAATCTTAGTATTCAGCTGGAGAGCACCGGTAGAATAGATGGCACCTGACTAACCTGCAACAGAAAGAGAAGACTCCGGTGGTGGTTCGCCACCCGGAGGTACTCCGACGATCAAGTCAGTACTCAATATCTCTCAAAGATAATCAATAGTGCTAAACTCACTAGCTTGAGCATAAAAAGATATACCTTAGACCCATGGGGGTGCCTCTCTTTTATAGCCAACTCAGTTCTAGTCCCAATGGAAGCCTAACGCCAATGGACTCAGGATTATTGCTAATCTTGGACTTCCAATAGGATCAAGATAAGCTCTCTAAGAGTCTCATCTTTACCCAAACTGAAGTCTCCTCCCATTCTAGGACTCTTGTTCTTTATCCGCTTATCTCGGATTCCGGTATTCTCGTTGATAACCTCGGCCTAATCGAGATCATCTCGGTATCATGACCAGGGCACGTGGCACCTCAGCTGGCACTTCGGTGACACCTCGGCCACGTGTTGTCATTCAAAAATTATGTCCCCACAATATATATTAATGAATTATACATGTATTTTTTCAAATTTATTTAAAATATAAATTATTCCTTTTTATTCTAAATCGCTTTTCAAGTTTCTAATCACATAATCAATAATTTATTTTATTAATAAATTATCAAATTAATTAATAATTTTTAATGATATCAGAAATATATTTCAATTAACAATTCGGATATTTTCTTATCGTATAGGAGGATAGTTAAAAAAATTCATTCTTTCTATTAATTATGTTATTAAATAAAAAATTTGTTAAGGGGGTATTTATAATTTCTAAAATTACAAAAAATAATTCGTATTTTAAATAAATTTCAAAAGTGTATTTGTAATTTATTCTTTTTTATTTATTTATTTGAGTTCTTAATATTAGTGGGTGTTTGGCATACATTTAGAAAAGTTATGTACATATATATATATATATTTTTTAATAATTATGTTTTTTTTTAAAAAACTTTTTACTGTCTTATGTACATATACCATACATTTTCAAATGATTTTCTCCTACGCTATGTTTGATTAGGAGATTTGAGGAGTGATTTAGAAAATGAAAAGAAAAAGTTAGATGAAATGTGAATAAAATATACTTACATTTCACCTAGTTTTACACATTTTTTCTTTTTTTTTTTTCCAAATCCTTCTCTAAATCCCTCAACTAAACACAGCATTAGTTTGATTTCTTACTTTCCTAATCATCTTATGTTTTATGTACCTAATAAACATTATTTATGAGTAAAAAATTGAAATAAAAAAAAATTCAAAAGTGTGTTGTGACTTGGTAAATCCTTTCACTACAATTTTCATCCCATAAATGTGTACCGCCACACAGCAACCTCTCGTCCTTCTACAAACCCCTATCACCATCGACTACCCAGTAGCTTGCTCTCTCTTTTAAAAAATTATTCAGTAGTCCCTGAAAAATTATTCATTACTTTAAGTGTTATGATTGATGAATGAAGAACATGCTATTCACAATTTTGTATTGAAATATAAAAAATATATTATTTAATAATTAGGTCAAGTTTGACATATTATAAAAAAGTTAAAAAGTTAAAAAATTATTCAAAAAGTTAAAAAGTTAATACTATTCACCAAAAGTCAACAATTACGGCTGTATAACTCTCAATCCTAATTTTTCCCTATAAATCAATTTTTATATTTTCTTATTATACATTTTTTTATAAAAAATTAAAAAATTAACCAAAACATCTATATTTTCTTCCTCAATTTTTTAGTCCAAAAAAATAAAAAATACACTTATTTAATACACCCCAAACAACCCCTTAGTAAGTGACATAACCATATGACTCTCCAACAACGCCAAATAAATATTCTTATTCTTTTTTTCTCTATATATTTCCTTCTTTACCACCACCACCACCACGACACACCATCTTCTTTAAGGGGTTTTGAATTTCGAGATTGTATAGTGTTGTGGTAGTTATGCCCTTGTTTGCTCTCTTTTGTCTAAATCCCAAATGTCAAACATGTTTCAATTGGAAATGTAAAAGGAATTGTCTTAAAATTTTCAACAATAATATTATGATTAGGGTAAATTACACTTTACTCTCTTAAAATTTCACTCATTTCTCACTTTGTTATTTGAGTGGTTATAATTTTTAACGATAATATTATATATTTTTTTATTTTTTTGTATCTTTATTAAATTTTTTACATCACATGTGATGTGTTGGTGATGTAATAGATTATGTTAGTTTTTTATATAGAAGTTAGTCTAGGAATAAAGTGAGAATAATTACAAATATGAACGGTCAAACTGGAATGGAGCCAAAGTGGGAAAAATTAAATTTAAAAGGCCAAAGTAGAAAACATTGCAAACATGAAGGGTCAAAGTAAGAAAAATTAAATTTAAAAAGATCAAAATGAGAAATTAGTGAAACTTTAATGGAGCAAAGTGTAATTTATCCTTATAATTACTATATTTTTACATTATATTATATTTATTATTTCATGTATAATCACTGCATTTATAATACATATGAATGATGATACCCTTTAAATCAATATGATAATGACACATACTAAATGTACTAGTAAAAATCAATAAAAAATATTTAAGATATGAAATTTATTTTAAATTATTATTATTATATAAATGATTGATAATTATTTAATGTTATTTTTAAATTAGTTAACAAATTAAAACCACTCGAATTACAATTTGATTACAAATAACAAATTTATCAACCTATTTATTTATAATTTAATTATAATTTTATTCTTAAATCGTACCATGTCCAGCCCTGAACAAGATAGGATCAAGTAAAATAAAATAAAATAAAAAATAGGACCACTAATGCATTGGAGTGTCATGGGAGCCAATAACACAAATGCTGTCCATATCAATAATTATCGCCGCCCTGTATCGGGTTGTACTGATAGTTTGTCTTTCATTTTTTTATTTTTAAAAATAGAGAAACAAACAAATAAATAAATAAATAAAGACTTATAAGGTTTAATTAAATATTTTATGATTTATCATATTATTTTATGTCCCAAATATTTATAGTAAGCCTCCATTTGGGAAGTGGGCTGACTTTTTGGTTTTTTAATTTTTTTAGCTATTTTAACCTGGGTTAAAAAGTTTGATTTGGTTTGGGAAGGGCTTTTTGACTTTTTAGCTTTTTTGTGAGAGAAGAATGTAATGATTATGAGTTGGATGTGATATTTTATTTTTTGTGATTAAAATAGTATATTTTGTTTTTTATAGTTAAAATAATCAAAAAAAAAAAACCCAACTCTTACCCAACGGAGCCTAAGTCATTTAAATAGATTCGGAATATAGGACATTGGATCCCAATTTATCTCATGTGGGGCAATTATAAATGACCGACCAAAAATGATGTAGAGGTTTGAATGATGGAATTATTCTCCGCTTTCGAAAGGCATCCCATTTTTTTAGTTATAAAGGTGTTAGGAGTTTCGCCTAACTTATCTGCTAAGTAATAAATTGTCTCCTAAATTTAGGTTAACGAAATTAATTTGATTAGTCAAAATTCTTGCACTTTATTAAGAGATTAGTAGTTCAAATCTCTTTACTTGTGTGTAAATTTTCTTTCCCGTATATTAATTGGGACATTCGATTTTATTGTAACATCTATTCAATAAGATAGAATATTTTTTGAAAATATGTCAAAATGTATCAAAGGTACCTTTCGTTTGAATGGCTGAGATGATTCTAAATCAATAACTAACGGTTGAAATCAATGTTTTTATGGCCCAAACACTCTATGCTCTCTCTCTCTCTCTCTTCCGCGTTTGCCCAAACACTCTCTGCTCTTCCTCTCTACACGTTCTCTCCTCAACTCCTTCTATGGTGGATCTCTCTCATCACCCATAATCTTTCGAAACTCTTTCTCTTCTGAAACCCTAGAAATGGCAACCAGAGGTAGCAGATCACAGAAAGTGAAGACAATTTGATTCAAATAGAGACGGTGGTCTCAACAAGGAAGAAATTACAGCACTCGACCAATAGAGAAAGAGTAGATGCTGCCGCTCACCACCACTGCCGCTACTCATCATCACTGTCGCCATGAGCAAACCAAATGGATAGTTGGAGCAAAGAAGCAGTTGGGATGATGGCCCTTTTTGAAGCCCTCAAAGTCCTCCGAAATTTCAATATTTTTTTTTCAACAGGAAATTTTGACTTTGTCGAGGAAGCATCATTGTATCAGCAAAGTTTCGATTCGGTTCTTATCTGTGAGACAGTGAGTTTTCGCTCTCAGTTTTTGGATTTGAGGTTTTGATTTTTGCCCTAATTTTTATTTCCTTTCTCTTTCGTAGATATAAGATTGTTCAGTTTAGATGTAAGATTGTTCAATTTACTTCTTTTAATTAATTTCAATACATTTCTTGATTTCTAATTTATCTTACACAGAAGCCTCTCTCTCTCTCTACACATCTCATTCTCGGTAACCCCCGGCAGTGAAGCTGTTCTTGAATCTAGCTCTATTGTTCATCGTTGTTGTTTTTGTTGCTGCCTTAGGGTAGTCAAATTAGGACTCTGTTGTTTTTGTTTTTGTTGTTTTTGTTTCTGTTGTTCAATTTAGATGTAAGATTGTTCAGTTTACTTCTTTTAATTAATTTCAATAAATTTCTTGATTTCTAATTTATCTTACACAGAAGCCCCTCTCTCTCTCTACACATCTCATTCTCGATCTCCCCCGCCAGGTCGCCGCCGACGCTGTGCTTCAAGCTATTCTTGAATCTGGCTCTGTTGTTCATCGTTGTTGTTTTTGTTGCTACCTTAAGGAAGTCAGATTAGGGCTCTATTGTTTTTGTTTCTGTTGTTCAAGCTGTTCAATTGTAAAAATTGTTTCAATTTTTAATTTTTATAGTTTTGTGGATCTAATAATTTAGATTTTGTGACCAATTTTTATTTTTTATAGTTATTGTAACGAATTTATCTGATGTAAAAATGTGAGATATGAGACAAACAGCACAACTAGCAAAAAATCAACTCAAAGATAAAGGAAAGAAACTAGTGATTCCTTTGTTTTTTTTCAGCTATGTTAACTCACAATTTCATTATTCTTTTTTGTTTTCCTCAAAGACATTCGGTTCATAGAATTGTACAACATTTGAGAAGGAAAAACCTAATTCAGCATCGACATCTGCCTCTCCGCTGCTCATCATCATCGTTGCCATAGCAACTCCGCGACTATCCACCACCATTGAAGAGAAAAAACCCAATTCAGCATCGACATCTGCCTTTCCCCTTCTCTCTGCGCTTCCCTTGCTGCAATTCAAACCCCAAAACAAAGGTATTTTTTTCTTCAGTTCTTTGTGGGTTATGTACGAACTGTTTTTAGGGTGAATTTTCGAATCAATCTAATACATTTGGCGAATTTTTGAATCTGGCTCTTTGTGGGTTATGTACATACTGTTTCCATTCTCCATACTGTTATCTCTTAGCTATTGTTGTTTCCTTCTTTCCCCAATCAGAGCTCACTCTGATTTCTCTCAAATTTTTGTTGTTTCACCTCTCTTCTTCTTTCTCTCTCAGCTTTTGTTGTTTCAGCTTTTAATGTTATGGTTCTCTCTTCTCCTGGGTGATAATTACAGTAACTTATGATTCTGAGGGTGGATTCCTCTGCTTATTTCGTTTCATGTTTGAGCTTTGAGAGCATCCCCTCCGTGAAACCTCTGTGAAGAATTCATTGTTGTTCATTGTTGGTTTATCAGACTCCAAGGTTTATTTGGCAGCACAGTTCACATTATTGTTCGTTGTTGGTTTTCAAATAATTTCTTCTTCCATGTGTTTTTATTCAGTTACAAGGATCATTTGCTGTCAGATGTATTATTGTTCATTGTTGGTTTTCAAATAATTTCTTCTTCCATGTGTTTGTTTGTTTGTTTGTTTTTGTTTGTTTTTTTTATTCAGTTGGCCTTCCATGTGTTTTTAACTTGAACACCGGTTTTTATTTTTTATTTTTTTTATAGAAGAATGAGGGGAAACCAAAGCTAAACTGATAATAAAAACAACAAAAAAAGAATGTTCATAGTCATCACTTAAAAGCTCATCCAAAAAATTCAAAACAAACTGTAGAAAAGGGGAAAAAACAAAGAGAAACCGTTTGAATCATCAGGAGAGGGAAAAGGAAGGCAACAAAAAAGCATTGATGAAATTGCTTACCAAACCAATAGGTCCCAATTGAGCCAAAATCAAAGAAAAGTAAGAAAACCCAATTGATGAAATACCCTCCAAAGATATTCCAAAGTTGGTTGTTGATTTAGATTTTTTTTCCCCCCTTAAAAAAAACACACCATTGAGTGTTTATGTTGGTTGTTGATTTAGATTCCCCCCCCCTCAATTTAGTTGGTGCACTTTTTTTATTTTTATTTTCTTAACTACATTAGTTAGTGTCATTTGATACTCTTTATCATTTGTCTAATGCTAGCTATTCCACAAATGTTCTCTTGCTTACTTTATGGAAACCAGTCAGCTTGTTTGATTCCAGTTTTCAAAAAATAGTTTTCAAAAATTTCTACTTTTTTATTTTTCGTATTGTAATGTTTCAATGAATTTTTTTAATATTTTAAGCAATTTTATTTTAATTTTTAGACAACTACTAAAAAAAATACTTTTTGCGACCGCTATAAACCGTCGCAAATAATAAAAAACAGTCGCAAAAGACTTTTTGCGACGGCCCATGCAGCGGCAAATAGGGGTCGCGAATGTGGAGGTGGCAAATACTTTTTGCGACGGCAAAGCAACGGTTGCAAATTATTTGCGACCGCCTAAACTACTTATGGCGACTGCTATTTTGCCGTCGCAAAAAACAAAGAAAAACACCAACATGATTTTTGGCGACCATCTTGTAACCGTCGCAAAAAAAAAGAAAAAAAAAAGAATAAAAGTGTAGCGTTAAGCACTCTAGGAATAGCAATGACAAGAATTCAAATAGTATAGCATTGTAATTTAATTGAACATGCCATTTGAGTCTCAAAATTGGAGCCATATGTGAAAGTTATTACAACTAAAAACTTGAAAAAAGTTCTTTTATGAAAAAAATACAATCTAGAACTGGCCAATCTTCTCATCAATTTTCTTGCTCGGGTGTTTCTCCACTCTATCGATAAACTAGCTAATCTTCTCATCGATTTTCTTTTCAAATTCCACATCACCACATTGCACCTATGCCCATGGAACCTGCAAAACAATCTGCTGCTCAAAAGCACCATAGCATGCACAACACCTCCACCTTTGTGCCAAACCCACAAATGGCAACTCAATGTCACGTAAAAGGGCAGATCAAAGTATTACTAATAAATAAATAAAATTACTTTCTTATAAACAATATTCAATTCCATCTATGGCATTTAAAACAATTTCTTATTAAATAGAAAGTGTAATAATAGCTGTTCTAACCTGGATGGCATTTGTTGTCCTCAATCAGAAAAGTGGTGCAGAGTACCTAATTTGTAACACATTTAAAAAATTCTCTACAGCAACAAGAACGAGACTACTCTAAGGCTTGAAGGATGGATCTGCTAATCTTGGTTTAATTCTGAAGAAGAAAACAACACCTTCAAGCTTATTATAGATATTATATATAAAACTGGATGCTTATAGAGCAAGGGGTAAACCATGAAAAAGAATTGTATGCATAGAAAAATTAAACTCCAAAAGAAGTTTGGGTGTAACCTATATAAATCCATAGTTAAAAAGGAAATAACTGAATGCTTACAGGGGCCAGTTCTTTTCATTTTTTTCTTTTGGTGAAAGGCCGACGCCCCAATTGTTGGATTTGTAGCTAAAGTCTTAACCTGAAAACAAATTCATCTAAACAAAAATTATAAAAAAAAAAAAAAAGAAAGTAAAAATCTCCACTCACCAAAGACTGCTTTTACGACCCAAATAGTTGCACCATTTTTTGTAGTTTTTGAAAAGTTTCTTAATAACTTCTGTAAGTGCGGTGTCATCCAACTAAACATGAATGAGGTATATGTTATGAATAACTAAGTGTTTTTTTACAAAATAAAATATTATGAGCCAACGCTATTTGTGAGCAGAATACCCTGGGCTGCTGATCAGGCTGAAATCGCTGAATATGCATATTTGCCAGCAACAATATCAAGTGCTCCCTCTGATTTGCCACATTATCCTTCTGCAAATCAATAGTTAGAGAAACAGATCCCCATCAAAACTCAAATGAAAAGAAGTGATCGAAAGCAACAAGAAAGTCACCTGAAATCCAAACATAGCCTGAAGCCAGTCTAGAATGTCTTCATCTGCTTTCTTCTTTTGGCCCTTGGGCCATGGCAGCCTCTGGTGTTTCGAAGTGCAGAAACAGAAGCTTGAATCTGTAAATTAAACAACCAAGGTATAAAAAAAGGTACTTTAAAGATATAATTCAAAAAGGTCAAGAACACTACTCTAGATATTCAAAAACTAACCTCACGATATTTCATGATTGCTTGATTTGAGCTGTCAAGATCAAGAGGAAGTATGTTATAAGGTACATATATCGCAATCTTTTCCTCAACCTTACTGTGAGTTTCCAAAATCTACATGCATATGTATGTCCAATTATTATCAATTTTTTAAAAATTTATATATATATATATATATGCAAAACAAACAAACAAACTAGATACATCAACACTCAATATGAAAGAAGACTACCAGAAGCACAACAAAGTTCTAAATAGAAGTGGGTTAGTCTTAGCCTAAACAAAACTGATACAAGAAGTTCCCTCGAGGGACTGATATTATTCAAATATCACCAATCAACAAACTGTCAGTTTCACCTCATTTGCCACTTCAAGATATTCTGTCAGATTAACAGCCTTCAAAACCTCAAATAGAACAGCAGCAGTTTGATATGCTTTTGTAAGCCGAGCGCTACATTAGGAAAAAAAAAACAACAACAACAACAACAATTTCCTATCAAAATCAGGTGATAAATATTAATAGATTGAAAAGCCAAAAAACAAAACAAGTAAAAACAATGGTGTAAGAACATAAAGATTCAAGGAAATAGAGAGAATTTGATTATACTGTAAAAAATTGAGAAGCAAAATATTGGAATTAAATAAAATAAAAAAGTGTATGATTATACTATAAAAAAATAAAAAATAAAAAACAACAATGAATTCTGAGCTATAGATCAAGTACAGATAAGAACTCAATATAGAACGAGAACAAATCAAAACAAACTGAATAGAAAAACAAAGGAACTTTTAACAAAGTTGGAATCTGAATGTGAAGAAAACAAGCAGCATAACAAGAGAGACATTTAATAATAAGTTGTCATTGTAATTTGATCAATCCAAGTAGTTCATAGAGTACCTATCATTCAAACTTCATTTGACTAACGCTATATAAAATTACAAAGAACTGCAATCATAAGATTGTGATCCATATCAATTTGACGAGCAAATACTGAATCTAAAGATAACTAAATTAATCACAATAAACCAAAGAACTCTAATCTACAAAACCAGATCAAACGCGATTTCAAACTCAAATGAGAACAAACAAATCAATAAAAAATGTATTATTATAGTGCAAAAAATAAAAACACAAGAATTCTCAGATACAAACCCAGATCAAGTACAAATATGAAACAAATCGAAACAAAATAAATAGAAAAAACAGAGGAAATTTGAAAAGAGTAGGTACCTGATTTGTACACAATGAAGCTCAAACATAGTCTAAGTGTGTGTGTGTAATGTAGGTGAATTTTGAGATAGATGAAATGCATGATAGGTGAGCTTACTCTGTTGTATTTGAGAACTCCAAGAGACCTTTTCAATGTAGTCTACTAGCAGAGTTAGCGTTTCTCTGCGATGAATCGAGCAAATTGCAGCGAGAGATGTATACAGACACAGAGAGAGAGAGAGAGAGAGAGAATGTGCGAAAGAGACATTGAGAGATCAAGAGAGGAAGAGAGATCGAGACAAAAACAGAGAGATTGAGAGATCGAGGGAGAGATTCATACTGGTGAAGTTCTTCAGACAACAATGGATAGGTGAACGAGAGCAACAGCGAGACAGAAAGCAAGAACGAGAGAGAGAGTTGAGTGAGTCTGCTAGGGCAAAACTAAGAAAAGGGCGCAAATAAATGAAAGAAAATAGAAACCTTTTACTATTGCTTGCGTTTCATTATACCATCGCGTTTTTTTTTTTTTTTTGCCACAGCTAATCAGACAGTCACAAAAAAATAGACGCAAAAAATCAATTTTCTAGTAGTGACCTAACATAAGAACACTTAAAAAGTATAATATTTGTGGAAAAAAAATATTTAAAAAATACACTAATACCAAAAAATACAAAAAAATATAAAAATTTAATACATTTTCTTATATTTGTGTATTTATTAATTTTTTTAAATATTTTTTCACAAATATTTTACTATTTAGATATATCTAAGTAAAATGTATTTAAAAAAGTAAAAAAATTACTTAAAATTTTAAAAATATTTACTAAAAATAAAAAAAAACACAAAAAATAAAAAACTCAGTTTTCAAAAAAATGAATTTAGAAAACTGAAACCAAACACACTGAGTATTCTTAATATTCAACAGGTTGAAAGCAAGGTAAAACAAAGTTTTCCATTGGGGCTAGACGCTCTTGCATTTACTTGAGGAATTTTGTTATTATCTACTTTTAGCATCCTTCCTTTAGGCATGCTTTTATTACTTATGTTAAAACCCAAACTTCAATTATCATTTCAAGTTTAACGCGCTACAACTTAGTAGGATTATATTATTTGTCTACTATGTGTAACTTATTACTCTGTTAAGTTTGCACTCATGAGTGGAAAAAAGTTATGCTATTCTTTATACGTGTTGGTCAATCAGGAAGCATTGCTTAATTGTTACGAGTTCTCTAAGAAGAAAAATATTGAAGTATCTTTATTAAAAAAATGACACAAACTTCACAAACTTCAACATTATACATATAGATTACAATTACATTTTGATCCTAACATTATTTATATCGTGTATTTAGGTACGGGTATACACTAGTCTTAGATAAATTAAATTTATAAATAAAATAAAATAAAAAAAGAAATCATCTCTTCTAATTCTGATAATTTATTACTATATACATACAATTGTGATTTTCGAAATATGTTATTGAACATACAAACAAAGGGTAAATTACCAATATGTCATAGTAGTTGGAGTTAATTCCCATCAAATCCTATTGAAAATAAGTCCACTTAAAATTGTCGTTAAAAATAATTTTTTTGTGAAATTTTTTATATATGTCGCTAAAAATTGACAATTAGTGACTTTTTTTCTCATATTTTTTATAAATTGTCGTTAAAACTTTAATTTGTGACTTTTTTTATGACAAATTTTTTCTATAAAATTTATTAAACAATAAATCCACTTATTATGACCTACACGTAACTACCCTTACAGCAAATACCAAATAGAACCTCATGAGTTTACGCAATTGACTTCACTATTGTATACAACAAAATCCAATTATTGTGCATACCATTGTGGTGGCTCCTTTGGTTATAGTTTTAGATCGTCTAACCAAATTGGACACATTGAAAATATACATTTGTTTGTTCTGTCTAATCAAAAGGTGATTGATTGAAATTAGAGACGGATATAGGATTATTAATATTGGAATGCAAAAGTGTGTTTAGAAATATAAATTCTTATTGTTTTAAATTTTTTAATATAATATATAATATTTTTTAATTTTTTAAGAGTGGTTGCCTCCCTCCCCACCCGTAGATCCACCTTTGATTGAAATGATCAAAACTTTGAGGAGCAATCTCAGAATGGTGGGAAATTGGGAATGAATGATGACATATTGGCAATGGAGTTAAGGTCCCAATAATATTTATGTAGCATAAAGAAGGGAGAAGTTATTGGTTGGTCTGGGATATATTGTCATGTGGTATTTTATGGGCTATTTTGGGACGATGATTATAATCAATTTTTTGGTTAAAAGTTTATTATAATCAGCTTTTTGGGAGAGAATCCACTTTCCAAAAGACCCTTATATATTATTTTGATTGGTTGAGAGGATAAAATTTTCAATTTTATATTGAGTAATTAGAAAATATGAACATACATAGGAATATGTGATTAGAGAAGAACATGTTTACATGATACCCTAAACCAATCATTAATTTTTCTAGAAATTATGGTCCCAATACTCTGAATCAGATGAATGGATGGAATAATAGTGTAAGGCAGGATCAAGCTGTCCTTATATGCTTCCAATTAGCTAAGCTTCCCTTTCATTCCTAGCCATCTCAAGTGCGTTCACCACTATGCTTCTCCTTTTTCTTTTCTTTTCTTTGTTTTTTTTTTTTTGGTGTGTTTTAACTTGCTATTCGGATCAATTTGCACATATTTTAATTAATTTTAAAATTAATAATTAAATAAATTTTTACTATTTTTTTGAATAAATATTAAATTTTTTCTTTAAATCTACACCATTAAGTCAATCCCTTCATTTCACCACTAAACAATTCACCGAACAATCATGAAATCACTTACCAATGCTGGTTATGATTAGAATGGCTACCAAAATTTGGATACACACCAATATTTTCACAAATTTTAACTTTTTTACTAACAAGCATACCAGCAAATATATAAAAGTAAATTATACTTTTTACTTTTATTTATATTATTGGAATTTAAATAATTTAATCCTTACATTATAAGTATAGTTTCAATTTGATCATTTTGTACAAATTATTAATAGCTTTTTCTACATGTACACTTCATACGATTTGCAAGTGTTTAAAAAATATTTATTTTAACCTTTAACTTGAACAGAATGACCAAATTAAAACTACACTAAAAGTGTAAAAACTAAATTATTTAAATTGAAACAATAAAAACCACAGTAAAATTTAAGTGAAACTCTAAAAGTGTAATTTACCCAATATATAACAATAAAGTAAAAAAGATACCAACAAATATAATGGTCATGTTTGGTTTGATTTTCAAAAAAAAAAAAAATCATAATTTTTTTTAAAAAAATTAAAAATTAATTTGGTGAAAAAAATAAAAAAAATAAAAAATACTTATTTTTTTTATATAACTTTATCTTTTGAAAGACCATAAATAATTTTTAAAAATACCTTTTTAATATTTATTTTTATCAAACTAGTTTCCATTTTTTTTTTAAATTCGGAATTTTTTTATTTTCAAAAAACAAACCAAACAAGACCAAACCAAACAAGACCAATAACTATTGAAGCACCCCATTGGCAATGTCACATGATAGTTCAAAATTATAGAATAATCTTATTAGTATGTTCATTGATACATTTATTAGTATCTCTGAAATTATTGATCGATGGCCATCAAATCTGGAGATACAGAGTCAGAAATGCCTTGCAGCCCAGTGGCATTTTCCCAACACTCTCATGTGACAATTTGGAGGTTCAAACCTCGCCAAAGGCAAGGTTGGGTAGAAGTGCTCGAGTTGCTCCTATTTGTTCCATTTTCTTACTATATTTTGTTTATCAATCAATATTGTGTTAGTACAATATGTCTCACCACTCATGCCAAGATAGTAAACAAAATGTAATTATCATAGCATTATTGAAATCCAATAACATCACAACTCGTGCAAAGAATCATAATTTGGTGTTGAATGCACATGCACAAGAGAACAGCAACTGTAGAAATGGGAGCGATTATTTTGTACATCTAGAACCAAGAAAATACACCAATTCACCCCCCCCCCCCCCCCAAAAAAAAAAAGAAAATACACCAAAATTTCACTTTCTCTTACCATTGGATTCACACTTGCTAATCACAAGCTTGTAACTGTTACATGAAAATAAATAACTCCTTGTGCGTCTAAGGATCCTCAACTTGATCTTCTGTAAATAAATAATTTTACAACTATTTGAAATTAGTTGGAAGTAATGACTGGTTCTCTATCCCAGGAACTTTAAAAGAACAAACTAGCCCGGACTGATTATAATGGCTTCACTGGGGGCATGTTCACATGTTGCGTTGTCAAATGGGTTGGATAGAACTGAACTCACCGAAGAATCTGTTGGAGTTGAAGGACTTGTTGTTGCTGATCTGGCGGCAGTGAACTCAACTGCTCTGGTGTGAGATTCAGCACCTGCTGCAGTAAGGCGGATTCCACATCGGGAGGAAGCTGCAACTAAAGAAAAAGGGGGAAAAAAACACTTGAGGTCAAGGGTAGAGAACCACAACACTGGTCTGCCATGAAACTAAATAAAAAATTGTCAGATCATAACCACATGGAGAGCTCAACGGTATTTGAGGATGACAAGGTTAAATACCCAGAATCATATATATTATGAAGTTGCCCAGATGAGCACGGTATGAACTGAATCCTCTCTTTCTTGGAAAGATGTAGGAACACTTGTGCATGTGGATAGTCATTAGTCCTTTTTCGGGAGAGAGTAGGCACTAAGCTGGCACATGGTCACTGGAGGAGAGAACTGAGGTGGTCTTAGAGAGAGAGAGTGGCAATGGAGAGCCTTTGATCTTGCCAGAGATGGACATATAGAGATACATGTCTCTACATACGCATGGCCGTCCCTCGTATAGGAGAGTCAAGCCACAGGAGACAAACTCAGCCATGCATGGTGTTCCATGCTTAGGGACAGGTGGCTCGACTCCCTCAGTTCAACAATCCAGAAGTTTCTCAACCACCCACTCTACCTATGATCGGACCTCAGGGGTTGTATCATGGGATGAAATTGGGTATATGCATTAAGCCTCAGGACTATTGGGAGAGCTATAGTGGGTAGGTATAATACAACGTCCAAAACATGTCTTGGTCAGTGGCTTGTCTTCTTATGGGTCCGCCCTCTCTTTGTGACTCGTCAAGGTGTACACCTCCTCCAGAAAGGGGCTAAGAAGGCACATAATTGAACTTTTAACTCCAAGTCACAGATCCTCCAGTGACCCATGCAGTGATCCTGCATGGTGACATGGGTCACTGGACATCCTATGGCAAGGTACCAACCCCAGGAAAAATTTGCTAGGCCCTATTCCCCGACCTAGGCTATTATGAAACATAGTGCCATTGGAGACGAAGTACAAACAATCGGGATATTGGTCAGTGGAGCTTGTTTGGGTGATGTGCCTTAGTCTTGGAGTGTACAAGTATAAGAGAGGACATGCTTGAGTGGAAAGTTGCTTCAGCCAAGCTGAGGGAGTAACGAGTATGCTAATCACAAGCAGCAAGGCCAACCACCTGAGCAGTGGAACCGACCTAGCCTAGGAATGCATTGTCACTAAATGCTTAGGCTCAAGGATAGGTTACTGTACAAATTATTCTCGCCTAGAGTAGATCAAACCCATAGGGCAGCACACGGAGATGTAAAATTAGCACGTGTGCTACCTCATGAGATTGACATGTGGCCCTTGTGTATCCAAAAGGAGCTGACATGGTGATGATGTAACTTATGCTCCACAAGTATCATAAATCTAAACTATGGACAATTAAACGGATAAGAGATTCAAACAGTTTCAGAAGACAGGCTCAAGTTCATGTATAAAGTTGTATTATACAACTGGTTCTCCAAGAGCTTTAGTGCCGGTAATTGTTAGGAAGTGTGCATGTTAGAAACTTAAGTCGTAAAGTTTATCCCAAGGATGGGTTCTCCAACAGCTTTTGGAAACTGGTAGGAAGTCCAAATGTTAGCTATTGGCACCCTTAAGCTTTGTTCCAACTTCATAACTTCTTTGAGTAGGCAATTTGGATATTGGCCCTCCCTTCCACCTAGCTACAACCCGCATTATTTCAACTCTATTTGACATAAACATATCACTGTTCTTTTTATACAACTATGGCTAGCTCCTAATATACTGTCATTTCTTCCTACCATCTCCTTGACTCAATCTCTTTAAGTTAACCAGCAGTTTATTTGAAGTAAATTCAAGGAATCAAAATTGGTAATCTTGCACAATATTGACATGAGCCAATTATATAGGATGCAAGTTATGTACACAGATAGAAACATGACAAAGCTTAAGAGAGTGAAAATTGAACGCATACATTACGGTAAGCACTCCATGAACAAGGCTTCAAGATGTCAATGCAATGAAAATTTTCAGTGTCACCACTTCCAACACTTGTAAATCCCAGGCTCTTAAGTAACAACAAAGCTAACAGGAATAACCATTTAGTTATTTCAAGAACACACCAACAAATGCATGAAAAAATGGGTAGATAAATCACACTAGATGTACACAAACTAAGGCCCATGTTTTCACCATAAATAAATTTTCGGTCAATTATGACTAGGTTTAAACTTAATATTATTATGCAGGAAAATTTTGGAGGTAAGGAGAAGTTAAGACAAGTTTTGAATGTTCAAAGAATAAAAGACACATGGCATTGTAAGAAAGAGGATGGAACATTTAGGAAGTTAAGAGTAGTTATTTAGGTGGTGGTTAATGGAAGTTCTTTCCTTCATTTTTCCTACAAATTGTCATTCATGGCTCTATTGTAATCACCAACAAATTAATACATGACTTGATTTCCATTTCTTTTCTATCCTAAGAGTAGATCTAATCTATATAGAAGTAGTTCAAACTTAGATAGGAGTAGTTTTAATGTACTTTACTTGTAATTTGATTGTTTATTCAATCATTTCACTTCACCATCTTCTTCTTCTCTCTCCCTCTTTTTCTTGTTTGTTTTGCCATTATTTTTACTCCAAGGGAGTCCTTGAACTTTTAAGGCATAGAACCTCAACATAATTGCTTGATCATTGTGTTGTTTGGCGAAATTTGTGTTAGGCACTATCGATCTAAGCCTATCTAAAATTTTACTAACAGACGCCTTTTGTTTGGGCTCTCAAAACAATTTTTGAGCCAAAATTGAAAGCTCATTTGTTTAACTCTATTCCCAAAGCAATTCTCAAAATTATTCTAAATTTATCTCTATTCCCAAAATTATTTCAAATCTATTCCAAATTCATCTCTATTTCCAAAACTATTTCAAATCTACTCTAGATTTTGTTAAAATTAATGCCATATTTACATTGCATACATTGGGTTCATGTATTGTTTCTATTCATGTTTTTTTTATATTTATTAGGTTCATTATCTAGATTATATTCATGTACCTAGTTAGTTGTAAGGTTGTTCATTGAACTTATGTATAACCTTCTCAATATAAAAAAGGATGTAAGCCTATGGGCAAAGAGAAAAATAAGAGAAAAAATTCAAGATCAATACAAGTTAAATTCAATACAAAATAATAGTTCATTCTAGTGAGAGTTTTATAAAAAGCTAACAGAAATGGTATCAGAGTTTTGGTTGGGTCAAGAACAAGTCGACATCTATGGCAAATTCCAACAACCAAAATATATCTACTCCTATCTTGACTGGTGAAAATTTTGATTTTTGGTATGTGAAAATGAGAACTATTTTTGTCTGTACAGATCTTTGGGATCTTGTTGAGAATGGGTTTGAGGAACCTGAAGATGAAGGAGCTTTGACAAATCCCCAAAAGAACCAATTGAAAGAGCAAAGGAACAATGATTCAAAGACTCTCTCTCTGATTCAACAAGGAGTTTCAAAAGCAATATTTCCAAGAATTATCAATGCTACAAAAGCAAAGGAGGCATGGGATATTCTTCAAAAAGAGTATAGAGGCAACTTGAAGGTAAGAACCATCAAACTTCAATCATTGAAAAGAGATTTTGAAAATATAAAGATGAAGGATATGAGATTGTTAAAGGATTATTTTTCTAGAGTTATGCAACTTGTGAACCAAATGAAAATGTATGGGGAGAATATTTCCAATCAAAGAGTTGTTGATAAAATTTTGATAAGTTTGCCGGAGAAATACAATCCTATTGTTGTTGTCATTGAAGAAACTAAAGATCTTGTTGATTTGAGTATTGAAGAATTGATGGGTTCAATTAAAACATTTGAGCAAAGGTTGAGTAGGCAATCTGAAAAGTCAATTGAAGTGCCTTTCAATCCAAACTCAATGTTAGTACTTCTAATTCCCAAGGAAGAAGAAGAAGAAATGCAAATGGAAGAGCAAGAAATGCAAGAGGAAGAGGAATGCCTAATTTTCAAAGAAAGGAAAATGAAGAGTTCACTTAACAAAAGTGTGGAATTTGCAACCGAAGCAGTCATGTTGATAAAGATTGTTTGTTTCGGGGGAAAGCCAAAATGTTACAATTGCAACAAATTTGGGCATGTCAAGAAGGATTACGAAGTCAAGAGCACTCAACAAGCATATTTTTCCAAAGAGCAAGAAAGTGAAGAGCGTCACAAGGCATTGGATCAAAAACAAGGATATATAGTTTCTCGATAGCGGATGCAGCAATCACATGATAGGAGATGAGAGCATTTCTGTGAAAATGGATGCTTCCTCCAGTCCTCAAGTAAAAATGGAGAATGGTGCCTTAGTCCAAACAAAAAGAAAAGGTACTATTGCTATAGAAACCAAGATGGGTACAAGATTCATTTCCGATGTTCTCCTAGTTCCAGACTTAGTATAGTGTGCTAAGTGTTGGACAACTTATGGAGCATGGATACCTTGTTCACTTTGAAGAAGATTTTTTGCAAAATTTTTGACAAAGGAGGGAGAAGCCAAGTTGTAGCAAAAATCAAGATGGACAAGGATAGAAGTTTTCCTCTCATTTTCCGATATAGCAAAAATGCAGTTTTGAAGATGCATGTGATTGACAATTCATGGCTTTGACATAAAAGATTTGGGCATTTGAATTTTCAAAGCTTGAAGCATCTATAACAAAAGAATATGGTTTTGGGTTGCTGACCATTTATGAAGTGCAACATATTTGTGAATGTTGTGCACTTGGAAAGCATCACCGGGAGTCATTTCCAAAGGAGAGAGCATGGAGAGCTAAAGCACCATTGGAGCTTGTCCATACCGATGTGTGCGGACCTATGGATACACCAACTCATGGAGATAAAAAGTACTTCATTATTTTTATTGATGATTTTACTAGAATGACTTGGGTGTATTTTATGAGATAAAAAAGTGAACTTTTCTCTATCTTCAAGAAATTTCAAAATCTTGCTAAAAGACAAAGTGGTTGTTTGATGAAAGTATTGAGAAGTGATAGAGGCAAAGAATACAACTCAAATGAGTTTTGACATGGATAGGCCCATAAGGCTTACAGCCCACAACAAACAACCCCAAACCCATCGCTTGGGACACATAGCATAACCCGGCTGGCAAAGCCCAGGACAGCTGGAGGCCATCTGGGCATGGAGGGCCAATGACATTCGGGCACATGGCAGGAGAAACACAGGCCACATCAGCAGACAAAGATCTGCAGAGTTATTACCACAACACATCACCATCAGGAATGGCAATGGGGCGGGGCGGGGCGGGGCCGGGGATCACCCTTCCCGTCCCCGATCCCCGATGGTAGAAACTCCCCCCGTCCCTGGTCCCGACCCCGACGGGGAGCTCATCACTGCCCCCGCCCCCGCCCCTTAACGGGGATCGGGTTTCCCCGACCCCGAAAAGTCCCCGACCAAAAGAGAAGAAAAAAAAAAAAAAAAAAAAAAGTTCCAGGAGAGATCTGTCGTTCATCACCAATTAACAATCTCATGAGCTCAAAAATTTAAGATGTAACAAATGTAAATAAAAAAAAAAATTCAGATCTAACAGATCTGTTGTTCATCACCATTAACAATCTGATGAGCTCAACAAAAAAAAAAAAAAAAGATCTAACATATATATATATATATATATATATATTTTCAGATCAGATCAGATCATATATATATTGTTCATCACCAGATCAGATCACACGCGCACACACACACAGATCTAACACACACACACAGATCTAATCTAACACTGATCGCCGTGGTGGGAGGAGGGAGAAGACGTCGGAGATGGGAGAAGGAAGAAGGCGTCGGAGATGGGAGGAGGAGATCGCCGTGATGGGAGGAGGGATGGGACGAGCCGCCGCCGCCACTGCCGACGCCATGACCGTGAGTGAGTAGCACCTGATGGGAGGAGTCGTGATGGGAGATAGGAGGAGGAGATCGCCGTGATGGGAGGAGCCATGATAGGAGGAGGAGATCGCCATGACCGTGAGTGAATAACACCTGCAGAGAGAGAGAGAGAGAGAGAGAGGAGAGACAGTTTGTATGTGTGTGTGTGTGTGAGGAGTGTTTACCAAGCCCTAACATATACACATATATTATATATATAGACGGGGGTAACTTAGTAATTTCCAGTCGGGGAACCGGGGCGGGGATCGGGGCCGGGGTCGGGCCGGGTCCGGGACTGAAATATGCATCCCCGTCCCCGGCCCGAATGTCATCGGGGATTAAAATTTTAATACCATCCCCGGCCCGTCGGGGGTATTTTTCGGGAAATAACCATTCAATTCGGGGTCGGGGGATCGGGTCCCCGTCGGGCCAGGTTCCAATTGCCATCTCTAATCACCATTAATGCAATCCATCACAGCATTTATTACGACAGCACCTCCCCGTCGGAACAGAGCCCCCTCACCCTGAACAAGGTAAGCTACGGCACAGGCTTTCGGCGGAGGGGGGCACATCGTAAGGGACAGTGAAATGATTACCAAAGGATATAAGCAAGAATCAAAGACAAGAGGAAGGTTAAGCTTTTCTATCTATCTCTCTCTCTCTCTATATTTCCTTCTTCCTCTACTGATTTGCTCGCCGAAGGGTTCACTGGGGGACTACCCCGTTCCCCTTTGGACTTGCTTGCAGGTCATCTGGTGGAATCATTCGCCTGGATCGGAACTTGAAGAGCTTAGACCAGCCCGACCCATCCACCCAGGACGAACTGCATCATCAGTTGGCGCCGTCTGCGGGAAATTGTGGTTTATTCGTGCGCTAGTTGTGTTCACTATCGCCGGAGCCCCCTTTTCTCCCCGTTACCTTTTCCTCTCACCCGTCCAGGTGTATGGTCACGACTAGATCCATGGCTTCTCACCATAATACCGCCGATCATCAAACAGACCCTCCCCATCCAAACAACCCACCACAGTACATCATCGAACTCACCAACAGCATTAACCGCATGGCCGAGCAAAACCAGGCCCTGATCAATGCTTTACTCCAAAGAAACCTCCCCGCTCCACCTCCAGATATTTCACCCAACCAAGAAAGAACCCCGGTCCACACTGCTCCACAACCCCCTCCGCTCAACCCAGAAGGTTTACAGCCTCCTCCTCCTCCACATATGAGCCTACCACCTCCACCCCCACGCCCTTCAGTCGTGGCACTAGCCCCTAAGGGGGAAGCCAGCAGCGTCCAGCCTCCATTGACCGACCATAGCGACAACATTCCCCTCTGGGACGCTGAACTCCGAGCTATGAAGCTCCAACTACAAGGGGTCATGCAGAACATTCAGCACAAGCCCTCAGTCACCGCCAACTCACCTTTTGTTGCCTCCATCCGGGACAAACCATTGCCCGCCAAGTTCAAAATGCCCACCATTGACTCTTTCGATGGCACAACGGACCCAGTCGACCATCTGGAAACCTACTGCACCCTCATGATCCTCCATGCTTTCCCTGACGAGATCATGTGCCGAGCTTTCCCCGTGACACTGAAGGGATCAGCTCGGTTGTGGTTTAGCCAGTTACCGGCGGACTCCGTCTCCACCTTTCAACACCTCAGTGACTCTTTCCTAAGCCATTTTATCGGAGCCCAGCGTCAGAGACGCCCACCCACCCAACTCCTTAACATTCGTCAGACCGAGGAGGAGTCGCTCCGTAGCTTCGTCACCCGCTTCAACACTGAAGCCTTTCAAGTAGCGGAGAACGACGACAAGGTCATAATCACGGCTTTTATGGCCGGCCTACGATCGTTCGATTTTCTTCTCCCTCTCCAAAAACCCTCCAACCACTATGACCGCCCTACTATCCAAAGCCCAGAAGTACATGAATGCTGAAGATTCCCTGGCCACTCGGCAGGAGCCAATCACTAAAAATCCGACCCCCAGAGACAAAAGGAAAGACTCAAAACCCAGGACCGCCCAGTATAATAGCCAAACACCCCACTATAATGACCGACCCCACCGAGCCGACCGGTCGGCTCCGACCCGACTGCCCGGTCGGTTCGATCGGTACACACCACTCAACTCTCCCATGGAACACGTCCTCAATCAGATTCAGCGGGACTACCCCCTCAAGTGGCCCCTGCCTTCACGAAACCCTTCCAATCAAAAAGATCAGTCCAAATACTGCCGTTTCCACCAAGACCATGGTCATACCACCGACGAGTGTATTAACCTCAAAGATCAGATCGAGACCTTCATACGCCAGGGCCGCCTCAGCCGATTCACAGACACCCGCCCTCAGCAGAGGCAAAGAACCGACCTTCCCAGGAACAATTGCCGGCATACACCACCCCAGAACCAAGCCCCACCTAACCAAGGCCATGATCGCCCACCGCCACAGCCTCGACCTCCAGGCAATCCCCCTCCACCAGTCGGAGAAATCAGAGTCATTTCAGGCGGCCTTGCTTGCGGGGGACCATCCCGCTCGGCTCAGAAGGCAGAGCTCAGAAAAATAAGGCAGGGCTCAGACAAAGCAATGGCGACGGTGGACCGACCTTCCAAACAGTCAAAACAGTAGATCGAACCCATCACCTTCACGGACACCGACTGTGCAGGAGTCCGTTACCCACATGATGACCCCCTTGTCATTTCCGCCACCCTCTCCAACTACAAGGTCAGACGAGTTCTCATAGACAACGGCAGCTCTTCAGACATCATCTTCCTCAATTGCTTCCGCCAGCTCAAGATTGGGGAAGAAAGCTTGTCTCCTCTCCAAACCCCTTTGGTTGGTTTCACCGGCGACCGTGTGACCTCCATCAGCTCCATCGATCTACCTATAACCATTGGCGAACACCCGAGGCAGACCACTAAGTTGCTCACCTTCCTTGTGGTCGACTGCCCCTCTGCTTACAACATCATCCTTGGCCGCACAACCCTCAACGCCTTCCAAGCCATCACATCCACCTATCACCTTGCCCTCAAGTTTCCTACCGATCTCGACGTCGGAACTGTCAAAGGCGAACAGACCGTGGCCAGGGAGTGTTATGTCGCCTCACTCAAAGAAGTCAAGCTGAAAGAGGCCATGATCATCGAAGGGCTTGACGTCTGAGACGAGGACGAGATGGTCAGAGGAGAACCTGTGGAGGAACTTGTTGAAGTTAACATTGATCCCACCAACCCAATAAAAACTGCCAAGATCGGTAGCCAACTACCTTCCCAAGCCAAGGCCGACCTTACCGCTCTCCTAACCGAGCATAGAGATGTATTCGCCTGGACCCATTCAGACATGCCAGGCATTGACCCCTCCTTCATAACCCATCGCCTCAGCATCGAACCCCACTTTCGACCCCACCGCCAGAAGCAACGCATTTTCCATCCGGAGCGCAACACTCTTATAGCCGCAGAAGTTGACAAGCTCCTCGAGGCCCAATTCATCAAAAATGTGGACTACCCTAGATGGTTGTCCAACGTGGTCCTCGTCCGCAAACACAATGGCAAATGGTGACTCTGTGTCGATTACTCTGACCTGAACCGAGCTTGCCCCAAAGACAGCTACCCCCTTCCCCGCATAGATCTGCTGGTCGATGCCACGGCCGGTCATCAAATGCTCAGCATCATAGATGCCTTCTCTGGGTACAACCAAATCCTGATGCACACATCTGATCGGGAACACACATCATTCATTACCGACCGAGGGACCTACCACTATTGTGTAATGCCATTCGGGTTGAAGAATGCTGGGCCACCTATCAATGGCTGGTTAATACCGTTTTCCATCACCAAATAGGCCGGAATATGGAAGTCTACGTCGACGGCATGCTAGTCAAAAGCAAACATTCCTCCGATCACCTCACTGACTTACGAGAGACCTTCGCCACCTTGAGCAAGTACCAGATGAAGCTCAACCCAGAGAAATGCGCCTTCGGCGTAGGATCTGGAAAGTTTTTGGGTTTTATGGTCAATCAGCGCGGCATTGAAGCTAACCCTGAGAAGATCAAGGCCTTAGTTGAGATGCAGTCACCTAGGACGGTCAAAGAAGTTCAAAGACTCACCGGCCGAGTGGCGGCCCTCAACCGCTTCATTTCCCGTGCAACAAATAAGTGCCTACCATTCTTCAAAGTTCTTCGGCAAACTTTTGACTGGACAGCTGAATCCGAAGAGGCTTTCCAACAGTTAAAGCAATGCATGGCCAATCTTCCACTTCTTTCACAGGCAATCACGGGCGAGCCCCTCTTCCTCTACTTAGCAGTGTCGAGCACCGTAGTCAGTGCAGCACTCCTCAGAGAAGATGGCTCAATCCAACGGCCGGTCTATTACATCAGTCGGGCTCTCAGGGGAGCGGAGCAGAACTACCCCTTATTAGAAAAGCTGTCCCTGGCATTGGTCATCGCCTCCAGACGACTCCGCCCATACTTCCAAGCCCACTCCATAGTGGTCCTCACTGACCAGCCCCTAAAAAGGTCATGCAGCAACCAGAACTCTCAGGCAGACTAATGCAGTGGTCAGTAGAACTCAGCCAATTCGACATCTCCTACCGCCCTCGGACAGCAATCAAGGGGCAAGCTGTAGCTGACTTCATCCTAGAGTTCACCAATCCAGCCCCGACCACTACCCCTCCACTCCCACCAACTCCAACAGAGCCAGAAGATCCTCATTCTTGGACTCTCAATGTCGACGGTTCGTCTCGCAGAGAAGGAAGTAAGGCCGGCCTCATCCTCACCTCCCCCGAGGGCAGCTATTTCAAATGTGCCCTCCGTTTCTTGTTTGAAGCAAGCAACAATGAGGCCGAGTATGAGGCATTGATAGCAGGACTCCGCCTTGCCAAGGACATTGGTGTCAGCCACCTCCGAGTATTCAGCAACTCGCAGCTCGTCGTCGGTCAGATGACAGGGGACTTCGACGCCAAGGAAGACACAATGCGAGCTTACAGGGATATGGCACCCCCCCTTGCTCGCCTCTTCAATACCTTCCACATCAGGCACATACCTCGGGCGGAAAACTCCAAAGCAGATGAGATGGCTCAGCTGACCTCTGCTGACCATCCTAATCTCAGCCATGATGTCCGTCTCGAATATCTACACCACCCGACCATTTCGCCCGACCTGCAAGCTGTACAGTTCATCCAAAACGAACCCATCCATTGGGCATCTGACATTCTCCTATTCTTGACCACAGGGGCACTCCCAGATGACCAACAGCAGGCAGCCAAAGTCCGATCCCAAGCATCCAATTACATCATTGTCGACGGTATATTGTACAAGCACGGTTTCTCCCGGCCATATCTACGATGCCTCAATCCAGCTCAAGCAACTTATGTAATGCAGGAGATCCATGAGGGAATTTGTGGTAACCATTCAGGCGGCAGGTCCCTTGCCCACAAGATACTCCGTACTGGGTATTTTTGGCCAACTCTTAATCAGGATGCGACCGATTTCGTGCTCAAATGCGATAAATGTCAACGTTTCGCCAACATCCCCCATGCTCCTCCTACAGAGTTAATCACACTCTGCAGCCCTTATCCGTTTGCCAAATGGGGGATCGACTTGGTTGGTCCACTTCCCACCAGTCGAGGCCAGACCAAGTTCGCGATTGTCGCCATTGATTATTTCACCAAGTGGGTCAAGGCCGAACCCCTTGCCACAATCACCGAGCGGAACACCACCAGGTTTATCTAGCAATCGATCGTTTGCCGATTTGGCATCCCTCAAGCCATCATCTCCGACAACGGCAAACAATTCGATAATGCGAAGTACAAAAAATTGTGCAAATCTCCAGATTCAACCATGCTTCTCTTCCCCCGGTCATCCCCAAGCAAATGGCCAAGTTGAGGTCACCAACCGTTCCCTTCTGAAAATCATCAAAACTAAGCCCGAAGCTGCTAAAGGCCTTTGGGCTGAGGAACTACCAAATGTACTCTGGGCTTACCGAACCACTGCTTGCGCTCCCACTGGGGAAACCCCTTTTCGCTTAACATATGGCGCTGAGGCGGTTATTCCGGTAGAAGTCGGTCTGCCCACCCCCAGGGTTTTACATCCGGATCTCGCCTCAACCGAAGAGCTCCATCAAACAGACCTGGACCTCATCGAAGAGCTCAGAGAGACTGCTGCTGTCAGATTGGCTTCGTACCAGCAGAAAATGAGAACACACTACAACCGTAGAGTTCGACCACAAGAGTTCTCTGTAGGGGACCTTGTCTTGAGAGAAACGACTCTTGCCACAAAGAATCCAACCGAAGGCAAACTGGCAGCCAAATGGGAGGGACCATACGTTGTGAAAGCCCGACCACGACCAGGCACTTACCGACTTTAAGACAAGGAAGGCCGAGACCTCCCCCATCCCTGGAATGCGGAACATTTGAAGCGTTACTATCAATGAGTTCATACTTTTGTATTGTCAACATTGTTATATTTTCCTCTTTAATACATAATGCAAATTCCGACCGAAATTCTCAGCTTTTATAATTCAAACTGTCTGTATGACGCTCCCATGACACTTTCACTTGCAGCACTCAAAGCCTCGGCAGGACCGAGCACTCAAAGCCTCGACCGGACCGAGCACCCAAAGCCTCGGCCAGACCGAGCACCCAAAGCCTCGGCTAGACCGAGCACTCAAAGCCTCAGCCAGACTGAGCACTTCAGAAGCCTCAGCCAGACTGAGCATTCAAAGCCTCGGCCAGACCGAGCACTCAAAGCCTCAGCCAAACTGAGCACTCAAAGCCTCAGCCAGACTGAGCACCCAAAGCCTCAGCCGGACTGAGCACTCAAGGCCTCAGCCAGACAGAACACTTCAAAGCCTCAGCCAGACTGAGCACTTCAGAAGCCTCGGCCAGACCGAGCACTCAAGGCCTCAGCCGGACCAAGCACTCAAGGCCTCAGCCGGACCGAGCACTCAAAGCCTCTGCCGGACCGAGCACTCAAAGCCTCGGCCGGACTGAGCACTCAAAGCCTCGGCCAGACCGAGCACTCAAGGCCTCGGCCAGACCGAGCACTCAAAGCCTCGGCCAGACTGAGCACTCAAAGCCTCGGCCAGACCGAGCACCCAAGGCCTCGGCCAGACTGAACACTTCAAAGCCTCAGCCAGACTGAGCACTTCAAAGCCTCAGCCAGAACTGAGCACTCCATGCTGAGATCATCCTATCCACGAAATTTCGTAAAGCAGGACCACGTTTTTAACACTCAGTCACATTTTGAAACTTATTCACAATTCCAGGACCACGTTTTTACTAAGTTAGATTCCAAAGGTGTTCTCACGTATTTCATTTACTAATCAAATTATCTCCCACCCCACCCAGCTTGTTTCTCCAATCTCTTCTCTACAAGTTTACAATTAACCGTTTAGTTACGATTTGCAACCTACTTTTCTGTCCTCATCCATGGATTCTTCATCCGTAGTTATTAAACTGGAAGTACTAACCCCATTCGAATATTATGTTCTACAATTTCATGATCCAATTTTTCAATAAACCACTATCATCCTTTCAATTTTCATACAAATCCAATCTCACTCTGCTGGAAGGAACTTTTAACTTAACTTTGCACGGAATTTTTATTGCACAATTTTTATGACTAGTTTTTATGACAAGACTTCATTCATTTTAAACAATACAGGCCAACACAGTCAATTGACAACATAAACGAAATTTTATTCATTTACAATGTGTACACAAGTTCATTACCAAAAAAAAAAAAACAGACACAGAGAGGGGGGCTCTTCATCTCCCTTGGTTATTCCTCCGCGCAGGATACAAGCTCTTCTTCTTCAATGCCCTCGTCCAGGGGGGTTTGGGCCACATCATCTTCACCAATCGTTACACTACTCAGGTCCAAGTCTGGGAATAGCTCTTCAGCTCTGCGTTTGAACATCTTCCAACCGCTGTCCCAGAACTCAGCCATTTCGTGCTTGTAGAAGTCTTGACTGCTGGAAGCTCTCAATCACTTCTGCCTCCGTCCTACCTCCAGCAGTCGTCCTTGATGGGCCCACCCCACCAGATTCTTGCCCAGCCAGATTCCTGGCGACTGCGGCATCTACTGCCATATGAAATTCGGGAGACCCTTTGTATTGCTCCACTGCTGAGACGCACAGATCGGGGTAGGCCGCCCTCTCAGAAGCCACCTTCGCCCTCTCTTCGTCCAGCTCTCTCTACAGGGCCCCCCTTTCAGCAGCCGCCGTTGCCCTTTCCTCTTCCACTCCCTTCCTCAGACTCTCCATCTCCGCCATCGCTTTCACCTTCTCTGCTTCCAACTCCCTCACAAGCCTCCCCTTCTCCTCCTCTGCTTTAGCGCGCTCATCCTCCAACTCCTTCAACAGATCTCCAAATCTGGCATCTGCCTCATCTTTTTGCCTGACCAACTCTTCATTGCTGCTCATGGCCTCATCATGCCGCTCGAACGCAACGGCGCAGGCTCTTTCAGACTCCTCCAACTTTTTCTGCTCGCCAGCCAGTTGGAACTCGAGCGACACGACCTTACGGCGTGTGTCCTCCAACTCTAACTTGACTGCTTGCAGCTCAGCATGGGCAGTCTTCCAGTCGGCACTCTCCTTCTTCAACTTGGCCAACTGGGCCTTGGCCTCTTCAGCTCTTAGCTTGGCAGCCCCTGCTTTCCTTAGAAGGGCCCCTGCCAAGGTGGTTACCTCCATTTGGGCGGAGCATAACCCCCTCAGCAGGTCAGCCTCATTGAATCCGGAGGCCGAGCGCAGGGCTGTCTCCTCCACAATCTTCACCAAACGGTCTGCCCCCGCCCTGGCTGGGCCTTCTTCTCCCTCCAACCTTCCAGCTAACGCGCGAGCGTGATAGATTGCCGTGGCCAGACGGACCCCTCCTTCCTGGGGTGCAGGGCCCCTTTGGGTCTGCTCCCTCTCGCTCGGCTCAACCTCAGTCAAACCAACTCCTACTTGCACTGTTGGGGCAGTCTCCACAACCTCCAGTGTTGGGGTGACCCCCACCACCTCTGGGTATCCTTGGCCACAGGGGCCTCCACCTCCGCTGGGGCCACCTTAGCCCTCTTGGCCCCAGACTCATCTGCAGCTCCCTCTGGGGCACTCCTCTTCTTTTTCTTCTTCTTCTTCAGAGCCTCCCCCTCCTTTCTGGCCTGTTCTTTTACAGGATCTACTGGGGGCGGTCGTGGCTCAAAACTGCTTAAGTCCTTCCCCCCTAGCGGCCTTGGGCGCGGTCAGATCCTCTCCCGCGCGATCGGTTGAGGCGGTCGGTCTCCTCGCGCTTCCTTCAACTTCGTGGCTTTGGCAAGTATGGCCTGATCCTCTGCCTCCTGAACTTCTCTTCTCGCCTCCAATTCTGCTTGGTCGAGGTCCCCACCCCTCGGCTGCAGTCCCAACCCCGCCTCAAACAATGCGGACGGTTGAACAAGCTCGTCCCATTTGGCCTTCTCTCTCTCCCTCCACTCCTTCACCCTCTTCACCCTCTCTTCCGCCGCTGCCCCCAGTCTTGACTCCATCGACCTAATGGGCACCTTCCAGATGGTGTGCACTCCCAGTCCCTCATTGGCAGACACGTAAAACCACCGTGGCCGCCACCCCTTGATCGATGTCGGCAGCCCCGCCACCAATCCCCTCCCCATCACTGCCTGTAGGGTGACCCACGTCTCTTGCTGCCCCGAAGCCTTATAACAGGAAAAGAACTCATCTACCGCCATGGCTTCCCCTCCCAAGAACCGCCATAGTTTCCCCTCCATTCGCCTTGGGCCACGCGCTAGCACAGGCCAGCAGAATCTTCCATGCATTAGGCATCAATTGCCCCGGTGCTGCCTCCAGACGGTTCAGTACGTCAACCACCACTTAGGGCAGTGGCAACCTCAGCCCACCTTTTAGTGCCTCCTCGTAAAGGGAAAACTCCCCCGGCCTGGCATCAGATGGCCTTTCCCTTGATGTTGTCAGCAATAACTCCACCTCAGCCGGAATCTGGTATTTTTCCCTGATAGCCTCCAAATCTGCCGCAGTAATTGTGGATTTGTCAGCCTTAGTGTGCCACTAATCCGGCTCTACCTGGCTTATTGGCCTTGGAGCCAATATCAGGGCCGACGCCTGCGATTGTCCCACCGGTTCCCCCACCCCCACCATTTGTGTCTCCGTCCTATATCGCGCCGCTAGCTCCTCTGCATCATCGTCTCCCAGGGGGTCCACCCTCACATTCACCACTTCTTCTTGTGCCATTTCTAGGGTTTGCTTACGAATCACTTCTGACGCAGGAGCAAGGAAGTTGAGAAAATGTTGTACAGGTGTGTCGTACGTAATGAAGGAATTAACACTTGGGTATTTTGAGTTTTTGTAAAAAGGTAGGTGAAACGAATTATACCAAAAACCCACGGTTTACCCGTATTCCATGGATCCAAATTAATTTTAGCCCATTTAAAAACCTTTCAAATCAACCGCCAAAATCGCCTTTTCAAAACCCCCCCTCGTGACCTATCGTTTCATTTCTGCTCCAACGCTTCACTTCCCCCACGATATTGCCACGTATATGGCCACGATGCACTGTCCCCTCCCCTTACCCTATCCTTTCCATTTCACATCATCACATGGCACACCCCCCCCTTTTTTGAGCCCCGCGCCGTCCTGGTCGGCACGCCCCACGCTCGGCCACCTTCACGGTCATCTCCCCCCGCTCGGCCACCCTTGCGGTCGGCACGCCTCACGATCGACCCCTCCCGCTCGGCCACCCTTGCGGTTGGCACGCCTCACGGTTGACCCTCCTCACGGTCGACCTTTCCCGCTCGGCCACCCTTGCGGCCGACGCGCCTCACGGTCGACCCCTCCCGCTCGGCCACCCTTGTGGTCGGCACGCCTCGCGGTCGGCACGCCTCGCGGTCGGCACGCCTCGCGGTCGACCCCTCCCGCTCGGCCACCCTTGCGGTCGGCACGCCTCACGGTCGACCCCTCCCGCTCGGCCACCCTCACGGTCATCCCCTTCCGCTCGGCCACCCTTGCGGTCGGCACGCCTCGCGGTCGGCACGCCTAACGGTCGGCCTCTCCGCTCGGTTCGCAACTTCTCTTCCTTATTACTATTCCCTTCGTTGGACTAAAGCTGTACTCGGAAATGGGACTACTGACATGGATAGGCCCATAAGGCTTACAGCCCACAACAAACAACCCCAAACCCATCGCTTGGGACCCATAGCATAACCCGGCTGGCAAAGCCCAGGACAGCTGGAGGCCATCTGGGCATGGAGGGCCAATGACATTCGGGCACATGGCAAGAGAAACACAGGCCACATCAGCAGACAAAGATCTACAGAGTTATTACTACAACACATCACCATTAATGCAATCCATCACAGCATTTATTACGACAACACTTCCCCGTCGGAACAGAGCCCCCTCACCCTGAAAAAGGTAAGCTATGGCACAGGCTTTCGGCGGAGGGGGGCACATCGTAAGAGACAGTGAAATGATTACCAAAGGATATAAGCAAGAATCGAAGACAAGAGGAAGGTTAAGCTTTTCTATCTATCTCTCTCTCTCTATATTTCCTTCTTCCTCTACTGATTTGCTCGCCGGAGGGTTCACTGGGGGACTACCCCGTTCCCCTTTGGACTTGCTTGCAGGTCATCTGGTGGAATCATCCGCCTGGATCGGAACTTGAAGAGCTTGGACCAGCCCGACCCATCCACCCAGGACGAACTGCATCATCAAGTTTATGAAATTTTGTGAAGATATTAGTATAGAAAGGCAATTAACTTTTGGGTACACTCCACAACAAAATGGTGCGGCGAAAAGGAAGAATAGAACCATAAAGGAGATGTCAAAGTCTATGCTACATGAGAAGGGGCTACCCAAAACTTTTTGGGATAAGGCCATGTATACAGCAGCTTGATGAATAGATGTCCTACAAAAGCTTTAAGGACAAAACTCCATTTGAAGCTTGGAGTGGAAGGAAACCATCGGTGAATCACTTGAAGGTGTTTGGTTCCATTTGTTATGCTCATGTTCCAAAAGAAGTGAGGCACAAGCAATTTGGCTAAAAAGAATTTTGGACGATTTTGGTGAAAAGCAAGGTAAAGCTACTCCAATCATTCTCGTACCAAACAAATTGCTATCAAACATCATTTCATTAGAGAAGCAGTGGAAGATGATGAGATTCAAATCAAATATCGCAAGACTGAAGATCAAGTTGCAAACATCTTCACCAAAGCTCTACCAAGGGACTGTTTGAATTTTTTAGAGAAATATTGGGTGTCACACAATATGGCATTAAGGGGAATGTTAAAATTAATGCCATATTTACATTGCATACATCGGATACATTAGGTTCATGTATTCTTTGTATTCATGTTTTTTTATATTCATGTGTTTTATATTTATTAGGTTCATTGTCTAGATTATATTCATGTACCCAGTTAGTTGTAAGGTTGTTCATTGAACTTATGTATAACCTTCTCTATATAAAAAAAATGTGTAAGCCCCTATGGGTAAGGAGAAGAATAAGAGAAAAAATTCAAGATATTTATCTTTATTTTCAAAGCTATTTCAAATCAAATTTATCTCTATTACCAAAGTTATATTAATTGAACCGATATTATGTTGAAATATGTGGTATATCATATTTTCAAGTTAATCCAATTTTTTTTTTAATTTATGAAACTTTGTAAATTTGCCAATTCAAATAAAATTTTAAAACAAAATGAATTTGTATTTCGAATTAATAAAAAAATATTTTTGAAAATAGTGAAAAAAATGTGTTTAATTAAAATTTGGACGACTAACGTGGAATGAGCAAATAATTTTTAAAACTTTGTTTGGTTTTGAAGTATTCAAAAACAATTTTTAAGTTTTTTTTTTTATTTATAATGAAAATTTTTAATATATTGGCCAAATTTTTATTTTTATTTTTATTTTTTAGATACAGATAATCTAGATATACTTTAAAAGTAAAAATAAAAATAAAAATTGAATTTTTTTTATTTTTTTGTATATTTTTCTGTATTTAGTGATTTTTTAAAAGTTTTTTTCATAAATTTTATATGTTTAAGTATATTTAGATTTAGTGGATCTAAAAACTAAAAAACATTGATTAAAATATTAAAAAAATTCATTTCAAACAATAAAATACAAATTGAAACTCAAAAACTATTTTTGAAAACTCCAAAAGTAAAAAAATTTGACTAAAATACAAAAAGTACATTTAGATTAAGTGTATTTAAAAAGTACATTTAGATAAGGTGTATCCAAAAAGTAAAAAAAAATTGACTAAAATACGAAAAAAGTTCACTAAAGACAACAAAACATGAAAAACAAAAAACTCAAAAACTAGTTTTCAAAACTCAAATCTAAACAAGTTCTAAATTTTCAAATTACTAAAAACTATTTCCAAAAATATACAACCAAACAAATTTTCAAATTTTGTCAACTCTTTTCAATAAGTTCTTTTTCAAAATTGATTCTAAAAACCAGACCAATTTACGTTTTTGGTTTATGTTTACAAAAATTTTATAGACTAGTTTTTGCTTATTTTTAGAGAAATATAAACTACAAACCCGTTTGGTTTGAACAAAATATTTAAAAAATTTTAAAAACACAAACTAAAAAATGTTTGTTCATGCCTAAAATACTTATATTTATTTTTTATTATTTATGACAATGTGATCATACACATTATAATTGAAAAAAAAAAAAAATTAATTAAAAAAATTAATAGAAAAAAAAAATTAATTGAAATAAAATTTGTTAGAATTTCTGTCTAAAAATGAGTTTACGTTTTTTTCCTTAAATTTACAAACTGAGACAACCATTTATAAACCAAAAAAATTATCAAACAAGTTTTTATGACAGTTTTTAAAAATTTTATAAATATAAACTAAAAACGAAATGGTTACCAAACAGGCCCTAATAGTGCCACAAATGAGAAACATGGTACCTGAGGAACTTGCTTCTCGGGGTTTATAGCTTCTTCCACTTTGTGAATTTGGTTTCCAAACAAGGCATCACCAGAAACTTGGGATGGTCCAGATAGAGCTGTCGACACATTTACACCCCCCACCAACTTACTCCTTCCTTCATCCAATTTCATTAGCTTTGAAGGCCCACTCATTGGATCTGAAGTATCAACCATAGATGGTCCAGAAGGCAAGCTTGAACAGTTCTCAACTCTTGGGACCCAAGTTGATGCATTGGTAACTTGAGCAGGTCTATCAGCATCCTTATTTATCATATCAGGAATACCCGATAATATTGAGGTGCCAGGCTGTTCATAGTAAAAGAAATACATGCACATAATCAATTTAACGTTCAAATATACTAAAATACATCTGATAGAACATTTTGTTCAACATCTGCATCTGAACCATCCCAAGAAAATAGTAGTACATTTTGTTCAATGGCAAACATCAAGAAACTGTCAAACTTATTTACCTTTTTCAGTCATGACATGAAGTGCTTTTTTCTTTTTCTTCTTAGAATTTTGAAGCATTTCAACAATTAAAAAGATCACAGAACAAAAAATATGCATTTCAATCTACCTTAAGTGAATCAAATACTGTTAGGCATGCTTATTTACCTTAAGATTAGCTCTTTAAAAATAAAAAATCATTGGCCATATTACAGTAAGCATCCAAGTTGCAATGGAAGACTACTCTTATAGGGAAAACAAATAAGAGTTATATAAATACTCTTTGCTTTGGGCCACCTAAGAAAACAGCATGCCTTGGACGCAAGACTATTCTTCAAGGAGAAGATAATATCGTCAAATCTATATTTTTAAGCTATAGCCCACTTAGGGATGCCTAGCATGTAGCATCTTTCCTACCAGATATTCATGTTTGATTCTCTGATTATGGATGCTAATAGCATAAGCATAGTTTGCACCTGGAAGTTCTGATTTGATAGCAGAGGACGAGTCAAAAGGGAAGGTTGAAGAGTTGCATTTGGAGCAAACAGCTGACTGTTATGTCCTAAATTAGCAGCTGTGGCCTGTCCTTGGTGTGGTATCAAAGGTGATTGCATTTGCCGCTTCCCAAAAGATGAAGCCGCCACCGGAACGTGTGGTCTAGAAGATGCATTGCCCAAAGGCAGTGGGCATATGGATGGAAGTATTGAAATTCCAGAGTGGCCTGGCAATGAGCCTTGTTGCAGAACTTGGTTCTGGGGTAGCTGTGGAAGCTTAACTTGAGGATGTGTAGGAAGTTGTGGGAGAGCAGAATATTGGTTGTGAGCCAAAGAATTTGGATGCAGAGAAGATATTTGACCTTCTTGTACTCTGGGCATCAAACCAAACTGCATCTTGTTCTGTGCAAGAGGGGGCAACCCAGGAAGAGTTTGAACTACTGGCTGCTGACCTTGTTGCCCATCTTGTGACAAAGGCTGTCCTGAAGCCTGCCGAATATTTGGCATCTGCAACTGCACAATTTGAAGGGAAGTAAACATATTTCTGTCAGCCAATATCAAGCACTGGAGAGCAAATAATAACAGTATAACAAAAAACTTTTAAGGTAATTGAACAAACCATTTGTGGGGTAACCATTTCTAGCATTATCTGTGCCTGTAATCAGAGTCAGATGACACCATGTAAGATGTTGTAGATGACAAGATCACAATTGAATTGTAATGAAGAAA
Source organism: Camellia sinensis (assembly GCF_055761805.1). Lineage (NCBI taxonomy): Eukaryota > Viridiplantae > Streptophyta > Magnoliopsida > Ericales > Theaceae > Camellia > Camellia sinensis. The sequence goes on from NC_138966.1 coordinate 107,597,438, forward strand.
AAATACACGTGAAGTAAATAGACTTCTATACTTCCATCTAGAGGATCCGTCTAGATAACCAAGAAAAGGGAAGAAATAGACTTCCATACTTCCAAATGGAATACAGATGTATTTTCCTCTCAGAAAATTTAGGTCAAGAATTTAAATAACTACCTCCTAATAGAATAGAAAAGTCTAGTTCTAAGTTGGGTCACAGAAGACTGGGTATGAGGTTCAAGCTCTGTTCAGCAAGGAACACCATAAATAAATTTAAAGATGGGGTGAGAAGTTTGGGAACTGCAGCAAGGGGTTATATAAGTAGAAAAGGATGGATAGAGTTTTTTTTTTAAATAGACATGTCTAATGTACTTATCCACAGAGATGCCTAAAGTAGCTACCTAATGGCTTTAGAAGAAAATTACAAACAATCATGATGATTTTTTTTCCCATGTACTTAGTATTGCAGAAACACACAGAGCATCTAAGCCTTTTTTGAAGCTTTGGCATCAATCCAGTGCATAGTCCTACAATAATGTGGTGGATGGCTATGTAGTTTGTTTTCTATTTATGAGTTTGAATAGAAAATATCACTACAAATGTCAGCTTGAGGCTAAAAAGAATGATGGGATGACAGTAAACAAGTACTCAAGAGAAGGTATAATCTCTGACAAGGAAAGGTTTGTCACCAGTGCTTAGCATCGATATTCATAATGGGTGGAATAAGATGAAGCTGGAGAGATGAGCAAGTGTTTTCTTTTTCATGTGTATCTCTTCCTGATTTCGTTGTCCTTTTCTGAGCCTATCTTCTTAATCTACTTGGCATTTTTACTCTTGTCCACTAAATGCAAGCATACACAACCATTTGGTTTCTACAGAAATGAAACTTGATGCACTAACCCATACAGGACAATGTTCTCCCCATCCCCATGAAGCAACAATTTCACTCCTATGCTCCATTCTATAGCAAAAATTTCTTTTATCTATTGATGAAATATATTCTGACTGTTAAAATTCACCCACTACACCACTACCACCTCACCTACTCCACTAAACCTAACCCACTACACCACTATCACCTCCACTTCACCTACTCCACTAAACCTAACCCACTACACCACTACCACCTCCACTTCACCTACTCCACCTACCACCTACTCTTCTATATATAGGAATCATTGTAACATATCTATAAATCAATCAATAATACATCATTCATTCTCTATACAATTCTCTTTATACATTGAATTTTAACATGGTATCAGAGCCAGGTTAAGAACTTAGTGATTCCGCTTCACCGGCGGGCGGCAGCCTCGCCTTGGCCGTCTGCCGGACCTCTACACATACCTTCACTCCGCTGTCAAATTTCTTGCTGCTCTCTCTTGAATCCCTTTCCACATATCATACAGAAATGGCACTGCCGTTTAAATTTGGCCCAGAAGGAAATATGTCTCCTCAAGCAGCCCTTGGAAACCCAGATGATCGAAGTTTTAATAACAACTCTATGCGCAGCTCCTCAAGCTATGATGATATTCCGGGTTTGCAACATCTGAAGGATGAAAGGGATACAGCTATGCGACAAACACGGCAACTGCAGCAGGAACTGTCACCCTTCAAGCTCAAACAGAATACCCTCCAGATATGCAATGCAAAGATAAATTTCTCCTACAAAACACAATTGTGGCTTCAGATGCTGATGTCGATGAGCTTCCACAAGATACCTTTAATAAAGACAGTGGAAGGACAATACAAGAATGCAAGCTTAGGGTTGTCTATCTCTCTTTCCCATGTGCACTTTTCTTTTTATTCTACTTTTTGACATACCAACCCATGCATTTACTCTCTCCCTCTCGGCAGACCTATGCACATGGGCACACACTCAACACACTACCACATCCACAGGCGGGATTTTTCTTCTCTTCGCCTATTCCGCCGGTCTTTTCTTCTTGCCTCCGTCCTGGGCGGCCCTTGACGGTGTTGCCTCCGTGTTTCCCACTCCACTGGGCACGATCACTATTCCCTGCTCCTCCACTGCAGCATATGGCGGACCTCCGAATCGGAACATCACGGTGGCCTTCCGCTTCAGCTCCTTGTTTTCTGCCTTTAGCACACTTATCTCTGCTCGCGCATCCTTATACATGCGTTGGAGCAGAGCCAGCTGGGAGTTTAACTGTTGCACCTCATTTGTCCTGCTCTGCAGCCGGTGCGACAAGTTTGTGACCGCAGTCATGGTTTCCACACATGACTTCAGAGTATACTGATTGGCCTCAATATCAGTTTGCACCGCCATTTTTTGCTCCACCGACCGCATCGGAAAGTTCAACGGAGCAAACATAGAGGTGTTTGGTTGAGGTTCACTAGCCACCGCACCAGTTCTCTCTCTTGTTGACTCATTGAGGTCGGGAAAGAGAGTGAGTAGACCACGGGAAGAAGAGGCCATGTTTTTTGGGTTGCTGAGTGTTTTCGAGAAGGGTTGGATACAGAGTATTTACAGATTGTTTCAGAATAACAAGTTCAGAGGTTTCAGTCTGGTTTGGTTTCCTCCGCCTCCGCATTGGTTTATATTGACACAGACGACGCGGCCGACACGCCGCTCTGTCGCTCACGTGCCTCGCCGCGTCTCCGGCTCACCTTTTGATGGCTCGACGCTTTCTGTCGGGCACGACTTTTGATGAAGTGGGCGCGCCTTTTGAGGGCGCAACTTTTGATGGCACGCCTTTTTATGGATTGGGCACTCATTTTAATGGCACGTCTTTTTATGGATTGGGCACGCCTTTTGATGGCACGCCTTTTGAAAGATTGGGCACACCTTTTGAGGGTGCGACTTTTTAGGGGTCCGACAAGACTCTGTAAACTGTCCCGACATTGATTCCGGTTAGCTCCTTCAAGGGTCCGACAAGACTCTGTAAACTGTCCCGACATTGATTCCGGTTAGCTCCTTCATGGGTCCGACAAGACTCTGTAAACTGTCCCGACATTGATTCCGGTTAGCTCCTTCATGGGTCCGACAAGACTCTGTAAACTGCCCCGACATTGATTCCGGTTAGTTTCTACAAGGGTCCAGCAAGACTCCGTAAACTGTCACAACATTGTCTGCTACAATGGTCCGACATGACCCCATAAACTGTCTTCTACATCGGTCTGACACCGCCATCCAGTGTCCTCTACACCGTTATGACACCACCATACAGTGTCCTCTACAACGTTATGACACCCTCATACAGTGTCCTCTACAACGTTATGACACCACCATCCAGTGTCTTCACCAATGGTCTAACACGACCATACAGTGTCTCCTATCCTCTTTTATTTTTATGTATTTTCTTGTTTTGTTACTCTCTCCAAACTCAAGTTGGTTAGTTCCTATCCCCCTTGAGTTTGCGGGGGGCTGTTAAAATCCACCCACTACACCACTACCACCTCACCTACTCCACTAAACCTAACCCACTACACCACTATCACCTCCACTTCACCTACTCCACTAAACCTAACCCACTACACCACTACCACCTCCACTTCACCTACTCCACCTACCACCTACTACCACCTACTCTTCTATATATAGGAATCATTGTAACATATCTATAAATCAATCAATAATACATCATTCATTCTCTATACAATTCTCTTTATACATTGAATTTTAACACTGACAAAGATCCAGTCAACACAAATAGGGATGATGTGGATAAAGAAACTGTATGTGTAGATGAATAATAAGGCTCCGTTGTGAGGTGGAAAGTTTCATGCTAAGAACTCCACACCATCCCTCTGAGTTGCTGGAACAAGAGTATAAATGTAGAATGTTTAGAACAAAACGTACAGAAGACAGTCATCTCATAAACACGCACAAATATGTACAAACACACGAGCATGAAACACGGAAATAAGCCCCAAATCTAGAGATTAAATGGCTGGCAAGAATTATGAAGTGTAATAATAAATAAAAGTGACTAAAAAAACCACCTTGTTTAAATTATAGAAGCATCAAGGGCAGAAAACAACCTCAAAAACAGCTTTTGCCAACTGTGGGTTTGCAAGCAATAGCTGACGAGCTTGTTCCTTGTTTTGCATAGCCATTACCTAACATAAAAAAAATGAGAATGAAACTATACCGCTTATTTAAAGTTATTCATAAACGCTGGCTAAACTTTAGTCAAATGTTTACCTTCAGCTCAAACATAACCTCGTTTAGCTGGTTCCTTGACATTTTGGCCAGGTGAAGCGTTAAAGGATCGCTATACAATGCTGGTTGACCTTGCAAGCCATTTTGATTCATTTCCCTTCTACCCTGAGCACCTCCAAGCACTCCTGCCATGACAGATGCAGCAGCCATAGCTACTTGGAGACCAATCGGCTGGTGGGAACCAGAATCCCCAGTAACTGTTGGACCACCAAATTGCTTTTGAGGGTCTGTATTATATCCATGGGGAAAAGAAAAATATCTCCAGATCATATTGATGCAAAACAGTAAACTCAAGGTTGCAGAAATTTGATAAAAGAAAGAAAACTAACCAACATTTGCAACCATCCCAGGTCCACCACGACCCTGCAGAAAAAGCAACCATTGCTGTGTTAAATTCACAATAGAATATGACATTTGACATCTCCTAATCCTTAATTAAATTCAGAGCATTCAAAAGATGTTCAACATCAAAATATCAAGTGGTGATCACAATTCCATGAAGAAGAAATTTCATGCCTGTCTGTCTGTATTTCTTCACACTTACATCAATTTATTAACAATCACCTTTATAGTGTTACAACACTCATAAACTAAAATGTTGCCTAAAGGTCCGCAATGTGAAGGAAAAACTATCGGTGTTTTCTGGAAAATGAAACCAGAAAACAAAAATTGAGAACATAAACCAAACACACCCTAAATTTTCAATATAAACCCATTACTTCACAAGAAACAACAATTTACTACTGAGAATAATAGATCAACAAATTTTAACTAACTTTCCTTTTTTCAATCCCAGGATACAATTTAAGAGTGAGATGTTTGAAGTTGTTAGTTTGAGAGCTTAAACCAACCCACCCCCCCCCAAAAAAAAAAAAAAAAACTCAAGGGTTGAAGTTGTAACCCAATTTAAACTGATTTAGTCTTTGAACAGCTGACGTTTTCCTTCAGGCTTCAAACCAAAACACAACCTCATAAATACAACTCTTATTCAGAGTTCTTGATTGTGGTGCTTTACATTGTTTCCTCAGGGGTTGATTCCATTTAGCTTCCAATTATACTGTTAATGAAACATCAATTCTAGGAGATATGAATCTTTGGTCAGTATAAGGAAGGAAAATTTGTCATTTGAACTCAGAATGCAACCACCCAAATTTAAGATATCATTCTTCAAAGTTCTGATGAGCATCTGTCCAGGCAAATGCTTCAAAAATTAACTCACAAGTTCTTGCTTGCTTTGGAGGTGTGTAATGGGTGGAAGTGGTAAAACCATCCCATTTTTCATAGGCAATGAAAGCCCATCTCAAACTTCATGCAATACTTTTTTCCAATAACTGTGTCACACTCCATGGTATAAATTATTAGTCAAGCCAAATAAGTGTTCCAGGCCTTCAGCTTAGAAGCGACTGAATTCAAAGCTTCCTTTCACACATCACCTCTCCTAGCTAGGTCAGTTAATGCATAGATGGTTGCTAAAGAGACAACTGAAATTCCAGCTGGGCCCGGATGTCCTATTTGAAGAAATGATGAGCAGTTAATTTTGGGACCTGCATGCAATCTATAATTATGCACAAACATTTGGGTAATATCATAATCATGGTCTACACATTGATTTGGAGGCTGGGTTCATAAAAATTCCAAGGTAGAAGGATTTTGAGGCATCATACATAGGCATAGCATAACAGAAATCGTCAAGGTTTTATAATGACCCTTATAAACAATCCAAGGATTGGATCACAATCACATTGATGCATAAACATGGATGGAGAACTAGCCTGCTGGTTTGCAAACTACACTCTCCAGGAGCAAAAAAGTGTTTCCATTCTAGAGTGACCTGCTGCAAACCCTCATCATCTTTCAATGACTAATATATCTTGGACTGTCATACTAAATGTCTGCAGATTAAAGGCTGTACTTCACTAATCTATTAAAACCCTTAACCACTAAAAAAGAAAATATATGAAATCCCAAGTACAATTAGAGATATGCAGAGGAAATGAACCAGGCCTACCTTATGCAAACACATCCAGCTGGAGCCTCACAACAACGGACCATTAGATAATTAACAAGGCCAGAATCAGCAGCTTATAGTGGTCACACATGAGATGCTAAATGCTAATGGTCAGTGGATAAAAGATTCTGTCAACAATCTAGGTATTTGTTCACACCTATATGCTGAAATGATTGCTACAAGACAAGGGCCTAAGCTGTAAAGAGGTGCCTATCCCATGGTTGCAAGATTATTATGATGATGGTGCTGGTGATGACAATGATAACAAAATGAGTTGCTTACTCATTCATCTAAATATTTTACCTGTTCCCGATTTCTGTCGGTGTTTTTATCATTTTCAGCAAAATCAACTCGCAATTGCCGGCCATTGATCTCATACCCCTGAAGATTACGGCGAGCACTTAAAGCAGTCTCTTCATCCTTATATTCACAGAATCCATAACCTTTTGGTTTTCCAGTTTCTCTATCAATAACTAATCTGAAAGAGAGGTAACAGAATCAATCAAAAAAGCAAATCATTGGCATTTAAAGTAAGTAAGAAATTGGCTAAGAAGCATAACATATCCTTTTCAATTCAACACAAAATAAAGAGAAGTTTCAACATTTATCTCTCAAAATCTTGTTAACAAAAATTCCTTGCAATCAAAAATAAGGCAACCTTTATTTCCAAGTGGCCAAAAAAAATAACTACAGGATTCATGACAGTAGCATTCAAAGAAACAACGATTCATCCAGATAAAACATTGGATCATATGACCCATATCCCGAATGATTATAACATCTAAAACAGTAGATAAGATAACCATCTAGTCACAAGCAGTGGAAATCTTCAAGGTGTGGTTTCCTATATACTGAAAGATTAATCGATCAATTTTAACATAGTAGGCTCACAGTTTCCAAATTGATACATTATAATCCAAAAAATTAGTACCAAAAACCATGCCCTAATAACACAAATTCCAAAAACCAACCCTCAGAATCCTTGTTTGAACTTGAGAATATTTAGCAAAATATCAACAATTCAAGTGCAATACTAAATCATATATGCTGATAATGAAAGGGACCAAAAATTAGAGGGTTTTACCTGAAAGACACAACAGGGCCAACCTCCTCGCAGATTTGTATTAGCTGCTCTTCAGTGGCATCATAGGGTATATTCCCAACTGCCACAAAATTGAACCAAACAAACATGAGGAAATAAGTTAGGGTTTAATTGGCGGTGGCAAGAATAAAAAGGATGCATTTTTTTTTTTCCCTATTCTTTTTTCTTACGATTTCTCACTAACCAAACAGAAGATTCAGTGATTAATCTAAGAATGAATCAGAAATAGAGAGAAAGAGGGGGTGAGTTAGGGGAGAAGGAACCAAAAACGCAGCGATGCTGAGAAGTGGCCATGAATTAATCAGAAGAAGGCGAAGCTCAGAGTCAGCTTCATCTTCATCTTCTTCCTCCTCTGCATCGTTCTCTTCTTTACTTGTTCTTTATAGACTATTGGCTTTATCAGTGGTCGTTCAAAGTATCATTCACAGGCTTTCAGGACCGATATATATATGTATAAGAGAGAGAGAGAGAGAGAGACATAAAGTAGGATTTACATGTGCAGAGACAAAAGAGTTCGGTGTGTGTTCGTTTTCACGGCGACGACTCGAACTTGTCCGATCTAAAATATGTGCTACAAATTCCCTTTTTTAGCGTGTTTTTCATTTGGGTAAGTTACAAATTCATTTTTACTTAAAATACCATCGATATATTTGGTTTGAGTTTTTTAGATCAAGTTTTTTAGGAATTGAATTTTTTAATTTTCATATTTTTTTGTTTTTAATGAATATTTTTAAAATTTTAAATTGTTTTTTTAATTTTTTAGATGCACCTTACTTAGATGTATCTAAAAAATAAAAAAATTGTAAAAAAATATTTTAAAAAATTAATAAATACATAAAAATACAAAATATATACTGAATTCTTATATTTTTTTATATTTTTTTATATTTTTGATATTTAGTAAATTTTTAAAAGCTTTTTTTCACAAATTTTTTACTTTTTAAGTATATTTATGTTAGGTATGTCTAAAAAGTAAAAAAAAATTACTTAAAATATTAAAAAAATTCAATAAAAACAAAAAAATATGAAAAAAAATAAAATAAAATTTTCTGAAAAGAGTTTTTAGAAAACTCTAACCAAGCATGACATGATTCTAAAAATTATATTATGTTCCTCAAGTTTCAAATTACATAACATATTAATATTTTTATTAATAAACCATAACATCAATTAATAATTTTTAATGGGACTCGACCCTCTCTAGTTTTGTGTTTTAACTAAATAGTCCAATCAAAATAGTCCAATCAGGTCCATTGTGGGTCCAATTTGCGTTTGTCTTGATAATTCAAACCGTTCAATGTGTAGGACTTATCGAATATTTTATTTTTGTAAAAAAATTACATTGATCAACTTGATCATATCATATATTTGTCAATAATTTATTTTTAAAATTATACTTACCGTTGACACAAATTTAATTTGATTAAGTGACTATAAATATCCAATCAATGTGATTTTTTCCATGATGAAATACTTGACGAACCCTGCATATTGAACGGTCTGAATTATCGATACAAACTCCATAGTGGGCCTTCGGACTAGAAAGAAGTCATTGCATTTTCAATGATACCAAAAATATATTTTAATTAATAATTCAAATAATTTTATACTTGTATAGGATAGTAGTTAAAAATTTTATTTTTTTATTAATTCTATTAAATAAATAATATTGACAATGGAGTATTTAATAGCGATCTCGGGTTTTTCCCTTTATGTACAGTATTCTGGACTTAAGTTCTACGGTTGAGTATTGTTGCATTTGTTTCATTTCCGTCATTTAATTCCTTATATTTGAATTTTAGGATGTATTGGGGAGGTTTGTATCAGGTTGGGAGTGTTTTGAAACAAATGGTTGCTGCCCAGATTTTGGTGTATCCGCTCGAGCGAGCTCTGTGTTTTAGATCCTTCGCTCGAGCCAGGGTTTTTTCGCTCGAGCGAGAGTTGGGTGATGCGTCTGGTGGCTCGAGCGAGAAGTCTTGCGCTCGAGCTTGCGTCTGCGTCTGGTTCTGGACCTGAAGGTTGCAATTCTTCGCTCAAGCGAGTGAGGTCTATGTTTTGGGTTTCTTCGCTCGAACGAACTTTTCTTCGCTCGAGCATGCTTCTGGGTTGCAGACCTGAAGTTTCGATTTGTTGGCTCGAGCGAGGTTTTTTTGTGTCTGGTCACTCGAGCGACCACTCCTTCGCTCGAGCGAGCCTCGAATATATCAGTTGGCAGCAACTTCTTCTTCTTCACTTCTTCATCTCATTTTTCTCTCAAACCCTATAACGGCTGCCTCTCTCTCTAAACTACCACTTCTCTCTACAAATCCATCTAGTTCTAGTGTGTTTCTATCCTAGTCCCTTTGTTAAAAGTGTGGAGCTTGGTATGAGCTACATTTCAATCCGAAAAGTTGTGGATTTGGAGCACTTTGAGTTTCACCTCTCTTCTCCTTTGAGCTCTGAAAATTGAGGTAGGGATAACCTACTCATTCTATGAGTTTTAACATTAATTTTAGTCATTTTGATTAGATGGTGTTGTTGGGTAATTTCGGAAAAAGTTAGGGTTTGATGTGTAATTTATAAAATGAGGTTTTCAAATGTTAAACTTCATGTGTACGTGAGACGTTGAAAAATGGGATCATTGTTGTTAAATTGATGAAATTGAACCATAGGGTTGATAATGGAAAAAGGGAAAATGCCCTAATTATGTTGAATAATTAATTTGGAGAAATGTGAAATTGGGTTGGAAATCATGAAATTGGATGGAATTGTAATTGAATAGTATGGATGGATTAATTTATCACCCACTTATGAAATTGTTGATTATTTATCTGTTCGATAAATTTATTATCTGTTTAGAGATAACTGCTTTGGGCTATCGGTGGAGGATAGCCTTGATTGTTATAGACATGGTATGATGATTAGGGAAAACTGAAACTAATCATATTGAATATGTCATTGAATATGACGGTTGGAATAATACAGCAAATGTGTGTATTGATTGATCATTATATATGATAAGTGTTTAAATACATTGTATATGTATATTGTTTGGGAAGAGATAGGGGATGTACTCCATGATTTGGGAGGAGATAAGGGATGGACTCTCAAACCTGTTTGGGAGGAGATAGGGGATGAACTCCACTGATACAGCAAATCTGTGTATCATTTGAAATATGGAAGTGTTGAAGTATGGAAGTGTTTTAATATGAGTTATATTCTCATGTGAATTGTGAAGTATGGAAGTATTTTAATATATGCTATAGTTTCATTGAATTGTTTGGCCAGGTTCTGAGCCATAATTATGAATCGAAACTGTATAAGTGAAGGAAACTGAAATGAAAAATTGATGTACTTGATGTTGAATTGAAAAAGGTTGTAAGTTGGTTTATAAGTGTTAACCATATATCAAATGCTATTGTTTTAGTTATTTCTCATACTTGGTTTAATATATCTCTACTAGGTATTGACTCACCTTATATGGGACATCATTTTCAGGTTTAGTTGATATGCCACCTCCAATGACATAGCTTGGGAGGCTTAGAGGCTGAAGATCCCTTTTTGTTGTTTACCTTTTTTGTGTATTACATGTAAATTCAAGCCGAGGGCTTAATGTGTATGAGTTAGTACTCTCTTTTTTTATAATCAAGTGTTGGCTTGGAAAGTTGTAAGCCCGTAGGGCATTTATTTTTATTGTCAACATGTAATACTTTTGTGTTAAATACTCTGATAAATAGATGTACATTTTATTCTCTTGAATATATTGTCAATTTCTTGTATCATGAATGTACGAATAATGGGTTTATTTTGAGGGTGTTACAATTTATAATTTTTGGAATCACAAGAAATAATTTGAATTTTAAAAAAATCTCAAAAAGTATATTTATAATTTACACATTTTATTATTATTATTATTGAAAAAAGTGGGACAATATTTACGAGTGAGTGGGGATAAAAAATAAAAAAAAATTAAAAATTAAATTAAATTAAAGTAGTGATTCTTTAGCATCGTCATTTTATTTCATTACACTTATTATTTTTAATTTTTTTAATTATACTTTTATCTATTAATAAAATTACTTGTCCCCATTTCCCTTTCTCATACGTTGAATGCTTTGTCATGATCAAAAACATTAATGATCACTATTAATTATGATTTTTTTTTTTGTTTTTATTTTTTGTCAAGATTGTAGAATATTTTAGTTTATTAATAAAATTAGATTATAACTAAATGGATCGTTGCTACTCTATCCATTCAAACTTTTAATCTTTCTCTCATCACATCTTAAGATATGACTACAAGACCACTAATTTAAATCCGAGATCCCACTATGAACTCTCCGGCTCCGTGCTGCGAGGGTGCGAAATCCGTTTTGTTCTCTAGCTACTACAAGTTCGGACTTGTGTCACGGTTCTGAATCTAATCTCACAAAGTGCAATATAAGACCGATAAATCACCAAAGAGTTCAAATCCGGCAAATCGTTTTAAAAAACTGATTTTAATAAAGAAGTGACAAACATGGACTGTTTTGCCAGATACAGAGTCGCCACCTAAATATTTTATTTTGGGGGAAATTTAGAAAACCCTGACTAGCACCTAAGGTCACGTGTCCATCATCACCAAAGTTGCCTCGGCTCGGGAACTTAGGTACGAGAGGGTAAGGTCATGCAATGAGCACCTCCGCTTGCTCGATCAAAGATCGGTCTGTACTAAGCATGATATTTTGTTTTTGAAAACACATGTGTTCTTATTCCGGTTATTAACCTAGAATTACTATGTGATGCGCACAACATACAAGTATAGACTAGATCGCCTAAGTTGGAACAAAACATTGCATATTCGTTTGTTTGAAAACGGTTTGAAGTTTGCTACTCGCAAGTAGGCTAAATCGGGGATTTGATGAATTGTCCCAATTTAAGCAATCCAACATTCACCCACAGGCATTCAGACAGTTATATCAAATAAACAGTTAGCCTCATGGCAAGCATGCTTTCATGGCAATCAATAACACACATGCAGTATGCTAAAGCGTAAACACTCACAGTAAACAGAGAACTAGTTAGAAATCATGCATGATCCTAGTTCATGTTAAGATGGCTAATGCAACACATGCAAAAATGCAACTAGGATAGGCTCAGCTATTCTAGAATGTCATGTGAAATACAACTTGATATATGTATTCAAATAGAATTGAAATACAATGTAGTTAGTATGATGCGCCGAGCCCGGTGCATGCAAGACAGATGAATGGATGCACGCATGCGAACATAAGGTATGCTAAACAAAATATGCCCTAGAACTAACCATCGTAAGCAGTTAAGTAAAAAGGAGAAAGAAATGGAGGTTGGAAGACATGCATCACACACACACGTGCACGCTTATTACAACAGTTGGCCCTCTCAACGGAGGGTTCGAATAATGAGCTAACTAGCTAATCTAAGCTAATTAAACTAATTATTACACAACGAAGCTAATTAACTAATCCTAGTTAACTAACTAGCTATTACAAAATAATTAAGCAACTAAACACATTAACTACTTAAGTACAAATCCAAAGCATAAACTAGCTAAGCAAATTAGCTAAACAGTAAAACAGAGCCTCAAAGGGAGAAGTATATGCATGCTCGGTCGCCTCGTTCGAAAATTCGTCACGATGCCCCAACTTGCCTCTGTTTGCAGTTGTTCTCAGAACCTTGCACCAAGCTCCAGAAAGCTTCTAACTCACCTTGGGGACCTGTGGGAGGGCTGCTGACCACCTAGGGGGGGCTTCCAGCCACTGGCCGATCACTTTTTGTTGCTGTAGACCAGAAAAAGTGGTCGGCCAGCTAGTTTTTCTGGCTGGCCGGCCAGTTTTTGCTGTACTTCTCCAATTTGCTGCAACAGAGAGTAAGAAAGGGCATGGCAATGTATTTGCAAGATATGTGTGTACAACCACCCTCCCTATCATTTCATAAGCTCAAGGGAGTGTGGTCCTTAACCCTCGGGCTACCAATCACGCATCTTGATGCATGATGGCTGAGAAGCCAAATTGCACAATTCCATATGAAATGAATGCACAAATAAACACATAAACCTTGAACTCTATCATGCTTGATCAAGAGCGTCGGCGACCGGGAATTAAGGCACGTTTCATCACTTCAAGTATGAAACGCCCCTCGTTTCCCGTGTTTGGACTAACACCCTATCCAAACACAATGCAACAACAAGCATGCAAACATGTAATGCAACCCAAGCATGCAAACATGCAATGCAACATGACATACACAATGCAATGTAACAACCTAGCATACGCAATACAATGAACATGGCATACACAATGTAATGAACAACATGGCATACTCAATGCGATATAACAACCTAGCATATGCAATGCAAAGAACATGGCATACACAATGCAATGAACAACATGGCATACGCAATGCGATGTAACAACATGGCATACTCAATGCAATGTAACTACCTAGCATACACAATGCAAAGAACATAAGCATGCACAATGCAAATAAGGTGTTCAATGGACTTAAACCAAAAATGGACAGACCTCAGTCATGCCCAAATCAGTGGCCATAATGATTAAACTAAGGCACGAAGAGCATATACAAGCATGCACATGCAAAGGCCCATTGACCGGGCATAAGAGCACAACTCTCAAGAGTGCTTAAAGAGTGACAAATGTGGGAGTGTAACAACACCACATGCTCTGAAATAAGGTATGAAATGATGCCAAATCATTCAAACAACACAAGTATAGCATACTAGAGTCCTTAAGACATAAAGCTAATAAATAGGACTACAAAGGGGACATGCAATACATGGCACAAAAACATGAACCAATCATGGATAGAGCTTAAGTAGGTCTAAACAAAGACCAAATCATGCTAAGATGGGGGCTCAAAGGTCAAGGCAAGATGGCATGCACACTAGGCCATAAACAAGGCAACAAATGCACAACCCTTAGAGGCACTCAAAGGGTGAATGAAGTGGGAACATGGCAATGCTATAAGCTCTGAAATGTCATGTTAAAGGATGTCAAATCATGTACACAACACAAATGAAGCATGCTATGGTACCCAAAGCTTAAAACTAGCATAGGCATTTGTACTATAGCTATACAAAACATGAAGCATGTGGTAAAGGCAACCCAAAACAGTTCTAGAACATGTCAAAATGATCCTAAAACATGTATGGAAGGAAGCCAAAACAAGCTAGCATGAAGGACATAAGGCATGATGAATGCAAGGTAAATAAGGTGGATTACACTACACCTACCAAGACCAAGCATGAGATGGCTTCGCCAACAAAAATCAGAGTTATATCATGGCAAAATAACCCAAAAAACACACTGAAATGATAGCTCGCAAGCTTAGGCATGAAGGCATACACAATGACCCATGTTTAAGGCATAAAGGGTAAACCCTCTAACGCATTGAATAAGTGAAAAAATGTAAATGTATGACCATGAAATATGCATTGAAATATCATAACAAATGATGCCAAATCATTAAAATAGTCCAAGTAATGCATGCTAGTGGACTTGACACAAAAAGCCAACAAGCTAGAATGCACTATAGCTATACAAAGCATGGCATGCATGACCAAAAAAACACAAATCAGAGCTAGAGCATGCTAAAACATGGATAAAAAATTCTTAGAGTTAAGCCAAAAGCCTGCTAGAATGATAGTCTAAAGCATGATACACATTAGGCCAGTTCATGGAATTGCACTACAAGTGCGTGGATCATGCAAGGGGCTATTAAATCAAACCTTAACAGAGGTATAACATGGTAAAACAATACCAAGAACATGCTGAAATGGACTCAAAATAAGCTAGAATGGCATGCTACTTCATGAAACATACAAGAGTAGTTTGGGAAATTTACACTACAAGTGTATAAGGCATGCATGAGGTGACAAAACCAAGTGAAAACAGTGGTATGTCATACTGAAATAACCCCAAATACATGCTAAGACATGGCCAGCATAAGCTTAACAAACATGCTCAAACATGAGGCATTCAAAGCAAGCATAGAAGACACAAAGAGAGGGGATGTCCCCCTCCTATTTGGGACCTTAAAACATCATTTCCACCACTGAAATTCCTTTGGAATTCATTGGTAGAAAGGTCATGCAAAGGCTAAAACAAGAGCCAAAATGGATGTCTCAAAACAAGGCCTAACAAGGCCTAAGAGGGGGTAGACCACCTCCAACACAAAAGTGACCTTAAACAAACATTTTAAGCATGCAAAGACAGAACTTTTTGTAGCTAAGGTGTCGTTTGGTAACACTTACGTTTTCAGTTTTCTGTTTATATTTACAAAAATTTAAAAAACTCAAATAAAAACTTGTTTGGTAAAATTTTTGATTTATAAATCAGTAATCTCAGTTTATAAATTTTGCCAAAAAATAAAAACACAAAAAATGTGTTTCCATTTTGAGTTTTCAATTTTTTTTTACCCCCAAACACTAGCCACCATCCGCCACTATTTTCCACCACCACCCACCCTCCACCACCTGCCACCCACCACCCACCCACCTGCCACCCTCGCCACCATTACCCACCCACTCGCCACCACTACCCACCCCTCGCTACCACCACCACCACCCACCACCCGCCACCCGCCACCACCATCCACCGCCCGCCACCACCACCCGCTACCTACTTGCCACCACCACTCACCACCCACCTGCCACCACCATCCACCACCTGCCACCACCCGCCACCCGCCACCCACCATCCACCACCACCCACTCGCTACCACCTACCACCCACCACCACCCACCACCACTCGCCATCTGCCACTTACCTGCCACCAGCACCTACCACCTGCCACTACCACCCACTCGCTACCACCCACCACCCGCCACCGTCACCCACCCACCTACCATCACCACCCACCCGCCATCCGCCACCCACCTACCACCACCACCCATCATTCGCCACCACCACCACCACCACCCACTCGCTACCACCCACCACCCTCCACTGTCACCCACCCACCCGCTACCGTCACCCACCCACCCATCACCACCGCCACCTAGCCGCCACCACCACCACCCACCCGCCACTACCCACCACCACCCGCCATTCGCCACCCACCTGCCGCCGCCACCCGCCACCCGCCACCGCCACCGCCACCACCCACCACCACCACCACTCACTCGCTACCACCCACCACCTGCTACCGCCATCCACCCATCCAACACCACCACCCACCCACCCGCTACCACCAGTTACCCACCACCCACCGTCACAACTTTCCACCACCGTTTTCCACCGCCACTTGCCATTTCTCACTATTTTTTAAATTTTTTAAATTTTTTAAACATTTTGTCAATTACCAAACACGTTTGTAGTTTATCTTTTTCTAAAAATAAACAAAAAATAAACAAAAACCAGTTTATAAAATTTTTATAAATATAAACTGAAAACGTAAACGTTACCAAACATACCCTAAGAGTTAAGCTTAAATCAGCATGCAAATAAGTCCAAAAGCTTAAGCAAAGATAAGGGTTTTAAGGGTTAGCAACTCACCCTTGAAGAACACCTTCAAAACCACAACTCCAGCAGCTTTTTCTAACCAAAACCAGTCTAAAAACTCCAAAACAAACCTCAAGAAACCTCAGCAACAAAAGGATAGTGTTTAAGTGTGTGTTTGTGTGTTAAAGTGTGATAAAACTACACTTTTGAAGCACAAAATGAAGAACAAGAGCAAGATGGAGACAAATGTGTATGTATCACTCTCAAGCCCTAAAATTTGAACCTAGAGGAGGGAGGGGGAGATTCTCTTATATAGAGAACAAAAGTGTAAGCTTGTTGGACAAGCTTAGGGTCCAAGGCCATCCCTCCATACACGTTTGTGGAGGATGGTTTTAGTGCCTTCCAGCTGTGATAGCTGGATGAAAATATCTCCAAAAAGGTCAAGTGGTCGGCTAGCTACTTGAAGTGGTCGGCTGACCACCACAAGTGGTCTCCCAAGACAAAAAGTGGTTGGCCATGGTGGAAGAAAGTCAGCAGCATGAAAGAAAGCTAAATGTGTGGTGGCCGACCACTTTTGAGGGTCCAAAGACCAAGAAGACCAGTTTTATGAAAGAAAACTGGCTGGTGGGGAGGAAAGTGGTCTCCAAGGGGAAGAACTGGTCTCCCACCCTTGTATCACCTTCCAAACAAGGAAAACAAGGTTTGTACCAAAAACAAACCAAAAAGGATGCAAGACGAAAGTTCGGGAGGCAAAGCGCGCAGCCAGGAGCCTCGAAAACTAGTCTACGGGCATCAAAAGTGGTCTCCCAGACCCCAGTGTCCCTCTAGGTAGAGGCAACAAGGTGTGGTTCAAAAATCACGCCAAACGGAGAACGTTAAGCGGTCCTGAGACAAGGCGCGCGGCCGAAGACTCCAAAAACCGAAAACTAGTCTCCAAGCGCGAAAAGTGGTCTACGACCGCAAAAAGTGGTCTACGACCACAAAAGGATGGTCTACAAGACCACCCTCTCCCTACAGGCAAGGAAAACAAGGCTTGGTCCGCAAACCGAGCTGAAGCACAAAGAGTTCAAAGGCCTGGAGGAGAGGCTTTCAGCCAAAACTCCGGAAACTCAAAACAAGCACTATCACCGAATGCTCAAATGATGACGTCTGAGTCTTAAGGTCGATCAAAAATTGGGTGTCTACACTACCAGGGTCTCATTAATGGCTGATGTATGGATGCAATAACTTTGCAGATCTTTATCTGCTTACGTGGCTGGTTCCCTACTTGACAAGTGTTTAGATGCCATTTGTCACGACCCAAACCCGCCCCTATAGGTTTAGTATCGCAACCGGCCAGTAATCCTTGGATTACCAAAGGCCTCATGACAGATTAATATATAGATAGGGGTTGTAGAAGCAAATATGCGAAATAGACAAGGTCCAATGAGCTGTGATAACATACATGAGATAGGATAGCTTGAAACTTTTTATAAAATGTGAGCGAAGTCAACACACACAATATATACACGACACATTTAGGCGTACATGACAAAAATCTCGCCCACAACTTAACAAACAAACATAGTCTAATACAGATTATAAAAACAACCACAAGACCAAACTTCTTCAGAAACCTCCTCGGGAGACGCAAAGGTTGGCTGACAAAACTGAAATGTGGGCCGTCAACTTTGGCCCTGATCACGTACCGGCTCACCTACATACATAATATAAACAATGAGCGGAAGCCCAGTGAATAATAACAGAGTAAAGGGTTTTAGTGAATGATATCCATATCAAATTCAGAAATCATAATTCAGATTCGTAACAGATTCATGTTTATATTCATATTCATATTTTTGTTCAAATCATATACAGAAATCAGAGTTCATGCTTAATCATACGTGGTACATTCATTAGCGCTAACAGAGCAGATACAAAACAGATGCAGAACATATGGTGGTTATAAATAACCAGTTCCATAAAGGAACCTCCGGATCCAGGTAACAAAAAATAAACATGCTGAGCTCCATAATGGAGCCTTCGGTACGGGTAACAGATGACAGACATAATAAGTTCTATAATGGAACCTCCGATACCGGGTAACAGCTAACAGACATCACATGATGCTAAGGATGCCATGAATACATTGTCAGAAATTGAACAATCATTCATTATATAGAACATAGCATTTCAGAAAACAGATCTTATCTTATCATACAGAAAGTAGATAAAGTTGAAATAGCTTTACTAAGTTATTACTTACAGTTGGCTTCAGGTACAGACAGACAGAGCAGACTAATCAACGGTTTATGGCATGTGACCTACACAAACATATAACAAACGCACACTTGAAACATACATTCAAAACGCACACAACTTACTTTATTTGTTCTTAGTGTGTTTCTAGCCTTTAACCTCATTATGGAGTCTTAATCATGACCTAGGAATGCCTAGGATAGAATGAAGATGCGAAAATGCACTTGAAAACATTTTCCCAAACTTGCTGAAAACAGGGTCCATGCTCGAGCGTGGCTTTCCTCGCTCGAGCGGACATACAAAAAATGAAGGTTCGTTCGAGCATGACTTCCCTCGCTCGAGCAGACTGTAAATTTTAACAAAAGTACTAGATGCATGGATTTCACGCTTGACGAACGCTCGACCTCTGCTCGAGCGTGAGACTCAGACCTTCGCTCAAGCGGACTGTAAAACATACGAACTTCTGAGTACATGCATTTCATGCTCGAGCATAACTCACGTCGCTCGAGCGGAAATGTACGTACTCAGAGTTCTCGCTCGAGCGTGAAGTCCCCTGCTCGAGCGTGGATCAAATTTCTAGAATTTCCAGATTTGATCTTCAAGTTCAAACTCAAACATTAAAGCATCAAACTTCATTTTTCTGGGCCAAAACTTGAGAAAACACTTAGAAACTCATAAAACAACATGTTTAAAGGATCATTTCAAGAAAGCATGGCCCAATGACATGCCAATTGTACAAAATTCAACTTAAATTCAAGAATAAGCCAAGAACATGACATGCATGCAATTCTTTGAACCAAAGCTTCTCAAAACATGATCAACTGTTACCAAACAACATAAAACTTGATATTTTCTCACAATCAAAGCGAATTCAAGACATGCATGAGGGAATCTCCAAAACGAAGCTAGAATTATGACATGCATGCAAGAATTCTTTGGAAAAACACCCTCAAATGCCATGGATTATATATGCATGTATGCATTGAGCTTCAATTCTTCAATCTTAGCTTAATTGTACACCTAACTCTCTTGAATTCATATACTAATTGTCTTAAGTACAAAGTTTAGGAGTATAGTTCTTACCTAAGGTTGAATGCAAGTGTGATCCCAACTCAATGCCTCAAATTGTCTTTAATTTCCTAGCCAATTCTTTGTTTGAGCTCAATTTCTCTCTACTCTCCCTTTTCTCACGTTTTTTTTTTTTTTTTTTTTTTTTTTTGTAGAATAAGCTCAAAGGTGTATGCAAATGGATAAGAAGAGGTGAGTGGGCTCATAAAAGAAATGGTGTTTAATTAGTTTAAGTCATAGACAATTAAGTGGGATTAAATTAATCTTATTTAATCATTCCGAAACGAATTTTAATTAAACCTACCATAAAATCCTATAAATTCTAATAACACATAATTCAAATCAATTTCTGTATCGGATGCCGATAAGACCTTCAATTCGCAAATTGAAACTAAGACACGAACAGATCTTTCTACGCAAAACAGATATAAACACAGATAGTACCACACACACACATGCAAATTAATTCAGAATTCCTCATTAATTACTGTTAGGCATAATTAATCATGGATTAATGTTAATCATGAGTCAGGGTTGTTACACCATTGGTCCCTAGTTCAACATTGGGTTCTCAAGGGTGTTGAGCTTTAGTACTTGAACCGTGAATTGGGCTCTAAGTCGTGGGCCAGAACCTTTTATGGGCCCACTGATATCAGTAGTCCCTTATTCTCAAGCGCAATTTTAGTCCAACGAAAGGAATAAGAAGGAAAATGGGAAGGGTCCTTCCAAGCCAAGAGGGATGACCAGCTGTGGAGGTGGCCGAACTGAAGGACCGACCGAAAAGAGGGCTGATCGCAAAAGGAGCTAAGCGAGAAGATCGACCAAGCGAATGGTCGACCGCGAGGGAAGGCCGAGCAAGAGGACTGACCATGAGGAGGACCGACCGCGAAGGGGGCCGAGCGAGAAGATCGACCGAGAGGAGGGCCGATTGTGAAGGGAGCCGAGCGAGAGGATTGACCAAGAAGAAGGCTAACCACGAGGGGGGACCAAGCAAGAAGATCGACCGAGAGGAAAGCTGACCGCGAGGGGAGGCTGAGCAAGAGGGCCAACCGAGAGGAATCCGAAGAGGTAGTGACAGCGCGCAGGGTTCAAGGAGCGATGATGCACGTGATGATTTGAAGTGGAATAGATGGGGAAGAGGAAGAGGGCGATGAATCGTGGCTGTACACGTGGGGTGATCATCTAAACCAGTGGTAAGGGAAATGATGCGTTAGCAGGAAGCGAAAGGTTAGGGTTAGGATAGGTTGTGGAAAAAACGGGGGTTGTAACTTTGGAAATTTTCAAACTAGCGAGTTTTAACCTTGATCCTTGGAAAATAGGCAAACTATGGGCATTTGGAGTTATTCGTTTTACATATCTCATTGCAAGAAACCAACACATCCCAGACTTGACCCCGTTCATTTTGTTTGACACTCCCCTCCAACAGTTTGCGAACTTCCTCGCGCATACGTCCGAAGCAATACACAGAAATGTAAAAGAGATGGCTTAAAACAAAACGCCAGCTATGAGGTTAGAGGCGCTAGGTGAGGATGATGCGATGGAGTTGGCGGAGCAATATAGGACATAGAGGTGGGAGGAAAAAGTAGCGAAATAAGCAGTGCGACCTCATCCGTCCATAATGATCGTGGCGGTGAGGCCGATTAGCCAAGTGGGACCTGACCACTAGCACACCAAGGCCGACAAATTGACGTTTAAGGTAGAGGAGTTAGAGGAGATGCGTAAGAAATACCAGATTCCAGCGGTGATAGAGTTGAAATTACTGGCGTCGAAGGAGAGGGCATCGGATGCACGTCCGATGGAGTTTACACTATATGAGAAGGCATTGCGGCCGGGGGGGGTCTGAGGTTACTACTCCCACAAATAGTGGTAGACGTGTTGAATCGGTTGGAGGTGGCGCCAGGTTAACTTATGCCTAATACATGGAAAATATTATTGGCCTGCACGATCGTATGACCATGGGCGACCATGGGAGTAACGATGACAGTGGATGAGTTCTTTTCTTGTTATAAGGCCTTTGGTCAACAAGAAACATTGGTGACCTTGTAGACGGTGGCGGGTAGAGGATTAGTGGCGGGTTTGCCATTGTCGGTGAAGGGGTGGAGACCAAGGTGGTTTTATGTATCGGTGAATGGCGGTAGGGGGTGCGTACAATGTGGAAAATTCCTATTAAGTCGGTGAAGCCAAGGTTGGAGGCAGAGGCGGAGAATAGGGTTAAACGAGTGAAGGAGTTGAGGGAGAAAGAGGGCTTAAAGTGGGATGACCTTACCCAGCCTTCAACCATGTTTGCCTTGAATTTGGGGCCACAGCCGACGGAAGAGGACCCTGCACCGGAAGAGTTGGAGGCGAGAAGGAAGATGCAGGAGGCAGAGAAGAAAAAGATGTTCGCCAACGAGGATAAATATAAAGAATCAAAGTTAGGCTGTGCGCCAAAGCTGGTCATAAAGGAGCGAATCCAACCACGCCCCAAGCCGCTGGGAGAGAAGGACTTGACCGATTTTGCACCGCTGCCACCGCCAATGAATCCACTGAAGGAGATGAGCAAAAAGAAGGTGGAGGCGGTGTTGAAAAAAAAGAAGAAAATGAGGGCAGCTACAGAGGAGAGTGAGGGAGGGCCAGTGTTGAAGAAGGCGAAGGAGGGGATAGCAGAGGTATCCTCAGAAGTAGAGGTGGGGGAGACTAAGATTGGGGTGGGAGAGGCCAAGCACTCAAGTGGCCAAGTGGTGAGTGGAACGGCCGAGCAAGAACAAATGGCAGGAGGCGAACGGTTGGAAAACCATTCGTCCAAGGATGTGCCTGTACAACAAGTGTCCCCAAGTCCAGGGGTAGGGAGTGGGCGAGCGAACAGAGCGGAGATGAGCCCGCGTTGAAGACCGTCACGTATCATGTTCGTGCGGCTGGCGGTCATTCGGCGACAGAAGGAGGCGAAGCTAGGGTCACCGCAGATCATCTCTTAGGGGTTGTGGAGGACGCGACCGTGTGGAGGATGGCACAATTTACAGAGGCGACCTCCTGAGAGGGTTCTGTTCGACGCAGATGGAAGCAACGACCTTGGCGACAGCCCTGCTAAATAAGGCAGCGCGGGCAAAGGTGGATATAAAGCCGCTGAAGGCCCGGTCGGAAGGAGTGAAGGCACAATTGCAAAACTTAAGGGTGGAGACGACGGGCTAGAGAAAAGCAACATGAAGTGCCTGCGCAAAGGGCCTGGACTATGCGCAAAGGGCAAAAAAGATGGAAGTATTAGCGGTTGTGCAGAGTTACTTGGCAGAACGCGCTAGAATAGACCAAACCGAGGTTGCCTCTGAGCTTACCGTTACCAAATTGAAACTGGAAGTGGTGCGCCACAAGGCGGTATCACTAGAGTTTGAGTTGGCGGACGAGCGGAGGAAAGTAGGCGA
Organism: Camellia sinensis; assembly: GCF_055761805.1. Lineage (NCBI taxonomy): Eukaryota > Viridiplantae > Streptophyta > Magnoliopsida > Ericales > Theaceae > Camellia > Camellia sinensis. The sequence continues at coordinate 107,620,869 of NC_138966.1, forward strand.
AGTCTAGGAAGCCTGCAACACTGCCAAGGAAAGGTTAGAAAAGGCCCTCACCAACAATGAAGAGCTGCGCGACCAGGCCCTAAAAGACAAAGAATAAGCAGATGGGCGCATCGCGGAGTTAGAGAAGACCCTGAGAAAAAAAAGGACCAAAATGGCCTCTAAGAGGACAGCGTATCCGGACCTGTACGCGGCGGCGGCGGATCAGTTGAAGGGGTTTGCTGAATTCCAGATGGCCATCGACACAACGATCACGAGGATTTTGGCCAAGGAGGGTGTAGGGGGTGCTAGGCCATCAGGAGTGGTTGTTGCTGGTAGGACCAAAAAAGAAGTAATCTGGGGTTTTCAGCGGTCAGACTTCTATAAGCACGAAATGAGCCAGTACTAGAACAACGGCTGGATGAGGTTCAAATATAAGGTACAGGAGCTGTTCCCAGATGTGGACTTCAGTCTGGTGAAAGTAGGAGAGGATGATGTCGCCCAGACTCCCCTAGATGAGGGGGTGAAAGAGAAAGATCTATCGTCCAACGAAATGGAGTGAGGGCTGGGTGTTTTTCCTTTGTCTTTGTTTTTGTTTTTTTGCTTTTGTTTTTGTTTTTGTTTTTGTTTTTGTTTTTTTTTGTAATGAAGTGAATGTGGTTTCTGTAATAAAGTGTATGGTGGTGCAAATTGTTAATAAATAAAGGTACCAGTTCTGTAACGGTTTTTTTTTTTTTTTTGTGAATGGTAAAATTGTTAATAAAGTGTATGAATGGTAAAATTGGATAAGTAATCTAACTTAGGTAAAATGACCTAGGATAAGAATGAACTTAGATTTAACTAAGAAGTGGCACTGTGTACAACTCAATCTGGCTGGGTTTTTCACGTTCAGTCTGGCTGAGGCTTGGAGGGCTCAATCTGGCTGAGACTAGGCCTAACTCAGTCTGGCTGAGCTCTTCATGCCCAGTCTGTCAAAGACTTGGAGGGCTTAGGCTGACTGAGACTAGGTTTAACTCAGTCTGGCTGAGCTCTTCATGCTTAGTCTGGCTGAAGCTTGGAAGACTCAGTCTAGCTGAGGCTTGGCTTAATTCAGTCTGGTTGAGGCTTGGAGGGCTCAGTCTAGCTGAGCTCTTCATGCTCAGTCTGACTGAGGCTTGGAGGGCTCAGTCTAGCTGAGTCTTGGCTTAACTTAGTTTGGCTGAGCTCTTCATGCTTAGTCTGCCTGAGGCTTGGCTTAACTCAGTCTGGTTGAGCTCTTCATGCTCAGTCTGGCTGAGGCTTTGAGGGCTCAATCTGGTTGAGAGTCACCCAAAACTTGACATTAAAGCATAACACAGATAACGGGGATGTTAAATTGTTGTCATTAAGGCACAGTCTGTCAATCACAAATTTACAGCGTGTATGGAAAGGGCAAAAATGAACTAGTGTTCAAAGCGGCAAAATAAAACATACAACAATTGAATGATACAAAAGCGGGAGACGCAATTTTACTGGAAATAGTGTTTCAAATGCTTAACATTCCATGGATGGGGGAGCTCTCGACTTTCCATATCTTGGAGACGGTAAGTACCTGGGTGGGGTCTGGCCTTGACAATGTAAGGTCTTTCCCATTTGGCTGTTAGCTTGCCCTCGGTCGGATTTTTAGTGGCAAGGGTTGCTTCACACAAGACTAGGTCTCCCACTGTGAACACCCCAGGTCAGACTCTGCGGTTATAATGTGTTCTCATTCTCTGCTGATATGATGCCTGCCTAACAGCAGTTGTCTCTCAGAGCTCTTCAACTAGGTCCAGATTAGCCCGACGCAACTCTTCGTTTAGTTCTGGATTCGAATGTAGATCCCGGGGGGTCAGCAAGCTGATTTCCACTGGGATGACTGCCTCGGCGCCATATGTTAGGCAAAAAAAGGTCTCCCCAATGGGGGTTCGAGTTATCGTCCGATAAGCCCAAAGTATGTTCGGTAATTCCTCAGCCTAGAGTTCTTTGGCGGCTTCCAACTTAGTCTTGATGATCTTCAGAAGGAAGTGGTTGGTGACTTCGACTTGCCTATTAGCTTGGGGATGGCCTAGAGAAAAGAAACATGGTTTAATGTTAAGCTCTTCACAGAGTTTCCTAAACTTGGCATTGTCGAATTGTTTTCCGTTGTCCGAGACAATGGCTTGGAGGATTTCAAATCGGCACACGATTGACTGCCAGATGAACCTGGTGGTGTTTCACTCAGTAATTGTATAAAGGGGTTCTGCTTCCACCCATTTGGTGAAGTAGTCAATGGCAACCACATCGAACTTGGTTTGGCCCCTACTAGTGGGTAAAAGACCGACTAAGTTGATGCCCCACTTAGCAAAGGGGTAGGGACTGCTGAGTGTAATCAATTCTATTAGTGGGGCATAGGGGATGTTAGCAAAGCGCTAGCATTTATCACACTTAAGCACAAATTCGCTGGCATCTTGATTGAGCGTAGGCCAGAAGTAACCGATGCAGAGGATTTTATGAACCATAGATCTTCTACCTAAATGGTTACCACAAATGCTCTTGTGTACTTTTCTTATCACATAGGTCGCTTAAGCAGGACTAAAACACTTGAGGTATGGGCGTGAGAATCCTCGTTTGTACAGTAGACCCCTGATGATGATATAATTAGACGATCGGACTCTGACTTTAGTGGCCTGTTATTTATCGTCCAGTAACTCCCCTCATGTAAAAAATGAAATGATGTCTCAGGCCCATGGGATAGGTTCATTCTGGAGGAAGTGGATCTCCTGTGGGCTTGGCGAAGTCACTGGATGGGTCAGGTATTCAATGCGGATGCCATGACTGAAGTCTGATTAGTCGGTTGAGGCAAATTGAGCTATTTCGTCTGCCTGGGAGTTTTATGACTTAGACTGTGCCTTCAGTAGTTTGTCGAGCTCAGTGGCGATAAGGGTATTACGTTTCTGGATGGAAAATGCACTGCCTCCGGCGGAAAGGTCGAAAATGGGCCTCAATACTAAGACGATGAGTAATGAAAGAGGGATCGATACCTGGCATGTTTGAGTGGGTCCAAGCGAAGACATCGTTGTGCTCCGCTAAGAGAGCTGTGAGGTCAGCCTTTGCCTGAGAAGATAGTTGAATGCCAATCTTAGCTATTTTGGTTGAATCGGTAAGATCGATAGGCACTTTGACAAGTTCCTCAACCGGTTCCCCCTGACTAACTCTTCCTCGTCTCTGACATCAAGGCCTTCAATGATCATAGCCTCCATCATTTTGACATCCTTTAGCGAGGCAACATAACACTCTCTAGCCATCGTTTGCTTGCCCCTCATTGTGCCAACCCCAAGGTCAGTCAAGAATTTCATGGCTAGATGATAGATAAAGGTGATAGCTTGGAAGGCGTTGAGAGCCGTGTGACCGAGGATGCTGTTATAAGCAGAAGGGCAGTCGACGATGAGGAAAGTGAGTAGTTTGGAGGTCTGCCGTGGATATTCTCCAATGGTGATGGGGAGATCGATGGAGCCTATAGAGGTCACCTGATCCCCGGTGAAGCCGACCAGTGGGGTTTGGAAAGGGGATAACTTTTTTCTCCTACCTTGAGTTGGCGATAGGCGTTCAGAAAGACAATGTTTGAAGAGTTGCCGTTGCCGACAAGGACCCGTCTGACTTTGTAGTTTGATAAGAGAGCGGAGATGACGAGGGGGTCATCGTGGGGGTAACGAATACCTGCACAGTTTGTCTCTATAAAGATGATTGGTTCAGACCATTGCTTAGGATGTTTGTAGGGGCGGTCCAGTGTTGTTACTTCCTTCTGTGCCGATTGAGATGGTCTGCCGCATGCGATCCTGCCGGCGATAACTCTAATCTCACCGACCGAGGAAGCAGGATTGCCTTGTGCTCGGGGTTATGGTGAGGCCCGGTCATTGTCTCGCTTAGGTTGTGCTGGTTGTCAGGGGGGAGTGTGTCGACGGTGGTCCCCCGGCGGGTCGATCATTTGCCTTTACAAGGGACGGGTTGCCATGAATCGACTAAGATGCCCGTGCCGTATCAGATTCTCTACTTGGTCTTTAAGGTTGACATATTCCTTAGTGTTGTGGCCGTAGTCTTGATGGAAACGACATTACTTGGATTGATCTCGCCAGTTGGAGGGAGATTGTGATGGTGGAGGCCATTTCAGGTTGTAGTCTTGTTGGATTTGGTTCAAGACATGCTCCATGGGTGAATTGAGAGGGGTGTATCATTCGAACCGACCGGTGGTCGGATAGGTGTCGATCAGTCTGCGCGGGCAGGTCGGTCAATATACTGAGGGGGTTGATGTGGATATTGGGAGGATCTGGGTTCGAGTTCTTTTCTTTTGTCCTTGGGGGGTGGGTTTTTGGAAGTGGAGTCTTGGCGGGCTGCCAAAAAGTCTTCGGCATTCATATATTTTTGAGCTTTGGAAAGGAGAGTGGCAATGGAGGTCGAAGGGTTTTTGGAAAGAGAGAAAAGGAAATCTGATGGGCGTGAACCAGCCATGAAGGCCATGAGGATGACCTTGTCGCCATTTTTCTCCACCTATAAGGCTTCGATATTGAAACGGGTAACAAAGCTGCACAACGACTCTCTTTCTGTCTGCAGGATATTGAGCAGTTGAGTCGCCGGACATCTCTGGTGTTGAGCACCGATGAAGTGGCTCATGAAGGAGTCACTTAGCTGTTGGAAAGTAATGACAGAGTCTGGCGGTAGCTGACTGAACCATAGTCGTGCCGACCCCTTAAGTGTCACGGGGAAAACTCGACACATGATTTCATCAAGAAAAGCATGAAGGATCATGAGGGTCCTGTAAGCCTCCAAATGGTCGACAGGGTCGGTTGTGCTGTCGAAGGTGTCGATCGATAGCATCTTGAACTTGGAGGGTAGGGGTTTGTTTCTGATGGAGGCGACAAATGGGGAGTTGGCTGTCGTGGAAGGTTACTCTGTATGTTCTGCATGACCTCTTGGGGCTAGAGTTTCATGGCTCGTAGTTCCGCGTCCCAAATAGGAACATTGTCTCCTCCGGAGTGTAGCGGAAGCTGAACACTACTGGCCTCTCCTTTAGGGTGTAATAACCCTGACCTCCGATTAATGCTAAACCATGATTATTTATGCCTAATAGTAATTTAGAAGGAATTCAGAATTAAATTGCATATGTATTGCATTATCCTTGTGTTTTTATCTGTTTGCCATAAAATGATCTGTTCATGTTTTGACTTTAAACTGCGAATTGAAAGCCTTACCGGCGACCGATTCAGAAATTGAGGAGTGTTTTATGCTAATTAGAATTTATGTGATTTTATGGTAAATTTAAGTGAAAATTGATTTGGTATGATTAAATTAGATTATATGATACTAAATTACATTAGTTCAAGTTAATTACATTATTGCCCTTGAGTGGGCCACTTTCTCATACATTGTTTAGAATTGATTCATACACCATTTTCAGCCTTTTCCTTGCCAAAACAGTGAAAGAGAGGGAGTGAGGTAGGAGATTGAATTCATCTAGAGATTTTGCTTGGAATATGGAGGAATTGTAGAAGGATTGCATAATTGAGCTTCCATTCTTGAAATTGAGGACTTGAGGTAGGAGACTCACCCTTTTGATTGAGAGTTTGAGTTGTTCTTGCATGATTCATGGTAAGGATAGTGATTTAAGGCATGAATTAGCTTAATATATTAAATTGAGTAGGAAATCATGCATGCATGTTCATATCTTAGCATTTTGAAGTGTCTTCATGGAAGTTCTTGCATGCAAGCCCATATTCTAGCCTTAGTCCATGAATTCATCATGATTTTGAGCTCAATCTTGCATTTGGTCATGTTTTAGAGCATTGGATTTAAAATGAACACTTGCATGTTAAGCTCTTGTTTTGTTCTTGAAGTTTTATTTGAAATTGTGTTTAATTGACTCACATTTGGGCTTTGATTTTACAAATTGATCTTTGAAACATCTTATACTATGAGTTTACAAGTGTTTTCCAGAAAATAGGCCCAAGAGGTCGAGTTTTGAGATGTTGAATGCTTGGTTTGAGCTTGGGAGGCAAATCTGGAAATTCCAGAATTTGACTTCCTCACTCGAGCGACCATCGTTTGTTTAGAGCTCCGCTTGAGCAAAGAACTGGTGGCTCAAGCGTAAATTGCAAGCTCTTAGGTTTTTGGTGCATGCAGATGCACGCTCGAGCGAAGAGCTGTGTCTCACGCTCGAGCGAGCATCGAGTGGGTATCGAGCGTAAAATTTCAACAACCAGTACTTTTGCATTTTTTACAGACCGCTCGAGTGAAGGAGTCTACGCTCGAGCGACCCCTCTGTTTTGACAAGCTCGCTCGAGCGACGGAAGCCACGCTCGAGCGAGACCCCTGTTTTCGGCAAGTTTTGAAAAATATTTTCCAAGGCATCTTTGCATCCTCATTCCATCCTAGGCATTCCTAGACCATGTTTAAGACTCTATAGTGAGGATTTAAGGTTAGAAACACACTAAGAACCAACGATGTAAGTTTTGTGCAATTAGAATGTGTGTTTCAAGTGTATGTCCGTTATGTGTTTTGTAGATCACGTTCCGCGTATCGTGTGATCAATCTGCTCCGTCTGTCTGTTTCAAGGCCAACTGTGAGTAATAATTTAGTAAAGTTATGTTCAAACTGTATCTACTTTCTGTGTGATAAAACAAGATTAGTTTTCCGAAATGATATGTTCTGTATAATAAATGATTGTTCAATTTGTGATATGTATTCGTGACATCCTTAGCATCATGTGATATCTGTTAGCTGTTACCCGATATCGGAGGTTCCTTTATGGAACTTATTTCTGTCTGCACTCTGTTACCCGTACCGGAGGCCCTGTCACGGGGGCTCAGCTTCTGTTCTATTCTGTTGCCCAGATCCGAAGGCTCCTTTATGGAACTGGTTATTCGTAACCTCGCGTGTATACGTTCTGTTCTGTTAATGCTAATGGATGTATCACGTAAACTTAATCATGACTTATGATTTCTGTCTGTATATGATCTAGACAAATGATGAATTTGATACAAATCTGAATTATGATTTCTGAATCTGTACGAACTCATTCATTGAAACCCTTTACTCTATTATTATTCACTGGACTTTCGCTCACAGTTTATATTATGTATGTAGGTGAGTCGGCACATGACCAGGGCCAGAATTGACGGCCTTCTGTTTTGCTTTTGTCAACCAATTATTACGCCTCCCGAGGAGGTTCTGAACGAAGCCTAAAACCATGGCTGCTTTTTTATTCATGCTAGTCTTTGTGTTTGCTTTGTAAAGTCTGGTCTTGGGAAGTACATTCTGTAAATACCTTGTAAATATTGTGTATTTAGACTGGCATGTTTATGTATATATAAAAAGGTTTTGAAATGTTCTGTCCCATGTGCGTTATCACAGCTCATTAGACCTTGTCTATTTTTGTATTATTGCTTCCTCAGCCCCTTATTATTTGTTAATCTGTTTAGAGGCCTTTGTTAATCCACGGATTACTGGCCGGTTACGGTGCTAAACCTATAGGGACGGGTTTAGGTCGTGACAGAGTGGTATCAGAGCACGTGTTCTACCGCACACACAGGTCCGTATGAGCTAAGGATGTCCTAGTAAGAGTTAGAGGCATTCTATCTGCATGTGTGAGTGTGTGGTAATGCAACTGAATATGAAAACTGAATGTACATATGAACAAATGAATTGAAAGGAACGAATAAGATTATGCATGTGTTTATTATCATTTGATGTCTGTATAGTAAGATGGAGAATGCAAAGGGAAGTGGTGAAAGTGAATCTTCAGAAGCTCGCATGGGCCGAATGGAACAGATGTTAGCAGTATTGACTGAAACCTTGACACAACAATAGAGACAACAACCTTTGCCCCCTCCACCTCCACCGACACAAACCGAGGCAGATAATAATGACATCATCAATTTGACACAGAAATTCATGAAAATGAAACCGCCAACGTTCTATGGTGGAATTGAACCTTTGAAAGCTAAGACGTGGTTGCTTGAGATGGAAAAATTGTATGAAGTATTTTCTTGTTTTGAAACTCAGAAAGTCCTCCTAGCCACCTACACTCTGAAAGATGAAGCCCGCAGGTGGTGGTTACTGATCCGAAGTGGCAATGGAAATATGACATGGGCACAGTTTAATGTTATTTTCTACGACAAGTATTTTCCCTAATGTTTCAGGGATCGGAAAGTGTCTGAATTTCAGGAAGTCAAACAGGGAAGAATGTCTGTGGCAGAATATGAAACTAAATTCACCGAATTGGCACGGTTTGCTCCACATATGGTGGATACCGATTACAAGAAAGCACGAAAGTTTGAAGGTGGATTGGATCTAGACGTGTTTGATCGAGTAGGCGTCCTGAAATTGCCTACTTATGTGGAAGTTCTAGACAGAGCCTTAATGGCAGGGGTCACCCTAGCTGCCATGAAACAAAGTAAAGCCCCAACAACTACAACAACTGAGTGGAGAGAAAAAAGATCCAGGTTTGGTTTTAAAAGAGGCCGGTCTTTTGTCGGTAAGAAACAAAACACAGGGACATCGAACAGCTCGAGTCAGAGTTGTGGGTCTATTCTGGTCTGTTCTGATTGTGGTAAAAGGCACAGGGGTGTGTGCTATCGAGTGTCCGGTGCTTGTTTCTGGTGTGGCCAGCCAGGCCATGTAGTGAAAGATTGCCCGCTCAGGTTTGAGACTACTAGCCGTCCTACAGCAAGTTCAGCGGGATCCGCTTCTGTGGCCAAAACCAATGCCAAAGCCAATACTGGGAAAGAACCTCTGAGACAAGGCCGAGTGTTTTCCTTAGTGCCCGGTGACGTGCCGAACACCTATACTGTGGTGTCAGGTACACTCCCTATATGTTCTCAAAATGCACGTGTACTGATAGATTCTGGTTTTACACATTCCTTTGTATCACATGCTTTTTCTCGAAAATTGACTAGACCATTAGGACGTAGGACCTATGTGTTATCTGTGTCTACGCCGTTTGGGGATTCTATGATGTGTTCTCATGTTTATCTAGCATATGATGTTATGATTGGCGATATGATGTTATATGTGGACTTATTACCCTTGGACATTAATCATTTTGATTATATTTTGGGGATAGATTGGTTGACTAAATACTGTGCTACCATTGACTGTGCAAATAAACCTGTTGTGTTTAGACCACTGGGTATGCCTGAATTTACTTTTATTGGGAATGGGGTAATTCCTCCCCATATTTGATTTCGGCTATGAAAACTGTAAAACTCCTCAGGAAGGGATGTAGGGGTTATCTGTGTTGTATACTGACTGCACCATCTGACAGTACTACTGTAGAAACAATCCCTGTTGCTTGTGAATTTCCCGATGTGTTTCCGACTGACTTACCTGGGGACTTAGTTGATGGAGAAATTGAATTCAATGTTGAGGTGTTTCCGAGGACACAACCTATTTCCAAGACTCCCTATAGAATGTCTACCTCTGAATTGAAAGAATTGAAAACCCAACTTCAAGAACTGTTAGATAAGAAATTTATCCGTCCGAGTACTTCACCTTGGGGTGCTCAAGTTTTGTTTGTCAAAAAGAATGATGGATCTTTAACATTGTGTATAGACTACTGAGAACTGAACAAAGTGACTATCAAGAATAAATACCCTCAACCCCGAATAGATGACTTGTTTGATCAACTTCAAGATGCCCAAGCGTTTTCCAAAATTGACCTCAGGTCCGGGTATCATCAATTACAGGTTAGAGCTGAGGACATAGAGAAAACTGCATTCCGAACTAGATATGGACATTATGAATTTTTATTAATGCCGTTTGGGATGACCAATGCACCTGCAGCTTTCATGGATCTTATGAATAGGGTGTTTAAATCATATATGGATGACTTCATTGTTGTATTTATTGATAACATTTTGATTTATTCTAAAGACAGGGAAGAACATGAGAACCATCTGAGAACCACCTTGCAGATTTTGAGAGAAAAGGAATTGTATGCTAAATTGTCCAAGTGTGAATTCTGGCTTAGCAGTGCGGCATTTTTCGGACATGTAATCAACAAGGATGGAGTTTCTGTTGACCCTCAGAAAATTGAAGCTGTCGTGGATTGGCCTAGACCGACAAATGTGACAGAAGTCCGAAGTTTTCTAGGACTTACAGGTTACTGCCGGAGGTTTGTGAAAGACTTTTCTAAGCTTGCCATGCCATTGACTCAATTAACTCAGAAAAATGTGCCATTTGACTGGAATGAACAAAGAGAGGCAGCTTTCCAAGAGTTGAAAACCAGGTTAGTAACTGCACCAATTTTAACTCTGCCCAACGGTACTGATGGGTTTCAAGTGTGCAATGATGCTTCCTATAAAGGCTTGGGGTGTGTACTAATGCAAAACAAAAGGGTGATTGCCTATACTTCTAGACAACTTCGACCTCATGAAAAGAATTACTCAACACATGATCTTGAATTAGCTGCTGTGGTGTTTACTTTGAAAATATGGCGTCACTATTTGTATGGGGTAACTTGCGAGGTGTATACAGACCATAAAAGTTTGAAATATTTCTTCATCCAAAATGAATTGAACATGAGACAGAGACAATGGTTAGAACTAATCAAGGATTATGATTTGCAAATCTTGTATCATCCAGGAAAGGCTAATACCGTAGTAGATACCTTAAGCCGAAAGTCCAGTGCGAATTTGTCATGTTTACTATCCAACCGAAAAGAATTGTTGACTGACCTAGAACAAGATGGGCTATTAACTGCTATTGCCGCTCAACCTATAATTCTTAACGAGATCAAACAGAAACAGTGTGATGATGAATACTTGACAAAGATCACGGAGGAATTTGACTCAAACCCGAGGCCAGGATTTGTGTTTGAGAATGATGTGCTGAAATTTCAGAACCGTCTTTGTGTGCCCGATTGTTATGATTTGAGGAAATGTGTTATGACCGATGCTCACAGTAGTAAATTTGCTATGCATCCGGGGAACACCAAGATGTATCATAGTTTGAAACATAATTTTTGGTGGCCTAGAACGAAACAGAGTATTGCAGACTTTGTGGCTAGATGTCCACATTGCCAACAGGTTAAAGCTGAACACCAACGACCCGCTGGTTTGCTACAACCACTCCCAATACCGGAATGGAAATGGGAGCACATTACCATGGACTTCATTGTGGGACTGCCTCGTTCTTCCCAAGGTATGGACTCTATCTGGGTTATAGTTGATCGTTTAACTAAGTCTGCCTATTTTCTGCCTGTCAAAACTATTTATAACGTTGATAAATTGGCCAATATCTATATGACTGAAATTGTGAGATTGCATGGAGTGCCAATATCTATTGTGTCTGACAGAGACTTGAAGTTTGTATCAAGATTTTGGCAGAGTTTGCAACAGGCTTTGGGGACTGAACTGAGGTTGAGTAGTGCTTATCACCCACAGACAGATGGACAAACTGAACGAACTAACCAAACTTTAGAGGATATGCTTAGAATGTGTGTATTAGACTTCCAGGGAAACTGGGAGACCTATCTGCCATTAGCTGAATTTGTGTATAACAACAGTTACCATTCAAGCATTAGAATGGCTCCTTACAAAGCTTTGTATGGAAGAAAATGTCGTTCTCCGATATGTTGGGCTGAAATAGGTGATAGACCTTTGTTGGGACCGGAACTTGTGCAAGAAACAACCGAGAAAGTGAAACAGATACAGCAGCGTCTGAAAACTGCACAGAGTCGACAGAAGAGCTATGCCGATGTTCGAAGAAAAGAGAGGGAATATGAAGTTAGGGACCACGTGTTTATAAAGGTGACCCCGATGAAGAGTCAAACTCGGTTTCGTGTTAAGGGAAAATTGGCGCCAAGATATGTTGGACCTTATGAAGTCCTCGAAAAGATCAATCCAGTATCGTATCGGGTAGCCTTACCTCCAGTAATAGAACACATACATAACGCCTTTCATGTATCGATGCTACGAGAATATTTGAGGGATCCACTCCACGTCATCGAACCGACACATGTGCTTTTGAAAGATGACTACACTTATGAGGAAAGACCTATCCAGATTGTGAATCGCTGGATCAAAAAGTTGAGAAATAAAGAAATACCGTTGGTAAAAGTTGATTGGCAAAACCACAGAGGAACCTATGCAACTTGGGAAACCGAGGAAGACATAATGAAGAGATATCCGGATTTGTTCCCATTGGACCCAATGTTGATTCCGAATGAAGGTAATTCGAGTTTGGAGGACCAAACTCTTTTAATAGGGGAAGACTGTAATAACCTCGACCTCCGATTAATGCTAAACCATGATTATTTATGCCTAACAGTAATTTAGAAGGAATCTAGAATTAAATTGCATATGTATTGCATTATCCTTGTGTTTTTATCTGTTTGTCATAAAATGATTTGTTCATGTTTTGACTTTAAACTGCGAATTGAAAGCCTTACCGGCGACCGATTCAGAAATTGAGTAGTGTTTTATGCTAATTAGAATTTATGTGATTTTATGGTAAATTTAAGTGAAAATTGATTTGGTATGATTAAATCTATATAATAAGTCACAAAGGTTTTTGAAAATGTCTAAAATGTATGAGAGACACATTTCATTTGGATGGCTCAGATGAATCCTAAGTGTATATCAATGGTTGAGATCAATGGGTGGTTCCCGCCCAACACATTTCATTTGCCTGTGTCTCCCTCAGTATCTACCCTCTGTCTGTCCCATACCTTCTTTCTACCATCTGTCTTCCCATACCCTCTATTTACCTTCCATCTCTATTTCCCTCTCTGTCTACCATCTGAATTCCTTGCTCTGTTTTTGTGTTTTGGGGTTTATCATATTGTATTGGGTGATATTGAGTTATACGGGTGATATGGTGATATTGAGCCAACTGATATATACGGGTGATATGGTTTGAGTTATACGGGTGAGTTATACGGTTTGGATTTTGTATTGGGTGTGTGCAGATTTGCATTTTATTATGGTGTCTTCTGGGTGTGTGCAGATTTGAATGATATATATATTGAGTTATTTGAATGATACACCGTGCAACAAATTTGAGTTATTTAAATGATACACCGTGCAACAGATTTGAAAAAGAAATTCTGCAAATCAGATGTGCTGATATATATATATTTAGTTATAGGGATTCAAAAGAAATTCTGCAAATCTATAGTTATTGAATTCAAATTCTGATATATAAGGGATTCAAAGTATATATATTTGGTCAGATTTGTAAATATCTGATTTGCAGAATTTCTTTGCAAACATATATATAGAGTATATATATTTGGTCAAATTTCTTTCTGAGCAGAATCTCCCTCAGTATATATATTTCTTTCTGATTTGCAGAATTTCTTTGCAAATATCAGCATATATTTCTTTTGACCAAATTCTGCAAATTCTGCAAATCTATAGTTATTGAATTCAAATTCTTCACAGACCAATCTATAGAGTTATTGAAAACATGACTTTAACCAATTCAGTATTATTAATTGTTCTTCTTCTTGAATTTTTTTTTTCCTCTCTCAGCTTTTGCCTTCATCAGAGCTTCTGTCGATCACTCTGACCACTCTCACCGTTGTTCACTCCGGCTGCGACATCACTTTGGCTGCTTGGCTATTCACTTCGGCTGCTCAACATCCTGCTCGGCTGCTCGGTTAGTTTATTACTTTGGTTCTCAAATGTTATCCATGTGTGTGTGTTCATATGTATTTGTATTAGAAAATATTCAACAGACCACTATACTTCTATAATTAGGTCTCTATACGAGTCGGAAGATCTAAGAACACACACACACGGATAACATATGAGAATATTAGTATACTGGTATAAGACAGTCATGTCAAAAAATCCTTGAAGCATATTGATATTAACTACCCCTGTTTGGCTCCCATTTTTTTGGGATTTTTCTTCTGTTTTTAATTTTAGTAAATTTTATATGCAAACATATATATAGGTTGATAATATAATAGGTATGGATCCAAATTCATTAAAGAACTTAAATAGCATCTACATTTCAAGCTCCTACTTGATCATCCCAAATAGATAGATAAAAGATGTATATTCTGCATTTATATCTGTGTATACTATAATTTTTGGAGGGATTGTAAGACTGATACACATATAGCACTTTGTACAAACTTCATTTCCTTCCATCATCAATCTACTTAGTGACAAGTAACAAAGGGTGTAATAGAGATTTGATTTTTTATTTAACATCTTTTCCCCTCCCCTTATCAGACTACATTTTCATGTCCTAATTTCAATCTGACATCATAATAAATATATGGATACCAAATTGGTAATAGTAAATATTCACACTCATTTTTTTTGTCTAATAGATATTCATTTTCCTACCTCAACAAAAAGAAAAGATGTTCTCAAAAAAATAAAAAATTAAAAAGCAAATTGGCTGTTAAAGGCACGGTGTATATCAATGGTTTTCAAAAATAAAGGGATTGTTTTGTTCATTTATTTTTTCTTATTTTTTTTTCTTTTGTTATTGCTTTGGTAACGTTTGGCGGGTTGACATCACTTTTTTTCCTCTCTGAGGTGAATTTTTTTCACCTAATATATACGGGTGAATTTTTTACTTTTGTTATTTCTTTTGTTATTGCTTTGCTATTGAGTAAAACTGAAGAAAAGTAGACACTACCTTACGAAGGTATGACATTAGGCAACTAACATATTTCTCTGATAGCACAAAGGAATAATTACTTTGTTCCCATATCATGGTTCTAGAAGAATAATCTTCAAACTTTGATCACCAATACATATATGCTTGATTTGTGATATGCTCTTCTGTGTGTGTGGGAGGGGGCAAATCCCATTCCTCCAATTACAAACAATGCCCCATAGTATTATGACATAAATTAATCAGTTACAAGGTTCAACACGTTTCCATTAAGAAACAGGTGGATACGTATTGCTGTTTTATGTAAATTCACAACCTATATGCTCTATAGGTGATACGGTTCATGCAAGTAAGCCTCAACTTAATTAGGTCTATAATGTTCTATAATGTTCTTAATGTTCTTTATGGTTGAAAACATTTTTAATGTTCTATAAGTAAGCCTCAACATTTATGAACCTGCAAAGAGGTCTATAATGTTCTTTTTGTTAATCTGTTTGCACCTTTTATGGAGCTCTTTAAAATTTGTGGTTTACTTTTATGGATGAGTTGATGAGAAATATTCAGAATAATGTGTCATGGTATATGCTTTTTGTAGTTGCAAAGGCTATGTTTTTTATCACCAAAATCACTTGACTCTGTTTTTTATCACCAAAATCAGTTGGCTCTGTTTTTTATCACCAAAATCACCAAAAATTCTGCTCAATATGTTTACTGTCAACTGTTTAAATTAGTGATGAGAGACAAAAAATTTGCTCAATGTGTTTACTGTCAACTGTTTATCACCAAAATCAGAAATTTTTTATCACCAAAAAAACATTAAGCATAAATTAGTTTGGTGTTCAAACAAAATAAAAATAAAAGGTTATGCACATTAGTTTTGTGTTTACACGTTAAGTATTGTCAATTTTTTTTACAGATACTGATGTGCTTTAGTACGTAGAAAATACGCTAGAAAATTGGCGCAGAAAATTGGCGTAGAAAAGCATTGAATTTAGTTTATAGACAAACTACAGAATAAGAATTCTTGATTCTCATTTTCTTCAAAAGCACTGTAAGTATTAAATTTAGAATTTAATATTGCTAGGTTCTAACATATATACTATATTGTTGCTTTTATGGAACACAAAACTATAGACATAATAATAATAATAATAATAATAATAATAATAATAATAATAATAATAATATGTTAGTTGAATCATCAACTAAGAAAATATTAGGTGTATTATATAAAAAGATTCTGTATATACAAATTGTGCATAAATTCAGTTTTAAAAAATTTGGTTTGTTTGTTTACTTAATTTGTGTGCGTGTGTGTTTTAAAAAAATGGTGTTCCTATTTTTGTGTTTATGTGTTTATAATTTGTTATGTTTTCGTATAATTTATTATGTGTTCGTATATTGGTTTGTTTGTTTGTTTGCACTATCCCAAATGTTCGCAATTTTTTAGACTTAATAAGCTTTTATTTGTTTGTTTGTGTAGAAATTCAGTATTTAAAATTTTGATTTTTCTATGTTTGTTATTTAAAATAAAATTTAGTGCTCTTAAAAAAATAATATAAAATGAGTGTCTTGGATTTTTTTGTCTTATCAACTTCAATTGTTTAGACTTAGACTTAAATAGTTTGGAATTTTTCCTGTTTCACTTTTTCAAGTCCTCTGTCAACTGAATATGCTCCATTTTAGTAGTCATCTTGGGCATGTAATTGATCATATATATGAATATGCATATCTTAGCTTGGTGGCGGGTTGTTAATTTTGCTAAGATAAGAGGCTTTTTTTCCATAATTTTAGCTTGCTAGATTTGTATCAAGGTTCTGCCTCAAGGTTGAGGCCTCACCCGTTGGTCATGTAATGAAATCTCAATGGATAAGCATTCTATTTCACATTTAATTCACTACACTTTCACAAATCATGCCTCTCTTTCTAGATAGCACACCATCAAGTTCCACATGGTTTGGATTCTGAATTTCAAACATTACCTGGCAAGATATATAGATCAATTTCCATCACACATGGACATGTGCATGAACACTTCAAAAATCTCACAAATATACTAGAGATTCCATGTGATAGTTATCTCCACGTAGAAAAGAGAACTGACGTCATTATTAAATGTGCAGTTGGACTTTGACAGATTAATACTGTGAATGATTCCATTTTTCCTACAAAATTTTTAAAATTATAAGTTCCTTTTTTCATATTATGAAAGTCTTAATATATTTTATTTGAGTTTTGTAGAGCATGTAACACAAGCAAAAATGTTCCAAGTTCTTTAAGAAAAAAAAAATTAAATATATTTTTATAACTACATTTTGATCTTAAAATTATTTACATCGTGCCTTCTGTCAATTTTGATTAAACATTGAGCAGAATTATTGTGAACCAAATTTCTCTCAGAACTATTAAACATTGAGGAAATGTGTCTCTCATCACCAAATTTCTGTCAATTTTTAATCAGAATTATTGTCAATTTTTTTAATAAAAAAAACATTAAGCAGAAATTGGTTTGGTGTTCAAAAAAAAAAAAAAAGGTTATACACATTGTGTTGACTGTCAACTGTGTATAATAGTTGGTCTGTCAATTATTGTCAATTATTTGAACTCTTAAGCAGAAATTATTTGAACTAAATTTCATCAAAGAATTTAAAAAAACATTATGTGAACCAAATTTCTGTCAATTTTGATTAAACATTAAGCAGAATTATTGTGAACCAAATTTCTCTCAGAACTATTAAACATTGAGGAAATATGTCTCTCATCACCAAATTTCTGTCAATTTT
Source organism: Camellia sinensis (assembly GCF_055761805.1). Lineage (NCBI taxonomy): Eukaryota > Viridiplantae > Streptophyta > Magnoliopsida > Ericales > Theaceae > Camellia > Camellia sinensis. The sequence goes on from NC_138966.1 coordinate 107,638,235, forward strand.
TAATCAGAATTATTGTCAATTTTTTAAATAAAAAAAAACATTAAGCATAAATTGGTTTGGTGTTCAAAAAAGAAAATAAAAGGTTATACACATTGTGTTTACTATCAACTGTGTATAATAGTTGGTCAGTCAATTATTGTCAATTATTTGAACTATTAAGCATAAATTATTTGAACTAAATTTCATCAAAGAATTAAAAAAAACATTATGTGAACCAAATTTCTGTCAATTTTGATTAAACATTAAGCAGAATTATTGTGAACCAAATTTCTCTCAGAACTATTAAACATTGAGGAAATGTCTCTCATCACCAAATTTCTGTCAATTTTTAATCAGAATTATTGCCAATTTTTTTAATCAAAAAAAACATTAAGCAGAAATTATTTTTTCATCAAAGAATTACTGTCAATTATTTGAACTATTAAGCAAAAATTTGGTTCTTACACATAACTTTGGTCTCAAAATTATTTGGCTATTATACACAGGAAAAACATAATAGATCCAAAATTTTCACTAAATCAAAGATGAACAAAAAATTTCACCAAATCTCCAATAATAATACTTTTAATCTTTTTTGATAAAATTTTAAAATAGAGTATGGATAGGAGATGGTTTTCTTTCATAAAAAATGGTATGGATAAGAGATGGTTTTTAGGATAAGTTTGGAATTTTTTTGAAAAGATTTAAAGATGCGAATAGAGTAAGGATTGGAGTATTCATATCAGATCAAGCTTTTAATCAAATTTTTACTCAAATTTGATGAACAGAGAGAGAGAGAGAGAGAGAGAGAGAGAGAAAGTTAAGTAATTTACTAATCATAATCATCATGGTTTGGTTGCCCTGACTCGTTATTGTTGTTGTTAGAACTTAAAGCTTGGATTAGGATTGGTTGTCTTGACTCCGGTGGGTAAATTGAAGTGTAAAACATTTGGCTGATTACGTCGCTATTCTAAAATTGGTCTGTCTTAAATTTTTAAAATTTGGTCAAGATTTGTTTAAATTTGGTCAATTTTGCCCGTGCCTAATTAGAAAGAAGTCAAGTACTCTCTCTCATACCCTAACCCAAGGACCTTCACAATTATTTATTTTTTGGTTCTTCTTGGAGGCTTGAGTGCTAGATATAGTAGTAGTGGGTAGTTTTGTAGATAAACTTGATATGGAAAATCATGTGTGCACTGCTACTTACATTGTGCCCTTAGTGAGGCATAGTCGGGTTGCTTCATCGTAGTTCTGTGATGATATCTTTTGATGTAATGTGGGCTTCTATTCTCCCTTTTATTTATTTATTCTTTCCAAAATAAAAACCTAGGCTTAGGCGCCCATAGGATTGTTTGACAAAAAGGTATTATTCATTTCTATTCAATTTAGTAAACCATCAAGCGCATCACTAATCACTGGAATGCTCAGTTGAAGAACTTTACATGCTCAATTTTGTTTTTCAAAAATAGATGCAATCAACCATGATTTAGTCACCCTTTTAATGAAAGAACATTTCATTTAGTAGGTCACACATGTATGCAAGATATAGAGAGAGACATCACTACGATATACCTTTACACAAAAATTGTACCTGTGCGGGAAAGAAATAAACCATCTCGTATAATCCTGTTGATCAAGTCTGCGTTCCTCCGTACGACGTCGCTTTACTTCCTGAACTTAAACGTACTTCGTGCTGCACTCCGATATCCAAACAGAGGCTGGGTCGAGCTACTGAATTTCGAATCGACTTACCGATATAATAGCCGCAGGAAGACCAGAGTAACCGATTTCCTCCTTGAACCTTCGCCAGAGCCTGATCTATCCTTGCCACAAATCAATCTCATCACACTAACTACCGAACAAGAAATGGCCAAGAAAAGAGCAATGAGGGCCCTTCTAACTGAAACAAACCAAGCCGAGGTACCACCAGCAAGCCAACCACAAGCGTGCTCGGACTTCCATAACCGAGCCACGCCTTGTCGACGAGGATGAAACCGTAGTGCCTCGAACCTCTTCACCAAGCCCTCCACCTGAGCACTCAGACCAAGCTAGCTCCTTAAAGTGGGTACCAAAGATCACATTTCAGAACCGCGCTATCACGGATTCTGACTCAATGGTCACAGAAAAAGACCACTTGATGGCCTTCAACCTTGCTAAAGGCGTTTGCCTTCTAGTCGACATGAGGCACCACGACCACCTAACCGAACTGAAGGCCCTTCGTTTGTCCACAAAATCAATGGTGCTGGTAAGTTGCTCATTCACTTATTTTTCAGAAATTCTTACGACTTTTGGCTCGGTTTTACTGAAAATTGTCTTACCATCCTTTTGCAGGCCATACAGAAAAACCACATCGCTCACAAGCGAGTGTTGGAACTTCGAAAAACCACCAAGCAGGCCATGGTCGAGGCTAATGAAAAGGCGGCCGAGCTAAAAGAGTCCCAACAGAAGACGGCCGAGCTAGAGGCCGAGGTGGCTCGACTCACCGGGCTAGTTACCTCGGCTGATGCTGATAAACAAAAGGCCCTGGCCGTGATGAAAGATAAATATCTGCGCAAGCTGGCCAAGCTTGAAGGAAAAAAGAATGCCGAAATAACAAAGCTTGAGAAGAAGCTGGAGGATGCGGAGGACCGCGGTTTTAAAGAAGGCGAAGTCCTGTACATCAAGCAGTGTGAAGCTGCGAAAGACCCGTTCTTTAAATGCGGGTGGAGGGGGGTTGTGGCGCAGCTCGGTCATGGACCTGAGACCGAGGTCTTCAATCCTCCTTCATATTTCATACCGAGTTCACTAGCAATTTCTGAAGGAGGAGGATGAAGATGAAGCTCCAGAAGACAACACTCAATCCGGTCGCCAGTCTACCTCCCCAACTCCAGAGGTCTCCATCCCACCTTTGCCAGCTGTGTCCGATGTTGTGCCTCCAACCGAGCTTAACCAGAATGTGGTTGCCACAACCGAGCTACCTTTGGGCGAAGACCGGGTGGTTTTAGATGCTGACTTAGATGACCTGTTTGCTTGACTATGTACTTTTCTTCTTTTTTTTCCTTTTGGAAAGAGAGACTGTAACCGAGCCAAAGTCCCCCCTTTTGTACTTTGACTTTGTATGATCAATGAAATCTCTTTTGATCCAATTGTTATTTCTGTTAACTGCCATGCATGTAACTTTCTAACTATAATCTGAATGAAGTATAATATTCTCGGGCCGAGATACTTTATCCTGGTCATAATTTTACAATCTGACTGGCCATACCTGCCAACCTCTTTAGCCTTGATCCTTATCTCGGCTAAAAAACAATAAGCGTTGGTTTTTTCAGCCAACCACTCTTCAGCCTAGATCCTTACTTTGGCTAAAGAGTACTAAGTGTTGTTTTTTCCAGCCAACTTCTTATCTCGGCTGAAGAACAATAAGTGTTGGTTTTTCCAGCCAACCACTCTTCAACTGAAAAGAACTAAGTGTTAGTTTTTCCAGCCAACCTTTAAGTTGGTTATTTCTGTCAACCTAGAGTGAAGTGTTTGGTTATTCCTGCCAAACGTCCTGCAGCCTAGATCCTTATCCTGGACTTATGAGAGGTGTTGGTTATTCCAGCTAACCTCTAAGTTGGTTATTTCTACCAACCTAGAGTAGAGTGTTTGGTTATTCCGACGAAACGTCCTGTAGCCTGGAACCTTATCCTAGGCTTAGGAGGGGTGTTGGTTATTCCAGCCAACCTCTAAGTTGGTTTTTCCTGCCAATCTAGAGTAAAGTGTTTGGTTATTTCGACCAAACGTCCTGCAGCCTGGATCCTTATCCTGGACTTAGGGGGGGTGTTGGTTTTTCCAGCCAACCTCTAAGTTGGTTTTTCCTGCCAACCTAGAGTAAAGTGTTTGGTTATTCCGACCAAACGTCCTGCAGCCTGGATCCTTATCCTGGGCTTAGGAGGGGTGTTGGTTTTTCTAGCCAACTTCTTCAGTACTGATCCTAATCTTAGCTGAAGAGAGTACAAAGTTGGTTATTCCGGCTAACTATGCTTACAGTGCTCCTAACTCACTAAAACAATCTTTTACAGAAGGAAACAACTATACTGAAAAGAAACTACTTGTTTTATTGAGAAAGAAAAAATTACAAATACTTGAAAGAAAAGCTAAAAATAAAATAATTTGAGATTGGCAGTGTTCCATGGCCTGGGAATGGCTTTGCCGTTCTTGTCTTCTAAGTGGTATGCCCCTTTACCAACTAATCCAACCACTTTGTAAGGTCCTTCCCAATTGGGCCCTAACTTGTCATCTCCGGATACTAGGGTGTTTCCCATTACTTTGCGTAGTACCGAATCTCTGATCTTGAATTGCCTTGGATGTACAGTCTTGTTGTATTTCTTGGATAACTCCTGCTGGTATGAGGCGATGTGAACCAGTGCTCTTTCTCTTCTTTCTTCTGCAAGGTCGAGCTCTAATGTGATGGTTTTTTCATTTAAGTCTGGATCAAAATTTTCGCTTCGAATGGTGGGGAGTCCAACTTCTAGTGGGATTACTGCTTCCATGCCGTAGGCTAAGAAGAATGGTATTTCTCCTATTGATCGTCGAGGTGCGGTACGGTAAGCCCATAAAACATGAAGAAGCTCCTCAGCCCACTTTCCTTTTGCTTTCTCTAACTTTTTCTTTAATCCATCAAAGACAACTTTATTTGATGCTTTTGCCTGGCCATTTGCCTGGGGGTATGCTGGTGTAGAGTTGTAGAATTCTATCTTGTACTCTTCACAAAAGCCTCTAAAGATATTGCCGTCGAACTGAGTGCCGTTGTCTGATATTAGCGCCTTGGGTATGCCGAACCGAGTGATGACATTTTTCCAGACGAACTTCTTCACATCTTTCTCCTTTATTGATGCTAGTGCTTCTGCTTCCACCCACTTTGTGAAGTAGTCTGTTGCTGCGAGGAAGAACTTTTTGTTGTCGGGTGCTGTCGGAAGTGGTCCTACTATGTCCAAGTCCCACATTGCGAAGGGCCATGGACTAGTTAAAGGTAGAAGCTCTCTGGCTGGCTGATGTATTTGGTGTGCGAACTTCTGACATTTCTTGCACTTCTTGACATACTTCTCCGAATCTGCTTGCATGTAAGGCCACTAATATCCCTGCGAAATTGCTTTGTAAGCCAATGATCTCCTCCCTTGGTGGCTTCCGCATATGCTTTCGTGAATTTTGAACAAGAATGCTTCCACTTTGCTAGGGTGGACACACTTTAGGTAAGGTCTTGTGAAGGATTTCTTGTACAATGCCATTGATGGGGAGAGCCAAAAGCGCCATGACTTTGCTCTTATTTTGTTGGCCTCTTTCTTTTCTTCCGGTAAGACACCGTCTTTTAGGAACAGTATGATGGGATCCATCTACGAAGGGCCTAGTTCGGCACAACATACCTCTTCTACTTCGGGTTCTTCAATGCTTGGTCTTGGTAGGTAGTCAATCAACAATGGATGAGGGATGGAGGTATCTGTCATTGAAGCAAAGCCTGCTAGTTTGTCCGCTCTACTGTTTTTTTCCTTACCGATCTGCTCTGTCCTCACTATTTCAAATTTCTTAATCTCTTTTCTGACTAACTCTTGGTACTTAGCCATCCTGTCATCCTTTGCCTCATAGTCACCTGAAATTTGGTTTACCACCAGCTGTGAGCCACTGTAAACCATTAGCTCGGTGGCCTTCATGTAGGATGCTGATTTTAAGCCTGCCAGAAGTGCTTCATATTCCGCTTCGTTGTTTGATGCTGGGAAGCCAAGGTTGACTGTTTGCTCCATCACTAGGCCATCTGGTGAGATGAGGACTATGCCTAGTCCTGCATCGTGCCTGTTGGACGCTCCATCGACGAAGAGCTTCCACATCTCTCTGACGAACAGTTTCCAGCAAGTGGAGGGATTAGATGATGCCTTGGGATCAAGAGTGTTACTAGTGTTTTCTTCAAGGTCCATGCTTGCTGTTTGCCCCTTGCTATCTGATTGTACCAAGTCTTTATTTGTTAGTGAGTCTTGGCTTGGTGTCGCATGGTTTGCTTCTTCCTCCCTTACTTTACTCTGGTCTGCCTTAGGGTCTGACTGGGTATCCTGCACCAGGGGTTGTGCTATTCCGGCTTCAACTGCCAACCCAAGTTCGGTTGTATCAGTCAGGTCGACTGGGCAGATATGATGACTTCCTGGAGTGAATTCTGCGACAAAGTCTGCCAAGGCTTGGGCTTTTATGGCAGTTCTAGGTTGGAACTTGATGTCGAACTGTCCCAACTTGACTGCCCACTTCAAGACTCGTCCAAAAAAATCCGCCCTCTCAAACAAAGCTTTTAATGGAAAAGCTGTGAGGACGATTATTGTGTGGGCATGGAAGTAATGCGATAATTTCCTTGATGCCATCATCAAGGCTAAGGCCAATTTTTCCAATGGTAAGTAACTGGCTTCTGCGCCCAGCAATGTCTTGCTGACATAAAAGATGGGCAGATGTTGGATTCCTTCCGCTCGGACCAACACTGTGCTGATTGCGTGCTGTGAAACTGCTAAGTACAAGAATAGTTCTTCTCCAGGTATTGGGGTCACTAGCAATGGCAGAGAAGACATGTATTCTTTCAAACTTTCTAGGGCGCGGTTGCATTCTTCGTCCCACTCAAATTTGGCCTTTAATGCTTGAAAAAATGGTCGACATCTGTCTGATGACCGACTGATGAACCGGTTGAGCGCAGCTGCCATACCGGTGAGATGCTATACTTATTTTACTGAGTTGGGCCTCTCTAAATCTTGAATTGCTTTGATCTGAGAAGGGTCTACCTCTATACCTCGGTTGGTCATCAGGGAGCCTAGGAACTTGCCAGATCCTACGCCGAACGCACACTTGGATGCATTAACGCGTAGCTTGTACTTCTTCAGGATCTGAAACATCTCACCTAGGTTCCTGAGATGGTCATTCTTATCCTTGCTCTTGACCACCATGTCGTCGATATAGGCTTCCATTGTTCTGCCTAACAATGGTTCGAACATCTTGGTGACCATCCGTTGGAATATTGCCCATGCGTTCTTAAGGCCAAAGGGCATGACCTTATAACAATACAGTCCTTTTGGTGTTGTAAAGGATGTGACCTCCTGGTCTGGCTCATACATAGCGATCTGATGGTAACCTCTGTACACATCAAGAAAGCTAAGACGGTTATGTCCTGTCGTCAGATCTACCAGTTGGTCTACGCGTGGTAGAGGAAAGTTGTCATTTGGACATGCCTTGTTAATTGTTTTGTAGTCCATACAGACACGCCATTTTCCATTCTTCTTCGGTACCACTACTGTATTGGAGATCCATCTGGCGTAGTGCACCTCTCTGATAGATCCTGCTTCTAGCAGGTTTTCCACTTCTTCCGCCACTATCTCGACATGGTGGAGTGCCGATCTGCGAGTGCACTGTATAATTGGTCTGGCAGTTGGATGGACATTTAATTGGTGACAGATGAACCTTGTGTCAATGCCAGGCATGTCATACGGCGTCTAGGCAAACACTTCGATGTTAGAGGTCAAGAATTCCATGACCTCTATTCTCTCAGTGCTAGACATAGATGAGCCAAGCAAAAAGAACTTATCCGGGTTCTTTTCATCTATTCTTACCTGTACCAAGTCTTCCACTGCCTTCTGTTCAGCGGCTTTGCCAACATCCGCAAACAATTCATTACTCTCGGGCTCTTCCCCCATCTAAACAAACCCCTTGGCAGCTCGGCTGCCATTTACTGTGACGAAGCATTGTTTAGACATAATTTGGTCTCCATAGACCTCTTCAATTACTCCGGCTTCGTTGGGGAACCGCATTACTTGATGGTAGGTTGACACTACCAATCGCATGGCGTGCAGCCATGTTCTTCCCAAAATTATGTCGTAAGTGGAAGGGACTTTCAATACCCAGAATTTCACTTGTTTCGTCATGCTTCTTGCTCTAACTGGGAGGATAATCTTTCCAACTGGCCACTCTGGCATTGAGTTGAATCCAATTAGGGGAGATACGGCAGGTGCCAAGTCTTTGTCCTCCAGTTTCAACTGTTTGAAAGTTTCGTAGTACATTATCTCACATAAGCTCCCTTGGTCGATCAAAATTCGCTTGACGTCGTAATCCTTGACGCGGAGAGTAACGACCAGTGCATCATTGTGAGGGCAATATATCCTTGCCAAGTCTCTGTCTAAAAAAGACATGACGTTCGTGGCCTCTGTTTTTCCCTTTTTGATGGTGGGCTGCGCACTTAATATCTCTCTTAAGTGCTCAGCCTTCTTTATCATTCCCCTAAGCTCACATACTCGCTCAGGCTCGAATACCCCTTGTATTACATTAACCACGCCTTGAGGTGGGGTGTCGATCGGCATTCCGTCTGGGTGATCGTGGTTCTGGGGGGCTGGTTGTGTCCCTTCTTCTATGTATCGGTCCAGGTGCCCAGCTGCCACTAACTCCTCCAAATGCTGTCTCAACGGCGTGCAATTTTCAGTGCGGTGCCCCTTTTCCTTATGGAAGGTGCACCGGGATCTTTCGTCGTAGTCCTTTTGCGCTTCTCCCAGTTTAGCTGGCCATTTGACGAAAGGTTCATCACGTATCTCACTGAGAATTCGGTAGATTGGTTTTTTAAATACCGTGGTAATGGTAGTGCGGACTCTCAACCATATTTTATCTCGGTCCTCTTCGTTGTTTCGTCTGCCTCGTCTATTCTTGCTTGGATGTTCTACCGTATTGACTCTTGCTGCAGTCTTCTTATCTGGTGTTGCTGTTACACCAGATTTTGCCTTAGCATCACGTATCTCACTGAGAATTCGGTAGATTGGTTTTTTAAATACCGTGGTAATGGTAGTGCGGACTCTCAACCATATTTTATCTCGGTCCTCTTCGTTGTTTCGTCTGCCTCGTCTATTCTTGCTTGGATGTTCTACCGTATTGACTCTTGCTGCAGTCTTCTTATCTGGTGTTGCTGTTGCACCAGATTTTGCCTTAGCACGGGCGCCATCCTCCTCCACCCGAATATGTTGGTGCACCCTTTCCATCAATGCTTCCATCGTGAGGGGTGGAGTCATAGTAATCGAATCCCTCAATCTGTTTCTGACTAGAAGTCCTCTTTTGTATTGTGCGATGGCGAGATTGGTGAGGCAATCCCCTATCTGGTTGAATGTCTCCCGGTAGCGACTGTTGTAGGATCTCAATATTTCCTTGTCGTCCATGTCAATGGAGAGTAGCTGATCGATCTCCACTGGGGTCTTGGTGTTCGTTCTGAACCTTGTCACGAACGCCTCTGCCAATTGTGTCCAGGAGGCTATGCTGCCTTCTGGTAGCCTTTCGAACCAGGTTAAACCTAGGTCACCAAGGCTTGATGGGAACAGGATGCACATCAAAGCCTCGTTCCACCTGTATACTGCCATGACTTGGCGAAAATGGCTTAGGTGCATGTAAGGGTCTGTCTTCCCCTTGTACGTGGTAAATTTAGGCTGGATGAAGCCTGAAGGTAATGGTGCGTTCTCAATCGCCGGAACGAACGGCGAGCTATGTAGTCTTGCCAGTGCTTTATCTGTTGGTTCGTAGGCAAGGTGCCGTATTGGCATTCCAACCTCGACGATTCCATGCGTCCGAGGAGCCAACCACTGAAGGGCTGAAACTCTGTGTGGGTCGCGTGCCCTGGCATCCTCCTTCTGTCGTGCCCTTTCTTTAAGCACAGTCCGTAAGTCGGACGACCTAGGCAACTCCATTTGTCTGGTCGATGTCTGGTGCATATGTGAGGGCCAATAAGTGCTTCCCTCAATGTAAGACCTCAGTGATCTCGTTCTCTCAGACCTGGAGTAACGAGTTCTGGAAGTCCTTAATTGAGTGTCACCTGTTCTGAGGCTCCTACTCTCTGCTTGCGATGGCGTCGTATGCCTACCACGATATTTTGAGTGGTGAGGAGGCGTATTGCTTTTGCGCCTCTCTCCTGTCGCCACCCCCTTCCCTTTTATCTGGCGCTTCATCAATTCCATGTCCGCCACCATTTTCCTGATTAACTCGTCCTGCTCCTTCACCCGATCCTCCAAAACTTGAGGGTCGATCCTCTGCCTCTGTCTGTCAGGGCTTGATAAGCGACGGGGCTGTTACCCCGCCTTCCCCTCGCATCTCTCCGAGGATTCTGTCACTGGGGCTTCAGATCTGTCATGGGAGGGATGGAAGGCAAACCTTTGCGCCTCCCACCTCCCTCTGGGGTTTGCCCGTCAATGGCGGACTGTGGCAAATCTTCATTGTGTGCCATTACGTCTAATTTAGCGAGGAACACTTTGATCAAGAGGTTTTGTTGTTCCTGTGATTCCCACAGACGACGCCAATTGTACGGAAAAGAAATAAACCTTCTCGTATAATCCTGTTGATCAAGTCTGCGCTCCTCCGTACGACGTCGCTTTACTTCCTGAAAACACAAACGTGAGCTAGTCGGCAGGTGTGTGCCGGAAACCCCTCCGATGCCTAAGTCAGCACAATAGACAATGGACACAAAAGCTTTGTGAATTCAGGAATCGAAGTTGTGTTACCTCTCCATAGGTGATGTTATGAGCTTTTACGGGTTCTGTTTGGCACAATTCTAGTAGGACTCTTACTCATCCATGTAGAGTCCTTCTAAGAATCACATTCCTGAAAGATAATGCTTATCCTTCAACACCCCCTCACTACTTAAACCAAGTGAGATGGTTTTACCATGGTTGGATGTCAATACGACCAAGATAACATGGCCATGCTAAAGCCGCAAACTAGACCGAGCTCCCACTAGCTCAGTTCTTCCTTTCACTGCGTGTACCTCGGTTTGACATATTCCAACTGGGTTGTCCGAGACCGCGCTAGCCACAACAAGCTTGGACTGAGCTAACCAATAGCAGGGTTCTGAGGAAAGCTCAACACACTTCGGCTCAATATGGTATAATCGAGCTAACTGTTACCGCTCTGAGTGTGGTGACCGAGCTAACGGCGGAGCTCTTTTGGACCGGGCTAACTATCTACTCTGACCGTGGCGACCATGATTATTCCCGGACCGAGCTAACCCTTGCTAGGTCACTTCCATACTTGGACCGAGCTAACACCTAGACTACGGTCCACTTACTAAGCCCTTCTTATTATGGCCCATAGAACGGCCCATTACCCAATTCGGCCCAATTTACTCATAAATTACCCACTCAGTACCATTCAAATGTAGTATATTTGTTGTGTGATTCTAAAAAAAAAGGGACTGTTTTTTTTCATTTAATTTTTTTTGAATATCTAGAGTTCCTAATTAAAAGAAAAATTTGAAAGACTTGGCATTTTAATATTTATGTGTAATATGAAAAGAGAGTTTATGTTTTTTTTTTTTTTTTTTTTTTTTTTTTTTTTTTTGTACAGATGATAAATATTTTTATCAATTTTTTTTTGAATATTTTAGTGCTCTGTGTTGTACAGATGATAAATATTTTTCATAAATTTTTATTTTAATATCTAGAGTTCCTAATTAAAAGAAAAATTTCAGAGACTTGGCATTTTAACATTTATGTGTAATATGTCAAGAGAGTTTATGTTTTTTTTTTTGGCACCTTTTTAAAGGAGTATAGTATTTTATGTTGTATTTCAAAAAATTCTGGTGAATGTATATATGTATATATGTATATATTACTTTAATTGTCTTCATGAAAAAAAAAATGTATTAAACTTACAAGTATTTAACTTAACCCAAGCATTTAACATAATCCATTTTGCTTTGAATCAAATTCACCAAGTATTTAACTTAACCCACAAAAATGTATTTAACATTTTGTTATAAAAAAATTTTAAAAAAAATTGTACCATTCAAATGTAGTATATTTTTTGTGTGATTCTAAAAAGAAAGGGACTGTTTTTTTCATTTTATTTTTTTTTTTGAATATCTAGAGTTCCTAATTAAAAGAAAAATTTGAAAGACTTGGCATTTTAACATTTATGTGTAATATGGCAAGAGAGTTTATGATTTTTTTTTTTGGGCACCTTTTTAAGGAAGTATAGTATTCTATGTTGTATTTCAAAAAATTCTGGTCAATGTATATATGTGTGTATTACTTTAATTGTCTTCATGAAAAAAAAATGTATTAAACTTACAAGTATTTAACTTAACGCAAGTATTTAACATAATCCGTTTTACTTTGAATCAAATTCACCAAGTATTTAACTTAACCCACAAAAATGTATTTAACATTTTGTTATAAAAAAATTTTAAAAAAAATTATACCATTCAAATGTAGTATATTTTTTGTGTGATTCTAAAAAGAAAAGGACTGTTTTTTTCATTTTTTTTTAATATCTAGAGTTCCTAATTAAAAGAAAAATTTGAAAGACTTGGCATTTTAACATTTATGTGTAATATGGCAAAAGAGTTTATGATTTTTTTATTTTTTTTATTTTTGGCACCTTTTTAAGAGAGTATAGTATTTTATGTTGTATTTCAAAAAATTCTGGTCAATGTATATATGTGTGTATTACTTTAGTTGTCTTCATGAAAAAAAAATGTATTAAACTTACAAGTATTTAACTTAATGCAAGTTGTGTGGGTATTTTTCTGACCACACTGCCCGCCTAGTAATTAGCTGGAGAGCACCGGCAGAATAGATGGCTTCAGCAAACCTGTAACAGAAAGAAAAGGCTCCGACGGTGGCTCTTCCACCTCGGGGCACTCCGACGATCAAGTCAGTATATCTCTCAAAGATAATCAAGTGCTAAACTCACAAGCTTAAGCATAAAACTGCGTACCTTAGACCCATGGGGGTGCCTCTCTTTTATAGTTTACTCAATCCAAGTCATACTAGAAGCCTGACTTCTATGGACTCCAATTCAGTGCTTACTTTGGATTCCTCAAGAGATAAAGATAAACTCCCTAAGAGCTTTATCCTTATCTTAGCAAAGTCTTCTCTTTACTTTAGGACTTCTGTCCCTTATCTTTTATCCATTTATCTCGGATTTCGATATCTTCGGAGATAACCTCGGCCTTGCCGAGACAACCTCGGCGTTACGACCTGGACACATGGCACCTCGGCTGACACATCGGCGTCACCTTGCCACGTGTTGGTATTCAGAAAATACATCCCCACAACTGCCCCCTAGGTTCTATTACCTCGACATTCTGAGGTGATGGAACCTATATCGATATCTCTTTCTATAATTTGGCTTACAAACTCTTCAGCCGAGATCATTTATTTCAAGCCGACATGTTCTCTTCAGAGAACAAGAATTCCAGTGAACTTTCCCACGCGCATGAGCTGTCATGCATCACTTCTCAACCGTTTCTCTTACGTGTTTTTACCTTATTGGTCCGTGTTTGTGACGCGCTTATAAACCACGTTTTTCCTGCGTACGCCGCCTGACGTATGCGCTGTTCCAGGCGCATTGATTACCTTTTGCCGCTGTTTTTGGTTTTTGACAAAAACTCTTCATTTTTCTTTCATTTTTTCGCTACTGCATTTGCTGTTTCTCTCTCTAAACTCATTCTTTCGAATCCGCCATTGTTGAAGCTTCCAAGCTCTGTTTTTGTCTTCCTAGTGGAGCTTTCGTCGTTCTGCCACATCTGTAACTACCGACTGATTTCGGCAGTCCTCACATCGGCTTCATTTTTTCTGGTAAGCAACTGTTCCTTCTGATTTCAATTCTTGACCATTTCTGGAATCTCCTGTTATTACTGTCTTGCTCAAATATCTATTTTGTGAATCATTCATCTGAATGTGTTTACTCTTTGATTTGGCCCTTGCCTATACCTTGAACACACGCACCGTTGCACCACTTCACTGTATTTTTGCCACTGATCTTGGTCCTTTATTTCCCGTATTCTTCATGTTCTTGATAGCCCATCCCTGTTCTTGTTTCTGAAACTTTGCCTTTGTTTTCTGTTTTTTGTGTCTTTGCCAGATCTCTACCTTCAATTTTTACTTTCAATCTTTGCCTTCATAGATTTAGGTTTGGGATTTGTCTATAGAACCTATCAATTCTTAGGAAAAAACTGAAACAATCCTTACTAGCATATACCTAGGGTTTCGCCGAGGTCCGATAATCCTCTTAAAAGTATCTTCTTTCTAAAACCAAGCCCTCTGATTTTAGGCCGACGTTATGGCTATGTGGAGACATAGGGTAGACTCCCCGACCAAACTTGAGTACTTTAGGCAAGAGTTCTCTATTCCTGCCGATGTCCATTTGAGGCTGGCTGAAGATAACGACTCCATCATGCCCACAGATGATTCAATGCCCTTTCCCATAGTAGCTTTTACTGAGTGCGGACTTCGGCTCCCACTTAACATTCTCTTTCGCGAAATTCTTCACTTTTACAAGTTGAACCCTATGCAACTTGCCATAAACTCTTATCGAGTGATCAATGGCATCATAGCTTTAGCTAGGCAAGAGAACGCTAGGATCACCCTTGCCGACATTCAGTACTGTTATACCATGTGCCCCCTTAACCTGAAAGAAAAAGGCTTCGTTTATTATCTTAAGCCGAGGTCGACAGAATACAAAATCGTAGCCGACCTCCCAGACTCCAACAAGGGGGCTGGAGATGATTATGTTATTGCTTCTGGAAATTGGGAGTTTGGTGCAGACGAGGACACCCATCTCTACCCTCTTCCCCGATCAGTTAAAGAGGGCAAGGGTAAGAGCCCAGCGTCAATACTTTAGTTGTTTCTGTTCAAGTCTTCAATATTTTATCTGCTTCTAATGTCTGTTTCTTCTTGCAGACGTTCATAAGCCACCAAAAGACTTTCGCCAATCCTACGTTCCCAGCAAAGACTTAAAGAGGCTCCTAGATCTGCCAATCCAAAAGCGCAAGGCTCCACTGGTACTGAATTTTATTCTGACGTACAAGTCTACACTGCTCGATGTCCCAAAAAGAAAGAAGAAGAGCTTATCACCTCCCTCTGCTACCACTTTACAAACCGCATCAACATCTCGGGCTGACCAAGGGTCAACCTCTGATCTAGCCGATCAACCATCAACTTTAGCTCCATACTTGGTCCCAATATCCGAAAGAAAACGTCGGCGACGACTTGTCAAAACTACTGAGATGGGTCGCCCGAAGCCTGTTGCCCAAGATCTCCTAGCTGACCTACCTGCCGACGTTGATGCTGTTTCGACTCAATCCATGCCCCCACCAAAGCCAAAACGAATCAAAAAGGCCCAGCCTAAGGCCAAAGCTACTGAGGTTGAGGCTGAGGATGCTCTGCCCATCTCAAGATTGGCTGAGAGTAAAAAAATTGCTTTTGCTTCTGCAAAAAGGTCTACTGAGGCCCAGCTATCGAAGTCCACCCAATCAAAGAAGCCGAGGTCATCGTCTGCGACGACCTCGGGTTCCAGAATACCAAAAGTCCCCTGGACACCTAAGATCACTCTAGAGGATAAGCCTGTCCTTGCCAGCGACAGCGCCGATGATATAAACGTCGGCGTGGCACTCAGTACTGCTCTACTCCTCCCAGGCGATCTTGAGCGGAATGCCAAGATGAGTGAGTATGAGAACTACGCCTTTATGCTGCAACGCTCTGTCCAAGTAAGTGCCTTTGTGCTGAAATTTGTTTTCTCTCTTACTTTGTAAAATTTTGTAACAATTTGTGCCTTGTGTTCTTTCAGGCCATCCAACATGCCCACTCTCTCTCCATGCAAGCTTTTGAAAATCGGCAAAGATTGGCCGACATGAAGAGGGAGGTTTCTACCCTGAAAAAGGAGAACAAAACTCTCGAATCAAAGATGAAAAAACTGGAGGACCAAGCTGAGGCCGCCACCAAAGCCCAAAGTCTAGTCGAGGAAAAAGCCGAATCTGCCGAGGCCATTAAGAAGGTTGCTGAGGCCGAGAAGAGAGAGGCCGAGGTAAAAAAGGCCCAAGCCGAAAAAGAGCTTCAGGAGGCTTTAGTTACCAAAGATGCTGAGATTAAGGAGGCTGACGAGAAGGCTTATGCTCAAGGAATGGTCGATGTCACTAAGGAGTACAAACTGCAAGTTAGGCAGGCATGCAACAGGGGCTTCTCCCTTGGTTGGATGGCCCTTGCCAAAAAGCTCAACATCCCAGATAACTCGCCATTGCGCAAGGCTGATGATATCCCTCTGCCATTCCCTCCCCCTCCTCCTCCAAGTCATCCTGAAGAAGAATCCGAATCTGAGTCTGAAGATGTGGAGGGAGGTGAGGAGGAGGGTTTAATAAGAAAATCCAAGGAGGCTGTTGGGGCTAAGTCTCCTTCTCTGAATGAGCAGGTGCTGGACCTGACTCAAGATAATGATGGCGATGAAGTTATCAAGGAGACTACCCCGGAGTAGGGTTCATCCGACATTCCTCAAATCGGCAAGAGCGTTGATGAAACCCTTGCCGAGATCGACGCCGAGATTGCTACAGATGAGGAAGCCGAGGTATCTCTTCAGGAGACTTCTGAGGTTCAGATCTAGCCAGTTACTGATGCTGAAAAGTCTTAACTTTCATGTCATTTCTTTTACACCCTTGTACTTTGTTTTGTTTTCTGGACAATGTAGGCTTCTTTTCATGGCCGATGTGCCTTTCTTTGTTACTTCGAAACAATTTACTTCTGGTAGGCCGTAGTGCCTTCTTTTGTACACAACTGCAACTGTTTTTCTATGGATGCTTTAATCTTTTAATTTCTCTTGATTTGCTTCTGCATGGTTCTATGCTTAGAATATTTTGTATGCCTTTCATATTTTGCCACCTTTGTGCAATCTTCTCAGGGTTACATATCTCGGGTATAATAACTACAAGCTTTACTTCGGCAAGATACTGACTTGCAAATTTTTCATAAATTTCAACAAGTGTAAGACATATACTATTCAATGTCAACTTTGCGAACGTTTCTCAATGTTTCAATCAAGTGTTTAGACAGTGATCTTAGTCTAACCTACTTGTAAATTACTACTAATTTCAACAATTGTTATCATATACTGTAAACTTTTCTCAAGTTATAACAAGTGTTTAAGCAATGATCTACTTGTAAATTGCTACAAATTTCAACAAGTGTTTAAACAATATACTTAGCTTTACTTCAACCTGCAAATTGCTGCAAATTTCAAAAGATGATCACATGTCGGCTTAACATTATCTTGTAAATTGCTACAAATTTCAACAAGTGTTAAGCATCTTCTTTGGTTGGGCCAACCTGTAGATTGCTATAAGTGTGCAAACTATGACCTCGGCTTTACTTCGACTTGTAAATTGCTACAAATTTCAACAAGTGAAGAGAAACAGTAATCTCGGCTTAACTTCAACTTGTAAATTGCTACAAATTTCAACAAGTGAAGATAAGGAACCATCTCAGCTTAACTTCAACTTGTAAATTGCTACAAATTTCAATAAGTGAAGATAAGGAATAATCTTGGCTTAACTTCAACTTGTAAATTGCTACAAATTTCAACAAATGAAGATAAGGAATCAGCTTAACTCCAACTTGTAAATTGCTACAAATTTCAACAAGTGAAGATAAGGAACCATCTCAGCTTAACTTCAACTTGTAAATTGCTACAAATTTCAACAAGTGAAGATAAGGAATCAGATTAACTCCAACTTGTAAATTGCTACAAATTTCAGCAGGTGAAGATAAGGAATAATCTCGGCTTAACTTCGACTTGTAAATTGCTACAAATTTCAACAAGTGAAGATAAGGAATCAGCTTAACTCCAACTTGTAAATTGCTACAAATTTCAACAAGTGAATTAAGTATCTCTGTCTTCTCTCTGCCCCCAATGTGAACCTGAGTTCTACTTGGGTTTTCATTATTTATGTCTCCAAAAACACCAATATGTAACTTTATCAATCATATGTGTTTTAAAGAAAAGGGAAAAGATTTTATTGATGACATCGGCCAAAAATAGTGCACATCTAATGATAGAAGAATTTCAAATTACAAGTGTTCCAAGGTCTTGGCAGTGCTTTGCCCTCGTTATCTTCAAGCCGATAAGCTCCATTGCCTAATACCGAAGTAATTCTGTAGGGTCCTTCCCAGTTTGGGCCAAGCTTGCCCTCTCTGGGATCCTTTTTGTTGCCGACGACTTTTCTCAGGACTAGGTCACCGACTTGAAAATCTCTTGGATTGACATTCTTGTTGTAAGCTCTGGCAAGCTGTTGCTGGTATACTGCGAGCTGAATTGCAGCTTTCTCTTTTCGTTCTTCCAAAAGATCCAAATCTCGGGCTAAGAGTGTGTCATTGGTGCCATTCTCTACTCCCTGGGTTCTGATCCCTGGGATGCCGATCTCCAATGGGATGACTGCTTCTGTGCCATAAGCCATGGCAAAGGGGGATTCCCCTGTTGATCTTCTCGGCATGGTCCGATATGTCCAAAGTACGTTGGGTAACTCATCTACCCACTTTCCTTTTGCTGCTTGCAGCCTCTTCTTTATTCC
The DNA here is from genome assembly GCF_055761805.1 of Camellia sinensis. Classification (NCBI taxonomy): domain Eukaryota; kingdom Viridiplantae; phylum Streptophyta; class Magnoliopsida; order Ericales; family Theaceae; genus Camellia; species Camellia sinensis. The sequence continues at coordinate 107,656,551 of NC_138966.1, forward strand.
ATCCAAAATTACTTTGTTAGATGCTTCTGCTTGCCCATTGCTTTGGGAAAAACTTGGTGTTGAAAAGTAATTCTTGATCTTGAATTTCGCACAAAAGTTCTTGATGAGTTTGTTGTCAAACTGCGTTCCGTTGTCAGTAACTATTGCTTTTGGAATCCCAAATCTGGTGATGATGTTTCTCCATATAAAGTTCTTGACGTCCACATATCGGATTTTGGCAAGAGGTTCTGCCTCTATCCATTTCGTAAAGTAATCTGTTGCTACCAGCAAGTATTTTTTCTACCCAGTTGCCTGGGGAAGTTGCCCAACAAGATCCATGCCCCATTGGGCAAACAGCCAAGGGCTGGATACTGGGTTCAGGTCAGCTGTTGGCTGATGTATCAAAGGTGCAAATCTTTGGTATTGTTCACACTTCTTCACGTAGGCTTCAGCATCCTTTTGCATGTAGGGCCACCAATACCCCTGGGTAATGGCTCTGTGGGCTAAAGATCTGCCCCCAGCATGGCTTCCACAAATTCCTTCATGAATTTCATATAGGAAATCTTCAACCTGCAAAGGGTGTACGCACCTTCAAAGGGGTCCAGTGAAGGACCTTCTGTAGAGGTGTCCATCTTCTGTCAGACTGAATCTTGCTGATTTCAATCGGACTTTGTGTGCCTCCTTACGATCTTCCGGCAGCTTTCCTTCTTTCAGGAATGCAACAATTGCATCCATCCAGCTTGGCCCCATGTCCACACACATTGCTTCCTGCTCTGTGCTCTCTGGTTCTATGCTCGGGCCCGACATATAGTCGATCATAATTGTTCTTGTTTTTCCAGTCTGCATTGAACTTGCCAGGTTAGCCAACGCGTCGGCGTGGGCATTGTCATCTCGGCTAACTTGGAGTAGTCGGTAGTTCTGAAATAGGGCTGCTAATCTGATGACCTCTTTTGCGTATGCCGACATCCTTTCGTCTCTGGCTGCAAATTCTCCTGTTGACTGGTTAACAATAAGTTGTGAATCACAAAAAATAATTACCTCATCTGCTTCTGCTGCTGCTGCTGCTGCCAGTTTTAGCCCTGCAATTAATGCTTCGTATTCTGCTTCGTTGTTTGAGGCCTTGAACCCTAAACGGATGGACTGTTCTATAATTTCTCCATCTGGAGATATCAGCAGTACTCCTGCCCCCGCTCCTTGTCGGTTCGAACTTCCATCGACAAACAGTCTGAATGAGTCGTCGATGTAGATGCTGCAGGGTCTGAGTTTTTCCTTCCTTTGCTCTTTTGCCTTTGGCTGGGATTCTCCTTGCTTGTTGGGACAATGCTCATCCTGGCTCAACGGAGCCCGATGTTCGATGGTTTTGGGCGTGAATTCTACCACGAAGTCGGCCAAAACTTAGCCTTTAATTGCTGTTCTCGGCCTGAACTCCATGTCATACTGACCCAGGGCTACTGCCAATCTTGTTATCCTTCCTGTTAAGTCTCCTTGTTGCAACAAGGACTTTAGTGGATGCTCTGTTAGGACCACAATCTTGTGCGCCTGAAAGTAATGGTTCAACTTCTTTGAAGCCGTTACTAAGGCTAGCATTAATTTCTCCAGTGGTAGATACCTTGTTTCTGCGTTGGCCAAGGTTTTGCTTACAGAGTAAACAGCCTTTTGCTCCCTTTTTTCTTCTCGGATTAATACTGCACTAATTGCGTGTTCTGAAACTGCCAAGTACAAAAACAGTTCTTCCCCTGGTTCTGGATTGGAAAGGACTGGAGTTGTGGTCAAGTACTTCTTCAGGTCGGTCAAAGTGGCTTCACATTCTTCTGTCCACAGAATGTCTGTGGCTTTTTTCACCAAGTTGAAGAAGGGTCTGCACTTATCTGAGTCTGCTGATGAATCTGTTTAGGGCTGCGGCCCTTCCAGTAAGCATCTGAACCTGTTTTGCCGACGTTGGGCTCTTCAGCTCTAGGATGGCCTTGATTTGGTCTGGGCTGGCCTCAATGCCCTTTCTTGTTACCAGATACCCTAAAAACTTACGTGATCCAACTCCAAACACGCACTTTGATGCGTTGAGTCGAAGCCGGTATGTTTTGAGTATATCAAAAACCTCTTTTAGGTCGGCAAGATGACCCTTAGATTCCTTGGTCTTCACGACCATGTCATCGATGTAGACTTCTACCGTTTTGCCAATCAGGTGCTTGAACATCTTTGTTACTAATCTTTGGTAAGTTGCTCCTGCGTTTTTCAACCCAAAAGGCATTACCTTGTAACAGTACAGGCCTTTAGGGGTGATGAACGCGGTCTTCTCCTCGTCTGGAGGGTACATGGCAATCTGGTGGTACCCCCTGTATGCATCCAGAAAACTCATCCTTTCATGCCCTGAAGTAGCATCAATGAGCTAGTCAATCTTGGGCAAAGGAAAGCTGTCTTTGGGGCAGGCTTTGTTGAGGCTGGTAAAGTCTACACAAACCCTCCATTTGCCGTTCTTCTTCTTCACCACTACTGTGTTGGACAGCCATGTTGGGTAGTGAACTTCTCGGATGGCCCTGGCCTCCAGAAGTCTATCTACTTCTTCCTCTACTACTTCGACATGCATCAACGTCGGTCTTCTGGCTCGTTGAATCACAGGTTTTGCCGACCTGTCGACATTCAGTCTGTGGCAAGTGACCTCGGGGTCAATGCCAGACATTTCGTAAGGTGTCCAGGCGAACACCTCTATGTTTGTTTTCAAAAAATCTTCCAGTTCTCTTTCTTCTTCTTCGGCTAAGCCTGAGCCGAGAAGGAAGAAGCGCTCTTCGTCGCCCTCTTGGACGAGGATTTTCTTTAGTGTCTCTTCACTCTTTTCGGCTGGCTCCTTGCCGACATCATCTAGGACCTCCATGTCCTCGTCTTCAATCTTTGCCTCTTTTGGCTCTCGAATACTGCAAGTAGACTTCATTGCTGCCATGGAGCAACTTTTTGCCTGCAGTTGATCTCCTCTGACTTCTTCAATCCCATGCTCTGTTAGGAACCGTAGTAGTTGATGCAATGTTGAGGGAACTGCCCCCATTGTATGCAACCATGGTCTTTCCAAGATGATGTTATATGGTGAAGGTGTGTCAATCACCATGAATTCTGTCCTGATCTTCTTGGTGCCAGCTTGTACTTCCAAGCTTGTTGCGCCCAGTGGCCATGTCGGCGTTCCATTGAAGCCGACCATTGGGCCATTTGATTGCTCCATGTCGTCTGGGTGAAGGCCTAGCTCCTTGTAACATCTAACGTACATAATGTCACAAGAGCTGCCTTGATCTATTAGGATGCGTTTCACTTGGCACTCCCTAACCTGGAGGGATACTACCAAGGCATCATTATGCGGATGCTGGACCATCTCTAGGTCAGCTTCAGTGAAGGCTATCATCGGTCCTTGGCACTCTTCAGGCCGAGGTCTTTTATGTCCGACCTGGTTCACGTGCTGCAGGTGTTTTACTCTTTGGGTTTCTCTCCGAATGTCGCTTTCGTTCACTTTTGAGTGAATTACATTAACCACCCTAGGTCCCCCTCCCTGTGGTTGCTGTGCTGGGGGAGGCGGGGCCGCTGGTGCTTGAGGTAATCTTGCCTGCTCTTTTCTTGTCTTGGCTTCGTCGATGAGGTCCCTCAGATGGCCTTGCCTTACTAAGTCCTCTAAGTATGCTTTTAGGGCTCTGCAGCCCTGAGTTTGGTGCCCTTCTTCATTGTGGTAAGCACAACGCCTACCAACGTTCCTTTCCATGTATTCCCCTGGGGCCTTTGCTGGTGCTCTGAAATAAGGTTGATTTCGGATTTGATCCAGGATTTTATGGATAGGGATTCGGAACACCGTCGTCACTGCCTGTTTACCCTTCAATTCCGTTTCTTGTTTGGTCGGCCCGTTGTTACCTCGGCCTCGTTTCGGCGAGCCGCTTCCCTTCTCCTGCTTTATCTCTTTGTTTCCCGACGTATCTTCCTCGGCTCTGGCGTACTTCTCGATTCTCGCCATGAGTTCTTCCATGCTTTTTGGCAATATTTTTGCCAAAGACTTCCGTAGTGGGCAGTCATCTTTTAGGCCGTTCTTGAAAGATACGACCGCCACTTCTTGGTTGCATTCGGGTATTCGATTGAACACCTCGTAGTATCTCTTCGCATAGGCCCTAAGGCCTTCTTCCTTGCTGATTCTTAAAGCCATCAGGGCGTTGACCCTCAAGGGCTGTAGTTTGTTCGTCACAAACCTGGCCACAAACATCTCGGCCAGGCCTTCCCACGTCTTTACGCTTCCCTTCGGTAGTTTATGGAACCAATCGGATGTAATTTCCCCAAAGGATGAGGGGAATACTTTGCAGAGCAATGGCTCGTTCCCACTATATAATGCCATTGAATTCAGGTATAGTCCAACATGAAAGTTGGGATCTGACTTACCATCATAAATTTGGAACCTCGGCATACTGAATCTCTTTGGCGCTTCAAATTTGTCCAGTTCCACCGAGATTGGTGTCCTCGGCTTCACTGGGGAAGTTACCTCGGCTTCAACATTTTGTTGCTTCCTTTTAAGGTAATCCCTCAAGTCTTCTTTACTCCTACCTAGAGCTCGGCTATCTCTGGACTTCAATCTTTTTGGCACACTACTTTTGGCCTCGTGGTGGGTCCGTTTCGATCTTTCCCCATGGGTTGTGACAAAGCAGAGTGCTTGCCCTTGAACATGCCAATGTTCTTTGGGCCCTGGATCCTTCATGTGATGTGTCCTTCGGGACTTTTCTTGCCTCGGCTCCTCTCGTCCGACTTCCCTAGAAGGTCGGTGAGAGTGCCTTCCGCTCCTGGTGTGCTGAGGGGCTTCGGGGATTGTTCTTCCTCCTCCCTTCTGGGCATTGGTTGCTGGCATCGGTGTGTCCTGCAGCGGGTATGGTGGCAACATGACGTTGTTTTGCATCATGAAGTTGACGACTGACTGTAGGTCTGCCAACTTGTTTGCCAAGTCTTTTACTTCCTTATCCCTCCATAGGCACCTATCCTTCCATACCTGAAGGTTATCTTCGTTATAGTACTTGCATTGGTCTGTCTTCTTTGAAGTGTTGCCCTCCTGGCCGACGTCTTTCTCGACGTGGCCTTGGTCATGAGTTTCTGCATTGTGGTTGTCTCTTTCAACATCAAGGTCAATTGGTCTGCCACTCCCAGCAGGAGTGTCGCCCCCAATGTTTTCCTTCTGTCCGTTACTGGCCAAATTGTATGGGTATTTTTCTGGCCACACTGCCTGCCTAGTAATCAGCTGGAGAGCACCGGCAGAATAGATGGCTTCAACAAACCTGTAACAGAAAGAAAAGGCTCCGGCGGTGGCTCTTCCACCCGGGGGCACTTCGACGATCAAGTCAGTATATCTCTCAAAGATAATCAAGTGCTAAACTCACAAGCTTAAGCATAAAACTGCGTACCTTAGACCCATGGGGGTGCCTCTCTTTTATAGTTTACTCAATCCAAGTCCTACTAGAAGCGTGACTTCTATGGACTCCAATTCAATGCTTACTTTGCATTCCTCAAGAGATAAAGATAAACTCCCTAAGAGCTTTATCCTTATCTTAGCAAAGTCTTCTCTTTACTCTAGGACTCCTGTCCCTTATCTTTTATCCATTTATCTCATATTCCGATATCTTTGGAGATAACCTCGGCCTTGCCGAGACAACCTCGGCGTTACGACTTGGACACATGGCACCTCGGCTGACACGTCAGCGTCACCTTGCCACGTGTTGGTATTCAGAAAATACATCCCCACACAAGTATTTAACATAATCCGTTTTACTTTGAATCAATTCCACCAAGTATTTAACTTAACCCACAAAAATATATTTAACATTTTGTTATAAAAATTTTAAAAAAAAAATTATACCATTCAAATGTAGTATATTTGTTGTGTGATTCTAAAAAGAAATGGACTGTTTTTTTCATTTTTTTTTTTTTGGAATATCTAGAGTTCCTAATTAAAAGAAAAATTTAAAAGATTTGGCATTTTAACATTTATGTGTAATATGGCAAGAGAGTTTATGATTTTTTTTTTTTTTTTTTTGCACCTTTTTAAGGGAGTATAATATTCTATGTTGTATTTCAAAAAATTCTGATCAATGTATATATGTGTGTATTACTTTAGTTGTTTTCATAAAAAAAAAATGTATTAAACTTATAAGTATTTAACTTAACACAAGTATTTAACATAATCCGTTTTACTTTGAATCAAATTCACCAAGTATTTAACTTAACCCAAAAAAATGTATTTAACATTTTGTTATAAACAAAAAAAAATTGCACCATTCAAATGTAGTATATTTGTTATGTAATTCTAAAAAGAAAGAGACTGTTTTTTTTTTCATTTAATTTTTTTTTTTTTTGAAAGACTTGGCATTTTAACATTTATGTGTAATATGGCAAGAGAGTTTATGTTCCTTTTTTTTTTCTACCTCTTTAAGGATGTATAATATTCTATGTTGCATTTCAAAAATTATGATCAATGCATATGTGTGTATTACTTTAGTTGCTTGATGAAATAATTATTCATTATTGCTTATAAAATGGCTTTTTTACCTGGTGAATTTTTTTTTTTTTTTGGCATAAATTTATGTTTAGACTTTCCAAGTCATAAATGGTGAACTTCAAAATATTTATGATTATAATGGATTTTGATTTTGGTTTTAATTTCATCTCTATAAAATTAAAGTTAGTTAAGAAAGAGAAAAGTTCAAATTCGGACAATTATTGTGCTCCAATTTTAATTTATCATTTTAATGTGATTGTTAAAAAAACATCTATTCCAAATGCTGGGTTGACTCAAAAAATGTGAGTTTGAGTACAAAAGACAAATATTTTTCCTATAATTTTTTTTGAATATCTACAGTTCCTAATTTAAAGAAAAATTTCAGAGACTTGACATTTTAATATTTATGTGTAATATGACAAGGGAGTTTATGTTTTTTTTTTTTTTTTTGCTCCTTTTAAAAAGAAGTATAGTATTCTATGTTGTATTTCAAGTATTTAACTTAACCCAAGTATTTAACATTATCCGTTTTGCTTTGAATCAAATTCACTAAGTATTTAACTTAACCCACAAAAATGTATTTAACATCTATATAATAAGGAAGAGTGGTTTTTGAAATCTGATGGGACTGTTATCCCTTTGTCAAAATGTGAACCCTTGGATTGATTCAATCCAACAGCTAAAAAATGTCCAAGAAACAAATTATATTTCAAGGGTAGATTTACAATGGTGATTCAATCCTACGGTGAGTTTACAATGGGGTTTCTTTTTCCCTTCCATCCATCTCTCTCTCTCTGTCTCTTCAAAATTTAAAATTGAGTTTTCTCCCTCATCTCTCACTCTCAGAGCTCACTCTTAATACATAGCAAATCGGCGACAAACCAGCAAATCGATGACATACCAGCAGATTGGCGACATACATAGCAAATCGGTGAGGTTCTTCAAAATCTTGACTATATTTGTTCATTCCTCATGAGGTTCTCCAAAATTTTTTGGCGCTTCACATACCAGCTCTTTGTTTTCAATGAAACCGACCTTATATTGATTACAGATTTTTTTTTTGTTTTTTTTTCTTTGAAGCCACAGAGATCATCAATTGATCAATTGAAGCCACAGAGATCATCAAAAGAACGATTCGCAAAATCATTCATCTTCATACCAGCCCTGTGAGTATTGTTGATTTTTCTTATATAGATAATATACAAGAATTTGATTTTTCTTACACTTTTATGAAGAGTTGGTTGGGTTCCACGAATTTGATTTTGATTTTGGGTTTGGGTTTGTGTTTGGGTTTCGCAAAATCAACCCATTTTACTGTCATTTGGTTGTTACCAAAATGTTTGATAACCATTCTATATTCCTTGCTTATTAAGTGTTTGATAAAATGTTTCAATGGAATTAGTAGGCACACAACTGGAATTATTCTCTAAATCCAGTTGATGGTATCCTCTAAATTAATATTCCTCTAAAATGTTTCTTGGATGATTCCCATTATCCTCTAAATTCCATCAACTGAAATTATTGGGATAAAATGTTTGATAACCATTCAATTTACACGCAAGAAATTTCAAAAGATGTTAGTATTGTTGGGTGGGTCTGGAGATGTGAAGTTGATAACCATTCAATGGGTGGGTCTGGAGATGTAACCATTCAATGTTTGAAAATTTACTCAATTTTTATTTGGAGATGTGAAGTTTTGTTGGGTGGGTCTGGAGATGTGAAGTTGATAATCGAGGGTTGGGTATTGCTGTGTCACCCTTTTTATTCCATTAAATTAATTTAATATAATATGCACGGCCCCATTATAGTCACGGTGGAGCAATAACCCACCAGCCATAATAAAATAATATTAAATTTTTAAAAATGGAATTATTCAACAAATTCGATGCTTTAAATACTAAAAGGATAATGGGAATTATCCTCTAAATCCAGTTAATGGAACTTACAGACAACAAATCCAGTTGATGGAATTTAGTAGGCACTTTTTGTTAAGGTAAATTCATGATTTAATTATTAAGCTTCGTTGGAGGGTTTATTTAATATGATTTGAATTTTCTGGCTAGAGGATCATGTATATTTTTGGATCTCAATCAAAATATTATATTGTCCTTCGTCTCTCTTTTATTTTTATTTTGTATTTTTTAACCTTTATAATTAACATTGTTTCCAACTGGTTTGTTTTCTTGATGGGAACTCAAAGCAACATATTTATCCAAAAATGAATATTAAACACAAGGTAAACTTTAATTGCTTTTTGATTTTTTTTTTTCATACTCATTTTATAAATTCGAATTTAATTATTTGTCGGTTTACAATCTTAAAAAAATCTTATCCATTGTTTAGTCATGATGTGTAGGCATAAAAATAAATAAGGTAAAATTATAACATTTTTTAAAAATATTTGGACAGTCGTGTAACTTTTCTTTTCTATAAAATACATATCTCACATTCCTTTTTTAGGTTTCCATTGAACAATACTCTCAATGAGTTAGAAGAGTGTAGGAATAGCCTAGACTCTTGCATTGGGAAAAAATACACAAATTCGTAGGTACTTGGATTATTTTTCTCTTACAAGGTTGTCTTCCACTATCAACTGAATTTTGTTTTATATCATGGTTTTAGTATTAAATTTTGCTTTTTCTTTGGTTGTTTTCTTTTTCTTATTGTATCAAACATGATGTTTCACTACAATAGGTTTTTAGGTAGCTACAGTTTGGAGGTTTGTATAATTTGTTGTCATTCTCAATTTCACTCTCTATGCTATTGTTTTCTTTCTATTCATTTATCTACTTTCATAGTGCAGACGAATGTCTATTCACTTGACCATGGAATAACAGGTTTCAATTGACCATACTAGCTGCATTGTTTTAAACAGTGATGTTGGCATTTGCAAGAGAGTTTGAAGTTATTATATTGCGTTGTAGATATCTCAACATTGAATCATGTATCATATCAATTTTCTTTTATGTAGCATGCTACTTTCTATCTACCAAGTTACTAACCTAACTTTCACAATTTGAATTAATTTCTCACAGGCCAGTGGAAGTAAGAGCAAGATGGTGATAATCATGATCATGTTGCTTAGAGCTTTAGAGCCTTGAATAGATAACCATAAGTGATGATGCACTTGGATGAAGAATATAACTTTGTTTTGTCATCACTTGAATTGTGAAGCTTTGTGAATTTCGAAAATTTAGGAATCATTGTTATTACATTGTTCTATACTTTACATCATTGTCCAAGTAGAGAGATTGGGATTGGACAGTTGTCTCATGTATCATTTTAGATGGTCAAGATCAATTTTAAACATTTTGTCGGATCTCATACGGCTAAGATCAAGAAGGCAACTTTTTTAAAGTATCTTGAATATTTTGCTAAGACTGATTATTTCTTTCTAAGATCAAATGATGAGAGATTGTTTTTTCACCTTTAAATTCCCTCTCAAATGTGTCATGTTTGTTGATAAATTCCACCTTTAAAGTTCTCTCAATTTTTTTTATCTTGCTTCACTTCAAAGCTCACTCCACAAACCTTTATCCATCTCTCCTCTCTTTAACCATCTACATTTTATCCCATTCATTTTCTCTTGACATGTGGGTATGATCTATGTTTGATCTTGAGGGTTCATTTCTTTGGGATTGTGTAGTTTTTTTTATTATAGGTATGTGTAGCTCATCTATTGTTAAGGACTCAATTTATGGGTATGTGATTATTTGTAACTTTTGGTGCATATATGTTGACAGTTTTGTAAAATAATTGATTTCAATGTTTTCTTTGGTGGGTTTTAAACGTAGAATGAGAGAAAAGCTTAACACTATGACAGATTTTTTACCTAAACAGAAAGAGCGACTTTAATTTTTTTTGTTCGTATTTTTTAATTCATAGTTATTTTATTTTATTTTTTTTAGAGGTCCGTAATTATTGATTTTTTGTTTGTTTTCTTATTATTGTGCTATCTACTTTAACCAAGAGGAGTTTAGCTGATGGAATTGCCTAATTTTAATTTTGGTGTCATTTTGAAAGGAAAAATGAGTAATACTGAATTTTCAAATTACTTTCCAATTAACTTTTTAGTTTTCTTCTAATCTCATTTTCTATCGGCTTTCATTTGTTGAGCAGATTTTTATCTATTTTGTGTTTGAGTGATTTAATGAAAATTACTGTTTTTGCTTAAGATCGCTTAATTGAGCATAGTCTATTGATTGCCTTTTTTTAGCAATTACAGTATTAATTTTTAATCATAATTGTTTTCGAACTCATAACCCATTTGATATATTTATTTGAAATCATACAAACAATTCATGAGACACGGTATGCAAGAATTGATGGAAAGCATGCTTAGATATTTTTTTTTTCCTGTCCTTTTGGAATGTTTTTAGGCACAAGTCATTCGCTAATTGTCTTATATGAAAATGAATTAAAATAGTGAATGACCTGTGCTTGATTGGGGATAAAAAGATCTTAGTATCTTTGTAGAATTTTCACCAAGATTGCTTACGAAAATTGCAGGGTAAGTCATTTTTTTTATATTTTTATTTCTTTGCATCTTGATTGTAACCCATTAAGTATTTTCTATCCGTGACACTTAATTACTGGAATTAATTTAGGAAAAATTGCAAATAAGTGGTAAGACCAAAAAAAATTACAAAATCATGGGAAACTTTATCACTTAAATTATTAAAGTTGATAAGCTTTACTATTGATTTGCAATTTTCCTATTAATTTTTAGATTTTATTATCGATTTTGCTATCAATGGTTTTATTTCGAAAAGTGGAGAGACGAGTTGACTTTTTGCTATTCGTTTTAAATTCTCAAAAGATGTACAAGTGATTTAGAAAAAAACATTTGACTGCTATGTATTGTTGCTACTCTTTGTAAGGTTGTTATTTTTTGTACAAGTGATTTAATATTTTTCATGGATGTACAAGTGGTTTAGTATTGCTCAAAAAATGTACAAGTGATTTAGTATTAATAAAAAAATATTGTTAATTGCTCAATGACCCAATGTCTAGCTTTATATTGAACTGCCTAGGTATATTAGTTGTTTCTCAACTTAATTAGTTATATCTGAAAGTTTTCATAACATTTGTAGGTTTTTGGTTGATGTCAGGTTGTGTTGGGAGTATATTTTTCTCATGTTACATTGTTTGTAGGCAAGTTAAATTATTATTATTTTTCCTAGATTTTTCTTACGTAGTTTTAGGTTTATAATTTGCAAAGAACTATTACAATGTGATTTGCAGCAGTAGCACCAACAGGTGTACATTGCTTGGTATTTAAATTAATTTTTTTATATTGCAGAGCACTGGTTGGTGTGCATTTCAATTTTAATTTTCTTAGATTGCAGAGCAATAGCTGGTGTGCGTTGGTTGGTATTTAATTTTTTTTTTTTTTTGAATTGCAAAATACTGGCTGGTGTGCATTGTTTGGTGTAATTTTTTTTTGAATTATAGAGTGTTAACAAATGTACAATACCTTGTTTTGTATGTTTTGTTTTGTCTTTACAATTTTTTATTAACTTGCATAGCAAGGGTGTTTTTATTTTTAATGTTTGCATTGATATGAAGTTTATACTTTAGAGTCATAAAGTTTTTTTTAATAAAAATGAAATGTTTATAATTGCGTTACTTGCCGTACTTTAAATAGTTGATTGGGAAATATTTATTTTCAAAATATACAACCAAAAATATTTTCAAACTTTTTTAATAAAAAATCTTTTCAAAACTAACCAGACCTTCATTCATATTTTGACTTCGAATTTTTAGCAACAAATGGGATAAATTACCTTTTAACCCAATAATTTTATATTTAATTGCATTTTGATCTCATCATTATTTGCACCGTGCCTTTAGGCACGGACATACACTAGTTAGATTATATAATGCTAAATTACATTAGTTCAAGTTAATTACATCATTGCCCTTGAGTGGGCCACTTTCTCATACATTGTTTAGAATTGATTCATACACCATTTTCAGCCTTTTCCTTGCCAAAACCGTGAGAGAGAGGGAGTGAGGTAAGAGATTGAATTCATCTAGAGATTTTGCTTGGAAATTGGAGGAATTGTAGAAGGATTGCACAATTGAGCTTCCATTCTTGAAATTGAGGACTTGAGGTAGGAGACTCACCCTTTTGATTAAGAGTTTGAGTTGTTCTTGCATGATTCATGGCAAGGATAGTGATTTAAGGCATGAATTAGCTTAATATGTTGAATTGAGTAGGAAATCATGCATGCATGTTCATATCTTAGCATTTTGAAGTGTCTTCATGGAAGTTCTTGCATGCAAGCCCATATTCTAGCCTTAGTCCATGAATTCATCATGATTTTGAGCTCAATCTTACATTTGGTCATGTTTTAGAGTATTGGATTTAAAATGAACACTTGCATGTTAAGCTCTTGTTTTGTTCTTGAAGTTTTATTTGAAATTGTGTTTAATTGACTCACCTCTGGGCTTTGATTTTACAAATTGATCTTTGAAACATTTTATACTATGAGTTTACAAGTGTTTTCCAGAAAATGGACCCAAGAGGTCGAGTTTCGAGGTGTTGAATGCTTGGTTTGAGCTTGGGAGGCAAATCTGGAAATTTCAGAATTTGACTTCCTCGCTCGAGCGAAGGATTCCACGCTCGAGCGACCATCGTTTGTTCAGAGCTCCGCTCGAGCGAAGGACTGGTGGCTCGAGCGTAAATTGCAAGCTCTCAAGTTTTTGGTGCACGCAGACGCACGCTCGAGCAACAAGACCTACGCTCGAGCGAGCATCAAGCGGATATCGAGCGTAAAATTTTAACAACCAGTACTTTTGCATTTTTTACAGACCGCTCGAGTGAAGGAGTCTACGCTCGAGCGAGACCTCTATTTTCAGCAAGTTTTGAAAAATGTTTTCCAAGGCCTCTTTGCATCCTCATTCCATCCTAGGCATTCCTAGGCCATGTTTAAGACTCTATAGAGAGGATTTAAGGTTAGAAACACACTAAGAACCAACGACGTAAGTTTTGTGCAATTAGAATGTGTGTTTCAAGTGCGTGTCTGTTATGTGTTACATAGGTAACGTGTCGCGTATCGTGTGATCAATCTGCTCCGTCTGTCTGTTTCAAGGCCAACTGTGAGTAATAATTTAGTAAAGTTATGTTCAAATTATATCTACTTTCTGTGTGATAAAACAAGATCAGTTTTCCAAAATGATATGTTCTGTACAATGAATGATTGTTCAATTTCTTATATGTATTCGTGACATCCTTAGCATCATGTGATATCTGTTAACTGTTACCTGGTATCGGAGGTTCCTTTATTGAACTTATTTCTGTCTGCACTTTGTTACCCGTACCGGAGGCCCCGTCACGGGGGCTCAGCTTCTGTTCTGTTCTGTTGCCCGGATCCGGAGGTTCCTTTATGGAACTGGTTATTCGTAACCTCACGTGTATACGTTCTGTTCTATTCTGTTCTGTTAATGCTAATGGATGTATCACGTAAACTTAATCATGACTTATGATTTATGTCTGTATATGATTTGGACAAATGATGAATTTGATACAAATCTGAATTATGATTTTTGAATTTGTACGAACTCATTCATTGAAACCCTTTACTCTATTATTATTCACTAGGCTTTCGCTCACAGTTTATTTTATGTATGCAGGTGAGCCGGCACATGACCAGGGCCAGAGTTGACGACCTTCTGTTTTGTTTTTGTCAGCCAATTGTTGCGCCTCCCGAGGAGGTTCCGAATGAAGCCTAAAGCCATGACTGTTTTTGTATTCATGCTAGTCTTTGTGTTTGCTCTGTAAAGTCAGGTCTTGGGAAGTACATTCTGTAAATACCTTGTAAATATTGTGTATCTAGACCGGCATGTTTATGTATATATAAATAAGTTTTGAAATGTTCTGTCCCATGTACATTATCACAGCTCATTGGACCTTGTTTATTTTTGTATTATTGCTTTCGTAGCCCCTTATTATTTGCTAATCTGTTCAGAGGCCTTTGATAATCCATAGATTACTGGCTGGTTACGGTGCTAAACCTACAGGGACAGGTTTGGGTCGTGACATAGGGACAAGTGCGTGATTTGATGGATGCAAGCCCTAAGGTGGAGTCCATAGACCCTCTGGGTTAGAAAGGTGGGCTTGTTGGAAAGGATGGCTCGAGGTCTGTTCTCGATTAAGAGGGATGCCTTGTGGTGGTGGATGAGGGATAGGGAGATTTCGATGGAGTAAAGCGTTAATCAAGGCCTGGTTTTGCTCGGTCAAGTGGTTGATGTTGTTGGCGAGCTGCGTGAAGTATTGTGGTGGGTTGTTTGGGTTAGAAGGCTCTGCTTAAGGGTCGACGACATTGTGTTGAGAAACCATGGATCTCGTTGTAACCATTCACCTTAACGGGAGAGAAGGAGAAGTAATTGGGAATGCGTCTCCGGCAACAAGGAGCACAACTGTCAACCATAGTTGTGTTTCCCACAAGCGGCGCCAACTGATGATACTATGAACTTAGAGGATGGATGAGCCAGATTGATCCACACTTCAGGTAGGTTTGTTGGGCTTATAGTTCGCAGAATACACCTGCAAAAACGGTCCAATGAGGGGAAGTCCCCCAGCGGACACTCCTACAATCAAGTTAGTCCAAGGTAAGGAGGTTTTTCTTGAGAGATAATGTACAGGGGGCGCGAGAGAGAACTAAACCTATATCGTTCTTTTGAAGCCTTTTATCTTTTTCATTAATCATTTCCTTGTTCCTTTCTAGCTGTCTCATCGGCCGTAAGTCTAAAGTTTAGCTAACCTCGTTCACAGTGAGCCTGTTTTCTCCGACGTGAAAAAGCTGCCGCATTTAATGCTACCAAGGTCTCATTAATGGCTGATATATGGGTGCAATAACTTTGCAGATCTTTGTCTGCTTACGTGGCTGGTTCCCTGCTTGACAAGTGTTTAGATGCCATTGGTCCCTGGTTTAACATTCGGTTCTCAAGAGTACTGGGCTTTAGTACTTGAACCTAAATTAGGCTCTAAGTCGTGAGCCAAAACCTTTTATGGGCACACCGATGTCAATATCTATTATCAATTATGTCCAAGGCACTAAGAACTCGTTTAAAAATTGACTATTTTAATTATTTTTTGGGTAAATTATAAACACATCTCCTGAGATTTACTTAAATTATAAGTTACCCTCTGTGATTCTAAAAAGTACATTATGCTCCCTAGGTTTCTAATTTCATAACAAATGAGTCCTTTTATTAATAAATCATCAAAGTTAATTAGCAGTTTTTAATAATATTAAAATTTTATTTCAATTAATAATTCAAATAATTTTATTACTATATAAGTGAATAGTTAGAAATTTTACTTTTTCAATTAATTCTGTTAAATAAAAAATTATAACATGGAGGTATTTGTAATTTTCTAAACTACAGGGGGCAATTCGTATTTTAAGTAAATCTTAGGAGATGTATTTATAATTTACCCTTATATTTTTTTAATGTTTTACAGAAAAACATAAAAAAAATAAGGAGAAGAATTAATGTTGCATTTGGTAGAGTTTTCTGAATATAATTTGAGAATAGAGTTGTATTTTGAGTTTGTGAGTTTTGGAATTATGATTTGAGTGTAGAAAATTTGTTTGGCGAATGAGTTTTGAAAAAAGTTTTAAATTGAGTGGGAAATTTTTGATGCGACATATGATATTTGATACAAAAACTTACTACTCATAATCAAATACACAACTCAAAATTCTATTCAAAACTTATAATTTTTTTTTAATAATTCAGAAAATATTTTTTATTGAATATATAAAAATTAACATGGGTAAAAAAAAATGCACTGTTCCAGTCAACCGGTGGGACGTCTGGTGAGAGGACCGGCTAGCCCAAATTTTCTCGCTTTGGCTAAAGTTTTCAAAAGTGAGTGTGAAATTAATTTTTAAAAGCTATAAACAAATACCACGTTAAAAACAAAAAGTAAAACTAAAGTTTGGAAGCTCTACCATACAGAGTCTAAGGTTGCGTTTGGTAGAGTTTTATAAATATGATTTGAGAGTATGAGTTGTATTTTAAGTTTGTGAGTTGTGGAATAATGATTTGAGTGTAGAAAATTTGTTTGGTTATGGTTTTTGAAGAGAGTGTTGAATTGAGTTTTAAATTAAGTGTGGAATTGAGTTTTGAAAGTTTGATTTGACATGTGAAGTAAGAAATTTGTTTGGTTATGAGTTTTGAAAAGAGTTTTCAAAACTTAATTCAAATTATTATAACTCATAACAAAACACACTACTTTCACACTATTGAAAATTCTGATCAACATTCATAACCAAACTTTTTTTAAAATTCAATTAAAAATTTTTATTATTAACAGAAAATAACATTCATCAATTTTTTAATTGAAAATATTACAAAGAAAATAATTTTTTTTTCAAAATAAATATTAAAAAAATTTAAATCATAAATATTTAAATAATCTAAAAAATTTAATAAGTAAAAAATTAAAATAAATATTCAAAAAATTTAAATCGTAAAAATTTAAATAATTTAAATACTCAAAAAATTTAAATAATTTAAAATGTTAATATTTTAAATTTAAAAACAACTCTACACTCAAATCGTAACCAAGCACATAAAACAAAACTCAATTAAGAAATTATTTTTAAAACTCATAACCAAACACATAACTCGAAACTCCATACTACTTTCGCAACTCTACACTCAAATCGTAACCAAATACATAACAAAAAATTAAAATATTTAAAAATATTTTTATAAAATAGAGTTTGAATTTATTTTTATAAAATATATTTAAATATTTTTAAATATTTAAAATTTAAAATATTTAAAAATATTCAAAAAATTAAAAAATTAAAAAAATATAACATATTAAAATATTAAAATATTTAAAATCTTAACAAAATTAAAATACGATTTTAATTTTTTAAATTTTAAAATATTTTATAAAAATATTTTCAAACTCTATTTTATAAAAATATTTTTAAATATTTTAATTTTTTTGTTATGTATTTAATTACGATTTGAGTGTAGAATTGTGAAAGTAGTATGAAATTTCGAGTTATGCGTTTGGTTATGAGTTTTAAAAATAATTTCTTAATTGAGTTTTGTTTTATGTGTTTGGTTATGATTTGAGTGTAGAGTTGTTTTTAAATTTCAAATATTAACATTTTAAATTATTTAAAATTTTTGAATATTTAAATTATTTAAATTTTTACGATTTAAATTTTTTGAATATTTATTTTAATTTTTTACTTATTAAATTTTTTAGATTATTTAAATTATTAAATATTTATGATTTAAATTTTTTGAATATTTATTTTGAAAAAAAATTATTTCCTTTGTAGTATTTTCAATTAAAAAATTGATTAATGTTATTTTCTATTAATAATAATTTTTTTAATTGAATTTTAAAAAGAGTTTGGTTATGAGTGTTGATCAGAATTTTCAATAGTGTGAAAGTAGTATATTTTGTTATGAGTTATAATAATTTGAATTAAGTTTTGAAATCTCTTTCCAAAACTCATAACCAAATAAATTTTCTTACTTCACATGTCAAATCAAACTTTCAAAACTCAATTTCACACTCAATTCAAAACTCAATTCAACACTCTATTCAAAAACCATAACTAAACAAATTTTCTACACTCAAATTATAATTTCACAACTCACAAACTCAAAATACAACTTATACTCTCAAATTATATTTACAAAACTCCACGTTATGCTACAAGCTTGTGAAGCGGGTTGATGGAGGTTTTGAGGCAAGGTTAGTCAAATACTAGTTGATGGCATATGGTTAAAAAGTTTTTTTATTATTATTTTTTTGTGTGTGGTGGGTAAATTATATTGATTTTTTTGAAATTTATAAAAAAATATAATAAATTTCACAAGTTTGACATAATTAGACTCTCTAAAATTTTAATCCATTTAACCCTTGGCTTTTTTTTTCTTTAATTAAAAATTCGTTAGTCGTATAAATTAAAAAATGATGTTAACATTTCTTTTACATTGACATCTAAATTTCAACTTTTGTATCTTTGTATTCTCATACCATATATATTAATTTTGGTACCTTTAACCTTATTAAAAAAAAAGCTATTATAATTATATCAAAATTACGACGCTTGTTGTATTTTATTTAAATCTCTAAGGAGATCAATGAAATTTACCCTCTTTTTTTTTATTTTGGAATCTTTTGCTTTTAGTGATTTTTTTAAAAACTATGTCAAAAAATTGTCCATGTTCTGTAGACAAATTTAAAAAGTTAAAAAAAAAATATAGATAAATAATTGAAAAAACTATATAAAAAAAACCCAAATATATATGTATATATAAAATGCAAAAGGTCAATTGTTTTTTGCTCTTTATTATTGTCTTTTTTGATTTTTTTTAAATATTTAATTTTTTAGGAAAAATATCAGGACTCCTATTGGGGGTCACCTCCACGACCCCCACTGGCCTGTGGTTGGCCAATTTATTTATTTTTCTTCTCCTCCAATCACTAACCTTATGGATAGTAAGAGTGGAGGCTTGAGGGGATCTCAATCCCGTTAATTTTTCACCCATTTAGTCAAGTGAAACTCAAACTTAGTTTTTTTGTTTTTTTAAATCACTAAAAATTATATATATAAAAAAAAAAAAAGCCAACCCCAAACACTCGAGTGTTTGGAAAAACCTAAAAAGTCCAATTTTTTCTTTTAAACTTTGTTGTTTCTAGTGGTTTTTTCAAAGTTATGTCAATTTTATTTATTTTTTTGGTACTTTTTTGACCAGTCTTACAAGGATCTAAAAAAAAAGTAAAAAAAAAAACTAAATAAAATCCAAAAAACTATCAAAAATTATTTGAGAGCTCGAAATCGTTGGCTCGAAACCCAAAACGACGTCGTTTTGGTTTTTTTTTTTTTTTTTTTCTCTTTTTCTTCCTTTTCTTGTTTTTTTTCTTGTTTTTGAACACAGATAGACAAAGGCGAGAGAGAGAAGAGAATAGGAAGAGAGAAGAAGAAGAAGAAGAAAAGATGGGGAGAAGAAGGAGGAAGAGAAGAGAAGAAGGCGGTGATGGCGGAGAAGGAAGATCGACGGTGATGGCGGTGATCGGAGATTCAGATCTAAATCGGATCTGAATCTTTTTTTTTTTGGGGGTGATGATGATGTGTTGATGATGTTGATGAAGATGTTGTTGATGATGATGATGATGAAGATGTTGTTGATATTCTTTTTTTTGTTTTTAGGTTTTTTTTTTTTCTAGTGGATCTGATTTGAAGATGTTGATAATGTTGATAAAGATGTTGGCTGTTGATGATGTGTTGATGAAGATGTTGATGTTCTTCCTCTTCTTCCTTTTCTCTTTTCTTCTTCTTCTTCTTCAAAACAGCAAGAAAGAAAAAAGGGAAAAAAAAAATCCAAAACGACCCCGTTTTGTATTCGGAATAAATTCGAGCTTGAAAATTTCGGGCCCTGTAGCAGCTCTTAAAACTATCTATTTTTTCTCTTCCTTTCTTTTTTTTTTTTTTTTGTTATTTCTTAACTTTTTTTCAATTTTTTATTTTTTTTACTTTTTAGTCAAGGAACTCAGATAAACTTAAAAAAAATTAAAAAAATTTCTTAAAGATAAAAATATATATATATATATATATAACTAACAAAAAATCAAACCAACACCTAAGGGTTCGTCTGGGATGTGGGTTGTTTTTTTTTTTATTTTAGCTTGAGACTAAAAAGTCTCATTTGAGATAGATTTTTTGATTTTTATAAAAGAAAAAATGAAATAATTATGATTTAAATGTGACATTTTATCTTATTGAACTAAAAAGTTTATTTTATCTTTTTGTAACTATTTTATATCATTTTAGGTTTTCATTGTAGGACTTCTGCTCGAGGTTGTGCCACTTGGCATGAAGTTGTACTCATTTATCCTTTGAGGCTTCATATTATTTGAAGGTGGTTTGAGTTTGTTGCTATAGTCAAATTCTTCAATATTTTTTGCAGTTTTTTTAATACTATTCTTTTGTTTGTTATGTTAATTTCATCCACTGCCCAATAAATTGTAACATTACCATTTTTTGGATATTTGTATTGTGAACTGTGCAGTACACTTACTTTGTCAATACTGAACATTTTTTTTTTTCCCCGTTAAAAAAAAAAAATTTTAGTAAAAAGTGGCAAAAAAGTTTGTTACGGAAAGGGTTGTGATAAAAGGCTAACTAGACCTCATTTGGTAACAAATATTATTTGTTTTTATTTTTATTATTTTTTAAAATTTAAAAGAAAAAAATTATTTAATATATTGTTTTTATTTTTAAAAAATGGAATTAATTTCAAATTTTTTAAAAAAAAATTCAAAACAAAAAAATATATTTTTTCACTTATTTTCAAAATAAACCTCATCATCTCCTTCCTTCCCTACCATACACCACCACCTCTAGCCACTGGTTGCCACCACCCATCATTAGCTTCAACGACTTCTGAAAAACTCTAGCCACTTTCTAACGATTTCGACAATCAAGCAATCACTATCTATGATCTCTGACTACCTTCAAACAATACTCTAGTCACCCTATGACCGTCGACGGCCACCTCTAGCAACTCTCTCTAAACATGTTTTCACAAATCCTAATGCCTCGAGTACTTTTCATTTCATAAGGAATAGATGATCTTTCATCAAAATTTTGTATCCATTAAGGGTGGTTTGAACCCAAGGGGCTGTGGCATTGTGGTAAGACCTTGGGGTTAAAGCCCCAAGGTCACAAGTTCAATTCTCCCCTTGGGCCAATCTCCTGGGCAAAGTATTGTTGGTTAGGAGGTTGGACCTCAAGGATCCCTAATCAGCTACTTGGTGTGGGTTTAATGCTCCCCCGCTGTGCGAATCCTGACTTAATCGAAGCTTGCCTTGGGAGGTCGGGACAAGCTTCCAGGTTATAGTCTCTTACTCGGAACGGACAATAGGACATCCTGGTGATCTCCTCATGGAGCGCTGCCTTGGACCTGCGGGAGGATGAGAGGATTTCCTTGTAACAAAAAAAAAAAAAAAAAAGGGTGGTTTGTCAGTAGACAACTTAAGACTCTTTAAGATCCCATATTTGAAAGGTACTAGTTTTCAGGACTACTATAGATATATAACCATATAACAGGGACACAGAAGATTCTAACATAGGGGGCAAATATGTACATTAACAAAGAAAAAATTAAAATAAAATATAAACTACAATATCAATTTCTACCAACATAAAAAGTGAAAAATAATATTAAAAATGAAAATAAATAAAGGTATTTTCTTATATTGATGTTGAATTATAAAATATAACAATTGCAAAACAATCTATACTAGCTAGTTGTGAGAGATTAATTTCTTTTTATTATATTTTGTCCAAACTGTTAAATTTTATACTTTGAACCCCATGTTTTATAGATATAGAGGTCTAAGTTGTGTGACCACTTAAATTTTCTCAAAACTTAAGGGGACACATATGTAACTAGTATATAAAAGATTTTTTGAAATTGTAGGAGGGCAATCACCCCCTTTGCCCCATTTTGAGTCCATCATTGCCATGTAGAGAATGGCTCTCTACTATACCACTACCCTGTGAATTTGGGATGACTGTTGTGCTACAAGGGCACAGCAGTCACTGTATGCAGCCAAATAGTTTTTAAAGTTTATTTTAATAATTTGGATCGTTCACATTTTAAAATATATCGAGTATAATATAATTGTAAAAAATTAAATTAATCAAACATTGTTAACTCTTTCATCCACTCATATTTATATCTACAAAGATAAATGAGAATTGTGATTTAAAGTATTAAAATGTCAGTGGATGAAAGGGTTAAAAATATCTGATTAACTTGATTTTTTACATGTATGTTCTACTCGATATATTCTAAAATGTAAACAGTTCAGATAATCAAAATAGGTTCTAAAATAGATCCATTTGGCTGCACAATGTGGTTGTTTGGGAAGTGGCTATTTTAGAGGCTTTTTGGCTATTTTAGTTGGCTATTTTAATTTTTGTATTTAGAAAGATATGATGAATTTTTATTTGAGTTGTTGTATTGAAAAATATGTTTGAAATGATATTTGAGGTTGAAATGATAAATTTGTTCCTAACTTTACTTTTTTCAAAATTAGTCTATAGCGGCAAAAATGTCATTTCAACATGTGAGACTAGGTTGGCCCTAACCTCTACCCGCTGCCGGCTGCTTTTTTTTTTTATAAATATAAATTATTAATTTAAGATACTATTTAAAGTTATTTGACTTTCTTTTTATATTTGAGACTATTTTAACCTCAACTTTGGATTCTCAAACAACCCCAACAATAATTACTATATAAAAGTTACCCCAAATCCCTATCCTGCATATGCTTCCATATTCCAAAACTTAAGAGCTCTTGAAAGAGCAAGAAAAATTAAATTACTATAAAAATTTTACTATTTAAAAAATTATGCATCACCCCCAATAATGACTACTGTATAAAAGTTACCCCAAATCCCTATCTTGTATATGTTTCTATATTTCAAAAGAGCAATGATTCATACCTCCTTAAAACTTTCACCCCCACCCAACCCCCCTCCCCAATACATACGTGGGGGTTGAAGATTGGGAGATTAGAAAAAAAAGAAAAAAAAAAAAGTTAGTCAATCAAATGCAAAAGGGGTGAAGAGAGTGACCCTCAAAGGGGGTCTCAACCTTTATTGATTCCAAAACTTAGAAGCTCTTGAAAAAGCAAGAAAAATTAAATTATTATAAAAAATTTACTATTTAAAAAATTATGCATTAAAATTTTAAAAAATATGTGAGAACCTCCATTTAATTATTTTTAAAAGAAAATAAATAAATATTAGTGTATAAATTAATTTTAAATTAATTCATAACAAAAATATTATTAAAAAATAATAATTTTGTAGGTATTCAATATTTATTATTTATAATTTATTTTAATAAGAATTTAATAAAATAATTATTCTTATTAAATGTTTTAATTAAAAATTTTAGTTAATTAATTTTAAGAAATTCATACAAATACAAATATAAATATAAATACAAATAATAATAAAAAATTATCAAATTTTCGGTGATAATGTTGACACTTGTTTGCACGCATATCATTGAAGGATATAGGCTCAATGGAAAATTGGTCCGTAGCTCAAAAATTGAAGGGCTCGAAAGGGTCGAAATTAGAAATTTCTCTCTCCTCTCGCTTTTTCATCTCGTCTCCCCTCTCCGTTTGGCAATGAAAACAACTCCATTTTTCTTTTCTTCGTAGCTCGAAAGAAATAAGAAAGAAATCATCCATCCGTCTCTCCATATCTTCCCTCTCCTCTCGATATTATCCGTCTCTCCTCTCTATCTCTTCACTCTGGCCTTCAAGGAGTACGAAGGAAGACGCGACGGGGGACGATGGACGAGGAGACGGTGGACGAACGACGACGGGGAGGACGGAGGACGGAGGACGAACGAAGAATGACGATGGAGGACGGAGGACGAACGACGGAGGACGAATCTGAGGTACAAATTAAAAATCGCAAAGTTAGGGTTTTACATTTGGTTTCAATTTTTTTAGAACAGAGTCGATTGGGAGTGTTTGGGGTTGGATTTTTGATGCAATCTGTGTTAGGGTTTGCGATTTGGCTTTAATTTGTTCAGGAGGTTCCGCTTCTACCACTCTTGTTCTGTGTTGGTTACCTATTGCGTTTTTATAATTTCAAAAATTGACAAACATGAATTTCAAAAAGTCAAAGTAATGGAAATTCTGAAATTCATACAACATACACAAGTTCAAAAGGATAATCCTCATTTCAAAAATAGTATAATCAAACCTGGAAATTCTGTTAGAACAGCTGTTGAACATGAATTTCAAAAATAGTATAATCCTCGTTTTCACTAACATGAATTTCAGAATTTGGGGCCTATGAATTTCAGCTGTTGAACATGAATTTCATACTCTTGTTCTCTGTTAGTTATAATACTGTATCAAAAATAGTATAATCCTCGTTTTCACTAACTACTGTATCAAAAATGGTTATATTCCTTGAACTAAATCTGACTGAGTTGAGTTATTCCTCCAATTTATGAAAATGGCCTCTCCAATGGAGGCAATTGGAGGAAAATGAATTCATGTAACCATCTCCACTTCATGAAGACTATGTCCTGTTGAGTTAGAGTGAAGACTAAAAATAGAGTGAATTCATGTGAATTCATGTTACCATTTCCTAAGTCATTGATACCCAATTTGAAGGAAGGTCAGCTATAATAGAAAAATAAAAGGAAATTTTTGTAGTTATTCTTGAATTTGGAGGCTTGCCATTGAAGAAAACTGCTTGAGAATTGATTTAGCATCTTTGTCTAATTTTAGTGAAGACTAAAAACTGCTTGAGAATTGATTTGGGAATGATGATTCAAGATTTCCTCGAACTAAAAACTGCTTGAGAATTCTTGAACTATTCAATTCAATTGTTGGTTATGGAAATCTTGTCTAAGGGCTGTCTTTTGTTTTGATTTGTTGTAGGATAGAAGCAATCCCTTTTTCTTAGTATTTGACTTGTTGCAAACCATATAGAGAATTTGGGTAGTAAGGTGAGAAAAAGAAGAGAAATGATTGTATTTTTTCACTATCATAGTTGCATGGGTAATAAAGAAAAACATATGAAAGAGGGACATGATATGACTGAGATTTTTTTTTACTCCTTTTGTAATTTAAGGGTCAATCTTGGTAATATAAATATTTTATAACTAATCAACTTGTTTCCCAGCAAATCTCACCACTTTTGGTGAAAAATGAAATGAGCTAAGCAACTCCAATACTACTATGCATTTTGCCTAGTTGTGCATAAAAAAAAAATGATATATATGCAACATAAAAAATAATATTTTTTTCATGGCATGACACATAAGTTCTTATTTGTGATGTAGTTGTCGATGTGATATTTGCAAAACAGTAATATCTTTTAATAAATAAATAAATTACTTTGCACAAAGTTTGAGGGGACATTTCTAAATTTCTCTATTGCATAAGACTAGCAATCTCCATTTATCAAATTTAAGTCGTGTAATAAAAATAAAATAAAACAAGACTTGTGTTGTGAGATTGATGTCTAGAGCAAAGGAGTAGATAACAGCAAGCAACATAATGGTGGGAATACACATTTGCTTAGCATTAGACACTAGCTACATGTGGAGAATGAAATTAAAAATAGGCAAAATGCCTCTTGTGATAGAGAGAGCCTATTGAAGACACAAAATGGAGCTTCACTAGCAAAAATGCCTAGAATGCTTATTTTGCCTCTTGTCTTGGAGTTGCACTAAATAAGATAGTTCTCTATCCCCATTTCTCGTGACCCCTCATTTCAGTTATAAACCAAACATGAAAAGAGTTCACTTTGTCATTATTTCTTTTCTTATCATTTCTCATCAAGTCACTGCATCCAAATAGAGTGTTAATGTCATTGTGTGAGTGGACCATCTTTGTGGCTTTGTTGTTTTTTGAGAGTTGTTGTTCTGTCTTTTTCTGCTAACTTTTCTCTATTATTTATCATATCATATTTTTCTAACTTGAGCAGACTTTCTGACGACTTTTTGTTTTTCATGAATCAGGATTCCAATTATTTTTGAAGGTGATCTAGCACATATTGCGGCCTGCCATGTAAAAGAAAAAGATTTTGTTTATATAGATGATGACGACGATGACGTTACGTCCACAATTCGTGCCAATGCTGGACCTCAGACAGATTCAAGTACTGCAGAAATTAATGATCTAAGGAGAAGGAATGACCTGATGGACATAACAGTGTCTAATATGAATGTATTTTAATTTATTGTATGAAGGAATGACCTAATGGACATAACAGTGTCCACAATTTGTATGAATGTATTTTAATTTTGTTGGTTGAATGAATGTAGACTCTGTTAACAATGTCTAATATTTAATACAAATTTTGGTCTATTGTTTGAACATAACAGGTACTCCAATAATCTGTGTAACACATGAATGAATGAATGAACTTGTTTGTTTGAACATAACAGGTACTCGAATAATCTGTGTATGAATGAATGAATGAAATTGTTTGCTTGTTTGAACATAACAGGTATGAATGAATGGGCAGATGAATGAATGAACTTGTTTGTTTGTTTGAACTTGTTTGTTTGTTTGAACTTCATTGAACTTCAAGTAAACAACCCATACGGTTGCAGCCCATGGCCAACCATTGAAGTGCAGGAAAGAACAATGAGGCAAAATGAACAGTTGATGCAAAATGGACAGTTCGCTGCTGTTGTTCCTGTGGATATGCATACAGTTGCCGATTGATATAAAATGTAAGCCAACTCCTGTACAGGTCAGAATGGACTCATCCATGAATTTACATAAAAAATTAACACCATGTGCCGGGTTGACAAAGTAAATTTGCTACAGCAGAATAGAAAGACTTCTTTTTTGATCAGCAAAATAGAACTTCATTGACAAAGCAACTCTATTGAATAATCACCTTAACACAAATAATCATCAGCTTCACTCCACCAGCAGCAGCTTCACTCCACCAGCTACAGCAGCATCAGGAGGCATAAAGCAACTAATGGACACACAAATAATCACCCTAACACATTCCATCAGAACAACATATCAACAGCAGCAAAGCAATTCTATTGAATAATGCAACCAACCAGAACAACATACACAGGTTCAAAATTTCCAGGTTCACTCATTAATGGTCCATGTTCAACAGCTGAAATTCAACAAATTCACTGAACATACAAAGTCAGTCATACTCTTTCAGCCAACATACACAGGTTACAATTACCACTTCGAAACTAAAAAAAAAATGGATCCCCGTCGATGTTCAAGTCAACAAAATTTGATGGTACTATCGAACTTTGACTGGTAATATTGTTGAGCATTCCAGCTTGAGTATGAGATGTGCTTCCAATGTCGTCCCCAATTGTACTAACTGGTGCCTGTAAAAATAAAGTAAATATTAAAAAAAAAATCCACAAACATATTTACCAATATCAACCGATAACAAACAAAGTGCAATATATTAAGTCCGTTCAACACATACCGGTACATACATACTGTCTGCTATGGTATCCATAGAAGGATAATAGTAAGGTTCATTTGGCGGCACCTAATAATGAAATAGTAACACAAATGAATTAGTAATTTCAAGCAATAAAATTAAAAGCCAAAAATGTTAACACCAAACAACTTTTATATTTAACGCGTACCGGTTCATACATAGTGTGTGGCACGCCTCCCGTACAAGAAAAGCTTAACTTACGAGGTTCACCTTGACGCACCTTTTGACCTTATAGCACAAGTTCATTGATGAATATTTGAAGTTTAACAAATTCGGCTATATATGATGTAGTGCGGAATGAAAAATGTACCGGATTATCCTTCTTATTTTTTCCCTTCAACCGATTCACTATTGCATTAACCTTGCTAACCTTCCGTTTCGTACATGGACGGCCTCTTCTTCGAGCAACCAAAGGACTGAGCACCTTGCGAGTCATGCTTTCTTTTCTAGTATTGATACGAGGCGGACTTTTTGGTGAAGTATGGGAATGTGGTAAAGTAGTACTCGAAGGTGGTAAAGTACTAGTACATGGCACATTACTCGCACTACTTGATTGAACTGTTCTCACTTCATCCTTGATTTTCATCAACCCAAGTTGAATCACTTTGTGTTTACCATCATCATTGGTAGCAAGTTCTAGGATCTCATCCAACGTGTTGTGATAGTTATCATGCAACTTTGGATGTAGAGAAGAGCCAAAGTTAGTATATGTGGTTGGAATGCATGTGTAGCCTCTTTCCAAGTCTTTTCTCCACCTCGAAACAATGTATTTGTTTGGCACCTCATATATGGATCTCTCAATGAGCACACAAAGTGAATGGGCACACATAATACCTCTAAACTCAAACAACCGACACATACATTGGAGCTCACATTCAGTTGAATTAAAATACACAACAAATTCCACTTTCTTCATCCCCTCACCCACAACAACAGCCTCCCTCACATGATAGGTACAAATTGCGCCCTCCTCTTTGATAAGATTTGCACGACAATACACTAGATGCTTCATTTCTAGTTAAACTTCTTTAAATTTTGAATTAGTGTAAGCTGCACGAAATTGCTTCTCCAAACGATACACCGTTAAGCAATCATACGATTTGTTACGAGACTTAAAATCTGCTTTTGTCTCCTTCTCTACCTTACTTCTTAACGCATTGTCATACTGCTCAACAAATTGCTTTAAGGTTGTCTTGGAGTTCACATATCCATCAAAGAATGCATTCATACTCTCACTTCGTTGTGTAGTTGACATGCCAGCCCAAAATATGTCTTTAACATAGGCAGGAATCCACCTATGTCGCTCATGGTATAACACCCTCAACCACTCGTTATCATTCAAATTGAAATTTTCAATCATTGCTTCCCAATATTCCTGAAATTCATCTTTTGTGAATGAATCATAAACTGCATTACTTAAAGCAACCTTGATGGACTCATATTGCGAATATCCTCGCAATTTCTCCGGAATTTTCTTCATAATATGCCATAAACACCAACGATGCCGAGCCTGTGGGAAGACAATTTCTATGGCATTTTGCATAGCTCTGCACTGGTCAGTTATTATCGCTTTTGGAGGCGCATCTGACATACAACTTAACCATTCTTTGAAAAGCCAAACAAATGTCTCCGTGTTCTCATTACTTAACAACCCACAACCAAACAAAATTGACTGACCGTGGTGATTAACTCCTACAAACGGAGCAAACGACATATCATATTTGTTTGTCAAATAGGTTGTGTCAAAAGAGACAACATCCCCAAATGCTTTATAAGCCGCCCTACTCCTTGCATCCGCCCAAAATAAGTTTCGCATGCGACCATCTTCATCAAGGTCAATTGCCGAATAGAAGTTCGAATTTTGTTGTTGCATTTTATGAAAATAAAATGTAACTGATTCGGCGTCGCCTACCCCAAGTCTCAATCTTCTAGCATTTTGAATATAATTCCTTGCATCTTGTTCATCAAACGTTAATGCCTCATATCCCCCCGCTTCAACAACTATGGAATGAAAATTCCTAGCCACCCCAATCCCTGCTGCATCATTAACTTCTAGTCTCCTCTTCACCGGAGTAAGAATCCTCTTATTCATTGGAAAATGCCGTGAGTCACTCGGAATAAAATCATGAGTGTGCTCAAGCACAACCGTGGTTAACTTATATCTTCCATCTTTTTGTAGAGTGGCTCTAACCCTTGCTTTACAATCTATTTTTGATGACAAAGATGGTTCGAGGGGATTTACTTCTGATTTTTTTGTTCTATTCCGCGCCCGAGTACATTCAATTCCAAAGTACTTTACTTCCCCATCCCTCGTTACATTTTGTGTTCTATAAGATATAGCAAATCCAAGTTGTTTCGCATATTTTGCATAAAATGTGTGTACTTCTTGCTTGGAGATAAAACACATCCCCTTCTTCGGTTCTTCAATTTCACCACTCTCATTAAATTCAACATTGTTATCTTGTTCTTCAACTTCCTCACTCACATTGAATGAATTATTCATTGAATCAATATCCATTGTAGCTTCAAAGTGGGTACAGATTCTTCTCAACAATGTAAGTGACTTGATGTGGAGTGCCCTTCAATGGAATCTGATTATAGAAAACATAACTTTCAAGTAAGTGGATCACTGCCAAAATGACAATCTATATAAAAATACCTTGTTATGAGCATTAAAGTATAACAAGTTGAAGCCATTGAATTGTAGTTCATAACAAGGAACTTATGAATCTGTTCATTGAATTAATTTATACAATGAGTTATGGTGTTTATAATTTTGTGCAGTGAATTATGGTGTTTATAACATATCATTGAATTTTGTAACAACAATATATTTCATAACAACAACAATGTGAATTTTGTTAATCTTGTTAAATTTTCATGAAATTCCTTTTAAATTTTCATCAACAACAATGTTCCTTAATAGCACCAGATTTCATCAACAGAACATATTTTTCATCAACAATAATGTTCCTTAACATGTTTTGTACAGCAGCAGCAGATTTCATCAACATCTTGAATTAATGTTCCTTTTTAATTCTGTACAGCAGCAGATTTCATCAATACAACATTTTTTTTCATCAACAAAAAATAACCCATTTCCTACCAGTTTAACAGAACATATGGATTTATACTTTGACAAAAGGTGGGAAAAGGTGGGTGTGCAAAAGGTGGGAAAAGGTCAAAATTTGGCATGCACATGGATTGAGCAATGTTTCCTACTACTTTAACATCAAGATTCAGTGGGTGATTGCTCAATGTTTCCTACTAGTTTAACATCAAGATCATACCACATTAATTTTTATTTCACTTACCTTTCGGCACACACATGCAGCGGCGGCGGCACCTTTCGTACACACAGCGGCAGCAGCCTCGTCGGCGGTACTAGTAGAAGCGGCAGCAGCTTCGTCGGTGACACCCTTTCGCACACACAACCTTGATCGGCGTCCTCTCTCTCACTCTCTATACTGTGTTCTTGTTTTTCTTCTTTTTTTTTTCTTGGAAACGAATGTCTGAGTTTGGTAAGAATTACCTGTGTACAAAGAAGAAAAGGTGGGTGTGCAAAGAATGGTCAAAATTCGGGCCTTTCGACCCTTGACCTTTCGAGCTACGAAATGGGATTGGGCTCAATGATACTCCTTGGAATTGGAAAATCTGATTAGACTTTTGAGAGAGAGAGAGAAGGGAAGGACATAGGCTCGATGATACCCCTTGGAATTGAAAAATCTGATATGCATGCTTGCTACTTCTCTAATCGGAGAAGAGTAATTTTTGTTAGCAACGAAGCAAAGTAGGGAGAGGGGGAAGAGTAACAGATTAAGGAAGTTATAATTTTATTATTTTTTTAATTTTATTTTTAAAATTTTAAGATGATTTTTTTTATAAAATTGTTGAGAATAATGTCTGGTTCATTTATAAATTTTTGTAACAATTATTTGGGTTTTTTATGAATTTGTACAAAATTTTAACTAAATTTGGAATTATAGACAGATTTTACTACATGTTTGAAAAATTATTAAAAATCTTATATTAAACCAAAGCTGGTAATTTTTAAATAAAAAATGAACTTTGAGAAATCTAGTTTCATAATAAATTTTTAGATCATGGAATTGATATAAAATTTAAGTATGGAATTAATTTAAGAAAATGCGATAAATCTGTGTCATAAAATTTCTTAGAATTTTACAGAATTATTTATAACTTATTTTTGGGAAATGCTTTCTAAAAAATGACCATAACATGTTTATTGAATATTCTGTAGATGTGCACGAATTTTAGAATTGTATAAATAATATATATATATATATATATAAAATTTTAAATTACGAAAAGTATATTGTGAAAATTTCTAGGCAGATTAAAAAGGAACTAAGATTTTTTATTTCAATTATTTATTTGGACTAAAATTATGTATTATGCTAGTTAATTGAATATTGTGAATTAGTAGTCCATGCCTATATGTGCTGTAATTTATTTTAGTATTTAAAATTATTATTTCACATCACAAAAATTTATAAACATCTCAATGGATTGTTGTAGAACGTATGTATTGATAATTTCTATTAAAAATTGTATTGAAATGGTATAATATCGATTGTAATCTAATTTGTAATTATTAGTGATTAGCATGAAAATTAATTAAAATGACCAACGAAGTGTACGAAATTAACAATTGACAGTTAATACCGATTGTTTACGGTGAGCCCTGATTTTGAGATTTCTCACATAAATTGTGTCACAAAACCCTGAGATGGCATGAGATTTATTTGAGCCCTTTTTGGTATTCGATTTTGGAATAAGGGTGGATGTGCAGGTGGCACACAGGGAGGTTACATACCCCTGACAGATCGTTTCCTTGGGGCAGATCACATATGCCACTACTTGGGTATATAACTCTAGACGTGGGCATCCTTGGTAGTTACAATTGGTAACACTTGAATATTTGACTAAGGAGGGTTTTAAATTAGCCGTTGCCATGGCTTTATGGTTGGTAAAAAAAATCTCTTTGGTGAGATTTTGAGTGTCGCCTAAATTATTAAAATTGTTGATATTATTTTAATGTCTGTTATATTATCATGCAATTAATTCCGTCATTTTCTCTTAATTGTCACGATTATTAATCTGATTATTTTTTTAAAAAAAGAATGGTAGGTTGATTATGTTTTCTTACAGTGTTGTAAAACTCATGGCATATATTTTGTTGCCTTAGCGTTTTATGCCAGATTTGGATGAGCAAGGAATGGAAGCTGAAATTAAAGCTGCTACTAATATAGTACCTTGGCTAACTTGAAGCAAGATTTTAGCAAAATAAAATTTTATTATTTCTTGTATTAATTATTAAGGATGTTATAATGTTGTTTAACGTTGTATTTGGACTTTTAATTTTTTTTATTTAGCGTTGTTAAACCTTTGGGTGTATGAGAAATGAAACTTTCCTATCAAGATTGTTAGTCATAGGATGAATAACATTGATTTTAACGATTTTGTTTTGATTTATGTTTTGATTTAATTAAAGAGTTAAATTGTTTGAAATCTTATAATTAATTTAACTTCATAATTCATCCTCATTTTGTCTTATTTATGATTATTAGAGGCCAAAATTTCAGCTTAAAACAAGCAAGAACCAAGCAGTAAAACATAGCAACAAGCAGTAGTAGTAGACACATTGTTTTGATGGATTATAATTGAAAACTTATTGTTTGATTAAATCATTATAATCTATAATTCTCTTAGTGTTTAACTATGTTTTTGAAGGCCAAAAAGAAGCTTAAAACAAGTGTTAAAGAAGTCCCATGACAATAGCAAGCAGCAGCAGAAGTAGCCTAAACAAAGAAGGTTGAAAATACACCGGGTGGACGACCGGCTAGGCCAAAATCAGCCCAGTTCAAACAGTCCAACTCTTTAAGGCACCGGACGTCCAGGTGGACATTTGGCCGGTTATCCAACCGGACGACCGGCCAGGGCTTTTCTGCCCAGTTTTGCTTCAGTTCAAATTTTCTTGTCGACGGCTCTGAGCTACAACGGTTATTTTTCAAAGTAAATATATTCCAGACCATGCTCTGTTTCCTACAAAGTTCAAATCAGTAATGATGGAATGGTTTATTTTCAAAATGAATTCAACGACTTTATAAGCCTGATGATATATATATATATGTGTGTGTGTGTGTGTGTGTGAATGATTTTCTGACCACACTGCAAAACAGGTGCCCAGCTGGAGAGCACCGGCAGAATAGATTAAGCCCGAACGACCTGCAACAGAAAGAGAAGATTCCGGCAGTGGCTTGTCCACCCGGGGGCACTCCGACGATCAAGTCAGTACTCAATATCTCTCAAAGATAACCAATAGTGCTTAACTCACTAGACAGAATATCAAAAGCATAAAAGACATACCTTAGACCCATGGGGGTGCCTCCCTTTTATAGCCAACATAATCCTAGTTCCAATAGAAGCCTAGCTCTAATGGACTTCGGATTAATGCTAATCTTGGACTCCCAGTAAGATTAGGATAAACTCTCTAAGAGTCTTGTCTTTACCTAAACTGAAGTCTTCTCCCATTCTAGGACTCTTGTCCCTTATTTGCTTATCTCGGATTCCGGTATTCTCGTAGATAACCTCGGCCTAGCCGAGATTACCTCGGTGTCATGACCAGGACACGTGGCACCTTGTCACGACCCAAACCCGCCCCTATGGGTTTAGCACCGTAACCGGCCAATAATCCAAGATTACCGAAGGCCTGCTTTACAGTAATACAGTAAAACAGAGTACAGGGGCATGGCGGAAGCCAAAACAGCAAATAAACAATGTCCAATGAGCTGTGACAGTTTGTATGCCAAAAAGACTTTTCATACACATATACATGAACAGTACAGAACAATATGTACATATATATACAATCATTCAGTTCAGGGACTTAATTCCTATTAAACAGTACGGTACAGTAAACAAAATGGTTACGGAGACAGAAGGGGGAACTAAAACACCCCTAAGCCACAACTTGACAGGCTCGGAACCTCGCAGTGAGGCACAGTGGTTGGCTTGACAAAACTGGAGCTTACCCTGACGCTTCTAACCACGGTCTGGTGCCTGAACACCTACATATATATATATGAGCAGTGAGCTAAAGCCCAGTAAATAGCGTAATGCATAAAGAGGTTAAGAATGAATGTCCTTACAGTAATGAAAACAGTTCGTTAATTCAGTATATCAGTCATTCAGTCATATGTGGTACATTCATTAGCATAACAGTATAGTAAACAGTAGGTCTTAAAAGACCGAACAGTAAATGATGGCCATCAATCAGTAACAGTAGTGGTTCCAACAAGGGAACCGACAGAGATCTCTGTAACAGTAACAGTAAACAGTAGTTGCTAAGGATGCCACAATACAGTTCAGAATATAGGACATACATTCATTCAATTAACAGTATCAGTTCAGAAAGCAGTACAGTTCAATTGTTCAGAAGATAATCATTTTGAACATATCTTTACACAGTTATTACTCACAGAGTTCTGGGCTACAGTAGAGTTAGAGCGCGTCCCCAGTCACTAACCCTACACAGTTACAGATTGAACACACACTAAGCTACATAGTTGGGAAAGATAATAACTTAATCCCTAATTTGTCTCGGTGTATTCTACATCTATATCCTCATTAAGATGTCTTAAACTAGGCCTAAGAATGCTTAGGATGGGATGAGGATGCAAAGATGCACTTTAAAAGTATTTTCAGAATTTTCAGAAAACAGGGGTCACGCTCGAGCGTAGGTTACTCTGCTCAAGCGGACATGCAGACAAAGGTTTCCGCTCGAGCGCAGACTTACCCGCTCGAGCGTTCTGCAAAACAGTCAAAAGTGCTGGACAGGTAAAAATCACGCTCGATTGGGCGCTCGACACCCGCTTGAGCACGAGACACAAAGTCCCGCTCGAGCGTCAATTATTTCGCTCGAGTGGACTTCAAAACAGTGCAAAGTACTGAGAGCACGAATTTCACGCTTGAGCACCAGTCACCCCGCTCGAGCGTGAGTTCAAAATCTGGAATTCCCAAATTTGAACCTTAAGCTCAAATTCAACTTTTAAAACATAAATTTCGATCCTCTTGGGCCAATTTTCCATAAAACATCCCAAAACTCATAGTTTAACATGATTTCAAAGCTCAATTGTAAAATCAAAGCCCAAGGGTGTTTCAAACAACTCAATTTCAAACCAATTTTCAAGAATATAATTCAAACATAACATGCATGAATTTAAACCATTTCAAAGCTTCAATTTCATGCTCTAATGAGCCAATTCTTCCAAGGACAAGATGAAATCATGGACTTAAACACAATATGAACATGCATATAACATTTTACCAAGAAATCAACTCACAACTCAACAATTCAAACATGCATGCATGGAATGAGCTCCAATTCAACAATTTAAAGTTAATTCATGCCCTTAATCTCTAAACTTCCATACACCGTGCAACATATGACTTGATTACATGAACAAGAAGGTACAATCTCTACCTTAAGTCTTGAATCAAAGGCAAGGAGGCTCAATTATGCAATCTCTCTTCAGTTCCTTCAAATCTTCAAACTAAAATTGATGAATTCAAGTTGAAAACACTCTTTTCCTCTCACTCTCTCACTCTAGTCAGCTATGCTCTCAAAATGGCTGAGGAAGAGTTGTGTAATGCAAGACTAAGCCTTAGACAAAGTTTGGTGTAGTGGCCCACTCAAATGGCAAAGTTGTAATTAAAGCTAATATATGTAATTTATCAATATCGATCCAATTTAATCATACCAAATCACATTTTAACTGAATATGCCATAAAATCACATTAATTCTAAAGATCACAAATCATCAATCAATTTCAGATTCGGCTGCCGATAAGGCCTTCAATTCGCAATTTAAACACAAAGGCATGAACAGATAATCAAACAGTCAACAGATAGACATACAATTAAACAGATATACTTGATCAATTCAGTTCCAGATTTCAGTCAGTCAGTTCAGTACTTCAATCAATTCGGTTACCAATCATAATCAGTCTCAGTTTAGCAGTAATCAGTGGTTAATCGGTAAACAGTGACGAGGGTTGTTACACACCTCGGCTGGCACTTCAGTGACACATCGGCCACGTGTTGTCATTCAAAAATTATGTCCCCACAATTTCCCCCTAGGTTCTATTACCTCGGCATCCTGAGGTGATGGAACCTATATCATTCCTTCCTTTAATCATGACCCGGGCTTAACTTCAACTTGTAAACTTTTTTCAAGTTTCAACAAGTGTTAAACGTAATCTCAGTTTAACTTCAACTTGTAAACTTTTCTCAAGTTTCAACAAGTGTTAAACATAATCTCGGTTTAATTTCAACTTCTAAACTTTTCTCAAGTTTCAACAAGTGTTAAACATAATCTCGGTTTAATTTCAACTTGCAAACTTTTCTCAAGTTCCAACAAATGTTAAGCATCATTTCAGTTTAACTTCAACTTGTAAACTTTTCTCAAGTTTCAACAAGTGTTAAACATAATCTCGGCTTAACTTCAACTTGTAAACTTTTCTCAAGTTTCAACAAGTGTTAAACATCATCTCGGTTTAACTTTAACTTGTAAACTTTTCTCAAGTTTCGACAAGTGTTAAACATCATCTCGGCTAACTCTTCTCTTATCGGACTTAATCATCTTAGGCCGAGATCTTGTCTTCTGGGATCTGGGATCCGAGATCTAGAATCCGGGATCGGCTTACTTGGGCTGAGCTCTTGTCTTCTCATATCCAGTGTTATCTCGGCTTAACAGGTGAGGTCACCTCGGCATCTTGTCGCTTTCTCTGAAGGTAATCCCTCAGATCCTTCTTCGTTCGTCCAGGAGCTCGGCTATCTCCAGATTTTAGCCTCTTTGTGGCACTACTTTCTGTGTCATTGCGAGTCCTTTTGGACCTCCCTCTATTGGCCGCGTCGAAACAGAGGTCCTTCCCTTGAACAAACCGATGTTCTTTAGAGTCAACTTCCTTGGTGCGATGTGTCCTCTGTGAATCTCCCCTTCTTGATTCTCCTCGTCCAACCTCCCTTGAAGGCCGGTGAGAATGTTCCTTGGTCCTATCGTACTGAGGAGTCGTAGAAGTTGTCTTCTGCTCCCCTACCTGGGCATCTTTCTTGGCTGCTGGAATCGGCGTATCTTGTGACGGGAACGGTGGCTGGAGGTCGTCCTCGTTATAATACTTGCTTCGGTCTGATTTCTTCGGCACGTCGCCCTCCTGGCTGTCGTCCTCTTCTCCGTGATTCTTATCACAAGTTTCTTCGGTGTAGTTGTCTTCTTCGACGCCAAGGTCGACAGGTTTCCCACTCCCAGTAGGAATGTCATCCTTAACCTTCTCTTTCTGTCCTTCATTGGCTATCTATTCTCCTGTCATTCCCACAGACGGCGCCAAATTGTGTGGGTGATTTTCTGACCACACTGCCAAACAAGTACCCAGCTGGAGAGCACCGGCAGAATAGATTAAGCCCGAACGACCTGCAACAGAAAGAGAAGATTCCGGCGGTGGCTCGTCTACCCGGGGGCACTCCGACGATCAAGTCAGTACTCAATATCTCTCAAAGATAACCAATAGTACTTAACTCACTAAACAGAATATCAAAAGCATACCTTAGACCAATGGGGGTGCTTCCCTTTTATAGCCAACATAATCCTAGTCCCAATAGAAGCCTAGCTCTAATGGACTTAGAATTACTGCTAATCTTGGACTCCTAGTAGGATTAGGATAAACTCTCTAAGAGTCTTATCTTTACCCAAACTGAAGTCTTCTCCCATTCTAGGACTCTTGTCCTTTATCTGCTTATCTCGGATTCCGGTATTCTTGTAGATAACCTCGGCCTAGCCGAGATTACCTCGACGTCATGACCATGACACGCGGCACCTCGGCTGGCACTTCAGTGACACATCGGCCACGTATTGTCATTCAAAAATTATTTCCCCATAATATATATATACCAGAGCCTATATACTAAAGCCTCAGTGAACAACACACAGCAACTACATACTTACTTACTGAAATTCAGAAAACATTCTTTAATCTATAATCACTCTCATCTATTCTTTGAATAATTTTCTGAGAAGTGTTCTTCAATTTTTTGTTTACATCTTTCTCTAAAAAATTATACACTGAGCCTTATAGCCTTAATCTCATCTTTCCTGTGTGAGATTTTCAAAAAAATCAAAGATTCATTTTTATTTCTATCTTTGAGAGATAACTATTGTAGCTTTATTTGAAAGCAAAAACAACTTCAATTCAACCTTGTAAGAGTGTAGTACACTCAGTATTCTTGACTCCTTGAATGTGATTTAAAATCAGCTAAAGAAGGCAAAGGTTTTGGACTTAGAAAATCTATATAAAATCCATAAAGAATTGCTCTATCTGTGAAAAGGTTGCTAGCACTCTGTGAAGCTAGAGTATAGTGAAAAATCTCAAGTGAAACTTGAGGAGTGGATGTAAGTCCGAGTTAAAGCTGAACTACTATAAATCTATTTGCCTCTCTCTTCCTTATCTCTTTATTTTTATTGCCATAACTATATTTCTCATTTTCACTGTGCCAAAATCATTAACTGATATAATTGTTAGATCACTTGTTTTAATTATCTTTATTTCATTAATTATATTTATCTATTGTGCTAGTCATAATTTTCATTAGAGTATTATTATAATTAATTGTAAAAATCTAATTCACCCATCTCTTAGGTTGTCTTTTGGGTAACAAAGACGTTAAAAATTTAATTTAATAAATTACTTTATTATTAATTTTCTTATGATGTTCCAAAAATTTTGTGGCATCACAAAATATATTTTTGAAATTTGACCTATGCCCAAGAATAATTGAGCGGCCCATGGTATCAGCTCTAGGAGTAGAGTTAGATTAGCAATGGCAACAGGCCGAGGCGATGTAACGCCCTCAAAATAATAACATTAAACCCATCAAATAAGACATGCATTGAGATGCAAAAGTTCCACATTCTTCCATTTATCAGAGTTCTATTACATAAGTATTACATGTTAACAACAAAAGCAAAATGCCCTACGGGCTTACAGCTTTCCAAGTTAACACTTGGTTACAACAAAAGAGTACTAACTCATACACGTTAAGCCCTTGGCTTGAGTTTACATGTAATACATCAAAAGTAAATCAACAAAAGTATGCCCGCCTCTAGCCTCCCAAGCTATGTCCTTGGAGGTGGCATGCTACCTGTACCTGAAAATGATATTCCCATAAAGGGTGAGCCACAGCCCAGTAGAAATATACTAAACCAACCATGAACAATGACTAAAATATTAGCAATTGATAGATGGCCAACACTGATACATTCACATAAATCACATATTTATGTCATACGACTAATGAGTCCAAGTTACTTTTCATTTTCCCCTTTTCAACGGATAGGCATATAAGCACTAGCCACATTCTCAACAGATATGTATAACAACAATATCCACATTCACAGATAAGCAAATAAGCTATATCCACATTCTACAACAGATATGTATATCAACAATATCTACAGATAAGCATGTAAGCTATATCCACACTTCACAAAGATAAGCATATGAGCTCTATCTTCACTTTACTAGACAAGCAGATGAGCTGTATCTACGGAGTTCATTCCCTATCTTCTCCCAACACTATCCGGTTTAGAGGTACATCCCCTATCTTCCCCTAAACCGCGGAGTACATCCCCCATCTCCTCCTCTACACATAACGTATACAAACACATGGGTTCTATATACAATCACTCAATACATGTAGTTAATGTATTCTATCAACTGTCAAGTTCCATGACACATTCCATTGATTAGTTTCCGTTTGCCTAATCATCATGCATTGTCTACAACAATCACGACTATCCTCCACCGATAGCCCAAAGCAGTTATTTCTAAACAGAAAATAAATGCACAATGGATATTCAATCAACATTTCATTTCCTCATTCCTCACAATTAATTATCCCAATTAATTAAACAATGTAATTAAGTCAATTCCCATAATTACCATTTTAACCCTTAGGTCCCATTTTCATCAATGATTCAACATTTATTCCATTTCTCTATTCCAATCATGCATCTAGGTTTATTATGAATAAAACCCCAACTTTTGTAAAATTACACAAAAGCCCCCAAACTTCCACAAAATTACCAAACCAACCCCAACATCTCAAAATGCTAAAATTTAAAGACAAAACCCATAGAGAGGAGTAGGATATCCCTACCTCGAAGTTTGAGCCAAAAAGGAGATGAAGACTCGAAGATCAACGTGCTACAAATCCAAACTTTTTCAGATTAAAACAAAGCTCTCAACGCCCTCTATCTTTTTAACAAAGGCCCTAGCCTAGATTCACACTCTAGGGAGATCAATTCTTAGAGAGAGTGTAAGTTTAGAGAGAGAGAGTCTCGGACCTAGGGTTTGATCAAAAAAAGAAGTGAAAAAGTGATGTTCAAAAACGCTACTGTCCGCTGATGTAAAACACGCTCGCTCGAGCGAAGACTTGGTCGCTCGAGCGACCAGACACAGAAAACTCTCGCTCGAGCCAAGAAGTACTCCCTCGAGCCAAAAACTCAAACCTTCAGGTCTGCAACCAGAAGCACGCTCGAGCGACATACCTCTCGCTCGAGCGAAGAACAAACCCAGACCGCTCGAGCCAAGAAAATCTCGCTCGAGCCAAGAAATACAACTCTCAGGTCCAGAACCAGACGCCATCGCTCGCTCGAGCGAAGCCACCCTGGCTCGATCCACCAGACACAACTCAACTCTCGCTCGAGCGAAAACTCCTCGCTCGAGCGAAGGTCCAAAAATCTGGGCAGCAACACTAGGCTCCCAAACACAACCAACCTGTAACAAACCTGCCCAACACATCCTATAACTCAATAAACAAAGTAAAGAGGATGCAAACTAGATAATAAACAAATACCAACATCCACGGACACATGTCCGGATCACTGTACAACAAGGGTAAACCCGGGATCGCTATAGGCGAGGTCGGGGATCACACTCCCCGTCCTCGATGGTAAAAAATTTTCCGTCCCCAGCCCCAATCCTCGACGGGGAACCTATCACCATCCTGCCCCTGCCCCCTAATAAAGATCGGGTTTCCCTGATCCCAAAAATTCCCCGAGCAAAAAAAAAAAAAAAAAAAAAAAAACAGAGATCTTCCATAGATTCAGATCTACCATAACAATAACAAGCATCACAACTTTGTGCAAAAACTCTTAAACCAAGCATGACAAGTCCTGTGCAATGATCAAACACATACACAAACTGATAATATTTTATAAATATTATA
This sequence comes from Camellia sinensis, assembly GCF_055761805.1. NCBI lineage: Eukaryota > Viridiplantae > Streptophyta > Magnoliopsida > Ericales > Theaceae > Camellia > Camellia sinensis. Next base: position 107,698,372 of record NC_138966.1, read on the forward strand.
TAAAATTTATTGAAATCTCTCTCTCTCTCTATATATATATATATATTTATGTATATATATAAACACAAACTGTGAATGAATATTATAGCCTCGTAGATACATGTGTATATGTAGAGAGAGAGAAAGAGAGAAAGTTGCAAAAAAAAAAGAGATAGAGGGAATCTTATACTCAAACCCTCTCGATCGAGCTACTTCTCGCCTTAATCTTCCAAATCGAGATCGAGATTTGTAGACGCTAACTCTCTCTGGTGGAATGCGTGGAATGACGGCGGTGATGGACTGATCTGTGGCAGCTGAAAAGAGAGAGGTGCGTTTGGAGATCTTGAGATCATCGAAGATCTGGCATCGACAAATCTGAGATACAAGACAAGGCCTATCTAAGATAGACAGAGGCGTCGAAGAATACGTTAGAGACGAAGGCTGAGGCAGGAAGTTCAGGCGAGTGTGAGATAGAATGAAACGGGTAAAGAGAGAGATAGAGATTTGAGAGAAGTGAAGTGTGTGAGAAAAAACCAAACATATTAAATATATATATATACGAGGACAGTTCGGGGATATTCGAGGCCGGGGCCGGGGCTGGGGAACTTATCACCGTCCCTGACCCGAAAACCATCAGGGATCTATTTTTCAATACCAACCCCGCCCCTATAGGGGATAATTTTTGGAAAAAAACCCGATTTATAGGGACAGGGTGGCCCGACTCCTCATCGGGCTGAGTTCAAATTGACATCCCTAAGTTGGATAATCATGACCATAACGAAATAACAAAAACAAAAGGATAAATTACACCAACACCCGTTGAAGATTTCATTTAATACAGATTTCTCTCACATTTGAAAATTTATTTTTCTTCTTGAAATTTGTAATCTCATTACACATTAATATTGAATTGCTGATATTATATCTTAAAATTTTTAAAATGACCATCTTATCATTTTTCCTATCATTACTTATTCCTATGAACAAAAAAGGGTAAATTATACTAACACTTCTTAAGATTTTCATTTTATACAAATCCCCTTCACATTTAAAAAATTATATTCCTCTCCCGTAGATTTGTAATCTCATTACAAATTATCCTTAGCTTTCTGGTGTCATACCCTAAAATTTTCTAAATGCTTATCTTATCTTTTTTCCTACAATTTATTCTTCTTATTATCATGATTACATTTTATAACTTTCTATCACTAAATTCTACTTGAACAGATCCTTATTGAGTGATGATACACAAATATAAATTTTATATAAAATTTCAAACACAATGATATAACTTAACGGTGATCTTTCACTTTAAAATAAAACACACGTAAACACGATTTATATTTATTACAATATCACCATCACAATATTTTTATGATATATTTTGTATAAATTTTTATATATAAATATAATTTTTTATTTTTATTTTCATCATTATATGTAGATTGGATCAATTTAATCCAGATATATTTAAAAAGTATAAAATTTGCACAAAAACTTTTAAAAAATTCATTGAATACAATAAATAAGATAATGTATTAAATTTTTTCATTTTTTTTATTTTTTTGTATTTGGTGAATTTAAAAAAAATCACAAAACATTATACTTCTTAAGTATATTTAGATTAGATGTATCTAAAAAATAAAATAAAATAATCGCTTAAAATATTTAAAAATTTTAATAAAAATAAAATAAACATGAAAAATAAAAAAATTTAATTTTTTTGTGTGAGTTAAACCAAAGAAAATGATTGTTATTTCCTTTGAAATGGCATGAACAAAATATCTGTATTATTTTATATGCATAAAGACTAAATCGTAAATATGTCATTTTAATCTAATAGGGAGATAAGTGTAGTTTTTTAAATATGAGAGAAATTTGTATTAAATACAAACCCCGAGATGTGTCATGTAATTTACCCAAAACAAAAAACATATGCCAAAATTTGAAAATGTTAAAAAATAAAAGAAAAAAAATCAAATTAGAAAAATAGTAAAAGGTAGGGGATTTTTTTTTAAGGTCCTTGGTATTAAGATTTTATGGCATAAAGGATACTCAATATTTTCATAATGTCTAAGGCCCCTCAATATCGATCCAGAGAAAATTCGATCCAGAGAATTTCTCTGGACAAATCATAGAGAAAATTTCAAATTTCGCTGGATACATCACAGAGAAAATTTCACCAAATAATTTCTCTAGATTCAATCTAGAGAAATTTTCCTCCACCCCAGAGAAATTTACTCAACCCTAAAGAAAATCCTCTTCAACTAGAGAAATTCACTTGTATTGTCTGCAGTTTAATGGCTTCAGTGATCTGGATGCATATTCACAGAGAAAATCTCACCAAAGAATTTATCTGGATTGAATTCAGAGAAATTCTTCAAAACTAGAAAAATTTTCTGCATCACCCAAAAAAAAAAAAAAAAAAAACACAACCCGAAAACAATGGCTTGAATTATTGAATGTCTCTGCAACTCTCTGCATCATCCATTCATCCATCAATCCCAAAAACCCAACTCAGTCAAATCTACAATTAACCAACTTAACGTCATTTTCCTCTCTTCTTTCCTTTCTACACAACAACCATCATCCCACAATCTCTCTCTCTCTCTCTCTCTCTCTCTCTCTCTCTCTCTCTCACACACACACACACACACACTCATTTTGGAGTTTGGACCTCTAATCATGGCAAACCAGCAGCACAAGCACTTTCTTTCAGCAATTTACTCTTCCCTCAAAGGTATATCTCATTGAATTGTAAATGCCTTTGTATGCATTAATTATTTGAAATTTCTTATTTGCATCTTCTGCTGCTATCTTCAGAATTAGAAATGCTAATTTATTTGGGCTGCATTCTATCTTTATGATTACGAGATAGTTTGTTTTGTAAGAAAATGAAGGAAAATGATCTTGATTTTCTCATCTTGCTGATTTCTATTTCTGGGTTCTAATCAATGAAATAGCCAACTCTTCAAATAACCCTAATGATTTTATTAGGTTCATTTTTAATTCTAGTTTTGGTCTTTAAAATTTCTCTGGACACTTCAACCCAGAGAAATTCCTTGTCTACCCTAGAGAAATTCACTCAAATTCAGAGAAAATCCCCTTCCAACCCAAAGAAATTCACTCAAACCAGAGAAAATCCCCCTCTCTAACCTAGAGAAATTCCCCCTCACAATCTTTTCTGGTTGAAAATCATAAACCTTTGGCACAATGTGTTCCATGGTTCACAAGAACAAAATAAATAAATAAATTGATCAGAACAAAATATTAACAAGTCGAAGAAAACTCATTCAATTGTTTACAAGAAAAATAAATAATAGAAATTACTTACAATAAATTTACTAGGCAAGTCAAGAGACAATAACAAAGCATCGTCCATGTGCAGGCCTTCAAGCTCCAATCATCTCATAGTGTCATCTCCTTTCTCTTTTGCATTACGAATTTTAGTCTTCACAATTTCCACCACATTCAATTTGGTAACATTCATATCTAAGCCTCCACTAGCAGAATCATCTGCCACTTCTTGTGCATCCACATTATAAAATCAATATCAACACACATTAATGAAGCCATACTTTCAACCAAACTTAGAACTTGCTCCAACTGTTTGCGGGCATCGGAGAGTCTAAACGTCCAGGCGTCGTCGGAAAGAAGGACGTGGGAATCCTTGGCTATGAAATGAGAGGTAAGAACTCCGATGAAAATCATCAAGCTCGTGGAGATCAATGAATCCATCACCGTTGCTATCAATCTTCGACATTGCTTGCTAGACTTAGATAGAGATAAATCTGGGAAATGATAGAGGCATGATGATGGTGATCAAAAGAGAGATAGAGAGTCAAATTTCTCTGATCTGATATATAGGTGTGGGTTCAGGGACCTTAAATATTAAAAAATAATATTGTGGGTATCTTCTATTACTAAAAATGAGACAGAGACCTCAGACTAATTTTTCTTAAAAGATAAAAATAAAAAAAAATTAAATTTATTTTGATAACACTACGTTAATATGATTTATATATTTTGAGGAGAGTAATAATTTTTAAAAATTAAAAAATATTTTTTAATTTTAAAATTCAGAAAAAAAAAAAAACAAACAAACAAACAGCCCCGTATATGTTTTGCCTTTATCGCAGCGCCCGAAAGAAGCATCTAGACATTTCCCACAAAATATAGAGAGAGAGAAGACAAGCCACAGCCTACCTATCGACTCTCTCTCTATATATCTATAGATTCTATACTATTTGTATATCGTCCCGCTCTGCATTCTGCAACGAACACACAACAATCACGCAATAGAGCAAAGCTGCGAACTTTTCTTCTCCAAATTCGAAATCTCTGAAGAAGATCGAAGATGAGGTATTTTCACTCTTCCTCACTTCTATTCTTTTCTCTCTTCGCTTTTATATATGGATGCCTATTTGTATGTGTTGTAGTATATATGTACTTTTAGGTCTCTGTTTTGCTTTTAATACTTCTATTTCTGAATATATATATATATATATATATATTAACTTTATTTTGTGTCTCTGATTCTCACTCTCACTAGTAGTTGCTAAAACCCTAGGGTTCTGACTCTGGTTGGTGATGTTTTTGTTTCTATTATTTTGTTTGTTTGTTTTTTTTTTATAGTTAATTTTAGGGTTTTAGTTGAAGTGTTCATAAATTATGAATCAACACACAATCTGATAATCCTGTAGTTTGAAATTGTGTGTCTGTATAACAATTTACTGATGCAGATCCTTTTGCATGCATTGATTGGGATTTATATGTATTTAAGGCTGTTAATCGGGTAGAAGCTTGGTTTGGGATTGTTGATATGTTTATATATTAAGATTGCAAATGCCAGGTTTGGGAAGAATCATGTTATATATGTAGCACACGTCTCATCTAGGTCATAGAATTTACTAAAATTCGAGGTGGGTATTTGGAAATTACATTTAACTAAAAATGTATCTATTTGCAAGTGAATGATGACTAAGAAATTAGGTGTTTCGGTATATTGGTCAATTAGATCAATTAATTTGAGTATTGAACTCTGATTTTGAGTGAGGTCTTCTATTTTGCGGTTGAAGAGCCAGTTATCTAGTTGAAATTGCTCGTTGTTTTGTAGGGGATCGCTTGTAATGTTTATGAGTTAGACTAATCTTTGAGTATTTTAAATTTATGGCCTGTTTGGCAAGTGAGGTTGATTGGATGTTCAACATGAGTTTGGTAAGGTTGGCATGAAACATAAATCAACTAAAAAGAAAAGGTATGCAGCTGGTTTACACAACTCAATCTGATATGTGGTTCCAAACATAAATTGTCTAAGCCCATTATGTAGTTCAGGCACAACTGAGGTTTTTAAGAGCTAAGAATGATTTATATTGTGCTTGACCTGTTGGAAAATACATGTATGAACATTATTTGTGGTTCTTTGCTTGTCAAACTTAGGTTAGTTTGACCTCACACCAGGTCTCAATACACAAACTAACTGAATTTGTAACCTTAGATTAGTTTTTTAGGTTTGATCATTGTCCAACTTAACTTGTCCAATTTACCCTAATTTGTGATTTGATGATATCACCATTGTGTGTATATATATTGCCCCCCCCCCCCCCCCCCCCCCAAACAAAACAAAAAACCAAACCAATTTTTAAGGTCCTAATTTGAGACATTGCAATGCGCATCCCCAAAAGATTTAAATAGTAATTTTCTAGTCCTTTAGTGTAAGTTTAGAGGTTTCAACTTGGTGGAATGCACTGTGTGTGTGTGGAGTGGGGAGGGTGGTAGTGGGGCTAATTAGAGTTTAGTACTGCCTAACTGACGTTCTAAGCCATGTTGTGCATTTGGTGGCTTGAATTGTGGAATTTTAGAATAAAGGCCACTGGTGTTTTGAGCTTTTGGATTTTTCATTTGGTGCCTAGTAGAGCTGCAGCATCTCATTGAAAGTTTTATTTCCCATTACCATGGCATTTATAACTCCAGCCACAGCCACCAAAAGAAGAGGAAGAGAGTGAGGGATGGGGGGGAGTTGTAGGTCATAGACTATTGTAATTATTCCATAAGAGGACTTTTGCATGTACCATTTGATTCTTAATAATTAATAAAATATTATTAGTAAAATCCTGGGGATAGTACATTCAAAAGTCCGCTTATTAATTAGTAAAATATTAACTATCAATAAGCTATTTTGATTATCCTGGGGATAGCATATCGGTACCATATCAATGAACCTACAACACATCTTTATTCTGAATGTGCATTGTGTTTTCAAGATCTTTCACTGATCAGATAAGACAATTGCTGATTGCACGTGATATTATGTGTGTGTACTGTGTAGAACTGTAACTGCTAAATACTGACTTGATAGCTTAACTGACGGTGAAGAGTCCTTTTACTTTTATTTTTATTTGTTCTATCTAATTTTTCATTGTCATCATTTTTCTTGGCCAGCCGACATCCTTCAGTAAAGTGGGCCCAGAGCTCAGATAAGCTGTTCATCACCATTGAACTACCGGATGCCAAAGATGTGAAGCTCAAACTAGAGCCAGAGGGGAAATTCTTCTTTTCTGCTAAGAGTGGAGCTGATAACTTGCCTTACGAAATAGATATGGATCTCTTTGACAAGGTTGATGTAAATGTAAGTTCACAAATAATGATTTCAAATTTTTTTTTTGCCTGTTATTTACAGCTAGCACATAGTGGGTGTTAATTAATACAATAATTGCAGGAGAGCAAGGCTAATGTTGGGTTGAGAAACATTTGCTATCTTATAAAGAAGGCAGAGAGTAAATGGTGGAACAGGTTATTGAAACAGGAAGGAAAACCGCCTGTCTTTTTGAAAGTTGATTGGGACAAATGGGTTGATGAAGATGAGGAGCAGGATAGTAAACGTGAGTCCTCCGCCTTTCCCTTTCCCAAATTGTGATTAGTATCATTTATCTCTCAGCGGCACTTACTTTAAGTTTCGGTTTTTCAGCTGGAGCTGGCATGGACTTCGGTGACTTTGACTTTTCGGTGGGTAACAAATTGGTCACATAGAATTTTCTTGGTTTATGCCAATTGTTGATGGACTTTTGTATAATTTGTTCTCTCTGTTTTCTTTCAGAATCTTAACATGGGTGGCGGTGGCGGAGATTTTGATGGTGATGTTGCTGACAATTATGAAGGTAGGTCTTATTTCCTTTGCATCTACAAAGAGCTTTCTGTTTGCTTGAGTTTTTGGAATCTGTTTTTTGAAAACTAATTTGGTGAAAAGATTATGAAAAGTTCAAAAACACTCAATTTTGAAAATTGAAAAACATTGATATTTTTGGTGTTTAGTTTTCCAAACTAGTTTTTAGTATTTTGTCAGAAACCAAATTCCGATTCTGAAAACAAAACCTAAAGTTAAGTTATTTTTTCTGCTTTTGTTTTGTTTTTGTTTTTGTTTTAATCTAACATAATCTATTGTGCTTGCAGAGAGTGATGACAGTGATGCGGAAGATGACAACGTGGAAGAAGTATCTGGCAAAAAGATGGTGGAAGAAGCCGCACCGGCTGTTGGTGAAACCAAGACAAAAGCTTAATGCTTTCTGTCCAATGTGCTGCGGACTGTTCCCCGTTCAAGTTTCACCTTGCAATGAAAGTAGATAAGTTGACTTCTGCTTTTGTTTATATGAGCAGTATTAAGAAATTCCAGTTTTCTGCCCTGTTTTTGTTCAGTGTGTTTGTTTAAATGGTAATGGTTAGTGTTTTTTGGGGTATCTGAAATGCTGACTGCTTGAATGAGAAGTAAAAAATGGATTGTTTTTCTTCAATTTTCCCTTTTTGTTTCTATTGCTCATCGTCTTGTTCTTTTCCAGAAATTGTTAGATACACTGTGTTTGGTTGGAGATTTGAAATAGGAAATGAAAAGTGTGTGTGAAACTAGGTGAAATATTTTATTTACATTTCACTTATCTTTTTTTTTTTTTTTCCTTTTCTATTTCTTTCCCAATTCTCTCAACCAAACATAGGGTTAGTAGTAGTTTTTTCGCATTCGTGATGCTTCTGATAAATGTTAAATCATGAATTATAAAACTTCTATGAATGGTGAACTATAAAACGTAAGGGTTGGTTTGGCAAGGGCTCATTGGGCTTTTTTAGCTCAATGAGCCATAAAAGACAGAATAGGCTCATGAGCCACAACAGACAAAACATCTCATCCAACCTCATAATCATTATACTCTTCTCTCACAAAAAAATTAAAAAAGCTAAAAAACCAAAAGTTCTTCCCAAACTAAGCTTTTGAGTCAAGGTTCATATAGTCAAAAAAGTCAAAAAGTTAAAAAGTCAACCAACTTTCCAAACGGAGGCTTAGTTATTATAACATCATTAGTTGGGGCATCAACCGAGCAAATGGTAACAGTATGATTATTTTGTTTGGTTTAGTTTTTAAAGTCTATTTTCAAATTTTTTTTCTAAAAAATTGGTAAACAAAATTAAAAAAAACATTTATTATTTATATATATATAGCTTATTTTATTTTTGGGAAGGTAGAAATCATTTTTAAAATTTTAAAATATTTTTTTGATAAATTAAAAAAATTGATATTTATTTTTGTCAAATTAATTATTATTTTTTAAAAAAAATTCTAAAAATTGCACATGTTATTTATAGGGCTGTGTCCAGCTTGCTAAAATAATTTGTTTGAAATCAATTTATTATGTAAATAAATTTTAAATTGTGTTATTTTTTAGAATTTGACTTGATAATTATGGTTTGATTGAAAATTTTAAGTAGGTTTAGTATTGAAGTTTGTTCTTGACTTGAAAATAAACAAATCCAACTTGAGTTTTAAAACCACACTCGCAAGTAAAACAAATTGAGCAATGCTAGCCATTTGATGTCACATCTCACCACACCATTGGGATAATGAATCGACTAATTATAGGGTGCACCACATAAAGATGGCAAAAAAAATAAAATAATAATAAGCATATCATTTTATAACAAATCAAAATTGAAGCCTACTGGAAAAGGGCTTGACTTTTTCCCCAATTAAAGAAAAGTTCAGATTATGTTGGGTTCATGGGGGCTTACTTTGTTCATCTAAGTTAGTCATTTCGTAGAATCTTGTATATAGATCTATGAAAAAAATTAGATTGATATAATCGTAAAAATCATGTCACTAATGAAAATCCATGTATAATTTTCTTAAGATTAAATAATATCACAAAATATTGCAATAAAAAAGTATCCAAAACACAATCTTCACTAATCATAACACAAAGTGACGATGGAAACAAGAAACAAACAGATCAATACTTTTTTTTCACCTCGCAAGGCCAAAAATATAGATCCATCAGTTGTCGGGCAGTCTCATTTGCAGCAGTTCAGATGGCGGGCGCAAGTTGCAAACCATCTCTTTTGTCTTCCCAAAATACACCTGAAATTGCAAAACAGTATGAGACTTCCAATTCTACACCAAAGGCTTAAAGGTAAAAACATTAGATAATCAGACGAAATTTCGCATTTCAAAATCATCAAATAAGGCTAAAAAATATGTTGTCAGAATACCTGATCTAATGAATTTCTCAGTTTACTCTCCATTTCTTCTATCATCTTTCCCATGTTACTTAGATGACCGTCGGCCACTGAGAGATTCATATTCATCTGTTAAAAAAAGAAAAAGCAAGATGAACAGTATAACTCTCCCATGAAAAGGACCATAGATATACCTCTGAGCTATATGACTTCAAATCATAAAACCTGACCACCTAACAAAATAGAAGGGTGTGAACAAATTCCAATGCTTTATTGGTGGAGGTCTGTTCACAATAGTAGTTGGAGCTGGACTTCAGTGAATTTGTCAAAAAGATGTGAAAACATTTGTTTTAGATGACACTGCTGTGAAATATGGTATTTCTTAAAATAATCTCCAACAATAGGAAGTAGAAGTGGCACCAAGGGTAAGGTAACAGGGAATTGTTCAATATGGCTTGATCAAATGCAACAAATGGTTCCGTTCACCAAAAAAAAAAAAAAAGTGGCAATGGTTTAGTTCAAGATGGAGGGCAATATCAGGATGAAAGGGGTGGGGTCTTGGAATGAAATGGTGTAAAAGATAATGATGTATGATTTAAACATGACATCATTGATGTGGGTGCACTATTATAAGTTTTCTATCTCATAAAAACAGAGTACAACAAATATACAGGCTGTCAGAACATGCATAAGCAAACAGGAACTGCTTGCCTTTGTATTACTGATCCCAAGCCCCATACGGAAGTTGCATTAAGGTAAATGACTAGGGCAATCTTGGCATAAAGCTTGTTGGCCATTAGAAAGGTTCACAACTTAAAGATAGTACCCACCCACCAAATTGTTTTTTTAAAAAACAAAATAAAAAATGAACTAACAAAAATATTGCAGAGGCAACGGTGGCAGTAATTCCTACTACTGATGTAGATACATACAGTTGCAAAAAATGCAATGGCAGCACCTCTCTTATAGGTTAGGGCTCAAGCCTTGCACTCAATCAATTCAATTACTATTGGCAAATTGCCGTATCTCTTTAAGCTTCCACCCAAATGTAAGTACCCTACATTCTTGGGGTTCCTTTGCTAATTAATATAGAAAGTTGAAGCTCGATTTTAATGGGAAATTCCCTTGGGAATACAAGACAATTAGTCATAGTGGATAAAGTCATCTTTCGATTGGTAAGGACTACTTTTCAGTTATCACAGGGATGATGATTTAACTATAAAGAGAAGCTACAACCAGCAATCACTTGGGGCACATCTACCCCTCATCCATTAGCTGTCAGGATGTTTTTCAGTATCTTCCAATTGTCATGGCTTTCATTTCTATTTCTCTTTTTTCCTGTGTTCTTCCAGTAAAAGATTTTTCTCATCCTTAGGGAAGTACTTTCAGTCTCCATTCACTGAGGTTTCATCTCTAGCCAGAAAATTATAATTGATGAACAAGCGATATATAACGTGCTCATACTTCAAACAGCCATAGTTGCTGTCAAACTTTTGTCCATTATACCTCACTATACAAAGCTTAAATAGGTGTGGAAGCATAAAAAATCAGATTCAATTAAATCATATCAGCTCTCAAGGTCTAAGCCTCATGATGCTAAATGGCACAGCCAGTTTAGCCTTCGGCCTAGTTTTCCATGTTCAGAAAATGGGAAAAAAATGACACAGCCAGTTTGATATTTTTTTACTTTTAGTTGGTAGATGCTATTCATCTCCAATCAACACCATCTAAAAAACCACAAAGCAAGATAAATATCAATCCATTTTTAATCGATTACAGGCAACCAATGTGAAGCAAATTGGCATGGAACAACATTTTTCTAAGTTGAGCTTGTCTTTGACTTATAATAAAGTCTTGAAAGCCCAGATACTAGTTTAAACTCAACAATATAAAACACAATTTAAATCAGTATGAATTACCTGTCTTCTAATTGACCCTGACAGATTGAACGTGCCAGACGAGTCATTAGTTGTAGTCAATGACAACATGACAGTACTTGTTAAACAGTAACGAGTCATTTCTTCATCCTCTGGAGCCACCTAAAGGTAAAGGATTGCAGCATGAATGAATGAATACTCTAAAAGAGGAAGGGAAAACTGAGTCTGCAGATGATGCCTACCTCAATGACATGTATAGCATCCCATATTCCATCATGCAGATAACCTCTCCTGCCATGCCCTGACTTTGAGCCATCTTCATTCTCGAGAATTATTGCAGGTTAGTGAAAAGATGCAGAACTTTTTATCAAGGGTATTAAAGAAAAAAAATTACCTTTTGTTAGAATTTCCCATCTTTATCTTCACCTACTCCACTACACACTCCACTTCACCTACCTCCACTTCACCACACACTCCACTTCACCTAACCCACTATCACCTCCACTACACCTACTACCACATTTTCTTCTATATATAGATTGTATAGGAATTGTAATAAATCAATCTTGTAATCAATATATCAATCAATAATAATACATACAATTTATTCTCTCTCTTTCTCTATACATTATTTCTTACATGGTATCAGAGCTGGTTTAAAACCTAGTATTTTCGCTTCCCCGGCGGGCGGCAACCTCACCTTAGCCGCCCGCCGGACCTCAACCTATTCCGCTGATAAAATCAACAAAGATTTGTGCAACTGTAGTCATGTGTGAGGCTGATGGAGAAGAATTCTTCACCTCATATGACGAGACAGTCTGGAACTGGAAACACTGCAACATTCTGCTCTGGAATTCTGCAGCAGCTAGATTATAGCTTGGTTGAGTGCCAAGCTTTGGTTCTTCCACCCACTCTTGAACTTGCCCAGCAAAGTGTGAAGGTTCATGCTTGTGTTGGAGGGACTAGTGTGCGCGAAGATCAGCGCATTCTCTCCAGTGGGGTTCATGTTGTTGTTGGTACTCCTGGTCGTGTGTTTGACATGTTGCGGAGACAATCACTTCGCCCTGTTTACATCAAAATGTTTGTCTTGGATGAAGCTGATGAAATGCTGTCACGAGGTTTTTAAAAATCAGATCTATGATATTTTCCAGTTGCTGCCACCCAAAATCCAGGTTGGGGTGTTCTCAGTTGCTGCCACCCAAAATCCAGGTTGGGGTGTTCTCTGCCACAATGCCACCAGAGGCTCTTGAAATCACCAGGAAATTCATGAATAAGCCTGGAAAGAGAAAAAGCTCATGCTAGGATTTGCGAAGTGATTCGCTGCAGGAATTTTGGCTTTGGATGAAACCCTTACCATACTCCACTCATTCTCTCCAACTGTTCTAACTTTTTATTTTTATTATTATTATTATTATATCAAATAATCAATGCACTCATGTTCCCCACTAACAGTGTCCACTTTTGACCCAAACCATTTTCAATCCATCATTTCTCCTTCACCTTTTGCACTCCACTCACCGACTCTCTCTCCACTTTATCACATGGGTTTGTCCCTCTCTCTCCTCCATTTGATTTCAAAAATCACTTATTTTTATTTATTTTTTCCAAGTCACTTTTCCTCTTTTTTAAATACCCCACTTTATTTTTGAAACAATCGCACTGATGTTTTTCATATAATCCATCTATAAATATTTTTTATCTATTTTCTTTCTCCCTTGTTTTCTTTCATTTTATTTTTTATTTTTTTCAACAAAACACTCCCAAAACAAAAAAAAAAATAAAAAATAAAAAATAACATTTTACAAACTTGTCATTTCTTCATGCCGGGGATCAACCCCGATCAGCATTTTACACCATAAAAAAAAAAAAATAAAAAAAAATAAAAATAAAAAAACACAAAACAAAACAAAACACAACCAACACAAATCGGAACAGTGGGATTTTTCTTCTCGCCTATTCCGCCGGTCTTTTCTTCTTGCCACCGTCTTGGGCGGCCCTTGCCGGTGTTGCCTCCGTGTTTCCCACTCCACTGGGCATGATCACTACTCCCTGCTCCTCCACTGCAGCATATGGCGGCCCTCCAAATCGGAACATAAAACTGGCCTTCCGCTTCAGCTCCTTGTTTTCCGCCTTTAGCACACTTATCTCTGCTCGCGCATCCTTATACATGCGTTGGAGCAGAGCCAGTTGGGCGTTTAACTGCTGCACCTCATTTGTCCTACTCTGCAGCCGGTTCGACAAATTTGTAACCGCAGTCATGGTTTCCACACATGACTTCAGAGTATACTGATTGGCCTCAATATCAGTTTGCACCGCCATTTTTTGCTCCACCGACCGCATCGGAAAGTTCAATGGAGCAAAACCAGAGGTGTTTGGTTGAGGTTCACTGGCCATCGCACCAGTTATTTCTCTTGTGGACTCGTTCAGTTCTGGAAAGAGCGTGAGCAGACCACGGGAAGAGGAGGCCATGTTGCTAAGTGTTTCAGAGACGGGTTGGTTACAGAGTATTACAGAGTTTCTCAGCAAAGGAAGAGTTTGTTTCAGAGGATTTTCAGAAGTTTTTTGTCTGCCTCTGCCTCAGCCTCCGTCTTGGTTAAATAGCCGAGGCAGCCACGCGCATCGCGCGCCTCTTGCCACCAGACGACAAAACGGGCGCGCAAGCCAAGGCGCCCACGTGCCTCGCCATCATGTCTGGCACACCTTTTGATGAATTGGGCACGCCTTTTGATGGCACGCCTTTTGACAAAATTGGGCACACCTTTTGAGGATGCGATTTTTTTTATGGGTCCGACAAGACTCTGTAAACTGTCCCGACATAGATTCCGGTTAGTTTCTACAAGGGTCCGACAAGACTCTGTAAACTGTCCCGACATAGATTCCGGTTAGTTTCTACAAGGGTCCGACAAGACTCTGTAAACTGTCCCGACATTGATTCCGGTTAGCTCCTTTAAGGGTCCAGCAAGACTCCGTAAACTGTCCCAACATTGTCTTCTACAACGGTCCGACATGACCCCATAAACTGTCTTCTACAACGGTCCGACATGACCCCATAAACTGTCTTCTACAAACGGTCCGACATGACCCCATAAACTGTTTTTCTACAACGGTCCGACATGACCCCATAAACTGTCTTCTACAACGGTCCGACATGACCCCATAAACTGTCTTCTACAGCGGTCTGACACCGCCATCCAGTGTCCTCTACACCATTATGACACCACCATACCGTGTCCTCTACAACGTTATGACACCCCCATCCAGTGTCCTCTACAACGTTATGACACCCCCATACAGTGTCCTCTACAACGTTATGACACCACCATTCAATGTCTTCACCAACGGTCTGACACGACCATACAGTGTCTCCTATCCTTTTTTATTTTTATGTATTTTCTTGTTTTGTTACTCTCTCCAAACTCAAGTTGGTTAGTTTCTCTCCTCCTTGAGTTTGCGGGGGGCTGTTAGAATTTCCCATCTTTATCTTCACCTACTCCACTACACACTCCACTTCACCTACCTCCACTTCACCACACACTCCACTTCACCTAACCCACTATCACCTCCACTACACCTACTACCACATTTTCTTCTATATATAGATTGTATAGGAATTGTAATAAATCAATCTTGTAATCAATATATCAATCAATAATAATACATACAATTTATTCTCTCTCTTTCTCTATACATTATTTCTTACACCTTTCTTTATCAAGAAGCAAGCTACAAAAACTTCATTCGCATCTTCCCACAAATACACTGATGAAATGCCGCCTTCATAATACCTACCCAAAATACCAGTTAATCAATTTGCTACTAATTTTTCAGAAACAAAATTAGGATAATGAATGTAAATAAATGATTTTCTATTAAGTCATCATCTCTTTCACAATGCCATCACTAGCTCTCTTGAGCAACTAAAATCAATAAAATATTCACATTCTGTAGTTTGTTTCAACTGATTAAAAAAATTAAAAATTAAAAAATAATAAATAACCAAAGGGAATACTGAACAGAAAGAAATAGAGGGAGAAAAAACAATTTATGCCATAATATAGTTTAATAAAAAAAACACAACAAACTACAAGACGAGGTAAGTAAAGGACCTCACTGGTCACGATAAATTGCAAAGACTTCATTTGCTTCAATCTCAAGTTTCCTCAACTCCAGAGAAGGGTAAAGTCCATCTCCCAATGATGGATGGTATTTATTTGACCAAGGTGACCTACAACAAAATATGGGATCACCGATCACAAGACAAGATTAAATAAATACAAAGAAAGTATAAGAGAAGAATTGTGGGCTATAATTTGAAACCAGAACCATGTCCTGAAACCATAAATAGAAATAGATGGAACAAAGCAAGCAATGTTAAGTTGTTCACAAGGCAAGTGCTTGCATAAAGAATCTAAGAATGACATCATGGTTTAAATAGCCCATAATGATGTCTCAAAATTTGAGTTGTGCAAGAGAAGAGAAGTGCTTAGCTTAATTATTGACTCTGATTGTTAGGAAACCAACACCATTTGGGAAAATTAAGGTTAGCATGCTATAAAAGTGATAATTTTGATTACAGGTATTCAGGAGGTGAGCATATTTACCTATAGGAGTCAGCATCTCTGTTGTATTCACATAAGATGAACTCCTTTCCACAATCCACATCACACAATACCTGTCCTTGCCAGTTTGAAAGAAAATTTCCCAATTATATGAGAGAGAGAGAGAAGATATCATTTCCAGAAATTCAGTAAAAAATCAATTTTTGATAAATCTAAGATCCACAAATCTTGTTAATGGAATGCAATCAAAGATACAGAAGGAAGGCAAATTGAAAAGTAACCGTCGTGTTTACGCACACAAATCGCAAGAAAACAAAAAAAACTGAATCGAAGTAAAAAACAAAGAAATGACATGAGAAAGGAGGACCTGAAGAGGCTGATCGACTTGAGAAAGGAGATGCGAGGAGTGGTCAGGCAAGAGGGTGAGGAGAGCAGAGAGAGCAGTCTCTGTGTGCTTCGGAGGAATTCTTCTCATCAATCCCATCGCTGCCTCCATTTTCTTCCAACCAACCAACCAACACACACACAAAACAGTTTTAGAGAGAATTTTAGAGAGAGAGAAAGAGGCGAGTTGTTTGATCCGTGTTTCCCTCGCGGGAACCGTATATGAAGTGCCTTTTTTTGAGTATGTTACGGAATTAGTCATGGTGCTTCGCACTGCATTTTAACTCACTACACAGTAGCAAGCAAGTTTAACACCTCATCGTCTCTCTCTCTCTCTCTCTCTCTCTCATTCTCATTCTCCTGAGTTCGGATTTGTTAAAAGGAAAATGTTTGGGATTTTTTTTTTTGGGGGGGACCTCCTCCATTTACAGTGACCTGGATTAATGATAGGTATGTATTATTTTTTTTCTTTTGTTTTTTTATTTGGAGTAGAGATTGTAGGGGTGATATTTTATGGGGTCTGAATCATTACTATTTTGTTAAAATTGAAAAATTTAATAGTTGGTTTGGGATGTTTTAAATAAGTGTGTTTTTTGAATTTTTATAAGGTTATGGTTTCTGTCCAGTTCGGGATCGGACTGGACCTGCTATTCGGCCCATGGGGGCCACCACAGGTCCCGTTTTGATAATCTGAATCGTTTAATGTGTAGAACTCATCGAGTACTATATGCCTATAAAAAATCACGTTGATTGGATATCGATAGTTATATGATCAAATCAGTTTTGTATTAAAAAAATTGGACGGTGAATAAATTAACGGTTGACAAAAAACTGTTTTGATTACATAGCTATCGATATCCGATCAACATGATTTCTTACATGCATATAGTACTCGACGAGTTCTACACATTGAACGGTTCAGATTATCAAAACGAGACCTGTGGTGGCCCCCACGAGCCCAACAATACGGTCCAGTCCGATCCCGGACTAGACAGAAGCCATACCCTTTTTATAAAAGAAAGTGTAGAAAAGTAAAGAGAAAATGTTAATTAATGTGACCCAAATAAGTGCACTTATGCAAAAAAATGTACTTATATAGGGGTGGTTTGAGATGTTTTAAATAAGTGCACTTTTTGACTTTTCATAAAAAAAAAATGTGTAGAAAAATAGAGAAAGTAGGTAGAAAAGTAAAAAAGAAATGTTGATAGATGTTGATTGATGTGACCTAAATGAGTATATATATAGAAGAAAAAAAATACATTTTTTTAGTGCATGCCAAACACCTACATAGTTTAACCCAAACAAGGCTTAAATTTCATAGGTGAAATTGGAACATTGTGAGATCAATCTATAAATTTACACTATGTTTGATTTATAAATTTGGAAAATAATTTAGAAATGGAAAGCAAAAAGAAAAAGATAGATGTAATGTGCGTAAAATATAACTACATTTTAGATATCTTTTCCTTTTTTTTTTCAAATTCCTTTTTAAATCTATTAACCAAACACAGTTTTAGTAATTTTAATCGTTCATCTTATACGATAAGTTAAGAAATATATATATATATATATAAATTAAATTGATTAGATATAAGTAGTTACATAATCAAATCACATATATATGTATATATAATATAATATAATTTATAAACGGTATATTCTTAAAAAAATGTACATCATATGGATAAAATGATATGAAGGTATGTCAATTAATATTGAATAAACTTAATTTTTACATGGATAATTTTTTTAATTAATTGTATGAGGTTAACAGTTTATTAGGTTCAAGTTAATTTCATAATGAGTCAGTTTCAACAAATTCAAACTCCTCTTTCAATACATTCCCTCAAAAAATGGAAAAAGTGCATTTGTGTAATTTAGAGGGCTATATAGACCTTTTTATTTTAGAAATTTGTATAAAATAGAAGAAATAATTTATGTAAATTGAAAAAAACTAATTTATGTAAGGAAAACTCTTAATTTATATTTTGTAGTTATCAAGTCTTAACTTGTAACAAGTTGTAAGTCAATTAAAGGCCAGAAGATATGTGAAGAAGGGTGTGATGGTGATGAGTTGGGGGATGCATTGTTATCATGAACCCATGGTCACCATTTGCCCTGAAATCATGTAAAGGAATATGGATGAGCTGTTTTGAGGGAACTTTTAGCTATGCTTTTACATAGCCATGGTGGGTAATGAGGATTTTGTTTGAAGGCACGACTGACCACACTTGCACAACTAAGCAAAGCAATGGAAATTTTGATTTTGCTTTTACTTTTGCTTTTGCTTTTGCTTTTGCTTGTGTAACCAATGGGACCCACAAGCATTCCCAAGAATTGATCAAATGATTCATGTTTTTAGCCTAAACAGGGTCCTCCCACCTCATGAAAATTAGACTAGTACCTTCTACATATTATGTTGGTTTGAATATGAATGTTTTTATATTTATTTAAAAAGGGTTTAATTTTCCTGCCATTATGCGAGAAGATTAGATTGGATTGGATTGGATTGTTAGATTTCATGGATTGTCAAGAGACTTATTTTAATAATTTCATTCATATATTTTTTAGGTTATTATGCATACGATTTCTATAAGATTTCTTCACATTTGTCTTTAAGAGTATAGTTAAGTTCTTGTGAATTCATCATAAGACCTTTATAAATTATTCATAAAAAATAATTTTTAAAAAATAATTTCTTCACATTTATCTTAAAAAATATCAATAATTTATTTTTAACATCATACTGTCATCCATATTTCTGAAATAAATGTGAGTTATGAATCTAATTTTTTCATGGATTACATGAGCCACAATGTAAGCCCACCAGGAGTCCAATATGACAAGCCAATCTTCTCACCGGACAAGAGCAAAGTCGGACCCATTAAATTTAAAAAATATATATAAAGATAATTTTTTGGCCTAAATTGGTTGTATCCTTTAACCTAATTACTGCTGCCCTGGGTGCTGTTTTGGCCATTTGGAAGTCATGGCACCCCACAACACTCAAAAATGTATATATTTTTGGCAGCAGGACTACAGACAAGCCTAGACAACACCAAACTTTGAATAATAAAAGTTGGGAATCCATAAGGTATTAAAGGGTCAAATTTGATTTTAGTGTTTATCATATGTAGAGATTTGTAAGCTAAATGTAAAAGGTGTAAATCTCAAACTGGATTGCGAATAGTTTATGTAAACCTAGGGCTAACTCAAAAACCAAACTGGCCTATCTAACTCAAATCATTTTTAGAACCCAACGCCGGACCAACTCAATAATTGAACCAACCTGGCCAAGTTAGACCATTTTCCGACTGAACTAATAGACTTCGGATTGCTTTGTTGAGTCGTTTTCCCATGTATATATCCATTCAGTGTATAGCTTGAAAATAAGATCATAAAAAAGTTAAATATTGTACCACAAATTCATCTCATAGTTGTAAGAGGAGCTAATTTGGGCCTACTAAATTAATTAATTAGGTCCAATAGTCGATGGTTGGTGGGCCCGAATTTATTGCAAGTCCAAGATTGGTGGACTCGGATTTATCGCCATCAAACGAGCTGAATCGCTCTAAGCCTCGAAAGGGTTCGGATCCACGAACTTAGAGACTTACTCGAGCTCGGACTCGAAAGGGTTTGGATCCACGAACCTAGATATCCAAAGCACCTGACTTCGAACGGATTCAAACGCAATCTAGAAGTCGCTCCGTTAATGAGTCCCAGAACACTTGCGGGCTTGGAGCTTTCCGGGATCTACGCACCAGAACCATGGGCGTAATGGAGTTTGAACAAAGGACCCGATCCCGAGGACGGTGAGTGGAGATAAATTCACTCTTCGATTAAACTAGCCTATACCTAGGTCGAGGTGACACAACTCCTGGGGGTCCATGAGACTTGGCAATACTTAGCGGCCGGGGGGGGTCCTCTAGGATTACCTCGGCCCTTTGGGATGATTGGGGATCATTGGTTAGGTGTGGCTAAGAAGAAGGGTTTGCCGAGAGGTTGATCTCCTTTTCGGGGTTTTCCTCATCCTCGGAGAGGTCACCTCCTCGGACAAGGTGGTTAGAGAGAATATTCTCCATGTGCCTTGCACATGGGCTCCATCCTACATCATGAGGTGCCTATAAATAGCACCCACCCATAGCTTCAAGGGATGGATTTTGGAGATTTTTAACTCTTGGAAAAGAACTAATTTCCCTTCTCCATTATCAACCTTGAGAGTGAAAGTGTAAGATCCATGGGAGAGCCTTGCCATTATTCTCTCTCTAGCCATTTTGTCTTCTTCTTCACCCAATCTCTTATCTCCATCATCTCCTTTACTCTTGTGTTCTTGAGTTGAGACTATTAAAGAATCTAAGCCCCTCATCATCTTCTAGAGAATTCGAAGTTGTTCTTCAAGGATCTTTGAAGATCTTCGAATTTTTCAACTCCTTTCTTGAACCCTTTCATACATTTGGCGACTTCACTGGGGAGGCGGATTGGTTAATGGTCTCAACGAGATCTGGAATCCACACAACTCCAACAAGGATGGCGGGAGAAGATGAAGTTCATCAACAAGGATCCTCTAATGGTGGTGATGACAGGACCATGGCTCCAGATCAACCACTTTTGCTTGAAGCCATTCAAGGACTTCAAAATACTCAGCAGGAGATTCTTACCACTCTTCAGAATCTCACTCACACCATGTTGGTGATGAGTTCTAACTTTGCATCGGTGCCAAACGGAAATCAAACTGGTGGTGGAGTTATTCCCGCCGGAGCGCAAAATCAAATCCAAGGAGAAATAGGCCCCATTCAGCCTATGGCTCATGGCAACACGGCCACAGTAACACATGCTCAAACCGCAGTAGGCGGCAGCAGTTTGCCCATGCCCGGCCTCCATGGCGTGCCAAGCCAAGATCCAATGGTGACTGGGGGAGGTTTTGGTGTAATGAATAGCGCTCCGGCAATTGTCGGTGTCCAGGAAAATATAAGGGGCATGATGGCGGAAAAGGGAGCTCTGCCCGTACCTAATCTTGTTACGCCACCAGTAAATGTTACTCAAGTACTAGGCGGGCCTCCTTTGGTGCCAACAACAAATTTGCAAGCACAACCCGATATAGTGGCGCCGTGCGGTGGACTCTACGGGCCTCAATTCAATGTCCCATCACCAACTGGCTTGTTTATAGGCGCTGATGGCCAGTATCGTCAAATGTCCTCACCAATGATGAATTCGCAGCACCAAAATGGCCAAGTCGACCCTAGCTCAGTCTTTGGGTCCATAAGCCAAGTTTCGGGAATACTACCATCAAATTCTCTCCCTCAATAGTTTCTCACTCTCGCCGATGTGCAAGCCATGTTCGATCTCGAACGGGGCAAGAGGACTTTACCCTCTTTGCCTGATCCAGATGTCAAGCCGCCTTACCCTATTGAGATGCTGAGCTATCCATACCCTGAGGGGTATACAGTGCCGAAATTCATCAAGTTCGATGGCAAACAAGGAAATGCTCGAGAACATGTTGTGCGATTCATCGAGACTCTGGGTATTCATGGTTCAAACCACGTCCTCCGGCTGAGAGAATTCTCTAAGTCCCTCACTGACTGAGCATATAGTTGGTATGTTAATTTGGCCCCAAACTCTGTCCAAAGTTGGGAGGAAATGGTTAACAAATTCCACTCCAAGTTCTTTCAAGTGGCGGAGAAGGTGACCACACTTACATTGTGTAAAGATAAGCAGCAAGAAAGTGAAGACATCCTTGACTACGTCAAAAGGTTTCAGAACAAGGCCGTGGATTGCCATGAAGCAGTGGAGGAGAGTTATCTGGTTCAAATCTGTCTAGAAGGGGCATTGAGCAGGTACAAAATATTTCTAGTTAATCACAAGCTACCCACCTTCTCGGCATTAATAGAAGCAGCTCGGAACATTAGCATTCCTCAGGCTCAGGAGTCCGAATTTAAAGCCAGTTACAAGACTAGCTTCAAATCGTCTCGTGGACCTATTGTTACTGCTGCCTCTGCCCCGGATACTCGAAAGTCACAAAGAGGAGGTCATAGAGGCCAGAAGAGAAAGCAATATAATGGTGAAAAGGGGAATGTTTCTTATCCATGTGGAATCGAGGAAGTAAAAGCTCTAGTTAAGGAATGGGTGGCCGATGGAGAGCTAAAATTGCCTTATGTCGAAGAAATGACATCAAAAAAGGACCACGAGAGCCCTGAATTTTGTGTTTACCATCGTACATTGAAACATCCGACAGAGAAATGTTGGACTCTCAGGAAAATCTTCAGAGATAAAGTCGAGGCAGACGAATTGAGGTTCAAAAAGCAAGGGACTCAAGATATCCGAGAACAACCACATCCTCAGCACCGAGACAAAGGCAAGAATGTCGCTATGATAGCTTATGAAGGCCCGATGATTGAGGCTATCGCCAATCTCGATGACGATGATTATTATCTGGACGACATCCTCGAGCCCGAGGGTGAGCAAGTTTACTATGGAAGTACTCTCAATCCAGAGGGCAGAACCTTCATAACTCATGTTGACGATCCCTTTGATTCAGAAGAAGGAGAAGAGTACTACGGAAGAGGAGGACACCATGTTTATGTGGCATCTTATTTTGAAGAGACCGAGCAGATGGTTAACTACTAGCCTCCAAGAGTGGAAAAAGATCCGAATCACTATGCCAAAACCCTGCAAGATTGTGTAAAGTTCAAGAAATTCTTTGACCAGCTTAGACTTTCCAGGGAGGCAAGAACAGAAATCACCAAGTCTATCATTAATATAGTCAAGGCACACCATGAGGAATGCATGTCGACCGAGGGATCTATTCTGGGGAAAGCAAAAGAGCAATCTAGTGCCATTACTTTCTCCGAGACTGATCGGAAGTATCCTTTTTCTCACAATCGCCCGCTTTACGTGACTGCTTTTATTAACAGGGTTGAGTTCAAAAGGGCCTTTCTAGACAGCGGAGCCTCTGTCAACATTATGACTCGCGCTACTCTAGAAAAGGCCGGAATCCCTGAAGAGCGCATTGTGAAACAGTCGATAATTATCACTGGCTTCGGTGGAGAAAGGAGAGTTACTATAGGATGTGTAACAGTTGATTTAGCCGTCAGAGAGATTCGCTCGGCCACCAAGTTCCATATTATCGATTCTGAGGCAAACTATCACATCATCCTAGGGAGGACCTAGATGCATAGATATGGGGCTGTGCCATCGAGTTATCATCAATGTGTTAAGGCTAAATGGAGAAAGAAGACGATGACAATTCAGGCTACAGAAAGGCCTTTCGAGATCCATGAAGCTCATTATTCTGATACCATCTACTTCACCGAATTAGCTGTCGAAGAAGTTCCCACCACCTCCAAGCCTCGGGGGGTCAAGATTCCTCGTTTAGAGGATATCAAAGATGACAAGGAGCCAATTGTAGAATCAAGTAAGCGGGCGATGTCTAGACCAGAAAGTCCGCCTATTCCTCGGAAGGTGATGAAAGTCCAAGAAGGAGGCAAGATGGTGTATTATTTATGAAGGTGCAGAGAGTCGGTTTCTTCAGTCACCGACTCCGAGTCAAAAGAAGAGCCTCCTGACAATGACATAGTAATAAAGCCTGAAGTGGCTCTAGAATGCATGCAAGATGGGCCGATGCCTCAGCCCGAACAACTTATTGAAATAGATCTGAATGATGGACAAGATGCTCTAAGGCCGATATTCATAAGTTTGAGCCTTAGCCCAGAGAAGCGAGAACAGTTGTTAAAGTTGATAAGCCGGTCTTCAGATGTGTTCGCTTGGTCATATAAGGAAATGCCCAGACTAGATCCTGACCTAGTCTCCCATTATCTTGATGTGTTCCCAAACTCCAAGACAATTAAGCAAGCTGCTCGAAAGTATCATCCAGATCTCGAAGAGAAGATTAAGGAGGAGATTGAAAAACTTCAACAAGCTGGTTTCATCTGGCCAATACAGTACCCCACGTGGTTGGCAAACATAGTACCAGTAAAGAAGAAGAATGGTCAAATCAGAGTATGTGTAGATTTTTGAAATTTGAACAAATCTTGCCCAAAGGATGAATTCCCTCTTCCTCACATCGACACCCTCATGGATGCCACCTCAGGACATCAGATGTTCTCATTCATGGATGGATTTAGCGGATACAATCAGATCAAGATGGCTGAAGAGGACATAGAAAAGACTGCTTTTAGAACACCTCTCGGAAACTTTTTCTATACAGTCATGCCTTTCGGACTCAAGAATGCCGGAGCAACTTACCAAAGGGCTATGACTGCAATCTTTCATGACATGATCCATCATGAGGTAGAAGATTATGTTGATGATCTAGTGGTGAAATCCAAGAAAGAAAAGGACCATCTCCGAGACCTTGAGAAGGTATTCAAGAGGTGCTAGAAATTCAAAATGAGGATGAATCCTCTCAAATGTGCTTTTGGGGCAACGGCCGGGAAGTTTCTCGGGTTTCTTGTGCACAGGTATGGCATCGAGGCAGATGAAGACAAGGTCAAATCTATCAGAGCAATGCCGTCCCCACATTCTCAGAAAGAGTTAAAGAAGTTCCTCAGGAAGGTGTCCTATATTCGGAAGTTTATCCCAGCACTTGCAGAGATCTCCGCCTCTTTCGGCTCATTATTAAAAGGAGATGCCAAGTTCGAGTGG
Organism: Camellia sinensis; assembly: GCF_055761805.1. Taxonomy (NCBI): domain Eukaryota; kingdom Viridiplantae; phylum Streptophyta; class Magnoliopsida; order Ericales; family Theaceae; genus Camellia; species Camellia sinensis. The sequence continues at coordinate 107,723,306 of NC_138966.1, forward strand.
AACCAGGAGCACCAAAAGGCCTTCGAGAGAATCAAGGCGGCCTTGACCTCGCCTCAGACCATGATAGCCCCGCAGCCCAGGGTGCCTCTAATGTTGTACTTAACCTCAACCCCCAAGTCCATAGGGGCATTATTGGTCCAAGATGTAGATGGAGCAGAACGCCCGGTGTATTACATCAGCCGAAAGATTTGAGGAGCAGAAGTCCGATACACTCCGGTAGAGAAACATTGCTTAGCTCTGGTATTCGCCGCCCAAAAGCTCAGACATTACTTCTTAGCACATCAGATTCAAATTGTTACTAAAAGTGATCCAATCCGATACCTCCTCAGCAAGCCTGCGCTATAACCGGGAAGGTGGCAAGATGGTTGTTAGCACTGGGTGAATTCGAGATCACATGTGTATCAAAAGCCAAGCCTTAGCTGATCTCCTTGCTCAATTTCCAAGTGGTGACTATGAACCAGTGAATAAAGAATTAAGAGGAGAAGTGCATGCAGCTATGGCTTTTGAGGAAAGCTTTTGGACATTGAGCTTTAACGGAGCAGCAGCCGGAGGGAAAGGAGGAACCGGGATAGTCCTTACAAGCAAAAGTGGGGAAAAGTTATATTTGTCTTATAAACTAGATTTCCATTGTTCGAATAATGAAGCCAAGTATAAGGCTCTTATTTTAGGCTTGATAGCAGCTGAGAAGCATAGTATCAAGAAGATTCAGATTCGGGGGGACTCAAAGCTGATAGTGAAGCAAGTTTCAGGACAGTTCGTCTTAAAAGAGCCTACCTTTGCCACATATCGAACAACAGTCCAAAGGCTTCTTGACAAATTTCAGAAGGTCAAAATAGAGCATGTGCCTCACTCCGACAACAAGTTTTCAGATGCCCTCGCAACATTAGGGGCAAGAGTTGACATTCCAGAGGAAGAGGCGAAAATTATTATCAAGAAGAGAACAGAGCCTTCAATAATACCCAAAGACGAAGACCTTCCGGAGGACTGGAGAGGAGAAGTCCTTGAACAACTCAGAAGCAAAGTTGAAAAATTGACTATGGCCAAGCTTGCCTAATTCATAATTATTCAAGGTGAACTTTACTTCCGAGGGGGTACCAGATTCCTAGCCCGGTGTGTTGGCCAACAAGAAGCAAGCTTCCGACTACAACAGATCCATGAAAAGTCTTGCGGAGATGAGGATATCAGTCTGTACAGAAGAATCTAAAGACAAGGCTATTATTGGCCCGAGATGGAGAAGGACTCGAATCAATTACAGAAGGAATGCCCTAAGTGTCAGTCATACATCCGGGAGGATGAGAGTTGTTTTGAAATTGATACCTGTAATAACCCTCACCACTGTTTACTGATAAGCCATTGATTACTATTAAACTGAGGCTAAATATGTTAATTGACTGACTGACTGAAAACTGAAGCCAAATTAATTGAGTATATTAGTTAAATTGCAATTCTATCTGTTTGTCTGCCAAATTATATGTCCATATTTTATGTTTAAATTGCGAATTGAAGGCCTTATCGGCGGCCGAATCCGGAATCGATTGATGTTTTCTGATCATTAGAATTTATGTGATTTTATGGTGTGTCTATTTGAAAACTGATTTGGTATGATTAAATTGGATCAATATTGATAACTTGCAAGAGTTAGCCTTATTTACCATAATGCCATTAAGTGGGCCACTTAGTCAAACACATATTAAAGCCTTATTATTCATCCAACACAACATTTGTTCAGCCATTTCCTTGTTCTTGCCGACTAGAGAGAGAGAGATAGGGAGTTAGAGTGATTTCATTTTGAAATTGCTTGGAACTTGAAGAATTGAAGTATAGATTGCAAATTGAGCCCCCTTATCTTGCATTGGAGACCTAAGGTAGTATAATCACCCTCTTGTTTATGAATTGATCTTGTTCTTGCATGATTCATGTCAAATTAGGGGATTGAGTCTAGAATTGGCTTAATGTGTTGAATTGTAGCATAGATCATGCATGCATGCTTTCATTGATGAGTTTGAAGTTGTTTCAGGGAAGATTGTTACTTACATGTTCATATTAGAGTTCTAGTGCATGAATTTATCATGTTTTGTAAAGATTGGCTCACTAGAGCAATTATTTGAAGCTTGAAAGTTGCTTAAAGTCTTGCATGTTCAATTGAAGTTATGTTCTTGAAATTTGGTTTGAAATTGAGTTGAATTGATCTTCCTTTGGGGCTTTGGTTTTACAATTGACCTTTGAAACATGTTGTTCTATGAGTTTACAAATGTTTTCCAGCAAATTAGCCCAAGAGGATCAAAATTCATGTTTTAAAACTTGGTTTTGAGCCTGAGATTCGAATCTGGAATTTTCAGATTTTGGACTCACGCTCGAGCAGAGTGACTGGCGCTCAAGCGTGAAATTCGTGCTCTCAGCACTTTACACTGTTTTGAAGTCCGCTCGAGCGGAGTAATTTACGCTCGAGCGGGACATTGTGTCTTACGCTCGAGCGGGTGTCGAGCGCCCAATCATGCATGAATTTCACCTATCCAGCACTTTTGACTGTTTTTCAGTACGCTCGAGCGGGTAAGTCTGAGCTCGAGCGGAAACCTTTGTCTGCATGTCCGTTCGAGCGAAGTAATCTACGCTCAAGCATGACCCCTGTTTTCTGAAAATTCCGAAAATGCTTTTAAAGTGCATCTTTGCATCCTCATTTCATCCTAGACATTCTTAGGCCTAGTTTAAGGCATCTTAATGAGGATATAGATGTAGAACCACATCGAGTCTAAGTAGGGACTAAGTCTTTGTTTCCCGTATGTGAACTTAGTGTGTGTTCATCCTGTAAACTGTGTAGGGTTGGCATCTGAGGACGCGCTCTAGCTTAACTGTAGCCCAGAACTCTGTGAGTAACAACTGTGTAAAGATATGTTCAAATATGAATATCTTCTGAATGGTTAAACTGTATTGTTTCTGAATTGATACTGTTAACTGAATAAATGTATGTCCTCTATTCTGAACTGTATTGTGGCATCCTTAGCAACTACTGTTACTGTTACTACTTCTGTTACAGAGATCTCTGTCGGTTCCCAAATTTGAAACCATTACTGATGGCCATCATTGACTACTCGGTCTTTTAAGACCTACTGTTTACTGTACTGCTATGCTAATGGATGTACCACATATGACTGTTATGACTGAATAACTGATATACTAAATCAATTGATTGTTTTCAATACTGAAAGGACATTCATTCTTAACCTCTTTACGCAATATGTTATTCACTGGGCTTTAGCTCACTGCTCATATATATATGTAGGTGTACAGGCACCAGACCGGAGCTAGGAGCGTGGGTTAGACTCCCTTTTTGTCAAGCCAACAACTGTGCCTCACTGCGAGGTTCCGAGCCTGTCAAGCTACGGCTTAGGGGTGTTTTAATTTCTCCCGTCGGTTTCTGTATCTGTTTTGTATAACTGTATAGACTGAATGTTTTGTACGGTACTGTTATTATAGGGATGAGGTCCCTGTTCTGAATATTGTATATATGTATAGACTGTTTCGTTATGAATGTGCATACGAATGAAAAATCTTTTTGCATACAGACTCACAGCTCATTGGACATTGTTTATTTACTGTTTTGGCTTCCGCCAGCCCTTGTACTCTGTTTTACTGTCCTATTGTTAAGCAGGCCTTCGATAATCTCGGATTACTGGCTAGTTACGGTGCTAAACCCATAGGGGCGAGTTTGGATCGTGACAATACCTCTGACTGGAGGCAAGTCTACATTGACTATCTTAAAGAGGGAACACTACCTGAAAGCCCAAGAGACATTGCACACCTCAAGAGGAGAGCAAGGCGGTACTTTCTTGATCAGAACAAGCTTTACAGAAGAAGTATTGAGGGCACTCCCCTGAGGTGTCTCTCCAAGGAGGAGTCAGATCTAGTCTTCGGAAGAGCCCACGAAATTGAGCATCAATGAGGGGCTCGGCTGTTCGACCACCTTATATACCTTGGGTATTACTGGCCGACCATGGAGTCAGATGCGTCCCATCACGTGAAGAGGTGCCAGACTTGTCAGAAATACGGAAACTTGATCCATGCTCCAGCTGTAGACCTGCATAGTATCCGAACGCCATGGCCGTTCCATACCTGGGCCTTTGATCTGATAGGGCCCATCTCCACACCTTCTAAGGGGTACAAGTGGATTCTCGCAGCTACAGAATTAAGCACAAAGTGGGTCGAAGCAATCCCTCTAAAAAAAGCTACGGGTCCCGTAGTCTCGAACTTCATCAAGAAAAATATCATTTGTCGGTTTGGAGTACCAAACACCATCCTCTCGGACAATGGCACTCCCTTCATAAACAAATATGTGAAGAGCCTCCTAGAGACTTACCAAGTGAAGCATCACAAATCCACACTCTACTATCCAAAAGGGAACGGGCAAGCGGAGGCCATAAACAACTCCTTACTCTTTTGTGTATGGGTCCGAGGCAGTGTTACCTATAGAGTTGGAAACACCATCTGCTCGAATGGTTCTCGCCTCGGGGATGGTACTGGAGCCTCGAACCATCAGATTGGAAGCATTAGAGGAAAGGCATGACAGAGTTACAAAAGTCATGGAAAGGTATCATGAGTCCATCGCCCGAGCCTATAATCAGACTGTGGTGCCAAGAAAGTTCAAAGAAGGTGAACTAGTATGGAAGATTGTAGACCCAATCATGCGAGGACAACCCTTGCCCAAGTTTTCTCCAAAATGGGAAGGGCCCTACAGGGTGGTTCAGGCAAACTCAAGCGGGTACTACAAGCTTATAAGGGTTGAAGATAGCTTCCGAACTGGCCCGCTCAATGCAAAGTTTATCAAGAATTACTACCCGTAGTTAGACTCATCTATGTTGAAATTCATTTTCATTTTCCTACTTTGTCTAAAAGTTGTATTTCCCTTACGTTATGAAGAAGCTGGTTTTCTTTATGATGTATGTTTTATCCCATTACTTGCAATGAATTTATTATACTTTTGTCAAGAAAGTTGAAGAATTAATGAGAATATTTCAGCTTTTATAAACATGTGCATATGATTGTTCTTTCCATTGTATCATTCAAAATAAATATTTTATCAAGTAGAATGAGAAAACAATGCAAAAGTATCCAAACAGCAAAGATTTTGTCATTTTATTGCATTGTCCTAGATAAAAACATTTCTATCGAAAGGGGCAAGAAAGTAATGATAAAAAAAAACTCAATCTCTCCTAAAAACACCCTCGAAGAAACTGCTCGTCACATCTACATCCGGAGGACAAACAGCAGAGTGTGCCTCTAAAGTCTCCAAGGCCCGAGCATAGCCTGACTCAAGTTCACGAAGAGTTGCCTTTGTCTCATCTATAGAGGTCCGATAAGAGGCAAGCACAGACAAAATTTCCTCCCGATGACTGGCGTTCGAAGCTACATCCAGGCGCTTCCGAAGCCATGATAAATCCACTTGGTGACGCTCCATGTCAAAGATCCCCTGATACGTTGTCTCGACTACTTTCCCATTAAGGTCACATAGCCGTTCCCTGTCCAAGCTATATAAGATGGTGGCAAATGACTCGAAAAGAGCAGTCTGAATGACTAGACATTGGCAAGCAAATGAAGCAAAGGTCTCCGGGTAACTCGAATGCAGAAGCTGTAGAACTGAAGCAAACTCAGGAGCTACCCAATAATGGAGAAATGATACTTTTCCAGAAGCCGAATGAGGAATTGGGGCCGGAAAGCTACTAGTCTCAGGAATCTCCCGAATGTCTAGCGGGTTAGATGAACCACCCCGAGGGGTAACTTCCGGTAGAGGTCCCGAGCCCGAGAATGCAGAACGATAAGGGGAAAGACCAAAAGTATCACTATCAAAGTGGAAATCGCTGAGATTCAGATCCAAAACATTTGAAGGAACTGGCGATGAAGAACCTCTAGCAGTCGTCTCAAAGGCAGGTGTCTCCCCTTGAGAAGGAGAACCACGTGGAGTCACAAAGAGAGTCGGAGCAGAGTCCGAGACAGGTGAAGGCAGGACCCTGGTGGCAGCCAACACTGAAGAAAAGATAAGGAAGTCTTATTAGGAGTAAGAAACAGTAAAGCCATTTAAGTAAAGATTTCTCACAGATGGAAGAACATGACAAACTTTAGAAAAAAAGATTACCAGAAGGAGAATCATTATGCAAAGCCGGAGCAATTGAAGGACTCCTAGCATCAACAAAGTCACTTGGCCGTACAGAGGGCACCTGATTGATCTCAATGTCTAATGAAGCCTGAACAATAGCAGTCATCCCTGAAGAAGGAAGGAGGGTCGGAGGATGAGAATCACCATAAGTGCCAGAGCGAGTCTCAGAAATTTCTAGCACATCCACCTCCACACCATTTCCAGAGGGGCACCTCATCTCTACATTGCTTCTAGAAGCATGACCTGCAGCATCAATTTCTGTGGCATCAGTCCCTTCAGCAATCTCAACATCAGAATGGCGAGCCCCGACAACCTCGTCACCAAGATAGCACTCCTCCTCAGTTACGATAGGACGGTGACGACGCATATGCAGGATAAGGTCACAAAAATGGTCGGAGGACTCAGCCTCATCATTATCATCATCATCATCTATAACCGCTATACGAGGGGTGCGCATCTTTACAAGTCTTGCAGACAAAGGGAGGGTGTCGTCCAAGTCTGAATCCGGCCTGGTGGAGGAAGCATGGCCAGTAGCCACGGTACTGAGAATGTCAGCAGCCGTAGGGTCCTACACAACAAGGGAAAATAAAAAGTGTTCATTTAAGAAGGTCTAGTCGCAAGAAGGAAAGTAAATTCAAATCAAAAAATTTCGGGTACCTCATGAAGCCTTTTGGAAAGGCAAGGAGCGGAAGGACTGGCATCAGAAGCCCTTTTGTGAGCCATCTTCTTAAGGCGGGTCGTCCGAGGGCCAGAGGCCTTATTCAAAGGGACTGGCTCTGGAGAAGTAATTGCTAAGCTAAAAGCAGACGGCCGAGCCGAGGGGTCAACTGGAGCAGATGAAGTGAAGAAACTCTCGTACATATGATCAGATTTTCGGCTCTCAGGCAGCCGAAGAGAAGAGTCCTTCTTATAAATCGGCGGAGGCAAACATATGGTCGGTTTGCTCTGGACAAATTCAATAAATGCATCGATAGTCTTCCGCCAATATCACCTGAAAGAGGGGGTGAAACCCCCTACTCGGCTCAAGCCTAGCATCGTCAAAGAGCCGGATATAGGAAGCATGGTGTGTACAAGTCCGCGATCGAAGCGCCCGTAGCTCTTTGAAAATGATAACAAATGAGGTGCTGGCCCCGGGGCACATTGGTCAAACCCGAATTGACATGCTACACGATCAGGTCTATAAACGGCACTATCAACGCCTTCCTCATGCCATACTGGTAATGAACTCGGACGGGTCATTATCAGCATATCAACAAAGTGTACAGGGATGTTCTTCGGCAAAGGAAAGGACACCAAGCGGGAGGAACCATGATAAATAAGTGGTATTGCCACACCCACCGGTGGGCATACATACGGCCGTGCCACAAAGCGTCGGGGATCATCCACCAGAGTATTCAAGGATAAGGTGAAAATGGTGCGTGACCAACGCGTGATCAACGGCTGGCAAGACTTCGCTTTCTCAATTGTTCGAGACCCATCAGTACCGAGCACGGGGATACTATCTTTATCCACAATCTCCTGAAGAACCTCTACCTCAAATACAGTCAGAGTGGGGGCAAACTTCGGGAACCTCTCGAAGAAGAAACAAAACAAGAACTGGTTGTGAATGAAGGAGACAGGCTCATATCGACCCACGGAACGAACCGTGTCTCGATGTAGTAGATCCAGCCGGTAATAAAGATTCCCAAGAAATAGCGGAGCCAAAGGAATCTGATCCCCTCTGAAGAGCCTAACTGCCAAGGGGAAGACAAAGGGATTGAGAGAATCCGGAGGTGTGCTCAGAAGAATGAAGAATGAAAGGAAGCAAGCCAGAAACCCCAAGAAATAAAGCCTAGAGCCATACATCGGGCCGGCCTCATACTCCCGAGAATCGGGGTCAGCATCTCTAGCCAAGGGCTGAAAATCCTTGAAGAAGTGGCGGATCCATGTGGTATAGGAGGCACGGTCCGTCCTTACTCGACTGGTCCTCCTCGCTGAACCATCAAATACAGAACTCCATCGGCCACAAGCTTGAAGATTTAGCTTCAGAGATTGGATCAAAGAATCATCCTCGGAGGGTGTCCGCTCAGGGTAGAAGGCATCAGGACCGGTCACTTCCAGACGCAGCAGCATGAACACATCCTCGAGAGTAGGCCCCATCTCGTGCTGGCCAAGTATAAAGGTATGTGTCTCGGTGCTCCACTGAAGAGCCATGGCTTCAAGGCTAGCATTGTTGCGACGGATGGATAGGGATCGAGATATTTTCACTGGAATCAATAACCGGGCCTCCTGAAGCCACTGACAGAGGCTCCTGTCCGAGAGGACATCATCGACCCACTCCTGCCAACCAAAAGGAGGGTTTGAGAAGGCCTTGAACTGAGGATAGCAGTATGGAAAGTCCCCTCGCTCAATCCTAAAGTGTAGCACCGAAGAAGGAGAAATAAGGGCCTCATGTCCGGAGTCAGTGTCCTCAGTGAGACATAATGGAGCTCCCTTTGGAGTCAGAAGAGAAGTAGTGGAGGTAGCCGCCAGCCAGAAGGGGTCCTTCCGACCAAAATAAGGAGATTTCCTCCACTCAGACGCCGGAGGTACATCCCTCTCTTTCATGAGAGCTGATTTTGATGACCTCGGGACAACGGGTTTCTTTCGAGAAGACATATGGCCGAAACAACAGGTATAAATAGCAAGGAGTTGACTGTATTAAAATTCAGAATATTGGAATTGAAGCAACACATTCGAATGAAATTTCGGCATCAACTATCCGTTTCTCAGAGAATCCATGAATTCAACAAATTCTACGAGGAATTTTTACACCAAGAATTCAGGCACGATGTCTACTATGCTAAGGGTCGCAACAACCAGTCATTTTTATAATAAGATTTACATGATGGGTTTATCAACAAATTCAACCTCAGAAGTCATCAACAATTCATTTTCTCGGGTATTTTTCAAGCTCAACAAATTGTAATACTAATGGGTGTATCATCAACATACAGAGTTCAAGTTTCTATCATCAATAAGAGGTGCAATGTCATAGGCCGTTTTGTGATGAAGTTCAAGCGGGTCATTTTCTTAAAATCACTACATTCCATATTAAAGGTCCAATTTATACGGGGCTCAAAATTTAGACAGAGTGAAGTTCAATAGCAAATTTCAGGCCCAAGATCCGAAGTATTTTACATTTCTCATCAGTAGCAAGATTTAATGGATTGTCGTGCGAATTACAGGAATATTCCTCTCAAGTCAATGTTAATTGTTCAATTCAAGTGGCAAGTATTCTATTACAAGTGTAAAATTCAGCAGCAATGGTTCAATTTATATATGCAATAGCCCAGAATTTCTTTGGCAAATTTCAAGTCAGAAAAAAAACCATTTGAATAAATCCCATTGCCTATTTCAAAAATTGCAAAGCCCAAATAAATGCAGGCTTCACATTGGAATTTCAAATCACCAATATGAAGGCTTAGTGTATCAGAGTCTTTGAGCTAAAAAAAATGGGAATTAGAAATTCTGAAAAGCTTATTCTACAAAAAACTTACACCAAGATTAAAATATATATTTATATATATACTTACCCACTGGTTTGAGGGAGGAGATTTAAGGCAGCAATGTCAAAGAAGAAGCCGAGAAATAGTACAAATTGGAGACAGAGCAAACCGCGGTTAGAGGCAGTGGCAAAGCCGCAAGTATGAGATGCAAAAATAAATAAATAAATAAATAAATAAGGGCCGTAGATATGAAACAAGCACACCCAAGGCTGATGCCGAGCTGAGCAGTGCTAGGCAAGCCCACACACACGTCGCGTTGAAAGGGCAAACGTGTGTGGTTGGCGCTGGATAGTCAAAGATGGAAGCAAAAGTGGTGCCACAGAGTAGTCGGCAACCACACACGTCACGTTGAGTGGGCAACGTGTGTGGCCTGCGTTGGAATAGTTGAAACCGATGGTGGAGTTCCAGCAGAGAAAAGCCAACAGTGATTGGCGGTAGAGTAGTAGTAGATTGAAGCCAACAGTGCGTGGTGTTGGGCAGTCGAGGTAGGCGTCACGAGTAATGTCGTGGAGACGATACCGTCAGTGGCTCTCGAAAGCCAAAAGCAGCAGTGGTGTTACGAAGACGCCATCGTTGGTGCTATTCAGCAAAAACCGAGCTCCGAAGAGTCTGGGTCTCTGAGGAAGTTATGTTGTTTGGCTCTACAATAGCAATCAGTATACACACGGCTTTAGCCTCTAACCTGTTAAAAGAAGAATGTGTGTCATTGGAATCATAAATTCTGAAGTAAGACTTTTCACAGAAACTGTCGCAAAATGTATATGTATATACAAGAGGAAAAATGGGCCACAGTTAGAGGGATGAAATCCGAGGCCGATGTAGGAAATATAAGCAGAAAATCAGAGGAGTTTTACGGATTGTGATCAACAAGAATGGTGGCACGAGCAACGGCTGAGACAGGAAGTAAGCAAACCGACGTCGCGTTGAGTCGGCGACACATTTCGCATTGATTAATCACGGCTGGAGCCAGTGGGTGTGCAAGAAAAACCAAAATCTGTGTGGTCCAAGCTCTAAAAATATCGCCGAGATTGCGCTAGGCAAAACCACACACGACGCGTTGAGTAGGCAGCGTGTGTGGGTGGCGCTGAACAGCCGGAACAAAAGGCAAAGTCAGGGCAGAGAGGAGCTAACGGTGGTCGACGCTGGGCAGTTGAGGCCGAAAGTTGCAGTGATGTTGCTGGAGACGTTGCAAAGTTGTGACTGTACAGAGAGGTTGGCGTTGGTGTTGGCCATCGGAGCTGGGACAAGGCGGTGGCTGGGCCGCGACACCTGCAACAGTCAGAGCTGGGTTAAGTTGGTGACGTGGCTGGGAGTGGCTATGGAGGACAGTGTACTAAACGCAGCGACCTCTGGTATTATAAAAGCGAAGCCTTCTTGGAGAAGAAGAAGGCCTGGGTTGGTCTCGCATATTAGGTATTAGAGAGAGAGAGAGCGCCGCAGGGTTTCAAGAAAAGAAAGATGTATTAATTAGGTTTTTTGGCTCTTTTCTTTAAATAGAAAAAAAAAAAAGGGAGGTGTGATGCTGAAACATTCCCTCAAGATATTTTTAAAATGTGTATATCCATACAACATATAACGACCTGCTGAGTCACTAACTACAGAACAAGGAGGAAGTATATATGAGCCTTATCATCTCGCTTTTTGTTCAGAAAATAAATAAAATAGGTGCTTTATTATTTTTTGGTTGGAATAAAAAATAGATATATATATATATATATATATATTCTTATGTTATAAAAATATATTTCACTCGGACGGAAAAAAAAAAAAAAAAAAAAGAAAAGAAAAAGAGAGAGAGAGAGAGAGAGAGAAAAAAAAAAATTGTCTTGTCAAATTTTATCCATAAATTACAGTGCGTCATCAACTTTATCCATAGGCTCTGTCGAGACAACATTTTTTTTGGGACGTGATGTGAAGCAGGGCCGGAGAAATGACAGTATGCATGTTTGAGAAATTTAAAATTTCTCATACACGCAAGGGGCAAATGTAAGAGGAGCTAATTTGGGCCCACTAAATTAATTAGGCCCAATAGTCGAAGGTTGGTGGGCCCGAATTTATCGCCATCAAACGGGCCGAATCGCTCTAAGCCTCGAAAGGGTTCAGATCTACGAACCTAGAGATCCGAAGCACCTGACTTCGAACGGATTCAAACGCAATCTAGAAGTCGCTCCGTTAATGAGTCCCAGAACACTTGCAGGCTTGGAGCTTTCCGGGATCTACGCACCAAAACCATGGGCGTAATGGAGTTCGAACAAAGGACCCGATCCCGAGGACGGTGAATGGAGATAAATTCACTCTTCAGTTAAACTAGCCTATACCCGGGTCGAGGTGGCACGACTCGGGAGGTCTATGAGACTCGGCAATATTTAGCAGCGGGGGGTCCTCTAGGATTACCTCGGTCCTTTAGGATGATTGGCGATCATTGGTTAAGTGTGGCTAAGAAGAAAGGTTTGCCGAGAGGTTAATCTCCTCTTCGAGGTTTTCCTCATCCTCGGAGAGGTCACCTTCTCGGACAAGGTGATTAGAGAGAATATTCCCCATGTGCCTTGTACATAGGCTCCATCCTACATCATGAGGTGCCTATAAATAGCACTCACCCATAGCTTCAAGGGATGGATTTTGGAGATTTTTAACTCTTGTTAAAGAACTAATTTCCCTTCTCCATTATCAACCTTGAGAGCGAAAGTGGAAGATCCATGGGAGAGCCTTGTCATTATTCTCTCTCTAGCCATTTTACCTTCTTCATCCAATCTCTTATCTCTACCATCTCCTTTACTCTTGTATTCTTGCGTTGAGACTATTGAAGAATCTAAGCCTCTCATCATCTTCTAGAAAATTCGAAGTTGTTCTTCAAAGATCTTTGAAGATCTTCGAATTTTCCAACTCCTTTCTTGAACCCTTTCATACAATAGTATATATACATAGACATGCATATATATTAGGAAGAGCAAAACCACATATATTAGAAGTTCAACACAAAAGGACTCCCCCATCATATCTCAGCATCTATAATTAAACAGAAACCTCAATTTATCTAAAAAATCTAATTCGATTCAATTCAAAAAATAAAATAAAAAACAGGAAAGCTATCGGATGAGGTCAAGAAAAAATTATAGATGAAAAATTATGTAAAGCAATTTCTAGAAGAATAGTTCAAAATTTTCAATGATCACCAATCGTTAACTCACCAAATGACAAGGCTAATTTATTTCCTGATACAAACTACAAAAAGGGTAAACCAGCAACAGATAGATATCCTCTTCTTTGTTAAAAAAAATCAAGTTGAAGGGGTATGATTATTACTCGTTACAAATAACAAATTTTTCCTATTCGTAAATAATTTATATTAGTAACAAAAATACGGAACTGGTATAATAAATTAATGCTACATACAAACATGAAATTACAACTAGATATCCTCCGTTTCAACAAATTGAGTTCTCAACAAATCAATAGGCTCTTGCTTGTGTGCTCCTGAGTTCAACTTCACACGCCGTTCTTCATAAGATGCTGTCAACAATCAAAGCATTAAGGAAAGTTAACCGTTTATTTATTCTTGTCAATAATTGATTGAAGTTGTGCTTAAACACTAAAACACAGCAACATAAATACAGAAGAAGACGACAAAAAATTGAAGAAACAAACATAAGCATTGCCTATCGTTGATATACATGAGACTGTAGATTACCCAACATATATGGGAGTTTGGCTCTCTTTCAGAATCAGTGGTAAAAGACACAACACAAAGTATCTTAACTACCAAAAAATAAACTAAAAGCACATCTTAGAAAAAAGTATCTCAAGTTGTGCAAAAAAGTTGGGAAAAAATCCAGGAAAAAGTCTCTTTCTTGAACTAAAAAAACTTTTTAGTTTTGTTTGGATCTTAGATTTCAGGAGTAATTTGTGGAGGGAAAGAGAGGGAAAAGTGAATGGATTTTTTTATTTTTTTTTCACTTTTCCCATCCTTTTTCTTTCTTTCTACAAATCCCTCCTCAAATCTAAGATTCAAACACAACCTTAGTGATAACAATATTAAGGGAAACTCTATAGGCAAGTTATCTAGCAATAAAATATTTTTGCCGAATATAAAAATAAAGGCTGAGAGCTCAAAAACTCTCCCTAGAGCCTAAACTCATTTGGTTATAAATGCCTTCTAGTCATTTTCACCCATGTAAAGGTAAACCTTAAATTATCCCGCATATGTTTTTATACCTCAATTTGGGAACAAATGCAATAAAAGCCATTCTCACCACCCTTAAATAGAAAACACGCATCAAACTTTGCATGCATAAATTTAAGCAAGAACTATGTCTTGCCAAAGAAGGTACTCATAAGAGTTGTGGGTTGTGTAAAGCGACAGAGAACTCACGCTCAGTTGGTCGTGACATGAGAGGAACATAGGAAGCTACTTTGTTTTTGGTTTTATTATTCAATATGCTGTCATCTGCAAAAATTGAAGTGCTCCGAGCATTAGAGAACACGGCAAGAAAAAAAGAAGATTCGGCATAATGAAATGATATTGCTTTGTGCACCATTTTCAATGAGTGAACAGGTTAGCAGAGCCTCATGAAAGATGGCAGCTTGAAGTTTGTAAGTTCGGCATTCCATCTCCAAGTGTGCATGCAGAGCTTTCTTGGCATCTACACAAAAAAATTCACGAAACAAATAGAAATAAAATTCAGTGCATGTGAATGTCCACCAACTAACAAGCAAGTTGTCAAAATCCATTAAAAAGCACAACGGATGCAAAATACTAAATGGAACAAGATGTCCAAATTTTAACTGTGGCGAAAAAAGTGTTTATATTCATTATCATGAATTTGTTAATTGATTACAGGTTAATGAACCCAAAAAAAAACCAAGTCACAGTCGCCCACGTACACAATATTTGATGAATTAGTCATATGATGATGATGATGATGATGATGATGATAGACGACCAAAATATTGAAGCAATAGTAGGTACATAATCTGACTAAACTGATTAAATCGTTCTCTCCATACGAGAGAGAGAGAGAGAGAGAGAGAGAGAGAAGGAATAACACAGTGGTGCGAACACAACCATAAGAAAGAGATTTACGGGGAATCCAATTACATAATTTAAAAAAAAAAAAAAAAATCACCAATATGCATATAATTTTGACATTACACTATTACTAGTGTTAAATAGTCAGGTTTGGTTTGGCAAGAAGAGAAGAAAGAATAGGCCCCGAAATGTAAACCAACCTCTTGCCCCCTCTCTCAGTTGCAACCCCTTTTCCCACACGGAGATACAGGCCAACAAACAGACCAAACAGAATAGACTCAAAGTGGACATGACAAACACACAAGGTTCGAACCCACAATCTCCAAAAATAAAACAAAAGAATTGGTATAATGTTAGTCAAATCCATTACCCCAAAATCTTAAGCTTTGGTGTTTGGGGAATAGGATGGACAACATACAAGCTAGCTCCCACAAGTTGTATAATAAAGGACAAAGCAGATGATCATCTTAGGGTTCATTTCACAAGTATATAATGAACCATAATACTATAAGAAGATTTCCACAATGACAATCAAATTAAAACAACAATTGGTTTGATTTGATAAACTAGAGAGAAGATGCATTGGCAACATTCTGTTGTTTTCATTGAAGAAGACAGGAAGCAGTACTGCCACTCTGACTAGATCCATTATAACCAGGTAATTATTCAATGAGCACCATGTGACATTGCCTACATGGTGCTCCAAATGAAACACATTGAATTTTTTTTAACAGATGGGACATGGTGACTTACTTTTGTTAGGTAGTTAGGAGACAAAAGGATGACTCACTTAGGTTCCGTTTGTTTCGCCATAAAATATCTTACACCTGAAAATATTTTTCACGTAAATTGATTTTGCACAAAAAAATTAAAAATTAAAAATTAAAAATTTGCTTTTTTTGTTTTCTGATGTTTGGTTGACATTTGAAACAAAAACTTTCTATCTTATGCGTTCGGTTGAAAGCCAAATGAAAAGTCACCCTTTCACCTTTGGACAGATCAATGTGCTAAAAAGGCCGAGCTCGGAATGAATTTCCTAAAAATTGACTTGAGAAAATTTTAATGGCAAGTCACCTTGGGGACTATGACAAAATATTTTGCTTAAAAAATGTTTTACTTACTTTTCGTTCAACCAAACATTAAAAAATGTGTAAAATATTTTCAAGAAAAACATTTTACGTCAAAACAAACGGAGGCCTAGTGTGTTGCAATTTCTCATTGGCCAAGAATTATGCCACATGATTACTCTGAGAGAACCTAATAATTTTCCGTTACAACCAGGGGATTTCTGGTACATTGCTAGTCAGAGGAGAAGTCTGGCCATATATTTCAATGCTCAAGTACCTGAGGAGCATATAAATCTGAGACCTTCAAATTCACAGGATAGCAGTACCAATGGAATTTCTGGTGCCATTATGTATTGAGGTTTCCTGGGCATCATGTCAATATCCAGCAATGTATCAATCACCTACAGATTCAAACACTTGATCTGAGTTCATGACAAAACATACAAGAAAATAAATTTAAATTTCAAGAACTTTTCTCCCAAGTCCCCGTTAAAGAAGGTAACCATTTGTTATTTTCATAAATAGGCCCAGAATGGCCATCATCCAATGAAACCATTTTGATATCTCCCTTACTAATATTTTCCATTGATGCAACTCCATAAATTCTGCTGTGCATGTTTTACTCAACCACAGAACATCATCACACAACATGATATGAAGTCCATGTGTAGATGCAGCGTCATAAATGTGAAATTCAAACCTTTTTTGAGCTAGTGGAGATAGAGGTTACATGTCAAACCACTGTTATAGTGTATCTCTTTGGCCTACTCTATGGGTGTTCTATAATCAATGGACCAACTGAGCCATGCTACTAACTTGTTAAAGGCTAGAAGATAAGAGAACATATTTTGTACTTGTGTATTTAATTTCTTCCAATGGAAGACTACAAACCAATCAATTATGAGGATATCAATACGCACATTAGGGGATTCAAGACCTTGGCCAATCAAAAATAGTACAGCAACCATACACCGAACCTGGTGCCACAGGAAAGCAGTACCTGTGATTTTCACTGCGCAAAGCTGATCGCCTTCAAACCTGCATATAAAAAGAAACAGTATTTTTGACTAAATTTACAAACAATTTGATCAAGAAGAACAAAATCGTAACCAGTCAAACCAATGGAATGCACATTAAGCAAATTATCAAATAATGGTAGTGACAAATTTGAGTAAGCTGCTACATAGGAACTGGGCAGCTGATTGATAACAAAATGAGAAATTGATACAGTAATCCAAATAATACCTAGAGACATGTGTCCTTTCTCAATTCACTGTGACATTATTGTATCTTCTCCTATTTGTTTTGAGCATACTACCAATGTTCCATCCAAGGTAAATAAGAAAAGTACTTGCATGACTCAATTTTTACTATTCAGAAGGACCCTAATATGCAACCGATTTTTTTTCTTTTGATGGAAACTAAAGTTTTTAAAACACAGAACACAGGACTTTATAATGAAGAGGTGAAAAAATAAAGATAAATGCTCTGTACTTCACATCATTTCAGTCAACATCGCACTGGTTTTCAATTTTCAACATTCTATCTCCTTCAGCCTTTATCCAGTCTGTAATTCTCCAACATCCCAATAATAAAATCCAAAAAACATAACATCAATGAAAATTTTGAATATTGTGCACTTAAAGTCATGCCTTCTACTTGTGTACAAAAAATTCATAGGGCACCATGTTTTCTTCAGAAGCCTTGACTCATGATCTTCTTGACCGTCCCACAGACATTATAGTGCCTTCACCTAAATTTTTTATCATTTCAACTCAGCAGTGCAAACATCGGCCTTCATATCTCAAAAAGAATAAATGAAATCAAGAAAAAAAAAAAAAATCAAACATTCAAATATTTGCTTCATTTATTATGATGATTCCTTACAAAGTTCACCACAAGTCTTAGCAAATGAACAAAGAAGAGTAAGCTATCAAAATGTTAGAATGAGATGCCTGAAAATCAATGTCATCTTGCAAGTAACACACAAGTGGAAGTCACAAATAAATGCAATAGTTATTGCTGGGTGCTAATCTCACCTTTCATTGCAAGGAATTATTTCAAACTGCATGATCCGCCTCCTATAGTTACGTACATTAGCTGCATCCATCTTACAGAAGTTTCTGAAATCGTGTTCCCCAACAAATTTCTTACCTGCATCCTCCATTGCCTGATGAAACATCAAACATGTAGCAAATAAAGTTTTAGCATTTTAGCAGGCACCATATGGGTTACTCCATATATGTTAGAAGCATAAAAACTCATAGGCATACCTACCACTATATTCAGATTTCCTTTCCAGAAAAAATACTTGTATTCCCTGCTCAAGCAGCTAAACCTGCATTGCAGAAAAAATAAATAAGGGGACCCATGACCATGTAGGCACACAAAAATCAACCATGCAAACTAGTTTATTCTGATGTTTAAAAAAAATAAATAACAATAATAGCAGCTCATCTTGCAATATGACTAGAAAACTAAACAGAGAATGAACTACGGAACCAATAATCTCCTTTAATCAAAGCTTGTAGGCATTAATCAGAATGGAACACAGAATTAGTGATTTTTCCTTTTAGTAATAAATGGTCGGGACAAAGTAAATTCTTAAACAGGATATGGAAGTCCAGAGACCATTTGGATTTCTTCAATAGAAGAACTCACAAGAGTACCACATGTTGGCAGACTTTGACATTTTAGATTTGTGTCCAGAAACCATTAGGTGTTTGTTTTGGAGGCTATGGGGTGGCTTGGTGGATGGGCACACCCCTTATTAAGAGTGAAGCCAGGGTTCAAGTCTCACTCCAAAGAAACCTGAATGGGTGTTTGTTTTAAAGGCTAAAACGTCAAGGTGGGATGTCTTGGTATCTGCATACGTCTTGGTAGCATTAATTTATGCTCAACAGCTTGGCAGCAACTCACTCCAAGCAAACATTCTTAAATCCTTTCCTACATATACCAAACAAAATGAGGAATTGCCAAAGTCCTCTCTTACACAACAGATATAACTCATCAAAGACGTTAATTTTTTTGTACATTAGAAGTGTATTGAAAGAAATGAACCACGTTAATCATGTGAAAGAATATGGTGAGCACTTGCACCATATGAGACAAAAACCTTATTTTAAGTATGTTAAAAAAGCAAGAAACCCGCATTTTAAGTTGTCCATTGGTCAAAACAGTTCCTTAAATGCAGTATTTAATCTACGACAAGCTGCGCTTTAATTAGAATGGTAAGCCCTGGGAACTGATGGACAATAAGCGACTTGTTTTCTTAAAATTCCTTTCTTCTTTTCTGATAGAAATCATGATATGCTAAACTCAGTTCAGCAAATAAATCACACAAGGATCTCATACGTTAGAAAATAAGTCAGTAAATACCATTTAAAAATAAAATAAAATTGCAATGATAATAAAAGTTACAGTAAAGGAAAAGACTTGCAAAGCTAGACAGACCTTGCGCTGAAATCAATTGGAGCAGGACACCAGCCCATAATTCGAATATCTTTAGGAAGAACTCTATTCAGTATTCTCACATAGTCTACTTCTCCTTCTGAGATTAAAAGAACAAAATAAAATAAGAAGTAAAGATGATGGAATAATTAATTTAAATTACAAGCAGTGAGATGCAAATTATCTGTAAAAATGGTTCAATATATTTTAATCGAGTAAAATTAGGGCCGTTCAAAGATCAGTTCCTCTGAAAAAACCAACTGGTCCGAGCCAACTCGACCAAAAATGGACAGCTCCTCGAAAATCGGCGGTCAGTTGTGGTTTCAAAGCATCAAAATTTTCATTTAAGCGGTCGGTAACGGTTTTAAAAAATAAATTTGATTTGAAACCGAACCTTCTAATGTACATATATATAACACGCGTACCATTATTTATTAGTTGTAATGATTGCAGCTTATCAACCATTATGCCTGGCATTATTTGATTGGAGCATTAATTACACTATCAATACCACTCTTTCTCTCTCTCTACTTTATCAACAAGTTACCTTATTGTAAAAAATAAATTGATAGAGAGAGAATAAATTATATGTATTATTTATTGATTGATCTAATGTTGTTTATTACAATGGTTCATGATTCCTATATATAGAAGAGGGTGAGTATGTAGTAGGTAAGGAGTAGGTGAAGTGGATGTGGTAGTGGTGTAGTGGGTTAGGTTTAGTGGAGTAGGTGAGGTGGTAGTGGTGTAGTGGGTTAGGTTTAGTGGAGTAGGTTTAAGTGGGTGAAGTAGGTGATAGGTTTTAACAGCCCCCCGCAAACTCAAGGGGGATAGGAACTAGCCAACTTGAGTTTGGAGAGAGTAACAAAACAAGAAAATAGACGAATACATAAAAGAAAAGAGGATAGGAGACACTGTATGGTCGTGTCAGACCGATGGTGAAGACACTGTATGGTGGTGTCATAACGTTGTAGAGGACACTGGATGGTTGTGTCAGACCGATGTAGAAGACAGTTTATGGGGTCATGTCGGACCATTGTAGCAGACAATGTTGTGATAGTTGTTGTGACAGTTTACGGAGTCTTACTGGACCCTTGTAGAAACTAACCGAAATCAATGTCGGGACAGTTTACAGAGTCTTGTCGGACCCATGAAGGAGCTAACCGGAATCAATGTCGGGACAGTTTACAGAGTCTTGTCGGACCCTTAAAAAATACACTGTATGATGGTGTATATAGGCTGCCCAAATATATATATATATGGATATATATAGTGAGCCCTCAAAAGTCGCGCCCTCAAAAGGCGCGCCCACTTCATCAAAAGGCGTGCCTGACAGAAAGCGTCGAGCCATCAAAAGGTGAGCCGGAGACGTGGCGAGGCACGTGAGCGACAGAGTGGCGTGTCGGCCTCGGCTATTTAACCAAGGTTGAGGCGGAGGCTGTGCAAACCAGTCTGAAACCGCCGAAAAACCTTTGAAAAAAACTCTTCCGTTTCTGAGAAAGAGATTCTGGAACACTCTGTTGCCATTCTGTAACCAACCTTTCTCTGAAACACTCAGCAACCCATAACATGGCCTCGTCTTCCCGTTCAGCTACCCAGAATATGGCCTCTTCGTCCCGTGGTCTGCTCACTCTTTTTCCTGACCTCAACGAGTCAACAAGAGAGATAACTGGTGCGGTGGCCAGTGAACCTCAACCAAGCGCCTCTGGTTTTGCTCCGTTGAACTTTCCGATGCGGTCGGTGGAGCAAAAAATGGCGGTGCAAACTGATATTGAGGCCAATCAGTATACTTTGAAGTCATGTGTGGAGACCATGACGGCGGTCACAAACCTGTCGCACCGGCTGCAGAGTAGGACAAATGATGTGCAGCAGTTAAACGCCCAACTGGCTCTGCTCCAGCGCATGTATAAGGATGCGCGAGCAGAGATAAGTGTGCTAAAGGCGGAAAATAAGGAGCTGAAGCGGAAGGCCACCGTTATGTTCCGATTTGGAGGTCAGCCATATGCTGCAGTGGAGGAGTATGGGGGAGTGAACGTGCTCGGCGGCGTAGGAAACACGGAGGCAGCACCGGCAAGGACCGCCCAGGACGGAGGCAAGAAGAAGAGACCAGCGGCAGAGTAGAGAAGGGATGTCGGTGTGTGGCCGTCTGCAGAAAAGAAAAACAAAGCCGTTGTTGTTGTGGGTGTTGGATTTGCGGGTTTTTTTTTTTTTTTTTTTTTCGCTGTAAAATTCTGATCGGGGTTGATCCCCGGCACGAAGAAACAACAAGTTTGTGGAATGATAATTTTTTTTTTTTTTTTTTTTTTTTTTTTTTTTTTTTGTGAAAAGTAAGGGAATCGAATAATAAAACAAAATATGGAGATGGTGATGAAATGATAAGCATGGTGATGATGAATATATAAGAATGAATAAAAATAATAAAGGATGGAGTGGGGAACAAGACGAATAGTTTTATAATAAAAAATAAAATTTGAGCGGTGGATGCAAGAATGGCCACGCCTCTGTGTATCAGTGTGTGATAGGAGAGTGAAGGAAAGTGCAGCTTTTTTATTTATTTATTTATTTATTTATTGATTTATTTATTTATTTATTTTTTTTTGAAGAGACCAAGAGAGAGAGCACATGTCTCTGTATCTCTCTATGTGTGCTGTTTTTTTTTTTTTTTTTTTTTTCACCAGAGAGAGATAAGGTTGAGAGAGAGTTGCTTTGGTGGGTTCATTTTCCCTGAATGTTCTCCCTCTCTAAACCGAGAGAGAGAGAGAGAGAGAGAGAGAGAGAGAGAGAGAATGGATTTAATCGCAAACGAAGACCTGAGAGGGCAATCGCCAGGCCTCGGATTTGGAAAAGCACATGTCATCGAGAGCTTCGCTGCGGCACCAGCGGCACTTGTTGGAGTACTGAGAGCAGTGCGATTTCAAGGCCATCTCGCTACAGTCCACGATCCGATTGTTCCTCTGATTGCTTCGCAAGCTCCGAATCGAAGCACCATCGCCGACGATTCCACCGTGTGTTGGTTCGAAGAGCGACGCGACGAGGAGTAACAGCAGCAGAAGAGTGACGAAGTGCGAGAATCTCGATAGAGCAGTTGCCATGGTGTAATAATATGCTGCTGTAGCTTTAGCTTCCGTTCGAGTAATTGTTCGAGTAATAATATGCTGCTGTAGCTTCAGATTCAATTCGCAGAATTCAAGCAATGGACTAAACTCAAGACACCTCAAATCTGTTGACAAGAAGAGCAGATTCAATTCGCAGATAACTGGGCTTCAAGCCTCGCCACCCGGGCCTCTAATCTTGATATGTCAGACAGGAGTCGTTGTCTCTGCTCATTAGCAGACTCCCGAAATTCAATATCACGTTGCCTCTGCTGTAACAGTGCATATACACAATTGCAAGTGCGCGCAATCGAAACCGGATCACTTGCAAACAGATCAAGCGACGCCGGAAATCCGAAGGTAACGAGCGTCTGGTTCAGGTATTTGGCGCAATGCTCCAAGTTTCCCACATCGGCAAATGTGTACTCGCTGATTCCGAAACTGGACTGACTTGAGGATCTGAGATCGAAGTCTACTTCAGTTGAAAGCAGTGTTGAGAGCTTCTGCAGAGATGGCAATGGTGGCTTTGTTTTGGCGAGGTATGTGTAAAAAAAAAATCATAGCGGACTAGGTTGAGGTCCGGCGGACGGCTAAGGGGAGGTTGCCGCCCGCCGGTGAAGCGAAAAATACTAGGTGCTAAACCTGCTCTGCTCTGATACCATGTAAAAAATAAATTGATAGAGAGAGAATAAATTGTATGTATTATTTATTGATTGATCTAATGTTGTTTATTACAATGGTTCATGATTCCTATATATAGAAGAGGGTGAGCGTGTAGTAGGTAAGGAGTAGGTGAAGTGGAGGTGGTAGTGGTGTAGTGGGTTAGGTTTAGTGGAGTAGGTGAGGTGGTAGTGGTGTAGTGGGTTAGGTTTAGTGGAGTAGGTTTAAGTGGGTGAAGTAGGTGATAGGTTTTAACACTTATCAATTCAGGGAGTGGTTTTGCTGCAGTTGTTGATGCTACAGTCGTGTGCAGTCGCCTTGTTGTCACCATTGAATACTAGCCATGCATTCTAATTGCTATTCACTTAACGAAGCGTCATATAACAGAGACATCACCATTATACACTCACCCATCCCCACATTAATTATTTATTATAGGAAATTCAATAACTCTCTCTCTCTCTTTCTTCTCGTCTTCCCCTCTCTACTTCTTTGCTTCATTTCAACTTTGAACTCACATCTGACATCTTGGATCCTTTCATTTGAGATCTTCAGTTCTACTTCTTAGCTTCACTGACTCATCAATAACTTCAGTCTTCAGATTTAAATTTTATATTGATCACTAAAGAAAGATCAAGAAAGAGAGAGGGTAGTGATTGAATTTCATGGATCTCCAATAGTCTTTTATCTCAGCTGTATTGAATCAAATGACCCAACAAGAAGATGATGATGAAACCTATATCCATCTGATTAGTCTCTCGAATTATTAGTTGTTGAGTTGTGTGATTGAACCCTATTCAATCTTCCTCTTTCCCTTTAGATCTAAGGCTTCCTTCCATGTTCTACTGCTTCTCGGCCTCTATCTCCCTTTCTCTCTTCGTAGATTTAAGGATTTGTGTTCCTTGATTCTCTCTATTTATTTATTTATTTTTCTGATTTCTTTTGCAACCAGCAAATAGATTTGTCCTACATGAAACTTAGGATGTTGATTTGTTGAATCGTTTTACGTTGGAAAACTAAACATTAGTGGGAGTTTTGCAAAATATTTGTAGATTAGTAAAAAAATTATAAATTTAATTATTAATGTTTATAAATTTTATTATTAATTTGATTTTTTTTTAAAAAAAGAATACACTGCGTTGTAATTCTCTCTTTTATTTATAAAGTAATAGAAAAAAATTTGAAAAAATTATATAAAAAAACTTGCGAATTTAACCTTTGTAAGGCCATCTCCAACCGTTCACCAAATCCAACATCAAATTCATATTTGATGAAAAAAAGCTGCTTTTTGTGCTCCAACGGTTGCACCAAAACAGTATCAAATTGAAAAAATATCAAACGTTTCACCAAACCGAGGACGGCTTGCTCCTTTCACCAATTCACTGTGCATAGCCGTTATTGTGAAAATTTTACACTACGGGGTCGACCACCTGGTTGACCACCCGATCGACCACCTTAGTATTTTTTCAAGCAACAGATATGAAGGCAAAAACTAAAAATTTGCTCTTACCGGTCGACCCCCGGGTGACCCTCTCTGTTTGATGCACGCTACAGTGAACGATTGGAGTTGTTGGTATCAGAATGAGAAAATTGACTTTTTTTTACTCAAATTTGGTGAAAAAATTGTTCAACCGTTGGAGATGCTTTAACAAAATAAACTTGGAATTTATCAATTTAAACTCTAAAATTTTAAATTATTTTCAATCTAAATTATTGAAGGGGCAAAATACAAATGAAGCGGATTCAAGCTTTGGGCCGGTCCAAATCACTAACCCTAAACCCAAATGTCCATCCGATATGGGACAAATAGCCACGTGGGCCAAACCATTGAGCCCATCTCTACAAGCAACCTCATAAAAGGCCGAACAGAGGTATGATCGGAGCCGAGCTGAGGAGTGTGCAGTGTGCCACCTCAGCTGGTCCCCCATCCTAGAATCACAGAAACAGTTAACAGAAGTTATGTGATCTGTTATATGCAAAGCTACAATGAGCACGTGACTCTATGGTTAACCACCCCGTGGTCCTCTAACTTGGGCAATGCTAAAGAGAGCCTTGATGCACCCAAATTCCATGAACCCATCTTGAGAAACAAGCAAAGTCTTCTATATAAGTAACACTCTCTTCACATTGAAAGTATTTCATTCATTCTCAACTAATCTTGAACTAGCTCATCTCCTCTAATCACACATTGAACACTCTCTTCCTCTCTCTACACCTAGAGAGATTTCTTCATCTTCTCCAATCACTCATTCCCACACCAGAAAGGTTTTCCAACCACCTTGGTCAGGCAGCTCTGACGGTGCCTTGTTTTGCAAGTCCCCAGCTCCTAGACAGTCCAATTCAATCTCAAAGCTCCGATCCAATTCATCTAATGCGGAATTTGATACGTACAATTATCTATATATTCCTTTTAAGTAAAACTAATGAAAAAAATATACATTTTAGTTATTAAAAGTCAACGAAAAAAAATATTTGAAATATTTTATATACACTATCATTTTTCCTTTGATTTTACTTAAAAGAAATAGAGTGATGATTTAGACGGAAAATAAATCAAAAAGATTATAATTTAAATTTATAAAATTAAAAAGTAAAATTTTATTTTGTCAAAAGAATCAAAATTGAAATATTTTTTTGTAATTTCTTTATAAAAAAAAGTAAAATGAAAGGAGAGAGAGAAAATCATCCTTATAAATCCAATGGCCAATAGTAAATAGTCAATGTGGGAGATCATGTCTATAATAATGAAAGTCTCTGTTAAGTCACGCTCAATTAAGTGAATAACAATTTGAACACATCTTTAGCATTCAATGGTGACAACAAGGCAACCGCACACGACCGCACCATCAACAACTGCAGCAAAACCGCGCCCATCAATTCAGTCTTATTAGATACCCCACTTTCTCTTTGTTCAAAAAAAAGAGAGACCACTTTCTCTATCTCATCACCCACCCACCCACCATATTCTCTCATCACAATGCTTCCTCTCCCTATCTCAAACTTCAAATGAGAATAATAGTTCCATATTTTCCCGCTCACATTGGACTTCTCTATAGTTGTCATCTGGTTTTCTTACAACTCTTCCTCTCCCTATCTCAAACTTCAAATGAGCGTAATAGTTCCATATTTTCCTGCTCATGTTGGACTTCTCTATAGCTGTCGTCCAGTTTTCTTACAACTCTTCCTCTCCCGCAAATCTTTGCCTTCAATTTATAGTTGGTTTTTTTTTTTGTATTTTTGGGTTAAATGTATTTTTTTTCCCATTACATCTTCTTCTCTCTCAACCTCTTCTCCTCTCTGATCTCTATCCTCCATAATCCTCTTTTTTCGGCTGCAATTTGTAAGATATATTTAATGTATATGTATACATCTCTCACTATTTTTCTTGGATGTGTGAGATTTTTTTTTTTTTTTGCCCAAGGACACTCATCGGCTCCGACTGACACCGACCGTGAAACTAAATCAGTTCTATCGGCGGTTTCAATGTATAGATCAGTCAACAATGGTTGTAAAGATATTGAACCCGATTCTATCAGTTTCGTATGGGGAGTCAAGGTCAAATCCAACCCAGTTTGACCTGTGAACAGCCCTAAGTAAAACACTAGTTCAATTATTTTTTAAGACATTAATTGCTGATGTCATATTCTTAGACAAATTGCGAAACATATTGAAATCATCACCAGGACCTTATCCAATTGTTTGAAGAAGTATAAATTATGCACTGCAGCCCCATCCTATTAAGGCCATAAATTGCCATTAAAACCTAAATTCCACTAGGATTGGAAAAGAAAATGAGGCCATTCTGTATAGACTTGTCAAGTTTCATCAAAATGAAGAGATGTGATGAACTCGAGCCAAATATGAAAAATCAAAATTCAAGACAGGAAGATTGTTTGCTAACCATATAATTCCTTTGCCAGAAATGCCCCAGAATATCCGTTGCTCTGTTCTGTTTCCTTATGGTTAGATCGTAAAAACAGTGAAATCACCTGCACCAATCATTTCCATGCTTTTTAATGACTGAAGAAAAAGGCATTTAACAAGCGACTTCTACATGCAAATTAAAATAATAGAGATAAAGAAAATACTGGATGCTACCAGAAGAAAGAAGTCGTCGGTCTTGCCATTTTTTATTGGTTTAAGACATATAGTATTGATTTCTACTAATATGAATGTAGTAAAGGTAAATACTGATACATATTACAAAAATGAAGGTAGTAAAGGTGAATGATCCTAATACTAGTCTCAAGTTAATTAAATATAAAGCAATAATTCCAACTACTTGGTGTATACCACCATTCTGTCTTTTTCTGATCAATTCTAATGTAGAGCCATATCTGCAGTTAAACCAGGCAATCATATCATTTCTCAAAGGCACAACCCTCAAATCAAACCTAACACATAGATTGGCTTTGCTAAATAGAAAAAGGAAAAATCAAGTTCAAACTACCAGCTTATGAAAAAATTTGCAATTATGCATGCTAGCAATCAAAACTAAAGAGAAAAGGTAGTTCTGCTATCATCTTACTTGCCCAACAGAAGAAACTCCCTTGTCTGTTCTGCCACATCTTGAGTACTGTAAGTCCTTCTTGTCACCATCAATGAGCCTTGTCTTCTCAAGAGCCTTGAAAATTTCAGACTGCAGAACATCCAAATATTATACAAAGAATAACACAAATATTCCACTGATTGATTCAATATAAGCAAACCAAACCTCTAAGTTCAATGCAAGCAAATCTGACATCAGTACAAGTACAACACCTAGAGTCTAATTTTCAGTTCTGCTCCAGATGATTCTGGGATGTCATATGTTATTTCCACTTAAAATATGTAGAAACTGAATGTTCATCTCAAAATCAAACTTTCCATAGAAATTGTTAGTCTTTGCAAGATGAACACAAAACTTAATCCAGATAAACCAGTCGATGCCATTTCCCTTCCAATCTTTATGTAGTGAGTGAGAAGCATTCCATCTTTCCATACACTCCAAGATGCCTAGATGCCGCAAGACATTAAAAATAGAAGATATTTGCTGATATTTTATAATGGCACCAAGGAAACTTGGCACTCTCTTGATGAATTGTGTGAACTTCCGTAGAAATAAACTGCATGCTACTTTTGAGAATACTTGAGAGGAAGAATCTCTAAGGTCAATTAATCCTAACCTACATTCTTCATGGGTAAACATGACGGTCAATGCATTTATTGCTCACTCTCAGAGATCGTCTGTGATAGTTTAGGGTGGATAATACTTGAGTCCATCAGCAAAGCTCATGGAATTCACAGTTTTTGGAAGCTCAAGAGGGAAAACAAGGAGTGAATCAGGCAGTTATGAACAACCCGTAGACTGATGTTTCCTTTTGGCTATACCTCAAGAGGACAAGGGTAAGAAAAAGTAGGACAATGCTAAGAAAAAGTAGGACAAGTAGTGGATATATCACCACCTACCTTTTTCCTGAGCAATATATATATAAAGACTTAATGGAAGTTGAATTGAAATTGTCAAGTTGTGATGAGTTCTAGAAAATCCTTTGTATGTTATGAGTTTCTAAATTGGGAAGTTCGTATTTGTTGTTAGTTATGCTTTTATTAAAACAAACGTTCTATAAAGATCATTAAACAAGTTGATCAATAAGACCTTGTGCAGATTTTCACTCTTGTAAATGCTGAGACTGACAGACTTTGAATCTTTGATAACATTTTCTAGGGGCCTTAGTGAGATTTCTAAGGTCTATTTCTCTTTTTTCCTCTTCTTCGTTCTTTTAGTTTCCAGCAGTGTTGAGCATAATTAATAGCCTCAATCAGCCCTTCATTCAACCAACTAACCTACCATTTCAATCCCTCAAATTTTATACCAACATCAGCATAAAACCCCAACTAAAAACTAACTCTAAACCCGAAAAAATTGAAGTCAAGCCTTCATTCGATTGTAAGCAGCTTAATTCCCATGTTTAAGGGTCCATCCTAAATCAATATGTCTATTGATTACTCTTGAACTTCATGCCACCCATGTTCCATCAAGCACTACAGAACCTTTTGCCAGTCTGAAACCGAGCAACATAAAGAGAGATGCATTAGGTAACAGCCAACTTAAAACCTCAAGTAAAACCCTTCAATTAACAAAGCAATTGAAGTAGTTTCATTTGAATAAAATATATCTTTTAAAAAAGTCACCACTGAGTTGGGTGTTGCAGTCTTTGTACTTCAGACAAAACACAGCAAATAGAGACGAACAAATAATTAGGTTATTGAAAAGGGAACAATGCCTGATGATAGCTCATCATATTGTTCACCATATAATAATTGTCATCAGTTAAAAACATTCAGGCTATGACAAACATAGAAAATTGCCCGCCTGTAGGGGGAAAAAATTGAGAATGCACCTTAAGGAAAAGCCCCTTTCCATATGGTCTCTTATGACCTTTTCTAAAATGTTGTCACCTAGCAGTTAGCAATGCAAGAGCAGTTCCATTCCATTGGGTAAAGAAAACTAAAAAGTGTTAACTGAAAGCATGCAAGAAAAGTATAATGAGACATAACAAACATTCTCGTACTGTGCACCAACCTCTAGTATATAATAAAAAATTACGCTCGACTATGTTGAACTAATTAATTACCACTTTTTCTTTTGAGTTGGGAGGAATATATACAAATATCAGTAACACATTAAGAGTTGAACCTCAGCCCAATATTTGGTTGATCATATATATAAGTTGACATATTTCTTCTAACATAGACATTCAAAAGCTGAAAAGATGAAACCTACCTCGACTGTTGGATCCATTTGAGCCTCTGAAGCAAAACCAAAGAACCTGAAATGCAGCAGATATTGACTCACAATATGAACAACATGAACTCTACTAAACAAAAAAAATTCATAAATATCACAAGTAAACATGAAGATTCAAGTAGGAACCACAAAATAAACAGTACAACAAATGTGGAAGCAAAAGCTAACGCAATATAAATACTGTGGCTTGTACCAGCAACTTCAAATAAGAAAATTCCGAATACTACTCTTCAACCACACTACTTGATTCATCAAACAAGTGAAGAAAACAATTGCTAATTCAAACTATTGGTTGAACCCAAAACATAAGCTTCAACCCATAAAACTTGCAGAGTTGATCGTAGTTTTAAGACAATATACTCTGCACCAGGCAAAAAGGCCAGATTAGAACAGCCAAAATCGAGGACTGAGCATAAATATAATAACTGGCGTAGGATGTTTTCCCTCTTTTTTTGTCCCTTAATCACATGCCACTAGGAAAAGAGACTCCTCTATTGTCAACCATAAAAAGATAATATATGCCACTAGGAGGGGAGTTAGAAAGTAAAAGATTATAATCCAATTTGGCTTTGATTAAACATGTTGGACCATCCAACTTCGAAATTTTGCAAGTAAAAAAAGGTTCCAAAGTTCTAACAAGAGCTACTGAAAGGTGGCAGCAGTTTTGCTTCTATCAAGAACAGAAAAGAATGGACAAAATTTGAGTATCTCCCACCTACACAAACCCCAACAGGTGCAGCTTCAGGCATGGCCATTTACAAATGTTTATATTTTTCCAACTTAGATTAGTCCACAAAAGAATGAAGATTCACAAGACAACTGAACAAAGCCCTAAAAACAATACCAACCACTTGGGAAGTCAAATTCACCAATTAACAATATCCAAAACCATATACTCTGCTTGTTCACAGATCATCATGCCTTGCTTCATTGCCTCAGCCATAACCCATTGAATAGTTATTAAATCAATTAAAAAAACATATCTTTAAGTCTTTCATTTTATTTATTTTTTCCTATATTCTTTCATGTTGTGAAGTTTGACCTATATGTTATTTCTAAACTTCTTGGTAATATACTTAACTGCACACACCAACAAAGAGAGAAAGGGCAAGGAAATTGAGAAGCGTACATAAATCTTAACAACAAACAAAACAATGCTAAATGGTTTAGATTGGTATCTTACATGTACTCGGGTACGAGTATCGGGTGCAAGTGTGTATCCAAGCATCAGACCTTCATAAATTTAAATCTTGGGATATTGGGATACGTATCCAAAATTGGATATGGGTACGAGGACATGTCATATGCACATATACATTGCATATTATATAATATTCTCAGATGAGATGTTTTAAATTATATATAAATATACTATAAATTAAATACGATTCAGGAAAAATATGAAATTTCTATATCTAATTCATGTGAGAGGCTAAAAATATTGCTTTGCTAACAAATGTGAGCTTGTTCTTCATCATGTATTGTCACAAATTAAAGGATAGTGTTGGGCACATATCCCACTCCCTTACCCATGTTATATCTAGTGGACACGGGTACTATGAGAGAAATAGAAGAGTCCGTGTAACACAACACATACCTCTGACCAAAATACATTACTTTCAGAGCAACATATCTCTTGGAGGACCGATGCCCAGTCCTCATAGTGTTATAATCTGCATCAAGAAATAGACAACTTCAAATGAGTGCTTACTATACTACAACTATAATTCAACACTGAATACACGAATGGAAAGCAACCTGCCAATCTCTCCTTCACTTTCTTCCTTCTGTTCTTACCGCCTTCTAAATTTAATCTCCCCCTTCCATTGACTGAATCAACACTACCCATATTACGAGCATCAAGATTTTCCTCCATATGTGGAACAGTAATCTGCAAAGCTCATGTCATTAAATTATCAAATGGAAGAAACATCAATAAGTCAAACAAGAAGGATGATCATAGTTAGCCTGGCTAAAATTGAGCCGTTATAAACACTTCACGAAGCATAGGTCAGAAATTCAAATTCCGTGAAGTGTTTGATCCCTTGGTGTCATCCAGGACTTGTGCCTGGTAATTAGCCATATGTGGACGGGAGACGACATCTGCCTGGACTAGTCAGGGCTAGGGCTGTAAAATAAACCAAATTATTTGAGCTCGATTCGTGTTCAGCTCGTTTAAGATCAACTCATTATGTGAACAAACCAAGCTCAAACACATTTCAAAGCTCGTTAATTTTTCAAACCAACTTGAACAACCTATTACTTGGCTCGGTTGTACTCAATTAGATGCATTATAAAACCCAAACTACTCGTGTTCGGCTCGTTCATAGCTCATTTAAGATCAGCTCAATATATGAACAAACCAACTCGAACACGTTTTTAAGCTCCGTAATTTTTCAAAAAAACCTTAAACAACCTACGATTATATGCACAAAAAAAAAAAATTTTAAAATCAAACTATTCGACATCAGTTTTGATTGACTCGCTTAAATCTCATTTAAGATGGGCTCAAAACAAGTAACCCATATTGAACTTATTTAAGTTTTTAAGTCAAGTTTTCGAGTGAACTTGTTTACAGTCCTAACAAATCTCTGAATATCCTTAACATAAATAATAAACAGTTGGATAAACTACTTATTTCTCTTTCAGCTTGAACTATGCTTGTTTTTAAACACAAGCACTATCATGTACATATCTATGTCTGGTGTACACATACTGCGTGTTTGAATATAAACGATACTAACCTTGTGACATTGGCAAATTGATACGAGAGAAGATAGCTCGGCATTCTTGGACTCCAATTCCTAATTGTGAGTTTCATAGAGATTGAAATTGAAGTGAAAACACTAGTCAGGGTTGGGGATTGAAGATTAATAATGGGGAAGAAATTGAAGACAAAGAGCGAAAAGGGATGAGAAAGGGAAGAGAAGAGAAAAGGACACCTTGACTCTGTTGGAGAGAGACTTGAGCTGAGATTGAAGTGCGACGATGATGTGGTCCGACTCGGGCTTTGCAGACTCCGCGATCTCTCTGCTCGGCTGATCCTCCATGACACCTGTTAACACCATAAATCTGCAATTTTTATTATTATTTATTATTTATATAATTGCAGGACACGTGGCATCCTCTTATTCATTTGGAAGTTAAAAGAAGTTATAGAGATAATGGAGAATATGAAGGACAAAGTGGATGAGTGGGAGGACAAAGTGGATGAGTGGAATGACACATGGCAAGACAAGAATGAAGATGGAAGAAATGGGTAGTTACTAAGTAGTTATTGCTGTATTTTTTCTTCTATAAATAGCCATTAATGGCTACATTGTAAGGATCCAGAATTCATAATCAAAGACACTTGATTTCAATATTTCTTGTTATTTTCCTTATCTTAGGAGTAGTTTAACATAGATTTATATTTCGAAGCATTTATTTTCAGCATTTCCATTTCGAAGCATTTTATGCACTTTCTTTTCGAAGCATAGGAGTAGAGGTAAGTAATTATTACTTTGATTGTTCACTCAATCATCTTTCTCCGTTCCCCATTCTTCTTTTAATTTTTCTTTTCTTTACACTTGGCAATCTTGAAGTCCTCTTCGTTGAGGCAAAAGAACCGTCAACACAATCGCTTGATAATTGGCTTGAATTTAATCTGTAAGGATTTTTCAATTCTTGCTGGCACGCTCGCATTTATGATATTTTCCTTCGTAGGAAAATAAGCCAACATTTTAGCCAACATTTTTTGGCACGCCCAGTGGGACGTCAAGTGTAATAAATGAAAAATGAATTGGATTTGTCCATTTCAAATAGCCTAGATGAAATTTATTGGCGTAAACAAGAAATTTTGGATCTTCAAGAAGAGATCCATTTTCTTGATGAAATAAATTTTCATCCTTTACAATATTATTTGGTGGAAGAAAAAAGACACCATTTAATTGGAGAAATTCATCAACTTGATATGGAAATTCGCCAATGGAATGATGAGTTATCAACTCTCACTACCAAGTCTTTAACTGAGGCCTTAATGGCCGGAATTGGTGAATTTTTTCAGAATTTTTCCATGGTTAAAAATAGCAAAAGTAAGGAGTTGATTTCATCAATGGCTCGGGGGGTTCAAGAATCCGTTTTTAAAGAGCCAAATTATGAAATTAACATAACGAAAGAGCATATTTTTAAGTCAAATTTGGCTAAGAATGATATTTCATACATGACTCGGGGGGTCCAAAAACCAATTTTTAGAGAGTCAAGTCATGAAAATAACATTCTTATGGGAGATTTTCATAAGCCATTAATGGCTAACATGGAAAAACAACCCACTTTGTCAAAAAATTATGAAAATCAATTTGGCGAAAGTCATGTTTTTAAACCAAACATGGTCAAGAATAATGAACAAGCCACTGTTCATGAATTCAAAATTTTTGACATTTTTCAAAATGTCAAAAAGTATAAATTTTCATGGTCACACTATACCATGACTTTTGGTGTTCAAAATCCTTTTTGGATTTGTGGTTCACATCAAAATATAATTATGATGATGTGGTTAATAAAATTAACAAATTGTTCTTATGAGTTCGAAGCACTAAGAACAAGGGATGACCATTTAAAATGCATGAACTTGGCTAGAAAAAGCCTTTGCATTTAAATAAATGGTTGAGAATGGCTTATCTTTTCAAATTGATGGCCAGTTGTTTGTATGTACACAATCAAAGCATCGAAGATACATTCGAGGCATCAAGAGTTGTTTCGAAGGTTGATTACTTCACATTCGAAGCTGTATAAAGCTTTGAAGATACATTCGAAACATCAAGAGTTGTTTCGAAGGTTGATTACTTCACCTTCGAAACTGTATAAAACTTTGAAAACTTTCGAAATGTGTACATCTCTTCAAATATATGTAAAATGACAATTAATTAGTTGTCGAATAATGCCTGTTTTTGGCATCATAAGTTGGCTCGAAGAACAACAGTTTTGGTGTCTTCGAAGAATTAATAATTGGTTCGAAACACAAAATTAATATTTCCATTAATTATGTGTGAACCAGAACATATAAGTTTTGAATAAACCACAATGGTTGGCCAAAAAACAGCTTCGAAAGCCGTTTTGCCATAAGTTGCTTCGAAAGCTGTTTTGCCATAATTTTGTAAGCTTCGAAGCTCTCTATCTTGCATCAACAACAGCTTCGAAGAAATAATAATGGTGGTTGTGAACCTTCGAAGCTTTGTCGAGTATTTTTGAGGATGTAATTCGTCTTTGGTCGGTTCCATCGACCTTCGAAGAATGATTTTGGTCCTTTATATCACTTTCGAAGCTTGTTACTAGTAATAATTCGAGTCATCTTGTCATAATTTCATACTCATTCGAAGCACTTTATTGGTGTTGTTACATCATTCGAAGCACTTTGCTGCTTAGGTTAGTCATGTGCTTGGTTCGGCCCTTCAAAAATTCAAATAAACATCATTTTTAAGGGCCGCGGGGGGTAATGTTAACACCATAAATCTGCAATTTTTATTATTATTTATTATTTATATAATTGCAGGACACGTGGCATCCTCTTATTCATTTGGAAGTTAAAAGAAGTTATAGAGATAATGGAGAATATGAAGGACAAAGTGGATGAGTGGGAGGACAAAGTGGATGAGTGGAATGACACATGGCAAGACAAGAATGAAGATGGAAGAAATGGGTAGTTACTAAGTAGTTATTGCTGTATTTTTTCTTCTATAAATAGCCATTAATGGCTACATTGTAAGGATCCAGAATTCATAATCAAAGACACTTGATTTCAATATTTCTTGTTATTTTCCTTATCTTAGGAGTAGTTTAACATAGATTTATATTTCGAAGCATTTATTTTCAGCATTTCCATTTCGAAGCATTTTATGCACTTTCTTTTCGAAGCATAGGAGTAGAGGTAAGTAATTATTACTTTGATTGTTCACTCAATCATCTTTCTCCGTTCCCCATTCTTCTTTTAATTTTTCTTTTCTTTACACTTGGCAATCTTGAAGTCCTCTTCGTTGAGGCAAAAGAACCGTCAACACAATCGCTTGATAATTGGCTTGAATTTAATCTGTAAGGATTTTTCAATTCTTGCTGGCACGCTCGCATTTATGATATTTTCCTTCGTAGGAAAATAAGCCAACATTTTAGCCAACAACACCGCACTGTGTAACGATTCCTCCGGACTCCAAAAAAGGGTGCGTGCACTTGCTTTGTGTTTCTCTCGAATATTTTAGACCAAATTAAACCCTACAGCATGAATAATTATCAAGTACACATTTATATTTATAAATTAATCTATAATTATGTTTTATATTTATAAATTAATCTATAATTATGTGGTATAAGAGTTGACTCTATCATCATTAAGCACGTAATAAATTAAAAATTAACACAAATTCTATCACGTCGTTATGGATAAAAATTATGAATACTTTTTCAATGTCTCAAATATTTTTCTTTTTTAAAAAAATGATTCAACTTATCTCTGGTTGGTTAGATTTCTCAATTGAAACATTATGCTGCCCATTTAAATCATTCTGTAAGACTCGTCGAGTATTTTATACCTGTAAAATTTTTCATCTTTTATATTCATTTAATTTATATACATTTGAAATATATAAAAAAGTTTGAAAACATTTTGCACAAATTTCATATTTTTTAAATATATGTAGATAAAGTGAATTTCAAAATTTTAAAATGATTAAACTAATAAAAACTTTAATTGAAAAAAAAAAAACAAAAGGATTGAAAACTCACAAGGTTATTTTCTAAAACGGGTGAATTACTTTGACACCTCCTGAGCTTTCTATTTAATATAAATCCTCCATTTACATTTGAAAATTTACACTTACCTCATGTTAAATTAAAATGATATATTTGCCCTTTAAATTTTATAGATATTTTGTTCATGTCATTTCAAAGGAAATAACAATCATCTTCTTTAGTTTAACTCACCCAAGAAATTAAATTTTTTTGATTTTCATGTTTTTTTTATTGAATTTTTTAATATTTTAAGTAATTTTTTTTATTTTCTAGATACACCTAATCTAAATATACTTAAGAAGTATAACACTTTGTGATTTTTTTTTTTAATTCACCAAATACAAATAATATATATATATATAAATACAAAAATTTAATATATTATCTTATTTTATTGTATTCAATGAATTTTTTAAAAGTTTTTTGTACAAATTTTATGCTTTTTAAATATTTCTAAATTAAGGTTTGTTTTGGAAAGTAAGTTAAAAGTTAGCTTTTGACTGTTTTTTGAAAAAAATGTGTAAAAAAGTAGAGAGATGGTATAATTCAAAAAAAGTTAAAAAGTCAAAAAATTTGCTTCGAGTTGCCAAAACAAGCCTAAATTGATCTAATCTATATATAATAGTGAAAATAAAAATTAAAATTTTATTCATATATAAAAAATTCATACAAAAAATATCATTAAAATATTGTGATAATGATATTGTTATAAATATAAATCATGTTTATAGGTGTTTTATTTTAAAATGAAAGGTCACCATTAAGTTATATCATCGTGTTTGAAAATTTTATATAAAATTTATGTTTATATATTATCACTTCATAAAATATGTTCAAGTATAATTTAATGATAGAAAGTTGTAGAATGTAACTATGATGATAGAAAAAAAGAAATGGTAGGAAAAATAACTAGATGGTCATTTAAAAAAAATTAGAGTATGACATCAGCAATCCAGAGTAATTTGTACTGAGGTTACAAACCTCAATGAGGGGAATGTAATTTTTTAAATTTGAGGAGAAATCTGTATTAAATAGAAACCTAAGGGGGCGTTAGCGTAATTTACCCTTTTAAAACTCTAAACTTAAACAGAGTATTAAATTAAACATTTATTTATTAAATTTAAAAATTATTCAAATAAAAAAATATTTATTAAATTAAATATGTTTATTATGTAAATATTTTAATAACTTTTAAATTTCCTAATTTGTGTTGATAAACCCTATTTAGGAGATTTTTTATTTATTTTATATGTAAGGTATTTTAGACCAGCTTATGCGTACCAAGCAAAGTCCCTATAGTCCAAACAGGTTTATTCCCCGTAGTCCGTGGCCCTAAAGCCATGTTATTTGGACTGATTAGATAAGGGGAATTGTAATCATAGGATACATAGTCCGTGGACTATTTGGTTGAAAATGACGTGTATCTCATATTTGTTTTCTCATAGGATTAAATGTTTGGAAATGACTATCATATTAAATCCAATGTTTGATTGAAATATTATGAAGAATGATAAATACCTATTAGGGATGGTCACGGGATGGGTTTGCTATTTCCCACCCCCGCTCCTGTCAACAAACTCCACCCTCGCCTCCGCCCCACCCCCACTACGGTTGGAATTTTTCAACCCCACCCCTGCAGATACCCGAGGATATCCAACCACATTTCAAATAGTCAAAAAAATTAAGAAATATTTAAATTCTTAACACACTAAATATTTTTTTTAATATTTTCATTATATAAACAGTGAGTCTTTTAAGATTATTATTTATTTATATTTAAACAAAATCATAGACTTTTAATATTATTTTCTTATAGCTAATTATATTATATAATATTAATTATATCGGGTCGGCTACTATATCGAGCCGAGCTTGGATGGGAGAAGCAATACCCGCCCCCATGCCCACATAAGTGTCGGTGCTGGTAAAATTTGCCCCATTAGGGTGGGTAAGTGCGGGCCCCCATTGATCGGATTAAAATGGCCATTCCTAATACCTATGAAGCACAAGTACTCAAAAAATGTTGTCGTACAAGTACCAAGTGCATGTATGTGTACAGGCACGGGTGCACACATACTGGGTACAGCAAAAACATACCGGGTAGGTTTTATACAACTTGTATACATTCAGTAGGCTATGGGTACGCGATGGGTACTCCATGGATACGTGGTTGAATACTCCGGGGTCAAAACCAAATTTTCAGATTTTTTTAGGGGCACAAGAGCAATTATTGTTTGCTCATTTTGAAAAATTAAATAAATATCGAATATTTAGTAATAATAAAAAAACATAAAAAAACATATTATATCTATTATTTTGAAGAAACCTTCAATCATTCGAAGAACCAGAGTTAGCTGACTTCCTATTGAAGAACATAGTTCATCGAATTTGCTCTCCATCGAAGACGACATTGAAGCTTGATATTCTGGTGAGTTCATCTTCTTCTTTTTCTTTCTCTTTTTTATTCCCTTATTCTTTTCTTCTTATTTTTCCTTCTTATTCTTCTTCGATTTTTTTAAAAGATTTTGTCCTCTTTCTTTGATTCTTTTTTTTTCATTTTTTTTTTTTCATATTCTCTTGTGAGTTTTTCAAATCCCCTTTTCTCTCTTTTTATTTTGGATATTTTTTTTTACATTCATCTTCCTCTTTCTTCTTCTTTTTTCTTTTTCAGATTTTTTTTTTTAATATTAGGTGAAGGTGATAGTGGAGGTGGGAGGCGTTGGTGAATGTAGTAGGTGAAGTGGGGTGTGTAATGGAGTAGTGGAGTTAGGTTAGTGGGTTAGGTTTAGTGTACATTAACAGCCCCCCTCAAACTCAAGGAGGATAGGAACTAACCAACTTGAGTTTGAAGAGAGTAACAAAACAGAAAAGTAAACTGATAAATAAAAAACAAAACAGGATAGGAGACACGGTATGGTCGTGTCGGACCGTTGTAGCAGACAGTTTACGGGGTCATGTCGGACCGTTGAAGCAGACACTGTGTGGTCGTGTCAGATGTAGAAGACAGTTTACGGGGTCATGTCGGACCGTTGTAACAGGACAGTTTACGGGGTCATGTCGGACCGTTGGAGAAGACAGTTTATGGGGTCATGTCGGACCGTTGTAGAAGACAGTTTACGGGGTCATGTCGGACCGATGTAGCAGGACAGTTTACGGGGTCATGTCGGACCGTTGTAGAAGACACTGTGTGGTCGTGTCAGACCGATGTAGAAGACAGTTTATGGGGTCATGTCGGACCGTTGTAAAAGCTGTGGTGGTGCACCGAGGAGGCGACTTAGGGAGTGCGCCATGAGCGACTTATACATGATACTGGTATAACCCCCCCTCAAACTCAAATAGGTGTGAAGATAGAAACTTATTTGAGGTTGAAACAAAGGGATTGATAAAGCTGACCGGTGTAAAAGACACTGTATGAGTGTGTATATAGGCTGCCCAAAAAATATACATGGATGTAGATATCGAGCCCTCAAAAGTCGTGCCCTCAAAAGGTGTGCCCGCACCCTCAAAAGGCGTGCCATCAAAAGGCGTGCCCGAGTCATGAAAAGGTGTGCCATGAAAAGGCGTGCCAAGTTGTCGGTGTCAAAAGGCGCGCGATGCGCGTGGCTGCCTCGGCTATTTAACCAAGACGGAGCTGAGGCCGAGGCAGAGGCTGAGACAAGAAACTGAGAGAAACCTCTGAAAAAATTCTTCGTTTTGCTGAGAAAGAGAGGTTTGGCTGAGAAGAAACTCTGTAACACTCTCTATAACACTCTGTTGCCCAGAAAAAAATGGCCTCGTCCTCGTCTTCCCGTGGACTGCTCACCCTCTTTCCCGACCTCAACGAGTCAACAAGAGAGAGAACTGGTGCGGTGGCACTGGAAACTCAACCAAGCGCCCCGGAGTTTGCTCCGTTGAACTTTCCGATGCGGTCTGTGGAGCAAAGAATGGCAGTGCAGTCAGATGTGGAGGCCAACCAGTATACTTTGAAGGCATGTGTGGAAAGCATGACGGCGGTCACAAATTTGTCGAACCGGCTGCAGAGTAGGACAAATGAGGTGCAGCATGTAAACTCCCAGCTGGCTCTGCTCCAACGCATGTATAAGGATGCGCGAGCAGAGATAAGCATGCTAAGGGCGGAAAACAAGGAGCTGAAGCGGAAGGCCACCGTGATGTTCCGATTTGGAGGTCCACCAGATGCGGGAGTGGAGGAGCAGGGAGGAGGCAACTGGCTTGGCGGCACGGGAAAGACGGAGGCAACACCGTCAAGGACTGCCCAGGACGGAGGCAAGAAGAAGAGGCCTGCAGCAGAGTAGAGAAGCAAAATCCCGCTTGTGGATGTGGTTGTTTGGTTGTGTGAAATAATTTTTTTTTTTTTTTTTGTTTTTTTTTTGTTTTTTTTTTTTTTTTTTTTTTTTTTAGAGTGTAAAATGGTGATCGGGGTGAGCCCTGACATGAATAAAAGGAAATGAGTTTGTGCAGTTCGTCTTCTTCTTCTGTTTGTTTTTTTTTTTTTTTTTTTTTTTGTTTTTTTTTTTTGTTTTTTTTTTTAACAAATAAATAAAGAAAAATAAAGAAAAAGAAAAATTGGGAATCAAAACGGAGGAGAGAGGGGACCAGGCACATGGGTGGCTTGGTGTAAAGGAAATAAAAGAAGAAAAAAATAAAGAAGGTGAGTGGGTGTGGACGGCCGTGAGGAGAGATAAAGTAAAAAGAAAAAAATGAGAATCAGGAGAGGGGTGCAGAGTGATGCCGTTGATTCCATCAAATAAAAGAGGGAATGGGTCTCACTGTTAATAAAGCTGGCGATGTTACTGTCGGCCATGTGAGGAGCACTTTAATATGTCAGGCAAATTTGGGCCCTCCTGAAGTTGCTTATCATGAGGAAGGTAATTTCGAAAGTTCATATTCAGATTGTTTTCATCATTATTGGTGTGAAGAGAGGAGTCGTCATCATCGTGCTGCGGCTGTGGCATGAGGTGCTGCGGCTGTGGCATGACTTGCACCGAGACTCTGAGAGGAGAAGAACATCCCCACAACCGGCACAAGACTTCTGATAGCCGCCAATGGAACTGCCATCTGATTGTATTATGAAATGGTAACGCTGCGCGCACACTGGATTACCACTCCAACCGACGACTCGGCACTGATCGCAGTATACGGATCTAGATCTGGCCACGTCCTCCTCCACGACGTCGAGGCACACCACCGCCGGCGAAGTCTCGTCGGCTAGATCACCGACTCGGAACAGGATCTGCCACGTCAGCAGGTGGGGAAAGAGAGAGGACGGTGGCGGAAGGGTCGAGGCACACCACCGCCGGCGAAGTCTCGTCGGCTAGATCACCGACTCGGAACAGGATCTGCCACGTCAGCAGGTGGGGAAAGAGAGAGAGAGGAATTTGAAGGTATGTATGGAAAATTCCAGCGGGCAGCAAAGGCAAAGTTGCCGGCCGGCTGCCCGCCGGTGATAAAGAAATACAGGCTTAAATCTTATCTCTGCTCTGATACCATGTTAAAATTAATGTATATTATTAATTGATGTTTTTATATTGTGTAGATTACAAGGATTTATATAGGAGAGGATTGAGAGTAGGTGAAGGTGATAGTGGAGGTGGGAGGCGTTGGTGAATGTAGTAGGTGAAGTGGGGTGTGTAATGGAGTAGTGGAGTTAGGTTAGTGGGTTAGGTTTAGTGTACATTAACATTCCCAATTCATTTTAGATTTTTAGTGATCTAATTTTTTTATTTTTTATTTTTACATTTTTTCCCACAATAGCTGGAATTTGATGCAAGCTACAGCGTTATTCCTCTTTAATCATCTTAAAAAACAATTAGGTAATCACCCGCTCTATGTCCTTTTTTCTTAGTGTTATAGTCTTATATTAAAATAAAAGATAAAAAAATTTAATTACTTTCATCATAGAGTATTGATATTTTAAATTGTTATTTGAATATTTGGAAATCATATATATCATATATACTTTAATTGTTGAAGGATGATTTATTTTTTGGTTTTGTAATTTCTCTTTTTAATTATGATATTAAACTTTAATTTGTATGTTAGATGTTTAGCGATAAATTTAAAAAAAAAAAAAATTTAACGTACCTCAGCCGTATCCCGTATCATACCCATTCTCATATCTGCACCCGTGCTTCCTAGATAAATACTTAAAAGACTATTTTGTCCTTTTCAATTATTTAATAAGTAATAACAACATTAAACCTATCTTTAATATTTTAATTCTTTTTGGCTAGATTAAATAAAAATTATTTTATTATTTTTTATTAAAAAATAAATTTATTTTAAAAAAATTAAAAAAAAAATATCAATAAAAATTTATGTTATTTTTAAAAATAAAATTTAAATAAATTTATTTAAAAAATAATAATAATAAAATAATGAAATTAAACAAAAATCAATAAAATTTTAAACATTGAAATTAAATATATTATCAACAAAATTTTAAAATAAAACATCTATAAAAAAATTATTTAAAAAAAATCAATAAATAACACATCAATAAAAATTAAATAAAATAATTTTATTTTTAAATCGAGACATTTAAATTTTATTTAATATTATTAAGTATAATACATAATTAAATCAAATAATTGGATGGCAAATATGTAATTTTACCATTTAACCCCATAATGTAATTATGAGTGATCTTATTAGCACCCTATCAATTATTTTGGATCATCTATTTATTTGGACCCCCACTTATAAATTCTAAAACTCTTTAAAATTTCATTCCTCCTCCCAAATAATATCAAAATTATCCATTTGAAAACATTACACCCATTCAAAATTATCCAAAAAAACCTATCTCCCAAAACCCTAAAAAACCCACTACAGTGGAACCTTCAAAAATCGGTGGAAGAAAATTTGTTCACCACTTGTGGCCACTTGTCATAGTGATTAAGAAGTTTTTTCTCTACTTGATCATGAGTTTTGTCAATCTAATTGATTTTTTTTTTGTTTGTCTATTACCTCTTTTCACACAAATTCACTCTCATACTTCTCTGGTTAGTTCTCTGTCACTCATCCATGACCTCATTGTGCTGGTAAGTATTGTTCTTCTCCTTGGGGTCTTTTCTAGCATTGTCAACTTAAAGTTTTATACTTCTATTAGATGATTCCTACTTCATTTCTACATATTTATTCACGGCCTTGCGGTTATCTATTCCCAAACAAATATGCAATGTTCTGTTATCTGTTCTTGAACAAATGAACAATGTTCGAGCATGTGTTTTTTACTTTTGGTCATATGTTCAGGAATTCAGTCTTTAAAAAATGACGAACAGTTTTCATTATTTTTATCATGTTTTTCAAGAAATTTATTCTTACAAAACCAATCTTCTTTGAGTTAAGAACATCATCAAAATTATGAACCTCCTCTAAGCTTATATTATTGTATTCCTCTCGTCTCATAGAGTTGCGATTGTCGGAAAAAATT
This sequence comes from Camellia sinensis, assembly GCF_055761805.1. Taxonomy (NCBI): domain Eukaryota; kingdom Viridiplantae; phylum Streptophyta; class Magnoliopsida; order Ericales; family Theaceae; genus Camellia; species Camellia sinensis. The sequence goes on from NC_138966.1 coordinate 107,767,257, forward strand.
TATATTTATTGTCATTACCGGAGAAGTGTATGTAATTGAAAGGTTGCCACGGTTGCCACCGGAATATTGCTGCCAAAGGGTTTTCAAAGTTTTAAGAGTGGATGGGTTTTGAAGATGATATTTGAGGAAAATGAATGGGTGGTGATAGATGTGGGTACTCTCATAAACCCTATCTCATGATGTAATAGGTTTATGGGCTTAATTGTGAGATGCAGTGTTCCAAAATTATTAATGTCCTTTTTAATAATTTCATTTGAGATTATAATTGTAATAAAAAAAGGCCAAAAAGTAGAGAGTCCAAAATAATTGATGAGGAGGTTAATAGCAGCATTCATAATTATCCCACCATTTTTATCCTATCCCTCCCTAAGATACAACAATCCAACATATGTAAAATTAATAATTTAACCAAATTCTTACTCGGACCTACCAATATGCTCCATGATTCCATGGACATAGAGTCAAATCCCTTCTCTAATCTCTCCAAATGTATTAGGGATAGATCTTTCGATTGGATTTTGAGTCATCTTCTCTAATCTCTCCAAATGTATTAGGTATAGATCTTTCGATTGGATTTTGAGTCATCTAGTTCTCTATTTGGAAGTTATATAACCTATGAGCTCCTATATTTTTTAAGGGTTAATTACGTATTTTGATTTAAACCAAAAATATAAAGGACAATAAGGGAAGGGTAGGTAAAAATGGTGGCTGAAAAATAAAAAAAAAAATCGTGATTATGTGAAAATGACATTTGCATTAATAAAAAAATATGGTCGAAATTTATTATTTCAACACTAAGTCTCTATTTGTTTCGATGTAAAATAGTTTATACTAGAAAATATTTTTCATTAAATTGATTTTGTACCCAAAAAAAATTCTTTTTATTTTTTGGTGTTTAGTTGACATTTTGAAACACAAAAATGGGCGAATTATATTAATAGTTCCAATAGTTTGAGACTTGTGTCACTTTGATCTATAATTTTTCAATTATGATATATTTGATCATAAATTTTGAATTTTGTTTCAACTATGGACAATTGAAGACATTGTTGTTCCATTTGAAGAACAAAATTGTCATACAACTTATTTTGTATTGGTTAACTTATATGTTGTTTGAAATATAATGACATTTTTTTTAATGAATAATGTTAAAACTTTTTTTGTTATAAAGTTTTGTTTGGTTTAGTTTTTAGAATATATTTTCATAATTTTTTTTTAAAAACAAAAAATTAAATTGGTGAAAAAAATTAAAAACATATAAATTTTATATAATTTTATATTTTGGGAGGGTAGAAATAATTTTTTAAAATAAATGTTTTTGATATTTATTTTTGTTAATTAGTTTTTATTTTTTAAAAGTTAAACATGGCGACAAATTTGATGTTATTATTAAACTAATCCATTAAATCAAAAGATTCAAAGCTAAACACATTTCATATATCAAATATATTGATTATACATTAAAAGCCTAATAACCATCTATTACATGATAACCATTCAAAAATGTTTGTTAACAACAAATACTATTACATGATAATTATTCAGAAATATCAATAAAAACAACCGCCCATTACATGATTATCATCCAAACACATACTATAAATTAATTTGAAAAAAAGATAAAAATGTAAAAAATTTATCATTTTTATATAATTTTATCTTTGGTGGCTATAAATAATTTTTTAAAAATTTAAAAATATTTTTTTGACATTTATTTTTGTCAAACTAATTTATATTTTATAAAATTGACGACTTTACCTTTGAAATGGAGCAACAATGTCTTCTATTGTCTTTATTTGAAATGAGATTCAAAATTTATGATCAAATATATCACAATTAAAAAGTCAGAGATCAAAATAACACAAACTCTAAATTACAAAGACCGTTAGTGTAATTTGTCCCACAAAAATTATATTATATGCGTTGCATAGAAACCAATGAAGAGCTATAGTTTTACATTTGAAAATATCAACGTGCTGGGCTGGGTTGAAAATAAATTTTATAAAAATCAACTTGTGAATTTTTTAACAGAGACTATGACAAAAAATAATTTTCTTAATTATTTTTACTTATTTTTTGTTCAACCAAAAAACAAAAATTACTTATTCTCAAAATAAATGGAAACTAAAACATGCCAGTTTATAAGTTTAACATTACTATTTTGATCCCCATCTAAAAGAATATATAAATATTGAATTTTTAGAATTTTTTTTTAATTTTTAGTGAAATTTTTAATATTTTAAGTAATTTTTTTATTTTATTTTTTGACGTATCTAATCTAAATACACCTAAGAAGTAAAATATTTGTGAATGAATATAAAAATAATAATAATGTATTGACTTTTTGTATTTTGTATTTTTTAAATAAATATTTACTTTTTAAATGTAAATAAATTGAGTAGACTTAAAAAGTTTAAAAAAAAAAATTACTTCAGATATTTTAAAAAGTTTAATAAAAAAACACAAAAGCTTAAAAAATATTTTTGACACCCGCCACAAATCAATTTTTTATAATTCTAAGGCAATAGTATTCTAATAGGATAATGATTTGTCCCCCTAATTTTTTCCCCCCAAATCCTCCGAAATCACAGAGGCGAGCGAGCGAGCGAGAGAGAGAGAGAGAGAGAGAGGGGAAGAAGAGGGTTGCGAGCCTCGCCGCCAGCTCGTCGCAGTCGCAGCAGCAGCAGCAGCTCCAGCTCCGACCGCCGTCTCCGTCTCCGGCCCCGCCTCCGCCTCCTCCTCCCCCTGTGGTTAGGCCCCCCTCCAGTCCTCCTCCTCCTCCTCCTTCCTCCTTCCCCCTTCCCCTCCTCCTCCTCTTCTCCTTCTTTCTCTTTCTTCTTATTTCTACTTTTGAAAAAAAAAGAGAGGCAAAAACGACGTCATTTTTGCCTTTAGAGGGATTCGGAGGGGCCATTTTCGAGCGACGTAGCATTATCCTATTCTAATATTTCATATCGTGAGTACAATAGCAATTTTTTAAAATATATTGGGTACGTTTGGTTTGTATTTTGAGATAAATTTTTAAAATAAAAATTTGAGAAAAGAGTTTAGAAATTTTTTTGGTTTGTTTGGTTTTATATTTTGAAAATAGTTTTTGAGTTTGGAATTTTGGGATGATTTGATATTTTGTTGTAGTTAAGTAGATGTGTGTAAAAGAAAAAAGTGATTTTGAAAATTTTTTTCAAAAATTTTGAACCAAATAAAATTAAATTTTTTTTTTTCAAAAATTGTGGGCTTATTTAGTTTGCCTTTGGGAGAGTTATTTTTGAATTTTTTTTTTCAATTTTTTTTTGGGTTTGTGGTTTTTCTAAAAAAATTTCCAAAATTACTATTTCTCTTACATATCAAGCTATCACTTTTTTTCTCTCATCTCTCATTCTGAATCACTTTTCCCTTACACACATCTACTCCATTATAATAAAACAACAAATCATTATAAACTCCCAAATTTCAAAACTACTTTTAAAATATACAATCAAACAACCCAAAAAAATTTCTAAACTCTTTCCCCAATTTTTTTCTTCTAAAAATCACTCTCTCAAAGTGGGTAAAAAAAAAAAAAAAAGAAGTTGTTATTTTAGTAGGTTTTTTTAGTTTTTGATTATTTTAGGAGGTTAAAATTTTTATATTTGGGAAGATAGTTAAATTTTTTTGTAGTTAGATGTGACGTTTGTGAGCGAAAAAGTGAAATGATTATGAATTTGATGTGGCATTTTGTCTGAATTTGTTTTTTTTTTTTTTAACCAATTTTGTCTTTTAGGTGATTTTTAGCCCCCCAAAAGAAAAAAAACACACACACACTTCCCAAACACCACTAAAAGCAAACCAAACACACTTCTGTATCTTCGTATACAAACCAAACAAGCCCTACTCTACATATCTGTATATTTGTTCATGTTATTTTTTTATACAATGTTACTTATCTATGTCACTTATCTGTTTACTTAATCTACTTATCTTTTATTATCATTACTAACACAAACTAAGATCAACTGTCACCTCTAGTCATGGTTATCACGGTCCCACGATTCTAGTAAGGGTAAACGATTTAGATTACATTAAGATCTTAAATACAGTAAGAACTTACTGTGATTATGATTCTAATCATAAAATTGTGTAGAATCACACTACGATCCCGATTCTATTACAATCCAAATCCTACTAATTTTTTTTTATGTGTATGTATATGTGTATATTTATATAAGAAATTTGATATAAACTCTTTTTCCAAACATTTCTTCTAATTTATGTTAGCATAAAAGATAAATAATATTAAATTTATCATTTTTCTTTAATAATTTTAAAATTATTGAAGATACATTATCATTGTGAATAATTTTTTCGTTTTATTTTATATTGAAAGTAAAATCTTATGATTCTCAATTTAATTTTACAATTCGATCCACAAATTTCTTCCAACGATGGTGTCTAAAATCCCAATTTTAACAACGTTAACTCCAGTGACGTCTTCTTGTTCTGAAGCTAGATTGGAGAATTCTGGTTCTTGGAGAGTATGGTAAAGTTGCTTAAGAAGCCTTTCAACAGGTGATAGAACACGTTGAAAAGTGTATTTTTTGTATTTTTACGAAAAGATGTGTAAAAAAGTAGATGAGTGATGTGATAAGAAAAAAGATAAAAAAATAAAAAAATGAATTATGCCTCCGTTTGGGAAGTGGGTTGACTTTTTGGCTTTTTTGGCTATTTTAGCCTGGACTAAAAAGTTTGGTTTGGGAAGGGCTTTTTGACTTTTTGACTTTTTAAACTTTTTTTGTGAGAGAATAATGTAATGATTATGAATTGAATGTAATATTTTATTTTTTGTGACTAAAATAACTTATTTTATTTTTTATAACTAAAATAATCAAAAAAACCCCGTTTAACTCTTGCCAAACGGAACGTATATAAGTTATGGCAAACCAAGCCTGAGCACTAACCACTTTCTTCTTGGGATGTGAGAGTTCCGAAAACTTGGTTGGACTAACCCTGCTAAGTACGCGTATTGGATCAGCACAGTTGGAGCCAAATTTTTTTTTTTTTTACGTGATCTACGATCATGGCCATAGGCATAAATAAAAATATATTTTTCAAAAGGTAAATTAAACACACTTCTTAAGATTTATTTAAATTATAAATTATTTTTTATAATTTTAAAAATTACATTATACTCCCTTAAAGTTTATAATTTTATAATAAATAGGTTTTTTTTTATTAATAAATCACCAAGTTAATTAATAATTCGAGTAATTTTATTATGGTGAACAGTTGGAAATTTTATTTTTTTAATTAATTATGTTAAATAAATTTTTTTGACAATAAGGTATTTATAATTTTCCAAATCACATGAGGCAATTCGTATTTTAAGCAAATCTCAGAAGGTGTATTTGTAATTTATCATTTTTAAAACAACAAGGGGTGTTTGGGAAATTAAAAATTATTATTTTTTTTTTGACTAAAATTCACAAAAAAATAAAAGTCTTCGTTTGGGATGTGGGTTGACTGTTTGGTTATTTTAGCCTGGGACTAAAAATCTTACGTTGGGATAGATTTTTTTATTTTTTTGACTTTTGTGAGAAAAATAATGAATTGATTATGGGTTGAATGTGACATTTTGTTCTATTTGACTAAAATAGTCAAATTTGTCTTATATGACTATTTTAACCCAAAGTAATATCCCAAACATAGCCAAAATACATTAAAATAGTCAATAAGACAAAATGTCACATCAATCTTATAATTATTTTATTTTTTTTTTCTCACAAGCATTACATTCAACTATAAAAAAATTCAACTCTCTCTCCAAACACAAGTATTTTAACTTACAAAAATAATCAAAAACTAAAATATTCAACTTTTATAAAATAAATAATTTCATTAATCAGTAATTATCCCGAGCATAAAACAATTATGAAATAATCGTGAAGATACTATTAAGGGGTTGTTTGGGAAGGCACAAAATAACTACACTTATTTAGGTCATATAATCTCTATGTTTTTTTATACATATTTTCGTAAAAAATTAAGAAGTATACTTAAAGCCTTGTTTGGGGACTAAACATTTTAGCAAAAAAAAAAAAAAAACAAAAAATTACTATAAATTATCACATCATTCTTTATATTTTTCTTATACATTTTTTTTATATAAAAAATCAAAAAATTACTAAAATAATTTATTCTCAAACGAGACTTAAATAAACAAACTCCAAACAATCCCTAAATAATAGGTGGCTTACCAACTATTTCATTTATTTAAGCCTCATTTGTCAATTATATATTTTAGGCAAAAAATTAAAAAATTATTATAAATTTTTACATTTAAATTTTTTTTTTTAAAAAAATAGTTGAGATCATTAATTAGTGGTTACACTAATGATGTGGCCCACTACTACAGTGTTGCTTTTCCTTGTTTTTTTTTAAAATGTGTGTCAACTTACTAATAGTGCTTTAGAACGTCACTTATGTATCATTATTTTTTTTTTTTTTATATATGTTTTAATAAAAAATTAGTAAAATAACGTATTCCAAACGAGGCATTAGGTGGAGGAAGGTGTGGGAAGATGAGCATGCAAAGTCCCACCTCATAACACTAGCCGGCCAAACAAAGCCGTAGTGTTTTTTACCATGGAGACAGACAACCAAACCGCCGCAGAGATCGAAGAAACGCCCAACGCCGCCGCTGCAGAGGACGAGTCATCGCCGCTATTACAGAATACAGATAGGTCTAGGTCGGTGGGGACAAAGGTCCCGGAGGTCGAGGTCCACCTCTACCGGCGAGGAAAAGGCCCGATCGACGTATTCAAGTCGGGTTTGGGTGGGTGGGAACAGGACCAGATTGAAGTCCGAGACATCCTCGACAAGTACGGTTTCAAATCGCTCTTCGCCTTCAACACCGAGTCGGGTCGCGGAGTCCCCATCCTGTTCAACCCGAGAAATGGTCGATCTACGCTTTCCTACGCCGATGGATCTGTACTTTCCATGGATGGAGAGCCCAAGGTATATATATATATATATATATAACGTCCTAGCATATATTGGTATACTATTGTATGTGTATACATATACATGACTATATATTGTATAGATGCTTTTGGAAACAAGTTGTGATTTGGATATGAGCGCAATTTTTCAATTTTGTTGTTTAGAAGTTGAAATTTTGGTAGTAATTAATTAGGCCATGATGATATGATTGCCATAGAATTTACTTTTTGAGTGGGAAATGATGGGTCATTGCAAATTTGAGACTAAATGTATGTTTGATAAGTGTTGGTCATGAAACTATTGACACCCATGTCAATATCAGTGAGTGTGTGCATGCACATGATATATACATATGCAAATATATGTTGATTATGATATAAAATGTATATAAAGTGATTTAGTATGTGAATTAAATAGATGTGTGTTAAACTCACTAGTGTCTGATATACCTGTTAAAGCCTATTCTGATGTACCAAAAATATACATATATATATATATATATACACATGTTAACGCAGTGCATGATAGAATTGTTTATATCATTGATTGTAAGGGCATGTTCAACCCTTCATTCAAATCTATATCAAATTTAAATTTTTGGGTAAAAATCACTCAAAAATCTCTGTACTCTTTGACTTAAACTTATAACAAGTTGAGTTTTACTCATTTTTTTACCCAAATCAAGAGAGATTGAAACCTTTAGTAAAAAATTTCAAGACCATTTCGTACTTTCAAATCTCTCTTGCCATTACTGAAACTTTTACTCATATTTATGCTTAGATTTGAGTTTGTTCATTCAAGTGGTTCATCAAACAAAGCTTTTACTCAAATTTTAAGTAAAAATTTGAGTAAGGGCTGTAGATGGCCTAAATTGGTGAGTGTTTCATATTCCAAGAATCCTCTATTAGTGACTCAGTCAACGCTCATTATTCTCATTTATCACATATCCTACTGCTTTATGCTTTAAGGTGGTGCTGATTATGTACAAAGTGGTGTTGGGGTTCACTTATGAACAAATCAAAATGGGTTAGCTTTGGTTATGATCCACAATGGTGTTTGGTTATGACTCAAAGTGGTGTTTGTTTACATGCCAACGTGTTGTTGGTTATGTCTCAAAGTGATAGTTGCATTTTGTATGCACCCAAAAAGGGATGAGTTGTGTAGCACAACCCACAAATATTAGATGTATATAATTTGCTATACTGTTTGAATTAAACAGATCTGTGTTAATTTTACTAGTGTCTTGAAATACATGTTGAAGAAGAAGAAGAACTGAATGACAGAATTATTCGTATACCTTCAATTGTAAAGTGATTAGTTTGATTCACATCCCAAGAATCCTCCATCAATCTATGCTTATTATTCTTTTGTCACTTTATATTGTTTCACCTATCATTGATTGTAAATTGGATGAGAGTGATTCACGTCCCAAGAATCTTCCATCATTCAATGCTCATTATTCTTGCTTATCACATGTTATATTGTTTCACCTATAAATAGCGGTGGTCTTTTTAATTAAAATATGTGATGAATTGGATGTAAGCCGCAGTCTGCCTGAAAATTAGGTGTTGCATTTCATGGTTGGAGTTCAAGTCCTAATTTCAAAGTGAAGGGGAGTTGAGAAAAAATTATGATATAAATCTCGAAAATTGGTCTTAGAAATAGGCGACTTTTTGATAAACTTCATTAGTGGATGACTGGATGTTATAGGGCTTTCTTAGTGTATACTCTCTAAAAGGCAAATTCAAGTATCTAAGCATCTTCAATCTCCTGAATTGTTTGCTAACAAGGGAAGTCCAGGCTTAGCGTTACTCATACTTGTAGTTTACCTATGACTTTCTTTTTTTAGAGAGCTTTATTGACATGTCATCTAGGCTGCATAGGAAAAAGTAATTGGTGTGATGGGTGCAGTTATGGTAACGTTTCTTCCTCATTTCTAATGGAGAGAGAGGGAGTTTTATAATGATGTCTTGACCCTTTTTGCATTATGATGTTTGTGAGGGGTGGTTTTACAATACTCCTTTGTTCCAAACAAACCCTTGAAAGATCCTAGCTTTGGAGCCTGAAATAAGAAAATATTCCGGTCGGGGGTGCCGGAATTAGCACTCCGACGGGCAAGTTAGTCTTTGGATGAGAAGGAATTTTTTTATTTTAGAGAGTTTGAATTGTTAGAGCATACCTTCTTATTTGCTATTACCTTCCTTTTATAGTGATCCTTCCTCAGATATTTTTTCCTGTAGCTTATGATCATTGCCATGTCATGGCCCATCCTCCTACAACACTTTGAGAATGGGACAGCTTGGGCCCACATAAAGTGGACTATCATGTCGATCTTATTTCACTACTTGGCACCAATGCTAATAGGCCATCATCCCGTACTCGGCACCTGCTTCAACCTACTTGGATCCACTTGGCATCGAATTGCTTAAAGCCTATGGGCCCAGGCTGAATTTGGCCCATCAGCGATGGGCTTAGATGCACTTTGTTTGCCGATTAAGTAATACATATATTCGGCTCCCACAATGTCCGATTCAGAACTATTAATGAATAGGAAATTTTTAAAGGATCCCTTGATGATTCACTGTAGTTATCTCAGTTAGAGCAGAAAGACTTGCCAAAATGAATATTGAGATTTGGCACTCAAACAATATAGACATTGTACATTTTTTCCCTCCAAATTCTATCCTCAATTGTCCTCCTGAATTCTTAGTTCTAACTGTAGGGTAGTAGATTTAGAAAGACAGCTGATTGCTTTCTCCACCCCAGGCTTAGTGTTTCTCGTACTTGAAGTTTACCTATGACTTTCTTTGTCCTTTAGAGAGCTTTACTGTTATGTCATCTAAGCTGCATAGGAAAAAGTAATTGGTATGACGGGTGCAGTTATGGTAACATTTCTTCCTCATTCTAATGGAGATAGAGTTTTATAATGATGTCTTGGCCCTTTTTGCATTATGATATCCAATTCAGAACTATTAATGAATAGGAAAATTTTAAAGGATCCCTTGATGATTCACTGTAGTTATCTCAGTTAGAGCAGAAAGACTTGTCCAAATGAATATTGAGATTTGGTACTCAAAACAATATAGATGTGACAAATTTTCTCCAAATTTCTCTCAATTATCCTCCATTAAGAAGCATAGACATGGACATGTTGACATGGAAACTTTAAGAAAATGTATGACATGTCATATATAACAATAAATAATTATTATATGTCATATATATAAATATTTAAGTCAAAGATGATAATTTTTAAAGGTCGAAAGGAGGAGAATAAGTATAAATTTACTTTGTTTTTGTTTATCGTTAAATTTCAGGTTATTTTGTTCAAACTTGTAATGTGTTTTATGTGTGTCTAAGTGTTTGGAAGTGTCCGATTTGTGTCATGTCAGTGTCGGACATGACACGTTACCTTCTTAGAAGTGTCCATGTTTCTTAGGTCTTCCCGAATACTTGGTTCTGACTATAATGTTGTAGATTTACAAAGATTGCTTTCACTTAACAAAGAAAGCTTGGCATTTGTGGTCAGCTCGGCTGCAAGATGTACTGTTTCTCTTCTGTTCTGGGGATAGTTTGTGCTTTATTCAAATTTTGTATGCATGCACAATTAGGGCAGGTCGTCATGTGTAGCTGGTTGAAATCTTATAATCGCATATTGCTGCTGTGACAATAAGGGCGTTTCTCCCTGTGCCATTGTCTTCTACCAAGTTCATGACATTGTGTAGATTATCATTCCAATGCTTTAGTTTTTTGTTGTGTGCTTGGAAATCCATGCACAATGATAGGATATAAGAACAATATGCTGTATTATACATAGTTGGATCAAAATAATTGCATTTTTTCTTTATGTTGTAAGCTTGTGACCATATTTGAATTTTGGTGCATCTTGGATTCTCTGTGTGTGTGTGTTTTTCCCCTTTTAATCTTTTACTCCCTTTAGTTGATATAATCTGTATATTATTGCAGATGTATCCTGTAAACAGTGTGGAGTATAAGGCATCCCTACGTGCTGATATTTCTAAACTTGCATGTCCGCCAACTTTTTTAGTAGCATGAACTGATTTATGTATTTAAAATCTTTGATTTTTTTTTTTTTGAAATAAAAAAAAAAACTTATTCTCCGTTTTTTTTTGTCTTTCCCCGCCTAAATGTTTTTCTCTCAGTGGATTGCAATGGAAACTGTTGCATTGAAGTTTAGGTGCGTTGGTAGCTCTCTTCAATTGATGCATACATAATATACACGTGCTGATGTAGTTGCAGATATATATATTTCTAAGTGGGAAGAGATTTTTTTAAATATCAATACTGCCACAGAGAGCATGATGTGACAATGTTATGTTCTTGTATTGAATACATTTCAATATAGCTTTCTATTCCACAAGTGTGTTTGCATTCTTGTTCAGCAAAATTTGAAGTGCTCTAAACTCCTTGACACTTTTTTTCTCGTATGCACGATACTTGTTTTGTACTTCAGCTTGCTTGTGTGAGTAGCTTATGCTGCATAGATTTAGACACGACTAGTCAATTCTTCATCTCATTTATAATTTTTATGATTTCAGGACTCCTTAATCAAACCTATTACCAAGATCTTGCTAGCAGTAGCAGTTTCAACCTTCATGATAGTATTGGTTATGAAGGAAAGTCCAGAATGGATGAAAAAACTTAACTTGTCTGGTGGTAGATTTCCTCCTTGGATACTTGCTTGTGTGGTTATCGTTTTCACTCGCATGAGGAAGAGAACCAAGGACTTCCTGACAAAACGTGGTTAGAGTGAATAGAGATGCCAAACGCTGATGTTTTTAGTCAAAATTTGCTAGTTTCGTTTAAATGTCCATTCTTGATCACGGTATGGATTCGGGTATGATATCAAATATACCTTCGTTAGTATGTTCGGATTGTTTGGTTGTATTGATGGGGGTGAAAAAATTTCGTGTGCAATTATTGTGCCTATGCTAGCAGCAATTGGAGTTGAAATACTTTCATGTGTATTGTTACTAATCCTTGGAATATGCATTGCATCTCTTAGTCAATAGTTGAAGGAAGACTCAAATTCCACATCTACACAGTAAAGTTTAACCTTGTATTTTATTGCCTTTTAAATTACATTTTTAATGTCATTGGCCAATTAGTTTTAGACTGTCATACATATCTTTTGGGATTAGATGAATAATTTCAATGTAAAAATTGTAATTAATCTGGTAAAGTAAAGAAACAGGTAGATCTAACTGTGAACCGCTTGTTTAACGAAAAGTTTTGCGCTTTTTAAATACTGTTGACTAATATAATTTGAGTGCAACTAATAGCACCCGCACAATTTCATTGACATCCTTTTATAATTTTTATTTCGTTTTTACAATTTTTCCCTCATAAAATTTCATTCCTAGCCTCCCCAGTACCGCACGCCACCCCTGGCCCTTCTTCAGCCCTTTCACCACTCCCTTTCCCATCCACTGGCATCAGGTCCCTGCCCATTTCCACTACTGAGACCCCCAACCACCGCAACCTCCACCGTCACAATCCCTTACCTTTGCAACCCGTCATTGTTGAGACCATCACGTCTACCCGCCTCTCTCTCTCTTGATGTCCAAAAAAGTGGAAAAGGGCTGGGCTAGGCGCCGGCAAGAAGGGGTTGGGGAGGGTGGGGAAGGGTGGAGGAGGTGGCGGGGGAGGGGTGGGTAGGGGCTGGGGGGTTGGTTGTTGGTGGGGAGAGGTTGGGGGTGGTGGTAGATGAGGTGGAGCTAGGGTTAGGTTTTGGAAAGACTGGGTGTTAAATTTGGTTTTAAGTTGGATATTCGAAGAATTTTTACAAAATTTAAAATTTGTTTGTGAGGATTCAAAGGTATAAGGGTCTGAATGAGTTAAGCGAGGGCCAATAGCATCATCTTATATGGGGCTTTATTCTGGTTTTAATTGGGACTCCGTTAGTGGACGATGAAATTAGTCTTCCGGATTAGTTGGTACTTTGTAAGGTTGAGCAAGAAAATTGAAAAATTCGCAAACAAAATCGGTCCAAACCAGTATGGTAGGTTTGGTTTGGTTTGGTTTGTTTAGTTCGTGGTTCAATCTTGATTTTGAAAAATTTGGAAAATTGGGGAATCGTTCTTCGCAAATTGATTCCAGATTTAGTTTCATGATTTTGGATTTGAACTGAACCGTACCATACCGTATAACTTAAATTATATATATTTATCTGCTAGATATTATGTTTGTTTAAGTTAATGGTGGAATAATGTGCATGCTTATGTTTTAAAAAATTATATTTCGAAAAATCATGATAGATTAATGTTGAATAATGTTTGCTTAATATTATGGTGAATATTATAAGAGTAATTTGCTTAATGCACATGTTATTATTATTTTTAAAATTTACGATAGATTGAATTTCTTAAAAATGTTATATGACTTTTCTTGTTTACAGATTGTGTGAAACCATAGTTTTGAATTGAATCCAATCATATTTATATTGTTTGGTTATGACTAGTTTTATGATTTTAATGTTTTGGTTTGATCGGGTCCCGTCCTAAGGCAAGACGAACCCCCTAAAATTTTCCTCAAAAATAGGGCCCCCAAATGTTCCAGCCCTTATAGTATGACTTATGCCTTGGCCTCCTTGGCCCTCAAATATTCCAGCCTTATAATATAACTTAGGCCCAGAGATGAAAACCCCAAGTCCAAAAGTGAAAGTCAACGGCCCAAACAAATATTCCAAGCCCGTCTAGTATGATTTTTGTACGTTACTTTTAGGTTTTTATTTTTGCCCGAATTTATATTTCTTTTCGCTTTGGTAACTTCATGTCTGGAACATTTCTGGTGGAAAAATGTTCTAGGCTCCAAATTTTTTAACCAAATAAATGATCACATGTCAATGTTCCACATTCATGTGAGATATTTGTGGATTCCATACGCATCTGAGATATTTGATCATTTATTTAGTAGAAAATTTGAAATCTCTAACATTACCCAATAAGTTAGAAAAGGCTATAGATCCCAAATTTTCTACCAAATAAATGACCAAATGTCTCATATGGGTGTGGGATCTACATTGGGAAATGCTAGGGATACCATGGGTATAGATCCCAAATTTTCTACCAAATAAATGACCAAATGTCTCATATGGGTGTGGGGTCTACATTGGGTAATGCTAGGGATACCATGGTAGACCCCACACCCAATGTAGACCCCACACCCATATGAGACATTTGGTCATTTATTTGGTAGAAAATTAGCATTACCCAATAAGTTGAAAAATGCTATAGGCTCTAAATTTCCTATCAAATAAATGACCAAATGTCTCACATAGGTGTGGGGTCCACATTAGGTAATGCTAGGGATACCATGGGTGTGGGGTCTACAAAATGTGGCTCCCACACCCATGTGAGACATTTGGTCATTTATTTAGTAGAAAATTCAGTACCCCTAGCGTTACCCAATAAGTTGGAAAATGCTATATGCTTCAAATTTTCTATCAAATAAATGATCAAATGTCTCACATGTGTGTGGGGTCCATAAATCCACACTCATATGAGACATTTGTGGACCCTACACCCATGTGAGACATTTGATCATTTATTTGATAGAAAATTTGGTATCCCTAGCATTACCCAATAAGTTGGAAAATGCCAAAGGTCCCAAATTTTTTGTGAACCCCACACCTATCTGAGACATTTGATTATTTATTTGGTAGAAAAATTGGTATCCCTAACATCACCCAATAAGTTAGAAAATGATATAGGCTTCAAATTTTATACCAAATGAATGATCAAATATCTCATATGGGTATGGGGTCCACATTGGGTAATGCTAGGAATACCATGTAGAACTCACACTTATCTAAGACATTTGATCATTTATTTGGTAGAAACTTTGGTATCCCTATCATTACCTAATAAGTTGAAAAATGCTATAGGCTCCAAATTTGCTGCCAAATAAATGACCAAATGTCTCACATATGGACCGCACACCCATGTGATGTATTTGGTCATTTATTTGATAGAAAATTTGGTATCCCTAGCGTTATCTAATATGGACCCCGCACCCATGTGAAACATTTGGTCATTTATTTGGTAGAAAATTTGAGGCCTATAGTATTTTCCAACTTATTGGGTAATGTTAGGGATACCAAATTTTCTACCAAATAAGTGGCTAAATGTCTCACATGAGTGTAAGATCCACAAATATCTCACATGGGTGTGCGGTCCACACCCATGTAAGACATTTGGTCATTTATTTCGTAGAAAATTTGGTATTCTTAACATTACCCAATAAGTTAGAAAATACTATATCCCTACTTAAATAATTGTAATTAAGTGTAGTGTCTCTACATCATATCTTCCGCATTAAACATTAAAATTTTAATTTAGTTTGAAACACCCTAAGCTCTTAGTATAAAAGAAAATAGATGTTTAACCAAACATATATACTTATGCATAGTAGGCTTGTTTTTGTCTAAAGAGAGCTTGGTAATTAGAAATAATAGGGTTTGCAAAGATGTATTTGCTTGGAACAACTACTCTTTTGTTGTTGTCACTTGTTGCTGCAGACACTTATGGTTCAATGGAGTATGAGATGAAGAGGCATGTTCCATTCGGCCCAGATCCAGTACAACCTCCTCCGACTCCAAATGGAAAAGATCCTGTCTCACTTACTTTGAAGAATTTTGGGCTTAAGAGGCGTGTTCCATTCGGCCTGGATCCAGTACAACCTCATTCGACTCCAACTGAAAAAGATCCTGTCTCACTTACTTTGAAGAATTTTGGGCTTAAGAGGCTTGTTCCACGAGGCCCGGATCCAATAACATCTCCCCCGACTCCAACTGGAGAAGACTCTGCGCTTACTTCGAAGAATTTTGGGCTTAAGAGGCTTGTTCCACGAGGCCCGGATCCAATAACATCTCCCCCGACTCCAACTGGAGAAGATCATTTTGGGCTTAAG
This sequence comes from Camellia sinensis, assembly GCF_055761805.1. Lineage (NCBI taxonomy): Eukaryota > Viridiplantae > Streptophyta > Magnoliopsida > Ericales > Theaceae > Camellia > Camellia sinensis. The sequence continues at coordinate 107,783,163 of NC_138966.1, forward strand.
AGGCGTGTTCCACGAGGCCCGGATCCAATAACATCTCCCCCTCCGACTAGAGAAGATCCTATCTTACATACTTAACCTGTTCTGAGTGGTGCGAAACTAGTGTCTAGTGACAACCAATATGAAGAAATTTATTTTATCAACATTTAGGTTCTATATGAAAAGTTGCTAGTGGTATGAACTATATGCATTTTAAGTGTAATGAGGCTAAATAAAGGTCTTGCAACTTAATTTCTTATAGTAACGATTATTATTCTTATATAATATATATATATATATATATATTAAAAATTATTGGGAGACACCAGTGTGTTACAATTTGGTAGTTTGGTGTGACAAATCACTGACTTGTTGAGCCAGCAACAATGAATTAGAACTAGATGCTAATATAATATAAATTAAAATATAAAAACACCACTCTAAAAGTTCTATGAAAAGAAAAAAAAAAAAAAAAGAAGGTTCCAAAAATTATAAATTTTTTTCATGAAGTGTGAGGTCAAATTACAATGAACCGGATTAAGGATAAAAGTGATTTGATGTTACCATTTTTCAATACTTAAAAAATGCTCCGATCTTTTTCCTTCTTAAAATTAAATAAAAATAATAATAATAAAAAAACCCCCTTCAAATATGCCTTTCCGTAGTTTTGGATGGATGTTAATCATTTGATTATATTACTTTTGATTTTCAAGGTTATTTTAGTATTTTAAGCCCATACAAAAGCATTTGACGGGGTATGATTGCTTATAATCTGAGAGAATGTTTTTGTAAGTTTTAAAATTATAAAAAAAATAAATTATATTTTCATCAAAACATTAAGGAATATTTTTATATTTTTCTCTTTAAGATAAGGCTTCATTTGTTTGCGATATAAAATGGGCTAGCTATGGTGAAGGTATACATATTTCAACCTTGGATGGACAAAATTGGACAAGATGGTTTATTTATTTGTTTATTAATTGGTGAGTGTGGAGAAGTTGCATAACTCTGGTAAAACTCAAATTCGAAGATTTTGCTTCATAAGGGATTTTTTTTTTTTTTTTGGCCAAGATTGTAGGATGTTAATTTATTTGTAAAGTTAGATTATAAAAAGCGGTCACTGCTACTTCATTAGGTTGAATCCCTGACCTTTCTTTCACAACTCTCTAATAGGTGACTACAAGACTACTAGACTAAACTGAAGGTCCATAATACCTAATTAACGATGCAAATCCATAATATATATATATATATATATATATGTATATATCTTATTAATTTTCAATTTCAATATATATATATATATTTTAGAAACACTATGGTACACACCTCTCCAAAGGTGTATATCATATGCACCTTATTTTGTATTTTTGTGGTGTGTTTCGTATTTTTGTGATAAATGTTATATATTTTTTTGGTAAGAGTTATAATATTTTTTGATTTAGAAACGAAATTACACATTTTATGGTAGTGTTATGAAATTTTGTGGTCATGCTACATATTTTTTTATCAAAACATTTTCTAACCACAGAATGTGTAACAATATCACAAAATACACAAAAATTCGTAATTTCATTTCTCAATCACAAATTATCGTAACTCTTACTAGAAAATATATAATATTTATCATAAAAATACATAATATAAACCATAAAATCCGGTAACAATATACATATACTACACATCTTTAGAGAGATGTGTACCATAAAATTTTTCAGTTTTTTTTTTATATATCAATTTTAGAAATTTGTTATTCCCTCTAAGTCCAACCCCACCAACAAATACAACATAAAGGTGTATGCATGCATACTTGCTTTATTATGGGAGATACCCAGCCCCATTTGTTTACGTAAGGGAATTATTAGTACGAGTGGGATTAAGTGACTGAATTATTAATACAGTAGTATTAAGTTGTAGATAAAAGATAAATTATATTTGTTTGTATACTATACAGTGATATGAGTTGGTTGAGATTAATTATTTTTCTTCCTCCTCCTCCTCCTCCTCCTCCTTCTTCTCCTTCTTCTTCTTCTTTTTGTGTGTGTGTAAATAGTACAACGGAAGATCCAAATAAACAAACAAAAACAAAAACTATACAAGAAAGAATCACTCTCTCTAGACCTCAGTCCCCAGCAAATCAACTCTAGCAAGCCTATGGATCTCATCTGGCGGATTAAGGGACACCCCTAGTTGCTCAAAATGGTTTGCCCTTAGGTTGGCCAGCATATCAGCACTCTAATTACTTTGGCAGTTGCACCTCTGCATCAAGTGTCTTGAGTCCTCCACCAAGCTTTTGTAAAGGGATTTCGACGGCAGCCCATTTGACATCATCTCTATTACCATGGTTGAGTCAGATTCTATTACAAAACCATAGAACCCCTTTTCTACTGCTATAATCAGCCCTCTATAGATGCCTCAGATTTTTGCTTCTAGGCTTGTACAAGACCACAGCTTTCCGAAGGTGACTTTGTTATTTTTTTAATGTGTTTACTTTCAATGTAATAGATTTCAATACCACCTCTCTAATAGGATTTGCTAGTTTCCTCTTTAGAGGGGTTTCATTGCCCCATAAAACTCTTAAGCCTATAGCAATTTTTCAAAACAAATATGATTTTTATAAACCTACGTCACTACGAATCAAATCCCCTTCTTTATTTCTCAAAATAAAAGTTTCCATGGCATTGCTACTTTGGCATTCTCCTTTTCCTTTATACATACTTTTTTATTAACTTAATTCAATGGAACATGGAAACAATTAGCTTGTTTGGTTTGGATTTTTAAGATTCATTTTTTAGAAAATTAAAATTTTTTGTTTTTCGTTTTTTTTTTCACTGAATTTGTGTAATATTCTAAACAATTTTTTTTTAAAATTTTTAGATACACCTAACATAAATACACTTAAAAAGTATAATATTTGTGAATTTTTTTTAGAAAATTCACTAAATACCAAAAAATACAAAAAAAAAAAAAAAAACGAGAATTCAGTACATTTTTCGTATTCTTATATATTTATTGATTTTTTTAAAAATTTTGTTTTACAAATATTTTACTTTTTAGACACATCTAAGTAAGGTGCATTTAAAAAAGTAAAAACATTGCTTAAAATTTTAAAAATATTCACTAAAAAAACAAAAAATAAAAACTCAATTTTCAAAAAATTAAATGTAAAAAATTGAAACCAAACATGAGAGGGTAATTTATAAGTAAATTGGGCCGAGCTAAAGAATTGCCTTCTTTGTAAGTTGGGCTGCACATTGGGCTGGGGTAAGAGATGATATAGCTCGGTCTAAGTGCTAACTAGTAAGTTCAGGTTCGGACCGAGCTAAGCATCACATATAGTCGCGCTGAGATAACGATGCCATTCTGCATAGTTAGCTCGGTCTTTAGTTTTTAGCCTGGTTGGAGTATGTCAAACCGAGGTACAAGCAATGAAGGGAAGAACCGAGCTAGTTGGAGCTCGGTCAAATCTGCGCTTTTAGCATGACCATGTTAGCTCGGTTATATTGTCAACCAACCGTGGTAAAACCATCTCACTTGGTTTAAGCAGTGAGGGGGGTGTTGAAGGATAAGCATTATTTTTCAGGAGTGTGATTCCTAAGAGGACTCTATATGAAGGAATAAGAGTCCTACTAGGATTGTGCCATGCGGAACCTATAAAAACTCATAACATAACCTATGGAGAGGTAACACAACTTTGATTCTTGGAATACGCAGAGCTTTTTGTCTATTTGTCTATTTTGATGACTTAGGCATCGGAGAGGTATCCGGCACACACCCGCCGGCTAGTTTACGTTTGTGTTTTCAGGGAGTAAAGCGACGACGTTTGGAGGAGCGCAGACTTGATCAACAAGATTATACGAAAACATTATTTCGTGCTCGTACAAAACACACTAAATAATTTTTTGAGTCGTATTTAGTAGGAAATCAAGACCAAGAACCACCTGTAATTAAATCAAGTAAGAAAAATAGAAATAGAAATAATATGAGAAATTTAAGAGAGATGAGCGCAATGAGAAAGTAATGAGAGAGAGAATGAAGTAAATGTAGCCACTAATGTTAGGGATATCAAAATTTTTATTAAATGTCCCATATGAGTACGAGTCCTATAAAAATGTGAGGTCTACACCTGTATAAGACATTTAATAAAATCTTTAGAAAAAAATGTGGACCTCTAACATTTTTCTTTGCTAATTGGTCGTGTGATGTTGTAGCTGATGCTGCTGAGAATTGAGTTTGATCTCAATTTGATTTTTTTTTTTTTTTCATTTCTTCTTCTTTAATTACCAATTAGCCTCAATCTTTATCCTTATTGCAAAATTATTCTACAATGTGATGTCCCGAATCTTGAACTTGACTAGTATTGAGTAGTAAGTTTGTGTGCATTACTTTCGGTGTTTTGTTTATCGTTTTGGGTAGGGTTGAGCAGCGGATATTCTGATCCACTCCAACCGAACCGAACCGATCCGTCGCATTTTGGATAGATGCGTGATGACGAGCAAATGGTTGCAGCTTGATTTTTTCCAATCTGCCTATGTTACCCAAAAGACAACCTAAGAGGGGGGTGAATTAAGTTTTTACAATTAAAAATTAATAATAACCTAATAAAAATTATGACTAGCACAATAGATAAATATAGTTAATGAAATAAAAATAATTAAAACAAGTGTTCTAATAACTATGTCAGTTAATGATTTTAGCACAGTGAAAATGTGAAATATAGCTACATCAATTTAAATAAAATAAAGAGATAAGGAAGAGAGAAGCAAACAAATTTATAGTGGTTCGGCTTCAACTCGACCTACGTCCACTCCTTAAGCTTCACTTTAGATTTTCCACTATGCTCTAACTTCACGGGGGTGCTAGCAACCTCTTTAAAAATGGAGCAATCCTCCACGGATTTTACATAGGCTTCACAAGCCCAAACCTTTGCAAATCTTAGGTGATTCACAATCACTCTCAAGATTTCAAGAATACAGTGTTTGCAATACTTTTACAAGATGAAATGGTATTTTTGCTTTTAAAGAAAGCTTACAATAAATATCTCTCAAAGATAGATATATAAAATGAAACTTTGATTTTTCTGTAAATCTCACACAGGAAAGATGAATTTAATGCTATAAGGCTCAGTGTATAATTTCTGAGAATAGATGTGAGTGATTATGGATTAAAGAATATTTTCAGGTTTTTTTGTTGTAACTTGTTTTACATTAGAGGTTTTGGTATATATAATGAAAATTATAGTCGTTTATAGCCGTTGTAGTCATCATTACTAATTTGAATATTTTTCACTTGAACCTTTTGACCTATTCATTTGAATTTCTAGCCATTGTACTCCATCATTACTAATTTGAATATCTTCCACTTAAATCTTTGGAACCTTTTAAACTATTCATTTGAATTTATAGCCATTGTAACTTCATCATTACTAATTTGAATATCTTTCCCTCCATCATTACAAATTTGAATATCTTCCACTTGAATCTTTTGAACTATTCATTTGAATTTATAGCCGTTTATAGCCATTGTAACTTCATCATTACTAATTTGAATATCTTTCCCTTCATCATTATAAATTTGAATATCTTTCACTTGAATCTTTTGAACCTTTTGAACTGCTGCTGTGCTGAGCTATTTGAACCTCTATTTTGTGCTGTTTGAACTCATGATTTAATCAAATATTAAATACATTCTAACAACATTTAGGATAAAGGTTTAGGTGAGAAATAATGTGACAAAATAAATTTTGATTCTATTTTTTTCTTTCAAATAAATCATCAAAATAAATTTTGATGAAAATATAATTAAATAAATCATCAAAATAAATTTTGGATTCAATTTTTCTCTTTCAAATAAATTAAAACATAATTAAATAAATCATCAAAATAAATTTTGGATTCTATTTTTCTCTTTTAAATAAATTAAAACATAATTAAATAAATCATCAAAATAAATAAGTCTAACAATCTCCTTCTTTTTGATGATGGCACACAATGATGTTTTGATTTGATTTGGGAGGAAGAAAGACTCCCCCTCAAGTCATGCTCCCTGAATTCATTTCTAAATACATAGGTTAGCACATGTATAATAAATAAGCTTTAATTAGAGACATGATATGAGACTAAGATATCAAACTATAAATACATAACATTAGATTAGTTTAAAAATAATACCATAATACATAATATCATATATTTTCTACCCCTGTGACATTATCAAAAGGAAATCATAGGTCAGAATCTAGAGGAGGAGAAGGAGGAGAAGGAGGAAAATGATAGTAATAAATGGCATCTATACAATTCAAAACATATATATACATAAATATACGATTCGCACGCCTCTCTCGTTTCCGTCGAAAATCGCGCCGGACACGCGTCCTCACTTTTGCGTCATTGGCCGACAAAAGCAGGCCTCGATTTGGACGCGCCTCGGCTCCCTCTTCCTCTTTGTCTTCTTCTCTTTTGCCTTCTTCTTAAGCACACACTCTTCTATTTTCTTCTTCACCATTCTCTTCTATCTATTCTTCACCACTCTCTTCTGTTTCTTTGTAACTCATTTCTTTTACACCTCTCACCTCTAAACCATGGCTTCCTCATTCCATTCCCTCACTCTGTTTCCGGACTTGAATGATCCTGTAAGCGCTGCTGGGTCGAGTGCCCCGGCTCCTACTCTTCCTGTCATTCCTCTTCCTAACCTTCCTATGATGTCGATTGAGCAAATCCTGATAGCTCAATCAGACATTGAAGCCAATCATTTCACACTGACGTCCTGTATGGAGACGGTGACGGTAGTCACAAAATTGGCTCACCAATTGCAGAACAGGACGAGTGAGCTCCATCAGGTCAACGCCCAACTCTCTCTGCTTCAGCGCATGTACAAGGATGCGCGAGCAGAAATAGGCGCACTGAAGGCCGAAAATAAAGAGCTTAAATGGAAGACCACCTCAATGGCCCGATTTGGAGCAACGTCGTTCTTGGCCTTTGATAGTCAGCGAGGAGTCGTCACTCTCGACGAAAACACAGGGGCAGGGGTGTCAAGAGTTGCCCAGGGTGATAAAAAAAAGAAGAAAACGATGGAAGATGCGAGTAAGTAAGATTGGGGTATAGCCGAGAAAAAAAAAATGAAGGGTATGTTTGTTTGTTTTTGTTTTTGTTTTTGTTTTTGTTTTTGTTTTTGTTTTTTTTTATGCTTATTTTGATCGGCGTGTGGCCGTAAAGAAAATGAAGGATGTTTTAATTTTATTTTATTTTATTTTATTTATGTAAAAAATTTTATTTTAATTTGTTTTGTTTTTATGTTTAAGTACTGAAAAATGAAATTAAAAAACAGAAAAAAATAAGAAAATTAAGCCCAAACAAAAAATAAAAATGACAATAAAAATAAAAGAAATTAAGCCTAATAGCAAAATAAAAAAATAAAAAAAATTAAAATAGAATAATACTAGCAGAAATTAAACTTAATGGGATGTTGGTGTTGCTGGAATTGTAATGCAAAAAAAAAAAATATATCAAGAGGGTTAAAAAAAATCAATGTATGCAAAGTTAATTTTACCTCAAGATGCAGAACCCAAAAAAAAATTACACAGTTGAGATTAACAAACTGTTAAGGAGAATAAATGTATGAAGGACTTGAGAGCATTCAACTGATATAAATGTTTTCATATCAATGTAGCAATACACATATATTATTTTAACAAAAATTCAAGTTTCATAGTCATTGAGAGGGTAATTTTTGGTAAAAATTAGGCCGAGCTGCGAAGATGGACTTTATGGCCCAAAGTACGAAGGATTGGATAAAAAGGCCCAATGGAAATGTAAAAGTTACTCCGGTCCAAGAGTAAGAAAGTTACTCCGGTTCTAGAATGATAAAGTTACTCCGGTCCAAGAGTAAGAAAGTTACTCCGGTTCTAGAATGATAAAGTTACTCCGGCCCAGAAGAGACGTTGGGTTACTTCGGTCCGTGCAACTTTTCTAGTTAGGCCGGTCTCAGAGATAGTCCGGTCACGATGTATTCTGGGTAGGTCGGTCGGAATGTTGCTATTCGGTAGATCGGTCCAAACATACCATGGTTCGTGCATGAGAGAACCGAGATATGGTGCAGCAAGAAGAAGAACCGAACTACTGTTAGTACGACCTACTCTGTGGCTCAGTATAGCCGGGTTTATCTCGGTCGTATGGGAGTTCGGCCATGATGAAAACCATCCCACTTGGTTTAAGCAGTGGGGGGGGGGTGTTGAAGGATAAGCATTATCTTTCAGGAGTATGAATCCTAGGAGGACTCTGCGTGGAGGAGTATGAGTCCTACTAGGATTGTGCCACTCGAAACCTAATAAAAGCTCACAAACATCACCTTGGAGGAGGTAACAGAACACAGAACACAATTTTGCTTTCTGAAAACATAGAGCTTTGTCTATTTGTCAAGTTTACTGACTTAGGCATCGGAGAGGTTTCCGGCACACACCCGCCGGCTAGCTCACGTTTGTGTTTTCAGGTGATAAAGCGACGTCGTACGGAGGAGCGTGGACTTGGTCAACAGGATTATACGAGAAAGCGTATTTCTTTCCCGTACAATTGGCGCCGTCTGTGGGAAGAACAGACAAGAACAAAAACCTCTTGACTAAGCTTCTCCTTTTCTCAATCAATGGCACATATTGAGGAACTACCGTAGTCCGCCGTCGACGGGCTAACTCCAGATGGGGGCGCAAGGTGTGAAGGATTACCCTCTGTCCCTCCCATGGCGGACTTGGAACCCCAACAACATAACTCCAGGAGAGGTGGCAGGGGAAGGCGGAATAACAGCCCCCGTCACTCTCATTCGCAAAGTCCTGACAGGCAAAGGAGAAGGATTGACCCTCAAGCCCTAGAAGACCGCGTAAAGGAGCAAGATGAATTGATAAGGAAGATGGCGGCAGACATGGAGGCTTTGAAACGCCAGATGAAGAAAAAAGAAGTGGCGACAGGAGAGGGGCGCAAAAACAAGACGCCCCCTCGCCACTCAGAAAATCGTAGTAGGAACACTACACCCTCACAAGGAGAGAGCAGAAGCCTCAGGACAGGCGACACTCAATCCTTATCTTCCAGAGCTCGTCACTCCAGGTCTCAGAGGACGAGATCTGAGAGATCATACACTGAAGGAAGCATGTATTGGCCCTCGCACTCACACCAAACCAGATCTAGACAGACAGAGCTGCCCAGGTCATCCGACTTACGAACCGTGCTCGAAGAAAAAGCACGATGCAAGGAGGATGCTAGGGCGTGAGATCCACACAGAGTCTCTGCCTTACAGCGGTTGGCTCCTCGGACGCATGAAAGCGTCGAGGTTGGAATGCCAATACCGCGCCCAGCATACGAACCAACGGACAAAGCATTAGCAAGACTACAGACTTCACCATTTGTTCCGGCGATCGAAAACGCGCCCCTACCAACAAGCTTCCTTCAGCCGAAATTCACTACATATGAAGGGAAGACGGACCCGTATTCACACTTTCGCCACTTTCGCCAAGTCATGGCCGTATACAGGCGAAACGAGGCCTTAATGTGCATACTCTTCCCATTAAGCCTTGGCGACCTAGGCTTGACTTGGTTCGAAAAACTTCCAGAGGGCAGCATAGCCTCCTGGGCTCAATTGGCAGAAGCGTTCGTAACAAGGTTCCGAACAAACACTAAAACATCGGTGGAGATCGACCAGTTACTCTCCATCGACATGAGGGATAAAGAGACCCTTAGATCCTACAACAGTCGCTACTGGGAAACATTCAATCAGATTGGAGACTGCCCCACCAATCTCGCCATCGCGCAGTATAAAAGAGGCCTCCCAGTCGGGAACAGACTAAGGGACTCGATCACCATGACGCCACCCCTCACCATGGAGGCCCTGATGGAAAGAGTGCATCAGCACATCAGGGTAGAAGAGGATGACGCACGTGCCAAAGCAAAATCTAGTACGGCCGTAGTACCAGAAAAGAAAACCTCAGCAAAGGTCAATGCAGTAGATCGTCAGAATAAAAATGGACGTGGCAGACGAGATAACGGAGAAGACCCAGATAAAAGATGGTTAAGAATCCGCACTGCCATAACAACGGTGTTCAAAAAACCGATATATCGGATTCTGAGTGAAATAAGAGATGAACCTTTTGTCAAGTGGCCAGCCAAGCTAGGAGAAGCTCAGAAAGACTACGATGACAGATCACGGTGCACTTTTCACAAAGAAAAGGGGCACCGAACTGAGAATTGCACGCCGTTGAGACAGTACTTGGAAGAATTGGTTGCAGCAGGACACCTAGATAAGTATATTGAAGGAGAGACGTAGCCAGCCCCCCAGGACCATAATAACCCCAATGGGATGCCAATCGACACCCCGCCTCAAGGAATTATCAATGTAATACATGGAGTATTTGAACCTAAGCGTGTATGCGAGCTCAAGGGATCGATCAAAAAGGCTGAGCACTTTAGAGAAGTACAAAGTGCCCAACCTGCCATTAAGAAGGGGAAGACAGAGGCAACAAACGTCATGTCCTTTTCGGACAAAGACTTGGATCGAATATACTGCCCTCACAATGATGCCCTAGTCGTCACTCTCCGAGTCAAGGATTTTGACGTCAAGCGGATTCTGATTGACCAGGGTAGCTCATGTGAAATCATGTACTATGAAACATTCAAACAACTGAAGCTGCAAGACAAAGACTTGGCGCCTGCTGTATCTCCCCTGATTGGATTCAACTCTATGCCAGAATGGCCCGTCGGCAAGATAATTCTTCCAGTCAGAGCAGGAAGCGTAACAAAACAAGTGGAGTTCTGGGTATTGAAGGTCCCCTCCACCTACAACATCATCCTAGGCAGAACATGGCTGCATGCCATGCGGTCGGTAGCGTCATCTTACCACCAAGTAATGAGGTTCCCCAACGACACTGGTATAATTGAAGAAGTCTATGGGGATCAGATCATGTCGAAACAATGCTTCGCCACGGTGAATGGCAGCCGCGCTGCCAAAGGATACGTTCATTCGGTGGAAGAACCAGAAAGTAATGAACTATTCGCAGATGTCGGCAAAGCAGCGGATCAGAAAGCAGTGGAGGACTTGGTAGAGGTAAAAATAGATGAAAAGAACCCGGATAAGTTCTTTTTGCTTGGTTCGTCGTTGTCCAGCACTGAGAGATTAGAGGTCTTAGAATTCTTGACCTCTAACATCGAAGTGTTCGCCTGGACACCCTACGACATGCCAGGCATTGACCCAAACTTCATCTGTCACCAACTCAATGTCCACCCATCCGCCAGACCAGTCATTCAGCGCACTCGTAGGTCGGTACTTCACCATGCCGAAATAGTGGCAGAAGAAGTTGGTAACCTGCTGGAGGCAGGAGCGATTAGAGAAGTGCACTACCCAAGATGGATCTCCAACACAGTCGTAGTGCCAAAAAAGAATGGTAAATAGCGTGTCTGCGTCGACTACAAAACAGTCAACAAGGCGTGCCCAAAAGATAGCTTTCCTCTACCAAGGATAGATCAACTGGTAGACCTAACGGTAGGGCACAATCGACTTAGCTTTCTGGACGCATACAGAGGCTACCACCAAATCGCCATGCATGAACCAGACCAGGAGGTCACATCCTTTACAACACCAAGAGGACTATATTGCTACAAGGTCATGCCCTTTGGCCTGAAGAATGCAGGGGCGACATTCCAACGGATGGTCACCAAGATGTTTGAACCATTGTTAGGCAGAACAATGGAGGCTTACATCGACGACATGGTGGTCAAAAGCAAGGATGAGAATGACCATCTCAAGGACTTGGGAGAAATGTTTGAAGTCTTGAAGAAGCACAAGTTGCGCCTCAATGCATCCAAGTGCGCATTCGGAGTAGGATCAGGCAAATTCTTGGGCTTCCTTGTGACCAATCGGGGTATAGAAGCAGACCCCTCTCAGATCATAGCAATCCAGGAGTTGGAGAGACCAAACTCAGTCAAAGAAGTGCAGCATCTCACCGGCATGGCGGCTGCGCTCAATCGGTTCATAAGCAGATCGTCAGATAGACTACGACCATTCTTTCAAGCTCTAAAGGCCAAGTTTGAGTGGGATGAAGAATGCGACCAAGCTCTGGAAAGCTTGAAGGAATATATGTCTTCCCCACCACTGCTTGTTACCCCAGTACCTGGTGAAGAACTCTTCTTGTACCTGGCAGTCTCTCAGCACGCGGTTAGCGCAGTGTTGGTTCGTGCAGAAGGAATCCAACACCTGCCCATCTATTATGTCAGCAAGACATTGCTGGGAGCCGAAACTCGGTATTTGCCACTGGAAAAACTCACATTAGCCTTAATGATGGCCTCAAGGAAATTGGCACACTACTTTCACGCCCACACCATAGTTGTCCTCACAGCTTTTCCACTAAAAGCTTTGTTTGAGAGGGCGAACTTTTCGGGGCGAATCTTGAAGTGGGCAGTAGAGTTGGGACAATTCGACATCAAATTCCAACCTAGAACTGCAGTAAAAGCCCAATCTTTGGCAGACTTCGTCGCAGAGTTCACTCCTGGAAGTCATCATGTCTGCCCAATCGATCTAACTGACATAACCGAACTAGGGATGGAAGTTGACGCCGGAATAACGCAACCCCTAGCAGAAAGCACTCAGTCAGACCCCAAGGCAGACCAGACTAAAAACAGCAAGGAATGAGCAAATCAAACGAACCAAGACTCACCAACAGTCCAATCAGATGGCGAGGGGCAGACAGCAAGCATGGACATAGAAGAAAACACCACTCTTGACCCCACGACATCATCTGACCCTTCCACTTGCTGGAAGTTGTTCGTTGGAGAGATGTGGAAACTCTTTGTGGAAGGAGCATCCAACCGGCATGGTGCAGGACTTGGCATAGTCCTCATCTCTCCAGACGGCTTGGTTATAGAGCAAGCAATCAACCTTGGCTTCCCAGCATCCAACAATGAAGCGAAGTATGAAGCGCTTCTTGCAGGACTCAAATCAGCATACTACATGAAGGCCACCGAACTAATGGTTTACAGCGACTCACAGTTGGTGGTAAACCAAATTTCTGGCGACTATGAAGCAAAGGATGACAGAATGGCCAAGTACCAAGAATTGGTCAGAACAGAGATCAAGAAGTTTGATGTAGTAAGGATAGAACAAATCGGCAGGGAGGAAAACAGCAGAGCAGATGAACTAGCAGGCTTTGCCTCAATGGCAGACGCATCCATCCCTCATCCATTGCTCATCGACTACTTACCAAGACCAAGCATAGAAGACCCCGAAGCAGAAGAGGTATGTTGCACAGAATTAGGCCCCTCTTGGATGGACCCCATCATCCTGTTCTTAAAAGACGGCATCCTACCAGAAGAGAAAAAAGAAGCCAACAAAATAAGAGCGAAGTCACAGCGATTTTGGCTATCTCCATCTCTGGCATTATACAAGAAGTCCTTCTCAGGGCCTTACCTAAAGTGCGTTCATCCCAGCAAAGTGGAAGCATTCTTGTTCGAAATACACGAAGGGGTATGCGGAAGCCATCAAGGGGGAAGATCACTAGCTTACAGGGCCATTTCGCAAGGATATTGGTGGCCATATATGCAGGCAGACTCAGAGAAATATGTGAAAAAGTGTGAGAAGTGCCAAAAATTCGCGCACCAAATACATCAACCAGCAAGAGAACTCCTATCATTAACTAGCCCATGGCCTTTCGCAATGTGGGGCTTGGACATAGTAGGACCGCTTCCAATAGCTCCTGGCAACAGAAAGTTCTTTCTCGCAGCAACATACTACTTCACAAAGTGGGTGGAAGCAGAAGCATTGGCATCAATCAAAGAAAAAGATGTGAAGAAGTTCGTTTGGCAGAATATCATCACTCGGTTTGGCATACCAAGAGCCCTAATCTCAGACAATGGTACTCAGTTCGACGGCAGAATCTTCAGAAACTTTTGCGAGGAGTACAAGATAGAGTTCTACAATTCTACACCGGCATATCCTCAAGCAAATGGGCAAGCAGAAGCATCAAATAAAGTCATCTTGGATGGACTAAAGAAAAGGCTAGAAAAGGCAAAAGGCAAGTGGGCAGACGAACTTCCTCATGTTTTATGGGCTTACCGCACCACACCTCGGCGATCAACAGGAGAAACACCATTCTCCTTAGCCTACGGAATGGAAGCAGTAATCCCACTGGAAGTTGGCCTCCCCACAATTCGAAGCGAGAATTTTGATCCAAACTTAAATGGAGAAGCCATAGCATTGGAACTCGACCTTGCAGAAGAAAGAAGAGAAAGAGCACTAGTTCACATTGCCTCATACCAACGAGAATTAATCAGGAAATACAACAAGACAGTGCATCCAAGACAATTCAAGATTGGGGATTGGGTACTGCGCAAAGTAATGGGAAACACCTTAATCCCAGGAGATGGCAAGTTAGGCCCAAACTGGGAAGGCCCTTACAAGGTGGTTGGGTTAGCAGGCAAAGGGGCATACCACCTAGAAGACAAGGACGGCAAAGCAATCCCTCGGCCATGGAACACGGCCAATCTCAAGTTATTTTACTTTTAACTTTTCTCTTTCAAACATGTAATTTTTTCTTTCTTCAATAAAATAAGCGATTCTTTTCAGCATGAGTTGTTCTTTGTAAAAGTTAGCTGTAGTAAAGATTAGGTACATTGCAAGCACTTTATTCTAAGTTAGCTGGAAAAACTAAACTTAGAGGTTGGCTGGAATAAACCAACACCCTTCCTAAGCCCAGGATAAGGATCCAGGCTGCAGGACGTTTAGTCGGAATAACCAAACATGATTCTAAGTTAGCTGGAAAAACTAACTTAGAGGTTGGCTGGAATAAACCAACACCTTTCCTAAGCCCAGGATAAGGATCCAGGCTGCAGGACGTTTGGTCGGAACAACCAAACATTATTCTAAGTTAGCTGGAAAAACTAACTTAGAGGGTTGGCTGGAATAAACCAACTCTTGATTCTCTTCAGCCAAAGTAAGGGTATGGCTGAAAAGTGGTTGGCTGGAATAAACCAACTCTTGTACTCTTCAGCCGAAGTAAGGGAATGGCTGAAGAGTGGTTGGCTGGAATAAACCAACTCTTGTTACTCTTTAGCCGAAGTAAGGGTATGGCTGAAGAGTGGTTGGCTGGAATAAACCAACTCTTGTTACTCTTCAGCAGAAGTAAGGGTATGGCTGAAGAGTGGTTGGCTGGAATAAACCAACTCTTGTTACTCTTCAGCCGAAGTAAGGGTATGGCTGAAAAGTGGTTGGCTGGAATAAACCAACTCTTGTACTCTTCAGCCGAAGTAAGGGAATGGTTGAAGAGTGGTTGGCTGGAATAAACCAACTCTTGTTACTCTTCAGCCGAAGTAAGGGTATGGCTGAAGAGTGGTTGGTTGGAATAAACCAACTCTTGTTACTCTTCAGCCGAAGTAAGGGTATGGCTGAAGAGTGGTTGGCTGGAATAAACCAACTCTTATTACTCTTCAGCCGAAGTAAGGATATGGCTGGAGTGGTAGGCTGAAATAAACCAACTCTTATTACTCTTCAGCCGACGTAAGGATATGGCTGAAGAGTGGTTGGCTGAAATAAACCAACTCTTATTACTCTTCAGCCGAAGTAAGGGTATGGCTGAAATTGGATTGGCTGGATTAAAAAAAACTATGTACTCCTCAGCCGAAGTAAATATGTCGGCTAAGGAGTGGTTGGCTTGTAAGCATAGTTTAACCAGCTAAAACCGAAAGAACAGTTGGAGTAATAGAAGACATTACAAGTGCAAGCATATGAATCAAAAACCGGAATAAGAGTCGAAGCAAAATTTTCATTCACTAAAAAGCCATTACAAAGGGGCATAGTTCGGTTACAAAGACAAAAAGCAACAGAAAAAGAGAAAGTACAAAATCAAGAGAAAAGTTCTTTAATTTCGGCATCAAAAGCTGCATCAGCATCAAAACGAAGACCGGTTTCAGGAGGGAGCTCGCTCTTGGTTGCCAGGGTGGTTTCGGTTGGAACCACGGTTTCACCTGGTAGTTCAATAGTCAGGTCTTCCACCGTAGGCTCCAACCGGACTGATGGCTCCGCACTGACAACTGGAGTATCTTCAGAAGCAGAGTCTTCGTCAGAGTCAGAGTCTGAGCCTTCAAGAAACTGCTGTTGCATGACGTTAGCATATTCCGCAAGGGAGCGCGGTATAAAGTAGGCTGGAGGGTTGAAAACCTCGGTCTGTGGACTGTGACCGAGCTTCTCAACAGCCGCCCTCCAGCCACACTTGAATAACAGCTCCTTGGCAGCATTGCATTGCTTGGCATAAGCATCCTCTGCCTTCTTGAAGCCTTGTTTGCCGGCTTCCTTTGCGCTCTCCTTTATTTCGGCATCTTTCTTTCTTTCGAGCTTCACCAGCTCGCGCAGGTATTTGTCCTTCAGAGCTATGGCAACCTTCTGCCTTTCTGCCTCGGCCGAACTAACCAGTCCGGTCAGCCTGCTGTTCTCAGCTTGTAGCTCGGCCATTTGCTTCTTGATGTCTTCTACCTCGGCCGGCTTCATTTCGGCTTCTGCCACAGCTTCCCTTGTAGTTTTTCTGAGTTCCAGCACTTTTTTGTGAGTGTTGTAGTTTTTTTGAATTGCCTGGCAAAACAAGGACTTCCCATAAGCCGAAGTAAAAGTTTAAAAAACTAGACAGAAAAATGGACAGAGCTACTTACCAGGATCATGGACTTCGTTGCAGACCGAATGGACTTTAATTCGGTGTTTAGCTGCTTTTGGTGGTGCTCCATGTCCTTGGGGAGGCACACACTCTTGGCCAGACTAAAGGCCAACTGGTGATCTTTTTCAGCGACAACCGAATCAGCCTCTAGGACATCTCGGTTGTTGAAAGTAAGTTTTGGTGCCCAGCTGGTGGTAGTTCGGTTGGTGGGCTTCGGTTGAGGGGTCGGTGGCAGGATCGGTGGAATAGCAGTCTCATCTTCGTCAACCAAACTTGGTTCAGACTCGGTGGTTCGGGCGCGCTTGGTTCGGCGCGATGAAGACGGCTGTTGAGAGGGGAGGGCCACAACGGCAGGCTGCGTTTGGCTTGGTAACGGTACTTCGGGCTTGCTTGTCTCGGTCAGAAGTGCCCTTAGTCTGTTCTTCTTGGCCATTTCCTCTTCAGCTGTTAATGGAATTAATCTTATTTGTGGCAAGGTTGGGTCCGGCTCTGGCGCGTCTTCAAGAAGAAAGTCAGTTACTCTGGCTTTACGACGACCACTGTATCGGTAGGTCGGCTCGAATTTCAGCAATTTGGCCCAACTACGTTCAGGATATCGTAGTGCGGCTCGCAAAATTGCAAGGTTTGGATAGCTGTATAAGGAATGAAGGTGGGCAGAATCTGCGAAAGAAGAACTGTTAGTTCGGTTGATAGACTAGCAAACCGAAATAAAAAAAATACAAGGAAGAAAACCGAAGTCATATTACCGGGCTCTCCTTTTTTCCAATTTATAGGTCGGCCAGGAATTGGGGCTTGAAAATCCTCAAAGTTCCCAGAGACCCAGAAAAAATCGTCGTCGTTTAAGTCCTTATCCGGCGTATGTTTTATTATTTTCTCTCGGCGGCGACGTATTCTTAAGTAATAGACCCATCCATCTTCCTTTGAACCAATGGAGTATTGGTGAAGATTTCAGCAAGGCCAAGGTTTAGTCCGGCTTGGCGGTTCAGTTCGGCTACTCCCATTATTATGCGGTAAGAATTGGTGGATAGTTGGGTTGGGTATAGCCTAGTTTGCCTAAGAAATTCACAGATCATTGGTTGAACTGGAAACCGCAGTCCGGTTTCTATAATGGATAAAAGGGTGAAGGGGACAAAGCCTTCATTATCCCATGGGATGACATCTTTTTTGGCTAAAGTCAAGTGGACATCATCAGGTATATTATAGTCCTTCCTGAATTCGGCTAAACCGCCCGGAGTATCTACTAGATACCTATACTTACCCATTTCTGGTATAAATTAAGAATAAGTTAGATCGGTGCAAAAGTTGTGCTCAGTAGCTCGGTTGAGCGCACGAAGAAGTGCCTGGGCAACCTAAGTCTGCAAAGTAGAAAACAAAGGGGTTAAGCACAGATCATTGGACCGTGCTACAAATTAAAAGCAAGGTACAAGAGCCCTACTTCGGCCTTGTAAACTGGTTCTACTTCGGTTCGTCAAAAGGTTTGGTAGCTCGGTTTGGGCAGGTTGGTTATTAGACCGGTTCATCGTCTAGGGACAGCTTTACTGAGTTCGGTCTAAAAAAACTAAGAAAGCTGGTTTAGCCCCAAATGCCTAAATCAGTTGAAGTATGAGTTTTGTTACTTCGGTAGAGCCTCTAGGGGCAGCTTTCTGAGTTCGGTTTAGAAACTTAGAAATCTGGCTTAGCCCCAAAAGCTTAGCTCGGTTGAAGACCGAGGTTACTAGTTTAAAAATGTTCAAACTTCGTTCGGTGATCTTATTTCGGCTAAAGTGAATCAGGAGTTGGTGACTCAATGAAACTTTTGTTACAAGTTCTAGTTCGGTTATTGTTTAAAGTGATCTACCTATATAGGACAAACGGTATCCTGGTTCGGTTGCTACATGATTTTGGATCTAAGACTAGTTTTCTACAGAAGTTCATACACGCATGAGTTCTGCTATTGTTTTTCCATGAAAGTACAGAAGCGAAGTAGAAATGGAAGAAAATGTTTTGCAAAAATACAGTAAACAAAATACATAGAACAGATACGAAAGCAAAAACAAAGGAGGAAAAATGGATTGGCTTACCAGATTGAAGAAGAGGGAACTGGAGATGGGAAAGTGGCAGCAAAATCAGTCTTCAGAAGCAACGGAAGAACAGCAAGAGCACAGGGTAGAAAGAGAAGAGAGGTAATGGTAGAGTGGTTAATCCAAAGGACAGAATGTTTGTTTTATGGAAAGAGAAAGAGAAAGGGCGGGAACTGTTCAAAAAATTTCGTAGTACGAGGGCGGCGTGACAGCTGCCCCCAGCCTATCAGAATCTGCCACGTGTCATTGGAAAGGGAAGCGTTACAGTCGCTGTGATTGAAGAGACGTTTTGACCGGACAAAACAGAGCCCGGAGTAAAATTAGCTCGGCTTAAAGGCTTAAGTGTTTTTAGCTCGGCTGGAGAGGCTGAAGGGTTTTTAGCTCGGTTGGAAAGGCTTAAAAATTCCAGCTCGGCTGGTAGACTGGTAATCCCAATCATGCTGTACAGATGGAATTAAGGGGCAATTGAGAGGGTAATTTTTGGTAAAAATTGGGCCGAGCTGCGAAGATGGACTTTATGGCCCAAAGTACGAAGGATTGGATAAAAAGGCCCAATGGAAATGTAAAAGTTACTCCGGTCCAAGAGTAAGAAAGTTACTCCGGTTCTAGAATGATAAAGTTACTCCGGTCCAAGAGTAAGAAAGTTACTCCGGTTCTAGAATGATAAAGTTACTCCGGCCCAGAAGAGACGTTGGGTTACTTCGGTCCGTGCAACTTTTCTAGTTAGGCCGGTCTCAGAGATAGTCCGGTCACGATGTATTCTGGGTAGGTCGGTCGGAATGTTGCTATTCGGTAGATCGGTCCAAACATACCATGGTTCGTGCATGAGAGAACTGAGATATGGTGCAGCAAGAAGAAGAACCGAACTACTGTTAGTACGGCCTACTCTGTGGCTCAGTATAGCCGGGTTTATCTCGGTCGTATGGGAGTTCGGCCATGATGAAAACCATCCCACTTGGTTTAAGCAGTGGGGGGGGGTGTTGAAGGATAAGCATTATCTTTCAGGAGTATGAATTCTAGGAGGACTCTGCGTGGAGGAGTATGAGTCCTACTAGGATTGTGCCACTCGAAACCTAATAAAAGCTCACAAACATCACCTTGGAGGAGGTAACAGAACACAGAACACAATTTTGCTTTCTGAAAACATAGAGCTTTGTCTATTTGTCAAGTTTACTGACTTAGGCATCGGAGAGGTTTCCGGCACACACTCGCCGGCTAGCTCACGTTTGTGTTTTCAGGTGATAAAGCGACGTCGTACGGAGGAGCGTGGACTTGGTCAACAGGATTATACGAGAAAGCGTATTTCTTTCCCGTACAGTCATAACAAAACTTTTAAAGTAGAAATCGACATTCCAAGCTCGCCACAAATAAAATTGAAGCGATCCTCGCTTAGGGGTTTTGTGAAAATATCCGCTAATTGCTTGTCGGTGTTTATAAATTCAAGTACAATATCCCCTTTTTGAACATGATCTCTTAAAAAATAATGTCGAATTTCAATATGTTTTGTTCGTGAGTGTTGACCCAGATTTTTGCTTAAATTAATGGCACTAGTATTATCACATTTAATAGGGATATGATCATAATGCAAATCAAAGTCCTCTAATTGTTGTTTCATCCAAAGTATTTGGGCACAACAACTTTCGGAAGCTATATATTCAGCTTCGGCCTTTGATAAAGTAACATAATTTTGCTTTTTGCTAAACCAAGATACTAATAAGTTACCAAGAAAGTGACAAGTGCTACTGGTACTTTTTCTATCAAGTTTGCATCCGGCAAAGTCGACATCCGAGTAACTAATTAAATCAAATGCAACATCTCTAGGATAAAACAGTCCCAAATTTTGAGTGCCAACAAGATATCTAAAAAATCTTTTAACAGCGCTGAGATGTGATTCTTTAGGATTTGATTGATATCTAGCACACGTACAAACATTAAACATAATATCGGGTCTACTTGCAGTTAAATAAAGAAGTGAGCCGATCATACCTCGATATTTTGTTTGATTAATAGACTTACCTTTTTCATCATTGTCTAGCTTAATGGATATGTTCATAGGTGTTCCAGCTATTTTTGAGTCATACATACCAAACTTTTTGAGTAGTTCTTTTGTGTACTTAGCTTGGTTGATAAAAATTCCTTCCTTACATTGTTTGATTTGAAGCCCAATGAAATAATTTAGCTCAGCCATCATGCTCATCTCAAACTCACCTTGCATACACTTAGCAAATTCCTTACACAAGGTTTCATTAGTAGCACCAAATATAATGTCATCCACATATATTTGCACAATAAGTAAATCATTATTTTTAGTTTTAACAAAAAGTGTTGTGTCAATCGTTCCTCTAGAAAAATTATTTTCAATCAAAAATTTACTTAATCATTCATACCATGCACGAGGTGCTTGTTTCAAATCATATAAAGCTTTTGATAGTTTAAAAACATGATTTGGAAAAACATGATCTTCAAAACCTAGGAGTTGTTTAACATAAACTTCCTTATTTATAAAACCATTAAGAAAGTCACTTTTTACATCAATTTGATAAAGTTTGAAATCTCTAAAACATGCAAATGCAAGTAACATGCGAATGACTTCTAGTCTAGCAACCGAAGCAAAAGTTTGTATCCTTGTGCAACAAGTCTAGCATTGTTTCTTATAATTGTGCCGGATTCATCAAGCTTGTTTCGAAAGATCCATTTGGTACCGATAATGGTATGATCTTTAGGTTTTGGCACAAGTTCCTACACTTTGTTTCTCTCAAATTGGTTAAGCTCTTCATGCATAGCTATCATCCAATGTTCATCGAATTCGGCTTCTTGAAAGTTTTTAGGCTCAATCTGTGAGAGAAAAGCCAAGTTACTACAAATGTTTCTAAGTGAAGAGCAAGTTTCAATACCTTTTGTAGGGTCACCTAGGATTAAATCCTTAGGGTGATTATGAACAAACTTTCATTCTCTTGGCAAATCATAATTATTTCCTCCTTCTTCTTGAGGTGAAAGAATAGGTTGTTCAATCTCTTTGTTCAACTTACATGGTTGGTTGTCTTCTTTGTAGATACTTGAATCTTCCACATTTGGTTCCAAATCTATAGTATCACTAATAATTTGCTTTTGAGCAAAGATATTAGTTTCATCAAATGCCACATGTATAGATTCTTCCATAACAAGAGTTCTTTTATTAAAAACACGATAAGCTTTGCTAGTTAAGGAATAGCCAAGAAAAATTGCTTCATCAGATTTTGAATCAAATTTACGTAAGTTATCCTTACCATTATTATGCATAAAACATTTACAACCAAAAACATGCAAGTGACTAATGTTGGGCTTTCTATTATGCCAAAGTTCATAAGGAGTCTTTTTTAGAATAGTTCTAATTAATGCACGATTTAAAATATAGCATGCGGTGTGAACGGCTTCGGCCCAAAAATATTTAAGAAGATTATTTTCGCAAAGCATTGCTCTACTCATCTCTTCTAAAGTTCTATTCTTCCTTTCTACTACATCATTTTGTTGAGGGGTTCTAGGTGCTGAAAAATTATGTCCAATACCATACTCATTACAAAACAATTCAAATTTCTCATTTTCAAGTTCTCTACCATGGTCGGTTCGAATATTAATAATAAAAAAGCCTTTTTCATTTTGAATTCTACGACAGAGTTTTGTGAAAGAAGAAAAGGTTTCATCTTTGTGTGCTAAAAATATAACCCATGTAAATCTTGAATAATCATCAACAATAACAAGACAATAACGTTTACCACCTAGACTAGATGTCATTGAGGGACCAAATAAATCCATATGCAATAGTTGTAAAGGTCTAGTTGTGGAAATATGAGATTTTGATTTAAATGATGTTTTAGTTTATTTTCCTTGTTGACAAGCACTACAAGGATGATCTTTTTCAAATATAATTTTTGGAAGTCCAATGACCAAATCCTTTATCAAAAGTTTAGCAATTAAATCTATATGAGCATGACCAAGTTTTCTATGCCATAACCAACTATTTGCATTATTAACATATAAACATTTAACATCACTAGCATAGAGATCATTAAAATGAAAAACATAAATATTATCATAGCGATTACCAACGAATAAAACTTTATGATCATTTGTGCTTTCAATTGTGCAATGTGATTTATTAAAAATAACTTGATTACCTTTATCACATAATTGACTAATACTAAGTAGGTTATGCTTAAGTCCATCAACAAGTAAAACATTTTCAATAGAAGGGTTAGAAGAAATACCGATGCTATCAATACCGATGATTTTTCCTTTCTTGTTGTCTCCAAAAATAACAAATCCTCCATCTTTCGATGATAATTTAGTAAAGAATGATTTATCTCCGGTCATGTGTCTGGAACATCCACTATCAAGGTACCACTTTCTTTCTTTAGCTTTGGACTTAAAGCAAACCTACAAGATGACAATCAAGTGTTGGTTTTTGGTACCCATAGTTTCTTGGGTCCTTCTTGGTTAATTTTGTTAGATCTCTTAATAATCCAAATCTTTTTAATTCCTATGTTCATATTCTTTTTGAATGGACAATAAGATATATAATGGCCTTTCTTTCTACAATAATGACAAGTAATATGAGGGTGTGTCATGAGAGGTGCCTTTTCAAAAATTGTATTGAGATTATTTTGTTTCTTAATAGGATCATATCCAATACCTGTTTTATTAAAAATACATCTTTGATTTCCAAGAAGCATGTTGAGATTATCTCTACCTTTTACAAAATTTTCAAGTGTTTTTGTTAAATCATCAACATTGTTTTTTAAAGTAGTTTTCTCATTAGAAATAGTATCAAAATCATTTTTCAAAGTAATTTTTTCTTTCTTTAATGCTTCTACATTAATAGGTAAAGATGCAACAGATTTCTTTAACACATTATTTTTGACACAAACTTTTCTAAATTCATTTGATAGTTCATGGAATGCACTTTCAAGTTCTTCATAAAGAGTAGTTACCTCATTTTGAGTAGAGTCTTCATCTTCAAGGGCCATGAGACATAAGTTGGCTACTTCATTTTCAATTTCATCACTTGAGCTTTCATCTTCACTTTCTCCCCAAGCTGCTACCATGGCCTTTTTGTTTTTTTTGTAGTCTTTTCCATGATTCTTCAATTTTGGACAATCCATCTTCATATGTCCAGGATTTTTGCACTCATAGCAAATAATAAGCTCTTTCTTGTTATCTTTGTTGCACTCTTTCTTAAAAGGTCTTCTTCCTCCATAATTGTTTTTCTTGAAGTGTTTTTTGAGATTTCTACTAAACATGGCATAGCTTTCATCCTCACTGGAGTTTTCATGTTCTTCTTCATTTGATGAGGCTTTGAATGCAATTCCACTTTTCTTTTTGTTTTCAACATCCGTATGTCCTTTCATGGTTATCTCATGAGTCATAAGGGAACCCATAAGCTTATCCAATCCAAGTGTGGAGAGATCTTTGGCTTCTATAATGGCAGTGACCTTTGCTTCCCAATTCTTTGGTAAACACCTAAGAATTTTTCTTACCAACTCACTGTTAGTATAAGTTTTGCCAAGAGATTTCAAAGAGTTTATAATTTCAGTAAATCTAGTAAACATACTTGAAATAGATTCATCAGTGTTCATTTTAAACAATTCATAACTATGAACAAGTATATCAATACGAGATTCTTTTACTTGGTTTGCACCTTCATACGTTACCTCAAGTTTGTTCCAAATTTCTTTTGTCGAATCACAACTTGAAATTCTATTATACTCCTTAGAGTCTAATCCACAAACAATGGTGAGTTTGACTTTAGCATTGACTTGCAATAATTTATGATCTCTCTTATCACATTCATCTTCAGTTTTAGGTACACTAATATTGTTAACTAATTTGGTAAGAATTTTTGAACCTTTGGTGACAATAATCCACATGGTATAATCAGTGGCTTGTAGGTATAAAGTCATCTTATCCTTCCAATGACTATAGTTGTTTTCGTTAAACAGTGGTGGCCTATTTGTGGCTTGTCCTTCAGCTAAGGTTGCCATGGATCGAAACTCCTAGATGGTTAAATCTAAAACAAGAGTCTAGGCTCTGATGCCAATTGTTATCCAAAAATAGATAAATATAGTTAATGAAATAAAAATAATTAAAACAAGTGTTTCAACAACTATGTCAATTAATGATTTTAGCACAGCGAAAATGTGAAATATAGTTACATCAATTTAAATAAAATAAAGAGATAAGGGAGAGAGAGGTAAACAAATTTATAGTGGTTCGGCTTCAACTTGGCCTACGTACACTCCTCAAGCTTCACTTGAGATTTTCCACTATGCTCTAGCTTCACGGGGGTGTTAGCAACCTCTTTACAAATAGAGCAATCCTCCACGGAGTTTACATAGACTTCACAAGCCCAAACCTTTGCAAATCTTAGGTGATTCACAATCACTCTCAAGATTTCAAGAACACAGTGTTTGCGACACTTTTGCAAGATGAAATGGTATTTTTGCTTTCAAAGAAAGCTTACAATAAATATCTCTCAAAGATAGATATATAAAATGAAACTTTGATTTTTCTGTAAATCTCACACAGGAAAGATGAGCTTAATGCTATAAGGCTTAGTGTATAATTTCTGAGAATAGATATGAGTGATTATAGATCAAAGAATATTTACAGGTTTTTTTGTTGTAACTTGTTTTACATTATAGGCTTTGGTATATATAATGAAAATTATAGCCGTTTATAGTCATTGTAGTCATCATTACTAATTTGAATATCTTCTACTTGAACCTTTTGAACATTTTGAACCTTTTGACCTATTTATTTGAATTTATAGCCATTGTACTCCATCATTACTAATTTGAATATCTTCCACTTAAATCTTTTGAACCTTTTGAACTATTCATTTGAATTTATAATCGTTGTAACTCCATCATTAGTAATTTGAATATCTTTCCCTCCATCATTACAAATTTGAATATCTTCCATTTAAATCTTTTGAACCTTTTGAACTATTCATTTGAATTTATAGCCGTTGTAACTCCATCATTACTAATTTGAATATCTTTCCCTCCATCATTACAAATTTGAATATCTTTCACTTGAATTTTTTGAACCTTTTGAACTGTTGCTATGCTGGGCTATTTGAACCTCTGTTTTGTGCTGTTTGAACTCCTGATTTAATCAAATATTAAATACATTCTAACAACATTTAGGATAAAGGTTTAGGTGAGAAATAATGAGACAAAATAAATTTTGATTCTATTTTTCTCTTTCAAATAAATCATCAAAATAAATTTTGAGTAAAATATAATTAAATAAATCATAAAAATAAATTTTGGATTCTATTTTTCTCTTTCAAATAAATTAAAACATAATTAAATAAATCATCAAAATAAATTTTGGATTCTATTTTTCTCTTTCAAATAAATTAAAACATAATTAAATAAATCATCAAAATAAATTTTGGATTCTATTTTTCTCTTTCAAATAAATTAAAACATAATTAAATAAATCATCAAAATAAATAAGTCTAACAGCCTAATTTTGGACGGATGACAAATTTGAGGTTCATTTGGCTACAAACGAACTGCCAAACCGCGAGTACCCCTAATAATTTGTAAGATTTTGTGTTTTCAATTTGTTTAGATATTCTGTTTGTATTTTCAATTGAAAAAGAGTTTAAATATTCTGTTATATTTTCAATTTGAAAATCATTTTATTAAATGGCAAGGGTTGACATTTGGTATTTTTGTGTGAAAAATATAGAGCTTAATTTTGTCATTTAAAAAAAAAATCAAATTAAATAGTTTTTGAATGAAAAAAGTAATGAAACAGTTTTGATAATGCATGATTTTCTTAAATGTATTTATTATTGCTATTTGATAATTTACTTGATAATCTTTTGGTTGTGTTGAGTTGGATTATTATCCCCAAAAAAAATGTTGACAAATTGTTGCATTATGTTCAAAATTGTAAAAGTTTAAACTGCCGATTCATATCAATCCGCCAATTCGCTCAATTCGCATCCGTCAATTCGGTGGATGGATGCGGATTGATTTTTTCCAATCCGCCCATCCGGTGGACGGATGGCGGATTAGAGGTTCTCTGGCCTCAACCAAACCGCGAACACCCCTAGTTTTGGGTCGTTGAAATTTCTTCTCTACTTTTACTAAACCTCTCGTAACTTTTCTGGATTGAAAATTTTGAGTTTTACGCATTGAAACTTGTCTTGGGTTGCAAAATCAATTTTAAAGCTTCTGGTCAAAACCGCTCGTGCGGATTTGGAAATTGCTTGAGTGGATCCTTACAGAGTTTTTCAAGTTTTTCAAAGTTTTCTAGGCAGAAAAATCGCTCGAACTGATTTTGGGCCCCGCTCAAGCGAATTTTGGTGAATTTTCTAGGCAGCTCTCTAGAGCAAACCGATCGTGAGGCAAAAATGCGGAATTTCCAATCAGCACGTGCGGATTTCGACGCCTCAGTCTCGAATTTTGTGCACTTTTTCTCAAAACTAATGCCCAAAAATGTGTTTTGGGCACTTTTCAGTCCTCTCTCTCTATACTCATCTCTCTCTCCCTTCTCTCTACAAACACACCTAAATCTAAACTTTTCTCTAAGATTTAGCTCAAATCTTCAAGAGTTTGAGAGGCTTTTTACACCAAATTGAATAGGGCGACAGGGGCTAAATTTATAACCGATTGGATTGAGTTTTCAGTAAATTTAAATTCTAGGGTTTTCTTCCTCTTCATCTCCTAAGCTTGAGGTAGGTATAATCTTTGAGTTATATATATGTTTTTGCAAGATTATGCTTGTTTGAAGCATTCATTACATATTTGAGTTATGATTTTGGATTGTGAACCCTAGATGATATTAAAAGATTGTTTTTATCTATTTTCCCCAAAACTTTTGAGAATATAAGCTATGTTCTAAGGTGTGAGTGTTGTTTTGGAAAAAAATCTTTTCAAAAATGGAACAAAAACCTTATTTTGGTGGAAACCCTAGAATTTGGAGATTTTGGGAAAATGCTGAGATATTGTAAAATTTATGCTTAATAAATTGTTATGTGAAGAAATGATGGAGAAATTTCTATGGTTGTATTAAATGAGGAATTTCGTGAAGGAAATAAAAATTGTTGATTTTGAAGCTTATTGTTGAGTTGTCTTGGAAAACCAATGTTTAGAAATTGATGTTCAACATGTAAAGAATACATGTATGTTGATATTGTTATATTATCTCTTGAAAATATATTATGATGTTATATTGATAAGAGATGTGGAAATTTGATCACAATGGAGATTGTGTGGTGAAATTGAAAATAGAACTCATAAATGCATTGTTTCATTATTGCATTGTCACTCAATTTTATCATTGTTGCAATTGATTTTGAATCTTACATTGGAAAAGTATTGTTTTTGAGAAAATAAATTGTTTGTGAAACAAGATCATTTTGGATTTGTTTTCGAGTAAATACGTTGGTAATTCTGGATAAGGGGTGTAGTTGGTATTGGTTA
The DNA here is from genome assembly GCF_055761805.1 of Camellia sinensis. NCBI lineage: Eukaryota > Viridiplantae > Streptophyta > Magnoliopsida > Ericales > Theaceae > Camellia > Camellia sinensis. The sequence goes on from NC_138966.1 coordinate 107,811,347, forward strand.
AGTTGGTCTAAGTGTCCATGGTGAAGGACCGAAAACACGCAGAAGATGTACTACGTGCCTTCCGGTTAGCAACCGGTAAAGTGGGGATTGGTAGTGCTTGCTATGCCTATTTGCAGACACCTACCTAAGGATTCCCTGAGTCGTATTTACCGTCCATTTGAACTATATTGAAATCATTGAATTGTTAAATTCTCAAATTGCATTGTGCACAAAAGTTTCCAAAGATAGAGATATATGTTTTTGAACATGGCATAGCATATGAATTCATCTCAGGAGATTGTATAAAATGTATATACTTTGTTAACTTTTTCCTACTGGATTTTGTGCTTACCCTATGGAATTTTGTACAGGAAAGGATGTGGTAATCCTGCCGAGTTAAAAGTGTGTAACATATCTTGAGAGCACAAGGCTCTTCTATTTTGTTGTAATTATTTTGGCAAGCCAAAGGTTTTATTTGTAAAGGTTCGAAAACTACTTTTCTATAACCAAGCTTAAGCCTTGGAATTTGTAGCATTTGAGAGCATTAATTTGTACTTGACTTATCGTGCCACATGCTATAGATTTATATTCTAGGAATGTTAAATGTATAACCACATGTGGAATATTTTTTATGGGGAGATGTTATAATGTACACCCTCAAAAAGGTGTATATGGTATGCCTTTCATAATTTTTTCACAAAATTTCTTAACTTAAACTCAAAATGTCATAACTTTTTCACTACAAAAGTTATAACTTTTTTTTCACTGAAAAATGTCATAACAAAATCTCAAAGTGTCATAACAAAAATCACAAAATGTCATAACATTATCGTTCTTAACTTTAGGGTGCATATCATAAATTCGCTATTTATAACTTTACTACAAAATGTCATAACACACATCACAAATAATCATAACTTTCATCATAAAAAATCATAACTTTTTTACAATATGCATCATTTGAAAGGGTGCACATTGTAAATTTCTCTTTTTTTGTAAATCTTTAGAGTTTAATGAATACACATAATAGAGATTGATGATGATGGCTATGTTGAGATTTGTTATTCCTGATATATATTAAGTATTGAAAGGGTTGATTTGAAAACAAAATAATATAATTGAAAGTTGATAAATCCATATTGTGTTAGTTATTCAAGGGTGTGACATGCAAAAAATACAACTAAATCATTAAACTTACAACTAAAAATAAAATGAAGGAATTAATTTTAAAAGAGTGTATTACTAATTAAAAGAATAAAATAAAATAATTATATACTTTAACCATTCATTCTTTGACTGATTTTACAGTACAGGACTGTTTGCTTTAATAATCGCTTAAATTGTTTAATCATTAGCTTTCTTTTATTATTATTATTATTATTTGGTTTAAACAAAAATAAATGTTAAAAATATACTTGGTAACATTTATATTTATATATATTTTTTTATTTTAAAAAATTTAAAACAATAAAAACTTGTTTGAAAGCTATTTTGTAAAAACTTGTAAACAATTTATTAAATTTTTATTTTAGAAAATAGGTTAAAAACTAACTTTTTGACTTTTTTAAAAAAATGGATAAAAAAATAGAGAGGTGATATAGTCTAAAAGAGATTAAAAGTCAAAAAACTATTTCTAACCTCGTCTCCAAAAGAACAAAAAATTAATTTCACTTGTTTAGAATTTTTTTTATTTTCCTTCCTTGCTCCCTTCGCCACTTATCACCACCACTGGCCCGTTTGAGTGTTAATGTCGAGAACATTTGGCCACTTTACCTTTCGCAATTGACAATCATCTTTACTCACCGTCAATTACTTTTCATTGATGGTAATCATCTTCAACTAGCCCTCTAACGGTCGACAACCACTTTTAACAATTGGTAACTGTTAGAATAATCTTCTGTGTAAAATAAATAACTTGAAACAAATCAAACAAATAAAAATAAATTACTTACAAAATTTATTTTACCGAAATGTAAAAAGTACAAAAAGATCAAGTCGAGTGTATGACACTCTGTCCTTAAGACAGATTCACCTCGCTATGGTACTTACGGATAAATGGCGTCTATCTCCCAAGATACAATGATCTTCACAAATTGTAGTAGCATTCCAAACAATTTGTATGGCGAACCAAAAACCTGTGTTCTATACACTCCAAATTTTCCTTAAAATAATATGAATAATAAGTTGATGCAAGAGAGCAAAAACTGGAAGGAAACCAAGACAATTTCAGATTTTTCAGGATATTAGAAATGCTGGAAATGGTCTGCTTTTATAGGCAGATTGGTGACCAAACAGATCTGTCCGAACAAGTAAGAATTTCAAATAAACAAATTTGTTTTTGAAATGAACAGGTGCAGTCCAGATTTTGAATAGATAACTGCAGCAGTTTCATATTTGTTCATAACTGCTGGGCAGTTGTAAACCTGTTCGAAACTGCTGGACTGTTTTTCAATCTATTGAACATTTTGAACCTGCTAGAAAATGGATTAAAAAGGGGCACTGTTTGGACAGAAAAAATTGGAGCAAAATTTAAATTAATTTTCCTGCAAGAAATTGAAAAAAATTCAAATAAATTTTGCCTAAAAAATTAATGTTAGAACCAACTCGACCCACAACCCACACTCGCGCCCGACACGGCTCGGTCGGTCGGTCGGTCGGACGGACGGACGGCGGTGCGCACGCCTGGGTGATGGTTTGAGCCAAGGTTCAATTTGTCCATAACTCATTCCTTCTACAAACTTGGGGTGTCCTTGGGGCCCAACCCAAATGTTGCCACTTAGAGCTTATATACATACATAAGTTCTTTTAAGTTTCCAATGTGGGATAACTATTTCAAGGAAACTCATATTTTACTTCTTTAATAGTCTATTCCACGAACCCGAAAACGACGTCAACTTCCCATTCACTCATAAATGGTTTTGACGAACCGTCTTCATCGGGTGATTTGTTATGCAGCAAGGAACGCGTCACCTCTTTCGACCCATCCCAAAAGATATGTGGGACCCACTCAAATTTGGGCTCAAAGATGGCCCAAAATAAGCCTAGAAAACCATATTTTCCAACAATCCCCTACATAAATAGAATTTGACGGAGAGAAAATGCAACAACATGATCTAATTACAGAGAATACAGAAATTGAAAATATTCAGCAAAGGATAGGTAGCTTTTGGCTTTGAATCTTCCCTTGTGAGACACTATCAGATTTACTAGCTAACCAGTGAACTTGAAGTCTTGAACTGTTCAACCATTTGTTTAAACCAAGACAATAGAACTCACACAGTATATTACCAGATTTAGTTTTCACTATTGTTTTCATTTTGGCCTTGAACAACCTGGTCTTTCATGAGTGCTCTAGAGAATTGTAACCCTTCACAAATCTCATAGAACCGACTTAGTTCACACTCATATAGGTGATTCTTATGAAGAGTATCCTACCATACTCCATTAGGTATACCTAGATATAAGAATCATTAAAAGTATTACTCAACCTAAAACGCTGCAGAGATCACTATTTCACATAGAAATACGTAGGAGTTTAACTCCGTAGTGATCCTTCTGAGTCATACACAACTCGGTTGTCCTTTTGAACCTAGATCTTGGGATCTCCAATCAACGAGGTTGCGTTGCCGTTGTGGTAACTTTTATTTAATAGGCTTAAGTCCCATTCCGCTCGATGAATTCTTAACTACCTCTCTTGCTAATCTTTTGGTTAGTGGATCCGCTATGTTGTCTTTAGACTTCATATATTCAATGGAAATAATTCCATTAGAAAGTAGTTGTCTCATGATGTTATGTTGACGACGAATGTGTCATGACTTACCATTATACATATGAATCTGTGCTCTACCAATTGTTGATTGACTATCATAATGTATGCATATAGTAGGCACCGGTTTTGAACACATTGGAATATCTTGAAGGAAGTGGCGAAGCTATTCTGCCTCTTCTCCAGCTTTATCTAAAGTTATGAATTCTGATTCCATAGTAGACCTAGCAATGCAAGTCTGTTTGAAAGATTTTCAAGATACGACCGCACCACCAAGATTAAAGACATACCCACTGATAGATTTTGAGTCTCTAATATCCGATATCTAGTTTGCATCATAATATCCTTCAAGTACTGCTGGATATCTAGAATAATTCAGCCCAATGTTACGAGTAAATCTAAGGTATCTTAGAACCCTTATAATTGCTTTCTAGTATTCTACTCATTGGTTACTCGTATATCTATTTAATTTACTTGCTGCGTAAGCTATATCTAGGCGAGTGCAGTTCATCAAGTACATTAAGCTTCTAATAATTTGGGCATACTCTAATTGAGAAATACTTTCCTGTACATTCTTAAAAAGAAACAAATTAACATCCACAGGTGTTCTAGCAAGATGATCATCGTTTTTACCAAATTTCTCAAGTATTTTCTCATTGTAATGTGATTGTGACAAAGCATAACCTTCTGATGTTTTGATAATTTTCCTACCAAGTATTACATCAGCAATCCACATGTCCTTCATGTCAAAATGTTTATTCAAGATTTTCTTGGTAGTTTTAATCATGTCATTATTACTACCTATGATAAGCATATCATCCACATAAAGACATACTATAACATAACCCTCGCTTGTGTTTTTAATATAAACACATTTTTCACATTCATTAATTTTGAATCCATTTGACATCATTGCTTTGTCAAATTTCTCATGCCATTGCTTTGGCGCTTGTTTTAAACCATATAATGATTTAACTAATTTGCACACTTTCTTTTCTTTTCCTGGAACAGAAAATCATTCTGGTTGTTCCATGTAAATTTCTTCATCTAACTCACTATTTAAGAAAGTGGTTTTCATATCCATTTGATGAATTTCTAGATTGTACAAAGATGCAATGGCAATTAGTATTCTAAGGGATGTTATTCTAGTAACTAGTGAGTATGTGTTAAAGTAGTCAAGACCTTCTTTTTTTCTATATCCTTTGACCACAAGTCTTACCTTGTATTTATCAATTGATCCATCCGCTTTCATTTTTGTTTTGAAAATCCATTTGTACCCAAGAGGTTTACAACCTGGTGGCAAATTCACCAATTCCCAAGTGTGATTTTGCAGGATAGATTTAACTTCACTATTTACAGCCTTTTTCCATAAAAGAGCTTCAGGACTAGACATAGCTTCTTTAAAAGTTAAAAGCTCATTTTCTAACAAATATGTTAGAAAATCTGGACTAAAATATTTTGTGGTTCTAGCACGTTTACTACGCCTAGGTTCTTCTTCTTCATTTTGATTTACCTCTTGCTCTTGTTCTTAATTACGACTAGTAATAGCATCATAAAATCTTTTATTAGTACTAGTCTCTTGTCCAGTTTTATTCAGAAATACATGTTTAAAGAACGATGCATTCCGAGATTCAATAATAGTATTTACATGCATTTCAGAATTTTTCGACTTATGAATCAAAAATCGATATGCACTACTATTCTTGGCATAACCAATGAATATGCAATCACGGTTTTAGGACCTATTTTAGTCTTTTTAGGACTAGGAATAGCCACTTTAGCCAAACACTCCCACACTTTTAAGTATTTGTAGGATGGTACTCTTTCATGCCACATTTCATAAGGTTTGATTCACTTTCTTTCGGGGTATTTTTCCTTTCAGCAATTCCATTTTGCTGAGGTGAGTTAGGAGCGGTGGTTTGATGAATTGTTCCATGTTCTTTACAAAACTCACCAAAAAGTGATTTATATTCATCACCTCTATCACTTCTAAATTTTTTTAATTTCCTTACCAAGTTGATTTTCAACTTCATTCTTGTATTGAATGAAAGTTTCCAAAATTTCATCTTTGGTTCGAATTAAATAAGCATAACTATATCTAGTATAGTTATTTATAAAAGTGATAAAATATTTTTTCCACCTCTAGTTTGAATTGATTTAAAATTACAAATGTCACTATGAATTAATTCAAGTGGTTCCGTACTTCTTTCAATTGTATGGAAAGGAGTTTTGGATAATTTTGCCTCAACACAAATTTCACATTTATGATTTAAGTTAATGTCAAATTTAGGTAAATATTCCATATTAATTAATCTACGCAAAGATCCATAATTAGCATGTCCTAGTCTACCATGCCACAAATTTGAAGACTTAAGAAGTAAGAAGAAGATGTATTTTTATTAATAACAGAGGGTACAACAGTCATTGCATTAATTTTGAAAAGGCCTTCAGACATGTAACATTTTCCTACATACATCCCGTTTTTGGTAAGCACAAACTTGTGACTTTCAAAAACTAGCCGAAACTCATTTTTACTCAACAAAGATCCAGAAACAAGGTTCTTGCGAATGTCCGGTACATGCAGCACATTGTTGAGAGTGAGTTCCTTTTCAGATGTCATCTTCAGAATAATCTTTCCTTGTCTTTCAACTTTGGAAGTTGAGAAGTTGCCCATAAAAAGTTGTTCACCGTTGCCCACTATAGAATAAAATGTGAATATCTTTTTGTCGGCACAGATGTGCCGAGTAGCACCAGTGTCCACCTACCATTCTTTAGGATTTTCGACAAGGTTTGCCTCGAAAATAACTACAGAAAGATTTATGTCATCTACAGCATTGAAAATTTTGTCCACTTCGGTCATATTGGCTTGAGCAGGTGTCTTGCTTGATCTTCATTTGCCTTTGCGTTTGCTACAGCAATCTTTGGCCCGATGTCTCTCTTTGTCACAGATGTAACATTTGCCATTAAACTTGTACTTCTTATTTCCTCTTCATTTAGAGCCTTGTGTGAAACTTTCTCCAGAAAACTTTCGTTTCTTTGCTTTTGGAGCATGTTCCACCACATTTGCCTTAGAATCCATTGGATGCTTACCAACCCGCTTCTCTAATTTGCGATTGTCCCCTTCAATCCTCAAAAGCACAATCAATTCCTCTAAAGATAGTTCTTTGTGTTTGTGTTTGAGGTAGTTCTTGAATTCCTTTTAGCCTTGTGGTAAGTTCTCAATTGAAGCAGTAACTTAGAAGGATTCACTAAGAGACATGCCTTCTGCATGAATGTCATGCAGAATGAGTTGGAGATCTTAAACTTGGCTGATCACAGTCTTAGAATCAACTATCACAAAGTCTAGAAATTTGCCTACTATGAATTTCTTCGAGCCAGCATCTTCTGTCTCGTATTTTTTCTCCAAAGACTTCCAAAGTTCCTTTGTTGTCTTGATAGGATTGTAGACGTTGTATAATGTGTTGTCAAGTCCGTTCAAGATGTAGTTCCGGCAAAGGAAATCAGCATGTTTCCAAGCATCGATAGCAGCAACCACTTGCCGGTTAGTTTCATCCTCTTTCAGAGTAGGGCATCTTCACGGAGAAAACGTGCCAGGTTGAGAGTAGTAAAATAGAACAGTATTTTCTGCTGACATCTTTTAAAATCAGTTCGTAAGAACTTCTCTGGCTTTTCACCGTGATTGACTGGCACAGTTACAACAGGAGAGGAAGTTGGCGTAGTTACAACCACCATACCAGTACTAGTTTGAGCATCAGTTTCAGTAGCCATGAATTCTAAATTATAAAACAAAATTATAATTAGAATTTTATACTACACAAAAAATTAATGCAAAACCACAGAATTAAATTCTGCAAAAATAAAAGAAACAAGAATTGTAACTTTTATTTTCAATTAATTTGAAAATAAAATAAAATTTTATTTAAACAAATTAATTTCACATAGAAAATTAAATTTCTGTAGCACTTCAAAAAATAAAATACTAAAACAGAATTTTAATTAATGAAAACTCAGAAATAATTTCTAAAAACCAAAATTAATTTCTGACCAACTTTACAAATAAATATTTTGAATTGTTAATGACTACTAGTATATTACTACTAGTTGTCAAAGAAAATAAACAGTATATTACTACTATTTTTCAAACAGTATATTACTACTATTTATTTTGCCAACCAGAATATTATTTGTAAAACTACAGAAAATAATTTCTGTAAGAACAAGAAAAAAAAGAAAGGAAATAAACGAAATTTTTTGTTTTAATAGAATAATTTGATTCTATCTTAAGATTGTTGGAACAATCTTTTGTGCAAAATAAATAACTTGAAACAAATCAAACAAATAAAAATAAATTACTTACAGAATTTTTTTACCGAAATGTAAAAGTATAAAAAGATCAAGTCGAGTCTGTGACACTATGTCTTTGAGACAGATTCACCCCACTACGGTGCTTACGGATAAATGGCGTCTATCTCCCAGGATACAATGATCTTCACAAATTATAGTAGCACTCTAAGCAATTTGTACGGCGAACCAAAAACCTGTGTTCTATACTCTTCAAATTTTTCGCAAAATAATATGAAGAATAAGTTGATGCAAGAGAGCAAAAACTGAAAGGAAACCAAGACAATTTCAGATTTTTCAGGATATTAAAAATGCTGGAAATGGTCTGCTTTTATAGGTAGATTGGTGACCAAACAGATCTGTCCGAACATGTAAGAATTTCAAATGAACAGATCTATTTTTGAAATGAACAGGTGCAGTCTAGATTTTGAACAGAAAACTATGGCAGTTTCATATCTGTTCATAACTGTTGGGCAGTTGTAAACCTGTCCGAAATTACTGGACTATTTTTCAATCTGTTGAACATTTTGGACCTGTTGAACCTGCCGAAAAATGGACTGAAAAAGGGCACCATGTGGATAGAAAAAATTGGTGCAAAATTTAAAGTAATTTTTCTAGAAGAAATTAAAAGAAAACCAAATAAATTTTGTCCAAAAAATTAATGTTAGAATCGACCCGATCCACACCTGTGCCCAGTCGATCGACAACATGCGCGTGCATGGTGGTTTGAGCCAAGGTTCAACTTGTCCATAACTCCTCCCTTCTACAAACTTGGGATGCCCCTTGGGGCCCAACCCAAGTGTTGCCACCTAGAAATTATATACAAACATAAGTTCTTTTAAGTTTCCAATGTGAGATAATCATTTTAAGGAAATCCACATTTTACTTTTTTAATAGTCCATTCTACGAACCCGAAAACAACATCAACTTCTCATTCACTCATAAATGGTTTTGATGAACTGTCTTTCATTGGGTGACTTGCCATGCGACAAAGAATACGTCACCTCTTTGGACCCATCCCAAAAGACGTGTGGAACCCACTCAAATTTAGGCTCAAAGATGGCCCAAAATAAGCCTAGAAAACCATATTTTCGAACAATAACCACTCTCAGTATTATCTTCGACTATTATCATCCATCTTCGGCCACAGCTTCAGCAAATATTTCTATCTTATCACAAACCATCTCTCACCAACGACTACCACCTCCCCCGAAAAACCACTTCTAGTAGCCACCACTTCAATGACTACGTTCAATCACTATTTCCAACCACCACTTCTCTAATTTATTTTCAAAATAAAATTTTAAAATAAATATTTATGCAAGATGTCTTTTTTATTTTTCTAGAAAATAAATGTAAAGGAAAAATTAACAATATATCCTTTATATAGTTTGGGTAATAGGAAAGGTTTAAGATTATTTTTCTTTAATAACTTTTGATTTACATGTCAATTTTTTGTAAAATCCTATTGATAAGATCTTTCAAACAAAATTTATGAGTAATATGAAATTTTGAAGGAAAAAAAATATGAAATTTCACTAACTTACTAACTTAGTCATCGAAACTTCACTAATCAATCAAAATTTCACTAATGTAGACTGACTTGGTCATTGAAATTTCACTGACTTAATTGATAAACCGAAATTTCATTGACTTAGACTGATTTGATCATCGAAATTTCACTAACGTAGACTAACTTGGTCATCAAAATTTTACTAACTTCATTGACGAATTGAAATTTCACTAACTTAGACTGAATTAATTATCGAAATTTCACTAACTTCGATTTGGTCATTGAAATTTCAATAGCCAACTGAAATCTCACTGACATGTCTTAGATTAGTGAAATTTCATTGACTTTTTTTTTTTTTAGAATTTTGTATTCATTATGAATTTTGTTTTACAGATCTTGATGAAACTATTTCAAAAATACAAATTTTATTTTTTAAAAAAATAGAAATTTAGATAAAAAATTCTAAAAATTTAAATTTTTTAAAATGGGTTTAAAAAGTTATAAAATTTTGTCATCATGTGTTTTGGAAGAATTTAAACTAATAGAAAAAATCGTGTTAACTTTATCAATCTAAAAAATAGGATAAATTACAAACACATCCTTTGAAATTTTCTTAAAATACAAATTATCTCTTGTAATTCTGGAAATTACATCCCACCTATTGACGTTTCAAATTTCATAACAAATAATCCATTTTATTAATAAATCATTAAATTAATTAACAATTTTTAATGATGTCAGAAATTTATTTCAATTAATAATACATATAATTTTATTATTGTATAAGAAACTAGTTAGAAATTTTAATTTTTATAATTAATTATGTTAAATAAAAAAATTCCAACTTATAATTTTCAAACTATAGAAGACGATTCGTATTTTAAGCGCATCTTAAGAGGTGTATTTATAATTTATTAAAAAAAATATTTCTAGGAATCTTAAACTAAAAATTTCAAATATAAATTTATTTAAATATTTTGGCAACATGGCTTATTAACTTATTTCGCTCACATCACACTTTTATTTTCCTACACATATTTTTATAATAAGTGAAAATAGTCGGCTTATAAATTATACCCCAATGCTGTATATAAGAAGCACGTGCGGGGTGCGTTTAGTTGTTATATTGGCCTCTTTTGGGTAGAGGGTTAAAAGTCATTTTTTAATCTATTTTGAGTCATAACACCTCTCTATTTTTTTATTTTTTATTTTTTTAAAAAAAACTAAATTTTAATCAAATTTTCAAGGGGGGATTTAGTCCAAACCCACTCATAATAAAATTCTAATCTATTAAGGATAAGTATAAAAAAATTTCCTTAAAAAGTCCAATAAATATTACTATTATCAAAATATTAAATTTTAAAATAATATAACTTTTGATGTAAATGTCAATTTTAATAAAATTAATATTTTTAGAATTCTCTCATTAAGATCTATCAAATAAAATCTATATTGATTATGAAATTCTTTTTAAAAAAATTATTATCGTTGAAATTAATATAAACAGTAACAGTAATATATTATTTTGTTTGACAGTAATATATTACTCTGTCTCACAATAGCATGTTACTCTCTCTCACAATAACATGTTACTCTATTTGACATTAACATATTATTCTAAAAATATATCAATAAAAGAAAAAAAATATATTTTACTTTATTTTTACTCAATTATATATTTTTTTTCTTACAAAATTTATAAAAAAATAAAGGGTAATTTACAGGTAAGTCCCGTTTTAGCAAATAATGGTACATTAAGTCCTAGTTCAAAAAGTTTTAACCAGTAAGTCCCATAATCCATTGAAATGACGAAACTACCCTTACCAATCAAAACACAAAACAAAAATCGCAGATTCACGATTTCATTCACAGTTCATCTCGCCATTTCTCACCCTCACAGATTTCATTCTCACATTCATCAATTTCGCCTCACATTTCGTCTTCCTTCATCAATCTCGTCTCAGATTTCACAAAAACAAACTAGATCATCAAACATTCAAACATTCGAACAACCAAAAATGGTGAAAACAAGTAAGATTCAAGTATCTTAAACCCCAGTTTTTGCGAAATCTTTCATTTTCGAAACTTTTATTTTTCATTTCCATCTCAGCTTGAATGTTGAGTTCGAAACTTTCATTTTCGAACCTTTTGTTTTTTATTTCCATTTCAGCTTGAATGTTGAGTTCGAAACTTTCATTTTTGTTTTTGTTTGTGAATCTGAGAACATTCATTGTAATGCCACAAAAATCATGTTCTCATTCTTTCAGTTTAGGTTTCAATGTTGATTTTGGTGCGATTGCTGTGAATATTCTCAGATTCTTAGTGAATTTGAGTGAAAAACCCTAATTAATCATGTTCCATTGCTTTCTATTTAGGTTTCATTGTTGATTTTGGTGCGATTGCTGTAAATATTCTTTAATTCTTAGTGAATTTGAGTGAAAAACCCTAGTTAATCATGTTCTCATTCTTTCTATTTAAGTTTCAATGTTGATTTTGGTGCGATTGCTGTGAATATTCTCAGATTTATAGTGAATTTGAGTGAAAAACCCTAGTTAATCATGTTCTCATTCTTTCTATTTAGGTTTCATTGTTGATTTTGGTGCGATTGCTGTGAATATTCTCAGATTCTTAGTGAATTTGAGTGAAAAACCCTAGTTAATCATGTTCTCTTGCTTTCTCTTTACGTTTCAATGTTGATTTTGGTGCGATTACTGTGAATATTCTCAGATTCTTAGTGAATTTGAGTGAAAAACCCTAGTTAATCATGTTCCCTTGCTTTCTATTTAGGTTTCATTGTTGATTTTGGTGCGATTGTTGTAAATATTCTCTAATTCTTAGTGAATTTGAGTGAAAAACCCTAGTTAATCACGTTCTCATTCTTTCTATTTAAGTTTCAATGTTGATTTTGGTGCGATTGCTGTGAATATTCTCAGATTCTTAGGGAATTTGAGTGAAAAACCCTTGTTAATCATGTTCGCTTGCTTTCTATTTAGGTTTCATTGTTGATTTTGGTGCGATTGCTGTGAATATTCTCATATTCTTAGTGAATTTGAGTGAAAAACCCTAGTTAATCATATTCGCTTGCTTTCTATTTAGGTTTCAATGTTGATTTTGGTGCGATTGCTGTGAATATTCTCAGATTCTTAGTGAATTTGAGTGAAAACCCCTGGTTAATCATGTTTCCTTGCTTTCTATTTAGGTTTCATTGTTGATTTTGGTGCGATTACTGTGAATATTCTCTAATTCTTAGTGAATTTGAGTGAAAAATCCTAGTTAATCATGTTCTCTTGCTTTCTATTTAAGTGTCAATGTTGATTTTGGTGCGATTACTGTTAATATTCTCAGATTTTTAGTGAATTTGAGTGAAAAACCCTAGTTAATCATGTTCTCTTACTTTCAATTTAGTTTTCAATGTTGATTTTAGTACCATTGCTGTTAATGTTTTCAGATTCATATTGAATTTGAGTGAAAAACCTAATTAATTATCTTCTGTTACTTCCAATTTAGGATTCAATGTTGATTTGGCTACCATTACTGTTAATGTTCTCAGATTCTTATTGAAATTACGTGAAAAACCCTACTTAATCATATCCTATTCCTTTCAATTTAGGTTTCAATGTTGAGTGTGGCACCATTGCTGTCAATGTTCTCATATTTTCAATCAATTTCAGTCAAAAACCTTAGTTAATCATATTCTATTGGTTTCAATTTAGCTTTCATTGTTGATTTTGGCACGATTCCTGCGAATGTTCTCAAATTCTTAGACAATTTGAGTAAAAAATCTTAGTGAATCATATTCTCTGGTTTCAATTTAGCTTTCAATGTTGATTTTCGTACGATTCCTGTGAATGTTCTCAGATTCTTAGACAATTTGAGTAAAAAACCTTAGTGAATCATATCCTCTTGGTTTCAATTTGGGTTTCAATGTTGATTTTCGTACGATTGTTGGTAATGTTCTCAGATTCTTAGTTAATTTGAGTGAAAACCCGGACTTAATCCATATTCTCTTGATTTCAATTTAGGTTTCAATATTGAGTTTGACATGATTGTTGTGAATTTTCTCAAATTTTCAATCAATTTGACTGAAAACCCTAGTTAATCATGTTCTCTTGCTTCCAATCTAAGTTTCAATGTTGATTTTGCTGCGATTGCTGTGAATGTTCTCATATTCTGAATCAATTTGAGTGAAAAACCCTACTTAATCATATCCTATTCCTTTAAATTTAATTTTCAATGTTGAGTATGGTACCATTGCTGTCAATGTTCTCATATTTTCAATCAATTTCAGTGAAAAACCTTAGTTAATCATATTCTATTGGTTTCAATTTAGCTTTCATTGTTGATTTTGGTGCGATTGCTGTGAATGTTCTCAGATTCTTAGACAAATTGAGTAAAAAAACCTTAGTGAATCATATTCTCTTGGTTTCAATTTGGGTTTCAATCTGAATCAATTTGAATAAAAAATCCTAGTTAATCATATCCTATTGTTTTCAATTTAGGTTTCAATGTTCAGTGTGGTACCATTGCTGTCAATGTTCTCATATTTTCAATCAATTTGAGTGAAAAACCTTAGTTAATCATATTCTCTTGGTTTCAATTTAGCTTTCATTGTTGATTTTGGCACGATTCCTGTGAATGTTCTCAAATTCTTAGACAATTTGAGTAAAAAACCTTAGTGAATCATATTCTCTAGTTTCAATTTAGCTTTCAATGTTGATTTTCGTACAATTCCTGTGAATGCTTCAGATTCTTAGACAATTTGAGTAAAAAACCTTAGTGAATCATATCCTCTTGGTTTCAATTTGGGTTTCAATGTTGATTTTCGTACGATTATTGGTAATGTTCTCAGATTCTTAGTTAATTTGAGTGAAAACCCGGACTTAATCCATATTCTCTTGATTTCAATTTAGGTTTCAATATTGAGTTTGACATGATTGTTGTGAATTTTCTCATGTTTTCAATTAATTTGACTTAAAATCCTAGTTAATCATGTTCTCTTGCTTCCAATTTAAGTTTCAATGTTGATTTTTGCTGCGATTGCTGTGAATGTTCTCATATTCTTAATCAATTTGAGTGAAAAACCCTAGTTAATAATCTTCTCTTGCTTTCAATTTAACTTTCAATGTTGATTTTGTTTTTATAGCCATGAATGTCATCAAATTTAGACTTCATGAGAATGACATTGGATTGATTCTTTTAGGGCACATTCTCAGTGTTTATATCTTGTCTATGTTGATTTTCCGTACAGGAAAGCAACTCATGAAAGCCCCAAGACTAAAAAGTAATGCAAAGAAAATGATAAGAAAGCATAAAAAATCAACTTCAATGGATAAAAAGCAAAAGGGAAAGCATATAGAATGGAGATTAACTTTCAGATCAAACACGGGGACAATAGTGAAGCTATTACAGCACATCAAACTTAGGAATGAACATATTAATGGCTTGAAGAAAACCCCATTTTGGTTATTGTTTGATGCAATATTGCAAAACAAGCTGAATTATAAACAATGCAGAAAATATGATGACATTGCATTGAAAATAATTCAAACATACCAGCCAAGCAGCAGTGGTTCTTTCTAGTTAAGGCTAAAAACTGTAAAGCTAACAACAGAAGACATCAAGTCCATCTTCGGTATATCTTGTGGAGATGAGCCGATACATCTTGCTTATGGAAATAAAAGTATATCATCATTTCTGACAAGAAGATCCATACAAACTGAAAGGCTATCGAGCACAACCATTATAGACTTGTTGCAAAAAGCATTGAAAGGCAAGAAGAAAGAAGACACTGAAGATGTGATAAGGATGCTATGTATGTATACTTGTTTAAAGCTTTTTTTCTCTACATCGGGAACAACAGTTGGATGGGTATTTCTTAATTACATAGAAGACATAAACTCAATGAGAAAATACAATTGGGCAGAAGCAATAAGGAACACACTGATGTCTTCAATTGAAAAATACCACAAAAATCCAGCAAAAGTCACAGGATGTATTATGGCTCTCTTAGTAAGTACATCTTTACTCTATTCTATTAGTTTATTGTTAATAACAAATAGTATTATTTCTTATTCAAATGACAAAAATTCTTTACATTTGCTTTGTAGTATTGGTTGTGTGAGCACACACTGATCATCCACCCTAAAGTTAGCGAAGCATGCCCAAGGGTGATCAAGTGGAATCTTATCAAATTACATAAACGTATGAAAGTCATATCACTATATCAGCTGACAACAAGACATGTCACATCCTCATCTCATTTGAATTTCAATTCAAGTTGGGAAAAATTCCTATTTTTATACATTGAATTATTACTGAGAAACTTTTTAGTTTCCTAAACTTCAATTATTTCAAAAACTAATATCTATTGTATGTTGACCTACAGGTAACTACTGTTCAATTCAGTGAGGAAAGTGATGAAGAACTTGATGACACTGAAGAAGAACAAAAAGAAGATGCTGAAAATACTGAAGACGAAGAACAAGAAAATGCTGAAGAAGAAGAACAAGAAGTACAAGAACAAACTTTCAAATCAAACATGGTGACAATAGTGAAGCTATTACAACACATCAAACTCAGGAATGAGCATATTAATGGCTTGAAGAAAACCCCATTTTGGTTATTATTTGATGCAATATTGAAAAACAAGATGAATTGTAAACAATGCAGAAAATATAATGACATTGTATTGAAAATAATTCAAACATACCAGCCAGACAATAGTGGTTCTTTCCAGTTAGGACCAGAAATTGTAAAGCTAATAACAGAAGACATCAAGTCCATCTTCGGTATATCTTGTGGAGATAAGCCGATACATCTTGGTTATGGAAATAAAAGTATATCATCATTTCTGACAAAAAGATGTATACAAACTGAAAGGCTATCGAGCACAACCATCACCGACTTGTTGCAAAAAGCATTGAAAACAAAAAGAAAGAAGACACTGAAGATGTGATAAGGATGCTGTGTATGTATACTTGTTTGAAGCTTTTTTTCTCTACATCAGGAACAACAGTTGGATGGGTATTTCTTAATTACATGGAAGACATAAACTCAATGAACAAATACAATTGGGTAGAAGCAATAAGGAGCACACTGATGTCTTCAATTGAAAAATACCACAAAAATCTAGCAAAAGTCACAGGATGTGTTATGGCTCTCTTAGTAAGTACATCTTTACTCTATTCTATTAGTTTGTTGTTAATAACAGATAGTATTATTTCTTATTCAAATGACAAAAATTCTTTACATTTACTTTGTAGTATTGGTTGTGTGAGCACACACTGATCATCCACCCTGAAGTTAGCGAAGCATGCCCAAGGGTGATCAAGTGGAATCTTACCAAATTACATAAACGTATAAAAGTCATATCACTACATCAGCTGACAACAAGACATGTCACATCCTCATCTCATTTGAATTTCAATTCAAGTTGGGAAAAATCCCTAATTTTATACACTAAATTATTACTGAGAAACTTTTTAGTTTCCTAAACTTCAATTATTTCAAAAACTAATATCTATTGTATGTTGACCTACAGGTAACTACTGCTCAATTCAGTGAGGAAAGTGATGAAGAACTTGATGACACTGAAGAAGAAGAAAAAGAAGATGCTGAAAATGCTGAAGATGAAGAACAAGAAGATGCTGAAGAAGAAGATGCTAAAGAAGAAGAACAAGAAGTACAAGAATAAAAACAACAAAAACAAGGTGCTGAAAATACTGAAGAGTAAGAAGAAGATTCTGAAGAAGATGAAGAAGAAGAAGAAGATGGTCAATATGCTGAAGAGTGCCACCAAGAACAAAAGCCAGCAAATGAAGACTTTAATGGCTTCTGCAACATTATACTCAATGATGCACCTGAGGGAGAATAACAAATTCATCAACAAACACTTGAGAAACTTCAAACTGAGAACAACAATTTGCAACTAGACAACATAGTGAAGACCATCTACATAAATAAACTTGAAGAGGATAATAGGCTACTCACAGCACAAATACAACAATTGAAAGATGAAAATTTTCGATTGCATAACCAATTGGTTGAAAAAGAGGTCTATGAGATAACCCAAGAAGTTTATGCAGTAAAACATTCTGGGACAGATGTAAAGAATGAAGGTCATACAATAAACGATGAAAATTCTCAAGTGCTGCAGAAAGAGGTCCATGAAAATTCTGAAGTGGTGGACAAAGAGCTCTATCAGAAAGAGGTCCATGAAAATTCTGAAGTTGTGGACAAAGAGCTCCATCAGAAAGAGGTCCATGAGATAACATAACAACCTTTTGCAACAAAACATTGTGAGACAAATACAAATGTAAAAGATTTTCAAAATTCTCAGTTGCAGAATCAGTTAGTGGAGGAAGAAGTCCATGACTTAACCCAACAAATTTGTGCAATAAAAGCCGATGATCTGACAGAATCAAGACAAACAAATCTACAGAATTCCATGATTAAAAATATCAAAGCTAAAGCAAGGAAGACTACTGAGGTATCAGATTATGAGTATAGAGGCAAGAAAGTTAAAGTTGAGAAAGAGAAGGAACACAAAGATGAGACAATTTCAAACAAGTATGTTGTGGCTCAATTGCTACCTCCTGAAGATAAATATAAACTACAAATTCTTTGGAAAAAAAAGCAAACAGAATCAAGGTATAATCTTACATAAATCTTTCAATTTTTCATGTAGTACAAATATATGAAATGAGACTGAGAAATAGCTCTGTTTTCTAAAAATATTTTGACTTAATTATTAACACATTTTTTTATTATTTTGTAGTGCTTGTATATGGTTTGGCGCAAGATATGACAATTGTGTGTTTATTAATGATATCAAGAACTCGGTAAAAGGAACAGACATATCCAGCTGTGTACGTATAATATTTGTAATATTTTAACACTGAAAAACTTCTCATTAATTTGTTAACATCACTTTTGTGTTTCAATTTGATAGACAATTGATGCATGTGCTAAGATTCTTGAAAGAGAACCACAAGCACAGAATTCTGGTGATGCAGCAGAGCACAATGACAAGTCTTTCATACTGTCAAGTCTATATTGGGTAAGGAATAAATGTGCATGTGCCAATTCTATACTTTATCTTTCGTTCAATTTTGGTTTCAAAGTAGATTTTTTGTGTTTGTTATCATTGTTGTGAATATTCTTAAATTTTGATTTTGGTATCATTGCTGGGAATCTACTCAGATTTCAAAACAATTTGAGTGATAAATCGTAGTTAATCATGTTTTGTTGCTTTTCATCGACATATGAATATTGAGTTCGTACCATTACTGTGAATATTCACATATTTTTTGTAAAAAATAGCCACTATTGAAGAAAAAAACTTCAGAACTAAGGAAAAAGATTTTGAAAAATACTTTGCAAGAATCCCTCCCATGTCGATACATCCATATCCCCATCCACAATTTCAATCATTGGACATTACTTGTTATCGACAAACACTTGGGGACTTGGAAATATTTCAACTCTTTGAGACCAAGAAAAGGAAAGGACAAGCACTACAACGTTGCAAATCAACTGGTAAGAACAATTTCAGATTAGCATTACAATAATCAAATGTAAATCATTACATACTTTATATTGATGTTTTTCACAGCAAAAAATCATCCATCAATACATGAAGGATACACCTTGTCAAGCAGAAAAAGCTTGGAATCCTGATGTCAAGATTGAATCAATCAAAGACAGCCCTCAACAAGAAGCAATGACGTATGTTAATTTATTCTAACTAATAAATTTTAATATCTTTTTCAAAAAAATTTCTTTTTTCCCTAACTATGTCAAAAATGATTTATGTAGGAATGACTGTGGAATTATTGTTTGCTACATCATAAGACAATACATGAAGCATCAACCAATTCCAAACGCATTACCACCACGCACATCCACAAGACTCAGAGGATACATAGTATATGAGTTCCTCAGTGATCCACAAAGATCAATCAGAGTCAAGTAAAGTCAAGATTGCAACATTTAATGAAATCTTTTTTGATGTATAACTCAATGAACTCTTTTTTGTAACACTCTGATACAATGACTAATGTTTTTGTTAATAGTTCCAAGCATATTACCTAACAAACATATTACAATTTCTACGATGTGTAATGGAATATTTTGTCATACTCTCAAAGATATATGCACCCGAGCTTTGTTGATATTTTTGTCCATATTCTTAGTTTCTATTATCCTGTTCCTCACACTACTAAATGGGAAAAGCGAAAATAGTATTACATGTGAAAATAGTGTTACATGTAAAAATAGTGGACACAAGACTTTACTGTATCACAATCAGTGCTTTGTTGATGTTTTTGTTTATATTTTCAGTTTTTATGCAGTGTTTTGTTGCCTCACAAACACTTATTTTCAAACTTAGAAACTTTAAAATTGAGAATATTTTCAGTTTTATACATATCACTCAATTTTCAAACAACAATATTATCACAACAATTTATTTGCTGCCTCACAATATTATGACAATTTGAAAAACTAAAATTCGAAACAAAGAATATTTTCACTTTCAGTCCACTGTTACTTTAATCAAAACATAAAGCATTGATCACATCTATTTAGAATATTAATTCACATTCATTCAATTGATCACATTTATAACTAGTTCCAATTCATAACAAGAGCCTCACACTATTATCACAAAATCAGCTATTTTGAACTAAAAACTTAAACTGAGAATATGTTCACTTTTTATACAGTATTCACATAATCTTCAAAATAAACATTCAATAGTCAAGTTTATTTCCGAAAGCCAACAAAATAATATTATTACAAACAATTTCAAAATTAAAATTTGAAACTAAGAATATTTTCACTTTCAATTCAATGTCATTTTATTCAAAACATAGAAGATTATTACTCAGTGCTCAACGGCACAAACTGCTACTTCAAGAAATTTATGAATACGAAATTTTTACAATCACAAAGCAGCTACAAAAATCACAAAGCCTCCTTACACGATTTCTTATTGTGATTCCCAACCTTCCCACATCTACTACAAGTAATTTGCCTCACTTTCCCACCATTTGAACGAATCCTCTTCTTATTTGGCCTTCCTGGTTGCTTCTTAGACAAAGGAGGAAGAACAACTTCACTATCACCATCAACATTATAATCTGGTTTCCAAATTAAAGGAACATGATATATGGGAAAAGAATAGGACTCTCGATAACTTTGAACATAGAAGTATTGATCAACAAATAAACTCAAATTATGTCCACTCTTTTGTATAGCACCAACTGCATGTGCACATGGAAACCCTTTCAACTGCCACTCGCCATAAGAACATATCCGTCTACTAATGTCAACTGAAACAGATGGATGTGAATGCACCTCATAGACATCATTTCCAGATGAACTAACAATCCATGGCCTCGAAGTATTAAAACCATCATGCAACTTGGACTCCATTTTAGGGCATATCAAACCATTCCATTTATTAACAAGTTCCCTCATCTTAGCAATTTTCCTCATCAACTTAATTCTTACAATATCAATCAACTTTGTGATATGCAAGTGGCGTTCCTCTCGTATCCACGAATTGGAAGATTCAACTACATTTGACCACATCTCTCCAAAGCGTTGCCCTCGAAAATATGCATTACTCTAATGATCATATGGTATGTCATCTAAAAACTTTTCAACTCTTGACCCACTTTCAGTTTTTAACTCAACCAAACATTGATGAAATGTTTCTTCAGTTTGAGCATATGCACATTTCCCAAACAGAGTGGTCAGCTTTTCTTTCAATCCATGAAACATACCACGCAAATGATGCCTCAAGTTCATCTTCAAATGATATAAACAATAAGCATGGAAAGCCATTGGGAAAACCTTTGGCAACACTTCAACTAATCCAAGGTTACGATCTGACACAAATGTAATACTTCGTTGTGGTGAAACAATTCTACTCAAATGCTCCAAAAACCAACGCCAGTTATCTTGATTCTCTGAGCCAACAACTACAAAACAAACAGGAAAGAACCCTGCATGTACAAAATAGAAAAAATGAAAATATTCTATTATTCTTAGAAAATTGTAACACTTTAACATTCAAAATATCAAACACAAAAATGAATAGCTGAAAAAATAAAAAATGCATATACAACAACAATATTATATAAAATTTAAAACATTCAATCATATTTCTAAACTGAGAACTTTCTCAATTTCAGAACAGAGAAAACAAATTTCTTTTGTACCTTGATTTCCATCTTTTCTTGTAGCAGCAAGTAAATTTCCTCTAAATCTCTCTTTAAAAATGTGCCATCAAGGAATAAGAGAGGTCGACAATAATCAAATCCACTAATGGAGCCATAAAAAGAAACAAATAATCTCTTAAACCGTTTAGTATCATCGGCACACTCAAACTCAATGTAACTCCCTGGATTGCAACTCTTTGCAACATCTACATACCATCTTAACTGGTCAAATGACATTAAGTAGTCTCCAAAAATCTCACATTTTGCTTTCTCTACCCCCAACCAAGCTTGACGATAACTAACTCTCAGCCCATACCCCAACTTAAAATCCCAAACAACATGAACTGGACATGTTAATGGATTATCACGAACACCTTCAACAATCAAAACAGCAACTAAATCAGAACTCATATAAGAATGATTCATTGTACGTACTTCAGCACCACATGTGTGGACATTGTTCAATTTCCTTATATAAAAGAACCCATTAGCATTCTCTACTCTACAATGAACATTCCACATACAACTTTTTGTCTCTCTAAACAAACATTATGCGGTAACACGAACTTTATCATTCTTAACAAATATGAACTCAAATCCACACTCAATAGAAAACTTCGACAATGCATTACGAAATTCAACAATTCCACCTTCAAATTTTTATCTTACATGTGTAATACTAACTGCCCAACCAGCAGACAACAGTACTTTTTCCTTGTATCGACAAAATGATGATAACATATCAACCTCTTCATCAACCTCCAACCTCGAATTCCTTTTGGAGGATGTAGATGCTCTGTTTGACAAGTTCACAGACTTACTGCTGTCATGAGACAATGTAATATCACAAACTTCAAGATCCAACATTGACTCTTTTTCTCCATAATCCAATCTTTTGTTGAGATAACCACAGTCAATGGTTGAGTCTTTTACCCTCACAACAACATCAATACACTTTGAATCAAAATGCACAACTAATGCCAACAACAAATCTAACTCCTCATTGTTGTCCAACGTACAATTAGGATGTCCAGGCAATGAGTAAGATAGATAAATATTATCAGATTGCAAATTATCCCATTTCAAACGTAACTTCTCAACCAACTGATCATATGTAACATTTTGATCAATCTTAATTGCAAATGTGCAACCATAATACTTGCACAACAAAAAAATAAGCGCATTTGTACAACCTTCACTCATCTTTCAATCTAAACAAGAAAAAAAGATCGCATCAGTAAAAATCAGAACAATACTAAGTACTTTCTCAGTTTTCACAAATACTTCATAACAATAAACACCAGAACAAAAAACTTCATAACAATACAAATAGTTCACAAATCACGTTTCAATTCATAAAATAAATAACCAAACCGAGAAATCATCCAGCAAATCACGTCTTCAATTCGTAAAAACAAAATTATTCAACATATTCTCATAAATAAATTCAATCAAAACTAAAGAAAATTCTAAAAAAACATAATATACAAAATCGAAACAATACATATCTATAAATCGGATCGAAGATCAAATATCCAGCAAATCAATTCTTCAATTTATAAATCGAAATCGCACATAACAAACTCCAACAGATTTCAACTCAAAATGCGAACCAAACTAAGAAATCCTTTAAGATCCTTTCCTATTCGAATCAAAATCGAGAAATCAATTACGTATAATAGCGAACCAAAGTAATAAATCCTTCAAGATCGTTCACGATTCGAATATTCAGCTATTTCCATGACTGATCTGTTAACTGATTTCTTTTTTCTTTCTAATAAATAAAGTGAATGGAATTTTATATACAGTTATTTATGTTAAAGGGCAAACACGTCTATTTATTTAAAAATGAGACTTATTAGTTCAAATTTTTTTTTTGATAGGACTTAAACTAGAACCAAACATATGATTAGGACTTTTAAGTAATAATTTTAAAATAAATTAAAATATCTTTTCCACCGAATAAGAGTCGAAAAAAAAAGTTTTGGCTAAATTTTCCCTTTGTCAAAACAACCCATTGGGTCGGTATCCCAATTAATGTTCCAACTTCCAGATAGGGAGATATCATCCAAATTGCCGCCCCTTTTTTCTTCTCTCTTCTCTCTAAAATCTCACATTCTCTCTCTGTCTCTCTCTGTCCAAATCTTCGAGTCTTACCAGATTCAAAAAAGCTTCTCTACTTTTTGCTCGCCATGTCCGTGCGCAGACGAACTTTGCTTAAGGTCATCGTCCTCGGCGACAGTGGGTACGATTAATTTTCTTCTTCATTTTTATTTGTAGGGTTCAATCACAACTTGATTTCTAATTCCGTAATTTTTTTTTTAATAATTTTATTGATTTTTATTCTTATTTTTGTTGTCAGGGTTGGTAAGACGTCATTGATGAATCAGTATCCTTCAAATAAAGAATTTTCATGTTTTTATTTTCCTGAATTTTGAAGATCGCAGCTTCAATTTTTGTATTGTAGCTCAATCTTCAAATCTCCATATTGATTGTTTTTTTAATTACAAGTCAATTGTTTCGCTATTGGGTCTGAAAATTGCTTTCATTTTTCTTTGAATTTTTGACCATGGAATCCAATGAAACAGTTCTAAAATCCCAACTGAGAGAGCTACTTAAGCTCATTGTGAATTATTTTTTATGTTATTTGAATTAGTATTTGTGGGTATTTAACTGCTTACTGGATATGTACATAAGAAGTTCAGTCAGCAATATAAAGCTACAATTGGGGCTGATTTTGTCACCAAAGAACTACAAATTGATGACAGGCTTGTCACTCTACAAGTGGGTTCTCAGTTCAGTTTTATTGTTCTGTGCCTGGTTTTTTCTAGAGCATGTTTGATCAATATCTCTCTATTTGCTGTGTGATTGTGTGCTTTGCTTTGGTAGATATGGGACACAGCTGGGCAGGAGAGGTTTCAGAGTCTCGGTGTTGCCTTTTATAGAGGGGCAGATTGCTGTGTTCTTGTATACGATGTTAATGTCATGAAATCATTTGATACTCTTAACAACTGGCATGAAGAATTTCTCAAACAGGTTAGTTACCATCTTTATCTCATTGCTGCCAATGTTGAACAATTTGTCATGTATCTTTTAGCTTTGGTCTATTTGTCTCAATGAGCGTGCGTAAGTGTAAATGAATCAATAAACAACTGCCGAGGCCCATTGTTTAAATTGCACATTATGCCTAACTTACAAGATAGTCAATCAAACATTTCAGAATCTTGAAATATATGGAGTTGTTTTAGGCTGTCATTTTCTTTTTGTATCGAAGGATTCAATTAGAGGTACTTTGCTCTCAAATACATGGTTCATTGATTCTTTTTGTTTATAGAATTTTTCACAACTACTAATTTTGAACAAATACAAGGGAGTGTAGTTGTTCAAGTTTTATGAGGATCATAACCATAAAATTGTTGATAATATTTTGGTCGTTCTGCTGTAGTGGATGTTTTCTTTATATAGGTTGATTCTTCCTACTTCATATATATTTTACAATGTTGTGGCTGTGGTTGTTATACATGATCATTTTTTGCTTCATCTAGACTTTTGGGTTTAATTTAAAGTTGACTTCATGCGAATTCTGCTTTCTCATTTTATTGGTAATCGTAGAACTTCATAAGTCTGTTTATTCTTTTGTTATTATTTCTTGAGTGATACTTCCAAGAACTATAGGAAGTCAACCCTTTGATATACTGGACTCTTTGTTAAAAAATAAAAAAAATCTAAGGTTTGCCTTACATTATGATAATCTATGAAGCACAGGTGCAGGTACGGATAATGGTACGGGTATTCCGATACAGAAAGACCTAAAAAAAAAAGGATTCGGGTATGACTGGGGTACGTCAATAAATATTATATTTTTTATAATTTATAGTTTGAGGTTCAATTTAAAAATCAAAGTTCAATACCAAAACTAAAAGGAGAAATTAGAAAACCAAAAAAGAAATCATAGGTCAACAATACCAATACCAGACCAAAGTCTATAAGTTATTTTAATGCCATTAAATAGGAGA
This sequence comes from Camellia sinensis, assembly GCF_055761805.1. NCBI lineage: Eukaryota > Viridiplantae > Streptophyta > Magnoliopsida > Ericales > Theaceae > Camellia > Camellia sinensis. The sequence continues at coordinate 107,837,189 of NC_138966.1, forward strand.
AATTACAAAATAAAATTTCATTCCAAAAGCAAATTAAGCAAAATTTGAAAACTTAAAATTTTAGTTTTCACTTCCATCAACTTCATCATTGAATTTCATCTCTGGCACATCAAGTAAAGGATTTGCAATTTCAAGTAAATAAGAACTCTTTAATAAATTAAACGTATCTCCAGCAATGTCCCATAACTTGGTGTACTCCCGATATACTCATGGAGTATTCAACTGCTAAAGAATGTATAAAAAGTATCCGGTACATATTTCTTGTACCCCGGTACACATGCAGTCCTATCGGTACGAGTACCAGTATCTAGTACGATAACATTTTCAAAGTACCTGTGCTTCATAGATGATAATGTTTCAAATGGCTCTAAATATACTGAAAAAAGTCAAGATTGTTTGTTTTTATCATAACTCTTTCGCCTCTTGATTTTTCTGCATATTTGAAGTACCTTTAGAGTTGCCATGTTTTTGTGGCTGTCATTGAAATGAACACTTTTTGTTTCAAAGGTATAGGGAAGGAAATCTCCATTTAAAAATAGATGAAATAAAAAATAGTCCCTATTAATTGAGTTCAATGGTAGAAACCTAGAATTATTAGCATAGTGGCAACTTGCGTCATGCTTGGTGTAGGAGAGGGTTCAAGAAAGGAGTTGGAAAATTCGAAGATCGAATTCTCTAGAATATGATGAGAGGCTTAGATTCTTCAATAATCTCAACTTAGGAACACAACAACAAAGGAGATGATGGAGATAAGAGATTGGGTGAAGAAGAAGGCAAAATGGCTAGAGAATAGAATAATGGCAAGGCTCTCCCATTGATCTCCCACTTTCTCAAGGTTGATAATGGAGAAGGGAAATTAGTTCTTTCCCAAGAGTTAAAAATCTCCAAAATCCATCCCTTGTAAAGCTATGGGTGGGTGCTATTTATAGGCACCTCATGATGTAGGATGGAGCCCATGTGCAAGGCACATGGGGGATATTCTCTCTAACCACCTTGTCCGAGGAGGTGACCTCTCCGAGGAGGTGACTTCTCCGAGGATGAGAAAACCCCGAAGAGGAGATCACTCCCTCGGCGAACCCTTCTTCTTAGCCACACCTAACCAATGATCCCCAATCATCCCAAAGGGTCAGGGGTAGTCCCAGAGGACGTCCTGCCGCAAAATATTGCCGAGTCTCATGGACCCCCAGGGGTCGTGCCACCTCGACCCGGGTATAGGCTAGTTTAACCGAAGAGTGAATTTATCTCCACTCACCGTCCTCGGGATCGGGTCCTTTGTTCGAACTCCATTACGCCCATGGTTCTGGTGCGTAGATCCCGGAAAGCTCCGAGCCCGCAAGTGTTCTGGGACTCATTAACGGAGCGACTTCTAGATTGCGTCTGAATCCGTTCGAAGCCAAGTGCTTCGGATCTCTAGATTTGTGGATCCGAATCCTTTCGAGTCCGAGTGCCTCGGATCTCTAGGCTTGTTTAATACCCTTTCGAGTCCGGGCCCGAGTAAGTTTCTAGGTTCGTGGATCCGAACCCTTTCGAGGGTTAGAGCGATTCAATCCGTTTGATGACGATAAATCTGGGCCCTCCGATTCTTGGACTTGCGATAAATTCGGGCCCACTAATCTTGGGCTATTGGGCCTAAATAATTTAGTGGGCTCAAATTAGCCCCTTTTACATTTGTCCCTTGCGTGTATGAGAAATTTTAAATTTCTCAGACATGCATACTGTCATTTCTTCGACCCTGTTTCGCATCACGTTCCCCCAAAAAAAAAAAAAAAAACATTTTGTCACGACAGAGCCTATGGATAAAGTTGATGACGCACTTCAATTTACAGAAAAAATTGATAAGCAAAAATTTTATTTTTTTGTACTCTTCTTTTTTTTTTCTTTTTTTTTTTTTTTTTTTTTAGGAAAGGCTCAAAAAACCCTAATCCTTACAAACTTTGCACAGCCGCCGCATCCATTCCGACTTCGTCTCTCAGCCTACTCTCTCTCTAGATTGAGAGACCATCTTTCTTCTTCAACAAACCAGCACCGCTGCCATTTGCACAGCCCTCCATCACAGCTTCCATCAACGCCGCCGAAGACCCAGCCACTGTCACGGCAGGCCAGCACCAGCACCGACTTGCCATCACCTTGCCCCAGCTCCGACGACCGTGCGTATCGCGACCCAAGCCGCTGCTTACCATGGGTGCTTTACTTCGGCTCATCGACGTAGCTTCTCAGAAATCCAAATATTCCGGAGCAAGGTTCACCAACTAGCACCGACACTGACTTCTCTTGTGACGACACTGCTGCTTCCGGCTTTTGAGAGCCATTGTGACGCCGACTCCTCTACCTCACCATCGGTGTTTTACTATTGTCGACTTATCTCTGCTGTAATCTTTGCTACCGGCATCGGCTATCCAGCGGTACCCACATGCGTTGCTACTTCTGTCCTTAACTGCCCAACACCGGCCACACATGCCGCCGACTCAACGTGGCGTGCGTGGTCTCACCAAGCACCGTTCAGCTTGTTGTTGGTATTATTTCTTAGCTTAACAATATTTATCGGGGCTCCGAACTCACGAATTTCGGCCCTACTTTCATACCCATTGTAATCCATCGCCATTGGTTCCGGCTATGATTAATCAACGCCAACCACACCGCCGACTCAGCGCGGTGTTGGTTTGCCTAGCTGCCCGCTGTTTCGTGCACCATTCTCAGCCTACACCGCCTTTGGTCTTCATCATCTTCGTTACTTCTCTAAGTCTGTGGGTAAGTATTATTATTATTTTTTTTTTTAAAGAAAAATTGGTGGAAGCCTTCTTTGTGGTAAACCCAATTTCAGAATCTCTACATCTGAATATATATTTTGTGAATCTTGATGTGTCGATTGCTGCTCATTGCTAAAGAAAATAAAACTTGAATAGCCCTCCGTTGATTTTTTCCTTGAAATGGAGGCCAGTCTTGAGGCATTTTTGTTGACTCAAAATCTGATGTTGCTAAAATCACAATATTGAATGTTTGAATATTGTAATTCCTGAATTTGAAACTTTACTCAGAAGCTTGGTTTGAATGTAGACAAAAATGACACTTTGTTCTGTTGAAAAGAAAGAAACAAACGTGTTGTTGTTGTCGATGATACACACATTGCTATTGCTATTTGTTGAACCCCTCCGACTGGATCTTGAACTCATGATGAAATGTAGCCCTGAAATTCATATTTTGAAGCTTGACTTTGTGTCGATAAATATTGACATAGATGGGGTATTAATGTTGGTGTAGAGAGAGAAATAATTTGAATCTTTTGAGTTTTGTTGGTGCTGCTACTGAAAATTTTGTTAGACTTGTCTTGAAATTTGTAGAGCAGAATACAATAAATGTTGTTGCAAGCGAAACCCGAGGGAATGAGCCCCTCATATTGTATATAAGTCATGTTGTTGAATAATTAATTATTGTCTTGTCGATCTTGTAGATGCTCGGAAGATAAATAGTGGATGCCCGATGCTTTGCCTTCGTCTTCGGCTGTTCAACGCGAACCACACGTCGCCCACTCAACGCGATGTGTGGTTTTGCCTAACACCATCCAGCTCGTTAGTCTCACCACCCGGCGCTATTTTTTTTTTCGGAGTTTGAATCTCGATTTTTGCATACTCACTGGATTCGGCCGTGATTAATCAACGTGGACCACGTCGCCCTTTCAACGCGTCGTTGGTTCGTCTAGCACCCCTCTCACTTACTGTTTATCCAAGCTACACTCACTGCTGCCGCCCTGTCTCAACTTGTCCAACGCCGACCACGCACGTTCGCCCACTCAACGCAACGTGCGTGGTCTTGCCCAGCCTAGCTCAGTCCTGTTGATTACAGTCTATAAAACCTCTCTGATTTCAACTTGAATTTCCAACATTGGCTTCGGACTTCACCCCTCTAACAGTCCCAAATTTGTGAGTATGAAATTCGGCTCCCTCTTCCTCTCGTTGAATAATAAAGATGATATATTGTTGTTTGTTTAACTTGTGGATGCTTGGGAAATACATAGCTGATGCCAAAATTTTGTGTGACCGTTGTAGCTTTACGTCGGCTTGAGAGGAGCCGGCCCGAAGAGACAAAAACTTGATTGTTGCATTTTTCACGAACTCGCTCAAAGGAGTAGAATTGTTGTAGCTTAAATAGATCATTATTATTTGTTGATGTTGCCCCATTCTGATAATGTCTGAATCAGGATATGAAATTGATATTGCTCATCTCATTTGTCGGTTTTACTATTTCAGGCAAATAAATTTTTGTGCGAAATCCATGACCTCGGGGCCCTTAGAACCTGCACTAATGAGAGCAAGGGCTCTTCCTCGAAAGTTTGAACAGAAGCAAGACTGTCCCTCGGGAGTCCGAAAGTAGCACACACCCTATTTTGACAAGAAAGATTCCTCTGGAAGATAACCGAGTCTACCAAGCTTGCACCAATAGAAGTAAAGATTGTCTCCCAGAAGTCCGAGCAGAAGCAAGGCTGTCCCTCAGAAGTTCGAGCAAAAACAAGGCTGTCCCTCTGAAGTTCGAGCAGAAACAAGGCTCTCCCTCAGAAGTCCGAGCAGAAACAAGGCTGTCCCTCGGAAGTCCGAGTAAGAGCCCACTCTACTTTGAAAAGAAAGATCCTCGGAGCTCGTATTGATGAAATCAAGGGTTGTTCTTCGGACCCGCACTAATGAGAGCAAGAGTTGTCCCTTGGAAGGCTCTCCCTCAGAAGTCCGAGCAGAAACAAGGCTGTCTCTCGGAAGTCCGAGTGAATGTGCACTTCTACTTCGGCAGCTAATGGAAGCAAAGGCTATCCCTTGAAGCTCGCACTGATGGAAGCAAGATCTGTTCTTCGAAAGTCTGAGGCGGAGAACACACTCTACTTCAGCAAGAGAGACCCTCAAAGCTTGCATTGATGGAAGCCATGGCTGCTCTTCAGGGGTCCGAGTGGAAGTATACTTCTACTGTGTCAAGAAAACTCCCTTCAGGTTGGTAATTGAGTCTACCATTCCTTTTTCTTCTTTGAGGGGCAACAAAATTGAAAACTGTTTCAAGCAAAATAACACAATGAAGATATACAATGTAGAGAAAATAACTTTTAATAGAGATACATAATATGGAGGAAATAAATTTCTTCATAACATAAGAAAGATAGAACTTCATGGACAATGCAGTAAATGCAAACTGTAAATGTCATAGATAGACTTCTTCCGTGGAATGTTGACATTTGCTCCTAGAGTTGCAAGATCATTTGGAAAGCTTTCACTAGCTGCTCGGGTTGTGGCCATCATGCACCATCATAGCCATGCCTTTGGATCTTTTTGTACAGACTGATATCCTCATCCTCGCAAGACTTTTCATGGATCTGTTGTAGTCGGAAGCTTGCTTCTTGTTGGCCAACACACCGGGCTAGGAATCCGGTACCTCCTCGGAAGTAAAGTTCACCTTGAATAATTGTGAATTGGGCAAGCTTGGCCATAGTCAGTTTTCCAACTTTGCTTCTGAGTTGTTCGAGGACTTCTCCTCTCCAGTCCTCCGGAAGGCCTTTGTCTTCGGGTATTATTGAAGGTTCTGTTCTCTTCTTGATAACAATTGTTGCCTCTTCCTCTGGAATGTCAACTCTTGCCCCTAATGTTGCGAGGGCATCTGAAAACTTGTTGTCGGAGCGAGGCACATGCCCTATTTCGACCTTCTGAAATTTGTCAAGAAGCCTTTGGACTGTTGTTCGATATGTGGCCAAGGCAGGCTCCTTTAAGACGAACTGTCCTGAAACTTGCTTCACTATCAGCTTTGAGTCCCCCCGGATCCGAATCTTCTTGATACTATGCTTCTCAGCTGCTATCAAGCCTAAAATAAGAGCCTCATACTCGGCTTCGTTATTCGAACAATGGAAATCCAGTTTATAAGACAAATATAACTTTTCCCCACTTTTGCTTGTAAGGACTATCCCGGTTCCTTCTTTACCTCTGGCTACTGCTCCGTCAAAGCTCAATGTCCAAAAGCTTTCCTCGGAAGCCATAGCTGCATGCACCTCTCCTCTTACTTCTTCATTCACTGGTTCATAGTCACCACTTGGAATTTGAGAAAGAAGGTCAGTTAAGGCTTGGCTTTTAATCGCCTTGGGGGCTACACATGTGATCTCAAATTCACCCAGTGCTAACAACCATCTTGCCACCTTCCCGGTTATAGCAGGCCTGCTGATGAGGTATCGGATTGGATCACTCTTAGTAACAATCTGAATCTGATGTGCTAAGAAGTAATGTTTGAGCTTTTGGGCGGTAAATACCAAAGCTAAGCAATGTCTCTCTATCGGAGTATATCGGACTTCTGCTCTTCGAATCTTCTGGCTAATGTAATACACTGGGCGTTTTGCTCCATCTACATCTTGGACCAATAATGTCCCTATGGACATGGGGGTTGAAGTTAAGTACAACATTAGAGGCACCCCGGGCTGCGGGGCTATCATGGTCTGAGGCGAGGTCAAAGCCGCCTTGATTCTCTCGAAGGCCTTTTGGTGCTCCTGGTTCCACTCGAACTTGGCATCTCCTTTTAACAATGATCCGAAAGGGGCAGAGATCTCTGCAAGTGCTGGGATAAACCTCCGAATATAAGACACCTTCCCGAGGAACTTCTTTAACTCCTTCTGAGAATGCGGGGGAGGCATTGCTCTGATAGATTTGACCTTGTCTTCATCTGCCTCGATACCATGCCTATGTACAAGAAACCCGAGGAACTTCCCGGCCGTCACCTCGAAAGCACATTTGAGAGGATTCATCCTCATTTTGAATTTCTGGCACCTCTTGAATACCTTCTCAAGGTCTCGGAGATGGTCTTCTTCTTTCTTGGATTTCACCACTAGATCATCAACATAATCTTCCACCTCATGATGGATCATGTCATGAAAGATTGCAGTCATAGCCCTTTGGTAAGTTGCACCGGCATTCTTGAGTCCGAAAGGCATGACTGTATAGAAGAAGTTTCCGAGAGGTGTTCTAAAAGCAGTCTTTTCTGCGTCCTCTTCAGCCATCTTAATCTGATTGTATCCACTGAATCCATCCATGAATGAGAACATCTGGTGTCCCGAGGTAGTATCCACGAGGGTGTCGATGTGAGGAAGAGGGAATTCATCCTTCGGGCAAGATTTGTTCAAATCTCGAAAGTCTACACATACTCTGATTTGGCCATTCTTCTTCTTTACTGGCACGATGTTTGCTAACCACGTGGGGTACTGTATTGGCCGGATGAAACCAGCCTGTTGAAGTTTTTCAATCTCCTCCTTAATCTTCTCTTCGAGATCTGGATGATATTTTCGAGCAGCTTGCTTAATTGGCTTGGAGTTTGGGAACACATCAAGATAGTGGGAGACTAGGTCAGGATCTAGTCCGGGCATTTCCTTATATGACCAAGCAAACACATCTGAGTATCGGCTTATCAACTTTAACAACTGTTCCCGCTTTTCTGGGCTAAGGCTCGAACTTACGAATACCGGCCTCGGTGCATCTTGTCCATCACTCAGATCTATTTCGATAAGTTGTTCAGGCTGAGGCTTCGGCCCATCTTGCATACATTCTGGAGCCACTTCAGGCTTTATTACTATATCATTGTCAGGAGGCTCTTCTTTTGACTCGGAGTCGGTGACTGAAGAAACCGACTCCCCGCACCTTCATAAATAATACACCATCTTGCCTCCTTCTCGAACTTTCATCACCTTCCGAGGAATAGGCGGAATTTCTGGTCTAGACATCGCCCGCTTACTTGATTCTGTCATCGGCTCCTTGTCATCTTTGATATCCTCCAACGAGGAATTTTGACCCCTCGAGGCTTAGAGGTGGTGGGAACTTCTTCGACAGCCAGTTCGGTGAAGTAGATGGCATCAGAATAATGAGCTTCATGGATCTCGAACGGCCTTTCTGTAGCCTGAATTGTCACCGTCTTCTTTCCCCATTTAGCCTTAACACACTGATGATAACTTGATGGTACAGCCCCATATCTATGCATCCAGGTCCTCTCTAGAATGATGTGATAATTTGCCTCAGAATCGATAATATGGAACTTGGTGGCCGAGCGAATCTCTCCAACGGCTAAATCAACTGTTATGCATCCGATAGTAACTCTCCTTTCTCCACCGAAGCCAGTGATGACTATCGGCTGCTTCACAATGCGTTCTTCAGAGATTCCGGCTTTTTCTAGAGTAGCGCAAGTCATAATGTTGATAGAGGCTCCACTATCTAGAAAGGCCCTTTTGAACTCAACCCCGTTAATAAAAACAGTCACATAAAACGGGCGATTGTGAGAAAAAGGATACTTTCGATCAGCCTCGGAGAAAGTAATGGCACTAGATTGCTCTTTTGCCTTCCTCGGGATAGACCCCTCAGTCGACATGCATTCCTCATGGTGTGCCTCGGCTATATTAATGATAGACTTGGTGATTTCCGTTCTTGCCTCCCTAGAAAGTCCAAGCTGGTCAAAAAACTGCTTGAACTTTACACAGTCTTGCAGGGTTTTGGCATAGTGATCCGGATCTTTTTCCACTCTTGGAGGCTCGTAGTTAACCATCTCCTCGGTCTCCTCAAAATAAGATGCCACATAAACATGGTGTCCTCCTCTTCCATAGTATTCTTCTCCTCCTTCTGGATCAAAGGGATCTTCGCCATGAGTCATAAATGTTCTGCCCTCTGGATCGAGAGCACTTCCATAGTAAACTTGTTCACCCTCTGGCTCGAGGATGTCGTCCAGATAACAGTCATCGTCATCAAGATTAGCGATAGCCTCGATCATTGGGCCTTCATAAGCTATCATAGCAACATTCTTTCCCTTGTCTCGGTGTTGAGGATACGGTTGTTCTCGGATGTCTTGAGTCCCTCGCTTTTTGAACCTCAATTAGTCTGCCTCGACTTTATCTCTGAAGATTTTCCTGAGAGTCCAACACTTCTCCGTCGGATGTTTCAATGTACGATGGTAGACACAAAATTCAGGGCTCTTACGGTCCTTTTTTGATGGCATTTCTTCAACATAAGGCAATTTTAGCTCTCCGTCAGCCACCCATTCCTTAACTAGAGCTTTCACTTCCTCGATTCCACATGGATAAGAAACATTCCCCTTTTCACCATTATATTGCTTTCTCTTCTGGCCTCTATGACCTCCTCCTTGTGAATTTCGGGTATCTGGGGCAGAGGCAGCAGCAACAATAGGTCCACGAGACGATTTGAAACTAGTCTTGTAACTGGCCTTAAATCCGGACTCCTGAGCATGAGGAATGCTAATGTTCCGAGCTGCTTCTATTAATGCCGAGAAGGTGGGTAGCTTGTGATTAACTAGAAACATTTTGTATCTGCTCAATGCCCCTTCTAGACAGATTTGAACCAGATAACTCTCCTCGACTGCTTCATGACAATCTACGGCCTTGTCCTGAAACCTTTTGACGTAGTCAAGGATGTCTTCACTTTCTTGTTGCTTCTCTTTACACAATGTAAGTGTGGTCACCTTCTCCGCCACTTGAAAGAACTTGGAGTGGAATTTGTTAACCATTTCCTCCCAACTTCGGACAGAGTTTGGGGCCAAATTAACATACCAACTATATGCTCGGTCGGTGAGGGACTTAGAGAATTCTCTCAGTCGGAGGACGTGGTTTGAACCATGAATACCCAGAGTCTCGATGAATCTCACAACATGTTCTCGGGCATTTCCTTGTTTGCCGTCGAACTTGATGAACTTCGGCACTGTATACCCCTCAGGGTATGGATAGTTCAGCATCTCAATGGGGTAAGGCGGCTTGATGTCTGGATCAGGCAAAGAGGGTAAGGTCCTCTTGCCCCGTTCGAGATCGAACATGGCCTGCACATCGGCGAGAGTGAGAAACTGTTGAGGGAGAGAGTTTGATGGTGGTATTCCCGGGACTTGGCTTATGTACCCGAAGACTGAGCTAGGGGCATCTTGGCCATTCTGGTGCTGCGAATTCATCATTGGTGAGGACATTTGACGATACTGGCCATCAGCGCCTATAGACAAGCCAGTTGGTGATGGGATATTGAATTGAGGCCCATAGAGTCCACCGCACGGCGCCGCTATACCGGGTTGTGCTTGCAGATTTGTTGTCGGCACCAAAGGAGGCCCGCTTGGTGCTTGGGTAACATTTATTGGTGGCGTAACAAGATTAGGTACGGGCAGAGCTCCCTTTTGCGCCATCATGCTCCTTATGTTTTCCTGGACACCAACAGTCGTCGGAACGCCATTCATTACACCAGAAACTCCCCTAGTCACCATTGGATCTTGGCTCGGCACGCCATGGAGCCCGGGCATAGGCAAACTGCTGCCGCCTACTGTGGTTTGAGCATGTGTTACTGTGGCTGTGTTGCCATGAGCCACAGGTTGATTGGGGCCTACTTCTTCTTGGATTTGATTTTGCGCTCCGGCGGAAATAACTCCACCACCAGTTTGATTTCCGTTTGGCGCCGGTGCAAAGTTAGAACTCATCACCAACATGGTGTGAGTGAGATTCTGAAGAGTGGTAAGAATCTCTTGTTGAGTATTTTGAAGTCCTTGAATGGCTTCAAGCAAAAGTGGTTGATCTGGAGCCATGGTTCTGTCATCACCACCATTAGAGGATCCTTGTTGGTGAACTTCATCTTCTCCCGCCATCCTTGTTGGAGTTGTGTGGATTCCAGATCTTGTTGAGACCATTAACCAATCCGCCTCCCCAGCAGAGTCGCCAAAATGTAGGAGAGGGTTCAAGAAAGGAGTTGGAAAATTCGAAGATCGAATTCTCTAGAATATGATGAGAGGCTTAGATTCTTCAATAATCTCAACTTAGGAACACAACAACAAAGGAGATGATGGAGATAAGAGATTGGGTGAAGAAGAAGGCAAAATGGCTAGAGAATAGAATAATGGCAAGGCTCTCCCATTGATCTCCCACTTTCTCAAGGTTGATAATGGAGAAGGGAAATTAGTTCTTTCCCAAGAGTTAAAAATCTCCAAAATCCATCCCTTGTAAAGCTATGGGTGGGTGCTATTTATAGGCACCTCATGATGTAGGATGGAGCCCATGTGCAAGGCACATGGGGAATATTCTCTCTAACCACCTTGTCCGAGGAGGTGACCTCTCCGAGGAGGTGACTTCTCCGAGGATGAGAAAACCCCGAAGAGGAGATCACTCCCTCGGCGAACCCTTCTTCTTAGCCACACCTAACCAATGATCCTCAATCATCCCAAAGGGTCAGGGGTAGTCCCAGAGGACGTCCTGCCGCAAAATATTGCCGAGTCTCATGGACCCCCCGGGGTCGTGCCACCTCGACCCGGGTATAGGCTAGTTTAACCGAAGAGTGAATTTATCTCCACTCACCGTCCTCGGGATCGGGTCCTTTGTTCGAACTCCATTACGCCCATGGTTCTGGTGCGTAGATCCCGGAAAGCTCCGAGCCTGCAAGTGTTCTGGGACTCATTAACGGAGCGACTTCTAGATTGCGTCTGAATCCGTTCGAAGCCAAGTGCTTCGGATCTCTAGATTTGTGGATCCGAATCCTTTCGAGTCCGAGTGCCTCGGATCTCTAGGCTTGTTTAATACCCTTTCGAGTCCGGGCCCGAGTAAGTTTCTAGGTTCGTGGATCCGAACCCTTTCGAGGGTTAGAGCGATTCAATCCGTTTGATGACGATAAATCTGGGCCCTCCGATTCTTGGACTTGCGATAAATTCGGGCCCACTAATCTTGGGCTATTGGGCCTAAATAATTTAGTGGGCTCAAATTAGCCCCTCTTACACTTGGTAGTTTGACCTTTTACTTGTGGATTCAGCACCTAAAGAATTGAAATTTTGATTTAGCATTCTGAGGTCTTTGACACACACTGCAGGACATTGGGGTTCTTATGGTTTGGAGGCTAGAGATGGAGGCTTTGCCCTACGTTATGCCCACGAGTATGCTTGCCTTAGGCAAGTCCTACTGAGAAAGAGACCGTGTCACTAAGCTCATGTACGAAGTATCGATGATCGAGACAAATCCTAAAACGTGGCTACATTCTGGCATATCTCAATGGAATCTTGGAATATCCAAACAGTTGGTTATGGTCATGTGACCAACCTTTAATAAATAAAAGACAGGACTCCCTTACATCACAGGATTTAATACATCATCTTCCAAAAGGGTCTTTCTCAAGCTCTCAAACTCTACCACCTCTCTCTCTAGCTGGATTGCTCCATTGCTTTGCCAATCCTTCGCCGGGTCCTCAATATTTGTCATATTCTACCACACTCCGGTGACCTTGTGACCTCCAGTCCTTAGTAGCCAAAAACTCCTATGGGGGGCCTTGTTCTAGAACCTTGCTCCCACCCATCCCCACTCCTGCTCCCAACCTTGAACTCTTCTATAGGACTAGTCCCCTGCCTCCGCTTTGTGCAACTATCCTCCAGTCAGCTCCATCTACATTCAGGTGATTTCGCTGAGTGGCCTTCATGTTCATAGCTTACAAGAACACTCAAGTCTATCAAGCTCATTGGAATTCCATTCCTGAAGAATCTTAGGAACATTCACAAGACATTGTACTGGCTTCGCCACCAGCACCACAACTGGAGGCACCATCCGATGTCATTGTCACTCTAGTCTCATTTATAATCTACGTTCAACAATTCCAAATCCTTATGAACCAGTGCGTTTATCCTATTAGCCAAATACTTCCTCTGTTGCTTCAGAATATCACACCTAACACAATTCCTCCAAGCTTTGCTAGTGCTGCTCCACGTACCCCTAACCTTACTGAGGCGGCAAGTGGTGGCTAAACTACCTATATTTCGTAAAAACATATACCAAATCAGCATAATCATTTGAATATGTGATGCTTGTGGAAATCCTAATCCCAGCTTGATGTTGATATATATTGTATTACTTAACGGTTCCTTGCGATTCTAGAGCCATTTCTTAGCTTTATAATGGGGAGTGAAAATGTGTTGAATGAAGATGAATTGAAGATTAAGGATTTATTTATTTATTTATTTATTTTGGGGAATGAAAAGCCGTGTCTTTTTATGAATATTATAGTTTTTTTTTTTTGGGGTTAACTTTAATTAGGGTTTCCTAGGATGCCTATAAATAGCTCTTTATTTAATGGTTTTATCAGACTTGGCTTGAATAATGAAGAATCGATATATTGTTTGGGATTGGTTCCCTGTTTCTCCTCTCTCTATATTCCTTCTCTCTCTTTATGTTGTTTCTTCTTGATGCTACATCACTTTAACTTGATTCCACTGTGTTGTAGGCAAATCCACCTGATCCTAAGATTTTTCCATTTATGTTACTTGGAAATAAGATTGATATAGATGGTGGAAGTAGCCGAGTGGTAAGGATATACAATTGTTGTTCGGTTTAAACCTTCATGTGCTTTTGTGTTTGGATCTAATATATCCACACACAGGTTTCTGAGAAGAAAGCGAGAGAATGGTGTGCTTCAAAAGGGAACATTCCTTACTTTGAGACATCTGCAAAAGAGGATATCAATGTTGATGCTGCTTTCCTGTCAATTACCAAAACTGCTCTAGTCAATGAGCATGAGCAGGATATGTAAGTTCACTTTGCGGACTTGGCACAAATATTTAAATTTCTATGCATTGATCTTTTTTTTTTGGGATAAGTACACTACTTGTTGATTGATGGTTGGAAAATATGGAACGTGTTTTGGAAAAAATATCGATGTTGTATACTGGAAATTGTTATGCTTTTGCAGGGGATAGGTATTCCTCCATTGTGTAAAATATAGATAAATACTTCCATTTGGATCTTGCATTAAGTCATAAAGCTGTCTAAAAGGCTTGTTAAGCGATGCATATTATCCCTGAATTTATTTATCTTATCAATATTATATTATTATTTTCAAAAATATGTTACAGAATAGTATTCACTCATATGGTCAAGATAGTTTGAAGTTTTCTATTACCCTTGCTCATGAGTTGCAGTTCCTATTATTCCTATCAATTTGTAGAAATTTAATGTATAAAGAGAAATAAAGAATTGTATTATTGATTCATGTATTGATATCTATTACAATGATTCATGATTCCTATATATAGAAGAGGGTGAGTGTGTAGTAGGTAAGGAGTAGGTGAAGTGGAGGTGGTAGTGGTGTAGTGGGTTAGGTTTAGTGGAGTAGGTGAGGTGGTAGTGGTGTAGTGGGTTAGGTTTAGTGGAGTAGGTGAGGTGGTAGTGGTGTAGTGGGTTAGGTTTAGTGGAGTAGGTTTAAGTGGGTGAAGTAGGTGGAGAGTAGGTGGATTTTAACAGCCCCCCGCAAACTCAAGGGGGATAGGAACTAACCAACTTGAGTTTGGAGAGAGTAACAAAACAAGAAAATACATAAAAATAAAAGAGGATAGGTGACACTGTATGGTCGTGTCAGACCATTGGTGAAGACACTGGATGATGGTGTCATAATGGTGTAGAGGACACTGGATGGCGGTGTCAGACCGCTGTAGAAGACAGTTTATGGGGTCATGTCGGACCGTTGTAGAAGACAGTTTATGGGGTCATGTCGGACCGTTGTAGCAGACAATGTGGTGACAGTTGTTGTGACAGTTTACGGAGTCTTGCTGGACCCTTGTAGAAACTAACCGGAATCAATGTCGGGACAGTTTACAGAGTCTTGTCGGACCCCTGTAGAAACTAACCGGAATCAATGTCGGGACAGTTTACAGAGTCTTGTCGGACCCTTGTAGAAACTAACCGGAATCTATGTCGGGACAGTTTACAGAGTCTTGTCGGACCCTTGTAGAAACTAACCGGAATCTATGTCGGGACAGTTTACAGAGTCTTGTCGGACCCATAAAGGAGCTAACCGGAATCAATGTCGGGACAGTTTACAGAGTCTTGTCGGACCCATTAAAAAAGTCACACCCTCAAAAGGTGCGCCCAATTTTTCAAAAGGCGTGCCATCAAAAGGCGTGCCCAATTTATCAAAAGGTGTGCCGGACATGATGGCGAGGCACGTGAGTGTCTTGGTTGGCGTGCCCGTTTGTCGGCTGGTGGCAAGAGGCGCGCGATGCGCGTGGCTGCCTCGGCTATAAGACGGAGGCTGAGGCTGAGGCAGAGAAAAGCTGCGAAAAACCTCTGAAACAAACTCTTCCTTTGCTGAGAAACTCTGTAATACTCTGTAACCAACCCGTCTCTGAAACACTCAGCAACATGGCCTCTTCTTCCCGTCCAGCTACCCAGAATATGGCCTCTTCATCCCGTGGTCTACTCACTCTCTTTCCCGACCTCAATGAGTCAACAAGAGAGAGAACTGGTGCGGTGGCCAGTGAACCTCAACCAAACACCTCTGTGTTTGCTCCGTTGAACTTTCCGATGCGGTCGGTGGAGCAAAAAATGGCGGTGCAAACTGATATTGAGGCCAATCAGTATACTCTGAAGTCATGTGTGGAAACCATGACTGCGGTCACAAACTTGTCGCACCGGCTGCAGAGCAGGACAAATGAGGTGCAACAGTTAAACTCCCAGCTGGCTCTGCTCCAACGCATGTATAAGGATGCGCGAGCAGAGATAAGTGTGCTAAAGGCAGAAAACAAGGAGCTGAAGCGGAAGGCCACCGTTATGTTCCGATTTGGAGGGCCGCCATATGCTGTAGTGGAGGAGCAGGGAGGAGGCAACTTGCTTGGTGGTCTAGGAAGCATGGAGGCTGGGCAGTCACGGGACAATCAAGAGAAAAGCAAGAAGAAGAGACCCGCAGTAGAGTAGAGAAGAAAAATCCCACTATGGGTGCGGTTGTTTTGTTTTTTGTTTGTTTGTTTGTTTGTTTTTTTTTTTTTGGATGTAAAATGGTGATCGGGGTGAGTCCCGATATGAATAAAGCAAGTGTGTTTGGCAAACTCGAATGGTAGGTGTGGTAATGCAGAAAAATTAACTGGAATAAAATTTTTTTTTTTTTTTGTTTTTGTTTTTTTTTTGATATTGGTATCATGGAGTGGGCGGTGGTACAAAAATATTGTGTAGAAAAAGAGGGAGATGGTGGAAAATTATTGTTTAGACAGAGAGAAGGCATGTGAGGTGTAAAGTGGAGGACAAAATAAAAGAAAAAAAAGGTGAGAAATGTGATGATTTCTGTCCCTTCGCACAAAAACAGTACCACTAAAAGATGTTGTGGCTGCAAAGCCTGAAAAACTCAATGCATCAGTGGTTGATGGCGGAGACAATTGGAGTGTGGGACAGAGACAGCTTCTGTGCTTGGGGAGAGTCATGCTAAAACACAGCAAGATTCTGTTTATGGACGAAGCAACGGCTTCTGTCGACTCCCAGACCGATGTTGTCATTCAGAAAACCATTCGCGAGGACCTTGTGTCGTTTACAATAATCAGCATAGCTCACAGAATACCCACAGTTATGGACTGTGACAAAGTGATGGTTATGGATGCTGGATGGGCAAGGGAATATGAAGCCCCATCTCAGTTGCTCGAGAGGCCTTCGTTATTAGCCCAGCAATACTCAGATTACTATGCATTTAGAGGCCATGAGGTGTACCAAACACCATTCAAGGAGGGGAAGAAAAGAGGGTCTGAGAAGCTTGATCAGAAGCAGGTTGTCCATAGGAAGTCCATTGATGCATTTGGACAGAGGACTTCACAGTATAGAGGTGTCACAAGGCATAGATGGACCGGTAGATATGAAGCCCATCTATGGGACAACAGTTGTAAGAAAGTTGGAAGAGGCAGGAAAGTGAAGGTATGTGTACAAAATTCCAGCGGGCAGCGGAGGCAAGGTTGCCGGCCGGCTGCCCGCCGGTGAGAAAACAAAATACGGGCCTAAATCTTATGGCTCTGATACCATGTAGAAATTTAATGTATAAAGAGAAATAAAGAATTGTATTATTGATTCATGTATTGATATCTATTACAATGATTCATGATTCCTATATATAGAAGAGGGTGAGTGTGTAGTAGGTAAGGAGTAGGTGAAGTGGAGGTGGTAGTGGTGTAGTGGGTTAGGTTTAGTGGAGTAGGTGAGGTGGTAGTGGTGTAGTGGGTTAGGTTTAGTGGAGTAGGTGAGGTGGTAGTGGTGTAGTGGGTTAGGTTTAGTGGAGTAGGTTTAAGTGGGTGAAGTAGGTGGAGAGTAGGTGGATTTTAACACAATTTTACAATTAGGTATCATTTTTCCAAAAGATTAGGATAATCGTAGGTTACAATTTTGACGAATAAAGTGCAGATATCTTTTTCAACAAAGTGTGTCATTTCTTGAGGTAATTAATTCTTAAAGTTTGACGGACTCTTTAAGCATAAAATCATATCATACATGTCTTTCTGATATGGATGTAGTCTGTTACTTCTCTAGTCCTCAAAAATTTTTATGCCCACATGTATTATGGTGCTGTCTGCTTAAGTTATCATGCTTCAATGGTAAATGACCATTTTTTAACATACTATATGAATTTTAATCTTATCTATATAGCTATCTTTGAAGGTGACAATAGTGATTACGATGTTGGAACAAATTATAAAGGAGACACATGATTTAGGGTTTCAGGAAAGTTGAGATATTGGGAAATCTTCCTGTCCAAAATTTGACAATTCCTGTCAAAATAAATAAAAAAATACAAAAAATACTTGCCATAACCTTGGATATGGGGTGAAAATAAATGACCCTAAATTCGAGAGTTAAACACTGCCGCTTCTCTTATCATGACCGTGTCAGCACACCACACTAAAACTCACTGACTAGAACTCCCACCACACAGACCTTCAACATTCAATTGCTAATGAACCTTGCATGACATTGCAATTGTCACAATTATGTGCACAGGCATAGATTATGCACATTGACATGCATGATAAAGGCATTTTATCAAAATTCTTTGTAGTCTGGTATCTTAGAGGATTGTATGTGGTCATTGAATTTCCCTACTGTTATGTGTCATTTAACATAAAAGTGGATTGTCCACAATCTTTTGCTTCTAGTCTTCCTTGCAATATTAGTTGGGACTGGGAGAAGAACCTAACTATGAGGGCTATGCAATTTTAGTATCGTTCTTATGTCTGAGTAGCTTTTATTTATTTATTTATTTTTTAAAGAAGCTGATATCTTTTTAAGGTTGTTTATCTTTTACTAGTTATCCTACTTTTATTTTTTATTTTTTTTATCACATGGTATACATTAGTATTCAATAGGGGTTGGCTATTAGTAGGGGAAGGGGGCAACTCAAAGGGTATCAAACTCCTTTCTATAGGATTTGAACATGCAACCTCACACCACTAGGCCAAAGGCCCTGGTTTACTTTTGATGTAGTTCAAGTTTTGTATGTTTTGTTATTTGGTTGTGGGTATTAATTTTAGCCATTTTGTCATTTAAAAAAAAATAAAAATAGATGGTATTGTAATTGAACTATATTATGCTTGTTTTGATGTTTACATTTGCAATGTTCTTATGGTATATCGACCAGTCTTCTTTGTTGAACAATATTAATTTGCTTGTAAAATATTTGGAAGGACTTTCTTAGTATTTGTGTAGGTTTACTGGTTTGGTGTTTCTCATTTTTACTACAATACATACTATGTCCTAAAAATAAAATTATATAGTGAAAAGCCATTTCCAAGCCATTCCTTTATGCCTTGAGGCATTCGGTTTAACTTTCACACAAGGCTTTTGTGTTAAAAAAACACTACAATGGTTTACAACATATTCTTCTTTTATTCTTCCTTCTCGTTTTTTCCTCTGTCTGTGATTTCTGCATTGTTGGTTGTTCTTGGCTAATTCCCTCATATAGAGTTTACCATGTCAAATCAATCTACAAATGTTATGCCATGCCACTCAACCATAAGTTTTATAATATGAAGGAAGAAAAGAGACAGATTTAATTGAGCAACAAAAAATAAGCAGGCATGAAACTGCTAAGAAATAATTATGGGAAATGTTTGATGTGGTAAGTTATGTAGAAAAGGGTGGGGACATCATGATTCATCTGCTTCGCATCTGAGGTCATCTGTACTCATTTCTTATGGTTGTCATCTGTATGGAGTACCTTGTGGTAGCCATGCAATTCATTATGATGAAAGAATGGTTTTTATTGTAATATGTTTTTACGATCGTAATAAATAGAATAGCCGTAGTATTGGTTGACAAATTTTTGGTGCTGATATAAATTAGATAGTTGCAGTGGTGATGCTTGTTATGTAATAGAGATTAGATGCCATAGCAGGATAAATCCAGTCGATAATGATGGACAATTATGACAACTACCTCAGAGGAGTTTGAGGTAGTAATATAATGCCCATGGTCAAGGGTTTCTCCCAAAAAAAGGCCTTTGGCACTTCTAACTCTAAGCTTCCTAACCGTTTTTACATCTGAGCATTTAAAATGTTTCTGGAAAAAAACCAATTTATGAATTTGGAGGTGTTTTGTTGATTCACCTGAAATTGACAAATGAACGAGTACTTGTATCTTGAGATTTTGGAATGCATGCACCCGCGTTTCATCAGGCAGGCTATGTTTGTTTATCATAGTACACATGGATTATGTGTTTAATGTTCTGTATTGAGTTTAGGAATGTTTTTTTTAATTCTTTGAACAGGTAGAACTTTGAGGATTTGTTTTGTTAGATGATTATATCATTCTCTAGTATAGGGTTGTAAAGACCTTGGTGAAATTAGAGAACGAAGAAAAATTGTTCAAGATGTAGTACATGCAGAACCTTATAATTGTTGCTGTGGTTTTCCCTGTAGTAAGAAATTGATTTTGTTTGTTCAAGATGTAATACGTGCAAAACCTTATAATTGTAGTGGTTGACGCATGGTTTGAAATAATTCCATTTAAATTTTAGTGGGTGTTGGACAAAATTATGCAAAAATAGCTTTGTAAATGTGTTGCTGAATGTTGTGATAATATAATTAGTGTTGCTGTTGTTATTGTTGTTGTTTTTGGTTTGCTTAGTTGGGGTGTTTTCATTCATAAGGCTTGTTCAAATCCAAACACATGCTATATTCTTTGTACAATCATGTACAAATCCATACACTTTCAAATCTATTATTCCAAATGCAACCCTAGATGTTAGGTTCCTTTGGAGTTAGTTCTTTAAAGTGTAGTGGAGATATTAGTCTCAAGATTCACAAATAATCTTTGTTGCTCCTAATCTTGTTTTCTTTTTTGTTACTTCCAATTTCAATTTTCAGATACTTCCAAGGCATTCCTGATGTTGTTTCAGAAACAGAGCAACGAGGTGGCTGTGCATGCTGATTGGAGTTAGTAAATGATTTGACAGATTTATCTGCAACTCTCTGGTAGCTCTGTTTTTTGTTTTTGTGTGTGTGTGTGTGTGTGTGTGAGTCATACCTGTTTTTTTTGTACCCATGGTATGCTAAGCTCTCACAATCGGATGTGTTTGTGTATTTGCTAGATGCCATTTCAGATGATAGTAGCCTTGCTTTGTCAAATTTAAGGTTCCAGCTTTGTATAATTTATGTTGGATTTATAAACCATGTTTATTTTCCATCAATGCATGTGTCTTCTTGTACTACCTACCTTTGAAATTTGTTTTAGTTTCTAAGCATTAAACATATGTCACAGTAAGGCTTGCTGGTAGTGTTCCTTGTGTCACACGTTTGGCTTATGGAAATAATCTCTCTAGGAATGGAGGTAAGGCATCATACTCTCCACTTTTAACAGCAGTCTTGTCCACTGGTCACCTTTATTCTTAAAACATATTTTTGCACTTTCTTCTTCCATATATGGTTTATAGAATCTGAACGAACTTGGTAAAAATATTAATATGATGTTCATTGAAGCCTCGTGGAGTACAAAGTTAGTGAAAGAGGAGAACAAGTTGAACTTGTGGTTTGATTCACTAATAGCTTGGTTTAAATTTCAGTAGAGACTTGAACAAAAATTCAGAAACTTGAATTAAATTTATGTAGGGGCTTGAGCAAAGACGTCAAACAACCCGAAGCTCAAATTATATATATTTATAGATATATAAAAATATTAAATATATATAAATTATTAGTCATTACATGATATTAAAGCACTTTAGATTATTAAATCATATTAAATATATATTATATATATAAATAACATAAAATATTACTTTTTTTATTTTTTATATTTACTCATAAATTGTAAGGATTATTATAACGGCATATTTTTTATATTATATAAATTATTTGTTTTGATGGTATTAATTATTTTTTATAATAGAAAATGTAAATATAGTCAAATTTTAATAATTTAATAATATAGTTGCAAAAAAAAAAATTTTGAAATTCATTTATAATTCAAGCAGCTCAGGCAATTCGGGTTTAATTCAGGGTCGGGTTTAGGCAGGCAACCTCATATTACAATTCGGGTCTAGGCGAGCTTAGGTAGGTGTCAGCACAACTTGGGTTGGGCTTGGACAACCTCCCAACCTAACCGAATTCGTCCGAGTTGTACCCCTAGTTGTATTCCATTCATGACTTTGCCTGGGGATTGGTGCATTTCCCGCTTACCTCGGTGGTTGGTTCTTTTCTTTGGATTGGGATAAATCTGGTCATAATACCGGAACCTAGGGGTTACAATGATACCTCCAAGCAACACCCTTTTTTCCCCAATTCAAAAAATAAAATAAAATAAAATTTTAATTTTAATTTTAATTTTTATGAATACATATAAAGATTTAAAAGATGATCAATTTAAATTATAAAGGGTAAATTATAAATATACCGCCTAAGATATGCTTAACATACAGATTTTCTCTTGTATTTTTAAAAATTATATTTCATCCCTTCAAGTTTCTAATCACATATTAAATAATCATTTTTATTTATAAATTATTAAGTCCATTAATTGTTTTTAATATTATCAAAAATATATTTCAATTAACAATTTAGATAATTTTATTGTTGTATAAAAGAGTAATTAGGATTTTTTTTTCTGTTAAATAAAAATTGTAACAAAGATGTATTTATAATTTTAAAAATTATAAGAGACAATTTATATTTTAAATAAATTTTAGAAAATGTATGGGCTATTTATCAAATTGTAAATTATCAATATAACATCCATAATGAGTACTAAATGGGTCCTGTTCCAGTCCTCTCTCCTAAAATCAACCGTGCTACGTGGCTCGAAACTGAGTCGCCCTTAATCCCCCGAACCAAAAACGACGTTGTTTCGTCGTTTTTGATTTTTTTTTTTTTTTTTTGTAGAAGAAGAACGAAGCTCGGAGAAGAAGAAGGAAGAAAGGAGGGAGAGAGGGAGGGAGGAGGAGGAGGGACTGGAGGGGGCATAATATTCGGGGGAGGAGGAGGCGGAGGTGGGACGACGGCGGGGAGGAGGAGCTGCTGCTGCTGCTGCGACGAGAGGCAGAGGCGGGGCGACGGCGGGGAGGAGGAGCTGGCGGTGGGGCGACGGCGGCGGGCGACGAGACGATCAGAGCTCTCCTCTCCTCTCTTTCTCTCTCTCTCTCTCCTCCTCTCCTCCTCTCCTCTTTCTCTCTTCTCTTTCTCTCCCTCTCCTCTTTCTCTCTGCAGACTGAAAATCGAAGGAAAAAAAGAAAAGAAAAAAAAAAAAAAAACCTAATGCCCAAAACGACGTCGTTTTGGGCATTAGGGGGATTAGGGGGCAGGGATTTTCGAGCTCTCAAACATTATTCCTCCTAAAATGATGTCCAATCCAGGGTAGGAATGTGTGTTGCACTTGTCTCTACATATAACTTATGGAGAAAATATGTATGTTTAAAATGAATTAAATTAAATTATTGATAAATTTTATAAATAGTAATAATTAATATCTTAATTTTTTTTTTTTTTTTATAAATTTATAATTATATTGTGAAACTATCATCACTTTATTGTAATTTCTCCTAAATTATATATTGCAAGCAGATATATACTATACAGGGAATGTTTGGGATGATTTAAATAAATATACTTTTTGACTTTTTACGATAAAATGTATAAAAAAAGTATAGAGGTAATGTGATCCAAATAAATATACTTATCTAAATAAGTGCACTTATTTAATTTAGGAAAACTTACTGATAAGTCTCATACACAAAATTCAAAACTCATCTAGTCTCAAAACAAAATACTTGAACCAATTAGTCCTACTATTTTTAATTGCTACCAAAAAAATTTATTTTTTTAAAAGAAAAAATTTAAAGACACTGCTACATTCCACCACCGCCGGATTTTCATCGGACAGTCATCGGAGACTCGTCGAAATGTTTACCATCATCGGGAAGTCGCCGAAATATTACCGGAAATTCGACGGAGTATCGCCAGAATGTTCTGAATATCACCGGAAGTCGTTGGAATATCTAGAATATTCATTGAACGTCAGGAATATCTAGAATATTCATTAAACGTCAAGAATATGGCTGAAGACTCACCAAAACGTCCAAAATATTGATAAAAAAAATAGAATAAACTGAAAAATTAAAACAAAAAAACATAGCAAGATGAATAAATATTGATATTTTGAAAGGAAAAAAAAATTAAGAATAACAAACGGCAACAATGGGGAAAAAAAATGTTATTTTCAATTTTTGTAGGGTTTAAGAAAATAATTTTCAATATTGATCAAACTGAAAAATAAGCCTTGAAACTGTAAAATGTTATAGTTTCAAAATATAATTCTATTAAGTATTTATCTTTATTAATAAAACTGAAAAACATGTTATAAAATTGTAAAATTTAACAATTCTAAATAAAGTTATGAAACTACAAAATTTTACAATTCTAAAGAATGATTCATTTTAGCACCAAAAAAATTGAAATTGTAAAATTTTACAATTTCACCACCTGTAACTAAAATTTGAAAACAATTTGTTCAGAACTTGAAAATTTTCTATATTATAACAGAAAAATAGAAGTGTGTAGTACAGAAAAAGTAAAAAAAAACTGAGAGATCGAAGAAAAGAGACAAATATAGAGAGATGTTTGTACTTCGATAGCTATTTTTTGGTTTAAATCTAGCCGGATCTAACGTAGATCTGAGTAGATCTCCTCAGATTTGATGTAAGATCTGAGTAGATCTACTCATCTTCTTTGTCGAAAACTCATTTCTTTCGCCATCGGTGAGCAAGAAGTAAGGAGTTGGTGCTCGATGGTTACCGATGAACTCCAATCAATGGTGGTCACTAGTCGCCGATGACTATAGATTAGAAAAATAAAGAAGAAAGAAAGGCATGGTTGTGGTCGTGGTCGTAGTCATGGTCGTAGTCGAAGGCATGGTCGTCGTTGATATCAAAGAGAAAAGTCAGGTGTAAGAAAAGAGAAGAAGATAAATGGGTATAAAACTTTTGAATATATCCAAGAAAAATTAAAATTAAATAAAATATACACTTTTCAAAAAGAACTTATGAATAATTTGTTCTTTAATTTATGCCAAATAGTGCCTATTTCGATCATCATCTCCGAAAACAACAATTTAAACCAATTTATCTCATAATTCCAGGTCAGACTTTCCTGAAACATAACTGTAAAACATGGCAAGCATTAATTTCACCACCAATGCTACAGATTCTTACAAAAATACAATCCCAACAACTCTCACTTATTTGTAATTAGACCAGAAAGAAAAGAAAAAAAATTTAAAAAAAAAACAAAAAAATAAAAATACATGATTAGTCCACGTCATTTTGGAGGTCATGAAAGTCTCAACTTTGAGGGCTACAAGTATTTTTGTAATTTCACAACCCCCTAATAATGGAAAACTTATTAGATGGTCTTGGATGTTATGTGATTATAATTTATTATACCTTTTTATATTTTTTAATCACTTAACATAAAATTCATAAATTTTATTTTTTTTTATCCATCACAACATTATTAAAGTACCATATAACGGTATCGAGACTAACTAATAACTTCCCTTAATAAAAGACAGTTTTGTGACAGCTGTGACACTTTTGTGTACAAATTGAAATAAATGCAATCATATTCATTCAAATGACAAACATAGTCATTGAATAATAAATGAATGGAGCTAGACTGTCTCCAATTCAAATTTGAGAAAGTTCGGTTCAATTTGGCCCATTGGGTGTCTTTTTGATAATCAAAACTGTTCACATTTTAGAATTTGTTGAGTATATTATTCCTATAAAAAATCATGTTGATTGGATAACGGATACTATATATTCGGATCACTTTTGTCTAAAAAAAACATAGATGGTCAAAAAATCAACGGTTCATAAAAAAGAGTCCCGAATGCATAGTATCCGTTATTCGATCGACGCGATTTTTTTACAAGAATAATATACTTAACAAACCCTAAAATGTGAAAGGTTTGGATTGTCAAAAGGAGGCTTAAAAGTGGGCCTAATGAGGCGGACTGAACCTTTCAATCCAGATGGTGGACTGAAGGCAAGCCCCATCCTAAATGAATTTTTACAGAAATATAGAAAAGAAATTGAGTTTGGATTATCTCAATTTAAGAGAATGTTTAGATTTGGTGAGCTCATTTTGGGCAGATCTTGATGGTTTGAACTGTTTATTTTTTAGAATATTTATGTAAAAAATTAAAATGATTCAATATAAATAACTATGTATTTGAATCACATTTTTATTTCAAAAAATGGATAGCTACTTTTGAAAAAATAATTTAGTGTGCTTGGTTTTAATTTTCTGAAAATTAAGTTTTTTTGTTTTTCGTGTTTTTTTTTAGTGAATATTTTTAAATTTTTAAATAATTTTTTTACTTTTTCAGATGCACCTTACTTAGATATATCTAAAAAGTAAAATATTTGAAAAAAATATTTTAAAAAATCAACAAATACACAAGAATATGAAAAATATATTGAATTCTCATATATATATATATATATATATATTTGTATTTTTGGTATTTAATGAATTTTCTAAAGATTTTTTTTCCACAAATATTATACTTTTAAGTGTATTTATGTTAGGTGTATCTAAAATTTTTTAAAAAAATTACTTCGAATATTAATAAAAATCAGTGAAAACCAAAAAACACGAAAAACAAAAAAATTTAATTTTCTGAAAAGTGAATCCTGAAAATCCAAACCAAACAAGCTAATTATAATTTATTTTTTTTTAAAACAAATGTGATTCAAACATATAACTACCGATCATCTTAATTTTTTTGCATAAATATTCTATACAACGAGTCTTAAAAAGTGAATTGTTCAAATTACCAAGATCAACCCTTTAATTTTACTTAGAAATTCTTAAAATATGACTCTTAAATTCATTTTTTAATAATGTGACATGAGTTTAGGTCATGAATGCATACTAGAACACTTTGATTTTTTTATTTTAGAATAGAGAAATTTTAAATGTTGCCAATTTGGATCCCTTAATTTTAAAACTGTAGTCATAAATTTGAAATTAGGTACCAAAGGCTTGCAATTGGCCATCAAATTTACAATTTTAAGTCCTAAATTGAAAATTTCACTGTTTTGAACATAGTGAAATTTCATTGTTCTCAATACAGTGAACAACGTGAAAATTTATAACTTTTTTTCCCTCTCTTTTTCTTCAGATTCTTAAATTTTTTTTTTTGGGGGTTTTAAATTCACGTTGAAATTATAAATAGAGACCTATATTCGACGAAATATCACTGATTGAATTCAAATTGTTCTCCAATAAAAAATTTCATTGTTAGAAACTTGTGTTGTGGTGATCATGATGTTGAAGGTAGTTTTTTGCCCTCAATTTTACAATTCCTATCATTCAATTATAATTTCACTTTTTTATAATAGAGAATTAATTTATTGAAAATAGTAAATTTTCAATGTTATCATTTTTGAGTTCAATATGAATTTTTAACCATAAATTTGAAATTAGGTTTCCAGTTTTTTTTTTTTTGTTAATAGTCCTTAAATGGATTGAAATTTTCACATTGAAGGCTCGAAAAAGAAAAGAGGGCGATTTTAGACATTTTCAATCTTTGAGATATCATGTGACTTGCATATGCCAATTTTTCAACCATTTCAGTAACAAATTTTTAATAGAAAGTTTACATTTTTTAACCATTTCAACCAAAGTGTCACATTTTTTAATTGGTAGGAACAAAGTAAACAGTCCCGCTAGATAGCTCGAAAAAGTCATGGCTCGAGGTGCCAAAATGACGTCGTTTTGGTACCATTTTTCTTTTTTTACTCTCTCTCTCTCTCTCTCTCTCTTTGTGTGTGTGTGTTGTTTGTTGTTCTATTTCTAGAAAGAAGAAGACAACAGTGCTGGTTTTATGAGACAAAATCAAAACAATGGATGCTGGTTTTTTGAGACAAAATCAAAACAATGGATCTGTGAAAACCCCACATTTAATTATTCTTAAAAGAAAATAAATAAATAAATTAATTAATTAATTTTATTTACAGTCTATCTGAATTGTATATTAGTGTAAAAGTTAGTTTTAAATTGACCAAATTCAATCACTAACAAAGACATTATTAAGAATAATAATTTTGTGGGTGTTCAATATTTGTTGTTTATAAATTATTTTAATTAGGATTCAATATGATAATTATTCTTACTAAATACCTTAGTTAAAAATCTTAGTGTGTCAATTTTCAGAAACCCACACAAATACAAATAAAAAAAAAGAAAAAAAGAAGGGGGAATCAAACCTTTGCAGAAATTAGGTGGTGGCTTTCCACATGTTGGTTTGCATGCTTGTTTAGGGAAGAGGAGCTGATTATGCTCTTAGAATTGAGGGAAAGAGAACTTAGAATGAAGAGAGAGAGAGAGAGAGAGAGAGAGAGAGAGAGAGAGAGATGTGCTCAACAAGCATTGTATACATATATGCATGCAAGCCTTCATTGTATATAGGTGTGCATGCAAGCATTCGGTGAAAAAAGAAGAAGAAGAGAGAAATCCCTGAAGCAACCATGCTTAGTAATAGGAGAGGAAGAAGAGTAGGAGATTAAGGAAGCCAAAATTCTCAACCATTTTGTCATCCTATTACTAAGTAACAAAACCCTCTCAACCTTCTCTTTTTTTTTTTTATATTTGAAATTTTCAGATTATATACATATGATAAATTGTCTAAACTTGAAGACAGGATTTTATTGTATAAAATTTTATGATGGTATATTAAATATTGGTAATCTAAAAATCATATTGTGGAATTTGGACTTGCATGTGTAGTTTATGCCATTAAAAAGATTATTGAAGATGTTATTTGGCCCTTTAAATCTGCCAGCAAGTTGTACGAATTTTTAGACAATTTTATACTCAAAATTTGAAGATTATTGATAATGATGTCTAGTTCATCCACAAAATTTTTCAACAATTATTGAGTTTTGTACGAATTTATACATATTTTTAACCAAATCTGGAGCTATAGGCAGATTTTATTATGTGTTTGAAAAATCATTAAAATTTTTACATTAAACCAAATCTGATAATTTCTAAGCCAAAAATGAAATTTGAGAAGTCTAGTTTCATAATAAAATTTTAGATCATGGTATTGATTTATAAATTTAAGTATGGAATTAATTTAAGAAAATGTGATAAATCTGTGTCATAAACACTCTTGGAATTTTTAAGAGTTATTTATAATTTATTTTTGGAAAATGCTTTCTGAAAAATGACAATAACATGTTTATTGAGTATTTTGTAGATTTGTATGAATTTTAGAGTTGTATAAGTAATTTATTTATAATTGTATTTGCAAGATATATATTCTGAAATTTTGACAGATTAAGGAGGAATCAAAAACTATCTCTTCAATTGTTTATTTATAACTTATTTTTGGGAAATTCTTTTTGAAAAATGACCTAAACATATTTATTGATTATTCTGTACATTTTCACGAATTTTAGAACTGTATAAATAATTTATTTATAATTTTTATTACCTAATGTATAACCTGAAAATTTCTGGACAGATTTAAGATCATCACTTCAATTATTTATTTGGATAAAAAAATCAGTTATTGTGTTGGTCTAATTCATCAAATATTGTAAATTAGTAATCCATGTATGGGTGTATTGTGGTTTATTTAATATTGTGCTAGTTTAATCTTATAGATTAAAAGTCCATGCATGTGTGTAATTATGATTTATTTCTTTTTTTTTTTGGTATCTACATTATTATTTCATACCATAGTTTAAATAAATTATTTATTTACATTTTGTATAATTGTTTATTATTGTGTGACATATGTAATATTCTATGTTGGGATTCTAATGAGTTGGTATATCATTATTGGTAATTAAATTTTGAATTTTTGTGAATATCTCAACAAGTAAAGAAACATGAAATTTAACCAATGATACATTAAATTGTAAAAGTGATGGGGTAAGCCCGGTTTAGAATCTTGCGCAAGTGAATTGCGAACCCTAACATGGCACGGGAAGGTATTTCGGCTCTTATCGGTGTAGGCGATATAAGGTTGGTGGTGCGTGTCACGCCCTCAAAATAAACCCATTATATATATATATCATTGACATGAAATATTTAAAGAAAACAATTTATTAATTCATTCATCAGAATATTACTAAAATATAAGCATTACATGTAACATCAAATTAAATGCCCTACGGGCTAACATCTTTCCAAGTCAACACTTGGACACAAAAAATATGAGTTCTAACCCAAACACAAGTGAAGCCCTTGGCTTGAATGTTTACATGTACTAACAAATAAAATAATTAACTAAAGATAGTCTTCGAAATCCAAAGCCAAATCCTTCCAAGCTAAGTCCTTGGAGGTAACTTATCACCTGAACCTGAAAATGATATTCCCATAAAGGGTGAGCCACAGCCCAGGAGAAAAATACTAAACCAAATATAAGTATTGAATAAAGCCATAGCATTCAATAGATGGTTAACCAAGATAATCAATTATAACTTAATACCGTCTCATGACACTAATGTCTATGACATGTTTTAATTCCCATTATTATAAATATGGCTCAGAACCTGGCCAAACTTACAACAGTGAACTATATATCATATTCACATTACTTTCAATATCACATTACTTCCAATGCCAACAACACAGATGAGACTCAGGCTCATATCAAAACACTTCATACTTCCCGTTTGATACACATTGTAGTGCTGTATCAATAACATGTAAAAACACTTCAATATAATAAGCACACATAATAGTGATGCTAATGGAGTTCATCCTCTATCTCCTCCCAAACAAAATTCGATTTAGAGGTCCATCCCCTATCTTCCCCTAAACCGTGGAGTACATCCCCTATCTCCTCCCAAACAACATGCATATGCAATGC
Organism: Camellia sinensis; assembly: GCF_055761805.1. Taxonomy (NCBI): domain Eukaryota; kingdom Viridiplantae; phylum Streptophyta; class Magnoliopsida; order Ericales; family Theaceae; genus Camellia; species Camellia sinensis. The sequence goes on from NC_138966.1 coordinate 107,867,313, forward strand.
TCAATCAATACATGTAATTTTTGTATTAATTCAATAGTCTAAATTTATGACTTAAACAAATTGATTAGTTTCAATTTTCCCTAATCCACATGCAATGTCTACAACAAGCACGACTATCCTCCACCGATAGCCCAAAACAGTTATTTCTAGACTGGAAATAAATATATCAACAATTCAATAGGCGAGTGATTTTAATTATCCAACTACACCATTTAATCAATGAATTCCTCAATTTCATGCATTTAACCAATTTTCCCAATTTCCTTAAATTAATTATACAAATTAATTTATTAATACAACTAGGGTTTTTCCCAAAATTACCAAAGTACTCCTAGCATATCAAAATACCAAAACTTAGAACAAAACTTATAGGATGGAGTAGGAAATCCCTACCTTGAAGAAAATAACCCGAATGGAGAAGACGAAGATGAATACCCAAATTCCAAAGTGCTCCAAACCACCAAACGTTCAGATTGAATGAAAGCCCTTGACTCACTCTATCTTTTTAATAAAGGACCAAGGTTAGATACTCACCCTAGGTAGATCAATTCTTAGAGAGAAGACAGGTTTAGAGAGAGAGAAAGAGAGAGAGACTCTCAAGGGGCGGTTTTTTAAAAGTTAAGAAAGAAAAGTAGGTCAAAAAGTGATCCAAAAAGTGAAATCTCGGACTGATGTAGTCGACTCCCCGCTCGAGCGTCCAAACTCCTGCTCGAGCGTCGAATATGCACTCCCAGTACTTTTGCAGAACCAGGTCCCCGCTCGAGCGACAAACTCCTCACTCGAGCGGCACTCACACATTTTCGCTCGAGCGTCCAATCCCACGCTCGAGCGTCCAACACTGCACAGGAAATACTAGATGGGTGATAATCCCGCTCGAGCACCAAAACCCCCGCTCGAGCGGACAAGCAACAAAAGAATCCCCGCTCGAGCGTCAAACTCCCGCTCGAGCGGACAGGTCAAAATCTGGGCAACTAGTTTTGGCATCTAAACTCAACCGACCTGTAACAGACCCGCCCAACTCATCCTATAACTCAAATACAAAGAGATTAAAGGACGACAACAACCAATATATACTGACAGGATCCACGGAACCTAAGTCCGGATACAATAATCTAAAGGACAAAGACCAGGGTCGCTATAACCTCCCCTCCTTAAAAGAATTTCGTCCCCGAAATTAAGCATAAGGTTTCGAAAACAAGTTTTTCTCAAATTCCAACAATATGATAACTCAAAATAAACAACTTGACCCAACACCGGCCATTTCATCTCTTATCAAGAGGCATTTCTCAATATGTAAAATAACATATATTTCCACCTGTATTAACACTATGCAATTTTCTTTCAATTTCAACAATTTTCAATATATTCAACATATGCAATGTTCTATTAAACTTCCATTTCGAGACAAGTTCCAAAATATTTCCATTAACCAAAACATTCTCAATGTTTTACAGCTTAAGACATATATAAAGCTCTAAAGTTCAACAATATTACAAAATCTAAATACAAGATTACACAACAACAAACAAGTCCGGATATTTCTCACAGACTTCCAACTCACGTTCCCACGTGGCTTCCTCCACTCCGTGATGTTTCCACAAGACTTTCACCAAAGGAATGGTCTTGCCACGCAGGACCTGATCCCGCCTATCCAAGACTCGAACCGGTCTCTCCTCATACGAGGCATCCTCATCTACCTCTAAATCGGTCCAATCCAATACATGTGATGGATCTAGCTCATACTTCCGAAGCATACTCACATGAAACACGTCATGAACTCCGGACAACTGCGGCGGTAAAGCTAATCGATAAGTAACCTCGCCAATCCTCTCAAGGATCTCAAAAGGACCAATAAACCGAGGGGATAACTTCCCACTCTTCCCAAACCTCATCAAGCCTCGCCTAGGTGATATCTTCAAAAAGACATGATCACCTACCTCAAACGCTATAGGCCTCCTCCTACGGTCGGCATAACTCCTTTGGCGACTCTGGGCTGTAACAAGCCTCCTACGGATAAGCTCAACCTTCTCCGTCGTCTCCCTAACCAACTCCGGACCCAACAAAGGTGCATCACCCACCTCGGCCCAACAAACTGGAGACCTACACGGTCGGCCATACAAGGCCTCAAACGGTGCCATACCGATACTAGACTGAAAGCTGTTGTTATAGGCAAACTCCACCAATGGTAAGTGCCTCTCCCACGTCCCACTAAAGTCAAGGACACAACCTCGAAGCATATCCTCAAGGATCTGAATAGTACGCTCGGACTGCCCATCAGTCTGCGGATGATAAGCCGTACTAAAGGTTAACTTGGTGCCCAAGGCACTCTGCAAACTCTGCCACAACCTAGCAGTAAAACGAGGATCTCTATCCGAGACGCTCGTCACTGGGACCCCGTGCAATCTCACTATGTCCCGAATATACAAGTCGGCAAGATGGTCTACCGAATCTCTCACGCACATAGGAATGAAGTGCGCCGACTTAGTCAACCGGTCTAAAACCACCCAAATGGCGTCACTACCCCGCTGAGTCCTCGGAAGGCCTACAACGAAGTCCATAGTGACATGCTCCCACTTCCACTCAGCAATAGGCAAGGGTTGTAACAAACCCGCTGGCCTTTGATGCTTGGCCTTCACTTGCTGACAAGTAAGGCACTTAGACACGAAAGCTGCCACATCTCTCTTCATACCCCGCCACCAAAACTGGCGACCCAAATCCCGATACATCTTAGTGCCTCCCGGATGCACCGCAAGGCGTGAATGATGAACCTCTCGGAGTACCTCCTCTCGACAAGACTCCGGCACAAACAGACGGTCTCGGTATCTCACACTCAGGTAGGGATACATCGTCAAACCCTTCTCAACCTTACCACCGGAAATCATCTCACGGAGGGATTCTACCTCTAGGTCACCCCTCTGAGCCTCTAACACTCGAGTCACAAGTGTAGGCTGTGCAACAACAGAAAACAAGGCCGCAGCCTCAACGGATTCGCCCAAAAGCAAATCAAACTCCCCAAGTGCACCCAACATCTCCCATTCCCAGATGGCTATACTAGCTATGTCACCAACAGATTTCTTGTTAAGGGCATCGGCCACCACATTGGCCTTCCCCGGATGATAATGTAACTCGAAGTCATAATCCTCAATAAACTCCATCCACCTCCTCTGCCTCAAGTTCAAGTCTTTCTGTGTAAACAGATATTTCAGACTCTTATGATCTGAGAATACCTCGAACCTCTCACCATAAAGATAGTGCCTCCAAATCTTCAAGGCAAATATCACAGCTGCTAACTCTAAATCATGCGTAGGGTAATTCTTCTTGTGAATTTTCAACTGACGTGAGCCAAAGGCAACTACTTTCCCTTCTTGCATCAACACACAACCCAGACCCTCTCGTGAGGCGTCACAATAGACTGCATAACCCAACCCTCTCTCCGGAATAATCAAGACTGGAGCGGTGGTCAGTCTAACTTTCAACTCCTGGAACGACTTTTCACAAGTCTCACTCCATACAAACTTGACTCCCTTCCGAGTCAAACTAGTCAAAGGTGAAGCTAACTTGGAGAAATCCTTCACAAACCGGCGATAATACTCAGCTAACCCCAGAAAACTGTGGATCTCAAACACACTCTTAGGCTGTCAATCTTGCACTACCTCAGTCTTGGATGTATCAACAGACACTCCTTCCCCAGAAACTACATGGCCTAAGAACTTGACCTCTTCTAGCCAGAACTCACACTTCCCAAACTTAGCATAAAGCTTATGGGCTCTAAGTAACTCAAGCACCACTCTCAAGTGTTCCTTGTGCTTCTCTTCAGAAGGTGAATAGATAAGGATGTCGTCCACGAAGACGACTACAAAACGATCTAAAAATTTTCGGAATATCCGGTTCATTAAATCCATAAATACTGCCGGTGCATTGGTGAGCCCAAATGGCATCACCAAAAACTCATAGTGGCCATATCGCGTATGGAATGCCGTCTTCGGAATATCCTGCTCCCTGACTCTCAACTGATGATAACCCGATCTCAAGTCTATCTTCGAGAAACAACGGGAACCCTTCAACTGATCGAACAGATCATCTATACGAGGCATAGGGTACTTATTCTTAACCGTAGCCCGATTCAATTTCCGGTAATCTATACAAAGTCTCAAAGCACCACCTTTCTTTTTAACAAAGAGGGCCGGTGCTCCCCATGGTGAAACACTAGGACGTATAAAGCCCTTATCTAGCAACTTCTGGAGTTGGATCTTCAACTCAACTAACTCAGCTGGGGCAAAACGATAAGGTGCCATAGAAATCGGCGCCGTGCCGGGCACTAAGTCAATAGAGAACTCAATCTCTCTGTGAGGTGGCAAACTAACAAGGTCCTCAGGAAAAACGTCCGAGTACTCACAAACCACTCTTGGCAACACAGTCTGGGTCTCATTACACTCACCACTTTCAAAGCTAGCAAGTAGACCACTAAGCTCACTTCGCCCTCGCGAATCATACCCCGGTGGCAAAACACTACCAACCCGGTCCCCCAGAAAATGAAAACATTCCCCGCTCACGGTACAACAAGTGACCCTCTGGCGGTAGCAATCAATTACTGTCCGGTATGTCGATAACCAGTCCATACCCAAAATAACATCAAAGCCCTTCATGGGCATAACTACAAAAGGAAATGGAAGTCTATGATCGGCGACCTCTATATCACAACCCCTGACGCCTTGTTTCAAGATTAATTCACCCCCAAGAGGTGACACTACACAAATAGGGGATGCTAACTGCGCTAACTCCAAATCCAAAACAGATGCAAATGCAGCAGACACAAAGGAATGAGATGCACCCGTATCAATCAAAACACTAGCAACCGAGTTACAAAACAAGAAGGTACCTCTCACAACTGATGGTGCTGGCACAAGATCCTGCGCGGTAACAGCGTACACGCGCCCAGAAGACCTTTGATCAACCTGCTCACCCCTAGGAGCATAAGATTACTGCACCGACTGGGACGATGAAGCCCCCTAATTGGCCCTCGAGGCCTGACTCGACTGAGCTGGCTGCTGACCCTGAATCTGACTCAAACCAGATGCACCAGGTGTGCCACCCAACTGCGGGCAATACCTCTTCATATGCCCTGGCTGACCACACTGATAACACGAGAGTGGCTGGCCTCTACCCTGACTCTGGCTCTGAGATCGAGCCGAAGATGATGCTGCTCTCTACACTCCTCCCCTCTGAGGACAAACTGGAGACTTGTGGCCCAGCTGGCCACACTTGAAACAGGTAATGTCTCCCTGACTACCTTTCCCCGAACTAGCGCTCGGCACAGGAAAAGTCGATCTAGAAAAGCTACCCTGAGACTGCTGAGGATTAAAACCCTTCTGTCTCCTACCATCACTCTGACCATCCTGACTCCTCTTGGAGCCCTTCTGTCCTTCCTCCTCCTCCTGCATCATGATTTCCATGTGGGCTGCAGCATCAACCATACGCCCATAATCCCGAATCATAGTTCCCCCAACTCGCAGCTTGAGGCCACGCCTCAACTTCTTCTCAAACTCGATACAACGGCGTTCCTCAGACGCTACCAACTCAGGTGTAAACCTGGACAAGCTGGTAAATGCAGCCTCAAACTCGGCCACTGAAGAACTCGACTGCTTAAGCTGGCAGAACTGGTCTCTCAGCTTCTCCCTAACTGCTGGAGATAAGAACCTCTCCTGGAAAGCATTCACAAAAGCCTCCCATGTACCTTCTATACGACCCTTAGTGAACTTCCACCACTGACCCGCATCCCCCTTCAGCTGGAAAGATGCCAAGGTCACTTTCAACCCCTCGTCTTCGATGCCAAGCATCTCAAACGTCTTCGTTGTCTGTTCGAGCCATTCATCTGCCTTAAGTGGCTCTTTAGGATCACCCACAAATTCATCCGGGTTAGACCGGAAGAACTCCCTCTTCAGAAAGGAAGGTCCTGCATCCACAACAACAACCCGCGCTTGATTCTCAGCTCTAAGAATGCCTACTGACTCCCTGAATGCCCCTGCTATCTCTCGGGCTAGAGCGCCCATAACCTGCTGGCCTACTGGCTCGGCCACATTGGCTTGGCCAACTCCCTCCTGTACTGCCGGAACCTCCTCTGGCACAGGCACCTCCTGCCTACCCGGCCTACCACGCCTACCGCGCCCTCGTCCTCGTCCTCGTCCTGACATCCTAAATAAGGAAACAAAGACGTTAGCACATTAATAAATGTGCCGAAGCTAAACACTTGCGTCCTAATGCATTGGACAACAATAATTCATTCCACGTAAGCACATAATCACATAAGCACCTACGAATTTCGTTCCTGGATGATACTAGTCCCGAAGCGTCACTATAGTTCCGGTTGGAAGCAGCATTGATCAAGTGCCTTTCCAACAAGACTACTAGAAACTCAAGGGTCCAATTAACATCCTGGAAACTACGTTCCATACCCACATAATCATATAAACATGTTATCATATAAGCATATAACATTTCACTAAGTCTCTATCAAATGAGACGAACCCATTGTGATACTAATCACTTCCCACGTACCCAAAGTATTCAAACCTGGCTCTGATACCAAGTTGTCACGCCCTCAAAATAAACCCATTATATACATATATCATTGACATGAAATATTTAAAGAAAACAATTTATTAATTCATTCATCAGAGTATTACTAAAATATAAGCATTACATGTAACATCAAATTAAATGCCCTACGGGCTAACATCTTTCCAAGTCAACACTTGGACACAAAAAATATGAGTTCTAACCCAAACACAAGTGAAGCCCTTGGCTTGAATGTTTACATGTACTAACAAATAAAATAATTAACTACAGATAGTCTTCGAAATACAAAGCCAAATCCTTCCAAGCTAAGTCCTTGGAGGTAACTTATTACCTGAACCTGAAAATGATATTCCCATAAAGGGTGAGCCACAGCCCAGGAGAAAAATACTAAACCAAATATAAGTATTGAATAAAGCCATAGCATTCAATAGATGGTTAACCAAGATAATCAATTATAACTTAATACCGTCTCATGACACTAATGTCTATGACATGTTTTAATTCCCATTATTATCAATATGGCTCAGAACCTGGCCAAACTTACAACAATGAACTATATATCATATTCACATTACTTTCAATATCACATTACTTCCAATGCCAACAACACAGATGAGACTCAGGCTCATATCAAAACACTTCATACTTCCCGTTTGATACACATTGTAGTGTTGTATCAATAACATGTAAAAACACTTCAATATAATAAGCACACATAATAGTGATGCTAATGGAGTTCATCCCTTATCTCCTCCCAAACAAAATCCGGTTTAGAGGTCCATCCCCTATCTTCCCCTAAACCGTGGAGTACATCCCCTATCTCCTCCCAAACAATATGCATATGCAATGCTCAATCAATACATGTAATTTCTGTATTAATTCAATAGTCTAAATTTATGACTTAAACAAATTGATTAGTTTCAATTTTCCCTAATCCACATGCAATGTCTACAACAAGCACGACTATCCTCCACCGATAGCCCAAAACAGTTATTTCTAGACTGGAAATAAATATATCAACAATTCAATAGGCGAGTGATTTTAATTATCCAACTACACCATTTAATCAATGAATTCCTCAATTTCATGCATTTAACCAATTTTCCCAATTTCCTTAAATTAATTATACAAATTAATTTATTAATACAACTAGGGTTTTTCCCAAAATTACCAAAGTACTCCCAGCATATCAAAATACCAAAACTTAGAACAAAACTTATAGGATGGAGTAGGAAATCCCTACCTCGAAGAAAATAACCCGAATGGAGAAGACGAAGATGAATACCCAAATTCCAAAGTGCTCCAAACCACCAAACGTTCAGATTGAATGAAAGCCCTTGACTCACTCTATCTTTTTAATAAAGGACCAAGGTTAGATACTCACCCTAGGTAGATCAATTCTTAGAGAGAAGACAGGTTTAGAGAGAGAGAAAGAGAGAGAGACTCTCAATGGGCGGTTTTTTAAAAGTTAAGAAAGAAAAGTAGGTCAAAAAGTGATCCAAAAAGTGAAATTTCGGACTGATGTAGTCGACTCCCCGCTCGAGCGTCCAAACTCCCGCTCGAGCGTCAAATACGCACTCCCAGTACTTTTGCAGAACCAGGTCCCCGCTCGAGCGACAAACTCCTCGCTCGAGCGGCACTCACACATTTCCGCTCGAGCGTCCAATCCCACGCTCGAGCGTCCAACACTGCACAGGAAATACTGGATGGGTGATAATCCCGCTCGAGCACCAAAACCCCCGCTCGAGCGGACAAGCAACAAAAGAATCCCCGCTCGAGCGTCAAACTCCCGCTCGAGCGGACAGGTCAAAATCTGGGCAACTAGTTTTGGCATCTAAACTCAACCGACCTGTAACAGACCCGCCCAACTCATCCTATAACTCAAATACAAAGAGATTAAAGGACGACAACAACCAATATATACTGACAGGATCCACGGAACCTAAGTCCGGATACAATAATCTAAAGGACAAAGACCGGGGTCGCTATAGTGCGGGTGTCACAACATAGACCGTTCCCTTAGGGCAGACCGTGATGTCACGACTCGGGTACGTAACTCTGATACGTGGGCATCATTGGTAGTTATAGTAAGTAACATTTAAATATTTGATCAAGGGGGAGTTAGAATTGCCCGTGGCCATTGCTTAGTGGTTGAATGGAAATAGTGCTCCGCGGGGAGTTACTAAATTTATCTGATAAACTAAATCTATGGAAAAAAAAAATCTAGATATATTCCTTATGATGAAATACTGTTTTCGTTTGTTATATTTTTATTTGATTTATTATTATTTATTGTTATTATTTCAACTGATAGCATTTATTTTATACTTACTAAATGTTGCTGGTTATTCTGTTATTACACATTATTCATGAATTGTGAGTATTATTATCGGGGTGGGCATTTTCGAGTTGTAGTATCTTATTGAGCTCGTCACTCACTGGCATTTCCGTTGCCCTGACGTTTTATACCAGGTACCAAAGAAACCAAAGGAGACACCGAGGCCTTGCAAGACGACACTCAGCCTTGGTTTGCTTGAAGAGTGCCCAAGTTCCATGAACCATTTCCTAAAAATTCTAGTTTTTCTCTAGTTTTCTTTTTATGTTTATGTCATTTCGGTTATGTACTAAGACTAAGTTGTGATGTAAAAACTTTAAATTCTGGATTGTTAATTAATGGATGTTAGTAATCTTGGTGGCAATATTGATTTTAAGTTTCTAAATCTTATTATGCTGTTCTTAAATTTGGGCTGTCACAGGATCTCCTATTTTTTCCTTCCCCTTTTCTTCTTCCTTCCCAAAATCTAAAATCAAATCAAATAAAACCCTCAAAATCAAAACCAAACCCAAAATCAAAATCAAAACCAAACATTTGGCATTTTTTTTCCCTCTCTCTGAATCTAGTAATAGAGAGGCGAAAGAAAAAGAGAAAATGGAAGAAGAGAGAAGAAGAAGAAAAGAGAGGGGAACAGAAGAGAAAACCACCGGTCAACCAAAAAAAATGTCAATATACACAGATCTATAAATATATACACACAACATGGGCCAACATGTTTAACACACCTTGGCTAGTTAGATTTGTATATACACAGATATATATATATATATATATATATATATGAGACAGAGAGAGAGAGAGAAAGCCAGCCTACCGTCACAAACCTTTTTGGCATTGCCATCACAGTCGCAGTTCAAAAGGAAGAAGAAGAAGACCAAGGCAGAGGAGGAGAGATAAAGAAGAAAGAGACAGAAAGAGAGAAAGAAAGAGAGGTCGGGCCATTCGAGCCCCTTTTTTTCGAGCTACGAAGCTTTATTCCAAAGTAAAACTAGGTGTAATTTGCCATTGTTTTTATGATATTACTCTAATATTTAAAAAATAATTATTCAGTAGTCTTGCAACACCATATTATATTGCCTCCATGATACTTCAAAACTAATCACCTAGTAAACTTTTTACAAGTAAAACATATTAACTCACTTTTGTTATTTATTTGAAAAATAAATTATCATATATATTGTGATTTGTCATTAATTGTAACAACCCTCGTCACTGTTTACCGATAACTACCGATTACTGCTAAACTGAGACTGATTGTGATTGATAACTGAAGTAATTGAACTGATTGAAATACTGAACTGACTGATTGAAATCTGAAACTGATTGATTGACTGTATCTGTTTAAAAGCATTTGCTATCTGTTGATTGTTAATTGATCTATTCGTGTTTTTATGTTTAAATTGCGAATTGAAGGCCTTATTGGCAGCCAAATCTGAAATTGATTGATGATTTGTGATCCTTAGAATTAATAGGATTTTATGGCATATTTATCTGAAAACTGGTTAGGTATGATTAAATTAGATTAAATATTGATAAATTGCATAGTTGGCCTTATTTACATTGGTACCACCTAGTGGCCCACTACTTGGACTATTGTTGAGCCTTATTACACTCTATACAAAACATTTTCATCAGCCTTTCCTTGTCTCAACCGACCAAGAGAGAGAGGGAGAGAATTGATTTGTTCTTGAGAGAATTGCTTGGAAATTAGGAAGATTAAAGGAGTTCTTGCAACATTGAGCCTCCATACCTCTAATTCAAGACTTAGGTAAGGAAATTCAACCTTTTGTTGTTGTGTTTATGAATGTTCATCCATGGTTCTTGTGTTCTTAGTGATCTAAGCCTAGAACTAGCTCAAGTTGTTGAATTAAGAGCTCATTCCATGCATGCATGCCTATATTGTTGAATTTTGAGTTGATTCTATGGAGAATTGTCACATGCATGCTCATAATTATGTGAAGTCCATGATTCCATTTTGTTTTGGAAAGAATTGGCTCCTTGGAGCATGTTTTGGAAGCTTGGAGGCTAGCTGAACTCATGCATGTTTGCATGTTCTTTATGTTCATGAAAATTTGGTTCGAATTGAGTTGTTTGAAACATCCTTGGGCTTTAATTTTACAATTGAGCTTTGGAATCATGTTAAAGTATGAGTTTTGATGTGTTTTCTGGAAAATTGGCCCAAGAGGATCGAAATTTATGGTTTAAAACTTGGTTTTGAGCTTGAGGTTCAAATCTGGAATTTCCAGAATTTGGACTCACGCTCGAGCGGGGTGACTGGCGCTCGAGCGTGGAAATCGTGCTCCCAGCATTTTTGTTTTGTTTTGAAGTCCGCTCGAGCGGAAGAATTGACGCTCGAGCGGGACATTGTGTCACATGCTCGAGCGAGTGTCGAGCACCCAATCGAGCGTGATTTTCACCCATCCAGCACTTTTGACTGTTTTGCTTAATGCTCGAGTGGGTAATTTTACGCTCGAGCAGAAACCTCTGCCTGCATATCCGCTCGAGTGGGGTAACATACGCTCGAGCATGACCCCTATTTTCTGAAAATTCTGAAAATGCTTTTAAAATGCACCTTTGCATCCTCATCCCATCCTAAGCATTCTTAGGCCTAGTTTAAGGCATCTTAACGAGGACATAGATGTAGAACACACCGAGGTAAATTAGGGATTAAGTTATTATTTTCCCAACTGTGTAGCTTAGCGTGTGTTCAATCTGTAACTGTGTAGGGTTGGCGACTGGGGACGCACTCTAGCTTTATTGTAGCCCAGAACTCTGTGAGTAACAACTGTGTAAAGATATGTTCAAAATGATTATCTTCTGAACAACTGAACTGAACTATTTTCTGAACTGTTACTGTTAATTGAATGAATGTATGTCCTATATTCTAAACTGTACTGTGGCATCCTTAGCAACTACTGTTTACTGTTACTGTTACAGAGATCTCTGTCGGTTCCCTTGTTGGAACCACTACTATTTACTGATAGATGGCCATCATTTACTGTCCGGTCTTTTAAGACCTACTGTTTACTGTACTGTTATGCTAATGGGTGTACCACATATGATTGTACTGACTGAACGACTGAAATACTGATTTAATGAACTATTTTCAATATTGAAAGGACATTTATTCTTAACCCCTTTACGCATTGTGTTATTCACTGGGCTTTAGCTCACTGCTCATATATATATGTAGGTGTACAGGCACCAGACCGTGGTTAGAAGCATCGGGGTAAGCTCCAGTTTTGTCAAGCCAACCACTGTGTATAGCGATCCCGGGTTTACCCTTGTTGTACAGTGACCCGGACATGTGTCCGTGGATGTTGGTAGTTGTCTATCATCTTGTTTGCATCCTTTTTACTTAGTATTTGAGTTATAGGATGTGTTGGGCGGGTTGGTTTCAGGTTGGTTGAGTTTAGAAACCAAAACTAGTTGCCCAGATTTTTGGCCTGTCCGCTCGAGCGGAGGTGTTGGCGCTCGAGCGGGGAATACATCCATCCAGTATCTTGTTGTGCAGTGTTGTGAGCTCGAGCGTAGGGTTGGGAGCTCGAGCGGAGGCCTGGTTCTGCAAAAGTGCTGGGCGAGTGCATTCTGCGCTCGAGCGGGAGGTTGGCCGCTCGAGCGGAAGTCTGTGAGTGGACGCTCGAGCGGGGTGTTTTACGCTCGAGCGGAGACCTGGGTTAAAGTCCCGAAATTGTGACTTTTCAAATCACTTTTTCACTTTCTCTTCTCTCTCTTACTTTTCCAAAATCACCATTGTTGAGCCTCTCACTCTAGACTCTACCTTCTCTCTAGGTTTTGATCTAGTAGGAGTGATTTACTCACCTTTGGCCTTTACAAAAAAGTTGTTGATCGTCGAGGGCTTCATTTTAATCTGAAAATCTCGGGTTTTGGAGCACGTTGGGTTTTGTCGTCTTCTCCTTTGGGGCTCCGAATTTGAGGTAGGGATATCCTACTCCTCTCTATGGGTTTTGTCTTTAAATTTTGGTATTTTGAGATGTTGGGCTTGGTGTGGTAATTTTGTGAAAGTTTGGGGCTTTTGTGCAATTATCCAAAAGTTGGGGTTTCATTCATAATAAACCTAGATGCATGTTTGGCATAGAAAAATGGAATGATTGTTGAATCATTGATGAAAATGGGACCTAAGGGTTGAAATAGTAATTATGGAAAATGGCCTAATTACATTGTTTAATTAATTGGGATAATTAATTGGTGAGAAATGAGGAAATGAAAATGTTGATTGAATATCCATTTGTGCATTTATTTTCTGTTTTAGAAATAACTGCTTTGGGCTATCGGTGGAGGATAGTCGTGATTGTTGTAGACAATGTATGTTGATTAGGCAAACTGAAACTAATCAATGGAATGTGTTATGGAACTTGACAGTTGTTAGAATACATTAATTGTTTGTATTGTGTGATTGTATATAGAACCAATGTGTTTATATACGTTATGTGTAGAGGAGGAGATAGGGGATGTACTCCGCGGTTTAGGGGAAGATAGGGGATGGACCTCTAAACCGGATAGGTATTTGGAGGAGATAGGGGATGTACTCCGTAGACAGAGCTCATATGCTTGTCTAGAGAAGTGAAGATAGAGCTCATATGCTTATCTTTGTGAAGTGAAGTGTGGATACAGCTTGTATGCTTATCTGTGGATATTGTTGATATACATATCTGTTGTAGAGTGTGGATACAGCTTGTATGCTTATCTGTGGATATTGTTGATATACATATCTGTTGAGAATGTGGACATAGCTTTTATGCTTATCTGAATGTGAGATATAGTTTTTTATACATATCTGTGGAAATGATGATAGAGCTAGCATGCTTATCTGTTGAAAAAGGGAAAATGAAAAGTAATTGGGACTTGTAAGTCGTTGACATAAATATGAAATTTATGTGATTGTATCAGTGTTGACCAACTATCAATTGCTAATGTTTTAGTCATTATCCATGGTTGGTTTAGTGTATTTCTACTGGGCTGTGGCTCACCCTATATGGGAATATCATTTTCAGGTACAGGAAGCATGCCACCTCCAAGGACATAGCTGGGAGGCTTGTGGCGGGCATAGTTTTGTCGTTTTACTTTGATGTATTACATGTAATTTCAAGCCAAGGGCTTAATGTGTAAACGAGTTAGAACTATTTGTTGTAACCAAGTGTTAACTTGGAAAGCTGTAAGCCCGTAGGGCATTTTGTTATGAGGTTAAACATGTAATACTTATGTCTTGGAATTCTAATGAATGAAAGGAATGCGGTTAGTTTAAATGTAAATTCATGTCTTATCTGATGGGTTTATTGTTATTATTTTGAGGGCGTTACAACTTGGTATCAGAGCGTACCGGGTTCGAATACTTTGGGTACGTGGGAAGTGATTTAGTATCACAATGGGTTTGTCTCGCTTGGTAGAGACTTAGATGTAATATCATATGCTATGTGCTTAAATGCTAACATGCTTATGTGACTATGTGGGTATGGGATTTAATTTCTGGGATATTGATTGGATCCTTGAGTTTCTGGGAGTCTTGTTGGAAAAGCACTTGATCAACGCTGTTTCTAACCGGAACTCTAGTAACGTCTCGGGACTATTATTATCCGGAAATGAAGTTCGTAAGTGCTTATGTGTTTATGTGCTTATGTGGAGTGAATTACACTTGTCCATGCATTAGGACGTGAGTGTTTAGTTTCGGCACACTTAGGAATGTGCTAACGTTCTGTGTTGCCTTTATTAGGATGTCAGGACGAGGAAGAGGTGCTAGGCGTGGTAGACCTGCGAGGCAGGAAGTACCGTTACAGGGTGAGATTCCGGCAGTGCAGGAGGGAGTTGGGCAGGCCAATGTGGCTGAGCCAGTAGGTCAGCAGGCTATGGGTGCCTTGGCCAGAGAGATAGCAGGAGCTTTAGGTATTCTTAGAGCTGGGAATCAGGCAGCTGAGACAGGGCCTTCCTTCTTGAAGAGGGAGTTCTTCCGGTGTAATCCGGACGAGTTTATCGGGGATCCTAAAGAGCCGCTTAAGGCAGATGAATGGCTCGAACAGACAACGAAGACGTTTGAGATGCTTGGCATCGAGGACGGAGCACTGAAAGTGACCTTGGCATCCTTTCAACTGAAGGGAGATGCGGGTCAATGGTGGAAGTACGAGAAAGCTCGTGTTGGTGGTACTTGGGAGGCGTTTGTGAATGCTTTTCAGGAGAGGTTTTTATCAGCAGCAGCTAGGGAGAAGCTGAGGGATCAGTTTAGCCGGCTTAATCAGCAGGGCTTGTCAGTGGCCGAGTTTGAGGCTACTTTTACCAGTCTGTCCAGGTTTGCACCTGAACTGGTGGCGTCTGAGGAACGCCGTTGTTATGAGTTTGAGCGGAAGTTGAGGCGGGGCCTCAAGTTGAGAATTGGTGGGTCTTACATTCGAGAGTATAGACACCTAGTGGATGCTGCAGCTCATATGGAGCTTATGATGCAGGAGGAGGATGAGGGTCAGAGAGGCTCCAAGAGGAGCCAGGATAGTCAGAGTGATGGCAGGAGGCAGAGGGGTTATAACCCTCAGCAGTCTCAGGGTGCAGTCTCTAGATCGACCTTTCCAGTGCCTAGTGTAGGCTCGGGGAGAGGCAGTCAGGGAGAATTCACTTGTTACAAGTGTGGCCAGCTGGGTCACAAGGTTTCTGTTTGCCCGCAGAAGGGTGGGGGTCAGAAAGCTGCTTCTTCTTCAGCTAGACCGTCGAGTCAGAGTTTGGGCAGGGGGCAGCTCTTGATTTGTTATCAGTGTGGACAACCTGGGCACATGAAGAGGTTTTGCCCACAGTTGAGTGCCACTTCGGGAGCGTCTGGTTCTAGGCAGACGCAGGGTTTTCAGCCAGCTCAGTCTGTGCAGGCCTCGAGGGCCAATCAGGGAGCTTCGTCATCCCAGTCTGTGCAGCAGTCTTTTGCTCCGAGAGGTGAGCAGGTAGACCAGGGGCCTACGGGGCGCGTGTATGCTGTTACCGCGCAGGACTTAGTACCGGCTCCATCAGTAGTGAGAGGTACTTTTCTGTTTTGCAACTCAGTTGCTAATGTGTTGATAGACACGGGTGCATCTCATTCTTTTGTATCTGCTGCATTTGCATCTGTTTTGGAATTGGAGTTAGCACAGTTAGTATCTCCTATTTGTGTGGTATCACCTTTGGGTGGTGAGTTGATTCTGAAACAGGGTGTTAGAGGATGTGATATAGAGGTCGCCGACTATAGGCTTCCTTTTCCGTTTGTTGTCATGCCCATGAAGGGTTTTGATGTTATTTTGGGTATGGACTGGTTATCGTCATACCGGGCTGTTATTGATTGCTACCGCCAGAGGGTTACATTGTGTACCTTGAGCGGGGAGTGGTTCCATTTCTTGGGAGACCGGGTTGGTAGTGTTTTGCCACCGGGGTATGATTCGCGAGGGCGAAGTGAGCTTAGTGGTCTACTTGCTAGCTTTTAGAGTAGTAAGTGTGATGAGACACTGATTGTGTTACCGAGGGTGGTTTGTGAGTATTCGGATGTCTTTCCCGAAGATCTTGTTAGTTTGCCACCTCACCGAGAGATAGAGTTCTCTATTGATTTAGTGCCTGGTACGGCGCCGATTTCTATGGCACCTTACCGTTTTGCTCCAGCAGAGTTGGTTGAGTTGAAAGTTCAGCTCCAGGAATTGCTTGATAAGGGCTTTGTTCGCCCTAGTGTTTCACCGTGGGGAGCACCGGCACTCTTTGTTAAAAAGAAAGATGGTGCCTTGAGATTGTGTATAGACTACCGGAAGTTGAATCGGGCTACGGTTAAGAATAAGTACCCTATGCCCCGTATAGATGATTTGTTTGACCAGTTGAAGGGTTCCCGTTGTTTCTCTAAGATAGACTTGAGATCGGGTTACCATCAGTTGAGGGTCAGGGAGGAAGATGTTCCTAAGACGGCATTCCGTACGCGGTATGGCCATTATGAGTTTTTGGTGATGCCATTTGGGCTTACCAATGCACCGGCAGTCTTTATGGACTTGATGAACCGGATTTTCCGGGAGTTCTTAGACCGCTTTGTGGTTGTTTTTGTGGACGATATCCTTATCTATTCGTCATCTAAGGAGGAGCACGAGGAACACTTGAGAGTGGTGCTTGAGTTACTTAGAGCCCATAGGCTGTATGCCAAGTTTGGGAAGTGTGAGTTCTGGCTGAGGGAAGTCAAATTCTTAGGCCACGTGGTATCCGGGGAAGGGGTGTCTGTTGATACATCCAAGGTTGAGGCAGTGCAAGATTGGGCACAGCCTAAGAGTGTATTTGAGATTCGCAGTTTTCTGGGATTAGCTGGGTATTACCGTCGGTTTGTGAAAGATTTCTCCAGGTTGGCGTCACCGTTGACTAGACTGACTCGGAAGGGAGTCAAGTTTGTGTGGAGTGAGACTTGTGAAAAGTCGTTCCAAGAGCTGAAAGTTAGATTGACCACCGCTCCGGTGTTGATTATTCCGGAGAGAGGGTTGGGTTATGTGGTTTATTGTGATGCCTCACGAGAGGGTTTGGGTTGTGTGTTGATGCAGGAGGGGAAAGTGGTAGCTTATGGTTCACGTCAGTTGAAAATACACGAGAAGAATTACCCCACACACGACTTAGAGTTAGCAGCTGTGATCTTTGCCTTGAAAATCTGGAGGCACTACCTTTATGGTGAGAGGTTCGAGGTATTCTCGGATCACAAGAGTTTGAAGTATCTGTTTACACAGAGAGACTTGAATTTGAGGCAGAGGAGATGGATGGAGTTCATCGAGGATTATGATTTTGAGTTGCATTATCATCCGGGAAAGGCCAATGTTGTGGCCGATGCCCTTAGTAGGAAGACCATTAGTGATGTAGCTTGTATAGCCATCCGGGAATGGGAGATGTTGGGAGCACTTGGCGAGTTTGATTTGCTACTGGGCGAATCTGTTGAGGCTGCGGCCTTGTTTTCTGTAGTTGCGCAGCCTACACTTGTGATTAGAGTGTTAGAGGCACAGAGAGGTGACCTTGAGGTAGAATCCCTCCGAGAGAAGATCTCCAGTGGGAAAGTTGAGAAGGGTTTGACGGTGTATCCCGACCTGAGTGTGAGATACCGAGACCGTTTGTTTGTACCAGAGTCTTGCCGAGAGAAAGTACTCCGAGAGTTTCATCATTCGCGCCTTGCGGTGCATCCGGGAGGTACTAAGATGTATCAGGATTTGGGTCGCCAATTTTGGTGGCGGGGTATGAAGAGAGATGTGGCTGTTTTCGTATCGAAGTGCCTTACTTGCCAGCAAGTGAAGGCCGAGCATCAGAGGCCAGCGGGTTTGTTGCAACCCTTGCCTATTGCCGAGTGGAAGTGGGAGCATGTCACTATGGACTTCGTTGTAGGTCTTCCGAGGACTCAGCGGGGTAGTGATGCTATTTGGGTGGTTGTAGACCGGTTGACTAAGTCGGCGCACTTTATTCCTATGCGCGTGAGAGATTCGGTAGATCATCTTGCCGATTTGTATATTCGGGACGTAGTGAGATTGCACGGGGTCCCAGTGACGATCGTCTCAGATAGAGATCCTCGTTTTACTGCTAGGTTGTGGCAGAGTTTGCAGAGTGCCTTGGGCACTAAGTTGACCTTTAGTACGGCTTATCATCCTCAGACTGACGGGCAGTCCGAGCGTACTATTCAGATCCTCGAGGATATGCTTCGGGGTTGTGTCCTGGACTTCAGTGGGACGTGGGAGAGGCACTTGCCATTGGTAGAGTTTGCCTACAACAACAGTTTTCAGTCTAGCATCGGTATGGCACCGTTTGAGGCCTTGTATGGCCGACCGTGTAGGTCTCCAGTTTGTTGGGCCGAGGTGGGTGATGCACCTTTGTTGGGTCCGGAGTTGGTTAGGGAGACGACGGAGAAAGTTGAGCTTATCCGTAAGAGGCTTGTTACAGCCCAGAGTCGACAAAAGAATTATGCCGACCGTAGGAGGAGGCCTTTGGCGTTTGAGGTAGGTGATCATGTCTTTCTGAAGATATCACCTAGGCGAGGCCTGATGAGGTTTGGGAAGAGTGGGAAGTTGTCCCCTCGGTTTATTGGTCCTTTTGAGATCCTTGAGAGGATAGGTGAGGTTGCTTATCGGTTAGCCTTACCGCCGCAGTTGTCCGGAGTGCATGATGTGTTTCATGTGAGTATGCTTCGGAAGTATGAACCAGGTCCATCACATGTGTTGGATTGGACTAATTTAGAGGTAAATGAGGATGCCTCGTATGAGGAGAGACCGGTTCGGGTCTTGGATAGGCGGGATCAGGTCCTGCGTGGCAAGACCATTCCTTTGGTGAAAGTCTTGTGGAAACATCACGGAGTGGAGGAAGCCACTTGGGAACGTGAGTTGAAAGTCCGTGAGAAATATCCGGACTTGTTTATTGATATGTAATTTTGTATTTGAATTTTACATTTTGTTGAACTTAAGAGCTTTTATATATGTCTTAAGTTGTGAAACATTGAGAATGTTTGGTTTATTGAAAGTATGTTTTGGAACTTGCCTCATATGGAAGTTGAATGTAACATTATATCTGTTGAATATATTGTTGAAATTGGAAGGATAGTGCATAATGTTGATGCATGTTGAAAGTACATATGTTGTTTACATATTGTGATATGTCTCTTGTTTAAGGGATGGGATGACCGGTAATGGGTCGAATTGTTGACTGTTCAAGTGTAACACTGTTTAAAATGGAGGAAAGCTTGTTTTGCAACTTGTGCTTAATTTCGGGGGCGAAATTCTTTAAGGGGGGGAGGTTATAGCGATCCCGGGTTTACCCTTGTTGTACAGTGACCCGGACATGTGTCCGTGGATGTTGGTAGTTGTCTATCATCTTGTTTGCATCCTTTTTACTTAGTATTTGAGTTATAGGATGTGTTGGGCGGGTTGGTTTCAGGTTGGTTGAGTTTAGAAACCAAAATAGTTGCCCAGATTTTTGGCCTGTCCGCTCGAGCGGAGGTGTTGGCGCTCGAGCGGGGAATACATCCATCCAGTATCTTGTTGTGCAGTGTTGTGAGCTCGAGCGTAGGGTTGGGAGCTCGAGCGGAGGCCTGGTTCTGCAAAAGTGCTGGGCGAGTGCATTCTGCGCTCGAGCGGGAGGTTGGCCGCTCGAGCGGAAGTCTGTGAGTGGACGCTCGAGCGGGGTGTTTTACGCTCGAGCGGAGACCTGGGTTAAAGTCCCGAAATTGTGACTTTTCAAATCACTTTTTCACTTTCTCTTCTCTCTCTTACTTTTCCAAAATCACCATTGTTGAGCCTCTCACTCTAGACTCTACCTTCTCTCTAGGTTTTGATCTAGTAGGAGTGATTTACTCACCTTTGGCCTTTACAAAAAAGTTGTTGATCGTCGAGGGCTTCATTTTAATCTGAAAATCTCGGGTTTTGGAGCACGTTGGGTTTTGTCGTCTTCTCCTTTGGGGCTCCGAATTTGAGGTAGGGATATCCTACTCCTCTCTATGGGTTTTGTCTTTAAATTTTGGTATTTTGAGATGTTGGGCTTGGTGTGGTAATTTTGTGAAAGTTTGGGGCTTTTGTGCAATTATCCAAAAGTTGGGGTTTCATTCATAATAAACCTAGATGCATGTTTGGCATAGAAAAATGGAATGATTGTTGAATCATTGATGAAAATGGGACCTAAGGGTTGAAATAGTAATTATGGAAAATGGCCTAATTACATTGTTTAATTAATTGGGATAATTAATTGGTGAGAAATGAGGAAATGAAAATGTTGATTGAATATCCATTTGTGCATTTATTTTCTGTTTTAGAAATAACTGCTTTGGGCTATCGGTGGAGGATAGTCGTGATTGTTGTAGACAATGTATGTTGATTAGGCAAACTGAAACTAATCAATGGAATGTGTTATGGAACTTGACAGTTGTTAGAATACATTAATTGTTTGTATTGTGTGATTGTATATAGAACCAATGTGTTTATATACGTTATGTGTAGAGGAGGAGATAGGGGATGTACTCCGCGGTTTAGGGGAAGATAGGGGATGGACCTCTAAACCGGATAGGTATTTGGAGGAGATAGGGGATGTACTCCGTAGACAGAGCTCATATGCTTGTCTAGAGAAGTGAAGATAGAGCTCATATGCTTATCTTTGTGAAGTGAAGTGTGGATACAGCTTGTATGCTTATCTGTGGATATTGTTGATATACATATCTGTTGTAGAGTGTGGATACAGCTTGTATGCTTATCTGTGGATATTGTTGATATACATATCTGTTGAGAATGTGGACATAGCTTTTATGCTTATCTGAATGTGAGATATAGTTTTTTATACATATCTGTGGAAATGATGATAGAGCTAGCATGCTTATCTGTTGAAAAAGGGAAAATGAAAAGTAATTGGGACTTGTAAGTCGTTGACATAAATATGAAATTTATGTGATTGTATCAGTGTTGACCAACTATCAATTGCTAATGTTTTAGTCATTATCCATGGTTGGTTTAGTGTATTTCTACTGGGCTGTGGCTCACCCTATATGGGAATATCATTTTCAGGTACAGGAAGCATGCCACCTCCAAGGACATAGCTGGGAGGCTTGTGGCGGGCATAGTTTTGTCGTTTTACTTTGATGTATTACATGTAATTTCAAGCCAAGGGCTTAATGTGTAAACGAGTTAGAACTATTTGTTGTAACCAAGTGTTAACTTGGAAAGCTGTAAGCCCGTAGGGCATTTTGTTATGAGGTTAAACATGTAATACTTATGTCTTGGAATTCTAATGAATGAAAGGAATGCGGTTAGTTTAAATGTAAATTCATGTCTTATCTGATGGGTTTATTGTTATTATTTTGAGGGCGTTACACTGTGCCTCACTGCGAGGTTCCGAGCCTGTCAAGTTATGGCTTAGGGGTGTTTTAGTTCCCCCTTTTGTCTCTGTAACTGTTTTGTTTACTACACTATACTGTTTAATAGGGATTAGGTCTCTAAACTGAATGATTATATATATGTACATACTGTTTTGTTCGACTGTATATATTTGAATGGAAAGTCTTTTTGCATACAGACTGTCACAGCTCATTGGACATTGTTTATTTACTGTATTGGCTTCTGCCAGCCCCTGTACTCTGTATTACTGTATTACTGTTAAGTAGGCCTTCGGTAATCTTGGATTACTGGCCGGTTACGGTGCTAAACCCATAGGGGCGGGTTTGGGTCGTGACATTAATCCAAAGTATTATATAGATTGATATAAAATTTTGTTAAAATGTATCCTAAAAAGTTTTTTTTTTTTTTTGGGAGGAGGGGTGAATATATCCTAAAAAGTTAAAAAAGAATATATTCTCTATGCAAAATTAATGAGAAATTTTTGGATGCAAAGAGGGTAGGTGCCATGTGGTACCTTCCTCTTCTCTCATTGGTTGAGAGAGTGGGGGCTACATTTATGTGTTGGGTGATGGGGAGACAACATAGAGGGCCATGGTGTTTGTGGTTGGTTGAAAGTACCATGTGGCATGCCACATGATACCCTGCTAGCATCCAAGAATTTTTCAAAATTAAGAACTTGTTTGGTATGATCTGCATTAGCATTTATTATTATTATTTTTAATTTTTTGAGTCAAATCACCTCTCTATATTTTTGCATATTTTTTCATAAAAAGTCAAAAACATACTTATTTAAATCATTTCAAACAAATAAACCACCTTATAATATATCTAACTTGAGATTTGTTTCTCGAAGGGAGTGATTATTTTAGAGGTGAAAATAAAAATGTTTGACAATAATTTTTTATAAAAAAATATGCAAAAAAAATAAAATAAAAATACATAGAAATAAAAGAATCTTTAAATTTTTTAAATATTTATATGACTTTGAAGTTTGTAATTATTTTAATCAGTTGTCAAATATTTTCTTAACAGAAAAATTAAGGTCCCAAAATTTGAAATCCAGAATCTACTTAGAAATAGGTATTTATATGGGAGATTGAATTGATAAAATATGAGATTCACATATAAAATAAATCTAAATCATTAATATAATTTCTGAATTTTTATATTAGTGTTTTCTTAAAGGGAGCTTTTTTGATAAATTCATTTTCTAAGAGCTTTGTTTCATCCAACCCATATTCTTTTTGACTATTCCATTAGGTCCAATTTGAGATAAGAAGACCAAAATATCCTTTTCATCTACTTATGTTCCATTTAGTTCACATTATTTTCTTATGTTTCAATAAGTCCTATGGGTGACATAATTATCAAAATACCCTTAATGTGAATGTTCACAACGTCAATATAAATGTTTATATCGTCAATGTGTAGGGGCCCGGCTCATGTCGATCCTCGTGGGTGCTCGAAAAAATTCTAGTCGGGTCGGGCCAGCCCACAAGCCAAAAAAATAGGCCCGACCCGGCTCGTTGATAATATGAATATTCACATTGACAAGTTAACATTCACATTGATAGGAGTGTAAAATTGGCCTGCGGCCCGTGGGCGGCCCGAAACCAGCGAGTCGCCCGGGGCGAGCCCGGGCCGGCCCGTTCACAATATGAATATTCACATTGACATATTAACATTAACATTAACATTGAAAAGAGTGTAAAATTGGCCCATGACCCGTGGACAGCCCGAAGCCCGGGTCCAGGCCCAGGTCGGGGCGGGCCCGGCCCGTTGACAATGTGAATATTTACATTGACATGTGTAACATTCACATTGATAGGAGTGTAAAATTAGCCCGCGGCTTGCAGCCGGCCCGAAACCCGCTTGCGGCTCGTGGGCTACCCTGGGCGGGCCCGGCCCGACTCGTTGATAATGCAAATATTCACATTGACATGTTAACATTCACATTGATAAGAGTATAAAATTAGCCCGCGCCCCGTGGCTGCCCAAAACTAGCCCACGGCCTATGGGCAGCCCGGGGCGGGCCCAACTTGGCTTGTTGACAATGTGAATATTCACATTGACATATTAACATTCACATTGATAAGAGTGTAAAATTGACTCGCGTCCCATGGGCAGCCCGGGGCGAGTCCGGTTCGGCCCGTTGACAATGTGAATATTCACATTGACATATTAACATTCACATTGATAGAGTGTAAAATTGGCCCGTGGCCCGTGGGCGGCCCGAAGCCCACCCGCTGCTCAGGGCAGGCCTGGCCCGGCCCGGCTCGTTGACAATGTGAATATTCACATTGATATATTAACATTAACATTGATAAGAGTGTAAAATTAGCCCGTGACCCGTGGGCAGCCCGAAGCCCGGCCCCGAGCCGACGCGGCCCCAGCCCGTTGACAACGTGAATATTCACATTGACATGTTAACATTCACATTGACAAGAGTGTAACATTAGCCCGTGCCCCGTGGCTGCTCGAAACACGCCCACGGCCCATGGACAGCTCGAGGCGGGACCGGCCCGGCCTGTTGACAATGTGAATATTCATATTGACATGTTAACATTCACATTGATAAGAGTGTAAAATTGACTTGTGTCCCATGGGCGGCCCAAAGCCCGTGGGCAGCCTGGGGTGGCCCGGGTTTGGGTCCGGGCCTACCCTGGGCCACGGGCGAGCTTCCGGCAGCGGACAAGTTTTACACTCCTATCAATGTTAATGTTAACATGTCAATGTGAACATTCACATTGTCACGGGTCGGGCTGCGATCGAGCTTCGGGCCGTTCACGGGCTGCGGGCCAATTTTACACTCCTATCAATGTGAATGTTAACATGTCAATGTGAATATTCACATTGCCAACGGGCCGGACCCGCCCTGGCCCGAGGTCAGGCTTCGGGCTGCCCACGGGTCACGGGCCAATTGTACACTCTTATCAATGTGAATGTTAACATATCAATGTGAATATTCACATTGTCAACAGGTCGAGCCGGGCCCGCCCAGGGCCGCCCACGGGCCGTGGATGGGTTTCGGACAGCCACAGGGCGAGGGCTAATTTTACACTCCTATCAATGTACATGTTAACATGTCAATGCGAATATTCACATTGTCACGGGTCGGGCCAAGCCCACCTCGGGCTGCGGTCGGGCTTCGGGCTGCCCATGAGCTGCGGGCCAATTTTACACTCTTATCAATGTGAATGTTAACATGTCAATGTGAATATTCACATTGTCAACGGGCCGGGCCGGGCCCGCCCCGGGCAGCGGGCGAGCTTTTGGCCGTCCATGGGTCGCGGCCATTTTTATACTCTTATCAATGTGAATGTTAACATGTCAATATGAATATTCACATTGTTAACGGGCCGGACTGGGCCCGCCCTGGGCCGTCCATGGGCCGCGGGCGGGTTTCGCGCCGTCACGGGACGGGGGCCAATTTTACATTCCTATTAATGTGAATGTTAACATGTCAATGTGAATATTCACATTGTCAACGGGCCGGGCCCGCCCTGGCTCGCGGGCGGGTTCCGTGCCACCTACGCGCCAATTTACATTCTTATAAATATGAATTTTAAAATATGAATATTCACATCATTAAATTGCTAATCGTTGAAAAAATATTTATAAGGGTATCAAAATTAAATATAAGGGCATAAATGTCCAAGAAAATATTGTAAATCAAGAAAATAGACTTTATGGAATAAAACTATACATACATAAGACTAAATAAGTTAAAAAATTTCTTCATAGACTTCTTAAATTAAACACTTCTAAATTGAACTTATCGATAAAAATCTCTTTCTTAAATTAAAAAACGGGAATGACCAAACATGCTTGAACTCCGAAAAGAGCACAACAAACATCCTTCGAAGTTGGACACAAAAAAGCATGATAATAATATTGTCGCATTCCACGTCACCAAATCCACACGTGCGTATCCTCAACCGCTACCTCAGTACTAAGGAACCGGTTCGCAACAGTCCCCACTCTCTCTCTCTCTCTCTCTTCAAAAACCCACACACATATATGTATACATACACACTTGTGTTTCCCATTTTCTCTTCCTTTCTCATCCCCTGATCTTCACAATCAGATCACAATCCCTAAAAAATTCCCCAAAACCAATCCCCATTGACACAATCGTTCCAACCCTTCCCCTAAAAATCCATTTCCTATCTCTGTTTTTGGTACATTGATTGAAAAATTGCTCTGATCAGAAGAACACTGTAATGGCGACTGCGATTCCGACTCAACAACAAGTTCAGGTGGCGGCGGAAGCGGCGGCCGCCGGCGGAGGAGGGTTCGCGAATGCGTCGCTTTACGTGGGCGATCTCGACCCGACTGTGAACGAAGGCCAACTGTATGATCTGTTCAGTCAAGTGGCTCAAGTTGTGTCTGTTAGGGTTTGTAGGGATCAAGCCAGACGAACCTCTCTCGGCTACGCTTACGTCAATTTCGGCTCTGCCCAAGATGGTTAGACTTTGATTTCCATTTTCAAATTTTTATTTTTTAATCTTTTTTTTGATTTGTTTGTTCGATTGCTTGATCGGTTAGATTTTGATTCACATTGATCTTAGTGAAACATCAGATACATACTAGAAATGTGTTTCGTTGATCAAGATTTTTTTTTTTTCCATTTCATGTTGGTGTCTTGATGAAAATGAAAATGATTTTAGTTGTTAATTATTTTATGTTAAAAGGGGTTGCAGTGATTGTGCATTGTTTTAAAAGTGTGTTGTTGCTGTGATTAGTTCTGTGCAGTGACTTTGTGTTGAGTAGTTTGTTATGTTATGGATTTATTCTGTAATTTTTTTTTTCTTTTGAGTGTTATCTATTTTTCTGGTCTCAAATCTCCGAGATTTACTTTGTCATTCTGTTAGATGATTATGCTTGAAACACAAGTACCCAAAATTTACATAATTTGGTAAAGAAATTTTGTATAATTGTGTCTTTGTATGCGTTTCGAGTGGCTTTTGCTTGTCATTTGGAAGTATATAGTGACTAAATTTGATTGTTGCGAGTTATTTGTCAACTTTTGATTTTCATTTTCTGACATCATAAACATTTAAGGGTCGTCACGATGTGGGTCTATTTCAGGGACTTGTTACTTCTAGTAAATGTGTGCAATGATGTCTTTAACTATTTATTGAAGATTTATTGATGCACGCATGCATACAACCTTCAAATTTTGAAAATTTTAAATTTCTATAGATTGGACATTAGTTACCAATGTTTCTTTGGAATCATTTTTATGTTATTTTTTGTTATGAGTTTGACCCTGTTTGTATTCTGTAAATTGCAGCTGCTAATGCCCTGGAGCTTTTGAATTTCTCACTTGTCAATGGGAGACCTATCAGGATTATGTTCTCTCATCGAGATCCTAGCATTAGGAAGAGTGGATATGCTAATGTGTTCATCAAGAACTTGGACACATCCATAGATAACAAAGCATTGAACGACACTTTTGCTGCCTTTGGCACTGTGATTTCTTGCAAGGTAGCCATCGATGCCAATGGTCAATCAAAAGGGTATGGATTCGTGCAGTTTGAACAGGAGGAAGCTGCACAAAACGCAATCAAACGGTTAAATGGCATGTTGATTAACGATAAACAAGTTTATGTTGGCCTTTTTGTTCGTCGCCAAGAAAGGAGTCGAGGAAATGGATCACCAAAATTCACCAACATTTATGTGAAGAATTTCTCTGAAAATACTACTGATGAGGAGCTTAAGAAATTTTTTGGCAATTACGGTCCCATAACCAGTGCAGTTGTTATGAGGGATGGGAACGGGAAGTCCAGATGTTTTGGTTTTGTAAATTTCCAGAACCCCGATGACGCTGCTGCTGCAGTAGAGAACTTGAATGGCACATCTTTAACTAATGATGACAAAGTTTTGTATGTGGGGAAGGCTCAGAGGAAATCGGAAAGGGAGGCAGAATTGAGAGCCAAATTTGAACAGGAAAGAAACAGTAGATTTGAAAAATTACAAGGTGCTAACCTATATCTCAAGAATCTTGATGACACCATAAATGATGTAAAACTGAAGGAGTTATTCTCTGAGTTTGGAACCATTACGTCTTGCAAGGTATAGTGTTTCATGTAAAATTTATGATTAGGGCCTTTAATACGCTGTTGTTACAATTTTCTGATACATATATATACCAGAGGGTTGTTATGTGCAGTGCATGTGATCTATATCCATTGTGTAACTGCTCCCTCTGTGACAAATTTTTTTTTTTTTTTTTGTTGGACTGTTCCAACCATGCATTCCATTCAAAATTTCCAATTTATCTACTACGTTCTACTACTTTTCCACCATGACTTCCTATTCTCTCTCTTCGTCTGTTGGTTCAATAACTTTCTTTTGTTTCTTTGTAACTTCCTACTTTGTAGGAAAATAAGATGTATATAAAATTTTTATTCTAGACCAAACATGACACAACTTCAGAATCAGGGGAACATTGGATTATGTAATTTGTGACGGAGTAACCTTTTTGTATTTATGTTTTTGTAACAATTTTGTCAGGTTATGATTGATTCACAAGGGGTGAGCAAGGGCTCTGGTTTTGTGGCCTTCACTACCCCTGAGGAAGCTACAAAAGCTGTAAGTAGCCTCCTCCTCCTTTTGAACTTGGCGGATTTTTCTCTTCTATGTTTCAACCACAGAGTTTGTCTACTCATGTATGAATTATGATTTATTGATTGTTATCTATCCTGTTCAGTTGAATGAAATGAATGGTAAGATGATTGGTCGAAAACCTTTGTATGTTGCTGTGGCCCAGCGCAAAGAAGAAAGGAGGGTACAATTACAGGTGATTTTACTTCATTGAATATCTTATAGTAATGGATATAGGTTCTTCTTCTTCTTGTGTCCGTGATGATGGATACGATAATAAAAAATAATTTTGAGATCTTGGTGCAATTGAAAGTTTGTTCCCTTTCGAAGGGTAGTATCATATGTAACTGAAGTTAGTTTCTGCAATCTTGAAGTTTAGTCTGTAGATAAAAAATGATTGTTATACATGGAGTGGGTGCTCCTCCTAACAAAGAGTTTGGTGTTTCGGCAACAAATAGGTGTGGGGAAGGGACTTCAAGCCCTCTCCCATTGTCGTTCCCGGACCACCCATCCCTTCTTTCCCCTTCGCCTGGCCCAGTGAGGTCTGATGAGATCAGATATCTTTAATGAAGTGAAGTGAGGCATTCTTGTTTTGTTATACTGTTGTTGATAGATTTCCTAATAATAATACTACATTAATGCTGGGAACACTAATATACCAACAAACAAACCAATAAAGACACAAGGCTTGCATGTGGGTCCATCACTTCATGTGTGGCCCACCTAACCTTTTGTTTACTTGCTGTATTGGTACATTTGCTTCTAATATTATATATATAATAAAAAGTAAGGTTTTTATGGTTTTCCAGCATACATGCTTTTGGTGTTGAAAATGATGTCTTTGAAGGAGCACTATAACAAATGCCCACAAGATCTCAGTCCCTCGTGTCGAGCATAGTTCTTAATATATATTTTTCATTTATTTTTATTATATTTTCAGGCACATTTTTCTCATGTACAAGCACCAGGTGGAATGGCACCGTTGCCTACAGGGATGCCTGGATTCCACCCGGGGTTGCCTAGGCTTGCTCCTCCTCAGCAGTTGTATTTTGGTCAAGGTGCGCCTGGTCTTCTACCTCCTCAGCCTGCTGGCTATGGATTCCAGCAGCAACTCTTGCCTGGTATGCGCCCTGGTGTTTCCCCCAACTTCATTATGCCATTCCAACTTCAGAGGCAAGGACAAACCGGACAGCGTGTTGGAGCAAGGAGAGGTGGGAGTCCTCTGCAGATGCAGCACCAGCACCAGCAGGTACATTATTGTTCTCTATGTTGTCTCTAAGCATTGTTTTTTCATTTCTTCCTCCTCATGCTTTATGCATTTATATAATCAAGGGTCTTTGGCCTTGGAATTTGATCGAACATGACATACACTTCGTAATTTTTAAAAATTCCAGCCTTGTTGGAAGGCTGATATAAAAAAACTTTAGCAAGAATTCCCAGTGACTGATTTATGAATGTCCTTGTCCCATGTCTGTTAAGACTCTTGTGTTCTGCTTTAGAATTTCGTGGTCTCTCTAATGGTGTTGTATGTATTTTTGTTGTTATTTTAAATTAGTTGATGCATCGAAACGCCAACCAAGGCTTAAGATATGTGGCCAGCACACGAAATGGTATGGACCCATCTATTGTTCCTCAAGGTCTCATGGCTCCAATGATGCCATTGCCTTTTGATGTTTCGGGAATGTCAACGACTCCATTGGATGTTCATCGTCCTGGGCCAGTGCCTATGTCAACACTTGCTTCTGCTCTGGCTTCTGCTACGCCAGAGAATCAGCGCATGGTGAGTTTTTTAATCTTGTCTCTTCATTTCAGCTTCCATAGCATAAAAATCTGAAAACTATTTTGAAATGTTGGTTCTTGATTCTGAATGTTTGCAATGGCCTTGTTGTCAAAATGACAGATGTTGGGGGAACAGCTATTTCCACTAGTGGAGAGGGTTGAGCCTGACCATGCTGGAAAAGTGACAGGCATGTTGCTGGAGATGGACCAAACCGAGGTTCTCCATCTTATCGAGGCTCCAGATGCTCTGAAGAAGAAAGTTTCCGAGGCTTTGGATGTCCTCCATTTAGCATCATCAGGACCCAATGTTGGTGATCAGCTCGGCTCACTGTCCTTGAACCAATGAAGCGAGCCCAATTTGGCATGGTATATACATTTCTTCTTTAATATATGCATATGCATTTGTAGAGGCCTAGGGTTATTTATTTTTAGGGTTCATGAGCTGCGATTGATTGATTGTTGGGGTTTTCTCCAAAAATTTCTAGGATCTGTTTCATTTTTGTGGGGGGTGGCAAATTGGTTGCTGAAATACTTTTTAGGGTTGGGATTTGGTATGGAGAGAGAGTTTGAAGATCTGGGAATTGGTATTAGGATTATTATTTTTATTTTCAGTTTGTTTTGACTTTTCTGTCAGTTTTAAAGTTTGTTCAGTTATCAGGGATTTGGTTGGGTATTCTTTTGGCCTATAGTTGTTCTCAGCTATTATTTTGATCCTATTTATTAGCAGTTGTTCTAGGAACAGAAAAACTAATTCGGTTAATTTGATTGGTTTGTGTCATATTGCTTGCCTTTATAATCAGTGTCGGGATCCAAACCGTTGATTGGTGTGGTGTTGTCGATCTTCCGTGGGACACACCAACTAATCGATAGCTTGGAACTCGTATGCGGTACTATTTTATTGGCCTTATAAAAAAGGGTCCATTTTTAAATCCAAATGTTTCGTTCTGAAACGCTTTCCATGTTTTCTGTTGGTCTCGTGGGGGTCCATCACGGGTCCCGTTTTGATAATCCGAACTGTTCAATATGTAGAACTCGTCGATTACTTTTATGCTTGTAAAAAATCACGTTGATCGGATATCGATAGCTATGTGAACAAAACAGTTTTTTATCAATCGTTAATTGTTTCACCATCCATTTTTTTTATTCAAAATTGATTTGATCACAGATCTATTGATATCCGATTAACGTGATTTTTTACAGGCATGTAGTACTCGACGAGTTCTACACATTGAACGGTTTGAATTATTAAAACGGGCCCAAAAAATAGGCCCCATAGGCCGAACTAGACGGGTCCAGTCTTGATCTCAACTTGAGACAAGCTGGACCCTTTTTTTAATCAAAATTTGTTGATACGTTTTTTTAATCAAAATGTTGAAATGATCTCAACTTGAGACAAGCTGGATCCTTTTTTTAATCAAAATTTGTTGATACGTTTTTTTAATCAAAATGTTGAAATGATGAGTCAGTTTAGATATTTTATACTCTCACACATAACCATGGATGTGTAAAATAGTGTATTTTTTAATTAACATATAACTATGGTCTCAAGTAAGAGTATATATATTCTATTTAAATCAAAGCATTAATAACAAATTAATCAAAATAATAAATAAATAAATAAAAGATACTATTGTTGTAATAAAATAAATAAATGTATTAATATAACTTATTAAATCAATCATTAATAACAAATTAATAAAGATGATTATAAATAAACATTACAAACATAAAAATTATAAATAAAAAATAATGCAAGGGAGCTCTTGATTTTATTGTTTTAAAATAAAAGATTTATTAGGATAGCTTGTATACTCCCTATCTAAAATAAAAAAAAAAAGGAATTTTCTTTTTAAGGTCCCTAATATTAAGACTTTATAAGATAAAGGATATACAATATTTTTATAGGAATTAAGGTTTCTCAATATTTTCACAGAGAAATTTCTTCAAGTCAGATAGAATTTTTCTAAATTGAATTTTTTGTGAAAATATTGAGAGACCTTAACTAATAATAAAAATATCTTGGACTTTCTCATACTACACAAAGTTGAAGATGGATGTTTCACTAATGTTCAAAAGAAAAGAAGAAAAAAGGTAGCGCTTGTGTACTCTTAAAAATAACTTTGGCATATTGTTTTTATCAACAGTTATGGATATAATTTTTGCGCGAATAAAAATAAATTAAACAATTAGAATAACTAAAAATATTAATTTTATTAAAAAAACTACATTTAAATAAAAATTAATATCATTTTAAAGTTTAAAATATTAAATTACCCATTAAAGATATTTTAATAATAGTGATGTGTATTGGATTTTTCAATAAATTTTTTTGTACTTATCTTTAATGCATTCTTCTATTTTTTGGAGACTTGTATTTAGAAATAAAAATAAATAAAATAAAAAATGAGATTAGATGTCACCATTTTTCAAAATAAATACATAATTAAAAAATCCATAGAGATAAGGGAAAATTACAAAAAAAAAAAAAAAAAAAAAACTTCATGTTATACCCTTGTAACAAAAGAAACCTTTAATTTTTAATTTTATTAATTAATTTAAACCTTAATATTTTGATTTGTTTGAATTTAATCATTATTTTTATTTTTATTTTTGTTAAGTAAAATTAATACCAATTTTATTTAATAAAAATACTCAAATAAATTAAGAATAATTAAAAATTTTAAATTTAAATTGACAAAATTAAAATTAAAATTAAAATTATTTTATTATAAAGGTCAATTCTTAAGATTTTTTGGTAATTTTTTCAAAAAAGATATCCTTAAAAAATTCGATACGAAGGAAGAAGACAAAACTTTAAACCCCCAAAAACACAATGACAGAAAAAAATGTGTTTCAACATAGGGAAAAAAAAAAAAAAAACAAACAAACAAACAAAAACATAGAGAGAATTGGGTTTCAAACACAGGATACAGAGAAAATTTTGTGGTTAAACACAGTGACAGAAAAATTATGTTTCAACACAAGATATGTGTTTCAACACAAAGAAAAATAGAGATAAAGAAATTTTGTATTTCAACAAAAAAAAAAAATAAATAAAAAATTATAGAGACATGGAAAAAATAGCAAAAAGAGAGAAAAAGGGAGAAAGCAGATGGGAGAAGAGATTTAAAAACTCTTGCATCAAATTTATGCACGAATCAACAATAATGAAACAAATTGACTAGATAGAAAGTAAAACATGCTAGATCTATGCATAGATCCGAGAGAGGTTGTCGGTGATGGTAAACAACGGTAGTTAGACGACGGTGGTAGAACGAGCGGTGATAGATGAATGCCGGTGGATGCGGTGACGACACCGGAGATACAATAAAAGCTAGGTTATTGTTATCAATAGCTGGATTTTTCTTATGACATCTTGTATTTTTATGAAAGAAGATTTGAGTTTCTATCAATAGCCTTTCATAAGGTATCTTGTGTTTTTATTTATTTATTTATTTTAAGAGATATGAAAGAAGATTTGATTTTTTTTATTTATAATTGGGTCTTTCATATGGCATCTTGTCATTTTTTTATATTGTTCTGTTTGAGGACAATTAATAATTTTAAATTAATCTTGTGATGTTTTGTGGAAACAATCCTAGAAATATAAAAGAAGACTTGGTTGTTGCAATCAATAGTTAGGTATTTCATATGATATCTTCATATTTTTTTTATTGACAGTGTTATATTCTTACAATTTTATCCTATAAAAGCACTTCTTTAGATACTCTTATTGGTAAAAATGGATCATTTTTCTTTTTTTTATGTTGTTATGTTGCAGGACAATTTAATATTTTTAAATAAATCTATTGTGGTGTTCATGGAAACAAGCTTAGAGACTGACTTGGTTGTCGCTATCAATTGTTGGGTCTTCCAAGAGAGAAATATATATAAGAGAGTAGGAAAAAAAAATAAAGTGATAGGAATGAGTAAAGAAATAGCGAGGATTGACCAGTTTGTTATCACGATGTAGGCATAAAGGAATTTCATCCACTCTATTCTTATTACATATTATAAAGGTGGTGATATGGTTTTCGGAGGTGGTGATATGGTTTCGGAAATATTCTTTCTATCTTTGGTGATTTCTTGGAGAAAATCCTCAATATGATACCTGTAATAAGAAGAACAATTCCGATCGGTGGTACTAAAATTAGCACTCTAACAGACTAGTTATATCCAAAAGAATTTTCTTGGCGTGGGTTTCTTTTAGGTCTAAGTTTTTTTTTTTACCTCCTCTTCGTCTGAGCTCTACCTCCACCTTTTATAGTATTGTTGTCCTTGATCTTTGTTCCATGCAACCCAGGCGCTCATCATTATTCTTCTTGGGCCCCCCTCTCTTGCTGGTTCATTTGCCCCAATTTATTCTACTCTGGGTGATCACAAGGTTCAATGGGCTTGGGTTTTACTTAGCCCACAGTATTTGGCCCTTCTTATTAGCCACTTGTTTGAATATATTTATTCGGCTCTCACAATTGCCCTCCGAGTATCTGACTTTCTTCATAGCTTGGATAGTCAGCTTGTTTAGATGCTGAAAGGTTGTTCTGACATGGCATTCAATGACGTTCACGTGCCTTAATTACTGTGGGTGTGCCGGTTGCCTAGTGAAGCGTCCAACGTGACACGATATGTGATAATTATAGCTTTCCCGTCTCTTCGTAACCTGCAACATTAAATGCGATTGAAATACGTCTTTTTTGCCCTTCCATTTCCAAAGAGACTTCACTCCTGCAACTTCCAACCTTCAAAGCTCTTTGAGCGACTGCTTCGCTTTTCTCATTGTTCGTGAAACTCTCGTTTGGACTTGTAAGTTTTCTAAGCTTCCCATTATTTTGGTCTTGTTTTGCATTTCTGTCCACTCGTTGTTCTCGCCTCCTGTATTTCCTTAGTCGTGTCTTATGGCAAATCGTTTGAAAGCCCACATTTCGGAAGATAGAATAGCCGCCTTTCGTCACTAGTTCTCCATCCCTGACGATGTCTATCTTACTCTCATTGGGGATGATGAGGTTAGTATGGAAATGACTAATGCCAACATCAACGTCTTTCCCCTACTGGCAATCGCGGAAGGTGGAGTTCGTTTTCCACTTCATCCCTTACTCAGATATGTCCTCCACCATTGGGGTTTGATTCCATCTTATTCCAATGTCAACTTTTACCGGGTGATCATGGGGGTTGTAGAATTAAATCGTAGATTAAGATTAGACTTAGGAATTCCTGCTATTGGGCACTGCTACATCCTTGCTAAATCCTCTGGTCGGCCAGGGCGGTACTTTCTTAGGGCTAAAGACACTAACCACCACCTAGTCACCATGCTTGCCAGCTCCGGTAAGAGGGCAGATGGCGTAATGGTTATTGTGCAAGGCAACTGGAAATTCAGTATGGGAGAGGACCATTCGATTTCAGTTCTTAGACGGAAGGGTGACCTAGGTAGCTGAATAGATTTTTTGCAAGTGTTAGTGTTAATTGGCATTTCAACTTTTGCAAACTTCTCACCTCCTTTGCATTATGCAGGTACCAATTTGAAGAGGTTATTTACTTCGATAGACGAGACTGTCTTAAGCCAAGTAAAGGTTGTCCTTGACTTTTCTGGTCCCCAAAATCTTCAAGGTCAGGGACGTGGCGCTCACATTTTGTTGAAATATGATCCTTGCTATTCAACATTTTCGGCGGCAGAACATATTCCAGTTCCTTATGGTGAGCAACAACTTACAGCGCTTGTTTTCCCTAACTTCGTCCACTTGAGAGAAATCGGGGTTCGGAATTTATCTGATAGCGAATCAAGTAATGGAGATGGCCCTCAAGATGCTGAACAAGGTGTTCATTAGGGTGACGAACAAAACGCCGAGCAAAATATAACTGATAGTGTTGCCGCAGATTCGGACATTCGTCCATCCGAAAAGGAAAGAATCGGCGAGCCAAGCGTTTCTTTTGTTCAAATTGGCTCTGGTGACAATCTTGACGGTGAATCACAGTTGGCGGCCTTCTTTGACTGAATTGTGATTGACAACTTAGAAGAAGATATATTCATTGATTTGGCTGATTTGCCCGGATCCGAGGCCGAAGACATGGCTAGCGAATCACTATCGCTTGCTCAACTAGCCAAGAAAAGAAAGGCTGAACATCTGGCAGCAATGAAGAAGGTGGCTGTCGTTGAAAGCAGTCAAGAGATCCCCCCTTTGGTTGTTCAGTCGGGGGATGTTGCTGCCGAATACAATGCTTCGGAGTTTGATTAGCCAATGCAAGAAACGGTGGTGCAAGAGACTGGTGACTTTTCCAAACGCTAGGTCAAGAAGCATACAGCTGAATCTGCCACGAATTAACCGTCAATTAGTAAAATGCCAAGGGTTTCGCCGGCTCTTGATCTGACGGTACCGTTTACGATTTAGCCAAAGATAAAAGGTGCACTTGTTCCAACGGGTGCATCAGCTGTGAAGGAGCTTGACATCTCGCTGAGTGTGGCTACGGCCATCACTTTGTTGCTCGATAAGGCGGCATTTCGTGCTGAACCAGATGTCGTTTCTATTATTATGGCCGCTCAAAATGCCATTGTTTTGTGACTCGGCTAACCATGGTACTTTGCAGGCCGCCGAACGAATTGCTGAAATTGGCTGCCGCCACTATGATGCTATTGAGCTTATCAATCAACTCAGAGAGGAGGTGAGGGCCGAGCAAGGAAAAACTAGATCTGCAGTTGCAGATTTGGCCATTACGACCTGAAGGGCAGAGGCCGAGTCCAACAGGGCCAATGAAGAGCATGCAAAAACAACTGCTGAGGAGGAAAAAACAAAACAAGTGGATTTATTATGTCGTGCAGGTGAAGAAAGAGCCAATTTTGCTAATGCTGCTCTAAAGACGGCTCATGAAGAATTGAAGAAACTTAAAGTTGAACTTGTTGAAGCCAAAAAGGCAGCCGAAGAGGCATGGTCCATTGCGTTAGAGGCTTTCGAGGCTGAGGAGACAACAACCACAATAAAATATGCCGACGAAGCTCTCAAATTTGAGAATTGGAGCTTTAAGCACGATTGGCTCAAGACATTGGCTGTCGCCTAGGTGACTTTGGACGTGCCGATTCCATTTGAGCAAGAAGGTGTAGATCCATTGGAATCTGATCAAGACGAGTAGCTCTGAGGCCGAATAGGAAGAATGATACTTGTTTTTGATGTATTTACTTTGTTTTTTTCTTTTTTTTTTGTGGTCATTTTCATTTGTAAAGTGTCCAATGTATGCTTTAAGCCAGTTTATTAATGAAAACTTGCTTTTTAGGCATCAAATTTGTGTTGAATGGATGTTAAACGGTTGTTGAATGGCATGCAAAAATAGTTTGCAACTATAAACTTGTTAGTCGCACAAGACTTAAGAATAGCACAAACTGGTGATATACAACTGTATAACTGTATAAATGGCACAAACAAATTTATATGTGAAGTATCCAATGATTGTCTAATGCTCTGAGGGATATTCATGATATATTCAGCATCCTTCGGCATTTATGTTCTGAGAGGTCCAGTAAAGGCCAGCACCTACCCCTCCCCCAATGAGGACGGAGGCAACTTAGTTGCCGATCAATTATGAGTTTCTTAGGCGGGGTATGACGTTAAAATTCGGAATTTTATTTAAGACTCAGAACTTGGTTGTCAAATGGATTCATATATCTACCCCTGCCCCGGCCGAGAAGGAAGAAGCACCACGCTAGACAAGAGCCAATACAGTGAAGGCGTGCTAGGTGGGCACGTTTAATGGTTGATGGGATAGAGTGGTAACTCATATTAAATGTGTATAGTGGGTCCTTAAATGTTCCACTCTTGTCAAAGAGGTGAAGCTTTGGCATGCGATTCATTTTTCTAATAGAAGAAATCGCTTCACTGAATAAAGTCCAGGAGGTTGTGTATGTCAGGAAGGCTGTTCTTCAATAGCAAATGAGAGAGAAAAAGTTTAGCAGAGTTGGACGTGGAAATGAATCAAGGGGTGCCCAGTGACCTTACTCGTAGAGAGGCTGTGGGGTTGGAGAAGCAAAATAGGTGACGCTCGCCCAGACGTCGTAGCAGATCACCCAGGAGGGACGGGTGAAGCAAATCTCCAAGAAGTGGCAATCTCTCGAAGAAAGGGAACGCAGGTACTACCAATGTTCAGCCCTTCAACAGAAGTGAGCCGAGTAGATGACCTTTTCGTCCACTGAGTTTCTCCATGTTTATTGGGAATAAACCCATGATGGAGGTAGATTCAATTGTCCACGATCCAAATGCGATGGTTGAATTTAGACGGCAAATCTTCGCTCCTAAAGTACAACAGTTGATGTTTGATCGCGCTGACTATAAGGTGTTTAGGGAGAGGGTGCATGGAGCTATCAAAGGTTTGTACAACTCCTATAAGGTCGAAATGCGCCTTCCTGTCGCTCGTAGGGACATTGAGCATAAAGATGGCCGAATCTGCAACTTAGAACGTTGACTCAAGAAGGTCGAAGAAAAAGCTAAAAACGAGGCTCGAAAGGCTAAGCTGGCAGAAATGAAGATGGCGAGATCAACGTCAAGGGACACAGTTACACAGCGCCTTATTGATAACGCCATAGCCGATTGTGATACTGCTGCCATCTTTGCAAAAGAGGCCATAGATTCCCGGGCCTACAACAAGGGTTTTTTTGAGGGAAAAAAGATCAGTATTGACAAGACGATAGAGAAATTGGCTGACGATGTCTGTCGTTGCAATAACCATGGCTTTAAACACGAATGGGCCAAAACACTTCGAGCGGTAGGGGTGGAGTTGGAATCGCCTTTGTACCAGGGCTATGTATTGCCGTTTAAAGCTTATGATGCTAAGAAGTCGGATGACGAGGCTCTGAATTCAAAAGAATAGTGGTCGGCATTGCTTATGATTGGCTTATGATTGAATAGAACTAGGCAGCCGATCGGCTAAATTGTCAATGTACCTGTACGGGGAGCAAATATTCCGGCGTGCCCGTATTCCTTTCTTCCGAGCTCCGTCGATATCCGATCACCTGCGAGCAAATAACGATGAGCTACCCGGCGGTGTGTGGCCGGAAAAACCCTCCGACGGTCAAGTTAGCACACACCTTAGAGGGAATAGAGAGAAGGGAGAGAGTGTTTTAGTGTAAGAATTTCTTACAAGGATGTTCGTGTCTCGCGTATGGGGGGCGCAGACATGCTTATATACCTTCTGAGCCCCATATCCACTCCCAGTCATCTCCTGACACGCGGCTCTGCTATCCCATCTGTCAGCATAGACCATGCCATTCATCACCTAACCTCAACTGCCCGTCATCACAGCTGGAGCTCGGCAACCGAGCTGCCCTATCCGTAGTCGTGCCATGCCGTGCTCCATACCCTAGCACTTTCCTGGCAAAGTATATAAGGGGGGCCGGGCTAGGCGGCATCTCGGCAAAGCCTAGCCCGAAGCACCCCGTGGCCAGCTTCCCTGCCGGTCAAACGGTAACCTCGGTCGATCGTGCCTTTCCGGGCACCGGACACTCGGCTTGTCTGGCTTCGGCTATCCTCGGACCGAGCAACCGAGTCCGACCGAGCACTGCCTTGCTGGCTGCTTCTTTAAGAGTCCGGGTCGGGACGCGCTCGGCCCAAGTTCTGCCCGGCCCAAGCTCTGACAGCCCATCTCTGGGTGAACAGTCGATCATCTCGGCCAAATGCACTGCCGGGCTCTCAACTTGCTCGGTCACCACCTCGGCCCAACACCGGATCATAAATCACCCTCTCAATTGCCCCTTAATTCCGTCCGCGAAAGCGTGACTGGGATTACTCACTTCGACCGAGATAACACTTCTCCGGTCTTCAAGACGCCTTACCTTGACCGAGCTGGTTAACACACTTGTCCGCAAACTTGCCCGGTTATATTCCTCGGCTGACATCTGTTCCTTCGAAAACACCTCGGTTGTCTCTTCGACTCTTCAACCCGTCGCTTCAGTCCCGTCGTCGCCATAAATGGGGACACGTGGTGGGCTGCCATTGGTCATCGGGCAGCCAACCCGCCGTTCTTGTCAGATTTTTGAATTTGGGCGGCCTTTCTCCCTTACATATACATCACCCTCCTCAGGCCATTTCTTCCTACTGCTGTTTCATCCCTCAACTACAGAGCTCTAGCATTCTTGCCATTGACTCGCCTGCCACTCTTCGTGATTGTGGGATTAGGCCCTGCCCTCTTCTGGTAAGTCATCCCACCTTTATTCTGTTGCCATTTTCCTTTATTTTACACACATTAGGGTACAAAAACGTAGCATTTAGGGCAAAGGCCATAGAATCTGTCCCAAACCCCCCACTGTTCTTGGTGTTCTTCGTCTTCCTGAAGAACACTGAAGAACTGGGGTGAACCGGGCTCTGGGCCTTCTTTTGATCCAAAAAACCAACCAAACCGGGCAAACAACATGTTTGTTTCAACCCCAGCGAAAACCGAGATAACAAAAGGACTTGGCCGTTCAACCGGGCTAACATCTGGTCCGCTTGGGCGACCGGGCTCCTTAGACAGACAACCGAGGTGGTTTGGCACCCTTAATGACCGAGCTAAAATCCAGCACCTTTCGCGCGACCGCGCTAACACTTAACACTTGCAATCCTTTTCCTGCAGAGTCCAAGGGGACCACTGTCATTCCTGAGGCTCTCAGGACCGGGCAACATCCAATACCCAGAGCCAAACCCCTCAGCCGGGATACACTAAGCCGGCCAAAAATGGGGAAATTCCGCTTCCTAGTGGATACTCCGGCCGCGCTAGCCGCTTTCAGAGAGGAGTACGGCGTCCCGGCCGACGTCCATCTCGAGCTGGCCGAAGAAGAGACCACGCCTTGGGGTAGGGAGGAATGCCCCTTCACCGTGCTGTCTATTGTCGAAGGGGGCCTTCGTTTCCCGCTCAACCCTCTTATAACCGAGTTCCTCCGCCGCACCGGGCTGGCACCCACACAGGTGTCCACCAACACTTATAGAATAATCAACGGCGTTCACGAATTGAACAAACGGCTAGGCACCAACTTAGGCCTAGCCGAGATATTGAGGCAATACACAATGGGCCACACCGGTGACGGCCTAGCTTACTACTTGAAAATAAGACCGGGCAAGGAAAAAATCGTAACCGGCACCCTGGATAAAGATATGCACGACGATGATTTTTTCTGGGTGTCCGGCAATTACGAAACAGCCGAGGTACCGGGCTGGCGCATAAGCAAGGACTTCGGTTCTTCATGTAAGCCACTCAAACTTGCTCGGTGAACTTAATTCTTTAGTTTAACTAACCGGTTTCCCTGTTTCTTTTGCAGCTATCCAAGCCTTGCAAGCCAACTACCAGTTCCCCAACGTCGAAGCAATTCGGGCCGTGCTTAGGTACCGTCACCGGGATTGCAACGATTTACTCGGCTATACCCCAACGTACAGGTATTCTGCCCCGCGCCGGAGTAGAGTAACCGACTTCCTCAGAGCTCCTTCGCCACCTCCAGATCCAACCCTACCCGACGTCCCGCTAATCCGGCTGACCGAGGAGCAAGAGATGGCAAAGCGCAGTAGAATCAAAAACCTTCTAACCGCTACCTCAGCCGAGATACCGAGCGTCGCCACCCGCTCCCCGGCTGCCGGTCAATCGAGTGCAGCCGTGGTAGCCCTTGCTTCTCCAGCTCCAGCTGCCGGGCAATCTGCCAGAGAAGCGCGCCGGGCTGGAAAAAGACCAAGGGCAGATCCCTCCGCCGAGCTCGTCGCCGAGCTGACAACCGAACATCCAGCTGAGACTCCTGCTCCCGTGCCCGCTTGGCGTCCCCAGCTGAAGCACCGGGGACAGGACATCCCGGCGACGGCTTCGATCAAGGCTGACAAAGAACATTTGCTCGCCTTCGATCTCTCCAAAGCATTTCTCCTACCCGGCGACGTGGTCGGCAGCGACCATGTCCCTGACACCCGGCTGGTGAAATCCTCAGTCAAGTCCATGGCCAGGGTAAGTCGGCGTTCTTCTGAAAATTTCACGAAGTGTTTTCCCGGTACTTTTTCTGCTCGGTCTCCTTTCTAATCTACTTTGCTTTTGTGCAGGCCATTCAAAAACAACATCTTGTCTTGGAGCGCATCCACAGGCTTCAGCAAAAGGCTAACGACACAGCCAGCCAGGTCGAGAGCCTCCAAGCCGAGCTCGGCCGGGCTAAGGCTTCCCTTGAGATCGCCAACGCTGATAATAACAGGCTGTTGGGTCAACTGAATGCAGCCGAGAAAAAACAAAGGGAGCTCCAGGCCGAGGTGGACGTCCAGAAGAAGGCCAAGAGGAAAGCTTGCCGGGCTGCCAACAACGCCGGCTTCAACGAGGCCGAGCAAAACTACAAGAAGCAGGTCTTTGCAACCCAAGACATCTACTTTAAGGCCGGTTGGAAGTCCGCCTGCGAACACCTCGGCCAAAGTTCTGACACCGACGTATTTGCCAACCCTCCTCCAGCTTCTCTACCGGTCTACCTTGTGCCATATGCAAACGATGTTTTCAGCGCTTTACAGGCTGAGGCCGAGAAGGGACTTGAAGATGGAGACGGGGAGACAGATTCTGAGGAAAAAGAGGCCGAGGTGCCTGAGCAGCCCGGCAACGATGAGCCCGGCGCCCAAGAAGCAAGCCAAGCTATTGACCTTGATGCTGATGCTGCCGAGGATGCATTCACCAATCTTTCCCCCTTAGTTTAGGTTTCTTTTTCCTTGTTTTTGTATTTTTGCTTCCAACTCTTTTGATGTAACCGGGCTCTGTCCCCTCCGTTTGTAATGAATTTCTTATCAATGAAAATTCAAATTTTTGCAAGTGTATGCACGGTTGTAATCAGTTCTGTGCTTCGGGCTAGGCGGCATCTCGGCAAAGCCTAGCCCGAAGCACCCCGTGGCCAGCTTCCCTGCCGGTCAAACGGTAACCTCGGTCGATCATGCCTTTTCGGGCACCGGACACTCGGCTTGTCTGGCTTCGGCTATCCTCGGACCGAGCAA
Source organism: Camellia sinensis (assembly GCF_055761805.1). Classification (NCBI taxonomy): domain Eukaryota; kingdom Viridiplantae; phylum Streptophyta; class Magnoliopsida; order Ericales; family Theaceae; genus Camellia; species Camellia sinensis. Next base: position 107,910,386 of record NC_138966.1, read on the forward strand.
CCGAGTCCGACCGAGCACTGCCTTGCTGGCTGCTTCTTTAAGAGTCCGGGTCGGGACGCGCTCGACCCAAGTTCTGCCCGGCCCAAGCTCTGACAGCCCATCTCTGGGTGAACAGTCGATCATCTCGGCCAAATGCACTGCCGGGCTCTCAACTTGCTCGGTCACCACCTCGGCCCAACACCGGATCATAAATCACCCTCTCAGTACCTTTTTTCTGTTTTTTGTTTTTTGTTTTTTTAGTACATAATAAAGACATTTGCTGTTCATTTAATATAAAATACGTCTTTTTTTTTTCTTCTTAGTTTTGAACAAGACAATTGCAGAACTAGCAATGCCATATAAATCGCTTTGAATTTGAAGGCTTGTCTTGGCACCTTGTGGTGAGCACGAAATGCGCTTCGAATATCGTGGCTTTTGTTTTGGCACCTCGTTGCGAGCACGAAGTGCGCTCCGAATTCAAAAGCTTTGGCCTTGGCATCTCGTGGCAAGCATGAAGTGCGCTCCGAATTTGGCAGCTTTAGTCTGGCACATCGTGGTGAGCATGAAATGCGCTTTGAATTCGGAGGCTTTTGTCTTGGTACCTCATGGCGGGCACGAAAAGCGCTCCAAAATTCGGAGGTTTTAGTTTGACACCTCGTGGCGAGCATGAAGTGTGCTCTGAATTCGGAGGCTTTAGTCTTGGTACCTTGTGCCGAATGAACAGAAACAATCAACAGGGTCAGCGCAGAAGTAATGTAATGTATCATTTGACTCAACCGGTAAACACGTTGAGCGATCAACATACATACAAGCCAACAATTACTACTGACAAAGCAAAATGGGTTAACATAACTAGGAATACTAATGATAAAATTTACGTAGATGAGTTGAATTCTAGGGTCGGGGTAGTTTCTTGCCATTCATGTCTTTAAGTCGATATACCCCTGTCTCGGTGATGGAATCGACCTGGTAGGGACCGTCCTAGTTCGAGCCGAGTTTGTTGTCGACTGGGATCTTAGCATTGGGTAGAATTTTCTTAAGGACCAGCTTCCCAGGGGTGTATTGGTGCAGATGTACACTCTGATTGTATGTTTTGGCAAGTTGCTGCTGGTATCGTACCAGGTTCATAAGGGCTCGATCTTGGCGTTCTTCAATTAAATTCAAATCCAAGGCAAGCATTATGTCATTTTGGCATGTCTCAAAGGCTCGGGACCGAAGAGTGGATAGACCAATTTCTAGTGGAATGATAGCTTCAGTACCAAAACATAAGGCAAGCGATGTCTTTCCGGTAAATCTCCTTGGCGTAGTATGATGGGTCCACAATACGCTCAGTAATTCTTCAACCCATTTGCCCATCGCATTTTCCAAATGCTTTTTAATGCTGTCTAAGACTACCTCATTGGAAGCCTCAGCCTGTACGTTACTCTATGGATAGGCTGGTGAAGAAAAATAGGGTCGAATGTCATACATGCCGCATAACTCCCGATAGACATTGCAATCAAACTGAGTGCCATTGTCTGAGATGAGGGCTCTGGGTATGCCGAATTAAGTAATGATATTCCTCCATACAAAGCGCTTGACATCAATATCCCATATGTGTAACAATAGCTCTGCTTCCACCCACTTTGTAAAATAATTTGTGACAATTAAGAATCTCTTGTTTCCTAGAGCTCTTGGCAATAGTCCGACTATATCCAAGCCCTATTGAGCGAAATGTCATGGACTGGTTACAGAGTGCAGTTCTTCGGCGGATAAGTGAGTGAGTAGGGAGAACTTCTGACATTGTTCCCATTTTTTAACGTATGCTTCTACGTCAGTTCTCATAGTTGGCCACCAGTATCCTTAAGTAACGGCTCGATGAGTTAGTGACTTTCCGCCAGAATGGGCACCGCAACTGTTTTCGTGTATTTCAGCCAGACAATCTTCAACCTTCTCCAGATGGACGCATTCCAGATAAGGTTCGAAAAGGGACTTTTTATAAAGTCTTCCCTGAGGAGCCGAATAGTAACGTAAGGCCTTATTTCGCAGTTTGTGGGCTTCTTTCTTATTTTCTGGCAGTTGTTCTGATGAAAGGAAGACAACGATAAAATCCATCCAACTCGGCGCCAATTTCTCTATAGTATTCATAATAGGATACTCAGGAATGTTGATACTTGGTTCCGGGACAAAACCCATCTCAACAGTTCGCTTAATTTCGGAGTGTACAGTTGAGGCCAGACAGGTGAAATCATCAGTATGTGTGTTCTGATCACGGGTGATCTGATTTAGTTCATGGCTATTAAATTTCATGAGGAGAGAATTGGCTTGCCTCATGTAGGCCGCCATTCGATCGTTTTTGGCTATATATTCATCTTTCAGCTGATTTATGACCAGCTTGGAATCACAAAAAACCTACAGTCGTTTGGCTCCCATTTGCAATGCGTTTTAAGGCTGGCCAGTAGGCTTCTTATTCGGCATCATTGTTGGAAGCATTAAAGCCAAGCTTGATAGATTGCTCAATTACAGCTCCTTCTGGGGTCATGACCACTACTCCTGCTCCACTGCTGCGTTGATTACATGACACGTCGCAATATAGCCGCCAAATATCTTCGACGTACATCCTCCATTCCAGCATAGATTTTGTGTCTGGTTTATCAAAAATTAGATCTGATTATGTAGTAAATTCAATGACAAAGTCGGCCAATACTTACCCCTTAACGGCCGTCCTAGGCTGGAATTGGAGATTGTATTGTCCGAGCGCTAACGCCTACTTTGATACGCATCGTGATGACTCGGCACTACCCAGGACTGATTGAAGGGGATGGTATGTTAAAACCTTGATAGTATGAGCTTAAAAATAGTGCATCAGTTTTCTAGCGGCCACTACAAGAGCCAATATCAGCTTCTCTAGGGGCAAATACTGGGTTTTGGCACTCACCATCGTTTTGCTAACATAAAAAATGGACTTTTGATGACCGTCTTCCTCCTTTATCAAAACGATGCTCATTGCTTGATCAGATACTGCCAAGTATAGGATGAGCACATCTCCTGGTGAAGAAGTAGCTAGAAGTGGGATGGATTTGAGGTAGGTTTTTAACCCTTCCAAGCTACGATAACGTGCGGGGAACCAATCAAATACTTTGCTCTGCCGAAGTGTTTGAAAAAAGATTTGCATTTATCAGAAGATCGGCTAATGAATCTATAAAGCATCGCTGCCATGCCCATTAGTTTCTGAACATCTTTGACCGATTTAGGTGAGTTGAGTTCCAAAATGGCCTGGATTTGCTTCGATCCCACGTTGGTTCACTATGTAACCAAGGAATTTTCTTGAGCCAATGTCGAATGTACACTTCGAGGCATTGAGTTTTATCTTGTACTTCAAGAGGATGTCGAAAGTTGTGGTGAGATCGGCTAGGTGAGCGTCATTTTCTTTGGACTTTACGATCATATCATCGACGTAGACTTCATTGGTTCGGCCAATTTGGTCTTTAAACATGGTTATGACCAATCATTGATATGTTTCCTCGGCATTTTTCAGTCCAAAGGGGACCTTGTAACAATAGGTTCCCCGCGGGGTAAGGAATGCCGTTTTGTCCTGGTTGGCCGGATCCATGGCGATATGATGATATCCCCTATAAGCATTGAGAAAGCTCATGTGTTGATGCTGGGTAGTTGCATCCACGAGCTGGTCGATCCATAGTAGGGGAAAACAGTCTTTAAGACATACTTTGTTCAAATCGGTAAAGTCCACACATACACACTATGTTCCAGTTTTTTTTTTACCATAACGGTGTTGGATAGCCACGTGGGATAGATAACCTCCCGAATTGCCCCGGCTTCCAAGAGTTTGCCAACTTCTTCAATCACTGCAGTAACATGTTCGATGATTGAACGCCGGCCCCTTTGAACGACTGGCTTGGCCTTGAGGTCAACATTCAGACTGTGCATTGCAATGGTGGGGTCTATTCTAGGCATTTCATAGGGCGACCATGCGAATACATCGACGCTGCAAAGGATAATGGAAACTAACTCTTGTCGTGTCACAACCCAAACCCGCCCCTATGGGTTTAGCATCGCAACCGTCTAGTAATTCGTGATTATCGAAGGCCTGCTTAGCAGTATTGACAGTAATACAGAGTAAAGGGGCTGGCGAAAGCCAAAACAATAAATAAAAGATATCCAATGAGCTGTAACAGTCTGAATACAAAAAGACTTTTTATAAACATGCCACATTGATAACCAAAACATATGTACATGCGACATATACACAAACATCCATGTCAGGGACCAAATCCCTAACTATAACTGTACAGTCAAGTCTTAAACATTTATTACAAAACAGAGACAGGAGGGTGAAACTGAGACACCCAAAACAGCCTTAGCTTGAACGAACTTGGAACCTCAAAGTGAGGCGCGATGGTTGGCTTGACAAAACAAGAGCTTAACCTGACGCTCCTAGCATCGGTCCGGTGCCTGGACACCTACATATAAATATAAACAGTGAGCTAAAGCCCAGTGAATAACAAATGCGTAAAGGGGTTAAGAATGAATGTCCTTTCATTAATTAAAACAGTCATTTAGAATTCATAACAGTTATACGTGGTACGTCCAATAGCAAAACAGTACAGTAGGTCTTAACAGACCGAACAGTCAGTTGGTGGCCATCATAACAGTAAACAGTAGTGGTCCCAACATTGGAACCGACAGAGATCTTTGTAACAGTAGCAGTAACAGTAACAGTAATAGTAACAGTAACAGTAACAGTAACAGTAGGTTGCTATGGATGCCACGAGTACAGTTTTTAAATAGGACAAACATTCATTCATTAAACAATAACATTTCAGTAAACAGTACAGTTGATCATTCAGAAAATAATCATAATTGAACATATCTTTACAACATTGTTACTCACAGAGCACTGGGCTATAGACAAGCTAACGAGCGTCCTTGGATGCCAACCTTACAGTTGCAGAACGAACACACACTCGGGATTAATAACTTAGCCCCTAATTATACATGGTGTGGTTCTATAACATTATCCTCATTAAGATGCCTTAAGCTTGGCCTATGAATGCCTAGAATGAAATGAGGATGCAAAAATACACTTTAAAACACTTTTTAAAATCTGCTGAAAACAGGGGTCTCGCTCGAGCGTGGCTTTCTATGCTTGAGCGAGCTTTCCAAAACAGAGGGGTCGCTCGAGCGTGGACTTCCTCGCTCGAGCGTGGACTTCCTCGCTCGAGCGGTCTATAAAAATACAAAAGTACTGGATGTTGAAAATCCCCGCTCGATGCTCGCTCGAGCGTGAGACACAGCTCTTCGCTCGAGCGTAGGTCTCGTCGCTCGAGCGTGCGTCTGCATGCACCAAAAACCTGAGAGCTTGCAATCTACGCTCGAGATAACATTCCGTCACTCGAGCGGAGCTCTGAACAAAATGATGGTCGCTCGAGCATGGAATCCTTTGCTCGAGCGTGGAAGCCAAATCTGGAATTTCCAGATTTGCCTTCAAAACTCAAACCAAGCATTCAACACATCGAAACTCAACCTTTTGGGCCAATTTTCTAGAAAACACTTGCAAACTCATACTACAACATGTTTTGAAGATCAATTTTGTAAAATCAAGCCCAAAGGTGACACAATTGAACACAATTTCAAATAAAACTTCAAGAACATGATGTAAATATATCATGCATGTGTTCATTGAATTCAAAGCTTCTAACACATGATCAAATGAGTCAATCCCTACAAAAACATGATGGATTCATGGACCATAACTAAAATATGGACATGCATGTAAGAATTTTCATGAAACAACCTCAAAATGCTAGAACATGTACATGCATGCATGAATTAGCTCACAATTCAACTCTTTCAAATTAATTCTTGACTTTAAACTCCAAATCTCCATGCACCATGCAAGAAACAACTTAATTTCATAATGAAGAAGGTGAACTCCTACCTTAGGTCTTGAATTCTAGATGTGGAAGCTCAATTTTGCCAATTCTCTTTCAATTCTTCTAAGTCTCCAAGCTAATTCTTGTTGAAATCAATTTTCTTCCAAGTCTCTCTCTCTCTCCCTCACGTTTGGTCTCTAGAGGATGGAAAGTGATAGTGCCCAATAAATATGAATAAAGACTAAACAATGGTCTAGAATTAGCCACTCAATGGCAATCTTGTAATAAATCCAAACTATTGTAATTTAATATTATTTAATCTAATCTAATCATTCCAAATCGAATTTTAATTAAAGTTATCATAAAATCACATAAATCCTAATTAGCATATAATAGTAATCAATTTCTGATTCAGTCGCCGATAAGACCTTCAATTCGCAGTTCGAAATTAAAACATGAACAGATTCATTCAGAAATCAAACAGATAGAAATGCATTCAAAACAATACACTCATACAATCGATTCAGGATATCATTCTTATCAGTTACTTATCATGCTAAAACACAGTTTAACACTAATCAGAGGTGGGGGTTGTCACATGTCGCTCTGTTGTGGTAAGAGATATGCCAATCAAAAAGAACTTTTCGGGGTTATGTTGGATTATCACTCAGTCCACTTCTTCGGTTGCCTTTTCAGTCAGCGTTTTACCTACGTCTTCAAGGCATTCCTAATCCGGTACCTTAATTAAATGCTTTGGGCCTTTTTGTCAGATAGGTTAGATAACAATCTTTCGTCAATTTTTGAGAACCCCGAATCTGCTCAATGCCGTATTGAGTTGGGAAGCGAAGTAGTTTGTGGTAAGTGCTTGGGATGACCTTCATTGCATACAACCACGTTTTTCCTATGATTATGTTGTAGGAGCTTGACCACCAAAAATTCAACATCAAGGGTCTTGATGCCTGTACGAACCAACATCGTGTTTTTACCTAAAGGATACTCAGGGTTGGCATTAAAGCTGAACAGTGGGCAGTCACCCGGAAGGAGTTCATAGTCTTTTAGGCCAAGCTTGGTAAAGGTTTTATAGTACATTATCTCGGAAGTGCTCCCTTGGTCGACAAGAATATGTTCCACCGTAAATTTATTCACCTGCAACTCAACCACAAGAGCATCATCGTGTCGAAGGGTTACGCCATTGATGTCAGCGTCAAAGAAGTTGATCTCACTCGACTACTGCAGTCGTTTTGCTTGAACATCTGGAACAGAGTCGGTTTGAAGCAAATGTCGCAGGTGGATTATATTCACAATTGACGGTGAAGGCAAATTGTATATCATATGGATTGTGCCGATCGGGCGAATCGGGACATACGGTTACTATACCCGACAGGTCCCTATTTTTGGGGTGGTACTTTGTTAATTTGTCGTTCTGGATCAAATCTTCCAAATAATCTTTTAGGCCGAAGCACTTTTCAGTCTTATGCTCATGATCCTTGTGATATTCGTATCTCCGATTTGTTCGTCTGGTGTATGGGGATCCAAACATCTTAGTTGGCCACTTGAAGAACGAATGGTGCTAAATTTTGGTAAAATCTTGCTGATCGGATCAGTCAGCTCTGTGTATTTCATTTCCGGCCGCCTAGGGAGCCGATTTTTCAGTTGATATTGTTCTCCCCGTGGATGTGAGTCACGTTGATTCTCTCTTCTTGCTCGGCCTTTTGGTTTCGGGCTTTGTGGGGTTCTTTCGGGTTGTACTACACTCAGCGACTGTACCAAGATAGGCACCGCTGGCTCTGTGTTTTGTAACCCTGTTTTGATCCAAAGTGCATCATCCTCTACCTTAGAATACTTTTTCAACCTTATTCATCAAGGCCCATACTATCTTTGGAGGCCGCTGTGTTAGTGAACTCCTCAGTGGACTGTCTGGGTGTAGCCCCATTTTAAAGGCCATGATCGCTATTGAATCAATGCAATCGTCATCGACCAGATTAAAGCCCTCCCAGTAGCGCGCTGAATACGCGCGCTGAATACGCGCGCAAAGTCTCATCTGGCCTAATATTCATTGCCCACAGGGAATCTGCTTGTTTTGGTTGAGTCTCGTTGGTGATGAATCGTGCCCTGAAAGATTTCTGAAATTGATGAAAGTTCTTATTTGATGACGGCTCAAGCTTACAACACCACCTGACAGCTTGGGGTCCCAAACTACTGGGAAATATTCGGTACATAAGTGCTTCATCATCTGCATGAAGGGTCATGGCTTGCTTATAGTGACGAACATGATTCATAGGGTCAGATTTTCCGTCATATAAAGTGAATGACGATGCCTTGAACTTCTTAGGTAAACTGGCTTTAGCTATGCGTTGAACAAATGGGTCATGTTTGTCTTCTGAATCCAAATCGTCGTCCCTGTTCTGGCTCCCATGTTGTACTTGAGGGCTTCCATCATCTAATGAGCCCGAATCATCTATTTGGCCTCGTTTTCGGGCCACTCCCAAGAGGGATCCAATGTATTGCTACCATTATCACGCCTCCGGGAGCGGTGTTTGTGTTTGGTTCTTTTCCTAGGCGATGGATCCCGTTCTCAGCATAGTGCAAACTATCGAGATTTTGCCAACTTTTGATGTAGGCGCTCGTTGTCAGCCGCCATGTCCTCTAGACACTGTTCGTTTCGCTGTGTCTGACTTATCAGGGTTTGCATGGCATCTTGCGCTGATGTCGAAAACAATGAAAGGGTGAATGAGTCGAAATTCAAAGACCTTCGAGCCGGAGCGTCTTCCGGACCAAACACTGTTCCTGGTGGAGTGCTATCTCCAATGGTTGAAGGATCTTAGATTTGGTCTGCCATGGATGAATCTGAGTATTTCCACAGACGGCGCCAATTGTGGTGATGCGGTTTTCGGAAATACTCTTTCTATCCCTAGTTATTCCTCTGAGAAGATCCTCAATATGATACTTGTAATAAGAAGAACAACTCCGGTCGGTGATGTCGGAATTAGCACTTCAACGGACAAGTTAGATCCGAAAGAATTTTCTTGGCATGGGTTTCCTTTAGGTTTAAGTTTTTTTTACCTCCTCTTCTTCTAAGCTCTACCTTCATCTTTTATACTATCATTGTCCTTGATCTTTGTTCTATGCAATCCAAGCCCTCATCATTATTCTTCTTGGGCCCCCTCTCTTGCTAGTTCGTATGCCCCAATTTATTTACCTCTGGGTGATCACAAGGTTCAATGGGCTTGGATTTTACTTAGCCCACAATATTTGGGCCTACTTATTAGCCACTTGTTTGAATATATTTATTCAGCTCTCACAATAAAATAAAAATGTAAATTTATAATTATTTTAAATTTAAAAATATCTTTATAATTATCATTAGATGATATAATAAAATATCTCTATTATAAATATGTAATGAAATAGATCATAATTCAATAAAAAATGACATAAGAAAGTGTGAGATGTGATTATGGGTAGTTGAGTAATGATATATAATTAAAAAAAAAAAGAAGGCAAAATATGATTTATTGTGTATATTTTATTTTAAAACAAAATATTTATAATAATAAATTTATTTATAAAATCGGCATTGTTATATCATCTTTATATAAATTTTAGGGTAAATTATGTAAATGGTCCCTCTAGTTTTTACCATGTATCAATTTGGTCTCAGTTGTTTCAATTTATTTGATTTTGCCCCTTAATTTAACGGATTGTGTCATACTAGTTCAATAAATAACGACTATTAGGTTTAGTGGACGAAAATTCAAACGATGTGTCAATTTGATTATTGTCAAAATCGAACAAATTAAAACAATAAGGATTAAATTGACACATTGTTTAAGCATGTGATGAGTTGACGTAGGTGAACTCGGTGATCTAGTTGGAGAAGACGTAAGTGACGCAGTCGACGGGCGGTACTTGAGTGTGAGTGCTTGACAACAAAGCCGGTCATATCGGCGGTAGTAGTGGATGTCGGTGATTGAGAGCGAGAGAGAGAGAGAGAGAGAGAGAGAGAGAGAGAGAGAGAGAGAGAGTTGATGTAGGTGAACTCGGTGATCTAGTTGGAGAAGGCGTAAGTGACGCAGTCGACGGGGGGTGCTTAAGCGTGAATGCTCGACAATGAAGCTGGTCATATCGGTGGTAGTAATGGATGTCGGTGGTTGAGAGAGAGAGAGAGAGAGAGAGAGGGGCTTGGGTTTGGTTTCTAGAGTAATAGATTTAATTTAATAAATAAATTTGTAAGAAATTGGTGTTTTAATTATTCTGCATTGGGGGTGTTTGGCCACTTAGGTTTAGGCTATTTTTTGGTTAAAATTCACAAGAAGATAAAATATGCTAAAATAACTAATAAGATAAAATGTCACATCAAACCCATTATCATTTCATTTTTTTTTTCTTATAAACATTACATCCAACTACAAAAAAATTTAATTATCTTTCCAAATATAAAATTTAACCTACTAAAATAGCCTATTAAAATAACAACTTTTCAAACGCTCACATTGTCTTGCCCTTATGGACATAATAAAGTAGTGCTTAGATTTTGGACAAAAGAAATTCAAATATGAATTTTTGAACAGAGCACCCAAAAAAAAAATATTAAATATATTATTATTATTATTATTTAGGGAAAATTACCTATACATTTCTTGAGATTTAACGAAATTACAGATTTTTCCCTGATGTTTCAAAAATTAAATCCCGTCCCATCGCAATTAACGCCGTTAACAGATATCATAAATTGACTAAAATGCCCTTTTGACAAATAAGGGTACATTAGCTACACCCCCTTGAGGTTTAACTAAATTACAAATTTCCCCCTAAGATTTAGCTAAATTACAGATTCCCCCATGAGGTTTAGCTAAATTATCATTTTTCAATAAGTTATGAAATGCAAAATTAAAATTGAAAAACACTTATCACACTACAAAAAATTAAGGTTTTAGAGATCAAAATTTAAGGACAAAATTATTTTTAGGAGACCAAAATTTTTGTTGTGAAAAGTGTCATTATATTTTTAGCAACGAAAATTAAACATTAGTGATTAATTATTATTTTTTTGTCTCAAAAAATAAATCAATTTGAGACCAAATTATTTTGTCTTTAAAAGTCTATTTGTTATTGACATTTTCAAAATTTTATTGCTAAAAACCTTATTTTTAACTTTTCAGGACGACCTTTTAGCGACTATTCTCATGACGATAAAAATTAATCCCTAAATGTCTTTTGCAACAAAATTTTCACTTTTAGAGATCAAAAAAGTTGGTTTCTAAAACTCTTATATGTTATAGTGTCAGATGGTAAAAATATCATAAAATTAACAAATAATTAAATAAGTTAAAAACACAAGAAATGACTTGTCAAAAAATTCTTAGAATATGTTTGGTTTGATTTTTAGAAATTTTTTTTTAAAAAAAAAATTAAAAGTTAATTTGGTTAAGAAATAAAAAATAAAAAATTATTATTATTTTTATATAATTTTATCTTTTGAGTGGTTAGAAATAATTTTTACAAATTAAATATATTTTTTTATATTTATTTTTATTAAATTAGTTTTTTTTTTTAAAAAAATTTGAAATTTTTTTCTAAACAACAAATCAAACATAGTTCAAAAAACTTAATTTTTTTTTTCCCATCTACCGTAATTTTTTTGTAAATTTTGTTGATTTATTAAAGGGATTTCATCAAGGCCAATATCGTCCATTAATTTATATGTTGGTGATGTCAACTAACCATTCTTAACGTTTAGTTAACGGTAAGTGTTAAATTGTTATGCGAATATAAATCTCGAGGGACAAAATGTAATTTTTGAAACCTCAAAGAAAAATCTATAATTTAACTAAACTTCAAGGGAGGTGTAGGTAATTTACCTTATTTATAAAATTCATATTGTAGTGGGAAGGATTCTATACCAGAAGGAGTCAAGAAGAAAAATTATTCAATACCCTTAGCATGTCACGTGTTTATATTTTAAGACTAATTATCATATACTATACTTTCTATTCTATTAATTATAATGCCTTAAAATTTTACGTGATCATATTCTAAAAATACTTAGGTCTCGTTTGACAAGTGATAATTTTAGTCAAAAAATTATTAAAAAAATTTAAAAAATCAACAACTTATATAAAAAAAGTCAAAAATTTCATTCTCTCTCTACTTTTTACACATCTTTTTATAAAAAATTAAAATATCATTCTAAATATATTAATTTTTTATATCATATTTTAATTAAAAAATTAAAAAATTATTAAAAAACTCTGTTCCTAAACGACTTCTTAATAATCACTCGAATTATAACGTTCGAGGCGAGAAACAGTACCATTTTACTGCTCCAAGGTGGGATTCCAAGAATTTGTTCAAAGGTGGGACTCCAAGAAACATCCAAGAAATTTACCATTTTACCTACTCCAAGGTGGGATTCCAGGAACCAGTTCAAAAAAGAATAAAAAAAAAGAGGTGGGATTCCGAGAACGGCCGTGATAAAGGCCTCAAAATTTCGAAGAATTAGTCTCGAATCATGGTTTTTTTTATTTTATTTTAAGGATGATTATATGTAGGGTTGTGCTAAAAAATTAGATATCTTGTACCTTTATGTAATTTGACAAGGTAAGTGAGTTTGGTTGCACTGGTTTGATGATAAAATTGATTGATCAGTTAAACTGTTGCTTAAAATTTGTTAATTCTATACCGTTTTTGTTCAAGTCCCTACTATATTTTTATTTAAAATCAGGAAGGCTGGGAGGAAATTGAAATGACTTTGATTTCAATTTCCTTTGATTTTTCTGATTTGAAAAAAAAATATAATAGAGACTCGTACAAAATTATATAAAATTAACAAATTTTAACTAGCAGTATAACTGATCAGTCAATTTTTTTTATCCAATCAGTACAACCCAACTCACTCACCTTATCAAACCACACAGATTGAGTTAATATGGAATGTTTAATTTTTTAACACCTCAATACCAAAAAAAAATAAAAATTCGAAGCATTGGAACCTCGAAATTTCGAGGCCTCGAGCATTACACTTCCACGAATTTGTTCAAAGGTGGGATTCCAAGAAGGGAAAAGTTAGGAATCATGAAAATTTTGTCATGAAAATGATCATGAAAATTTTATGATCCTTGGATTACCTTGATTAGTGTGTGGTGTTTTATTCTAAGTGTAATCCAAGGGTCACAAAACTTTCATGATTATTTTCATGACAAAATTTTCATGATACCTAACATTACTGTTCCAAGAAGCATCCAAGAAATTGGCTAGTCATGTGAGAATTGGGATTCCAACACAGCAATCTGCACTAAAAAGTTCGAAAAAAAATAAGAAAATTTTATAATTTTGAAATTTTATTGTAATATTTAATTTTATTTTTAATAATAATTTATTAGTTATATAAATAAAAAAAATAATATTATTATATTTTTTTACATAAAAATATATACTTTATTTTTTTTATTTTTACATTACTTGCATTAATTTTAATTGATTTAATTATAAGTATAACACTTATTATATATTTTTAATTGTAAGAAAAAGTCAGTGTAATTTATCCCAACTGATCATTAACTGTACTCCCACTCCACTCCACTCCACTCCACAGATGAGATCCCTCCAAAGCCCATAACATAAGATGGAGAAGCTTGCAATTTGCAAATGACTCTTTTCTTACCTTTGGCAGAATCACTATTCTTTCACACTGTTTACAATTGATTTTGATCTCTAATCTAATTTTGGTTTGATCATCCATGGCTTTTAAAAGAAGCTTAGATCATTGTTCTTCTTCTTCATCATCTTCGACACAATCTCCCTGGAGCTATGACGTGTTCTTGAGTTTCAGAGGTGAAGATACCCGCAAAAACTTTACTGATCATCTCTACGAGGCCTTGGTTCAAGCTGGAATTCACACCTTCAGGGATGATGATGAACTTCCAAGAGGACGTGAAATTTCTCCGGAGCTTCTCAAATCAATCGAAGGATCCAGGATGTCCATCGTTGTTTTCTCAAGAAACTATGCTTCTTCCAGATGGTGCCTTGATGAGCTCGTGAAGATCATTGAATGCAAGAAAACACTTGGACAATTACTTGTCCCAATATTCTACGATGTTGATCCATCTGATGTACGCCACCAAACTGGGTATTTTGGAGAAGCATTTGGAAGACACGAAAAGCGTTACATGGATGAGATGGAGAAGGTGGAGATGAGGAGAGCTGCCCTCTCTCAAGCTGCTAATTTGTCAGGGTGGGATTTGCAAAATGTTGCAAATGGGTAATCTTTATTAACATCCTTTTTATCTTGATGCTGCTGCTATCAATTTTTATCCTTAACTAGAAAGAAAATCCTACCATGTTGATCCTTCTTGTTTTTACAATTGCCTATTTTAATACTTATTGAGAATTTTATTTATGGATTTGATTAAAAAGAATTCAATTTTTTTGTTTAATACATGTATATCTTTTATTAAAACCTTTGAAGAAGAATGAGTATTTCAAAAAACATGTCGTACTCGTACTAGATATTTATGGTACTTTGTATGGTAATTCTATATATGTACCGAGTGTATGAAATGTGTATTCAAATTTTTTCTTCTTAATTTTTGGCATGCTTAGACGCACCTATTATATATTTAAGTCGTACCGTACCTCAATTGAAACAATATTTTCTTCTACTATAGAGATAAAACTCCTTTCACCAAATTTCTTTTTTATTTTTTATTTTATACTTAGCATGATTTTAAAATTAGACTATGATTTGTAAGTTATTTAATATATTGACATTTAATTTTGATTTATATCTCTACTTTTGGTATTAAATTTTAGTTGTAAGTTACCTTAACAAAATAAACCATTTAATTAATTTTTGCATTATTCTAAATTAAAAATAAATATTTTTTTACAAGCAGTACCAAGCCGTACCTGTATCCTATTTTTTAAATTTTACCGTATCTGTACCCGTATCATACCAGTACTAATTCTTGTACCCGTACCAATGCTTTATAGATTAAAACTGACTTACTATGCTTTCATCAATAATTTTATTTAGGTCTGTCTTGGTTATAAAAACGAAATGAGTGCTATGCTCTGATTCATGCATATATAGAATATTTACTCCAAAATCAAGTTCAAGGCCTGAAATATAATGCATACATACCAAAGTGCATACTACACACTTATTTACTAGACTATATACATACATGTACATAAATAGTTCACTTTGTGACTTTAGGATGTTTTGAATTTTACATTTCTTAACTTCATATTGGGAGTGGGGTTTGTAAGGTCTCATATTTCCATAATGTATACTTGCTTCACTTTTTATTTGGATCGAAATTGACAGGCATGAAGCAAAGTTCATCCGAAAAATTGTTAAAGAGGTTTTATGTGAATTGAAACATACATTCCTAAATGTTGCTGTGCACCTAGTTGGAATAGATTCTCGAGTTAAACACGTAAAGTCATTGTTGAGCATTGGATCATATGACGTTCGAATGATTGGGATATACGGCATGGGTGGAATGGGCAAAACGACCATTGCAAAAGCTGTGTATAACCATATTTGCCTCAAATTTGAAGGGAGTTGTTTTCTTGCAAATGTTAGAGAATGTATAGGACAATTCAATGGTCTATGTCAATTACAAGAACAACTTCTCTTTGAATTATTAGGGATAAAGAATCTAAAGATTGGCAGTGCTAATAGAGGAATGAATTTGATAAAAGAAAGGCTCCACTCTAAAAGGGTTCTCATTGTTCTTGATGATGTGGATCAATTAACTCAATTAAGTACCTTGGCAGGAAATCGTGATTGGTTTGGTCCAGGAAGTAGAATCATCATAACAACTAGAGATAAGCACTTGTTGAAGGGACTGAAAGTTGATGAGAGATACATGGCTACGGAATTGAATCACGAAGAGTCTCTGCAGCTTTTCAGTTGGCATGCCTTTGGAAAAACCAATCCATTAGAAAATTATGCAGATCTTGCAAATGGTATAGTAAGTTATGCTAGTGGGCTGCCACTAGCTCTTGAAGTTTTGGGTTCTTATTTGTTTGGAAGAAACATGGTAGAATGGAAAAGTGCATTTGATAAATTACAACAAATTCCTCATGAGGAAATTCAAAAAAGACTTAGGATAAGTTTTGATGCACTAGATGATGACAAAATAAAGGATATCTTCCTTGATATTGCTTTCTTTTTCATTGGAATGGACAAAGACTATGCCATTACTATATTGAATGGTTGTGGTTTCTTCGTAGAAATTGGAATTAGTGTTTTGATTAGTAGATGTTTACTGAGAAATAGTGAAAACAATGAGTTGATGATGCATGATCTAGTTAGGGATATGGGAAGGGAGATTATTCGTGAAAAATATCCCAAGGAGCCTGAAAAGCGTAGTAGATTGTGGTTTCATGAAGATGTATGCTATGTACTCGAAAAAAACAAGGTAAGAGTTGAATCTTAATTCTTTGGCTTTTTGGGCTAAAATAGTACTAAAATTTAAAATGTCACATCAAATCTATAATCATTTTATTTTTTCTCTCACAAATATCACATCTTAATTGTATAGTCTTTCTTCCTTTTAATTTTTCATTTTGATTTTAAATATTACTATATTAGGGAACGGAAGCAGTCGAAGGTGTGATCTTGGTCCTACCCATGTTAAAGAAGATAAAATGGAGTAATAAAGCATTTGCTGGGATGCCTAAGTTAAGATTGCTTCGAATAAATCGTGTGCACCTTTGTGGAAATTTTGAACATCTATTTGAAGAGTTAAGATGGCTCTGTTGGCATTATTGCCTATTGGAGTATTTACCATCCAATTTTCATCCAAAGAAACTTGTTATTTTAGACATGCAATTTAGCAAATTTAAAACACTCTGGACAGATGGCAAGGTATGATAATCTCATCAAATTTATTGTTGTTTGGGATTTTAGATAAATTCTTTGGTGGGATCATGATGAAAGAAAATTGTATAATTTTATATATTTTTTTCTTGGTTTTAACAGCACTTCAAGAGCTTGAAAATTCTAAATCTCAATAATTCCAAATGCCTAACAAAAAGCCCCATCTTTTGTGCACTATCAATGCTCGAGGAATTACAGCTTGAACGTTGTACAAGTTTAATGGAGCTCCACGAATCAATCGGACTTCTAGATAAACTTGTTTACTTGAATTTGAAAGATTGCATGAACCTTAGGTTTCTTCCAGGCAGTATCTGCAAGTTAAAGTCTGTTGAACGTCTAAATCTCACTGGTTACACAAAACTAGAAGAGTTTCCAGAGCACTTGGGACATATGGAAAGCTTAACAGAGCTTCTTGCAGATGGAACAATCATTAAACAACTACCTTTCTCTATTGGACTACTGAAGAATCTTAGGAGGTTATCGTTGAAGGGATGTAATAGGCAATTCACAACTAAATCCTGGTTTTCTCTTATTTTATCTTGGGTTTTACAGAGAAAAAATGCCTACTCCATAAGATTTTTACCATCTTCTATTTCAAGTTTGTGTTCCTTAACAAAGTTAGATCTCAATTTTCGCAATTTGTCTGAAGGAGATTTTCCAGTTGATCTTAGGAGTTTATCCTCATTACGAGTGTTGGATTTAGGCGGAAACAATTTTCGTAGCCTACCACATGGCTTCAATCATCTGTCCAAACTAGAAGACCTTTCGTTGGATAACTGCACAAGTCTTCAATCTATTTCAGATCTTCCTCCTAATTTATGTACAATATATGCTTGTAATTGTTCATCACTTGAAAAAATATCCGATCTACAAAGAAGATTGAAGACTCTAAAAATGCGGTTGGGTAAACACCAATTTCACCATATTCTCTCAAATCTTAATAATGATGGAATGGAAGATCCTCACTGTTTTCAAGGTGCACGAATCATCCCCTCGGACAGGCTCAACAATTTACAAACTCCTCTTCAGGTCTCTCTCTCTCTCTCTCTCTCTCACACTCAGGTGCAACAGTTTAGCAAAAAAAAATCTCTTCGAAAATTAAGTGAAATGTGTGAAATCAAATTATTTTAAATGTTCCCTGTAAAATACCAAAGGAGGAGGATTTCATCCGGTCCAGATTATATGGACTGGATGATGCTGTTTAGGTTTGTGGAATCAATAATGGGGTCCATCATGAATTCTGTTTCAGTGATTCAAATATTTCATTTTATCAGACACTTAGTGTATTTCATTGACCAAATATTTTTTTTTTTAAATCGATCTGATAATCATAATATTATTCAATTTATCAAATTTGTCATATAAAAAAAATGGATGACAATTGTATTTTTAAAAATAAATAATATATTTTTTTGGTGACAAACGCAACAAATTATATAGGTTACAATTATCGGATCGATTTAATTTTCGTGTGAATGAAATATATGAAGTGCTCAACAAAATGAATAATTTAGATTACAAAAACGGAACATGTGGTGGGTCCAATAGACCTAAACAACACCAGTGGACTAGAGAAGAGTTGCCTATTAGATATGGAATATCTTACTCTTATTGAATTTTTTATTCAATTTTTTTTTACTTGAATAACGTGACAATAACAATTTTAAAAATAGGATTTACTAGTTTTTTCACCGTTTTTATTACCAGCTACATGATAATATATTAGATGATTATATATCACATATTTATATCATCTTTTTATATCATCAATCTACTTGGAAATATGTCATTTGTTTGCATTAATTTGTTAATAATCATCTTCAAATAAGAGAATTAATCACAAGTATGGTGACACAAAATAATGATAAATAATCGGTCATATATACCATTTCTCTATGACAATATGTTAGTTGTTTTCATTTGTTTATCAGTAATTATCTGTAAATAAATGAGCCAATTATAAATTTCCATGTAGACAATAATACAAAACAATGATAAAAGCATATGTGACATATCTAACATTTCTTTTTTCAAATATAAATAAGTCTTTTAATTCTAAATAATAAAATTAAAACTTGCCACTATATTGATTTGATGCAAAAATAATTTCAAACAAGATTATGAGGATACAGAATAAACAACATGGCATAATCTTAATTATACATATCACATGAAAAGAGTAGGATTTATCATAAAATATACAGCTTCACTCTCAAGTTATTCTACTTATATTTTATGTTATTGATTCTGTATCCGCAAATTTATTTTAATTATTTTTGTCTAGCACTCTACTAATTAGAAATTCATATGACAGCACCTTCGTGGCAGGTCCTTATTCATGCGTGACTATTTCTATCCCGGTGACTTCAGCGATATTTTCAGCTATAAAATAACAGGGTCGTCTTCAATATCCTTAGAAGTGCCAGTAGTGCGAGGGAAAGACGACTACGTTGTAGGATTCGATGTGGGAGTTGTTTATTATAGAGCTGGGGATGAAGAAGGCTACTCTACAGAACTAGATGATTATCCATACGTCATTATTACTGATAAAATTAATGGCATCGATTTTACTTATACCCCAATCTTCTTCGGCATCCCTGAAAGTAGTGGGGATTATGTTTGGAGCAGCGATATAATAGTTGAAGAACATTTTGGGTATAGAATTAAAGGTGGTGAGCAATTCCAAGTTTCTTTCATTATGCCGTCACCTTTTAAAGTAAAGCAGTGTGCGATGGATCTGATTTTCCTTCACAACAAAGGCGCCTATACAGCCCCTACTGCACCTGCTTTGGATTATGTATGTACTGGAGCTTTAACCCTCCTTCTGCAGATGACGACGAAGGATGATCATGAAAATTTTCACCAAAACATCAATTGTAATTGGGCCATCTCACATTTTCCTTTGAATAAATATGAATAAATTACAAATGCATTCTTTTTAGATAGTACTACAAATACATTTATTTTTTTTGAAATTTGTTTAAAATCTATAATTTTGAAAATTACAAAAAATCGTTTGATTATAAATTTTGAAAAGAGAAAACTCATTTGGTTATGAGTTTGAAAAAGAATTTTGAACTGTATTTTAATTTTTTTTTTGTTGTTTTTCAATATTTAAAAATTTTCTTATTTTATTTTTATTGGATAAATATTTTTTACTATAAATATTTTTTTTATGTGCATTGTATTTTTTTAAATATTTTAAATATTATTTCTAAATATTTAAAAATTTATTTATTTTCATTTTAAATATATAATTTTATTTTTAAAATTGTTTTGGAATAGTTATTTATTTATTTTTTAAATATTTAATTTTTTTTTAAATTTAAAAACTTTGAATCGCTCATATATATTTAAAATTATAAATTATTTGGTCAATACTTAAAAATAATAATAAAATATTTTTTTGAAAAAAGAAAATAAATAAATAAATAAAATTTTCTTCAAAAATAATAAAAAAATATTTTTTCAAAAAGTAAAAAATAATTTTAAAAAAATAAAAAAAATGATTTTTTTTTTAACAAAATAAAATTTTGAAAGAATTTGATTATAAGTTTTTAAAATAATTTTTGAATTGAGTTTTGAATTGTATATTTAGTTAGGATAAATTACACTGACACCCTCTGATATTTTTGTTTAATATAGATTCTAACCTCACATTTGAAAAATTACATTTCTCTCTTTGAGGTTTGTAATGTCATTATAAATTGGCTCTGGATATCTGATGTTATACACTAAAATTTTCTAAATGACCATTTCGCCATTTTTCCGACCATTTATTCTTTTTATCATCATGACTATATTAAATAATTTTTCATCATTAAATTCTACCTGAATATATTCTTATTGAGAGGTGATATACAAACATAAATTTTGTATAAAATTTTCAATCCCAATGATATAGCTTAATAGTGATTTTTCATTTTAAAACAAGACAACCATAAATATGATTTATATTTATAACAATATCACTATCACTATCACAATATTTTTATGATATTTTTTGTATAAATTTTTATATATGAATATAATTTTTTATTTTTATTTCCACCATCATTTTTCTTTCTTGTTTATTCACATACATTTATTAGAGTATTACCAAATATTGTCATTCACATTTATTACAATATTATTGAATTTTTATATATATTTTTTTATATTTGGTGAATTTAAAAAAAAAATCTCAAATATTATACTTCTTAAGTATATCTAGATTAGGTGTATCTCAAAAAAAAAAAAATGCTTAAAATATTAAAAAAATTGAAAAATAAAGAAATTCAATTTTTTGTGTGAGTTAAACCAAAGAAGATGATTGTTATTTCTCTTGAAATGACATGAACAAAATATCAATATTATTTTATTATTTTACATGTATAAAGGTTAAGGAGATAAATATGTCATTTTAATCTGACAAGGGTAAATGTAATTTTTTAAACATGAGAAAAGGATCTGTATTAAACAGAAACCTTAAAGGGGTGTCGGTATAATTTATCCATTTAGTTATAAATTTTAATTTTAAAAAAAATAATTAAAATCATGATTTGGTTTGGGTTTCAAACCAAATGCTACGCAAATTTGATGGTGAATATTCCACACTTTTACACTATGTTTAGAAACCTACGAGATAAAAGAAAAGAAATTATTACATAATTTATAAGAGAAAAGAAAAGAAAAGAAATGAAATGATTATAATTTTTCTCATTTTTGTTTGGATAAATAAGAAATAAAATAAAAGAAATGATTATAATTTCTCTCTTTCTTGTTTGGTTAGATTTCATAAGAGAAAAGAAAAAGAACTGTTTCATATTATATTATCAAAATAACCTTTTTATATTTTGTCAATCATTTTATTTATTTTATTTTTACAGAGACAAAATTGATATTATGAAAATATAAAAATCTGTTGGTTTTTTTCTCTCACAATCTCTCCACTTTTAAAAAGATTGAAAATGAAAATTATAAGAGAAATGAATTTCTCTCAATTTCTCTCCGCTTAAATTATTTAAACAAATAAAAAAAAAGATACTTACATGTAGGTCCTAACAATTGTACTTATTGTTTAATAGGTCTTATGAAAAAAAATTATTATAAAAAAAGTCATTAATTATAAGTTTTAGCCACAATTTATAAAAATCATTACAGAAAAAAGTCACTAATTGCTAATTTTTAGTAATAATTTTACCAAAACTTATTTTCAGTAAGACTTAATAAAAATTAAATCCAACTATTAGAATCTTTGATAATCTATACTATATAATAAGCAAAAGGGAGTTTTTAATCCCAAGTCTTGTGGGAGGCCCAATCTCCCAATCTAAATTTCCTGATTTTTTGATTTTTTTAAAAAACAAAACCTTAGCATTTATTAACTTCTCCCAACTCCCAAGTCTTACCCTCATAATAACACTTTAATGCATTAAGAATAAGCATAAAAAAAATTCTTTGAAATCCAACACATATGAATTTATTGAAAAGTCTCAACGCATATGATTATTATCCCTCATAATAATACTTTAATGTATTAAGAACAAGCATAAAAAAAATTTCTTGGAAAGGCCAACACATATGATTATTATCAAAATATTAAACTTTAATATAATATAATAAAAAAAAAGACATTTAATTCCTTGAAAAGTCTAACATATATGATTATTATCAAAATATTAAACTTTAATATAATATAAAAAATGAAAAAAAGAAGACATTTAAAAAAAAAAAAAAAATTTAAAAATCGCAATCTATCTATACTATATATTAAGCAAAAGGGGGTTTTTAACCCTAAGCCTTGTGGGAGCTCCAATCTCCCAATCTAAATTTTCTGATTTTTTGTTTAAAAAAAAAAAAAAACCTTAGCATTTATTAACTTCTCCAAATCCCTATGTCTTACCCTTATAATAACACTTTAATGCATTAAGAACAAACATAAAAAAAATTGAGCAAATTACAAACACCCCCTCGAGATTTGGTGAAAATACAGATTCCCCCCTGAGGTTTGAGAAATTACATCCCGTCCCCTGAGGTTTATATTTTCATAACAAATTGCCCCCTGAGGTTTTTATATTCATACAGATTCCCGCCTAATTTTTCCTAATTTGTTATGAAAATTTGATCATCAGGGGGCAATTTGTAATTTCTCAAACCTCAGGGGAGAATCTGTATTTTTACCAAACCTCGAGGGGGGGTTTGTAATTTGCCCAAAAAAGTTCTTTGAAATCCAACACATATAAATTCCCTGAAAAGTCCAAACACATATGATTATTATCCCTCATAATAACACTTTAATGCATTAAGAACAAACATAATTTTTTTTTTTCAAAAGTCCAACATACATGATTATTATCAAAATATTAAATTTTAATATAATATAATAAATAAATAAAAAAGACATTTAATTCCTTGAAAAGTTCAACACATATGATTATTATCAAAATATTAAACTTTAATATAATATAAAAAAGGAAAAAAAAAAGACATTTAAAAAAAAAATTAAAAATCACAGTTCACATATATAGATAATTGTAAACACAATCCGTGCATAGCACCTGTGATATGCTAGTACTATATATTAAGTAAAAGGGGGTTTTTAACCCCCAAGCTTTGTGAGAGCTCCAATCTCTCAATCCTAATTTCTTAATTTTTTGATTTAAAAAAAAAAACTCAGCATTTATTGATTTGGTCAAAATCTCCTGATCAACATTTTCTTTCCACATGCCTACATTTATTGATTTGGTTAAAATCTATATTATATATTAAGCAAAAGAGGGTTTTTAACCCCCAAGCTTTGTGAGAGCTCCAATCTCTCAATCCTAATTTCTTAATTTTCTGATTTAAAAAAAAAACTCAGCATTTATTGATTTGGTCAAAATCTTCTGATCAGCATTTATTAAATTTTTTCAATCCACATGTCTTTCCACATGCCTGCATTTATTGATTTGGTTAAAATCCCTTAATCAACATTTAAAATCCCCTCATACAAATAATTATAGATACAATCCGTTAGGGGTGAGCATGGTCCGGATTGGACCGGATTGGGATAAAACCAGGACCAATCCGTTATTTACGGTTCCTAAAAAATTGGAACCAATCCAATCCGTTTAAATCATGGAACCAATCCGAACCAATCCATTTAAATACGGATTGGATCGGTTTAGGACCACGGATTCACATAATTAAATAACAAAAATATATATATAACACTTGAATTTCATAAAAATATAAACATAGCGCTATATTAGTTCCATAATAGCAACATGTTTTTCTATAATAACGACATACTTTTCTAGAATTTAAACAACCATAAGAAAACTGGTTTCACCATAAGTATTTAGACCATTGCAAATTAAAACTTAAAACTAACAAACAAAAGTAATAAAAGAAGATATTATACGATTTTTGGTTTGAGTTTAGATTTTACATAGAATAAGAAAAGATACTATGGGGGAGGATGTATAATAAAAATATAGACTATTTGTATACGGTCCGGATCGGTTCCAATTCGGAACCGTGGGATTCAATCCGGAACCAATCCGTGAACTACGGATTTTTAATTATTCAATCCGGAACCGAACCACGGATTCAAAAAACCAATCCAAACCTATCGGATTGGACTGGACTGGATCGGATTACGGATTTCACGGATTCCTTGCTCAGCCCTACAATCCGTATATAGTTACTGCAGTACCCTTTTCAACTTCTCCTATACACTATGGTTAGTAATAAGATTGTTAAATTATTTTTATAAAAAATCTTAAAAAACATAATTTATATATTTAAAAAAATCTAAAACAAATATAAATATATATCCCCTTATCAGCATTTATTAGCTTTTTTCAATCCACATGTCTTCCTACATGCATGCATTTATTGATTTGATCAAAATCCCCTCATCAGTATTCAAAATCCCCTCATACAAATAATTATAGATACAATCTGTGCATAGTTACTGCAGTACTTTTTTCAACTTCTCCTACACATTATGGTACATAGTGATAAAATTATTAAATTATTTTTATAAAAAATCTTAAAAAACATAATCTATAAATTAAAAAAAATCTAAGATAAATATAAATATTTATAATTATTCCGTGCATCTATACTATATATTAAGCAAAAGGGATTTTTTAACTCCAAGTCTTGTGAGAGCTCCAATCTCCCAATCTAAATTTCCTGTTTTTTTTTTATTTAAAAAAACTTAATATTTATTAACTTCTCTTAACCCCGAAATCTTATCCTCATAATAATACTTTAATGCATTAAAAACAAGCATAAAATTTTTTTTTTGAAAAGTCCAACACACATAATTATTATCAAAATATTAAACTTTAATATAATATAATATAATAAAAAAATACATTTAATTTCTTTGAAATCCAATACATATGAATTCCTTGAAAAGTCCTAACACATATGATTATTATTCCTCATAATAACACTTTAATGCATTAAAAACAAGCATAAAATTTTTTTTTTGAAAAGTCCAACACACATAATTATTATCAAAATATTAAACATTAATATAATATAATATAATAAAAAAATACATTTAATTTCTTAAAAAGTCTAACATATATGATTATTATCAAAACATTAAACTTTAATATAATATAAAAAAAAATACACTTAAAAAAAACAAAAATATTTAAAAAAATCACAATTTATATATATAAATAATTATAAATATAATCCATACAAAATACGTGTGATATACTAGTTTTCCTTAAAAAGAATACATATCTTTCTATTTTTTCCTCACACTCGAAATCACAATCCAAACATCAGTGTTGGTTGTAGGGATTAAAACAGCAACCAATAAAATGTACCCTACTCCTTCTTGTATCTGTCTCTGTGGCCATGGCTCTGGACGACGACATAGAGAGAATTCTATTCAGCGAAGACCAAATCTCCTAATGAGTCTCCGATCTCGCCTCTCAGATCACCCATGACTTCACCACCAATGCCGTCTCTTCATCCCCGCCGGTCGTCGTCGGCGTGGCCACCGGCGCCTTTCTGTTCCTAGCCGACCTCGTCAGAAAGATCAAACTTCCCCTCAACGTTGACTTCGTTCGAGCCGACTCGTACGGCTCAGAAACTGTATCGAACGGCGCTCCGAGAATTTCATTCGACTTGAAGATCGATATTCAAGGACAGCACGTCATTCTGGTACTGTTTATATCATTCAATTTCATTTTTAATTCTTTCGTAGCTGTTGTTTGGTATCTAATTGTGTGAAGATGAAGATTTTTTGTTTTCTTATTTTTTGGTTGCATAATGACTCGTGAAAGCTGAAAGATTGGTAGAGAGGGAGAGAAAAGAGACAGACTGAAAAGAAGGATTTGTATATACAATGTATGTTGTTGTATATCTGCTATACAAGAGAACAAGGTCTCTCTCTTTTATAGAGATGAGAGGCAGACAATTAAGGACGAAGGCATAAGGCAATACATTACAATAATAGCAAAGTGACTTGTAAAGCTGAAGTCAGTGGGTGTACAGCTTTGTAAAGCTCTGAAGTTAGTGGGTGTACAGCTTTGCCTCCTTTACAGTTCCTAATGCACTGTGATGTGCATTTACAGACTAATGCATTATATATTATATGTATATATTATATTATATATTATATGTATGTTAAGTATATTATATGTTAACAGCCCCCCGCAAACTCAAGGAAGGTAGGCATCGACCAAGTTGAGTTTGGAAACAAGATCACGGAAGCGCCCAGGAGGATGAGCCTTGGTAAAAATATCAGCAGGTTGATCAGTAGAAGCAATAGGGAGAAGATGAACAGTACCACGTGTAACATGCTGTCGAATGAAATGACAATCAATCTCAATATGCTTGGTGCGATCATGAAAAACATCATTGTGAGCAATCTGAATAGCACTCTGATTGTCACAATAAAGTGAGGTAGCGCCAGAAGAGGAAACACCCATATCAGTGAGGAGCCAGCGTAGCCAGAGAAGTTCCTGAGTAGTATCAGCAAGAGCCCGGTATTCAGCTTCGGTGCTAGAACGGGCAGTGAGGGATTGTTTCTTGCTACGCCAAGTAAGAAGAGAATCCCCTAAGAAGAAACAGAATCCCGTGGTGGAGCGTCGATCCGTAGGATCCCCAGTCCAATCAGCATCAGAAAAGGCACGCAGTTCAAGAGAGGAGGAAGCAGAGTAGTGAAGGCCATGGAACAGGGTGCCTTTGATGTAGCGAAGGATGTGGAGTAGAGCAGTATAGTGGGGAGTGCGAGGAGCCGACATGTACTGACTAACAATGTGAACAGCATAGGCAATGTCAGGACGAGTCACGGTGAGATAGACAAGACTACCGACGAGCTGGCGATAAAGAGTCGCATCAGGGAGGAGAGCCCCATCGAGAGGAGTGAGACGAATCTGAGGATCAACTGGAGTAGAGGTAGTTTTGCAATCAGTAAGACCAGCACGAGCCAGAAGATCGGATGCATATTTGGCCTGAGATAAATAAGAGCCAGTAGAATCATGAGAGACTTCAAGGCCTAAAAAGTAATTAAAAGTACCAAGGTCCTTCATCTCAAACTGACGGTGGAGAAAACGTTTGAGGTGGAGAATACCAGTTGCATCATCACCAGTGATAATCATATCATCCACATACAGAAGGAGAAGAGTGGTACCATGAGGAGTAGTCCGTATAAAAAGAGCAGAGTCATAGGAGCTAGAGGTGAACCCGAAGTCATGAATGGTAGAGCTGAACTTAGCAAACCAAGCGCGGGGTGCTTGCTTGAGGCCATAGAGGGCACGTTGTAGTTTGCAAACTTTATGAGGGGGAAAAGTAGACCCAGGTGGAGGTTGCATGTAGACCTCCTCAAGAAGATTACCATTGAGGAAGGCATTTTTGACATCCATTTGAAAGAGCTGCCAGTGGCGAGCGGCAGCAACAGCCAGTAAACTGCGAACAGAGGTAAGCCGAGCAACAGGGGAGAAGGTTTCCTCATAATCAATCCCATATTCCTGGTTGAAACCCTTGGCAACAAGACGAGCTTTGTAGCGTTCAATAGAGCCATCAGAATGGGTCTTGATTTTGTAAATCCATTTGCAGCCAATTGCAGTTTTGCCAGGAGGAAGATCAACAAGATCCCAAGTATGAGTTTTGTCCAAAGCTTGAAGTTCATCAGTCATAGCTTGCTACCAAAGAGGATTAGTACAAGCCTCACGATAGGAGGTAGGTTCATAAGTAGAAAAGGCAGCAGATCCAACAATATAATCACGAATGTGGATAGGAGGCTGAGTTACCCGGTGTGGTCGACCCGCAGGAGGAGCGGTGGGAGGAAGAACCGATGGAGAAGAAGGTGGTGTAGGGAGAGGTGGACCTTCAGGGAGAGCAGTCTGGTCGGGAGCAGGAGTGAGCAAGGGCGTCTCAATGAAGGAGGAACCTGTATCAAAATCATCAGAGAAGAGATCTATGGAAGGATTAGTAAACAGTACAGTAGAGGAAAGTGCAGGTAAGTAAAAGGAGGATAGGGAGGAAAACATTTGGTGCTCCCAAAAGACGACATGGCGGGAGATACGAAGACGTTTAGAGAGAGGGTCCCAACAGCGAAAACCTTTATGTTCAATTCCATACCCAAGAAAGCAACAAAGACGAGAACGAGGTTCAAGCTTGGTGCGTTCATGAGATTGAAGGAGAACAAAGCAGGCAGAGCCAAAAACCCGAAGATTAGTATAGGGAGGAGGAGTGCCATGCAGACGTTCAAAGGGAGTTTGATTATGGATGACAGGGGAAGGAGCACAATTGATAGTGTAGACAGCAGTGAGGGCAGCTTCCCCCCAAAAGCTTTCAGGGCAGGAAGAAGAGAGAAGGAGAGCTCGAGTAGTGTCAAGAATATGCCTATGTTTCCGTTCAGCACGGCCATTTTGCTGGGACGTGCCAGCACAGGAACGATGAGGCAGTGTACCATGACTCTGAAGAAAAGAAAGGAAATCGGAGTCCCGATATTCCATAGCATTATCAGAGCGAAAAAGTTTGATGGTTTTGAAAAATTGGGTGTGGATCATTTTAGCAAATCGATAATAAAGGGTTTTGAGTTCAGATCGAGTTTTCATGAGAAAAATCCAAGTATACCGGGAAAAATCATCAATAAAAATAACAAAATAACGAGATCCCCCCATAGTAGTAGTAGGGGAAGGGCCCCAAATATCCGAATGTATAAGATCAAAAGGTGCACAGGAAACGGAAATACTTTTATTGAATGATAAAGCAGGTTGTTTGGCAAGTTGACAGGGTATACAATCGAAAGTATCTGGAATGACATGACCCAATTGTCCACTAGAAACCAAAGACTTTAAGCGATTAATAGAAATATGCCCTAAGCGACAATGCCAAAGATGAAAAGGAGATAATGAGGAAGCAGATGCAGGAGCAGCGATCTGAGGAGAGTCAGGAACATGAAGGTGAATAAGCTCATAGAGACGTCCCTGCTTACGGCCGATCCCAATAGTCTGCCCCGTCTGAGGGTCCTGCACCAAACAATGAGTAGCAGAAAAGGTGACAGTTAGACCAAGTTCACATAATTGACCAATAGAGATAAGGTTTAAAGTGAGAGCAGGGATATGATAAACTTGAGGTAAAGTTAAAGAAGATGTGGAAACAGTACCAATATGACGGACAGTCATGAGAGAACCATCAGCAGTTTGAATTGAGGGAATATGAGGAGATGAAGAGAGGGAAGAAAATATAGTTGAACAGGAGGTCATATGATTACAACAGGCAGAGTCAAAATACCAACAAGAGTTACCTGGCTTTACAGACAAAGCAGTTTGAGGAGGTGTACCAGAAGGGGAGAGAAGTTGTTTGAGCATGGCCTCTACATCCGTCGGAGAAAAGCGAGTGGTAGACGGAGCAGGAGACGCAGAAAAACCCTCAGCGGCAGCAGCAGCAGTGGTAGTGTGATGAGACTGAGTCCCAGAATGAGACTGATTCCTGGAACGATGAAAGCTTCCCCGAGGAGAACCACCGCGAGAAGAGTGGCTAGTGGAGGAGGAGCGGGATGGATTGCGAAAACAATCCTGTTGCAGATGACCAGGACTAAGTTTGTTGCAGTATCGGCAGGTTCTGACTGGGCAATTGACCAGGAGATGTGTTGAGGGAAGGCCCCGATTCTGACAATAGAGGCAGGCAGTGGTCCGCTGGGTGAATGATGGCCGGTACGGGGGAGTGGCAAGAACAGAGTCCACATGATGAGTTTGGAGAGTACCGAGACGAGTCTCTTCTGATAGCAACTCAGAAATAGCTTGTTCCCTTGCCGATGAAGAAGAGAGGCACGGACGGGCTCAAAGGATGACGTGAGAGCCATGAGAAAGTGCACCAACCTTTGCTGATTACGATAAGCAGTAAATAAAACAGCATCTTCTCGGTGAGGCCAAGTTGGTTCGGAAAGAGCAAGCTGGTCCCAAACGGAAGACATTTGAGAAAGGAAGTCATTGATGGACTGACTAGATTCTTGGCGCATCTGATGAAGTTGGCTCTGAAGTTGATATTGATGAGCAAGACCAGTAGTCTGGTATCGTTCTTTCAAAAAATCCCAGATGTCTTTTGCAGGAGTAGTGACAGAGTCAAGCTGAAAGCGGCCAAACTGAAGACTGATAGAGGTAACAGAAGTATTCCGAAACCAGGTAATGATTTGGTGATTCTTACTGTCCCATTCCTCAAGGCGATCTTCATATGTAGGAGTAGCAGGAGAAATAGTGGTTTCAGCAGTTTCTTTGACCGGTTGGGTCATGTCCCCGGAGATAATTCGCCAGAGCTTCTTTCCTTTGAGGAAGGAAGACATGGCTTGGGCCCATAGAACATAGTTGGATCCATCCAAAATAACGGAAATGAGATGAGAGGTATCATGACGATCCATAATAATAGTTGAGTAGGGCTAAATTGATAGGGATAGATTTGTAGGAGCAAAATTAGGTAAAACAGAGTGCACCAGTGAGTCCGGAAGGTCGAAAATAGCTAGGAAAAGTGGGCTGCGTAGTGATGATGTCAGCAGGGTGAAAAATGATGTCAGCGGCGCACGTTAGCAGAATGGGCGTGCGGCGCACGGTATCAGAATGGCGCACGCGGGTGCACAATAGCGGAACGGCGCACGTGCGGCTCACGGTAGACGAATGGCGCACGTGGGTGCACGGTAGCAGGCGCGGCGCACGAAAAGGTAGGGTGGAAGGCGCGTGAAGGCGCGTGTGCGCGTGGCAACGGAAGCAGAGACGCGTCGAGCAAAAGAGAGGCGCGTGAGAGCGCGTGTGAGGGTTTCTGGTGATGGGCTTGGTGCCGTTGGAATCGTAAGGAGATTCCGAGCAGTTTGGTGTAGTTCCACTGTGTACGGGACTAAACACCAAAGTGGAAGAATGCCAGAGTTGTATTTCTGTGCTCTGATACCATGAAAGATTGGTAGAGAGGGAGAGAAAAGAGACAGACTGAAAAGAAGGATTTGTATATACAATGTATGTTGTTGTATATCTGCTATACAAGAGAACAAGGTCTCTCTCTTTTATAGAGAGGAGAGGGAGACAATTAAGGACGAAGGCATAAGGCAATACATTACAATAATAGCAAAGTGACTTGTAAAGCTGAAGTTAGTGGGTGTACAGCTTTGTAAAGCTCTGAAGTTAGTGGGTGTACAGCTTTGCCTCCTTTACAGTTCCTAATGCACTGTGATGTGCATTTACAGACTAATGCATTATATATTATATGTATATATTATATTATATATTATATGTATGTTAAGTATATTATATGTTAAGATTTCATTTTGTGACATTTGATTGATGTTTGCTTCTCTATTTATTTATTTTTTAAAATCACAAACATTTAGACCGAAAAGGGTTATTGCAATGCAATGTATCTTTATTCAATGAAATGAACCACCACATAACATGGGGAATGATCTGAGATTTTGTCAAATTAGGAGACAGTCTGGATGTAGATATTATTTTTTAAAATTTCTAAGGGTTTTGTTAAGGCATACCTTTTAAGGCCAGAAATTATCATATGAGTTACGAAGATGGGAAACACTATATATGCTCCTTATAAGTAAAAAGGAAAATGGCATAACTTCAATCTAAAAAAAGAAAAAATTGTCATACCTAAATGACTAAAGAACTCAGGAATCATAACTAATATAATGTCATAACTAAAAAAGAAAATTGGTTATAACTAAAGATAAAAACGGCATAATTAGGGGTGCATATGGTACGCCTTTTTTAGACGGGTGTATAGTAGAATTTCCCTAGGAAGATAAATGTTAAGAAGTTTTAAAAAAATTGTACATTTTGCATAAAAATGCATGCAATAAATGATATATAATATTTTTAAACCTCAAGGACACAAATTAACAAGACCCAGATTCTAAACTTCTTTACCAAGCTTATTTAGAAAGCTCTGGGAGGAGGGTATGTAGTAATGTGGGAATCAAAATTACAACCATCATACAGAGCCTTCCCAGGAGGAAGAGATATGGTTAATTTATGTTACTGGCAAGGTCCACACCTTGGAGTCGTGCCCCCAATCCCTTCTGCACCACTACCACCACCACTACAACAACAATAAAGATCTGAATATTATATAATGACAAAAGATTATTTCACATGGGTTACATTGAGACTAGAAAAATAAACGTGCAATTTGGATCAGTGATGGGGTGCATAGTTGTTCTTATTCTCAACATTTATGGGATTTGATATTATACTTGTATTTTTATTTTCTATTCAGCTTTGATATTCTTTCTTTGACATGTTACTTATGTTTTGGTTTTTCCTTGGCTCAGGTTGAGGACATTGTGGATACAGGAAACACTTTGTCTTGTCTTATTGCTCTTTTGAAATCCAGAGGAGTGTCCTTCGTATCGGTGTGTACCCTCCTTGATAAACCAGCAAGACGAAAGGTTAATTTTGAGCTTGTGGGTAAAGGAAAGTATTATTGTGGCTTTGAGGTACTCTCTCTCTCTCTCTCTCTCTCTCTCTCTCTCTCTCTCTCTCACATATGCAATTAGTGGAACCTTTTCTAATTCCAAGTTTTACCATGTTTGATGTTTCAAACAATTGAAAACTAATATATTTGAAAATAGCTGCACAATTTACCTGCAGTAATATGTGGAGTACCAAGGACAAACTAATACATTTTATCAGCTAACTATGCTTTGCTGCCACATCATTGAGTTGCAGTGTGTTTCTGCTGGCAGGATCATATATCAGTTCAATTTAAAACTATGAATTCTTGCAGCCCAACATTTCTTGGTGTCAAGAGGAACCTGAATTACCAAGTAGTTTATCTCCTCTGATTTTCTAGGCAATGATATCCTAGTGTGCCCGTCGAAATTTTTTCATTTTGCTAGTTTCAAGGCATCGTGAATTACAATTGCCATTCATGCATTTGAGGTTTGAATGGGTCGAATTCTTTATTTATGACGGTTCCTTATTATTTATATGTCATTTTGTAGCAGTCAATTACCACCATGTATGTTTTGTAAGTATTCAGAGGCACAACCTCCATTCAATAGTTTCAGGAAGTCAAATAGTCCATCTCTACTTTATCGCAATAGTTGTTAACTTGTTATAATGTTTTTGAGTCATGGCCTTCTTTTTTCTGTGCTTGTATAGAACTTTTCTCTTTCCTTGGAGTTTAGATTATTTGACCTCTCTTCACTGAATTCTTGTACATTTTGACAACTATAACAAAGAAAATGCTTTTTTCTCTTCACTCAGAATAACCAATCACATACTTCTAATGGACTTTGAAGTAGTATTCCCAAAAGTGATATGTAATTGATGGATTAAATCTTTGATTTTTTTTTGTTTTTAGTTATTTTAATTGGGAAAGTTAAACAGCACTGAAGGATGTATTTAAGGCGCAAGCTCTGTTTACCCAGGCCAGACCCTTAAAATTTTTAAAGAAATTATCTTGACGTGCTTCAATTGGATGATGTGTTGTGTAAGTTCACTGTCTGGTTGGCAGAAACCTTTTAGGGAGTGTTTGATAACTGGATGAGCGGGTGAGGGATTAGGATAAGAAAAATATATGTCAGCCCCACATTCTCCCCTTTGTCCCTTGTTTAGTACAAAATATCTAATCCTAGGATAACCTTTTTATCACTCATATGGGGAATTAAATGAGGGATAACTAAGGGGTCTAGGAGGAAAAGGGGGGTCAGTAGAGAAATGTTGAAGTTACATCAACCAGATATAGTGTTGCTACAAGAAACAAAACGTGAGACTTGTGATAGAAATCTTATTAAAAGCATACAGGGAGCTAGATTTAGGAAGTGGGGATACCTTCCATTGGTAGGAGCGTCAAGAGGTATTTTGATCATTTGGGATGAAAGAGTTGTGAGCAATTGTGAGACAATTTTGGGGGAGTTTTCAATTTCAATCAGGTTTAGAAATTTAGATGGTTGTCAGGGGTTTATGGCCCTAACAGTCCTTCTAGGAGAGGGGTTTGGTGGGATGAGTTGGTTGGTTTGTATGGGTTGTGTTTACCAAATTGGTGTGTGGGTGGAGATTTTAATGTGGCAAGAATGGTGCCGGAAAAGCTCAATGGCTCATTAGTTAATAGAGAGATGAGGGAGTTTGATAATTTTATTAGAGAGTGCAGTGTGGTGGATTCTCCTCTGTTCAACGCCAGGTTTACCTGGTCTAATCTTCAAGAGAATTTGGTTTGTTGCAGGTTGGATCGATTCTTATTATCTTTGGGGTGGTCTGATTTGTTTCGAGAGGTGAGGCAATTAGCTCTCCCAAGGCTTATCTCGGATTACTGTCCGATTGTAGTTGAGAGCTTCCCATTCAAATGGGGACCTACTTTGTTTAGGTTTGAAAATGTGGCTGGAGCATCCTTCGTTTAGAGATAAATTCACCCTTTGGTGGAATGAATGCAATGTTTTAGGTTGGGAGGGTTTTAGGTTCATGAGGAAGTTGAAATTAATCAAGGAGAAGGTAAATGAGTGGAATAGGGAGATATTTGCAACTTGAATAGGCAAAAAGGACAAACCGGACAGCGTGTCGGAGCGAGGAGAGGTGGGAATCCTCTACAGATGCAGCACCAGCATCAACAGGTACATTATTGTTCTCTATGTTGTCTCTAAGCGTTGTTTTTCTTTTCTTCCTCCTTATGCTTTATGCATTTATATAATCAAGGGTAGTTGGCCTTGGAATTAGATTGATCGTGACATACACATTGTAATTTTTAAAAATTCCAGCCTTGTTGGAAGGCTGATATAAAAAAACTTT
The DNA here is from genome assembly GCF_055761805.1 of Camellia sinensis. Taxonomy (NCBI): domain Eukaryota; kingdom Viridiplantae; phylum Streptophyta; class Magnoliopsida; order Ericales; family Theaceae; genus Camellia; species Camellia sinensis. The sequence continues at coordinate 107,945,353 of NC_138966.1, forward strand.
ACCAAGAATTCCGGGGGACTGATTTACAAATGCCCTTTTCCCATGTCTGTTAAGACTCTTGTGTTCTGCTTTTGAATTTCATGCTTTCTCTAATGGTGTTGTATGTATTTGTGTTGTCATTTTAAATTAGTTGAAGCATCGAAATGCCAACCAAGGCTTAAGATATGTGGCCAGCACACGAAATGGTATGGACCCATCTATTGTTCCTCAAGGTCTCATGGCTCCAATGATGCCATTGCCTTTTGATGTTTCGGGAATGTCAACGACTCCAGTGGATGTTCATCGTCCTGGGCCAGTGCCTATGTCAACACTTGCTTCTGCTATGCCAGAGAATCAGAGCATGGTGAGTTTTTTAATCTTGTCTTTTCATTTCAGCAATTTTTCCATGGCGTAAAAATCTGAAAACTATTTTGAAATGTTGGTTCTTGATTAATGTTTGCAATGGCCTTGTTGTCAAAATGACAGATGTTGGGGGAACAGCTATTTCCACTAGTGGAGAGGGTTGAGCCTGACCATGCTGGAAAAGTGACAGGCATATATTGCTGGAGATGGACCAAACCGAGGTTCTCCATCTAATCGAGGCTCCAGATGCTCTGAAGAAGAAAGTATCCAAGGCTTTGGATGTCCTCCATTTAGCATCATCAGGACGCAATGTTGGTGATCAGATCGGCTCATTGTCCTTGAACCAATGAAGCGAGCCCAATTTGGCATGGTATATACATTTCTTCTTCAATATATGCATATGCATTTGTAGAGGCCTAGTGTTATTTACTTTTAGGGTTCATGAGCTGCGATTGATTGATTGTGGGGTTTTCTCCTAAAATTTCTAGGATCTGTTTCATTTTTGTGGGGGGTGGCAAATTGGTTGCTGAAATACTTTTTAGGGTGGGGATTTGGTATGAAGAGAGAGTTTGAAGATCTGGGAATTGGTATTAGGATTATTATTTTTATTTTCAGTTTGTTTAGACTTTTCTGTCATTTTTAAAGTTTGTTCAGGGATTTGGTTGGTATCCTTTTGACCTCTAGTTGTTCTAAGCTATTATTTTGATCCTATTTATTGGCAGTTGTTCTAGGAATGGAAAAACTAATTCGGTTATTTGATTGGTTTCTGTCATATTGCTTGCCTTTATAATTGTTGGGATCCAAACCGTTGATTGTTGTGGTGTTGTCGGTCTTACGTGGGGACACATCAACTAATCGATAGCTTGGACTCGTGTGTGCGGTACCATTTTGCCGGCCTCATAAAAAAGGGTCCATATTAAAATTTTAATGCTTCGTTCTGAAACGCTTTCCATGCGTTAAGAAGCTGTGCCATGTTTTCTGTTGTTGATATAAAGCTAATGTTGCTGATACTTTCTTTTCTTTTTTTTTAATCAAAATTTGCTAATACGTTTTTTTAATCAAAATGTTGAAATGATGAGTCAGTTTAGATAATAGTTGTTAAGGTGTCTAGATTTTGGAATACTATGGATGTGTAAAATAGTGTGTACCAGTATCATTTAATTAACATATAACTATGGTATCAAGTAAGAGAATATATTCTATTTAAATCAAAGCATTAATAACAAATTAATCAATAATAAATAAATAAATAAAAGTTACTATTGTTGTAATAAAATAAATAAATGTATTAATATAACTTATTAAATCAAAGCATTAATAACAAATTAATCAATAATAAAGATGATTATAAATAAACATTACAAACATAAAAATTATAAATAAAGTCAATAAAAAAATAATGCAAAAGAGCTTTTGATTTTATTATTTAAATAAAAAAAAATTTATTAGGACAGCTTGTATGCTCCCTATCTATAAAATAATAATAATAATAATAATAATAATAATAATAATAATAATAATAAATAACGAATTTTTTTTTAAGGTCACTGATATTTATAAGATTAAGGACATACCATATAGTAATTAAGGTCCCTCAACATTTTCACAGAGAAAATTCGATTTAGAGAAATTGTACTCGACTCGGAGAAATTTCGATCCCGACTCAGGGAAATATCAATAGTTGGGTAGAAATTTTTCTGAGTCGGGCAAAATTTCTCTAAATCGAATTTTTTTTGTGAAAATATTGAAGGATCTTAGCTAATAAAAAAAACGTCTTGGACCTTTCCTGCTACATAAAGTTGGAGAGGAATGTTTCACTAATTTTCTATAAAAAAAAAAAAAAGAAAAAGATAGCGCTTGTATACTCTTAAAAATAACTTTGGCATATTGTTTTTATCAAAAGTTATGGATAAAATTTTTGCGAGAATAAAAATAAATTAAAAAATTAGAATAACTAAAAATATTAATTTTATTAAAAGCAATATTTAAATAAAAAATTATATCATTTTAAAATATTAAATATTAAATTACTCATTAAGGATATTTTAATAATGGTGATGTGTAAAGGACTTTTTTTGTACATATCCTTAATGCATTCTTCTATTTTTTGGAGACTAGTATTTAGAAATAAAAAATAAAATAAAATAAAAAAATGAGATTAGATGTCACCATTTTTCAAAATAAATACAAAATTAAAGAATCCATAAAGATAAGGGAAAATGACCAAAAAAAAAAAAAAACTTCAGGTTATATCCTGTAGCAAAAGAAACCTTTAATTTTTAATTTTATTAATCAATTTAAAACTTAATATTTTGATTTGGTTGAATTTAATCATTTTTTTTTAAATTTTTGTTAAGTAAAATTAATACCAAAAAAAAAAAAAAAAACACACACACACACACACACATGTTTTAGTTATTAAACTTAACAAAAAATGATATTTTAGACATTTTACATACACTAACATTGAGTTTAATGACTAAAATCTTTTTTGCCATCAAATTTATTTAATAAAAATACTCAAATAAATTAAGAATAAATAAATAAATATTAAATTTAAATTGACAAAATTAAAATTTAAAAATTATTTTATTATAAAAGTCAATTCTTAAGATTTTTTTTGGTAATTTTTTCAAAATCCATATCCTTAAAAAATTTGATACGAAAGAAGAAGACAAAACTATCCCCAAAGATATGACAGAAAAAATTATGTGTTCCACCATAGAAAAAAAAGAAAAAAAAACACAAAAACATAAAGAAGAAGACAAAACTATCCCCCAAAGATATGACATAATAAATTATGTGTTCCAACATAGAGAAAAAAAATACAAAAACACAAAAACATAGAGAAAATTGGGTTTCAAACATAGGACAGAGAGAAAATTTTGTGGTTAAACACAGTGACAGAAAAATTATATTTCAACACAAGACACAGAGACATTTTGTATTTCAACACAAAAAAATTATAGACATGGAAAAAATACCAAAAAGAGAGAAAAAGGCAGAGAAGGGATGAGATAAAAAAGATTTTACATCAGATTTATGCACAAATCGAAATCGACAATAATAAAACAAATTGACCGGATAGAAAGTAAAGCATGCTAGATCTATGCATAGATCTGAGTGAGGTTATCGATGATGGTAAACGACGGTACTTAGACGACGGTGGTAGAACGAATGGTGATAGATGAATGCCGGTGAATGTGCTGACGATGCTAGAGATACAGTAAAAGCTTGGTTGTTGTTATCAACAATTGGGTTTTTCTTATGACATCTTGTAAATTTTTTGGAGGTATGATAGAAGATTTGGGTTTCTATCAATAGTTGGGCCTTTCATATGATATCTTGTTTTTTGTGTGTGTTTTTTTTAAGAGATATGAAAGAAGATTTGATTTTTTATTTATAATTGGGCTTTTTTTATGATATCTTGTCATTTTTTTATATTGTTATGTTTGAGGATAGTTAATAATTTTAAATTAATCTTGTAATGTTTGGTGGAAACAATACTAGAAATATAAAAAGAAGACTTGGTTGTTGCTATCAATAGTTGGGTATTTCGCATGATATTTTCATATTTTTTTTTTTATTGATAGTGTTATATTCATACAATTTTATCCTATAAAAGCACTTCTTCAGACACTCTTATTGGTAAAAATGTATCATTTTTCCTTTTTTTATATTGTTATGTTGTAGGACAATTTAATATTTTTAAATAAATCTATTGTGGTGTTCATGGAAACAATCTTAGAGACTAACCTGGTCGTTGCTATCAATTGTTGGGTCCTCCAAGAGAGAAATATAAATTTGAAAGAGTTAGGAATGAGTAAAGAAATAGTGAGGATTGACAAGTTGATTATCACGATGTAGGCATAAAGAATTTGATCCACTCTATTCTTAGATGATTTTCATTTCAAATTTAATGATTATAAAATAAGAATGTAAATTTATAATTATTTTAAATTAAAAAATATCTTTATAATTATCATTAAATGATATCATGAAATATGTAATGAAATAGATCACAATTCAATAAAAGGTGACATAAGACAGTGTGAGATGTGATGATGGGTAATTGAGTAATGGTATATAATTAAAAAAGAATAAGACAAAATATGATTTATTGTGTATCTTTCGTTTTAAAATAAAATATTTATAATAATAAATTTATTTATAAAATTGGCATTGTTATATTATCTTTATATAAATTCTAGGATAAATTATAGTTTTTACCGTGTGTCAATTTAGTCTCTATTGTTTCAATTTACTCTATTTTGCCTTTTAATTTAACGGATTGTGCCATATTAGTCTAACAAATAACGGTTATTAGGTTTAGTGGACGAAAAGTCAAACGATGTGTCAATTTGATTCCTGTCAAAATCGAGTAAATTAAAACAATAAAGACTAAATTGACACATTGTTTAAGCATGTGATGAGTTGACGTAGGTGAACTCGGTGATCTGATTAGAGAAGGCGTAGGTGACACAGTCGACGGCGGCGTAGTGCTTGAGCGTGAGTGCTTGCCGACGAAGCCAGCCGTGTCGGTGGTAGTACTGGATGTCGGTGGTTTCTAGAGAAAGAGGCGCTTGGGTTTGGCTTAAGAGTAATGGATTTAACAAACAAATTTGGGGTGTTTTGGAAAGTTGATAAAAAGGTGATTTTTGATTTTTTATCAAGCTTTTTGACTTTTTTGGAAGTGATTTGGGAAGTTGGTAAAAAGTTAGCGTTTTTGATTTTTGGTTTAATATTTTTTAAAATGTCACATCACTCCAAAATGACCAAAATATCTGTACTTTTTGATTTTTGAATTAATTAATTAAAATATTCCGGAGGGTAGTGTGATAAATTTGGGTGTTACTTTTTTGGGTCTTCCCAAATGGGATTTTCAACGTTTTGGGATGGTTTGGCATTTTTGAGCTGCACACAAAACGCAGCTTTTTGTGTGTGTTGCCAAAACGACAGTTAGTAAGAAATGAATATTTTAGTTATTTGGCATTGTCTTGTTCTTATGTATAGTAGAGGGCCCAAATTCTGTGGCTCAAATGTGGCTCAAATGGCCAAAACGACGTCGTTTTGAGTACAAAACAACATCAAAATGGCCAAAACGACGTCGTTTTGGCCATTTGAGCCACATTTGAGCCACATTTGAGCCACAGAATTAGGGCCCCCAAACATTTTTCTATAACAAAGTAATGCCGGGATTTTGGACAAAAAAAAATTCAAATATGAATTTTTGCACAGAGCACCTCAAATTTTTTTTAAATGTATTATGATTATTATTATTATTAGTTAAATTCATATTGTAATGGGAAGGATTCTATACCAAAAGGAGCCAAGAAGAAAAAATATTTAGGGTGCTTTGAAAAGATAATTAAAAATTAATTTTTTTTTAAACTTTTTCAATTGTGATAGAGACCCCACACATACATGACCCCCACAACCCTCACTCTCATCCCAACCACTCATAATGTGGAGCCTACACATACATGAGTGGACTCCACACACATTAAAGACCAAGATCAAATTGGGGGTCATGACACTTCCAAAGAAGGGAGTCCCAAACATTTTTTTAAACCTATATTTCCAAATGGCCTCTCAATACTCTTAGAATGTCACGTGTTCATACTTTAGGACTAATTATCATATATTATGTCTCATCATACTCGACACAAAATTATAGACTATTCCTTCTCCTCCACCAATTATACCTTAGAATATCTAATAATCCCTCGAATTATAGATATGATAGAGAGCTCTAGTAGAACTGCTCTAGCTGGCAACGCAAAAAAACAAAAAAAAAAAATTGTTATTTTTAAGTTCTTCTCTTAGGACTCTAAAATATTTTTCTTCGAATTATAGCGTCCGAGGCGAGAAACGTCCAACAAGAAACAAGGTGGGATTCCAAGAAGCATCCAAGAAATTGGCCAGTCATGTGAGAATTGGGATTCCAGCAAAGCAATATGCACTAAAAAGTTTGGGAAAATAATAATAATAATAATAATAATTTATAATTTTGAAATTTTATTATAATTATAATTTATATAATAGTTAATTTTATTTTAATAATAATTTATTAGTTATATAAATAAAAAATAATATTATTATATTTTTTTACGTAAAAACATATATTTTATTTTTTTATTTTTACAACACTTACATTAATTTTAATTAATTTAATTATAATTAAAATTAAATATTAATAGTATAATTATGTCAAAAGTATAACACCTAATATATATTTTGGGACTCTCAAAATTTGTGATCCCACAAACCCCAATTAATTTGTGACCATTTATTATTATTATTATTTGTTATTTTATTTTTTAAATAATGTTATATGCAACCGTTAATGTATTAGTTGATGATGTGAGATAATTTAAAATATTTTTAATATTTATAATTTATATAATAAATAAGATGAATAATATCATAATTAATACTATATGTTATTTAATACTATTAATTGGTGCAGCCCATCATTATTTTTTTCTTTTTCTCTCTCTCCGTTCCCTCTCTCACAAAATGTGTGGACAAAATGGGTGAGGTGTGGGGTCCGGGGTCTGGATCTGTATCACCACCGTTCTTTTATTTTTTACTCTACTCCCACTCCACAGATGAGATCCCTCCAAAGCCCATAACATGGGATGGAGGAGCTTGCAATTTGCAATTGACTCTTTTCTTACCTTTGGCCGAATCACTATTCTCTCACACTGTTTACAATTGATTTTGATCTCTAATCTATTTTTGGTTTGATCATCCATGGCTTTTAAAAGAAGCTTAGATCATTGTTCTTCTTCTTCATCATCTTCGACACAACCTCACTGGAGCTATGACGTGTTCTTGAGTTTCAGAGGTAAAGATACCCGCAAAAACTTCACTGATCATCTCTACGAGGCCTTGGTTCAAGCTGGAATTCACACCTTCAGGATGATGATGAACTTCCAAGAGGACGTGAAATTTCTTCGGAGCTTCTCAAATCAATCGAAGGATCCAGGATCTCCATCGTTGTTTTCTCAAGAAACTATGCTTCTTCCAGATGGTGCCTTGATGAGCTCGTGAAGATCATTGAATGCAAGAAAACACTTGGACAATTACTTGTCCCAATATTCTACGGTGTTGATCCATCTGATGTACGCCACCAAACTGGGTATTTTGGAGAAGCATTTGGAAGACACGAAAAGCGTTACGTGAATGAGATGGAGAAGGTGCAGGTGAGGAGAGCTGCCCTCTCTGAAGCTGCTAATTTGTCAGGGTGGGATTTGCAAAATGTTGCAAATGGGTAATCTTTATTAACATCCTTTTTATTTTGATGTTGCTGCTATCAATTTTTATCCTTAACTAGATAGAAAATCCTACCATGTTGATACTTGTTTTTACAATTGTCTATTTTAATACTTATTGAGAGTTTTATTTATGGATTTGATTGAAAAAAATTCAATTTTTTTGTTTAATACATGCTTATCTTTTATTAAAACTGACTTACAATGCCTTCGTCAATAATTTTATTTAAGTCTGTTTTGGTTATAAAAACGAAATGAGTGAGTGTTGTGCTCTGATTCATGCATATATAGAATATTTACTCTGAAATCAAGTTCGAGGCCTGAAATATAATGCATACATACCAAAGTGCATACTACACACTTACATTCTAGACTATATGCATACAAATACAACTTAATTGTTTCATTGCACTATATTAAGTATAAATAGTTCACTTTGTAACTTCAAGTTGTTTTGAATTTTACATTTCTTAACTTCATATTGGGAGTGGGTTTTGTAAGGTCTTGTATTTCCGTATTGTATACTTGCTTCACTTTTTATTTGGATTGAAATTGACAGGCATGAAGCAAAGTTCATCCAATAAATTGTTAGAGAGGTTTTATGTGAACTGAAACATACATTCCTACATGTCGCTGTGCGCCCAGTTGGAATAGATTCTCGTGTTGAACACATAAAGTCGTTGTTGAGCTTTGGATCAGATGATGTTCGCATGATTGGGATATACGGCTTGGGTGGAATAGGCAAAACGACCATTGCAAAAGCTGTGTATAATCAAATTTTCCTCCAATTTGAAGGGAGTTGTTTTCTTGCAGATGTTAGAGAATTTATAGGACAATATGGCCTACTTCAATTGCAAGAACAACTTCTTTTTGAATTATTAAGGACAAAGAATCTAAAGATTGCCAGTGTTGATAGAGGAATGAATTTGATAAAAGGAAGGCTCCATTCTAAAAGGGTTCTCATTGTTCTTGATGATGTGGATCAATTAAGACAATTAAATAGCTTGGCAGGAAATCGTGATTGGTTTGGTCCAAGAAGTAGAATTATCATAACAACTAGAGATGAGCACTTGTTGAAGGGACTGAAAGTTGATAAAAGATACATGGTTGAGGAATTGAATCACGAAGAGTCTCTGCAGCTTTTCAGTTGGCATGCCTTTGGCAAAACTAATCCATTAGAAAATTATGCAGATCTTGCAAATGGTATAGTAAATTATGCTAGTGGGCTGCCACTAGCTCTTGAAGTTTTGGGTTCTTATTTGTTTGGAAGAAACATGGCAGAATGGAAAAGTGCATTTGATAAATTACAACAAATTCCTCATGAGGAAATTCAGAAAAAACTTAGGATAAGTTTTGATGCACTAGATGATGACAAAATAAAGGATATCTTCTTTGATATTGCTTTCTTTTTCATTGGAATGGACAAAGACTATGCCATTACTATATTGAATGGTTGTGGTTTCTTCGCAGAAATTGGAATTAGTGTTTTGATTAGTAGATGTTTACTGAGAATTAGTGTAAACAATAAGTTGATGATGCATGATCTAGTTAGGGATATGGGAAGGGAGATTATTCGTGAAAGACATCCCAAGGAGCCTGAAAAGCGCAGTAGATTGTGGTTTCATGAAGATGTATGCTATGTACTCGAAAAAAATAAGGTAAGAGTTGAATCTTAATTCTTTGGCTTTTTGGACTAAAATAGTACTAAAAGACAAAATGTCACGTCAAATCCATAATCATTTCATTTTTTGTCTCATAAACATCACATCTTAATTCTATAGTCTTTCTTTCTTTTAATTTTCCATTTTGATTTTAAATATTACTATATTAGGGAACGGAAGCAGTTGAAGGCGTGATCCTGATCCTACCCATGTTAAAGAAGATACAATGGAGTAATAAAGCATTTGCTGAGATGCCTAAGTTAAGATTGCTTCGAATAAATCATGTGCACCTCTGTGGAAATTTTGAACATTTATTTGAGGAGTTAAGGTGGCTCTGTTGGCATTACTGCCCATTGGAGTATTTACCATCCAATTTTCATCCAGAGAAACTTGTTATTTTAGACATGCAATTCAGCAGATTGAAAACACTCTGGATAGATGGGAAGGTATGATATTCTTATCAAATTTATCGTTGTTTGGGATTTTGGATAAATTCTTTGGTGGGGTCATGATGAAAGAAAATTATATAATTTTGTATATTTTTTTCTTGGTTTTAACAGCACTTCAAGAGCTTGAAAATTCTAAATCTCAGTAATTCCAAATGCCTAACAAAAAGCCCCATCTTCTGCTCACTATCGATGCTCGAGGAATTACGACTTGGATGTTGTACAAGTTTAATGGAGCTCCACAAATCAATCGGACTTCTAGATAAACTTGTTTACTTGAATTTGAAAGATTGCATGAACCTCAGGTTTCTTCCAGGCAGTGTCTGCAAGTTGAAGTCTGTTGAACATCTAAATCTCACTGGTTGCACAAAACTAGGGGAGTTTCCAGAGCACTTGGGACATATGGAAAGCTTAACAGAGCTTCTTGCAGATGGAACAGCCATTAAACAACTACCTTTCTCTATTGGACTACTGAAGAATCTTAGGAGAATATCATTGAAGGGATGTAATAGGCAATTCACAGCTAAATCCTGGTTTCCTCTCATTTCATCTTGGGTTTTACCGAGAAAAAATGCCGACTCCATAAGATTTTTACCATCCTCTATTTTAGGTTTGTGTTCCTTAACACAGCTAGATCTCAGTGATTACAATCTGTCTGAAGGAGATTTTCCAGCTGATCTTAGGAGTTTATCATCCTCATTGCGAAATTTGTATTTAGGCGGAAACAATTTTCGTAGCCTACCGTATGGCTTCAGTCATCTATCCAAACTAGAAAACCTTTCGTTGGATAAGTGCACAAGTCTTCAATCTATCTCATATCTTCCTCCTAATTTATCTAATATAAGTGCTGATGGATGTCCATCACTTGAAAAAATATCCGATCTACCAAAATTTAAGACTCTAATGTTGTGGTTGACACCCAATACATGGGAAGATCTTCGGTTTGTAGGTGCACATATGATCATTTCCGCAAGGCTCAACAATTTACGAACTCCCCTTCGGGTCTCTCTCTCTCTCTCTCAGGTGCAACAATTTAGCAAAAAAAATCTCTTTGAAAATTAAGTAAAATGTGTGAAACCAAATTTATTTTAAATGTGTCCTGAAAAATATCAAAGGAGGAGGATTCCATCCGGTCCAGATTATATGGATTGGAGGATGCTATTTAGGTTTGTGGAATCAATCATGGGGTCTATCATGAATTCTGTTTCGATAATTCGAATATTTCATTTTATCAGACACTCTTGTGTATTTCATTCACAAAAAAAAAAAAAAAAATTATATCGATCCGATAATCATAATATTGTTCAATATATCAAATTTGTCGCAGACAAAAAAAGAAGAAGAAAAGGGATGACAATTGTGTTTTTAAAAATAAATAATATATTTTTTGGTAACAAACGCAATAAATTAAACAAGTTACGATTAACAGATCGATTTAATTTTTGTATGAATGAAATAGATGAAGTGTTCAACAATAGAACCTGTGGTGGGTCTCATGGACCTAAACAACACCAGTGGACTAGAGAAGAGTTGCCTATTAGATATGGAAAATAATATCTTACTCTTATTGAATTTCTTATTCAAATTTTTTTACTTGAATGATGTGGCAGTAACAATTTTAAAAATAGGATTCACTAGTTTTTTTTATTGTTTTTATTACCAGCTACATGATAATATATTAGAAGATTATATATCACATGTTTATATCATCTTTTTATATCACCAACCTACATGGGAAGATGTCATTTGTTTGCATTAATTTGTTAATAATCATCTTTAAATAATAGAATTAATTATAAGTATCCATATAGACGGTGACACAAAATAATGATAAATAATCGGTCATATATAGCATTTCTATATGACAATATGTTATTTGTTTTCATTAGTTTCTTAATAATTATCTATAAATAAATGAGCCAATTATAAATTTCCATGTCGACAATAATACAAAACAATGATAAAAACATATGTGGCATATCTAACATTTCTTTTTTCAAATATAAACAAGTCTTTTAATTGTAAATGATAAAATTAAAACTTGCCACTGTATTAATTTGATGGAAAAATAATTTCAAACAAGATTATAGGGATACAGAATGAACATGACATAATCTTAATTATACATATTACATGAAAGGAGTAGGATTTATCATAAAATATATAGTTTCGCTCTGAAATTACACTATCTATATTTTATAGTATTATTGATTTTGTATTCGCAAATTTATTTTAATTATTTTCGTCTAACAATCTACTAATTAGAAATTCATATGACAGAATCTTCGTGAAAGGTCCTTGTTCGTGGGAGACACTTTCAATCCTGATGACTTCAGCCGTATTTTCAGCAATAAAGTAACAGGATCTTCTTCAATATCCTTAGAAGTGCCAGTAGTGGGAGGGAAAAACAATTATGTTTCAGGGTTCGATGTGGAAATTGTTTTTTATAAAGCTGATGATGAAGAAAGTTGCTCCATGAAATTAAATGATTATCCATACATCATTTTTACCGATAAAACTAATGACATCGATTTTAGTTATACTCCAACCTCTTTCGGCTTCCGTGAGAGTAGTGGAGATTATGCTTGGAGCAGCCATATAAGAGTTGATGAATATTTTGGGTGTAGACTTAAAGGTGGCGAGCAATTCCAAGTTTCTTTCATTTTGCCGTCACTTTTTAAAGTAGAGCAGTGTGCGATGGATCTGATTGTTGAGTCAGAGAAGCCTTTAGATTGAGTTGGTACTGGAGCTTTACACCTCCTTCTACAGATGATGAAGGATGATTATGAAAATTGTCACCAAAACATCCATTGTAATTGGGCCATCTCACATTTTCCTTTGAATAAATATGAATGAATTGCAATCGCATTTTTTTGTCTCTTTTTTTTTTTTTTTTTTAGATAGTACAAACACATTTTTTTTTTTGAGATTTGTTTAAAATCTATAATTTTGGAAATTACAAAAACTAGTTTGGTTACGAATTTTAAAAAGAGAAAATTTATTTGGTTATAAATATGAAAAAGAGTTTTGAGTTGTATTTTGAATTTTTTTCAGTTTTTTTTAAATGTTTAAAAGTTTTCTTATTTTTTTTTTTTTGGATAAATATTTTTCACTGTAACTATTTACTTATTTATTTTATGTGCGTTGTATTTTTTAAAAATATTTTAAATATTATTTCTAAATATTTAAAAATTTTAATTTTATTTATTTATTTTTATTTTAAATATATAATTTTATTTAAAATATTTTATTAAATATTGTTAAAAAAAATTGGAATAGTTTGTATTTATTTTTTAAATATTTAATATTTAAAAATTTTTGAATCGCCTATATATATTTGAAATTATAACAAATTATTTGGTCAATACTTTAAAAAAATAACAAAATATTTTTTTGAAAAAATAAAAAAATAAAAATAAATTTTTTCTTCAAAAATAAAAAAAAAATAAAAAAATAAAAAAATAATTTTAAAGAACAAAAAAAAAATCTATAGATCTTTTTTTTTTTTAGAAAAAATTGAATTTTGAAAGAATTTGATTAGAAGTTTTAAAAATAAATTTTAAATTGAGTTTTGAGTTATATATTTAGTTAGGATAAATTACATCGACACTCCTTGAGATTTTTGTTTAATACAGATTCCCCTTCCCAAGATTTTTAATCTCTTTACAAATTGCTCCTGGATAGCTGATGTCATTTTGGCTATGCAAAATACGGCAAATCTGCTAAAACTGCACTGATCTGCATCAATCTACACTGCTCTATCCGCTAACCGTGATTTAAACTTTAAAATTTACAATTTACCTTCGAAACCGCTCCACGCCGCTATAGTTAATACATATATATATATATATATATATATAATCTATAATGAAATATTAAAGCAAAAATGAGTGTGAAAGAGATTTAATACATGATATTTATTACAAATTAGTAGTTATATATATGAAAATATTATGTAAAATTAGTTTGTATTATATATATGAAAAATATTATGCAAATTATATTATATATTATGCAAAGGCTTGATAATTGGTTAGAATATTTTTCAATTCGCCAATCCGCCTAAAACCACTCAAACCGTAATTTGCCAATTCGGCAATCCACTAATCCGCTATTTGGTTTATAATTTTACTCTCAAACCGTCGGAACCACATCACGCACACCCTTAGATGTCATGTCCTAAAATTTTCTAAATGATCATGCTGTCATTTTTCTTACCATTTCTTCTTCCTATCATTAAGACTACATTCTACAACTTTTCATCATTAAATTTTACTTGAATATATTCTTATTGAGAGATGATATACAAACATAAATTTTATATAAAATTTTCAAATACAATGATGTAACTTAATGGTGATCTTTTACTTTAAAACAAAACACTTATAAACATGATTTATATTTACAATAACATTACTATTACAATATTTTCATGATATTCTTTGTATAAATTTTTAAATATGTATAATTTTTCATTTTTATTTCCACCATCATTTTTCTTTCTTGTTTATTTACCAACATTTATTATTATAGTATTACCAAATATCGTCATTCATATTATTATTGATTTTTTTTTTTTGAATTTGGTGAATTTAAAAAAAAATCAAAAAATATTATACTTCGTAAGTATATTTAGATTAGGTGTATCTAAAAAATAAAAAATTAAAATTAAAATATTAAAAAAAACACGAAAAATAAAGAAAATTCAATTTTTTTTTGTGAGTTAAAAAAAATGATTCAATATATTTGGTTTCAGTTTTTTGAAAATTGAGTTTTTTTTAGTGAATATTTTAAAAATTTTAAGCATTTTTTTTTTTACTTTTTTAGATGTACCTTACTTAGATGTATCTAAATAGTAAAATATTTATGAAAAAATATTTTAAAAAATTAATAAACACACAAAAATACAAAAAATGTACTAAATTTTTGTATTTTTTTAATATTTTTGGTATTTAGTGAATTTTTTGAAATTTTTTTTCACAAATATTATAGTTTTTAAGTGTATTTATGTTGGGCATATCTAAATTTTTTTTAAAAAAATTGCTTCAAATATTAAAAAAATTCATTGAAAGCAAAAAATACAGAAAATAAAAACGGAAAATTTTCTGAAAAGTATTTTGTAGAAACCAAAGATTAAATGACAAATATGCTATTTTAATTCGACAAGAAACTAAGTGTAATTTTTCAAACGTAAATGAGAGATTATATTAAACAAAACCTCAAGGCTCTGTTTGTTTTCAGACATAGAATGTAAGTGATTGATAGTGATGTGATTAAGTAAAATTGTGTTTGTTTTGATGATAGTTGTTAGTGTAGGGATTGTTAAATTATTTTTACATAAAATAAATATAAAATAATAAAACAAATAAAAAAATACAAAAATATTAAACATTAATGCTTTAAAAAAAATGCCTGACATGTATAAAATTTTTAAAAAAATAAAAATAAAATAAAAAATTTCTAGAAAAAAATAAAACAAATAAAATAATGATTTTTACTTAACAAAAAATACAAAAATTATACATTAATGTTAAAAAGAAATGTCCGACATGTAAAAAATAAAAAATAAAAAAAATTTCTAGTTCGCTGGACTATTTTTTTAATACCAAGTTCTAGAGGCCTATCCAAATCCCCTTGGGGAGGCCCATCATAATCCGAAAATCACTAGCAATTCCCTCTCTCTCTCTCTCTCAAAATAAACACGTGAGTCTCACCTCATTACCAATTCCAATCCTCCTCTAAATCTCCAAACAAACAGAGCCCAAGATATCAGTATAATTTACCCATTTAATTATGGATTTTGAAATTTTTAAAAATTAAAATCATGATTTGATTTGAGTTTCAAACCAAATGCTACTAAATTTTTTTTGGATCAAATGCAACTAAAATTTGATGCTCAATAATATTCCACACTTTTAGTTGTAGGGTTTAAAACAGCAACCAATAAAATAAACCCTTGTTCTTCTTCTGCTTGTATCTATCTCTGTGGCCATGGCTTTGGACGACGACATAGAGAGAATTCTATTCAGCGAAGACCAAATCTCCCAACGAGTCTCCGATCTGGCCTCTCAGATCACCCATGACTTCACCACCAACGCCGTCTCTTCATCCCCGCCGGTCGTCGTCGGCGTGGCCACCGGCGCCTTTCTGTTCCTAGCCGACCTCGTCAGAAAGATCAAACTTCCCCTCAACGTTGACTTCGTTCGAGCCGAGTCGTACGGCTCAGGAACTGTATCGAACGGCGCTCCGAGAATTTCATTCGACTTGAAGATCGATATTCAGGGAAAGCACGTCATTCTGGTACTGTTTATATCATTCAATTTCATTTTTAATTCTTTCGCCGCTGTTGTTTGGTATCTAATTGTGTGAAGATGAAGATTTTTTGTGTTCTGATTTTTTGGTTGCATAATGACTCGTGAAAGCGATTTCATTTTGTGACATTTGATTGATGTTTGCTTCGTTATTTATTTTTTTTTTAAAGAACAAACATTTAGATCGAAAAGGGTTACTGCAATGCAATGTATCTTTATTCAATGAAATGAACCACCACATAACATGGGGAATGATCTGAGATTTTGTCAAATTAGGAGACAGTCTGGATGTAGATGTTATTTTTTAAAATTTCTAAGAGTTTTGTTAAGGCATACCTTTTAAGGCCAGAAATTATCATATGAACTATATATGCACCTTATAACTAAAATAGGAAAATGGCATAATTTCAATCAAAAAGAAAGAAAAAATTGTCAATGACTAAAGAACTCTTGAGTCCTAACTAAATTAATGTCATAACTAAAGAAGAAAATTGATCATAACTAAAGATGAAAACGGCATAATTAGGGTGCATATGGTTCCCCCTTTTAAACAGGTGTGTATTAGAATTTCCCTGGGAAGATGCATGTTAAGAAGTTTAAAAAAATTATACATTTTGCATAAAAATGCATTCAATAAATGATAAATAATATTTTTAAACCTCAAGGACTCAAATTAACAAGACCCAAATTCTAAACTTCTTTACCAAGCTTATTTAGAAAGCTCTGGGAGGAGAGTATGTAGTAATGGGGGAATCAAAATTACAACCATCATACAGAGCTTTATCAGAAGGAAGATATGGTTAATTTATGTTACTGGCAAGGTCCACACCTTGCAGTCGTGCCCCCAATCCCTTCTGCTTCTGCACCACCACCACCACCACCACCACAACAACAATAAAGATCAGAATATTATATATTGACAAAAGATTATTTTACATGGGTTACATTGAGACAAGAAAAATAAACGTGCAAGTTGGATTAGTGATGGGTGCATAGTTGGTCTTATTCTCAACATTTATGGGGTTTGATATTATTCCTGTATTTTTATTTTCTATTCAGCTTTGATATTCTTTCTTTGACATGTTACTTATATTTCGGTTTTTCCTTGGCTTAGGTTGAGGACATTGTGGATACGGGAAACACTTTGTCTTGTCTTATTGCTCTTTTGAAATCCAAAGGAGTGTCCTCCGTATCGGTGTGTACCCTCCTTGATAAAAGACGAAAGGTTAATTTTGAGCTTGTGGGTAAAGGAAAGTATTATTATGGCTTTGAGGTTCTCTCTCTCTCTCTCTCTCTCTCTCTCTCTCTCTCTCTCTCTCTCTCTCTCTCTCTCTCGTGCATATGCAATTGGTGAAACCTTCTCTAAATCCAAGTTTTACCATGTTTGATGTTTCAAACAATTGAAAACTAATACATTTGAAAATAGCTGCACAATTTACCTGCAGTAATATGTGGAGTACCAAGGACAAACTAATACATTTTATCAGCTAACTATGCTTTGCTGCCACATCATTGAGTTGCAGTGTGTTTCTTCTGGCAGGATCATATATCGGTTCAATTAAAAACTATAAATTCTTGCAGCCCAACATTTCTTGGTGTCGAGAGGAACCTGAATTACCAAATAGTTTATCTCCTCTGATTTTCTAGGCAATGATATCCTAGTGTGCCCGTCGAAATTTTTTCGTTTTGCTAGTTTCAAGGCATTGTAAATTACAATTGCCATTCATGCATTTGAGGTTTGAATGGTCGAATTCTTTATTATGGCGGTTCCTTATTATTTATGTCATTTTATAACAGTCAATTACCACCATGTATGTGTTGTAAGTATTCAGAGGCACAACCTCCATTCAATAGTTTCAGGAAGTCAAATAGTCCATTTCTACTTTATAGTAATAGTTGTTAACTTGTTATAATGTTTCTGAGACATGACCTTCTTTTTACTGTGCTTGTATAGAACTTTTCTCTTTCCTTTTGAGTTTAGATTATTTGACCACTCTTCATTGAATTCTTGTACATTTTGACAACTATAACATAAGAAGATGCTTTTTTCTCGACTCAGAATAACCAATCACATACTTCTAAAGGACTTTGAAGTAGTATTTCCAAAAGTGATCTGTAATTGATGGATTAAATCTTTGATTTTTTTTGTTTTTGTTTTTAGTTATTTTAATTGGGAAAGTTAAAAAGCACTGAAGGGTGAAAGCTCTGTTTACCCAAGCCAGACCTTTAAAATTTTTAAAGAAATTATCTTGACGTGCTTCAATTGGATGGTCTGTTGTGTAAGTTCACTGTCTGGTTGGCAGAAACCTTTTAGGGAGTGTTTGATAACTGGATGAGTGGGTGAGGGATTAGGATAAGAAAAACATATGTGGGCCTCACATTCTCCCCCTTGTCCCTTGTTTAGTACAAAATATCTAATCCTAGGATAACCTTCTTATCACTCATATGAGGAATTAAATGAGGGATAACTAAGGGGTCTAGGAGGAAAAGGGGGGTCATTAGAGAAATGTTGAAGTTACATCAACTGGATATAGTGTTGCTACAAGAAGCAAAACGTGAGACTTGTGATAGAAATCTTATTAAAAGCGTATGGGGAGCTATATTTAGGAAGTGGGGATACCTTCCATCGGTAGGAGCGTCGGGGGATATTTTGATTATTTGGGATGAAAAAGTAGTGAGCGATTATGAGACAATTTTGTGGGAGTTTTCAATTTCAATCAGGTTTAGAAATTTAGATAGCAAGGAATGGTGGTTGTCTGGGGTTTATGGCCCTAATAGTCCTTTAAGGAGAGGGGTTTGGTGGGATGAGTTGGTTGGTTTGTATGGGTTGTGTTTACCAAATTGGTGTGTGGGTGTAGATTTTAATGTGGTAAGAATGGTGTTGGAAAAGCTTAATGGCTCATTAGTTAATAGAGGGATGAGGGAGTTTGATATATTTTATTTACAAAATATAATAAATAAATAAAATATTTAATGTGCATTAAAATAACAATATTTATAAAAAATTTTTTAATGTGTATTAAAAAATATATATATATATATTACCGCTCCCTGAGGCGCTCCAAACCTAAGAAACTTTTATCGGCTCACGCTTCTTCGCTCCCGCTCCCGCTTCGTGCAACTTAGGTTCTTCCATCGTGTTGTTGGCATGCTCTAGTTTGGCTCCAATTGCTTGGAGTCTTAGCTTTGCTAGAAATCTTTCTGATAGAGAGATTGGTGATTTAGCCTCCTTGTTGTTTTGCATTAATCATTTGTCTTTGGATTCTTCTTCGGGTGATAAATTTGTTTGGCTCTTACATTCTTCCGGTGTCTTTTCTTGTAAATCCTTCTTTGGAAAAGTCACTGAAAAACCAAACATACCATTTTTTCCCTCATCATGAAAGAATCTGGAAGTCTTTTGCACATCTCAAAGTAAAGTTTTTTTATAGGGTCTTTGGTTCATGGAAGCATTTTGACCAATGAGATCCTTCAAAAGAGGAGGTCTAATTGTTATCTTTCTCCTCATTGGTGCATTCTGTGTAAGGGGGAGGGAGAGAGTCTGAATCATCTTTTCTTGCACTGCTCAGTGGCAAGAAGTTTATGACAGCAGTTTTTTGCTTGGGGAGGTCTTACTTGGGTGGCCCCTGAAGCATGTAGTTCAATGGTCTCTATTGATTTTCGATTCTTAGGCCTAAACAAAAAGGCAAAGGTGTTGGGACTTTGTGCAGTTTTTGCTCTTTTCTGTGTTATATGGTTGGAAAGGAATGCGAGGATCTTTGAGGATAAATTTACTGACGTATCTGCGATGTGGGAGAAAATCAGATTTCTTGCATCTTTTTGGGCTTCAATTGCTCCTCCATTTAGGGGAATTCCACTTGTTTTTTTTTTTTTTTTTTTTTTTTTATTTATTTTTTTTTTTTATTTCTAGCGATTGGAAGTCCGTATGCGATTAGTAGAATTTTTACTTTCACTTTAGAACCTCCTTTGTATTTTTTTTTTCTTCTCCATTGTAATAAAATTTTCTGTTGTTGCTGGTCGGAAAAAAGAAAAGAAAAAAGAGAGGGATAATTAATCCCACCCCCCATGGGATTAGCTAATCCCTCTGCTCTAGATTAACCTCCCTTATCCAACTGTCAAAATCAATCCTGGAAATCTAATCGCCGAATTAGCAATTGGAAAGGAAGGCTGCTTGCATGTGCCGGAAGAATGGAGCTCATCTCCTCAGTGCTTGCAAGCCTTCTCATCTATTGGTCGGTGGCCTTAGTCATTTTCCTGTATCAAAGATATGGGAGGCTGGATACCTTGAACTTGCCACACATAACACAGACATTTGCCGAATACATACACTTTATTCATCTTAGACTAGTTTTGGTTGTTCTAAGTTGTAGACTTCCATGATTTGTAGATCTGATTTACTTTCATGTTATATTTTGTGCACTGAAAACAATGTTTAATAGTATCAATAGTTAAGCACATAATTCACCTTTTTTTCTCTCCTTGTTCTTGGCAGTGCCCGGATTATTTCGTTGTGGGCTATGGACTGGATTTTGCAGAATCATACAGGAACTTGCCTTATGTTGGGATCTTGAAGCCTGAAATGTACAAGTGATTTCCGCTGTCACATCAGTGAGGTGTATAACTATTTGGTTTTTATACCCCTTTGCAAAACGTATTCCAAACATAAACCAATAATTACGCAATATATTGAAAGATTAAAATTCTAGATGATTGGAATTACATGGAGCATTTTTCTTCACTGCTTATGCACTTTTTGCAATAAATTTACAGCCTTGTAGTAATACCATCGTCTCTCTTCGTCTCTTCTTTTTGTGGTGACTACACTGTTAGTATACCGGCAAAGACGAATTACCCGGCTGAAGTTTGTGCATGAATTAGTTGAATATATATATATATATATATCACAGTGGAATTGTCTTCTTGTGTGTGTTGGGAATTTATTGTAACCTTTTATGTGGATGTTGCAAAACCGGTAATTTATTGACACCAACCCTTGGTGAATTACAAATTCTTGTTACAGGATGATTGCTATCCTGAAACTTCACAAGAGTAAGACCTTTCCAGCCAACTTTAAACCCTTAAAACATTTTAACAAGACTTGTGATTTTCAACAACTTTGCACTCTTCAATTTTCATCATTTCCATGGGAGAGCAGGAGAAGCTTTAGCAGCAGGAACAATATTCCCAGCAGAGTCATATATAATGACCCCAGAAAAATCTGGGAGCTGGCACTTCCCACCCATGAGTATGTTCTTCTTCCAAACTGACACTTCACCACTTCTACCACACATGCTTCCTTCTTCGCCTCCATTGCAGAATTGGAATCCACAAATCATCTCTTCATTGTTGTGTTGTATGACAGGACCATTGTTGCAGTTACCATAGCCATAGCAAGCTCTCCATTGGCGACGCCATTTGCGTGAATGAGAAGCACATGCGAAGAGTGCAAAGGCACACAAGAGAAGGGTCGCGGCAACATAGCTGGATTGAGAGGTGGTAGATAGGTGGTGAGGTAAGAGTAGTGGTCGAGCCATGTTTGTTAAAGGTGATTCATTTGTATAGAGTGAGTTTATGTGATGTATATATACTAGCAATTATGTGGTAAATGGGGTTGTTGGGATGTTGGGTATGGAGGATTTGGTAAGGTTTGGGTTGAGGTTTGACTCTTGGTACAAGTTAGAACTGGTTTGTGGTTTTGGTTACTTTGAACCTCTAAGGGCATCCACAATTTTTTTTTTGGTTCAACCACCCGGTATCCGACCCACTGGCCGACTAATCCGGATTCGGGGAGCAGTTCTGGATTAATAGGCTCAAGTCCCCTCCCAATTGGCGTTGCGGGGAATCGAACCGCAGTCCGTCCTTCCAAGCCGAGCTCCAATCACCACTCGGCCAACAACCAATTGGTAAGGGCATCCACAATTGATGTGTTAAAATTGTGTGTTAAAGTGTGTTATATGACAAAAAGTGTTAAAAGTGGGATCTAAAAATGTGTTAAGAGTTTGTTAATTTAGTGGGTGAATAGTGAATAAATGGTGGTACAATAGATGTGTTAAGGGGTGTGTTAAATATATATATATATATATATGTATATAATAAATAAAATAAATAAATAATTTTTTTTAATCAAAAATTTCAAGCCCAAAAATAAATTTCAAGTCCAAAAAAAAATCCCAACAAGTTTAAAAAAAAAAAAAAAAAAAAA
This sequence comes from Camellia sinensis, assembly GCF_055761805.1. Lineage (NCBI taxonomy): Eukaryota > Viridiplantae > Streptophyta > Magnoliopsida > Ericales > Theaceae > Camellia > Camellia sinensis. Next base: position 107,967,589 of record NC_138966.1, read on the forward strand.
TTGCCGTTGACCGGTCAACCAGCCGGACGTCCGGCTAGTCAACCGGTAAGACCAAAAAAAACCTCTCCTTTGCTAACTAAAACGCTTGCTGTAGATAATAGGCATATTAACACATACCACTAACACACGTTAACAGTTCCATTGCAGTCCCAAACAATGTCCTTAGCTGGTCAAAATTTAGCATCTGACACTCACACACAGCTTAGTGTGTCCATTGTGGATGCTCTAATAGCTCCAAAGTAATGTTAGCTGAAAAGTGCAATAATCATATCAATATGATTATTGCGCTGTTTGTTTCAAAGATAAATATTTTATACAAATTTTCTTTTAGAAAATAATTTTATATATTTGATTAATATACTGATGATTGGTGGTGGGGGAAGGACAGAGGTGGAGGCAACGGGTTGTTGGTGGTGATGATAGTATGGTGGCATTGGTAAGATTTTAGTTCGAAAAATATTTTTTATTTTTTAAAAATGAAAAATATTTTCTATTAAAATAAATTTATTTTCCAATAATCACGTAAAATATTTTCCGTTGTATAAAAATTCAAAAAATACAAAACTATTTTTTTAAAAATATATTACATTTGAACAAAGAAAGTGTGATTCATTATTAGGTTAATGTTTTATATTCTTCTCCATTCATTTTTTGAGGTGAATGTCGTTGTAATGTTCTCTATCTCACTTTTTTCTCAATATAATGTAGTAGTTCATTTTATAGTACATACCTGTAAAAATTATGTATATTGTATGCCTGTTTATAATTTAGAGTTGTCTTCATTATATTTCAAGGTAATGACTTGATGTGATGGTGAAATTAAAGTAGATCTTATCTTACTCATGACTCAAATGGTGTTTTGTTGACTTAGGCCTCGTTTGGGAATATGTTAATTTAGTAATTTTTTGACTATTTGACTAAAATATGAGCTAAAAAAAACTAGTACGTTTGGGATGACTATTTGGCTTTTTACGAAAAGATGTGCAAAAAGTAGAGAGAAAATGAAATCTTTGACTTTTTGATATAAGTTATTGGTTTTTTAATTTTTTTAATAACTTTTTGACTTTTAAGTTAAAAGAGACAGTTTCCAAACGAGGCCTTAAAATGGTTTTGATTATGACTCAAAAATAATAATTTAGTTATAACTCAAAATGGTATTGTTAATATATTAACATAATTTTGATTATACCCGAAATAGTTCGAAGTGAGTGCATATACGTGCGCGTTGTTAAAGGCAACTTTAAAATCCAAGACAACAAGTCTAACCCTAAAATTTGTCCCTTCTAAGGATAAAAGATAACTAACATTTCTAAAGTATTTTACATTTTCTTTCAATCCTTCTCAGAATCAAAATGAGTGTAAAAACGAAGAAAAAGAACAATAATATTAACATGAAGCAAATCAACTGTTGGAACAATCTTCTGTGTGTAGGAGGGGGTTCAAGAAAAGAGTTAGAAAATTCGAAGATCTTCGAAGATCCTTGAAGAACAACTTCGAATTCTCTAGAATATGATGAGAGGCTTAGATTCTTCAATAATCTCAACTTAGGAACACGACAACAAAGGAGATGATGGAGATAAGAGATTGGGTGAAGAAGAAGGCAAAATGGCTAGAGAATAGAATAATGGCAAAGCTCTCCCAGGGATCTCCCACTTTCGCTCTCAAGGTTGATAATGGAGAAGGGAAATTAGTTCTTTCCCAAGAGTTAAAAATCTCCAAAATCCATCCCTTGTAAAGTTATGGGTGGGTGCTATTTATAGGCACCTCATGATATAGGATGGAGCCCATGTGCAAGGCACATGGGGGATATTCTCTCTAACCACCTTGTCCGAGGAAGTGACCTCTCCGAGGAGGTGACTTCTCCGAGGAGGTGACTTCTCCGAAGATGAGAAAACCCCGAAGAGGAGATCACTCCCTCGGCGAACCCTTCTTCTTAGCCACACCTAACCAATGATCCCCAATCATCCCAATGGGTCAGGGGTAGTCCCAGAGGACGTCCTGCCGCAAAAAATATTGCCGAGTCTCATGGACCCCCCGGGGTCGTGCCACCTCGACCCGGGTATAGGCTAGTTTAACCGAAGAGTGAATTTATCTCCACTCACCGTCCTCGGGATCGGGTCCTTCGTTCGAACTCCATTACGCCCATGGTTCTGGTGCGTAGATCCCGGAAAGCTCCGAGCCCGCAAGTGTTCTGGGACTTATTAACGGAGCGGCTTCTAGATTGCATCTGAATCCGTTCGAAGCCAAGTGCTTCGGATCTCTAGATTCGTAGGTCCGAATCCTTTCGAGTCCGAGTGCCTCGGATCTTTAGGCTTGTTCAACACCCTTTCGAGTCCGGGCCCGAGTAAGTCTCTAAGTCTCTAAGTTCGTGGATCCGAACCCCTTCGAGGCTTAGAGCGATTCAGCCCGTTTGATGGCGATAAATCTGGGCCCGCCAGTCTTGGACTTGCGATAAATTTGGGCCCATCAACCTTGGATTATTGGGCCTAATTAATTTAGTGGGCTTAAACTTAACTCCTCTTACATTTGCCCCTTGCGTGTCTGAGAATTTTTTTTTTAAAATTTCTCAGACATGCATACTGTCATTTCTTCGACCCTGCTTCGCATCACGTTTTCCCAAAAAAAAAAAAAACATGTTGTCACGACAGAGCTTATGGATAAAGTTGATGACGCACTTCAATTTACAAAAAAAATTGATAAGCAAAAATTTTATTTTTTTGTACTCTTTTTATTTTTTTATTTTTTTTATTTTTTTTATTTTTTTATTTTTTAGGAAAGAAAGGATAATACCCACACACTCTTTTTGTTTGGCAAATCTGTGAGTCAGCAGCAGTTATGTATAGATATATATGAAGGAATGTGTGATGAAATATACCAAGCATGATGCCTTTTTTTTTTTTTTTTTTTTATTTAAGGAAAGGCTCAAAAAACCCTAATCCTTACAAACTTTGCACAGCCGCCACACCCATTTCAGCCTTCTCTCTCCCTCTCTCTCTATATCGAGAGACCCAACTTCATCCTCAAGAAAGCTTCGTTTCTGCACTGCCAGAGGTCACCGCCGTGTTCTTCTTCTTCAACAAACCAACACTGCTGTCATTTGCACAGACCTCCATTGCAACTTCTAGTCCCGTCGCCGCCGTCGTCATTGAAGACCTAGCTCTGACTGTTACAGACACCACAGACCCGTCACTGACTTGTCCTGGCGTCGCAACCCAGCCATCAACTTGCGCCAACTTCGACCAAGCTCCTGCTTCGTCTGTTCATCGTCATTTTGCACACCATTGGCGGCTACACCCTCGGCTATCATCGGTGTCGTGACAACGTTGTCAAGCCCACACCAGACTCTTCCGTGGTTCTACTGCCATTGTCTTCCTCAACTGGCCAGCACCGACACCACTGCTTGCTCCAGTGCCAACCACACGCGTCGCCTTTTCAACGCGTCGTGTGTGGTCACCAACTCCGCTGCAACATCACCGCTGGTTCCGGCCTCGCTCGTCCACTGCTCGTGCACACGGCCTGCGCCATCTCTGCCCCGCCTTGACTTGCGGCCTACGCCGTTTGATGCTTCTTGCTTCTTTCAGCTTTACACCTTATCTATCTGTGGGTAAACTCTTGGGAAACCTCAGTACATTTTTTTTATTATTATTATTACATATATATATATATATATATTTTAGCTTTGGCTCCTCTTGAATGAGACCAACACATCTATTTTTCTTTGTGAACAAATCAGAGCTGCTACTGTTTATTATTGCCACTGTCCTGTTTCAGCGTCACGACTGCCGTAGACGTGCGATCCAAGTTGTTGAATGACATATCTATAATTTGTATACTTCTGAGAATCCCGAATTCTGAAGGTAGTGGTCCATTGAGATGATTATGACTCAAATTCCTTAATGTATAATACATGTTCACAAGTCAGGCAAACAACCATACGCTCAATCTCTGATGCTTCAATTTTTTTTTTACTTTGCTGCTTGAGAAGCTTTGGGCAAATATATATATATATATATTGATTATCATATATATATATATTTTTTTTGTTTAGAGCTCGGATTACCCACATTAGCCTTGGCTTGTGCACAATCAATCGCTGCTTTCGGCTTCAGCTTATCCGACGTCGACCACGCACGTTCGCCCTCTCAACGCAACGTGTGTGGTCTTGCCCAACCTAGCTCCACATCGCTGCTTCCGGCTTCAGCTTATCCGACGTCGACCACGCACGTTCGCCCTCTCAACGCAACGTGTGTGGTCTTGCCCAAGCCTAGCCCAGTCTTGTTGATTACAGTCTGTAAAGCCTCTCTGATTTCAGCTTAAATTTCCAGTATCGGCTTCGGACTTCACCTCTCTAACTGCCCAAATTTGTAAGTATGACATTCGACCCCCTCTTCCGAATATAAATATATTTAAATATATATAAATATATTTTTGTGGCAATGTAGAAGGCTCAAGCAATCTGATGAAAATAAAAAAAAAATAAAAAAAAAAAAAAAAAACTGAATCTGAATATGGACTCAATTTTTGTGACAATCCCAATGATATTTTTTTTAGCTCAAACACCGTGATTTTGGCCATATGGAAACATGCACTAGCACTTGAAACCTTATTGAGGTGCTTGGCTTGAACATAATTTGTTGAACTTTATCACCGAGGAAAGGCCGAATATAACTTGTTGACTAGTATTTGAGCTCCATTTTTGACATGGAGAGAGAAAACCCTAGACTTATGAATATGGACTTTGGAAAGGACATTCTTGTAATTTGCATAATGATCCATTGAATCTTGCTACTGATAAGCAATGTAATATACTTCGGATCTCGGGCCTGAAATTTACTATTGAACTTCACTCTGTCCAAATTTTGAGCCCCGTATAAATTGGACCTTTAATATGGAACATAGTGACTTTAAGAAATTGACCCGATTGAACTTCATCATGAAGCGACCTATGACATTGCACCTCTTATTGATGATAGAAGACGAAAATCTATATGTTGATGATGCACCCATTGGTATTAAAATTTGTTGAGCTTGAAGAATATCCGAGAAAATGAATTGTTGATGACGTCCGAAGTTGAATTTGTTAATAAACCCATCATGTTACATGTAACAATATTCTGAATTTTAATATGGTCAACTCTTTACTATTGATACTGGTTATTTCAGCCATATGTCTTCTCGAAAGAAACCCGCTGTCCCGGGGTCATCGGAACCGGCTCTCATGAAAGAGAGGGATGTACCTCCGGCATCTGAGTGGAGGAAATCTCCTTATTTTGGTCGGAAGGACCCCTTCTGGCGGGCGGCTACCTCCACCACTTCTCTTCTATCTCCGAAGGCGGCTCCATTATGTCTCACTGAGGACACTGACTCTGGACATGAGGCGCTCATTTCTCCTTCCTCGATGCTACGCTTTCGGATTGAGCGGGGGACTTTCCATATTGTTATCCTCAGTTCAAGGCCTTCTCAAACCCTCCTTTCGGTTGGCAGGAGTGGGTCGATGATGTCCTCTCGGACAAGAGCCTCTGTCAACGGCTTTAGGAGGCCCGGCTATTGATCCCGGTGAAAATATCTAGATCTCTATCCATCCGTCACAACAATGCTAGCCTGGAAGCCATGGCTCTTCGGTGGAGCATCGAGATACACACCTTTATACTTGGCCAGCACGAGATGGGGCCCACCCTTGAGGATGTGTTCATGTTGCTGCGTCTGGAAGTGACCGGCCCTGATGCCTTCGACCCTGAGCAGACACCCCCCGAAGATGATTCTTTGATCCAATCTCTGAAGCTAAATCTTCAAACTTGTGGTCGGTAGAGTTCTGTTTTTGATGGTTCAGCGAGGAGGACTAGTCGAATAAGGACGGACCGTGCCTCCTATACTGCATGGATCCGTCACTTCTTCAAGGATCTTCAACCCTTGGCCAGAGATGCTGACCCTGACTCTCGGGAGTATGAAGCCGGTCCGATGTATGGCTCCAGGCTCTATTTCTTAGGATTTCTAGCTTGCTTCCTTTCATTCTTCATTCTTCCGAGCACACCTCCGGATTCCCTCAATCCTTTCGTCTTCCCCTTGGCAGTTAGGCTCTTTAGAGGAGATCGGATCCCTTTGGCTCCCCTATTTCTTGGGAATCTCTATTATCGGCTGGATCTACTACATCGAGATATGGTTCGCTCCGTGGGTCGATATGAGCCTGTCTCCTTCATTCACAGCCAGTTCTTGCTTTGTTTTTTCTTCGAGAGGTTCCCAAAATTTGCCCCTGCTCCAACTGTATTCGAGGCGGAGGTTCTTCGGGAGATAGTGGATAAAGATGGCATCCCCGTGCTTGATACTGATGGGTCTCGGATATTTGAGAAAGCGAAGTCTTGCCAGCCGTTGATTACACGTTGGTCACGTACCATTTCCACCTTATCCTTGAATACTCTGGTGGATGATCCCCGACGCTTTGTGGCACGGCCGTATGTATGCCCACCTGTAGGTGTGGCCACACCGCTTATCTATCATGGTTCCTCCCGCTCGGTGTCCTTTCCTTTGCCGAAGAACATCCCTGCACCCTTTGTTGATATGCTGATTATGATCCATCCGAGTTCATTACCGGTGTGGCATGAGGAAGGCGTTGATAGTGCCGTTTATAGGCCTGACCATGTAGCATGTCAATTCGGGTTTGATCAATGTGCCCCGGGGCCAGCACCTCATTTATTATTATTTTCAGAGAGCTACGGGCGCTTCAGTCGCCGGCTTGTACACACCGTGCTTCCCATATCCGGCTCTTTGACGATGCCAGGCTTGAGTCGAGTAGGGGGTTTCACCTCCTCTTTCAGGCGGTATTGGCAGAAGAATATCGATGCGTTTATTGCATTTGTCCAGAGCAGACCGACCGTATGTTTGCCTCCGCCGATTTATAAGAAGGATTCTTCTCTTCGGCTACCCGAGAGCCAAAAATCTGACCACATGTACGAGAGTTTCTTCACCTCATCTGCTCTAACTGACCCTTCTGCTCGGGCATCTGCTTCTAGCTTGGCAATTACTTCTCCGGAGCCAGTCCCTTTGAATAAGGCCTCTGGTCCTCGGACGACCCGCCTTAAGAAGATGGCTCACAAGAGGACTTCTGATGCCAGTCCTTCCGCTTCTCGCCTTTCCAAAAGGCTTCATGGGGTACCCGAAATTTTTGATTTGAAGCTACTTTCCTTTTTGCGACTATACCTTCTAAAATGAAAACTTTTATTTGTCCATGTTGTGTAGGATCCTGCGGTTGTTGACGTTCTCAGTACCGTGGCTCCTGGCCATGTTGCCTCCTCCAGGCCGGACTCAGACTTGGACGACACCCTCCCTTTATCTGCAAGACTTGTGAAGATGCGCACCTCTCGTATAGCAGTTATAGATGATGACGATGATGAGGCTGAGTCCTCCGACCATTTTTGTGACCTTATTCCACGCACGCGTCGTCACCGCCCTACCGTAGCTGAGGAGGAGTACTACCTTGGTGACGAGTTTATTAGGGCTCATCGTTCTGATGTTGAGATTGCTGGAGGGACTGATGCCACAGAAATTGATGTCGCGGGCAATGCTTCTAGAAGCGATATAGAGATGAGGTGCGCCTCTGGAAATGGTGTGGAGGTGGATGTGCTAGAGATCTCCGAGACTCGCTCTGGCACTTATGGTGATTCTCATCCTCCGGCCCTCCTTCATTCTTCAGGGATGACTGCTACTGTTCAGGCTTCATCAGACATTGAGATCGATCAGGTGGTCTCTACACGACCAAGTGACTTTGTTGATGCTAGGAGTCCTTCAGTTGCCCCGGCTTTGCATATTGATTCTCCTTCTGGTAATCTTTCTTTCTGAAGTTTGTCATTTACTTATATCTGTGAGAAATCTTTACTTAAATGACTTTCCTGTTCCCTACCTCTAATAAGGCCTTCTTATCTTTTCTTCAGTGTTAGCTGCTACCGGGGTCTTGCCTTCACCTACCTCAGACTCTGCTCCAGTGTTAGCTGCTACCGGGGTCCTGCCTTCACCTGCCTCGGACTCTGCTCCAGTGTTAGCTGCTACCGGGGTCCTGCCTTCACCTGCCTCGGGCTCTACTCCGACTCTCTTTGTAACTCCTCACGGTTCTCCTTCTCAAGGGGGGACACCTGCCTTTGAGACGACTGCCAGAGGTTCTTCATCGCCAGTGCCTTCGAATATTTTGGATCTGAATCTTAGTGATTTTCACATTGATAGTGATGCTTTTGGTCTTTCCCCTTATCGTTCGGCATTCTCAGGCTCGGGACCTCTGCCGGGAGTTACCCCTCCGGGTGGTTCATCTAACCCGATAGACATTGGGGAGATTCCTGAGACTAGCAGCTTTCCGGCCCCAATTCCTCCTTCAGCTTCTGGCAAAGTATCATTTCTCCATTATTGGGTAGCTCCTGAGTTTGCTTCAGTTCTACAGCTTGTGCATTCAAGTTACCCGGAGACCTTTGCTTCATTTGCTTGCCAGTGTCCACTCATTCAGACTGCTCTTCTCGAGTCTTTTGCCACTATCTTATATAGCTTGGACAGGCAACGGTTGTGTGACCTTAATGGGAAAGTAGTCGAGACGGCGTATCAGAGGATCTCTGACATGGAGCGTCACCAAGTGGACTTATCATGGCTTCGGAAGCGCCTGGATATAGCTTCGAACGCCAGTCATCGGCTGGAACTTATGTCTGTGCTTGCCTCTTATCGCACCTCTATAGATGAGATAAAGGCAACTCTTCGTGAAATTGAGTCGGGTTATGCTCGGGCCTTGGAGACTTTAGAGGCACACTCTACTGTTTGTCCTCCAGATGTAGATATGACGGGCAGCTTCTTCGAGGGTGTTTTTAGGAAAGATTGAGTTTTTTTTTTTTTTTTATCATTACTTTCTTGCCCCTTTCGATAAAAATGTTTTATCTAGGACAATGCAATGAAATGACAAAATTTTTGTTGTTTGGATATTTTTGCATTGTTTTCTTATTCTACTTGATAAAATATTTATTTCGAATGATACAATGGAAAGAACAATCATATGCACATGTTTATAAAAGCTGAAATATTCTCATTAGTTCTTCAACTTTCTTGACGAAAGTATAATAGATTCACTGTAAGTGATGGGATCAAACATGCACCATAGAGAAAACCAGCTTCTTCATAACGTAAGGGAAATACAACTTTTAGACAAAGTAAGAAAGTGAAAATGAATTTCAACATAGATGAGTCCAACTATGGGTAGTAATGCTTGATAAACTTTGCATTGAGCGGGCCAGTTCGGAAGCCGTCTTCAACCCTTACAAGTTTATAGTACCCGCTTGAGCTCGCCCGAACCACCTTGTAGGGCCCTTCCCATTTTGGAGAAAACTTGGGCAAAGGCTGTCCTCGCATGATTGGGTCTATAATCTTCCATACTAGATCACCTTCTTCAAACTTCCTTGGTATCACAGTCTGGTTATAGGCTCGGGCGATGGACTCATGATACCTTTCCATGACTTTTGCAGCTCTGTCATGCTTTTCCTCTAATGCTTCCAATCTGGTGGTTCGAGGCTCCAATACCATCCCCGAGGCGAGAGCCATTCGAGCAGATGGCGTTTCCAACTCTATAGGTAACACTGCCTCAGACCCATACACAAGGGAGTAAGGAGCTGCTTGAGTTGGCTTTCTCTTCGAAGTGCAATACGCCCATAGGGCTACTATCAACTGTTCGGACCAAGTCCCCCCAAACTCATCCATCATCTTGCTCAGAATCCTTATCAGTGTCTTGTTTGTGGCTTCCGCTTGCCCGTTCCCTTTTGGATAGTAGGGTGTGGATTTGTGATGCTTCACTTGGTAAGTCTCTAGGAGGCTCCTCACATATTTGTTTATGAAGGGAGTGCCGTTATCCGAGAGGATGGTGTTTGGTACTCCAAATCGGCAAATGATATTCTCCTTGATGAAGTTCGCAACTGCAGGCCCCGTAGCGTTCTTCAGAGGAATTGCTTCGACCCACTTTGTACTCAATTCTGTGGCTGCGAGAATCCACTTGTACCCCTTAGAAGATGTGGAGATGGGCCCTATCAGATCAAAAGCCCAGGTATGGAACGGCCATGGCGTTCGGATACTATGCAGGTCTACAGCTGGAGCGTGGATCAAATTTCCGTGTTTCTGACAAGTCTGGCACCTCTTCACGTGATGGGATGCATCTGACTCCATGGTCGGCCAGTAATACCCAAGGTGTATAAGTTGCTCGAACAGCCGAGTCCCTCCTTGATGTTCAATCTCGTGGGCTCTTCCGAGGACTAGATCTGACTCCTCCTTGGAGAGACATCTCAAGGGAGTGCCCTCAATACTTCTTCTATACAGCTTGTCCTGATCAAGAAAGTACCGCCTCGCTCTCCTCTTGAGGTGTGCAATGTCCCTCGGGCTCTCAGGTAGTGTTCCCTCTTTGAGATAGTCAATGTAGACTTGCCTCCAGTCAGGGGTATCAATTTCAAAGCAACTCTCATCCTCCCGGATGTATGATTGACACTTGGGGCATTCCTTCTGTAATTGATTTGAGTCCTTCTCCATCTCGGGCCAATAATAACCTTGTCATTGGATTCTTCTATACAGACTGATATCCCCATCCCCGCAAGACTTTTCATGGATCTGTTGTAGTCGGAAGCTTGCTTCTTGTTGGCCAATACACCGGGCTAGGAATCCGGTACCTCCTCGGAAGTAAAGTTCACCTTGAATAATTGTGAATTGGGCAAGCTTGGCCATAGTCAGTTTTCCAACTTTGCTTCTGAGTTGCTCGAGGACTTCTCCTCTCCAGTCCTCTGGAAGGCCTTTGTCTTCGGGTATTATTGAAGGTTCTGTTCTCTTCTTGATAACAATTGTTGCCTCTTCCTCTGGAATGTCAACTCTTGCCCCTAATGTTGCGAGGGCATCTGAAAACTTATTGTCGGAGCGAGGCACATGCTCTATTTCGACCTTCTGAAATTTGTCAAGAAGCCTTTGGACTGTTGTTCGATATGTGGCCAAGGCAGGCTCCTTTAAGACGAACTGTCCTGAAACTTGCTTCACTATCAGCTTTGAGTCCCCCCGGATCCGAATCTTCTTGATACTGTGCTTCTCAGCTGCTATCAAGCCTAAAATAAGAGCCTCATACTCGGCTTCGTTATTCGAACAATGGAAATCCAGTTTATAAGACAAATATAACTTTTCCCCACTTTTGCTTGTAAGGACTATCCCGGTTCCTCCCTTCCCTCCGGCTGCTGCTCCGTCAAAGCTCAATGTCCAGAAGCTTTCCTCGGAAGCCATAGCTGCGTGCACCTCTCCTCTTAATTCTTCATTCACTGGTTCATAGTCACCACTTGGAAATTGGGCAAGGAGATCAGCTAAGGCTTGGCTTTTGATCGCCTTGGGGGCTACACATGTGATCTCGAATTCACCCAATGCTAACAACCATCTTGCCACCTTCCCGGTTAGAGCAGGCTTGCTGAGGAGGTATCGGATTGGATCACTTCTAGTAACAATCTGAATCTGATGTGCTAGGAAGTAATGTCTGAGCTTTTGGGCAGTGAATACCAAAGCTAAACAATGTCTCTCTACTGGAGTATATCGGACTTCTGCTCCTCGAATCTTCCGACTGATGTAATACACCGGGCGTTCTACTCCATCTACATCTTGGACCAATAATGCCCCTATGGACTTGGGGGTTGAAGTTAGGTACAACATTAGAGGCACCTCGGGCTGCGGGGCTATCATGGTCTGAGGCGAGGTCAAGGCCGCCTTGATTCTCTCAAAGGCCTTTTGGTGCTCTTAGTTCCACTCGAACTTGGCATCTCCTTTTAACAAAGAGCCGAAAGGTGCAGAGATCTCTGCCAGTGCTGGGATAAACCTCCGAACATAAGACACCTTCCCGAGGAACTTCTTTAACTCCTTCTAAGAATGCGGGGGAGGCATTGCTCTGATAGATTTGACCTTGTCTTCATCTGCCTCGATACCATGCCTATGTATAAGAAACCCGAGGAACTTCCCGGCCGTCACCCCGAAAGCACATTTGAGAGGATTCATCCTCATTTTGAATTTCTGGCACCTCTTGAATACCTTCTCAAGGTCTCGGAGATGGTCTTTTTCTTTCTTGGATTTCACCACTAGATCATCAACATAATCTTCCATCTCATGATGGATCATGTCATGAAAGATTGCAGTCATAGCCCTTTGGTAAGTTGCACCGGCATTCTTGAGTCCGAAAGGCATGACTGTATAGAAGAAGTTTCCGAGAGGTGTTCTAAAAGCGGTTTTTTCTGCGTCCTCTTCAGCCATCTTAATCTGATTGTATCCACTGAATCCATCCATGAATGAGAACATCTGGTGTCCCGAGGTAGTATCCACGAGGGTGTCGATGTGAGGAAGAGGGAATTCATCCTTCGAGCAAGATTTGTTCAAATCTCGAAAGTCTACACATACTCTGATTTGGCCATTCTTCTTCTTTACTGGCACGATGTTTGCTAACCACGTGGGGTACTGTATTGGCCGGATGAAACCAGCCTGTTGAAGTTTTTCAATCTCCTCCTTAATCTTCTCTTCGAGATCTGGATGATATTTTCGAGCAGCTTGCTTAATTGGCTTGGAGTTTGGGAATACATCAAGATAGTGGGAGACTAGGTCAGGATCTAGTCCGGGCATTTCCTTATATGACCAAGCAAACACATCTGAGTATCGGCTTATCAACTTTAACAACTGTTCCTGCTTTTCTGGGCTAAGGCTCGAACTTACGAATACCGGCCTCGGTGCATCTTGTCCATCACTCAGATCTATTTCGATAAGTTGTTCAGGCTGAGGCTTCGGCCCATCTTGCATACATTCTGGAGCCACTTCAGGCTTTATTACTATATCATTGTCAGGAGGCTCTTCTTTTGACTCGGAGTCGGTGACTGAAGAAACCGACTCCCCGCACCTTCATAAATAATACACCATCTTGCCTCCTTCTCGAACTTTCATCACCTTCCGAGGAATAGGCGGACTTTCTGGTCTAGACATCGCCCGCTTACTTGATTCTGTCATCGACTCCTTGTCATCTTTGATATCCTCCCAACGAGGGATTTTGACCCCTCGAGGCTTAGAGGTGGTGGGAACTTCTTCGACAGCCAGTTCGGTGAAGTAGATGGCATCAGAATAATGAGCTTCATGGATCGCGAACGGCCTTTCTGTAGCCTGAATTGTCACCGTCTTCTTTCCCCATTTAGCCTTAACACACTGATGATAACTTGATGGTACAGCCCCATATCTATGCATCCAGGTCCTCCCTAGAATGATGTGATAATTTGCCTCAGAATCGATAATATGGAACTTGGTGGCCGAGCGAATCTCTCCAACGGCTAAATCAACTGTTACGCATCCGATAGTAACTCTCCTTTCTCCACCGAAGCCAGTGATGACTATCGGCTGCTTCACAATGCGTTCTTCAGAGATTCCGGCTTTTTCTATAGTAGCGCGAGTCATAATGTTGATAGAGGCTCCACTATCTAGAAAGGCCCTTTTGAACTCAACCCCGTTAATAAAAACAGTCACATAAAGCGAGCGATTGTGAGAAAAAGGATATTTTCGATCAGCCTCGGAGAAAGTAATGGCACTAGATTGCTCTTTTGCCTTCCTCGGGATAGACCCCTCAGTCGACATGCATTCCTCATGGTGTGCCTCGGCTATATTAATGATAGACTTGGTGATTTCCGTTCTTGCCTCCTTGGAAAGTCCAAGCTGGTCAAAGAACTGCTTGAACTTTACACAGTCTTGCAGGGTTTTGGCATAGTGATCCGGATCTTTTTCCACTCTTGGAGGCTCGTAGTTAACCATCTCCTCGGTCTCCTCAAAATAAGATGCCACATAAACATGGTGTCCTCCTCTTCCATAGTATTCTTCTCCTCCTTCTGGATCAAAGGGATCTTCGCCATGAGTCATAAATGTTCTGCCCTCTGGATCGAGAGCACTTCCATAGTAAACTTGCTCACCCTTTGGCTCGAGGATGTCGTCTAGATAACAGTCATCGTCATTGAGATTAGCGATAGCCTCGATCATTGGGCCTTCATAAGCTATCATAGCAACATTCTTGCCCTTGTCTCGGTGTTGAGGATATGGTTGTTCTCGGATGTCTTGAGTCCCTCGCTTTTTGAACCTCAATTCGTCTGCCTCGACTTTATCTCTGAAGATTTTCCTGAGAGTCCAACACTTCTCTGTCGGATGTTTCAATGTACGATGGTAGACACAAAATTCAGGGCTCTCACGGTCCTTTTTTGATGGCAGTTCTTCAACATAAGGCAATTTTAGCTCTCCGTCAGCCACCCATTCCTTAACTAGAGCTTTCACTTCCTCGATTCCACATGGATAAGAAACATTCCCCTTTTCACCATTATATTGCTTTCTTTTCTGGCCTCTATGACCTCCTCCTTGTGAATTTCGGGTATCCGGGGCAGAGGTAGCAGCAACGATAGGTCCACGAGATGACTTGAAACTAGTCTTGTAACTGGCTTTAAATCCGGACTCCTGAGCCTGAGGAATGCTAATGTTCCGAGCTGCTTCTATTAATGCCGAGAAGGTGGGTAGCTTGTGGTTAACTAGAAACATTTTGTACCTGCTCAATGCCCCTTCTAGACAAATTTGAACCAGATAACTCTCCTCAACTGCTTTATGACAATCCACGGCCTTGTCCTGAAACCTTTTGACGTAGTCAAGGATGTCTTCACTTTCTTGTTGCTTCTCTTTACACAATGTAAGTGTGGTCACCTTCTCCGCCACTTGAAAGAACTTGGAGTGGAATTTGTTAACCATTTCCTCCCAACTTCAGACAGAGTTTAGGGCCAAATTAACATACCAACTATATGCTCGGTCGGTGAGGGACTTAGAGAATTCTCTCAGTCGGAGGACGTGGTTTGAACCATGAATACCTAGAGTCTCGATGAATCGCACAACATGTTTTCGGGCATTTCCTTGTTTGCCGTCGAACTTGATGAACTTCGGCACTGTATACCCCTCAGGGTATGGATAGCTCAGCATCTCAATGGGGTAAGGCGGCTTGACGTCTGGATCAGGCAAAGAGGGTAAGGTCCTCTTGCCCCGTTCGAGATCGAACATGGCCTGCACATCGGCGAGAGTGAGAAACTGTTGAGGGAGAGAGTTTGATGGTGGTATTCCCGGGACTTGGCTTATGTACCCGAAGACTGAGCTAGGGGCGTCTTGGCCATTCTGGTGCTGCGAATTCATCATTGGTGAGGACATTTGACGATACTGGCCATCAGCGCCTATAGACAAGCCAGTTGGTGATGGGATATTGAATTGAGGCCCATAGAGTCCACCGCACGGCGCCGCTATACCGGGTTGTGCTTGCAGATTTGTTGTCGGCACCAAAGGAGGCCCGCTTGGTGCTTGGGTAACATTTATTGATGGCGTAACAAGATTAGGTACGGGCAGAGCTCCCTTTTGCGCCATCATGCTCCTTATGTTTTCCTGGACACCAACAGTCGCTGGAGCGCCATTCATTACACCAGAAACTCCCCTAGTCACCATTGGATCTTGGCTTGGCACGCCATGGAGCCCGGGCATGGGCAAACTGCTGCCGCCTACTGTGGTTTGAGCATGTGTTACTGTGGCCGTGTTGCCATGAGCCATAGGCTGATTGGGGCCTACTTCTCCTTGGATTTGATTTTGCGCTCCGGCGGGAATAACTCCACCACCAGTTTGATTTCCATTTGGCGCCGGTGCAAAGTTAGAACTCATCACCAACATGGTGTGAGTGAGATTTTGAAGAGTGGTAAGAATCTCTTGCTGAGTATTTTGAAGTCCTTGAATGGCTTCAAGCAAAAGTGGTTGCTCTGGAGCCATGGTTCTGTCATCACCACCATTAGAGGATCCTTGTTGGTGAACTTCATCTTCTCCCGCCATCCTTGTTGGAGTTGTGTGGATTCCAGATCTCGTTGAGACCATTAACCAATCCGCCTCCCCAGCGGAGTCGCCAAAATGTAGGAGGGGGTTCAAGAAAAGAGTTAGAAAATTCGAAGATCTTCGAAGATCCTTGAAGAACAACTTCGAATTCTCTAGAATATGATGAGAGGCTTAGATTCTTCAATAATCTCAACTTAGGAACACGACAACAAAGGAGATGATGGAGATAAGAGATTGGGTGAAGAAGAAGGCAAAATGGCTAGAGAATAGAATAATGGCAAGGCTCTCCTAGGGATCTCCCACTTTCGCTCTCAAGGTTGATAATGGAGAAGGGAAATTAGTTCTTTCCCAAGAGTTAAAAATCTCCAAAATCCATCCCTTGTAAAGTTATGGGTGGGTGCTATTTATAGGCACCTCATGATATAGGATGGAGCCCATGTGCAAGGCACATGGGGGATATTCTCTCTAACCACCTTGTCCGAGGAAGTGACCTCTCCGAGGAGGTGACTTCTTCGAAGATGAGAAAACCCCGAAGAGGAGATCACTCCCTCGGCAAACCCTTCTTCTTAGCCATACCTAACCAATGATCCCCAATCATCCCAATGGGTCAGGGGTAGTCCCAGAGGACGTCCTGCCGCAAAAAATATTGCCGAGTCTCATGGACCTCCCGGGGTCGTGCCACCTCGACCCGGGTATAGGCTAGTTTAACCGAAGAGTGAATTTATCTCCACTCACCGTCCTCGGGATCGGGTCCTTCGTTCGAACTCCATTACGCCCATGGTTCTGGTGCGTAGATCCCGGAAAGCTCCGAGCCCGCAAGTGTTCTGGGACTTATTAACGGAGCGGCTTCTAGATTGCATCTGAATCCGTTCGAAGCCAAGTGCTTCGGATCTCTAGATTCGTAGGTCCGAATCCTTTCGAGTCCGAGTGCCTCGGATCTTTAGGCTTGTTCAACACCCTTTCGAGTCCGGGCCCGAGTAAGTCTCTAAGTCTCTAAGTTCGTGGATCCGAACCCCTTCGAGGCTTAGAGCGATTCAGCCCGTTTGATGGCGATAAATCTGGGCCCGCCAGTCTTGGACTTGCGATAAATTTGGGCCCATCAACCTTGGATTATTGGGCCTAATTAATTTAGTGGACTTAAACTTAACTCCTCTTACACTGTGTATATAAAATAACTTGAAATAAATTTAAACAAAATAAATAAATAACATACCGAATTTATTTTGTTGAACCAAATAAAAATTACAAGACCAAGTCGAGTGTGTGACACTTTGTCCTTAAGACAGATTCGCCCCGCTACGGTGCTTACGGTTGAATGGCGTCTATCTCCCAGGATACAATGATCTTCACAAAAATTTATAGAAGCACTTCAAATAAATTTGTTCGGCAAACCCAACCTGTGATCTATACTCTCTTTTATTTATTCTAAAACTAAAATGAAGAATATATGTACTTAGAGCAAAATGGACAGCAATATCAAAAATCTACAGACTGAATTTTTTCTCGAATACTTAACATTGCTGGAATGTAGAATTTATAGGCAATTACACATGACCCGAACAGGTGCAAAAGGAAATGAAAAGGTGCAAAACTGCCGTATCACATGGAACAGTGTTTATTTCCCCCAAACAATTTTGAACACAGAACCGTTGGATTGGCAAAGTTCAAAATTGTTTGAATTTAATATTTAAACTATTTGAATAGTTTAAACAAAAAAGTCAATGGAGGAAAGAATAACAAACAGTTTGGAATTTAATATTTAAACTATATAATCTATTATAGGAAACCATATTAGGAAACCAAAAATAAAATTATATTAAAATTAAATTCCCACAATAATTTTTATTGAAAAATTCAAATGAACTTTGTCTAAAAATTAATGTCAAACTCGAAAACGACATCAACTTCCCATTCACTCATAAATGGTTTTGACGTTCCGTCTTCACCGTGTGACTTGCCATGTGGCAAGGAACACGTCACCTTTTCGGACCCACCCCAAAAGACGTTTGGGGCCCACCCAAAATGGGCTCAAAATTATGCCTATATAAAACCATTTTCCAATAATCCCCCACATGAATGGAATTTGACGGAGAGAAAATGCAACAACATGATCTAATTACAGAGAGTACAGAAATTGAAAATATTCTGCAAAGGATAGGTAGCTTTTGATTTTGAACCTTCCCTTGTGAGACACTATCGGATTTACTAGCTAACCAGTGAACATGATGTCTTGAACTGTTCAGCCGTTTGTGTAAACCAAGACAATAGAACTCACACAGTATATTCCCAGACACAGTTTAGTTCTCACTATTGTGTTCATTTTGGCCCTGAACAAGCTGGTCTATCATGAGTGCTCTAAAGACTTGTAACCTTTCACAAATCTTATAGAACCGGCCCAGTTCACACTCACATAGGTGATTCTTATGAAAAGTATCCTGCCATACTCCACTAGGTTTACCTAGATATAAGAATCATTAAAAGTATTACTTAACCTAAATCGCTGCAGACATCACTTATTTCATCATAGAAATGGGTAGGAGATGGACTCCACAGTGATCCTTCTGAGTCAATCACAACTCGGTTGTCCCTTTGAACTTAGATCTTGGGATCTCCAGTCAACTAGGTTGGGTTGCCGTTGTGGTAACTCTTATTTAATAGGCTTAAGTCCCATTCCCCTCGATGAATTTTCAACTAACTCTCTTGCTAACCCTTTGGTTAGTGGATCCGCTATGTTGTCTTTAGACTTAACATATTCTATGGAAATAATTCCATTAGAGAGTAGTTGTCTTACGGTATTATGTCGACGACGAATGTGTCGAGACTTACCGTTATACATATGACTCTGTGCTCTACCTATTGCTGATTGACTATCGCAATGTATGCATATAGCAGGCACCGGTTTTGGCCAAATTGGAATATCTTCAAGGAAGTGGCGAAGCCATTCTGCCGCTTCCCCAGCTTTGTCTAAAGCTATGAATTCAGATTCCATAGTAGACCTAGCAATACAAGTCTGTTTGGAAGATTTCCAAGATAGAGCCGCCCCACCAAGAGTAAAGACATACCCACTGGTGGACTTCGAGTCTCTTGTATCCGATATCCAATTTGCATCATAGTATCCTTCAAGTACTACTGGATATCTAGTATAATTTAGCCCAATGTTACGAGTAAATCGGAGATATCTTAGAACCCTTATAATTGCTTTCCAGTGTTCTACTCTCGGATTACTCGTATATCTACTTAATTTACTTACTGCATAAGCTATATTTGGGTGAGTGCAGTTCATCAAGTACATTAAGCTTCCAATAATTTGGGCATACTCTAATTGAGAAATACTTTCCTGTACATTTTTAGAAAGATACAAATTAATATCTACAGGTGTTCTAGCTAAATGATCATCATCTTTGCTGAATTTGTCAAGTATTTTCTCAATGTAATGAGATTGTGACAAAGCATATCCTTCTGATGTTTTGGTAATTTACATACCAAGAATTACATCAGCAATGCCCATGTCCTTCATGTCAAAATGTTTATTTAACATTTTCTTAGTAGTTTTAATCATATCATTATTACTACCTATGACGAGCATATCATCTACATAAAGACATACAATGACATAACATTTATCTGTGTTTTTAATATAAACACATTTGTCACACTCATTAATTTTAAATCCATTTGACATCATTGCCTTGTCAAATTTCTCATGCCATTGCTTTGGCGCTTGTTTTAAACCATATAATGATTTAACCAATTTACACACTTTCTTTTCTTTTCCTGGAACAGAAAACCCTTATGGTTGTTCCATGTAAATTTCTTCATTTAACTCACCATTTAAGAAAGCGGTTTTAACATCCATTTGATGAATTTCCAGATTATATAGAAATGCAATGGCAATTAGCATTCTAATGGATGTTATTCTAGTAACCGGTGAGTATGTGTCAAAGTAATCTAGACCTTCTTTTTGTCTAAAACCTTTGACTACAAGTCTTGCCTTGTATTTGTCTATTGATCCATCCGCTTTCAATTTTCTTTTGACAATCCACTTGTATCCAAGAGGTTTACAACCTGGTGGCAAATCCACCAATTCCCAAGTGTGATTTTGCAAGATGGATTCAACTTCACTGTTGACAGCTTCTTTCCATAAAGGAGCTTCAGGACTGGACATAGCTTCTTTAAAAGTTAAAGGCTCATTTTCTAACAAATATGTTAGAAAATCTAGACCAAAAGATTTTGAGGTTTTAGCACGTTTACTACGCCTAAGTTCCTCTTCTTCATTTTGATCTAACTCTTGTTCTTGATCATGTTCTTGATCCTGACTAGTAATAGCATCAAAAGATCTTTTATTAGTACTAGTCTCTTGTCCAGTCTTCTTTGGAAATACATGTTCAAAGAAAGATGCATTCCGAGATTCAATAATAGTATTTACATGCATTTCAGAATGTTCTGATTTATGAATCAAAAACCGATATGCACTACTATTCTTGGCATAACTAATGAAAATGCAATCAATGGTCTTAGGACCTATCTTAGTCTTTTTAGGACTAGGAATAGCCACTTTCGCCAAACACCCCCACACTTTTAAGTATTTGTAGGATGATACTCTACCATGCCACATTTCATAAGGTGTTTGATTTATTTTCTTTCGGGGTACTTTATTTAAAATATAATTAGCAGAAAGTAATGCTTCCCCCACAAGTTCTGAGGTAATCCAGAACTGATTAACATGACATTCATCATTTCTTTTAAAGTCCTATTTTTTCTTTCAGCAATTCCATTTTGTTGAGGTGAGTAAGGAGCGGTGGTTTGATGAATTATTCCATATTCTTTACAAAATTCACCAAAAGGTGATTCATATTCACCACCTCTATCACTTCTAAGTTTCTTGATTTTCTTACCAAGTTGATTTTCAACTTCATTCTTATATTAAATGAAAGTTTCCAAAGTTTCATCCTTGGTTTGAATTAAACAAACATAGCTATATCTAGTATAGTCATCTATAAAAGTGATAAAATACTTTTCCCCACCTCTATTTTGAATTGATTTAAAATCACAAATGTCACTATGAATTAATTCAAGTGGTTTTGTACTTCTTTCAATTGAATGAAAATGAGTTTTAGATAATTTTGCCTCAACGCAAATTTCACATTTATGATTTGAATCAATGTTAAATTTAGGTAAATATTCCATATTAATTAATCTACGCAAAGATCCATAATTAACATGTCCTAGTCTACCATGCCACAAATTTGAAGACTCAAGCAAGTAAGAAGAAGATGTAGTATTATTAATAACTGAGGGTACAACGGTCATTACATTTAACTTGAAAAGGCCATCAGACATGTAACCTTTTCCTACATACATCCCATTCTTAGTAAGTACAAATTTATCACTCTTAAATACTAGCCTAAACCCATTCTTACTCAACAAAGATCCGGAAACAAGATTCTTGCGAATGTCCGGTACTTGTAACACATTGTTGAGAGTGAGTTCCTTTCCAGATGTCATCTTGAGTATAATCTTTCCTTGTCCTTCAACTTTTGAAGTTGAGGAGTTGCCCATAAAAAGTTGTTCACCATTGTCCATTGAAGAATAAGATGTGAACATCTTTTTGTCGGCACAAATATGGCGAGTAGCACCAGTGTCCACCCACCATTCTTTAGGATTTCCGACAAGATTTACCTCGAAAACAACTGCAGAAAGATTGATGTCATCGACATCATTGGAAATATTGTCCACTTCAGTCATGTGGGCTTGAGCAGGCTTCTTGCTTGTTCTTCTTTTGTTTTTGTCTTTGCTACGGCAATCTTTGGCCCGATGTCCCTCTTTATCACAGATGTAACATTTGCCATTAAACTTGTACTTTTTATTTCCCCCCCCCCCCCTTTTGAGCCTTGTGATGAACTTTCTCCAGAAGACTTTCGTTTCTTGGTTTTTGAAGCATGTTCCACCACATTTGCCTTAGACTCCATAGGAAGCTTACCAGTCCGCTTTTCAGAATTGCGGTTGTCCTCCTCAATCCTCAAACGCACAATTAACTCGTTGTAGACACCTCATTTTTGACCGACCTTGAGACTCAGACGTCACCAGTTGAGCGCTTGGTGATATTGCATATTATGCTCGTTTAGAAGTCTCAGAGTCGCGGCCGTGAGCCCTGCCTCCGGATTTCCGAACCCTCTTCTGTGCCTTGTCTCGGTTTGCGAACCAGACTCGGTTTTCTCTGTTTCTTTTCCTGAGGGGAGGGAGAGGTCCCGTAGACCATCTCTCAGTGGCCGTGGGCTACGTTTTGTTGCTGTAGGCCATTTTGCCCATTTCGGAGTCCGGTTCCCGATTTTCGGAGCTGTCAGGCCGTGTGCCTCGGTTCGGGACCGCTTAACCATCTCCTATTGCTCCGATTTTTGGCATGCATCTTATTCACTCCCTTTTGAGGGACACTGAGGTCTGAGAGACCCACTTCGTGGTCGAATGCCACTTTCGGTGCTTAACAGGCAGTTTTCGGGCCTCGAACTGCGTGTTCTGGCCCCCGAACATTCGTTTTGCATCGGTTTTCGTTCATTTTTGGCAGATACCTTTGTTTCATCACCAGGAAGGTCGTAGAAGGATGGGAGGCCAGCAATTGTTTTAGCAACCAGTTATATATCCTCCGGCGCCCTCCGACGCCCGTTTTTCTCACTTCCAAGCCAATGTTGACCACCCTAGGGTCACTTTCTTCAATCCTAACCCCCATATTTGTGATGTACACACATGGGAGGACACCAAAAGTTGGTGACCGGCCAGTAATTCCACCTAACCCTTTTGAACCCTTCCTAAAATTGGCCTATTCTCTCTCCTATTTTACAGTTGACAATTTTAAACCACAGGGTTGTGTTGAGGGCACCTGGGAGGACACCAATTTGTGGTGGCCGGCCATTAAATATTCTTGACCCTTTTGACCCTTGGCCGGCCGGCCATGGGAGGTGGCCGGCCGGCCACCTGCAACTGAGATAACTGGCCGGCCTTGATCCTTGCCCCCTGCTTAGTTCAGAACTGACCTCTTTGACCCCCCAGATTTTGTATCCGGAGGGCCAAATTTTTGGGGGGAAACTTGATCCATTTTCCCCCCCAATTTTCCCCCTCTTTTTCCCCTCCTTTTGCCTATATAACAGAGCCTCCAGCTCTGGTTTTGAGGTTGGAAAAAATTGGCTTTAAGCCTTGCTTGCATATCTCCCACCATTTTATCTATTTCCTTTAAAAAACACCAAAATCCTACCCTATTTTCATACCATCATCTAGCATCACCACCACTACTCCATTTCTAGCAGCTTGGGGAGCTTTTCAGCAGCTAGGAGGCATCACTTCTCAAGCCAAGAAGCAATCAAGGGTTGTTCTTCAAGGGTAAACATCAATTCCCTCATTTTGAGCTTAATTTTGTAACATTTTTCTAGCTATTTTGCTTGCTGTTTTGAGCTCCGACCAAAACTGAAAGTACCCTTTATTTGAGCTCTATTTCATATTTCATTAAGGTAATTTTGTCATTTGAGGTCCTCATCTTGCACTTTCTTCATTATCCCTCTTGTATGCCATAATTTTGCATAGTATTTTTGGCTTATGTGTGATCTGTTTTGGAGCATGATATAAACTATAGATAGGCTTATTTTGAGCCCTTCTTCAACATTGAAGAAGGTCTCATCACTGTTTGGGACCTCCATGTGCCACTTGTCATTATACCCCTCTTTGGTCCCCATTTTTGCATAATTTATTAGCCTATTGTGTTTCTGTTTTTGGACCTTAGTCCAAACTGAAAGTGGCCATATTTTGACCCCCTTGTCATGTTTCATTAAGGGTCTTTGGCTGTTTGATGAATGTTTTGTATACTTTGTGTTTTGACCTCTTTTGGCCCCTACCTTGCATAGCATGTTGAGCATATTTTTATATTGTTTTGGGGGTTGCCATAAACTGTAAGTAGTCATATTTTTGGTCCCTCTTCAGTGTTGTAGAAGAGTCTTTTTCTGTTTGGGCTTTGCATCTACCACTTGCTTCATTGCCTCCCTTGCGGAGCCATCTTTGTATGATAATTTAGTCCCATTTGTGTTTACTGTTTGGCCATGATTTGAACTGTAAAAATGCTTATTTTGGGGCTACCTTGCTTCTGTCTTTTCATTCCATGTACCAATTATGCATGCTTTGTATAGCTGTAAGCCATTTCACGTACCTAGTTTTGCATTTCGAGAGAAATTTCATGCATCGGGTGTCATTTCGCCTCGTTTCGGGGCTGTTTTACCCCTCATTTTGCTACTGAAAATTGCATGTTTGCATATCATTTTCCATGTCTTTGCCATGTCTCATTAGAGTGGCATTTCGGTGCCTGAGGGTCGGTCCTCGGTTTGCGTGCACGCGTGCACGCATTTCGAGTTATCTTGTTTTCATCTGATGGCCTCCTATGTGAGTGTGACTGAGGTCCACTTGTGTTGGTGTAAGTCCATATTGCATTGTGTATACCATTTCATAACATTGTGCATGTTAGGTTGTACCTTAGTTGCATTTCATGCATGTCATGCATATTGCATCGTGTTCGGGATAGGAATTAGCCCGAGCACGGGAAACGAGGTACGTTTCGTACTCCAAGTGACAGAACGTGTCTCAATTCCCTAGTCACCGACACTCCGGATTATCCATGATGGAGTTAGGTTCTTGTTGTGTTTATATGTGTATTCATTCTATATTGAGTTGCACATTTCGACTCCTCAGCCATCATGCATCGAGATGCGTGATTGGTGGCACGAGGATCGAGGCATGCATACATTTGTGAAAATACATTGCCATGCCCCTTTCCTGCTCTCTGTTGCAGCAAAATGAAGAATCAACAACTTTTCAGAGCTTGGCACGCATTTCAAGAACAGGTGCAAACAGAGGCTAATTGGGGCATCCCAGTGGATTTCCGCGCAAGGCAGCCTAAACATACATCATTCATTAGAATCAAGGCAGTCCCTGGCTTGCACGCCAGTTTTTACGGCTTTCTTAGTTAATTTGTAAATTAATTAGGAATTTGTACATTATTTGGACTGTAATATTCTTTCATTTGGGACTGTATTTTTTATTCAGACCCTCTGTGCGAGGGCACAACTGTAATAAGTGTACGCGAGTGTGATGCATGTCTTCCAACCCCACGTCTTTCTTCCCTTTTATTTACCTGCTTATGATGGTTAGATTAGGGCATATTTCAATTAGCATACAGTATGACAGCATGTTTGCATCATTCATCTGTTTTGCATGCACCGGGCTCGGCGCATCATACTAACTGCATTGTATTTTCAATTCCAAATTGAATACATGTTAGCTGTAGCATTCCATATGCCATGTTTAGAATAGCCGAGCCTGCTATAGTTGCATTTTTGCATGTGTTGCATTAGGCATTTCTGTATACTTAGGATTCATGCATGGATTTCTAATTAGCTTCTTTTTTGGCTTGGAGTACTCGGTGAGTTTTATGCTTTAGCATCCTTGCATGCGTGTGAGTGACTGCCATGAATAGCATGCTTACTATGAGGCTAATTGCTTACGTGATATAACTGCCTGAATGCCTGTGGGTGAAGGTTGGGTTACTTGGATTGGAATAAATCATCAACTGTTTATTTCAAGCCCACTAGATAGTGGCAAAACCATCTGTTCCTAAACCCACCTGAGGGTGGCAAGATCTGCATTTCAAGCCTACTTGCGAGTAGCAAACCATCTTTCAAAAATAAACATGAAATGTTTTGTTCCAATTCGAGCGATCCAGTCTATACTTGTATGCTGTGCGCATCACATAGTAATCTAGGCTAATAACCAGAATAAGAACACACAATGTTTTTAAAAATAGATATCATGGTTAGTAGAGGCCGATCTTTGATCGGGCGAGCGGGGGTGCTCACGAAGTGACCTTCCCCAATCGTACCCAAGTTCCTGAGCCGAGGCAACTTTGGTGATGACGGACACGTGGCCTTAGGCAACGAGTCAGGGTTTTCTAAATTTCCCAAAATAAAATATTTAGGTGGCGACTCTGTATCTGGCAAAGCAGTCCATGTTTGACACTTCTTTCAAAAATCTGTTTTCTCAAAACGATTTGCCGGATTTGGACTCTTTGGTTCAGATTTAGAACCGTGACAATTTGAGAGTCCTGAGCTATAGTGACCCCAAATGAACAGAACGGGAGCTCACCCTCCCAGGGCGTTCGGGGACGTCTACACTCGTCCATAGAAATTTCTTTGCGCTTGTGTTTGAGGTAGTTCTTGAATTCCTTCCAGTCTTTTGGTAATTTTTCAATTAAGGCTGCAACTTGAAAGGATTCACTGAGAGACATACCTTCTGCGTGAATGTCATGCAGGATGAGTTGGAAATCTTGAGCTTGGCTGATCACAGTTTTTGAATCAACCATTACAAAATCCAAGAATCAGTCAACCACAAATTTCTTTGAGCCGGCATCTTCCGTTTTGTACTTTTTCTCCAACGATTCCCAAAGTTCCTTTGCAGTCTTGATTGGACTGCAGACGTTGTATAATGCGTTGTCAAGTCCGTTCAAGACGTAATTCCGGCAAAGGAAATCGGCATGTTTCCAGGCATCAACCGCAATAACCACTTGCTGGTCAGTTTCATTCTCTTTTAGGATAGGAGCATCTTTACGGAGGAAACGAGCCAGGTTCAGAGTTGTAAGATAGAACAACATTTTCTGTTGCCATCTTTTAAAGTCAGTTCCTAAGAACTTCTTTGGCTTTTCACCGTGATTTATCGGTACTGTTACAACAGGAGAGGGGGTTGGCGTCATTGTAGCCGCCACAGTAGTACTTGTTTGGGCATTTGTTTCAGTAGCCATCAATTCTAATATATAAAACAAAATTATAATTAAAATTTACACTACACAGAAAATTAAACCGAATTCACAGAATTAAATTCTGTAAAAATAAAAGAAACAAGAATGTAACTTTTATTTTCCAATTAATTTGAAAATAAAATAAAATTTTATTTAAACAAATTAATTTCACACAGAAAATTAAATTCTGTAAAAATAAAAGAAATAAAAACTATAACTTTTATTTTTCAATTAATTTGGAAATAAAATAAAATTTTATTTAACCAAATTAATTCCACACAAGAAAATTAATTTTAGTAACACTTCAATAATTAAAATACTGAAACAGAATTTTAATTAAAGAAAACTCAGAAAATAATTTCTAAAACCCAAAATTAATTTCTGAAAAAATTCTACAAAAATATATTCTGAATTGTTAATGACACCAGTATCGTACTACTAGTTGTTGTCAAAGAAAAGAGACATTATATTACTACTATCTGTCAAATAGCATATAACCACTATTTGTTTTTCCAACCAAAATATTATTTTGTAAATCCACAGAAAATAATTTTCTTCCGAAATTATTTACGAAGAATGAAAAAGGAAAAACAAACGAAAAATTCTGTAAACAGAATAATTCGAATCTGTCTTAAGAATGTTAGAACAATCTTCTGTGTATATAAAATAACTTGAAATAAACTCAAACAAAATAAATAAATAACATACCGAATTTATTTTGTCGAAACAAATAAAAATTACAAAACCAAGTCGAGTGTGTGACACTTTGTCCTTAAGGCAGATTCGCTCCGCTACGGTGCTTACGGTTGAATGGCGTCTATCTCCCAGGGTACAATGATCTTCACAAAAATTTATAGAAGCACTTCAAATAAATTTGTTCGGCGAACCCAACATGTGATCTATACTCTCTTTTATTTATTCTAAAACTAAAATGAAGAATATATGTACTTAGAGCAAAATGGACAGCAATATCAAAAATCTACAGACTGAATTTTTTCCCGGATACTTAACATTGCTGGAATGTAGAATTTATAGACAATTACACATGACCCGAACAGGTGCAAAAGGAAATGAAAAGGTGCAAAACTGCCGTATCACATGGAACAGTGTTTATTTCCCCAAAATAATTTTGAACACAGAACCGTTGGATTGGCAAAGTTCAAAATTGTTTGAATTTAATATTTAAACTATTTGAATAGTTTAAACAAAAAAGTCAATGGAGGAAAGAATAACAAACAGTTTGGAATTTAATAT
Source organism: Camellia sinensis (assembly GCF_055761805.1). Lineage (NCBI taxonomy): Eukaryota > Viridiplantae > Streptophyta > Magnoliopsida > Ericales > Theaceae > Camellia > Camellia sinensis. The sequence goes on from NC_138966.1 coordinate 107,995,550, forward strand.
TTAAACTATATAATCTATTATAGGAAACCATATTAGGAAACCAAAAATAAAATTATATTAAAATTAAATTCCCACAATAATTTTTATTGAGAAATTCAAATGAACTTTGTCTAAAAATTAATGTCAAACCCGAAAACGACATCAACTTCCCATTCACTCATAAATGGTTTTGACGTTCCGTCTTCGCCGTGTGACTTGCCACGTGGCAAGGAATACGTCACCTTTTCGGACCTACCTCAAAAGACGTTTGGAACCTACCCAAAATGGGCTCAAAATTATACCTATATAAAACCATTTTCCAACATCAACTACATTCGTGTTTCTAAAAAATGTACAACAAACCAAATCCAAGAATACCACCACCCAAATCTTTCCTCCTCTCATTTCCCACAATGATTTCCCACAATGATAACCACCCCCCCCCCCCCCCCCCTTTATACTGGGAAAATAAATATGCAATCACTAATCAAAGAAAAAAAAAAGAAAATAAATAAATAAATAAATAATTTAGCTTTGGTTTAAGGGTGTGAAGTTTTTCCTCATTCTTGAGTGGATTCATAGTTGGTTGTTGTCATGAGGTTGCATGCTAAAGGGTAAAGCATAAGAAAAAAAATAAAAAAAATGAAGAATCTAGAATAAATGGAATCATCAGGGTCAATACTAACGCTCCATTTCTCTAAAATCTTCCACCACCTTTCATCACCTTTCATCTTTTATCTCTCTAAATATTTGTCTGTAAGTTATATTTCTTCTATCTAGACAAACATCACGAGCATTACAAATGTATGGTCATGATTTACTTGTACTATACACCACCTTCTTATTGTAATTATAAATAGGATGCCTAAGTCCTAAAAAAAAAATAAAAAATAAAAAAATTGAAACCCAAATGAGGGGCCAAACAATTAAAGTAATTTTTATTAGAGTTTTTAGTCTAATGGCTGTGCAAGGTTGAAATGAGGAGTTTAATACCTTTTATTTCTTCCTTGTATCATGTGATTGCTCCCAATCGTTTACCGTTCACTAATGAGATCACATGCAAATGGTCTAACTAATAAATTTTTAGCATGAACAAACATTTACCATTAATAAGGGTTTTATTAGGAGGGAGAGACACCAGAGACCCGGTGCCTTGTTTCTGTAAAGCTTGATATTCATCAAGCATAGTTGCAATTTATTCTGAAGTTTTAATTGATAAGTGGTAGGCTCAACAAGAGAAGAAGGTGGACTAGAGAGGGAGGCAGAAAAGCAAATAAGGACCTTAGGTGTATGAATACCACATTTGGATCAGGTGAAGATAGGATACTGGTTACCAGAAATTATGGCTAAAAAATTATGGTTAGAGAATTCTTCATTTTCTTAGTTACAACCATTTGACAACAAGAAAAATGAAACGCAAATGGTCTAACTAACGATGACAAATTATGACTAAAAAAAATGTGATTATATAGTTTTTCATTTGATTATTTACCAACCATTTGGGAGCAAGAAAAACGAATTCTATAACTTGTACTAAAAAATTTCACATAAGTTGTAAGGTATTTTATGTTCATTAATAGAGACTACTCAAATCATCTAAAGTAGCTTCACTAATGAGATGACATTTACAAATGGTCTAACAAATTGTGGCATACTATCGACTCTTCTATTTAGTAAACTTGTACAACTTGTATCATAACTATGTTACTAGTTTAACAAGAATAAATTATTGGTTCAACAATGAATATACATTTTTTAGAAAACTTGTACAATTTGTATCATAACATGTTATTAGTTTAACAACGGTAGATTATTGATTTAGCAATGAATATAACTTAGTATTTTGATGACATACAACTTGCAATTATGCATATAGCAATGAATATAACTTAATATTTTGATGACAAACAACTTGCCATTGTGCATATGCATGAAACAACCTTATATGAGGTTGGTATTGGTTGCCTATGTTCTTTATGCATTTGGAAATAATATCAATGTTATAAATAAGATAAGGGAAGTGTGTCAAACTGGAGTTAACACGGTGCAAAAAAAAATTGAATGTAAGTGTGTGAAACTAGTATTTAAGATGTATGGAGTAGAAGATGTTTGAGATGAATGCAAAATTATTATGGACAAACAATAATTCTCTGATTATGCTAATTTGTAGATTGAGCACAAAAGGAAGACTAGCTTGTACTTTTGTAAAATCAAATTGGTATAATGAAAAGAGTTATTTTCACTTGTTACATAGGATATTGTCGCTAGTTGAAAATGAGTTACGTGCTAATTTCTGTCTTTGGCATATAGATGGAAAATTGACATTGTAAATTGACTAAAAATATTATAATTTGACTTAAAAGTGTAATAGATTGATTGTTACAATTGAAGATTAAGGGAGAAAAAGGTGGCTAAGAAAAAGTACAATAAGAGAGTTCCAGAAAAAGGACAGGACAGGACAGTGAAAGCTAGATGGGTAAGGCTAAGATAAATCGTTAAGTGGGCTAAAGTAAAAGATGTAGCGCTTTGCTGACTTGATTAGGTAGGGCGAATTCCCGCTTCTACTTTCTTTTTGTTTTGAAAAGGGGAGTCATCCAGGGACTCATAGTTCTTTCTTGGCGGGAAGAGATAAAAAACTTGCTATTTTTATTTTTCTTTCGCACCAACCCTTTCCTTGTTTCTTTTGATATTAAAATTTTATTAAAAGTATGAGGTATAAAATGTAATTTACTTAAAAATTTGTAGGTGATTTATTCCGATGTACTAAAAATAATAATAATAATTGTAAGTGACAAAAACCAAACCTGAGTTTAGTTTGACTTTTCCTTAAATATTTTCCCTAATCAAACCTCATTGTGAAGAGACCAATTCAGTATGTGAACCTCTTTATGAGGAGTTTGGTTGCGTTATAATTTTTGTTTTTTTGAAAATCATAGAAAACTTATTTAGCAAACTATATTCAATTTTTTTTTTTTCTTCTTCCTTTTAGGAAGCATCATGAATTATTTTTTTCCAAAAATAAAAATGATAAGAAAAAAATGAGTGCTTTCAAGCTTTTCAAGGTTTATAACACCAAAAAAATATTTTTCAAAATTTGAAAACTATTTTCATTCAAAAATGAAAATGATAAGAAAGCATTGAATATTTTAAAACTTTTCATTGTTTTTAAAAACATGAAAAACAAAAACACCACTAAAGATGGCCTCTACACTTCGCAGCTTGCTTTTGTTTTAGGTTGACAAAAATTGGTCTTAGAATCAAATGTAAGACATTATCATAGCCCATTCTACTTACCATCGAAAATGATACTTAAATATTTTTTTATTTTATTTTTGGAACAAAAAGAAAAGGGTAAATTATACCAACCTCCCTTAACGTTTAAAAAAAATATAGTAACTCTTGCAATTTTGACACAATTATATTGAGCTCCCTAGTGATTTTAATTCATATAATACTCAGTCTATTTTTCATCAATAATTTGTTAGTTATATGAATGAAAAAAAATAATGTTATCATCTCTTTTATACGAAGATGTATACTTTACGTTGTTTATTTTTGCATTTTCACGCCATTTGTATTAACTTCTATCCTTTTAACCTTACTAAAAAGGAAGGTCAATATAATTATGTCAAAATTGTGGAACTTATTATATATATATATATATATATATATTTTTTTTTTTTTTTAAATTTCAGGGAAGATCAATGTAATTTATCCAAAAGATAAATATGTAGATAGGATGCTACTCCACATATATTAAAAGATCACTCCTTTTGGTGAGTGTTTAGAACTTGTTTTTTGAATTTTTCTTTAAAAAAATTTAAAATTATCTTGACAAATAAAATCCAAAAATGATGTTTTTGAAATTTTCAAAAATTATTTTCGCTCCAAAAAAAAAAAAATCATATGAAAATAATTAATGCTTTTATTTTTTCACTTTTTCATCAAACTTATTTTTGAAAGTTTTCATAAAATAAATTTTGAAAACTCAACTAAATTGAAACTCATTGTCAATGCACAACATCATTTAATGCCTATTGGTGCTCCCAAAAGTGCCCTTTCTAGTCTTGGAAGAAGATGCATGTTGGATTGCCGTATAGTGCGACTTGTCAGATATACGGAATCATAGGAGATTTCTTCATTTTCTGTTCAGCTCGAGGTAGAGAAGTTTGGTACCTTACAAGGCTCATAACCCCTTTAAGGCAACATAACGACATTCCTTTGGATGGTGAACTGAAGCACTTCCATTTTCACAATGATCATACAAGTTTTCATTGTTAGGATAGTATGAACCCTAATAAGTATTGAACACTAATTACTACTACTCATTATAATTCACCACAATTTAATGCAATTCAATTTTATTTGCACAAGTATGAAAGAGTGTCGTTTTTGCAAAATAAAAAAAATGAATCAATTAATTAGTATATGCAATTATATATACGTATAATATATATTCCATTTTAAACACTATTTATATATATACATATATAAAATTATATATTATGTTAACTAAAATAAATCTTACAATTCGTGATTCACGATTCAATGCAATTCACCACTATTTTAATGAAATGATTCACAATTCGATTCAAGATTGGATAATAATGCTGAGAAGTACCAATACAGTATGAACTGATAAAAGAAAGTAAGAGAATAAATTGCTCATAATGTAACATATCAATCATAACAATGGCACAAGAGAGAATGCCTTTAGACTCTCTCACTATGGGATGATGCTTTGTTACCATCAACTTTCAGATGGCTTGACATACGAAATACACGTCACATTACAGTGTGTATGAAATAACATTGATTCTGACTACTTTAACAAAAAAAATGTCTAATTCAATATATTACTTCTCCCATGCATAGCGGCCGGGGGAAGACCGCGGGGTGAAACTTGGGGCAGCTCAAATTTTCCCTATTCCCAAGTTCAAAGTCTCGAGCAACCACTAACTAGTCATTCTAGTTCATAGTCCTTCGAATTTGAACCATTTCCAATTTGAATATAATTTTCCTTCGTCGTTAAAAGGTAGGGCATCAGTTGGCAGGGGTTCTAACTTGTGTGTTGTTGACATGGCTCGTAGCTTTTGCCTGTACTTCCTAGCCATCTCTTCAGCTTCGAAAAAAACTTTCTGCTAACCATTACACTCATAAGTAAACCCTCAAATAGGATCTATAACAGAGATTTTAAGGACGGTACCGAAAGGCAGTGTAGATGCACCAGAAGTCTATGCTTACCTCTTTGTTAGATGTAAACAGGCCAGGCTCACTTTCAAGGTCAGCAATACTACAAGCCGGAAGATTTCAAGGAAAAATAAGAATCAAGCATTATCAATGTGAGAACAAGCCATACGCATTCATGATTTAATAATGTTAGATTTAACTTCATAAAGTTGAATTATTTCTAGCGAGCAAAGATCAAAATTTAGGGATCTGTAAGAGGGGAAACCACAAAGAGATCCAACAGTTAATTCCCTCCTAGTCTTTAGGCAAAGTCATGCTTCTTAACATTGTACATAGTTGCCATCCCAATCAAAAGGAAAAAACATAAATAACACAATGTGCCGTAAAATAAGCACCATAATTAATATTAAAAAAAAAACTTTTTGGCCTAAAGGAAAGGGTCATCAGTAATGTTTTAAAGTCATACTTTTAGTTCATATACGGAGTTAGTTTAATGTTGTTTATATTTTATTGAGTTTTTGCAAATTTGTAATTTTAGAATTGCCAGACATTGGTTGAGATTACGGGTCCACACATCATAATTTGAAATCAAATTATGATTTTAGTTGGTCTAGAATGTTACGTTTAGTAAAGATTAAGTAATTTCTAATTTTTTAAGTCAAAATCATTGAGCATTTTCACTACCAAGTAAAATGATAAGAAAATGATTTTGATGCATCAAGTCCGTGTGACATGAAACTGTGAATCCAATTCTTCCTTACCTGAGAGATATTTTGTCCGGAAACATCGACTTCACAACCAGAACTTTAACCTTCTCATCAACTGCAAGCAGGTCACCAGTGGAAGTAATTTGGTGTCGAGTGATTTTTGAGATATGCAGCAACCCACTGAAATACAGTATAAAAATTAAGACAATTCTACACTGATGATTAAAAAAATCATTTTCAACAAAACTAGTGAACCAGCAGTGAAAAAATGTAGTTCAAAAATGAAAATAAGATTGGAGAAGTTCATTTTTTAACCCAACTCTTTCACATCTAAATTTCTAATGTTGGATGACACCATGTTCACATAGAGTTTTGCTACCTAATGCAGTTTAAAAGGAACCATCTATGCACCTCATAGAAGCTAGCATTTGTTCCTAAGATGAACATAAATAGTTCCATTTTCAACTGACCTCTTCCAGGTTCAAACTTACAATGTAGGTTAACACTCTGTTAATTTTGTAAGATCCATTAGTGAATGGCTCGTTTCTCAAAATCAATATGTAAGATTTAATCATTTAAAGAGAAATGCTTGTGTAAAAGCAGTTATTATGGATATTCATATAAACTAAAAAATCAGATTGAAAATGGTGTTCCTCACAATTCCATTCCTTTTTAAAATTTTTTTTTTTTTTACACAACTTTATCACACAACAGTGAGACTCGAAGTCGAGCATCACACCTAGGAAAGGAGCACCTGAGGTCAACTCCTTGGTCTTCCTCTGAATTCCATTCAAGGCACTAAAAATTCTTGCACTTTTTCCCCAAAATATAAAGATAAACCGGGGGGATAGCACAAGCAAATATTGCAATAAATTTAATCAAATAATAAACAAGCAGACAACTACATGAACTTTGTTGCTGTAAAATAAATTTAAATTATTATGGATCCAAATTAGTTCAGAAAGTTGGCATCAGCTTTATTAAATGAAAGTTCAGTTACAGCTGTCTTCAGCATAGGGTACAGAATTACAATAAACTTTTGTCTGTCCCATTCATCATCAATAAACTTTTTACCCAGAAAAAAAATTACAATAAAAATAGAAGAAACAAAAGTCCTGGGTTAGCCCTTGCAAATTAGAATACCATATTAAGTCAACTTATATAGCTTACTTTTATCAGATATAAATACCATGTCCATGATTTCAACAATTATGATATCCTTATAAACATGACATAAACACAACATGGTTTGTGGTTTGTGCAACACCAATGTCCCAAATTCTGATAGAACCATCTCCAAGTTTAATGAAGTAATATATAAACAATAAAACAAGAGAAAACTCCAAAAAAGAAACAAAAATAATTTGGCAAGCACTCCAACTATGTTAAATAAGATGCAAATCACCTTCTTCTGTCAGTGTCCTATATGTTCGTATCTTCATCTCATGATTTTTATAACGTAATATCATTTTAGTCTTTTTAAGAATTCCATATCTATCTCTATCTGTGTAACAAAGAGATTTATTTTCTTGTGTGGTGAGTCAACAGATCTTTACTTCAGAGTCAAAACAAGTAGCTTGGTTCCAAACTTTATAAACCAAGGGATAAGACCCGACACCCCACCCCCCCCCCAAAAAAAAAAAAAAAAAAGAAAAGAAAAGAGTTAAGTAGACAAATGCAAGCATGCTAATCATATTGGGATAAATTTGCAAAACAAAACCAGACATGAAATGAGACTCACCTTCTGTTAGTTTCACCTATCCTTATTTGTGCACCATATGGATAAATTTTTCTTACTGTTCCTTCCAGAAGTGTTCCCTCTCGGAGGTGTAACATTTCCTAAAACATTATAGACCGAAGTCAAGCTCTCATTATACCTATGTGTGTATATATGCTTATACTTAAATACATATATAGAGAAAAGTATCAAACATTAAACCCAAGGAACACATCAAGCAACAAAATGAGATAGTTAGGAGAAAAACTGACCCAAGCAGCCTTTTCGCTGAGTATTAAGTCATTATTACTTTCATCCATTCTAGTAATCAGCACATATATTCTGCGTCCCACCTACACCAAAGAAAATAACAATGAGTAAAGAGCATAAAACCAATAAAATACAGCAAGCAACAGCCTAGGCGAAAAGTAACAAGGAAGAAAATTTCATAACTTGATTATAAAATAGTGAAAGCAGAACTTAAAGGTGGTGTTTGGCAAGTGGTTTTGGGGCTAAAATAGCCACAAAAAACAAAATGGGCTATTTTAGCCACAACAAACAAAACATCACATCCAACCCATAATCATTACACTCTTCTCTCACAAAAAAAGTCAAAAAAGCCAAAAAACCCTTCCCAAACCAATCTTTTTAGCCCAGGCTAAAATAGTCAAAAAAAACCAAAAAGCCAAAAAACCAACCCACTTCCCAAACGGAGGCTAAATGTTAGCTAGATGGCAATCCAATTTGGCCCCATTGTGCTAATCTGTCTAGTGCTTTGACGGTAGCAGAAACCTTTTTTTTATAAATGTAATTTGGCATTTGTTTCTTTCTTTCTTTTGTTTCCCATCAGATTTAATTCAGTATATACTTTTTGCATCAATAAATTTGTTTCAATAGAAACAGAAAATTCTAAATTGTATACACTCCACATATGCTTATAACTCATATAAACCTCAACTTTAAAACCTTGTGCGATCAAAATCTGAGGAAACATGTAATCTGAGTGTTAGAATTTCCCATCTTTACCTTCACCTACTCCACTACACACTCCACTTCACTTACCTCCATTTCACCACACACTCCACTTCACCTAACCCACTATCACCTCCACTACACCTACTACCACATTTTCTTCTATATATAGATTGTATAGGAATTGTAATTGATCAATCTTGTAACAATCAATCAATCAATAATACTTGAATTGTAACATGGTATCAGAGCAGGTTTAAAACCTACTATTTTTCGCTTCACCGGCGGGCGGCAACCTCACCTTAGCCGTCCGCCGGACCTCCATCTATTCCGTTTATTTTCTACACATACCTTCATTTAACTCAACATTTAGTTCTGCGTCTCCGTCAACTGGGTTCTCCTTTGGAGCATCCTCGGTTTCTGTTGCTGCTACCAACAGTGCCCCTATGGTGTTTGGATCATCCACTCCTACTAGTGGCTCATTGAATTCCATTTTCATGTTCACTTCAGCTGCTTCTACTGCCACTGCCTCTTCCCAAGCACAGCCCATGTTTGGTAGTGCTGTTCCTGTCTTCACGGCTGCCTCAGGTAATGGTGATCAGATGAGCATGGAGGATAGCATGGCTGAGGACCCAGTACAGGCATCCATCATGCCTGCAGTTCCGGTATTTGGTCAACAAACTCCATTAGCACCAGTGATGCCACTTCAAGCTTATTTAATTCCACATTAACAAAAGTGATCGAAAAGGCAACCCATGTGACCCAACTTCTTAATATATTCTAAACCCACTATCTCTCTCTCTCTCTTTCTTCATGACAGACAGCCCCTTTTTTTAATGACAGCCACTTTCATATATAATACCACTTTTTTAATAACAGCCACTTTCTTCATGACAGCCACTTTCATATATATATTTATTCCGCCAAATGATACCACTTTTTTAATTTCTTAATATATTCTATATTTTAATAATATGAGTGGCCTCACTTTTCCACCACAACCTTTTTTTCTCAACAATATTCTTGTTTCCACCACCCCAATACGCAATATCAACTCACAGATTCACACACCATCACTGGTTTTTTTCAAACCATTATTTTATTTTTTTTATCTAATGTTCAAAAAAAAAAAAATAAAAAATAAAAAATAAAAAATAAAAAAAATAAAAAAACTTTACAAATTTGCACACCAAACTTCTTTTATTCATATCGGGGCTCACCCCATTCACCATTTTACATTAAAAAAAAAAAAAAAAAAAAAAAAAAAAAAAAAAACCACAAACACAACAACCACACCCACAGTGGGATTTTTCTTCTCTACTCTGCCGCCGGTCTTTTCTTCTTACCTCCGTCCTGGGCGGTCCTTGCCGGTGTTGCCTCCGTGTTTCCCACTCCACTGGGCATGATCACTCCCCCATACTCCTCCACTGCAGCGTATGGCGGCCCTCCAAATCGGAACATCACGGTGGCCTTCCGCTTCAGTTCCTTATTTTCTGCCTTAAGCACACTTATCTCTGCTCGCGCATCCTTATACATGCGTTGGAGCAGAGCCAGCTGGGAGTTTAAATGCTGCACCTCATTTGTCCTCCTCTGCAGCCGGTTCGACAAATTTGTGACCGCCGTCATGCTTTCCACACATGCCTTCAGAGTATACTGATTGGCCTCAATATCAGTTTGCACCGCCATTTTTTGCTCCACCGACCGCATCGGAAAGTTCAATGGAGCAAAACCAGAGGTGTTTGGTTGAGGTTCACTGGCCACCGCACCAGTTATTTCTCTTGTGGGCTCGTTCAGTTCTGGAAAGAGTGTGAGCAGGTTCTGGGTAGCTGGACGGGAAGAAGAGGCCATGTTTTGGGTTGCTAAGTGTTTCAGTGCAGGGTTTACAGAGTGTTTCAGACTGCCAAAATTCAGAGGTTTCAAACTGGTTTGCACAGCCTCTGCCTCAACCTTGGTTAAATAGCCAGGGTCGATCCGCGCATCGCGCGCCTCTTGCCACTAGACGACAAAACGGGCACGCAAACCAAGGCGCCCACGTGCCTCGCCATCATGTCCGGCACGCCGTTTGATGAATTGGGCACGCCTTTTTATGGCACGCCTTTTGACAAAATTGGGCACACCTTTTGAGTGTGCGACTTTACAAGGGTCCGACAAGACTCTGTAAACTGTCCCGACATTGATTCCGGTTAGCTCCTTTATGGGTCCGACAAGACTCTGTAAACTGTCCCGACATTGATTCCGGTTAGTTTCTACAAGGGTCCAGCAAGACTCCGTAAACTGTCACAACAACTGTCACAGCATTGTCTGCTACAACGGTCCGACATGACCCCATAAACTGTCTTCTACAACGGTCCGACATGACCCCATAAACTGTCTTCTACATCGGTCTGACGCCACCATACAGTGTCCTCTACAACGTTATGACACCCCATACAGTGTCTTCACCAACGGTCTGACACGACCATACAGTGTCTCCTATCCTTTTTTATTTTTATGTATTTTCTTGTTTTGTTACTCTCTCCAAACTCAAGTTGGTTAGTTTCTCTCCTCCTTGAGTTTGCGGGAGGCTGTTAGAATTTCCCATCTTTACCTTCACCTACTCCACTACACACTCCACTTCACTTACCTCCACTTCACCACACACTCCACTTCACCTAACCCACTATCACCTCCACTACACCTACTACCACATTTTCTTCTATATATAGATTGTATAGGAATTGTAATTGATCAATCTTGTAACAATCAATCAATCAATAATACTTGAATTGTAACACTGAGCCTCTAGGCTTTGTGACCCATGGAATACAAAATGGCCAAAAATCCACTAATTTCATGACAACTCTCAAACTCACTTGTATCCAAGTCCAGCGAAGAAAATTTTCCTTCTTTTCCTCCACAATATTGATATTCTACAGAGAAAAAAGTCCATCAACCCCCGATGTGGCATCATCCAATGAACAAGAGTTTTATTCTCCCCATCCCACTTGGAAGGGCATCATTGGGTGGGTAGGCAAGCAAAGCATCCAAGCCTGGATTTTATTTCTTAATTTTCTATTGTGAAACTACATTTTCCTTTTGTGAACAAAAGTATTCAAGATGCAATGGAAGAAACCACATTTAAAGGTATCTCATATCTTTTAATCAGTCAAGTCACACATTCTAATTCTTCCAACTAAAAAGAACTCAGATTGATGTCTGTTGAAGAATAAAGGCACCAATGCACCATGTATATCCCAAATGGTATAGAAATAATCACTATCCAACTATCTTACTGAGAAATACATTAAGTATTCCGAAAAAATGTTGGCTTACATTCTCTTTCAAATCAGTGAAGCTGTTGACTCTACCCATTAACTCATTTTTTGGAAGAAAACCTCGCAAGCCCTGCAATACCAAATTCTGTAAGGTGATGTATTGAGTTGGGGAGTGCACGACACACACACACACAGAAAGAGAGAACAAAGCCAAACCTCAATTCTTGTAAGGAGGCCACCGGTGTTCCACTCCGTAATTTTAACCTCAATAGGTTCATTGAGCTGCTGAATCTGCCCAAAATTTAATATGATATCCATCAAAAAATAATACTGCATGATGCTCAACGAATATCGTCCATTTAAGCTTGTTAACATGATAGATTTTTCCCTGCTGCCCAGCCACCGGAACGTGTGTCCAACTACCAAAATTTTCTAAGCTTATTATCTTAATAATGTATCTGCCACCAACTGGTTCAAGTATTAAGCAACTTTTGCATCATGAAACACTTTAAATACTATTATAGTCGCTGTTGAACCAAACATTTTACCAATTATCATGACAAACACTATGTGTAACTCTTACAGGACACAGTTTCTACTGTTGTCACAAATTCCCATAGGGCAGAGTTTCTACTTTGCTAAGTTTGACTTAATACTTTTTACTGTTTTGCACAAACTTTTTAAGTTCTTGAATCATCCTCTCTCGAAGTAATCAAAATGTTGCAGAATTGAGATGTTAAAAAAAAGGGCAAATTACATATACACCCCTCGAGATTTGACTAAATTACAGATGCCCCTGAGGTTTGAGAAATTACGAATTCCCCCTGAATGCTATATTTGCATAAGAAATTAGGGGGTAATTTGTTATGAAATATAAACCTCAGGGGGCAAATTGTTATGAAAATACAAACCTCAGGGGGCGGGATGTAATTTCCGAAACCTCAGGAGGTATCTGTAATTTAGCCAAACCTCGAGGGGTGTATATGTAATTTGCCCTAAAAAAAAACATTGGTATAACATCAAGCATCAAGTCCATGGAATTTACTAGAGAATCATAAAATGCCTTTGGGTAAAACATAAGAAGCAAGAAAAGAACCTGCCTCACTCGGTGCCAAGCAATTCGCCTGAAAAACCGTCTCGTCGATAGCAATGGCCGACCACTGAGCGTTCTTCCTAGAACCTCAGCAAACAAAACAGTCCCAGGCTCCACCACAGGCCTCCCGGGCACCGGTTCTCCATTCACTGCCTCATCATCCCTCACAATTCCCATCTTCCCAACCACCATAAACTCCTCAGCATCCTTCTCTGTATCACACAACAAATAATCCATTTCCTTATCATACAAAGGAAGCACTTCCTTAGTCAACATCGTCCCCAACAAGTCTGCCCCAACATTCACGTCAAGCTTATTCTCATTGCCCGAAACAACTACTCCCACCGCGAAATCACCGGGTTTCGGATCATAATACTCAACAGAGACCCTTTTACTCTCTTCCCCAATCTCAACCTCCTCATTAGTCTCTTCTGAATCAATTGATTCTTCTAATGAATCCTTAGGTTTAAAGAACTTCAAGAAAGGCTTCAAAACCTCATCCTCATCGGGTTTTTGGGGCTTTGTATCAATTTCAGTGACAGATTCATTGGTAACTGGTTTGGGAGTTGGCTTGACACGCAATTGCGCGCCAAGTTCTTCACTCTCTTGAATTGCCTCTTTTTCGGGCTGTTCGGGCAAATCGGTACCCGGAAATTTCTCAAGAACCTCGTTTTGTGAGCAAAAGGAGATATGGGTTGTTCTCCAAACTGAGGAATTCAAAGAAAAAGTTAGGGTTTTAGGTGACCCAGAAATGGAAACTGAGGTTTTTGAACCCGGGCATTTGAATAACCCGTTTACAGATCCGTTTTTTGGGGTTTTCTGGGCAGGAGTGAAGTTGTAGAGTGGTAGCGATGGGGTGAGGAGACAGAGAGAGTTGCAGGGATGAAGGAGGAGTGGCATAGCTTCTTATCCTGCGCACCTCATGTGAGCTCTCTTTCTCTCGGATAAGAATTGATTGTTTGCTTTCCGTCGTTTCTAACATGCGCCTAGAGAACAGGATACGGGTGGAAACAGGGCTTCGAACTTTGTGTGACCCAGAAATAAGGCCCAAAAAATGAAAGTCCAGTTTTTTTGCGGGCTGATATGCCGAAGTTGATGGAGCGGCTAGTCGGGTGTTTTCAGAGGCTCTTCAATGGGCCTTTTAAATTTAGTAGGCTTTATGAGTCGATCCTATCTATCAGACTTATTAATTTATAAGTTCTATTCCCTAAGGGTGAGTATGGTTTGGTTTGATTCGGTTTAGCCATAAATTAAGATTAATTCATTACTTACGGTTCTATCAAATTTGGAGCCAAATCAATCCATGAAAATCTTGGAATCAATTTGTGAAAATCTTGGAACCAATCCAACTCAAACCACTAAACCGCAGTTCGGTTCGATTTGGAACCACAAATTTTAAAAATATTATCATTATTCACAACTTAAGAATTGTTTACATGATTGTTTAAAACTAGTTCTATCACTACACAAAAATATACTTATAATAGTAGAAATTAAAATTTATACATATATTAATTTAATATTAATAAAATATTGTAGTGTTTACATTCAGTAATAAATTATATATATAATCTAAACAGTCCGGTTCAATTCCAACTAGATTCGTAATTATAAAACGAAAATGTCTCGTAGCCCGAAAGGGTCGAGCTCGAAACGGCTCGAAAATGGAAGAAGAGGGGAGAAAGAGAGGGAAGAGGAGGTGAGAGGGAGAAAGATAGAGGAGAGGGCTCGTCGCCGTGGGTCGTCGCCGATCGTCGCAGCAGACCGTCGCCTCGCCCAGCCCCGGTCGTCTGCCCAGCCCTGCCGACGTCGCAGCACCACCGTTATCTGCCCAGCCTTCCCTCCTCCTCCAACCGGTTTTTATGGCCCCCTCACCTCCCTCCTCCTCCTCCTCCCCTCCCTCCTCCTCCCTTCTTCTTCTTCTTCTTCTTCTTCTTCGTTTTGTAACAAAACCAGGGAAGAAAGAAAAAAAAAAAAAAAAAATTCGACACCAAAACGACGTCGTTTTGGTGTCGAGCCGCGGTTTCGAGCTACGTAACATGGTCGATTATAAAATCATGGATTGAACCGTGAGTACGGTTTGCCTATTTGGTATGGACCAGACTGGACTGATTTACGATTCATTCGATTTTTATGGTCGGTCCTACTATTATCTTTTTCACCTGTTAATATTCTCAAAAAGGGTTTGGGGCACAAAAATCAGTGCATTAAAAAAATATACAAGGCTTATAGATAATTAAATCCATCACATAGGATTGGCCCACAATTTATCCTTAAATTTTGCGTGTTATAATATGTGTTAATTGATAAAATTGGGTTATAATTTTGTACATTGAGTGTTTATTAGTTTAGATAATGAGTCAGTGCTCCAATTACGTAATTAAAGTGTATATTGAGGTTATGTTTGGTATATCTTTTTGACTATTTTAGTTACAAAAAGACAAAATAGCACAAAATATCACATCCAAATCATAATCATTTCATTTTTTTGTCAAAAAATAAAAAAGTTAACTCACATCCCAAACGATGACTAAGTAAGAGGAAAATCTACATATATATATATATATATATATAAATCTTATTAGACGGTGTGCACATCGAATTGACCTGCTATAAAAATCAACTAATTGAATGTAGAAGGAGAAAAAACTTTAAAAACTAATCAAAATTTGAAGTAATTATATGGAGATGGTTGTACTGAAACAATTTGATAATTAAAAAAAAAATTAAAAAAATAAAAAAAGAAAGTAGAAAAGAAACAGTTCATACTGATAGAGTTATATGCCTTCTATACTAGTAATGATAATATGGAGAGTTATATGCTTTATATACTGGTAATGATAATATAGATGATTACAAATTTTAAAAAAAATTACAACAAATCCCCATCTCCCTGTGCTCACGCATTTGCTAGAATAAGCACACCTTTTAATTCAAAGCTAAATTAGCTATACATTAACTACAAATTGGAGGGTTTTTCTGAGGTTGAGTGATATGCCAAAGACTTGACGATTCTAAAAGAGCTCACTAAAAATGCTCTTATGCGATAATGTCATAGAGATCCATTCACATTATCTGCTTTGCCGAATAGGACATTGGATTAATTTTTTATGTTTGATAGTAGATTTCTGAGAGAGTAATTTCGGTACTTTAGAAGATATTATCATGTGGTACTTTCTGTGATTGTAATTGATTTAAATAGTAAAATCTATCATGTATATGTCAATGCTTGAAAAAGACAATATAACGAAATAACAATTGATGATTCGGTGATGTTATATCATATAGTAACAACACGTGATAAATACAGGTTTTTTTAAAAAAAAATTAAAACTTCACAAAAAAATATTGAATGAAATTGAAATTCTCCTTATATAAAATTTAATATCAAAGTTTGCAAACTCAAACAACTTTACAAAACCAAATTAAAGTTTATAAACTTATATGAGGTGCTCTATAAATTTGAGCTTGCTAACCCAATTACCTTTGTTAATCTTTTATGTTGTGTTTGGTTGAAAGATTTGTAGAGGGATTTGAAAAGGAAAATGAAAAAGGTAGGTGAAATGTGAATAAAATATACATATATTTTACCTAATTTCACACATATTTTTCCTTTCTTTTTCCAAATTCTTTCTAAAATCCCCCAACCAAACACACTATTAGAGTTTTATGTTGAGATGAGTTCGAAGTGTGGGACTTCATCAACTATGAAGTCCTTATATTTCATCCATAGTCAAAAAACAAAAACCAAAAACGATAAAGACCAATTGGCGAATAAAATTACAGGATTCACATGTGTACTTCCATCTCAACAAAAAGAAAGAGAAATTAAAACTTCAAACCAACAATTTAATGTCAGAATTACAGGAAAATTAATTTTACATTATTATTATGATACGTGCACATGGTACATGAAAAGAAATAGATGGGGTTTATTTTGTTTTGCACTCCACTCATCTTGTAATTATTGCTTTTATTGATCCAAAACTATTATATTAACATGTTAAAGTGGTACTCTCCTAGTATTGAATTGTAAAGCAAAACATAGCCCCTTAACAAAATAAAGAAGTTAGAGCATTTTCAGTAGTTCAATAACTAAATAACTAGCTCCAAACCACACCTCCCTTGTGGCAAAATTAGAATGGCAGTTTACTTCTGTTAATATATCTAGAAAATTAATACCTAATATATGTAAAAATATATACCATATATACACCATGATATAGGTATAATAACTTCCAATTATTCTCCGTCCCCTCGACCCCGTTCTAACCTTTTTACAGGTTGGAAACCACCTGAAGCTGGCAGATTTAAGCTCAACACTGATGGTGCCGCGAAAGGGAATCCAGGCCAAGCCGCCGCTGGAGGGTTCCTCATGGCCCAGCTCAAAGTGTCAGATATTGAGCACATTTACAGGAAATTGAATGCTTGTGCGGATCTACTTGCAAATGAAGGAATCAAACTAGAGGAAGGATTTGAATATTTATATATCTACTCCTCTCCTCATTGTATTGTTAGCAACTATCTGATGACCCTACCTAATTAATGCATTTCCTTATTTACCCCAAAAAAAAAAAAAAGAAAAAAAAAAAAAAAAACAACTGAATAACTAGCTATTGTTATATTTTAGCAATGTTGTTTTAATGACGTAAATTACATTTCTTTTATTTTTTTCACAAAATGTCAAATAAAAATATTATATGTGCCTTATCATGAGAGATGTAAAATAAATTTAAAAAAAAAATTGCAAAATTTTAATTATAACTAAATGTATGTCAAATTTAAAAATACTAAAATATAACACAGGATTTTAGTAAGCATTAGTGAGCTCAAAACTCGGCTTTATTGCTTTTTCCATTTTTGACAGAACAAGCCCTTCAACATATCATTGAAAAAACACCTTAAGTTCACCAAAATGTGGTGCGCCCCACCTAACTGTAGTCCCATTGTATCTTAGCTTTCGTTTTGGGATAAATTTTTTTAATTTGATTTTTTGATTATTTTATTTTGACTAAATAAATTGTGTTTGAGATGATAATTGACTTATTTTTATAATTGATTTGATAGTTGTGAGAAAAAAAAATTATTATTATTATTTAGATATAATGTTTTATCTTATTGATTAAAATAGCATGTTTTGTCTTTATTAACTAATTTTGCCCCAACCCACATCCCAAACAAAGCCTAATTATGAGAAGCGTATTGTTTGGGCAATGCTAAATTTTATATAACTGTGGTAAAAAAGCATATACTATTAGCACATAGGGTCTTATGCCTATCTCAAATTTAAATGCAACAGTAATATCATTTTATATAATGTCATTAACAAATAAAAATTCTTAAATAAAAAAGTATTACAATTTTTAGGTAATAATAATAAAAAATAAAAGGATTACAATTGATCTTACTTCTCACTTCCTAACTTTTCTTTCTCATACGATAATTCATTCGTATAATAAAAAAAAAAATTTAAAGCTAGAAGTTGATCTAATAATTCCAACAGAAGATCCGATCTCCCTTTTTATTAATTACTTGTCTAAGGTTAAGTTTGGCAACACCAAAATAATCCATCTTTTTATCTTTTTTTCATCATATCACCTTTCTATTTTTTTGCACATCAAAAAGTGCACTTATTTAGGTCATCTCAAATAACACCTAAATTTCTTTCTAACCAAATTTATTATTAATTACTTGTCTAAATTTCTTTCCAACCAAATTTAATTTACCAACTTTTCAATGGGTATTCACCTATGCAATCATTCCATGGATTATCACATTCTTGGCTCGAATCACGAAGCGATCTCCACGCCAAACTCCCAACCTTAAACCCGGTCCCAAAAGCAATCATCCACATCCGATCCCCCCTCTTCACCCTCTCTTTAGCTTCAAAATAAGCCAACTCATAAAACACCAAGCTACTCGAAGTGTTACCGAATCGGTGCAGACTCATCCGAGCTGGCTCAGTCACCTCGTCACTGAGTCGCAAAACTCGCCCCACCTGCTCAATCACGGCCTTCCCACCGGTATGAATACACATGTGGTCGAATGCCGCCGTGAAGTCCGGCACCACAGGCTTAGCTCCGCCGCCCGCCACCGCCGCTGCCACCACAGAGTAAGCATAGTGAACGAGTTGACTCAGCGGCAAAACTCGGGGAGCAAGAATCTTGATGTGTTCACGTAAATTCACACCAGCAACTCTTATCAAATCCTTGGTGAGTGAAACTCCAGTATTACCCTTCTCATCTTCCTCCTGAAACGCTGCCTGGTAAGCGGAGTCATCCGAGCCGTGGTGAGTTCGGACCGAGTCAACTAGTTCCATCTTGGCAACTCGGCGGCGACTCGGGTCGTTGGTGATTAGCGCGGCAGCACAACCCACTCGAAAAATGCAATTCGTTACAAGCATGGATCGATTATCGCCGAAATACCAATTCAAGCTAATGCTCTCGGTGATTACGACAAGGGCATATCGGACTTTTTGGCTGGTACGAAGAATTCGAGCCGCTAAATCGATGGCAAGAACGCCCGAGCTGCAGCCCATTCCGCTCAAGTTGTAAGTTTTTACATCGGGATTCATCTTATAATGATTTAATATCTGTGAGGCTAGAGAAGGGGAGGGAGAGAAGCCTCCGGAGGTAACGATGACGGTGTCGATGAGGTGGGTGGGGATCTGGGTTTTGGAGAGGAGGGAATCAACGGCGGAGAACATGCCTTCCTGGGCTTCTTGGAGGGCGCATTTTAACGTGGGGACGTTGGTGCCTTGGAACATAAATGGGGGTCCGTAGGTTTGGTCACCCAACCCTGATTTGAGGTAGATGTTGCTCATGAATTCTAGGCTTTGATCGGTGAAGAGTTGGCTAGAGCGGATGAAGTGTTGGGAGAATTCGAAAGTGCATTGGCGGTGGGGAGGGGGTTTGTAGCAGGAGTAGTTGAGGAGGAGGATGGGACGGTGGCGGTGGCGGGAGTGGAGGAGGTAGAGGAGGAGGGAGAGGGAGAGAGGGAGGAGGAGGAGGGTGGTGGTGGAGGAGAGGAGGTGGTGGGTGTAGGATAAGGAGGTGTGGAGGAGGAGGGTGAAGGATAACAGGGCTAAGATGGAGAGTTGGAGGTGTGATGGTGGTTTCATCCTTTTGTGGTGTGTGGGTGTGACTCTTGAGCTTCAACTTGTTTTGGGTTGCCATATGGGAAAGAAACGGGTGTGTTTATATAAAGAAACCAGCTTGTCTCCAGTAGGAAGGAGACAATTATTTGACGGTCCATTTCGGCATTTTATTGATCTTACATCACCAATTCAATTTTTTTTTTTTTTTTTTTTATATAAAAATGTTTTATTTTTATTTTAATTATTTTTTAAAAATGTTTTATTTGATATTTTATAATTTCTTAACAAATGAAGTATATGCTCTTACAATTATAGTTAGTATTTATTTTTTAAAAAACCAATTGATTAATATGTGAAAATCATTTTATTGATTTAATTTTTCTCTTTGCAACCAACAGTATGTAACTAAAAGTATCGATAATATGGAGTTAGACATAATGCTGGCTTCAATGCAAAAAGCTATCCACATATTCTTTTCATAACAATTTTTTGATAAAAAGTTGATTAAATGTTATGTAAATTAAAATCTTAATTAATTTTAATATAATTATGTTACATTAGCCAAACTTATTATATTTTCTCCAAGTATTAGGAAAGATCAACATAATTTACCCTAAATATAACAGGTAATAATTCATTAGTCCATTATTCATGTAGTGTTCTTACTCTACTCACTTCGGCAATAACTCAAAGAAAAGCTGCCTGAAACAGTCAAGAAAAGCAAGGAACTTTGTCAGCTAAGGGAATCTTTGATGCCTAGGTTTGACATCAGTGGGCCTATAAAGGACATGGCCCACTACTTATGGCCCAATTCATGATTCAAATATTAAAACTCAACCTTCTTGAAGCCCAATGTTATACCAAGCGCCAATAGCATCTAAAAACTTGACAAGTGGAGAACCAGCCACATCAGCAGATAAAGATTTTGCAGAGTTATTACACCACACATCAGTCATTAATGAGTTTCCCTGCAGCATTTATTACGATAACCTTTCACGTTGGAACAAAATAGCTTCACCATGAACAAGGCAAGCTAGAACATAGATTTTCGGCCAACATGACAGCTCAGGATGGACAAGGAAATGATGAGCAAAGAATGTAACCAGGTTTCTAAGACATAGAAAAAAAAAAGTTCTCTATCTCCATTCTCTCTCCCCACTCTCACCTCTCTAACATGGTCGTCGGAGGGTTTGCTGGGGGATTCCCCGTTCCCCGTTGAACTCTTTTACATGTTTCTCGGTGGGCTCAACAATCGGATAACGGCTTGGGAAGCGTGGACCAACTTGATCCGCTCCATCTGTGGTTAGCAGTATCATCATTGGCGCCGTCTGTGGGAATCCTTTTTGCTCTGTGCGGCAACTGTGCTCATTGTCGCCGAAGACCCATTCCCGATAATCCCTACCTGCCACCCCCAAGGTGGATGGTCACAACTAGATTCATGGCTTCTCAACACAACGTTGCCGACCCCCAAGCCGACCCTCCTAACCCAAATAACCCACTACAGTATTTCACAGAACTTACCAACAGCATCAACCGCCTAACCGAGCAAAACCAAGCCCTGATCAATGCTTTGCTTCAAAAAGATCTTCCCATACCTCCTCCACCACCTCAAGATATCCCACCCAACCAAGAACGAGCCTCGAGCCATCCCATCCAACAATCTCACCCATCAAACTTAGAGGGCTTGCGACCCTCTCCTCTAGATATGAACCTGCCACCTCGGGCCCCACACCCACCATTCCAAGCACCTGCCCCCGAGGGAGAGGCTAGTAGTGTCCAGCCTCCGTTGCCTTCTGGTGATGACAACATTTCCCTTTGGGATGCCGAACTACGAGCCATGAAACTCCAACTTCAAGGGGTCATGCAGAACATACAGAATAAACCCTCTACCACAGCCAGCTCACCATTTGTTGCCTCCAATAGGGACAAACCCCTACCTCCTAAATTTAAAATGCCCTCGATCGACTCTTTCCACGGTACAATAGACCCAGTCGACCACTTGGAGACCTACAGGACCCTTATGGTCCTCCATGCATTCCCTGATGAGATCATGTGTCGGGCTTTCCCTGTAACAATTAACGGGTCGGCCCGACTCTGGTTTAGTCAGCTATCGACAGACTTTGTCTCTACTTTTCAGCACCTAAGTGACTCCTTTCTCAGCCACTTCATTGGTACCCAGCGCCAGCGGCGTCCGGCAACCCAACTCCTCAACATTCGTCAGACAGAGGGGGAGTCGCTGTGTAGCTTCGTCACTCGCTTCAACACCGAAGCCTTGCAGGTGGTGGAAAACGATGATAAGGTCATTCTCACGACTTTCATGGCTGGTTTATGATCATCCGATTTCCTTTTCTCCCTCTCCAAAAACCCTATAACCTCCATGGGAACCCTCATCTCCAAAGCTCAAAAATACATGAACGCCGAAGATTTCCTAGCCGCCCGACAAGATTCCACAGCTAAAAACCCGACCCTTAGAGAGAAGAGAAAGGACTTTGAAACCAGAAGCACCCAGTACACACAACAAATACCTCAGAATACTGACCGACCTGCTCGAGCCGACCAGTCGACACTTACCCGACTGCCCGGTCGGTTTGAATGGTACACACCCCTCGATTCTCCCACGGAACAAGTCTTGAACCAGATCCAACGAGATTACCCCTTAAAAGGGCCCCAACCGTCGCGGTCTCCTTCCAACCGGCGAGACCAGTCCAGATACTGCCGTTTCTATCAGGATCACGGTTATAATACCGAGGAGTGTGTTAACCTTAAAGACCAGTTAGTCGGTTCACGGCAGCCCGCCCTCAGCAACGACCAAGGACTGAACCTACCAGAAACAAACCACCGGCGCATCCCTCATCGACAACTCGCACAACCTAACCAAGGCCATGATCGGCCCCCACAACAACCCTGGGCACAAGGCAACCCTGCCCCCCCAGTCAGGGAAATCAGAGTTATTGCCGGCGGGCTTGTATGTGGAGGACCATCCTGTTCGACCCAACGAACAAAATTCAGAAAAATTAGGCAGGGCTCAGATAAAGAAGTCGCAACATTAAACTGCCGTTTCAAACACCCCAAGCAGTGGATGGAGCCCATCACCTTCACGGAGGCTGATTGCACAGGCATCCGTTACCCCCATGACGACCCCCTCGTCATCTCTGTTCTCCTATCCAATTACAAAGTCAGACGGGTGTTTATCGACAACGATAGCTCCTCGGACATCATCTTCCTAAACGCCTATCGCCAGCTCAAGGTCGGGAAAGAAAGTTTGTCTCTCCTCCAAATCCCACTGGTTAGCTTCACTGGAGTCGGGTGACCTCCATAGGCTCCATCGATCTTCCCATCACCATTGGAGAATACCCATGGCAGACCACTAAGTTGCTCACTTTTCTCGTCGTCGACTGTCCCTCTGTTTATAACAGCATCCTCGGCCGCACCGCCCTCAACGCTTTTCAAACTGTCACTTCCACGTACCATCTGACCACGAAATTCCCTACCGACCTCGAAGTCGGCACTGTGAGGGGGGAACAGACTCTGGCCAAAGAATGCTACGTCGTTTCACTCCAAAAGGTCAAGTTGAAGGAGACTATGATCATCGAAGGAGTCGACGTTAGAGACGAAGATGAGTTAGTCAAGGGGGAACCAGTGGAAGAACTTGTTGAAGACCCTACCAACCCTACCAACCCAACAAAAATAGCCAAGATCGGCAGCCAACTATCCCCCCAAGCCAAGGCCGACCTTACAACCCTCCTAACCGAGCACAATAATGTGTTTCCTTGGACCCATTCTGACATGCCGGGCATCGATCCTTCCTTCGTGACTCATCATCTGAGCATCGAGCCCCATTTTCGACCCTTTCACCAGAAGTAACGCATCTTTCACCCAGAACACAACATTCTTATTGCTTCTGAGGTTGATAAGCACTGGAGGCATAATTTGTCAAGAACGTTGACTACCCCAGGTGGCTATCAAATGTGGTCTTGGTCCCAACCAATAATGGTAAATGGCGACTCTGTGTTGACTACTCCGACCTCAATCGAGCCTGCCCCAAAGATAGTTAACCCCTTCCTCGCATAAATCTGCTTGTTAACGCTACTGCCGGACACCAAATGCTCAGTTTCATGGACGCCTTCTCTGGCTACAATCAAATTCTAATGCACCCGTCTGACTAAGAACATACCTCCTTCATCACTGATCGGGGAACCTACCACTATTGCGTCATGCCATTTGGGTTGAAAAATTTCGGAGCAACTTACCAACGGTTAGTCAATGTCGTTTTTCATCACCAGATAGGTCGGAACATGGAAGTGTATGTCGATGGCATGCTAGTCAAGAGGAAACTCTCCTCTAATTATCTGGCAGACCTGCGGGAGACCTTCGATACCCTACGTAAGTATCAAATGAAGCTGAATTCGGAGAAATATGCCTTCGGCGTTAGATCTGGGAAATTCTTGGGTTTCATGGTTAGTCAACGGGGTATTGAGGCTAACCCGAGAAGATCAAGGCTTTGATAGAAATGTAGTCACCTAAAATAGTTAAAGAAGTTCAAAAGCTTACTGGCCGTGTCGCCGCCCTCAACCGTTTTATTTCCCGTGCAACAGACAAGTGCCTCCCCTTTTTTAAAGTCCTTCGGCAGGCTTTTGAGTGGACGGCTGAATCCGAGGAGGCCTTCCAACAATTGAAGCAGTGTATGACCAACCCCCTTACTCTCTCAGGCGCTCACGGGTGAGCCCCCTTTTTTTTTACTTAGCCGTATCGAGCACCGCGGCCAGTGCAGCCCTCATCAGAAAGGACGGCTCAGTACAGCGTCCAGTTTATTACATTTGCCTAGCTCTCAGGGGAGCAGAACAGAACTACCCATTGTTGGAAAAAATGGCCTTGGCCTTGGTCATAGCCTTAAGATGACTTTGACCTTACATCCAAGCTCACTCAATAGTGGTCCTCACTGACCAACCCTTGAAGAAGATAATGCAACAACCAGAGTTGTCCGGCAGACTTATGCAATGGTCAATCGAGCTCAGCCAATTTGAAATCTCCTACCGACCTCGAACAGCGATCAAAGGACAGGATGTAGCCGATTTTATCCTCGAATTCACTAATCCCACTCCAACTATGGACCCCCCACGCAAACAATTCAACACTGAGGCATAAGATCCCCACTCTTGGACCCTCAATGTCGATGAATCATCTCGCAAAGAAGGCGGTGGGGCTGGTCTCATCCTCACCGCACCTGAAGGTGGTTATTTCAAATGTGCTCTTCGCTTCCTGTTTGATGCAAGTAATAATGAGGCCGAGTATGAGGCCCTGATAGTTGGTCTTCGCCTAGCCAGAAACATTGGTGCGAGCCATATCCGAGTGTTCAGTGATTCCCAATTGATCGTTGGACAAATCACGGGGGAATTTGACGCTAAGGACGACACAATGCGAGCCTATAGGGATATTGCACTCCCCCTTGTTCGCTTTTTCAACACTTTCCACATCAAATACATACATCGGTCGAAAAACTCCAAGGCAGATGAAATGGCTCAACTAGCTTCGGCCAACCAGTCAGACCTCAGCCGTGGCGTTCGCCTCGAATACCTGGCGTTCGCCTCGAATACCTTGCTCACCCGGCCATTTTGCCAAACCAGCAGGAGGTCCACTTCCTCCAGAATGAACCTATCCCATGGACGGCGGACATCCTCCTGTTTTTAACAAGTGGGGAGTTACCAGAGGACAAGCAACAGGCTGCCAAAGTCAGGGCCCGGTCATCCAATTACGTCCTCATCAGTGGCCTTCTATACAAATGTGGATTTTCAAAACCATACCTTAGATGCCTCAATCCGGCCCAAGTGACCTACGTGATGAGGGAGGTTCACGAGGGTGTATGTGGTAATCATTCGGGTGCCAGGTCACTAGCCCACAAAATCCTTTGTGCCGGTTACTTTTGGCCTACTCTCAACCAAGATGTCACTGACTTCGTGCTTAAGTGTGATAAATGCCAACGCTTTGCTAACATCCCCCACACCCCTCCTACAGAACTGATCACACTTTGTAGTCCTTACCCATTCGCCAAGTGGGGGGTCGACTTAGTTGGCCCATTGCCCACCGGTGGGGACCAAACCAAGTTTGTTATCGTCGCCATTGATTACTTCACCAAGTGGGTGGAAGCGGAACCCCTCGTCGCAATCACCGAACGGAACACAACCAGATTCATCTGGCAGTCAATAGTATGCCAATTTGGAATCCCTTAAGCCATCGTTTCAGATAACGTAATGCCAAGTTCAGGAAATTCTGTGCAAAGCGTCACATTCAGCCATGCTTTTCCTCCCCAAGTCACCTCTAAGCCAATGGGCAAGTAGAGGTTACCAACCGTTCTCTCTTGAAAATCATCAAAACTAAGTTGGAAGCAGCTAAGGGACTTTGGGCTAAGGAATTATCAAATGTACTTTGGGCCTACCACACCACCGTCTGGACTCCCACTGGGAAGACTCCCTTTTGCTTAACATACGGCACTGAGGCGGTCATCCTAGTGAAAATCGGTCTGCCCACCCCCAGGGTTTTGCACCCAAATCCAGAGCTGACCGAAGAATTGCGTCGGGCTGACTTAGACCTAATTGAAGAGCTCCGAGAAACCACTACGGTCAAATGAGCCTCGTATCAACAGAAAATGAGAGCACACTACAACCGCAAAGTCCGACCAAGGGAGTTCGTAGTTGAAGACCTAGTTTTGCGCGAAGCAACTCTTGCCACCAAAAATCCCGCCGAGGGCAAGCTAGCAGCCAAGTGGGAAAGACCTTACGTCGTTCAGGCCAGACCTCGCCTGGACACTTATCGACTATAGGATATGAAAGGCCGAGACCTCCCCTACCTGTGGAACACCGAGCACATGAAGCGTTATTTCCAGTAAAGTGTCATGTCCTATTTTTGTATTGACCATTTGTTGTATGTGTTTTTTGACCATCTACACATTTGGTTATTTTTGTCCTCTTCATACATGGTGTAAACTTATGATCAATAGGGTATGCTTTAAATGACAAAGATTTTATGTCTCCGTTATCTGTGTCGTGTTTTAATAACGACTTGTTGGACTGAGTTAATTAAAGCCTCAGCCAGACTAAGCACGAAGGGCTCAGCCAGACTGAGTTAATTAAAGTCTCAGCCAGACTGAGCACGAAGAGCTTAGCCAGACTGAGTTAATTAAAGCCTCAGTCAGACTGAGCACGAAATGCTTAGCCAAACTGAGTTAATTAAAGCCTCAGTCAGACTCAACACGAAGGGCTCAGCCAGCTTAGTTAATTAAGCCTTAGACTGAGCACGAAAAGCTCAGCCAGACTGAGCACGAAAAGCTTAGCCAGACTGTGTTAATTACGCCCAGCCAGATTGAGCACGAAAAGCTCAGTCGAACTGAGTCAATTAAAGTTTCAACATAATAGAGCCTTCCTAGTCTTAGTCGGAACTCGAATGAAGAATTCGACCGGTCCATTTTCGTAATTTGATATTACAGGGTGGTCGCTATACTTAGTTAAAATCCAGGTCCATATTACAACTTTTTTAACAGTTTTTACATTCCCAATTTTACACTTTTAATTTAGTTGAATCCAGGTCCATAGTCGTCCACGCCACTCTTAATTTTTTAACATTTTTACATGGTCGTGCATGCCTATTCTTAACGTTTTTTGCATCATGGTTTTCTCACGAGTTAGGCTGGCTGCCCATTTCTAAACTTTTTACATCACAATCTACTAGCAAGTTTCACAAGTCATGCACAAGCCTTACTTGTACAACTATTCTTCATTAAATTTTGCTCTACCATTTTCATTATTTTCCAATTTACAACTCAGAAGAAATAACGACAACAGTACAAGGGAAAACTCGTTGTTTTATTTACAAACCTACGGTTACATACGATTCACTACAGAAATTACACACAACAAAAAATAAACAAAAAACACAAACCCAAAATTTTTACAAAGATCACTCTTCATCACTAGAGCCTAGGTCTTCCTCTTCAACCCCCTCGTCCAGGGGGGTCTGGGCAACGTCATTTTTGCCTATCTCCATGCGGCTGAAGTCCACATCTGGGAACAGCTCTTCCCCTTTCTGTTTGAAGGTCTTCTAGCCACTGTCCCAAAACTCAACCATTTCATGCTTATAAAAATCCGACAGCTGGAAGCTCTGGATCACCTCCTCTTTACTCCTATTTCCAACGGCCGCTCCCGACGGCCCAGCCCCTCCCATCACCCTCTCTCACTAAGCTTCTAGCGACCGCGACATCGATGGCTATCTGGAATTCGGCGGACTCCTTGAATTGCTCCACCGCCGCCTTGCACAGGTCGGGGTACGCCACTCTCTCAGACGCCAATTGGGCCCTTTCCTCCGCCACGGCCTTCTCTAACTCTGCAATCCGCTAATCTGCTTCTTCCTTTTCCTTGATCGACTGAGCGCGTAGATCTTCATTACAGGTCATAGCCTCCTCCCACATCTCGTTGGCGGTGGTGCAAGCTTGCTGGACTTCCCCTAGCCTCCTCTTCTCGCCCGCCAACTCGAACTCAAGCGATATCGCCTTACGGCGCTCCGCTTCCAGTTCTGACTTGGTTGCAAAGAGCTTGGCACTGGTTGGCTTCGTCGAGTTATTTTGCACCACCGCCAGCACCTCTATGACCTTCGCTCTGTGCGCATACTCCAACCCCTTCCCGCACGCACTTCGAGCGGCCTTCCTCTACCCTACTGTCTCAACCCTTAGGTTGTGCAGCTGTAATTTTGATTCCTCCAGTTGGACCCTCAACAGCTCTACCTCTATCTTCGAGCATGCCGCTTTATTCATCAAGGCAGTCACCAAGGTCGTAGCCTCCATCTGGGCTGAGTAAAACCCCCTCAGGAGATCAGCCTCTGTCAACCTCGCCATTGACCGAACGGCTGCATCTTCCACCACTCCAACAAATCGGTCGGCCGCGACCCTAGCCTCTTCCCCTTCTGCTAAAAGACCAGCTAGCGCACATGCGTGGTACAATGCGATCGCCAGCGCAGTATTTGTCTTTAGTTTACTGATCCCAATCTTCCATTCACTGGAACTCGGGGTTATTTCTGGGACAGGTACCATCGCTGTCGCCATCTAGACATTTGGGCCCAAATGCTCGCTCGGTATCTGGGCGCTCGGACCTTTGTCCTCTTTCGGCATTTGGGTCGTCTCTCCTTCCGCAGTTTCTCCACCATAGGGGCAGCCTCCCCCCCAACCTTCATCTTTTTCAAAGAAGGAGCGTCTTTCCCCCCCTCTACGCCCCCTCTTCTTCAATGGTTTCTTCAACACCGCCTCCACCTCCTGCTTACCCCTCTCCTTCAATGGGTCTACTAGGGGCAGCAAAGGGGCAAAGCCAGTTAGGTCTTTGTCGCCCAGTGGTTTGGGACGCGGTCAGACCTGCTCCCTCATCACCAGCTTAGGGGCAGGCCCAAATTGTGCCTCCTTGTATTTATCCGCTCTAGCGAACAGTCTCCTCTCCTCCTCATCCTCGGCCTTCCTCCGTACCTCCAGTTCCTCCCTTGTCGGATCCTCCTCCGACGGCTGTGGTCCCAAGTTCAGGGTGAACAACGTCCACGGAAGGACCAACTCATCCCACCCCATCCTCTTCTCCTCATTCCACTCCCTCACCTTCTTCACCCGGTCTTCGGCCGCCATATCCAACTTCGGCTCAACTAATTTTGTGGGGACCTTCCATGTTGTGTAAACTCCCCTTCCACCATTCGTTGATATGAAGAACCATCTCGGTCTCCACCTCTTCACCAAGGACAGCAAGCCCGCCACTACACCCCGCCCCACTATTGCCTGCAACGTCACCCATGTCTCCTGTTGACCGGAGGCCTTGTAGCAAGAGAAGAATTCCTCTACAGTCATGGCCACCCCTCCGATCGCCTACTGCCAGGCACTCGCACAGGCATTAATATCTTCCAGGCGTTCGGTATCAACTACCATGGTGCCATTTCTAACCTGTTCAGCATATCCACCACTATTTGGGGGAGTGGTAGCCTTAAACCCCCCGCAGTGCTTTCTCGTAAAGGTTGAATTCGTCCGACCGTATATCCGACGCCCTCTCCTTGGACATGGGCAGCCTCAACCCTCTTTCTAAGGAAATTTGGTACTTCCTCTATATTCCCTCCAACTCCTCTACCATAAGTATGGATTTGTCTGGCTTGGTGTGCCAATGGCCTGGCTCCACTTGACTAATGGGCCTCGCGACCGTGATCATCGTCGTAGGACAAGCCCGCACCGCTTGACTAATTACTTTCACTTCCCTTCGATCCACTCGATATTGTTCCATCAACTCTAGTGCATCATCATCACCCAACGAATCAAGCCTCACGGCTGGCACTTCCTCTTGGGCCATTTCTCCTACGTGTCTACATATTACTTCGGGCGCTGGCACAAGGAAGTTCGCAAAGTGTTACAGCGGCGTGTCATACGAGACAAATGAGTTCACTTCAGGGATGTGTTGGTTTTTTTCAATAAAGTAGGTAAAGCGAATAACCCCAAATGCCCACAGTTTGCCTATATTCCAAGCGTCAAGATTCAATTTCGCTAATTTGAAAATTTTCGGAAAACTCTCGCGCCCCGCCTTTTCACTGCCCTACATCACCCTGTCCTTCACTTTTTACCAACGCGTCACCTCCCCCATTAAAGGCTTATGCCACGTGTACGCCCACGATCCACTACTCTCTTCCCCTTCCCTGTCTATTCCACTTCACTTCACCACGTACCCTGTTGAACTCTTTTATAGGTTTCTCGGTGGGCTCAACAATTGGATAACGACTTGGGAAGCGTGGACTAACTTGACCCGCTCCTTCTATGGTTAGCAATATCATCAGGGTTAATAAGTGTTTATGCACCAAAGTAAGAAGTTGACAGTAAAAAATGTTGTGTACCTCCCTCTTGGTTGGATTATTGTGCTTATACCCTTCAAATGGTCATTAGAGGTGGTTAAGACTTCTCTGCCACTCCTAACGGCTATTCCGCTTTTCATAAAATCATGTCCAACATTGGTGGTTTTCTAGAAGAAGTTGGTTCGCATTTTGCTGGACCATGCGTTAACCTAGCCTGGCTGTTTAGATTTCCAATCCGAGCCCAAGAGCAAGTTCGGACCATCGAGCTGACTCTCAATTCTATTTGTTCCTAAAGTGTTCTAGGTCCATTGTTACGACCAACTCTATCCTAGCTTAGCTTGATAGGCATGCTCTAACTTTGTTATGATTCAACAGAACTATAGTTTGGATTTCCCCTCTCCCACACAAAGTAACATACACAATATGCCAGTACTTTTTGAGATCAATAATACTATATTCACAAAAGCATCAATCTATATTTTATATCCATTCTAAATATAAATCTCACACTGTACCAATTAAATTTCAATCTTTCATTTGTTTTCATAGTAGATTTATGAACTAAAATTACGGGAGTGGAGTTTCTATTTTGCAATACCTACTAATGGAGAGAGTTACATTTGTATTGAAAATCCCATGAGGATTTCCTTTTCAATTATAATACAAATTCAAAATTATTATTTATAATCATATTCAAAATTATTAAGGGAATTTTACCCATAAATCTTAAATTATGATCTTATGATCCAATTAGTCCCATAAAAATTATAATGATCTGTTTGGTCCATCACTTTGTGAAATGACGAAATTACCATTAGTGGGGTTGGTAGGAGTGTTACAGCTGGATGAGATTAAATATGGGGGCGCGCGTGTGTCACACTTAGCTGATCATAGTAAGGGTGTTTTCACACATTCTTCAATATTGGGTTGATGTGGGTCACGTGCCACATTTTTGGTGCCACAAAACAAAAAACCTCACTAAGGGTTTTCGTGTTACCAGTTGTTAGTGGGTAAGTTGACACGTGTCACATTTAGGGTGCCACAGAACAAAAAAGTGCACGAAAGCTTTTTGTAGCACCATTTGTTTGTGTGTACGTTGATATTGACCGGTGTCACACAACCCGCCCCTGACCCGTTTGATCAAACTACAAATCTGGTATCCACACCCCAACCCCATTGTAATTGAATAGGCAGTGACGTTGGGATTTTGAAACCTTAGATTGGAGCGATACATTTACTGCGTTCCCAAATTTGAAAAATAGATTGATCGTCTATATTGTTTGTGATTTTCGCGGGGAGATTTGAGGGATATACTGAATCTTCTTGATTTCGACGTTGATTTGTTGGCACATTTGAGTTGAGCCACTGTCACATTTCGAAGGGGTGCGCAGGACAGTGCTATCCCGGTTGCCTTGTTTCATTGTTGTTGTGCGTCACCTGAATCAATGGCGGATAAACGTATATGCCATGGTTCTTGGTCTTTATTCGTTATGTCCCCATATGCCTCACAAAATCATATATGTTAATGTTTATTTTCCTTGTATCGCATTCTAGGGTTTTAATTTGGTTAAGTGAGGTGGTGTGGTTTGTTTGTGTATGCCGTGAATGATATGCGAGTATTGTGTTATTGTTAGATTCCATTTGATTGGGTTGTTGGAGTATATACGTGTGTGAAAATGTGTGGGGTTGCGATATGGGTTTATTAGTTGTGAAAGTAAGATATATGTGTTGTGACGTGTCGTGGTTTACACGTAAGTAGAATGCAATATGTGAGTGTTCACAACATTATTGATGTGTTTGCGTGCCCGAGGTTAAATATTGACCATATTGGGTTATGTGGGTGTACGGTGGTTTTTCTGTATGTATTAGGTTTGTCTGTGTGACAGTGGAAATGTGTGATACGGTGGTTGGTTAATATTGGGTTGCATGGCTTGTGTTCATGTGTGTGTGTGTGTGTGTTATGTGTGTGGGTTTTGTGTGGTTGTGGTGTTTACTTGAAATATGGTGCTAATTGTGTACAAAAGGTGGTAGGGGTACAAGTCCGTAGATGCATTCATGCAAACGGAAATGGCTTGAGGACACAGATATTTCAAAGCCAAAAAAACTTGGGGTAACAATACGGGAGTGCATCCTGTTCAAGAAAACAAAAGGCATCAAACACGTGGTGGGCCAAAAAATGGTGAAGCCCGCCACTGGTTTTTTGTGTCAAACACATACTAGGCTAAACTTTTGTTCGAACGTTGCAGGGATAGTGAAGCTGGTGGGTTCAGTAAATTTGCGAGACGCACACTTCAAGCAGTTAAAAATGACACCGTTTGGGGTTATGATCGAGGTGATCCACATCAATAATTTAAATCATAACAAATTTAGACAGTGTGACGAGCTAATACTAAAAATTATAAGGGCGTATAATCACCGAGAGAATGCATTCAGCATTGGCAGCTCGAGTGTAAAACTCGGCAGAAATGACATAAGGTTAATATTCGGATTACAATGTAGGAATAGGCGTATTGATTAGTCACTGGGGCAGAGGCTAGTATTTGACTTCATACAACGTAGGTGTCGTGACACTTCGCGTATAACATCCAAATTGGTGAAGACATTACTCTTGCAGGCTGTAAGTGGTCATACTAGGCAGGAAGAGAAAGACACAGCAAAGTTATTGGCGTTATACGCGTGTGGTAAGCTATTTTTCTCCAACTTTGGGGAGACGATAAGTTGAGCACTTTTTCGGCACGTCAACGACCTGAACAGTGTTAGATTGTATGACTAGACTGGTGCAATCCTGGATACGTTGATGGGGTCAATCAAGGATTTCTATCTTACATCGGAGAAGGTGATTGGATGTGTGGTTGCGTTACTGGTATGCAATACCTGCTAATTAGTTTGTAATAATTTATATTTTGGTTGATTTTATTTTATCGTTGTAATTACCTAAACTAATATGTGCCGCGTGTCGCGCAGTACTGTCTATACGAACAATCAACTATAGTGAAGCCTCAAACCGAAAACATGTTTCCGAGGTTCCTTAAATGGGACATTGGGACATTGTTGAATAGATCTCGTGGGGTGGATTTCATTGGCCCTATCAATTTTCAGGTACATTTGATGTTTTCTTATTTGCATTATGTTATGTAGAGTATGATTTTAGTGATCCTTCGTATAGTTGTAATGATTTGACTGTTTGTTATATTTGCACAGGTGAAGGTCTATCAGTTGAGATCTTTGGAGTATGAACGAGGCGTAATAGGAATAGACTTTGCAATGAAAAAGAGAGATGCGGCTTACGTTGTCGACGTGTTTATAAACAATCCTGGTGGTGATGCACGTATTGTCAATGGGAAAATTGCAAGCATTTTGGCTAGTGATGGTAGGATGCGTGATGTGAATGTAGAATTAGGTGGTAAGAATGGACATGAAAGGCACACCAGGGTTTTTGTGCAATGAACCACTAGGGCAGAGGGAGGTATGGAGACAGATGTAGTGCGTGAGCCCACTCCTACACAGGGAAATGGCGTGGTGGATGAAGTAAAACTGGAAAACGCACTAAATGTAATTGCATCCCTTGAGAAGTAGAACAAAACCAAAAAGGGTATGATAACATTACTTGAAGAAGAGGTTGCTAAGTTGCGGAGGGAAAATGAGATGCAAGCTACAAACATTGTTGGTGGTTTTCGTTATGTTGTAGGGGTGGGCATGGTCCGGATTGGACCAGATTGGAGTAAAACTAGGACCAATTCATTATCTACGATTCCTGAAAAATTAGAACCAATTCAATCCGTTTAAATCATGGAACCTCGGTTTAGAACCACGGATTCACATAATTAAATAACAAAAAATATATATATATAACACTTTAATTTCATAAAAACATAAATATAGCACTATATTAGTTCCACAATAGCAGCATGCCTTTCTATAATAGCGACATACTGTTCTAGAATTTAAACAATCATAAGAAAACTGGTTTCACCATACGTATTTAGACCATTACAAATTAAAACTAAAAACAAACAAACAAAAGTAATAAAATAAGATATTATGCGGGTTTAGGTTTAAGTTTAGGTTTTATATGGAATAAGAGAAGATACTATGAGGGGGATGTATAATAAAAATATAGACTAATTGTATACGGTCCGGATCGGTTCCAATTCGGAACCGTAGAGTTCAATCCGAAACCAATCCGTGAACTACGGATTTTTAGTTATTCAATCCAAAACCGAACCACGGATTCAAAAAACTAATCCAAACCTACCGAATTGGACTGGACTGGACTGGATCGGATTATGGATTTCACGGATTCCTACTGAAATTGAAAGACGAGGAAATAGAAAAGCTAAAAATTGAGAACGTCGAATTACTACAAATAATAATAGTGCTTGAAGATCAGTTCGCACACCATGATGTGCACAATGTGACACAAGCTTTTCAAACGGGTGACTTTAGAGGGAACGTTGGTGGTGCTAGCATGGGTGTTTATGGAGATGGCGAGGTAGTAGTGCATCATGTGGCACTGTTACGTGCAGTTGAAGATTGGGTCAATGTTGATGGGTAGGGTGATATGGACTCGGTGACCGATTCTATTCCTCTGCGGGTCTATAGTCCAAGTGACATCAATTTGTCTAAATTAGAAATTGATATGGTCTTGTATGTGACAGATGGCATGCTAGATATGGGTATGCAGAATTCGTTTGTGCGTAACATTAAAAACAAAGTAAGGAAAGAGCAAGAATTGCCAGAGTTTGAGTATTGGGTGGGCATAGCAAAAGGAATGGCACAAACCTGCTCAACGTCGGGGGGACAACAAATTTGATAGGGATGATGATGTTAGTGATGTGGACGTAGTTATTTTACATGGTAAAAAGTGGTTTGGGTTTGATATAAACAACCAGTTGGGTGTATGAAAAATGATGACAGTTGCAAAGAAAGCAAAGATCACCAAAGCTTATAATCGGCACAGCAACAGGTATGAACTTACAAGCATTGCTTTTTATGTTGGTGTTGTGTTAATAGACCCGTACTGATTTGTGTGAAACCCACTGTGTGTAAGGCCATCATATGGGCGGACAAAGTGAATGGCGTATCTGTGTACTTCACCGATGTGAAAGATCTTGTCAAGCGAAGTGGTGTACGTAGCAATGTAAGTTATCAATTGTATTGCTTAATTTTATCTTATTGATGTTCTCTTGTATTGCCTGTTTTACAAATTTGTATGTTACGGTAGCTGTTCAACATTTTCATTGTTATTAATTTTTTTTTGAATAAAGGTGATCGATGTGTATGCGAAATTGTTGAAAACCGAGCAACTGAAAATGTATGTAATTGATGAATCTGGAAAAAAGTCATACTTCTTTCACAGTATTTGTTTGGTAAGTGGTTGTGGTTGGTGACAGTCGTATAAATATACTATGAGACGTCGAATTATGACGTGGTTGTCTTGTGTTGCAGGATATGATCAAAAATAGTGACGTCCGTTCGATGGAGAAGTATGTGCTGAGGAACGTTATTGCCAAGAGTGTGTTTCGGTTATTTCATTTCCCGATGTGCCACTTATTGCATTGGACGCTCGTGGTGTATGATATAGAGGATGGTAGTTGGAAGCATTTCAACCCAATGAGGCAACGTTCGGGTGCGGACGGACGTGCATTGCACTGAAGCTCTTATTCTGGTAACATGTCTTGATATTTGAGAAAAATATGATAAGTTATGTAAACGAGTGTTGGTGCAGTGATTGATGTAGATGCCAATTGTTGTTATTTGTATGTGTGGCAGAAGGAACGTGTTTCAAATGTTATAAAGCAAGCGTTACGTGCGAATGGATTGGATGAGCTAAGCATTGAGGAAGATTTCAGCCACCCTCTCGAGGTTGTAACCAAGTGTCCACAGCAAAAAGCGGATATGTAAGTAAACCTATTATACTATTGTAAGAGTACATAACACTTTTTAATTTTTAAATTTCGTCGGTCATGGTGTTGACTGCACATAATGGTTTCCCAATGTAGGCTTGTCTATGGCATTATTGTTTGCACTATCATGAGGTAGTACGTGCATCATTATGATGTGGACCAGTCATTGTAAGGTACTAACTACACCGTGTTATGCGCTATAGCGATCTTGGTTTAGACCCGACCCATTTATTACTTCTGAATCCAGGAAGCAATATTCGTAATGGTCATTCCCTTTTCTCCATGTTTGGTTTTGGCTTCGAGGGTCGACACCGTCTTTGTTGGTATCAACACTGCCTTTTTTCCCTTGCCTTGTTCTACTCCAAGGGTCAACACCAACCTTGGAGGTGTCGATACCATCTTGCTGCTATGTTCTTGGAATAGCTACTGAAATTTAGTGTTGACACCAACCTTAGTGGTGACGACACTTGTCTTTTTGTTGTTGGCTTCAAGGGTCGACACCAGTCTGGGAAGGGTCAACCCTTGTCTACTGCAGAATCTGAGTTTAGTTGCTGAAATTTAGTGTTGACATCTTGGGTCCAAGGGTCGACACCTTGTCTGCTGCCAGCTTTGTCTTTTTTGTTAATTCTTCCTAAAGGGTCGACACCACTAATACAAGGGTCAACCCCTGTGAGGTTTTTTTCCAGATTTTAGTTCAGTTTTAGGCCCTACTTCTGGGGGATTTTGACTTGTTCTTTTGAGTTGACTTTGAGACCTTATTTCACTTTAACCTAGTACTATAAATAGGGCTCTCACTTATCCTTTTCTTCACTTTATCTTTTCTTTGCCCTCTCTAAACCATGAGTCACTCTTCTCTCTCTTTAAACTCACTTTTTTACTCAAAGATCTTTAGATCTACTCACTTAAGAGCATCTCTTCACCTTGCTCCTTTGAGATTAAGTGTAAAGCTTGTTGAGGGCTTCATTTTGATCGGAGCAAATCGTTATTTCGTCACCATAAACTTATGGGCTTTTCTTCATTCTTCCTCTTTTAAGTTTGAGGTAGGAATTCTCTGCACCCTCTTATGATTGTTAACTTAGTTATTTATTATTTCTAAAACAATATTGTGATTTTTTGGAGATTTTGGTTGGAAATCATAACGAGAGATTTTCAAATGGTTTGTTGGAAATGCTTGTAGAAAGGTGTTTATTGTTGATCTATGATGAAGTGATGAGTTTTTACTTTTGGAAATGATTTGTAAAGAAAATTGGGATTTTGCCCTAGAAATATCAAATGTTGATCTTGTAAAGATAATGGAAATGATGTTAGGTTTTATGTAATTAAAATGATATCTTTCTCTACTCAAAAATAATTTTGAAAGAAAATGAGGTTTTGCTCTAAAATCATGGATTTGACTTGCGTTGTAGAAATATTAAAGGATGATGTTGGTTTTGTAATATCGCTCTCGTCTTGATAATGGTGATAGAGGATATTGATAATGATGGTGGAGTTAGATATGTTATATCGCTCACATCTTGGAAATGATAATAATGTATATTGTTATTGAAATTTTCTATTTATTAGAGATATATGTTTTGGGCTACCGGTGGAGGATAGTTGTGAGTGTTGTAGAAATTGCATGAGAATTAAGTGAACTAAAACTAATTTCTCATCCATGTGCATTGAACATTGTTGCTCGTTTAATACATTGCAAATGTATATGATTTTAAGAAAAATGGGTGAACGTGGAATATAGGTGTGTATCACCAAATCAAGTTGGCATGTGTGTCTAGAGTGAAAGTCCCAAAAACCATGAGTATACATGAGTGTTAATTCCTGTGGACGAAATATCCGTAAAATGGTAATAGTACCGCTTGTATAGGCTACGTTTACATGGGTGTCGTTTGACGATTTTCCGCGGATGAAATATCCATAAAAGGTTATACCAGTTTAAGAATTCCCCTTTGTTTTCTATTGTAAAGGATATGATTTGAGAATGGTGATATAAACTGAGCATGGCATGATTTTGGGAAAGAATTGTAAAACATTTTGACATGGGCATTGCATATGCATTTCATTGTTATATATCTTTGTTAAGACTCATATATTGTGTTGGATTATTTCTATTAGGTTTTGGCTCACCCTATATAGGAAAATCATTTTCAGGTATTGGTGATATGCCTTCACCAAGGATTTAGCTTGGAAAGACTGTGGAGCTAAAGGCTCAGTGTTGTATTTTGCGTTTAATTTTATACAAGCCTAGGGCTTTTTATGTATTGAGCTTAAGACTTACTTTTGATGTACCCAAGCATTGGCTTGGAAAGTTATAAACCTTTAAGGCATATGATTATCTGTTTAGCTTTCAGTTCTTTTCAACATCTTGTAACACATGTTGTAGATTCAGGATGTACTATTTATGAATGTATATCGCATGTGTCACCTCCTATATATCAAACTTTGATTAATGAAAGCTTATCAATTCATTTATTTTGCTACTCATGGTTGTTATAAGAAGGGTATATTGTATTTATTTTGAGGCGTTACACGTGCAAACATGGTGAAGACTTTCATCAACGACCCATTGCGGGGGTTGAATGATTAGATTTATGCGGCTAGACTTTGTCGGCTACAATTTGTTTACTTTTGTGTAATTGTTAGCTTTAAACATATAGAAACAATATATCGTACATATTAGTTTTTGGTTAGGAAGGTGGTTTTTGCATTGTCATTTTTGTTTGTGAACCGAACGTTCAGTTGTTTACCATGGTAGTATGCATGGTGGTTTTTGCATGCTATGCATTATGCTTTTTGCGTTTCGTTTGGTTGTCGTTGTGGAATACTTACCACACGATTTGATGGAATAATAGTTCTTTAACGAACTAATTTTGTGTGTAGTGTGGTGGTGTTAATGTGCATTTCGTACATATGTACATAAGTGGAAAACAAATAAGCGAACCACACCCTACCAGCCTGTAACAACCCCGACCTCTGATTAACGTTCCATGATTAATTATGCCTAATTAGCGATTAAGGTGAAATTCTGAATTAAACTGCATGTGTGTGTGTTGCATTGTTTGTGTCTATATCTGTTAGGCGTAGGAAGATCTACTCACGTTCTAGTTTCAGCTTGTGAATTGAAGGCCTTATCAGCTTCTGATTGTGAAATTGACTAGATTTATGTGTTAATTAGGATTTTTAGAATTTTATGGTAAGATCAATCGAAGTTCGATTGGGAATGATTAAATTAGAATAAATAATGTTGATTAATTGAGCTTGGGTTAATTACATGTTTGCCATTTAGTGGGCTTCCTCAAGACCATAGCTTTGTTCTCATTTCATACATATTAGACACCATTCATGTCCCACCTTCTTGCAAAAAAAATACTTGAGAGAGAGAGAGTTGAAAGAAAGTTGAATTCAACAAGGGAATTGCTTGAGATTTAGGAGAAATCGAAGGAGACTTGCATAATTGAGCTACCACACTTGGAAATTCAAGACTTAAGATAGGCATTCACCCTCTTAATGATGAAATTGATTTATTAGTGCAAGAATTTTAGTGAATTAGATAAACTCATGTAAGGTTTGAGCTAGGATTAGAGGGAACTAAATCAATCCATGCATGCATGCATAAATTTCCATGTTTTGAGTTTAATATTCAAAGAATTCCCTCATGCATGTTTTGATTTCACTTTAATTTTGGGAAAACAATGATTTTCATGTTATTTGGTAACATTGGATCATGATTTGGAGGCTTAAAAGTTTAAATCATTTCATGCATGTCATGTTTTGGATTATCTATAAAGTTTAAGTTGAGTTTATGCATAATTGGCATGCTTTTGGGCCATGATTCCTTGAAATGATCCTTTAAACATGTTGTTTTATGAGTTTCTAAGTGTTTTCCAAAGTCTTAGCCCTGAAAAAATTGAGTTTTGAAGTGTAAAGGTTGAGTTTGAGCTTGGAGATCAAATCTGAAAATTCCAGAAAATTAATCCACGCTCAAGCGGGGGACTTCACGCTCGAGCGTGAACTCTGAGTACATGCACTTCCGCTTGAGCGTCGAGAGTCACGCTCGAGCGTGAAATGCATATGTCCAGAAGTTCATGTGTTTTACAGTCCGCTCGAGCAAGGGTCTGAGTCTCACGCTCGAGCAGGGATTGAGAGTCTGTCGAGCGTAAAAAACATGCAACTAGTACTTTTTCAAAAGTTTGCAGTCCGCTCGAGCGAGGAAAATCACGCTCGAGCAGAGCTTCATCGTCTGCATGTCCGCTCGAGCGTGGACCCTATTTTCAGCAAGCTTTGAAAAAATGTTTTCAAGTGCATTTTTGGATCCACTTTTCCATCCTAGACATTCCTAGGCCATATTTTAGACTCCATAATGAGGATTAAAGGCTAGAAACATGCCAAAACAAATAAAACAAGTTACAGAAAATTCAAGCGTGTGTTACAAGTGTGTGTTTGTATGTATGTTCATGTAGGTCACGTGCCTCGAACCATTTGATTAGCCTGCTCTATCTGTTTGCACTCGAAGTCAACGGTGAGTAATACTTAGTAAAGCTATGTTCAAACATTATTTATTTTTTGTATGATGAATTAAGATCTGTTTTCTGAAATGATATGTTCTGTACAATGAATGATTGTCCAATTTCTGATAACGTATTCGTGGCATCCTTAGCATCATGTGATATGTGATAACTGTTACCCGGTATCGGAGGTTCCATTATGGAACTTAATATGTCTGTACTCTGTTACCCGTATCGGAGGCTCCATCATGGGGCTCAACATGTTTATTCTCTGTTACCCGGATCCGGAGGTTCCTTTATGGAACTGTTTATTCGTAACCACCACACGTTTTGTATATCTTCTGTATCTGCTCTGTTAGCACTAAAGGATATACCACGTATGCTTAAGCAAGACTTATGGTTTATGTGTATGATCTGGACAAAAATATGAAAATGAATTATGATTTCTGAATTTGTATGGACTCATTCATTAAAACCCCTTTACTCCGTTACTATTCACTAGGCTTTTGCTCACTATTTATATTATGTATGTAGGTGAGCAAGCACATGACCAGACCCAGAGTTGATGGCCTAAGATCCAGTCTTGTCAGCCAACCTTTGTGCCTCTCGAGGAGGTTCCGACCAAAGTCAAGTTTCATGGTTGTTTTTGTGTTCATGCTAGTCTATGTTGTTTTGTTAAGTTGGGACGAATCTCAGATATTACACTTCTGGGAGTGTTATGTAAATATGTTATCTTTTGGTCGTCACTCTTATGTTATAAAAGTTTTAAATTATTCTGTCTCATGTATGTCGTCACAGCTCATTGGACCATTTATATTTTGTATAATTGCTTCCGCCGCCCCTTATTATATGCTAATCAGTCAAGAGGCCTTTCGTAATCCAAGGATTACTGGCCAGTTACGATGCTAAATCTATAGGGACGGGTTTGGGTTGTGACACAGCCCCCCATATTAACGTTTATACCACACGGAAATGTGATATATTCTGGTGGTGTTGAATGTGCTATTTAGATATATGATCGGATGGTATATACACATGTTTGAATGTATATGTTGATGATGTGTTATGGAATACATATGAAACGATTAAATGGAGTGCGTGTTGTTTAGTGAAATAATTTTGTGTAATGTTATTATGTGTCGCCATGGTACTGCGTACACAAGTCGCATACAATCTCTAGATAGCTACGTAATGAGTTGTGTGGAATAATGCGTGATCTCATTATGATTAACACTGGTGTAAATATCCCCTCTAAGACACTACAAATGCCAATAACGGACTACTGATCATGCGTATTAGTGCTGATTTTTTTTTTTTGTTGTCATATTGCGTAATAGTGTTAGTGTGATTTTCGGTGCGTTATGGTTGACGTTGGTTTAATTTGCATGTAACCTGGAAATTATCCCCTGTAAGATGCGGCAAATGCCAATAACAGACTACTGATCATAGTTGTAAGTGCTGAATTTTTTTTGTTCACATGCTGCGTAACAGTGCTAGTGTGATTTCCAATGATGCAATGCTGCTGTATTCAATGTGGATTTGTTTTGTATTTTTTTTTACAAAGGTGGCGGATGTGGGAAACACCCCAACACCCTCCTTATGTACCATGTCGAACTGCATATAGTACGTCAACAAAATAAAATGACACACTGTGACATCACAATATAATCTATTATAAAAAGATGAAAAATTTATGAATGCTCGTACGACTAAGAAAATTGAACAATACAAGGATTGTAATCAATAGACGGGGTGCGAATGGGTTGTTCGCAACATTCACTTATTCTCATAAAAAAATCCGAAAAGCGGCTAAAACTTGAAATTAAATATTTAAAATCTACTTGTCTGACTTAAATGCTAAATTGGTTCCCTGCATGTCTTCCTGTGTAGTTCCCCACACGTTGGCACTGACTGCATCGAATTTGCTACACTTGTTCTCCCCTAGAAAGCATTCGTTTCTTCTTTGATCTTCCTGGTGGTCTTTTGACAATTGGTGGTTGTATGATGAAATCTTACATGTTGAGCGGTGGTTTCTCGACAGTTGGAATTGGGTTTGTGTTGTGTGCGTACGATAGCCAATATTCGGACACATTGTAATGTGGGTCAATTAATTTGTGTAGATCTAAGCCGCTGTTACGTATGGCAACAACTGCGTGGGCGCAGGGGAACCTATTAATTTGCCACTGGAAACATGAGCACATATGCCTCTCCACGTCAACCATTACTGATGGGAAAGAGTGGACCTCGTAAACCTCATCGTTCGATTCGCTTATAAGCCATGATCTACCTTTCTTGTACGCTTTAGTCAAAAGAGCTTCCATCTCAGGGCAAATAACACCAGGCCATGCTTCCCTCTTGTGTCAACGTTTGGTCATCTGGCGCATAATCTACGTCTGAATACTATCAATCATTTGAGTTATGGGGAGGTGTCGTGCTTCCCGTATCCATGAGTTGAATGACTCAATGGCATTGGAACTCATCTTACTGTACTGTGCACCACTGTTGTAATAATAATAAATAAATAAATAAATGTTAAACCAAATAGACATCAGTCAAGCAGTATGTAGTATGTAGTATGTAAAAACAATGTAAGCATTACATAGCTGGAAAAAAATGGATGAACAGTGTGTACCGAAAATATGCATTCGTCCAATACTCGGGGGATAAATCCTTTAAAAAAACCAATGCCACCTTTCGTTCGATTTTTTTGAATTCCTCAAAACTATGATTAAATATAGCAACTATCGGTGTATATGTGCACTCCCAGAATTGAGTCAACAACCCAGCATGATACAAGCTGTTTACGTTAGGAATGGCAACGGGGCGGGGCGGGGCCGGGGATCACACTCCCCATCCCCGATGGTGAAAATACCCCGACCCCGATCCCCGACGGGGAACTTATCTCCGTCACCATCACCGCCCCTAACGGGGATCGGGTTTCCCCGATCCCGTAAATTCCCTGGCCAAAAAAAAAAAAAAAAAAAAAAGAGCAAACACAGCAGCTATCATCATCAACATCAACACATTCTACAAATTCATCATCATCAACATCAACAACAACAAAATATATATCTATATCTATATCTATATCTATATCTATATCAAGATCTTGAGAACCAGTGTGTATATACATATATATATATATATATATATATCTGTGTGTGTATATATATATTATCTCATAACCGTGGCTGTAGATCTGGAGGCGAAGCAGAAATGTTCATCGCGGTTCAGATCTGGAAGGAGCCTTCTATCGCCGATCTCTCTAGATTTCTTCGTCGCGGCTTCGATCTGAAGGTGCTCATTTATCTCAAGCTGCTCATTCATCTCTCTCACGGAGATTAGAGAGAGAGAGAGAGAGTGTTGAGAACTTGAGGGTAGAGAGAGAGTGAGAGTTGAGAACTGATGATAGATATTAGATATAATAGATATTAGGTATATAGCCTTCTGATGATATAGCCTTCTGATCAAAAAATATATATAATAGCCTAAACATATATAATAAAGCTTAAACATATATATA
Organism: Camellia sinensis; assembly: GCF_055761805.1. Taxonomy (NCBI): domain Eukaryota; kingdom Viridiplantae; phylum Streptophyta; class Magnoliopsida; order Ericales; family Theaceae; genus Camellia; species Camellia sinensis. Next base: position 108,040,334 of record NC_138966.1, read on the forward strand.
TATATATATATACACACGGGATTGTCGGGGACGTTCGGGGCGGGGCTGGGGTTAGGAACCTATCACCGTTCCCAGCCCGAAAATCATCGGGGATTTAATTTTCAATACCATCCCCGGCCCTATGAGGATAATCTTCGGGGAAAACCCGTTCTAATCGGGGTCGGGGGGTCGGGTCCCCGTCGGGCCGGGTTCAAATTGCCATCCCTAGTTTACATATCTCATTTTGTTTTGCAAGTTTTGATGCAGGTGTTGTAGGCAGAATGCATGGTGAGTTGTAGGGAATATTATGGGTATTGACTCCAGCAGTCCTGCATGTCAGTCCGAAACGAACATAAGTGTTCTATAGCTGGTCACCATGTTTGCGAGGTGTCCTGAGAACCAAGACCAGTTTGCTGTGTTTTCCGAATCAACTATTGCTATAGCTAAAGGAAATAAACCTGCTTCTAATTCATTAGTGTGTACAAACAAGCAATGAGTATAATTCTTACAGGATTGAATGTTAAAACACATCATGCACGTTACGATACACATAGAGGAAACCCCTCCATGTGACGGCGCACACGTAAACATCGAGATAGTTAATACACTAACGCAGTTTAACGTTATTTTGAGAAAGACAACGTACCTTGGTTACTATCCTTTATAGTGGCGGCTAGCAAGTTACCCTTGAATTTTCCCTTCAAGAAAGTGCCATCTAGGAAAAGCAACAGTCGACAATGGTTGAAGCCATCAATACATGCTTTGAATGATAAGAAGTACCTTTCGGAATTCAACAGCTCCCCCTTCGAAACTTTGAGCCACATGTCAAACCCCATCAGCCCATGAAGCAACAAAAAAACCTTCTCGACATAAGGACAAAAATTTGGCTAATAAATCTTCTTTATCATCCATGTCTAAATCGTCATACACCCCAGTCATATGACATGGAACAATTCGTGTATTTTGAAATTGACTGTCAAATTCGTTGGTATCTTGGGCGTCTTGTAATTGAATGATGATGTCAATGTACTATAGGTGAAAATACCGTGAGAGAGATACAATGTTCTCCATATTCGACATCATTCTCTAATGTGGAGTTATTATAACCTTGCATTTTGAAAAACAAACACGCATTGGTTGGTGTCAACCCATGAAATCTTTCACACACACGATTTATCAGATCATCAAATCGAAAAGGGGCTTGCAAATTGACAATGGTGTTCATATTGCTGTAACAACAAACCAACATAACATGTGTTACCATCCCCTATCGTGGTAGACACAGAATCAGCGTCACATATAAAATGCAATACGCACACTGCTACACAACATCGAACCCCCTTTCCCCCTCCTCCCTCCCTCCCTCAAATGGATGCACCACAAACCTCATACTATGAAATGGACATACCCCACCCATTTACCCCCTCCTTCATAACACATCGTGCTAAACTCATGTTGTCTGAAGAACGTAACACATGCACACATCCCAAACAACCCATATACCCTCCACATTGAACAGACCCACCTACTAGCAATGGATGAACCCTCCACTCCCTCTCCTTGCGAAAATGGATGCACCACAAACCCCATACTACGAAATGGACATACCACACCAATTTACCCTCCTCCCTCACAACACATCGTGCTAAACCCGTATCGTCTGAAGAACGTAACATGCACACACATCCCAAACAACCCATATACCCCCCCTCCCACATTGAACAGACCCATCTACCAGCAATGGATAAACCCTCCCCCACACACGATGTTACAAAAATGGATTGGAAGGGAAAATGCAACATGAACTACACTTGAACAGAGCACGGTTACCAACAAACAAAAAAATAAACGATCATAAAAACCATCACATATCTGCATAACAACGGTGGTGTCGACGTTTGAAAATGCTATCCTTTTGATTCTGTTACACAACCACAACAACAAAACCCCCACCACATAACCGAAAACCCTAACGCGGTGGCGAAATCGTCTATCACTATAAGATTTGACTTACCAAAATATGCCTTCCAATGTAACCAAAAACAAACGTGATCCCATAAAAAACGTCCCTAATAAAACAGAAAGGGTATGATCGTCCATGACACACGACCAAACATGGAAAATAAGATCACGTAGTAAACAATCTCTCCACAGTAGGACCAGGGACGGAATCAGGATTTTTTTTTTATTTAAATTTTATATGAACAGATATAAACAATTCTATTTCAATTAAAGAATGAAAAATAAATTAATATTTAATACTAAATTAATACGTAAAAAATAAAATAAGTTTCTATTTGAACAAAAGAATACAATTTGTTAAAAAAATCATCATCCATTTTGTTACAACACGTTTCTTCATAATTATAGTAGTAACTAAAAGAGTAAACACAAATGCAATACTTTACAAACAAGTGGATAGATTGTTTCATTTTTTAGTCATTCTCAACCATTGACGCAAAATTTTTGTAATCTCTTTAGTTCTCAATTGTATTTTCTTATGATCCGTAAAGTTTTGAAGATAAAACTTGTCTGCAATCAACTCTCTTTCACTTAAAATTTTTTATTTAGTCTTTTTTTTTTATTCTAATAAAATTTGCTCTACATTTTTTGTATAACAATAATATTCATGGTCATAATAGGCAATGCCATGGAAAGAATGACTCAAATTTATTTGTGAGATGTCAAGCCGTTGAAAAATTTGTCATCTAAATGAGGCTAGTAATCTTCCTTTTAGTTATTCCAAATCGTAATGGACAATATGCACTTCTTTGAGAATTTCTCTTTTTTGTATGTGTAATGTGAGTTACCTAATTTTTCACGTAATAATTTACACATGCATCCACATAGTGTGGAATAACATTTCTCTTTTTATATCCTTATGTTTGGTTCATTGATTTGGAAAGAGAAATAAAAAATAAAAAAAAGATATATAAATGAAATATAATTATATTTCACTTACATTGTACACAAATTTTTTCTTTTTCTTTTCAAATTTATAAACCAAATACAACCTAAAAATATGCTCAATATAAATTATATTATGAATCTTGTAAGAAACAAATAAATAAAAATTTCAAATACGCAATTGTTTATCTAAAAAGGATGGGACCATATCCATTCAAAGCAGATGGGCCACATTTAATAAAAATTGTATTCAACTTTTAAACAACTAACCATAGCAGTGGCCCTCTCAAGACAAGCGAGGGGCCATGGCCCCTCATGGTCTCTCACAAGTCCGTCTCTGAGTAAGACTTATCGGCTCAACAATTCAAAAATGGAACGGATTGATATAACTTTTTGTGAAATAGAATTTATTGATAAATAATCAAATTATTAATATATGCTTGAAATATAATTTATTAAAGTCAAATTTCAACCACATATTTATTTTCTTTTAATATATTTCTTGAACTAAATTTTGAGTCTATGGAGTTTTCCATTGCTTTTTGTAACAAGAACACTCATATTGGGTCCCAATCTTTGTAAAATCGACGTGCTGGGAAGAAAATTTCTTGTGGGCGCAGTTATGAGAGAGAGAGCGAGAGAGAGAGTTGGCAAATTGACATTAAAGAGAGGTATCTTCCCAAGAGAGAGAGAGAGGGAGAGTTGGCGAATTGACATTAAAGAGAGGTGTCTTCCCAGTGAGACATTCAACTATACAAACAATTTGAGTCTTTTTAACATGTTAGATAAGCAATAATTAGTTTTACCTACTTTTTACTAGTATGGAAAATGTTAAACAAAAGTATAAATAAATTTAATATTTTTAAAAAATTAATAAATTTGATATTTTTTATGTAGACAAAAATATCCCATTTTTAGGGTATGAAATTGATGGCAAGTTTTTTAACTATTACAATGTAATGTTAAAAAAATAATAATTAAATAAAATTAAATGAAAATTTAAAAAAACTAAAATTGTCATGTGAGAACCTAACAAAAATAAATGGTTATTCAATTGGTTATCATTTATCTTCTCTTTTATTTTTTATTTTTAATTTTATGTACCGTATCTTTCATTATTTTTATAACAAGTTAATCCAAATTAGAAAGACTTGAAAATTATTTTTGTTTGGTTGAATTTTCAAAATTTATTTTTTAAAATTAAAAATTAATTTAATAAAAATAAATACAAACAAAAAAATATTTTCATATTTTTAAAAATTATTTCTATACCCAAAAAAAAGTTAAAATGAAAAAGAAAAACATAAGGGTGTTTTGGTCTTATTATAAAAAAATAACTATTTAATTTAGATAGCATTTAAGTTTTTACAACTTCCTATACTAGTGGAGGTAATTGTGCCAATTTAATGCTTCCTTAAGAAAAATCATTCAATCAAAATAATTAAGTTTATATAACATCAATAATTATATGAATAAATTATATCTGTCTTAAAAAACATGAACAATAAACATAAATTTAAAAAATAATGACAAATTACATTGACTCTCTTAAATTTTAGTAACATTTTAGTATAATTATATTAGACTCTCTTAATATTTTAATTCATGTAATACTTAACTCATTATCATTAATAATTCATTAGTATATGAAAAAATAATAATATTGCATTCTCTTTTACATTGCAACGTTTATTTTTTTTATTTATCATTATGTCTTTATACAATTTGTATTAGTTTTAGTCTTTTTAACAGCACAAAAAGGAAGGTTACCACCATGGAATTACTAGTTTTTTTTCTTTCTTTCTTTCTTTCTTTCTTTCTTTCTAAATTTAAGGGGAGGTCAATGTAATTTATTCTAGTTCTAGGGCATTCAGTCCAAAAGTCCAAAATTAAAATTTCTTTATCCAAAAATCCAAGTGTTGATTTTCTTTGTCAATAATGACAAACTCTCACAAAATGACCAAAATACCCATACTATATATACACTTCTCTCTCCCGTTCAACCCCATTTCAACAAACCTCTCTCTTACTTCTCTCTTTCTCATTCTTCTCTAATCTCACCACCACCAACACACCCACCGTCAGCCCCAATCACTATCGACCTTTGCCACTTCCATCACTCGAACTCCGGCAAACACTTCATCGACTTCTTCATCATCTCACACACACACACACACACACACACACACACACACACATTCCTTACCAAAACCCTAGCCTCTACCTCTTCCATAACCGCTGTCGCCGAATTCAAATATGAGACCTTAGATGCAGATCTAACCAAACAATTTCTCTCTCTCTCTCTCTCTCTCTCTCTCTCTTTCTCTAGAGTCTTCATTATTGGAGGTTCAATCGATCATCGTTACCAACAAACAACGATTCAATCACCATTTCATCGGAGATCTAACAGCTCCACCGGCAATGAAAACCGCAGTGGATATCTCTACTCTCTAGATCATTACTTTCTCTCTCTCTCTCTCTAGATCTGCTGTCGATCTAGAACCACAGTCGCAAGATCCATCGCTTCACTGCCACTGCAGATCCAAAGCCGAGAGGTCCTTGAAGCAACAATGCCGTAAAGACGGCGACGCATGTTGTCTAAAAATAACACCAACTTTGTTCACTCTTGGACCTTTCTTCTCGTTTTCATCATTATTTTCTCTTTACCGATCTTGTTTGGTTTACTAGAAAGCCTCTTGTTAGATTTGCTTCACAGAATGGCTTCAACAGTTGGATTAGCCGTTAATAACCTCTCCAAGCTCGACATCAATGGCGATTGGGCCAACGTAAGAATCATCATCATCAATTGCATACATTTATATATATATATATATATATATATGTGTGTGTGTGTGTGCGCGCGTGTGTGTCTATATGAGTATGTGTAATTTATATTCTGATATTTGTGTTTGTGCTTCAATTGTTGCAGTGTGTGAGGAAACCATCCTACTACTTTCTCAGAAGACAAATTGCATTTTCTGTATATTAGGATACTTTCTCAGAAGACAAATGATATTTATGTTTTTATTTTTTTATTTTAAGATTTGAACTCAAATCGGCATTCAAGGCTTAGATTTGAAAAGTCTTGTTCATGATAATGATGGTGTTGAAGACTTTTCAGAATTTTGAACAGATAGATATGCATGTATGAATGAATGTATATATGTAATTTTCATATATAAGAAATAGACAGATATGTATGTATGAATGTATGTATGTTATTTGCATAGATAAGAAATGACAAATATGGACAATTGGCTTGGTTAATTTCAACAGATAGAAAAAACTAAGATTAGAATTTCAACAGATAGAATTTGACACAGATAAAATTTCAATAAATACAATAAAAATTTCAACAGATAGAATAAACATTTTAATAGATAGATATAAATTTGAACATATAGTTTAAAAAAAATGTCCTCCAAAATAAACAAAAGTATTTTTCATCAAATTATTTCACATATGGTAGATCTTTCATAAACAAAAAAATATCCGGTAAATTTAATGTCTTATACTATCCTTATATTGAATTTATCACTAATTTTTTCTTTATTCTACAAATATTTTTTTAAATTAAACATAATTAAATTATATGTTTACTATATCCAGTGAATTTAATATTTTCATGAATGAAGTTCTAGAAGTTTTTCATCGATGGTGAAATTTGAGTTAAAGAATACCGTTGGTAGTTAGAACATGCATGAATTTGGTCCGTGTGAAATACTTTGAACTCAGTCAGCGCTTGCATAAGATCGTTGAAAAGTCAAAAATAATAATAATAATAATATATATTTTTTATTTTTTTATTTGTGTAAGAATACAATTGATATAAGCATACCGTCATTTAGGGATGGCAATGGGAATGACAACACATGCCGAAAAGGACCTCCAATTTATATAGGTTGAAAAGTTGATGATTTTCAAATTGACCCCTTAAATTTAACTAAATTGTAGACTACTCCCTGGTGGGAAAGGCCTAACAACCATGTTACATAGCACGGGTCAATGAAAGAAAATAAGGATGTGTTTGATTTAGTTTTGAAATTATTATTTAAGTATGAAATTGTGATTTGAGTGTGAAATTGTGAGTTGAGTTTTAAAAAGATAAAATTTATTTGATTATGAGTTTTAAAAAGTGTTTTGAAATGAGTTTTTGAATTTTAAATTTTAAAAAGAGTTTTGAGTTGTATTTTGAATTTGAGTTGTATTTTAAATTTTTTGAATCTATTTTTTTAAAATATTAAACAATGTTTAAGAAAATTTTATTTTTTTATTTTAAATATATAATTTTTATTTAGATATTTTTAAATTTTTTATTTTAAATATTTTATTTTATTTTGTAAATATTTTAATTTTTTTAAAATTTTAAGAAAGAATGTAACCATGTAGGAGAGAGAGAGAGAGAGATGGTTGTAATTTATATTCATTTATTTTTAATCTTCCACGTTCTTTTATTATTTTTTTTCAATTACTAAAAACTTATTTGATTATTTTAAAATAAACTTTTAATTAATTAATTAATGTGTATTTGATTTTGTTGTTGAGCCAAATAAAATTGAATGTATATTTAGTTTTGGTTGTGAACCTCAAAAAAAAAAAAGTCAAGTTGGGTTGGGAAAAATCCAAACCCATTAGGAGATGGAGAGGGTAGTAACTATGGAAAATGGGAAATGAGGAATGGGAAAAAATTATTTTAAGAGAATGGGGATGGGGAATTAATATCCACCCCATTAACCCCTATTGTCATCCCTAGTCATTTATATATATATATATATATATATATATATATATATTTCTCTTGTTATCTCAATTTCTAATTTTTTTTATAACTTCCTCAACAAAATTTCATTTTAACCAAAAGTATTTTTTATTTATTTGGGTAAATTATAAATACTTCTCGAGATTTGTCTAAAATACAGATTGTCGCCCGTAATTTTGAAAATTATATCAGGTCTCTTCAAATTTCTAATAGCATAACAAATAACTCATTTTATTAATAAATCATCAAATCAATTGACAACTTTTAATAATGTCAGAAATATATTTCAATTAACAATTCAAGTAATTTTATTGTTGTATAAGAGAATAGTTAGAATTTTTTTTTTTCTATTAATTTTGTTAAATAAAAAGTTATGATAAGAGGGGGATTACAATTTTCAAAATCATAAGGGACAATCCGTATTTTAAGTAACTCTCAAGGTTGTATGTATATATTTACCCTATGTTATTTTCACTTGTGATAATATTTTTCACTCTAATAAAATAAATCCTAAATTTTGTTCTTTTTCAAGTTTTGTTTGGTTTGTGAATTTAGGAATTTAAGGACAAATAATTTTCTAGTAGTGTTTCAGGTCTTCCAACAAACACAGTTAACCATTTTGAACAAAAATAGCTCCCTAATTGTATTTATTTACATTTCAACTTTTTGTAAAATTTATATTTTTAGAATTCAATTGACAAGATCTTTTAAACAAAATACATGAGTAATATGAAATTCTATAAAAACAAATTCATAAAATTTTACTATGTTCATTGTTACGTCACAATGATATTTCTCTGACGTAAACAAGGTGAAATTTCAATGTACAAAGTCAATAAAACATATTGTTTTATACTAGAAAATCTAAAATTGATTGTTAATTGCAAAAATTAAGTACTTAATTCTAACTTCATTACTTAAAAGTTCAAATTGAAGGTTCGAGAATAACAAATTTTAAAATTTTCTATATTAAATCAATAAAATTTCATTGTATATATAGTAAAATTTCACTAACTCTGCATAGTGAAATTTCATTGTGCAAAATCAATGAAAATATTTTTTTGAACTCTAAAAGATTATAAAAAGAAAAAAAATTAAGGGTCAATTGCAAAAGTTAGGTCATTAATTCTAAAAAATTTCACTAGTTGAAGTCAGAATTGCATAAGTTCAAATGAAATTTCACTAGCATTAATAAGAAATTGACAGAGAATTAGTCAGTGAAATTTCACTAATTGAAGCCAGTGCAATTACACAAGTTGGTGAAATTTCATTGACTCAAAGCCAGAGCAAGTCAGAGGCTGAGTCAGTGAAATTTTACTAATTGAAACTGGTGTAATTGCACAAGTTAATGAAATTTTATTGACTAATTTTAGCAAAAATCTAAAATCAATGAACTTAAAAAAAATTAAAGACACAAATCAAATAACATAATTAAATCTTTATCAATCAATAACATATAAACCAACTAGATCAGTAGCAGATGAATGGTATTGAAGGGAGAGAGAGAGAGAGAGAGCAAACAATGAGATCAACTGGATTTGAATCGAAGATAAAAGAATAGTAGTGAGTGGCGATTAATAATAAAGAGAGTCATAGTGAACGACAGTGGAACAACACTAATAGATGCAACAATGGTAGTAGAAGTCGTGGCGATAATGGTTGATATAGTTATGGTGACACCGTAGATACTATGGATTTGAAATCGTTGATCGAAGAGATAGAGAGAGAAAGGGAGACATTATAAATCGAACAGAGAGAGAAAGAGAGAAAGAGGGACATAGAAGAAATCTGAAAGCAAGTGTAAGAGCGAGAGAGAGAGGAAAAAAAAAAAAGACATGAAAAAAATTTGGGAAGAAATTTAAAATTTTTATGTTAAAAAAGATATTTTGGACCATATATGTAAAAATTTGTCCTTATCCTTTCATAATTTCAAATTTTAAGGAATTTGACTTTTAAGTTAATTTGTAGTGTCCTCAAACTCTTAAACTTGTAGGGGGTGTCTCGTAATTGTCTTCCGAAAAAATGCATTAAATTGTTTTCCATTTTTTGGTTATCATATAGGTTGCAAATAAAAAATAAACAAAGCAAAGCAAAATATAAAATTTAAATTTAAATATCATTTTTTTCATTTTATTTTTTTCATTTTTAAGATTATTTTATGAAAAGATAAAATACAAATAAATTTATATTTTTGTTCATTCCTTTAGCTTTTTCTCCTCCATTTTCACCAGAGTAATATTAGAAATTCATGTATTTACATTCATAAATTTACCTACATAATGTGACATAGAAGTTAAGTTCACTATCATTAAATTTATATAATAAATTAAAAATTAACATATATTTTATCACATTATTATAAATAAAAGAGAGATTGACTAATAGATCTCAAATTTTGAACTTATAATTTATATAGTCCCATATGTTTTATTGTGATTTATTTAGTTTTTTTGGATGTGTAACGACTCATTTGTCTGCCACGTTGAAATGTCACATTTGAGAAAAGTATATTAAAGAATTTTTAATTTTTTTAGAATGTCGCATCATACCCGCTACGTTGAAATGTTACATATACGTTAGAGTGTCACATGTCACATTTGGAAAAATATATATACTAAAGAGTTTTTATATTTTTTGAAATGTCACATCATTCTTGCCACGTTGTTACATTTGGAAAAAGTACATTAAAGAATTTTTGGGTATGTTTGGTTTGTGTTTGAGAAATGTGTTTTAGAGATAAAAAGTACGAAAAGTTGTTTGGTTTGATTTTTTTCAAAAGATGTTTTGAAAAATTATTTTGAGAGAGAGTTTTGGAAAAAGTGATTGATTTGATGTGTGTGAGAGAGAGATTTGTTTGGAAAACTTGTTTGGTTTACAAGTTTTGAGAAATTTTTTTGGGAAAATTTATTTGGTTTGATTACTTTTAAAAACTTATTTGTAGAGAAAATTTTCCAAAAATTTTTCAGAAATACAAACCAAACGAACCCTTTATTTTTTTAGACTGTCACATCATACCCACCACGTTGTCATATTTAGAAAAAAATACACTAAGGAGTTTTTATTTATTTTTTAAATATTACATCAAACCCGTCATGTTGTCACATTTGAAAAAGTATACTATAGAATTTTTATTTTTTTTGGAGTGTCATGTCATACCTGCCACATTGACACATTTGCAAAAAAAAATACACAAAAAAGTTTTTAGTTTTATTGGAGTAAAAGTCTTGGAGTGTTACACTATATCTGCTACGTTGTCACATTTAGAAAAAAATATACTATGGAGTTTTTAATTTTTTTGGAGTGTCACATCGTTGAAGTGTTGCATTAATACCTACTATATTGAAATATCACATAATACTTGTCACATTAATAAAATGATATAATTGTCCACTAAAACATTACTAAAATAAAATTAAAAAAATAGGACTATACGAAAAGAAACTATCCATTAATAGGAGTTAATAAATCAATAAAAAAAAATTGAAACTATTGGACTACTTATTTGTGAGATAAAATTTATTAATAAATATCCCTAAATAATATATGGGTCTGGCTTTGGTCCAGTCCGCCATCGGACTAGACAGTGTTGTTGGGCCCGTGGGGGCCCACCACGGGTCTCATTTTGAAAATCTGAACCGTTGAATGTGTAGAACTCTTCGAGTACTATATGTTTGAAAAAAATTACGTTGATCGGATATCGATAGCTATGTGATCAAATTAATTTTTTGTCAATCGTTAATTTATTCACCGTCTATTTTTTTTATACAAAACTGGTTTGATCACATAACTATCGATATCCGATCAACATAATTTTTACAAACATATAGTACTCAAAAAGTTCTACATATTGAATAATTCAGATTTTTAAAACGAGACCCGTAATAAACTTCTACAAATCCGACGACACATTCCAATCCGATAATAAACTTGACCAAAGCCAGACCCATCATATATGTATATATTTTTTTGTGTGTGTTGTGACCATCTCAAACATTTTTCATTTTCACCAACCAAGACGGCTAGCCATGAACAATTATTGACAGGAACAAATATAGGTGCAGCATTTGTACCTTTTGGAAGACTAACGTGAAAGGCATTGATTGATTTTGATACAATAATGACCCAGCTGTCAGAACCCTCTGCTTTCCCCATTTTCCGTTTTAGTGGGAACGCAGAAGAATTTGGGGGAATTACACAACCGTGATTGTCATAAAAAAAAATATTTATAAAAAAATAATAAATATTATAACCTCCGTTGAAGAAGTGAGTTGATTTTTTAATTTTTTAGTTTTTTTAGTTATTTGAGCTTGGGCTCAAAAATTTGATTTGGGAAGGATTTTTTGATTTTTTTTGTGAGAGAAGAGTGTAATGATTATGGATTGGATGTGATGTTTTGTCTATTGTAGCTCAAATAGCCTATTTGTCTTTTGCGGTCCAAATGAACTCTTCCCAAACGAGCTCATAATATTAACAAGTAATTATAAAACTTTTTATTAACGTGTAATAATTTTCAAAAACACCCCTGGCTCCGTTTGGGAAGAGTTAGATTAGATTTTTTTTAGCTATTTTAGTCATAAAAGACAAAATAAGTTATTTTAGTAAAAAAAAAAAACATCACATCCAACCCATAATCATTATATTCTTCTCTCACAAAAAAACTAAAAAAGCCAAAAAGTGAAAATCCTTACCAATTCAAACTTTTTAACTCAAGTTAAAATAATTAAAAAAATCAAAAAATTAAAAAACTAACCCACTTTCCAAACCAACCCTAATTTCCTCAAGAACTTTTTGCATGGAGGTGAGTCCATTCACATGAGGGTTATATTAAACTTTGTGTACGTAAAAAAAATTTATTTTATTTTTGTTTAATTGAGTTTGGCGGTGTTAGTATAAAATAATATAATGGTCCATTTTGATAATTGGGTTAAAAGGTAAAAAGTTGGTGTTTTTTTTTTTTTTTTTTTTTTGAGTTGTATAATCCTTTTATTTTTTTATACATATTTTTTAAAAAAAATAAAAAATTAACTTTTAACATACTTTTCAAAATAGGTCAATATATTAAAAAAATTATTCTAAAAATATATTTATAAATTATATTTATTTTAAATATGGCTTACATCATATTAATTTTAAATTTACAATCTCCACTTACTTTCAATATCTTTTTTTAAGATAAAGGTAGCGTTTGGTAGAATTTTAGAATTATGATTTGAAAATAAGATTGTATTTTGATTTTGTGAGTTTTGGAATTATAATTGGAGTGTGAAAATTTTTTTTGGTTATGAGTTTTGAATTGAATTTGAAATGAATGATGTGATATATGACATTTGATTCAAAAACTTACAACTCATAACCAAACAGACAATCTAAAATTCTATTCAAAACTCATAAAAAATTTTTAAAAAATTTTGAAAATATTTTTTATTTAAAATATAAAAAAAAATCGAACACTGTTTCGGTCAACTGGCCGGACGACTGGTCCGACGTCCTGAAGGGATGACCGAGTTGACGTGTTTTGAAAAGTGGGTGTAGAATCAATTTTTGAAAACACTAACCAAACACTACTAAATCAAGGGGTGAAATTAACTTTTCAAAGCCTTATCAAACATAGCAAAAATGTTTGTTAGTTATATATATTCTGATCATTATTTTTGTGTAGGTATAAAAAATGGTTAAAACTTTCATGTATTTTTAACTTGGTAAATGTTAACAAGTGTTATTGAATATTATTTGATATTGAAATTTGTATAACAAATATTTAAAAATGATAAAAATATTTATAAAAAATAACTTTGATATCTGAGAGGGAGATTTGTGCTAAGTAGTGAGCCGAGCTGTACCAACACGAAATATGGTGTTGGGCCGTGCTAGAGGAATTTGGGATGTAGTATTGGGCAGAACTGCACCATCTCGGCCGGACTACCTTAGTTCGGGCCATCTTTTGACACCTCGATTATAGGGATCATGACGTTGTCATAGGGTTGGCCAAATTAGCCATGGTATAGTGCATACATGATGGGAGTGTAGTGTGCCCTGACCGCGCTATTAAGTCAAGATGACTGATTATGCACTGCAGTTGGCCGGCCTGAGTGAAGGTTGCTTCGGTAGTAACCGAACACAAATATGACTTGAAGGTCGTCCTAGCTTAGCTCGAAATTGAAATGCTCAGGGGCGGTGTCTTTGGTGCAACCCTAGTAATGGCACAGTTGGGTGTACCACGTGGACCAATAGCGAGAACCCACTCCTGGTATGCCCCAATACCGTTTGGTGATGCAACAAATACTGTTTAGTAGTTTTGGACTCTACACGTGTAAGGAATGTAGAGGAGAGCACAACCGCCTGCCAGGGAAGAACAACAGAGGTAGTGCGCCTACAATCTCTGCGACTGCATGGCTAGCCCAGATAAAGAGGCTCATGCAGACGTTAGAGATAAGCAATTTTGTGCATCTCTTTCTCTCTCTCTCTACTATGCTCTTCTCTCTCTTCTCCAAGAAAGCTAACTTGACTATCGGAGGGAATTTCTGCAAACCAACCCGCCGGGTAGCTCACCTTCATTTTGTTTACAGTGCAATGGAGTTCTAACAGAGTGCGACGAGCTTGGCAAATATTTCTCTCCCCGTACAATATCAATGAAAAAATATTTAAAAATTAATAAAATATATTTTATAACTTTTTTTTTTCTTCCTTTTGAAGGACACTCGTTAGCAAAAATGTTTTTAATTTTCAACGGTGCTATTTGGTATCAAAACTAGTGCCCAACCTAAATAGGCGTTGAGATAGTACTAACCTAATAAAACTGAATACATTTAGGGTTGATTTGGAATGTAGGTTGCTTTTTTAGTTGTTTGGCCTTTTGGCTTTCTAGCTATTTTGGTCTGGGGCTAAAAAATCTTGTTTGTGATAGGCTTTTGGTTTTTTTTTATTTTTGTGAGAGAAAAAATGAAATGATTATGGGTTAGATGTGACATTTTGTTCTATTTAGCTAAAATAGCCTATTTTGTCCTATATGACTATTTTAGCCCCAACCTTTATCCCAAACGGGGCCTTATAATCTTTGATCCCATTTTGGACAAATTATCATTTTTTTTTTATAATTTGTATTTTCTCAAATTAGTCATTCAATTTGCGGGAACATTTAGACTTGATAGACCCGTTTTGAGACTGAACTTGGTAATTCAAATTGTTCATTTTTAACACTTGTTAAGTAAATTTTCATGTAAAATTTAAAGATAATCAGATATCAGTAATTATATGTTTGAATTATATTTGTTTTTAAAAAAAATGGAAGACAATTACAATTTCAACAATAGCCATCTATTTTTTATAGGACAAATGTGATTCAAATAGTGAATAGTTTGGATTTCCGAGTTCGGCTAAAAAGTAAGTTTACCAAACCCAAACGCTCTATTAAATTATGATAGTCAATTTAAGAGAATCCAAACATTTTTTTAGATACTCAAGTGAGAGGTATATTTTTTAAACATTTGGACCAATAGGCTTAAGCCAAAAAAAATTTGGACCAAAAGAATATTACCATGTCCAAACTTTATCCAAAAAGACACATGTCCAAACTTTACCTAATTGTCAAAATGTCATCTATCTATCCAAATTTTACTTATTTATACACATGTCATCTATTTATCCATTTCACCGTCGCCAATCGCCTCCCTCAATTGCCATCTACAAACTACTTTCCGATGACTTTTCAATACGTGTACTTATTAAAAAAATAAAAAAAATAAAAAAATTAAACTTTCAATCAAATAATATATGACTCCATAGGTTAGGACTTTTCACCAATCAATGTACATATTTTTTAATTTTATAAACATGTGCCTAAAACCATTTTATTTGTTTTTGGTATATTTAATATTCAGACTGAATGTTATTAAATGATAATTTCACAGCTTTACAAAATGTGTTACATGCTAAAAAAAATATTAAACAGTGGATCACTCCATTTATACTATTATATAAATTGAAGGTACTCAAGCCTTTACTTGTTTCTAAATAAAAAAAATTATATAAAGAGGTGTCTAAAACTCGAAACCAAGACTTTTTACTACTTGAAAAATACTCATATTATGATATTATTTTTTTTATTTACTTGAATTATACATGCATGCCTAGTAAATAATGGAGTAAAGTCACCTTTTTTTGGGGCACTTAGTAGTAGGTTTCATACACAAAATTCAAAATCTATATAGTCCCAGAACAAAATATTTGCATTAATTAGTCTTACATATTTTTAATTGTAACTAAAAAATTCTTTTTTTTTTTTTAATTTAAAGACGCTATTACATCTTACCACTACTGGACTTTCGTCAAACGGTCACCAAAGACTCGCTAGAATGTTCAACATCATCGGGAAATTGCCGAAGTATTGCCAAAAGTTTGCCAGAATATCGCCAGAGTATTCTGAATGTCACTGTAAGTCACCGGAATATCCAAAACATTCGCTGGTCATCAAGAATATCGTCAGACACTAACCGGAATATCCAAAATATTGCCACAAAAAAGAATAATTTGAGAAATTTGAGCGAAAAAATATTACAAAATGTACTAAATATTGATAAAGTGAATGAAAAAAAAATAACAACAACAAACAGTAACAATGGGAAAAAAACATATATTATTTTTTAATTTTTTTAAGGCTTAAGCAAATAATCTCTAACATTGATCAAAATGAAAAGCAAATTTTGAAATTGTAAAAAGTTATAGTTTCAAAACATGATTCTATTAACATCAAACTGAAAAACATGTTATGAAATTATAAAATTTTACAGTTTTAAAGCATGATTCATTTCAGCATCAAAAAAGCTGAAAGTGTAAAAATTTTATAATTTTCACCTCCTATAACAAAAACTCGAAAACAACTTGTTCAAAACTTGAAAATTTTCTCGATTAAAATAAGAAAATAGAAGTGTGTAGTAAAGAAAAAGTAACAAAAAAACTAAGAGATCGAAAAAGAGACACAGATATAAAGTGAGGATTGTATTTCGACAACAATTTTTGGTTTAGATCTATCCAGTTTTGATGTAGAACTACTTAGATCTAATATTTACATTATATTTGAGTAAATCTACTCATCTTCTTTGTCAAAAACACATTTCCTTTGCCATTAGTGAGCGTGAAGTAAGGAGTCGATACTTAGTGGTTGCCGGTGAACCCCAATAGATAGTGATCGTCAATCATCAGTCGTCAATAATTATATATTAGATAGAGAAACAGAAGAAGTAATGCATCGTCGTCGGCCGTTGGAAATCAGGAAGAGAGAGGAAAAGAGAGAGCAAAAGAAGTAAGACACAGAAAAGAAGAGATGAAAAATGCACACAAAACTTTTGAATTTACTCAAAAGATTTTAAAATTAAATAGAACACATGTTTTTCAAAAATATATATATTTTTTGGTTGTATAGACTTATTTATTTATTTATTTATTATTTATATATAATTTTTATAGATGGTATTGGTTGTATAGACTTCAATAGGCCATAATGTCAAAACAAACCAGTGGGTGGTGGGTAGGACAGCTGTGAAATATTTTTGTTTTTATTTTATTATTTTTGTTGCAATCGTCTTAAATGTGAAAAGTAGTGCTATGCAACCTTAAAATTTGAAATATATATATATATATGAAATTTTTTTTAAGGTCATGATATTAAGATTTTATTAAGATTTCATAACAATTAAGATTTCTTAATATTTTTATCAAAAAAATTTAATTCAGAGAAATTTTATCCAACTGAAAGAAATTTCACCCTGACTCTGAGAAATTTTTCTGATTTCACAAAGAAATTTCAATATTTATTTGATTTCATACCAAAAAAAATTCAAAAGTTCTTTGAGTCAGAGTTGAAATTTCTCTAAGTCTGGGGAAATTTCTCTATGATCATATCTGAGAAATTTCAATTTTTTTTTGAATCGGTGACGAAATTTCTCTCAGTCAGGTGAAATTTCTCTAATTTCACAGAAAAATTTCAAAATTTCTCTAAGTTGGGACTGGAATTTCTCTGAGTTAAGTACAATTTCTCAGGGTCGAGTACAATTTCTCAGAGTCAATTTTTTTTTTGTGAAAATGTTTATAGACCTTAGTTAATAAAATAATACATATCTTGGACCTCTCTTACTTCACAAAGTTTAAGAGGGATGTTTAACTAATTTTTTCATATATATTTTTCCAATTGTTAAGTTTTGTCAATAAAAAACTCTATTCATATATTAAAACTTATATAAAAAATAAAATAAAAAAATATCACAAAAATGATACAATACTGATATTATTACAAATAAAAGTCATATTTACATGTATTGTTTTAAAATTAAAGATCTCTATTAAATTGAACACATCGATGGTTTGAGAAGGAAAAATAAAAAAATAACAAAGGCTAACTTTTAATTTTTTATCCATTTTAAATCACACTATCGATATATTATTACTCAACGTCAATAAATACATTCCTCATAAATCACATGGTCATGTGACAATTTCAAGGCCCACATCACCTATTAAATTTCTTTCCCTATTGCATGTAACATGTTCCCAAGTTGGAAATAGGTTCGATACCAATCTTGGCCTAGGTTTTGTTTGATGCAGTTGATTGAAGTTGTATTTAGCTTTTTTTAATTTAAAAATAGAAAATATTGTTTGGTAACGTTTACGTTTTCAGTTTATATTTATAAAAATTTTATAAATTGATTTTTGTTTATTTTTTGTTTATTTTTAGAAAAACATAAATTACAAACACGTTTGGTAATTGATAAAATGTTTAAAAATATAAAAAAACGTGAGAAATGGCAAGTGGTCGCAAGTGGCGGCGGAAGACGGTGGTGGAAAGTGGTGACGGTGGGTGGTGGGTAGCTGGTGGTGGTGGGTGGTGGTGGTAGGTGGGTAGCGGATGGCGGATGGTGAGTGGTGGTCGGTGGTGGCGGGTAGGTGACAGGTGGTGGTGGTGGTGGTGGTGGTGGTGGTGGATGGGTGACGGTGACGGTGGTGGGTGGTGGTGGTGGTGGTGGTGGCGAGTGGTGGCGGCAGGTGGTGGTGGGTGGTGGTCGGTAGGTGGCGGGTGGTGGTGGTGGCGGGTGACAGTGGCGGGTGGTAGGTGGTAGCGAGTGGGTGGTGGTGATGGTGGGGGTGGTGGTGGGTGGTGGGTGGTGGTGGCGGGTGGGTGGTTGGTGGCGGGTGGGGTGGCTGGTGGTGGTGGGTGGCAAGTAGTGGATGGTGGTGGCAAGTAGATGGTGAGTGGTGGTGGCAAGTAGGTGGCGGGTGGTGGTGGTGGCGGGTAGTGGCGGGTGGCGGGTGGTGGCGGGTGGATGGTAGGTGGGTGGTGGTAGTGGTGGTGGTGGCGGCGAGGGGTGGGTGGTGGTGGCAGGTGGCTGGTGGCTGGTGGGTAGTAGTGGTGGGTGGTGGGTAGTGGTGGCAGCTGGGTAGTGGTGGAAGACGGTGGTGGAAAATGGTGGTGGGTGGTAAAAAAAAAAAAAAAACTCAAAACTCAAAACGGAAACACATTTTTTGTGTTTTCATTTTTTGGCAAAATTTATAAACTGAGACTACTGATTTATAAATCAAAAATTTTACCAAACAAGTTTTTATTTGAGTTTTTTAAATTTTTGTAAATATAAACAGAAAACTGAAAACGTAAGTGTTACCAAACGGCATATGTTCCAAATTTTTTATTAAATAAATAATCAAATATCTCACATAGGTATGCGGTTCAAAAAATTGAGGATTACACACCCATGTGAGATATTTGGTCATTTATTTGGTAGAAAATTTAGTATCCTTAATATTATCCAAAAAAATTGATTATCTAGAAATTGAAGAAGAGATGATTTTAATTTTTACTTTTTAATTATCAATTTTGAACTTAAGCAAAATTACCAAACAACCCTGGTCCAACTTCTAAATATTTATTTAGGGGCATTTATTTATAAATCTCTCTTTATTTACTTATATTCCACTTAGTCCAAATTATTTTCTTATATTCCAATAAATCCTATGAGTGACATAGTTACTAAAATACATTTAATAATAATAGGGTAAAACACGTATTAATATTCATATTGTCAAATATGAATATTCACATCACTAAATTGCTAAGAATTCAAAAAATATTTGTAAGAATAAAATTATCTATAAAATATTTAAATTATGAGAATTATGATTTGATTGATTAAATGTCTAAATAATAGAATTTATTATAATATAAGAATATGTTATGGATTAATTCAAATAGAAGTATTTGAAAGAGAACTTCTTAACAAATTTCTCATTTATTATACTAAATATAAAAGGAAAACATGAGTTTGGCATTGTCATATAATCTGAAGTTTGATGTTCGCCTATGTAATTTAAAACCTTGTCAATTTATTTATCTTTCTCTTTTTTTTGTTTTTTTTTTGTTTTTAAATCACTAACTATTTCTAGTAATTATCTTGGATTATTGCTTTTGTATTAAGGGGTTTTATCATCATCAACAACAACAACAACTATAATAATAATAAGGGAAAATTATTCATAAGTCTTATTAGGAAGACTTATACTACATATAGTCTTATTAAAAAAATTTTGTTCCCATAAGTTCTTTGGGAAGTTTGTTGGCACATTTACCCTCAATATTAGTTGTTAATATCATAAATAATGGTAAAATCATATATAAGAAATTGAATGTTACCATAGATAATATCTATATGAATATGAATTTCAAAATACACATTTATCCTCAATATTAATTGTTAATATCATAAATAATGGCAGAACCATATTTAAGAAAATGAATGTTACCATAAATTATATTTATATGAAACGTAACGTGACACCAACATAAACCAGCAACATTTTCACATTCAATTTAAAAAATAAAAAACTCATTAAGTTTGCGAAACGTAACGTGATTCCTACATAAACGTAACGTAACGTGACCATATCAGATAAGACATTACATAAACGTAACGTGACGTGACACCTACATAAACGTAACGTAATGTAACGTGACACCTACATAAACATAACGTAATGTGTCACGTTACGTTTCGCAAACTTACTACGTTTTTGATTTTTTAAATTAAATATGAAAATGTTATTTGTTCGTGTATTTTGAAATTCACATTCATATAGATATGACCTATAGTAACATTCAATTTCCTATATATGGTTTTGTCATTACAGTGTATAATAATATATTAATATCATTTATTTACAACTCATAGGATTTTGTAGAATACATTCATATCTAAATAGGACTTAAAACTCTATAAAAAATTACACAGGACTTAACATAACATAAGTGTCTGAAATAAAATTTATAAATAAGTCTCTCTAATAATAATAGGAAAATTTACCCATAAGTCCTAGTTTTTGAAACGTTGAACCATTTAGTCCTAAAAGTTTTTTTATGCTCCATTTAGTCCTATTTTTACATCAACATGATGTGAATGATGTAAATGATCTGATGTTTCATTCTATAATTTCAAAATTTATTGAAATCTGATGAACATTAGATGTTTTTCATCCTATATTTTCAAACATTATTGAAATTTGATGAACATTAGATGTTTGAAATCCAATGTTTGTAACATGACTCTGATGTTATTAACATTGTATCTGATGTTATTAACATTGTAATGGGACCTTTCAGTCTATAAGAAAACTTTTAGTACTAAACAGTGCATAAGTTATTAATTTGGGATTTATTGGTGCACCCCCCATAATAATAATCTAAATATTTAAATTAAGAATTTGCAAATTCTGGTAGGTGAAAATGAGTTATCTGAATGATAGGAGATCTAATTAAAAGAACGAAAGAAATTAGATTCCATAAAATACAAATACAGTCCAAGTGTAAAACGGAAGGTGCCTAGTCCGTTTATATATTTTCGGGCTAGTTGTGCTTCATGTTGTTTAGAAAAATTCGTGTGTTTAGTTTTAATTTTTTGAAAATTAAATTTTTTATTTTTTGTATTTGTTATTTTTAATAAATATTTTTAAAATTTTAACTAATTTTTTTTTTTACTTTTTTAGATATACCCTACTTAAATGTATCTAAAAAAATATTTTAAAAAATCAATAAATATATAAAAATACGAAAATGTACTCAATTCTCGTATTTTTTTTATATTTTTGGTATTTAGTGAATTTTCTAAATTTTTTTTACACAAATGTTACACTTTATAAGTGTATTTATGTTAGCAATATTTAAAATTTTTAAAAATACCTAAAATATTAAAAAAATTCAATAAAATAAAAATACAAAAAATAAAAAATTTTAAATTTTTAGAAAATAAATTTTAAAAATCCAAACCAAACAAAGAAGCTGATTAATTTTGTTTTTTTATTTTTATTTTTATCAGGATTAATTTTGTATTCATATCACGTCATTTCAAGTTAGTTAAAATTGGACTTAGGCCCCATTTGTTTTGGGGTTAAATAGATGGAAGGGAATTAGGATGGAGGTGAGATTATTTAATGTTGTGTTTGTTTGTAGAGTTGGGGATGTGATTAGGATGGAGGAGATGATATAGATAGAGATTAGAAGAGAGACTGAGATGAACAAGGTAGAGATGGTATTAGAAAAATAGTGAGGGGATTCGAATTTTTTTTATTTTTTATATATTAGGAATTTTTTTAAAATATTACTGTTTAATTTTTTATATTTTTTTATTATTTTATATAAAAATAATTTAATAATTCTTACACTAACAACTATCATCAAAGAAACATAATTTTATTTAATCTCCTTATTATCAATCCCTTCATTAACCATTCTTTTACTATTAATTTATTCACAATCAATCTCTTCTATTGTATCTCTCAAATTAAACGGGGCTTAAATTCAATAGCGCTTGAAAATTATTTGGGCAATGTATTGTGTCAGGTCCAATGCAATCGTACATCATGTCAGCTCGTGCACAATCGTTCCCATGGCCGCCTGTTCCTCAATCTTTTTTCAAAGGAATTGAGCATAAAGAAAAATTAATGACGTGTAAATCTAAAATCTGTTTGTATAATTTTAAGAAAATTTATCTATATATTGGATTTAGTTAGGAGATTTGAATAAAAATTTAGAAAGAAAAATGAAAAAATATGAAATATGAATAAAATATGTCAGTATTTCGTTTAATTTCACACATTTTTTTTTCTTTCTAAATTTCTCCTTAAATCCTCCAACTAAACCCAATGTAAATCTCATCTTGAATCATGGTGACCCATTTAGTTATAAGAATTTTTTATAGATCAATTAGTCTCGTTAATTTTGAAAAGGTAAATTTAATATATTATTTAAAAAATAAATTTACAGTTATACTCTCATTTCTATTATATTCCTTATCTTTTTTCTTTTGTGTTAGAATGGTAGGTACACAACATATGAAAATCAAATCTTTGATGAATTTTTATATAAAAATCTTTTTTTATTTGAAAAACATTTCAAAAAGAATATAAAAATGACTTCAACTATGTGATTATTTTAACATTCCAAAAGGATGTAGGATTTTTCAAATATTTCAAAAAGAATACAAAAATTACTTGGTAAGTTTTGGCCAAATGTATAATTTCAAACTGTAATACTCTAATGTAACACTCAAACGTAACACTCCAATATAATATTAAAAAAAAATCTTAGTGTAATATCCTAATGTAACGCATAAAAAAATTACTTACTATACTTTTCCTAAACGTAACACTAAAAAAAAACTTCTTAGTATAACGCTCCAATGTAACACACACAAAAATTCTTTGAGCAAATTACGAACACCCCCCTCGAGGTTTGGTGAAAATACAGATTCTCCCTGAGGTTTGAGAAATTACATCCCGCCCTTTGAGGTTTTTATATTCATACAGATTCCCCCCTAATTTTTCCTAATTTATTATGAAAATTTGACCCTCAGGGGGTAATTTGTAATTTCTCAAACCTCAGGGGGGAATCTGTATTTTTACCAAACCTCGAGGGTGGTGTTTGTAATTTGCCCAAATTCTTTATATCGTAACACTCTAATGTAACACACAAAAAAATTTCTTAGTGTATTTTTTCAAACGTAATACTTTAATATAACAATCCAAAAAAACACCTTAGTATAACACTGTAATGTGACTCACACACATACTCCTTAGTGTAACACTCTAATGTAACATAAAAAAAAATTTCTTAGTATACTTTTTTCAAATGTAACACTCTAATATAATACTCTAAAAAAATTCATTACTGTAATACTCTAATGTAACATACAAAAACTTCTCAGTGTAACATTTTAATGTAACACACAAAAGAACTCTTTAGTGTACTTTTTTTAAACGTAATATTTCAATATAACACTTTAAAAAAATTTCTTAACTTAACACTTTAATGTAACACACACAAAAAAATTTCTTTAGTATACTTTTCCCAAACATAATGCTCTAATATAACACACAAAAAAAAAACTTTTTAGTGTACTTTTTATAAACGTAACACTCCAATGTAAAAAAAAAAAAAAAAAAAAAAAGAATTTGAGATTTTTCGAACCATTTCAAGAGGAGTACAAATATTCCTTTGTAAGTTTTGGACAAATGTATAATTTCAAACCGTGAGTATAACATTTGGAAAAAGTATACTAAAGAGTTTTTTTAGTATTTTTGTGTATTACATTGGAGTATGTTATATTAGAGTGTTATGTTTGGAATTACAATGATTGGAGTGTTACGTTTGAGAAAAACACACAAAGAAATTTTTTGTTTTTGTTTTTGTTTTTTTTTGGTGTTACATTGGAGTGTTTCGTTTTGAAAAAAGTACACCAAAGAGTTTTTTTTCAGTGCTATGTTGTTATGTTTAGAAAAAGTATACCAATGAGTTTTTTAATGTATTACATTGAAGTGTTACGTTATTGGAGTATTATATTAGAGTGTTAGGTTTTTTGTTCATAATGTGAGATTTATTCTACAATGAGGGAAGATTCAAAACTTCTATAGTATAAATTGTCCAAATGTGTAATTTTACATTTTGAGAAATTCACTTTTATCCCTAAAAAATTAAATCCAAACATGAAAATGACTACAATTTTATGTAATTTTCACTTTAATGGAACATTTGGGTTTATAAGAAAACATATGAAGGACTAAATAGTTCATAAGATCACATTTTAGGATTTATTAGTACTTCACTCTTAATTTTATAATCATAATTTAAATGTGAAGTTATGTTTTGAAAATAGAGTTCTTAAAATGAGTTTTTAAAAAGTGAAAATTTATTTGATTATGAGTTTTGAAAAGAGTTTTGAGTTATATTTTAAAGTTGTTTTGGGTTTATTTTTTAAAATATTTTTTATTGTAAATATTTTTTTCTCAATATGGGCTGTGTTTAAAAGAGTTTTAAATTAAGTGTTTGGTTATAAGTTTTAGATTTTTTTAATTAAAATCATGATTCTAAAATTAAACCTTAAAAAATAACAATTACTATTTTATTAATTATTGAAACGTAAAATACAATAGATGTAATTATAGGCAATGGTTAAATCATTATAGTTTGATTTCTTCCCAATTAAGTTAGGTCTGGTTTGACAAGTGATTGTTTTAGTGAAAAAGTTATGAAAGAAGTCAAAAAGTTAATAATTTATATAAAAAAGTCAAAATTTTCTTTTTCTTTTTCTTTTTACTTTTTGCACATCTTTTCGTTAAAAGTTAAAAAATTATCTTAGACATACTAATTTTTTTATACCATATTTTAACTCAAAAATTAAAAAATTACTTAAAAAAATATATTCCAGACGAGTCCTTAGTTGTCCCTCAATTAAGTTAGACTTGGTACGCATACCTAGTCTGGCACACCTAAAGTTATGTCAAGTTGACCTAATTCATTTTTGACACTTATGTAATTCACAGATATATAATTAGTAAGACGCATTAAACTAACATAATGGTGATGAATCACATGATAAATAAAATACAAAAAAAAATAAAAAAAATTATATATATATTGGCCCTGTTTGGTAGAGCTGTAGGAAAGTGATTATAACTTATAGCCTAACAACTTATAGCTTATAGCTGTGAATATAAGCTGATTTTTTACTTATAAATTAAACTTCTCATCCCACTCAAAGAATAAGTTGATTATTGACTTACAAAAAGCTA
The DNA here is from genome assembly GCF_055761805.1 of Camellia sinensis. Lineage (NCBI taxonomy): Eukaryota > Viridiplantae > Streptophyta > Magnoliopsida > Ericales > Theaceae > Camellia > Camellia sinensis. The sequence continues at coordinate 108,066,078 of NC_138966.1, forward strand.
TAAGTTATATTGTTAAGCTGAACCAAACATATTAAAATAATTTAAATTAACCTAAAAATTAAAATAAACTGAAAATAAATATTACCAACCCGGACAACTGTCTTCCATATCGAGGTTGGTTCCTTGGATGAGCAAGTAGATTTTGCACAACTTCTTCCTTGATCAAAGCTGATCCGCTTGCCTTCTTGTTATCCAAAAGTAGCATTATTTATTCCAGAGTAAATGGATTCAGTTACATATATGTCATCACACAAGACTGCAAAATTTATTTCTTTCGAAAATGCTCTTTATATTTATGAAACAAACCACCCCTGTCCTTTTGTCTGGATTATGATTTCGTGGTTCTCTTGACTTTCTCAATGCTTTCTTGGATAGAAAATTTTCTCCCCCTTATTTTTCTTTATTTGTTTGACTGTCAAGAAAATGAGTGATACTCAAATCATTCACCGGAAGAGAGGTTGGTGATCGTTGGGGCAATCGCATTGATTAGTGGTTTGGCCTTTTTGTGTTGTGCTCTGCATTTTTAAAATAAAGCCCATACTGTGTAATATAATATTTCACCAAGAAAAATGGAAGAAAATATGAAAGAAAGAAACAAAGATGATTGTTTTGTTTCGTCACTGGTTGCATCAGCCATTGTGGAGTTAAATACATAATTGTAGGGCTGAGAAAAGAAAAAAAAAATCACAAACCGATCCAGTCTAATTTTTTTAAAGTTTGGTTTGATTCTAATTTATGAAATAAGTGAATTGCACTCTACAGTTGAATTCGCTAATTTTTAGTCACGGTTTTGATTTGGAACCAAACTTGACCATTTCTCTCTCTCTATATATGCAGGTTGCCTAGCGTTTGATTTGTTATTTATTTTTGTAGAATTTGGTCCTTCTAGATTTTTGATTTCCTTGTAGAATTTTAGTTTTAATTGTTGAGCAATATGATTGTGTGGAATATTTGTATTGAACAATGGTTGCTTGATAATACTCTTGTTTATGAGTAGGAACAATTTGGTAGTTTAATTGATATTTGAAATTTGATGACACATTACTTATTTTTCAAAAAATGATAGTGCATTGCATATTTTTTTTGAAAAATTTCAATAATGGCATGTTGCTTAGTGTTTGAAAAATGATACATTTGACTTGATGTTTGATGTATTAAATAATGTTTTGTGAGTAGATTGTGAATAATGACATGTTACTAGAAATCATAATTTAAAACTAAACCAAATTGCATTTCAATTGTTCCATCTAGTTTTTTTTTTTATGATTCAATTTGGTTTCAAACTTTATGAAACTGACTGATAGCAATGGTTTGATCCTTAATGTTTTCCTAAATCGAGGTAAAACAAAATTGTGGTTACCCCAACAAAAGAAGGTTGTGCTCAATGTTTTTTGTTTTTTCAAACGAGGGTATTTGTGCATTGCTCCAACTAGTCTTTGGGCATATGCATTCCTCAGGCTTGGTTTGGGAAGTAGGTTGGCTTTTTGGCTTTTTGACTTTTTTGGCTATTTTAGCCTGGGCTAAAAAGCTTGGTTTGGGAAGGACTTTTTGGCTTTTTGGCTTTTTTGACTTTTTTTGTGAGAGAAGAATGTAATGATTATAGGTTGGATGTGATGTTTTGTTTGTTATGGCTAAAATAGCCTATTTTGTTTTTTGTGGCTAAAATAGCCAAAAAAGCCTGAAAACCATCTTGCCAAACAGAGGCTCAATATACTGAATAATTATGGGAAACATAATGTACATGTCTTGGGTGGCTTTAAGGGGGTCAAGCACTTCATACGATGTTCAAATTCAAACTCGTGACTTTTACTTTGTGAAGTGTCAATTATAATTTAACTTGTCAATCAAGCTATTGAAACCAGTTGAGTAATATATATATATATATATATATATATATATATATATATATATTTATTTATAACTTTGAGAATAATAAATATTTAACTTGAACAATCTTACACATCACCGTTTTTTTTCTTTTTGGTTTTCTTTATGTGTGTCTGTGTGTGTGGAGAAATTACATTTCAATGGAACAATGGAGAATTAATTATATTTTAATGGTAGTGCAAGGCTCCTATATGCATGGCAAATCCATTCCTATGCTTGGTGTAAATTTTTTCTGTATATCAGAGTTGTACTAGAAAAAATTATCATCTATAATACAATTATTTTATAACTATTCCATCAATTTATAATTTATTCATTTTTCTTTATCATTTTGTATTATCGACTGCATAGCAAGATCTTAATCTCCTCCCAAATAACAACAAACTATTTATGAGCATCCAAGTAGGTTGTCATACAAATTTGTGACCAATAATAATAATAATAATAATAATAATAATATAGCATTTTAGATTTATTTTTGTTAGTTGGACAAATAATTGGTGTTGGCAAGTAGGGCTGAGTAAGAAATCCGTAAAATCCGTAATCCGATCCAGTCCAGTCCAATCCGATAGGTTTGGATTGGTTTTTCGAATCCGTGGTTCGGTTCCGGATTGAAGAATTAAAAATCCGTAGTCCACGGATTGGTTCCGGATTGAACCTCACGGTTCCAGATTGGAACCGATCCGGACCGTATACAAATAGTCTATATTTTTATTATACATCCTCCCCCATAGTATCTTCTCTTATTCTATATAAAATCTAAACTCAAACCTAAACCTCGTATAATATCTTCTTTTATTACTTTTGTTTTTTAGTTTTTAGTTTTAATTTGTAATGGTCTAAATACTTATGATGAAACTAGTTTTTTTATGATTGTTTAAATTCTAGAACATTATGTCGCTATTATAAAAAAACATGTTGCTATTGTAGAACTAATATAGCGCTATGTTTATATTTTTATAAAATTAAAGTATTATATATATATATATATATTTTTGTTATTTAATTATGTGAATCCGTGGTCCTAAACCGATCCAATCCGTGTTGAAATGGATTGGTTCGGATTGGTTCCAAGATTTAAACGGATCGGATTGGTTCCGATTTTTCAGGAACCGTAGATAACGGATTGGTCCTGGTTTTATCCCAATCCGATCCAATCCGGACCATGCTCACCCCTATTGGCAAGCATGTTAGACGGTTACATATGTATTGGAGTATTTTAAGTTAATTTCTCAAAAACAGAACACTCACAAGGCCCACAACGAAAAACATGTGAAGGAAGCCCACTATCCCTTGCAAGACAGCCCAAGTACTCTTTCTTTGGGCTGCCTATTAGTATTTAGGATGGCAATTTAAACCCGGCTCGATGGGGATCCGATCCCTCGATCCCGATTGGAACGGTTTTTCCTCGAAAATTATCCCCATAGGGCCGGGGATGGTATTGAAAATTAAATCCCCGATAATTTTCGGGCCGGGACGGGGATAGATTCCCCCACCCCGGCCCCGCCCGTTTAATCCCCGATTGATCCCCGTATGCTATTATAATATATATATATATATATTATATTATATGTGTTAGGTACTGTATGTTATTATAATATATATATATATATATGTTTAGTTAAGGTTATTATAATATATACATATATTATATTATATGTTTGGCTGACCCTCACTCACATCACACACTCAGTGTCTCTCATCTCTCTCTCTCTCAAACCTTCACAGAACAGACGCCGATCGAGCTCTCCCTCCTCCGCCGATGGCCCTCCTGTCCCTCCTCCACCGATCTCCCTCCTCTCCCTCGTCCGTCGATCGCTCTCTTCTCCGTCCTCCGCCGATTGAGCCACCACAACTCACCACTGTTTGCGGCAGTCTTCCTCTCTCTCTCTCTCGATCGATTTGTTATATATATATATGTTAGATCTGAATTTTTTTTTTTTTTTTTGAGCTCATCAGATCTGTTATGGTGATGAACAAATCTATTAGATTTGATTTTTTTTTTTATTTACATTTGAGCATCAGATTTCTCTCTCTACGTTGTTGTTGTTGATGATGAATGAATTTGTTATATCTATTTTTTTTTTTTGGCCGGGGATTAATCGGGGTCGGGGAAACCCGATCCCCGTTAGGGGGCGGGGGTGGGGGCGGATATAGGTTCCCCGTCGGGGATCGGGGCCGGGGACGGGGGGGATTTCTACCATCGGGGATCGGGGACGGGGAGGGTGATCCCCGGCCCCGCCCCGCCCCGTTGCCATTCCTATCAGTATTCAGAGAATACCAACCTCCGTTGAGAATTTTCAATGCATAAGGGTTTTGATTAACGGCTTATAAAAGTGTTCTCTACATCGGTTTGAAAATGTTACAGTTTCCAATTCTATTAAATATTTATTCTTATTAATCAAAATAAAAAATATGTTATTATACTGTAATTTTAAAGCATGATTTATTTCAGCACTAAAAAAATTGAAACTGTAAACATTTTACAGTTTTCACTGCTTCTAACAAAAACTCGAAAACAATTTATTTAGAATTTGAAAATTTTCTCTATTAAAATAAGAGAATAGAACTGCGTAAATTTTTTTTTTGAGAGATCGAAAGAGAGAGACAGATATAGAGCGAGGATTGTATTTCGACAACAATTTTTTATTTAGATCTACTCAATTTTTAATGTAGATATACTTCTGATATCTATATCAGATTTGAGTAGATCTGCTCATTTTCTTTATCAGAAACTCATCTCATTTGCCGTCAGTAGCACGAAGTAAAGAGTTGGTACTCAATGGTTGTCGGTGAACCCCAATCGATAGTGATCGTCAATTGTTGATTGTCGATGGTTATATATCAAATAGAGAAAGTGAAGAAATAACGCGTTGTTGTTATCCACCGAAAATCAAGGAGAGAGAGAGAGAGAGAGAGAGAGAGAGAGAGAGAGAAAAGAAGAAGAAAAAGAAGCAAGACGCAGAAAAAAAGGAGATGAAAAATGAACACAAAATTTTTAAGTCTACTCAAAAGATTTTGTAATTAAATAAAACACATTTTTTAAAAAGGACATACGGGTATATTGCCCTTTTTTTTTTTTTTTTTGGTTGTATAGACTTTTTTTATTTTATTTTTTTATCTATTATTTATATATAATTTTTATAGATGGTATTGGTTGTATAGACTTTTTTTTTTTTTTTGGGTGAATAGACTTCAATAAGCCATAATGTCAAAACAAACCAGTGGGTAGGACAGCTGTGAAATATTTTTGTTGTTATTTTTAGTATTATTTTTGTTGCAGTCGTGTTAAATTTGAAAAGTAGTGCCATGCAACTCAAAATTTAAAATATATATATATATATATATATATCTTAATATTAAGATTTTATAAGATAAATTATATATAATATTTTCACAATAGTTAACGTCCCTCAACTTTTCTACAGAAAAAATCCAACTCAAAGAAATTTTGTTCAATTCAAAAAAATTTTGTCCTGACTAAAAAAAATTTCTCTGATTTCACCGAGAAATTTCAAAATTTCTTTGAGCCGGAGCTGAAATTTCTCTAAATTTGATGAAATTTCTCTATGATTATACCAGAGAAATTTCAAAATTTATATTAAACGGAGTCGAAATTTCTCTAAGTCGGATGAAATTTCTCTAATTTCACAGAGAAATTTAGTCGGGTCCGAAATTTTTCTGAGTCGGGTGAAATTTCTTTGAATCTGGTAAAATTTTTCTGAGTCGAATTTTCTCTGTAAAATTATTGAGGGATCTTAGCTAATAAAAAAAACATATCTTAGATCTTCTGCTACACAAAGTTAGAAAGGGATGTTTAACTAATTTTCCCATAAATATTTTTCCAATTGTCAAGTTTTGTTAATAAAAAACTCTATTCATATATAAAACTTATATAAAAAATATCACAAGAATCATATAATAGTGACATTATTATAAGTAAAAATTATCTTTAACGGTGTTGTTTTAAAATGAAAGATCTCCATTGAACACATTATTATATATATATATATATAAATTATATATAATTTTTTTATTTATATATTAGGCTATTTTTGAAAGATGGTTAAAAGTCATCTTCCAACTTTTCACTTATTTTAAATTACATCATCTCTCACATTTTTTACATATTTAAAAAAAAAAAATCAAAAAATTAACTTTTAACCATCACCCCCAATAAATACATTCCGCATAAATCACATGGTCATGTGTCAATTTCAAGGTCCACATCACCTCTTAAAGTTCTTTCCCTATTAAATGTAACATTTTCCAAGTTGGAAATAGGTTCGATACCAATCTTGCCCTAGGTTTTGTTTGATGCAGGTGATTGAAGTTGTATTTTTTAATTTAAAAATTGTGCGTTAATGTGTGGTATAGTTTTTAGTTATAATTTATGAGATATAAATAATTTAAAAAAAATTAATTATCTAAAAATTGAAAAAAAGATGATTTTAATTTTTACTTTTTAATTATTAACAAGTTATTTGGGAACAGACTAATTTAGTAACTTTTTGATTATTTGGTTAAAATATGAGCTAAAAAAAACTAGTATGTTTGGGATGACTTTTTGACATTTTACGAAAAGATTGCAAAAAGTAGAGAGAAAAAAGAATTTTTGAATTTTTGGTATGGGTTGTTGACTTTTTTAATAACTTTTTGACTTTTTGACTAAACCGGCCTTTTGCCAAACGAGGCCTAAACTTTAACATAAGCAAAATTACCAAACAAACCTAGTCCAATTGCTAAATGTTTATTTAGGGGCATTTATTTATAAATCTCTCTTCACTTACTTATGTTCCACTTAGTTCAAATTATTTTCTTATATTCTAATAAATCCTATAAGTGACATAGTTACTAAAATATCTTTAATAATAATAATAGGGTAAAGGACATATTAATATTCACATTGTCAAATATAAATATTCACATCACTAAATTGCTAAGGGTTCAAAAAATATTTGTAAGGATAAAATTATTCATAAAATATTTTAAATATGAGAATTAAGATTTGATGGATCAAATGTCTGAATAATAAGATTTATTGAAATATAAAAATATGTTATGAATTAATTAGGATACAAGTATTTGAAAGAGAATTTCCTAATAAATTTCTCATTTATTTATACAATAATATAAAAGGAAAACATGAGTTTGGCATTCTCATAATCTAAAGTTTGATGTTCGCCTATAAAATTTAAAACCTTGTCAATTTATTTCTTTCTCTTTTTTTTTCCTTTTTTTTTTAATTATTGTAAATCACTAACTATTTCTAGTAATTATCTCGAATTATTGCTTTTGTATTAAGGGGTTATATCAACAAAAAAATAAAAATAAAATAATCATCTAAATATTTAAATTAAGACTTTAAAAATTCAGGTAATTGGGAAAATGAGTTAACTGAATGATAGGAGATCTAATTAAAAGAATGAAAGAAATTAGATTCCATAAAATACAAATTTAAAATGGAAGGTGCGTAGTCCGTTTATATATTTTCGGGCTAGTCGTGCTTCATGTTATTTAGAAAAATTCAGCGCGTTTAGTTTCAATTTTTGAATAATGCTTGGGACCCCCTTTTGGGGGTCACCCCCTTATCCCCCTTTGTCACGTGGCGGGGGTGATTGGAGGAGTAGGAAAAAAAAGAAAAAGAAAAAGAAAATGTAACCAATGAGAGAGAGAGTGGGTCAAAGGGGGTGGGAGGAAAAGGGGGGATGAATCATTGTTGTTAATTTTTTGAAAATTTAATTTCTATTTTTTATTTTTAGTAAATATTTTTAAATTTTAAATATTTTTTTTACTTTTTTAGTTATATTTTACTTAGATGTATCTAAAAAGTAAAATATTTATAAAAAATTAATAAATATTCAAGAATACGAAAAGTATACTGAATTCTCTTATTTTTTTTATTTATATTTTTGGTATTTAATAAAGTTTTTAAAGATTTTTTTTACAAATATTACACTTTGTAAGTGTATTTATATTAAGGCCAAGTTTGGCTACAAAGAAAAAAGTGCACTTATTTCATCTTTTTATCTTTTTTAGGTCACATCAATCAACATCTCCTCTCTACTTTTTCTACACATAACACAAAAAAATTCAAAAAGTGCACTTATTTAGTCTTCCCAAACTAGGCCTAAGCATATCTAAAAATTAAAAACAAAATTGTTTAAAATATTTTTAAAAATTCAGTAAAAAAAAAGGGCAAATTACATATACACCCCTCGAGGTTTGGCTAAATTACAAATACCCCCCTGAGGTTTGAGAAATTACGAATTCCCCCCTGAATGCTATATTTGCATAAGAAATTAGGGGGTAATTTGTTATGAAATATAAACCTCAGGGGGTAAATTGTTATGAAAATACAAACCTCAGGGGGCGGGATGTAATTTCCGAAACCTCAGGGGGGTATCTGTAATTTAACTAAACCTCGAGGGGTGTATATGTAATTTGCCCAAAAAAAAAAACACAACAAATAAAAAAGTTCAATTTTTTTAAAAATAAATATTCAAAAATTCAAACTTAACTAGCTCATTAATTGTGTATTCATATCACGTCATTTCAAGTTAGTTAAATTGGACTTAAATTCCCGCGCTATAGTCCCTGAAAATTATAACAAGCTGATTAATTTTGTATTCTTATTACGTTATCTCAAGTTAGTTAAATAAATTCCAGCGCTACAGTCCTTGAAAATTGTTTGGCCTATGTATTGTGTCAAGTCCAATGCAATCGTACATCATGTCAGGTCGTGCACAATCGTTCCCATTGCAGCCTGTAGCTCAATGTCAATCTTTTTTCAAAAGAAATGAACAAAGAAAAAATAATCACTGCGTTGGTTTCGTTTTTTTGAGTTGTTTTTTCAGAAAAGTGATTTGAAAGTTTTGTTTTGAAAATGGCTATAGGTTTAATTTTCAAAAAATACACTATGTAAATTTAAATTTTCCTCTAAAAGTTGAGAACGAAGGCTAGATAGATTGACCAATTAAAAAAAAATTGTCACATCATCATGTTTGATTCTGAAAATTTTATCCCATTTCCAAAATAACTAAACAAAAACTTCAAAATTTTCAAAAAATTAGATTTAGAAAAATGGAACCAAAATCTCTTTGTTTAATTTTATAATTATGATTTAAATGTGAAGTTATGTTTTAAAAATAGAGTTCTTAAAATGAGTTTTAAAAAGTAAAAATTTGTTTGATTATGAGTTTTGAAAAGAGTTTTGAGTTGTGTTTTAAAATTGTTTTGAATTTACTTTTTTTTAAAAAATATTTAAATTTTTTCTTAATTTTATATTTTTAGGATAAATATTTTTTATTGTAAATATTTTTTTCTTAATATGTACTGTATATAAAAAGAGTTTTGAATTGAATATTTAGTTATACGTTTTGAAATTTTTTAATTGAAATCATAATTTTAAAATTAAATCAAACGCTACTCATATTAAGTTTAAAAATAACAATTACTATTATGGGGACATATTTTGTGAATGACAAACACGTGACCAAGGTGACACCCAAGTGTCAGCCGAAGTGTCACGTGTTTTGGTCATGGCGCTGAGGTGATCTTGGCTAGGTCGAGGTTATCTGCGGAGATATCGAAATCCGAGATGAGTGGATAAGGGATAGGAGTCCTAGAATTGGGGAGGACCTAAGTATGGATAAAGATAAAGCTCTTAGGGAGTTTATCTCTATCTGACTGGGCGTCCAAGATAAGCATTGAGCTAGAGTCCATTGAAGTTAGGCTTCTACAAGGATCATGTTAGAGCTGGCTATAAAAGTAAGGCACCATCGTGGGTCTAAGGTACACTTTTTGTATTCTGACTAAGTGAGTTAAGCACTGTTTGTTATCTTTGAGAGATAACTGAGTACTGACTTGATCATCGGAGTGCCCCTGGGTGGACAAACCATCGTTGGAATTCTTATCTTTTTGTGACAGGTTGTTCGGGCATGGTCTATTCTGCCTGTGCTCTCCTGCTAAGTACATGTTTGGCAGTGTGGTCAGAAATTAGCACCCACAATTTGGCGCAATTTGTGGGAATCGTAAGAAGAATAGATGGCCAACGACGGGCAGAAAGAAAGAATTGGGGGCGACATCCCTAGTGGAAGTGGTAAAGACGCTAAACCTAACGTAGAGGAGGACAACTATAAAAAAGAACATCGGGATAAGAATCCTAGGGAAAAAGACGTCGGCCAAGCGGGAGACGTACCAAAGAAAGCATGTCAGAGCGGGAATTACAACGAAAGCGACCTCCAGGTATGGAAAAATAGATGCTTGAGGAGAGACAGCGAGATGAAAAGGATGGCAAACAAATTGGCAGATCTACAATCAGTTGTCAATTTTATGATACAGAACAACATCATGCAACCACCGTTCCCATTAGAGGACACACCGATTCCAGCGGCCAAGAACGATGCCCAGAAAAGGGGTCAGAAAGCAATCCTCGCAGTCCTTCAGCATGACAGGGCAAGGGAGCATTCGCATCGGCCTTCACGAGAGGTCAGGCGAGGAGAATCGATGAGAGGAGAGTCTTTGAAGACACGTCGTGCCAAAGAAGCCTACACCAAAGAACATCAGCATGTTCAAAGGAAGGAACTTTACTTTAACATGACAAATGAAGGGACGTCCAAGAGGACTCATAACGACACCGGGAGTAGCGCACCAAAAATGCTGAAATCCGTTGACAGCCAAGCTCCTGGACGGACTAAGGAGGATTTGAGGGATTACCTCTAGAGGAAACGACAAGACATCGAGGTAACATCTCCGATCAAGCCGAGAACGCCGTGCTCAGTAGACTTGGACAAGTTTGAGGCTCCGAAAAGGTTCCACATGCTGAGATTCCAGATATATGATGGTAAGTCCGATCCCAACTTTCATGTCGGCTTATACTTGAATTCAATGGCACTGTGCACCGGGAACAAGCTGTTGCTCTGCAAGGTGTTCCCCTTATTCTTTGGGGAAATCGCATCAAATTGGTTTCACAAGTTGCCGAAAGGGATTGTGAAAGGCTGGGAAGGCCTGGCCGAGATGTTTGTGGCCAGGTTTGTTACAAACAAACTAAAGCAGTTGAGGGTAGACTCCCTGATGGCTTTGAGAATTGGCAAGAACGAAAGCCTCAGGGCTTATGTCAAGAGGTATTATGAAGTGTTTAATCGAATACCAGGACGTAACCAACAAGTGGCGGTCGTGTCTTTTAAGAACAGCTTGAACGATGACTGTCTGCTTCGAAAATCATTGGCGAAGACACTGCTAAAAAGTATGGAGGAACTTATGGCCAGAATCGAGAAATATACGAGAGCAGATGAGGATACGCTAGGGACCAAAAGCGTCAAAGCAAGAGAAGAGGAATGGCTCACCGAAGTGAGGTTGAGGTAATACAAATTTTAATAGACAAGAAACAGGACTAAGGGCTACACATGCAGTCACCACAGTGTTCCGGATCCCGGTTTACAAAGTCTTGGAAAGAATCAGAAATCAGCCTTACTATAGAGCATTAGAGAAGATCCCTGGCGCATTTATGGAAAAAAGCCTGGGGAAGCACTGCGCCTACCACAATGAGGATGGGCACCTGACTTAGGGGTGCAAAGCCCTAAAGACACATCTGCAAGACCTTGTGAGACAAGGTCACGTAAGGGACCTGGTAGATGAGGCCAGAACAAGGGAAAAGCAAGCAAGGCTGCCCCAAGCGCCGGCATCACCCTCTTCACCAGCACCACAACCTCAAGCAGACGAACCTCGAGTGATCAATATGATTCACTCAAAGGTCAATGAAAACGAGGTACAATACGAGACTCAGAGGATGAAACACTTACAGCATGTGTATCAGGTCCAGCAAAAAAAGCCTAGGGCAAACGAGTACCAGGAACCAATGGTATCCTTTATTGAAGCCGACCTAGACATGGTGCAGTATCCACACAACGATGCTCTGGTGATATCCTTGAAGATTGAAGAATGCCAGGTAAGGCGCATTTTGGTTGACCAAGGCAGCTCTTGTAACATCATGTATGTCAGATGTTACAAGGAGCTCGGCCTTCACCAAGATGATCTGGAGCAATCCAACAGTCCAATGGTTAGGTTTAATGGAACACCGACATAGCCCCTGGGAGCAATAAATCTGGAGGTGCAAGCAGGCACCAAGAAGGTAAGCACAGAGTTCAAAATAATAGACATCCCCTTCTCTTACAATGTTATCTTAGGAAGGCCATGGATACACGCAATGAGAGTTGTTCCCTCAACACTGCACCAATTATTGCAGTTCCTAACAGAGCATGGAATTAAAGAGATCAGAGGAGATCAGGTGCAGGCGAAGAATTGCTTCATGGCAGCAATGAAATCTACCTGCAACGTATGAGAAGTAGACACAACAAAGATTGAGGATGAGGACATGGAGGTCCTAGATGACATCAGCAAAGAACCAGCCGAGAAAAGTGAGGAAGCCCTGAAGAAGATTCTAGTCTAACAAAGGGATGAAGTGCGTTTCTTCCTTCTCAGCTTAGGATTGGCCGAGGAGGAAAAAACGGAGTTAGAAGCCTTTTTACAAGAAAACATTAAGGTGTTTGCCTAGACGCCATACGAGATACCTGGCATTGACCCCGAGGTCACTTTCCATAGACTGAATGTGGACAGGTCGGTTAAACCCGTCATCCAACGAGCAAGGAGGCCAACGTTGATGCATGTTGAGGCAGTAGAAGATGAGGTTGGAAAACTGCTGAAGGCCAAAGCCATTTGAGATGTAAACTACCTAACTTGGTTGCCAAACACAATTGTTGTGAAGAAGAAGAGTGAGGAGAGAGTCTGCGTGGATTTCACTAGCCTAAATAAGGCTTGTCCCAAGGACAGTTTCCCACTCCCCAAAATCGATCAATTGGTGGATGCAACTTCAGGGCATGGAAGGATGACTTCCTGGACACATACAGGGGGTACCATCAGATAGCAATGTACCCCCCTAATGAAGAAAAGACTGCATTCATCACCCCAAAAGGGTTGTATTGCTACAAAGTGATGCCTTTCAGGTTGAAAAATGCAGGAACAACGTACCAGAGGTTGGTGACCAAAATGTTCAGACATCAGATCGGCAAAACAGTGGAGATATACATCGACAACATGGTTGTGAAGATCAAGGAACTTGAGGATCATCTGGCTGACTTGAAGGTAATCTTTGACATCCTAAAAACATATCGACTTCGACTTAATACTTCAAAATGTGCATTTGGAGTAGGGTCTAGCAAGTTCTTGGGGTACTTGGTTACTGGAAGGGACATTGAGGCAAGCCCAGATCAAATTAAGGTCATCATGGATTTGAAGAGCCTAGAGTCAGCAAAACAAGTGCAGATGTTGACTGGAAGGGCCGCAGCCCTGAACAGGTTTATAAGTAGAAGTTTTGACAAATGCAAACCATTTTTTAGTTTAGTGAAGAAGGCCACAATTTTTTTGTGGATAGAATAGTGCGAAGCTGCCTAGACCAACTTGAAAAAATACCTGACCATAGCTCCAGTTTTCTCAAATCTTGTGCCTGGAGAGGAACTTTTCTTATACTTGGCAGTTTTGGAGCATGCAGTGAGTGCAGTGGTAATTAGAGAAGAGATGGGGGAATAGATAGCAGTTTACTATGAAAGTAAAACCATAGTGAGTGCGGGGACTAGGTATTTACCCCTGGAGAAATTGACATTAGCCTTAATAGTGGCTTCTAAGAAGTTGAACTATTATTTCCAAGCCCACAAGATTGTGATATTGACTGAGTACCCTTTGAAGTCCCTGCTATAGCAAGGAGATTTGACAAACAGGGTTGCCAGATGGGCAGTGGTATTGAGCCAGTATGATTTAGAGTTGAGACCCAGAACAACAATCAAAGGCCAAGTTCTAGCCGACTTCGTGGTCGAGTTCACACCTAGTGCCATCCCACATAGGGCTCCGGTGAGCCGTGGCTTAGGATGTCCAGGGGAATAAGAAGAGACCTAGCTGGGAATGAAAAACCCCACAGCAGAGTAGAAAAAAGAAGAGCAACTCAAGCCCTGTGATATTTACATCGGCGACTCCTTCCGCCTTTTTGTGAATGAAAGTTCAAACTGACAAAGAGAGGAGGCAGGAGTAATGCTAGTATATCCAGATGGATGAATGTCAGAGCAATCAATTTGTTTGGGGTTCAAAGCCTCCAACAATGAAATAGAGTATGAAGCACTGATCGCAGGATTGAAGCTGGCAGCAACAATGGAAGCCGACGAGGTTGTGGTCTTCTGTGACTTCCAACTTATTGTGAACCAAGCAATAGGTGAGTATGCAGCCCGAGATGAAAGAATGATAGCGCACATTAAGGAGGTTGTTAGACTACTAGCCTTGTTTCAAGACTGCCGACAACAACAGGTTAGCCGAGATGACAATAGCCATGCCGATGCCTTGGCTAACCTGGCTAGTGCAATTAAATCAAGAAAGGCAAGGACAATAATGATTGACTATTTGTCAAGTCCAAGTATGGGACCACTGATCACAGAGTACGAAGCAATGTGTGTGGAGATGGGACCAAGTTGGATAGATGCAATAGTAATATTCCTTAGAGATGGGAAGCTTCCAGATGATCGCAAAGAAAACACACAAGACCAGGCTGAAGTCGGCAATGTTCTGTCTAACACCAGAATGACATCTCTACAGAAGGTCTTTTACTGGTCCCCTTTTGAGATGTGTGCACCCTTCACAAGTTGAAGACTTCTTGTATGAAATACATGAAGGAGTATGTGGAAGCCATGCTAAGGGCAGGTCACTTACTCATAGGGCCATTACTCAGGGGTACTGGTGGCTCTACATGCAGAAAGATGCAGAAAGATGCAGAAGCTTATGTTAGAAAGTGTGAGAAGTGTCAAAGGTTCGCACCTGTGATACATCAACCAGCAGCAGATTTAAACCCAGTGTCCAGCCCTTGGCCATTTGCCCAGTGGGCCATGGATATTGTTGAACAACTACCTCAAGCGACTGGACAAAAGAAGTTCCTGCTGGTAGCAACTGACTATTTCACAAAATAGGTAGAAGCTGAACCCCTCGCGAAGATTTGGGATATTGATGTGAACAACTTGATATAGAAGAACATTATCACGAGGTTCGAGATCCCAAGGGCAATAGTAGCAAACAATGATACACAATTTGACAGTAAGTTAATCAAAAGCTTCTGTGCAAAGTACAAAATCAAGAACTATTACTCCACCCCAAGTTTCCCTTAGAGTAATGGTCAGGCAGAAGCATCCAACAAGACTATCTTGGATGGGATCAAGAAAAGGCTGGAAGCAGCTAAAGGAAAATGGGTGGAAGAATTGCCCAATGTACTTTGGGCATATCGGACTACACCAAGAAGATCAACTGGGGAATCCCCATTTCCATGGCTTATGGCATAGAAGCAGTTATCCCAATAGAAGTTGGCATTCCTAGGATCAGAACCTAGGGAGTAGAGAATGGGACTAACAAGGCATTCTTGGTCTGAGATTTGGACCTACTAGAAGAAAGAAAGGAGAGTGCAGTAATTCGGCTGGGGCCATACCAGCAACAGCTTGTTCGGGCTTACAATAAGAAGGTCAACCCAAGAGAGTTTCAAGTTAGGGATCTCGTCTTAAGAAAGGTTGTCGGTAACAAGAAGGATCCCAGAGAAAGAAAGCTGGGCCCAAATTGCGAGGGGCTTTATAGAATCATTTCAATCACCGGCAATGGGGCATATTGGCTTGAAGACAGTGAAGGCAAGGAGTTGCCAAGACTCTGGAACACTTGCAGCTTAAAAGTTTTTCTATCATTAGGCTTTTTTGTTTTTCGAAATTTATGTCATGATTTTCTTAACCGAGGTAGTAATAAAAAAATTTTAGCTTATTTTTTTTTAATTTGTGTGATCAGTCTTTTGGCGATGTTTCTGATTGAAACATGATGAATAACTTAAACTTATTATATGGCAAAGTTGAATTATACTTGCAAATAATAGAGTTGAACTAAGTTGGCGATGTTTCTAATTGAAACATGACGAATAACTTAGACTTATTATATGGCAGAGTTAAATTATACTTGCATATAATAGAGTTGAACTAAGTTGGCGATGTTTCTGATTGAAACATGATAAATAACATAGACTCATTATGTGGCAGAGTTGAAATTGGACATGCGCATAATGGAGTTAAACTAAATTGGTTTAGCATAGCCTTACCATGTTGGCAGAATTAAGCTTAAGAATGAAACTATGTCCATTTCAGTTAGATTGACAAAGAAACCAAGGTTGAGAACCTCGACTAGTCTTTGTTTGAATCTGACTTCAACAATAACTATACGTACTTAATATGGACATAAGTGAGACTTAAGTTCACATTAGGGGGCAAGGAGCTGGAGAATGATAAATAAAAGTTTAAAGTACTTGGGAGTTGGAATTTTATAGAGAAATTTACAAGCTAAAGTTGGCTTAACACATGTTGAAATTTTCAGAAAAATTTTCAAGTTGAAGTTAGGCCGAGGTAATATTGTAAGATATACATACGTACTTGCCGAGATGACCAGGTTGCCAAACTTGGGAAATATAAAAAACAGAAGTCTTGATAGGTGAGAGTAAAGTGGCAAATTTAAAATAACACTTGTGAAAATGTTTTTAAGCCGAGGCCGAGATAAACAATTAGAAGTTATGTCTGAGATATTTTACTCCGAGGAGATTATACAATTGAAGGTATAAATTGAAGACATGCCAAATTATTCTAAGTATGAAAGTGGTAGAACACACATAAAAGAAAAGAAGACATTCAAACACTTAGAAGAAAGGAGGAAACTTGCATTCACAAAAGATTACTTGTCAGATTACAAGAGTGGCATATCGGCCTAATATGAAACTAAAACATTGTTCAGCCAAAACAAAATACAAACAAAGGAAAAGAAAGAATACAAGGAAATGAATAAATATTCTAAGTGCTAGGATTGGCTTGATCGACTGGTGGTGTTGTACTCTTGTCGGCCGTTATCTCGGCGTCAATCTCCAACAGAGTTTGATCCAGACTTTTCTCAACACACTGGATCTCGGCCTCAGAAGTAGTTGGATTGGAAGAGACGCCCTTGGAAACCAAGTCATCCTCCTCATCCTGAGTTAAGTCTATTTGCTCTTTAAGAGTAGGAGACTTGGGATCAGTGGCAACTTCTCCCTCCTTTTCGTCGGCCTCACCGTCGTCGGCATCATCTTCGGCTTCATCGCCGGAGTCCTTGGGCTCTGGTGGAAAAGGCACTTGAAGCTGACTGATATCCCAAATATCAGAGTCCATGGAAATAGCCAACTGGTTGAGGGCCACCGTCCAACCGAGGTAGTAACCTCGATTACAAGCCAAGTTGACTTGATGTTTGTATTGGTCACGGACGGCAGCCTACCCCTCTTCGAAAGCTTTTTCGTCGGCCGCCTTTCGGCCTCCTTATTGGCAAGAGCCTCTTGAAGCTTGGCCTCCATGTCAGCTACCTTGGCATTAGTAGCTTCGAGGTCAGCTTTTGCTGTCTCGATTTTGTCTTTGGCCATTTTTGCCTTTTCTTTGGCCAGACTTTGAGCAACTTTGGCATCCTTTGCCTAGTCCATTAGAGCGCAATTACTAGCCTCGGCCTTGTTGAGTGAAGAGAGGAATTTGGTTGCTTCCTTGGTCTTTTTCGCCAACTCCTAACTCATCATCTCGATTTTTACAGCATACAAATAGGCATGCTGAATAGCCTATAAAAAGTAAAACAGATTAGTAAGATTTTTTCTAAGTGTAGAAGGAACTATAAAGAGATGAGTATTAGAGGATTACCAAAATCGAGTGTTGCATCATGAGAGCAAAGTTCTCATACTCATGCAACTCAACCATGCGGTTCATGTCTTCAGGCAGAAAAACTGCCATGGACAGGGCCGCGCCGACTTCAAGGTTCGTAGCGCTGTTACCGGCGGTAAGAGGTCTGTCGTTAAGCATGATCTCGGGTGCCCAGGTCATGCTTTGGGAGTAGCTGCTGCCTTCTTGGTGGTTGGACCTCGACTTTTTGGCCGGTGAAGCCTAAGATACTGGGTCCTCGACTGGACGTTTTTCGACCGAAGGGGCGCTCTTCTCGGCCTCAGCTAGCTTCGAGATGGGCACAGTGTCCTCAGAATTGATCTGAGTCACAGTGGCCTTTGCCTTGGCCTTTTTTATCCGTTTTGGCTTTGGGGTTGGTTGGGAAGGAGAGGATGAGGATCGAACTGTCACCACCCCAGGGATATTTGCGAGCATGTCTTCAACAACTGCTGCTTTATGCCCCATCTCTTCAGCAGTGGCAGCTACAGTTGCTTTGGTACCAAGGCGAATAGCTGGGAGTGTAGTAGGTCGGTTTTCTGGGTCGTAGGCCGATGACTCAAAAAGTCGGCGTTTTCGACTGCGGGTTCTACCAGAAGGGACAAAAATTGGAACTCGGCGTCAGCGTTGGTGTTGGGCTGGAGGAATCAGTTGGGGAGCAGATATTGATGGCTGCTCCGCTGGATCAGAGGTTAAAGCTTGGTCAGGTCGTGGTGATGAAGTGGTAGGGAGAGTTGTTGTTAAAGAAAGAGACTTGCTTTTCTTGGGAACGTCGGGCAAGGCAGATTTATAGGTTAGAATGCAGTTGAGCAGCAGAGGGGCCTTGCGCTAATCAGCTGGTAAGCCCAGCAGCTTCTTAAAGTCCTTGCTGGGGTAAAAGGTTTTGCTTGGTGGCTGAGGAAGAGGTGCAAGTACAAAAAACAAACATTAGAACATATAAAGGGAACAAAGTAATAAAGTCTTAAAAACAGGTAAAGTGACACTTGGTTCTTACCATTACTCTCTTTAAATACTGTTCGACTCAAAGGATATAGGTGGAGATCGTTATCAGGTAGGAACTCTCAGTTGCTTGAGACGATGAAATAATCATCTCCAGCACCTTTGTTGAAGTCTGGAAGGTCGGCTATGAGTTCGTATTCAGTGGATCTCGGCTTAAAATAATAGACGTAGCCTTTTTCGGATTTCAAGCTACACCTGATATAACAATACTAGATGTCGGCTAGTGTTATCCTAGCGTTTTCTCGGCTAGCTAGGGCAATAATACCGCTAATGACTCTGTAAGAGTTAATAGCCAGCTGCATTGGGTTAAGTTTGTTATAATGAAAGAATTATCAGAAAAGAATGTTGAGAGGGAACTTAAGTCCACACTCTATAAAGGCCACAATAGGGAAAGGCATAGATTCCCCATCAGGCATGATGGAGTCCTTCTCTACCAGCCTAAGGTGAACATCGATTGGGAAGAAGAACTCTGTCCTAAAGTACTCTAGCTTGGAAGGGGTGTCGACTCTCCACCTGAACATACCCATGATGTCGGCTTATGAAGATTAAGGCAAAATTTCAGAAAAGTGTGGGTTTAAGGACTTCGGATAAACCCTAGAGAGCACTGGAGTAAAGGTTTCTGAGAATCTAAGGGGGTTTTTGGTTCATTTTTCCTAAAGAACAGAGTTCTAGAACAAAACCCAAACCTAAATCTACGTAGATACAGGAATCAAAGGTAAGAATTTGGAAATAAAGCAGGAAAAATAGAAAAAGAACAATGGTTCGGACTCAAGAAAACAAATATAAATTCAAGAACATTGAATAAAGTGTGTGCAGATGTGCAAAGCCAAGGACAGTGGCAAATTAACAAGTGTATGAGTGGTATGTGTGTGCATATGTAGACCCAAATACGAGTTGGACAAACACGAAATTGCAAACAAACATGCTCGACACGCAAATGATGAAATTTAAAACACAGGCAAAGATTGAAGAACATGAATGGATTCACAATGGCAATAAACAAACGCAACAGAGTTTAAAACTAAAAAGAGGGAAAACAGTGACTTACTGAGGAGAATAACGCCGGTATAAGGTACGCCGAAGTCAGATGATGATTGTGAATGGAGTAGAATGGTGAATGCTTCGCCAGAGGGGAAGAACGAAAATAGTTGCAGAAAGCTTTGAAAGAACGAAAATGAAGGTTTCTTGTTTAGAGAGAGAAAAAGCTTGAACTCAAACAGAAAACGGAGAATGCAAAAATAAAGAGACGGAGAGAGAAAGTGTTTTTGTTAAAACACGAAAAGGCAGCAAAATCACAATGAATGTGCCTTGGACGACGTACCTGTCAGGCGGCGCGCACAGAAGCGACGCGACCTGATAGCACGTGTCAGGTATGGATCAATGAGAAAAAGATGCGTGGCGAAAATGGTTGAGAAACTGTACGTGACAGCTCATGCATAGATAGAACTCTTGGAGTTCTTGATTTAATGGAGCGAGAACCTTGGCTATAGGGATGATCTCGGTTAAGGAACTTAAAGAACTTAGTTCTTGGTCATTGATAAAGTAGACTGCAGAGTTTTAGTTATGTAAAACCGACGTATAATGATCTTGGTCATAAAGGATGGAGTAAGTCCTAGTCGATGTGCTATATGGACAAACGATATAGGTTCTATCACATTAGGATGCCGAGGTACTAGAACCTAAGGGGCAGTTGTAGGGACATATTTTATGAATGACAAACACGTGGCCAAGGTGACACCGAAGTGTCAGCTGAGGTGCCACGTGTCTTGGTCATGGTGCCGAGGTGATCTCGGCTAGGCTGAGGTAATCTGCGGAGATACAGAATCTGAGATGAATGCATAAGGGACAGGAGTCCTAGAACTGGGGAGGACCTAAGTATGGATAAAGATAAAACTCTTAGGAAGTTTATGTCTATCTGGCTAGGAGTCCAAGATGAGCATTGAGGTAGAGTCCATTGAAGCTAGGCTTTTACAGGGATCAGGTTAGAGCTGGCTATAAAAGCAAGGCATCTTCGTGGGTCTAAGGTACACTTTTTGTATTCTGACTAAGTGAGTTAAGCACTGTTTACTATCTTTAAGAGATAACTGAGTACTGACTTCATCGTCGGAATGCCTTCGGGTGGACGAACCACCGCCAGAATTCTTATTTTTCTATGACAGGTTGTTCAGGCGCGGTCTATTCTGCTTGTAGTCTCTTGCTGAGTACCTATTTGGCAGTGTGGTCGGAAATCAGCACCCACAACTATTTTATTAATTATTGAAATGTAGAATACAATAAATGTAATTATAGGTAATAGTTAAATCATTATAATTTGAGTGCTTCCCAATTAAATTAGTACCTACTCAATTATCAATTATTTGCATTTCTAAAACATTATAACACATTTAAAATAATAATAATTATTATTATAATTACAAAGTACATATAATACATTCTTTCACTAATCATAGACATTTGGATTCACTAGTGGTTGGACACGTGCATTATACATGGCACGTGATTTTTCATCAATTGTTAATATTATAATTATGCGTCTCTTAAATTAATATGTGATATATATACAAAGTATGAAAATTTGTATGGGTAAATTGATCTGTATCCAAAATACAACTAAGTAAGAAATGAATACATACTTGGTTGAAGAATTTAAATAATAAATGAGAAATTTTATAAACTTAAACATTAATTTATAGTTAGATTGTTGAGATCACAATTTTATCTTAAACAATAAACAATAAGCAGATTCTTTAAATATATAGTATTATATAAATATTTTTCTATCAGCCTCTCACTTTTATTTTTCATAACCCGTGCCTGTAATATAATTGAAGGTATAAAATTAATTGCATAATTACACAATTTTGTGTTGCAGTTCAACTCATAATACAAATTCATTGAATCCAATATTGCATATTATTTGCATATTATTTGTGTAAGAATGCATTAATATTAATATGTAATATATTTTTATACATTAAGAATTGTTGAGTCTCGTTTCCTGTGTCACGAATATCTTTAATGATGAAAAATATAACATTATTCATTAGTAAATAATTTTTTTTAAGAAAATGGAATAATATGGTAGCTTAATATTTTGATCGATATATGAATTTCATAATTATTTTCACAATGTTTATAAATTCATACTTATAAGTGTTTGTATGGTCACTTTTATAAAATTGTCAAGTTACATAATTTTATGATATCTGTATGTAATCAATATATAACAAAAATTGATCGAAACTTTTTATTCGATGTACTTACTTTCTGTATCATTGAGTTGCTACATAAAATTTGGGTATCATTTGATTTTTTCCTTATAATTTGACTAAAATGTGTGCATGGAGTACATTGTTTTTCCTAAATTTCACAACAAATAGGACAATTCTTGCTTTAGCTCATATAACTTTGATTAGAGAGTATGTTGCAATAGATCTTCTGTAATTTTTATTTTACCGCCTTCTTGTTTTTCTTTTTACTCACCATTATAACTCATTGTAATAAAAATATTTTCATAAGTGTTTGGGGTGGTATCATATTATTATGAATTTCAAAATTCATTTTCCTTCAATAATGTGATGTTTTTCTAAGAGGGGAAAAAAATACAATTATTATCGTGATGAAAGTGTTTTGCAAAGTCTTAATTTATTATTGAAATTGTTTGTTGTGGACACTTATTTGTATGACATGTATGTATATATATATATATATATATATTGAACATAAGTTGATAGGAGAACAATACACAATTTTACAATTTTTTTTTCTAACAAATATAATTATATTACTAAAGCGATACATGTTAGAAAATTAAAGTATCCGATGGTAATATAACATTACATATTGATAATGTATGAATATAGTAACATACATAAATTTACATTTATATCTTTTTTATATATTTATATATGTTGATATTGACCTATATAAGATATCACAAAAGTAATGTATAAAATCTTTTATAACAATATAATACATGTAATAATGAGAAATTAATTATTTCTAATTAAATAGTTGGTCATAATGTAAATGTTCAGTATTACATTTTTTGTGTATGTTGGACTTATTT
This sequence comes from Camellia sinensis, assembly GCF_055761805.1. Lineage (NCBI taxonomy): Eukaryota > Viridiplantae > Streptophyta > Magnoliopsida > Ericales > Theaceae > Camellia > Camellia sinensis. Next base: position 108,088,809 of record NC_138966.1, read on the forward strand.
ATTTTGATGATTTATTTAATTCTATTTTTTATTTATTTGGAAGAGAAAAATAGATTGAAAACTTATTTTGTTCTATTATTTTCACATAAACTTTTATCCTATATATATATATATATTTGCTCAAATCAAGAGGTAATTTCAGCCCAAAAATAATGCCCAAAATAGAGCCCAAAACAGCCCAGCACAGCAGTAGTTCAAGCAGTCCAACTCAACAAGGCACCGGACGTCCAGGTGGACATCCGACCGATCATCTGGCTGGATGATCGACCAACGGCTTTTTGTTCGGTTTTGCTTCAGTTCAAATTTTCTTCTCACTGACTGTCTACCCAACAATATCCTCGACATTTGCAAAAGCCATCCTTGACGACCCAGACCCACCGGACATCCGGATGGACATCCCCCTAGAACAAAATTTCATTTTGGACATTCGACTCTATTCTGCAACGACTATTTTTCAAATAGAGCTGTCATCTATTAGACCCATGCTTTGCTTCTATGCTTTGCCTCCTTCAAGATCTAATCAGTAATGGGGGAATGCATCATTTTGAGTAGACTCAATTCTTTTCAATACACGCAACAGTCAACAACTCCATAATCTTCTCCTTGATAAATAGTAGAGCTTCTTTTGAACAAGATAAAAGCAACAATACAAGCTAGAAAACATTCTCTGATCAATCATCACTCTCACTTTTCATTTACTCTTTGAGAAGTGTTCTTCAAATTTTGGTTTACATTTTTCTCTCAGAAATCATACATTGATCCTTATAGCTTTAAGCTCATCTTACCTGTGTGAGGTTTACAGGAAAATCAGAGCTTCATCTTTATATGAGAGGGTTCAAGAACGTCGTTGGAAAATTCAAAGATTTTCGAAGATCCTTGAAGAAAAATTCGAATTCTCTAGAAGATGATGAGAGGTTTAGATTCTTCAATAGTCTCAACTAAGAACACAAAAGCAAAGAGATGATGGAGATAAAAGATTGGGTGAAGAAGAAGGCAAAGTAGCTAGAGAGAGAATAATGGCAAGGCTCTCCCATGGATCTCCCACAGATCTCCCACTTTCACTCTCAAGGTTGATAATGGAGAAGGGAAATTAGTTCTTTCCCAAGAGTTGTCTCTCCAAAATTCATCCCTTGTAAAGCTATAGGTGGGTGCTATTTATGGGCACCCCATGATGTAGGATGGAGCCCATGTGCAAGGCACATGGGGAATATTCTCTCTAACCACCTTGTCCGACGAGGTGATCTCTCCGAGGATAAGGAAAACCTCGAAGAGGAGATCAACCCCTTGGCGAACCCTTCTTCTTAGCTACACCTAACCAATGATCCCCAATCATCCCAAAGGGTCAGGAGTAGTCCCAGAGGATGCCCTGCCGCAGAAGGGTCAGGGGTAGTTCAGGAGAACGCCCTGCTGCAAATATTGCCGAGTCTTAGGGACCCCCTAGCTTATGCCACCTCGACTCGGGTATAGGCTAGTTTAACCAAAGAGTGAATTTATCTCCACTCACCTTCCTCGGGATCAGGTCCTGTGTTTAGACTCCATTACGCCCATAGTTCTAGTATGTAGATCCCGAAAAGCTCCGAGTCCGCAAGTGTTCTAGGACTCATTAATGGAGCGGCTTCTAGGTTGCGTCTGAATCCGTTCGAAGCTAAGTGCTTCAGATCTCTAGGTTCGTGGATCCAAACCCTTTCGAGTCCGAGCCCGAGTAAGTCTCTAGGTTCGTGGATCCGAACCCTTTGAAGGCTTAGAGCGATTCGGCCCATTTGATGGCAATAAATTCGGGCCCACCAATCTTGGACTTACGATAAATTCGGGCCCACCGACCTTGGACTATTGGGCCTAATTAATTTAATGGGCTCAAATTAGCTCATTTTACATTTGCCCCTTGCGTGTATGAGAAATTGTAGTTTTCTCAGACATGCATAATTTCACCTTATCAGCCATGCTTCGCATTACATCTTCAGGAATATTTGATCTTAACAGAGTCTAAAGATAAAGCTGAAGATTCACCGTAATTTATAGATAAAATCGACAAGTAAAAAATAAAAATAATAATAATAATAATAAATAAATAAATAACTTTCTTTTTGAGGGGGGGTGGCCAACATATTTTTGTGCCTTTTTTTTATTATATAATTCTGCAGAAGTTCAAATCAAAGTCGTCCATTTATATATATATATATATATGTTCAGAATATTTGAGAGAATATGCCAAGAATCACACTTTTTTTTATTTGTTCTGAGCAAGTCAATCTTCAGGTCAAGTTTGGAAAGACTAAATAAGTGCACTTTTTGTCTTTTTTTGACTAAAAAAGTGAAAGAAAAAAGATAGTTGTTTGGGATAAATTTTTGACTTTTTATGAAAATGTGTGTAATATAATATTAGTAGACATGATAAAATGTCTGTCTTGCCCTTCTCGCCTGACACACCAGGTCAGGCGTACGTGTCCTGTCAGTGAGTGGTGACAATTGCACTCCACTGTGCAACGTAAACATAATTCAAACTTTTTTTCCCAATTTCCTAAACCTGTGCAACGGTCAAACATGTGTTTTTATTTTTTTATTCATTATTTTCATTGTTTTCTTCCTTTTATCATTGTTTTCCTAAACATGTGCAACGGCCAATTTGTTTTTTTATTTTCCTTATAACATTTTTGTTTTTATTATTTTCCATTTTGAAAGAATTTATTTTTTTAATTTTGTTCCTTTTACCATTATTATTTATTTTATTCCTTTCCTTTTTTATTATTATTATTTTTTGGTTTGCATTCTTTTCCTTTTAACATAATTTCTTTTTCTTTCTGTAGTCAGTACTTGTACTTTTAACATTATTTTTTTTTCTTTTCGTTTGTTTATTCAATGTTTTTTTTTTCATTCTTTTCGTTATAATTTTTGTTTTCTTTCTGTTCCTTTGTTAGTCAATATTTCTTTTTTATTGTTTTTCTTTTTATTTCTTTTCCTACTAACATTTTTTTTTATTGTTTTCCTTTTAACATTATTAATTTGGGTTTATTGTTTTCCTTTTTTTATCATTTTTAATTTGGATACAAAACTTTATCAACTTCCTGCTGAGACGTATTACAAATTCAGAAAAGCAAAACAAATTAACAATAAGTGATAATATAGATTTGAATCTGAGTTACACACATTATAAACTTAACCAACATTAATGTCCGTTCAATTATTCGTGTTGCGCTGCTGGGCTAGTTGGTACGTAATGTTCGCTCGCACAACTGTCATTGCGGGGTCGGAGTCCCCTTCCTCAATCACATCGGCAACCCGTGTGTATTCGTCGTGGTCGGGCATTTCGGGGGCCACGTATTCGGTGATATTTGCGATAGGAACTGTGACCTCATCAATGGCACTGTTTCGGCGTATGAAGTTATGTAACGCCATCGACGCACATACGAATATCACTTGATTAGAGAAACTCAACTTCTGAATATTCCGCAATGTCCCCCACCTCGACTTCCACGCACCGAATGTCCGTTCGATACAACTACACAATGACGAATGTGCCTTATTGAATAGTTCGAACTCATTTTGTGGTCTTCGATTTCGATGGGCACTTTGGTGATACCTATACCCCTTGTATGGGGCTAGGTACCCTGTCTTGTTGCTGTAGCCACTATCCACCAAATAGTATTTTCCTGCAACGAACATTTTTTTAAAAACATGTTATTTGAGAAAAATAATTTGCGTCAATTTTTTTTAAAAACAGAGCTATGTTTAGGTTGTGAAGAACCTAAATTTACACCAAAAAAAAAAAACTTGAAAACCGATAGTAGTTCGATTAAGCTCCCAACATATTTTCAAGAACCTAAATTTGTGATATACATCTAAAATTCACTACATTTTTAGATTCATACAATCAATACCATTAATGCTAAATTGAAAAGAGATATCAGTCACAACAATAATTTAGGTATTGTTAATAGGTGCATAGATAATTAAAGAATAGGTGCATTAATACCAGCAAATTCATATAGGTCTTTTTTTTTTTAATATATATAATCTTCTTCTCCCATGTGCTTCCTTCTTGACTAGTTTTCATCACTGCATTTTATCCAAATTTGGGCCTTGTGTGTGTGTTCCTAGTTTTCAAGGATTATTATGTTGAATTGGTCCTCATACTGCAAGTTGCTTCGTAGTCATACATATAGTGCCATGGCATCCAACTGCAGGCACAGAATCAATCCCTGGTAAATTACATGGCAATTCAGACAGAGATTACACCTGAAATGCGAGGCATATTGATCAACTGGCAAATTACGGTAGCAAGTACGAATGTGTACTATGCCTTATATTATTTTAAAATTAAACTACTTTGTTAAATTAAATTATAATTTTACCAGGTGCGGGGTGCGGGAAGCGATGTGTAGGTTCGGTTGTCACGTAGTGCAACACCCTACTGTCATGCATGCTCCCGTCCCAACCGGCTGACACAAACGTGAAACACAAATCGAAGTCACATACGGCCAGTATGTTCTGTGTTGGGACGCCTTTCCGACCGTAATACGAAGTGGCGTACTCTTCCGAGACACGAGCCATCACGTGTGTCCCGTCTAGTGCACCGATGCAGTCCTACACAATGCACCATTACGCAGAAAGTATAAATAAAAATTCATGGTATATGTCGTCACTGTGATATTTAAATTTTGTGAAACAGTGTCACCTTGTATGGCCGGTATCGCCGTTGCGATTGTAAATGCGGGTGGCCCCCCTGTTGCACTTGCTCAGGCGTAAGACTCCTACTATGAACCGCTGTGAACGGTATCATAACTTTCAAAACCTCATGGAAATGCCGTGACAATGTCTTCTTCGAGTGTTGGAACCGTTCTTGCAAATCTTTCAACTTCATTCCCTGCAATGCACAAATGAAAATGGCTACCTTCTCTTCTAGCGGAACGCCATGCTCCCGCTGTGGCAGTGTCAATCCAAAACTATGAAGAGTCTCGCATAACATCAAGAACACTGGTTTGGACATACTGACAGCATCTTCAAACCGGCCTTGGTGCCCGTTAAACAACTCGTACATCCATAAACGTCCCGAAAGTATTGACGTATTTCTAGGTACTCTGTGATAATGGTTGTAGTAATATGTAGCTGCACTGTTATATGCCTCTAGCAAGTTGTGATCAGTTTCTACCACCATTTCCCGTGCAATTTCATTGACAGCTTCCCGGGATGCATTTCTGGGCACAGTGTAACTAGGACCTGCGTCGTCTGCCATTTTGGAAACTTATAACGCAAAATATAAAGAGCCAAGCAGGTTTATCAAAATATACGAGGCTGCCAATCAACAAAAGTATAATGACTTCGGACAATGAAAGAAGTAAATTGGGCCGAGGGTAAAAAAGGAGACAACCACACTGATTTGTGGTGTTATATAAAAAAATGAAAGATGAGATGAGCGAAGATTGTGCTCGGACCTTTGAAGCCAAAGTTTCAACTAATTTGTGGTGTATATACAAAAATGGAAGATGAGCATGTGGTCTTATATACAGAAAGGGATTCTCTTCTTTGAAAGTGGGACCTTTGAAATTACGAAGGACAACAACTTCACGTGGTGTCCATGCAGATTGGACAACACACAAATTATTGGGGCGTGCGTAAGAAAGCCACTTATTGGGGGCGTGCGTAAGAAAGCCACCAAATTATTGGTGTATACGAATATCCATTTTGTGCCGACAACACAGTGACATCAATGCACGAATTTAAAGCCAAATTATTGGTCTGTGGTATGTTCACACTGTTGTGGGTCCTAGTATATGGACTCAAACCTTTGTTGACAATTTTTCCATTAGTGCTACAGCAAATTGACAACACTTCCAAAAATATAAAATATACATTGTATGGGAAAATGCTGATTTTTGTTTTAATCACCTTGAACTCACAAAAAATTGAGAAAGAGAGAGAGATCAACTCACAAAAACACTTCTCAACTGCTAATGGAATTAAAGGAAGATCTTAATTGGACTGTTGCTTAATTGGACAGTTGCTTACTAAAAAATGCACGAAATTTAAAAGGCAGCAACAAGCACATACTACAACATCAACATCATCACACAAATATTATATGAACTGATAATGTCCTAAAAATTCCACAAACAATGAAATAGTTTTTGGGAGGGAAGTAAGGATAAAGAAGCCACACAGAAACATTAATAAAGAGACAACTTATTTGCTGGACTGTCTTAGAACCAGCCACCACCCATTCCGGAATTTGCTGCTGATGGGCCACCGATGCATTGCTCACGGGACTTCTTCGTTCGCAACCAAGCAATGACAGCCGCGTCTGTAGGAATCTCCATCATTAAGGCTTGATTTGCTGGGTTGTCAAGTACTGATTGAGCAAAAGGAACTAGCGGGTCTTGCGGATCGTGCCCTTCCAGCGAATACAACCTTCTGATACACTTCTGAATGAGGGACTGTGCCGAATCTGCGTACTCATGTGAGACGCGGATTTGTCGTTGTTGTAATTTCACGGAGGATGCAAGGTTTTCCAAACTACTCGCCAACAGAGAAGCTCCCTCACTCTGCCCTTTTTTCCACTGTGGGTGTGTTGGGCCTGTCGACTTGCGTTTGCTCCTGCCACTTGTTGGTGTGTCGTCAGCGTTAATTCCCGATGACGCAGCATGCACGGTTGCCGGCGTGGCATCCTCTTGCGCAACAGTGTCGTGCACAGTGTGTTCATGCTACGCGGAAGGCTGGAAAGGGGATAACCCGCTGCTGTCCTCGCAGTCTTCTTCAAGCGCCGCCGAAGTACCGTCATCGGTTGCCACAGGTTCGAACGCTACACCTGGTGTCCATGCATATTTTCCGGTTGCCGTAGCGCCTTCGTACACCCTTCGCATGAGGTCCATGTGCTCCAACGGTTTTGTTTTGAACTTGATCGCATTCTTGTCAACCTGGGGAAAACACAAAACAAAATATCCATCAATAATAATTTGTGGCAAGTGATGGTCATTTTACCGGCAGTAGAAACGTTAGAAATCATAGTGAAAAGGAAATTAATGACAATGAGATCTGAAAGACAATCAAGGTGACAATCCTAATTAATATAATTCTATTCTTAAGTACACAAATAGCAGCAGAAATTGATCCTATTCGGCAGCATGCATGCTTCACCAATTACTACTAGTTTTCATAATGGCTGGATACATATTCCACTTATGCTCCAAGACTGCTACGCAAAGTCAGGCCATTTGAGATGTAATACACGAAATTGTTGTAGCTGATTCTAGAAACTGGCAGGTTTCCCAGTTGCAACAATTTTAGGAACATTTCTTGCATTTGTGTAAGCAATGTGGACCATACCAACACTGCAAACTAAAGCCAAGTTTGGCTTTCCTAAAGCTTTTCAAAGTCTCATAAAATATGTTTCAGCATAGTAACACGTCGACACTGTTTTGACAATATGATATAAAGCTCGACTATAGAAATTAAAGGTCTGGTTAAAGGGTTGGGTTATCACATCCATTTTCAAGTAAGGGAAGATTGTGTGAATGACTTAAAGGCAACCAATAAATGATCTAAAACATATTTGCTCATATCTGGGTTGTTCCAATGCGCGCTCCCATTGCTCACATTTCTCTTGCAAAACTGTTCAATACTCAACGTAATATCCCTAAATCACTGAGCTTACCATAAAAGAAAAAAAAAACAAAAAAAAATACCACTTCAGTTTTTAATTGCAATACAGAAATTATGGAGCCATGAGAATATCCATTTCCAAAAGTAAGGGAAGATGTTGTGATATTCTTGTCAACCGTATTGTTAGCCTTTAACTCAATATGAGCGAACATTGAAGTGTTATATGCGGTAACGCAAATATCCATCAATAATAACTCAACTCAAATGAATGGAGAATTATAAAGTTCCTTACCATACAAATTTCATACATGAGATTTTTTAAATTCTTTTCTTCTTCTTCTCCTTTTTTATTTTTATTTTTTTTGTAGAGATCCCAACATAAATCCACAAATTTGGGGGCATAATGAGAGTTTTAAACAAAGCATCATTTTGAATTATAATGAAATTGCCGTGGGTCATTTACCAAAGTCAGTAATTGAGTCAAACACAATTCGAATAATTTTGAATTTGCCCCAAATAAGAAATGGATAAATCATTTGCTTCAAGAACAATTTTAAATTACTAAGGTTTGGTTTGATCTACAGAAAAAGATAAATCAAGTATTAAAAAAATGAAAGTTCAAAGAATGCCAAAAATGCAACACTGAGTCATACTAATGTGATCAACAAAACAACGTAAATTTACAAAACAAATAACGTATTTCAAGTAATGCTTCAAAATAGAACAATTCTTATCAAATGTTGAAGCCAAAGAGGCAAAATTATCCCACAACATCAGCTTCAAGATGGTTTTACCAAAGTCAAGGAAATAACCCAAAAATAATAATAACAATTAAAAAAAATGTTGAATGAATGCCCCAAATTCATAATTTGTGACTCTGCTGCCAAGGAAAAAAATTAAAGCTACAATACCCATTTCTCATTATCAATTCAGCAATAATTATTAACCCTCCAGTACCGAATTATGTAGTTCTGACTTTAAAAAAAAAAATCAACTTGACAATGATCAGCAAACGTCAACAACAATAACCTAATGTATGCAAAGACAATGACCTAATTCCAAAAGACAACCCAAACAAGCAAATACCAAAGCAAAAAAAGTCATGAAAACCATTAACCCCACCAAAAAGTCGCAAAGCATCAGCAACCCCATTTCGTCCCCCCTCCTTGCTTTAAATTAATAATTACATACATGGTCAAATAACTAGCACCGACAACATAATTCCAATAAGAGCATAATATTCCCCCTTCCATTCATTATTCAACCACAGTAAGAACTTTATCTGACATAACTTTGATCGTTAAAGTTGTAATAATAACAGTTTAAGTATCGATGTAAATGACGTAAGTATTGATCAATGGAAATGTTACCTTTTCGTAATGCACCCACCAGTCGTCAGATGCTTGTATCAAACCCGTGGATTCATTGTAACTGATGCCGGTTGGCCCATGCCTGCTGTCCATCAGTTTTGACCACGACTGCCAATCCTTTTTCAGCAATGCGTACTTGTTCTGTAGTTGCTTGACGTCATGCAGCTTATTTGTACGGTCCACAAAGCCCTTGCTTACAGCTCTATATCCATGCATTGTCATTGTATGGAAGCTCCCCTTGAAACCAACGTCCAACTCTTTGATAACAAGTTCCAAAAAAATCCGCACTGTGTCGGAGTCCCAAGTTGCTTTATGCACGTTTGCGGACTGCTGCTGCGTCTGTTTACTACCGCGCTTGCGTAAAGATTTGGAAGGCGTCGACTGCGTTTGGGACTGCTCCATTTGCGTACTACAATGCAACAACAATTATGGTATACGTGAAAAATCAAAAAGCTTGAAACTCATACTAGGAATAAAAAAAAAAACATATAAACATTTGTGAAACAGAGCTAAATTAGCCAAAAGGGACTGCAGATTATAGTGCAATAGGTTAAACTACTATTAATTTGAGTTTTATAGTTCAAACATCAATTTTTGTTAATCTTTTGTTAATGAAAATGAACTGATAGTTTAAATTAAAAACAAATCAACAAAATCCTACATATTTTTACCCATTAAACTAAGATAAAAACAATGCATATTATAACTTCAATTTTAGAACAATATGGTTCATAGAATAGCTCATCAATTAGTGTATTTACAAGTAGTGTGCATTAACTAAAAGATTCATTCTGATAAGAACAAATAATCGGGGAATCACTATCAGAGAACAAACAATAAATGCAGGCTCACCTTTAAACTTTTAGAAATTCATTATCTTAGATTTATAAAAATAAAAAAACATAGAAAGAATTAGGATCCTCAATATGGTATGTGAACTGGTGCAGATCCATCATTAAGAGTTGTTGGGAGTCGACAAGGCATCAGATGAAGCATTTGAAAATATTTTGGTTCAGAAGCTAAACATATATATATATATATATATATATATTTTCGTGTGTAACAGAGCTAAATTAGCCAAAGACATACACACTAGCGATGTTAGAGCATTGCCAATGAGTTGCAAAAACAACTACGAAACCCATAATATGACAGTTGGGGCCAAAAAAAGTAATCCAGTTGCATGCTATAATGCCAAAACTTGCAGATCAGCATCCCACTGGTTTTCTTTCTTCCATTTGTCCCACCCTCATCTGTTCCACCAAAACTCTATCAAATAGAAAATAATTTTTTCATAACAAAATTCAAAAATTACAACAACAATTCGTAGACACACAACAATCACAACAACATCGACAATTAAGAATTTTATGCAACTTCAGAAAAATTTCAAGTAATTTCTCAAAAAAAAGCACAAATATAATTGCAGAAAAAGAAATACATGGAAAGGTTTTCAAGGTCCGACATCTTCTTCCCTCATGTTCTTTTTACCTATCTTCACAGAGAGATGGGTCCATTGTGAACTTCGAACTGAAATCGTGAGAGATGCTTACATCGTGAAACAGATCGCCGAACCCAAATGAACATCTTACAACCAGATCTATAGGTCTGGTTTGGGTTTCGAATTCATAGAGGGTTTCGGTAGAGAGAAGAGAGGGTTTCGGTGTTAGAGATAAAAGAAGAGAGGTAGAAAAGAGGAAAAGTTTTGGAACACAATCAGAGAAAGGAGAGCGAGAGTGAGAAAATTAATTTGCGTGGAAGAGATGTTACCTTGTAGTTAGGGAGAAACGGGCCGGCGTGGTGTAGATCTGGTCGGAAGTGGTGCAGATCTAGGCGACGGATTGTCCGACAGCCGTCAGTGAAGGTAATTTGAGATCGAGTCGAGCTCGGACTTCCCCACGGCTGTTGCGGTGCTGCACGGTGAAGGCTGCGACGGAACTCCGGCAGTCGATGGTGTGGATATCTCTGCAGACGGATTGTCCCCTTTTATGGCTATCTCTGCAGAACTGGACTGATAGAGAGAGACAAAGAGAGAGAGAGAGAGAGAGAGAGAGAGAGAGAAAGAGAGAGGGAAAGAGGATATTCGGGTGAGAATATAATATGTGTTCAGGAAGGGATAAAAAAACAGGGGTAAAATAGTATTTTTACCCTCCCTAGGTCAAACACAATTTTGGCCGCCCAAAACATGAAAATATGATAACTTTTTGGCTTTTTTGATGACTTTTTGACTTTTTCTAAAGACCCCAAACTTGGCCTCAATACCCATTTTTGCTTCACTCTCTAGGATTGGTGGCCCATTATTTGTATATATATCCTTAGGTCATTTGAACAACCTATCAGGATCACACCCTTTTTCTTATTTGTTGCATAGCCATTGCGACGCTCTCTCTCTCTTCACAGAGAGACCAGCCCAGTCCTCTTCTTCTTCAAGAAGGCTCTGCTATATGCACACTAATCTTTATCACAGCTTTAAGCAAATGCCGCCGACCTCAGCCTACTCTCTCTGACTGCCGTAGACGTCGCGGCCCAGCCACTGCCTTGTCCCAGCTACGACGGCCGTGGACATCGCGACCCAAGCCGCTGTTCACCGTCGGTGCTTCATTTTAGTGTAATGGCACAGCTTCTCGGAGACCCATACACACCGGAGCTCAGCTCTGCCAACCAGCACCGACGCCGACTTCTCTACAACGTCATTGCTCTGCAACGTCCCCAACAACATCACTGCGAAGCCGACCCACTGTTGGCCGGTCTTGACTACTGCTCCAAAGCCAACCACACACGTTACCCACTCAATGTGTCGTGTGTGGTCGCCAACTCCTCTGCGGCACCACTGCTGCTTCCGGCCTCGCTCGTCCAACGTCGACTACACATGTTGCCCTACTCAATGCGATGTGTGTAGTCACCGTTCAGCTTTGTTATTCTCACAGCCCAGTGCTTCTTTTCGGAGTTCGAATCATATAGATCTCGGTTTTTGCATACTCACTGGTTTCGGCCGTGATTAATCAACGCGGACCACGTCGCCGACTCAATACGGTGTCGGTTTGCCTATCTCTTTTGTCGCCCACTATCCCTGCTATCATTCTTGACCTACATCGTTTTTGGTCTTCATTCTCTTCCTACTCCTTCGGATTTGTGAGCAAGTGTTCGCCGAAACCCCATTCTTGAACCTTTGATTTTTCTAATACATAAAAATATACATATATACATATATATATATATATATATATATATATATATTGTTGCTCATGAACCTGGGCTTGCAAAGAATAAATTTGGGATTTGTGTTCTTGACTCTTGAATAGCTAGTGCTTAGTCATTGAGGGAAATAAAGCCCTTGTTGAATCTTGATTTGCATGAGAAATGTAGTCTTGAAATTCATGTTTTGAAACTTGACCTTGTGTTGATAAATCTGATATTAATAGAATATTTGATGCTTGCATTGAACTATTGATGTCGAGGGCAGAGATGTTAGAGGAATGATTGTTGTTTCTAGCTTCAAGAATAGTGGATGTCATGCTCGAAAACTCTTGACATAGAATTTCCCGTAGAATTTGTTGATATGATGACATACCTTGTCAAAGAATAAAAAATGATATATTGTTGTTTGTTGACCTCATAGATCATTGGAGAAATAAATAGTTGATGCCAACATTTTGTTTGAACATTGTTGCTTTTCGGCCTGAGAGGAATCGGTCTGGAGAGACAAAACCTTGATTGTTGCATTTTTGTGAACTTGCTTGGAGGCATAGAATTGTTGTAGCTTAAGTGATAATGCTTGAATCATGATCTAAAATTGATATTACTCGTCTTGTTTGTCGGTTTCACTATTTTAGGCAAATGAATTCTTGATTGAAATCTAAGACTCGGGCTCGTCAGAACCCACACTAATGGGAGTAAGGGCTGTCCCTCGGAAGTCTGAACGGAAGCAAGGCTGTCCCTCAGGAGTCTGAAAGTAGCACACACCCAACTTCTGCAAGAAAGATCCCTCTAGAAGGCAACCGAGTCTACCAAACTTGCACCAACAGAAGTAAAGATTGTCTCTTAGAAGTCTGAGTAGAAGGAAGGCTGTCCCTCAGACGTTTGAGCAGAAACAAGGCTTTCCCTCAGAAGTTCGAGCAGAAATAAAGCTGTCCCTCGGAAGTCCGAGTGGATGCACACTTCTACTTCGACAGCTAATGGAAGCAAAGGCTATCTCTCAGGAGTTCGAGTAGGAGTCCACTCTATTTTGAAAAGAAAGATCCTCGGAGCTCGTATTGATGAAAGCAAGGGCTGTTCTTCGGACCCGCACTAGTGAGAGCAAGAGCTGTCACTCGGAAGTCCAAACAGAAGCAAGGTTGTCCCTCAGGAGTTTGAATAGTAGCACACATCTTACTTTGGCAAGAAGATCCCTTCTGATAGGCCACATCGAGGGTTGTTCTTCGAAAGTCTGAGTGGGAGAACACACTCTACTTCAGCAAGAAAGATCTTTGACACTCTTTGAAAGTCTGAGTGGAAGAACACACTCTATTTCAGTAAGAAAGATCCTTGAGGCTCGCACTAATGGAAGTGAGGTATGTTCTTCGAAAGTTTGAGTGGGAGCACACACTCTACTTCAACAAGAAAGATTCTCAAAGCTCACATTGATGGAAATAAGATTTGCTCTTCGAAAGTCTGAGTGAGAGCACACACTTTACTTCAACAAGAGAGATCCTCGAAGCTCGCACTGATGGAAACGAGGTTTATTCCTTGGAAGTCCAAATGGAATCAAGGGCTGTCCCTCGGAAGTCCGGGTAGAAGCACACTCTTTTCTTTGGCAAAAAAAAAAAGATCTCTCGAAGCTCGTACTGATGGAAGTAAGGGCTATTCTTTGGAAGTTCGAGTAGGAGCACACACTCTACTTCAGCAAGAAAGACCCTCGAAGCTTGCATTGATGGAAGCAAGGGCTATTATTTAGAAGTCTGAGTGGGAACACACACTCTGCTTCAACAAGAAAGACCCTCGAAGCTTGCACTGATAGAAGTAAGGGCTGTTCTTCGAAAGTTCAAGTGGGAACACACATTCTGCTTCAACAAGAAAGACCCTCGAAGCTTGCACTGATGGAAAACTCTACTTTAACAAGAAAGACCCTCGAAGCTTGCACTGATGGAAGTAAGGGCTCTTCTTTGGAAGCTCGAGTGGGAGCACACACTCTGCTTCAACAAGAAAGACCCTCGAAGCTTGCACTGATGGAGGTAAGGGTTGTTCTTCAAAAGTTCGAGTGGGAACACATACTTTGCTTTAATAAGAAAGACCCTTGAAGCTTGCACTGACAGAAGTAAGGGCTATTCTTCGGAAGTCCGAGTGAGAGCACACACTCTACTTCAGCAAGAAAGACCCTCAAAGCTTGCATTGATGGAAGCAATGGCTGTTCTTCGGAGGTCCGAGTGGGTGCAACACTCTACTTTAGCAAGAAAGACGCTTGAAGCTTGCATTAAAGGAAGCGATGGCTGCTTTTTGGAGGTCCGAGTGGGAGCACACACTATTTCGGCAACTAATGAAAGCAAAGGTTATCCCTCTCTAAGTGGGAGTACACTTCTACTGCGTCAAGAAAAGTCCCTTCAGGTTGGTAACCGAGTCTACTATTCCTCTTTCTTCTTTGAGGGGCACCAAAAATTGAAAGTTGTTTCAGGCAACATAACACAATGAAGATACACAATATAGAGAAAATAACTTCTAATGGAGATATACAATATGGAGGAAATAAATTTCTTCATAACATAAGAAAGATAAAACTTCTTGGATAATACAGTAAATATAAATTGTAAATGTCATGGATAGACTTCTTCTACAGAATGTTGACATTTTCCCTTAGAATTGCAAGGTCATTTGGAAAGTTTTCACCAGCTGCTCAGGCTGTGGCCGTCATACACCATCATAGCCACGTCTTCTAAGATATTCTGGGGCCCTTGTTCTTTAAACTCTAGCTCATCTGCTTCGACTTTCTTTCTAAAGATCTTCTTAAGTGTCCGACACTTTTCTATAGGATGTCCTAGTGATCGGTGGAAAACACAATAATTAGGACCCTCGCGGTCCTTCTTCGGCAAAAGCTCTTCGATACGAGGCAACTTCAGTTCCCCGTTTGCCACTCATTCTTTAACTAAGGCCTTCACCTCCTCAACGCTACACGGAAAATGAGTGTCATCTTCATAGTTTTTCCTTTTCTAACCTCTGAATTCCTCCCCCTGCGACTTTCGTGTAGAAGACGCGGAAGCTGCAGTGACAGAAGGTCCTCGAGATGACTTGAAGCTGCTTTTATAACTAGTCTTGAACCCGATCTCCTGAGATTGAGGTATGTTGATGTTCCGAGATGCTTCAATTAGTGTCGAAAAGGTAGGCATCTTGTGATTAACAAGAAGCATCTTATACCAGTTCAATGCCCCTTCAACACAGATTTGGCCCAAGTAGCTTTCCTCCACCGCCTCATGACAGTCCACAGCTTTGTCTTGGAACCTCTTCACATATTCGAGAATGTCTTCACCCTCTCGTTACTTTTCCTTACATAGGGTGAGTGCGGTTACCTTCTCAGCCGCTTGAAAGAATTTGGCATGGAATTTGTTGACCATCTTTTCCCAACTTCGAATAGAGTTTTGGGTCAAGTTAACGTACCAACTATATGTTCGGTCGGTGAGGGACTTGGAGAATTCTTTCAGTCGGAGGACACGATTTGTACCATGAATCCCCAAAGTCTCAACGAACCGAACAACATGTTCTCGAGCATTTCCCTTCTTGCCATTGATTTTGATGAATTTTGGCACCGTGTACCCCTCCGGGTATGGATAACTCAACATCTCGATAGGGTATGGTGGCTTGACGTCCGGATCAGGCAAAGAGAGTAAAGTCCTCTTGCCCCGTTCGAGATCGAACATGGCTTACACATCGGCGAGAGTGAGAAATTGTTGAGGGAGAGAACTTGATGGTGGTATTCTTGGAACCTGACTTGTAGACCCGAAGACTGAGCTTGGAGCAACTTGGCCATTTGGGTGTTGAGAATTCACCATCGGTGAAGACACATGATGATATTGGCCATCGACACCTATGGGCACGCCATTTGGTGATGGGACGTTGCATTGGGTCCCATAAAGTCTATTGTACGCCACGGCTATATCAGGTTGGGCTTGCAAACTCGCCATCGGAGCCAAAAGAGACCCACTCAGTACATGAGTAAAATTTACAATCGGTGGAACAAAATTGGGCATGGATGGAGCACCACTTTGTAGAGAAATTTCTGTAGGTCTTCCTTCAACTTCCACCGCCGCTGGAACACCATCTATCGCCCCGGAGACTCCTCCTACCACTGATGGGCCATGGCTCGGTCTTCCGGTTGCGTGATTTTGCGCTTCATAGGCTACAGGTTGGCCATAACTTGTTCCTCCTAGCACTTGATTTTGCACACCATTTTGAGCAACTTCAGGGAGAATTTGGGGTGGATCTTGAAGGTTTTGACCATTCCCAACATCACCATGAAGTTGTTGATGATTGCCGGCACTGACTTAACCTCTATTTGTTGCTGGTGGTGCGAAATGTGAACCCATCACCAACATGGTGTGGGTGAGATTTTGAAGGGTCGTGAGAATCTCCAGTTGAGTGTGTTGGAGTCCTTGAATGGCTTCATGGATGAGAGGTGAGTCTTGAACTTGAGTCCTTTTATCACCACCATTGGAAGAGCCTTGTTGATGACCTTCTTCTTCTCTTGCCATCTTCACCGGAGTTGTGTAGATTCCGGATCTTGTTGAGACTATTAACCAATCCGCCTCCCCAGCAGAGTCGCCAAATGTATAAGAGGGTTCAAGAACGTCGTTGGAAAATTTGAAGATCTTCGAAGATTCTTGAAGAAAAACTTGAATTCTCTAGAAGATGATGAGAGACTTAGATTCTTCAATAGTCTCAACTAAGAACACAAAAGCAAAGAGATGATAGAGATAAGAGATTGGGTGAAGAAGAAGGCAAAATAGCTAGAGAGAGAATAATGGCAAGGCTCACCCATGGATCTCCCACTTTCACTCTCAAGCTTGATAATGGAGAAGGGAAATTAGTTCTTTTCCAAGAGTTATCTCTCCAAAATCCATCCCATGTAAAGCAATGGGTGTGTGTTATTTATAGGCACCTCATGATGTAGGATGGAGCCCATGTGCAAGGCACATGGGGAATATTCTCTCTAACCACCTTGTCCGACGAGGTGACCTCTCCGAGGATAAGGAAAACCCCGAAGAGGAGATCAACCTCTTAGCGAACCCTTCTTCTTAGCCACAGCTAACCAATGATCCCCAATCATCCCAAAGGGTCAGGGGTAGTCCTAGAGGACGCCCTGCCGCAGAAGGGTCAGGGGTAGTTCAAGAGAACGCCCTGCCGCAAATATTGTCGAGTCTCAAGGACCCCCTAGATCGTGCCACATCGACCCGGGTATAGGCTAGTTTAACCGAAGAGTGAATTTATCTTCACTCACCGTCCTCAGGATCGGGTCCTTTGTTCGGACTCCATCACGCCCATGGTTCTGGTACGTAGATTCCGAAAAGCTTCAAGTCCGCAAGTGTTTTGGGACTCATTAATGGAGCGACTTCTAGGTTGCGTCTGAATCCGTTCGAAGCCAAGTGCTTCGGATCTCTAGGTTCGGGGATCCGAACCCTTTCAAGTCTGAGCCCGAGTAAGTGTCCAGGTTCGTGGATCTGAACCCTTTCGAGGCTTAAAGCGATTTGGCCCGTTTGATGGCAATAAATCCAGGCCCACCAGTCTTGGACTTACGATAAATTCGGGCCCACCGACCTTGGACTATTGGGCCTAATTAATTTAATGGGCTCAAATTAGCTCCTCTTTCAATCTTATATATCTATCTTAGAGAGATAACTCTTGTAGCTTTCTTTGAAATAAAAAACAACTTCATTTCAACCTTGTAAGAGTGTAGTACACTCAATGTTCTTGACTCCTTGAGTGCAAGGGTTTGGACTTAGAAAGTCTGTGTAAAATCTGTGGAGGATTGCTCCATTTGTGAAGAGATTGCTAGCACTCATGTGAAGCTAGAGTATAGTGAAAAATCTCAAGTGAATCTTGAGAAGTGGATGTATACTCGTTGAAGTCAAACCACTATAAATTTGTTTGTCTCTCTCTCTTTCATCTCTTTATTTTGTTTAAATTGTCATAGCTATATCTCACAATTTCACTATGCTAAATCCATTAACTAATATAGCTATTAGAACACTTGTTTTAATCATCCTTTCATTAACTATATTTATCTGTTGTGCTAGTTATAATTTTTATTAGGGTATTATTATTTTTATTTGTAAAAACCTAATTCACTCCTCCTCTTAGGTTATCTTTTGGGTAACAATTGGTATCAGAGCCTAGACTCTTGCTTTAGATTTAACTATTTAGGAGTTTCGATCCATGGCAACCTTAGCTAGCATTAGCACTGCTGAAGGACAAGCCACCAATAGGCCCCCATTGTTTGATGGAAACAACTATAGTCATTGGAAAAATAAGTTAACTCTATACCTTCAAGCCACTAATTATGCCATGTGGATTATTGTTACCAATGGTCCAAAAATCCCTACCAAATTACTAGACAACATTAGTGTACCTAAAACTGAAGATGAATGTGATGAGAGGGGTCACAAATTATTGCAAGCCAATACTAAAACAAAACTCACCCTTGTTTGCGGATTAGACTCTAAGGAGTATAACAGGATTTCAAGTTGTGATTCGACAAAGGAAATTTGGGACAAACTTGAGTTAACGTATGAAGGTAGAAACCAAGTGAAGGAATCTCGTATTGATATGCTTGTTCATAGTTATGAATTGTTTAAAATGAACTCTAATGTATCTATTTCAAGTATGTTTACTAGATTTACTAAAATTGTAAACTCTCTGAAATCTCTGGGCAAAATTTATACTAACAGTGAATTGGTGAGAAAAATTCTTAGGTGTTTACCAAAAAATTAGGAAGCAAGGTCACCGCCATTATAGAAGCCAAGAATCTCTCCACACTTGGATTGGATAAGCTTATGGATTCCCTTATAACTCATGAGATCACTATGAAAGGACATGAGGATGTTGAAAACAAAAAGAAAAGTGGTACTGCATTCAAAGCTTCATCTAATAAAGAAGAATATGAAAACTCCAGTGAGGATGAAAGCTATGCCATGTTTAGTAGAAATATCAAAAAGCACTTCAAGAAAAACAATTATGGAGGAAGAAGACCTTTCAATATAGAGTACAACAAAGATAACAAGAAAGAAACTATTATTTGCTATGAGTGCAAAAATCCTGGACATATGAAGATGGATTGTCCAAAATTGAAAATCATGGAAAAGACTACCAAAGGAACAAGAAGGCCATGGTAGCTGCTTGGGGAGAAAGTGAAGATGAAAGCTCAAGTGATGAAGTAGCCAACTTGTGTCTCATGGCTCTTGAAGATGAAGACTCTACTCAAGATGAGGTAACTACTCTTTATGAAGAACTTGGGAGTGCATTCCATGAATTACAAGATGAATTTAGAAAAGTTTGTGCCAAAAATAATGTGTTGAAGAAATCTATTGCATCTTTATCTAGTAATGTAGAAGAATTAAAGAAAGAGAAAATTGTTTTGAAAAATGATTTTGACACCATCTCTAATGAGAAAACTGCTTAAAAAAATAATATTGATGATTTAACAAAAACACTTGAAAATTTTGTAAAAGGTAGAGATAATCTCAACATGCTTTTTGGAAATCAAAGATGTATTTTCGATATGGCGGGTATTGGATATGACCCTATTAAGAAACAAAAGAATCTTAATACAATTTTTAAAAAGGCACCTCTCATGACATGCCCTCATATTACTTGTCATTATTGTAAAAAGAAAGGCCATTATATATCTTCTTGTCCATTCAAAAAGAATATGAACATGGGAATTAAAAATTTGGATTGTTAAGGGATCTAACAAAACTAACCAAGAAGGACCTAAGAAATTACGGGTATCAAAAACCAACATTTGATTGTCATCTTGTAAGTTTGATTTAAGTCCAAAGCTAAAGAAATGGAGTGGTACCTTGGTAGTGGATGTTCCAGACATATGACCGGAGATAAATCCTTGTTTACTACACTATCATCCAAAGATAGAGGATTTGTTACTTTTGGAGACAATAAGAAAGGAAAAATCATCGGTATCTCTCCTAACACTTCCATTGAAAATGTTTTACTTGTTGATGGACTTAAGTATAATCTACTTAGTATTAGTCAATTATGTGATAAGGGTAATCATGTTATTTGTGATAAATCACATTGCACGATTGAAAGCTCAAATGATCATAAAACTTTATTCGTTGGTAATCGCCATGATAATGTTTATGCTTTTCATCTCAATGATCTTTATGCCAGTGATGTTAAATGTTTATATGCTAATAGTGATCATAGTTGGTTATGACATAGAAGACTTGATTATGCTCATATGGATTTAATTGCTAAATTTTTTAGAAAGATTTGGTCATTGGACTTTCAAAAATTAAATTTGAAAAAGATCGACTTTGTAGTGCTTGTCAACAAGGAAAACAAACTAAAACATCGTTTAAATCAAAATGTCATATTTCCATAGCTAGACCTTTACAAGTATTGCGTATGGATTTATTTGGTCCCTCAAGGACATCTAGTCTAGGTGGTAAACACTATTGTCTTGTTGTTGTTGATGATTATTCAAGATTTACATGGGTTATGTTTTTGGCACACTAAGATGAAACTTTTTCTTCATTCACAAAACTCTGTCGTAGAATTCAAAATGAAAAAGGCTTTCTTATTACTAATATTCGAACCGACCATGGTAGAGAATTTGAAAATGAGAAATTTGAATTGTTTTGTGATGAGCATGATATTGGACATAATTTTTCAACCTCGAGAGCCCCTCAACAAAATGGTGTAGTAGAAAAGAAGAATAGAACTTTAGAAGAGATGAGTAGAACAATGCTTTGTGAAAACAATCTTCTTAAATATTTTTGGGCCGAGGCCATTCACACCGCTTGCTATATTTTAAATCGTGCATTGATTAGACCTATTCTCAAAAAGATTCTTTATGAACTTTGGCATGATAGAAAGCCCAACATTACTCACTTGCATGTGTTTGGATGTAAATGTTATGTGCATAATAATGGTAAGGATAACTTAGGTAAATTTGATTCAAAATCTGATGAAGCAATTTTTCTTGGTTATTCCTTAACTAGCAAAGCTTATCGTGTTTTTAATAAAAGAACTCTTGTTGTGGAAGAATCTATACATGTGGCATTTGATGAAACTAACATCTCTTCTCAAAAGCAAATTGCTAGTGATGATATAGATTTGGAACCAAACGTGGAAGATTCAAGTATCTACAAAGAAGAGAACCAACCTTGTGAGTTGAACAAAAAGGTTGAACAACCTATTTTCCCATCTCAAGAAGGAGGAGGAAACAACAATGATTTGCCAAGAGAATAGAAGTTTGTTCATAATCACCCTAAGGATTTAATCATAGGTGACCCTACCAAAGGTATCGCCACTTGCTCTTCATTTAGAAACATTTGTAGTAACTTGGTTTTTCTCTCACAGATTGAGCCTAAGAACTTTCAAAAAGCCGAATGCATGAAGAGCTCAACCAATTTGAGAGAAACAAAGTGTGGGAACTAGTGCCAAAACCTTAAGATCATACCATTATTGACACCAAATGGATCTTTCAAAACAAGCTTGATGAATCCGATACAATTGTAAAAAACAAGGTTAGACTTGTCGTACAAGGATACAATCAAGAAGAAGGTATTGATTTTAATGAAACTTTTGCTCCGGTTGTTAGATTAGAAACCATTCACATGTTACTTGCATTTGCACGTTATAGAGATTTCAAACTTTATCAAATGAATGTAAAAAGTGCTTTTCTAAATGGTTTCATAAATGAGGAAGTTTATGTAAAACAACTCCCAAGTTTTGAAAATCATGTTTTTCCAAATCATGTTTTAAACTATCAAAAGCTTTGTATGGTTTGAAACAAACACCTCGTGCATGGTATGAACGCTTAAGTAAATTTTTTTTATTGAAAATGATTTTACTAGAGAAAAGATTGGCATAACACTTTTTGCTAAAACCAAAAATGATTATTTACTTATTGTACAAATATATGCAGATGACATTATATTTGGTGCTACTAATGAAACTTTGTGTAAGGAATTTGCTAAGTGTATGCAAGGTGAGTTTGAGATGAGCATGATGGGGGAGCTAAATTATTTACTTGGGCTTCAAATCAAACAATTTAAGGAAGGAATTTTCATCAACCAAGCTAAGTACACAAAGGAACTACTCAAAAAGTTTGGTATATATGACTCAAAAATAATCGGAACACCTATGAACACATCCATTAAGCTAGACAAGGATGAAAAGGGTAAGTCTATTGATCAAACAAAATATCGAGATATGATCGACTCACTTCTCTATTTAACAGCAAGTAGACCCGATATTATGTTTATTGTTTGTATGTGTGCTAGATATCAATCAAATCCCAAGGAATCACATCTTAGTGCTGTTAAAAGAATTTTTAGATATCTTGTTGGCACTCAAAATTTGGACTGTTTTATTCTAGAGGTGTTACATTTGATTTAATTGGTTACTCATATGCCGACTTTGTCGGATACAAACTTGATAGAAAAAGTACCAGTGGCTCTTGTCACTTCCTTGGTGAGTTTATTAGTATCTTGGTTTAGCGAAAAGCAAAATTTTGTTGCTTTATCAACGGCCGAAGCTGAATATATAGCTTTCGGAAGTTGTTGTGCGCAAGTACTTTGGATGAAACAACAATTAGAGGACTTTGATTTGTATTATGATCATATCCCTATTAAATGTGATAATACTAGTGTCATCAATTTAAGCAAAAATCCGGTTTAACACTCACGAACAAAACATATTGAAATTCGACATCATTTTTTAAGAGAACATGTTCAAAAAGGGAATATTGCACTTGAGTTTGTAAACACCGACAAGTAATTAGCGGATATTTTTACAAAACCTCTAAGCGAGGATCGTGTCACTTTTATTCGTGGTGAACTTAGAATGTCGAATTTAACTTAAAGTTTTTATTATGACTGTAAAACTTGAATTTTTCTTAAAATGATGTATGTGTACTATTACATTGATATGGACACTTTTATATCAGTTGAATGCTATCAAGTATCTCATATACTTCTTTTCTGTTATCAATTTTGAGATCAGTATGTGTACTGTTACATTTCTTTTTTGTTATCAATTTTGCTATCATGTATCCCACAGTTTGCTGTTATTAATTTTGTAGCAATTTTTTTTCCCAATAAATCTCTTCTTCATCTTGAGATCAGTATGAAGTTACATATACATTGCCTTGTTATTATGTTAAAACTTCATCATGTTCAGAAGCCCCAGATATGCCCTTCCAGTAACACAGCAGTTTCATATTTAAAATAAAATAAAAAAAAACCTATCGAACTGGTCGTCTGGGTGAACAACCGGGGGGTCAATCGGTGCCCACCTGGACTGGTTTTAAATGCCTCCCACCATCTGCTCTATCTAGTTTCCGTTTTATTCTTCGACCCTTTGTGCCCTAGCTCTTCAACCCTCTTATCTCCTTCTTCTAAACCTCTCCAAAATCACATTTTCTCTCATTCTTTGTACAAAATCAAGTAAGTCTTCCTTTATTTCTTGTTTTTCCATCCTTATTTTCGTCTCAAACACCATGTTTGTGTTTAATGATTATATTTCTATGGTGGGTTTGTTCCAAACTGAAAATGTTGTTATTTTCTTTTATTTTTGTTTACAACTTGCATCATTTGCTCAGATTAGCATAAATTGGTGATGCTTAGTTCTTTTTTTTTTCTTTTGTCAATCTATGCTTGGAAATTCCTTTTGAGCCATGTACATCTTACTTTCATGTGTATATATATATGTCTATATATATTTTTGTCTATAACTATTTGTGGCTGACTTGTAAACTCTTCACAAAATTTTTTTTTTTTCCTAGTCCATCTCTGTGTTCATTTGAAGATTGTGCACAGCCTCTATATGCTCACTTTAGTTCTACTATATCATAACTTAGGATAAATTCATTTTTTTTTATTATGCCTCTATTTGGGTTTGCCATTTGAATCCACATTTTGCCTAAAAATCAATTCTGCATTGCTTCTCTCTCCTAAAATGTTTTTTTACCTCTTCAATTTTATTTGCTCTCATATCAGTGCTTGCATTTTTTTTTAACAAACCTTTGTATTCTTCATTAACCCTTAGTGCCTGAAAATTTTCTTCTTTACAAACTCTCAATTTGTTTTGTCACATCAATGTTTGCATTTTTTTTTAAAACAAACCCTTGTATTCTTCATTAACTCTCAGTGCCTAAAATTTTTCTTTACAAACTCTCCATTTGTTTTCTCACATCAGTGCTTGAATTTTTTTTCTCTCCAATTTTTTTTGCATCACTACATTTATCTTTATCCTGTGTTAACCTCATTTGAATTTTTTTTTTTACTTGCTTATCAACCCTTGGCAATTGCTTATTTATTTTGCTTTTCACACAACTCCTCGCACTAAAAAGCCTCGAGCCAAAGAGAAAGGTCAGTCTTCACAGCCCACACATGAATATCCAACTCCTGACTTCCTTACGCCCTTCAGCGAGCAAGCTGTTGGTGCCATGACGTCCCGCTCCATCATTACCAATCGCCGAGTTAGTCTTGCCCCACAATACAATGCTCTTCTAATGACTAAACTTGTACAAATGGGCTGGCAAAATTAGGTCCATTTACCAAAAAACGTATATCCTCGTCTCCTCGCCTTATTTTATGTCCACCTACAATCTTCTGGCATCGACGCAGAAATTTACACCAGTAACTCCTATGTGAAAGACACTTATATTGAGTTTAATATTAACACTTTGGCCACTATTCTCAATGTTGACATTAGTCCTCACCAAATCTATTTCCAAACCGAGAACCAAATGGCTCAAATTGTGGGTAACATAACTGAAGTCTATACAACCATTTGTCTTAACAAAACCACCGGGTCCCATCTTCAAGCCGAACACCTTAAACCCCATCTCCACATTCTTCACCAATTTTTATTAGAAAATATCACTCCACGAGCCACTCATTATGATGTTGCTCCTACTTTTAATGCCTATCTACTTTATTGCTTTGAGATTGGGTACCCTCTTGATTTATGCTACATCATCATGAGGGAAATGGACCTTGTTTCTCAATCACGTGACAAATCATTAGCTTTTGGTGCTTTATTGACAAAACTCTTTATATACTTCAAAGTCAAATTTTCCAAAGAGCCCGAAATACTTATTGCCTCCGATATCAGTGAATACACCATCACCCATGCTGGAAGAGGTGATGTTCTATTAGCTAGTATGATTGCTCCTGATGTTTCCATGAAGGAGCCTCAAAATCTTCCTCATATTGCTATGCCACCACATAACTAGTCGCTTCCTACTTATTGGACGGATTTTTTAGCTTTGGAACAAGACCGCTACAACCAACGCCTTGCCTGGGAACAACAAATGATTCGGCAATTTGGCGCCCTCAACACCTGTGTTGATCATATTGAGGCCCGCATTGATGTCATTTATCACTATCACTTCTCTCATCCTCCTCCAGATTCTGAGTAGTGATTTTCTTTTGATAATGTCACAGAGGGAGAAACTGTGGTGATGGTTTGTATTGTGGTAACTATGGTTATGTTTTGTATTGTGGTAACTATGGTTATGTTTTGTATTGTGGTATTATGGTTTTATTTTTTAATCTGATGAGGACTAACTTGTTTTTATACTGATGATATTTGTTTTGGAAAACTGTTATGCTAAAAACATCTATAGTTTGATATCTCAATCTCATATCATGACTTTGATTCAATCATATTTATTGCTAATGTGCTAACTTATGTATCTAGTATGAATAATCATTCAGAGGGAATGACTTGAGGACGAGCTTTTCTTACTCCCAAACAAATCAAAACATCATGGTATGAATAATTATTCAGGGGGCATGACTTGAAGAGGAGCTTTTCTTACTCCCAAACAAATCAAAACATCATGGTGTGCCATCATCAAAAAAGGGGAGATTGTTAGACTCATTTATTTGATGATTTATTTAATTCAGTTTTTTATTTATTTGGAAGAGAAAAATAAATTGAAAACTTATTTTATTCCATTATTTTTTACCTAAACTTTTATCCTAAATGTTTTTGGAATATATATATATATATATATATATATATATATATATATATATATTTGCTCAAATCAGGAGGTAATTTCAGCCCAAAAGTAGTGCCCAAAATAGAGCCCAAAACAGCCCAACACAACAGCAGTTCAAACAGTCCAGCTCAACAAGGCACCGGATGCCGGTCATCCGGCCGGACGACCGGCCAACGGCTCTTTGCCCAGTTTTGCTTCAGTTCAAATTTTCTTCTCACCAATTGTCTACCCAGCAATATCCTCGACATCTGCGGAGGCCATCCTTGACGACCGAGACCCATTGGACATCCGGGTAGACGTCTCTCCAAAACAAAATTTCATTTTGGACATCCGACTCTGTTCTGCAATGGCTATTTTTCAAATAGAGCTGTCACCTATCAGACCCATGCTTTGCCTCCATCAAAATCTAATCAGTAATGGGGGAATGCATCATTTTGAGTAGACTCAATCCTTTTTAATACACGCAACAGTCAATAGCTCCATAATCTTCTCCTTGATAAACAGTAGAGCTTTTGCTGAATAAGATACAAGCAACAATACAAGCTAGAAAACATTCTCTAATCAATCATCACTCTCACATTTCATTTACTCTCTGAGAAGTGTTCTTCAAATTTTGGTTTACATTTTTCTCTCAAAAATCATACACTGAGCGTTATAGCTTTAAGCTCATCTTATTTGTGTGAGGTTTACAAAAAAATCAGAGTTTTGTCTTATATATCTATCATAGAGAGATAACTCTTGTAGCTTTCTTTGAAAGCAAAAACAACTTCGTTTCAACCTTGTAAGAGTGTAGTACACTCAGTGTTCTTGACTCCTTCAGTGCAAGGGTTTGGACTTAGAAAGTCTGTGTAAAATCTGTAGAGGATTGTTTCATTAGTAAAGAGGTTGCTAGCGCCCCTGTGAAGTTAGAGTGTAGTAGAAAGTCTCAAGTAAAATTTGAGGAATAGATGTAGGCTTGGTTGAAGTCGAACCACTATAAATTTGTTTGTTTCTCTCTCCCTCATCCATTTATTTTGTTTAAATTGTCATAGCTATATCTTACATTTTTACTGTGCCAAATTCATTAACCGATATAGCTGTTAGAACACTTGTTTTAATCATCCTTTCATTAGCTATATTTATCTGTTGTGCAAGTTAAAATTTTTATTGGGTTATTATTATTTTTATTTGTAAAACCTAATTCACCCCCCTCTTAGGTTGTCTTTTGGGTAATAGTGTACACTATTTTTTAATCATTATTAAATTCACACAAAAATTGAAAAGGAATTTGTGAATAGTTTGTATAAAATTAGATATTAGTAAAGAAAGATTTAAAAAAAAAAAAAGTTTATAGTGTTTGATTGGTTTGGGATGATCTAAATAAGTACACTTTTTGACTTTTTATGAAATATGGGCTGGGTATGGGTTGAGTTTGAAGTGATGTGGTAGAGAGGTGATGTGACTTAAATAAGATGATGTGACTTAAATAGGATAGTGACTTTTTGACTTTTTTAGTGTACCCCAAACCAAGTCTTAGTTTGATTTTTTGAACTTTTGTTTTGAATTTTTTTGTTTTTATCTTTGACACTTTTTTTAATAGCCCTTTTATTTTCTTTTTAGATTCATTTAATTTAATACTTTATTTATTTATTTTGCTTTTAGATTTAGATTCACTTAATCTAAATACACTTAGAAAATAATTTGTTGTGTATTTTTTTCGGCAAAAAATTTAATAATAATAATAATAATAACAAAAAAAATATAATAATAAAAAATCAATATATATTTGAATTTATAATTTTTTTACCAATATTTTAATTTTTAATTCTATTTAGATTATTAGATATTAGATTTTCATGTAAAAGTATAATTATATGTAAAATATGAAGAAATTTCAGTATCTTTAATCATCAAAACTGAGAAAATATGAAAAATTAAAAATTAAAAAATAGATTTAAAAAATAAAACCAACGAAAGTGGTTCTTATTAAGAATTTTGATATCATACCTTAGTTATTAAATTACCATGTAAAATATTACAGTTCGTAAAGTATAATTTAAACAAAAAGAAAGTGTATGAAGATAACCTGCGAAATTTTGAGATTCAGCACAAATATCTGTTTTAAAAACGCATGTCATTTCCTCTATCTAGATTCAAACGAATGCATACAATTTTAAGATTCAACCAAAATTATTCACAGTGATTTGATCAATTGTGGACAATTATAAATATTATGTATATCAGTATAGAAGTAAACACAAGAAATAAGAAGAGTAAGATTCAACAAATATCTATCTAGATTCAAACGAATGCATACAATTTTAAGATTCAACCAAAATTATATACAGTGATTTGATCCATAATAGACAATTATAAATATTATATATATATATCGGTATAGAAGTAAACACAAGAAATAAGAAAGAATAATTATTTTTTGTTCTTCAATCATCATCAATATAAAAAATAGGGAGACAATTATTTATTTATTTATAAGAAGGAAGCCGGTTTATTTATATTTATACATGACTCTTGGAAGTAGATATATCATTTTTGAGTATTCAACTCCAAAAATAAAAAGATAGTTGGTTTATATAGAACTTTTCATGACTTTTAAAAAATATAGTAGATTGGATAGGATAAAATTGAGATTTAAAAAAGTAAAAAACATGGCAGATTCTTCACATTTTTATAATAGTAGTCAACTAGCCTATCACCTGTGCTATGCACGAGATAATTATAGATATTTATATTTGTTTTAATTTGTTTTAATATATAAATTATGTTTTTTAAGATTTTTTATAAAAATAATTTAACAATCTTATCACTAACCATAGTGTACAGGAGAAATTAAAAAGGCTACTGCAGTAACTATGCACGAGCTGTATCTATAATTATTTGTATAAAGGGATTTTAAATGTTAATCAGAAATTTTGACCAAATCAATAAATGTAGGCATGTGGATTGAAAAAGTTAATAAATGCTAATCAGAGGATTTTGACCAAATCAATAAATACTGAGTTTTTTTTTTAAATAAAAAATTTAGAAAATTAAGATTGAGAGATTGGAGTTCCCACAAAGCTTGGGGGTTTAGAAACCCCATTTTTCTTAATATATTTACAACTATCTATATATGTGAATTGTGATTTTTAAATGTCTTTTTATTTTATTTTATTTTAAATGTCTTCTTTTTTTTCTTTTTTATATTATATTAAAGTTTAATATTTTGATAATAATCATATGTGTTGGACTTTTTAAGGAATTAAATGACTTCTTTTTTTTTATTATATTATATTAAAGTTTAATATTTTGATAATAATCATGTGTGTTGGACTTTCAAGATTTTTTTTTATAATTATTTTTAATGCATTAAAGTGTTATTATGAGGGATAATAATCATATGTGTTGAGACTTTTCAAGGAATTCATATGTGTTAGATTTCAAAGAATTTTTTTTATACTTGTTCTTAATGCATTAAAGTGTTATTATGAGAGTAAGACTTGGGTGTTGAGAGAAGTTAATAAATGCTAAGGTTTTTTTTTTTTTTTAAATAAAAAAATCATGAAATTTAGATTGGGAGATTGGAGTTCCCACAATGCTTGGGGTTAAAAACCCCTTTTTACTTAATATATAGTATAAATTATATTAGATATATTAGTAGTTGGTATACGCGATACGTGTGCAATTTAAATTAATGAAAAAAATTAAATAATATCACAATATGTGTATTGCTGAAATGGTAAGAGTTTTCTCTTTTAAACTCAAGGCCAAAATTTTGTGCCTCGTGCACATTTTTTTGTTTTAAATAGAAAAGTGAGGAAACGTGGCATAAGGAGAAGGTTTGGACACTTCACTTAATATAATAGTATAAATTAGGGATGCTCGGATTAGATCGAGTGGCATTCCATCTGCCATCCGTTCGAACTTAGGTAGATTAATAAAAATTAATCCGCATCTGTCCGCTTATTTAACATATGTAGATTGAGCGGGCTGTGTGGTTTAGCGAATGAATGACGATCAATTTGGCAGATTGGCTTTACTATTTTATGTGTTTTTTTTTTTTAAAAAAAAAAAAAACTATTTTAGAGTAATTTTTTTACTATTTTGAGCCTTATTTTAAGTCCAAAATTTTTTATTGTTCATTTTTTATAATTAAAATAAAATCCAAACTTTCATATTTCATAAATAGTTAATATTATAACTAAATAAAATGTCTTTTTTTAACATACAAAATATACAAATATAATATCATTTTCTTAAGAAGGGTTGGCGGATGTCCTCTCATCTGCCATCTGTTTGAATATTGACGGATCTAAAAAATATTCATCTGTATCCGTCTGTCCATACTATCAAAAACTCTTTAGTGTAACATTCTAATGTAACACAAAAAAAAAAAAAAAAAAAAAAAAAAAAAATTCTTAGTATACTTTTCCCAAATATAATACTCTAAAAAAACTCTTTAGTGTAACATTCTAATGTAATACACAAAAACTCTTCAGTATAACATTCTAATGTAACACATAATAAAACTTCTTAGTGTACTTTTTCCAAACGTAATATTTCAATATAACACTCCAAAAAAATTCTTTAACTGAACACTTTAATGTAACACACACAAAAAAAAATAAAAAATAAAAATGGTGTACTTTTCTTAAACGTAACGTTTCAATATATATATATATATATAAACTTCTTGGTGTGCTTTTTATAAACATAACACACCAATGTAACATTAAAAAAAAAAAGAATTTGAGGTTCTTCAAACCATTCCAAAAGGAGTACAAATATTCCGTAGTA
The DNA here is from genome assembly GCF_055761805.1 of Camellia sinensis. Classification (NCBI taxonomy): domain Eukaryota; kingdom Viridiplantae; phylum Streptophyta; class Magnoliopsida; order Ericales; family Theaceae; genus Camellia; species Camellia sinensis. Next base: position 108,119,766 of record NC_138966.1, read on the forward strand.
AGTTTTGGACAAATGTATAATTTTAAACCGTGAGTGTTACGTATGGAAAAAGTATACTAAAAAGTTTTTTTTAGTGTTTTTGTGTGTTACATTAGAGTATGTTATATTGAAGTGTTACATTTGGTATTAGACTGATTGGAGTTTTATATTTGGAAAAAGTACACTAACAATTGTTTTTTTTTTTTGTGTGTGTGTTATATTGGAGTATTATGTTTGGAAAAAATACACTAAAGATTTTTTTTTTTAGTGTTACATTGTTACGTTTGAAAAAAGTACACAAATGAGTTTTTTAGTATGTTACATTATTTGAGTGTTACATTAGAGTGCTAGGTTTTTTGTTCATAATGTGGGATTTGTTCTATAATGAGGGAAGATCCAAAACTTCTATAGTGCAAATTGCCTAAATGTGTAATTTTACATTTTAAGAAACCTACTTTTATCCCTGAAAAATTAAATTCAAACATGAAAGTGACTACCCTTTTATATAATTTCCACTTTAATGGGACCTTTAGGTTCATAAGAAAAAAAATGGAGAACTAAACAGTTCACAAGAGCATATTTTGAAATTTATTGGCGTTTCACTCTTAATTTTATAATCATAATTTAAATGTGCTTTTATGTTTTGAAAATAGAGTTCTTAAAATGAGTTTTTAAAAAGTGAAAATTTATTTGATTATGAGTTTTGAAAAGTATTTTGAATTGTATTTTGAAATTGTTTTGGGTTTATTTTTTTAAAAAAATTTAAAATTTTCTTAATTTTATATTTTTGGGATAAATACTTTTTATTGTAAATATTTTTTTTTTCTCAATATGAGCTGTATTTAAAAAGAGTTTTGAATTGAGTGTTTGGATATAAGTTTTGAAATTTTTTAATTAAAATCATGATTTCAAAATTAAACCAAACCCTACCCATATTAAGTTAAAAAAAAAACAATTACTATTTTATTAATCATTGAAACGTAAAATACAATAGATGTAATTATAGGTAATGGTTAAATCATTATAGTTTGATTTCTTGCCAATTAAGTTAGTACCCACTCAATTAATGGGTTGTTTGGAATGATCTAAATAAGTGTACTTTTTATCTTTTTACGAAAAGATGTGCAGAAAAGTAGAGAGGTGATGCGATAGAAAAAAGATAAAAAGATAAAAAGATGAATTATTTTAAATATGCCAAACTTGACCTAAGTTAGACCTGGTGCTCATACCTAGTCTGACACACCTAAAGTTATGTCGTGTTGACCTAATTCATTTTTTAAACTTATCTAATTCACAGATATATAATTGGTGAGACGCATTAAATTAACATAATGGTGATGAATCACATGATAAATAAAATACCAAAAATATATATATATATATATATATATATATATATATATTGTCTTCCATATCGAGGTTGGTTCTTTGGATGAGCAAGTAGATTTTGCTCAACTTCTTCCTTGATCAAAGTGATCCGCTTGCCTTCTTGTTATCGAAAAATAGCATTATTTATTCAAGAGTAAATGGCTTCAGTTACATATATGTCATCACACAAGACTGGAAATTTATTTGTTTCGAAAATGCTCTTCTTATTTATGAAACAAACCACCCGTGTCCTTTTGTTTGGATTATGATTTCGTGGTTCTCTTGACTTTTTCAATGCTTTCTTGGATAGAAAATTTTATCTCCCTTATTTTCCTTTATTTGTTTGACTGTCAAGAAAATGAGTGATACTAAAATCATGCACTGTAAGAGAGGTTGGTGATTGTTGGGGCAATCGCATTGATTAGTGGTTTGGACTTATTGTGTTGTGCGCGGCGTTTTTAAAATAAAGCTCATATTGTGTAATAAATATTTCACCTAGAAAAATGGAAGAAAATATGAAAGAAAGAAACAAAGATGATTATTTTGTTTCGTCACTGGTTGCATCAGCCATTGTAGAGTTAAATACATAATTGTAGGGGTGAGAAAAGAAAGAAAAAGAAAAAAATCACATACCGATCGAGTCTGATTTTTTTAATATTTGGTTTGATTCTGATTTATGAAATAAGTGAATTGCACTCTGCAGTTCAATTCACGAATTTTTAGTCATGGTTTTGATTTGGAACCAAACTTGACCATTTCTCTCTCTATAAATGCAGGTTGCTAGTGTTTGATATGTTATTTATTTTTGTAGAATTTGGTCCTTCTAGATTTTTTATTTACTTGTAGAATTTTAGTTTTAATTGTTGAACAATATGATTGTTGGGAATATTTGTATTTAACAATGGCTGCTTGATAATACTCTTGTTTATGAGTAGGAACAATTTAGTTGTTAATTGATATTTGAAATTTGATGACATATTACTTATTTTTCAAAAAATGAAAGTGCATTGCATATTTTTTTGAAAAATTTCAATAATGGTATGTTGCTTAATGTTTGAAAAATGATACATTTGACTTGATTTTTGATGTATTAAATAATATTTTGTGAGTAGATTGTGAATAATGGCATGTTACTAGAAATCATAATTTAAAATTAAACCAAATTGCATTTCAATCGTTCCATCTAGTTTGATTTTTTATGATTCAATTTAGTTTCAAATTTTATGAAACTGACTGATAGCAATGGTTTGATCCTTGATGTTTTCCTGAATCGAGCTAAAACCAAATTGTGGATGTGGTTACCCCAACAAAAGAAGGTTAAGCAGTTAGAAGAGTGCTCAATGTTTTTTGTTTTTTTTAAACGAGGGTATTCGTGCATTGCTCCAACTAGTCTTTGGGCATATGCATTCCTCAATATACTGAATAATTATCGGAAACATAATGTACACATATCTTGGGCCGATTTTAAGGGGGTCAAGCGCTTCATACGATATTTAAATTCAAACTCGGAACTTTCACTTTGTGAAGTGTCAATTATAATTTAACTTGTCACTCAATTAAGCCATTGAGACCAGTTGAGTAGTATTTTTTTTAAATAACTTTGAGAATAATAAATATTTAACTTAAACAATCTTACATATCACTGTTTTTTTGTGTGTGTGGAGAAATTGCATTTCAATGGAACAATGGAGAAATAATTATATTTTTAGGATAGTGCAAGTCTCCTATATGCATGGCAAGTTCATTCCTATGCTTGGTGTAAATCTTTTTTGTATGTCAGAGTTGTACTAGAAAATATTATCATCTATAATACAATTATTTTATAACTATTCCACCAATTTATAATTTACTCGATCATTTTTCTTTATCATTTTGTATTATCGAGGGCATGGCAAGATCTTAATCTCCTCCCAAATAACAACCTATTTATGAGTATCCAAATAGGTTGTCATATGTGACCAATAATAATAATAACAATATATAGCATTTTAGATTTTTTTTTTTTTTTGTCAGTTGGGCAAATAATTGGTCTTGGCAAGCATATTAGATGGTTACATATGTATTGGAGTATTTTAAGTTAATTTCTCAAAAACAGAACAGTCACAAGGCCCATAACGAAACACATGTGAAGCCCACTATCCCTTGCAAGACAGCCCAAGTACTCTTTCCTTGGGCTGCCTATCAGTATTCAGAGAATACCAACCTCCATTGAGAATTTTCAATGCATAAGGGTTTTGATTAAAGGCTTTATAAAGTGTTCTCTACATGGGTTTGAAGAATTTTTTTTATTTATTTTTTTTTTTTTTAGGGAGAAAAAGAGAGAAAATCTTGGTTCATTTTGATGCAAAGTGGTAGATCTTTGAAGGTTTTGTGGGCTGTTTGATATTTTCCACTTTAACTATTTTGAAGATTTCTGGACTCCCAAACATGTCAGTGCCATGGTAAGAGAGGAAAAATATGGTAAAAATATAAATGAGGGGTTTCTAAATTTTTTTCGTGTGTAGATTTTACTTTGTGCATTTTTTATTTAAAATTGGTTTTTCTTGTTTTTTGATGCAAAATTACTAATTAAGTTTTTGCTTTCAAGTTTTCTAACCTATCCCTTTTCAACTGATATTTTGGTTGATCTATTTTATCTTGTTAGTTGATTTTGGGTAAGATTTTATCAATTTCAGTTTTTTAAAAAAATCATTATGCAAACGATACATTGTTAATGTAAACAATACATGCATTTAAGAAATAATCTAATCTTTTTATATAATTCAATCCATCAATTGAAGTCTTTTGAATACATTTATAATTACACATGTTAAGACAACTAATAATAATACCACCAAACATATTGAGCATCCACAAATCTTCATCGACCTTATTGTATCACTTGGCATTGGCCCATCCATAGCTTATGAGCATGTTGGTATATTTTTGTGAAATGTTAGTGTCCTAACTTTTCTCAATTAAAAGTATTTCCAATGGTGAATTGTCAAAATTGCATGTTAAAGCTAAATTTTAACCATGCTATTGTCAAAATGTCAAATTTAAGAATTTTATTCTGATGGTATAAGTGTCATTTCTAGTATTTCTTTTGCAAAACTTAGCTTTGATAGATTTTTTTTTTTTTTTTTTTTTTTTCTCACAAAATGAGTGCATTAAATTAAGAAGATAAGTTCAGTACATTAGAAACAAAACAAACATTAGGAGGGCCACACCACTCCCTCTTCAAAAAAGGGTATAAAAACAGTATAGAATGGTATAAGAATAATTCATCTTTTACATTAGAGATGCTCTAATATGACAGATGTCAATCAAATTTAAGCATATGAATCAGTAAAATATAGAGTTTATCTCAATGTAAAGCTTCAGACAATAGACTTCTTCGTCTAATTATTATATCTTTATTGACAATAATATAAAATATCGTTGAATGAAATTGTAGAACGTAAACTTCAAATCCTTATGCACCCATTCCCAGACACACACACCCACATAAAATAAAAAATAAAATAAATAAAAACTAAGAAAGATGCTAATAAATTCATAGAGAAATTATAGAGGGTAGAGAAAACAAAACATTAAATCGAGTTTAGAAATAAACCCATTTTCTTACTCCATCATGTCAACAACCTTTTCAACCTCACACATCATTGAACCATGTGAAAACTCACTTGCATCTCTCACTCCCAAGAGTCTTTGTGCACACAACCCACATGAATCAACCACATAATGAATTCCAGCCAACCCCAACAAAAATGGAAGTAACTTACATCATAGCGAAAATATCACACTAATTGAACTTTATTAGCACTTTTAACATAGTGTCAATAAGATTTATCGACAATTTTATTAAGAAAGTAAGATTTATTTTGATGCTTTCTCAACATCATAAGCACTGCCCTTGAAAGGACATAGAGTTGTTACTGTATCATAAGGTACATAGTTTTGCAATGAGAATTTTTAAGGGTATTTCTCGAATCTATTTTAGTAATCTAAACCGTTCATATTATAAGGGTTGTCGAGTATATCAATCATGTCAAAAATCAAGTTAATCAGATATCGATAACCCTATGATCAAGAACTAATTATTTTTAAAAAATTATTAAAATTATATTAATTGTTTATTTTTTAAAAAACAAATGTGCTATTATTATGGGGCTACAAGTGTCTAATTTGCTTGATTTTTTACGTAAATAATCTATTTGATAAATCTTATAATATCAACTATTCAAATTATCAAAAGAGACCCGAAACGTACCCTTAATAGGCCTCGCAAAATTGACGTCTTCACATTGGAGCACTATACTTTAGGCTCCCCCTATCTCTCTCTCTCCCCCCCCTCTCTCTCTCTCTCTCTCTCTCTCTCTCTCTCTCTCTAACTGCTTTAACTTTTTTTAAACTCCTCCATAGAATTTACGATAAATTGCAAATTAGTGGAGCAGTTATAAAGTAATTGTAGTACAAAATCTTTTTTGGTGCAATTTTAAAACACAAAAAAGGCTTACACTAACACACAAAATTTACACCACTATAAAAATGGAATTAATTTTCCATTCTTCCACTGGAAAATAATTTTTGCTAAGATTTATAACTATTTGCTCAAACCTTCAATGCTTTGCAATTATAATGATTGATGATCAAATGCAATTGCTCATAAATATCCTTGAGATGTATACTATTTTGCAATCAATAAGGGCATGAGAGGCAGAAAAAAATGAAAAAACAAGCGTGGAAATGGAAACAATGAACAAATATAATTGCACATGAACACCCTTAGGCCATGTTTGTTATCCTGATTCATGGGTGGAATTGGCTTTGGATTGAAGTGGACCCCACATATATCTTGATTGTTTGGTTTATGGGGCTCTTGGACTGTCACTTCAAGGGGATTATTAGTCCTACAGAGTGGTGGGATTGGGATGCCTTCATACAGGTGGGATTGAAAAACCAACGCCACGACACAATGTTCAAGGTTTTTTTTTTTTTTTTTTTTTTTGTTTTTGTTTTAAGTGTGTTTGTAAATTTCTTGCTTTATCCCCTCATTAATTATTTTTTACATTATCATCAAAATAAATTTATTTTTATTTCATTTCTTTATTAATAATTCTCGCATTAACAATTTCTTTACTAATTATTCCTTCACTAACAATTCCATTCAACCTAATCTACCAAACAAACGTAACCACACTGTAATTGAAGGTTTTGAAGAGGGATTTGGAAATAGAAAGAAAAAGAGAAAGAAAAAAAATATGTAAAATTAGGTGAAATGTAAGTATATTTTATTCACATTTTATCTATTTTTTCTATTCTTTTTTTAAATATCTTTTTAAATCTCTCAATCAAACAAAACATTAAAATGGTATATTTTGAAATCATTAACAGCACGATACGAGAGGGTTGCAATCATTTTGTTGACATTTTTCAACAAAATAAAGTAAAAATAACAGTGAATAATGATTTACATCTATATCAGAAATAGTAAAAGATAATGCAATAATAACAACTCATATAATAAATTAAATGTAATTTAACAACATAGTTATTCTCTATGCACAAAATTAGATTACGGAATTGGACATAACTATATCACATAGAATGGTTACTATACATTTAATGGATCCCACCTTATTTAAAATAGTTATATTTAATCCTATGATCATATCATGTGTATTTTATTTTATTTTATTTTTTTAAAATCAAGAAAAATCTATACATTAACGTTGTGGTTGGTTGAGAGATTTAGAAAAGAAATTGGAAAGATAAATGGAAAAGGTGTGTGAAACTAGGTAAAGATGTAAATATATTTTATTCATATTTCACCTACTATTTTTATTTCCCTTTCTAAATCTCTACTAAAATCCTTCAATCAAACACAGTGTAAGAAAAAAAGAACAAAAAATTACTCAAAATTTCATATTTAAGGTGTATATTTAACTTTCTTATTATTGTGGGATCACTCTATAAATATATCTTGAACTTAGATTTTTAATTTTGAATAATTTTTTTGCTAAGTATATAAACATACTCATTAAATAAGGTCATTATTAAAAATAAAATGATGATAACGCTATTTATGTTTAAAAAATTCATTTCTAGACTATATAATAACCTATATGGGTTGACACTATCACATGCTATGTGCAATAATCAGCTTTAGAAATAAATAAATAAATAAAAATATAATTTCGGTGATTATGAGTCAATACATTAGATTTTAATCCCAAATAATTATGAATTTCTATATTAAAAAATGTGAGCCTCAAATCACATTTTTATTTTTTTAATACATGAAATAAGAATCCCCCTTTCATTTTATAAAGTTACAACAAATTATTAAAATTTAAAACCAATAGTTTATACTAACTATAATGTTATTATTATTATTATTATTATTTAAATCACTCGTGTTTTTCAATTTAAATTTAAAATAAAAAAAAAATTAATGATATGAATTTTTTATAGCCATTGAATATGAATTAAGGTAAATTGAAACAGGGGTTAGTCCAACTGTTCACATTTATACACTTAAATCTAAAAGATTCATGCAAAAAATTAATTATTTTTCTCTTATTATCAAAGTTCTTTGATGTAATGATTATTGTTTATTTTCCTGTATTATAGGATATTTCTTGAGATGTTATATTTCTAATTAATTTCTTATTGATTAACCCAAAACAAATTATTTAAATCATGAATTGAAGATTTTTGTTTAATCCATGAAATGAATTCTTAGAGCATCTCCAATGCACTAGGCATATAATACTTGTTAGTTAAAATGCCTAGTGTGATTCACTTTTTTTCAATTCCAATGCACTAGGCATATGATTAGGCATTTTGGCTCAACTCATATTCACTACCTACATGTAGCTAGCCTTCAACGCTAGGCAAAAATGTATTCAATTATTAGGATCATTTCCCTCCATCTTTGTTGTTGACGTAGCATTCTATAAAATTAATAGTATTTGGATAAATAGCTAAAACAAAGAGCATGGTTGGAGTAAAAACATAAAACAGTTGATAGGTAAAATAAAATATATACTTTATAGTAATATTTAGATAGGTAAAATGCCTACTACCGTTGGAGATGCTCACTTTAAGTTTCTCAAAAGAGGTGATGTCTAGGCAAAGTAGACCTTAAATTTTATTTTGTTTTTCTATCCAATTATAATTGATTGAAAAATATGATGCATAATGATACAAAATTCGCGAATAATTTTTCCTTACCTAATAAAAAAAGAAAAATCAATTGAAGATTTTCATTTTCATTTTCTTCATAAAATAAAAAGGATGATTAGATTCTCTGAGATCTCACATTTCCACATTCTCAAAGAATTTCATTTTTTTAATTAATTATAATTAGTTTGAATTATTTTTATCTAATTATAATTAATTAAGATATTATTTGACATAAACTAAATAAGTACACTTAATTTAGATAAATATATTTATTTCAGTCATATCACTTCTCTAATTATTTATATATATTTTTATAAAAAATTTAAAAAATATACTTATTTAAATTATCACAACCAATTCAAAAGCCTAAAATTAAGGTGATGATCTTATAGTAGCAAATAATTGTTCATATCTTTGAGCTGACACCACAGCATGCAAATAATAAGCAAAACCAATGTTTAAGTGAGATCAAGCATCTATATTTCTCTCTCCATGACACTTGCTCCAACAACATAACATGGCACCGAATTGTCTGTACTGAATTTGATTATTTTTTTTTGTATAGACACCTTCATGTTATTTTATTTTATTTAATTAATGAACTTTTTTTTAATGAAGTTGACATGACACCATCAATCATGTTTAAACTCTAAATCCTTTTCTAACATCTCAATATAAAAAAAATTAAGAAGTTTGTGTGATTTATTAGGAATTTTATTTTGATAATTTAAATTATTTATTTTATAAAATTTCAATAGATATCATCCATGAAACAAATTAGAACAACCAAATGATCATAATCTTTTTATTTTATAATATTTGTCTCTAAAAAAATGAATGATCTATTTTCAAAATATATTTATTTTCTATTTTTTCGTATAGAAATGTGGTAAAATAAAAAGATTACAATTATCAGATCGAAATAAGTTTTTTTATTTATTTATAAATAATAAACATTGAGAATAGTATAAAATAAATAATTTAAATAATTAAAACAAAACCCATAATAAATTTCGTAAATTTTTTTAATTCTCTCATTATATGAGATATGGATATCAGAGAAACCACACCCAATATCGAAAGCACATTTCTTCTGTTAAATGAACAGATTTTATTATGATGATAAGCAACTATTCACATTTTAGCTGATCATTTTTTTATCTTATATTTCATGTAGTATGCACAGTCAGGAGAGAGAGAGAGGGGGGGGGGGGGGGGGGGCGGTGCTACACGTGGAGGAGGTGGTTGGCTCTGTCTGTTGCTTAATTGGAAAAAAATATAGAGACAGGTTGATGAGCCATTTGAGAGAAGACAAAACATAGCTTTCAAATGATTATATATATATATATATATGTTCATCACCACATACGCGACATTTTTTTATTTTCTATTTATATAAAATAAAAAATAAAAATAAGCAAATAAACTTTTGTGTAGTAAGAGATGCAGAAATGAGAAAGACGTATTTTTCCTTAATCCTCACAATTCTCGCATAAACACATGTTGAGTGATAAGAGAAAAAAAAATAAAAAATAAAAAGTAAAAAATTGATCAATTTCAATACATTAAGTATGATGGGTTCAAGAAATAAAAACAATCTCAAACCTTTTTTCCTAAGAGATGTGCGGGTGGCTGGAAGTTACCAAGAGTCATGGGAGAGGGGTCAGTTAGTTGGCAACTAGAGGTGGCAGAGGGAAGTAGTGGGCATTGGTGGGTAGTGGCCTACAGTAGTGAGAGGGAGTAGATGGTCAAAACTTGTTTGAAAATAAAAGAAAATACACTCTTTAATATTTTTATGTTTTTAATGTTATATTTAGTTTATTAGAATAGGATAGGATGAAATAATTGCTGGGTGAGAATGTCTATTCTCACGTTAGGCCAAGTTTTAGCACGTGGTTAAAAAGTTATTTAAAAAGTTATTACTATTTATTAAAAGTTAAAAATTACGATTGCAAAATTCTTAATTTTAATTTTTTCTTACACACTAATTTATATAATTTTTTAATATATATTTTTTTCATAAAAAGTCAAAAAAGTTAACCCAAACAATCATATTTTTTTCTCAACTTTTTAGTCTAAAAAGTCAAAAAGTAAGACATCACAAACAACCCCTTAATTTACTAAACAAGTTCTGAAAATATATATAAATGAATTTATTGTTTATTAGTATAAGGAAACGGTAATTCTAAATTCCTTCTTATTTTAGTAAACTAAATACTGCCTAAAAATTTTGAAAAATTTAAAATCAATTCCACTATTATGAAAAAAAATAAAAATCACCAAACAAATTTTTGTTAATTTCAAAAAATATATAAATAAAAATAAAAATAAAATTGCATTCAACCAAATTGTGGTTTTACTTTTATATAACGAAAAAGTTAGGAAGCCAAAATATTAACAGGAAAACTATCTACAAAATGAATGGTGGGTGTAGATGCTTGCTTAATGGGTGGTGAGTCCCACCTCTAACAAATCCAATCCACGCACGCTAAAATCTAAGTAATTTTCTGATTTTTCTTTTTTTTTAGTGTATAGTTTACTGTTTATATAATAGTATTAAATAGTATAATTATATGGTTCCTGTAGTAATTATTGGTCATACAATTCTCTAACTTGTCATTGCATATCTAACCTTAATTTCACATTAATTTAAACTCGGATGCGCACCAAAAAAAAAAAAAATTTATTATCTTAAGTTTGACAATAATCTATGAACTCTATATTACAATTAGTTTAGTACTTTCCTGTGTACTTTCTTTTTTCTTTTTTTTATGATCAGATATTCAGATTAATTTATATACATCTCGACTAATTTTGAAATTCACATAAAATGTTTCATACCAAAAATATGACCCCAAGAAACGAATATATTGTTTCTAATAAAAGTTAAATATGAGAATTAAAGAGAATACACCTTTAGACCGCCATAAGATTGCATGTGCAAATGTTATGTGACTATTGGATGTAGACCTTGGTTTGCTAATTTTTATTTGAGAAGTCCCTTGCATATAACTAGTTAAATAGTTGTTTATTTCACTTAATTTGTTTGTTTGTGCAGTGTTCCAATCATCTTAATGCGATGGAGATTTTTTTTTTGTACTTACGTCAATCTTTTTGTCTATATTATGAGAATATTTAATTATATATATATATATATATATATGAAAGTCTGAACTTTGTTATCTTAAGAATACAATAAAATTTAATAATTATTGTATAGGAAATATTCACGGATTATGGGGTTTTAGAGGTAGGATAGAGGGGATTGATAGTGAGAGGATTAAATAAAATTATATTTGTTTTGATGATAGTTGTTAGTGTAGGAATTGTTAAATTATTACCCTATAAAAAATATAAAATATTAAAACAAATAAAACTATAATTTTTAATTAACAAAAAATACAAAAACATTAAACATTAATGTTAAAAAAAATGCCCAATATGTAAAAAATAAATAAATAAAAATAACAATAAAAATCACTAAGCCGGAGGACTAACTTCTAATACTGACTCTCCCACCTCCATCTCAATCCCTTCTCTATGACCCATTCTAATTCGGAGGCCCATCTATTGAATAAGGATCCCTTCCTTAATTTCTCTCATTAACTTTCTACTTGCTGGGTCATTGGGCCCAATTTTGGACCCAATTTTGATAATTCGAATCATTCATATTTTAAGATTTGTTGAGTATATCATACTTGTAAAAAATCAAGTTGATCGGATATCAAAAACTACGTGTTCTGATCATCAAACTACAAATCATTTTAAAAAAAAATTAATAAACAGTTTTTCAAACACATGCTTTTTGATATCCGATCAACTTGATTTTTTACAGGTACGATGTACTCCACAAATCTTAAAATGTGAACGGTTCGGATTATCAAAATTAGACCCAAAAGTGGATCCAATGGCCCAGCAAGTAGAAAGTTATGGAAGGGATCCTGATTCTTATCTCAATCCCCTCTCCATCTCCCAAAACAAACACACTATTAGTGGGTCTTACCTCTATCTCATTCTCAATCCCTCCATTTTTTAAAACAAATGGGAGATTGCAACAGAATCTTTGTAAATTTTGTTCTTTTTGCAAAAACCTCACAAACCATCTATGTTACTTGATTAGTGATTAGAAATAAAAGGCACTCTGTGATCAAATCAGTTACTTGTAAGGAAAAAGTGAATAATAATTCATCATCACTCATCAGGTGTTAGATTGTTATGCATCTCATATGGACGAGCATCTCCAACGGTAGTAGGCATTTTACCTATCTAAATATTACTATAAAGTATATATTTTATTTTGCCTATCAACTGTTTTATGTTTTTACTCCAACTATGCTTTTTATTTTAGCTATTAATCCAAATACTATTAATTTTATAGAATGCCACGTCAACAACAAAGATGGAGGGAAATGATCCTAATGATTGAATACATTTTGCCTAACGTTGAAGGCTAGATACATGTAGCTAGTGAATATGAGTTGAGCCAAAATGCCTAATCATATGCCTAGTGCGTTAGAATTGAAAAAAGTGAATCACACTAAGCATTTTAACTAACAAGTATTATATGCCTAGTGCATTGGAGATGCTCTAAGTTCATCATCACAATTACAATAGTTAGAACACCATCCATCTTTTGGAAGAGTTCAATACAAAATCTCAACATTTGAGATTATCATATCAAATAATAAAGAACCATGTGGTCTTTATTGGTGCGAGGGGCAGCAATGTAATCAGCATTCAGTACATGAGCTCTCATCACTAGACAATTTTTTTATCAGATTGGTTAGATTAATTATTTGCCCCCATTGTGACTGACATAACATAAGTACCATAAATTAATTAACATTTCAATCGATCTTCAATTTTGTCCATACACGTGGCACTTCCTCCATCGTTCTTCAGTCTTGATAAAGTCACCTATGCTCATATTCATTTATAATAGCTGCTTTGATTGATGATCCACCCAATAAATATGTCAGTTGAATGCATCCATTTGCCTTGATGATACCATAGTTTTCTATATCATTCTGTACTTAAATTTCAAAGCAAAGAGAAATTGAGATATTTATGAGTCAAAAGTTCTATTTGATTTGATTTTTAATAAATAATAATAAAATTTAAAAATTAATTTATTAAAAAAATAAAAAAAATATTTATTATTTTTATATAATTTTATTTTTTGAGAGGACATTTTTAAAAATTCAAAAATATTTATTTTCATCTAATTGATTTTATTTTTTCAAAAAAAAATCAGAAAATCAAAGTAAACATGCGTTTAACATAGTTTCTATTTACATTTTTAATTTATGAGATAAAAGAAATATAAGTGATTATAAGAGAACTGTAAGAGATATTTTTAACCTCTATTTTTTAATTATTAATTTTTAATTTAATAGTTCTCGGACAATATTCTAATATCACATAAAATACAAGTACTAAGAGCATTAGCATCAGAGTCGCTACAATGAATTTGACGCTATTGTAGAAAGCCAAACTGTAAATATGTTGATGCATCAGAGTCGCTCTAGGCTTGATTCATTTTGACAAAGTTATAATAGCTCGTCTAATGAAGTGAGAAACTGTTCACAGGGTAATCAATTTTTTATTATAAGAACACCATCTCTCATACCACCATTACTGTCAACACTTACCAGAGCCATCACACAAATTTCATTCTCACCATCTTGGAAGTTCATCAGATTCTCTCTCTCTCTCTCTCTCTCTCTCTCTCTCTAAATCGTGTATCAGTTGATGAATTAGATTCACTTTTGTTATTATATACACATATACGTTCTTGCATTACAAAATCATGTATCAGTTGATGAACTATATTCACTTTTGTTATTATACATATATATGTTCTTGCATTGTAACTGTTTGATAAATTGCCTGACTAGTTTGTCCAAGATGCAATGCCAATTGATTGATTCATTAGTAAATCAAGAATGTTGATTTTCAACATAGCTTTACAGAACACCAAAACCATTTTTGTTCTCATTTTTTCAATTTGGAATCTCTATTGAAAAAAAAAAAAAAAAAAAAAAGCTTAAAAACATAACAACATGCCATATTTTGAATACATGGAAGGGATGCAAGTTGCACCCTTGTGTTTTCTAAGTTGAAACATCTACCTTTTTATAAAAAAAATTTCTCCACCTACACTGAATTGTAATTTTCCCTTAATTGATTCCTATTGCACGTTAGGATTGAACTAGTTAAGGATGATAATTTTGGAGTTTTATATTTTTGTCATCTCCATAAATAAATAAACACATGTGGTCTTTTTGTTAATCAATCAGTGCACTCACATCTCTTGTAGGGATGGAGTCAAATGGAGACCCATTTTTTGCAAATCTTTTACAAGAGGGATCTAACATTGATAGCCAATTTATGGAGTCTTAGTATATGAGTCAAGTTGGTCAAGTGGTTGGCCAAGAGTCTCCATTCTCTACTCAATTGGAATCCACTGCTAAGAAATCACGTGGAGGTAACTTTTCCATAGAAGAAGATAATATGGTTGTATCGGCTTGGCTCAACACTAGCTTGGATGTCGTGCATGGAAATGAGCAAAAAAGCAAGACCTTTTGGAAGAGAGTTGGAGAGTACTTTCACATGTCTTGGGGTGGCTTTAAGGGGGTCAAGCGCTTCATACGATATTCAAATTCAAACTCGTGGCTTTCACTTTGTGAAGTGTGATGACCGGTGCGTAGTTTCCTTGTTCTCTTGAGTTATGTTGGATTTACTGTCGTTTAAATGTTAGGTTTTAAAGCGTGGTTCTGTCAACGGTTGGGCTCGTTACTTTTGAAAACTCCTCAAAATTTTCGTTCTTGTTTGTTTTAATTTCGAGTTCTCTCTTGTTTCGGAAGGTGCGAGATTGAGTCTGGAGTGTCTGGGGTGGCGCCGAAGATTTTTCGGGCTGGAGGACTAGGGCTACACGTGCGGGAGATAAGGCCGCACGTACAAGGAAATAGGGGAGAGTTGTGTAGTAGACTGCATAAAAGGCAAGTGCGGAAGTGGAGGTGCGGGAGAGACCGCACGTGCAGGGGTGAGAGCCGCACATGCGGGAGGCCGGTCCGCACATGCGGGAGAGGGCGAAAGTTTTTCTGGGAATGAAGGATTGGCGAAAGTTTTTTGGTGGCTTAGGAACAGCTGCAAGAAAAACAGACGTTAAGAAATAGATAAAGTATGAAAGACTTTAAAAAACAAGTAGGTATGAATGCAGGGCTCTTACCATTGCCTTCTACAAAGACTGATCAAAGGAGAGGGAAAAGATAGAGGTCTTCATCTGGGGCGAACTCCCAGTTCCCCGAAGTAATGAAATAATCGTCCCCATCTCCCTTGTTGGAGTCAGGGAGGTCGGCAACAATTTTGTATTCAGTGGACCTCGGCTTGAGGTAGTAAACATAGCCGGTGTCTTTTTTAAAGCCACACATAGTATAGCTATATTGGATGTCGGCTAAAGTGATCCTAGCGTTTTCTTGTTTGGCTAAGGCTATGATACTATTGATGGTTCGATAGGAATTGATGAAAAATTACATCGAGTTCAACTTGTAATAATGAAGTATTTCACGGAAAAGGATGTTGAGTGGGAGCCGAAGTCCACACTCAATGAAGGCTACCACAGGGAAAGGCATGGAGGCATCAGTAGGCATAATGGAATCATCATCCCCAGCCAACCTCAGATGGATGTCGGCTGGGATTTCAAACTCTTGTCTAAAGAATTCTAGTTTGGATGAGGTGTTTACCCTATGTTTCCACATGCCCATAATGTCAGCTTAAATGAAGATATCGGATTTCAAGAAGAAGAATTTTTGGAAGAATTAAAGGACCTCGGCCAAAAACCTAAAAGTACACTTTGGTAAGGGTTTGTATGGATCTAGAGAAAGCTCGTTTCAGTTTTTCTAAATTATGGGTTTTACAGACAAATCCCAAACCTAAGTCTACGGAAACGAAGATTAAAGGCACGAATCTGGAAAAGACACAAAAAACAGAAACAAGAACAAGTTTCAGAATCAAGAACAGAGATGGTCTATCAAGAGCATAAAGAATACAAGAAGTATAAGGCCATGAACAGTGGCAAAAGTACAGGAAAGTGGTGAAACAGTGCGTGTGTTCAAGATATGGGCAAGGGCAAAATCGTGGAAAAAACACATTCAGATGTATGATTCACAAGTTAAAAGTTTGAACAAATGCAGTAATGGCAGCAAGTGATAGAAAGCATCAAAAAATTGAAAACGAAAGGAATAGTAAACCCACCGAAGAAAAGAAGCCGGTGTAAGGATCGCCGAAGTCAGACAATGGTTATAGAAGTAACAGAACAGCGGAAGTTTCACTATAATGGGAGGAATGAAGGCAGTTACAGAGCTTGAGGTCTGGAACAATGGCGTATTTAAGAGCTAGAGAGAGAAAAAGCAAAGGAATCGAATGGAAAATAAAATAAAAAAAAAACGAAAGAGGGAAATAAGTTTTGTTGAAAACTTGAAACGGCGGCAAAAGAGGGCAATTAATGCGCCTGGAACAGTGAATGCGTCAGACAGCTCATGTAAGCGCGAAACGACTAATAAGTGCGTCCGGAGTACGATCCAATAAGGATAAAACGCGTGAATGAAACGGTTAAAAAGTAATGTTTGACAGCTCATACGCATAAAGGAGTTCATTAGAATTCTTGATCTTTAAGAAGACATGTCGGCTTACGATGATGATCTCGGCTTACGATGATAATCTCGGCTTAAGCCGATGTACTAGCATGAGGTACTGATATAGGTTCCATCACCTCAGGATGTCGAGGTAATAGAACCTAGGGGACAGTTGTGGGGATATATTTTCTAAGTACCAACACGTGGCTAAGGTGACGCCGACATGTCAGCTGAGGTGCCACGTGTCTTGAACATGACGCCGAGGTTATCTCAGCGAAGCCGAGGTTACCTCCGAAGATATCAGAATTCGAGATAAGCGGATAAGGCACAAGAGTCCTAGAAAAGGGGAAGACTACAGTTGGGAAAGGATAAGACTCTTAGGAAGTTTATCCCAATCCTACTGGGAATCCAAGATTGATAGTAATCCTAAGTCCATTTGAGTTAGGCTCCTGTTGGGACAATGATTGAGTTAGATATAAAAGAAGGCACACCCATGGGTCTAAGGTAGGCAATTTATATTCTGTTTAGTGAGATTAGCACTATTGATTATCTTTGAGAGATATACTGACTTGATCGTCAGAGTGCCCCCGGGTGGACGAACCACCGCCGGAATCTTCTCTTTCTGTTACAGGTTAGCCAGGTGTCATCTATTCTGCCAGTGTTCTCCAACTGAATACTGAGTTGGGCAGTGTGGTCGGAAAATCACCCACACACTTTCCCAACATCATAAGCACTGCACTTGAAAGGACATAAAATTGTTGTGTCATAAGATACATAATTCTGCTATGAGAATTTTTAAAGGTATTTCTCGAATCTATTTTGGTAATCAAAATCGTTCATATTATAAGAATTATTGAGTATATGTAACAAGCCCGCGGGGGACCTCGCTACAGCTCGGACTCGACTTTGTAGTCACGGTTCTAAATCTGAACCAAAGAGTCCAAATCCGGAAAATCGTTTTAAGAAAACAGATTTTTGAAAGAAGTGCCAAACATGGACTACTTTGCCAGATACAGAGTCGCCACCTAAATATTTTATTTTGGGAAATTTAGGAAACCCTGACTCGGTGCCAAAAGGCCACGTGTCCGTCATCACCAAAGTTGCCTCGGCTCGGGAACTTAGGTACGATTGGGGAAGGTCACTTCGTGAGCACCCCCGCTCGCCCGGTCATAGACCGGCCTCTACTAACCATGATATCAATTTTTGAAAACATTGTGAGTTCTTATTCCGGTTATTAGCCTAGGTTACTATGTGATGCACACAGCATATAAGTATAGACTGAGTTACCTGAATTGGAACAAAACATTTCATGTTTGTTTATTTGAAAGTAGTTTGATGGTGCTACCCGCAAGTAGGCTAAGACGTGGATTTGCCACCCTCGGGTGGGCTTAGAAAACATGATTTTGCCACTATCTAGTGGGCTTAAAACACACATTTGATGAATTATTCCAATTCAAATAACCCAACCTTCACCCACAGGCATTCAGGCAGTTATATCAGATAAGCACATAGCCTCATGGTAAGCATGCTATCATGGCATTCACTCACACGCATGCAAGGATGCTAAAGCATAAAGCTTACCGAGTACTCCAAGCCAAAATAGAAACTTCATTAGAAATCATGCATGATCCTAACTATACAGAAATGCCTAATGCAACACATGCAAAAATGCAACTATAGCAGGCTCGGCTATTCTAAGATGGCATATGAAATGCTACAACTATCATGTATTCAACTTTGAAATTAAAGATACAATGCAGTTAGTATGATGCGCCGAGCCCGGTGCATGCAATACAGATGAATGATGCAAACATGCTGTCATACTGTATGCTAATTTAAATATGCCCTAATCTAACCATCATAAGCAGATAAATAAAAGGGAGAAAGACGTGGGATTGGAAGACATACAACACACACACGCACACTTATTACAGTTGTGCCCTTACTCGGAGGGTCCGAATAAATAATACAGTCCAAATATTACAGTCCCGAATAAAAGAATATTACAGTCCAAAATATTACAGAATCCTAATTAATTAATGAATTAACTAAGAAAGCAAATAAAACTGGCGTGCAAGCCAGGGACTGCTTCGCTTCTGATAGATGGTGCATGTCCGGATTGTCTTGCGCGGAAATCCACCGGAATGCCCTAATTAGCCTCTGTTTACACCTGTTCTTGAAATGCGTGCCAAGTCCCAAAAAAGTTGCTGATTCCTGATTTTGCTGCAACAGAGAGCAGGAAAGGGGCATAGCAATGTATTTGCACAAATATATGCATGTCTCGATCCTCGTGCCACCAATCACGCATACCGAGGCATGATGGCTGAGGAGTCGAAATGCACAACTCAATATAGAATGAATGCACATGAAACTACAGCTAAAACCTAACTCCATCATGGATAATCCGGAGTGTCGGCGACTGGGGAATTGAGACACATTCCGTCACTCGGAGTACGAAATGTACCTCGTTTCCCGTGCCCGGGCTAACTCCTATTCCAGACATGATGCAATATGCATGGTATGCGTGAAATGCAACTAAGATACAATCCTAACATACACAATGCTATGGAAATGAGATGCCTCGAAATACGTGCACACGGGCGCGCAAACCGAGAAAATGGCAGAATGCTATAAAAATGAGGTGCCTCAAAATACGTGCACGCGGGCACGCAAACCGAGAAAATGACATTTCTCGAAATACGTGCACGCGGGCGCGTAAACCGAGGCGATGATATGTGTCTCGAAATACGTGCACGCGGGCACGCAAACCGAGGTGATGATATGTGTCTCGAAATACGTGCACGCGGGCACGCAAACCGAGACGATGATATGTGTCTCGAAATACGTACACGCGGGCACGCAAACCGAGGCGATGATAAAATGCTATGAAAATGACATGGAAACATGATATGGACTTATACCAACATGAGTGAGCCTCAGCCACACTCACATGGGATGCCGGCGGATGAAAATGAAGTGCCTCGAAATGCGTGCACACGGGCACGCAAACCGAGGCGGTGACGAAATGCGATGGAATGACATGAAAACATGATATGGACTTATACCAACATGAGTGAGCCTCTGCCACACTCACATGGGATGCCGGCGGATGAAAATGAAGTGCCTCGAAATGCATGCACATGGGCACGCAAATCGAGGCGATGACAAAATATGATGAAATGACATGGAAATGACAAATGGGCTTATACCAACATGAGTGAGCCTCAGCCACACTCACATAGGATGCTGTCGGATAAAAATGGAGTGCCTCGAAATGCGTGCACACGGGCACGCAAACCGAGGCAATGGCATACGCAATGCAATACGGCTAAAATGGCATACGAAATGCAAAATGGACTTATACTAACATGAGAGAGCCTCAGCCACACTCACATAAGATGCCGGTGAATGAAAATGAAGTGCCTCGAAATGCGTGCACACGGGCACGCAAATCGAGGCAATGACAGAATGTGATGAAATGACATGGAAATGGCATGCAATCATTCTAATGGAATTTCAGCACTAAAATATGGGGGAAAACAGTCCCGAAATGAGGCGAAATGACATGAAATGCAAGGAATTGTCCCGAAATGTAAATTTAGGCACCCGAAATGACCTATAGCTATGCCAAACATGTACAATATGGACATGCAATGCAAAGACAGAAGCTAGACAGTCCCAAAAAATGCACTTTCACAGTTATAAGCATGGCCAAACAGCAAGCATAGGTATGATAAAAATAACATGCAAGAATAGGGGCCAAAAGAGGGGTAATGAAGCAAGTGATATAAGCAAAACCCAAACTGAAAAATTTCCTTCTACAACATTGAAGAGGGACCAAAAATATGAATATTTACAGTATATGGCAGCCTCAAAATCAGTATACAAATATGATAGAAATGTGATGCAAAATAAGGCTCAAAAGTGGCTATAACATGAGGTATGCAAAATAATCACCAAAAAGCCAAAGACCCTTAACAAAACATGTAGAATGGACCAAAATAAGCACTTTTTCTAGAACTATAAAATGGCCAAAAACAAAAGTATGGTAGGCTAACTAAACATGCAAGAATGGGGAATAAAAGAGGGATATAACATGAAGTGACCTATGGAGGCCCCAAACCATGAAAGGACCTAAATGAAACATGAAGTATGGACCAAAATAAGACCTTTTTCAGAACTGTAAAATGGCCAAAAACAAAAGCATGGTAGGCTAACTAAACATGCAAGAATGGGGAAGAAAAGAGGAGTATAAAGGTAGGTACAACATGGAAACCCCAAATGGTGTTGAGCCCTTCTTCAATGTTGAAGAGGGGCTCAAAATAAGCCTAATATCAGTTTACAACATGCTCGAAAATAAATTTCTCATGGGTCAAAAATAGCATGCAAAATTATGACATACAAGAGGATCAATGAAGCAAGTGTGTCATGGAGGGCTCAAACAGGGTTGAGCCCTTAATGAAAAGTGAAGATGAACTCAAAAGAGGGCCCTTTTCAGTTAGGGCCGGAGCTTGAAACAAAAAGCAAGTGAGGCTTACAAATAGATCAAGAAAAAGGGTCAAAAGGGTAAAAGCATTACTTACCCTTGAAGATTCAAACTTTTGTTGCTTCTTGGATGAATTTGCAGCTTCTTTGACCTTTGAAAAACCTTCCTTGTTGTTGGAAATGAGGTGGTGGTGGTAGAGCTTGGTGGTGTAGAAGGAATGATGGTTAGGGACTTAGGGTTTTTCAAGGAATTGAGAAGGATGGAGATGGAGTTGTGTATGGAGGCTTGAAGGAGAATTTTTCTAACCCCTCTAATGCATGTTGGCAGCTGGTTATAAGGGTTCAAAAGGGGGTGTAAAGGTGGGGGAGAAGGAGAGCAAAATTCCCCCACGAAATATCCCCCGGATAAATATCTTGTCTGGGGGATATTGCCCCACAGCTGTAAAGTGCACAGTGCGAGGAACACGGCCGGCCTCTCACTTTTGTTGGAGGTGGCCGGCCGGCCACACCACCTAGCCGGCCGGCTAGGGGTCAAAAGGTTCAATGAGATTTTCTGGCCGGCCAGCTACTGGGGAGGTAGTCCTATGTGTGTACAACACAACCATGTGGTTAAAATTCCAAGAAAGTGGGTCTAAGGGGTTCAACATTAGCTCGGAAAGAGGGGTTCAAAAGGGTTAATTTGAATTACTGGCCGGCCATGAACTTTTAGGGGCCTCCCATGTGTGTAGATCACAGATATGTGGTTGAAAGTTCAAGAAAAAAGGTCCAAGGGGTTCAACATTAGCCCGGAAGAAAGGGGTCAAAAGGGTCAGGTAACCTTAATGGCCGGCCACCAACTTTTAGGGGCCTCCCATGTGTGTAGATCACAGATATGTGGTTGAAAGTTGGCAACATTAACTCCAAGGTGTTCAACATTAGCCCGGAAGTCAGAAAAACGGGTGCCGGGAGGCTCCGGAGGAGAGATAACTGGTTGCTGCAACAATTGCTGGCCTCCCACCCTTCAGTGACCTTCCCTGTGATAAAACAGAGGTACCTGCCAAAAATGAACGAAAATCGTTGCAAAACGAATGTTCGGGAGCCAAAACACGCAGTTCGGGGTCCCGAAAATGGGCTGTTAAACACCGAAAGTGGCATTCGGCCACGAAGTGGGTTTCTCAGACCCCAGTGTCCCTCAAAAGGGAGCAAATAAGAAGTATGCCAAAAATTAGAGCAATAGGAGATGGTTAAGCGGTCCCGAACCGAGGCACACGGCCTGACGGCTTCGAAAACCGAAAACCGGACCCCGAAATGGGCAAAATGGCCTACGGCCACCAAATGTAGCCTACGGACATTGAGAGACGGTCTACGGGACCTCTCCCTTCCCTCAGGAAAAGAAACAAAGAAAACCGAGCCTGGTTCGCAAACCGAGACAAGGCACAGAAGAGGGTTCGGAAGTCCGGAGGCAGGGCTCACGGCCGCAACTCTGAAACTTCTGAACGAGCACATTATGCAACATCACCAAGCGCTCAATCAGTGACGTCTGTGTCTTAAGGTCGGTCAAAAATGGGGTATCTACAGTATATCAATCATATAAAAAATCAAGTTAATTAGACATTGGTAACCCCCATGATCAAGAACTAATTATTTTTAAAAAATTATTAAAATCATATTAATTGTTTATTTTTTTAAAAACAAATGTGCTATTACTATGGGGCTATAAGTGTCTAATTTATTTTATTTTTTGCATAAATAATCTACTCGATAAATCTTATAATATGAATTATTCGAATTATCAAAAGAGACTCGAGATACAACCATAAAATTGAGTAGATTATTTATGGAAACAATCTCACAGAATCGAGATCTTCACATTGGAGTTCTATACTTTAGGCCCTCTCTCCCTCTCTCTCAAACTACTTTTAACTTTTTTTTAGAGTCATCCATAAAATTTACGGTAAATTGCAAATTAGAGGAGTAGTTATAAAGTAAATGTACTACAAAATCTTTTTTTGTGCAATTTTAAAACACAAAAAAGACTTACACTATACATATACAAAATTTACACCACTATAAAAATAGAATTGATTTTCCATTCTTCCTCTGGAAAATTATATTTTGCTAAGATGTATAACTATTTGCTCAAACCTTCAATGGTGTGCAATTATAATGATGGATGATCAAATGCAATTGCTCATAAATATCCTTGAGATGTATACTATTTTGCAATCAATAAGGGCATGAGAGGCAGAAAAAATTGAAAAAACAAGCGTGGAAATGGAAACAATGAACAAATATAATTGTACATGAACACCTTAGGTCATATTTGTTAACCTGATTCATGGGTGGGATTGGCTTAGGGTTGAAGTAGACCCCACATATATCTTGTTTGTTTGGTTTTTGGGCTCTTGGATTGTCACTTCAAGGGGATTGTTAGTCCTAAAGAGTGGTGGGAGTGGGATGCCTTCAATGCAGGTGGGGTTGAAAAACCAATTCCACGACGCAGTGTTCAAGGGCTTTTTTTTTTTTTTTTTTTTTTTTTAGTGCGTTGGTAAATTTCTTACTTTATTCCTTCTTTAATCATCTTTTATATTATTATCAAAATAATTATACTTTTACTTCATTTACTCACTAATAATCCTTATATTAATAATTTTTTTACTAATCTTCTCTTCACTAATAATTTCATCTAACTTAATCTACCAAACAAATATAGCCACGTTGTATTTAGTTGAGAAATTTGAAAAGAGATTTAGAAAGAGAAAGAGAAAAGATATGTAAAACTAAGTAAAATATAAGTATATTTTATTTATATTTCACATATCATTTTCATTTCTTTTTTTAAATTCCTCTTAAATTCTCTAACTAAACACAATATTAAAATTGTATGTTTTGAATTTATTAGCAGCATAATACGAGAAGGGGAGAAAAATTGACAAAAACAGCCTGCAATCATTTTGTTGACAATTTTCTACAAAATAAAGTAAAAATAACAGTGAATAATGATTTACATCCACGTCAGAAACAGTAAAAGATATAAATGGCGAGAACCATTAAACCAATGTAATAATAACAACTCATATAATAAATTAAATATAATATAAAAATATAATTTTTCTCAATGCATAAAATTAGATTGGACATAATTATATCATATAGAATGATTATTATACATTTAATAGATCTCACCTCATTTAAAAAAGTTATATCTAATCCTGTGATCATATTATATGTATTTAATTTAATTTTATTTTTATAATATCAAGAAAAATCTATACACTAAGAAAAAATCAACAAAAAATTATCCACAATTTCATATTTAACGTGTATATTTAACTTTCTTGTTGTGAGGTCACTCTATGAATAAATCTTGAACTTAGGTTTTTAATTTTGAATAATTTTTTTGCGAAGTATATAAACATACTCATTAAATAAGGTCATTATTAAAAATAAAATGATGACAGCGCTATTTATGTTTAAAAAATTCATTTCTACCTATATGAGTTGACACTATCAGATGCTATGTTCAACAATCAGCTTTAAAAATAAATAAATAAATAAATAAATAAAAATATAAATTCGTTGATTATGAGTCAATACATTAGATTTTAATCCCAAATAATTATGAATTTCTATATTAAAAAATGTGAGCCTCAAATCACATTTTTATTTTTTTTAATACATGAAATAAGAATCTCCTTTTCATTTTATATAGTTACAACAAATTATTAAAATTTAAAACCAATAGTTTATACTGACTATAATGTTATTATTATTATTATTTTTTAAAACACTCGTGTTTTTCAATTTAAATTTAAAATAAAAAAAAAATTGAATGATATGAATTTTTTATAGCCATTGAATATGAATTAAGGTAAATTGAAACAGGGGTTAGTCCAACTGTTCACATTTATACACTCAAATCTAAAAGATTCGTGCAAAAAATTAATTATTTTTCTCTTATTATCAAAGTTCTTTGATGTAGTGATTATTGTTTATTTTCCTGTATTATAGGATATTTCTTGAGATGTTATATTTCTTATTAATTAACCCAAAAAAAATATTTAAATCATGAATTGAAGATTTTTATTTAATCCATGAAATGAATTCTTAGAGACCTCACACTTTTACTTTCTCAAAAGAGGTGGTGTCTAGGCAAAGTAGACCTTAAATTTTATTTTATTTTTCTATCCAATTATAATTGATTGAAACCAAAATATGATGTATAATGATACAAAATTCGCAAATAATTGGTCCTTACCCAATAAAAAAAGAAAAGAAAAATCAATTGAAGATTTTCATTTTCTTCATAAAATAAAGAGGATGAGTAGATTCTTTGAGATCTCACATTTCCACATTCTCAAAGAATTTCATTTTTTTAATTAATTATAATTAGTTTGAATTATTTTTATCTAATCATAATTAATTAAGATATTATTTGACATAAACTAAATAAATGTACTTAATTTATATAAGTATATTTATTTTGATCATATCACTTCTCTACTTATTTATATATCTTTTCATAAAAAATTTAAAAATATACTTATTTAAATTATCACAAACAATTCATAAGCCTAAAATTAAGGTGATGATCTTATAGTAGCAAATAATTATTCATATCCCACAGCATGCAAATAATTAGCAAAACCAATGTTAAGTGAGATCAAGCATCTATATATATATATATATATATATATATATTTCTCCCTCCATGACACTTGTTCCAGCATAACATGGCACCGAATTGTCTGTACCAAATTTGATTATTTTTTTTATGTTATGGTATTTTATTTTATTTTATTAATGAATCTTTTTTAAATGAAGTTGACATGACACCATCA
Source organism: Camellia sinensis (assembly GCF_055761805.1). Taxonomy (NCBI): domain Eukaryota; kingdom Viridiplantae; phylum Streptophyta; class Magnoliopsida; order Ericales; family Theaceae; genus Camellia; species Camellia sinensis. Next base: position 108,146,224 of record NC_138966.1, read on the forward strand.
CCCTAAATTCTTTTTTAACGTTCACATCTTAATATGAAAAAATTTAAGAATTCGGTGCAATTTATTACGAATTTTATTTTGATAATCTGAATTTTTTATTTTTTAAGATTTTAATAGATATCATTCATGAAATAAATTAAAACAACTAAATGATTATAATCTTTTTATTTTATCATATTTGTCTTTAAAAAATGAATGATCATTTTTCAAAATATATTTGTCTTCTATTTTTTCGTATAGAAATGTGATAAAATAAAAAGGTTACAATTATCAGATTAAATTAAAAAAAAATTATAATAATATACATTGAGAATAGTATAAAATAAATAATTCAAATAATTAAAACAAAACTCATAATAAATTTTATAAATTCTCTTAAATTAAGATATGAATATGAGAAAAACCCACTCAATATCGAAAGCACATTTCTTCTGTTAAATGAACAGATTTTATTATGATGATAAGCAATTATTCAGATTTTAGCTAATCATTTTTTATCTTATATTTCATGTAGTATGCACAGTCAGGAGAGAGAGAGAGAGAGAGAGAGACGGGGACGGGGCTACACGTGGAGGAGGTGGTTGGCTCCGTCTGTTGCTTAATTGGGAAAAAATATATGGGCAGGTTTATGAGCCATTTGAGAGAAGGCAAAACATAGCTTTCAAATGATTATATATATGTATATGTACATATATCTTCATCACCACATACACGACATTTTTTTATTTTCTATTTATATAAAATAAAAATAAACAAACAAATTTTTGTGTAATAAGAGATGCAGAAATAATAGAGATCTCTTTTTTTTTTATTATTTCTATAATTTCTCACGCACATATTAGTGAATAATACATAATAAAAAACCAAAAAAAAATTAACCGATCCTAATACATTAAAGCCTTGTTTGGCATAACTTATTTTAATTTATCTTTTTATCTTTTTTCACTCACATTAATCAATATTTTCTCTCTATTTTTTTACATATCTTTTTATAAAAAAATTAAAAATATATTTATTTAAAATATTCTAAACCACCCCTAAGACTGAGGATGGAATCAAGAAAAAAGAAAAAAAAAGAAAAGGAAAAGGAGTCTCAACCTTTTTTATAGAGATGTGTGTTGGCTGCAAGTTACCAAAAGTCCTGGCAGAGGGGTCAGTTAGTTAGCAACTACATGTGGCAGAGGGAAGTGGTGGGCATTGGTGGGTAGTGGCCGACAGTAGTGAGAGGAAGTAGATACTAATGGCAACGGGGCGGGACGGGGCCGGGGATCGCACTCTCCGTCCCCGATCCCCGATGGTAGAAATACCCCCGTCCTCGGCCCCGATCCTCGACGGGGAACCTGTCACTGCCCCCGCCCCCGCCCCCGCCCCCCAACGGGGATCGGGTTTCCCCGACCCCGAAAAGTCCCCGGCCAAAAAAAAAAAATTCAGCTTCAAATCAAATATTGAATAACAAATTTAACAGATTCAAAAAAAAAAAATTAACAGCTTCAGATCAAAAAAAAAATTCAGCAGCATCAGATCAAATATTGAATAACAAATTTAACAGCTTCAAATCAAAAAAAAATTCAACTTCAGATCAAATATTCGACAGATTCAACAGTAGAAATGGCGAAACCCTAGCATACACCAGATTCGTCTCTCACTCCTCAACTCGGATCTTGGCCAGAACTTCCAGATCTGAAAAACAAAATCAAAAAACAGATAGAGAGAGAGAGAGAGTAACTAGAGAGGAGATACCCTGAGAGAGAGGAGGAGATACTGTGAGAGAGAGAGAGGAGCTACCGCCAGTGAGAGAGGAGAGGAGCCGCCGCCGCGACGCCTTGAGGGAGGAGTGACGCCGGTGAGAAAGAGAGGAGGAGACGCCGACGCCGTGAGCACCGCAGCATAGAGAGAGAGAGAGAGAGGGAGAGAGAGTCAGAGAGACGTCGTCCCGTGAGCACTACAACATATATATATATATATATATATATATATATAGAGAGAGAGAGAGAGAGAGAGAGAGAGAGAGAGAAAGAGAGTCTGAGAGAAGAGAGATGAGTGTGAGTGTAGAAGAGAGGTGAGTAGTGTATAGTCTCAAAAAGTAACCTAAATATATTTATATATATATAACCTGAACATATATATAGATTCGGGGATTATACGGGGTTAATTCCGGACCGGGGCCGGGGCGGGGCGAGTCCGGGGCCGGGAAACCTATCCCCGTCCCCGGCCGGAAAATCATCGGGGAATTAATTTTTGATACCATCCCCGGCCCTATGGGGATAATTTTCGGGGAAAACCCGCTCTATTCGGGGTCGGGGGGTCGGGTCCCCGTCGGGCCGGGTTTAAATTGCCATCCCTAGAAGTAGATAGTCAAAACTTGTTTGAAAATAAAAAAAATACACTTTCTAATATTTTTATGTTTTTAATGTTATACCGCTTTTTAAAATGGCCGGGTTTATACCGCTTTTTAATTTAGGGAGATTTATTGATAGATCTCTCATTATTTAATTTATCTTTTAAAAGGATAAAAATTATATAAGTATTTTTAAATTTTTTTAATGTTTTAAAATTTATTTCTTTTACTATATTACCCTCATATCTATTAGATTTCTTATTAAGCCATCTTCATAGTGTATTTTAGAGTAAAATTTTATTTTGAATCATAATAAATTTTACTCAAATTCAGAGTAAAATTTTACTCTGAATCAGAGTAAAATTTACTATGATTCAAAGTAAAATTTTATATTGTTAAGCAAATTAACATGTTTTTAACCAGAGTAAAATTTTACTTTGATTCAGAGTAAAACTTTACTCTGAAAGTACAATTTTACTCTGAATCAGAGTAAAATTTACTATGATTCAAAGTAAAATTTTATATCGTTAAGCAAATCAACATGGTTTTAACCAGAGTAAAATTTTACTTTGAATCATAGTAAACTTTACTCTGATTTAGAGTAAAATTTTACTCTAAAAGTATAATTTTACTATGATTTAAGGAGAATATCCACTTTGAATCACACTAAGTATCATGTATTAATAACCTTGTGTGTTTGGTTGCTAAGAAAATCACAGAAACATAACAAGAAAACCAAATATAGTTTGGTTGCTGAGAAAATCAACATGTTTTTTAACCAAAGTAAAAATTCAAAGTAAAATTTTATATTTTTAAGCAAATCAACATTTTTTAACTAGAGTAAAATTTTACTCTGATTCACAGTAAACTTTACTCTAATTAGTAAAATTTCTGTGTGAAATTCTTATTAAAGAGATTCTTATCAGAAAGAGAGAAAGAGAGAGAAATTGAATAGATCATCTATTTTAATAGATCGATCATCCATTGAACAAGCTGAGTATGAACAGGTCAATTCAAAAACTAGTAAAAACATAAATCTATATTACAAGGATATATAACCACAAAACACACAGATCAAAAACTAAACAAAAACATTCAAATATCAACATAATCATAATTTGATTGAGGTGGCCATTTTAGAGAACACATCCAAATATCTCTCTATCTTTTGATTTCAAAGAATATAGGTGTTCAACAACACTCATACACATAAATATATATATATATATATATATATATATAAATATATATACACATATACTCAAAACTCAGATCTATGTTTAAAAAAAATATCACGTAATATACATACATACACTTACTTACCGATAAATATACATATACATATGTATATATGAGTCATATATACATACATATATGCACACACACATAAAATATAAATACATACATACACATATACATAAGAAGAGCAAATCAGCGGAGACGTGGTAGAGCTTGGTGTGTTCGCCGGAGGGAGTGGCGGAAGAGAATCAGACGTCGGCGGCGTTGGCGAGATCGACGTAGGAGTTCCAGAGGCGGTAGCTGAGCTTCCAGATCTGAAGCTTGAAGGAGTTAGAGACGGGAGAGAGGGAGGAGAGAGATAGAGAAGGTGGGGAGAGAGTGGGTGGAGAAAGTAGGAAAATTTAGTTGAAGGTATAACAGTCTAATAAAATATTTAAATAATAAATTTTGTCCTTTATGCAAGACTTTATAATTATGAGGGAGTTTAAAAAGTATAATTTTTTTCTTAATTGTTTTAACAATGAAATGAAAGTAAAGGGGGGTTTATAGCCAAATTTCCCTTTAATTTACTAAACAAGTTATGAAAATATATATGAACGAATTTATTATTTATTATTATAAGGAAATAGTAATTCTAAATTCCTTTTTGTTTTAGTAAACTAAGGTCAAGTTTGGCATAATTGAAGAAAGACAAAAAATCAAAAAGTCACTATCCTATTTAAGTCACATCATCTTATTTAAGTCACATCACCTCTCTAACACATCACTTCAAACCCAACCCAAACCCAACCCATATTTCATAAAAAGTCAAAAAGTGCACTTATTTAGTCTTCCCAAACTAGGCCTAAATACTGCCTAAAAATTTTGAAAATTTTAGAATCAATTCCACTATTATGGGAAAAAAAAATTTACCAAACAATTTTTTGTTAATTTAAAAAAAAATAGAAATAAAAATAAAAATAAAATAGCATTCATACCAAATTGTGGTATTACTTTTGTATAACGAAAAAGTTAGGAAGGCAAAATATTAACATGAAAACTATCCACAAAATGAATGGAGGGTGCAGATGCAAATTTAATGGGTGGTGAGTCCCAGCTCTAACAAATCTAATCCACGCATGCCAAAATGTAGGAAATTTTCTGATTTTCCTTTTTTAAAGTGTACAGTTTACCGATCCGCCTCCTCTTTTGTAGTCTTTCGTCCAGCACTATCCAACAGTTTTAATGAAATCGTGACACAGCGCCAAGAAGCAATCTAAAGGGCTGGAAGTTGCCACGTTGCGCAGAGAAATGGATCGAGTGTTTGGACCAAAAAACGACAGTCATTTTTTCATATAACGTTTTTCAAATGTGACAAAGGCTTCCTTTAGATCCTTACAAATTCAAAGATCACTCGTCTTTTAGATCCTCAAAATCTCCATTGATGGCTGTGGGAGCCGAATTAACTTGGATCAACAGAGACGAGTGGACCAATTCGGTCCAGAACATAATCTCTATTTGGCATTGACCCTATTCAATTGAAGAGCCAAATAAAATAGCCGGCATTCCTACCAGTAGAACAAAGGCCGAGTAGAAGTACATGTAAAGGATCAAAGTTGGGCCAAGCCCTAAGGCCCAAAGAGAATACTATAAATACATGATCTTCAGTTTGAGAAAAATATGTGAGAACCATTATGTTTAACTTATAATACAAGTAATCCTGAGTGTAGAGATTGACTTGCCCGTCGGAGTGCTAATTCCAGCACCCCCAACTGGAGTGTTTATTCATTTTTAGGTGATTAGCAGAGGATCATGAGCGTCCCCCAGGATCAGAAGAGTATTTCCAAACCACTTCTCCACAATTGGCACCATCTGTGGGAATACTCAAATACATCCATGGCGGGCGTAACGGAAGACTCTCCGATAGTCACTGATGAAACCACGCAGAGAGACGACCTCACTCCAACTAACATGCTTGGACCGGAGACTATTCCCGCAAGACGCGCTTTGAACTTCGCCTCACCCTCAACTTCAGAGCATGAGGCAATGCAAGCGATCATGGAACAAGCAAAGCAAAGCAAAACGAACAGAGGTTGGAGAACATGATCGCTGAAAACGAACGTCTCCATCAAGATTTGGCCTTGGAAGTGGCAAAGTCCAAACAAGCTGTACGCCAAGATCCGGAACGGCCTCTGAGGGCAGGTGGTCAATGACCTCGAGCCCGACAACAAGACACTGACAACGACTCCGACTCATTATCCCCGGAGCCCAAGAAGAAGGGACGACCCGAAACCTCAAGTTCTTCGGAGGAGAATCCACGTATAAGGCATAAGCACAGAAGAAATAGTTCAGATGAAGAAGACCAACATGATGCCTTTGTACGACAGATCGCCAGGGCGGTGCTGCCCAAAAAGTTCAAAGCTCCGTCGTTCACTCTCTATGATGGAAAATCAGATCCCACCGATCACATTCGTCACTACAAGCAAGCCATGACATTGCATGCAGACGATAAGGCTCTTATGTGCCGAATATTTTCTAGCAGTTTGGGACCATTAGCTGTCAGGTGGTATTATAAACTGGAGCCGGCTTCGATCAAAAGCTTCCATCAATTACAGAAATCCTTCAAGGCCAAATTCATCACCAACGAAGTCCAGCCGAAACAAGTCGACTCTCTCTAGGCAATGCAGATCTAACCAGGAGAAACACTAAGAGCGTATTCGGCGCGCTATTGTGAGTGCTTTAATCTTGTTGATGACGCTTGCAATGACTCCATGACCATCGCTGCCTTCAAAATGGGTTTGCATCCTAATAGTGCTCTCCGCAGTTCTTTGACTAGAAGACCCCCCAAAACAGTCTGGTCGTTGATGAAGAAAGTTGAAGAATATTGCAAAGTGAAAGATGACGCCTTGCGCGTTAAAGCCGGAAACATGGCCAACAAGATGGCTCCTTCTGAAATCACTCAACCAATAAATTCTGTATCACCTCAGAGCCCTGAACCACGGCATCAGGCCAAACGAGACAAGAGACGGGATTCTCACCGATCGAACGACCAATGCTCCAGCCGAGCCAATGAACAACCGCAAGTTGACAGCAGGCGCACGAGGTGCGCCGACAAGAAATATACGGAGTTGACAAAGCCGATCAGTGCGGTTATGTCCAAAATCCAACACCTTCCGTTCTTCAAATGACCGTCGAAAATGGTGGGACCTCCTGACACGCGAAGAGGGGATATGCAGTGCGAGTATCACAGGGATCATGGCCATGATACTGAGAATTGTTATGCGTTGAAGGATCTCCTGGAGGAATTGGTACAAGATGGCCGGCTACAACAGTACATCCGTAAAGGCAACCCAACCAAAGCAATAGCCTTAAGACAGGATTCACCTTCGCTCAGCGTGATTCACATGATATACAGCTTGCCAATGACATCTGCGGTGCATACGATTCAGTCGAATCCCGACCCCCATAATCATCTCACTCTGGCTAAACGGCCCCATGAAGCTTCAAGCATTGTATTTGATGATTCAGATTTGGCCGGAGTGACGCTGCCCCACATTGATCCCTTGGTAATTGAGTTGCGCGTAAACCGGTTTACCGTTGAGCGCATACTCATTGACCCAGGGAGCACGTCGGAAGTCATGTACTACAAGACATTCATCAAACTCGGCTTCTCTGAATCGGACCTTTCCCCGACTCCTTATCCACTATTCGGCTTCAACGCCAATCCAGAATACCCGTTGGGGAAAATCACACTACCCGTTCGAGCGGGCTCCCAAACAGTGGATGTGGAGTTCTTGGTCGTCAAGCTGCTGTCGCCGTATAATCTCATCATGGAGCGATCTTGGTTGTATACTATAAAGGTCATGTCAAGCACATAGCATCAGCTGCTTCGCTTCCCGACAGAACGCGACATTGAGCAAATTCATGGCTCCCAGAAATCGGCACAAGCATGTTATCTCCTTGCTGAAAAAAAGCCAAAGGAGTTGCAAGTGAACTCTATTGAAGTGACGGATCGGGAGAGCCTCTACGATGTTGGGCGGCTCCCCAATGAAAAGGCCACGGAAGCCCTAGATCGAGTTGAAATCAATGGAAACCCAGACAGGTTCTTCATGGTCGGCGCCTCCCTGAATCAAGCCAATAGACAGTACCTAATTTCCTTCCTGCTCGACAATCTTGATGTATTTGTGTGGACTCCATATGAGATGTCGGGTGTAGATCCATCTGTTTCGCAGCACCGTTTGAATGTTGACCCTAAATGCAAGTCGATCATTCAGAAAAGCCGGGGATCGGCCGCAGAGCACACTGTCGCCGTGGTTGAAGAGGTTGACCGGTTGCTTGACGCCGGAGTAATCAGGGAAGTGACCTACCCTACATGGCTCTCTAATACTGTGGTTGTGAAGAAGAAAAATGGGACATGGCGAGTCTGCGTCGATTTCACGAACCTAAACAAAGCCTGCCCTAAAGACTGTTTTCCTCTCCCCGGGATAGACCAGTTTGTAGATGCTACGGCGCGTCATCAGCGTATGAGCTTCCTCGATGCCTACAGAGGCTATTATCAAATCACTATGCATCCGGAGGACTAAGACAAAACTGCATTCCTCACCCCAAGAGGAACCTACTGCTATAAGGTTATGCCTTTTAGGATGAAGAATATAGGGGCAAATTACCAGAGACTAGTCACCACCATGTTCAAGGAGCAACTTGGCCAGACTATGGAAGTGTACATTGACGATATGGTGGTCAAGTCCAAGGAAGAGCAGAATCATATAGCCGATCTGGAAGAGACATTCGGCATACTACGCAAATATGGAATGAAGTTGAACGCTTCCAAATGTGCGTTTGGGATCGGCTCTGGCAAATTCTTGGGGTACATTGTCAACCACCGAGGAATCGAAGCCAACCCAAGGCAAATCACAGCAATCCTGGAGCTCGGCCCCCCTCGTTCAGTAAAAGAGGTTCAAAAGTTGATGGGGATGGCCGCCGTACTAAACAGGTTTATCAGTCGGTCTACAGATCACTGCCGACAATTCTTTCATACACTATAACAGGGCAAGGCTTTTGAATGGTCCGTCGAATGCGAAGCCGCTTTCAACGGCCTGAAGACCTACCTCCGCTCAGTACCATTCTTGACAACACCTTCTGCTGGTGACCCGCTCATTTTGTACCTGGCAGTATCCGACTGGGCCGTTAGTGCCGTACTGATAAAGGAAAAGCTGGGGAAGCAGTGGCCAGTGTATTATATGAGCAAGGCAATGGTTGACGCCGAAACACGTTAACTTCCGCTGGAAAAACTCATCCTAGCCCTAGTCATGGCGGCAAGAAAACTGATGCATTACTTCTAGGGGCATAGCATTGGGGTGCTAACAAATTATCTCCTCCGATCAGTACTACGTAGCGCAGAAGCATCAGGACGTGTTTCAAAGTGGGCTCTTGAATTCGGCCAGTACGATATTCAGTTTCTACCTAAAACCTCAATCAAGGGACAGGTGCTTGCCGACTTTGTTACCGAATTCACTGGGGGTCTTGCTGACTTCAAGTCTAATGAAATTCGACCAAAGCCGAACTAGAGAATTTATGTTGGCGACATTTGGCAGTTGTATTGTGATGGATCATCCAATCAGCGGGGCAGCATAGCCGGAGTGGTAATCATGGCTCCCGACGGCGCAATAATTGAGAAGGCCATCAAGCTCGGCTTCGAAGCATCAAATAACGAAGCCGAATACGAAGCTTTTCTAGCCGGTCTTCGGAATGCATATCTTCTGGGTGCTCGGCATCTGCTTGTATTTTGCGACTCAAAACTGGTGATCAATCAGCTAAAGGGGGAGTACGCGACAAGAAATGACCGTATGACGGCTTACATGAAAACAGCCAACTCCTTGCTGGCAAAATTTGACCATCATGAATTGAATCAGATAATACGTGATCAGAACACACATACAGATGCCCTGGCTTGCCTAGCCTCTGCCATTAACTCAGAGATTAAACGGACCATCGAAGTAGGTTTCATCCCGGAGCTAAGCATTAGCTCTTTGGAGGAAGTTCAGGTCAATGTTATAGAATCTGGACCAAGTTGGATGGATCCCATTGCTGCATTCCTATCTTCCGAACAGCTCCTAGAGGACAAGAAAGAAGCGCACAAACTGCGAAACAAAACCCTGCGATACTACCTGGATCCGCAAGGAAGGCTTTATAAAAAATCTCTCTCTGGTCCGTATTTGGAATGTGTACACCCGGACAAAGTCGAGGGGCTGTTGACTGAAATACATGAAGGCAGTTGTGGCGCCCGTTCTAGCGGGCGCTCCTTGGCTCATCAAGCCGTAACACAAGGGTATTACTGGCCGACAATAAGAGCCGATGCCGAATGTTTAGTGAAAAAGTGTGAACAGTGCCAGAAGTCTCTCATTTGACTCACCTGGTTGTTGAAGAGCTAAGCTCCATAACCAGTCCTTGGCCGTTCGCCCAATGGGGACTTGACATCGTCGGACCACTACCTCGTGCCCTGAGTAACAAGCGATTTTTGATTGTCGCGACGGATTATTTTACAAAGTGGGTAAAAGCGGAGGCACTAATGCATATCCGAGATACCGACGTAACGCGTTTTGTTTGGAGAAACATCATAACACGATTCGGCATTCCAAGAGCACTTATCTCAAACAACGGCACCCAGTTCGATTGTGGCGTCTACCGAGAGTTGTGCAGCAAGTATGGTATCCGGCCTTACTTTTCTACGCCGGCTTATCCACAAAGCAATGGTCAAGTTAAAACCTCTAACAAATCCATATTGCACGGCATCAAGAAGAGGTTGGAAAAGGCTAAAGGCAAGTGGGTTGAAGAATTGCCGAGTGTGTTGTGGGCTCATCGAACTATGCTGAGGCGATCTACTGGGGAAACGTCGTTCGCTCTATGCTTTGGAACCCAGGCAATCATACCCCTGGAGATCGGGCTCCCTACCTTGAAATCGACAGTTTTTTATATGGGTCAAAACGACATGATGCTGGCCTTGGATTTGATTTTGATTGAAGAACGAAGAGGCCGAGCCCTCGCATCCATGGCGCGGTATCAACAACAGCTTGCTAAGTCGTATAATCAGCGTGTTTAGCAGCACCGCTACACACCAGGAGAGTTGGTCTTGAAGAAAGTACTCCCAGCCGCTAGGAAACCGGCTGATGGAAAATTGGGTCCTAACTGGGACGGCCCCTATCAGGTCGATTCGATCGCAGGAGTAAGGGCGTATTGGCTCAAAGACACGTCTGGAAGGAGTCTGCCACGGCTTTGGAATTCAACGCACTTAAGCAAATTCTATCATTGAACCCAACCTATGGGGAGTGATACTAGCTTTGAATAGCTCACTATGTATACATTCCACTTTTGTAATGCAAGGATTCCTGTTTACTTACTGCGAAATTTAGTTCAAAAGTGTTCCGACAAAGCCTCCGCCCCATCGGCGCATGACGCCTTTGGGCCGAAAAAACCTTCGGATTCGGATTGCCCTTCGTGGATATCACGATTGGCCAAATAAAGTCTCAGAATTCAGAACCCCATCGACGCATGACGCATTTGGGCCGAAAAAGTCTCTAGATTCGGAGCGCCCTTCGTGGATATCACGATTGGCCAAGTCTCCGGATTCAGAGCCCCATCGGCGTATGACGCCTTTGGGTCGAAAACGCCTCCGGATTCAGAGCACCCTTCGTGGATATCACGATTGGCCAAATAAAGTCTCCGGATTCGGAGCCCCATCGGCGCATGATGCCTTTTGGCCGAAAAAGCCTCCGGATTCGGAGCGCCCTTCGTAGATATCACGATTGGCCAAATAAAGTCTCCGGATTCGGAGCCCCATCGGCGCATGACGCCTTTGGGCCGATAAAGTCTCCAGATTTGGAGCGCCCTTCATGGATATCACGATTGACCAAGTCTCCGGATTCAGAGCCCTATTGGCGCATGACGCCTTTGGGCCGAAAAAGCCTCCGAATTTGGAGCGCCCTTCATGGATATCACGATTGGCCAAGTCTCTGTATTTGGAGCCCCATCGGCGCATGACGCCTTTGGGCCGAAAAAGCCTCCGGATTCGGAGCGCCCTTCGTGGATATCACGATTGGCCAAATAAAGTCTCCAGATTCGGAGCCCCATCGGCGCATGACGCCTTTGGGCCGAAAAGCCTTCGGATTCGGATTGCCCTTCGTAGATATCACGATTGGCCAAATAAAGTCTCCGGATTCAGAGCCCCATCGGCGCATGACACCTTTGGGCTGATAAAGTCTTCGGATTCGGAGCGCCCTTCGTGGATATTAGATTGGCCAAGTCTCCGGATTCGGAGCCCCATCAGCGCATGACGCCTTTGGGCCGATAAAGTCTCCGGTTTCGGAGTGCCCTTCGTGGATATCACGATCGGCCAAATAGTCTCCGGATTCGGTATCCCATCGACGCATGACGCCTTTGGGCCGAAAAACCTCCGAATTTGGAGCGCCCTTCGTGGATATCTCGATTGGCCAAATAAAGTCTCCGGATTCGGAGCCCCATCGGCGCATGACGCCTTTGGGCCGATAAAGTCTTCGGATTCGGAGTGCCTTTCGTGGATAACACGATTGGCCAAGTCTCCGGATTCGGAGCCCCATCGGCGCATGACGCCGTTGGGCTGATAAAGTCTCCAGATTCGGAGCGCCCTTCGTGGATATCACGATTGGCCAAGTCTCTAGATTCCGAGCCCCATCGGCGCATGACGCCTTTAGGCCGAAAAAGCCTCCGGATTCGGAGCGCCGTTCGTGGATATCACGATTGGCCAAATAGTCTCCAAATTCGGAGCCCTATCGGCACATGATGCCTTTGGGCCAAAAAAGCCTCCGGACTCGGAGCGGCCGTCGGAGCCCCACCGGCGCATGAACCTTTGGGCTGAACAAGCCTCCGGATTCGAAGCGCACTTCGTGGGTATCACGATTGTGTAACGTGCGTACTTAACATGTGTGTGCCGAATAAATATTTAATGTGGAATACTCTGTTGAGTCGAGCCGGCAAAAACCTTTTACACATTAAAGCATATAAACATTCGAAATAAAGTGCTTAGTTAACTCGGGCCAGACAATGATTATTCAATCATTTAAAATACATTTATTCGAACATGCAAACACATGTGTGCCGAATAAAAATTACAACGAAACGCATTTAAAATAAAACATTTTATTTAATCAGGCAATGATTACATAATTTTTAACGCGATCTGCGTTTGAACATTACAATGAGTATTTTCATCCGGCGTCGCCCTCATCCTCACTTTGCTCGACCTCAAAGGCGGAAAAGGGAAAATGATTAAGTTGGTATAGCGGCAACGCCGAATCAACGCCCGATGCTCGGAGAGCTTCCAATACTTGAAATGCCTTGATCCAACCGTGCCTAAATCCACGATTTTCACATCGGCAAACTTCCTCGGCGAGCTTTTCTTGGGTCTTCTCTATCCCTACTTTCCGGCCTTCATGGAAGCCTTTTTCATAAGCCCTCCCCTTCGCGGACTCTATCGCAAACATGTTCACTGTATCACGATCGGCAAGTGCAGTACTGATAAGCTGCCGGGTCACCCTTTCTTCCATGACCGGGTTTGCCTGTCCAGCTGGTTGTGTTTGAGCGGCCTTGAGTTTCCTTAGCTCGTGCTCAGCCGCTTCTGCACGAGCTTCCAAGCTTCGAATACGTTCATCATTCTTCTCTATTTCTCGTCTGGCAGCATGAAGGCGCATGCCAATTTCGTAGGTGATATACAGCCCTTTCACTGTCCCATGAACGCCCTCTCAAAACACCTCGAAGTCAGGTCGACCAACCATCGACTACTATACTTCCGGCGAAAAAATCTATCTTGCAAATTCGACCGCCACGTTCGGGTCCCGGATGATAGAATCTGCCTCTGTTATCGGTCTATTCCCAACGAAAACAGAAAAGCTCAACGGGCGCAGTGGTCTACTGGCCTCACTTCGCGAACGAGGAGAGCTCCCCCGCTGGCGCTTCTCCTTCCTTGGTGACCTGTTTCGTTGACGCGGAGAGTGACGCCTTTCAAGCTCTGCAGATGCCTTACCTTCCATATGGGGAGGCTCGTCACCTCGATTCATTGATGAATTCAGCTCCGCCAAAGTCCTATCTTCTCCCTTACTATTAAAGAAAACTCTGGTTGACATTCACGCTTTTCCGGCCACGAAAGACGAGCAGAATCAAGTCGCTTTATGAAACTTAGATGGGATTTCTCAACCCCTTTTTAATCACTCAGGAGTGCACCCCACTCCCGAGGCGACATCATCAATACGCGCACTCCAGCGACCACCAATATTCAGCATTATTGATTCATTCTGATCTAGAAGCGCTATTCAGCTTTCGGAGTTCATACATTGGCTAAGGCAAGGCACATTTATTCATATGATCGGCATAAGCAAGGGCAGATTTATTAATCTGATCGGCAAAATACCTAAGCCTAATGTCGACCGATTTGTGCCGTAGCCACCCCATGAACTAGTTCTATTCGGCTTTCAGAGTTCATACAATGGCTGGGGTAAGGGCAGATTTATTAATCTGATCGGCAAAATACCTAAGCCTAATGCCGACCAATTTGTGCCACAACCACTCCATGAACTAGTTCTATTCACCTTTCGGAGTTCATACAATGGCTGGGGCAAGGGCAGATTTATTAATCTAATCGGCAAAATACCTAAGCCTAATGCCGACCGATTTGTGCCGCAGCCACCCCATGAACTAGTTCTATTCGGTTTTCGGAGTTCATACAATGGCTGGGGCAAGAGCAGATTTATTAATCTGATCGGCAAAATACCTAAGCCTAATGCCGACCGATTAATATGATCGGCCAAATACCTAAGCCTAATGCCGTCCGATTAATATGATCGGCCAAATGGCTAAGCCTCACGAACTAGTGATATTCGGCAAGTCTACACGAACGTTTGTCTACCGCGCGACAGACAGCAATAGTTTTACCCAAAATACCAAAAACAAAACAGTAATCTTCATTGATAACTACAATTAAATACATGAAATATTGCAGCGTAAGGGAAATATTTATTCATAAATTGAATACATCATAGTCATCATTTTACATATGAAAATTACCCCAAGCAAATAATTGTCTACTAAGAAAACAAAACATGATTACAAAATGTTACATTGCAAATACCTAACAAAACTAAAGCGATCCCCAAATCAATCCTCAGGATTAGACTCAAGCGGCTCAAAGTCCACTTGCTCATATGGAATCGACATGTCCAATGTCACTCCAGCAGCAGCAAGGGCTTTGAGCCAGCCGTGTTTGAATCCCCGATTCTCGAATTTGGGGACCTCTTCTACATAGTCTTTAAGGCCGGCGCTCTTCCCAGCCTCGAACGCTTCGGAAGCCTCGAAGTCGGCTTTTTCCTTCGCCGTCTTCAACTCTTCAAACTCGACCTCTAACTTAGCAAGCGCCTCCTTGGCCAACTTGAGCGATTCCTCGTTCACGTTGGCCTTCTCCTCGGCTTTCGCTCTAAGCTAGTCAGCAGTCCATACCCTTTCCTTCTCAGCTTCGGCCCGCGCACTTTCCATAGTCGCTCTCATCACCTCAAACTCAGCCCTACTCCGTTGATCGTCGACTTCCGACTGCAAATGGCCAATCCTCTCAATGACATCATGCTGGTGTCGGCCTAATTCGGCGATCCTTTCGACCGTCTGCAAAACAAGGGATCGTCACGTACCAAGAAATACCGATAAAACAAACCAAAACAAGGAGTTGAATGAAGTCACATACCAGAAGGGCCGACTGGGCAACTAATGCTATTGCTACCAAATCCGGCTCCTCCCAAAAGGTTGCCTTGTCAGCCGACAGTGAGACCGAGGCAGCCAAGCTCAACGCCACAGTGGGATCCTTTAAGGCCGACACCTCGGAAGATATCGGAGTGTTTTTTTTTCTTCGGTTGAATAACGAAAGGAACAACCACATTTGATTCTTCTAAGCGCGGCCGTTTATTAACGACATGCTCCTTAGAGCCGGCCTCGCCCTCAGCGGTACGTTTCTCTCCCCGATATGAAATCGGCCGTTCTTCTGGATTCGACCGATCGGTCGCCTTTTCCGTCTCGGCCACGACAACGTGAGTCGTTTCTTCTACAACAGTAGGTTTAACAGATTCAATCGGGACAAGTCCAGAACGGATGGGCTTTTTGTCGAGCGGCCATGCGTTCGGCGTTTCTTTTTCGTGCCATCTGTGTAAGATTTTCCCTAGCCATAGCCTCAAAATAATCACCGGGAAGGTCTCCCAAGTTTGTTAAAATATCTTCGAAGGCGTCCCCTCGGCTTGATGTAGACAGAGGGCCAGAAGAGTTCAATCCGGCTTCCTCAAAGGTCGAATTAATAGCTTCGTCAACTTCCACGGCCAACCGGTCCGGGTCCTCAGCGATTGGTTTGGCCACTTGTTCTTCCACGTGTTCAGATCAGATGATTCTAAACCGATCTGTCTCAAGTTTTTGAAGCTGGGGAAGATGAGGGCTGTAAGATGGTTGTCGGCTCGCGCGATTGGAATGTTGTCTGCCGCTAAAAATGTCGTGTAAGTCAGCTCGTACCATAGGAGGATATAGGCCGCCCTCCCTAGTTTTTGAACGTTTGGACGGCCAACGAACTGTAGCACGGTTTTAATTTCTGCAAGCACAACGTCGTCGTCTGAAACTAACACTCTCTTCAAGTCGCTGCCTACATAAACAAAACGATTAGATGAACAGAGGGCCGAATATAGACATGGAAATAACAGAAACAAAGTGATCTAATCGGCCACCTGGTTCACTTTTTCGCCTTGGCACAGGGTCTAGGCAATTTTCACCTTCGTTGAATTCTCAATTACCGCGGACAACGACCATCACGTCATCGACATGCTTGCCAGAGCTGGCAAGCATGGTCATTAAGTGATGATCAGTATCATGGGCTCTAAGAAAGTAGCATCCTAGCCGGCCGGTAGATTTCGCTAGGACATAACAGTGCCGAATGGCGGGAATACCTAAATTAATTCTAAGACGCCAATTTATCTCTACAATTTCCATTATGATGCGAAAGAAGTTCACATTGGGCTGGGAAGGGATGAGACCCTAGTATCGAAGAACGGCCCTCAAAAATGGGTGATGAGGAAAGCGGACTCCGCCCTCAGCAATTGATAGGAGAGGAAAGACAATTGTGCTATCATTTTCCCTCTCCATATCAGTGGTGCTGTCTGCCAAAAATGACAAATGGACGTCAACGGGGATGGAAAAATGGCGTCGAAAGCCGGAGATTCGATCCGCAGAAAGGAGCTCCTTCAGATGTTTTGCCATTTTTGGCCAACCCAAGGATTATGGAATACTAAAAACAAACAAAGAAGGGGGATCAAAAATGAAGGAGAAGAAAACTTACAGGAGACGAAGGAAAGAACGAGAAACAAGGGATTACAGAAGCCGTGAAATGTAGGAGTTGCACTAGAAGGCAAGCCAGATATCTTTAAGTATTTAGAACATACATTCGAAGAGACAATTTCAAATCACATTAAATGGAGGCAGTGTACGAAGGGGCGGGAAAGCGTTACAATGACCAAAAAGAGTGTACGCGTTCTGACACGCATCGAGAAGAGGATTAACCGCCGAATTTTTGACTTCCCAGACTAGAAGCCAAACACGCCGACTAACTGATGCTAGTGGGGTGTTTGGGGGGCAATTGTAGGAGTCGAATTAACTTGGATCAACAGAGACGAGTGGACCAGTCCGGTCCAGAACATAACCTCTATTCGGCATTGACCCTATTCAATTGAAGAGCTGAACAAAATAGCCGGCATTCCTACCAGTAGAACAAAGGCCGAATAGAAGTACATGTAAATGATCAGGGTTGGGCCAGGCCCTAAGGCCCAAAGAGAATACTATAAATACAGGATCTTCAGTTTGAGAAATGTATGTAAGAACCATTGTGCTTAACTTATAATACAAGTAATCCTGAGTGTAGAGACTGACTTGCCCGTCGGAGTGCTAATTTCGGCACCCCCGACCGGAGTGTTTATTCCTTTTCAGGTGACTAGTAGAGGATCACGAGCGTCCCCTAGGATCAGAAGAGTATTTCCAAACCACTTCTCCGCAATGGCAAAAGTAAAGAAATGGAAAAACGGAGTGACAACAATGTCGACCGAGATTAACGAACGACTGCGTCGCCCCCAAAATCACTTCTTACTTCGCTTCAACCAAAACTTCTCATAATTTTCTTTCAACATTTCATAAACTACTTTGATTTTTTTTCGGTTATTGAATCGAACATTTTAACTGGAATCAACCCACAACCATCACGGCCAATAAACAACTCCAAATGTTGAGGATGAATTTCAATGAATCTTGTTTGGTACTAGAACATAAATCTTCTGTGGGGAAGTATTTTTGAATGATAAGGTGATGCCGAAGTATTAGCCAAAGTGCCATGTGGCCTGGTTATGTTGCTGAGGTGATCTCGGTTAGGCCGAGGTTATCTACGAAGATACCAGAATCCGAGATAGATAAGGGTATATGATGAGCACTAAGCCTGAGTCCATGGAAGTGAGGCTTCTAAAGGGATCAGGTCACTGATAGTTATAAAGGTAAGGCACCCTCGTGGGTCTAAGGAAAATTCTTATTTGTGAGTTTAAGCACAATGTGCTATCCTTAAGAGATATTGATTACTGACTTGATCGTCGGAGTGTCCCTGGGTGGACGAATCACCGCCGGATTCTTATATTCTTATTCTTGTGCAGGTTGTTGGGCTTAATCTATTCTGCCAGTGCTCTCCAGCTGAGTTCCCTATTTAGTTGTATAGTCAAAAGTCAACACCCACAATTTGGCACTGTCTGTGGGAACTTAAGGAGAATAATTGGCCAACGATAGGCAGGAAGAAAAGATTAGGGATGACATCCATAGTGAGAATAGTGAACATGCAGACTTTAATGTTGGCGTGGAAAACCACAATGAAGGAGTACAGGATCCGGATCATGTGTAGAAGGACGTCGGCAAAGAAGGTAACGCCCCAAAAAAATCAGGCCGAGATGAGTATTACAATGAAAGCGACCTCCAGGTATGGAATGATAGATGCCTGAGGAGGGACAACGAGATGAAAGGAATGGCAAACAAGTTTGCAGACCTACAATCGGTTGTTAACTTCATGATGCAGAATAATGTGATGCAATTACCATTCCCGTTGCAGGACATGCCGATGCCAGCGGCCAAGACTGATGCCCAGAGAGAGGGGCAGAAAACAATCACAGCAGTCTCATAGCATAACAAGGAAAAAGAGTGCTCACATCGACCGTCATGGGATGTCGGGCGAGCAAAGTCGATAAGAGGTGAGTCGTAGAAGATGCCTCGTACCAGGGACACTTACGTCAAAGTGCCCTGACATATCTAAGGGAATGGCCCATGTTTTGACACGATGAATAAAGAGAAATCCTAAAGGATACATAACGATACCGAGAGCAACGCACCAAAAAAGTTGAAATCTGTTGATAATCAAGCTCCTGGTCAGACAAAGGAGGATTTAAGGGACTACCTCGAGAAGAAACGGTAGAACGCAGAGGTCACATCCCCTGTCAAGCCGAGAATCCCATTCTTAGTGAACTTGAATATGTTTGAATCCCCAAAGAGGTTCCATATGTCGAGGTTCCAGATTCACGACGGTAAGTTTGATCTGAACTTTCATGTTGGCTTATATTTGAATTCGATGATTTTGTATAGTGGAAACGAGCAGTTGCTATGTAAGGTGTTCCCCTCATCATTTGGGAAAATCGCATCAAATTGGTTCCATAAGTTGTCGAAAGGAACTGTGAAGAGTTAGGAAGGCCTGGCCGAGATGTTTGTGGCCAGGTTTGTTACGAACAAGTTACAACCACTATGGGTAGACTTCTTGTTGGCTCTGAACATTAGCGAGGGTTAAAGCCTCAAGGCTTATGCCAAAAGGTATTACGAGGTGTTCAACTGGATATCGACATATAACCAGGAGCTTGCGGTCCTATCTTTCAAAAATGGCCTGAAGGATGAATGCCCGTTTCAAAAATCGTTAGCAAAAACTTTACCAAAGAGTATAGAAGAGCTTATAGCACGGATTGAGAAGTATACCAGAGTAGAAGAGGATACGCTAAGAACGAAGGCACCAAAGCAGGAGAAGAAAAACGGCTCACCGAAGCGAGCCCAATGTGACACTGGCTTTAACATGCAGGAAATAGGGTTGAGGGCTGCACAGGCAGTCACCACTATATTTAGGATTCCGGTCTACAAAGTTCTAGAAAAGATCAGGAACCAACCGTATTACAAAGCGCCAGAGAAGATCCCTGGTGAGTTCATGGGAAAGAGCCTTGGGAAGCATTGTGCTTACCATAATAAAAATGGGCACTTGACTCAAGGATGCAGGGCTCTAAAGACACACCTAGAGGATTTGGTCAGACAGGGTCACCCGAGAGACCTGGTAGATGAGGCCAGGACAAGGGAAGAGCAAGCAAGGCTACCCCAAGCACTGGCAGCACCACCTCCACCACCGCCACCGCAGCAAGTAGATAGACCTCGGGGTGATCAATGTGATTCATTCGAAGGTCAATGAGAATGATGTACGAGGGGAGACTCAGAGAGTGAGACACCTACAACATGTGTATCAGGTCCAGCAAAAGAAGCCTAGGACAAATGAGTACCAGGGCTCAATGGTTTCTTTTACTGAGGCAGACCTAGATTTGGTGCAACATCCACACAACGATGCCCTGGTGATAACGCTGAAGATTGGGGAGTGCCGAGTGAGGTGCATTCTAGTTTATCAAAGTAGTTATTGTGACATCATGTATGTTAGGTGTTACAAGGAACTTGGCCTTCACCCAGATCTGGAGCAGTCCAACAGCCCAATGATTAGATTCAACGAAACGCCGACGTGGCCTTTAGGAGCCACAAATTTGGAGGTGCAAGCAGGCACGAAAGAGGTAAGCATGGAGTTTACAGTGATTGACACCCCCTCTCCTTACAATGTTATCTTGGAAAGACCGTGGTTGCATGCAATAAAGGCTGTCCCCTCAATATTGCACCAGCTATTGCGATTCCCAATTGAACATGGGATTGAGGAGGTCAGAGGGGATCAGGTGTAGGCAAAAAATTTCCCTATGGCAGCAATGAAGTCCACCTGCAATGTGCGAGAGACAGAGATAGTGGAAATTGAAGATGAGAATATGGGGGTCCTAGATGATGTCGGCAAAGAACCAGCCGACAAGAGTGAAGAAGCTTTGAAGAAGGTTCTGAACCAAGAAGATGATGGAGAGCGCTTCTTTCTTCTCAACTCAGGCTTAGCCAAGGAGAAGGGAAGGGAGTTGGAGACTTTTTTGCGAGCAAACACAAAAGTGTTTGCCCGGACGCCCTATGTGATGCCAAGCATCGACCTCGGGGTCACCTGTCATAGGCTCAATGTAGACAGGTCGGCAAAACCTGTCATCCAGCGATCAAGAAGGCGGACATTACTACATGTGGAGATAGTTGAAGAGGAAGTGGACAAGCTGCTGGAAGCCCAGGCCATTCGAGAAGTACACTATTCAACCTGGTTGTCCAACACAGTGGTAGTGAAAAAGAAGAACGGCAAGTAGAGGGTTTGTGTAGACTTCACCAGCCTGAATAAGGCTTGCCCCAAAGACAGTTTCTCACTACCTAAGATTGATCAGTCAGTAGATGCCACTTCAGGGCATAAACGGATGAGTTTTCTAGATGCATACAGAGGTTACCATCAGATAGCAATGTATGTCCCAGATGAAGAGAATACGACATTCATCACCCCAAAAAGACTCTATTGTTACAGAGTGATACCTTTCGGGTTAAAAAATACAGGAGCAACCTACCAGCGATTAGTGACCAAGATGTTTAAGCATCTAATTGGGAAGACAGTAGAAGTCTACATTGATGACATGGTCGTGAAGACCAAGGAGCCTAAGAACCATCTGGTCGATTTAAATGCAGTTTTTGATATCCTAAGAACATATCGGCTTTGACGTAATGCTTTGAAATGCGCATTTGGAGTCGGATCTAGTAAGTTCTTGGGATACTTGGTCACCAGAAGGGGCATTGAGGCAAGTCTAGATCAAATCAAGGCCATCCTTGCCTTGAAGAGCCCGATGTCAGCCAAATAGGTCCAGATTTTGACCGATAAGGCAGCAACCCTGAACAGCTTCATTACTGAAGTTTAGATAAGTGTAAACCATTTTTTAGTTTGTTAAAGAAGGCCACATATTTTTTATGGATAGAAGAGTACAAAGTCGCCTTGGCCGACTTGAAAGAGTACCTGACAATAGCTCCAGTTCTGTCAAATTCAATACTTGGAGAAAAATTGTTTCTATACTTGGTAGTTTCAGAACACGCAGTAAGCGCAGTGGTAATCTGACAAAAGGAAGGAGAACAAAAGGCGGTATACTATATGAGTAAAACCCTAGCAAGTGTAGAAACCAAGTACTTGCCCCTGGAGCAACTGACATTAGCCCTGGTAATGGCTTCCAAAAAGTTGAATCACTACTTTCAAGCCCACAAGATTGTGTTACTAACTGAGCATTTCTTGAAGTCCTTGTTGCAGCATGGAGATCTGACAAGCAGAATAGCCAGATGGGCAGTGGTGCTGGGCCAATATGACTTGGAATTTAGGCCTAGAACAGCAATCACGGGCCAGGGTTTGGCTGACCTTGTAGTCGAGTTTACCCTTGGTGTCATCCCACGTCAGGCTTCGGTGAGCCACGGCTAAGGTTGTCCAGGAGAACTAGAGGAAACCCAACTGGGGCCAAAGAACTGCGCACCAGCAGCGCAGAAGAAGGAAGAGAAACCAAAACCCTGCGACATCTACATCGGTGACTCTTTTCGCCTGCTAGTTCAAACCGTCAAGGAACAGGAGCAGAAGTGGTTTTGGTATCACCAGAGGGTCGAATGATAGAGAAATCAATCCGTTTGGGATTTAAGGCCTCAAACAACAAAGCAGAGTACGAGGCACTAATTGCTGGACCAAAGCTAGCAGCACCAATGTAAGTCGATGAAGTGGTAGTCTTCTATGACTCCCAGTTTATTGTGAATCAAGCAACGGACGAGGATGCAGCCTGAGATGAATGGATGATAGCCTATGTCAAAGAGGTTGTCAGACTGCTCACACTATTATAGGATTGTTGGCTACAGCAGGTTAGCCGAGATGATAACAGCTATGCCAATGCCTTGGCCAATCTGGCTAGTGCAATTAAATCAAGGGAGCCAAGGACAATCATGGTTAATTATTTGACGGGACCAAATGTGGAGCCTCTGATAATAGAATATGAGGCAATGTGCGTGGAAATGGGTCCAAGCTGGATGGATGCAATAGCGATGTTCCTTAGGGATGACAAGCTGCCAGATGACCAAAAACAAGAGCACAAGACCAGATTGAAGTCAGCCAAGTTCAGCCTAACAGCAGAAGGCCATCTCTACAGAAGATCCTTCATTGGGCCCCTTTTGAGATATGTGCACCCATCCTAGGTAGAGAACTTCTTGTACGAAATCCACGAAGGTATATGCGGAAGCCATGTTGGGGGCAGATCAATTGCTCATAGGGCCATAACTCAGGAATACTAATGGCCCTACATACAGAAGGATACTGAAGCCCTTGTGAGGAAATGTGAGAAGTGTCAAAGGTTTGCATCTTTAATACATCAGCCAGTAGCAGATCTGAACCCAGTGTCCAGTCCTTAGCCATTTGCCCAGTGGGGCATGGACCTAGTGGGACAACTGCTCCAGGCAACTGGACAGAGAAAGTTCTTGTTAGTAGCCACAGACTACCTCACAAAATGGATAGAGGCTGAACCCCTCGCAGAGATTTAGGATATTGATGTAAAGAACTTTATTTGGAAGAACATCATTACCAGGTTTGGGATTCCAAGAGCCATTGTGGCAAATAATGGCACCCAGTTTGATAATAAGCTAATCAAGAGCTTCAAAGTACAAGATTAAAAATTATTACTCTACTTCTAGTTTTCCCCAGAGTTGTGGATAGGTAGAAGCATCCAACAAGACCATCTTGGATGGGATCAAGAAGATGCTGGAAGCAGCCAAGGGAAAATTGGTGAAAGAATTGCCTAATATGCTGTGGGCATACCAGACTATGCCGAGAAGATCAATAGGGGAATCTCCTTTTGCCATGGCTTATGGCATTGAAACAGTCATGGCATCCCTAGAATCAGAATACAGAGAGTGGAGGATAGGACCAACGAGGTATTCTTGGCCTAAGATCTTGATCTGTTGGAAGAAAGAAGAGAAAGAGTAGCAATTCGGCTAGAGACATACCAACAACAGCTTGCTAGGGCTTACAACAAGAAGGTCAACCAAAGAGAGTTTAAGGTTAGGGACCTTGTCCTGAGGAAAGTTGTTAGCAACAAGAAGGATCCTAGAGAGGGCAAACTTGGCTCAAACTGGGAGGGGCCTTATAGAATCATCTCGGTTATCGAAAATGGGGCATATCGGCTTAAAGACACTGATGGCAAAGAGTTGCCAAGACCTTGGAACACTTACAATCTGAAGTTTTTTTATTTAGTTTTTGTTTTTTGAGATTTATGTCATGATTTTATTAGCCGAAGTTTTGATAAAGTGCTAGTTCGATTTTGTTCTTATAAATAAATTGTTCAAATTTGTGCAATATGACTGAACAGTCCTATGAAGATGTTTCCGATTAAAACATGATGAATAACTCAGCTTATCGTATGGTAGAGTTGAATTATACTTGTCATACGATAGAGTTGAACTAAGTTGGCGATATTTCCGATTGAAACATGACGAATAACTTAGACTTATCATATGGTAAAGTTGAATTATATTTACCATATAATAAAGTTAAACTAAGTTGACGATGTTTCCGATTAAAACATAACGAATAACTTAGATTTATCATATGGTAGAGCAGAATTATACTTGCCATACGATAGAGTTGAACTAAGTTGGCGATATTTTCGATTAAAACATGATGAATAACTTAGAATTATCATATGGTAGAGTTGAATTATACTTGCCATACGATAAAGTTGAATTAAGTTTGAGATGTTTCTGATTGAAACCTGATAAATAACTTAAAACTTATCATATGGTAAAGTTGAATTATACTTTCCATATGATAGAGTTGAACTAAGTTTGATCTAATTAGATTAATAGAGAAACCGAGGTAGAAAATTCGGCTAATCTTTGTTTGAATCAAACCTCAGCTAGAATTGGGGTTGCATGCTTAATGTGAACATAAGTGGTACTTAGGTTCACATTAGGGGGCAGGAAGCATGAATGAGGAATAGGCTTGACAGTTGTGGAAATTTTTGAGAAATTCATAAGTTAGAGTTAGCCGAGGTAACCTGATAAGGGGATATCCGAGGTATTTGTTTCCCGAGGTAACCAAAACAGTTGTCAAGACTGAAAGGACTGAAAAGGTAAAGTCTTGATAACACTTGTTGAAAGTTACCCGGAGAAAATTTTATAAAGTGCCCGTTGGTTGAGATCACAGTAAAAGGTGAAACTCTGAGGTGAGGTGACCAACTAAGGGTGCACCTGAGGTAAAGTGTATCCGAGATGATATATGTTTGAGGTGTTCCAAACTTGAAATGATCATACAAGAAAGTTATAGAAGTACAATAATATTCTAAGTATGAAAACATACAAGGCATAGAAGAAAAATAGTAAGCATACATGAAGAAAAACATTCAACACTTAGAAGGAAATATAAGACTTGCATTCAGAAGATGGAACTTGTTCAAAGGCAAAAAGGCACGTCGGCCTAGCAAAAAGACAACTTGTTTGGATACAAAAGAAGGCACATCAGCCAAATTGAAACTTAAAATTGTTCAAACAAAACGAAGATACAGTTGAAAGAATAATAGTTCAAAGTAAGGAAAAAAATTCTAAGTAGACTATTCTGTTTCGGCAGTTAACGATGCTTCGGCCTTAGTAGACAGCTGGGTAGTCTTCTCTGCACTGTTCTCAGCTTCAATCTTGAGAAGAGTCTGCTCAAGGCTCTTCTCGGCGGCCTGGATCTCGGCTTCAAAGATGGTCTTCTCGGGAGTGGCACTTTTGGGAACCTCATCTTCCTCCTCATCTTGAGTCAAGTCTAGGACTTGATCATTTAGAGTGAAGGACTGGGCCCCAGCAACAGCCTCTTCCTCTTCATCATCATCAACCTCGGCGTCCTCCTCCTCGATCTTGTCATCCGATCCTTTGGAAACTGGAAGGAAAAGCACTTGGAGTTGGTTAATATCTCGAAGAGGGGAGTACATTAGAACAGAAAACTTATTAGGCGTTGCCGTCCAGCTGAGGTAATAAGCTCAGTTACAAGCCAGATTGACTTGTTCTTTGTAATGATCGCGGATGGCGGCTTGGCCTTCTTTAAAAGCCTTTTCATCGGCCACCTTGACCTCGGCTTCCTTCAATTTAATGGCCTCTTTGAATTCAGCCTCAAACTCCGCCACTCTAGCCCTGGCAGCCTCAATATCAGCCTTGGCGGCTTCAGTAGTGGCCTTCGCAGCTCGACTTTTTCTTAAGCAGCCTTGGCAACTTTGGCCTTATCCATCAGATGGCGGTTGCTGACATCAGCTTGGTTAAGGGAAGAAAGGAGGTTGGCTGCTTCATGAGTCTTTTTTACCAACTCCTTCCTTGTCATCTCGGTCTTGACCGCATAGGAATGTGCATGCTGGATGGCCTATAAAGAATAAAACAGATTAGTTAAAGTCTGACTAAGTGTTGGAAAGCATTAAAAAGTAAAATAGGAAACTTACCAAGACTGAGTGTTACATCAGTAGGCTGAAGTTCTCATACTCATGGAGATCAGCCATATGATTCATGTCTACTGGAAAGAGCATAGCTGTTGACTGACGTTCTCGATGGTGCTGTCGCTGGCTGTCAATGGTCGGTCTCTGACTATGACCTCGGGTGCCCAGATCTGCTACCTCGGCCTCTTCGGTGGTGGGGCATCAGGTGTTGTGGCCTCTGCTGGCCTCTTCTCAACTGCAGTAGAGTTAGTCTTGATCTTGGCTAACTTGGAGGTCGACACAGTGTCCGTAGAGTCAATTTGAGTCACTATGGCCTTGACCTTGGCTTTCTTCATTCTTTTTGGCTTTGGCTTGGATAAGGATGGAGAAGATGAAGACTGAACAATTACAACTCCAGGGATATTGGCAAGAAGGTTTTCAACAACGGCGGGTTCACAACCTATCTCGTTAGTTGTCGTAGCAACAGTAACCTTGGTACCAAAACGAATTGCTAGAATGAGGGGTCGGTCTCCGAGAACTCAAGACCTCGGCGTCTTCTACTTCTAGTTCTGCCGGCAGAAGCTCGGCTTCGGCGCTGGTGCTGGGCTAGAGGAATTAACTGGGGGACAAAAGTTAATGGTTGGTCTATAGGATCAGATGTGGAGGCCTAATCTGGCCTTGGTGATGAAGTGACTAGTGGCATTGAGGCAGATGGAGGAGTCTTGCTTTGCCTAGGGTCGTCGGGCAAAGTAAACTTGTATGTTGGTATGTAATTGAGCAGCAAAGGGGCTTTGCATTTCTCAATCAGCAAGCCCAACAGCCTTTTCAGATCTTTGCTGGGGAAAAAGGTTTGACAGAAGTCTTTTGATGGTTAAGGGAGAGCAGCAAGAGCAAAGAGCAGACATC
Source organism: Camellia sinensis (assembly GCF_055761805.1). Taxonomy (NCBI): domain Eukaryota; kingdom Viridiplantae; phylum Streptophyta; class Magnoliopsida; order Ericales; family Theaceae; genus Camellia; species Camellia sinensis. The sequence continues at coordinate 108,173,404 of NC_138966.1, forward strand.
AGTATAGATAAGAGAAATAAAGTGACAAAGTCTTAGCAGAAACACAAAAGTTATACTTAGTTCTTACCTTCATCCTCTCTAAAAACTGCTCAGCGTAGGGGGAAGAGATGAAGATTATCATCAGGTGCTAATTCCCAGTTGCCCGAGACGATCACGTAGTCATCTCCAGCGCCCTTGTTGGAGTCTAGGAGATCCGCTATAAGTTTGAATGCGGTAGATCTGGGCTTAAGGTAGTATATGTGACCTTTGTCAGACTTAAGGCCACACATGGTGTAGCAAAATTGGATATCGACTAATGTAATCCTAGCATTTTCTCGGGGAACTAGTTCGATTATGCCGTTGATAACCCTATATGAGTTAATGGCTAGCTGCATGGGGTTAAGTTTGTAGTAGTGAATGACTTCCCTAAAGAGTGTGTCTTGAGAGAATCAGAGTCCACACTCAATGAAGGCAACTACGGGGAAAGACATGGAGTTTCCATCAGGCATAATAGGGTCCTCCTCCCTAACCAGCCTGATTTGAACGTCAGCTGGAATGGCGAACTCTTGGTGAAAGTACTCTAATTTGGTCGAGGTATCTACGCTCTACCTAAACATACCCATGATCTCGGCTTTAATTTTTTTTGTGCTAGATTTCAGAAAAAAGAAACTGGTATGCGTCTAAAAACCTCGGCTAAACCCTAAAAGGCACTAGGGTGAGGGCTTTTAAAGATCAGGGAGAGGATTTCATTTCAATTTTCCTAAATTGTAAAAATTTCTAGTAAACTCCAAACCTAAATTCTACAAAAATGAACAAGAATCAGAGGCATGGATCTGGAAACAAGCAAGAGAATGAGCATGATTCAGAACTAAGAAAGCAACAGGGATTCAAGAACATAGAAAGTTACAAAATCATAAACATTGAGTAGGTGTGTGCATATGGGCTCGAATCATGGCACTTGACAAATAAATCCAAGCCAGTGTTTGGAAATAACACAGATTCAAATGGCAACACACAGATACAATAGAAGGCTTAACGAAGAATAGTAAAACAGACTAAAAAACCAGAACTGATTTGCAATATCTAAAAATAGCAATTGAAAACAGGAGATGAATAAAGAATTCAAGCAGCAAGAGACATACAAATTGATTCATAACAGTATCACACTCAAGAATAGTGAAAAACTGAAAGAAGAGATGAAGAGATTAGAGAATTGACCAGATAAAGCCAAGGAAACAACGCCAGAGCAATATTCGCCGGAGTCAGACGGTGATGACGACTAAGACCAAACAATAAAAACTCGTCAGGGGAGATAAATGTAGTTGTTGCAGAAAACTAGAAAGCACAACAATAGAGGTTTTTGGAAAGGTAGAAAGAGAAAATCTTGAGCAAAAGAGGGAAATTGAAATTGCAAAAGTGAAGAGACAAAGAGAGAGAGAGAGAGAGAGAGAGAGAGAAAGACTTTCGTCAAAAAAATGAAAAGGTGGCAAACCATAATGAATTAGCCTTGGATGACGTGTTTGTCAGGCGGCGTAGACAGAAACGTCGTGACCTGGTAGCATGTGTCAGGTACGAATCAATGAGAAAGGGTCACGCGAAGGAAACGGTTGAAGCAACTGTGCATGACAGCTCATGCACAGTTAAAACTCTTGAAATTGTTGAGGTAATGAGGCAATAACCTCGGCTAGATGAGCGATCTCGGTTGAGATGCTTGAAGAACTTGATTCATGGTTTTTGGGAGAGTGGATAGCTAAGTCCTGGTTGTATGAAGCCGACGAGAGATGATCTCAGTCAAGGAGAAAAACGAATTTTTAGCCGACATGAAGTGCGGACAAACGATGTAGGTTCCATCACCTCAGTTTGCCGAGGTAATAGAACCTAGGAGGCAGTTATGGGGAAGTATTTTTGAATGACAACACGTGACTAAGGTGATGCTGAAGTATCAACCAAGGTGCCACGTGGCTTTGCTATGTTGCCGAGGTGATCTCGACTAGGCCAAGGTTATCTGCGGAGATACCGAAATCTGAAATAAGTAGATAAGGGACAAGAGTCCTAGAACAGCAGAGGATCCCACTCTGGATAAAGATAAGGCTCAAGAAGAGTTTATCTCTATCTAGATAAGGGTCCAGGATAAGCATTGAGCCTCAGTCCATGGAAGTGAGGCTTTTAAAAGGATCAGGTCACTGTTGGTTATAAAGGCAGGGCACCCTCGTGGGTCTGAGAAAAGTTCTTTCTTGTAAGTTTAAGCACAATTTGCTATCTTTGAGAGATATTGATTACTAACTTGATCGTCGGAGTGCCCCCGGGTGGACAAACCACCGCCGGATTCTCATCTTCTTGTGCAGGTTGTTGGGCTTAATCTATTCTGCCAGTATTCTCTAGCTGAGTTCCTCGTTTGATTGTGTGGTAAAAAATCAACACTCACATCTTCCATGATCAAATTCAAGTAATTCTCTTTAATGGGTTGTTGCTTTACCTCCAAAACCAGACCTTCATCTTTATCACATTCCAACTCTCTTAAGCCTCCAGAGTTAGATATAAAAACAGTGCAATCCATGTATGTATCATTATCACTTGCGAATGACTTGCCCCATTTGAACTCCAACATTTGTCAAAAACATAGACACCCAAAGCCCACTTCATTGTAATTTTTTTTTCCAAGGACATCTTTGATCTGTACAGTAGCAAAAACAAGAAGAGAGAGAAAAATTTACTTCTTTTAGTTGGAGATTTGTTTGGAAGTGTATGAGAGAACACATCAACAAACATGTGGATGTTGATTTTTGACCACATAACCAAACGGGGAACTCAGCTGGAGAGCACTCAGCTAGAGAGCACCGATAGAATAGATTAAACCCGAACAACCTGTCACAGAAAGATAAGAATCCGGCAGTAGTTTGTCTACCCGGGGGCACTCCGACACTCAAGTCAGTAATCAAATATCTCTCAAATATAACAAACTATGCTTAACTCACAAGAAAGAACATACTGCTTACAGTATATCATACCTCTCTGAGACCCACGAGGGTGCCCTACTTTTATAGCCAACACTGACCTGATCTCTGTAGAAGCCTCACTTTAGTGGACTCAGGCTTAATGCTCATCTTAGACTTTCAGCTAGATAGGGACAAACTCTTCATGAGCCTTATCCTTATCCTAATTGAGACCCTCCCTTGTTCTAGGACTCTTGTCCTTTATCCACTCATCTCAGATTCCGGTATCTCCACAGATAACCTTGGCCTAGCCAAGATCATCTCGATGCATGACCAAGCCACGTGGCACTTCGGCTGACACTTCGACGTCACCATAGCCACGTGTTGTCATTCACAAAATATGTCCCCACAACTGCCCCCCTAGGTTCTATTACCTTAGCAACCCGAGGTGATGGAATCTACATCATTTGTTTATATATTATGTTGGCTAGAATTCGTTCTTTCTTTCGACCGAGATCATGACTTGTCGGTTTCAAGTCCCCAGGACTCAACTGTCTATCTTTATCAAGGATCAAGAACCAAGAGTCAAGTTCTTTAAATATCTTAACCGAGATCCCTCCTCTAGCCGAGGTTATGGTATAATTATTTCAAGAATCCTAAAAGTGCTAACTGCGCATGAGCTATCACGCACAGTCGTCCCAACCGTTTCCTCCATGCATCCATTTCTCATTGGTTTGTACTTGACACGCGCCATTAGGTCGCGTCGCTTCTACGTACGCCGCCTGATAAGTACGTCGTCCAAGGCGCCTCATTATGTTTTGTCGCATTTTTTGTATATTTAACAAAACTCTTTCTTCTCTTTCTGTCTTTTCACTTTTGCGAATCACAATTTCCCTCGTCTCTCAAACTATCTCTCTAAACATTCCCAAACCTTCATTGTTGTTTCTTTGAGCACTGTAACTGCTCCGTTTACCTCCTCTGGCGAGCTCCTCGTTTGTTCGTTTCCAGTCATTCAAGTCGTCTGACTCCGGCGAACCTCACATCAGTGCCCCGTAATTTTGGCCCCAATCGGTGAGTTCATAATTTCTTTCAATTCCAATCGTCCATTGTTTTATTTTCATGAATTGGCCATATGTCTACTCTGCATGTGTTGTATTCTGTTTCCAGCTTTATGTTTTGGTCGTCATTTCTTGTTCTTGAATCTTTGTTGTGCTTTGAATCTCGTGCTTGTCTATGATTTGTACTGTTCAATTTATCCTTATGTCTATACACACTGTTCGTGGTTCTTGCACACACGTACGTAGTGTTCATAAATTTGATGCTTTAATAATTTGCCACCGCTCTTGACTTTTGCACGTCTGTACACACCTACTCAGTGTTTCTTGAATTTCTATTGCTTTCTTGATTCTGAATCATGTTCTTTTCTGTTTCTCTTTGACTTGTGTAGACACCCCATTTTTGACCGCCCTCAAGACTTGGACGTCACCGTTTGAACACTCGGTGATCATCCATGTTTGTGTTCGTCTTGAGTTCCCGGAGGTCTCGGCCACGCGCCCTGCCTCAGGATCTCTCGACTCGACTGTTTTGTGTTTGGTTTTGCACCAAACACTTGTGTTTTGCCTTTGAGGGGCAGGGAATGGCTTGTTGGCCACTCCCACACATCACCGGCCATGGATTGAGGCCACCGGCTAGGTTTTGTTGCCATTGGCCAAATATTTGATCGGTCGGCACTCTGGATGGTTGACCGGCCATATTTTTTGGTCAAATAACATTTTTGGCTAGCCGACCTCTGTGCATCTACTTTTGGCAGATATTTTGTGCCAGCTGTGCTAGCTGGCACCCACTTTGCTCCCCTCCATACACGTGTATGAAGGGATCTCCCTCTTGACTAGCTTACTTGAGAAGCTTTGCAAGAGTGAATCTCTATAAGAGGGAGCCTCTTCTCCCTCCATTAGGGTTACAAAAAAAATATAGAGGGAGCTCTGAGTTAGGGTTAGTTCATAGTTGTAGCTATTCTATCTCTATATCTCTCTCTTTAGTGCATAAGTGTGTGTTTTAGTCTTACTATTGTACACAAACACATAGAGTTACACCTTCTCTTGGTTTCTGAGGGGCCAAAGAGCTGTTCTTGGTGTTCTTGAGTGGATTCAAGCTTGAAGAACCAACTGGAACATTGTTTGTGAAGAGGGTCATCAAGGGTAAGAACTTCACCCTTTATTCCCCATTTTTGCATAGCTTTTTTGCCTATCTTGAAACTGTTTTTAGACTTTGTATATAACTAATAAAAGTCTTGTTTTTACTTTCTTAAAATAGTTGTTTAAGGGTGTTTTGTTGTTTGGGGTTGCTTGATCCCTCTTAGGGCTTGTTTGGCCCCATTTTTGTGCTATTTTGGTGAGCTTCGGGACCACCTTGTTTGGGCCTCCTCACCACTGAAATCTTGAGGGATTTCAGTGATGAGGATGGTGGTTTAAGGTCCTAAGAAGGAGAGGGCCATCCCCTCTCCTTGTTGCCTTCGAAAGTTGCCATTTTAGCCTCGTGTGTGAGCATATTATTTAAGGCCATGTTGGTCATGTCTTAGTAGGTATTTGGTAGTATTTTGCTATGTTTTACCTCTATTTTTACTTGGTTTAGACACACCATGCTTAGCTTGCATACTTGTCTTGTAATGCCATGAATTGTCTTAACATGCTTTGTGCTTTGAACCTTGTGTCTAGCATGTTTTTAGCTTAGCTTTGTGAAGCTTTTATGCTTATTTTAGCATGCTAAAGGTCTGTTTTTGGTCATTTGGGTCATCCATGCTTTGCTTTGTATAGCTACCATGTAATCCCCCTTGTATGCCTTAAGCATTGACCCCTCTAGCATGCCATCCCTGCTTTTTTTCAGTGGTTTAGAACCACTTGCCATGCCATTTCAGTCCTTGTGGTATGCTTGTATGCTTGCATTTGATGCCCCTTTAATGTGTTAAAAGGTTGTTGTCTTATGCTTAAGTGTTGGACCTTGTATGCATGCATGTTTGTATGTGTTTTGGCCCTCATTTCCATGGTATTTGGCCACTGTTTTGGGCCTAGTTGAGGGCTGCCCAAATTGGTATAAGTCCATTGTTTGCATGTTGTAGCATGCTTGCCTTGTATGTTGTCACACACTGGGCCCCTTTGGTATGTTGTTGCATGCTTAGGTGGTAGTGCATTTAGCATGCATTCCTTTGCCAAGTTTCTTAACATGCTGTCCATGTTGCATCTTGCATACTTACATGGTTAAGTTGCCTTTTGCATGCTTGATTAGCTTGCATAGTTGTTCCATACTTCACATGCTTGTTTGATTAAGGTTGTGTGCCTAGTACACATTGCATATTTGTATGCTTACCTTTATGCATCATGTTGCATACTTAGTTCACATGCCTAGGTTGCATTGCATTGAACATGCATGCCTTGCCTCTTGATCAAGTGATAGAGGTTGGGCCACTTGTTTGTTTTGGTGTGCATTGCATTTGAAATCAAAATGCACAACTCGGCCTCTTTGGCCATCACGCATTGAAATGCGCGATTGGTGGTCCGAGGGTCGAATACCAAACTCCTTTAAGTCATAAACATGATAAGGAGTGTGGTTGGTGCAAACATTGCTTGAAATGCATTGCCATGCCATGTTTTTCCCTCTGCTGCTGTCAAAACAGGTTTCTGCAAGAAGAATTGGCCGGTCGACTACATAGAGTGCCGATCGGCCAAATATGGATAGTCGAGAGCTCAACAAATGGTCGATGACCATCCTAACATGGCCGGTGATGATTCCCCTTAGTCGGTGGTGTTCCACAATGTCCATAGAGTGTACCGTGGGACTTGTACAATTTCCAGAGGAGCAGAGCAGGGTAAACAGAGGCAGCTTGTGCATGGCGACGGATTTTTGAGCAAACCCGAGCACGCATCCATTGGACCCTCTTCCCGAGGCCTTTTACTGCTTTCCTTAGCTTAGTTAATTTGTTAATTAATTAAGTGGTCTGTAATAATTAATTAGCTTGTAGGTTAATTAATTTGTATGTTCTTTTGGTCCCTCCGAGCGAGGGCGAATTTGTAATAAGTATGGGTGCGTGTGTGCATGTCTTCCAACCCCCACTTCTTTCTCCCTTTTACTTACCTGCTTTTGATGGTTAGTATTAGGTCATATTTAATTTAGCATACCTTATGCTATGCATGCGTGCATCCATGCATTTTTCTTGCATGCACCAGGCTCGGTGCATCATACTAACTGCATTGTATTTCAATTCCAAGTTGAATACGTGTTAGTTGTAGCATCATCATATGCCATCCATAGATTAGCCGAGCCTATTGTAGCTGCATCTTGCATGTGTTGCATTAGCCATCTTAACATGAACTAGGATCATGCATTTGATTACTAACTGGTTTCTGTTTTGGCTCGGAGTACTCGGTAAGTACTTATGCTTTAGCATCCTTGCATGCGTGTGAGTGTTGCCATGATAGCATGCTTGCCATGAGGCTAATTGTTTATGTGATATAACTGCCTGAATGCCTGTGGGTGAATGTTAGATTGCTTGAATTGGGACAATTCATTGAAATCTGTATTTTAGCTTGCGAGTAGCAAACTTCAAACCATTTTCCAAACAAACGGACATGCAATGCTTTGTTCCAAATTAGGCGATCTAGTCTATACTTGTTTTGTTGTGCGTATCACATAGTAATTCTAGGGTAATTAACCGGAATAAGAACGCATGTGTTTTCAAAAACTAGATATCATGGTTAGTAGAGGCCGATCTTTGATCGGGCGAGCGGGGGTGCTCATAGCTGACCTTCCCCAATCGTACCCAAGTTCCCGAGCCGAGGCAACTTTGGTGATGACGGACACGTGGCCTTAGGCACGAGTCAGGGTTTCCTAAATTCCCCCATAAAAAATATTTAGGTGGCGACTCTGTATCTGGCAAAGCAGTCCATGTTTGGCACTTCTTTTCTAAAAATCTGTTTTCCAAAACGATTTGCCGGATTTGGACTCTTTGGTTCAGATTAAGAACCGTGACAATTTGAGAGTCCGAACTGTAGTAAGCCCAATGAACAAAACGGGAGGGATTTCTCCCGGGACGTTCGGGGACGTCTACAACTTGTTTTCCAGATTCTTGCCTTTGATTCTTGTTCCTATTATAGACTTAGGTTTGGGATTTGATAGAAATCACATTCTTTAGGAAAACTGAAACAAATTCCCCTTAGATCTTCAAAATCCCTTATTCTAGTACCTGTTTAAGGGTTTAGCCGAGGTCTTTAAACCCATACCAATCATTATTTTCTGAAATCTTGCACCAGTCTTCATTTAAGCCGACAGCATGGGTATGTTTAGGTGGAGAGTAAACACCCCAGAAAAACTTGAGTGCTTTAGGAGAGAGTTCTCTATCACAGCCGACATTCAGATCAGGTTAGCTGGGGAGGAGGACTCCATCATACCTGATAAAGACTCCATGTCTTTTCCCATTGTTGCATTCATTGACTGTGGACTTCGGTTTCTTTTAGACATTCTGTTTAGAGAAGTCCTCCACTACTACAAACTCAACCCTATATAGCAAGCCATCAATTCCTATAGGGTTATCAATGGTATAATTTCCCTAGCCCACCGAGAACAAGCTAGGATAACATTAGCCGACATCCAATTTTGGTATACCATGTGTGGCCTAAAGTCTGAAAAAAGCTACATTTATTACCTCAAGCCCAGATCTACTGCCTACAAAATCATAGCCGACCCCCAGAGTCCAACAAGGGTGTTGGAGATGATTAACCTAATCATCTCAGGCAACTAGGAGTTTGCTCGTGATGATGATCTTCATTTCTTCCTCCTGCGCTGATCGGTGTTTAAAGAGGGTGATGGTAAGAACTTAGTCATCCTCTTAATCTTATTTTTGCTAGGACTTGTCAACTTATATCTGTTTTTGAATGTTTTTGTTCTTCTTCTCTTTTGCAGCTCTTCCCCAGCTAGTAAAGGATTTTCGACAAACTTTCTTTCCCAACCCTTATCTGAAAAGGCTTCTAGGTTTGGATATCAATAAGCGTAAGGTTCCCTTGCTACTTAATTACCTATAAGTCTACTTTGCCTGATGTTTCCCGTCAAAGCAAGACTCCCCCATTTACATCAACTCCACCAATTGCTTCCTCACCAAGGCCAGACCAAACCTCTTCTTCAGATCTAGTTGAGCTACTATCCACATTTGCCCCCCAACTTGTCCCGATACCCTAGCGCTAACGCCGACGCCGACGCCGACGTCGTGCCCCAGCAAATGCACCAGCCGGTAAAACTTGTAGCCGCAAACGCCGAGATTCTGAGGTGTCAACTTACGATCCAGCCAATCCCCCAATTGCCCTTCCTGCAATCTACTTCAGCATAAGAGTTACCGTTGCTACAACAGCCGACGACATGGGCCATAGCAAAGCCGTTGTAGAAGACCTCCTGGCCGACCTGCCAGGAGTGGCTATTGTTCAATCCTCTCCATCTCAATCCCAAACCCAACCTAAACCACAAAGGGTGAAGAGGGCTAAGGCAAAAGCCTCTGTCACCGAAATTGACACTGAAGACACCGTGATGATCTTGAGATTGGCAGAGGTTGAGAAGAGTGCCTCCACTGTCGAGAAGAGGCTTGCTGAGGCCGAGCCATCCAGTACCGCTCGGTCAAAGAAGCCGAGGTCCAAAGCCACAGCCAGCTCAAGTGCCTTCAAAGTCGATGAACCCTGGGCCCCTGTTATCATCATTAGTGACAAGCCAATGAAGGCTGGTGATAGTGCCATCGACAGCATTGAGTTTGGCACCGCTCTCTCCACAGCCATGTTACTTCCAACTGATCTCAATCGTATAGCCGAGATCAATGAATATAAAAATTTCGCATTAATAATGCAGCATTCAGTTCTTGTAAGTACCTGACACTTGTATCGTTCTTGTTTTCCTGCAAACGCTCAACACTTTGAAATTTTACTAATTTGCTTGTTTCCTTGCAGACCATCTAGTACGCCCATTCTTTTGCCACGAAAGCCAAGGCTTTCAAACAAGAGTTAGTGCACAATACCCAGGAAGCTGCTGGCTTCCTCTCTTCTCTAAATAACACTGAGGCCAAGATCAAAGTATTGTTAGATCAAGCCAAGGCAGCCAAACAAGACCAAGACCAGGCCGAGGAAAAAGTTGAGGTGGCCGAGGTTGTGGTTGAGGTACTTAAGTCCGAGATCAAGGACGCCAAGGCCAAAACTGCCGAGGTCAAGGCGGAGCTCCAAGAAGCCCTGGCTACAAAAGAGGCTGAGATCAAGACGGCCGACGAGAAAAATGCATATAAAGAACAAGTCAACCAAGCCTGTAACCGAGGTTTCTACCTTGGCTGGACTGTTGCTCTCAACAAATTATTTGTCCCTATGGACTTCGACCTCCGAGATATCAGCAAACTCTAAGTGTCTTTCCCTCCGACTCCCAAAGAGTCAGATGGTGAGGCTGACGAGGAGGAAACTGACGCAGAGGATGTCTAAGAAGAGAAGGAGGTCGCCGTTGGGGCCAACTCTCCAACATTGAATGATCAAGTCCTGGACTTAACTCATGATGAAGAGGAAGACTTGGTGTCCAAGAGTGCCTCTCCCAAACAAACAACTTCTGAAACCGAGGTCTAGGCAGTCGAGAAGAGCTTGGACCAGACCTTGTTGGAAATTGACGCCGGGATAACGGCGGAGGAGGAAGCCACATTACCAACCGAGGTCAGCACAATGCCAACAGCCGAGGTTGAGCATTCTAAGATCAATGTCCATCTCTCTAACACTTAGGATTTTTTTTTTCTTTACTTTGAACTGTAATCTTCCATTTTGTTTTGAACAATGTAATCTTCCATTTTGTTTTGAACAATGTTGGTTTTCATTTGTAACTGAACAAGTTCTCTTTGAATGCATGCATGCCTTCTTCCTTCTTTCCTAAGTGTTGAATGCTTTGTTTCATGTATGCTTACTGCTTTCCTTCCATGCACGTTTCCATACTTAGAATATTTTTGCATTTCTTCAAAGTACACCTTGACTGTGTAATCACTTCGGGGTAGAGTACCTCAGATATAAACCTTGAATATTTGTCTGAGCCAACAATTGGAATAACATTTAAAAATATTTCGAAATTTTTTTACAAGTGTTGTTTCTTAAGCTTATTCAGTCAAGTATTGCTTCTGTACTTCCACTTGCTGTCTTCTATCAAGACGTTACCTTTCCAACCTTTCCAAGCTTGACAACCTATTTGGTCATCTCGAGTAATGTGTATCTCATATACATCTTTCATCATTACCTCGGCTAATCGTCAACTTGTAAACTTTTCTAAAAATTTCAACGAGTCCAAAGCTCTTAAGTTTATTTATCATCCCTACTCTCTGCTCCCTAATGTGAGCCTAAATTCCACTTAAGTTCACATTATGCATTTATGGTCTTTTGCCGAAGTTAGATTCAAGCAAAGACTAACCGAGGTGTTCAACCTTGGTTTCTCTGTTAATCTAACTGAAACGAGCTTAGTTCCATTCTGAGTTTAGCTCTGCCGACATGGCAAGTCAAGGTTAATTCAACTTTGTTCAACTCTATTATATACAAGTATAATTCAACTCTGCCACATAATAATTCTAAGTTATTCGTCATGTTTCATTCAGAAACATCACTAACTTAGTTCAACTCTATTATGTGAAAGTATAATTCAACTTTGCCATATAATAAGTCTAAGTTATTCGTCATGTTTCATTCAGAAAAATCACCAACTTAGTTCAACTTTATTATATGCAAGTATAATTCATCTATGTCATATAATAAGTCTAAGTTATTCGTCATGTTTCATTCAAAAATATCGCCAACATAGTTCAACTCTATTATATGCAAGTATAATTCAACTCTGCTATATAATAAGTCTAAGTTATTCATCATGTTTCATTTGGAAACATCGTTATAGGACTGATCAGTCCCATCGCACAAATTTCAAATTCATAAAAATCAAACTAGCATTTTATTATTACTTCAGCTAATAAAATTATGACATAAACTTCGGAAAAAAAAAAAAAAAAAAACTAATGATAAAAAAATTTCAGATTGCAAGTGTTCTAGGGTCTTGGCAACTCTTTGCCATCAGTGTCTTCAAGTTGATATGCCCCACTGCCGACAACCGAGATGATTCTGTAAGGCCCCTCTCAGTTTAGGCCAAGCTTGCCCTCCCTAGGATCCTTCTTGTTGCCGACAACTTTCCTCAAGACGAGGTCCCCAGCTTTGAACTCTCTTGGGTTGACCCTTTTATTGTAAGCCCTAGCAAGCTGCTGCTGGTATGCCCCCAGCTGAATTGCTGCTCTCTTCCTTCTTTCTTCCAATAGATCCAGATCTTGGGCTAAGAATGCCTCATTGGTCCCATCTTCCACTCCCTCGGTTCTGATTCCAGGGATGCCGACTTCCAATGGGATAACTACTTCAGTGCCATAAGCTGTGGCAAAAGGAGACTCCCCATTTGATCTTCTCAACGTAGTCCGAGATGCCCAGAGCACATTAGGCAACTCTTCCACCCACTTCCCTTTTTGCTACTTCCAGCCTCTTCTTGATCCCATCCAAGATAGTCTTATTGGATGTTTCTGCCTGACCATTGCTTTGAGGGAAACTTAGAGTGGAGTAGTAGTTCTTGATTTTGTATTTTGCATAGAAGCTTTTGATTAGCTTACTGTCGAACTGTGTACCATTATCTGCTATTATTGCCCTTGGGATCCCAAACCTGGTAATGATGTTCTTCCATATGAAGTTCTTTACATCAATATCTCGAATCTTCGCAAGGGGTTCAGCTTCTACCCACTTCGTGAAGTAGCCAGTTGCTACCAGCAGAAATTTCCTTTGCCCAGTTGCTTGGGGCAGTTGTCCAACAAGATCCATGCTCCACTGGGCAAATGGCCAAGGGCTAGATACTGGTTTTAAATCTGCTGCTGGTTGATGTATCAAAGGTGCAAACATTTGACACTCGTAAGCTTCAGCATTCTTCTGCATGTAGGGCCACTAGTACCCGTAAGTGATGGCCCTAGAGCAAGTGATTTGCCCCCAACATGGCTTCCACAGACTCTTTCATGAATCTCATACAAAAAATCCTCAACCTAGGAGGGATGTACATATCTCAAAAGGGTTCTAGTGAAGGGTCTCCTGTAGAGATGGTCATCTGCTGTTAAGCTGAACCTAGTCAACTTTAATCTAGTTTTGTGTGCCTCTTTTCGGTCGTCTGGCAGTATGCCATCCCTGAGGAACATCACTATTGCATCCATCCAACTTGAACCTATCTCCACACACATTGCCTCATATTCTGTTATTAGAGGTTCCACACTTGGTCCTGTCAAGTAATCAATCATGACTATCCTCGGCTCCCCCAATTTTATTGCACTAGCCAGGTTGGCTAAGGCATCGGCGTGACTGTTGTCATCTCAGCTAACTTGCTGTAGCCAACAATCTTGGAACAAGAAAAGCAATCTGACAACCTCTTTAACATAGACTATCATTCGTTCATATTGGGCTATATACTCGCTTGTTTCCTGATTCACAATAAGTTGGGAGTCACAGAAAACTACCACCTCATCGGCCTCCATTTTTGCTGCCAACTTCAACCCTGCAATTAGTTCCTCATACTCTGCTTCATTGGTTGAGGCCTTGAATCCCAAATGAATAGACTGCTCTATCATTCGCCTATCTGGAAATACCAATACTACTCATGTACCCGCTCCTTGACGGTTTAAGCTTCTATCAACATATAGGCAGAAGGAATCGCCGATGTAAACATTGCAGGGCTTTGGTTTCTCTTATTTCTTCTGTTTTGCTAGAGTGAGGTTCTTGGGCCCCAGTTGGGTTTCTTCCTGCTCCCCTGGTCATCCCAAGTCGCTGCTCACCTAACTCCGATGCGGAATAGCACCAGGGGTGAACTCACCTCAAAGTTGCCAGAACCTGGCCCTTAATTGTTGTTATGGGCCTAAACTCCAAGTCATATTAGCCCAACACTATTGCCCATCTGGCTACCCTATCTGTTAGGACTCCTTGATGTAACAGGGACTTCAAAGGATGCTCAGTCAGTACCACAATCTTGTGGGTTTGGAAGTAGTGATTTAGTTTTTTCAAAGCCATCACCAGGGCTAGTGTCAATTTTTCCAGGGGTAAGTACCCGGTCTCTGCACTTGCTAGGGTTTTACTCACATAAAATATTGCCATTTGTTCTCCATTTTCTTCTCTGATTACCACTGCACTCACTGCGTGCTCTGAAACTTCTAGGTATATGAACAATTCTTCTTCAAGTATTGGATTTGACAGAACTAGAGCTGTTGTCAGGTACTTTTTCAAGTCGGCCAAGGTGACTTCGCACTCCTCTGTCCACAAAAAATCTGTGGCCTTCTTTAACAAACTAAAAAATGGTTTACACTTATCTAAACTTCTGCTAATGAACCTGTTCAGGGCTACCACCTTGTTGGTCAAAATTTGGACCTGCTTGGCTGACGTCGGGCTTTTTAAGCCAAGAATGGCCTTGATTTGATCTGGGCTTGCATCAATGCCCCTTCTGGTGACCAAGTACCCTAGGAACTTACTAGACTTGACTCCAAATGCACATTTTGAAGCATTAAGTCAGAGTCGATATGTTCTTAAGATATCAAAAACCACCTTCAAGTCAACTAGATGATTCCCAAGTTCTTTGGTCTTCACGACCATGTCACCAATGTACACTTCTACTATCTTGCCAAACAGATGTCTGAACACCTTGGTCACTAACCTCTGGTAGGTTGCTCCTGCATTTTTCAAACTGAAAGGCATCACTTTGTAGTAGTACAGCCCTTTTGGGGTGATAAATGCAGTCTTCTCCTCATTATGGGGATACATTGCTATCTGGTGGTATCCCTTGTAAGCATCCAGAAAGCTCATCCTCCCGTGTCCTAAAATGGCATCTACTAACTGATCAATCTTGGGTAGTGGGAAACTGTCCTTGGGGCAAGCCTTATTTAGGCTAGTGAAATCAACACAAACCCTCCACTTGTCGTTCTTCTTTTTCACTACCACAATGTTGGATAGCTAAGTAGGGTAGTTCACCTTGCGAATGGCTTTGGCTTCCAGCAGTTTGTCCACTTCATTCTCAACTGCCTCAACATGCATTAATGTCAGCCTCCTTGCTTGCTGGATGACAGGTTTAGCCGACCTGTCTATATTTAGCATATGACATGTGATCTCGGGGTCAATGGCTGGCATCTCATATGGCGTCCAACCAAATATTTCTATGTTGGCCTGTAAGAAAGGCTCTAACTCCATTTTCTCATCCTCGGCCAAGCCTGAGCCAAGAAGGAAAAAGCGTTGTTCATCCCCTTCTTGGACCATAATTTTCTTCAAGGCTTCTTTGCTCTTCTCGGCCGGTTCTTTGCCGACATCATCTAAAACTTCTATGTCCTCGTCCTCGACTTCCATTTTTTCTGCCTCTCGCATATTGCAGTTGGATTTCATTGCTGCCATTGAGCAATTCTTTGTCTGCACTTGATCCCCTCTGACTTCCTCAATTTCCTGTTTAGTTGGAAATTGCAACAGCTGGTGCGGTGTTGAGGGAACAACCCTCATTGCATGCAACCATGGCCTTTCCAAGATAACATTGTAAGGAAATGAAGTGTCAATTACTGTAAACTCTGTACTTACCTTCCTGGGGCCTGCTTACACCTCCAAATTTATTGCTCCTAGGGGCCATGTCGGCGTTCCATTGAATCTGACCAATGGGCGGTTGGACTGCTCCAAATCATCTCGGTGAAAGCCAAGTTCCTTGTAATATCTGACATACATGATGTCACAAGAGCTACCTTGGTAGATCAGGATGTGCCTTACTTGGTATTCTCCAACCATGAGGGTCACTTCCAGAGCATCGTTGTGTAGATGCTGTACCATATCTAGGTCTGCCTCAGTAAAGGACCGTCGGTCCCTGGTACTTGTTTGTCCTAGGCCTATTTTACTGGACCTGATACATATATTGTAAGTTTTTCACCTTTTATGTCTCTCCTCACATATTATTCTTATTAACCTTCGAGTGAATCACATTGATCACCCGAGGTTCTGCTTGCTGTGGTGGTGCCGTTGGTGCCAGGGAAAGCCTTGCATGTTTTTCTCTCGTTCTGGCCTCATCTACTAGGTCCCTCAAGTGACATTGTCTGACCAGGACTTCTAAGTGCGTTTTCAGGGCTCTATACCCCTGAGTCAGGTGCCTATCCTCATTATGGTAGGCACAGTGCTTCCCAAGGCTCCTTCCCATGAACTCACTAGGAATTTTCTCTGGCGCTTTATAATAGGACTGGTTCCTGATCCTTTCTAGAACTTTGTAAACCGGGATCCGAAACACAGTGGTGACTGCTTGTGCAGCCCTCAACCTTGTTTCCTACCTGTTAAAACCAGTATTACCTTGGCCTCGCTTCGGCGAGCCGTTTCTCTTCTCCTGCTTCGGCACCTTAATTCCCGGCGTATCCTCTTCTACTTTGGCATATTTCTCGATTTGTGCCATGAGCTCCTCCATACTCTTTTGTAGAGTTTTTGCCAGCGACTTCCGAAGCGTGCATTCATCCTCCACGCTGTTCTTAAAAGACACGACCGCTGACTCTTGGTTGCATTCCGATATTCGGTTGAACACATCATAATACCTTTTGGCATAAGCCTTGAGGCTTTCACCCTCGCTAATTTTCAAAGCCATCAGGGAGTCTACTCTTGGTGGCTACAACCTGTTTGTAACAAACCTGGCCACAAACATCTCGGCCAGGCCTTTCCAACTCTGCATAGTTCCTTTCGGCAATTTGTGAAACCAATCCAATGCAATTTCCCCAAAGGATGAGAGGAACTCTTTGCACAGCAACGGTTCGTTCCCAATATACAAAGCCATCGAATTCAGATATAAGCCGACATAAAAGTTCGAAACTTACCGTCATAAATTTGGAACCTCAGCATATGGAACCTTTTTGAGGCCTCAAACCTATCTAACTCCACTGAGAACGGCGTTCTCGGCTTGACGGGGAATGTGACCTCGGCATTCTGCCGCTTCCTCTGGAGGTAATTCGTCAAATCCTCCTTAGTCTGACCAGGAGCTTGGCTGTCAACAGATTTCAGCCTTTTTGGTTCGCTACTCCCAGTGTCATTATGTGTCCTCTTGGACTTCTCTTCATTCACCGTGTCAAAGCACAGGTCCTTCCTCTGGATATTCCGTGGTTCTTTGACATATGTTCCCTTGGTATGAGGTGTCCTCTGCGAGTCACCTCTGACCGACTCTCCTCGCCCGATCTCTCCCGTGAAGGCTGATGTGAGTGCTCTTTTTCCTTGCCGTACTGCGGGATTACTGGGATTTTTTTTGCCCTCCCTTTTTGGGCATCAATCTTGGCCCCTGGCATCGGCGTGTCCTGCAACGAAAACGGTGGTTGCATGACGTTGTTCTGCATCATGAAGTTGACAACCGATTGTAGATCTGCCAACTTGTTAGCCATTCCCTTCATCTCGCCGTCTTTCCTCAGGCATCTATCTTTCCATACCTGGAGGTCGCTTTCGTTGTAATACTCATCTCAGCCTGATTTCTTCGAGGCGTCTCCCTCTTTGCCGACATCCTTATCCTCGGAATTCTGATCCCGTGCTCCTTCATTATGGTTTTCTTCCTCGATGTTAGGATCGGCATGTTTATCGCTCCCACATGAGACGTCGTTCCCGATCTTTTCTTTCTACTCATCGTTGGCCATCTATTCTCCTTACATTCTCACAGACGACGCCAAATTATAGGTGTTGATTTCTAACCACACAGCCAAACAGAGAACTTAGCTGGAGAGCACTGGCAGAATAGATTACGCCTGAACAACCTGTCACAGAAAGATAAGAATCCAGCGGTGGTTTGTCCACCTAGGGGCACTTCGATGCTCAAGTCAGTAATCAAATATCTCTCAAAAATAAAAAACTGTGCTTAATTCACAAGAAAGAACTTACTGCTTATAGTATATCACACCTCTCTAAGACCTACGGGGGTGCCCTACTTTTTTAGCCTACACTGACCTAATCCCTGTAGAAGCCTCACTTCAGTGGATTCAAGCTCAATGCTCATCCTGGACTTTCAGTTAGATAGGGATAAACTTTTCATGAGCCTTATCCTTATCCTCACTGAGACCCTCCCTTGTTCTAGGACTCTTGCCCTTTATCTGCTCATCTCAGATTCCAGTATTTCCGCAGATAATATCAGCTTAGCCAAGATCATCTTGGCGTATGACCAGGTCACCTGGCACCTCAGCTAACACTTCTGCGTCACTTTGACCACGTGTTGTCATTCACAAAATATGTCTCTACAAATCACAAACACACCGTTAGCGCTATCCCTTATGTGAAAACGACATGGTATTACCCAAAATTACGCCATTCTACTAAATACATTTCATTCTCTGTAACGTGGCAACTTCTAGCCCTTTGGATGTCTTCTTGGTGACGTGTCACGATCTCGTTAAAATTGCTGGATATTGCTGAACAAAAGACTACAGGAGAGGAGGCGGATCCATAGTTTACTGTTTATATAATAGTGTTAAATAGTATAATTATATGGTTCCTATAGTAATTATTGGTCATACAATCCTCTAACTTATCATTGCATATCTAACCTTAATTTCACATTAATTAAAACTCCGATGTACACCAAAAAAATAAAATAATAATTACGGTCTAAGTTTGACAATAATATATGAACTGTATATTACAATTAGTTTAGTACTTGCATGTGCAAATTATTATTACTATTATCATTATTTTTATATATGATTGGTAATTTAAGTCAATTTATATGTATCTCGATTAATTTTAAAATTTATGCAAAATATCCCTCCACGTGAATCCCAAGGACATAATCCCAAGAAACGAGTATATTCCTCCAAATGAGAATTGAATATGATTCTAAAGAGAATATATCCTTAAACCCTAAGTTACACCCACTTAAGAATGCATGTGCAAATGTTATGAGACTATTGGATGTAGACCTCGGTTCCTTAATTTTTATTTGAAAAGTTCCTTTCGTATAACTTGTGAAATAGTTGTTTATTTCACTTAATTTTTTGTTTGTGCAGTGTTCTAATCATCTTAATGCGCTGGAGATTTTTTTTTTTTTTTTTTTGCGTACTTATGTCAATCCTTTTGTCTATATTATTAGAATATTCAATTATGTATATATATATATATAAGTCTAAACTATGTTATCTTAAGAATACAATAAAATTTAATAATTATTGTATAGGAAAAATTCACGCATTATAGAGACTGCAACAGAGTCTTTGTCAAACTTGTTCCTTTTGCAAAAATCTCACCCCACCATCAATGTTGCTTGATCAGTGATTAGATAATTAAAAGGCATTCCGTGATGAAATCAGTTAAGTTACTTATAAAGAAAAATTGAATAATAATTCATCACAGTTATTTTTCTTTTTCTCAATCATCAAGTGTTAGATTGTTATGCGTCTCATATGGAGGAATAAGTTTATCATTAATATCACAATAGTTAGAACACAATTTGTGGGCACCTATTTTTAGGGTCGCATCACGTGGCTAAGGTGTTGATTGAGGTGTCATGTGGGCGAGTCATGATGTCGAGATTGTTGTGATATTGTCGAGATATGGTGCGGTAATGTAGGAATCTGAGATATTCGGACAGAAGAAAAGAGTCCTAAATAATATCAAGCTACCTATTTGGATAGAGATAGAACTCTTGAGAAAGTTTATCTTAATTTGAATAGTGTGAGTTGTGATAAATGTTATCCTTGTAAAGGATAAAATCTCAGAAAATAAAGTTTTTAGAAAAAGTTGGACACTAATCATTATAAAAGTAAAGCATCTCGTAAGGTATAGTATGTTTTGATTGTGAATTGAGTACTTATTTGATATTTTTTAGAGATAAATTGACTAATTTAATTGTCGGAGTGTCCCTAGTGGACGAGCCACCGTAATATTTTCATCTTCTTGTACATAGGTACTGGCTTAATCTATTCTTCGCGTGTTTTCTAACTAATTTTTTTTTTAATTATGAGGTTAAAAACCATCTTTTGAAGAGTTCAATCCAAAATCTCTAACATTTGATTGTAATATCAAACAAGAAACAGCCATGTGGTCTTTATTGGTGCAAGGGGCAGCAATGCAATTTGCCATGAAGGAGAAATTAAGGCCAAGTTTGGGGTATGTAAAAAAAGTCAAAAAGTAAAAGAATTACTCAAAAAGTTAAAAAGTTAACATTATTCATTAAAAGTCAACAATTACAACTGCACAACTCCCAAACCTAATTTTCCTCTACAAACCAATTTTTACAATTTTTTATTACACATTTTTTCATGAAAAGTCAAAAAGTTAACCCAAACATCCATATTTTTTCCCTTAACTTTTTAGTCTAAAAAAACAAAAAATACACTTATTTAAGACACCCTAAACAACCCCTAATTATCAGTATTCAGTGCTTGTGCCCTCATCACTAGACAATTTTTTTATCAGATTGGGTTAGATTAATTATTGGAAAAAGATTTGTGCCTCGAATGAGGCTCCCCCGAATGCCCCGAATCAGAGAGAGAGAGAGAGAGAGAGGGAGAAAGAGAAAGAGAGAAGAGAGCGGAGAGGGAGATCGTCGCCAATTGTCGCCTCCAGTCCCTGCTCGTCGCCGATCGTCGCTGCTCGTCGCCTCGCCAGCCGTCGGCTCGTCGCCTCTGCCTCTCCCCCGCCTCCAGCCCCATTTTTTAGGCCCCCTCCAATCCCTTCTCCCCCTCCTCCTCCTCCCCCTCCTCCCCTCCAATCCCTCCTCCTTCTTATTTCATCTTCTGCTGAAGAAAAAAAAAAAATACAAAAATGGGATCATTTTTGGAATTAGGGGCATTCGAGGCTGTCAAATTCGGGCTCTCAATCGGAGCTCTTAATTATTTGCACAATTGTAACTGGCATATGAACTACAAATTGTACACCAAGGATCCTCTAGAGTGAAATTTCCCTAAAGTTTCCTAGAGTGTTATATTGTGTGATTGAGATTTACTGGCAAGTCATATCAGAAAAATTGATGTGACTTGCCAGTAAATCTCAACCACACAATGTTGCACTCTAGGAAACTTTAGGGAAAAATCACTCTAGAGGATCCTTGCTCCAAATTGTAGATCATTATCTTCAATTTTCTCCAAACACGTGGCACTTCCTCCATCGTTCTTTAGTCCTGATAAAGTCACCAATGTTCATATTCATTTCAGCAATGATACATTCCTTAATTTTGGGACGTTAATTGAACTCTAATAATAAAAGAATATTAAAAAAAAAATCAAAGTTAAAACATCATATCAATAGGTGGGGTTGACCCCTTAGAAGTCCTTGAGAGCTCATATTTTAGAGTTTTCAAATATTCTTCTATTCATTTACTGTGGTACTATATATATTAATTAATATACTAACTAATGTACCAATTAGTATTATGTTATTATTACTGATCTCACCTATTATATAAATTACAAATACTAAAAAATTTTAAAATTATATTATATTAACTGTTAATATACTAATTGGTACACATAATATTATTTATTCATTTATAATAGTTGCTTTGCTGATAATCCACCCAATAAATATGTCAGCGGAATGCATCCATTTACCTTGATGATACCATAGATTTCTATATAATTCTATACTTAAATTTCAAAGCAAAGGGAAATTGAGATATTCATAAGTCAAAAGTTCTGTTTGATTTGATTTTTAATAATAATAATAAAATTAAAAAAATAATTTAGTAAAAAAAATAAAAATAAAAAATACTTATTATTTTTATATAATCTTATCTTTTGAGAGGACATTTTTAAAATTCAAAAATATTTATTTTCATCAAATTGATTTTATTTTTTCAAAAAAAATTCAAAAAATCAAACCAAACATGTTTTTAACGTAATTTCTATTTACATTTTTAATTTATGAGATAAAAGAAATCTAAGTGATTATAAGAAAATTGTAAGAGATATTTTTAACCTCTATTTTTTAATTATTAATTTTTAATTTAATAGTTTCGGACAACATCCTAATGTCACATATGTGGGAATACTCAAGCACATCCATAGCAAGCGTGACGGAGGATCCTCCGACAGTCACAGTCGAACTTATACCGCAAGATAAAACCACTCCAACAAATTTGTTTGGAACAGAGACTATCGCCGCAAGACGTGCCTTGAATTTCGCCTCACCCTCGACTTCGGAGCACGAGACAATGCAGGCGATCATGGAACAGGCAAAGCAAAATGAACAGAGGTTGGAGAACATGATCGCTGAAAACGAACAACTTCGTGAAGATTTGGCCTTGGAAATGGCGAAGTCCAAGCAAGCTGCGCGCCTAAATCCAGAACAATCTCCGAAGGCAGGTGGGCGACAACCTCGAGCACGACAAGACACTGATAGCAACTCCGACTTATTATCCCCGGAGCCCAGGAAGAAGGGACGACATGAAACCACCAGTTCTTCCGAAGAAAGTCCCCGTACAATGCACAAGCGAAGAAGGAACAGTTTGGACGAAGACCAACATGATCCCTTCATACGACGGATTGCAAAGGCTGGGCTACCCAAGAAATTCAAAGCACGTCGTTCACCTTGTACGACGGCAAATCTGTAACAGCCCTCATACTGTTTACCGATTAATGACTGATTGATTACCGATAACCATCGATTACCGTTAAATTGAATTGATTATGACTGATAATTGGACTGATTAAAGTACTGAACTGACTGACTGGAATTAATTGACTGAGTCTATCTGTTTAATTGTGCATCTATCTGTTTGGTAAGATTATTTGATCTGTTCGTGTTTTACGTTTAAACTGCTAATTGAAGGCCTTATCGGCGGCCGAACCGGGAATTGATTGATGTTTTATGATCATCATAATTTATGTGATTTTATGGTATATTTATCTGAAACTGATTAGGTATGATTAAATTAGATTAAAATGAGTTAAATTGCACCAGTTGCCGTAATTATCATTTTGCCACACTTAGTGGCCACTATCTCACACACATGTAAGCCTTGTACACACTTGAACAACATTTCATTAGCCCCTTTTTCTTGTTCAACTGACCATGAGAGGGAGAGAGTGAGAGAATTTGGTTTTCATCTTGAATTGCTTGGAACTTGGAGAATTGCTTGCTAATTAAAGAGTAGATTGCTTAATTGAACCTCTAGACTTGCATTCAAGGAACCTAGGTATGAATTTCATCCTTTTGGTTTGTCTTTAAGTTGATTCATGCATGGTCCATGTTAAATTGTAGAGCTAAGCCTTGTTTTAGTTCATACATGTTGATATAGAGCTCATTCCATGCTTGCATGTTTGAATTAATGAGTTTTTTAGTTGAATTCATGGTGAAATGGTGCATGCATGTTCATGATTTTGTAATGGTCCATGTTTTCAACTTGTTTTTGGATCAATTGGCTTCTTAGAGCATCAATTTGGAACTTCAAAGTGATTTGAATTCATGCATGTTTGCATGTTCATATTGTTCTTGAAAAATGGTTTGAAAATTGGGTTTCGATTAAACACCCTTGGGCTTTGATTTCTTAAAATTGAGTTTTGAACTATGATATTCTATGTGTTTATAAATGTTTTCCAGAAAATGGGCCCAAGAGGATTGGTTTTGATGCATTTGAAGGTGAGTTTGAGCTTGGAGGTGCAATCTGGACTTCCCAAATTCTGCACTTCCGCTCGAGCGGGGGAAGTGCCGCTCAAGCGTGGAATCCGAGCATCCAGTATCTCTGCACTGTTTTACAGTATGCTCAAGCGGAGGATTGGGCGCTCGAGCGGAGTCATGTCTCAAGCTCGAGCGGGCGTCGAGCGGAGATTTCACCCATCCAGTACTTTTACAGTACGCTTGAGCGGGAAAGTTGACACTCGAGCGTGTGCCTTTGTTGCATGACCGCTCGAGCGGGGAAACCTGCGCTCGAGCGGGATTCTGTTTTTCTGAAAATCCTGAAACAGTCTTCTGATTACATCTTTGCATCCTCATTCCATTCTAGGCATTCTTAGGCCTAGTTTAAGACATCTTGTTGAGGATAGATGTAGAACACACCGAGGCATTAGGGATTAAGTTATTATCTTTCCCAACTGTGAAACTTAGAGTGTGTTCAATCTGTTAACTGTGTAGGGTTGGCGACTGGGGAGACACGCTCTAGCATACTGTAACCCAAACTCTGTGAGTAACGATTGTGTAAAGATATGTTCACAAATGATTATTTTCTGAACAACTGAACTGTACTGTTTTCTGAACGGATTACTGTTAACTGAATGAATGTATGTCCTATATTCTGAACTGTATTGTGGCATCCTTAGCACCTACTGTTTACTGTTACTGTTACAGAGATCTCTGTCGGTTCCCTCGTTGGAACCACTACTGTTTACTGACTGATAGCCATCATTACTGTTCGGTCTTTTAAGACCTACTGTTTACTATACTGTTATGCTAATGGGTGTACCACATATGACTGTACTGACTGAATGATTGAATACTGTTTAAATGAATTGTTTTCATACTGTAAGGACATTCATTCTTAACCTCTTTACGCATTATGTTATTCACTGGGCTTTAGCTCACTGCTCATATATATATGTAGGTGTGCAGGCACCAGACCGCGGCTAGAGGCGTCAGGGTAACTCCAGTTTTGTCAAGCTAGCCTATGTGCCTCACTGCGAGGTTCCGAGCCTATCGTGTTAAGGCTTAGGGGTGTTTTACAATTCCCCTTCTGCACCGTCTTACTGTTCTGTATAGACTGACTGTTTACTGTACTGCTTTATAGGGTTGAGTCCCTAGTCTGAATGGTTGTAAATATTGTGCATACTGTTCTGTACCGTTTATGTATGAATGTATGAAAAGTCTTTTTCATATAGACTGTCACAGCTCAGTGGACATTATTTATTTACTGTTTTGGCTTCCGCCAGGCCCTGTACTCTGTTTTACTGTATTACTGTTAAGCAGGCCTTTGGTAATCTCAGATTACTGGCCGGTTACGGTAAACCCATAGGGCCGGGTTTGGGTCGTGACAAAATCAGACCCCACGAACCACATCCGCCACTACAAGCAGGCCATGACATTGCATGCAGACAACGAGGCCCTCATGTGCCGAATATTTCCCAGCAGTTTGGGACCATTGGCGGTTAGATGGTATTATAAACTGGAGCCGGCTTCGATTAAAACCTTCCACCAACTACAGAAATTCTTCAGGGCCAAATTCATCACCAACGAAGTCCAGCCAAAGCAAGCCGACTCTCTCTAGGCAATGCAAATCCTGCCAGGAGAAACATTAAGAACATATTCGGCGCGATATTTGGAATGCTTTAATCTTGTTGATGACGCTTGCAACGACTCCATGGCCATCACCGCCTTCAAAATGGGATTACACCCAGATAATGCCCTCTGCAGTTCCTTGACTAGAAGACCCCCCAAAACAGTTTGGGGGTTGATGAAGAAAGTAATGGAATACTGCAAAGTGGAAGATGACGCCTTGCGGGTTAAGGTCGGACATGTGGCCAACAAAACGGCCCCTCTCAAAATCACTCAGCCAATAAGTTCCGCACCACCTTAGAGCCCTGAACCACGACAGCAGGCTAAACGAGACAAGAGACGGGATTCTCGCCGATCCAGCGATCAATGCTCACACCAAGCAAATGAGCAACTGCAGGTCGATAACAGGCGCACAAAGCGCGCCGATAAGAAATATACGGAGCTGTCAGAGCCAATCAGCTTGATTATGTCCAAATCTTCCGTTCTTCAAATGGCCGTCCAAGATGGTGGGACCTCTTGACACGAGAAGGCGGGACAGGCGTTGTGAATATCACAAAGATCACGGTCATAACACGGATAGTTGCTATGCCTGGAAAGACCACCTTGAGGAATTGGTCCAAGATGGTCGGCTCCAGCAACACGTCCGGAAAAGCACAATCAAAACTGTCGCCCTTCGGCAGAAGTCACCTCCCCTCGGTGTTATTCATATGATATGCAGCCTTCCAACGCCACGAACCATACACGCAATTCATTCAGCCCCTCAGACGCAACGCACACAAACAAAACAGCCCCACGAAGCTCCGAGCACTACCTTCGACGATTCCAATCTTATCGTCATAACGCTCCCCCATATTGATCCATTGGTCATTGAACTACACGTGAACCGATTTACCGTTGAACGCGTCCTCATAGACCAGGGGAGCACTTCGAAGGTCATGTATTACGAGACCTTCATCAAACTCGGCCTCAACGAATCAGACTTGTCTTCGGCTCCTCATTCATTATTCAGCTTCAACGCAAATCCGGAGTACCCGTTGGGGAAAATCACGTTACCCGTTCGGGCTGGCTCCCAAACGGTGGGTGTGGAATCCTTGGTCGTCAAGCTCCCTTCGCCGTATAACCTCATCATGGGGCGAACTTGGTTGCATACTATTCAGGCCGCGCCAAGCACCTATCATCAGCTGCTACGCTTCCCGACCGAACACGGCGTTGAGCAAATTCGTGGTTCCCGGTAATCCGGACAGGCATGCTATCTCCTTTCTGGAAAGACACCAACGGAGACGCAGGCCAATTCCACTGAAGTGTCGAAGCGTGATAGTCTTGACGATGTCAGACGACTACCTGACGAAAAGCCACGGAAGCTCTAGGTGATACCAGTAGCAGCTTCCCAAGACGAATGCTTAACGCATCCAGCTGCGCCGCTACACGCTAAGAAAGTTGCTCCTGAAGGTATTTCCGGATGATAGGAGGCTGGTTGATGGAAAGTTAGACACGCAGCCCTGCTCCTAACGCACTTGCGCAAATTCTATCATTAAACCCGACCTGTGGGGAATGATATTGGTTCTGAATGGCTCACCATGTACACTTTCCACTTTTGTAATGTAAAGATTCCCGTTTACTCACTGCGCAATCCAGTTCAAAAGTGTTCCAAATAAAGTCTCCGGATTGAGAGCCCCATCGGCGCATGACGTCTTTGGGCCGATGAAGCCTCCGGATTTGGAGCGCCCTTCGTGGATATCACGATTGGCCAACTAAAGCCTCTGGATTCAGAGCCCCATCGGCGCATGACGTCTTTGGGCCGATAAAGCCTCCGGATTCGGAGCGCCTTTCGTGGATGTCATGATTGGCCAAATAAAGTCTCCGGATTCGGAGCCCCATCGGCGCATGACGTCTTTTGGCCGATAAAGCCTCCAAATTCGAAGCCCCATCGGTGCATGACGTCTTTGGGCCGATAAGGCCTCCGGATTCGGAGCGCCCTTCGTGGATATCACGATTGGCCAAATAAAGCCTCCGGATTCGGAGCGCCCTTTGTGGATATCGTGATTGGCCAAATAAAGCCTCCGGATTCGGAGCGCCTTTCGTGGATGTCACGATTGGCCAAATAAAGTCTCTGGATTCGGAGCCCCATTGGCGCATGACGTCTTTGGGCCGATAAAGCCTCCGGATTCGGAGCGCCCTTCGTGGATGAAAACATTTACACGTCGAAGCAAGGTTATGTAGGTTGAACTAGTACAACTCCATGAACAAAACAAAATGTTCCAGTATTCAAAATAAAATGCTTAATTTAGCATACAAAAATTCAGAATGAGACAAACTTTCAGAATGAAACATTTTATTCGATCAAACAGTAATTACAAAAGAACGCAATCTACATTCAAAGCATTACAATGTCTATTCTCATACGACATCGCATTGATACAAGCGGCAGCCCCAAATCAACGCCCGCTGATCAAAGAGCACCCGCAACTTGAAATGCTTTGATCTGACCGCGCTTGAATCCACGATTCACAACGACGATATAATCACCCTTGAGGCAGGGACCTTTGGCACCATAGACAATGTCAAGGCCAAGATCCAAGACAAGAAAGGAATTCCCCACGAGAGCAGCAATGCTCAATGGTCGCAGCGCTACGTCGCCCTCATTTCTTGGTCGCAATTGCGGAGAACTTCACCATTGTTGTTTCTCCCGTAGAGGTGATCCGCTTTGACGACTTAGAGGCTGACATTTTTCCCGTTTGTTGAACGCCCTACCTCTCGCGCGAATGGGTTCTCTGCTACGATCCATTGCAATGTCAAGCTCAGCCAGAGTCCGAGCTTCTCCTATGCTGCTGAAGAAAAACTCCATTCAACATTCACACTTATCTAACCCCACACAACAAAATCATTTTAAATCGAATTTGAGCACAATAAGCGAAGTCACTGGAGCGAAAGGTCCCGAGGCGATTTCATTAGCATTGAACTCCAAAAGACGGACGCCGAGCGATACTGGCCGTAGCCACTCCATGTACCAATCTTTGCCCTTTTTGTTTTTGGGGTTAAAATAGCCTAAATTATATAAACAACAATTATAGATGGGCTGACTGTCTTCGAATTCGGAGTCCCTGGTGCATGACACCTTTGGGCCGATTAAGCCTCCGAATTCGGAACCTCATCGATGCAACTGACCTTGCGTGACACGCCAAAAATATATTTAGTGAAGAATGCTCATGACAAGCCGGCATATAAACGTTCGAAATTAAAATGCCTAGTTGATTCGAGCCGATCAATGTTTATACAATAAAATGCATGCAAACACGTGTGCGCCGAATGAAATTTACAAAGAAATATTTAAAATAGAACATTTTATTCAATCAGGCAATAACTACATAGTTATGAACGCGATCTGCGTTCGAACGTTACATTGAATATTTTTATACGGCGTCACCCTCATCCTCACTCTGCTCGACTTCAAAGGCGAAAAACGAAAAATGGTTACGTTGGTACAGTAGCAATGCCGAATCGACCCCCGCTGCTTGGAAAGCTTCCTCGGCCTGAAGCGCCTTAATCCAACCATGTTTAAATCCACGATTTTCGCATCAGCAAACTTCCTCGGCGAGCTTTTCCTTGGTCTTCTGTATCCCTACTTTTCGGCCATCGTGGAAACCTTTTTCATAGGCCCTCTCCTTTGCGGATTCCATCGCGAACATGCTCTCCGTATCGCGATCGGCGAGTGCGGTACTGATAAGCCGCTGGGTGACCCTTTCTTCCACGATTGGGTTAGCCTGTCCAACAGGTTGTGCCCGAACGGCCTTGGCCTTCCCTAGCTCACGCTCAGCCGATTCCAAGCGAGCCTCCAAGCTTTGGATGTGTTCATCTCTCTTTTTTATTTCTCGGCGGGAAGCACAGAGACGCATGCCGATTTCGTAGGCGATATAGAACCCCTTCACCGCATCGTGAATGCCTTCACGAAACACATCGAAGTCCTGTCGACCTACCATCGACTACTAAACCTCGGGAGGAAAAATCTGTCGAGCAAATTCGACTGCCACACTCGAATCTCGAACGATCGAGTCTGCATCTGTCATGGGCCTATTCCCCACGAAGACTGCAAAACTCAATGGGCGTGGGTTCTCATCGAGCTCCCCTCCAGAACGGCGTTGCGGGGATTTGCCCTGTGGCTCCTTGTCCCTTTTGGGCGACCTACTTCGACGAAGAGGAGATTGACGTCTCTCCCGATCCCTCGAAATCCTACCTCCCGAGCGGGAAGGTTCGCCACTTCGATTCATGTCTCCTTCCAACTCAGCTAGCGTCCTCGCTTCCCCTTTGCTGTTAAAGAAGAGTCTATTCGACATTCGTGCTTGTTTATTCTTCGTCAAAGACCTGGACTGAGTTGCTCATTGAGCACTTAAATAGGACCTTCATTTATAGATTCCCTACGAGGGCAGCTAGGGATGGCAATAGGGGTTAATGGGTGGATATTAATTCCCCATCCCCATTCCCCTATAATAAATTTTCTCTATTCCCTATTCCTCATGGGTACCACCCTCCTCATTTCCTAATGGGTTTAGATTTTTCCTAACCCACTTTAATCCCCATTTTTATTTTATTTTATTTTTATTTTTTATATTTAATGTTAACAACCACTTTTTTTTTCTTTTTTTTTTTTAAAGGTTCACAACAAAAGCTAAATATACCTTCAATCTTTTTTCTTTCTTTTTTAATATATTTAATGTTAATAACTTTTTCTTTTTCTTTTTTTCTTTTTTTAAGGTTCACAACAAAAGCTAAATATACTTTCAATTTTTTTTCTTTCTTTTTTAATATATTTAATGTTAACAACTCTTTTTTTTTCTTTTTTTCTTTTTTTAAGGTTTTAGCTAAATATACCTTCAATCTTTTTTCTTTCTTTTTTAATATATTTAATGTTAACAACTTATTTTTTTATTTTTTTTAAGGTTCACAACAAAAGCTAAATATACATTCAATCTTATTTTATTTTATTTGGTTCAACAACAAAATCAAATACACATTAATTAATTAATTAAAAAGTTTGTTTTATAATAATCAAATATATAATTTTGAGACAATCAAATAAGTTTTAGTAATTAAAAAAAATGTGGAAGAACGTGGAAGATTAAAAAAAATTTACAACCATCTATCTTTCTCTCTCTCTCTCTCTCTCTATCTCTCTCTCTCTCACTCTCTCCCCTACATGTTATAAGAACTTGTTTACAGTGTTATAAGAGCCTGTTTGAAGAAATAAAATGTGAACCTGAAAAAAAAAATGTGAGCCTGTTTGAAGAAAAAAAAAAAAAGTTGGTTGTGAACCTGAAAAAAAAATAAATAAATAAAAGAAAAAAGATTGAATGTATATTTAGTTTTGGTTGTGAATCTTAAAAAAAAAAAAAACATATGGGGAAATTAGTGGGTACCCATCCCCAATCCATCCCCTGTGAATATTTAAAGAATATCACTTACCCTACCCAATGGATAAGAAAAAAAGGGAAAAACCCATGTATTTGGGTTGAGTCTCCATGGATACCCACAGGGTGGGTTATCCATTGCCATCCCTAAGGGCTGCGCCTTCAAGGCAATCTCATTAATATCGAAACCTCAACAGCCCGAAGCCGACCAAGTCGTGCCCCCATCAAATACTGATTTAGGCAGTCTTAACTTCCTCAAGGGCAAATTCATGAAGCAGCTGGGGCAAGGGCAGATTCATCAATCTATCCAGCTTCAGTGCCGCAGCCGCTTCACGAATACACTCGTCAATATTGTACTATTCGGCGTTTCAAATTCATGAACCAGCTAGGGCAAGAGCAGATTCATCAACCTATCCGGCTTCAGTGCCGCAGCCACTTCACGAATACACCCGTCAATATTGTACTATTCGGCGTTTCAAATTCATGAACCAACTGGGGCAAGGGCAGATTCATCAATCTATTCGGCTTGAGTGCTGCAGCCGCTTCACGAATACACTCGTCAATGTTGTACTATTCGGCGTTTCAAATTCATGAACCAGCTGGGGCAAGGGCAGATTCATCAATCTATTCGGCTTGAGTGCTGCAGCCACTTCACGAATACACTCGTCAATATTGTATTATTCGGCGTTTCAAATTCATGAAGCAGCTGGGGCAAAGGCAGATTCATCAATCTATTCGGCTTGAGTATTGCAGCCACTTCACGAATACACTCGTCAATATTGTACTATTCGGCGTTTCAAATTCATGAACCAGCTGGGGCAAGGGCAGATTCATCAATCTATTCGGCTTGAGTGTTGCAGCCGCTTCACGAATACACTCGTCAATATTGTACTATTCAGCGTTTCAAATTCATGAAGCAGCTAAGGCAATGGCATATTCATCAATCTATCCGGCTTCAGTGCCGCAGCCGCTTCACGAATACACTCGTCAATATTGTACTATTCGGCATTTCAAATTCATGAACCAGCTGGGGCAAGGGCAGATTCATCAATCTATTCGGTTTGAGTGCAGCAGCTGCTTCATGAATCGATTTACTAGTCCTATTCGGCACAAAGAGTTGATTTACTTCTTCGGATAAATTGAGATTAAACTAATATAATGGCCAAGATTACACTGTTATCCAAAGTAGTGGAAGGCAAAACCTTTCATTAATATCAAAAACTGTGTACAAGTAATAGTGAAACGGGAAGAAAATTTTCATTAATAAATTGAGCTCAGATAGTAACTAATTTATACATGAAAATGACCTTGAATCCACTAAACAAAAACGTACATTGAAATTAAAAATACTTGATAAAACTAGAATGTCTCCTAGATCAATCCTCGGGATCAAACTCAAATGGCTCAACGTCCACTTGCTCGTATGGAATTGGCAAGGCCAATGTAACTCCAGCAGCAGCAAGGGTTTTGAGCCACCCATGTTTAAATCCTCGATTCTCGAATTTGGGGACCTCATCTACGTATTCCTTCAAGGCGGCACTCCTCCCAGCTTCCAGCGCTGTAGAAGCTACAGATTCGGCTTTTTCCTTGGCTGCCTTCAATTCTTCTAACTCGACCTCTGCCTTGGAAAGCACCTCCTGGGCTAACTTGAGCAACTCCTCACTCGCGTTCGCCCTATCCTCGGCTTCGGATCTGAGCTGGTCAGCAGTCCGAGCCCTCTCCTTTTCAGCTTCAGCTCGAGCACTTTCCATTACGGCCCTCATCGCCTCGAACTCGGCCCTACTTCTTTCACCTTCAGCTTCAAACTATAAGCGATCAATTCTTTCAATGGCATCACGCTGCCGACGGCCTAGTTTGGCTATCCTTCCAACCGTCTACAAAACAAGTTTGGATCACCACATCAAGCAACATCGTATGCAAACCAAACCAAACGGGCAAAAAAGAAAGTATCGTATACATACCAGAAGGGCCGACTGGGCAGCGAACGCTATAGCTACCAAATTCGACTCTTCTTGAAAGGTGGCCTTGTCAGCTGGTAGCGAAACCGAGGCGGCCAAGCTCAACGCCACGGCAGGATCCTTCATGACAGATGCGTCAGAGGAGATTGGCATGTTTTTGATCTTCAGTTGAACAACGAAGGGGACAACCACGCCGGATTCCTCTAAGCGAGGTCGTTTGTCAGCAGGGCTATCCTTTGAGCCGGCCTCTCTCTCGGCGGGACATTTTTTGCTCCACTCTTCTGAAACCAGTCGTTCTTCCGTAACCTGCTGTTCAGCCCCCTCCGTCTTGGCCACAACAACTTGCATCGTTTCTTCTCCAGTAACCGGTTGTAAGGACTCAACCGGGGCAGGCTCAGAACGAGCGGCCTCGGCTTTCTTTCGAGTAGCCATTCGCTCGGCATTTCTCTTTCTCACCATCTGCGTGAGATTCTCCCCAGCCATGCCTTCTGAAAACGTGTCGGGAAAGTCTCCCAAGTTTGTAAAAATATCACCGAAGGAAAACTCCGCCCGACCCGAAGTGGACGGCGAGTTAGGATGGTTAAGACCAGCTACCTCAAATGCTGATTTTAGAGCTTCGTCGACCTCTTCGGCCTCGGCGGCGAACTTGCTCAATAATTCAGCATCTACCTCGACAACCGGCTCTAAGCTTTGCTCCGAATCAGAAGCTTCGAGACCAATTTGCCTAAGGATCTTAAAACTGGGGAAGACAAGAGCCGTAAGGTGTTGTTCGCCAGTTGGGATCAGGATGTCGTCTGCGGCCGAGAACATAGTGTAGGTAAGCTCGTACCGTAAGAGAATATGAGTAGCCCTCTCTTGCTTCTGTATGTTTGGACAGCCAAAGTACTTTAGTGCAGTTTTAATTTACGCAAGGACTGCGTCGTCAGCCGAAGTCAAAATCCTCTTCAACTTATTGCCTGCAAGAACAAAGGGTAAGGTTTGGAGAAAGAGCCGCATAAAAGAAAGATCAACAAATAAGGAGTTACACGGCAACCTGGTTCACCCCTCCGTCTGGGAATAGGGTTTAGGCGATCTTCGCCTTCGCCGAACTCCCAGTTGCCTCAGACATTGACCATTACATCGTCAACTCATTTGCCAGAGCTGGCAAGTATTGTTACCAAATGATGGTCGGTGTCCTTGGCCCTGAGAAAGTAACGCCCGAGCCGACCGGAGGATTTGGCTAAAGCATAGTAGTGTCGAATCGCCAGAATGCCAAGGTTAATCCTAAGACGCCGGTTCAACTCTACGATTCCCATTACGATTCAAAAAAAAATTCACATTGAGTTGCGAAGGAATCAGATTCCAATAGCGGAGGACCACCCTGAGATATGGATGTAGGGAAAAGCGAACTCTGCCCTCCGTAATAGACAGGAGAGGGAAGACGATTATATTTTGGTCGTCCCTCTCCATATCAAGGGTATTGTCCGTTAACAGAGAAAGATGGACATCCTCAGGGATAGAAAAATGTCTTCGGAACCCAGAAATTCGACCCTCGAAAAGGAGATCTTTCAAATGCTTAGCCATTCTAATAAGGACTCAAAGATATTCTAAATCAAAAATAAAAGCAAAAAATAGGACTGCAAGGAGAAGAGAAGAAAACTTACAAAAGGCAAAGGAGACAAGGAGAGAACGAATAGGAGTTGCAGAAAACGCGTCGAAGAAGAGATACCGACTGGCAGTCCAAGAGGTTCAAATATTCGAAAAAGCATATTTTCGAAGGGACTTGAGTTTCAAATCGTAATAAATGCGAGAGAAGCACGAATGGGGCAGGAAAACATTACAGTGACCAAAAAACACGTACGCATTCTGACACGCATCGGGAAGAGGATTAACCACCAAATTCTTGACTTCTAGCCAAACACGCCGACTAACTGATGCTAGCGAGGTGTTTGGGGGGCAATTGTGGGAGCCGGATAGTTGGAATAATTAGAAGCGTACTCTAGAAGATAAACTTTACACGGCTCTACCCTGCACGATAAGGATGCCGAATATAATAGATAGGCCGAATAGATACTGAGCTATGGAGCCGAGTAAAAAAAAGGATAATGAGTGACAAGTGGGCCTGGCCACGAGGCCCAGGAAACAAGTATAAATAAAGGAACAATAGACTAAGAAAAAAAGGTGAGAATTATGGTGCTTAACTTAGAATACAAGCATTCTTAAGTGTGGATTCTGACTTGTCCGTCGGAGTGCTAATTCTGGCACCCCCGACCGGAGTGTTTATTCCTTTTCAGGTGACCAGAAGAGGATCACGAGCGTTCTCCAGGATTAGAAGAATATTTCCAAACCACTATCCCCACAACATAAAATACTAGTACTAAAACATGGAGCTCACATGATCATGTTAATTGCTATAGCATTATCCCAAGAACACGGAATAATTTCTTTTGATTAGTTGCCGGGCAATGATAGAGACCACTAAAAGTGGTGTTCTAAAGCAACCACTAATAATGTAGCAACTATTTTTTTAAAAAAAAAAAAAAAAAAAAACAGACACAACAACATTGTGACCGTGGATGAGACCCATTGCCACATCATTAGTAATGAGACTAATTAATGCTCTCACTCATTTTCCTTAGTTGCCACTTTGTATAACCAACTAACCTCTACAAATCTACTGATTGACATGTTCGGTTAAATCAACTTTAATAAAGGTAAATAGAAAAAAATTATTAATAGTATTAAAATACGATGTGACAATAAGGAATTACAAAATCAATTAGATTAACAAAAAAAAATTATGATTTTTCTTGAGACGTTATGTAATCATATTTTTTATCCATCACAATTCATCATATTTTTATATATTTTTTA
The DNA here is from genome assembly GCF_055761805.1 of Camellia sinensis. Lineage (NCBI taxonomy): Eukaryota > Viridiplantae > Streptophyta > Magnoliopsida > Ericales > Theaceae > Camellia > Camellia sinensis. Next base: position 108,208,800 of record NC_138966.1, read on the forward strand.
ATTATCTAATATAAATTCGTAATTCCACTTCTTCTACTAATCATAATCTTATTGGGATATTACGTGATAGTGGTCCAAGACCAACTAATAATTTCTCTCAGATTAAAAGTGAGAAAGAGAAGTGAAAAGATAGAAAGAAAAAGAGTGGAAAAAAATAGTAAAAATGAAGCGTGCTACTAAGCGATTCTAGTTTTCCTAACTTGATTTTGTATAAGTTGTTCATTTGTAATTAATTATCTGTTGGTGATAATTACAAATAAAACACCAGAAAATACAAATAGTAAAAATTACAATACCTATTGTAAGGGCTAAGGCGCAGGAAATTTGCTCTCTTTAAGGAGATTCAAGCCCTCTGCGTTTAGGCAAAGCCTCACACTAGTGCAGTAGAAAAAACCTTGACTTGTCCCCCCCAAGATACAACAGCCCGATTAAGTCGTATGGTTAACCAATATTGCACAATTGGTTGAACCCAAAGCTTTATCACATACACCCTTTTTTATTTGCCTGATAATCTCACACAAGACATAATAAAAGCAACCAAAACTTCTTCTCGTATATCTCAAAATAGGACATAGCTCAATATATATATGAGAAAAAACTAGGAGGGTCTTCCTTGGTGGATAAGAAAATGAAGACTTGGAAGACTTAAAAGGATAAGACTTGGCAAAGACTTATCTTGGAAGACTAGGAAGACTTGATACGGATAAGAGTGGGTAGACTTGACCAAGACTTGGCGAAGACTTGAATGGTAAGTAAACTTGGTAGAAAAGAAAAGAAAACCAACCTATGACACATAATAATATTAAAATACCTGCTAACATTCCCCCACCTATTTTAATATTATAGGTAACAAAAACTGAGATTATTAGGCAAATAAGGATATTATGCATCATGGTAGGTGTGCTCTGTATTGAACCTCCATTAGTGAAACAATAATATCTACTCCAGAGCCAATAGTATGCTCAGCATTGAACAATGACTACTAAAGGGAAATAAATAATTATTGCACACACATAATATTCCAGGTGTTCACAAAAACTTTAAAAGCTAGCACATTACGGCCTTGGCCGATCCCCGGATTCATGAGTGTGTTTGAGAATTAGCCCAAATCTCATAGGTAGCGGCCCCACTATCACACTCACATAGGTGAATTCTGTCAAGGGTGCTCCTGTAACTATGACACCCCACTCAATAAGAGCTACAGAGATTCATTAAGAGTTTTTTTTAATAACTCAACCTCTACAACGTTACAGGATAAATGCATTTACATCATAGGGATGGGTAAAAAGTAATTTAGTGCATTTCTCACGGCCATCATATGATCGTTTTTCTCATTGAACCCAGTTACAGGATCTCTGGTCCCTGGGTTGAGTATCCTCGTACATGGCTCCTGCTATATTCAATGGGCTTCAACCCCATCTCCTTCGATGTATTCCAGACTCTATCTCTTACTAAGGCCTTAGTTAATGGATCTGCAAGATTATCACCAGATTTAATATAATCCACATTTATGATGCTATTATTCATATAAGATGTCACAGAATTGTGTTTTCTTCTGATAGGTCTGGATTTACCGTTATAATAACGGTTATTAACTCGACCAATTGTTGCGGTGCTATCACAATGAATCAATATAGGTGGAATCGATTTTTTCCAACAAGAAATTTCATTTAACAAATCTCTTAACCAATTTGCTTCTTCACTGGCTGTAGCTAAAGCAATAAGCTCAGCCTCCATTGTTGAATTAGCAATAATGGTTTGTTTTTTCGATTTCCAACTTATAGCACCACCTCCCAATGTAAATAAGTAACCAGTGATTGATAATGAATCACCTGACAAGGTATTCCAATCGGCATCACTATAACCTTCAAGTACTGCAGGATACTTATTATAAAACAAGCCATATTTTATGGTACCAGATAAATATTTCATAATAAGCTCAATGGCTAGCCAGTGATCACTACCAGGCTTGCTAGTAAACCTGCTAAGTACTCCAACTGCATAGGTAATGTCAAGTCTGGTACAGTCAGTCGCATAACGCAAACTACCAAACATACTAGCATATTCCTTTTGATTAATTACATCCTCATCCTTTTCAATAGGAAATAAACGCACATGAGGATCAAAATGAGTAAGAACATGCTTGCACTTATAAAAATTATATTTTCTCAAAATTTTCTCAACATAATGCGACTGATCAAGAAATATACTATCACAAGTTTTGGTAATTTTCATTCCCAAAATATAATTAGCCTCACCAAGATCTTTCATATCAAAATGGCTACTAAGCATATTTTTAGTTTCCACGATGATATGCAAATAAGAGCCAAATATACGTAGATCATCCACATAGAGGCTAATAATGACATGTGAATTCTCTTCAGATTTATAGTAAATGCATTTATCACATTCATTCGTTTTATAGTCATTCTCAATCATGCAGGAATCAAATTTCTCATGCCACTGTTTAGGGGCCTGTTTTAAGGCATATAGGGATTTAACTAGCTTGCACACTTTGCTTTCTTGACTGGATTCCACAAAACCCTCAGGTTGATCCATATAGATTTCTTCACCCAGGTCTCCATTTAAAAAGGTTGTTTTAACATCCATTTGATGAATTTTTAAATCATGAATTGCAGCCACTGCAATGAATAATCTAATGGATGTAACTTTAGTAACCGGAGAAAATGTATCAAAAAAGTCAAGATCTGCTTGTTGTTTAAAACCTTTTGCAACAAGCCTTGCTTTATATTTATCAATAGTTCCATCCGGTTTAAGTTTTTTTCTCAAAATCCATTTACAGCCAATAGTTTTACCACCTGGTGCTAAATCTACTAATACCCAAGTTTTATTGGATAATAATGATTCCATCTCATCATTTACAGGCTCGTTCCAAAAAATAGAGTCAGGAGATGCCAAAGCTTCTTGTAAAGTTAATAGAGTTTCCTCCACATTAAAAATATGATAATCAGGGCCAAAATCTTTTTCTAATCTGGCTCTTTTACTCCTTCTAGGTTCAAAGCCTATAGGGTCATGGTTTTGTAAAGGATGAGTAGAGGAACCAGTTTTAGATAAAATATTTTCTTGATAATTTTGACCCCCACCATTTTTAGATTTAAAAGGAAATTTTTCTTCATGAAAAATTGCATCACCTGATTCAAAAATTATTTTGTTTTCAATATCAAAAAATCTATAGGCTGTACTATTTGTTGCATATCCAAGAAAAGCACAAGTGGCAGCTTTCACACCTAATTTAGGTCTTTTAGGGTCCACAAGTCTAACAAAAGCTAGACAACCCCAAACCCTCAAATATCTCAATTTTGGCTTATGCCCTTTCCACAACTCAAAAGGTGTAACTTTTGTTTTTTTATGTGGCACTCTATTCATAACATAACATGCAATTAAAATTGCTTCTCCCCACAAATTTAAAGGAGCACTTGCTTCAATTAGCATAGCATTTGTTAAATCAGTTAAAGTTCTATTTTTTCTTTCTGCTACACCATTCGATGTAAGTGAATATGGTGGAGTAGTTTCATGAATTATTCCCAAAGGCTGAGCAAACGAGTTGAATCCAAAAGATTCATACTCCCGGTCTCTATCACTTCTGTATCTTTTAATCTTTTTACCGAATTGATTTTCGACTTCAAGAAGAAATTCTTTACATTTTTCAAAAGCATCACTTTTATTTTTCAACAAGTATACATAAGTGTATTTTGAAAAATCATTAATAAAAGTGATAAAATATCTATTTCCACCACGTGTTAAAATTCCTTCAAATTCACATAAATCAGTGTGAATTAATTCTAACAATTCAGTATTTCTCACCACACTTTTATGAGGCCTTTTAGTTATTTTTGCTTGACTGCAAACTTCACATTTCTCAAACTTATTTGTTAGTCTGGGAATTAATCCTAAACTACTCATGACTCCCACATATCGGCTATTAATATGACACAGACGAGCATACCAAAAATTCATAGAAGACAGCATGTAAATAGAAACATGTGCTTTCTTATTCTCAACATTTAATTTAAACATTCCATCACAGGCATACCCTTTCCCCACAAATATGCCTTTTTTAGTGATTACATATTGGTCAGATTCAATAGTCTGCTTGAAACCAGCTTTGTTGAGCAAATAACTTGACATCAAATTTTTCCTCATGGACAGCGTGTATAACACATCTTTTAAAACAAGCACACGTCCAGAGGTAAAATTCAGCTCAACATCCCCACACCCGAGCACCTTGGTTAAACTGGAGTCACCAAGCATAACAGTCCTTTCCTCATTAAAAAGAGTGAAATCTCTGAACCAATCTTTATCATAGCAGACATGCCTATTGGCACCAGAGTCTGCCCACCACCCTTCCACAGATTGAACCATAAAAATATCTGTAATCATAGCCACAAATGGTTCCTCGGTAACATTAGCCTGTGGTTGAGACTGTTGTTTCCGAAATTTGCAAGTTCGAGCAATATGCCCACTTTTGCCACACACAAAACATGTCACATTTGTTATATCTTGTGAAGGGGGTTCTTGGTTCCATTTTTTTTGCCTCGGGTAATTTTTATTTTGTGGCCTTCCAGTATTTTTCCAGATTTTCTTAACTGGCTTCAAGTGACTATTTTTATGAAATCGACCTTTAGGTAAAGTATTTCCAGAAGTTAAATTTACCTTTGTAGTGGAATGTTCTTGTGTCATAAGCGCATCTTGTCATCGTGCTTCCTCCTCCACCCGAATCCGTGTGATTAGAGTCTCCAAGGATGTCTCTTTTTGCATGTGGCGCATTGACTTCTGGAACTCCTTTCAAAATGATGGTAGTTTGTCGACAATACCTGTTACAACAAGATTGTCTCCAATTTTGATGCCTTCGGATCTAACTTCAGCCACTAGCATCTGAAAATCTTGAACTTGCTCCACCACTGATTTTTCATCTATCATTTGATAGCGGAAAAAACGGCTTGCAGCATATTTTTTAGCGTCTGCCTCTTCGGTGTCATATTTATTCTACAAAGCTTTCCAAATTTTCTTGGCAGTGATGTAAGTGGTATCATAATAGTCATAAAATTGATCTGAAAGACAGTTTAAAAGATAATATCGACATTTATACTCATCTTTGTTGCATTTTTCGATTTTTTCAATATGAGCGGCATACTCCTCGTCGGTCATCTCTTCAGTGGGGACTTTGTTTGGATTTTTCTCGGTCAGGATATAGGGCACCTTGAGGAGACTGAGGTAGAAAAGCACCTTGCCTTTCCATCTCTTGAAATGAGCTCCCTTGAACCGGAAGGGCTTGTTGAGATCACCGGTATTCTCATTGGGCTTCTCCAGTACTGGCTCCATGGATTTTTGCTATTTGAATCTCCTTAAAATTGTTGGTGATAATTACAAATGAAACACCAGAAAATACAAATAGTAAAAATTACAATAATTATTGTAAGCACTGAGGCGCGGGAAATTCGCTCTCTTTAAGGAGATTCAAGCCCTCTGCGGTTAGGCAAAGCCTCACACTAGTGCAGCAGAAAAAACCTTGACTTGTCCCCCCAGGATACAACAGCCCGACTAAGTCGTATGGTTAACAAATACTGCACAATTTGTTGAACTCAAAACTTTATCACATACACCTTTTTTTATTTGCCTGATAATCTCACACAAGACATAATAAAAGCAACCAAAACTTCTTCTCGTATATCTCAAGATAGGACATAGCTCAATATATATAGGAGAAAAAGCTAGGAGGGTCTTCCTTGGTGGATAGGAAAAGGAAGACTTGAAAGACTTGAAAGGATAAGACTTGGCGAAGACTTATCTTGAAAGACTAGGAAGACTTGATGCGGATAATAATGGGTAGACTTGACCAAGACTTGGCGAAGACTTGAATGGTAAGTAAACTTGGTAGAAAAGAAAAGAAAACCAACCTATGACACATAATAATATTAAAATACCTGCTAACACTATCTATTTATCACCTTATAACTATATTATTATTATTATTATTATTATTATTATAAAGGAAAGATTTGAGATAGCATTGACACAATATGATACATTGATTTTTGAAAATATTCATCTAACTTATTAAAAAAAATATAAAATTATATAAAGAAAATGGTGTGACTCGAAATCAAGATTTTTAGTCTGGTAGATAAGATATTTACCACTTGAGTAACACATATATATATACTTTTAAAACAAAATCAAAATTTATCACTTCATTTGATTTAGTTTTGAAATTAGTTTTGGGTTTTGGGATTTGAAAAAGAGTTTAAAAAATTAAAACTTGTTTAGCTGTATATTTTGAAAATAATTTTTAAAAAATTGAATTTAAAACTTGTTTTGTTATGAATTTTCAAAACTATTTTTTGAATATTTTTAGATCTTGTAATTAAATTTTTTTTGTAATATTATATTCAAATTTATTTACTTCTTTTATATATAATCCGAAGGTACCCGTGTATGAACCAAAGGAGATATTCAGAAATGGGCTTTTTGGTTGTTTGGAAAGTTGGTCTTTGACTAGAAAAAAAAGTTTACAAATCAAAAAGTTCAAAAATTTAAAAAAAAAAAAAAAATCATTCATGTCAGTTATTCACGTCTTTTTTTTTTTTTTTTTTACAATTAAAAAGAAGTTAATCTTAAACATATTAATTTTTACCATTTTATAAAAAAATAAAAAAAAACATAAAAGAATCAAAACCCCAAACGACACTTTAGGATTTGTTTAACAATTGACTTTTTAATTTTTTTTATGAGACAAAAGAGTAAATGTGTTTTAGGGTGATTTTTCTATGACTTTTTCAGTTATATAAAAAAATTGTCAAGACTATAGTTGGGTTAAATAACCCTGAATCCATTAAAATAGTACAATTTGCACCGATTCGTCCGCTAACTATAAGTTAATTTAATTCGCGGTTTAAATTTATAATTTACTTTCAAAATCGTTCTGTCCCGCCATTATATATATATATATATATATATATATATATATTACTTCCAATTAATATTAAAGTAAAAATCAATATGAGAAATATTTGAAATGTAACCAAGACATATGGCCTAGTGATTGTGTAGCACATTTTGTAGTGTGAAGTCTCCTATTCAACTTTTGTAAAGATAAGTTTAATACCTTTTGTGGTAGTTAGCTTATTTTCCCTCCATTATGGGGGTTGTACTTAGTGGTTGTTGGGTTTGGCTTGGTTACCAACTTCGTCAGAATTGTTGGGTTTTATTTACTTTCTAATTGTAGTAGGTTAATTGTATGTTTAATAATATAAATATTTTTCATAATGCAATTATTGTCTTATCGATTGATTAAAAAAAAAAAAGAAGATGTTTGAAATGTGAAATTTTGTGCAAACTAGTGTTATCTATATATTTATACTATATATTAAGCAAAATGGAGTTTTTAATCCCAAGTCTTGTGAGAGCTCCAATCTCCCAATCTAAATTTCCTGTCTTTTTGATTTAAAAAAAAAAAAAGCCTTAGCATTTATTAACTTCTGCCAATTCCCAAGTCTTACCCTTATAATAACACTTTAATGCATTAAGAACAAGCATAAAACAAATTCTTTGAAATCCAACACCTATAAATTCCTTGAAAAGTCCCAACACATATGATTATTATCCCTCATAATAACACTTTAATGCATTAAGAACAAGCATAAAAAAAATTCTTGTAAAGTTCAACACATATGATTATTATCAAAATATTAAACTTTAATATAATATAATAAAAAAAAAGACATTTAATTCCTTGAAAAGTCCAACACATATGATTATTATAAAATTATTAAACTTTGATATAATATAAAAAAGGGGAAAAAAAAGACATTTAAAAAAAAAAGATATTTAAAAATTACAATTCACATATATAGATAATTGTAAATATATTAAGGAAAATGGGGTTTCTAAACCCCCAAACCTTGTGGGAGCTCCAATCTCTCAATCTTAATTTTCTAAATTTTTGATTTAAAAAAAAAACCTCAGCATTTATTGATTTGGCAAAATTCCCTGATCAGCATTTATTAACTTTTTTCAATCCACATGCCTGCATTTATTGATTTGCTCAAAATCCCTGATTAACATTTAAAATCCCCTCATACAAATAATTATAGATACAGCCCGTGCATAGTTATTGCAGCAGCCTTTTTAATTTCTCCTGTACACTATGGTTAGTGATAAGATTGTTAAATTATTCTTATAAAAAACCTTAAAAAACATAATTTATATATTTAAAAAAATTAAAACAAATATAAATATCTATAATTATTCCGTGCATAACACGGGTGATAGGCTAGTATATATATTAAGGAAGAGGGGGTTTCTAACAAGTTTTGTGGGAGTTCCAAATTCTTAACATGAATTGTCAAAAAAATTTGATTTTAAATAATTTAAAAAATCTTCTTTTACCTAGTTCTCATTCAAGAAAAAAAAAATTAATATCCTTTGATGTTACAGTTACGATACAACGGGTTCCAGAGGGAATGGGTCGGACTGGTCCACGTTTCTCCAACCGATATCTGAATGGCCAAGCCCACCTGAGAACCTGCACAGGAGTTCAACGGGGGGAGTCCCTCAGCGAACCCTCCGACAAGCAAGTTAGAGAGAGAGGAGTAGAATGTAGAGATATGAATGGGAGATAGAAAGCTTAACCTTCTTCTTGTCTCCAACGTCTGCTTATATCCTTTGGTAATCATTTCATTGTCCCGTCCTATCTGTCACCTTGGCTCCAAGTCTATGCTGTAGCTTACCTTGTTCAGGGTGAGGGCATGCCGTCCTGACGGAAAGGTGTTGTCGTAATAAATGTTGTGAGAAACTGCATTAATGGCGATGTGCAGTGGCAATAACTTTGCAGATCTTTGTCTACTGATGTGGCTTGCCCTTTACGTGCCACGTGTCTGAATATCATTGGGTATTCATGTCATGTTGATTTCCGGCTGTGCTAGGCCTTATCAGTTGGGTTATGTCTTGGGCCCTAAGTGGTAGGCTTGGGTTGTTCATGGTGGGTTATGGCCTTTCTAGGCCTAACCACATCAGTAGTCCCCCATTCCCGAGTGCATCTTTAGTCCAATGAAGGGAATAATGAGGTAGATGGGGGTTAAAGGTCGAGTGAAGGGAACGACCGACCAGAAGTGGTCGAGTGGAAGGACCGACCGTGATAAGGGCCGACCGCGAAGGGTAGCCGAGTGGAGGGCCGACCGCGAAGGGTAGCCAAGTGGAGAGCCGACCGTGAAGGGTGGCCGAGCGGAAAGACCGACCACGAGGAGGGTCGACCGCGAAGGGTGGCCGAGTGGAGGGACCGACCATGAGGAGGGCCGACCGCGAAGGGTGGCCGAATCGAGGGGCCGACCGCGAAGGGTAAGGTGGGTGGGCGCGGGGCTCGAGAGGCGGCGTATCACGTGGTGATTTGAAGTGGAAAAGACAGGGTAAGGGAAGGGGGCAGTGAATCGTGGTCGTACACGTGGCAGCATCTCGTGGTGAGGGAGGTTAGGCGTTGAGCCAGAAGTGAAACAATAGGTCATTGTGGGTGTTGAAAAGACAGTTTTTGCGGAGTTTTTTTGAAAAGTTTTCAAACTGGTGAAAATTAATTGTGACCCTTGGAATACGGGCAAGCCTTGGGCCTTTGATATTACTCGATTTACCTACCTCTTTGCAAAAAATCAAAACATTCCAAGTGTTAACTCCTTTGTTGCTGACGATACACCTCTGCGACATTTTTTGAATTTCCTTGCACCCGCATCCGAAGCTATTCGTAGACATACCACAGAAATGACCCAAGAAGAAGCTGGAATCGCCAGGGTTGATCCACTTGGGGATGACGATGCGGTGGAGTTGGCGGAGCAGTACAGAGCGGAGAGGCAAATGGAGAGGGAAGGGGAGCCGGCGGTACGATCTCATTCTTCCACCATAATGGCGGCCCCAACGTCGATAAGCCAGGTAGAGCCAGATCATTGGCATATAAAGGCTGATAAGTCGATCATTACCGCGAAGGAGCTGGAGGGGATGCGGGAGAAGTACCAGATCCCCGCAGAGATAGAGTTGAAACTGCCGAAATCAAAGGAGAGGGCGTCTGATGCTCGACCGGGGGAGTTCGCCCTGTACGAGGAGGCGCTGAAGGGAGGGTTAAGGTTGCCCCTCTTCCGAATAGCGGTGGATGTACTGAACCGGTTGCAGGTAGCCCCAGGCCAGCTAATGCCCAACGCGTGGAAGATCTTGTTGGCTTGTGCGAGTGTGTGGCCGAAGGCGAACGGGGGGACTGAAATGACAGTGGATGAGTTTTTTGCGTGCTACAAGGCGTCAGGGCAGCAGGAGACTTGGGTTACCCTGCAGGCAGCAGCAGAAAAGGGGTTAGTGGCGGAGCTGCCATAATCGATCAAGAGGTGGAGGCCGCGATAGTTCTATGTGTCCGCCAATGGAGGGGTTGGGGTGCGTACAGTTTGGAAAGTGCCCACCAAATCGATGGGGCCAAGACTGGGGGCAGCAGCGGAGGAGAGGGTGAAGAAAGTGAAGGAATGGCGGGAGAATGAGGGGACCAAGTGAGACGAGCTTGTTCAGCCGTCAGCCTTGTTTGCGGCGGAGTTGGGTCCTCATCCGAACAGTGGAGACCTCGACCGGGCGGAATTAGAGGCGAGAAGGAAGGCACAAGTGGTGGAGGATATGACCATCCTCGCCCAAGCCAGTAAGTTTAAGAAGGCGCAGGAAGACCGACCGCATAAGCCGATCGCGCGGGAGAGGATCCAATAGGGCCCCAAATCGCTAGGGGAAAAAGACTTGGGTGAATCTGAGCCACGACCGCCCCCGATTGATCCTTTGAAACAGAGGGCTAACCAGGAGATGGGCAGTGTGGGGAAGAAGAAAAGAAAGGTGAGGAGGAGTGAGGAGAAACCTGCCTTGAAGAAGAGGAGGGAGGTGACGGCAGAGGAGACCCCCATGGCCAAGGAGGCAGAGGAGGAGGGAGTGGGGCAGACCCCAGGAAGGGTGGTTGCCCTAGAAATGGTGGAGGTCACCTCGGAGGTCATGGCGGTCATCCCAGTAGTGGTGGGGATCGCCTCGAAGGTCGTAGAGATCGTTCCTGAAATTTAAGTAGAAGGTAGGGCAACTGGCCCTAAGACAAGGGGAGAGGAACAGCCCCAGGGGGGTCCTGCGCCCCAAGGAGGGGGGGTGAGGCCAAAGTATGCCATCTACCATGCTCCAGCAGTTTCTGGGCGATTGGAGGGAGAAGGAGGCCCAGCCAGGACGGCTGTAGATCTTCTTTTAGGGGTGGTGGACGAAGGAGCCATGCACTCTGCAGCCAGGTTCAATGAGGCTGAGCTGCTAAGGGGGTTGTGCTCTGCTCAAATGGAGGCAACCACCCTAGCAGGGGCTCTGCTGAGAAAGGCAGCGGCTGCGAAGGCCAAGTGGGAGGAGGCCCAGGCCCAGCTTACAAGTTTCAAGAAAGAGAGTGCAAGCTGGAAGAGGGCTACGCGAAGCGCGTGTGCCAGGGGTTGGCAGGAGGCTGAGAAGGCAAAAAAGATGGAAGTATTGGCGATCGTGTAGGGCAATGTTGCCAATCGTGCCCATGCTGAGCTGCTGGTGGTCGGGTTAGAGCTAGAGAATGAACGCCGCAAGGTAGTGTCGCTCGAGTTCCAGCTGGCTGGCGAGTAGAAGAAGCTAGGGGAAGCTCAAAATGCCTGCACGGTCGCCACCGAGCGGTTTGAAGAGGCAATGATCAATAATGAAAAACTGCGTGCCCAGCAGATCAAAGAGAAGGATGAAACGGACGTGAAGATTGCTAGGCTGCGAAAGGAGCTGGAGGAAGAGCGTGCTAGGGCAATGGAGGAGAAGGCAAGGTTGCAGAAGGAGCTGGAGGATGAAAAGACCAAGGTCGCCTCTGAAAGGGCAGCATACCCTGACCTATGTGTCATAGCAGTCGCCAGCAACTTGGTTAGGGAAGTGTCTGGGAGGGGCGGGCTCGTCGGGAACGACCGCTGGGGGTAGGACTGAGGCAGAAGTTATTGAGAGTTTCCAACGGTCAGACTTCTATAAGCACGAAATGGCTGAGTTCTGGGACAGTGACTGGAAGATGTTCAAGTGTAAAGCTGAAGAGCTGTTCCCAGACTTAGACCTCAGTAGGGTAAAAATTGACGAAGACGATATGGCCCAGACCCCCCTGGATAACGGTATTGAAGAAGAAGACCTCGTTTCCAGTGAGGAGGAATAATTTGAAGTGAACACAATTTGTACTTAGAGTTGTTTTTGTGTGTTTGTTTTTGTTTTTTGTGTTTTTTTTTTTTTTTTGAAATGCTGTAATGAACTTATGTACAAGTTTGTGAATAAATAAAATTTGAGTTGTGTTTTCAGTCCATTATTTTTGCTTGTGCATCCGAAATGTATAAATTATTGTGAAGTGTAAAATATAAGGAAAACTCAATGTAAAGTGAATTTTAACTTGTAAGAAAGAATTCAACGCAGAGCGAAAGTAAGAAAAACTCGATGCATAGTGAATTTTAACTTATAAGAAAAATTCAACGCAGAGTGAGTGTGAGAAAAACTCAATGCAGAGTGAATTTTAACTTGTAAGAAAAATTCAATGTAGAGTGAAAGTGAGAAAACTCAATGCAGAGTGAATTTTAACTTGTAAGAAAAATTCAATGCAGAGTGAGTGTGAGAAAATATAGCCACTGTGCTTATGATCATGAAGTCGCAATGGTGGCTTCGGCCTGGCTGGGGCTTTAAATGACTCAATCTAGCCGAGCTCTTCATGCTCAGTTTAGCCGAGGTTTTTTGTGCTCAGTCTGGCTGAGGCTTTTTGTGACTCGGTCTAACCGACCTCTTCATGCTCAGTCTGGCTGAGGCTTTTTGTGACTCGGTCTGGCCGAGCTCTTCATGCTCAGTCTGGCTGAGGCTTTTTGTGCTCAGTCTGGCTGAGACTTTTTGTGACTCGGTCTGGCCAAGCTCTTCATGCTCAGTCTGGCTGAGGCTTTTTGTGCTTAGTCTAGCTGAGGCTTTTTGTGACTCGGTCTGGCCGAGCTCTTCATGCTCAGTCTGGCTGAGGCTTTTTGTGACTCAGTCTAGCCGAGCTCTTCATGCTCAGTCTGGCTGAGGCTTTTTGTGCTCAGTCTGGCTAAGGCTTTTTGTGACTCAGTCTAGCCGAGCACTTCATGCTCAGTTTGGCTGAGGCTTTTTGTGACTTGGTCTAGCTGAGGCTTTTTGTGACTCGGTCTGGCTGAGCTCTTCATGCTCAGTCTGGCTGAGGCTTTTTGTGACTCGGTCTGGCCGAGCTTTTCATGCTCAGTCTGGCTAAGGCTTTTTGTACTCAGTCTGACTGAGGCTTTTTGTGACTCGGTCTGGCCAAGCTCTTCATGCTCAGTCTGGCTGAGGCTGCAATCAAAGCGTTATCAGAATACCACAGATAGTTGAGATACAAGCTTGCTGTTATACAAAGTGTAGCCCGTGGGGTCACAAATTTATACTATATGAGGAGAAAATGAGAACATAGATTGTCCAAAAGAAAATACAACATTTTGGACGATACGAAAACACAACTTTTATTGAAAATAGCGCTTCAAATGTTCAGTGTTCCAAGGGTGGGGAAGGTCTCGACCTTCCATGTCCTGAAGACGGTAAGTGCCCGGTCGTGGTCTGGCTTTCACAACGTAAGGTCCCTCCCATTTGGCTGCCAGTTTGCCTTCAGTCAGATTTTTGGTTATTGGATCTTGCTGGGCGGCTAAGGAATCCTCAGCATTCATGTATTTTTGGGCTTTGGAGAGTAAGGCTGCCATGGAGGTCAGGGGTTTTTAGAGAGGGAGAACAGGAAGTCGGACGACCGCAGACCGGCCATGAAAGTAGTGAGGATGACCTTGCCATCATTTTCCGCTACTTACAGGGCCTCGGTGTTGAAGCGGGTAACAAAACTGCGTAGCGACTCCCCCTCGGTCTGTCGAATGTTGAGGAGTTGGATTGTCGGGCGTCGCTGGCGCTGGGCTCCAATAAAATGGCTGAAGAAGGAGTCACTAAGATGTTGGAAAGTGGAGACGGAGCCTGTTGGTAACTGGCTAAACCACAGCCGAGCTGACCCCTTCTGTGTCACGGGGAAAGCTCAACACATGATCTCGTTAGGGAATGCATGGAGGACCATGAGGGTTCTATAGGTTTCCAGATGGTCGACTGGGTCCGTCGTACCGTCAAAAGAGTCGATGGTGGGCATATTGAACTTGGGGGGTAGATGTTTATCACGGATGGAGGCGACAAATGGTGAGTTTGCTGTGGTAGAGGGTTTATGCTGGATGTTTTACATGACCCCTTGGAGTTGGAACTTCATGGCTCGGAGTTCCGCGTCCCAGAGAGGGATGCGGTCACCTCCGGAGGGCAACGGGGGTTGGATGCTGCTGGCCTCTCCTTCAAGGATTGGTGCTGGGATCGATGGTTGTGGGCCCCGGGGTGGCAGGTTTATATCTGGGGGAGGGGGTTGTAAGCCTTCTCTGTTGGGCAGATTAGGCTGCGGGATAGTATGGCTCGGGGCTTGTTCGTAGTTGGGAGAAATATCGGGAGGTGGTGGAGGGGGCATAGGAAGGTTTCTTTGGAGTAGGGCATTGATCAGGACTTGATTTTGCTCGGCCATACGGTTAATGTTGTTGGTAAGCTCGATGAAATATTGTGATGGGTTGTTTGGATTGGGGGGGTCGGCTTGGTGGTCGGCAGCATTTTGGTGAGAAGCCATGGATCTAGTTGTGACCATACACTTCTATGGGTAGCGAGAAAGGGTTATTGGAACAGGGTCTCCGGCGACAGTGAACACAACTGGCGCGAGGAGCAAAGCTTTCCCACAGACGGCGCCAACTGATGTTACAGTTACAATACAACGGGTTCCAGAGGGAATGGGTCGAACTGGTTCACGCTTCTCCAACCGATATCTGAATGGCCAAGCCCACTTGAGAACCTGCACAGGAGTTCAACGGGGAACGGGAAGTCCCCCAGCGAACACTCCGACGAGCAAGTTAGAGAGAGAGGAGTAGAACGTAGAGATATGAATGGGAGATAGAAAGCTTAACCTTCTTCTTGTCTCCAACGTCTACTTATATCCTTTGGTAATCATTTCGTTGTCCCGTCCTATCTGTCACCTTGGCCCCAAGTCTATGTTGTATCTTACCTTGTTCAGGGTGAGGGCATGCCGTCCCGACGGAGAGGTGTTGTCGTAATAAATGCTGTGAGAGGCTGCATTAATGGCGATGTGCAGTGACAATAACTTTGCAGATCTTTGTTTGATGATATGGCTTGCCCTTTACGTGTCACGTGTCAGAATATCATTAGCCCTTCATGTCATGTTGATTTCCGGCTATGCTGGGCCTTATCAGTTAGGTTATGTCTTGGGCCCTAAGTGGTAGGCTTGGGTTGTTCATGGTGGGTTATGGCCTTTCTAGGTCTAACCACATCATCCTTGATTTATGATTTTCAAACGGAAACCATATCAAATCTTTAAAATAAAATAAAAAGTATAATAATTCATTTCAAAATTCAAATTTGAGGGCCACTAAATATGGAAAGCAATCAATTAATTTAAATTTAAAATTGGCACAATATAAATTTAAAATTATAGTGATCTATCCCATGATTTATAATTTTTAAATACAAATTTAAAATTATCATAATTAACTCATAATTTTTTGTATTAAGGAGCAATAAGAGTAACGTTGAAATTATCTATATATCTATATATTTTACAAAATAATATTTTTAAGGAAAGATATTACAAGAGTTTCAAAATCTTATATAAAATTATTTTTAAGATCGAAGCCTCTATTGTTTAGATTATTTAAATATATAATTTAAATTCATATCACAATACAAATTTAAATTTTCCATGATTTATTTCATGATTTAATAATTTCATTTAAATTACCATAAGGAAAGCTCTCAAACTCAATGCAAGATTATCACAATATATATACTTATAATTGTCAAGACTTATCTCATTCTTTCTGGTTTTCCAAGAAAAAAAAAAAAAAAAACTCTCTTCCATAGCTCTCTAAATTTTAAAATAAGAACATTTTTCTCTTTGAATGAAAATTAACTTTTATTTAATGGTTTTTTTTTTATATTTTGATTATAGTAAATTTTTGTGAATGCAGATTTATATCACAATGTAGATCATGTTGATGGTGATATTAATACGAGACTTTGTTGTCATATGAATAAGAATAAGAACACGCCGTTAAATTATGGAATGAGGTAACATGTTACCTATATATATTTAAAGTGATCATATACTTTCATTAAAAAAAAAAAAAGTTATTCCTTGAATGATGGCAAAGTTATGTTTATTGTGTTTTTTCTTTTTAATCGTCAATTACGAGAAATAGCAAAATTAATCGCATTTGTATAAATGATGGATAAATAGACGTTTATGACGAAAAATCGAATGCATGTCATTTTTTTCTTTATTTCTTCATGTTTTTTGTAAACAAATAAATTTCATTAAGAAAATGTTTGAATTTAAGCTCGAAAAGAGATCATATATAGATATTTTTCTTATCTTTTATTTTATTGTTTAAAATTATTTTTTTTATATATAGACGGGATGTATCAAAATTTCTCTCCCAAACTCATTCCAATAAAATAAATAGGTTTAAAATCCCTTTTAATCCCATTAAAATAATTATGCCTAAAATAATGCAAATTTAAAATTATCATAACTCCCATAAAAAATAAAAAAAATTATCAACTATTTTGTATACTTTTAGTCAATAAAATAAATAGGTTTAAAATTTAGTTTAATCCCTATGAAATAATTGTTATTAAATAACCAAAAAAAAATAGAAATGTACCAAACAAACTATATTTTTTATTTTAAGTATTTTGTATGCCTGCTTTTAGTCAATAAATGAAATTTTTAGCTAATATTAATATATAGAATAGAATAATATTAAAAATTTTAAGAAAACTATTTATAAAAAATTTACATGGTAACCTTTTTGTTATGGTAACTTGGAACAACATTGACTTGATAAATTCTGGGAAAAAAAAAAAATTGGGGTGGGGAGAACCTTCACTTTGGAAAGACTGGAAACCTTTTTAATTATGGTAGTTTAGAATTTTAATTTCTCCATCCATGTTATAATTAAGTTTTATTTTATGAAAAATATTTTTTACTATTTTGGCTATAACAAATATTTTATTTTTCTTATTCTTTTTAAAGTATAAAATCACGTGTATAAGTTATTGTTAATTAAGAAAAATGAAAACACATAATTATATAAGTTTTGAAAAAAACAATTGTTAACATGAAATATCCAAATCATGTTAGAGCATTCACACCATTCTCTTCAAATATTTAGTCAAATTAGAGCTTAAAAAGTTATTTTGCTATTTTAGCTAGTCACCTTTTTAGTACTTACTGTATCAAACTATGTATTATAACTTAATCCTATTAAAATATTATTTTCTTATTATATTTGTTATTCTTTTTTTTATTATTAAATTGATGAGATGATAGCCAAACAATTTCTAAAAAATACCCCTTCCCAAAAAAAATTATTATTGACCGGTTGACAGGCCGGACTTCTAGTAACACCTAATCCGCTTGTTGTAACGATGAACAGTACCTCGCTTGTTATAGCGAGATATTGTAGCACTCTAAATCTTGACGCGCTTGCAGCGAGATTGATGGGCCTGATTTTTTGAAGTTTATAAAACTAGTTTAACTAGATAATGACTTTACCGAGTTTGATGAGGATGTTCTTAGAAAGAATAATAAAAACACAATAGAAAATAAATTTATATCTTTGGAGACTTCTATTATAAATTAACTTATTTTATTTATAAAAAATATTACAAATTTGTTACTGAATTGATAAATTTATTACTATTTAACTCATACTTACAACTTCTCTTCCATAATGTAGGGATGCTTCCCTTATTGGTGTGAATTAGAAAATTTGAATACAAATATTTTTAAATATATTAATATCAAATTTCTATTTGATAACGGAATTAAGTAAATGAAAATATCTATTGTACGGGGAGGAAATTTCCGTCCCCGTCCGTACTCCTTTCGTCCAAGCTCCTTGTCTATCCGATCAACCTGAGAACACAACGGCGGTGAGCTGCCCAGCGGTGTGTTGCCGGAAAACCCCTCCGACGGTCAAGTTAGCACACTCTCAGGGAGATTGAGGAGGAGAGAGATATAGCACAATGAGTGTTTCTTACCAAATGATGTTCCATCCTCCGCATGGGGGGGCGCAGTCATGCTTATATACTTTCTGCGCTCAACTCTGCACCCATTAGTCTCTTGACACGCGGAGCTGCTCTCCCATCTGTCAGCACAAATCCAGCGAATACCACCTAACCAAACCACCAGACAACATTAGGGGGAACTCGACAGCCCGATGGCATCCTTCTCGGCCTTCCACGACCGTGTTGTGTAATGAGTCCGAGTGCTCCACTCGCCGAGCTCTATAACAGCTGAGCTCAGTAGCATCCCGGCAGAGCCGAGTTCAAGATAGGTCGAACCAGTGAGTAGAAGGCCTTCTCCGCTGAGCTACACGTGTGAACCATGGAACCCGGGTTAGCAAGCGATCATCTCGGCCAAGTAAGCTCGGTCCAAACAGGGGACCTGGACCTGAAACCTGGGCCTCGACCGAGCAAGACCAACTCCAAGGAAGCCCCAGTTAGCTCGGCCTAAACAGGGGGCCTGAGCCTCAACCGAGTAAAACCCACTCTGAACAGGCCCAAGTTAGCTCGGCCCAATCATGCTCGGCCATATCCTGTCCGGCTTCTACCACGGCCCAAAGCCAGATTATAAATCTCCCTCTCAATCGTCCCTTAATTCCATCTGCGCAAGCGTGACTGGGATTACATGATCCGACCGGGGTAGACTCTGCCTTGGTTCTTAGTTTGCAAGACGTCAACCGCGCTAATCGATACGGTCAGTTTCTTGATTTGCTCGATCAACGCCTCAACTCACCATCCTGTCTCTTCAATACTGACGCCGCCGTCAATAGGGACACGCGTCGATCATTTATTGGCCTCGAGCAGCCAACCCAGACGTCTCTTCACATTTAAAATTTTGGCGGTTCTTTTCTCCTTTAAACACGCCACATCTCCATTTCATTTTCTTCTTACTGTTTCACCTTTGTTCCAGACGAACCAAGGCTGTCGTGCCCTCCCTACTACCCAGCATCATTCCAGCTCTTGACTGCGTTTGTGCTCGAAGATTTGACATTTGCCTCATTCTAGTAAGTTCTTCGAATCTCTTCATTGCTTTTTCATTTGGTATTTCTCATTTTAGGGCACAAAAACTATAGGTTTTAGGATATAGCTCCCCAAAATCCTTTTCTGCCCCTGCTCTCGTTACTGTTTATCAACTTCAGTGATGAACACACGAAGATCTGGGGCGGACCGGGCTCCAGGTCTTCTTTTGATCCCAAAAAAACACCGAAACTGAGCAAGTCATGAGTTTACGAAACTCGTGTAGAAACCGAGGTAACGGAGTGCTGGACCACTCGATCGGGCTAAAATCTGGTCCGCTTGGGCGACCAAGCTTCTGGTTTACCTCTGTGACCGAGATAGACTGGCACACCATATGACCGAGCTAAAGTCAAGCTCGTTTTGCGCGACTGCGCTCTTACTTACACTTACACTCCTTTTACTGCAGAGTCCAAGGGGACCGTGCACCAACACTGAGGCTCTCAAAGACCGAGCAACCATCAAACGAGAGTTTTTGCCAAACTAACATAGCCGGGCCAAAACCAGCCGGCTACACATGGGGCGCTACCGCTTCCTGGTTAACAAGCCGGTCGCATTAGCCATGTTCCGGGAAGAATACGGTATCCTCACCGACGTACATCTCAAGCTCGGTGCCGAGGACACAACCCCTTGGGGCAGACTAGACCAGTGCCCTTTCACTGTACTTTCCATTATCGAAGGCGGCCTCCACTTCCCGGTCAATCCCCTCATGTGCGAGTTCTTGAGGCGCACCGGGCTAGCACCTTTGCAAGTCTCAAGCAACACTTATAGAATAATTAACGAAATAGCCGAACTGAACAACCGGCTAGGAGTCAGCCTAGGTTTAGCCGAGATACTTCGCCAGTACACCCTCAGGCATACAGGCAATGGACTAAACTACTACCTCAAGATCAGACCGGGCAAGGAGAAGATAGTAACCGGCACCCCAGACAAAGATATGCACGACGACGACTTTTCTGGGTGTCTGGAAACTATGAAACAGCCGACGTGCCCGGCTAGTACATCAGCAAGAACTTCGGTTCGACATGTAAGCCGTGCACGCTACTCAGTCAAATTATTTTCCTTCACTATTCTGTACTAATGCCTTTTCTTCTTTTCCTCTTTGCAGCCATCGAAGCTTTGCAAGCTAACTACCATAATCCCAACGAATCAGCCATCAGAACCGTACTGCGATACCGCGACCGGGATTGCCACGAACTTCTCGGCTACGTACCGACCTACAGATACTCCACTCCTCGCCGAAGTAAAGTAACAGACTTCCTCTGAGCACTATCTCCACCACCCGATCCAACATTACCGGATGGGCCCCTAATCCGGCAGACTGAAGTAGAGGAGATGACCAAACGAAGCCGCATCAAAAATCTCATCACTGCCACATCCATCGAGCTGCCGAGCATCCCATGCTGCGCAGCTGCTGCCGGTCAATCAAGCGGGGCGTGGTTGCGTTGGCGTCAACTGTCGCGGTGCAAACAAGCAAGGAAAGTCGCCGCGCCGAGAAAAAGCCTTGCGTTGCCGATCCCTCAGCCGAGCTCGTTGCGGAGCTGAATACCGAGCAACCAGCGGTCACAACTGAGCCAACACCTCCCTGGAAGCCTCAATTGAAGCACTGGGGAAAAGAGATCTCGGCCAGTGCTTCGGTCAAAAGAGATAAAGAACACCTCCTCGCCTTCGACCTAACAAAAGCCGTGCTCCTACCGAGCGATGTGACCGGCAGCGACCACGTGCCCGACACTCGGCTCGTGAAGTCCTCGGTCAAGTCTATGATCCGGGTAAGAATTTTGAAAGCTTTACTCAAATTTTTCCAAGTGTTTGCTCAGTTTCCTTTCTCTAATCAAACTCTCTTCTTGCAGGCCATCCAGAAACAACATCTGGTGATGGAGCGGATCCATAGACTCCGACAGAAAGCGACTGACGCTACCAGCCAAGTTGAGTATCTGCAGACCGAGCTAGGACGGTCAAATGCCTCTTTGGAAATTGCCAACACAGACAACTCCAAATTGCTCGGTTAACTTAGAGCCGCTGAGAACGAATCGGATGCTCTCCGAGCCGAGCTGGAAGCGTTGAAACAATCAATGAAGGATGAGGTGGATGCGGCCAACAATGAAGGTTTCAAGGAGGTCGAAGAAAGCTACACCAAGCAGGTCGAGGCCACCAAGGACATATTCTTCAAGTCCGATTGGAAGGCTGCTTGCGAACAGCTCTGTCAAGGATCTGGAATCGACGTGTTTGCCTCTCCCCCAGTTGCCTTTCTGCCGATGTACATGGTGCCATACGCCAACGATGTCTTCAGTGCATTGCAGGCTGAGGGCGAGGAAGAAGATGGGAACGAAGCCGAGGAAAATGCCGAGGGAGAAAACCGCGCAAAGCAGGCCGACCAGGTGGAGACCGGCGTCCAAGAAACCATAACCACGGTCAACCTAGAGGCAATTGCAATCAGGGATGACTTTGCTGACCTCTTCCCCTTAGTTTAGTTTTCTTTTATTTCTTTTTTAAGAATGTAACCGGGCTGCCTACCACACCTTATGTAATTCAGTTTCACATCAATGAAAAGTTTTGATTTCGCTAATTGTTGCACTGCTTGTTGGACTGTGTTTCATCAACTCGGCAGGAACTTTTAAACAAAACGTCAACTACTTTAGCCGGGGTAAATCACCTTGGCTAAATCTTTTGAGTTGGACAAATCACCGACCAATTTAGCCGGGACAAAGCATCTCGGTTAAAGCTTGAATAAATCAACTCATTCAACTGGAGTAAAACATCTCGGTTGAAACCAAAGAGTTGAGTAAATCATCAACTCATTCAACTGGGCTGCTTGCCACACCTTATGTAATTCAGTTTCACATCAATGAAAAGTTTTGATTTTGCTAACTGTTGCACTGCTTGTTGGACTGTGTTTCATCAACTCAGCATGAACTTTTAAACAAAATGTTAACTGCTTTAGCCGGGGTAAATCACCTCAGCTAAATCTTTTGAGTTGGACAAATCACCGACCAATTTAGCCGGGACAAAGCATCTCGGCTAAAGCCTGAGTAAATCAACTCATTCAACTAGAGTAAAACATCTCAGTTGAAACCACAAAGTTGAGTAAATCATCAACTCATTCAACCGGAGTAAAACATCTCGGTTGAAATCACAGAGTTGAGTAAATCATCAACTCATTCAACCGAAGTAAAACATCTCAGTTGAAACCAAAGAGTTGAGTAAACCATCAACTCATTCAACCGGAGTAAAACATCTCGGTTGAAACCACAGTTGAGTAAATCATCAACTTATTCAACTGGAGTAAAACATCTCGATTGAAACCACGGAGTTCAATAAATCATCAACTCATTCAACCGGAGCAAATCACCTCGATTGAAACCAAATAGTAGAGTAAATCATCAACTCATTCAACCGCAGTAAAACATCTCGGTTGAAACCACGGAGTTGAGTAAATCATCAACTCATTCAACCGGAGTAAAGCATCTCGATTGAAACCACGGAGTTGTGTAAATCATCAACTCATTCAACCGAGTAAAACATCTCGGTTGAAACCAAAGAGTAGAGTAAATCATCAACTCATTCAACAGGAGTAAAACATCTCGGTTGAAACCACGAAGTTAAGTAAATTATCAACTCATTTGATTGGAGTAAAGTATCTCGGTTGAAACCAAAGAGTAGAGTAAATCATCAACTCATTCAACCGAAGTAAAAGATTTCGGTTGAGACCACAAAGTTGAGTAAATCATCAACTCATTCAACCGGAGTAAAAGATTTCGGTTGAGACCACAAAGTTGAGTAAATCATCAACTCATTCAACTGGAGTAAAACTTCAGCGAAGATAAGTCATTTCTATTATATTGACAAAAAGAGTATTACATTTAAAAGTACAGGGAGAGTAAGTCCTTCCACACAAAAAATTACATAAGAACGTCAAATACTAAAAATAGTACAGTTTGAGGTTGGCCGCATTCCATGGTCAGGGTATGCCTTTTCCTTCCAAATCTTCCAAGTGGTATGCCCCCTTGCCCGCCAGACCGGTTATTCTGTAAGGTCCTTCCCAGTTTGCCCCTAGCTTGCCTTCGCCTGGTACCAGTGTGTTACCCATCACCTTTCTTAAAACCCAATCCCCGAATTTGAACGGTTTGGGGTGCACCATTTTGTTGTATTTTCTGGACAGCTCTTGTTGGTATGCGGCCACGTGGATCAAAGCTTTTTCACGGCGCTCATCAGCCAGGTTCAATTCCAAGGCGACTGCTTCAGAGTTCAACTCATGCTCAAAATTTTCACTGCGAATGGTGGGCATGTCGATTTCCAATGGGATGACCGCCTCCATGCCGTATGCCAGGGCAAAAGGAGTTTACCCAGTAGATTGCCTCGGGGTCGTCTGATATGCCCAAAGGACACTTGGGAGTTCCTCGGCCCATTTTCCTTTGGCTTTCTCTAGTCTTTTCTTCAATCCATCAAACATGGTCTTGTTTGATGCCTCGGCTTGGTCGTTGAACTGCGGGTAAGCCGAGGTGGAGTTGTAGAATTCAATATTCAATTCCTCACAAAATCCTCTGAATAAACGGCTGTCAAATTGGGTGCCATTATCGGAAATCAGAATCTTGGGAATGCCAAATCGTGTTACCACATTCTGCCAGACAAACCGTTTGACGTCTTTCTCCCTGATAGTCGCTAAGGGCTCAACTTCAACCCATTTGGTGAAGTAGTCCGTACCTGCAATGAAGAACTTCCGGTTGCCCGACGCCATTGGGAGTGGTCCCACTATGTCTAGCCCCCACATCGCAAAAGGCCAAGGGCTTGTGAGGGGAAGAAGTTCTCTGGCCGGCTGGTGAATTTGGTGGGCGAACTTCTGGCACTTCTCACATTTTCTAACATACTTTTGAGCGTCCGCTTGCATGCATGGCCACCAATATCCTTGCGAGATAGCGAGATAGGCCAAAGATCTTCCAAGGTTGTGACTTCCGCATATGCCTTCATGAATTTCATACAGGAAAGCTTCCACGTTGTTTGGGTGTACACACTTCAGGTAAGGACCGGTGTGTGACTTCTTGTATAAAGCGCCAGATGGAGAGAGCCAAAACCACTCTGACTTCACCCGGACTTTATGTGCTTCCTTTTTATCGGCTGGAAGGGTCCGTTCTTTCAGGAAGAGGATAATAGGGTCCATCAAAGAAAGGCCAAGCTCGGTGCAAAGTACTTCTGTTTGCTCGGGTTCCTCGATACTAGGCCTTGGAAGAAACTCAATCAGGAGAGGGTTTGGGGATTTTCTGTTGACCATGGAAGCAAGACCGGCTAATTCATCCGCTCGGTCATTATCTTCCCTACCAATTTGTTGAACCCTTATTGCCTGGAATCGCTTGATGTGTTCTCTTACGAGAGCTTGATACTTGGCCATTCTGTCGTCTTTGGCTTCGTAGACCCCGGACACTTGGTTGACAACAAGTTGGGAGTCACTATAAACCATCAGCTCGGATGCACGCAACTGAAGCGCGCTCTTAAGCCCGGCCAATATCGCCTCGTACTCAGCCTCGTTGTTTGACGCAGGGAATCCGAGGGTGATAGAGTGCTCTATGGTCAGACCATCGGGCGAGATTAAAACTATGCCCAGCCCGGCGTCATGACAATTTGAGGCTCCATCTACAAAAAGTTTCCACATTTCACCGACGAATAGTTTCCAAAACTCTGAGGGGTCCTGGGAGGCTTGAAGGTTAATGGGATCACGGGTACTCGGCTGTTCGGTTTCAAGTTTGCTGGTGTTCGGTTCTATTTCATCCCCCCTCGGCGATGTGGTACTGGACCTAACAGGTGGGTCTGTTATGCCCGAGTATGTCGCCGCATTGCCGGGCTGCTCTACTATTCCGACAAAATGTGCTATGGTCAAGCGCGCAAGTTCCGCGTCGCCACCATCACCCTGTTGTGCAATTTCCGTTGAGCCTTCATTCACTTCCTCGGCTACCACGCTGAGATCCACCGAGCATACTTGGTGAATTCCAGGTGAGAATTCAGCAACGAAATCGGCCAATGCTTGTGCTTTTATGACCCTTCGGGGTTAAAATTTGACGTCGAACTGACCCAATTCGACCGCCAACTTCAGGATTCGACCGGAGAAATCCGCCCGCTCGAACAAGGCTTTGAGAGGGAATTCGGTCAAAACAATGATTGTGTGAGCGTGAAAGTAGTGCGCCAATTTCCTGGAGGCCATCATCAATGCCAAAGCAAGTTTTTCCAGCGGCAAATACCTCGACTCTTTCGGTAGCAAGGTTTTGCTCACATAAAAGATAGGCAAATGCTGGATACCTTCTGACCAGACAAGCACCGCGCTAGCTGCATGCTGTGAAACTGCCAAATAGAGGTAGAGTTCTTCGCCTGGCTTGGGTGTCACCAATAATGGAACAACAGACAAATAGGCCTTGAGCTCGACCAAAGCCCTGTCACATTCCTCGTTCCATGAAAACTTGGATTTCAAGGCTCGAAAGAAAAGGCGGCAGCGATTTGATGACCGGCTTATTAATCGGTTAAGCGCGGCGGCCATTCCGGCCAGATGCTGCACGTCCTTCACCGAGTTGGGCTGCTTCAATTCTTATGGCTTTGATTTGTGTGGGGTCCGCCTCGATGCCTCGATTTGTGACTAGGAAACCCAAGAATTTCTCGGATCCCACGCCGCAGGCACACTTTGACGCATTCAGGCGTAGCTTGTGCTGTTTGAGAATGGCGAACATCCCGGCTCGGTCGGATAAGTGGTCTGCCTGATGCTTGCTTTTGACCACCATGTCATCGATATAATCCTCCATCGTCTGGCCTAGCAGAGGGGCCAACATTTTGGTCACCATCCTTTGGAAAGTTGCCTCGGCGTTCTTCAAACCAAAAGGCATGACTCGATAGCAGAAGAGTCCCCTTGGAATGGTGAAAGAGGTAATCTCACAGTCGGGGTCGTGCATGGCAATCTGATGATAACCGCGGTAGGCAACCAAGAAACTGAGCCTGTTATGCCTGGCCGTTAGATCCACCAGCTAGTCTATTCCGGGTAGAGGAAAACTGTCTTTAGGGCAAGCTCGGTTGACAGTCGTGTAGTCAACGCAAACTCGCCACTTCTCATTCTTCTTGGGTACTACGACCGTGTTTAAAATCCACCGAGGGTAGTGCATTTCCTGAATAGCCCGTGCTTCAAGCAAGTTCCTTACCTCCTCCGCGACTACCTCGGCATGATGAAGAGTCGATCTTTTTGTTCTTTGAATGACGGGGCGTGCATCCGGGAAGACATTGAGTTGGTGGCAAATAAAACTTGGGTCAACGTTAGACATGTCTGTAGACGCGCCCGAACGCCCCGGGAGGATGAGTCCCGTTCTGTTCATATTGGGTTCACTATAGTTTAGACTCTCGAATCGTCACGGTTCTTAATCTGAACCAAAAAGTTCAAATCCGGCAAATCGTTTTAGAAAATAGATTTTTAGAAAAGAAGTGCCAAACATGGATTGTTTTGCCAGATACAGAGTTGCCACCTAAATATTTTATTTTGAAAAATTTAGGAAACCCTGACTCGGTGCCAAAGGCCACGTGTCCGTCATCACCAAAGTTGCCTCGGCTCGAGAACTTGGGTACGATTGGGGAAGGTCAACTATGAGCACCCGCTCTCGCCCGATCAAAGATCGGCCTCTACTAACCGTGATATCTTGTTTTGAAAGCATTATGTGTTCCTATTCCGATTATTAGCCTAGAATTACTATGTTATGCGCACAGCAAACAAGTATAGACCAAATCGCCTAATTTGGAACAAAACATTGCATGCTTGTTTTTGAAAACGGTTTGCTACTCGTAAGTAGGCTAAAATGTAGGTTTTGCCACCCTCGGGTGGGCTTAAAACTCATATTCAATGTGTTGTTCCAATTTAAGTAACTCAACCTTCACCCACAGGCATTCAGGTAGTTATATCACATAAGCACATAGCCACATGGCAAGCATGCTGTCATGTTAATATTCATATACATGCAAGATGCTAAAGCATAAACACTCACAGTGTACTCCGAGCCAAAACAAGGAACTAGTTAGTAATCATGCATGATCCTAGTTCATGTTAAAATGGCTAATGTATCACATACAGAATGTCACTAAAATAGGCTCGGCTAATCTATGGATGGCATGTTAAATGCACAGACAACATGTATTCAAGTTAGATTTGAGGTACTATGCAATTAGTATGATGCGCCGAGCCCAGTGCATGCAACACAAATGAATGGATGCACGCATGCATAGCATAAGGATGCTAATTGAAATATAACCTAATACTAACCATCAAAAGCAGATAAGTAAAAAGGAGAAAGAAGTGGGGGTTGGAAGACATGCACACACGTACCCACATTTATTACAAATACGCCCTCACTCAGAGGGACCGAAAGAATAATACAATTAATTAACATACAAGCTAATTAAAATGTTACAGACTAATTAAACTAATTAAACTAGTTAAGCAAATTAACTAATCAAAGAAAGCAGTAAACAGCCTCGGGAAGAGGGCCCAATGCAATGCGTGTTTGACTCCGCTCGGAAAGCCACTGCCATGCACAAGTTGCCTCTGCTTTGACTGTTATCCTCCTCTGAAAACTATACAAGTCCCAGGGTTGCTTCTCTGAGTTCTGTGGAACACCACCGGCCAAAAGAATATGCTACCGGCCATGGAAATACTCTCATCGGCTAAATATTGTGCTCTCGGCCAAACATTCTTTGCCGGTCGGCACTTAACACTGCTGGCCGGCCGGCCAAATCTTCCTGCTGAAACTTGCAGTTGACAGCAGCAGAGGGCAAGCAGTGTATGGCACGGAATTTTCAAGCAAATGTATGCATGGACACACTCCCTATCATGCAATGAACTCCAGGGAGCATGGCCCTCGACCTTCGAACCACCAATCGCGCATTTCAATGCGTGATGGCCCAAGAAACCAAGTATGCGTTTTGATATGGAATACAATGTACATAATCAAACAAAGGGGCTATACCTCTATCATACTCAACTCAAGAGGTGAAGCATGCATGCAAATGGAATGCAACCTAGATATGAAGGCTAAAGATGCAAAATGAGCATGCAAGGCATGTGATAACTATGCTAGTGGCAAACATGTAACAACATGTAAGGTGGACTAAGCATAGGAACAATGCAAAGCAACTTAACCAATGAAATACATGCCAAATGCATCACGATTTCAAGCAAGCAATAACATGTAATAGGCCAAGTATGCAACAATGCACAAGGCAAGCATGCTATAACACATGAAGGATGGACTTAAACTAATTTAGGCAGCCCTCAAACAAGCCTAAAACAGTGGCCATAAACTATGGAGATGGGGCCAAATGCACATACAAGCATGCATGCATACATGATCCAATTCCTAAGCATCAAAAGGCAACTTTTACGCACACTTAAAAGAGATGATCATGGACATATGGCAAACATACCAAACTCTGAAATTGCATAAAATGGAAGTGCCAAACCAACCAATTAAAGCAAGCAAAGCATGCTCATGACATCACACATTCAAAGCCTACAAGCTAGAATGCAAAGAGACTATACAAAATATGTTAAGCATGACCAAAGCAACTGAAAACAGAGCTAAATCACACTAAAACATACACAAAAGCTTCACAAAGCTTGGCCAAAACCATGCTAGAACAAGGGTCAATACTTAAAGCATGTTAAGGCCAAAACATGGCATTACAAGGCATGTATGCTAAACAAGCATGGTACCTAAACCAACTAAAAACAGAGCTATATTATGACATAATAAGCACAAAAATCAGTTAAGGCATGATCAACATGGACCTAAACTAGATGCTCCCTCAAGAGGCTAAAATGGCCCTTTTCAAGGACAACAAGGAGAGGGGATGGTCCTCTCCTTCTTAGGACCTCAAGGTACCATCCTCACCACTGAAATCCCTCAAGATTTCAATGGTGAGGAGGCCCAAACACAATGGTCCCGGAGCTTACCAAAAATGCACAAAAATGGAGCCTAACAAGGCTTAAGAGGGGTCAAACAACCTCAAAGCTCAAAACACTCTTAAACAACTATTTGGAGTAGACAAAAACAAGACTTTTATATGTTATACACCAAGTCTAAAAACAGTTGCAAGGTAGTCAAAAAAGCTATGCAAAAATGGGGTAAAAAAAGGCAAGAATGTTACCCTTGAAGACCCTCTTCACAAATGGTGGACCAGCTGCTTCTTTGGCTCAAACCAGCTCCAAAACTTCAAGAACAGCCTCTTAGTACCTCAGTAGCTAAAGGAAGGTGTAATGGTGGGTGTTTGTGCACAAAAGTAAGACAAAACACACACAAAACACAAGAGAGAGGGAGATATAGATATAGGATAGATACACAACTCAAACCCTAAAACCAGAGCCCTCTGAAAAATGTTGTCTCACCTAAAAGAGGGAGAAAAGGCCTCCTCTTATAGACAATCCAATCTTGTAAAGCTTCTAAGGCAAGCTAACAAGAGGGAGATCCCTCCATACACGTGTATGGAGGTGAGCAAAGTGTATGCCAGCTAGCACAGCTGGCATAAAAAAATCTGCAAAAGCAGATACACAGTAGTCGGCCGGCCAAAAATGCAATTTGACCAAAATAGATGATCGGCCGACCACAAAAAGTGCCGGCCGGCCAAACATTTGGCCGGTGTCAACAAAACAATGGCCAGTGGCCCCAAGCCATGGCCGGTGATGTGTGGGGATGGCCAATAAGCCATTCCCCGCCCCCTTCAAGGCAAAACACAAGTGTTTGGTGCAAAACCAAACACAAAACAGTCGAGTTGAGAAATCCTGAGGCAAGGCACATAGCCGAGACCTCCGGGAACTCAAGACAAACACAAACAAGGATGATTACCGAGTGTTCAAACAGTGATGCCCAAGTCTTGAGGACGGTCAAAAATGGGGTGTCTACAATGTCGTACAGCGTCCAGGCGAAGACTTCGATATTCGACATCAAGAAATCAACCATCTCGGTCCTTTCTTGGGCGGTAAGGCTTGAGCCTAGCAAAAAGAATTTGTTTGGACTTTCGGTGCCGATCCGCACTTCCACCAATTCTTCAACAGCCTTGTCCTCGGCCTTGGTGCCTACATCTTCAAGGACTTCCTGGTCTTCCGGTCCTTCTATCATTTGGACGAAGCCTTTGGCAGCCCGGCTCCCGTTTATTGCCACGAAGCATTGCTTCGACATGACTTGATCGCCCCAAATTTCCTCAATTTTCCCCATAGTCGAGGGGAATCTCATAACCTGGTGGTAGGTTGACGCTATAGCTTGAATAGCGTGAAGTCATCCCCTACCGAGGATCAGATTGTATGTAGAAGGCACCTTCAATACCCAAAACTCCACCTGCTTGACCACGGATCCGACTTTGACCGGTAAAATAATCTTTCCCATAGGCCACTCCGATTGCGAGTTGAAACCAACCAGTGGCGAAGTTACCGCCAAGTTCGTATCCCGGAGTTTGAGTTGCTTGAACGCATCGTAGTACATAATCTCAACCGAGCTTCCTTGGTCAATCAAGATGCGCTTGACATCGAACTCTCTGACACGGAGGGTGACCACTAGGGCGTCGTTGTGCGGCGTTTGAATGCGCTCTAGGTCCCTTGTTGAGAAACTAATCACGTCTTTCTCTTCGGTTTTGCCCTTTTTGACCGCGGGCTGAACTGACAAAACTTCCCTCATATGTTCCGCCTTTTTGATCATTCCTCGGAGCTCGCATACACGCACCAGTTCCACTATGCCGTGGATCACATTGACCACTCCTTGAGAGGGCGCCTCTAAGTCATCCAAACCATTCGGATCAGCCGGGGCAGGATGCGCGGCTTTGACGCCCCTATCAATGTAAAGGTCTAAGTGACCGGCGGCGACTAACTTCTCCAAATGTTGCTTCAAAGGGAAACAGTCCTCTGGCCGGTGTCCTCGCTCCCTATGATAAGTGTAGCGGTACCGCGGATTGAAGCCCTTTTGCGCATCGCCCAACTTAGCAGGAAACCGGACGTAATCCTCGTCACGGATCTCACTAAGTATGCGATAGAATGGAATTTTAAATACCGTAGTGATGCCCGTCCGGGCGTTCAACCTTCTGTTGGCATCAGCTGCGTCATCACGGGGATATTCTACTCGGTCATTGTGGCGACCTCTACCCCGGTTTCAATGATTTGTTCCACGGTCAGATTCCCCGGCGCAATCATTTGGACGGTTAGTCTACTGTCCGGCCATGTGTACCTTGCCAGCCACCCTTTTCTCTGGCACCACCGGATTTGTCTTCATGGTGGATGTCGCTGCATCATCCTCTACTCAGAGGTGCTCATGGATGCACTGTATTAGTTGCCCCATGGATGTCGGCTGATTCATTGTAAGCAAGTCCCTCAGCCTATGTTCGACCGGGAGACCGCATTTATACTGAGTGATTGCCAAGTTGATTGGGAAATCTAGGATCTCGTTGAAGGTTTCCTAGTACCTAGAGTTGTATGCCTTGAGGGTGTCGCTCGACTCCATCTTGACACTTAGAAGGTGGTCCACTTCCTTTGGCGTTTTGGTGTTGGTTTTGAAACGAGTCACGAATGCTTCCGCCAACTGTTGCCACCTCTCAATGCTCTCTTCTGGGAGTCTCTCAAACCATTTCAAGCCTAGTTCGCCCAAGCTGGATGGGAAAATAAGGCTCTTAGATGGGAAAATAAGGCACATAAGAGCATCATTACACCTGTGTCCGGCCATGACCTACCAGAAATGGCTTACATGCATGTACGGATCGCTTTTTCCGTCATAAAGTGTAAACTTCAGCTGGTGAAAGCCCGCTAGGATCGGTGTGGTCTCTATTTCAAGGGAGAAAGGGGAGGCGTTCAGCCTTGCCAAGTCGGTGTCCAAAGGAACTAGTACGGCCAATCGGGGCGGCGGCATCATAACCTCCTCACTATGACGACCTCCGTAAGATAACTGTTGGAACACCAGCACCTTTTCGACCTCCCGTCGGTGAGCGCGCTCCTTCAAGACATCCCTCAAGTCCTCTGAACAGACGGAGTAAGAATATCTCGAAGTGGTCGCCGGACGTGTGGGATGGTAGGTACTATTTTGCGCGCTAGACTTCTCTGCAGGCGTGTCTAGGTCTCCACCCCTGTAGCTTCTGGTCATAGAAAGGGAGGGAGTGCGCCGCTGACTCTGACTACCTGAACGGCGAGGTTGGGTGCGCTCACTGTGGTCTCTCACTCCAGCAACACCCTTCCCTTTGACTTGGCATTTGAGAGCTTCCATTTCTGCCGCCATTCTCTGGATGACGGTGTCTTGGTCCCTCAATGTATTGACCCCGACCTTCGATTAATGCAAATTCATGATTAATTATGCTTAACAGTAATCTAGGAAGGATTTGGAATTAATATGCATGTGTATTGCATTATTTACGCGTTTCTATCTGTTTGCGATAAAACGATCTGTTCATGTCTTTGACTTTAAATTGCAAATTGAAAGCCTTATCGGCGTCCGAATCAGAAATTGACTTGATTTATGTGCTAGTTAGGATTTATAGAATTTTATGGTAGGTTTAATTAAAATTCGGTTCTGAGCGATTAAATTAGATTAAATAACGTTAAATTACATTAGTCCAATTATTTACGAAATTGCCCTTGAGTGGGCCACTACCTAAGACCATGTTGAAGCCTTATTACATTTCCTCAGCCACTTTGAAGCCAAAACCGATTGAGAGAGAGAGAGTAGGAGGATAGACTTGTGTTCATCAACTTAACTTGGAGACTTGGAGAAATTGAAGGTTGATTTCGTATTTGAGCTTCTAGGCTTGGAATTCAAGACTTAAGGTAGGAGATTTCCCTTTCAATTGTGCATCTAAGTTTAATTCTTGCATGGTTCATGGAAGATTAGAGTTTAAAGTTAAGAATTGGTTTTAAGTGTTGAATTGAGGCTTAATTCATACATGCATGTTCATATCTTGGCATTTTGAAGTGTTTCATGGTAGTTCTTGCATGCAAGCCCATATTCTAGCCTTAGTCCATGAATTCATCATGATTTTGAGCTCAATCTTACATTTGGTCATGTTTTAGAGCATTGGATTTAAAATGAACACTTACATGTAAGCTCTTATTTTGTTCTTGAAGTTTTATTTGAAATTGTGTTTAATTGAACTACCTTTGGGCTTTGATTTAACAAATTGATCTTCAAAACATGTCATACTATGAGTTTACAAGAGTTTTCTAGAAAATTAGCCCAAGAGGATCGAAATTGATGCTTTAAAAGTTGGTTTTGAGCTTGGAGATTCAATCTGGAAATTCCAGATTTTGGACCCACGCTCGAGCGTAGGACTTTACGCTCGAGCGTACACTCTGAATACATGAACTCCGCTCGAGCGTGGAAGGTAACGCTCGAGCGTGAAATTCGTGTATCCAGTACTTTTCACATGTTTACAGTCCGCTCGAGCGAGGAAATGCACGCTCGAGCGAGGACTTGTGTCTTACGCTCGAGCGCCCATCGAGCGTGATTTTTGTGCATCCAGTACTTTTACTGTAGTTTACAGTCCGCTCGAGTGAAGTAATTCACGCTCGAGCGGAGATCCTTTGTCTGCATGTCCGCTCGAGCGTAGAAAGCCACGCTCGAGCGAGACCCCTATTTTCTAAAAATTCTGAAATGTGTTTTAAAGTGCATCTTTGCATCCTCATTCCATCTTAGACATTCCTAGGCCATGTTTAAGACTCTATAGTGAGGGTAAGAGATTAGAAACACACTAAGAGCCAATGAAATAAGTTTTGTACAATTAGAACGTGTGTTTCAAGTGTGCATCTGTTATGTGTTGTGTAGGTCACGTGCCACGTACCGTTTGACCAAGTTTACTCCGTTTGTCTGACTCAAGGCCCACTGTGAGTAATAACTCTGTAAAGTTATGTTTAACCTATGTATTTTCTGGCTGGTACGGTATAATCTGTTTTCTGAAATGCTATCTTACGAATGATGAATGAATGTCCAATTTTCTGAAAAGTATTTGTGGCACCCTTAGTTCACGTGGCCCTCGCCCGGGGGTAATAATACCGCGGCCAATCTGCACGTGGCCCTTGCCTGGGGGTAACAATACCATGGCTACTTACGCGCAAGTTATGGACCTTTGTGGTCGTTGGTACCAATTATGTATGTGGGTCTCTGGACCAATCTGTTCTGATAGCTAATAGGTGTACCACGTATGATCTAATGCAAAATCTGAATGTGAACATGAGTGTGTATCTGAATCTATATCTGTTTTGAAATCTGAATATGTTCTGATTTAAATACTGGATTCTAACTTGTGATGGACATCATTCATATAACCCCTTTACTTTGTTATTATTCACTAGGCTTTTGCTCACAGTTTATATTATGTATGTAGGTGAGCCGACACATGACCAGGGCCAGAGTTGACGCCCTTCTGTACTATTTTTGTCAGCCAACCGTTGTGCCTCCCGAGGAGGTTCCGATCGAAGTCTAACGCCAAGGCTGTTTTTGTTTTCATGCTAGTCTCTGTAACTGTTTGTAAAGTGGGAAGTTCACTTCTGTAAATATTTTGTAAATATTATGTATCTGGACTAGCATGCTTATATATCTATAAGTAAGTTTTGAAATGTTCTGTCTCATGTACGTTATCACAGCTCATTAGACCTTGTCTATTTTGTACTATTACTTCTGCAGCCCCTTATTATTTGCTAATCTGTTCAGAGGCCTTTGGTAATCCACGGGTTACTGGCCGGTTACGGTGTTAAACCTACAAGGGCGGGTTTAGGTCGTGACACTCAACTTGTGCTCCAAACGTCGAGCATGCGATTCTCTTCGCCGCCGGTGTCCCTCTGGGCTCCGTGAGCGACCAAAACTTCTAGAGCACTTATCTCATGCATCTCTCGGAAGTCCTCCTGGGGAAGTTTCCAGGTCCGCCATGTTCTGAACGGCGGGGAGTCCGTCTCTCCGTCTGGCTAATTTCGGGGTAACACCGTCAATGGCAGACAACGGTATTTCATCGTTGTTCGCCATTGAAAGCGATCGGATGATCTTGGAAGACAAGGTTTTGTCTGTTGACTCTTTCCACAGACGACGCCAATTGTACGGGGAGGAAATGTCCGTCCCCGTTCGTACTCCTTTTGTCCAAGCTCCTTGTCTATCCGATCAACCTGAGAACACAACGGCAGTGTGTTACCGGAAAACCCCTCCGACAGTCAAGTTAGCACACCCTCAGGGAGAGAGAGGAGGTGAGAGATATAGCACAATGAGTGTTTCTTACCAAATGATGTTCCATCCTCCGCATGGGGGGACAGTCATGCTTATATACTTTCTGCGCTCAACTCTGCACCCATTAGTCTCTTGACACGTGGAGCTGCTCTCCCATCTGTCAGCACAAATCCAGTGAACACCACCTAACCAAACCGCCAGACAACATTAGCGGGAACTCGGCAGCCCGGCGGCATCCTCCTCGGCCTTCCACAACCGTGCTGTGTAACGAGTCCGAGTGCTCTACTCGCCGAGCTCCATAACAGCCGAGCTCGGTAGCATTCCGGCAGAGCCAAGTTCAAGATAGGTCGAACCGGTGAGTAGAAGGCCTTCCCCGCCGAGCTACACGTGCGAACCATGGAACCCGGGTTGGCAGGCGATCATCTCGGCCAAGTAAGCTCGGTCCAAACAGGGGACCTGGACCTCAAGCCTGGGCCTCGACCGAGCAAGACCAACTCTAGGGAAGCCCTAGTTTGCTCGGCCTAAACAGGGGGCCTGAGCCTCGACCGAG
This sequence comes from Camellia sinensis, assembly GCF_055761805.1. Lineage (NCBI taxonomy): Eukaryota > Viridiplantae > Streptophyta > Magnoliopsida > Ericales > Theaceae > Camellia > Camellia sinensis. Next base: position 108,244,758 of record NC_138966.1, read on the forward strand.
TAAAACCCACTCTAAACAGGCCCAAGTTAGCTCGGCCCAATCATGCTCGGCCCTATCCTATCCGGCTTCTACCACGGCCCAAAGCCAGATTATAAATCTCTTTCTCATCTATATTCAATTTTTTGTAACTAATAGTAGCTAATTGTGAAGAATTACTTACCACTTAATTTTTAAAATTAATTTATATTCAATCAAACAAAACATGTCTAAATATTCTTAATTTTAAATTTTATAATAATAAATAATTTTTCTTATATTTCAAATAACTCAAGTTAATATGCACAATAATCCTTTTGAGTCATTTATACCATAAATGATTTAGATTAAATAAGATAAAATGAACTACTTAAATTAAGAAACTTATGTCCTAATTTATTTTTATTTTTATTTTTATTTTGATTTTGACATTTTAGTTTATAAAATTCTATGCATGGCACGAGTATTGTGGTAGTTATCTACACTATATTAAGGAAAATAAGTTCTAAAGGAGTTTCAAAACTTCAATCTAATTATGTTGATTTTTTATTTTTTTTTAAATGTATCATTGGCTAATAAAAATTAAAATTTAAAATTTCACCTATCATTTAGGGATTTAAATTTCAAAATATACATGATTTAAGAAATTGTTTTCTATAATAAAAATGTTGGAAAAAAATAGGTTTTTGGTAACTTTAATGTGAAATTAAAATAGGTCCCAACCATTGATTGAGGTGGGATTAAAAGGTTTTAGATTCTTTATAATAAGGTTTTTATACCACAAAATGAATGACCAAAAATCGAAGAATTAAATGAGAAATTGTCTCATAAATTGGCCTTATGAATGAGGTATTGGGAATTGCGTATAGTTACCAATCCCACATTAATTGTAGAGGAAAGTTTTGATGAATATTTAAATCTCAAGATTTTGACAAAGGCATGAACCCTTTGGGGTATTCGAATTTTCTGAAGAGAGGGAGTTATAGATGCTTTAATGATGGGCTTGGGCCAAGACTATGGTCCAAGTTAGTTATGAAAAAATTGTCACCCGCCTGCCAGAACTGGGCCAGGTCCATGACCCGTGGATCGTGGGCTTGGGCTGAGGCTTGAGGCTTCTGGAATGAGTTAGGTTTGGGCTGGACCGGATTGGTGGTCCACCAACCTAATCTTTTTGGGATAAGTCTGTTGCAGATATGCAAATATGTATATACACACAAGTGTATAGTGTATGTAACTCACACATTGAATCCCCATCAATTGTGTGCATTACTCCAGCAGTTTTGCAAGAGTAATGGGCATTAGTTGCCAGCCTTTATTGCTGGAAGGTTACTCCTCTCTCCCCCATTGTATATAAAAGGAGGCCCATCTCCCTCGGGTTCAACACATAAATTTTGCTCTCAGATTATAGTCAAGTCAGTCTCCTCCTATAATTTTCTTCCTGTGTGAAAGAGTACTGTCATTGTCGATTCGCCAAAGCTAACAGAAGGTGCTTCTGCGTTAGTCAGTCTAAACCATCGTATCTTGGGAGACAGAAGTTGACGTACCTCCAGCACATACCGTAAGGCAGTTAATCTATTTTAAGGACACTGTAGTATTACATAGGTTTCGGTTTGCTTTCTTTACCAGTTTTCTATTTCATATGTATTTATGTTCATCATGTTTATGTTCTGGAATTTATTTTATTAAATATGAATTTATTTGTTTTGTTTAATTACACAACTTGAACAACAAAAAATATACTACATATTTTACTTAACTTTTACTAAAAAAAATAAAAGAAAGAAACTTACACAAGAAACATCTTTCACTGCTTTCAAAATAAAAAGAAAGCTTACACAAGAACATCTTCATCTCTATCACAACAAATATTCTTTACACCTCTCTCTCTCTCTCGAAATGATGATTATTAAGATTTCATTGGTGTTTAAATTATTTTTTTTGTTTTTATTTTTTCCTTTTATTCGTGCTTAATTTCTATGTCTGTCTGGCCCCTACTAGAAACGAAACAACAATAAAGTAGACTCGTATGTGAAGATAACCATGATGCCTCCTTCAAATTTTAAGATAACTACAAATAGTTGTTGACCCCAATGTTGAGATTAGATGTAATGGATCGATGTGCCATATATAATCTTTTAAATTGTCAACATTATTAAAAACAAAATAGAGTTTATGATTGATTATAGCTCTATCATATAGATTATAAATAAAATAAAAGAATTGTATCTTGTATTGATTTTATATATGTAGTCCTTCAAAGTCAATGTCATATTTTTCATAATTTTCAATTTCAATTATGTTCAGTGAATATTTAATTATAGTGTGTTTTTTAGGTGTAGAATATATTCTGATGTATATCTATATGTACATTATTACCCAGGAAAACAAATTTTGATCTAAGAGATACTAGGAATTTCAAAAATTAATATAAAATTTTAAAAGTTAAGAAATACAAGTGACATACAACTATTGGAAGATTTAACCATATCTATAATTTTAATTTTTTTAAAAATATATTTATATATACAAAATCAAATAAATAAATTTAATCATAAGCTACATCTAATTTGATATTTGAAAATCCTTAAAAGGAAATTCTAAATTCTAAATTTAGTATTATATAATTTAAAATTATAAAAATATTTACTTCATTTACTTCAAAATATTATTCATTTTTTTAAATATTTGAAACCAAAAAGTAAATACAATTTAAAACTATTGACTTATCTAACCATATAATTTTAGCTATATCGTTTTGGTTAGATAGTAATTTTTTTTAGCAATGTCTAAGCTATATTTAATTTTAAATTGAAAAAGAAAATTTAAATCATATATAATTTTAAAATATTAAAAAAAAATTGTTAATCATAATTTATCAAATGGTAAAAAATGTCAAGTACACATGTCATAATCTTATTGAAAAAAACAAAAAGAAAAAAAGTTAAGCATGTTTGTAAATAAATAAAAAAAAGTTAAGCATGTTTGTAATTAGGGGTGAGCATGGTCCAGATTAAACCAGTCTAGATGAAATCAGGATCAATCTGTAAACTACGGTTTCATAAAAATTAGAACCAATTCGAATCAAACCATTTAGATACAGATCGGTTCGATTTAGAACCACACTTTCACACAATAAAAATCATATAACATTATTCTAAAACATTCGAGATGTAACAAATAAATACAAGGTCATCATCTAGAAAATAAAACTGTCATTTATAAAAATAAAAAAAAGTAACAAAAACCGCAGCACAAACAACAACAACAACAACAACAACAACAACGCAAATCACTTTCAAACAAAGCTCATATTGGTTAAAGCTACCCAAAAAAAAAAAAAAAAAAAGGGTCAATGTTAATTTAAAATAAAAAGAATACAATACATGAATCTAATTTAAATGACAAAATGAATTTTGGTATTGCATATCTGTTTCTGTATTGCATATTTTGGAGCATTCCCACAACTCTTAAAGTGATTACTCATGATGTGTGAAGCCCACTCATATATGTGTGAGACTTACATCATGAATAGTGTGGATCACTTTAGGGATTGTGGGGGTCCTCCAAAAAGGGATTTTTATCATTGGTGGAGGTATAAATGAAGGTAAATTACAATAAATCTGCTTAAATTATAATATATATATATATATATATTTAAATTTCAAAACTCAACAGTTAATTTCCTTTAAGTATTATCTTATTATAATTAATCATTCTTATTAGGATTTTACAGAAAATCAAATTATGTATAAAACACATGACACATTTATTAATTTTTTTGGGTAATAATACTCTTATTTGGTGATTTCGTTTACATTTTGCCATTAAGATAAGAAAGATAAAGTAAAAATTAAATCACCAAATAAGAATATTATTATCCTAAAACAATCGATAATGGGTATTATTGTTCTAAAAATTTAATAAATATGTCATGTGCTTTACACATGATTTTATTTTTTGTAAATTTCTAACAGAATAGTAACAAAAAGATTAACTATAATAAGATAATACTTTGAGGGGGTTAACTGTTGAGTATTAAAATTCAGAAGACAAAATGTAAATAAGTCATAATTTAAGAGAATTTAGTGTAATTTTTCCAAAATGAAAAGTAAAAACAACCTTTGCCATTAAGTTTGCCTAATTGCCTAATTAAGAGATGATAAGACACTCCTTGAAAATGAAATTATTCTGTTCAGTGAACCTGTCCAAATAAAGTGACCCCTTCCTAATTTTTTTCTTTTTATTAATTTATATATGATTTTACAATGAAATACAATGAATAAACTCCAACAAATACACATTAAATAAGATCTATATGTAAGCAGAGAGATTTAAACTATCAATTTTATCGTGAGATGTAAGGTTTATATAGTTATAATGTTTGTATCAGTTAAGAGAGGATATAACAGAATAATCAAACTTAAAAAATTCAAGATTATAATCCATCCTGAAACAAACCCTTTTTTTTATAAAGGTTCCTGAAACAAACCCTTTATTCACTAGATTAATTTTATTGTAATCTATGTCACACACCATTGTGGAAACGAGTTAACATGTTAACAACAATCTTGTAAATTATTAACATGACCATTAATTAATGAGGGTCAATTTGACTGGGAGGGCATAGGGCATTGCATGCAACACTAGATCCAAAAGGCTGGTTGTTCTTAAAGTTTTGAAAAATAAAAAAGCTAAATAAATAAAAATAAATGTGGGAATTAACTAAGAACCCGTTTAACATAACTTACTCATGTGAACCAGGTAGGCACATTTCATTTTCTTGGATCCGTCGTGTTCTATAATACTACTACTATTTAATAAATATGATAAATTATCAATATATCCGAATAGTTAGATTTAATTTCCATCAAGTTTTGTTAAAAATAAATTTTTCTAAATTGTTGCAAAAAATAATTTTTTACATTTTGCTAAAAATTGATAATAAGTGACTTTTTTTTGTTATGATTTTTATAAATTGTCACAAAATTTAAAATTAGTGAGATTTTTCTGTGACAAAATTTTTAAATTGTCGCTGAAAGTTGAAAATTAATGACTTTTTTTTGACAATTTTTTTTAAATTGTTGCAAAACGTATAATTAATGAATTTTTTTGTGACAAAATTTTTAAATTGTCGTTGTTTTAATGGTGTTTGATAAAAAAAAAATATCATTAATTATTATAGGACCTATTAAAAAATAAGTCCACTTATTAAGACTTACACGTAAACCCCCCTAATAAATAACTCTTCTTTTACATTCTTTTTTTTGTAATAGGTCAAATTCTAAAAATGTGTTATTACTAGAAGTTTAGGTACCTTTCATACACGAGTTTCACACACACACACACACAAAAGAAGAAGAAAATTAATTTGAAAGTCACATTTGTGATCCGACCTACACAAGAGGACCACATTCATGGGTGGAATCAGGACATATAGGTGCTATAGGTGCACTATCTCACATCACTCTGTGAGAGATCACAGCTCCACTATATAAGTGAACTAATTTCCTTGTACTAGTATGAGACCTTTTAAAGCCATGAGGGGTTAGCTACTCGTTTTTGCCTAACTCCAAAGCGAACAATATCATGCTAGTCGAAGAGAGTTAGCTGCTTCACTTGGCACCATCTGTGAGAACTTCCTACTCAGATATCTAGTTAACTGAGGAGTTATGTGGGTGCACTATCCCACATCGCTCTGTGAGATATCACAGTTCCACTACATAAGTTAACTAACTCCCTTAGACTAGTATGAGGCCTTTTAAAGCTGTAAGGGATTAGGAATGGCAACGGGGCGGGGCGGGGCCGGGGATCACACTCCCCGTCCCCGATCCCCGATGGTAGGAATTTCCCCGTCCCCGGTCCCGATCCCCGACGGGGAGTCTCTCACCACCCCCACCCCCGTCCCCTAACGGGGATCGGGTTTCCCCGACCCCGTAAATTCCCCGACCAAAATTAAAAAAAAAAAATGCAACAACAATTTGAGCTTAAATAAAATACAACAACAACAATCATCTTCAGATCTGTCAACAAAAATAAAATACAACAACAATTTGAGCTCAGATCTGTCAACAAACACATTCAGATCTCTTCAACATATATCTAACATATATATCAACAACAACAACAATCATATCTCTTCATCATCATCAACAGAACTCGGAGCTATACTCAACAGATCTGAGCTCAAATATTTATTCAACACTAGATTTAACATATATAGAACAGATCGAAACAGATCTGAGTTAAAAAAAAAAAAAAAAATTAGGTGAGTGAGATGGAGGGATGACGACTGAGGTTGAGGTTGAGCCTCGCCGTCGATGCCGTGAGAGGAGGAACAACGGCTGAGGTTGAGGTTAAGCCTCGCCGCCGATGCCGTGAGAGGATGGGCGACGGCGATCGGCGGTGATGAGATGAGGGAGCTCCCCGCCGTGAGACCACCTGCGTAGAGAGAGGGAGAGAGAGGCTGAGGTTGAGCCTCGTGACGTGAGACCACCTGCGTATGAAGAGAGAGAGAGAGAGAGAGGAAGAGAGGCTGAAGTTTGAGTGATGAAATGAAATGAAATGAATTAGGTGAGAGGAGAGAGACAGACTAACATATATATATATATGGTGAATATTTCGGGGAATATGCGGGGATTTATACGGGGAAATTCGGGGCGGGGACGGGGCGGGGCCGGGGTAACCTATCCCCGTCCCCGGCCCGAAAATGATCGGGGATTCAATTTTCAATACCATCACCGGCCCGTAGGGAGTTTTTTTCGGGGAAAAACCGTCCCATTCGGGGTCGGGGGGTCGGGTCCCCGTCGGGCCGATTTCAAATTGCCATCCCTATAAGGGATTAACTACTGGTTTTTGCCCTAAAAAAGACAATATCGCACTAGTCGATGAGGGTTAGCTGCTTCATTAGGCGCCGTCTGTGATAGGAATGACAACGGGGCGAGGCGGGGCGGAATGGGGCCGGCCAGGGCCGGGGATCACCGTCCCCGATCCCCGATGGTGGAAATCCCCCCGTCCCTGGCCCGATCCCCGACGGGGAACCCACTACCGCCCCCACCTCCACCCCTTAACGGGGATTGGGTTTCCCCGACCCCGAAAATCCCTAGCCAAAAAACAAAAAAAACCACAGCTCCAGAAAACATCTTCATCTTCAGATCTGAACAACAACAACAACAACATCAACAGACCTCAACAACATCAACAGATCTTCATCAATATCTTCATCTTTATCTCCACAATTTTCCAGATCTGAAGAACAAAAACAAAAAACAAGAGAGAGATAGAGAGAGAGAGGAAGAGAGAAAGAGGAGATCCGTGAGAGAGGGAGAAAGAGAGAACGGAGATACCGTGAGAGGAAGATAAGTCGGCGGTGAGAAGGAGAGAAGAAACTAGCAGTGAGGGAGCTGCCGGTGAGAAGGAGCCGGCGGTGAGGGAGAGAAACAACGTGTGAGAGAGAGGGGCCAGATATGTTGTTATTATGTTTGTTGCCAAAACACACACCAAACCCCCCACACACATACCACACACACACACACACACACACATATATATATATATAAACACACAACACACACATATATTTATACATATATAAACTAGATCGGGGAACTGAACGGGGCGGGGCCGGGGTTAGAAAATATATCCCCGTCCCTGGCCCGAATATCATCGGGGATTTATTTTTAAATACCATCCCCGGCTCGTCGGGAGTATTTTTCAGAAAAAACCATTCAATTCGAGATCGGGTCCCCGTCGGGCCGGTTTCAAATTGCCATCCCTAGTCTGTGGGAGTTAAGTTATGATCTCTCACAGAGCGATATGGGATAGTGCACCTACATAACTCCCCAGTAGACTGGCTGCCTGAGTAAGGAGTTCCCACAGACGGCACCAAATGAAACAGCTAACCCTCCTCGACTAGTACAATATTGTCTGCTTTGGAGTTAGGCGCAAACCAACAACTAACTCCTTACAGCTTTAAAAGGCCTTATACTAGTCTAAGGGAGTTAGTCTGCTTATGTAGTGAATCTGTGATCGTCACAGAGCGATGTGTGATAGTGCACCCACATAACTCCCTAGTGGACTGGCTGCTTGAGCAGGGAGTTCCCACAGACGATACCAATTGAAGCAGCTAACCCTCCCTGACTAGTACGATATTGTTCACTTTGGAGTTAGACGAAAACCAGCAGCTAACCTCTTACGGTTTTAAAAGGCCTCATACTAGTCTAAGGGAGTTAGTTCACATATGTAATGAAACTGTGATCTCTCACAAAGCGATATGAAATAGTACACCCACATAACTCCCTAGTGGACTGGCTACCTGAGCAGGGAGTTTCCACAGACGACGCCAAATGAAGCAACTAATCCTTCCCGACTAGCACGATATTGTTTGCTTTGGAGTTAGGCAAAAACCAGCAGCTAACCCCTCACGGCTTTAAAAGGCTTCATATGAGTCTAAGGAAGTTAGTCCACTTATATAGTGGAACTGTAATCTCTTACAGAGCGATGTGGGATAGTGTACCTATAGGTGCAAAAGTAAAAAATTAGGCAAGTCAAAGGCAAAGGGGATCAACCTCTAACTGTTGTGTGTGTGTGTGTGTTTTTTAAATCATATGGTCTTCACTAATTTGTCAGTTATATTTCAGTTCCTCTTCTCATATGAAAGTCTAATCCAAAATTAAAAAGAAATTTTTTGTTAATTTTGGAGCATATATTATTCAACTTATGTCCATTAGATACAGAAATGGATTATTTATATTTAGCGCCTCTATATTGTTACTATAATTTTATTGTACATCATTCACTTTCAATTGTAATAGTCAATCCTAAAATTTGACATTACAACTTAAATTGTAAAATTGACTCTAAACATTGAAAGTAAAAAGACGATGATGGTGAAACTGCATAGGGCCTAAGTGTAGGTGAGTAATTATTTGATGGTTTTAAAATATTACTTTATATCATTTATTATTTGACACTTGTAAATTTATTCCTCAAACAAAAAGTACTAACTCCTACAATTTTAACTAATAAATATCAAGTTGAGACACCAATGAATGTACTCCAAGACTCTCACATAATTTCTCTAAAACTATATTTGGTTGTTCAAGGCATGGCTACCTAGTACCTTAAGGTCATGTTTGTTTGGGTGGATATGAGTTTGGGATTGGACTAATAGTCCAATAAAATTATTAATCCGATGTTTGGTTAAACAATTGAAGTAGAGACTAATTATTTTAAACTTGACTATTAGTTAAGATATGATACGTAATCCAACGGATTCGTAATCCTAGGACTATTAGTCATAGGAATGTTAATCCAGTCCGCCCAAACAAACATGGCCTAAGTACCTTATAATTAATGGAAATGATGAGATTCACAACTTTGTGTTGAGTTATGCAAAACAATAGATATATGGTGATTGATGAAGATATTGCTAGGTGATACCGTGAAGCACCAAATAATTTTTCCAGCAAAGCATAGAAAAAAATTATTTAGTGCTATGGGACGCCACACGGCGTTACTCTTTACCAATCACAATATACAATGTCCTATGTTGTTCTTCACTCATTCAATATAAAATCGTAAACTCTATTTTCTTTACCAATCAAAACACATTTAGGGCACCACGTAACAGTGCCCTCAAACCAACTAATTACTTCTCTAGCATGGACCTCTATGACAAAAAAGCTGTCCAATGGGAAAGGTGTAATTCAACAGTGAACACCACTTGGCTCAACCAGATTTCACTAATAAAAAGAGTTATGAATAGACCTTATGGTGTGTAGCTCTCTCGCTCTCTCTCTCTCTCTCACTGTATATATAACAATCAATTTGGGGCTGTTTGCATCTCAGAAAAGCTGTCTTCTGTTTCTGATTCTGACACTTCGAAGAAACACAGAGAGAAAGCTATCTTCTTTGCAAGAAGGAAATTCATCAATATTGTACCACCAAATCCATACCAAAGAAAGGTATGTCTGTCCATCTTGATCATTGTTTTTCAGATCAGTCTAACATTTTAAGACTGATTCATCTATGCTTATATACTGGGTACATATATATGTAGTGTCTGATTATTTATTTTTTTCCAAAATGATTTCAATAGGATGATTGTGTTTGTGGTTGCTCATTAGAGTTTTTTGTATTTTGTTTATTTTTATTTTGGGAATTTAAATTGTTTGACATAACTTCTACTTAGCTTATGAGGAATAATAATTGAAAAAACTTTAAAAAGTTAGGAAGGAATGTTTAGTTTTTACTTTCTCATTACCTACTTTCAATTTAAGAAAACAACCCATATAGGCATCAAACTTGTTATTTATTTATTTATTTTGCAATTTTTCAAAGTTAGGGATTTTAGTGAAGACTTCTTGATGGATAAGAAAGCTTGAGCTTCATGATTTCATAGTAGGTTTGTGCCTTTTGTAACATGCACTTTCTTTTAAAGGCAAAGATGATAAGCTTTTTCTTCTCTTTTCTTTTCTTTTCTTTTCTTTTTTAGGCTCATTTAGATGCCATAAATGGTATGACAAATCACATGTTATAAAATCTCTAAAGTAATATTCTGAATAATTATTGATTGTAATTATTTATTTATTTTTGTGACAAGAAATGAATGAAAATTTTGGGGTTTGAAGAGGGAGGGGAGAAGGTTTTGTGTTTTCTAAATAATCAAAATTGAAAACAGTAAACAAAAACGAAAATAAAACAAAAATAAACCTACCATTAGGGTTTGAACCCAGATCTGTATCAATGATTGTCCACTTATTTGAGTATTTTTTTTTTTAAATTTGGAAAAAAATTAATGAAATCTAATTTTTGTGCCACTGGTGGATTTAATTTTAGTTATTGGAGGACCTTTTAATAATTTTCCCCTTATTCTTGTCCACTTAAACAAATAAAGAAAACTAATTTAATCCCCACTGGTGAATATAAGTTTAACTTATTAGAGAACTTTTTAATTACCTTTTTTGGGGCACAACTTTTTAATATCTTATGTCTGTCCACCTATTTCAGTATTTTATTAAAAACAATAGGAGATAAATAAAGAAATCTAATTTAATCCTCGTTGGTGGATATAATTTCACTTATTGGAGGACTTTTTAATAATTTTCCTTTATTCTTGACCAGTTAAACAAATAAATAAAACTAGTTTAAGTCCCATTGGTGGATATAATTTCATGTTATTGGATGATTTTTTTTTTTTTTTAAATGTGTTTTTGGTGCTTGAGCTAGAAAAGGACTTTGCTGAAATGTTGTGTCGTTTTAGGAAAGTTCAATAAAAATCGATCATTAGAATATCCAGCCTCTTCATCAAGCTCCATGAAGTCTTGTCTGGTTGAATTTTTAAAAATATATATTTTTTAAATTTTAAGTTTTTTTTTTCTGAAAAAAAACCCTCATAATTTTCATATACTTTTTTTTTTTTGGAGTGAAAATAATTTTAGAAATTTTAAAAAAATCTTTTTTTATGTTTTTTTTTTCTTGCTTATTTAGTTTTTTTTTTTTCTTATAAAAAATTTATTTTTAAAAACTCTACCAAATAGAATGAATGAATAAATATTGAGTATAACAATAACAAGGAAAATTCTACTGTACACATTCTTACCATATGCACCTTAAGTAATATCTTTTTCTTGTTTAATTGTGACTAATTTTCTTTTTTAGTTATAATCGTATTTTAGTTATAACTCATGAGAGTTTTTATTATACCTCATGTGTTGTTTGATTACGATTTTTTTTTTTAATTATAAGGTGTATACGGTACACACCCGTTAAAGGGTGTGTATCATAATCTTTCCTTAATAATAATATCATGTAACGCTAGTATACAATATTAAGAGAAACAATTGTGATAGAGACCCCACACAGACATGACCCCCACAACCCACACTCCCATTCTAACCACTCATAACGTGGGGCCTACACATACATGAGTGGACCACACACATACATCAAAGGTTAAGATTAAATTGGGGGACATGGAATCTCCAAAAAAAAAAAAGGGTCCCAAACATTTCTCACAAGCAAACATATTATTTGTTATGAGTTAAAAAAATAAAATATCACGTCTAATTTTTCACTTGTCATCTTTTTGGAAGTGTCGAAAAAGTCCATTTATTGACGTATTGATTTAATTGGGTCACGTTATCCCTTTATTTTTTACACGTCTTTTTATAATAAACCAAAAAATTAAATTTTAACTTTTTACACGTCTTTCGCAATTTTGTTTGGAAAGGAGATCCATGAAGAAAGTGTTGGAGAGGCTCAGATCACTTCGTTTGGGAAGTTAACAAAAAAAGAAGCTAATTTTTAGATAAAAAAAAAGTTAAAAAGTCATTAAATTATTTTGTTTGTCATCAGTTAAAAAAATCAAACATCATATTTATTTTTTCACTTTTTTAACAATTTTCCAAACATATTTTGGTTTCTTTAATAACTTTTTTAGCTTCTAAAATAATCATTAAAAGAAAAGGTTTTTTTTTTTTGTAAGTTCCCTTATATTAAAATTGTATAAAATAAATGACATATAATATTTTCATAATAGTTGGGTCCTTTTGCATTTTCACAAAAAAAATTCGACTCGAGAAATTTTTATCCGATTTAAAGAAATTTTGGCCCCAACGTAGAGAAATTTCAAATTTCAATTTTCAAAAAGAAATTTTTCTAATTTCAAAGAGAAATTTCGAAATTTCTCTGGTAAGATCACAGAGAAATTTCATCAAGGAATGTTAGCTAATAAAAAAACATCGTAGACCTCTTTTATAATACAAAATTAAAGAGGGATGTTTCATTAATTTTTTTTTTTAAAAAAAGAACCAGATGCCTACCGATTTAAAAAATAAATAAATAAAATCACCCCAAAGCCCCACCACTAATCTAGGAGTAGGGATCACTCATCTTTGTGATCGAACCAAGTACAGCTCATAGCTCATTCTAGTTTCTTAAACTACAAGCTATATATATATATATAAATGTATGGTTTGGAATAATAAGAAGGGTCTGACTTTCTTCAAGTTTCAGATCAGATTAGAGATACTGTTCGATTCGTGAGAGTTTATCATGGGTCCCATTTTGATAACCGAATCGTGAATGTGTAAAACTCGTTGAGTACTATATGTTTGTAAAAAATTATGTTAATCGAATAGCGATAGCTATGTAATCAAATCAATTTTGTATTAAAAAAATAGATGGTAAAAAAATAAATGATTGTCAGAAATCTAATCCGATAAACTAGCTATCAATATTATTTTTGACATGCATATAGTACTCGACGAGTTCTACATATTGAACGATTCGGATTATCAAAACAGGATTCGTGGTGAGCCCCTATGAATCCAACAGTACTCTCCATCTAAGACCAGAGGGAAGCCATTCTCTAATAAGAAAGTGAAAAACTTTAGACCATAAGAGTCAAGGCGGCTTGTTAAATACAGCTTGCATAATGGGAATTGAATATAAGTAAGGTAGTGAGAAAATAATTTTATTTTTATGATACAAGTCTGTTATGTGTATAAATTTTGTTTTTTTTGTTTTTTTCTGTTTTTGTGTGTGTGTGTGTTTGGTATAATTTATTATTATTATTATTATTATTATTATTGTGTGTGTGTCAAACTTTTTAAAAAAATTCTACCTATAATATAATTATTTTAAAATTATCTCACTTATTTACAATTTTTCCGATAATATATGATTCCAATTTGCAGTCATGAAATTGACACACTCAGGTGGAAGCCAATTCATTGGCGGTGGAGGTTATATCCTTCACAAAATTGTTATGCAAAATAATAAATATGTGATTTAAATTATTTTAGAGATAATTTTTAAAAAAAATACTTCAGAGCTTGAAATTTCCGTGGCTCGAGTGATCCGAATCCAAAACGACGTCGTTTTAGATTTTTTTTTTTCCCCCATTGATATCTGAAAGAGAAAAAAGGAAGAAAGAGAGAAGGAAGAGAGAAGACGGAGGGAGAACAAACCATCACCGGCTCTCACCATCCTCTATGTGTATACACAGATCTGTGTGTGCATACACAGAGACGGAGGGGGAACAAACCATCACCGACTCTCGCCATCCTCTATGTGTATACACAGATCTGTGTGTGCATACACAGACGGAGGGGGAACAAACCATCACCGGCTCTCGCCATCCTCTATGTGTATACACAGATCTGTGTGTGCATACACAGATCTGTATCTCTCTTTGTGTATCTATCACCCTCTCTCTCTGTATCTCTCTCTCTCTCCTTCTCTATATCTCTGTCTCTATATGTTGGGTAGGTTTGATTTTTCGTTGATCTCTATGTGTGGTAATGATGATGTGTTGGGTGGGTTTGATTTTTGGTTGATGATAATGATTCTCTCTCTCTCTCCTGTGTTGATGATGATGTGTTGGGTGAGTTTGATTTTTGGTTGATGATGATGATTCTCTCTCTCTCCCTGCTCCTCTCCTCTTCTCTTTTTTTTTTCTTCTTCTTTCTTTTTTCTTCTTCTTTTGTGAGCTATAAAAAAAAAAAAAAAAAAAAAAAAAAGCGAAAACAATGTCGCTTTGAGATTTCGGGCCGCTTGAACTGTGGAAATTTCGAACCACAAAAGGGGACTGTAATTTTCATTAAAATGATTTTGAATCACACTTTAACATCTATGTGGAAGTAAAATTATTGATCCTTTGTTTCGTTTATCTCATTTGTGCTTTAAATGAAAAATTATTTGGAATAAGTTTGGTGTCAGGATATATTTGATCTCAATTTCTCACAGTATTCAGTGTGTTTGGTTTGAGTTTTCTGAATTAAATTTTTTGAAAATTGAGTTTTTTGGTTTTTGTATTCTTTTGTTTTTAGTGAATATTTTTTAAATTTTAATCATTTTTTTACTTTTTTAGATGCACCTTAGTTAGATGTATCTAAAAAGTAAAAAAATTGTAAAAAAATATTTTAAAAAATTAATAAATACATAAAAATATAAAAAAATGTACTGAATTCTTGTATTTTTTGTATTTTTGGTATTTAGTGAATTTTTAAAAGAGTTTTTTTATTATTTTTTTACTTTTTAGGTGTATTTATGTAAGGTATATCTAAAAAGTAAAAAAATTTCTTAAAATATTAAAAAAATTTAATAAAAACAAAAAAACACAAAAAATAAAAATATAAAATTTTTCGAAAAGTATTTTTTAAAAAATGAAAACAGGGGCAACACGCAGTCATGTCCTATATTTGATTTCAAACCTCACATCATTAGTCTTTTATTAGTTTGATATATATTGGCATTTGGTAAGATATTTGTGGGTATACAAGTTAAATTAGTACTGCCGAAACTTTTATCTTTCTGGATAAATTTAAATTTTAAACCTCACAATCAATTGAAATATGTTTCATAAAGAAAGGTTGAGAATAGTATCATAGGGGAGAATTTGGACAAATGTTTTAGAAGAGTTGTCGAACTTAGTTCGACAAATAGTATTAGAATTAGTTTGTCATATATTCAAGCCGTTTTAGCGTTATCACAAGAGAAAAATTGTTAGATACACAAGACTATTACCTATGATCATTATAAAAATTGGCTTACAAATACAATATCAAATGTCAAAAAAGATAAAAATAAAATAATTTTTTAACACTAATTAATTGATAAGAGCTTTTCTTATGCATTTTAAGGGTTCCCTTTACGTGGAAAGAGCATGCAAGCCAAATGCCAACACCAATTGCTGACAAAGTTGGGTTAGGGACACAAACATAAGTGACAAACTTGTCAAAATTTGTTCGGCAATGGGGACAAACAAATTTTGGCTAAGCAATCGAACATGACCATCCACAAAAAGCCACAGTAATGCACTGTGTGTGGGGCATGTGAGTAAGAGGATGCTAGTGTATAAAATACAAAGTACAAATGTCTCACTAAAAATGAGTTTCACATACAATCTCTATATTAAAATTCATTTTTTTATAAAATATTTATATCTTATTTTGAGTTAGTTTAGAAACTTGACTATTTTAATTGATTTTTAAAAAAAAAAAATTAGGTATTTTGGTCTGGTTAAAAAAGTCGTGTTTGGAATGATAGTTGAATTTTTTTTTTTTTATAATTGATTTGATAATTGTGAAAGAAAAAACAAAATAATTATAGTTTTGATATACTAACATTTTTTGGTAGTACAATTATTACATTTCAATATTAACTTTCTAAAATTATCTTTTAGTAGTACAATTATTACACTTTAAAAATAAATGAATTTTAAAAAGAACAAAATAAAAATTCATATTCTTTTAATTCATAATTTTTAAAAAGTGATTAATATTTTGAAATAATAAAATATAAAATGAAAAATTAATATTTTAAGACAAAAAGAATATTTTATTTTTATTAAGTATTTTAATTAAAAAAGTCATTAACCTAACTTCTCAAACACCCACACTATTTTACATTTTTTAAAAACTTAGAGTTGTTTTAAAAATATGATTAAAAATTAATTTTTTAATTTTTATAAAAAACATGTAAAAAATAATATAATTTAAAATAAATTAAAAACTGAAATATAATTTTTAATAATCTTTTCAAAATAACCCTTAGACGGCAGGACGCGCAAATCACTCGCAGGGAAATTGCTGCATGTACTATTTTACATCTGAACACTTGATTTCTAACTAACTTTATAAACTTTCTGACAACAATTCATAGCAATGGAGATTGCTCCCATTCCAAAGCTACCATCATGTCATGTCTGTGGACCCAACCCAGATCTCGAACAGTTAGTACAGTCGGTAGTTTTTTTTTTTTTTTTTAGAAAATATACGAGCACGAAATATTCTTCTCGTATAATCATATTGATCAAATTTGTACTCATCTGTACGTCGTCGTTTTATTCTCTGAAAACACAAACGTGAGCTAGCCGGCAGGTGTGTGCCGGATACCCCTCCGATGCCTAAGTCAACAAAATAAACAAATAGGAAAAAACTCTGTGTATTCGAGAATCAAAGTTGTGTTACCTCTCCACAGGTGATGTTATGAGCTTTATAGGTTCCGCGTGGCATAATCCTAGTAGGACTCTTATTCCTCCATGTAGAGTCCTCCTAGGAATCACACTCCTGAAAGATAATGCTTATCCTTCAACACCCCCTCACTGCTTAAACCAAGTGAAATGGTTTTACCTCGGTAGTATGACAAAACGACCGAGCTAACATAACCATGCTAAAGCGGCAGAAATGATCGAGCTCCAACTAGCTCGGTTTTTCACTTCATTGCTTGTATCTCGGTTTGATCCGTCGAGACCAAGCTAACCATAGCAAGCTTGAACCGAGCTAATCAAGAGCAAGGTCCTAAGAAAAGCTCAAATCATCTCGGCTCAGAATGGTATGACCGAGCTAATTACACCACACCAACCGTGGTAACCCCAAGTATAATTGGACCGAGCTAACTGCAAGGTCCTTTTACTCGATCCTTTTTACCGCGGCCCATCTACCCAGCTCGGCCCAATTTATTTATAAATTACCCTCTCAATTGCCTCTTAATTCCATCTGCGCAGCATGATTAGGATTACCCGTTACCAACCGAGCTAAAAACTTATGCCTTTCAACTGGGCTAAATTCACACCGGGCTACTAATCTGTCCGGTAAACACGTCTTTTCAGTGGCTGTAACTGAATCGTTTTCTATTCTATGGACACGCGGCAGACCCCTATTGGTTGAGTACAACTGTCAACGCCGACTTCGTATCTCTCGAATTTTGAACAGTCCTGCCTTTTTTCACTCTCTTTACACCAAAACCATATGCTTTGAACCATTCATTTCTACTATTCATCTTTTCTCTCTCTCTTTCTCTTGCTTGAACCTCCATTTTTGCAACCTCAGTACCTGCGAAGCTCGCGTCCTCATCACCATCTTCGTGGTTTCAGATCTGTATCCTTCCGTCTTCAATCCGTAAGTAACTCAATCCTCTTTTGCTTTCCATTTGTATAGACTAGCAACATGTATCTTTTATATATATGTTTTTTCACAACACTTTCAAATGATTTTCTCTATAATAAATAAGAACCTTTTGAATAGTAATCACACCTACTGGATTTGCGGACAAACTGAAATGGGACGATTTAGATCCAAAATCACACTCCAACCGAACTAGGATCTAGTTTGTATTAGGTGCAAGCCTAGCCAGACTGGATAATTCTTCTAACAACCAGGCTTAAACTTGACGTCGTACCTGTAGTTTCAGTAGATCTAAGTACCTTCTGTTTCATTTAGCCGAGCTAGCGAACCGTATTAGGTTTGCGCAATACCGCGCTAGAAAGCCTCTACCACCGACCGAGCTATAACTTGGGGTTAAACCAGCTCCCTGACTTAGTCCAAACCGAACTAAGAATGTTGTACCATAAGCTTCAACCGAGCTACGAACTTCTCATTTACTTAACCAGGCTAAAGTCCCTCGCTCAAACCGAGCTAAGAATAGATAGTGTCCGACCTAGCCGAGCTAGGACAACATTTATTTTACCTTTGTTGCTTTTAGCACGGTCCAACGATCTGTGCTTAACACTTTTTCCTTTTCACTTTGCAGACTGACTAGGTTGGCCAGGCACACCTTTGCACGCTCAACCGAGATACTGAAGTTCATCTAAATACCGAGCTAAATTATACATAATTTAAGTCGTCATGGGAAAGTATAGATTCTTAGTAAACTCTCTAGGTGCTATGGCCGAGTTCCGAAGGGACTACAACATCCATGATGATGTTCACCTTAGTTTAGCCGAACTAGACACCACTCCCTAGGGTAAACCTGGCTTCGTTCCCTTCACCCTTCTTTCCATTGTAGAAACCGGACTCCGATTCCCTGTACAGCCTCTTCTTTGTGAATTCCTTAGACAAACAAATCTTTGCCCAACCCAACTTTCCACAAATTCATACAGAATCATAAATGGCATCGCCGAGCTAAACCGCCGGCTTGTCCTTAATCTCGGTTTAGCTGAGCTATTTCACCAGTATTCACTCGGCTAGAACGAAGATGGCTGGTTCTATTATTTAAGAATAAGAAGACGCCGAGAAAAGATAATAAAAAACACCCCAGGCAAAGATGTAAATGACGATGATTTTTTCTGGGTCTCGAGCAACTTTGAAGACCAAGAGGCCCAGATCCCAGGCGACCGAATTAATTAGAATAAAGGAGTAGCCGGTATAAATACCTCGGCTCACTTTTTGCATTTCTTACTCCGTTTGTAAGTTTTGAACCGTACTAACCGTTGTAATTTTTCTTTATGCAGACTTGAACCATCTCAAGTCCCAGTATAGCTACCCCAATCTTGGCACACTCCGCGCCGCACTAAGATATCCCAATCGAGGTTGGGCCGAGCCACTCAACTTCGAGCCGACCTACAGATACAGCAGCAAGAGAAAGACCAGGGTGACAAATTTCCTCTTAGAGCCCTCTCCTGAACTTGATCCAACCCTCCCACAAATCAATCTTATCCCATTGACTGCAGAACAAGATGTGGCCAAAAAGAGAGCCGTAAGAGCTCTTATCATCGAAACCAACCAGGCCGAGGTACCACAAGTCGGCCAGACAAACGAGGCCGTGGTAGCGCTTTCCACCTCTCAGCCGTCATCATCTCGGCCAAGCAAGCGTGCTCGGACTTCCACAATCGATCCACGCCTCGTTGATGAAGAAGACATCATTCTTCCCCAGACCACACTACCAAGCCCACAACCGGAGCGCTCTGACCGAGCTACCTCCTCTAAATGGGTGCCAAAGATCACCTACAAGAACCGCGCTATCACTGACTCTGACTCAGTGGTCGCAGAAAAAGACCATTTGTTGGCCTTTAATCTTGCCAAGAGCGTCTGCCTTCCAGTCGATATGGAGCACCATGATCACCTTACCGAGCTGAAGGTCATTCGCTCGGCAACAAAATCAATGGTGCTGGTAAGTTTCTTCTTTTTCTTGTTTCTCCTTTTTCATCTGTTTGCTCGGTTCAGCTAAAAATTGTTCCTCTATTTGCAGGCCCTACAGAAGAACCACGTTGCTCACAAGCATGTGTTGGAGCTTCGAAAAACCACAAGGGAGGCCATAGCAGAGGCCAATGCTAAATCGGCCGAGCTAGACGAGGCCAAGAAGAAAATGACGGAGCTACAGACCGAGGTGGCCCGCCTGATCGGTCTTGTTAACTCAGCCGAAGCTGATAAGCAGAAGGCTGCGGCTGTGCTGAAAGATAAATATCTGCGCGAGCTAGTCAAGCTCGAGGGAAAGAAGAACGCCGAGATAACTGAGTTAGAGAAGAAGGTGGAAGATGCGGAAGACCGCGGTTACAAGGAGGGCGAAGCCACTTATATCCAGCAGTGTGAGGCTGCTAAGGATATATTCTTTAAATGTGGGTGGAAAGCGGCCGTGGCACAGCTCGGTCATGGTCCAGAAACCAAGGTCTTCCTGAACCCTCCTCCGCACTTTATACCGAGCTACATGGTGGAGTATGCAACTGCCATTCAACAAAAATTTCTTCAAGCTGAGGAAGACGAGGAGGATCCTGCTCCTAAAGCCAACACCCAGCCCGGTCGTCAATCTATCTTCCCTACTCCAGTGGTCTCCATCCCACGTTCACCAGTTGCGACTAACGTGGTGCCTTCAACCGAGCTTGACCAAGGTGTGCTTGCCACAACCGAGCTACCTCTAGATGAAGCCCGGGTTAATCTGGACGCCGACCTGGAAGACCTGTTCTCCTGACTTTTCTTTTCCTTGTTTTAAAAAATTTTGTAACTGGGCTGAGGCCCCACCTCTTGTACTATTGATAATTTTGAATGAAATCTTTTTTTGTTTCTACTGTTGCTTCGGTTTACTTCATGCTTGCATTTATTTTCCAACTATAATCTGAATGAAGTATAACATTTTCTGGCCGAGATATCTATCTCGGTCTTAACCTTGAGACCTATCTGGTCATACTTGCCAACCTCTTCAGCCTAGGTTTTTACCTCGGCTGAAGATTACTAAAAGTGTTATTCCAGCCAATCACTTTTCAGCCTAAATCCTTATCTCGGCTGAAGTGTGCTAAAAGTTGGTTATTCCAGCCAACCACTCTTCAGCCTAGATCCTTACCTCGGCTGAAGAGTACTAAAAGTTGGTTATTCCAGCCAACCACTCTTCAGTCTAGATCCTTACCTCGGCTGAAGAGTACTAAAAATTAGTTATTTTAGCCAACCACTCTTCAGTCTAGATCCTTATCTCGGCTGAAGAGTGCTAAAAGTTGGTTATTCCAGCCAACCACTCTTCAGCCTAGATCCTTACCTCGGCTGAAGAGAGCTCAAAGTTGGTTATTCCTGCCAACCTAGAGCAAAGTGTTTGGTTATTCTTGTCAAACGTCCTGCAACCTAGATCCTTATCCTCGGCTTAGGAGAAGTGTTGATTTTTCCAACCAACCTCTTCAGCCTAGATCCTGATCTTGGCTGAAGAGAGCTCAAAGTTGGTTATTCCTGCCAACCTAGAGCGAAGTATTTGGTTATTCCTGTCAAACGTCCTGCAGCTTGGATCCTTATCCTCGGCTTAGGAGAAGTGTTGGTTTTTCCAGCCAACCTCTTCAGCCTAGATCCTGATCTTGGCTGAAGAGAGCTCAAAGTTGGTTATTCCTGCCAACCTTGAGCGAAGTGTTTGGTTATTCCTGCCAAACATCCTACAGCCTGGATCCTTATCCTCGGCTTAGGAGAAGTGTTGGTTTTTCCAGCCAATCTCTTCAACCTAGATCTTGATCTTGGCTGAAGAGAGCTCAAAGTTTGTTATTCCTGCCAACCTAGAGCGAAGTGTTTGGTTATTCCTGCCAAACGTCCTGCAGCCTGGATCCTTATCCTTAGCTTAGGAGAAGTGTTGGTTTTTCTAGTCAACCTCTTCAGTCTAGATCCTTATCTTGGATGAAGAGAGATCAAAATTGGTTATTCCGGCCACCTCTGATTTTATTGCCCCTAGTACACTAAAACTATTTTTACAGAAGAAAATAATTTATGCTGAAAAAGGAACTGCTTGTTTTATTGAAAAAAGAAAAACTACAAGTACGTTTAAAGAAAAGCTAAAAATAAAATAGTTTGAGATTGGCAGTGTTCCATGGTCTGGGAATGGCCTTGCTATCTTCATATTCCAAGTGGTATGCTCATTTTCCTGTTAATCAAACCACTTTGTAAGGTCCTTCCCAATTGGGCCCTAACTTGCCATCTCCGGGTATCAGGGTGTTTCCCATTACTTTGCGCAGCACCCAATCTCCAATCTTGAACTGCCTTGGATGTACTGTCTTGTTATATTTTCTGGATAACTCCTGCTGGTATGAGGCAACGTGAACTAGTGCTCTTTCTCTTCTTTCTTCTGCCAGGTCGAGCTTCAATGCTATGGCTTCTTCATTTAAGTCTGGATCAAAATTTTCGCTTCTAATTGTGGGGAGGCCGACTTCCAGTGGGATTACTGCTTCCATGCCATAGGCCAAGGAAAAATGTGTTTCTCCAGTAGACCGCCGAGGTGTGGTACGATAAGCCCATAAAACATGAGGGAGCTCCTCCGTCCACTTGCCTTTCGCTTTCTCTAACCTTTTCTTCAATCCATCCAAGACGACTTTGTTTGATGCTTCCGCCTGGTCATTTTCTTGGGGGTATGCTGGTGTAGAGTTGTAGAATTCCATCTTGTATTCTTCACAAAAGCCTCTAAAATTTTTTCCATCAAACTGAGTGCCGTTGTCGGATATTAGAGCCTTGGGTATGCCAAACCGAGTGATGATATTTTGTCAGACGAACTTCTTCACATTTTTCTCCTTTATTGATGCGAGTGTTTCTGCTTCCACCCACTTTGTGAAGTAGTCTGTTGCTGCAAGAAAGAATTTTCTGTTGCCGGGTGCCGTTGGAAGTGGTCCTACTATGTCCAAGCCCCACATTGCGAAGGGCCATGGGCTAGTTAATGGTAGAAGCTCTCTAGCTGGTTGATGTATTTGGTGTGCGAACTTCTGACATTTCTCGCACTTCTTTACATACTTCTCTGAATCTACTTGCATGTAAGGCCACCAATATCCCTACGAAATTGCTCTGTAGGCCAATGATCTTCCTCCTTGGTGGCTTCCGCATACGCTTTCGTGTATCTCGAACAATAATACATCGACCTTGCTAGGATGGACACATTTCAGGTAGGGTCCTGTGAAGGATTTCTTGTACAAGGCCATTGATGGAGAGAGCCAAAATCGTTATGCCTTTGCTCTTATTTCGTTGGTCTCTTTCTTTTCTTCGGGTAAAATGTCGTCCTTTAAGAACACTATAATGGGATCCATCCATGAAGGGCCTAGTTCGGCACAACATACCTCTGCTACTTTGGGTTCTTCAATGCTTGGTCTTGGTAGGAAGTCGGTCAATAATGGATGTGGGATGGATGTATCTGCCATCGAAGCGAAGCCTGCTAGTTCGTCTGCTCTGCTGTTTTCTTCTCAGCCAATCTGCTGTATCTGCACTACTTTGAACTTCATGATCTCTTTTCTGACTAACGCTTGGTATTTAGCCATCCTTTCGTCTTTTGCCTCGTAGTCGCCTGAAATTTGGTTTACCATCAGCTGTGAGTCACTGTAAACCATTAGCTCGGTGGCCTTCATGTAGAGTGCTGATTTTAGTCATGTCAGAAGCGCTTCATACTCCGCTTCGTTGTTTGATGCTGGGAAGCCAAGGTTGATTGCTTGCTCCACTATTAGGCCATCTGGTGAGATAAAGACTATGCCAAGTCCTACACCGTGCCTGTTGGACGCTCCATCCACGAAGGGCTTCCACATCTCTCCAACGAACAGCTTCCAGCAAGTGGAGGGATCGGATAATGCCTTGGGGTCATGAGTGTTGCTGGTATTTTCTTCCCAGTCCACGCTTACTGCTTGCCCCTTACTATCTGATTGTACCATGTTTTTACTTGTTGATGAGTCTTTGCTTGGCGTAGCATGGTTTGCCTCTTCCTCCATTTCTTCACTCCGGTCTATTTTGGGATGTGGCTGGGCATCCCGTATCAGGGGTTGCGCATTTCCTGCAGCGCTTTCCATCCCTATTTCGGTTATACCCGTTAAGTCGGCTGGGCAGATGTAATGACTTTTTGGTGTGAATTCTGCCACGAAGTCTGCCAAAGCTTGGGCTTTTATTGCGGTTCTGGGTTGAAACTTGATATCAAACTGTCCCAGTTCCACTTCCCACTTTAAGATTCGCCCAGAAAAGTTCGCCCTCTCAAACAAAGCTTTTAATGGAAAAGCTGTGAGGACGATTATGGTGTGGGCGCGCAAGTAATGCGACAACTTCCTTAATGCCATCATTAAGGCTAAGGCCAATTTTTCCAATGGCAAGTACCTGGTTTCTGCGCCCAGCAAGGTCTTGCTGACATAAAAGATGGGCAGGTGTTGGATTCCTTCCGCTCTGACCAACACTGTGCTGACTGCGTGCTGTGAAACTGCCAGGTACAAAAGAGCTCTTCTCCAGGTATTGGGGTTACTAGCAACGGTGGAGAAGACATGTATTCTTTCAAACTTTCTAGGGCGCGATCACATTCTCCATCCCACTCAAACTTGGCTTTTAATGCTTGGAAAAATGGTCGGCATCTATCTAACGACCGACTTATGAATCGGTTGAGCGCAGCTGCCAGGCCAATGAGATGCTGCACTTCTTTTACTGTGTTGGGCCTCTCTAGATCCTGGATAGCTTTGATCTGAGAGGGGTCTGCCTCTATACCTCGGTTGGTCACCAGGAAGCCTAGGAATTTGCATGATCCTACGCCGAACGCACACTTGGATGCATTTAGGCGCAACTTGTTCTTCTTCAGAATCTGGAACATTTCATCTAGGTCCCTGAGATGGTCCTTCTCATCCTTGCTCTTGACCACCATGTCGTCGATGTAAGCCTCCATTGTTCTGCCTAACAATGGTTCGAACATCTTGGTGATCATCTGTTAGAATGTTGCCCCTGCGTTCTTTAGGCCAAAGGGCATAACCTTGTAACAGTACAATCCTCTAGGCGTTGTAAAGGATGTGACCTCCTGGTCTGGTTCATACATAGCGATCTGATGGTAACCTTTGTACGCATCAAGGAAGCTAAGTCGATTGTGTCCTGCCGTCAGGTCTACCAGTTGGTCTATTCGTGGTAGGGGAAAGCTGTCTTTTGGGCATGCCTTGTTGACTGTTTTGTAGTCCACGTAGACAGGCCATTTTCCGTTCTTCTTTGGCACTACTACGGTATTGAAGATTCATCTGGGATAGTGCACTTCTCTTATAGCTCTTGCCTCTAGCAAGTTTCCCACTTCTTCCGCCACTATCTCTATATGGTAGAGTGCTGATCTGTGGTGCCCTGTATAATCGGTCTGGCAATTGGGTGGACGTTCTGTTGGTGACAGATGAAGTTTGGGTCTATGCCAGGCATGTCATACGGTGTCCAGGCAAACACTTCGATATTAGAGGTTAAAAATTTCATGACCTCTATCCTCTCAGTGCTGGACAAAGACGAGCCAAGCAAAAAGAACTTTTCTGGATCTTTTTCATCTATTCTTACCTGTACCAAGCCTTTCACTGCCTTCTGTTCAGCTACCTTGCCCACATCCGCAAATAGTTCATTACTCTCTGGTTCTTCCACCATTTGTACATACCCTTTGGCAGTGCGGCTGCCATTTACTATGACGAAGCACTGTTTGGACATAATTTGGTCTCCAAAGACCTCTTCAATTACTCCCACATCGTTGGGGAAC
This sequence comes from Camellia sinensis, assembly GCF_055761805.1. NCBI lineage: Eukaryota > Viridiplantae > Streptophyta > Magnoliopsida > Ericales > Theaceae > Camellia > Camellia sinensis. The sequence goes on from NC_138966.1 coordinate 108,270,417, forward strand.
CGTAACACTTGATGGTAGGTTGACGCTACCGATCGCATGGAGTGCAACAATGTCCTTCCCAAGATTATGTTGTAAGTGGAAGGGACTTTCAATACCTAAAATTTCACCTATTTCGTCATGCTTCCTGCTCTGACTAGGAGGATTATCTTGCCCACTGGCCACTCTGGCATTGAGTTGAATCTGATTAGGGGAGATGTTGCAGGCGCCAAGTCTTTGTCCTCTAGTTTCAATTGTTTGAAGGTTTCGTAATACATTATCTCACACGAGTTTCCCTAGTCGATCAAAATCCGTTTGATGTCGTAATCCTTGATGCGGAGTGTGACGACCAGTGCATCATTGTGAGGGCAATATATCCTTGCCAAGTCTCTGTCTGAAAAAGATATGACATTCGTGGCTTCTGTTCTTCCCTTTTTGATAGCAGGTTGTGCACTTAATACCTCTCTTAAGTGCTCAGCCTTCTTGATCATTCTCCTAAGCTCACATACTCGCTCAGGTTCGAATACCCCATGTATTACGTTAATCACGCCTTGAAGTGGGGCGTCGATTGGCATTCCGTTTGGGTTGTCGTGGTTTTGGGGGGCTGGTGGTGTCCCCCTTTCTATGTACTGGTCCAGGTGTCCAGCTGCCACTAACTCCTCCAAGTGCTGTCTCAACAGCGTGCAATTCTCAGTGTGGTGCCCCTTTTCATCATGGAAGATGCACCGGGACCTTTTACCATAGTCCTTCTGTGTTTCTCCCAACTTAGCTGGCCATCTGACGAAAGGTTCGTCGCGTATCTCACTGAGAATCCGGTAGATTGGTTTTTTGAACACCGTGGTAATGGCAGTGCGAACTCTTAACCACCTTTTGTCTGGATCCTCTTTGTTGGCCCGTCTGCCTCGCCCATTCCTGCTTGGTCGTTCTACGTGTTGACTTTTGCCAAAGTCTTTTTATCTGGTATTGCTGTTGTGCCAGATTTCGCCTTAGCACGGGCGTCATCCTCTTCCACACGAATATGTTGGTGCACTCTCTCCATTAAGGCCTCCATCGTGAAGGGAGGCGTCATAGTGATTGAATCCCTCAATTTGTTGCCAACTGGCAAGCCCCGTTTGTATTGTGCGATGGCGAGGTTTGAAGGACAATCTCCTATCTGCTTGAAAGTTTCCCAGTAGCGACTGTTGTAGGACCTCAATGTTTCTTTGTCGTCCATGTCAATGGAGAGTAGCTGATCGATCTCCACTGGTGTCTTGGTGTTCGTTCTAAACCTTGTCACGAACGCCTCTGCCAATTGTGCCCAGGAGGCGATGCTACCTTTTGGTAGCCTTTCGAACCAAGTTAGACCCAGGTCGCCTAGGCTGGACGGAAACAGGATGCACATTAAAGTCTCGTTTCGCCGGTATACTGCCATAACCTGGCGAAAGTGGCGAAAGTGCATGTAGGGGTCTGTCTTCTCCTCATAAGTGGTGAATTTGGGCTGGTGAAAGCCCGAAGGTAGTGGTTGCCGGAACAAACGGCGAGGTCTGCAGCCTTGCTAATGCTTTGTCTGTTGGTTTGTAAACAATGCGCGGTATTGGCATTCCTACCTTGACGCTCCCATGCGTCCGAGGAGCCAACCGCTGAAGGGCTGAAACTCAGCGCAAGTCGCGCGCCCTGGTATCTTCCTTCCATCGTGCCCTTTCTTCTAGCACGGTTCGCAAATCGGATGATCTAGGCAACTCCGTCTGCCTGGATGACGTCTGGTGCGTGCGCGAGGGCCGATAGGTGCTTCCCTCAGTATATGACCTCTCAGTTCTCGTTCTCTCAGACCTGGAGTAACGAGTCCTGGGAGTTCTTGACTGAGTGTCGCCTGTTCTCAGGCTCCTACTCTCTGCTTGCGATGGTGTGGTATGCCTACCACTATCTTTCGAGTGGCGAGGGAGCGTGTTACTTTTGCGCCCCTCTCTTGTCGCCACCTCTTTTCCTTTGATCTGGCGCTTCATAGACTCTATGTCTGCTACCATCTTCCTTATTAACTCATTTTGTTCCTTTACGCGATCCTCCAGAACCTGAGGATCCATCCTCCGCCTCCGTCTTTCAGGACTTTGAGAGCGACGGGGGCTGTTAGCCCGCCTTTCCCTAGCTTCCCTCCGGGGGTTCTGTCATTGGTGCTCTAAATCCGCCATGGGAGGGATAGATGGAAAACCTTCGCGCCTCCCACCCCCCTCTAGGGTTTGTCCATCGATAGCGGACTGCGGCAAATCTTCATTGTGCGTCATTACTTCCAATTAGAGAGGAAAAACTTGATCAAGAGGTTTTGTTCTTTCTGGTTTTTCCACAGACAGTGCCAATTGTACGAGCACGAAATATTCTTCTCGTATAATCCTGTTGATCAAGTTTGCGCTCCTCTGTACGTCGTCACTTTACTCCCTGAAAACACAAACGTGAGCTAGCCGGCGGGTGTGTGTCGGATACCCCTCCGATGCCTAAGTCAGCAAAATAGACAAATAGGCAAAAGTTCTGTGTATTCGAGAATCAAAGTTGTGTTACCTCTCCATAGGTGATGTTGTGAGCTTTTATAGGTTCCGCGTGGCACAATCCTAGTAGGACTCTTATTCCTCCATGTAAAGTCCTCCTAGGAATCACACTCCTAAAAGATAATGATTATCCTTCAACACCCCCCTCACTGCTTAAACCAAGTGAGATGGTTTTACCTCGGTAGTATGACAAAACGACCGAGCTAACATAGCCATGCTAAAGTGGCAAAAATGATCGAGCTCCAACTAGCTCGGTTCTTCACTTCATTGCTTATACCTCGATTTGGTCCGTCAAGACCGAGCTAACCATAGTAAGCTTGGACTGAGCTAATCAAGAGCAAGGTCTTGAGGAAAGCTCAAATCATCTCGGCTCAGAATGGTATGACCGAGCTAATTACACCACACCAACCGTGGTAACCCCAAGTACAATTGAATCGAGCTAACTGCAAGGTCCTTTCACTCGACCCTTTTTACCGCGGCCCATTTACCTAGCTCGGCCCAATTTATTTATAAATTACCCTCTCAGAAAGGAAGCAGGCAACAACGTGTAACATATTGAGTTAAAAAAATTAGAAAAATGATACATTTTTATAATTTAAGAATTTTAAAAGAATATTAATGACGTAGAAAATTTTTAAAAAATGAAAAAAAATCAATGTTGAAATATCATATCACATGAGGTGGTGTTTGGTTTTTAGTTTTGGCTAAATAATCACAAAAAGATTATAAAAAAAAAAAAAGGTCAAAAAATCACAAAAAGACAAAAAAAATTCACTATTCCAAAAAGGTCTCATTCGACAAGTGCCATTTTTAGTCAAAAAGTCAAAAAAGTTACTAAAAAAATCAAAAAGTCAACAATCTATACCAAAAAGTCAAAGATTATCTTTTCTCTCTACTTTTTGCACATATTTTCGTAAAAAGTCAAAAAGTCATCACAAACATTAGTTTTTTTTACATCACATTATAGCTAAAAAGTCAAAAAGTTACTAAAAATGTATGTTCCCAAACGTAGTCAAAAAAGCCAATTAAGGCCTCGTTTGGGAACAGGCTAATTTAGTAATTTTTTAGCTATTTGGCTAAAAAGGTAGGTAAAAAAAACTTATATGTTTGGGATGACTTTTTGGCTAATTACGAAAAGATGTGCAAAAAGTAGAGAGAAAAGAGAATCTTTGACTTTTTGGTATGGGTTGTTAGCTTTTTGGCTAATTTAGTAACTTTTTGGCTAATTGACTAAAATAGCCTCTTGCCAAACGAGGCCTAAGAATACCAAACGAACAAAAAAGTCTCAAGCTAAAAAAGTCAAATAAGTCAAAAAGTCAACTAAAAAAGTCATTGTCAAACGAAGACTGAGATTCACACACCAATTAGAGCTATTAGAACTCTTAATTTAGAACTCTTAATCTTTTTTCATAAAATTATTTACCGAACTGAACTAAGTGATTGTCTGAGATGTGTCATATAAGTACACTTTTTGATTTTTTTAGTTAAAAAAATAGAAAAAAAAGATGTATATTTAGAATAATTTTTTGACTTTTTAAGAAAATATGTGTAATAAAATATTGTAATAAAAGTAAAATGACCATTCTATCCTTATTATTTTTTGATTTGACTTTTAGATTGTTGAATTCAAAAGACAAAATTATTTTGCCGTAGTAACTTCCTCACAAGTTATCCTTAAATAATATAGATTTTTTATTTTTTTTAATAACTTTTTAATTTTAAATTTTTTTTAATTTGTTCCAAACAACTTCTTCATGAGCTGGTTTTATCCTCTTTTTACACACCTTAGGCACACTAGGAAAATTAAACCATTTAGGCCAAGTTTGGGGACTTCAAAAAAAGTCAAAAAGCCAAAAAGTTACTCAAAAAGTTAAAAAGTTAACACTATTCACCAAAAGTCAACAATTACGGCTGCACAACTCCCAATTCAAATTTTTCCCTACAAATCAATTTTTACAATTTTTTATTACACATTTTTCAATAAAAAGTCAAAAAGTTAACCCAAACATCCATATTTTCAACCTCAATTTTTTAGTCCAAAAAGACAAAAAGTGCACTTTTTTAGTCTTCCCAAACTTGGCCTTAGTATTACATCATATATCCTCAACAATAGTTGTCGAGGAGGACCACTGAATAAATTTATTAATTTTTCTTACTAGTTTTTATAATGTGTTAGCAATTATTATTTTTTAAATTAGTTTTTTTTTATGACACTTATCTCGATTCCCTCTTGCAAAATTTACGGCTTTATCACTAGTTAAGGTTAATTATTTATTAGTTTCAAATTATATGGTAATAATAATAATCGATATTTATTAAGTAATCGGAAGAAAATAGCTTATATTTTTAGATTTTTTTATTTACTTATGGGAGTACTTAATAATTTTTGAGCAAATTACACTTTACTCCTTATTTATCACCATTTTTTACTTTATCCCCACAAATTAAAAATTGATGCAATGTATGTCTTTCATTTTTTGAAAGTTTTTAATTTAACCCTTACATCTCAATTTTGTTACCAAAATAGATGGAAAAAGTGCATAAAAATGTGCACATGTCATCTTTAAAGTGTATTTTCATCAGAAATATGATATATACACATTACATGTATTTTTTTTATATGCTTTGTTAACAGAATTAAGATATAAAGGTTTAGATCGAAAATTTTGAAAGAGTGAAAGTAGTACATGGGTTGTTTTGGAAAGTTGGTTAAAAGTAGGTTTTTAATTTTTTTTAAAAAACGTGTAAAAAATTAAAGAGGTGATATGACCCAAAATAAGTTTAGTTTTTAACTAAGTTCCCAATTTGGCTCTCTATTAATTTTTAATTTGAGGAGATAAAATGAAACATAATGATAATTGAGAGGGGTAAAGTGTAATTTACCCATAATTTTTCATAAGGGAGTTGATTTGATTTGAGGAAGGGGAGAATGAAAATCAAAATAAATTTGAAATTTTTTTTAAAAAAAAGGTTTAGCTTGTCTTAAGTTGAGATCAAGATTGGACCCGTCCAGTCCAACTTATGGGGTCTATTTTTTGAGTCCGTTTTGATAATCCGAACCGCTTAATATACAGAACTCATCGAGTACTATAGGCCTATAAAAAATCACATTGATCGGATATCAATAGTTATATGATCAAATCTGTTTTGTATAAAAAAAAAATAGACGGTGAAAAAATTAACGGTTGACAAAAAACTGTTTTGATTACATAGCTATCGATATCCGATCAACGTGATTTTTATTAAGCATATAATATTCGACGAGTTCTACACATTGAACGGTTCAGATCATCAAAACGAGACCCGTAATGAATCCCATGGACCCAACAACACGATCCAGTCCAATCTTAACCTTGACCAAAGCCACAGCCTAAAAAAAATACTAGTCAAATCCTATTGACAAATAAGATTCTACTCTACTAGTAGTATTTAATTGTATTAATCAAATAAATGTCACCGGCACCGAATACAGTTATTCTGAGACCCAGGTGGTTACCCCTTAACCTACGCACCCTTCTTCTTCAGCAACAACCACCATTTCAGTCTCTGCTTCATAGCTTCCCAAACATGAAGCAGCAGAGCACAACAAGACATCGTCATCAAGCTCAGGTCTCTCTCTCTCTCTGTATATGTATATATGTGTATATATATATATGTATGTATATGCTTTTTCTCTCTAGAATTCTTCGGATTTCTAGGGTTGCTGTTTCTCTTTCTTTGCGATGACTTGAGAGGAATTGCAGAGAAGTTGGGCTGAAATATGTTGTTTGGGTTGCACCTGCCTACAGCTCTTCTGGCCCAAGATCGTAATGCGCAAATGGCTCAACATCAGTGCTGAGGAGTCCGATTACAGTGCCGATGACACCGACGATGGCGACTCCGATTCCGATTCAGAAGGTTTGGGATAAACAACTTGCAATTTTGTATATATCTGTATATATGTGTAGTTGTTTGAATTTTGAATTTTGAAGTATTTACTTTTTTATGTTTGAAGAATTTGATTTAGGGTTTAAGTTTGACCCCGCCAAGTGTTTTTCTGCAGAAATTGGCGAATGGAGAAGAGAATCGCGATTTCGGTATGGCGACAAAGAGGATGAAGTTGAGACTGATCTTACTGGTAATGTGTTCTGTTTAAAGTTCAATTTTTGAATTTTTTTAGAATGGTTAAATACCTATTTGCTTTCATGAACTTTGGGTATATCATATATTTGGTGACAGTGGTGATTTGATTGTTTAGTAAATTGCATTATGTAATTTGAATTACATTTTGATCCATATTTCTTCTGGACTCAGATGCTCTTCCCAGAATAAGAGTAAGACGAAAGTCGGAGACATTTAGGGCCCAATATATAAACACAAAGGAAATCAGGTAAGCGAGCCTTTCTCACATATATTGAAACAAGTTCTGAGTGACCTTAATTTGGCGAATTTGAGGTTTTGTCTGTTTACCTTTATTTACTGTTGTCTTTTGTTCTAGAGTATGTGTTGGCACGTGGAATGTTGCAGGAAAGCTTCCACCTGATGACCTAGCTATCGAAAGTTGGTTAGATATCAGCGAGCCTGCTGACATTTATGTGATTGGGTAAGTTCTTAATGGGTTGGTTTATAGAATTCCTCTGATTGTGCTATTTTGTTAGATCATCATATTCATGCAAATCAGTTCTTTCAAGTACAGCGAGTTTTATTCTTTTCAGTTTTAATCCCCATGTCTATGTACAAGTATGTATGTATGTATATCATCTTCGTAAATACCAGCATGAAGTGATTCCATAGTTTTCTTATATATCTAAAGTTCATTTCAGAATAATTGGTCTGATTTATATTTACAGTCTTCAGGAGATTATACCATTAAATGCTGGGAATATCTTTGGTGCTAAAGATAGCCGCCCAGTGCCCAAATGGGAAAACCTCATTCGTGAAACTCTTAATAGGGTTCGACCTGCAAAGCCGAAATTTAAATGCTACAGTGAACCCCCTTCTCCATCAAGATTTAAGCCATCTGATGATGCCCCCGATATAGAAGACGAAATAATGCTTGAATCTGATAGTGATGGTGAGGAGGAAATCCATCCATTAACTGATGAATCCACTGATTTTGATGAAGCCATTGATGGATCACTTGCAGTCGAAAATGTGTTTATGAATTCTGAAGCTTCAGTCTCTAGTGATGACATCCATTTAGGCATGCAAGTTCAACAGGATTTAGGGAGGCAATTTTCTTCTCCAAAGAGGCTGGACAGGTTGAATTGCCTTAGAACAGAAGATTGTTCAGGAAACACCGAAGCATCATTTTCTCAATGCAATAGAAAACTAACCAAAACTCTCAGTGGGACAGAAAGGATTGGTTTGAGCTGGCCTGAGCCACCATTGGATCTGCTGGCCAAGCATGTTTTAGACAGACCTATTTCCTTTAAGTCTATTAAATCTTTCAAATCTTCTAAATCTTTTGGAACATATAATTCTTTCAAGTTACCCGGGACTGATGATGATAGAGCGCAATCAGACACAGCTTTGCTTGCGGAACTTGACATTGAATCCCTTATGGATCGGAAAAGAAGATCCCCATTTGTAAGGATAGTAAGCAAGCAAATGGTTGGAATTTTCCTCACTATATGGGTTCGCAGAAGCTTGCGAAGGCATATCCAGAACTTGAAGGTGTCTACTGTTGGTGTTGGTGTAATGGGCTACATAGGCAACAAGGTTTGTTCTTTTTCTGATTGTTTACTCTAATATTGATGATATTACCATCCTTACCAGTTTCGCTGGTTAATGATAGATGGGTTAAACATGTCCTTATATATGAACTATTCTATAATATGTGCCAAAATCAATTTATTTCATTTTCTTTCATATGCACGATTATCTAACGTCATTTTTTTATAGTGAAGATTTTCGATTTGATATGATTCATGATTTGTAAAATTAGAATTTCGACTATGTGGACTGATCACACTCATTTATTAGTGCATTTTGCCCTTTTGCTTCAAGCATCAGCACGGGAATCACATATACACTAATAGAAAGAACCAACTAAAACTAGACTTCTGTGAATATTGCTTTATGATAGTTGTAAACAAATAAAAACTATATCCTTCAACTAGTCCCCAATTTGCAAGTTCTGTAATACTTCTACTGGCGCCTTGCTTCTTTGTTTGTCTTGTGCATAAGCTGTTGGATGTAACTGTTAGTTCCCTCTTGCAATAAATTTTAGAGAACATCAACAAGTCAAATGTTAGCCCATATAAAGAGGTAAACTTTGGGCTTTGGCAACCATCTTGATCTTGATCTTGATTTTAGGGCATTGCATGTAAAATGTTAACCTATATAGAGAGGTAAACTAATCAATAAATCAAACAAAACAGGATGGGTGGATAAGCAAAACAACACACATATTAGTAAACATAATAGTGGAACAGACTCAAACGGAAACACTTGAACAAAGGACCTTCTAGAACGGAAGTGGTGATGCCATGTTGAGAAATCAATCGGCCCACAAGTTTCAGTGGTTAGGGAACCGAGCCAATAATGCATATCAAGCTCTTATATATCGGATACATCTTTTCGAAGTCTCCTAAGTATATTGGTTGAACTTAGAGGTAGGAGGATTGCAATAACCTTACGGTTTTTCTACAAGTTTTTACTTCTTGCTGTGCTTGTGCACTGCACACAAGCTTCATGCATTTTTGTCATAAAAGCATATGTTGTTGGTTAATTACTTTATGTTGCCTCTCAATATCATGTGGTTTGACATTCAATTCGTAAATAGTATTACAGTTACTTAATTTTGATGAGTTTACTTGCTTTATTTTCTTCTTAATACTGGTAATTTTCAATCTTCCAGGGGTCAATAGCTGTTAGCATGTCTATATATCAGACGCTATTTTGTTTTATTTGTACTCACCTAACATCGGGTGAAAAAGATGCGGATGCAGTTAAAAGAAATGCTGATGTGCATGAAATACATCGAAGGACTCAATTTCATCCACTTTCAGCTATTGGACTTCCCAAAAGCATCCATGACCATGAGTGAGTATAGTGCGTACATTATGAAAAAAATGCCTAGTGGATATTCTCTCTCTCTCTCTCTTTCTCTCTCTCGCGTGTGTGTGCTTATTAGAAGAAGCTCTATTTTTTGGTTTGCCATGTTTATTCACTCTCATGGGGGAAGCCATTGTTTAATACTTGTAAAAATCAAGGAAAAGAGTCTAGAGACTAGAGAGGCTAGTGGCCTAAAATTTCTTTGAACAACCAGACTAGTTCTTATTTGGATTGAATCTTGAAATCTTTTCCTAATATGTTTTGACTGTTTAGAAATTGGAATATTAAATATATATATAGTTTCTTGTTTAGATCTTACTTTAAATGCTTACATTACTTGATAATAAAATGTCATCTTTTGAGAGTAATGTTTTCCTTTGATTACCAATATCCACTTTTGGGAAGAGCAAAGCATATTTAAATACAATTTATCCCCACAGAGCTTGAGTATTTATTTTCTTTCTTCATAGAGTTTGATAACTTGAATGGTGCTCTTGGTAGAACTAGAAGTACAGTCCTCTCTCTCTCTCTCTCTCTCTCTCTCTCTCTTCTGTTCTATAAATCTGAAAAGTTTCATATTGGAATTATTTACATGTCCTTGCTTGATTGTTGACTGATTGGATCTAGTTGGAAAGCCTGAAAAGTGTATACAATGGCTATTTATACAAGAAAAAGTTGTAAATGTCTGCACTTTAACTAGGGGTGTATATATTTAAAGTTTTTCTGGCTGGTACCTCTGTCGTGTAGTAGATCACTACAGTGTTCCTTGCACTAGGTGAAATAAAAAAATATACACTGAATTACTCTCTTTTTTTATTCATAGGATTGTTAAGAACTCTCATTTTCTTTAATCTTCTAGATGACATGAATTTTTCAAATTGCAGTAAAATATTCTGGCTAGGTGATCTAAATTATCGTATCAATTTGTCATATGAGAAAACGCGAGAGCTGATCTCCAGAAAGGATTGGTCCATGTTGGTTGAGTTTGACCAGGTTTGTTTGTATTATTGCCTCTATTATTCTTCTTTTTTTTCCTGGCATCATTTGAATTATTTGACAATCAACCTTATTTAGAACAAATTTTGGTTTTACACTGCTAATTAATGAATTTTGCTAGAGCACTATTCTCTACGACCTTTATTCTGTTCTATATATTTGGTTTGCGGAACTCAATGTAAAGGGACAGTGGACACTACAAAAGTCTATATACATTGCCTACATGTATTGGTGCTTGTATTTTTTGCTTGCTAGGTTGTTTGTCATAGTCATGCATTTTCTTGTGTTTCATGAGCTTGGTGGAAAGATTTTCATATACAGTGGCTACTAGCCACCATTTGACTTGATTTTGGTATTTGGGTTCTTCAAATTATATGCATAATGTTCCTAGGGCCATTCGGAACCAAATTATGCAGATTGATAAATAGTATGATTTGTTGAAAAATTTTGTGAGGAACTCCTTGTTAATCTCTCTCTCTCTCTCTCTCTCCAAAGCACACTAATAAACTAACGATAAAAGTCAAGGTCAACTAATTATTTTGAATATATTGTTCTTTTACCCTTATTACAGAGAAGATGTCATAAAAGTACTCAATCATGCAAAATAATTGACTACACACTTGATCATGTAAGGTCAATATCACGAGCAGTGTAGTATCATAATGCTATTATTGAATAGTTAGGATTCTTTATCACTAAGAATTATGTACAATACATGACTTCTTATCTTCTATATATGCATATATACATAGCAACACATCTTGCAGAAGATATATAGGGATTTATTGATTATTGTCCTTGTACTTATTTTAGTAATCTAGGTGTTATACAGTTTTACAAATTTTGATGTGGGTCAATAATACATAACTAAATGAAATTTTAGTGAAGTTTTAAGTTTAGTATGTTTTGATCTTAATGTATGGCATTTTTGTTAAATTATCTGCAAGGGAAGTATTCATCCTCATTTGTCATCATATGTTGTTGTATCTGGAGAATGTTTTCAATTGCATTTGCTACTTCTTTGTACGGTTAAAAGCAAAGAGGAATTATGTAATGAGGGGAAAAAATTGTAAGGATTTTTAGACACATAAATCGCAGAGAATACTTGCTCTTTTAAGCTGTAGAATTGAAAATTAAAGCAAAGATGTTTATTGTGCTTTGCCTACAGTACTGGTGCTCCAAATCAATATTGGGAGTATTTATATTGTTGTGTCTGGCAATGTAGTTGTTTGTGTTGCTGATTCTTTCAGCCATAGTATATCTAGATTTGCGTAATTAGAAAACGGAATTTGAAGGTGTGAAGCATTGTGGTGATTAAAAACATTGATAGAAGTTCACGACATCTACTAATTGATGAAAGTTCATTGTGATGACTGAAAACATTGACGTGTATTTTAACCTAAATTGAAGTTCATTGAAAACATTGAAGTTCAATGTGGTGATTGAAAAAATTGTGATTTATCATTTTTGCATGAAGTCATGGTTATTTGAAGTCTAGTTGCTGATTACATGGACATCTTCTTCTGGCAGCTTGTACGAGAGCTCAGGAAAGGTCGTGCATTTGATGGATGGTGTGAAGGTACATTAAATTTTTCACCAACCTATAAATATGAGTTAAACTCGGAGAAGTACTTTGGGGAGGATCCGAAGGTTGGAAGGCGTACCCCAGCATGGTATGCATCTACAAGCTTTTGCTTGTTCATGGGACTTTGTCCCACATCTGATCATTACATGTCATTTATGTCATTTCTGGTTCCTGTCTTTGTCTAATTGACTGCTCCACTGTAAATTATACCTACTACTCTTTGTTTTTTGTTTTGTCCTTGAGATATATGTCGTGTAGGTTTCTGTTAGAATTTCCCATCTTTACCTTCACCTACTCCACTACACACTCCACTTCACCTACCTCTACTCCACTACACACTCCACTTCACCTAACCCACTATCACCTCCACTACACCTACTACCACATTACCTTCACCTACTCCACTACACACTCCACTTCACCTACCTCTACTCCACTACACACTCCACTTCACCTAACCCACTATCACCTCCACTACACCTACTACCACATTTTCTTCTATATATAGATTGTATAGGAATTGTAATTAATGCATCTTGTAATCTATCAATCAAGACATCAATCAATAATACATAAATTCTTACATGGTATCAGAGCAAGGTTAAGAATTTAATATTTTTTCGCTTCACCGGCCGGCGGCAACCTCGCCTTGGCCGCCCGCCGGACCTCAACCTAGTCCGCTAGAATTGTCTACTACATACCTACCTCCTCATCATATCTTCATAACATCTCATTCTCTCTCGGCATCATAGTAGCCGTGATACTGCTCATACTTCTGGACAGCGGAGAGAACATCGTCTTTCTCGATCTTTCCGCCGACGCCGGTAGCGAGATCCAAGGCTCCGGCTTTCGACATCACTCTCCCCAAATAGTCCATAGCAGCTTCTCCACCGGAAAGATACTCCTAACAGCAGCGGAAAAAAGGTGTTTCCCTCAGCCAAACAAGGCTCAATAGCTGTGGTCCTCATCAAAATACGTGTAATTGCTACTCCTGAACTTGGTTTCCCTATCCTTGCTAACAAGCTTCTCAAATGCTTCCGGGCCATGTTCTTCTATGTACTTCCCAGCAGCAGTTAGAATGTCATCTGGCTTACTGAAGATGTCCTTCTTCCTTGGGACATACTAGACGTTAACAGTCTGCTGTGGGTTAAGAAAGAAAGGCCTCAAATAATGCTCATAAACATATGCAGCACCACTGATACTCTTTATGATGGTGGATATTTCAATGCCATTACAACACAGCACCTTGAAATTTATTTTATTTTATTTTCTTATCTCTCTTTCTGACCATTACAACACAGCACCAGCACACTTGTTCCCACCTTTCATCATGGTCTCCACTTTCTTTTTCTTTTTTTATATTTATTTTAATCCATCTTTTTTGAAAACAAAACCAATATCACTTTTTTTAATTCCTTAATTTATTTTAATAACATGAGTGGCCTCTCTTTTCCACCATCTCCCTCTTTTTCTACACAATATTTTTGTACCACCGCCCACTCCATGATTTCCATATTAATATTATTATTATTATTATTATTTTCACAAAAAAAAAAAAAAAAAAAAAAAAAAAAAATCATTCCAGTTGATTTTTCTGCCTTACCACACCTACCATTCGAGTTTGCCAAACACACTTATTTTATTCATGTCAGGATCAACCCCGATCATAATTTTACACGAGAAAAAAAAAAAAAAAAAAAAAAAAAAAAAAACCACCATAACACACCCAACACCCACAGTGGGATTTTTCTTCTCTACTCTGCTGCAGATCTCCTCTTCTTTCCTCCGTCCTGGGCGGCCCTTGACGGTGCTGCCTCCGTGTTTCCTACGCCGCCGAGCACGTTCACTCCTCCATACTCCTCCACTGCAGCATACGGCGGACCTCCAAATCGGAACATCACAGTGGCCTTCCGCTTCAGCTCCTTATTTTCTGCTTTCAGCACACTTATCTCTGCTCGCGCATCCTTATACATGCGTTGGAGCAGAGCCAGCTGGGAATTTAAATGCTGCACCTCATTTGTCCTACTCTGCAGCCGGTTCGACAAATTTGTGACCGCCGTCATGGTTTCCACGCATGACTTCAGAGTATACTGATTAGCCTCAATATCAGTTTGCACCGCCATTTTTTGCTCCACCGACCGCATCGGAAAGTTCAATGGAGCAAAACCAGAGGTGTTTGGTTGAGGTTCACTGGCCACCGCACCAGTTATTTCTCTTGTGGGCTCGTTCAGTTCTGGAAAGAGCGTGAGCAGGTTCTGGGTAGCTGGACGGGAAGAAGAGGCCATGTTTTTGGGTTGCTAAGTGTTTCAGCGAAATAGCAATTTCAGACTGGTAATGTTCGGAAGGGTTGGTGACAGAATGGCAACAAAGTGTTCCACAGTTTCTCTCTCCGCAGAGGCAGAGTTTTTTCAGCGAAGGGTTGGTTTCAGAGGTTTCAGAATGGTATGCCTCAGCCTCAGCCTTCGTCTTGGTTAAATAGCCGAGGCAGCCACGCGTATCGCGCGCCTCTTGCCGCCCGACAAACTGGCACGCCTTTTCATGGCACATCTTTTGACAAAGTGGACACGCCTTTTGATGGCACGCCTTTTGATGAATTGGGCACGCCTTTTGATGGCACGCCTTTTGACAAAATTGGGCACGCCTTTTGAGGGTGCAACTTTTTAAGAGTCCGACAAGACTCTGTAAACTGTCCCGACATTGATTCCGGTTAGTTTTTACAAGTGTCCGACAAGACTCTGTAAACTGTCCCGACATTGATTCCGGTTAGCTCCTTTATGGGTCCGACAAGACTCTGTAAACTGTCCCGACATTGATTCCGGTTAGCTCCTTTATGGGTCCGACAAGACTCTGTAAACTGTCCCGACATTGATTCCGGTTAGTTTCTACCAGGGTCCAGCAAGACTCCGTAAACTGTCACAACATTGTCTTCTACAACGGTCCGACATGACCCCATAAACTGTCTTCTACATCGGTCTGACACCACCATACAGTGTCCTCTCCAACGTTATGACACCCCATACAGTGTCTTCACCAACGGTCTGACACGACCATACAGTGTCTCCTATCCTTTTTTATTTTTATGTATTTTCTTGTTTTGTTACTCTCTCCAAACTCAAGTTGGTTAGTTTCTCTCCTCCTTGAGTTTGCGGGGGGCTGTTAGAATTTCCCATCTTTACCTTCACCTACTCCACTACACACTCCACTTCACCTACCTCTACTCCACTACACACTCCACTTCACCTAACCCACTATCACCTCCACTACACCTACTACCACATTACCTTCACCTACTCCACTACACACTCCACTTCACCTACCTCTACTCCACTACACACTCCACTTCACCTAACCCACTATCACCTCCACTACACCTACTACCACATTTTCTTCTATATATAGATTGTATAGGAATTGTAATTAATGCATCTTGTAATCTATCAATCAAGACATCAATCAATAATACATAAATTCTTACAGTTTCCATTCTACTTTACGCATTTTCTTTTTATTGTTTCATTGTATCTTATGAATGCTTTTTGTTATGTATGCTTGTTTTCTCTGGGTAATTGTTTTTTCATTTCATTGTTCAACAATTTTTCTAGGAACAAATTGATCTTTTCTGAAGCATGCATCTTCTCTTGTCTGTCGCAACGCATCTATTCAATTTCAAATTCATAAAGTATTATGATATGAATTAGAATTCAAGTTCTGGTCCTGCATTGTTCTGTATTGAAACCATTATCTGCAACCTGTAATAATTCTTTCTTTGCTAGAGACATTGTACTGTTATGCACAATGAAACAGATATGTCACCTATTTTAAAGATAAAAGGACACAAGTATTGTGGGAATGACGTGGAGCTTGAGTATTTTATTATTATCGGGACAGAATCACTTTGATTGAGTCATCTTTACATTGGTTATTCTTTAATGAAAAATAAACAGATGAGAACTGATTGGGTAATATAAAAGCCTAATTTACATTTGGAATAGAAAAATATTCTGTTTGGAGGCATCCATGATTGCAAAAATTACAACATGACCAACAATTTATCAGTGGTTAGCGCCACTTTTTTGGGTGAAATATGCAACAAGGGGGAGAATGGACTAACAGTTATTACTGCAGTTGGATTGAGAACTGAACTTTGCATGGTTGGGACGAGAGGCATGGGTCTTCAACATTTTATTTCTTTGGTACACATGCATATGTACATATGTGCATATGCTTATGTATATGCATGTTCATGATCTAGTTTTTAACCCCTAGTAGCAGTTTTATTTATTTATTTTATTCTTACACCCATCAATAGCTTTTTGTGGAAAGTTTCCAAGATTAATGTTGGATTATGTGTCTTTTCCATGCTTGTCATGCTAGTGAATTTTGAGTTTATTGGAGATTAGGAGCTGTCCCGTCTACATTGCTC
This sequence comes from Camellia sinensis, assembly GCF_055761805.1. Lineage (NCBI taxonomy): Eukaryota > Viridiplantae > Streptophyta > Magnoliopsida > Ericales > Theaceae > Camellia > Camellia sinensis. The sequence goes on from NC_138966.1 coordinate 108,286,951, forward strand.
CAAGATTTGAATATTATTGTTATGGTGATGTGAGCACCTAGATTGGATGGCCACTAATGTCATATCATTTTGATCTCTGGCTTGCATATCATTCAAGGGAAGGGTTCATCCCCCTTGTGTGTGTGTAGAAAGTTCAGGGACTTGAACAACAATAGAAACCCTTTTACGGGCTTGAACAAGCTACAAATAAGATAATGTTATAATATCAAACATAAAATATAACAAATCTTAGGCAAATCTGAATCTATTTTTTGATAAATGTTTCATGCTTTGGTTTGGTGTCCATGTTGATTGGTTCTTTTTGTTTCTCTTAGTTTTGAATGCCCATTTGCATTTCTAGACGTTTATGTATCTTCTTCTATCAGGTGTGACCGTATTCTTTCATATGGGAAGGGAATGCGGTTATTAAGCTACAGGAAAGCAGACCTTAGGCTTTCTGATCATCGACCTGTGACTGCCTCGTATATGGTAGAGGTTGAGGTGTTTTGTCCTAGGAAGCTGCAACGGGCCCTCACATATACTGATGCAGAAATTGAAAATCAGGAAGTTGTAGAAGACAAGGAAACTGATGTTGGAATGAGCTGCTTAAGATTCAGAGAGGTAAGCAATATCTGTCATGTATATTTTAATTGCACAAACAATAGGTTTTTCTAAATAACCCATTCTTTGTTTCGATGGTTTACACAAGTAGGTCGATTTAGGATCTATGCAAACAAAACCTCTGTATGGTTCTTACGTTATGACAAACATGTTTTAGAAAATTTTGTTGAGTACAGTCAGTTATATGGTGGGTTAATGCTTGGTTCTGCTGGTTTCTAAAAATGAAGGGAAACATATGATTTAACATTGTTTAGCCCATTTTCTAACAGCCCCAACACACTACCGACTGAATTAATGAAGTGTTTATGCTTAGAATGTCCATCTCACTAGGCTTCTTTTCTGTAATGTTCCAAGATATCTCTCTGTATGTGACTTTTGTCTGCTGGCGCAGGATGCATCTGATCGGGAGCGTTAGGAGGGGTTAATTTCCAACAAACTGGGAGAGGCTGTGATTGAGGATTCAGATAATTTGTGAAACCCTCTCTATTGCTACTATACTAAGCAATTTATTCATTTGATTTTGAATGTTCTGTGGTCAATGTTGTATATTCCAGTGTGTAAATGCCTGTATATGTTTTTTTTTGCTCGTAACTTCTAGAAATAAGTAGTTTTAAAGGGTATTTTGGTTCAGTCAGTGTATATTGATGTATCTTATATTAGAATTAGCGTTCACTTTGTTGCCGGAAACACTCACTGAGATTGCATCAAACTTCAAAAACTACATGTTGAAAGTAAAAAATAATGGACATGCTTGCGAGACAATTCTGTTTTTTTTTCAATTACTGGTTTAATTTTGTATCCTACCTGTCTGCATTTGAGTCTGTTTTGCTGAAGAAAATAGTTAAATGGCTTATTTTTCTAGGGTTCTGTTGTAAATCAACACCAGAACATACTTTTTTCCTTGGTGGAGACACTAGATTTGTTTAGCGGCTATTACTTAGTTTACTCTTTTTTGCCAGACACAGTAATATGGTTTGGCTTTGCAGGCAAACGAAAAATCGGTCTTGGGTGCATTTTTGAAGCCACAAGGGGCTCTCTCATGCTGGCTATGGACTTCATTGTTGACAATCTTCCTTCTTTGTCCTGTCTTCCCTCATGAGTTGAAAATTTATTTTGTTTTGTTACATAAAAAGGAATGAACCTGGTCAGTGAGACTCATTTTTTTAAAATCATGGCCATCGATGAATTTTGTGTCCGATTATGTGTGATATGCTAGTCGCCTATAATTTTAAAATTATTCAATGCTTTAGGGGTGTAGTCCCAATACGAGTCCGGATCCTCGGTCGCCTTCCCTTGTTGCCCTTCCTGTGGCTCCCCAAAACGACGTCGTTTTGGGGCAAGTTTTCAAAAAAAAAAAAAAAAAGGGCAGAACAGAAGCAACCTAGAGAGGGAGAGGGAGAAGAAGAAAGAATGGAGAAGAAGGAAGGCAGAGAAAGAGAAGAGGAGGAATAAAGGAGTAGGAGGAAGAAGAAGAAGAAGAGAGACGCCGGTGATGGCTTCGCCGGCCTAATGGGAAGCAGCAATCTGGCCACTTCGAAGAAGGAGAAAGAGAAGGGGTAGAAGAAGAGGATCGAAACTTTTTTTTCACTATAACAATGGAGTTCGCAGATTTACCCAAATCCGGTACCAATTTCCGACCCAGGTCCTTTGAAATTGATCTCAACGAGACCCCCTGCCCTTTCATAGCGAAACCCTCGACGTTGCCCCGGGTTTGTGATGGTTGCAGGCTACAGGTTTGTCCCATTTTTTTTTCTCTCTCTCTCTATGTATATATATATATATATATATCTTAGATTTGGTTGTTAATATGTATCTCAGAAGAACACCCAGTGTAAATTTTGAATGATTGTTAATTTTGAACACCCAGAAGAACACCCAGTGGTAATTTTTTTTTTCTCTCTCTATGTATGTATATATATCTTAGATTTGGTTGTTAATTTTGAACACCCAGTGTTTGTGGTGGTTGCGGGCTACAGTTTTATTATTTGGTTGTTAATTTTGAATGGTTGTTGGAATGCTTGAATGTTTGAATGGTGTTTGAATGCCTCTGCTTCGTTCTTTCTCTGCCTTCTCTTCTGGTTCTTGCCTTCTGTCTTTTTTTTTTCTTTTTTTTGAAAACTTGCCCTAAAATGACGTCGTTTTGGGGCACCGCAAGAAGGGCGGCAGGGGAAGGCGACTGAGGATCCGGACTGGTCCCAATACAGCCATAATATTTAGAGGTAAATCCTATGTGACCGTGTAAACTCCTAGGGCTTTGGGCTTGTGGCCCGAATTTGGGTGGCTCAAATGGTTTGAATGTATCAAAACGATATCGTTTTACACCTAAAACGACGTCGTTTTGAGTGTTTCGAGCCATGAATTTTCTGGCCACCTAGCATTATTGTTAGAAAAATTGGTGTGTTATAATTGTTGACATGACAAGATTGTGCAAAGAGAGAGAGAGAGAGAGAGAGAGAGTCAACTATTAGAACCGTTGAGTTTGTTTACTGTTTAATGACACAAGCTGATACCAAGTTGGTAGGCCAGCAGCACTGCTTTAAGCACACAATCATTGCCAATGTTTGAGTCCCCTCTTTTTTAAGATGTGATTTTCCCTCTTTTCTTTTGAGAGCATTGAATCAGAACAATCTTGATGAACACCATTCATTTTATTTATGTAATTCCCTTTTCTTTTTCTTTTTTTTCTTCAAAATGGATGGAGAACAAACACCACTCCTTTCTCTAAAGGCACAACATCACATTAATACAATTTGAATATCATGATCACCAACAATAATAATAGCAATAATAATGATGATTACATTTGTATCTAAATCATTACAATTTGCAAATTACATAGAACCATTTACACCATCATTAGTTAAGGCTCTTGAGGTGCCCAAGAGTTGACGCTTCCTCAACCAGTACTGTTGAAACCTCTGCCTTGCATACTCCATGTAATCGAAATCAATATGGTTCACATAGCTCTGCATATCCCCCCCCCAAAAAATGATTAGTATATGTTTAAGCCCAATCGCCATCTCCATAAGCGAAGTGTTCTCTATCTGAATTTCCTGTGTTCCTGTCTCAAGGCACCTCTCTATCAATGATTGAGATCACATCAGACCCACCACTCATTGCATTTATGTGAGGTGTGACTGGAAGAATCAAAATCAATTTATTTAAGCTTGATTTTAGGACATTTTAATTTAAGGAGCTATTATGTAATTTTAGTTATTTTGGATTTTATTATTTTGTTTCCTTTTTAGTTGGCCTCTAAATGTTGGGATCCTTGTTATTGGAGACACTTTTGATATTGAGAATAAATGGAGTTGAGAATATTCAAATTGTTAGGATTTTTGTAGCTCTTTATTTCTCTCTCTTTGTTATTTTAATTTATTTATTTTTTTACACTGGCCGTCCAACATCTACCATCCAATGTGTCTCTCTGGCATAATTGTGTGGCAGAGAGAGGCTTTGAGACAAGGGGATAGGAGAGATCAGGACAGAAAATCCCAGTCTACCAAAAGCACTGACACTTACCGAGATTATTCCCCATAAACCCCAAAACAGATGGTTTGCAAGGGTGTACTTCTCTGCATCATCCACAAGCTGTTCTACTTCAGAGTCACTAGGTTGATTCCCTGCATATATTGATGAAAACTTTAGGTACATAAACGAACCCACTCATATATTAAGATAATAAGACCAAAAGATGGTTCCATAATACCACCCAAAAAAAAAAAAACAAAAAGAAGAAGAGGAAGAGGAAATCTCTCTCTCTTTCTCTCAAGAGTTGCTTTCAATCAATTCAACAAAATATACAGAATTGCATACCACTTGATGTGGATGTATAAACTAATCAATTTAACAAAGTTCAACAAATTCTCATTATTATGATTGTCACCGCACTGTTGTCCAAGAAAGCAAACAAGAAATTCAGGGCAAGCAAGGGTTGAAAAGCATACTGTGAAATTTAACAATTCCTCTTTGAATTTATGTTGTCTTAAAAGTCACTTGGGTAGGCTATTCCGGGTCAACAACGATATGTATGTATTAGGTTTACACTTTACACTTAAAGCCAAACAAGAAATTCAAGACTGCATTGCGTGGACAAGAATAGAAGACTTTTCTTTCCTCTTTTTGGATATTTGTTGCTTAAAGGTCATTGGAATGCAAACACCATGCTTATCAAAATCGCAACCCAGATCATAAGATCGTGCCTGGATTACTCAATTATCCAAATGGGTGTAAAATCAGTATACATAGATTTTTGATTTCATTTTTTTTTTATTTTTTTAAGTAGAAGGTAGGATCTTACAATACTTGATCCACACCACAAGACTCTGATATTAGGTAAGATCCTGATTTTGACAACCTTGAATCTAAATGGCGAAGTTGAGAAATGGTCAAGTTTGAGTAATGCATGTGTTGAGGAGAAAAGGAAGCCTAACCTTGAACAAAAATCTATTGTTGTACTCTTGACTTCTAGAGTTTTTAAACAGTTTAACATAGACACCGTATTTCTGAAAACAAAATATAGTTGTCTCTCATAATATCCCGAAAATCATCTACTAATACAAAACGGAACACAGAAAGGTCCACAGACGAGAGACAAGGCGGCGGCCCCACATGTGTGAGTCCCATGTATTGAACCCCCCTCTTGTCTCTATTCTTTGATTTTTTTATTTTTTTTGTGTGTTATATTTTCGTGCAAGTGGCACAGCTACATAATTTCCAAACAAAAACGTAAAGTAATTAACTAACCTGCTGAACTAAGATATGTTCGTGCAAATCTTTGACGCTCCTCTAGACCTGTTGATTATGAAAATCAACCTAATCAGTTAAAAGAAACTGGTGCTATCTAACTTGACATACTAGACAAGGGAAGAGGGAGAGAGGTGAAAGTTAAGGCAATTAGACACTATGAACAACCCAAAAATTGCTTACCCGGGTACACACTGTAGTTTAATACGTGAGGTGTCTCAGTATGATAGTTTGCTGCCATCTCACAGAAGTGATTTGCAAGGTCATAGGCAACAGGATTGTAACTGGCATACTCGTAATCCTGTAAAAGCAACAAATAAATAAAGGCAAATGTTCATTTGGATGAATGTTATTTGAGCATGTTTCTTCAAAAAGACGGGTTGTGTGCACTACTAGTATTAGTTGAATGTGAAATGGAACATTTTAAAATTCTGCAAAATTGTTTGAACAATTTTCTGTTTCCAAAACCTTGAAAGAAAAAAAATCAAATTGGAGGCATAGAGACTAATTTTCTTTAATATGAAAGTAAACACCGGTACATGGAAAATGTTAAATCTAGAGTGCAACTAAGCTTTTAGCTCAATAAACAGAAAAATGCATAAAATTAATTTACCCTGGTGATTTACAAAACCATTAGCATGTTTGGTTGCATTTTCATTTTTTGTTCTCAATTTTTTGAAAAGCATTAAAAACTTGTTTTGGCACACTGCGAAAACTATTTTCATTGGAATAGAATGTCAAGAAATCAATTGGAAACAAAGAATATGTGCTGAAAACTTTCTACAATAGATAACCAAAAATGGAGCAGAAAACTTACAATTATAGTGATTGATCTCGTCTCTTCCTCCATCATTATGTTACCGTATTGCAAGTCATTATGACAAAACCCAATCTCTTGGTAGTCCCGCGACAACTCCTTTTCCAGTATGCAAATCTCCTCCTCCAAAGTATCAATGCCAAATTCCTTTGTGTTTTCAGAGGAACACAAACTTTTGGCCTCACCAACCCAGTTTCTGAGGAAGAAAATAATGAGTCCATTTTATGCTTAAATCTGCTATTGCTTCCCCTTTGACCGTGTTTTCGTTTTCTCTGTTATCATCTTTGTGTAAAAACAGTTTTTGAGAACTAACTTTTTGGGGTTTCTTAAGAGATGGGTTCTTTTTTTAAACAGAAAACCAAACCAAACAATAACTTTAGCTAGGTACCTCATTCTGTCCCAGAGAACCACTTTCTTAGGACCAGGCATATCAAGATTATTGAACTCCCTCAACTTAGCTGCTACTAAAGCAGATATTTCAGGGTCGCGAAGATCACCAGCTGATAGTGTCTGAAAAATTAAAAACAAGATAGTAAAAGACTCAAATCAGTATATTTAGTCCAACTCTTTTGTGTTTTAGTTCAGTTTGTGTGGTTAATCTACTTCCAAAGATGCTATGAAATCTTTTTATTTGATTAAATGGTATGAAACATAACACAAAAAATAAAAAATACAAGGTATCATAGATAATGAATATAGCAAACTTTCACTTAATTTAACTTTAGACCATATATAGAAAAAAGAAAACTAAATTAAAAATGAAAATGAGATAATATGTTGCATTTAATCAAATTCTTGCATACCCTAGCATGAATGAACTCTTCCACTCGCCCTTCTGAGAACCGTCCAAGAAGTCGAGGCCCTTGACCATACTTTGATATGTTCTCAAATGTCTGAATTTCCTCATCTCGGTTAAAGAAACGCTCTACTCCTTCGCCATAAATCCGAACTAGAACCGTTCTATTATCGTTTTCCATCTGTGTAGGCCAGCTTATCTGGTAAACCTCATTAGTCATGGCACCACTCAAGTGTGCCACTTTTAACATATTTGTATCAATCTTATCCCCCCAATTTGAAGACAACGTTAATAGTAGCTTCATCAATTCATCGGGTGCAACGAACCCATTTGTCTTAACCGCCATCAGACCTAAATATGAAGATCCTCCAACTGTGGAAAGAAAATGAAGTTTAATTTCACTTGACATGTTGTTCTAATAATAGTATCTTAAAAAAAACAAAAACTAGACCAACCATAGTTCCTCTAACGTTAGACATATATGCACATATACACAGTTGACAAGTTCATAAATAGAAGAGACTCAAATTAATTAACAGAAAGAAATCAAGGACTACCACAGGCAATAGAATTTGCATATCAGTCTTATATCTTCAAGAAAATGACTAAATTAGTTTATCTAACATTGTATACATAGACACACACACAGACATATTACCCAGCTGTCAATTTCATATTTTAAACAGACCCAAATGAATTAACAGAAAGAAATCCAGGACTACCAAAGGAAATACAATTTCAATGACATTCAAGTACTAATATCTTCAATAAAATGACTAAATTAGACCAACAATAGTTTATCTAACATTGAATACATATACAGAAATAGACATATACCCAGTTGACAGGTTCATATATTGATCAAACCCAAATCATTCCAATGTTAATATCTTCAAAAAATGACTAAATTGGACCAACCATAGTTTCTTTAGCACTCACTGTAGTACATATACATATATATAGACATAAACCCAGTTGACAAATTGATACATAGAACAGACCCAAATGAATAAAGAGACGGGAAAAAAAAAAAAAAAAAAAAAAAATTAAAGAGCCTACCCAGAAACCAGAAGTTCTAGCCTAGGCTTTTGGAGTTCTTGGCTATAATAAAAAGTCAGAAATGAAATCAAGCGAGTTTTGAAAGTCCCAATTCAAAGCACAAGTTTGTAGTCGTATATATAGATTGATATAACTTTTTTTTCTCACCATAGAAAACCAAGAATCTTCTTTGTCTCCCAATAAACTATCCCAAAGAAAGAATCAATAGTTATATTATGTATATATATGCGTGTGTATAATTGAGTTTCACATTGCGGAATTGCAAAGGCACCACACGCGTAAAAGCGTGTACCAGCGCAACAAGACGAATGAGGATTCGCCACGTGTTGCCGACCAATTGCTGCTGGAATTTTCCCGGGAAAATCTGAGAGAGAAAGTAAACGGCCCAAAATGGCAACGCTAACTCCTCTCTCTCTTTCTCTCTCGCTCTGTCATGAGATTAATTTGTCACTTTCATTGAATATTCGTGCGGAAAAAATATGCATTGACTCTATGACTTATGCAAAAAGGACAAAAATGTTAACATAGTGATTTTATACCCAAAATAAATAAATAAATCATACAAAATTATTTGTTAATAGTATTTTTATAATTATAAAATATATTTGTAAGGAGTTTTTTTTTTTATTCAAAAAAATAGATATGCAGATAGGCTATTCCAACATATCCGCCAGAGAATATTACCCCTTAGCACCTACAGTATATCTACAGGAGCCCCAACGCATATTTGTAAGGAGTTATGAATATAAATGAGTCAAGTAATTTGTAGCATTGCCTTTTGCAATAATGATTATGTGATCAAATTTAATTAAATTTTATTTTTAATCTCACGTGTCAGTTAAAAATGTTATAAAAATAATAATTTATTAAGAAAATATAGAAATTGATATAGAAGATTCAAGCACATCTATACTCTCTCAAGAATTGACTAGTCTATTAGGTAACGCAATGTAATTAGTGTTGAGTATGTATAAGTTACTAGGCCTCTACAAATTTATCACATTATAATAATTTATTAATCTAGATGAGTGGTTCTAATCGGATCTATTCAATAATGATAGTCTAGTCTGTAATTTTTTTTTAAGATTTTAATGATATATTCAACTAGAGTAACGGGAGAGTTCACTTTGTAATCTCATTTAAGATTATTATGATCTATCTAGAATTAATTATTTGTAATTTCTTTCAAGATCATAATGATCTATTCAACTAGAGCGAGGGGATAGTTTAGTTCTAAATAATAGTGATATGTTTGCAATGTATTGTATGCAATAGAAAGAAGAGTTATTTACATGAAAACGTGTTAAATTATTGAGAGTCATCACTTTAACTCGTTAAATTATAAAATGGTACAAATGGAAAAAACCGTTGTCGTCAATCAATGGAGACCAATTCCGCATGCATAAAACGCCTTTAAGGGAAGTAATTTTCAGAGGATTTTTCAAAAAGAATTATTTTGGTTGATTTTTTAATTTTTTATAAAAAGATATGTAAAAAAATAAAAAGAAGAGTTGATTTTTTTTGTTGTGACTTTTTGATTGTTTGATTCGAAATGTTCAAAAATATTTTTTAAAATTTGTAGTTTGTATTTTTTTTTTTAGTGAACGTTTTTAAATTTTTAATCAATTTTTTGCTTTTTAAATTCACTCAATTAAAAACACCTAAAAAAAAAATTTGTGAAAATCTTTAAAAAATCACATACAAAAAAAAAAAGAAAAAAAATCAGTACTTTTTAAATATTTTTTTATATTATTGATTTTTTAAAGATATTTTTGTATTTATTGACTTTTTAAAATATTTTTTACAAATGTTTGTTTTTTAAGTATATATAAATTAAGTAGATCTAAAAGGTAAAAAAAGATATTAAAATATTTTAAAAGTTTACTTTAAAAAAAAGAATTGAAAGTTGAAATGTAAAAATACAAATGCATCACATTTACACCTAATGCTAGGATATACAAATATATATATATATATATACATAACATATAGGGATGTACAAAAAAAAAAAAATGGTGGAATCTATAAATCGATCTAATTCAGTTTAAACTGTTGATTTGGTTGGGTTTGATTTTTATTAGTTTTGGTTCTAATTCTAAAAATGATGGAACTGTTCAAATCGATTTAGTTCCTGATTCCAAGACTTTGATTACAATTTCAAACCAAACCGATCCTTGACATATTTATTTATTTATTTATTTTTAATATTTTTATACGTAAAAATTAAAATGTAAAAATCTTTTATAAGATTTGATCACTAACCCTTATTATAAAATTGATAAACTCTAACCAACTTAACCAAATTAATTATTATTAATTTATTTACTAACATAAAATAATATCATATTTATTATTATATAAAATTCCTACAACCGCAAAACTAAATCTGTTTCTATGGTCCGGTTTTACAATTTAATGGTTTGAATTTTTCTAAAATTGGTTCTTACGATTTGATTCTTGATTTATTTTGAAAGAACCAATCGGATCTACATACACCTTTAATAACCTATACATGTAACATATTGATTTGCGTAGCTCATTAATGCTATATATCTTACCATGCATTGGGTTTGGCCTAGTAGTCTTGTAATTATATTTTAGTGTGCGGTAAGAAAAATGTCAAGGATTCAGGTTAATGGAATAGATGTGGCCCCTTTAATTGTAATATAACTTTACTAACAAACTAATATTCTATAATCTTGACGATGACAACAATAAATAAACAACAAAAAAAGATGATTTATGATCCAAACGCAATTTAAAGATGAAAAAATTAGTGAAACATGTCTTTTTTAACTTTTGATAGTAGAAGAAATCGAATATATTTTTTTTATTAGTTAATATCACACAATAATATTTATGTGACGAGTTGAATTTTTTCTGTGAAAATAAATTTCTCTGTGCCAACATTTCTCTGTGAAAATATTGAGAAATCCCAACTACTATAAAAATGTTATATGTCATTTGCCTTATAAAATCTTAAAATTAAAAGTTTTAAACTAAAAACCTTTTAAAGATATCATAATAATTTATTGTGGAAATGATATATCCCTTTAATTTGAAAGTTCTAAAAGAGTACTAATAATGTGAAAAATAAAAAATAAAAAAAGTCAATACATCACATCACATAAAACTCACACACTAATTAAAACTATTAGAACTCTTAATTTAAAACTCTCAATCTTTTTTCTAATTTATTGATACAACATATTAGGCGAGCTCGCACACGTATATGTTGTCGTGTTTTAAAAGCTTCATTATTTTAAAGGGCATTTACATACAAGTCCCATTTTGTGAACTTATACTCCATTAGGTCCTATATAAAATTATTTGCTCCTTTAAGTCCCTTAATTTTTAATAGACCAATTTACCCATCCAAACCCCCTTCCTTCTCAGTACAACCGTCACTGCCGCTGAACTTCACGGTGGAACACAAAACCACACTTCTTTTCTCTCTCTCTCTCTCTCTCTCTCTCTCTCTCTCTCTTCGTTTTCTTCGTGACTGTCGTGGTCACCGACTGTGAAGAAGCAACGGCGGGTTCAATCGCCCGTCGTCGGCGAGTTCATTTATCGGTTCGGCGCTTACTTCGATCTGTTCGGTGAGGTTGTTTTCTAGATGTCAGTGTGCTAGGGTTCCAAATAACAATTCAATTGTATTCTCTTCTCTCTCTCTCTCTGTCTAGCTTGTATGCAACACATACATATACATATATTTGCATGCTGTATTAAATTATATGTAAATGTTGTCTCAAATTTTTCTATTTCATCATTCTGTTCAAGCATATCCACCTCTCAAATTTGTCGAGGTTGATCTCAAGGCCGCCAAGCCAGGATCCGAGAGTGTTGTTGAGCTATGCTTTGCCTATTGACAATAAAGCTATAAGGGAGGTTCAAAAGCCACTTAAAGATATCACTGACAGTCACTAAGAATTTGGTTTTGTTTGTGATGATAATGAATTAGATCATCAATGGTGATGTAGAATTGTGTTTTTGTGATTTGTAGAATGTGAGGCAAGCCTGTTTTTGCAGAGAGAGAGAGAGAGTTTTTTAAAATTGAGAACCTTCTCAGTTTATAATATTCTCAATTTTAATCATAAAAAAATTGAAAAATTTCTCAAAATTGATAATTACAAATTTCTTAGAATATTCACAGAATTATCTTTCTTTTCTATCCCATACTTTTCTCAGAAGCTAAACAGAAATTTTTTAATTTTGATAATTATATATTGAAATCATTCTCTATTTGAAATTGAGAATATTTTCAGTTTTGAAATTGAGAACATTATCAGTTTTGGGATTAAAAGGCAAAACGTCTTTTTATCTATAAATGGTACTTATTGGTTCAAAAACTTTTTGACAGGACCTAAGCTACCACCAAATATATAAACAGGACTTTTTGATAATTAACTCTTATTTTTAATACAATAAAAATAGTGTAATGTGAATATAGACAATTACACGTAAATTTGTGTGTCGTGGTTTTTTATTGGGACAATTACATTTCAATATATATATTTTTTTAAATTATATATTCATAGTAAAACTTATAATATTAATGTTTATAAAATTTATTATTAATTTATAATTATTTTTTGGCAATACTAGTTATGATTAATTCTTCTTACTATTGAAACTTGTTTGAGTAGGTAAATAGTACAAAGCAAATTATATTAATTAGGAGCGCAAGCTTAAAACAAGTGAAGTACTCTTTTGGGGCCCATTATTTTTTAGATTATAGATTCGTTTGGAATATGTATTGTTTTTTGGTTTTTTAATTATTTTAGTTTGAGACTAAAAAGTCTCATTTTAGATAAATTTTTTGATTTTTTTGATTTTTGTGAGAGAAAAAAATGAAATAATTATAGTTTAGATGTGATATTTTGATATCGTTTGGGAAGTGGGTTGACTTTTTGACTTTTTTGACTATTTTAGTCTGAGGCTGAAAAGCGGCTCCTACCTCCAGGTAAGTGTCATTGTACTCTTTTTTCTTTTTTTTTTTTGGATGAGACGTATTCAATTGGAATTCTTTTTTTTTTTAATTTATGTTTTTGTTATTTTTAGTTTTTTTTGTATACATTAATTTGTTTTTATTTTTCAAAAATGATTTTTCATGTGTTTTATTTATTTTTAAATTACGTGGCAAATGCTAATTTCTATTTTTAATTTTTTTTTTGGATGAGGTGTATTTTTGTGATTCTTTTTTTTAATTTACGTTTTTTGCCATTTTTATTTTTATTTGTATACATTAATTTGTTTTTATTTTTTAAAAATGACTTTTCATGTGTTTTATTTATTTTTAAATTACGTTGCAAATGCTAATTTCTATTTTTAAATTTTTTTTTTTCGGATGAGCCATGTTTTTGTGGTTTCTTTTTTTTTTTTAATTTACATTTTTGTCATTTTTATTTTTATTTTTATTTGTATACATTAATTTGTTTTTATTTTTCAAAAATAGTTTTTCATGTGTTTTATTTATTTTTAAATTTTGTGGCAAATGCTAATTTCTGCTTTTTAAATTATTATTATTTTCGAATGAGACGTATTTTTGTGGTTCTTTTTTTTTTAATTTACGTTTTTGTCATTTTTATTTTTATTTGTATACATTAATTTGTTTTTATTTTTCAAAAATAGTTTTTCATGTGTTTTATTTATTTTTAAATTACGTGGCAAATGCTAATTTCTGTTTTTAAAATTTTTTTTTTCCGGATGAGGCGTATTTTTGTGGTTCTTTTTTTTTAATTTACTTTTTTGTCATTTTATTTTTATTTGTATACATTAATTTGTTTTTATTTTTCAAAAATTATTTTTCATGTGTTTTATTTATTTTAAAATTACGTGGCAAATGCTAATTTCTATTTTTAATTTTTTTTTTCCGGATGAGGCGTAATTTTGTAGTTCTTTTTTTTAAAATTTACATTTTTGTCATTTTTATTTTTATTTGTATGCATTAATTTTTTTTATTTTTCAAAAATGGTTTTTCATGTGTTTTCTTTATTTTTAAATTACATGACAAATGCTAATTTTTGTTCTTAATTTTTTTTTTTTGGATGAGGCGCGTTTTTGTAGTTCTTTTTTTTAATTTACGTTTTTGTCATTTTTATTTTTATTTGTATACATTAATTTATTTTTATTTTTTAAAAATGATTTTTCATGTGTTTTATTTCTTTTTAAATTATATGGCAACTGCTAAATTCTGTTTTTAATTTATTTTTATTTTTTTTTACTTTTGTTTTTGGGAAAAAGTTTTTTTTTTACTTTGTGTGTGGTGAGGCGATGCCCCTTTCAATCAAGTTCATGTGGGGATAGTTTGGTAAATTTATCAAAGCACGGGTTGTTGCCAAGCACCTGACAAGCTTTTGTCTCCATTTGACTAATTTAGCCTTTTTTGTCCCGTAGTGGCTAAAATAGCCCACACTTCCCTTGCCAAATGGAGGCTTTGTCTTATTGGGCAAAAAAAATTATTTTGTCTTTTGTGACTATTTTAGCCAAAAAATCTCATTTTAACTTTGCCAAACGAAGGCTCTATAAAAGTTGCATATTAAATAGATTTTCTTATATAAAAAAAATAAAATAAAATGACTACAAAAGGAAAAAATCTTACCATGTGTTTAGTTAGAGGATTTGAGAAGAGATTTAGAAAGAAAAAGAAAAAGAAAAATGGTAGATGAAATGTGAATAAAATATACTTATATTTCACCTAATTTCACCCACATTTTTCCTTTCTATTTTTCAATTCCTTTCCAAATCTCTTAACCAAACACAATGTTATGGTCCTTGCATTCCTAACAAAGATTTTTCGCTTGACCCCAACTCTATTAAAGGGCTAATTGAGAATCAAAAAGTAAAAAGATACTACACAATTGAAGTTGAACTAATCATCCAACTTTAATTCTGTAATCTTTGCTTTTCAAATTAAAATAAAGTTTGTTTTTTTTAATATCCTAGGTTTTTAATGTCATTTTGAGGACAAAGAAACTGCAAATATCATTAATCACTACAGGAAATTCGTTTTTTAGCGGCGTTTTAAAAACGCCGCGAAAATCCTGAAAAACGCCGTAATATCTTATAGTGACGTGTTAAATTTTCGCCGCTGAATCTCGTGGCCTTTTTACTAGGTCCCAATGCCAAAGTTTTAATCTCATCTGACAACAAAGCATTTTCAATAACTAGAAGCTCTTCAACCTATTTTTACAAAGTCAACAAAATTAAACATCAACTAACAGAGAATTAAAAATTGAAAACATGAGAATTGAAAATTAAAAACATGTAAGTTATTAGTACTTACATGAGAATTAAACCATCTGGGAAACTCATCATTGTGACGGCGATCCACATCAAAATCTTTAAGACGATGATGTGACCACTTAATAAAATCACGATGCTCCCTATACATTTAAAGTACTTATAAAATGCAAGATACTTATTAATGGTATCAATAAAATTTTGGAACAAAGATTGTATCTTACTCTCGATATGGGACAACCGCAGCAGTGTTAAATAACACATACCGATGAGCTTGTACCCATGATGTGTTATCAAGCGCAAACCCTTTTCTTTTTCCTAAAGCATGACCCAGTAATATCCCAGGATTGTTGCTAACATCGTAATTCCTTATTGGTCGATTCAATTTTGACTCGACATCATCCAAGTACCTTGAGCAAAAGGTCATACACTCTTCAACTAAGTATCCCTCTGTAATTGAACCTTTTGGATGACTTCGATTACGCATATATGACTTAAGTGTCATAAGATACCTATAAACAAACAAATGCACACATGACTTTCAATTATAAACAAACAAATGACTACAACCTTAAATTGGAGTAGAATTGCACACCTTTCTATGAAGTACATCCGGCGATATTGCACTGGACCAGCAATCTTGGCCTCCTCTGCTAGGTGAATAGGCAAGTGCTCCATTATATCGAAAAAGGATGGAGGAAAAATTCTCTCAAGATGACAAAGTGTAAGAGCAATTTGGGATTGAAGATGATCTAACCCATCTAGCTCTAGAGTTTTGGAGCACAACTGCCTGAAGAAATTGCTTAATTCAATCAATGGTTCAACAACTTTTTTCGGTAACAAATTTCTCACTGTTATTAGAAGTATTTGTTGCATCAATATATGGTTGTCATGACTTTTCAGTCCAGATATGCTATGTTGTTTGAGGTTAACACGACGAGAAATTTTGGATGCATACCCATCTGGAACTTTAATATTCTTCAGGAGTGTACAAAACAAACCTCTCTCTCTATTGTTCATAGCAAAACATGCATGCGGCAAATAATACCTGTTCCCAACCCCTTTTTTAGGATGTAATGCCTTTCGAATTCCCATATCTTGCAAGTCTCGACGAGCATTTAAATTATCCTTTCCTTTCCCATCAACATTTAATATCGTCCACAATACATTATCACACACGTTCTTCTCAATGTGCATTACATCAAGATTGTGGCGAATCAAATTATGCTCCCAATATGGAAGCTCAAAGAAAATACTCCTCTTCCTCCAATTATGATCCTCCTTATTGTCCTCTTTTTCCTTTCCTTTCCTAGTTCTTTTTTGTCTGTTAGTTGGTTGATGCTTAGGCCGTAGCTGTCATAACACATTAGCCCCCGATAACCGAGTTGGACATGGCTCAAATTCAGAAGTTCCATCAAAAGACGCACCATCTTTTCGAAATTTGTGACTTGCATTCAACCAGCGGCGATGCCCCATGTAACAAATTTCCTTCCATTCTTCAAATACCGATGTCGAGTACGTATGTTACAACAAGGACAAGCTAAAGCACCTTTTGTGCTCCATCCAGACAAATTTGCATATGCAGGAAAATCATTTATTGTCCACAGTAAGACTGCGTGCAATTGGAACATTTGATTCGTTTCTGCATCGTACGTCTGAACACCATTTTCTCACAATTCAATCAGTTCATCCACTAACAAGCGCAAGTAGACATCAATGTTATTGCCAGGTGAAGAAGGACCATCAATGAGCAATATCATCATCATATGAGGTTGTTTCATGCACAACCACGGTGACAAATTATAAGGCATTACAATAACTGGCCAACTGCTGTGAGCAACATTCATTGCCTTGAATGGATTAAATCCATCCGCTGCTAAACCTAGTCTGACATTACGAGGCTCACTCGCAAACTTGGGATACAAAGTATCAAAATTTTTCCAGACAAGAGAGTCAGCAGGATGTCTCATTTTGCCATCATCAATTCGGCCCTCTACATGCCATCTCATTAATGAAGCAGTTTTGGATGACATGAACAATCTTTGAAGCCTTGGAATCAAAGGAAAGTATCTCACAATCTTCTGGGGAATTCTTTGTTGCTTCTTTTTATAATCATTCTTCTCACCCTCAAACTGTTTGTATCTAGGCGTTTGACACACTATGCAATCATCCCTACTAGCTGTCTCCTTCCAATACAGTGAGCAATCTCTTGGGCATGCATGTACCTTGTGATAATCGAGGCCCAATTCCCTAAGGAGTGCCCTCGTTGCATAGAACGACTTTGGCAAAGTTTCACCTTTTGGGAATGCATCCTTCAAAAGTTTAAGCAACATCGTGAAAGACTTGTCGCTCCATCCACTAAGGCACTTGATATGCAATAATCGAACAACAAATGACAGCGTTGAAAACTTGTGACACTCTGGATACAACTCTCTTTCGGCCTCCTTCAATAAACTGAAAAATCTTTTAGTTTTCTTATCCGGGCCTCGTTCGATATTAAAACTTCCTGTCTCATTACTAGCACGATGAACCAAGCTTGGTGGAGGAAGTCCGAACCCCTCATATATCATTTCATTGACTTCATCGCCATCATTCGAATCACTGAAATTCTCATTCAATGGCACAGACGCCGGTAAATCTTCCCCGTGAAAAATCCATCTGGTGTAGCTTGGAAGAAATCCATTGACCATTAAATGTTCCCCCAAAAGGTCTTTTTGTACTAGTTTGACATTCTGACACCGTTTACATGGACATGTGACTTCATTTGATAGAGGATTATTTTGGCATGCAAGTTTAACAAATTGCTTAACCCCTTCTATATATTCTGGATGCAACCTATGCTGATTTATCCAACTTTTATCCATCTGACTTCGTCTTACACTACAAATGTCACTGCCAAATCAACAAGGTTCAAAATTATCATTTCATTTTAATTATTCTTAACCTCAATTAAGTACATTACAATGCATGCGACATGACACCATTCACCGCTAACTCTTCTCTAATAGGTTAGTTCATCCTACTTTCCCATTCAGGAATGCACAGTCTATATTGTAAAAAGTAGCTCATACCGCTCTATCCATCTCTAACGAAATTTTGACAGCATCTCCCCATGATTCTCCAAGTACTCAACATAGACTAGGTGTACTGCTACACCTTGTCTAGTATGCACTCAGAGAACATGAGAAGCTATTACACGAAATCTCTACGAGATGGACTACATTTAAGCGGTAGAACTACTAATTACAACATAGACTTGTGCTCCTGAACTGTCCCAATTGGACAATCCAAGAAGAGCTTCATCAAAGATAACTAGGTATCTCTAATGAAGATTCTTGGACGGGTCTAAGGCTTTTTATGTATGCATGGATAATTACTTGCTAAATTAACAACTGTCATGATTATTGCATCCCGGTGGTGCAACCTGAATCAAAACTATCAAGCATACTAGAAGCATTTCTAGCATGTAGCATATTAATGAAGAAACTAAAAGTTTCTACAATGCTCTTGATAGATTATGATATAGAGATTCATAAAAAATGACTAGGTATCTCTATTTATCAACAAAAAAAAAAAAGACTAGGTATCTCTAATGAAGATTCTACAAGAACAACCAGATCCATCAACGGATCTAACATATGTACACATACCTTAGTTATTAATAGAGACGTGTTAAAGTTACATAAATACCATAGAATATGTGCATCGCTACAAACTCGACTGTAATACATAACGTCATTGTTGCTACATTTCTACTTCTAGTAATCTCAATGCAAAAATTGTCAAGTCCAAGTACCACATTCTCCAACATATGAATTATGAAGCATCAGAAAAATGATCTTTACTTTTGGTTATATTCATATTACCAAGTCAGATCATGTCAGTCAACATTTCAAAATGCGACCAAGAAAGAGAATGGCTATATTATAAACAGTTGTTTCTGATCGTAAAGTAACAGTAACGAAAACCAAAAAAAGAAAGTATCCTGCTGTATATATGATCAAATCCTGGCTCCAGCTCACAAGTACACCAAACTGACCAGGTGATCTTCTGAAGTGTTTCACATCATCACATTGAAATACAAGAAGTAGAATTCCCACAAGCTTTATTTTCATAAGCAATTGCAAAGAAATGATGATCAGAAGCTCAGAAAGTAGCACATGTACACACCTTTGAGTCCTTGCAAAACAATGGATCAGAAAACCAAGTTTCATCAATATGTAAACCAGGAGTTAGCATCTTTCGGTTGCAAATGACCGCAACCATAGAAGATGTTAGAACCACTCTTTTGATAGATGGAACTTTTGCACATGATCTTAACACATTAACTGTTCCCTTCAATGCAGGATCAATTAGTTCTACCTGAAATATGAAGCAAAAACAAAACATAAGTCCCATTAGACTAATAAGTTGACAGTGAACAAATGATAATTCATCATCATTACATATTAGAAATCTGTCGCATCTTACTTTATTATACATGATCTGTAATTGATCTCATGAACAACCCTGCCCCTAAGCGATTAGAAATGTAATCCTTGAAAATATTGGATGTTTTTTGTTTCTCTTGGAACGGAAGTAGCAGAACCATTTCAAAATAATGGAGAGAGAGACAAGGGGACAAATTTTTCACACAAGGGAGCAACTACAGTTGACCCTTTAATAATTTATGTCTCTAAGAAAATTCGAAAAAACAAAAAACAAAATACCAAATTCTTATAAGATCAACTCTTATCAAGTATAAGCATTACATTGTTAATCACATGGCATAATCTCTTTCTTGCTTTCACTAGGGCTAAGGAGTTGTTTGACAACTCAATTCAACACTAAAAACTGAAAGTATTCAGTGAAAACAAAAAATAGGAAAATGAAAACATAACTAGAAGAATATTTCAATAATTTGATAATGCTGAGCATTGAGGGGTACTGATAAGCATATAACAAGAGGAACCTTTCCCCACCCAGTTTCCACGAATTTCTAAAGACTTAAAGGAGGGAAAGGTAGGCTTCAAATATCTAGAAGAATATTTCAATAATTTACTCTGTTTGTTACATCAAACTAAAAATTAAAAATCAAATTGAATATTTCAATAATATTCAATAATTTACTCTCTTTGTTACATCAAATATTCAATAATATTTCAATATTATTGAATATTTCAATAATATTTCATATGTAGTCTTCCTTTATCTTAATGTAGGTCTTTTCTCCCTCTAATAATAAAAATTAAAAATCAAACTGTTATTATTTCCGTTGTGAGAAATGTAAACGAAACATTAATAGCTTGATGTGTGTGCGTGAGAGAGAGGTGAGATACATCCACCAAATCCAAAACAATGAATCCAAAACAATGAACTCAAAACAATGACAAATCAGAGATCTAAGTTCATACAAAACAAATGCATATATAATAAAAACTTAAAGATTTGAGTTCTGCAACAAAAAAAAGAGACCGATTGAGCGAGATCTGGAGAGCTTCAAATCTGCGACAGGTTCTGAAATCGACAGATTTGAAATCGATCGAGAGTGTTTGAAATCGAGCAAGAGAAAGTGTTTGAAATCGAGCGAGAAAGATTGGTTGAAATCGAGCGTTTCAAATCAGTGAGAGTGGGGGTTTTTGAGCTTCAAATCGAAAGGGTTTCTGAGCGAGAGAGAATCTGAGTTTAGAAAGTGAGACTGAGAGGGAGACAAGAGTGAGACTGAGGGAGAGACGTTTTGAAAGGGACGGAGTATTGAACGGTGTTCACAAGTTGACCCAAACGGTGCCGTTTTACTGAGATCTGATACAACGTTTTTAAAAACGTTGTATTTAAATAATCTATAATGGCGTTTTTCATAAACGCCATAAAAGAAGCGTTGCAATAGCCATCTTTTCCTGTAGTGAATACAAAACAAGCATACAAAAACAATGTATTAGATATACAAAAACTAGCTTCTGCAGAAAGAAGCTATTCGCGCCTCCATATGAGTAAGATTTACTTCTGATCTAGGCACCTTACATAAACGAACATAATCAAAAGACTTACATATATGCTAAAGGTCATCTAATAATACTTGTAGATTCCAATCCACCAAACCCTCTGAATTTAATTGGCGCACTAATTCCTGGCTATCAGTGAGAACTGAAATGACTTTAATATGACTATGCCAGCACCATTTTAATGTTTCTAGACATGCTCGTGCTTCCGCAACAAGTGGTGATTGAGCTAAAAAGGACAATCGGCGTTTAACAATTTGATTACCCTTGCAATTCAATACAGCCCATGCTGCACCTGCTTACAAAGATTGTTTCAGTTAACTTCTTACTTGGTCCCTTAATTACAAGAAGAGATCATGTTGCCCTAATTTTCACATGAGGAAGATTGCTGGAGAGACCTCGTAAGATTGTAGTTTAGGATAGGTATGAAGTCTACAATTGCAGAAGGATGAGCCACCACCCCATCAAAACAAGCTCTATTTCGGAAAAGCCATAGGCTCCATAAGACCTTAATAGCCTCAACAATAGCTACCTCAACGGGTCCAATGTTGAACCAACGTATTAACCAATCTTGAACCAACAACTCTCCTCCCTACATCAAAATCCAATCCTAACTGTGATCCTCTCCAAACATACTTGGGTATTGGGCATTGAAAACAAAAATGTTCGAGAGATTCTTCCGCCCCCTTATAAGGACACATAGCTTGCAGAATTATTTTTCTTCGTAATAGCGATGCTCTTACAGGCAAAATTCTATGTAAAAGTTTCCATACAAAAAGTGACCACTTGGGTGGAATATTAAGTTTCTAGAGTTGCTTCCAAAATTCACTACAAGCATCTGCCCCAACACTATTTCTGTTGTTCCCAAGCCCCACAGTAGAAAGGTATCCAGATTTCACCGAATAGTCACCACTAGGGGTGTACGCGATGTAGTTTACGCTGTTTAAGAATAAAATTACAAATCAAATGGCAGATTAGCAGATTGATAAATCGCGATTTGGGCGGATTTGTGGATTAAAGAATATTCCAACCAATTATAAAACATTTGCATAATATATAATACTAATTTACATAATATTTTTTTATGTATATAACACAAACTAATTTTACATAATATGGTTCATATATATAACTACTAATTTGTAACAAATTTCACATTTTAAGTTTCTCACATTCATTTTACTTTGATATTTCATTGGAGGTTAAAATATATATATATATATATATGTATTAACCATAGCAGAGCGGAGGATTATAAATTGTAAAGTTTAATTAGCAGTGCGGATTGATGTGATTTTAACAGATTGAACAGTATTTTGCATAACCCTAGTCACCACTCTTGGTATCCTTCCAAATAATTCAATCCGAAACACTTCCAGATGGGAGGTAAATATTAAGAATATGATTAGCCGTCTTCGGTGGAAACAACACACGAACTAAAGGGGCCCTCCACTGCCTATTCTTATTAGAAATCCAATTCACCTCCTCTCCAGTGCTTTACCGTCCAGCTTCCTCTAGCCATTCCACCAAATGGAGACGCGTGACGACAACGGATTCGACGGGCAAGAAGGGAGCCACGTTTGTGAAGCTCAAGCGACAAACAAAACGACGCCAAGTTCTATCATTTTGGCCAAACGGAGGTACGCAATGGAAAGTTTTTTTTTATTTTTTTTATTTACATATCCAGATTCACATCCCTTCTCCCGCCTTTTCATAAATTCGGAACCCAATCCCTCCCTCCCTCTCTCTCTTTCTCATAACCCATTCCTCTATCTACGATTCAGTTTTTTTTCCATTTACAATCAATCAACAATGGAAGGCTTCGGCATCCTTGGACTTCATCATTTGAAAATCTTTTTTTACCCAAACAATTGTAGACACCAAAGGTTAGATTTGTAGTATTTTATTTTTTATTTTTGTTTTCTTTTTCTTTTTCTTTTTCTTTTTCTTTTTCTTTTTCTTTTCAAATCCATTCCAAGTGTATGATGAAATGCCTCAATGACTCATGGACTTGCAAACATGGGTGTGAATCATGATAAAAATCTGGAAGTTAGATGCTCATTTATATGCTCAATTATAAGTTTGATGCTCATTTATATATGTTTGCTAGTCTGTTTGAGAACCCACCTAAAATCTAGAAGCAATAGTTTTCAAGCTCATTTATATATGCTCATTTATAAATGAGCATATATAAATCTCATTTATATATTTCACATTCACTGAACAGATTAGCAATAGTCTATCTGTTTGAGAACTCATTTATACATGCTCATAAATCTGGTAATTTCACATTAATGTCTTGTTTCATACTATCTACAAAATCAATTTTTTCTTTTTCTAAATATTTGATTTGTGAAAAAATGATTGTCTTCTCGTAAATTAATAGAAAAACTTTACAGAAGTATCTAAATTTAATTATTTTTATTTTCTTTTTGTTTATAAATGAACTTGTTGGGATTTTTTTTGGCTTAAAATTTAATTTTAGGTTTTAAATTTTTGATTAAATTAAATCATTTATTTATTTTTTTTATTATAAGTGTTGAATCATCCCGTTAATCACCTTCCGTTAGCCCAAAACGACTAATTTCGATGTCGTTTTGCTAACTCAGCAACTCCATAGACGTGACTTCCTTGGTGCCTTTAGATCTGCCAGACACCACACGTCTCCATCTGGTGGAATGGCTGGAGGAAGCCGGACTGAAGAGTGCTGGAGAGGAGGGAGATCCTTAGAAATCAAATGACTTACCCGGAAACTAGTGAAAAGACTCCCAATTCTACGCCCTGGTAGCTCACTTTTTAAAGTAGGAATCCACTAATCATCAAAAGGATCAATCTTCTTACCGTCACCCATTTTCCAAAACAAACCCTTTTTGAGCAAATCCCTCTTCCATAAAATACCTCGCCATCTCCATGAGCGGTTCACAGGCTTAACCTTTAAGAAATTAAAGTTTTTACAATACTTTGTTAATAATGTCACGACCCGCTTCCCGTACCCAAGGGTTAAGTATCGTAATGGCCAGTAACTGAGGTTACCTCCGGTCAATTATTAAACAAATCAATAAACGCGAGCGGAAGTAATATTTAAGTGAGGGTACTAAAATAATCATTGGAGCTTCTATTTTTATTATAAAATTTATTGACCAAAAAGGCCGATATATAAACATATCATAAAAGTGCTGTGTGTGTCTATTCCACGGCCCCGCGTCTAAGACTTTTCAAAAGCTATTTCTGAATTGCATTGTGTCTTGAAAATTGGTAAACAGCTATAAGGACATGGCAGAGTGAGAAAGATTATACCAAGAGTATAAAGGACAAAAAATAACCATGGATAGTTACGTAACCAAAATATTTAAGATCACTTAGTCTGAACAAATAATCATTTAAGTAGCAAAACTGAGATTATGTAAATAAATAACCATAATCACGGTACCGAACAGAACAGAATAGAAATCACAGGAGTGACAGTCAGAATAGAGATACGGATTCAAGAGATGGCTCCTACGAATTATAGAGGTAGCTCCCACAATAGTGTAGCACTTATCTCCGCACATAACAGAGGTCAATGGATTCATAATAATACAGAGGTACGGATTCAAGAGGTGGCTCGTACGGATTATAGAGATGGCTCCAATTATAGTACAGCACTTATCTCCGCACAACACTTTACTCCGCACATAACAGAGGTCAATAGATCAGAGGGCCACAAAGTTACCAAACAGAGGTCAATGGTTATTTAAGTCCCCCAAGGCGTGGGACTCACGTGGTGGGACTTACAAAACATAATTGTTTATAAGATCATAGTCAAATATTCTTTAAAATATAAACAAACATATCCGTGGGTTTCATTTTAAGCAAATAAGGTTCAGAAATTAATCCGCGTAACTGAAATATTAATATAGTTTATAATAATTTATAAAATATAACTTGTATAAAATAAATTATGGTAAGTCAAAACATACGTAAAATATATCATGGTGACTCAAGGTATAATATAACTCACCTTAACTTTAATACCTCACTCTTTCTTTCTACTACCAAAAACCTTCTCAACTTCTATTATTTTTCCTTCATTTTCTTCCTTGCTTTCTCTCTTTCCCTCTTTCCTTTCTTTTTTTTCCTTTCTTTTCCTAGCTGAATCACCTCCCTATTTATAAGGAGGCGAGAGCAATGGTTGGCCAACACGTGGCCAACGCATATCTTTCCCCAAAGATTTGATTCATAATCATATAGATTTATATTTATCTTATATAAATATTTAAGATAATTATATTTTGACCCAGTTTTTTAATATAATTATATAAATAATTAATTCTTAATTAAATTACATTCTCTCATATACCAACAATAAATTAATTATTTATTTTATTATCACACCCATTATTATTATTATTATTATTATTATTATTATTATTATTATTATTATTTATTTAATAATATATTATCATATACAACCATTATATTAGTATAAAATTTAAGAGACAACTTAAATTTTCGGATTGTTACAATCTTCCCTCTTTTTAAAAATTTCATCCTCGAAATTTGTCATATGTGTAAACTAACGGCTGCGCACTCTGATAAATATATATTAGATGATTAATCTAATAGAAAATATTACCTCAAGAAAAAAAAAACTTTACCAAAAATAACTCACCGTCTATTTGTCAAAAATTGTTTTGGGCCAAAATGAGAAACAATCGGTGTCTTTAAAACCTTTTCATTAGTTTTATTTCTGAAAAAAAATAAAAATAAATAAAATGAGAACATAATCAAACAAACGACTGGAAGTGAAATGACAGAATCATATGCAGGAGTTGAAGGAATTTGAGATGAACTCCCATTTTTTTTTATCTGTGAACTTTCCACTGATGGAGAGTAGTTTCAAAATTAGTATTTTTAAAATTTGAATCCACTTTTTAAAAAGTCGAAATGAATTTTTTTTTTAATATTGAACTGAAAATTATATATATTTAATTATATTATAATTTTGGTAAGTGTTTGAGTCAGACATCTTTTGTTTCTTTTCTTTCTTTTGCAATAACAAATATAAATTATATCTATTATCCTTCACAAATTATGCGCCAAAAAAAAAAAAATTTAACATATATATAAAATCATATAAAATTATAATATAATTAAATCGACTAACAAAATATAACATTTAGGTACTAATTACCCGCTATCCTACTTCTTAAATGTGCATGTGTCCTATGCTCTAATGATAATTTTTTTTTTATAAACCATTGCTCTGATACCATTTGTCACGACCCGTTCCCCGTACCTAAGGATTACGCATCGTGATGGCCAGTAACTGAGGTTACCTCCCGCTAATTCTTCAACAAATCAATAAACGCGAGCGGAATTAATATTTAAATGAGGGTACCAAAATAATCATCGGAGCTTCTATTTTTATTACAAAATTTATTGACCAAAAAGGCCGATATATAAACATATCATAAAAGTGTTGTGTGTGTCTATTCCGCGGCTCCGCGTCTAAGACTTTTCAAAAGCTATTTCTGAATTGCATTGTGTCCTGAAAATTGGTAAACAATTATAAGGACATGGCAGAGTGAGAAAGATTATACCAAGAGTATAAAGGACAGAAAATAACCATGGATAGTTATGTAACCAAAATATTTAAGTTCACTTAGTCTGAACAAATAATCATTTAAGTAGCAAAACTAAGATTATGTAAATAAATAATCATAACCACGATACCGAATAGAACAGAACAGAAATCACAGGAGTGACAGTCAGAACAGAGGTCAATGGATTCATAACAATACAGAGGTACGGATTCAAGAGGTAGCTCGTACGGATTATAGAGGTGGCTCCCACAATAGTGTAGCACTTATCTCCGCATAGCACTTTGCTCCACACATAACAGAGGTCAATAGATCAAAGGGCCACAAAGTGACCAAATAGAAGCCAATGGTTATTTAAGTCCCACAAGGCGTGGGACTCACGTGGTGGGACTCACCAAACATAATTGTTTATAAGGTCATAGTCAAATATTCTTTAAAATATAAACAAACATATCCATAGGTTTCATTTTAAGCAAATAAGGTTCAGAAATTAATCCACGTAACTTAAATATTAATATAGTTTATAATAATTTATAAAACATAACTTGTATAAAATAAATTATGGTAAGGCAAAACATACGTAAAATATATTATGATAACTCAAGGTATAATATAACTCACATTAACTTTAATACCTCACTTTTTCTTTCCACTACCAAAAACCTTTTTCAACTTCTATTACTTTTCCTTCATTTTCTTCCTTTTTTTCTCTCTTTCCTTTTTTTTTTTTTTTTTTTCCTTTCTTTTTCCAGCTGAATCACCTCTCCATTTATAAGGAGGCGAGAGCAATAGTTGGCCAATACGTGGCCAACGCATATCTTTCCTCAAGATTTGATTCATAATCATATAGATTTATATTTATCTTATATAAATATTTAAGATAATTACATTTTGACTTAGTTTTTTAATATAATTATATAATTAATTAATTCTTAATTAAATTACATTCTATCATATATCAGCAATAAATAAATTATTTATTTTATTACCACACCCATTGTTATTATTATTATTATTATTATTATTATTATTATTATTATTATTATTATTATTATTATTATTTATTTAATAATATATTATCATATACAACCATAATATTAGTATAAAATTTAAGAGACAACTTAAATTTTTTGGTTGTTACAAATAAGACCCTACCCAGGTTAGAGTTAGGATCAGACACAATCTTCTAGGTTAATTTAGCAAGTAAAGCTTGATTCAACTTGCCATGATCTTGAAAACCCAAACCACCCTATCGTTTAGGTAGACAAAGACTAGACCAGGATTTTCCAATGAATACCGTGACGCTCTACATCCTTCCAAATAAAATAATTAATAATATATCGAATTTGTTTAATAAAATATTCAAGGGCCTTAAACACTGAAAGCAAATGTATCGGAATGGCTGAAAGAGTGTATTTTTCCAAAACACATCTACCCGCAAAGGATGATTGTGATACCCCTGTTCCGTAATATGTTAATCGGTCCTTAATTTAAATATGATTATGTGTTTGATCTAATTTTGTGTGCCAATTATGTGAATATATGTGATTTTGAAGTTCTATCTGTTCACCGTAGGAATATCTGTTTGAATAATCTTTTTTGAAAATTAAATTGAGGGTCTTACCGGCCACAGAACCCAGAATTGATTTCGCCATTGTGATTGGCATAATTTTTAGAGCCTACGGTGAAATTTAATTGAAAAACTGATTCAGGCCAGATTACATTGATTTAATTAATGATTTAGTGTCATATTAATTATTATTATTAAACTTGATTAGTGGTCTTTTACATAGGGGCCATTTCAATTCCTCCTCTTTTTAACACTTTGGCTGATTTTGAACTCAAGAATAGAGAGAGAGAGGGGGGTCGGCCTTAGAGAGAGAAGGGAGAGAGTTGTGTGGTTTTGGCTCAAGGCCTTGGGAATCTTGAAGATTAAGTCCAAGAATTGACTAGGGTTTGGAAGATTAAACTCCTAGGTGAGTAAATTCATGAGATTGAACTTGTAATTTTGTGTATTCAAGCTAATTGGGTAATCAAGAATGAGAAAAAAGCATGTATTGAGTTGGTGATGTTGAATTTGAAGTCAAATGATGCATGCATGTGTTCAATTGTCATGAAATTGTATAGTTATGTATGAAAAATATGAGTCATGTGGAATTTTGGTTAGAACTCATGCTTGTGGTCATCATTTGCACCATTTAGATGAAGACTGGAGGTTATACCCCACATACATGTACAAATCACAAGAGTATGAACTTGAATGCATGAAATTGTTATGTTGGAAGTAAGCTTGGTGTAAATTTGAGACATGCATGTAGATAATTTATGAAATTGCGCTTCAATATGCGGTAATTTGATGCTTGTACCACGTTAGTACATGTCTAGGAGTAATTTGAGCCATAACATGCATGAATTGTTGGTTGAAAGTCGAAATGAAGCTCAAGAACACAGTTCTGGGTTTTCCAGAATTTTGAGGTCCGCTCGAGCGGGGAACCTGATGCTCGAGCGGGAAATGCGTGCTCCCGGTACTTTTTGCAGACTTGATGTCCGCTCGAGCGGGGTAATTAACGCTCGAGCGTGGGAGCTATTTTGATAGGCCTTCTGCTCGAGGGTCCTATTTCACGCTCGAGCGTATTTTTGATGCAACCAGCACTTTTGCAGGCCTATAGGGTCCGCTCGAGCGGGGACCCTGTTTTCTGAAATTTTGTTCATGCGTTCTGTGTTTCGTTTTCCGTTCTCTTTCACTTGTAAGCACTCTTAGGCATATGTTAAGCATTGTAAATGAGTTAATGAGATAAGAATGAAGCCTAAAGAGGAGTATGTGAATTAAGGAACGGATTGAATTGTTAATGACCCCTTTTGTGTTCATGAAATGTGTAGGGTCAAGTTCCGGGGCAAATCCACAAGCCGATCACTGTGAGTAATATCTTAACAAAAGATGTTTGAATATGTTGTTGTCCTATTGCTTACCTCTATGTAAGTCTGTAAGTTCATTAATTTGAATGGTGGACAATGTCTGACATGAAAGTTTGCAATGGGCCAGAAGCCGTTTTGACAAGAAATAATGAATGGGCCAGAGGCCTTCGATATGAACGATTGGGCCAAAGGCCAGTTTGACACGAAAGTGTGAATGGGACAAAGGCCGTTTTGACATAAACGAATGGACCGAAGGTCGTTTTGAGATAAATGAATGGACCGAAGGTCATTTTGAGATAAACGAATGGACCGAAGGTCATTTTGACATGAACGAATGGACCGAAGGTCGCTTTGAGATAAATGAATGAACCGAAGGTCGTTTTGACATGAACGAAAGGACCGAAGGTCGTTTTGACATGAATGAATGGGCCAGAGGCCGTTTTGACACGAATGTATGGACCGAAGGCCGTTTTGACGTAAACGAATGGACCGGAGGTCGTTTTGATAGAAATAAATGGACCTAAGGTCATTTTGACATAAATGAGTGGGCCGAAGGCCGTTTTGACGTAAACGAATGGGCCGAAGGCCATTTTGACAGAAATGAATGGGCCGAAGGCCGTTTTGACATAAATGAATGGGCCGAAGACCGTTTTGACATGAATGGAAATCTGAATGGGCCAAAGGCCAGAATGTTTGGAACTACAGTCACTTGATTTGAATTTCGTATAGTTATATATATCTGTTAAATAGAATATGAATTGGGCCCAAGGCCATTTGGAACATGTTGTTCTACATTGTTATGTAACTTCTGTATTTGATTTGATATTATTCACTAGGCTTTCGCTCACGCTCATTCATGTGTTTGTAGGTGAGCCAAGAGAAGTCCTGACCCAGCCTCAGTGAAGTCTGTATGGAACAACTAAGGTTTTGAGAGAGTCAGCCCTTGTGTCTCACGCACGAGACCCGTCTTCGCCCTTTTGTTATGTACTTACATTTTGTCAGGTTGGCGAAGTTTTGAATACGTCTTTATGTAGTTTTGCTTGGTTGACTTAGATTTGAATGATCCTGTCTGTACAGTACTTTCTGTTGTGAGTTATTAACATATGTATGTCTGGAATGTTATGATGTGCATATAAGCATAACTCTATGGACAAAGTTTTAAAATTGCTTCCGTTTGGCCCCTTTTACTCTGATGAGTTTTGTCTTATTTGGTTTGAGGCCGTAGGTAATCTCGTGATTTCTGGCCAGTTATGGCCTTAACCCAGAGGGGCGGGTTCGGGTCTTGACAATGATAATTCGCTTTTCCACTCTTGAAATTTAGTCTTGAATTTATGAATAATGGAACTAAACATATTCCTTTTCTTCCCCTTAACATCCATAGAAGCTCCTAAATAATTCCAGGTGTAGCCACCTCTTGAATGCCAAGACAAACCCTTAAAAACACTCGATAACAGGACTCAAGATTGGGACTAACCAGAAAGTCTAATTTGTGGAAATTAATCCTTAGTCCGGATTGATGACAAAAAACATCCAAAAGCCATCTCAAACACCACACCTCCTCCTTTATAAAAGGCATAAAAATTAAACAATCATTACCAAAAAGCAAATGAGAAATCTGTGGATCTTGACGACAAATAGCTATACCTCGACAAATCCCTTGAGAGGCCATCCCCGCAAGACCAGAAAAGAGAGCTTGGATAACAAAAAGAAATAAATAAGGAGAAAGAGGGTCCCATTGTCGTAATCCACACTTAGGTTGAAACCATTCCGTTCTTTGGGAATTAATCAAAATTGAGAACAAAACTGTTGAAATATATTGTGAAATAAACCAAATCCACTTAGGGCTAAAGCCCGTACTTCCAGAACTTTAAGCAAAAAATCCCAATTGACTCTATCATAGGCCTTATTCATATCTAGTTTCATTGCAAAAAAAAAAACACTGTTTCCCAGATTTCTTTTTACGTATGAATTCTAGCACTTCATAAGCAATAATAACATTATCCGTAATCAAACGCCCAAGGACCAAAGCATTATGAACAGGAGTTGTTAAGTAATGCAGAACCTTTCGAATTCTATTGGCTAACACCTTTGCAATAATCTTATAGCCTACATTACATAAGCTAATAGGTCGATAGTCATTAACAGTTTGCGGAGATTTCTTTTTTGGAACAAGGGCCAGAAAAGTTTGGTTTAGTTCCTTGATCATAAATCCTGAATTCAAAAAGGACAATACCATTCTACAGACAGAATTACCAACCAACCCCCAATCTTTTTGGTAGAAAGCAGCAATCATACCATCCGGCCCAGGAGCCTTTATCCCCCCTATTGAAAAAACTAGCTTTTTTAATCTGTAACTCCTTAAAAGGGGCATCCAGCAACACTTTTTGCTCATTTGATAATTGACAATTAATCATATTTAAACATTGCAAATTATTGGGGTAAGAAAAGTTATCTGAAATACCTGACTCAGAATATTGAAAAAGCTCTTTGCAATAAGCCATAAAAGCTTGCTGAATTTTTTATTCGAAATTCCAATTGCTAGTGCATATTTTGACGCATCTGTCTTCAATTTTGTGCCATTTTCCTCAAAATTGATGCAAAAAACGTGATAGACACAGATTTTCACTTCTCTCTCTCTCTATACTCATCTTTTCTCTCCCTTCTCTCTATAAACACACCCAAATCCAAACTTCTCTCTAAGATTTAGCTCAAATCTTCAAGAATTTGAGAGGGCTTTTTATACCAAATCGAAGAGGGCGATGAGGACTGCGTTTATAACCAATTGGATCGAGTTTTCGCCAACTTCGAGTTCTAGAATTTTCTTCCTCTTCATCTCCTAAGCTTGAAGTAGGGATAATCTTAGAGTTATATATTTAGTTTTGCAAGATTATGCTTGTTTGAATTATTTCTTACACGTTTGAGCTATAATTTTGGGTTGGTGAACCCTAGATGATGTTAGAAGATGATTTTATGTTTTTTCTCAAAACTTTTGAGAATATGAGCTATGTTTTAAGGTGTGGATGTTGTTTTGGAAAAATCTTTTCAAAAATGAAACAAAAACCATATTTTTGTGGAAACCCTAGAATTTGGAAATTTTAAAAAAAAATTGAGATATTGTGAAATTGATGCTTAATAATTTGTTATGTAAGTAAATGATGGAAGAAATTTCTATAGTTGTATCAAATGAAGAAATTTTATGAGAAAATGAGAAATTGACATTGGAAGTTTGAGGAATATCTTGTTGTTATTGTTTTGGAAAGACCAAATGCCAAAAATGATGATTAATATATGGAAAATGCATGAAGGTTGATATTGTATTATTTTTTCTTTTGTAAGTGTATTATGATGTTACAATGACAAGAGATGTGAGAATTTGATCACAATGGAGAATTATGTGGTGAAATTGAAAATGGACTATTTTAATGAATGGTACATTTTGTATCGCTATTCCATTTTATCATGGTTGCAATTAATCTTGAATCTCGCATTGGAAAATTATTGTTTTGAGAAAGGAAATTATTTGTGAAACAAGATTATTTTGGAGTAAATACGTTGGTAAGTCCGGATAGGGGGTGTAGTTGGTATTGGTTAAGTTAGCATGAGTGTCTATCTGGTTAGCAACCGATAAAGTGAGGATTGGTAGTGCTTGTTATGCCTAGTTGCAGACACCAATCTAGAGATTACATGAGTCGTATTTACTGCCCATTTGAACTACATTGAAATTATTGAATTGTTAAATTCTCAAATTGCATTGTGCACAAAAGTTTCAAAAGATAAAGATATATGTTTTTTAACATGGTATGGCATATGCATTCATCTCAGGAGATTGTATAAAATGTATATACTTTGTTAAAATTTTCCTACTAGGTTTCGTGCTATCACGACCCAAACCCGCCCCTATGGGTTTAGTACCGTAGCCGGCCAGTAATCTGAGATTACCGAAGGCCTGCTTAATAGTAATACAGTAATACAGAGTACAGGGACTGGCGGAAGCCAAAACAGTAATTAAAATATGTCCAATGAACTGTGACAGTCTGTATGTAAAAAGACTTTTCATATGGATTCACATTCAGAAACAAAATAGTATGTACAATATATACAATCATTTAAGATAGGGACTTAATCCCTATTAGAACAGTACAATACAGTAACCTTCAGTCTATACAGATCATAAACAAAAAAGGGAAATCTAAAACTCCCCAAGCAGCCTCAGCTTGAACAGATCAGGAACCTCGAAGTGAGGCACAAAGGTTGGCTTGACAAAACTGGAGTTTACTCTGACGCTTCTAGCAACGGCCCGGTGCCTGTACACCTACATAAATATAAGCAGTGAGCTAAAGCCCAGTGAATAACATAATGCGTATAGAGGTTAAGAATGAATGTCCTTTCAGTATTGAAAACAGTTAATTGATTCAGTATATCAGTCATTCAGTTATAACAGTCATATGTGGTACATCCATTAGCAGAACAGTACAGTAAACAATAGGTCTTGAAAGACCGAACAGTCAAAGATGACCATCATAACAGTAAACAGAAGTTCCAAGATAGGAACTGACAGAGATCTTAGTAACAGTAGCAGTAACAGTGACAGTAGTTGCTAAGGATGCAACAATACAGTTCAGAATAGAGGACAAACATTCATCCAGTTAACAGTAAACAGTTCAGAAAATAGTTCAGTTGATCATTCAGAAAATATTCATTTTCGAACATATCTTTACAACATTGTTACTCACAGGGTTCTGGGCTACAGATAAGCTAGAGCGCGTCTCCGGATGCCAACCCTACACAGTTACAGAGTGAACACACACTAAGCTACACAGTTGGGAAAATAATAACTTAATCCCTATCCTGATTCGGTGTGGTTCTACATCAATATCCTCATTAAGATGCCTTAAACTAGGCCTAAGAATGCCTAAAATAAAATGAGGATGCAAAGATGCACTTTAAAAACATTTTTAGAAAACAGGGGTTATGCTCAAGCGTGTCTATATCCGCTCGAGCGGACATGCAGACAAGAGTCTCCGCTCGAGCGTGAATCAATCCGCTCGAGCGGACTGCAAGCTACAGTAAAAGTACTAGATGTGTGAAAATCACGCTCGATTGGGTGCTCAATACCCGCTCGATCGTGTGACACAAGACCTCACTTGAGTGTCCAATACCCCGCTCGAGCGGACTGTAAAACAGATGAAAGTACTGGGAACACAATTTTCCCGCTCGAGCACCAGTAACCCTGCTCGAGCGGAAGTCCAAATTCTGGAAATTTCAGATTCGAACCTCAAGCTCAAAACCAAGTTTTAAAACACCAAATTCGATCCTCTTGGACCAATTTTCTGGAAAACTCTTCAAAACCTATAATATAACATGTTTCAAAGGTCAATTTGAGAAATCAAAGCCCAAGGGTAGTTCAATTAAACACAATTTCAAACTAATTTTCATGAACATAACTCAAACAAGACATTTATGAGTTTAAACCAATTCAAAGCTTCAATTACATGCTCTACTGAGCCAATTTCTTCCAAAACATGGTAAAATCATGAACTATGATCAAAAGATGAACATGCATGAAGCAATCTCATGAACAATAACTTCAAAACTCAAGAATGGCAACATGCATACATGATTTGAGCTACAATTCAAAATGCTAGAAACAATTCATGACTTAGCTCTTCAATATGACATGAACCATGCAAGAACCAACTTAAAGACACAATTAGGAGGTTGAATTCCTTACCTAAGTCTTTAATTTAAGGTATGGAAGTCCTATTCTTGCAACTCTTCTACCAATTCTCCAAGTTCCAAGCAAATGTGAGATGAAATCAAGCTCTCTCTCTTATCACTCTCTCTAGTCGGCTATAGCAAGGAAAACAAATGGCTGAGCAAATGTGTGTCTAAGTGTAATCAAGTCTCAATATGTTTGGTGTAGTGGCCCACTAGGATGGCATGTTGGTAATTAAGCCAACTATTGCAATTTATCCTCATTTAATCTAATTAAATCATACCAAATCACATTTCAATTAAATACACCATAAAATCATATAAATTATGATTAACACATATCACTAATCAATTTCAGATTCGGCCGCCGATAAGGCCTTCAATTTGTAGTTTAAAGCATAAAACATGAATAGATAATTTAACAGTCAACAGATAGATATGCATTCAAACTAGCACAATCAATCAATCAGTTTAGTGATTTCAGTTAATTCAGTCAGTTATCATAATCAGTCTCAGTTTAACAGTAATCAGTGGTTTATCAGTAATCAGTGGTGAGGGTTGTCACACGTGCTCACCCTATGAGATTTTGTGGCGGAAAAGATGTGGTGATCCCGCCGAGTTAAAGGCGTGGAATGTATTTTTGAGAGCACAAGGCTCTTTTCTTTTGTTCTAATTATTTTAACAAGTTAAGGGCTTTACATGTATAGGTTTGAAAACTATCATTTTGTGTAACCAAACATAAGCCTTGAAAATTGTAGGCCTTGAGGGCATTGAATTGTACTTGATATATATTATGTCATATGCTATAGATTCATATTCTATGAATATTAAATATATAACCGCATGTGGAATATTTTTTTGTAATCTCTAGAGTTTAATGAATACACATGTTAGAGATTAATGATGATGTAAATGTTGAGACTTTAATTCCGTATACATTAAGCAATGAAAATTATTGTATGAAAACAAGATTATGTAATTAGAAGTTAATAAATCTATATTACGTTAATTATTCAGGGTGTGACGGCAGCGATATACTCAATCCATCCTCTTTCAACAAGAAAAATATTTTTTTCTTATAAGCTCTAATAGTTGCCATCATGCGAAAATATCTTGTATTTTTATCCCCCTACTGCATCCATCTTGGCTTTGCTCTCTGTGCCCGATACATCTCCTGCTTATCCAATAACTCATCCAACTCTTGCCTTAGCCTTTGATCTAGGCCGGTAAATGGATCGGATTCGGATCGGATCTGTCAAAATTCGAATCCTATTAAGACAAACCCGAATCCGATCCGAATCCGTTTAGTCCATATCCGATTATAGATATCCGAATCAGAATCCGAAGATTTCAAATATCCGATCCGATAATCCGATCCGATCCATTTATTTATTTATTGAGCTATAGTTTTATATAATTTGGTTTTTTTTTTCATTTTGTGTTTTTTTATTCAAATTGAGAATAATCGGTTCGGATTATCGGATTATCGGATCGGATTTTTGCATGTTCAATCCGTTTAATAAACGGATTCAGATTATCAGGTTATTGGATCGGATTTTTTATAAACGGGTTCGAATTATCAGGTTGAATTCGGGTCGGATTCGGATTAAATCCGATCCATTGACAGCCCTGCTTTGATTTATCGTATGGTGGGACATTACATCACGATCCGCCTGCAATTCCCTTAACACTCTTCGGATATCCTCAATTTGTCTGGCCAGATTACGACTTGATAACTAGTTCTTTTTGTTGATATCGACTATTCTCTCTCTACCTGAGAACCTCTCTCTCTTCATGAGAGTTCTTCTTACCCTAGGGTTTTATTCTAGGCTCTCCATTCAAGTGGACCTCAGCTTCTCTCTTTTCTGAGGCATTTTCACAGCCTTGTCACCCTTTTTCTCCTCGTTTCTGCTTGTATTTCTCTTGCTTCTGCACTAGCCTCTGGTTACTAGGTTTTGCTCCTGTTTTTCAGTCTGGCAGGTGATGGGCGACTCTGTGACCATCGACTTGGAGGAGGGTTCGGGTGAAAGCACCGACAACTCTCATTTGTGCTTGGTAGGAAAGGTTTTAGCCTCTAAGATTTTGAATCGATCAGCTGTCTCCAAGATCATTCAGAGTGCATGGAAGACTAGGGAGGAAATTGCAGTCTCGCCGTGGCCTGACAATGTGTTCTTATTTCGGTTCGGCAATCCGGAGGATAGACTCAAGGTTCTTAGGGAAGCTCCGTGGTCCATTATGGAAAATCTTCTTGTCTTACAGCCTCTAAAGATGGGTTGCTCTATTTCTGAGATGGACTTTTCTTTTTGCCCTTTCTGGGTCAAGTCCATGGACTCCCAATGGATCGTTTAACCCGTCGCAATGGTCAAATCATAGCCGAGAGTTTGGGTCAGTTGATCGGTGTTGAAGCTCCTCATGATGGTTTACTGCTACATAGGAGTTTTTTGCGCATTAGAGTGGAACTGGATATTTCTAAACCCATTCCAAGAGGTTTCATAATGAAGAGGAAGGACCCAAACACTCTCAATATCATGGAGAAATGGATCGACTTCAAATATGAGAAACTTTCAGATTACTATTATGACTGTGGCAGAATTAGGCATGATAACAAATCTTGTAAATTTACTGGGAGAGAGGCAGGACGTCATTCTGGGTATGGCCCTCATTTGAGAACTGGAGTAGCTCCGAAGCTCAATCTACCGGTGGATTTTATCCAAAAGAAAATTGATGAATTGGAGGCCAGTATCCGACCCCTTCTTGGCCGAAAAACTTCGGCGGTGACGGTGGAACCGGAGGTACTAGTGGCGCGTGAGTATGATGCGCGTGTACATTCGTCCCAAGGACAATTAGGTACATCGGAGGGAGTGGTGCAAGGGCCACCCTCATGCTCTGTTGGAACAGAGCCAGACCTGTCCACCATTCGAGGTTGCCACGTGGTCTTGTAACAATTTCTCCTGAAATTCCCATATCAGAAGTTTTGTCCAGAGATACACCTCAGCACGAGGTCACACCTTTTCAGAAGGATCTGGGCCTGGATACCACACCTCTCTTAGCCCATCAGGGAGTCGATCCCTCTACCAATCCACATCTTGTTGGGCCTACCAAACCTTTCCCATCAGGTAATCCACTCCAAGCCCCACTTGGCCCCAACCCTTCTAACTTAAAAAGTCAATCCTCTTCTCTCCCAATTCTAAAACTTCCCCCTCTGACTGGGCCTGCCTACTATGTCACTGAACCTGCTGATAGCCTAGACTCACTCTCTAGCCCAAAATCCCTAGCCTTGGACTCAAATATTACTGATACAATGTTGCCCAACGTGTTTAACAATCTCTCTCTTAAAAGAAAGGCCACTGACTTCCCCCCTCCCCTCATGCCCACCCTAAAGTTTCTAAAACATACCCCCATCCCATACCAAATGCCATTAATCTCATCCTCTCCAACCCAATGTAAACCCAAGACCAAACCCATTACCCGCCCCAGAAAGACACGCCAAGGATCTCCACACTTGAGGAGTAACCAACAGTTGCCATGCCTTGACTTGGTGGAAGTGGAAATTCAACATGTTGACAATGTGCAGCAAACTTGGCCTTCTCTCTCTATGCATGGAATGCATGCCTATCCCCCTAGTTCTGTTGATGCTGACTTGGGCTCGAATAATCCATGCACGCCCCCAGTTGTAACAAATGTTGCATCCAAACAAGACGGACTGGTGGCTGGTCCTATACAGCCACAACCCCCATGTTTATAATCAGCTGGAATTGTCAGGGGCTGGGACGACCCCTGACAATCCAGATAGTCCGAGGGTTGTGCAAAACCCATCATCCCATTGTGGTTTTCTTAATGGAGACAAAGAATAAACGCTCTGTTTTGGAGCGCCTTCGCCGACGTTTGCGTTTCACTAACAGTTCTTATGTTCGTTCTCGTGTTGGCTTTGTGGTGGATGGATGAAATAGTCATTGATGTTCGTTCTCGTAATCAGAACTTGCTCTGCTATGTCTTATCTCATCATGGTATATCTTGGCTTGCCACCTTCATTCATGCACCGCCCAGGGAACAACTTCGCAACCTGTTTTGGGATTCTATCCGAGCCATAGCCTTTGAAAACCAATTTCCTTGGCTTTGCTTGAGTGATTTTAATGAGATAGGGGCCTTTTGGGAAAAGACTGGGGGCGCAGGACCTATAGCTAGGAGAATTTTGGGCTTTCAACAATTGCTCCAGGAGTGTGCTCTAATGGATTTGGAGTTCAAGGATCATGGTTTTACGTGGACAAACAACCAGTCGGGGAGGCATAATGTCTGGGAAAGAATTGACCGAGCAGTGGCAACTGTAGATTGGCGAGAACTTTTCCCCCATACGCAACTTCTTCATGAGCTTCTTATTGGTTCAGATCATTGTCCACTTATCCTTAACATTTGTCTCCCCCCTAAAAGAGTGCCTCGTCTGTTCAAGTTTGAATCAATGTGGACAACTTCTCCGGACTGTCTTGAAGTTGTTAGAGCTAAGTGGGAGGAGGTTAATAGGGGCTCTCCCATGTTTAAATTGTGTCAAAAATTGAAAGGCTGCAAACTGGTGCTGAAATCTTGGAGTCAGAGTGAATTCGGAGACAATCAAACCAAGTTAGCAGAGCTTAATTCCAAGTTGTCTCATCTCCAAGCTCTTGACTGGTCTGAGTTCAACGTAGCTGCCCAAAAGGAGACTCAAGATGACATTTTGAGAGTGCTCCTCCATGAGGAGATGTTCCTTCATCAGCGATCTCGAGTGAATTGGTTAAAGTCGGGAGATCAAAATTCTGCATTTTTTCATGCCACTTTAATCCAGCGCCGACAACGGAACCAATTGGTTAAATTGCAAAATGAGGATGGACAGTGGTTATCCACTGATGAGGCGATTAACTCATATCTCCATGATTACTTCTCTCATTTGTTTACCAGCATTCCTTCCCAAAACTTTGATCACCTTGTGTCAACTGTCCAACGGGTTATTTCCGAAGAGATGAATGCCTCTTTAACCAACCCGGTGTCCAACGCCGAAATTCGATCCACAGCATTTCAATTGGGACCTCTGAAAGCACCAGGACCTGACGGTTTCTCTGGTATCTTTTTCCAAACTTATTAGGAGGTGGTGGGTAATGATGTCTGCTCGGCGATTCAAAGTTTTTTTACTACTGGGCATCTCTTGAAAGAACTGAATTATACCAACTTGGTCCTCATCCCCAAAGTGCCTAACCCAGAAAAACTCACTCAATTCTGACCCATCAGCTTGCGTAATTTCACCCTCAAAATCATCTCCAAAATTTTGGCCAATAGATTGAAACCAATCCTGAAAAGTGTGATCTCCCCATAACAGTCAGCATTTGTGCCAGGGCGTTTGATCCAAGATAACATCTTGGTAGCTCATGAAGCTTTTCACCATCTGAAACTGAAGAAGACTGGCATTGGTTATGAGATGGCAATCAAGTTAGATTTTAATAAGGCATATGACCGCATACAATGAGATTTCTTAGAGGCTTTTCTTCTCCAAATAGGGTTCAGTTCAGTTTGGGTTCAGTGGATCATGGCAGTGGTAAGTACGGTGTCCTTCTCAATTTTTGCTAATGAGGAGAAACGAGCCACCTTCATTCCTCAAAGAGGTCTCCGTCAGGGCGACCCAATTTCACCGTACCTGTTTACTTTGGTTACTGATGTTCTCTCAAGAATGATTTCCAGGAGCACTTTTGATAATTGGTTTCAGGGCATAACGTTGAGTCGAGATTGCCCCATCTTGTCCCATTTAATTTTTGCAGATGATGTCCTCCTTTTTTCTACTGCTTCCATGGCCCAATGTCAACATTTGAAAACTTGTCTGGATGAGTATTGCCTTGCCTTGGGCCAACTGATCAATTGGGAGAAGTCCAGCATTCGTTTTTCAACCAACACCCCAGTGCCAGTTCAACAAGAGATCTGCTCATTCATGGGCTTTGCCCCCATGTTGCACAATTCCAAATATCTTGGTCTCCCTTCCTTTTGGGGCCGATTAAAGACGGAAGTTTTCGGGTATTTGATTGAAAGGGCTGTTCAAAAAATGCAAGGTTGGAAGCAGCATTTATTATCTCAATCGGGTCGTGAAATACTCCTTAAATCGGTGGTACAAGCAATCCCAACCTATGCTATGGCTTGTTTCGCCTTTCCCAAAAAATTTTGCGATCAACTTAATGGTTTTATGAGTAATTTTTGGTGGAGAGGAGATCCGAATGGTCGTCGCATTCATTGGGTTAATTGGAAAAGTTTTTCAGTTGCTAAGTTGCAGGGCGGTTTGGTGTTTCGAGACTTCAAGGCATTTAATTTAGCTCTTCTGGCTCAGCAAGCTTGGCGGATCTTGAAATTTCCTCATTCCTACTGCACAAGAATTCTGAGAGGCATCTACTTCCCTCACACGGATTTTATGCAGGCACAGAAAGGGAGGAAGGCCTCTTGGGCCTGGGCTAGCCTACTTCAAAGTAGGCAGTTGCTTGAGCACGGTGTTCGTTGGCAAATGGACAACGGTAAATCTATCAAGTTTTGGGAGGACAAGTGGATACCAAGTTTACCCGAGTTTCAAATTCCGAACTCTCGACCGCCGGATTGTAGTATCTCACAAGTCTCTGATGTTATTGTCCCTAATAGCACTAAATGGAATATCAATAAATTGGGAAATGTAGTTAGTGCAGAGGTTCTTGCTCATATTCGGTCCATACCCATCTCATGTGAAGACCAAGCTGATGTGGTCATCTGGCGTTATACTCCGAAAGGTAACTATGAGGTTCGCAGTGGTTATCATATTGCAATTCAAGATTCTTTCCATTTTGACTCCAAGCTAGCGGCCTCCCTCTCTTTTTCCCCCCCGGCGAGCATGTGGAGTTTGATTTGGTCTCTTAACATCCCTCCGAAAGTTCGTCACTTTTGGTGGCGTGTGTGTCAGAATAAGTTAGCTACAAAGGAAAACCTGTTTTGTAGGAAATGTGCTCCATCGAGTCAATGCCCAGCGTGTGCCTGTCCGGTTGAATCCATTGAACACCTTCTGTTCCACTGCCCTTGGACTAGGACTGTCTGGTTCGGTAGTGACCTTGGCATTCGAGGTGATATGCAAGTTTGCAATTCTGTTGCTGAGTGGACTTACTTTGTTATGAATATGTGCTCCAACAAATCAGAATAGTTAGAAATCATTAGGAAAGTGGCAATGGTGGGTTGGTGTATTTAGAGATCTCGAAACGATTGGGTCTTTAACCACAATCCCCTAAATCCCACGGTCACTTTGCATCAAGCCACAGCTGCATGGAGAGAGTTATATGTGCTTAATCACCTTGGTGCTCGACAGCCGAATGCAGCAGTGTCCGAGCCCCCTAGCCGTAGATGGAGTCCACCAGGTCTGGGCCACTTTAAGCTTAACTGTGATGCCAGCTTCACTAAAGACAGGTCAAAAGCTTCCCTGGCTGCCATTCTTCGGAATCGGGAAGGTCAGCTGGTCGATGGTCGCACTTCTATTGTTCATGTATTGTCAACCTTGCAAGGAGAAGCCCAAGCGTTTCGAATGGCTTGCGCCTTTTCTCAAACCCTCAACCTCAGCCAAATCAGTGTGGAAGGAGATAGCAAAACAGTCATCGAGTTGAGTGTCTCTGAACTAGTTCCTCCATGGGATTGCATGGCTATTATACATGATATTCGCTCTGCGAAGTCTCGGAACAACATTTCTTTCTGCTGGTCGCCTAGAAGCTCCAATCGTGCAGCCCACTAGGTAGCTTCTCGCAACTTGACAGGCATGCTTCCCCTCGACTGGGTTGCCCATCCTCCTCCGACCCTTAAGGCTATCTTATCTCTGGACTCTTTGTAAGCCGGTTGGCATTTTCTTGTTCAAAAAAAAAAAAAGATTACAACTTGATAAATTATGCCAGTTACGCAAGTGCCTAATCAGCATCATTGTCTAACATACTTGATAAAGATTACGCAACTTGATAAAGATTACGCAACTTGATAAATTAAGACCCTATAAAAAAAAAAAAAAATCATTGTCTAACATACTTCATTATCCAAATTAAAGCCAGCAAAACAAAACCCTCCTTGTCCGTAGACCCTATGACTTAAGAATGAATAAGACCTTTTTTGCCCAAAAGTTTAGCAAGAAAAACAAAATTATTTAAAAGAACAAAATAAAAATTATTTTTTGTCTAAACATGCCAATAGTAGAGATGGTAAAATTGATACTATTAATTACAAGAATAAAAAAAAATCTAAAAAAAAGGTTTTACAATATATAAAAATTAAAAAAAGAGTTCACTATTTAAATATGAAAATGAAACATTTAATATTTTGTTTTAGGCTTCCAAAAATATTGGGTCAGTCTTACTATATATTAGATGGATTTACCATCTACAAACAAATCTTTTTTTAATCCGTACAAGTTTAAAATTTTAAATATGAATTATATATTAGACATGTGATCACCTAAACCAAATTATTCCTAATAAATTAATCCACCGACAAATTAGGTTGTATTGTTGTACATTTGAGAGCTATCAAATTCCCAAAACTCCTTCTAACACATTTTTGTTATTATTTAATTATCAAAACACTCCTAACACGTTGAACACCAATTTTTTTTGATATTTTTTTGTACATTTTAATAGTAATAATAATAGGGACAAGAGTAAGGAATATGCAAAAACATGTTACATTGTCTCTTGTGATACAACTAATACATTGGTCTTTGATAAGCAATGCATTATACTTCTACTTACAATTACTATAACATTTTTTAAAAAAAGCTATTATAGAGGGACGTGCATGGAAGTGGTTAAGTCTAGGGACAACCTAGGATTAGTCTTTTGATTACTTTTTTTTTTTCAATTTATTTTTTTTAAAAAATTGGGCTGGGCCTTGAGTGTAGTGAGAAAATAATCCTAAATAATTTAGTTAGGCGTAATTGTTTTTTTGACAAATTACTTGATGATACTACAAGAGACTTGGACGGGTCGGACTGATCCACGCTTCTCTAATCGGTATCCGAATGACCAAGCCCACCTAAAGACCTACACAAGAGTTCAACGGGGAATGGGGAGTCCCCCAGCGATCCGACGAGCAAGTTAGAGAGAGAGAAGTGGAGTGTCGAGATGGAGTAGAGATAGAAAAGCTTAACCTTCTTTCTATCTTCGACGTCTGCTTATATCCTCTGGTAATCATTTCGTTGTCCCTTCCGACCTGTCACCTTGGCCGAAAGTCTATGATGTAGCTTACCTTATTCAGGGTGAGGGCGTGTCGTCCCAATGGAGAGGGGTTATCGCAATAAATGTTGTAAGAGGCCTCATTAATGGCGATGTGCCGTGGTAATAACTTTGCAGATCTTTGTCTGCTGATGTGGCTTGCCCTTCTCTAGCCATGTGTCTTGATGTCATTGGCTCTTACTGCTGTGTGGGGCTTCAGCAGTGCTGGGCTTTATTAATTAA
The DNA here is from genome assembly GCF_055761805.1 of Camellia sinensis. Taxonomy (NCBI): domain Eukaryota; kingdom Viridiplantae; phylum Streptophyta; class Magnoliopsida; order Ericales; family Theaceae; genus Camellia; species Camellia sinensis. Next base: position 108,331,854 of record NC_138966.1, read on the forward strand.
ATTATGTATTGGGCCCTAAGTGGTAGGCTTGGGTTGTTCATAGTGGGCTATAGCCTTTGTGGGCCTACCCATGTCAGTAGTCCCCCATTCTCAAGTGCAGCTTTAGTCCAACAAAGGGAATAATGAAAAAAATGAGGGTTGTGAGAGGGTTGACCAACCATAAGGAGGGCCGACCGCGAAGGGTGGCGGAGTGGAGGGACCGACCATGAAGGGTGGCGGAGTGGAGGGACCGACCATGAGGAGGGCCGACCGCGAAGGGTGGCCGAGTGGAGGAACCGACCATGAGGAGGGCCGACCGCGAGGGTGGTGAAGCGGCGCGGGGCTCGAGAGGCGGCGTGGTACGTGTTGAAATGAAGTGGAATAGACAGGGAAGGGGAAGGGGGCAGTGTATCGTGGTCGTACACGTAGCAGAATCTCATAGTGGGGGAGGTTAGGCGTTGGGTAATAAGTGAAACGATAGGGCATTTTAGGTTGTTGAAAAGACAGTTTTGGCGGACTGTTGAAAATTTTTCAAACTGACAGAAATTAATTGTGACCCTTGGAATACGGGTAAGCCTTGGGCTTTTGGTATTGTCTGTTTTACCTACCTTTTTGCAAAAAATCAAAACGTTCCAAGTGTTAACTCCTTCGTTGCTAGTGATACACCCTTGCGACATTTTGTAGACTATCTCACACTAGCATCTAAAGCTATTCGCCGACATACAAGAGGGATGGCCCAAGAAGAAGGAACAGCCGCGAGGGTTGATTCATTGGGAGACGACGATGCTGTGGATTTGACAGAACAATACCGGACGGAGAGGCGAGTGGGGAGCAAGGAGGAGCCGGTGAGGCGACCTCGTTCGTCCACGGTGATAGCGGCTGTGCAGCCAATCATCCAAGTTGAGCCAGGTCACTAGCATATGAAAGCCTACAAGTCGACCGTCACCGCGAAGGAGTTGGTGAGTATACGTGAGAGATACCAGATTCCCACAGAAATAGAGTTGAAGTTGCCGTCCACGAAGGAGAGGCTATCCGATGCCCGACTGGGGGAGTTTGCCCTCTACGAGGAGGCATTGAAGGGAGGGTTGAGGTTGCCGATTCTGGAGGTAGTAGTGGGTGTCCTAAACCGGTTGGAAGTGGCGCCGGGTCAACTAATTCCCAATGCGTGAAAGATTGTACTGGCTTGCGCGAGCGCGTGGCCAAGGGCGAATGAGGAGGCAACCATGACGGTGGACGAGTTTTTTGCGTGCTATAAGGCGTCGGGGCAGCAAGAGACTTGGGTCACTTTGCAGGCGGCGGCAGGGAAGGGGCTGGTGGCGGGGTTGCTGTCATCGATAAAGGGGTGGAGGCCGCGGTGGTTCTATGTGTCCGCCAACAGAGGGGTTGGAGTGCGCACAGTTTAGAAAGTGCCCACCAAGTCTGTGGAGCCAAAACTGAGGGCAGCAGCTGAAGAGAGAGTAAAGGAATAGAGGGAGAAGGAGGGGGCCAGATGGGACGAGCTTGTTCAGCCATCGGCCTTGTTTGTCGCAGGTTTGGGTCCTTAGCCGATTGATGGAGACCTCGAACCGGCAGAATTAGAGGCGAGAAGAGAGGCACAAGAGGCGGAGGATAGGACCATTCTCGCTAAGGCCAGTAAATTCAAAGAGTCACAGGAAGACCGGCCGCTGAAATCGAGTGCGAGAGAGAGGATCCGACCACGCTTCAAACTTGTGGTGGAGAAGGACTTGGGTGGATTTGAGCCACGACCGCCCCCAATTGATCCTTTGAAGGAGAGGGCCTACAAGGAGATGGGGGGTGTGGTGAGAAAAAGAGAGTGAGGAGGAGCTTGCCTTGAAGATAAGGAAGGAGGTGACGGCAGAGGAGACCCCCATAGCGAAGGAGGCAGAGGAGAGGAGAGTGAGGGCGACTCCAGAAGGGGTGGTTGTTCCAGAGGTACAGGGAGACAAAGGTGAATGGGGCCCAAGAGGGAGAAGAGCACATGACTGCCATGGGCCCCAAGATGCAAGTAGAGAGTGGGTCTGCTGGCCCTAAGGTGCCCCAAGGAGAGGGAAAGGAAGCTAGATTGAAGACCACTTTTTACCATGTCCCAACCGTGTCTGGGGTACTAGGAGGAGTAGGAGTAGAGGCCAGGGTAGCTGCAGATCGCCTCTTGCGAGTAGTGGAGGAGGCAGCAGTGAGCTCCGTGGCAAATTTTACTGAGGCTGAGCTGCTGAGGGGGTTGTGTTCTGCCCAAATGGAGGCGACCTCCTTAGTCGGGGCCCTTCTGAGAAAGGCAGCGGCTGCAAAAGGTGAAGTGGGGCGGTTGAAGGCAAAGTTGGAGGGGGTGGTGGCCCAACTTGAGAACTTAAGGAGGGAGACTGCAGGTTGGCGAAAGGCCGCACGAAGTGCGTGTGTTAGAGGGTTGGAAGAGGCTCAGAAGGCGAAGACAATGGAAGTGTTGGCGATTATGCAGCACAATGTTGCCACTCGAGCCCATGCTGAGCTGCTCGCGACCAAGTTGGAGCTAGAGGACGAACGCCGCAAGGTAGTGTCGCTCGAGTTCCAGCTGGCTGGCGAGCAGAAGAAACTGGAAGATGCTAAAAATGCCTGTACGGTTGCCAATGAGCGGTTTGAAGAGGCTATGACCAACAATGAAGATTTGCGCGCCCAGTGGGTCAAAGAAAAGGAGGAAGCAGACCTGAAGATCACTGGACTGGAGAAGGAGCTGGAAGATGAGCGTGCGAAGGCAATGGAGGAGAAGGCGAGGTTGGAGAAAGAGTTGGAGGAAAAAAAAACCAAGGTAGCCTCTGAAAGGGTAGTATACCCCGACCTGTACGTCGCAGCAGTGGAGCAGTTCAAGGGGTCTGCTGACTTCCAGATGGCGATCGATGCCGTGGTCGCTAGCAACTTGGTGAGAGAGGGGGCTGGAGGGGCTGGCCCGTCGGGAGCGACCGCTGGGGGTAGGAGTGAAGATGAAGTGATCCAGAGCTTCCAGCGGTCGAACTTCTACAAACACGAAATAACTGAGTTCTGGGATAGCGGGTGGAAGATGTTCAAACGTAAAGCGGAAGAGCTGTTTCCAGACTTAGACTTGAGCAGTGTTAAGATTGACGACGACGACGTGGCCCAGAACCCCCTGGACGGGGGTGTTGAAGAAGAAGACCTCGTGTCAAGTGAGGAGGAGTGATGGAAGTTGACAAAATTTGTATTTAGAGTTTTGGTTGTTTTTCTTTTTGTTGTTGTTGTTGTTTGTTGTTTGTTGTTTTTTTTTTTTTTTTTTTTTGAATTGCTGTAGTAAACTTGTGTATAAGTTTATGAATGAATAAAATTATAAGGTTGTGTTTGTCACACTGCTGCCTTTGTGTTTGTGAGTCCGAAATGAATGAGAATGGTTTATTCAAATTAGGCTTGACTTGTAAGGAAAGAGGCTGACTTATAAAGGAAGCATGTAAGAATGTCAAAAAATGTGAAGTTTCAAATCACGCCCAAAAATGAAGTTGTAAAGGTGTTAATAAATGAAAAATTAAGTTGGGAAATGAAAGCTAAAAGATGTAAAGAGTGTTGAGAGGTGTAAAAGCATGGACCTGGAATTTGACTAAGTATGGCCACTATGCCACAACCATGAAGTTGGCACGAATGGCCTTAACCGAGCTCTTCATTCGTGCTCAATTTAGGTTAAGCTACGATTAACTGGTTCTTCAAGTAACTCAGTGGCTTTAAGTAACTCAGTCTGGCTGAGCTCTCTATGCTCAGTCTGGCTGAGGCTTTTCATGCTCAGTCGGGCTGGGTTCTTCATGCTCAGTCTAGCTGAGGCGTTTTTCATGCTCAGTCTGGCTGAGGCTTTTTATGCTCAGTCTGGCTGAGGCTTTAGGTGACTCAGTCTGGCCGAGGTTTTCATGTGACTCAGTCTGGCCGAGGTTTTCATGCTCAGTCTGGCTGAGGCTTTTTTTGCTCAGTCTGGCTGAGGCATTTCATACTCAGTCTGGCTGAGGCTTTAAGTAACTCGGTTTGGCTGGGGTTTTCGTGCTCAGTTTGGCTGAGACTTTTTATGCTCAGTCTGGCTGAGGCTTTTCATGCTTAGTCTGGCTGAGGCTTTAAGTAACTCGGTTTGGCCGGGGTCTTCGTGCTCAGTCTGGCTGAGGCTTTTTATGCTCGGTCTGGCTGAGGCTTTTCATGCTCAGTCTGGCTGAGGCTGCAATCAAAGCGTTATTGGAATACCACACTAATAACTGAGATACAAGCTTGCTGTCATTAAAGTGTAGCCCATTTGATCAGAAATTTACATCATGTGAGAGAAGAATAAAAACATTCAAGTGTGTAGATTGCTCAAAAGAAAATACAATAACTGATCAGTACAAGAATGAGAAATTATTGAAAATAACGCTTCAAGTGTTTGGCGTTCCACGGATAGGGAAGGTCTCGACCTTCCATGTCCTGAAGTCGGTATGTACCCGGACGAGGTCTGGCTTTAACAACGTAAGGTCTTTCCCACTTGGCTGCCAGTTTCCTTTCAGTCGAATTTTTGGTGGCAAAGGTTGCTTCTCGTAAAACAAGGTCCCCCACGGCGAACTCCCTCGATCGGACTTTGCGGTTGTAGTGAGTTCTCATTTTCTGTTGGTATGAGGCCTGTCTAACTGCAGTGGTTTCTCGGAGCTCTTCAATTAGGTCTAGGTCTGCCCGACGCAGCTCTTCAGTCAGTTCTGGATTCGGATGTAGAACCTTTGAGGTAGGAAGACCGACTTCCACTAGGATGACCGCCTCAGCGCCGTATGTTAAGTGAAAGGGGGTCTCCCCAGTGGGAGTTCGAGCGGTAGTGCGGTAGGCCTAGAGTACATTCGGTAGTTCCTCAGCCCAGAGTCCTTTAGCGGCTTCCAACTTGGTTTTGATGATCTTCAGAAGAGAACAGTTGGTGACCTCAACTTGGCCATTGGCTTGGAGATGACCTAGAGAAGAGAAGCATGGTTGGATTTGAAGCTCTGCACAGAATTTTCTAAACTTGGCATTGTCAAATTGTTTGCCGTTGTCAGAGACGGTGGCTTGAGATATGCCAAATCTGCATACGATCGACTGCCAAATGAATCTGGTTGTGTTCTGCTCGGTAATTGTGGCAAGGGGTTCTGCCTCCACCCATTTAGTGAAGTAACAGGGGCTGGACGCTGCTGGCCTCTCATTCAGGGGTCGGTGTTGGGATCGATGGCTATGGGCCCCGAGGTGGCAGGTTTATACTTAGGGGAGGGGGTTGTAAGCTTTCCGAGTTTGGTGGATTAGGCTACAGGATAGTATGGCTCGGGGCTCGTTCTTGGTTGGGAGGAATATCTGGGGGTGGTGGAGGAGGCATAGGAAGGTTTCTTTGGGGAAGAGCATTAATCAGGGCTTGGTTTTGCTCGGCTAAGCGGTTAATGCTGTTGGTGAGCTCAGTGAAATACGGTGGTGGGTTATTTGGATTGGGGGGGTCGGCTTGGTGATCGGGAACATTGGGGTGAGAAGCCATGGATCTAGTCGTGACCATACACCTTGACAGGTGGTAAGAAAGGGGTTATTGGGGAAGGGCCTCCGGCGATAATGAGCACAACTGGCGCGCGAAATGATCACTTCCCACAGACGGCGCCAACTGATGATACTACAAGAGACTTGGACGGGTCGGACTGATCCACGCTTCTCCAACCGGTATCCGAATGACCAAGCCCACCTGAAGACCTGCACAAGAGTTCAACGGGGAACGGGGAGTCCCCCAGCAAACCCTCTGACGAGTAAGTTAGAGAGAGAGAAGTGGAGTGTCGAGATGGAGTAGAGATAGAAAAGCTTAACCTTCTTCCTGTCTTCGACGTCTGCTTATGTCCTCTGGTAATCATTTCGTTGTTCCTTCCGATCTGTCACCTTGGCCGAAAGTCTATGTTGTAGCTTACCTTGTTCAGGGTGAGGGCGTGCCGTCCCAACGGAGAGGGGTTATCGCAATAAATGCTGTAAGGGGCCTCATTAATGGCGATGTGCCGTGGCAATAACTTTGCAGATCTTTGTCTGCTGATGTGGCTTGCCCTTCTCTTGCCATGTGTCTTGATGTCATTGGCTCTTATTGCTGTGTGGGGTTTCAGCAGTGCTGGGCTTCATTAATTGAATTATGTATTGGGTCCTAAGTGGTAGGCTTGGGTTGTTCATAGTGGGCTATAGCCTTTGTGAGCCTACCCATGTCATTACTAATAAGTCCTCTTTGAAAGAAGTGGGCTATTTAATCTCACAATCTTTTATTTATGCCCAAAAAGTTTTTTAATATTTTTTTTCTTCTCTATCTTTATTCTTTTCTGCCTCTTTCTCTTCCTAATTTTCAGAGATCGACAACTGTGCCTTTCTTCTTCTCTTTCTCTTTCTGATATATAGTCACAGACGATTATCTATTGGGGTTTACTGGCAACTATCGGTCACTGACACCTTGCTTCACCATCACTGACGGTGAATAAAATATGTTTTCGACAAAGAAGATGAGTAGATCTACTTAAATCTGATATAGATTTGAGTAAATTCACATCAGATTTGATTAGATCTAAACAAAACTTAGTTGATGGAATACAATCATCTCTCTAAATTTGTCTCTCTCTCATTCGATCTCAATTTTTTTCTACTTTTTCTCTACAATACACTTCTTTTTTCCTGTTTTAATGGAGAAATTTTTCAAGTTGTGAACAAGTTGTTTTCGAGTTTTAATTACAGGTGGTAAAAATTATAAAATTTTATAATTTTATAACATTCTTTAAAATTGTAAAATTTTACAGTTTCATAATATATTTTTCAATTTGATTGATAAGTATAAATGCTTAATAGATTTTTGCTTTAAAATTGTAACATTTTATAGTTTCAAAGCTTTTTTTTTTTTTTTTTATCAATATTGGAGATTATTTGTTTAAATCCTACAAAAATTGAAAAATAACATATGTTTTTTCTCTATTGTTACTGTTTTTTGTTGTTACGATTTTTTTTCTTTCAATTTATCAATATTTAGCATATTTTGCTATATTCTTTCTCTCTAATTTCTCCATTTATTTTTTTTTTCCAGACAATATGCTGAACATTTCGGTGAGTCTTCAACGATATTCTTAATGTCTAGCGAACATTTTGAACATTTTGGCAACTTCCAATAAAAGACACTCCGGCGAATTTCTGGTGACTTTCCGGTGATGTTGAACATTCTGACGAGTCTCCAGTAGCCGTCTAATAGAAATCTGATGGTCGTGGGATGTATCAGCATCTTTAAATCTAAAAGAAAAAAAATAGAAATAATTAAAAATATGTAAAACTAATTGGTGTAAATATTTTATTTTAAAATTAGATGAGTTTTAAATTTTGTATATAGAATTTACCAGTAAGTTTTTTTTTTGGGTGCAAATAGAATGACCCAAGACCTTGATGGGAGCGGGCTAAACTTGGGCCAGGTCATGGGCTGAGACCAAATTTACACCATTTCAGCTTTTAAACCCCAAACCCTCTTGTTGCTCTCTCCCCTCTCCCCTCTCGCTCTCTCTCACAAGTAGCAGGCAAACCCCAGCTGATGGCTCTGCCCGCAGGTACCTCTCTCTCTCTCTGTAAAACCCTAGAACTAGTCAGGTTTGCTAATCTTGGAAAAATGAATTAGTTATTAAAAACTTTCAAGTACTCATCAGTGAAGCTGAAGACTAATTTCTAATCACACTTGGAACTAGTATTTTCTGCTAAACAACAATCTCTGTGAATGCAAGAACAGAGTCTCCTGTAAATTCCCCCATTGTAACTTTTGATTTTTTTTATTTATTAGGGAATCATTAATTTCTTAATAAATTGACCTTGCCAACCATATTGCTTTTGTTTATTGTGTCAATTAGCTGCAAAAATGTGGATCTTTTTTATTTTTTATTTTTTAATATGAGCAATGATTGATGCCTTTAACAAATAATTTGAAGCAGGACCCACTTTAATACTGTGATTGGGCCACATTGGTGAGTAAGAAAAGTTTGTAATTTGTTTTTAGTTTGTATAGCATTACTCATAATTATTGAGAACAAGTTTGTTTTTTTTGTAATTATTTTAGTTTGTATAACTCATAATTATTAAAAAGTTTGTTTTTTTTGTAATTTTTTTAGTTTTTTAAGTTGCGAACCAGCACGTTGGTTTTTAATTTATGTTTGTGCAGTTTTAAATTGATGAAATGGTTCTCAGGAAATACTGACTGGTTAGGAAACAAATCTTGAATTTGGTGACAAGGATGTGAGATTTTGGGTCCAGCTGATTTTTTGAAAAGGTGTTTCACTTTTCGAAATTGAAAATGCAGACACATCTAGTTGGTGCAGGGTTTGAAAATGGAGTAAAAACGTGTATTCCAGAAACAGAAATTCTAAGGCAAGAAGAGTATCAAAAATAAGAAACCGGCAGGCAGCAGGAACAAGAAAGTTGATCTGGGACACCCCAGTGACCTACTGGCCTTCTCCCCATTAATTTGGCTTGGTTTCAAGTCTTGTATATATATGTTGATAAGTAATTGAAATTCTTATCAGTATTTGAGATTTTGGATTATGCTAGGGGAAAGAAAAACTTTATACTTTTGGATCCCAATTGCTTCATATACACGTGACCTCAAGAAATAGGAGGTATGTGAATATGAGAGTTGACCTGGCAATCCTCAGTATGTCAGTTTACTGACTCTACTCTACTAGCACTACATTATTGTTTCACCTTGTAACTCTTAATCATCATCTGCAACTACTATTAAATGTATATTGATTATTGAAGCCATTCTTTAAGTGAGTACGTAGATATTTATGCTCAGGCTCAATGTTGGTTCAATAACCCTGCTTGGCTGCTCCTTTCTTTTCTTTTTCTTTTTTTTTTCTTTTTTCCCCTTTCGTACTTAGAGTCCATGGACACCTAATTTGTATGATTGCTCATGAATTCTTTTAATAGTTAAATGGCCAACCATCTTAATGGAGCTGGAATGAGTGGGATTCTACAACATTTTTGTTCACCAACTTGTTCTCGTTGAATGATTCAATTAAATGGTTTTATCATAGTTTTCTTTTTCAACTTCTAGTACAATCACCTGAAACATATAGAACAAGGGAACATGTATTTGAAAATAAAAATAATAAGAAATTTTGCTTGACCCTTAGTTGCATGAAGCAGGGACGAGGGTGGAGGTGGGAGCGGCAGCATATATGGGAGCATATATAAATTTTATATGTTAACTATTTGAATATATTCTTTCTTTCTTTTTTCTCTTCTTTTTTTTTTTTTGCTTAGTTGTGATTTATGTGTTAAAATATAAATCAATATTATTATAGATTGATTTCAACTACAAATTGTTTTTGTGAAGTATAAATAAATATCATGTAAATAGAAAGACCTAGAATGAGTTTTGAGTTTTTTTTTTTTTTTTTTTTCCTTTGAGATTTGTATGTTTGATAAGTTCTATCTTAGTTGGGAGCAAGTTTCTCCCACAATGGGAGCCAGTTTCGTACAAATTTCTTACCTAGGAGTGCGGAATCGAGTTTCTTGTTAAGAAACGTCACCCAACTAGGAGTTCTTGCTACTAAGGCCTGACCAAAATGGATTTTGTTATATGGCTGACCTGAAGACACTGAAAGCAATTGGATCACGCTGGATTTGCAAAAAAAACTTGAGTGAATGAAAAGATATTAGTGAAGGCTTAATGCTCATGTTTGATTCACAAGATTAATAGTGAAGTATTAATAATCATATTAAATTAGTGTGGTATTCACTATCCAATTGGATTAATATCCATTAGATTAATAATCCCTCCCCTACCCCATTACTAATAATCCTACAAATTTGTTGGATTAATTATCCGTTGGATTAATAATCCTAAACCAAAATGTTAAAACAAACATAGGATAATTAGGCCCACGGATTAATAATCCCAATCCCATACTCTAATCCACCCAATCAAACATGCCCAAAAAGTATTAAAACAATGTAGTTTTATAGTAAAATAGATTTCACACGAAATTTTCATTGGAGCCGGAAGAAACACTCAATGAATCTAATTCATAAAGAAGATAACGGAACCTTGTGGATTATTTATGAAGTTTCCTGTTATTAGTATTTTTATTGCTGCTTTTGTTTTCTTGTACGAGTTAATTTTTCATTTAACATTGCCCTCAATAATAAAATCTTTTTTTTTTTTTTGCTTGTATCTATCTTATTTTTTGTTTACCTGTATCTGTTATCACCCAAATCATTTATTTCTTCCTATTTCTCATTACAGATACAGCAAAGCTTAAAATGTGTATTTCCCAAGATGAGTCAAACAAGATTGTTAAAACAGTCAATGCACATGGAGACGGGCCATTTGATTTTTTGCGTATTCTATTTGGTAGGTTACAATACTATTGTTGAATTTGTAGCCAGGATAATGTTATGTATTTATATTCTGATTAATCCAGTGATGATGATGGACTTGATACATTTTGTTGACGAACAGTGCAATGATATTAGTGATGCATAATAAAGTAGTAAGCTATAATTAAATGGATGAAAGAGATTATTTCTATTATGAATATCCCACCAAGAAATTCATTAATATTATCCTTTAACTTCATGAGATGATTCATATAGACTTTCTGAGTCATGTATCAATAATTATCCTTCATTGTAATGAGTTAGGTTTGGGTAAGCAATGAAAAGTTGCCAATAGGTTGAAGCTATGAAGCATTGACACTTCTCCAGAGGTCACGTACCAATGTCCTACACGTGTTAGACATGGACACGGTCGGAGATGCTCTGGACAGGAGTCGGACATGCTGGGACATGTTTGGAACCCATTTTAAAAATAAAAAAAAATAAATAAATAAAAAATTCACCAAAATAGCATACCAAGGTTGATAAATTTGATAAGAATAAATATTTGACATAAAATCAATATAGAATATTAAAAATTTTGATATATAATAATTATATACAATCATATGCTTTGCACATGTCCCGGACATATTGTGTCCCACATGTTTTAAAATTTACGTGTCAGCATGTCCTTGTCGTGTCATGTATCTATGTCATGCTTCTTAGGGTTGAAGTAGAAGACTTAAGTAATTGAATAGAGTAATTTTAGTGACAATCTGAAACTATTATTTCAGTGACAACTTGGACATAATGCTTTTCTCTTGCTTGATTTTTCTTTACCACAAAAATCTAAATTTCTCTTGCATTGACAAAGAAAAAGGCTCATTAAAAATAAAACAAAAAAGGCTCATCAAATAGACTGAAAACTTAATATGTGGAAGTAACTCCTCTATTTTTTTTCCTTATGTGTTAGACAAGAAATTCAAAAGAAGAAAAAGGTGAGGCCCAATATACATCAGTTATGTAGTGGCCAAGCAAGGTTATAGAAAAAAACAATAATCATATAACTCCCAGAAAGGAAAGTGTAACAAGAAACAAGAGGTGCTCTTGGGATACAGGGATCTTAAATGCATAATATTGTTAACTTCCCATAGGTCAACATCTTAATTAAGTTACATCTCAGATATATCTAAATAAGAAAAATTTGGAGGTGCATAAATGCTTTAGAAACACACAAAAAGCCTTTTTATTTTTTTGGAAAAGTAAAAAGCACAAAACCTTTTAGTATCAGTTTTTCTAATGATTTGTTGTGGGGTTCTGCAGAGGGTGCTATAGCTGGAGGTGCTGCTGGTGTTGTGGTTGAAACAGCTTTGTACCCAATTGATACAATAAAAACTAGGCTTCAAGCAGGTTAAAACTTAAATACTATTTTTATTCATCTATTTTTGTTTATTGCTAGTCCCAGTGTTTGCTAGGATTGTGTGAGAATGGAATTTATTTACTATAAATCCAATCACATTTGTTACAGGATGCAATGGTTAAGTTAGTTTTCTTTTCATCTAATTGGCACTGGCAGCCACATGCAATTCATTTGATGAATTGAAGCAGTTGGTCGGAGCTGGAGGGCAAAAATTGTTTCCATTATTATCTTGGTTCTTGTATAGAATTGGTCTTAGTTCTATGCACGTCAATGTTACTATTGCGTTGTTGCCCCTAATATGTCATTATGTTTTTGGACAAAGTACACTAGTGAAGAAAAAACCTTGATTTATTACATATGTGTTTGGCATAAATGGCTAGATAAGAAATTGATCTTTTACTGTCTTGTTCCTAACATGTGAGATGGGAAGGCTCATCAATCCTTTATAGGTCCCCAACATGCCTTTCTATCTTTCATTTTTTGTCTCTTTCATCGCAAGGATTTTTATGTCATTGGCTTTGCGTGGAATTGATGGGAACAAGCTTCCTTCAAATTTCTAACACTTAATTTTTTTCTTTTTGTTAAAAAAAAAAAATGTGTTGACTAAAATGTTCATGGCTCCATTAGGCAGTTCGTGGTGGGGGAAAAATTATTTTGAAAGGACTCTATTCTGGATTGGCAGGAAATCTTGCTGGTGTCTTACCGTAAGTTTTCTTAATTGTAATTATTCCTTTCCACATACTTGTCATCTATGACTAGTTGTGTCAATGTTGCTTGCAAATTTTATCAGTTATAAAAACCTAAGTTAGCTTGTCAAAAATTATGTTGGTGTATGTGTATACATGCATATATTTTTTGTGTTCTTTTCATTTAGTTTTCAGTTTCTCTTCAGTTTATGAAAAGCTTGTTAAACTTGAAGATGCTAGATGAGCTTAACTCAACTCAACAAGGCCTTATATGTCAAGAACATGTTTTTAAAAATACTAATTTTCATTCACTTGGTGAACTTGTCTGAATCCAATTTTTTCCTAAATTCTGACTTTGCCTAAATTTGAAAATCTGAATTTTTTATTTATTATTATTTTTACCTAATTTTTCCAAATTTTGCAGAATTTTAAGTAATTTGTTTGACTTTTCAACTGAATCAGTAAAAAAATAAAAAATGTATTTTTCCCAAATTTTTAATTCTTTTTTCCCCCCTGATTTTCTGATTGTGCTGACATTTTATGAATTTTTGTAAAGTCTGCAAGTTTTAAACCATGCTCAAAAACCATGTGCCCAAGATGAGGTTTTTTTTTTTTAAAATATAAAAATTCTTAGCTCCATTTCTTCTTGAAACTATTACTCTTTTGATCAGATGTCGTCTCATCTTTACCCTCTTTCTTTTTAAAAAATAAAAAATAAAAACTTTTCTTTCACATTTACAACTATGGTAATTCATAATAAGAATAGTTGAAGCCCTTGAGGCATCTATCTTTGCCACGCCACCCAATACAGTACTTTGCATTTTCCTCAGTCATGTAAATACGGAAATTCTGGCATTGGGAGGCAAGTTCTTGATGAACTTTGTTATTATTTGCAGGGCATCAGCAATATTTGTGGGTGTATATGAACCTACGAAGCAAAAATTGCTAAAGAGCTTCCCTGAAAACCTTAGTGCATTGGCTCATTTGGTAAGCATTTGTTAAATTGTTAGCCACCATTTTAATTAGAGGCTTAAGTTGTTAGAGAGAGGGTAAACATTATTATTTATATTGTCAGCAAGTCTCCTCACGTGTGGCCAAACTCTCCTCCATAAGCAGGCCAATCATGTGGCAGTATTATAATTATCAGGGTAGATAGTAAGGTTTGAACACATGATCTATTTTATGTTCTAACAACAACAATGCCCAATTAGTATACATTAATGTGTATTTGGGAGGGAAAGATTGGATACACACCTAACCTTTGGCATATTGCACAAAGTGATTGCCCCGTGACTTGAACCCATAACCTCATGTTCTGATATCATGTTAAATTGTTAATTGCCATTTCATCTAAAAACTTTAGTTGTTTGAGAGAGGGGTCATTAATATTTTTATCCTCGACAATTTCTTATCTGAGTAGAAGAGATATGACACAGTTTTGTTGTTTGATATGAATTGGTGCTAGATTCTGTACTAATCTTGCGGTAACTTTGTAACTATAATCCAAGTTCAAATTGCTTAGTCCCAATTTTATGCACCCTCTGTTTTGAACTTTTATTTTTTGTTTTTTTGCTTTTTTTTCCCCTCTTATGTCTTCATGGCGTAATTAACTTCACTTGGGCATATTCCTGTGATGTTTTCTGATACAATCATATGTATACAAAGTAGGATGGCACATTATGACTAGCAAGGACAGATGGTAAAGCTCAAGCCTTCAATGTCTTCATAGCAGGTGTAAAACCACTAGTGTTGCTGGTGCAAAGGCTCTCTTCTGCCTCTGAAAATATAATTTTCCTTTTTCCTTGTTTCTTTTTTCTTTCTTTCTTTCCCAGTGGGATCAACCTTTGAAAATTAAATAGACGGTATTCAAGGAAGCACGGGTGCGGGTACGAGTACGGTACGGGTACGCCGATTCGGCAAAACTCAAAAAAAGTACGATACGGGTACGGCTACGGTACGCCGATATTTTTTTTATTTTTTTTTAAATATAATTTTGATTAAAGGATCCAACCTACAAATTAAAATTAAATATCAAAACTAAAAAAAGAACTACTCATTTTCCTATAATTTAAAACCATTAAGCGTTAAAAATAATATTTGTGAAATCTCTCACTTTGGTATGTTATGCACTGTGAATTTGTGATCATAATTTATTTTTAAAATCTTTCTTTTTGCTCATCAATTTGCTATTTTTATAGGGTGAGACCAAAGAAATAACAGGAGACCAAAGAAAGATTTAAAGTTAATTACCAACAATAAAGGAAAAAAATTCTCAATTGGTGCAGGTTGTCAATTGCAATTTGCATAATACATAAAATTGCATCATTCCCAACAACTACTAATCAACTAATACAGTATCAATTTTTAATGTTTTGTGCATAAACTTTAAAAGTTTGTTATGATTAAAGATTTTATAAAGAAATTCTAGGAGGATCTAAAGCAAAAACATAATGCATAGTCATACACAGAACTACCCTTTATAGGCCTTGTTATTTTTTTTGGTTCAAATTGCTTTTTAAAAACATTAAAATCATTTGTTGATATGCTTCTACAATTTATACAGACAAACAGGACAACAGAGAAACATCAAAATTACTGATCTGCAAGGGCACCAAAAAAAATAAAAAATAATAATAATAATTGCTAATTTGCAAGGGAAGGAAAAAAAGGCCTTGGCGTACCCATGGCGTACCCACGCCGTACCCATGGCGTACCCGTGCCGTACCCATGCCGTACCCGAATAAGCCAAACGTACCGGACCCTCTTTTGCCGTACCCGGTACGCGTACCGCCGTACCGGTACGCGTACCCGCACCCGGTAAGTACCCGGTACTCGTACGGCACTATTTTTGAAGTACCCGTGCTTCATAGACGGTATTCCTTTAAAGGAATTTGTTTTCTATGTGCTAATTTGATTTATCTAGTCGCTTTTCTCTAGGGTGATGATTTGGTTATGCTAGTATTGTATGTTGTCGTGGCTCTTATTTTTCTCTGAGGAGTTTCAATGTAATAAAATCTTTGTTTATTAGTTTATAAGCTTTCTAGATTTTATTTAGACTGCAGGTGCTGTTGGAGGGGCTGCTTCTTCTATCGTTCGTGTGCCAACTGAGGTAGTTTAGTTTACTTTTTCAGCCTCCATCTCACAATGCTTCCAAGGCTCATTATTTAATAACTTTGCAGGTTGTTAAGCAAAGGATGCAGACCGGGCAATTTGCTTCAGCTCCTGATGCCGTCCGCCTCATTGTTGCTAAGGAGGGTTTTAAAGGCCTTTATGCGGTGTGTGATGCTTACTTTCCTCAAATTTAAAGTTACCATTGAAGCATTATGTTCCACTTAGTTTTCAGTCTTTTTCCTCCTGGAGGACCATGAAGGTTCTTTATTGTGAAAGTGGGGTCAGGTCTTTGAGGGTGGAGAATAGTATATCATTAGTTTCTCCATGAACATATTGGAGTCATTACTCATATATATGCCTTGTTTGTCTTTGAGATTGTAGGGATATGGATCCTTTTTGTTACGAGATTTGCCTTTTGATGCCATCCAGTTTTGCTTATATGAGCAGCTTCGGATGGGGTATAAGCTAGCGGTAAGCTTACTTTCATCCACATTTGACATATAAATGCAAAACATGGACACATTGATCGGTTTCTTTTACTTGGGAGAAGGGTTGAGGGTTGCACTGGTGTTGTATAACTTACAAATGTGCCACAATGAAAGAAAACGAATGAGTTCAAATATGATACTCATACCAAACCAAACCAAACCATGCCTTAAGTCCCATCAAATGAGATCGGTTGCATGAATCTTTCTTCTCCACTCGACTTTATTCAAGGTCATTTCGTTAGTCAAATTAAGGAGATTCATATCTCTATTTACTACACTAGTCCACGTCAATCTAGGTCTGCCCCTTCCCCTAGCACTACCATCTACCGTCACTGTATCGCATCTCCTTACTACTGCCTCTGTTGGTCTCCGTTGTATATGACCAAACTATCTCAATTTATTTTCTTTCAACTTATCTTCTATCAAATACTACTCCTACCCATTATCGAATACACTCATTCCTAAGTCTTTTCTAGTCTTGCCACACATCCACCTTAGCATCCTCATCTCTGCAATACTCATCTTCTCCACATGTTGTTTCTTAGTTGCCCAACATTCCGTCCCATACAACATCGCTAGTCTAATAGCCATTCTATAAAACTTCCCTTTTAGTCTAATGGGCACTCGCTTATTGCACAGTACAAATATGATAGTCATAACAGGACAAAATAAAAATCGCTTGTACCACTGTTGAGTTGTTTTATTACTTGTTTATGTGAAGCTAAGGAGATATCATTGTGCCTTCTCTTTCTTCCCTCAGGCAAGAAGGGATCCAAATGACCCTGAGACTGCTATAATTGGTGCTTTTGCTGGTAAGTGCACATCCCAAACAAATTTCGAATTTGGGGACTGTCAAGGGTTTCTCAATTTTAATTTTTGCCTCTACTCTAGATTTTGGACATGTATATTAGTTCAGAATTTAGTGACAAGTGTTACTATTTGTCATTGTTATTGCTACCTTTAAACTGGAATGGTTAAGGAAACTCGTACTAGTGATGCATATGATGAAACAATGCTGAAATACTCAGAAAGGGAGGACCTCTCCATTGTTATTATGCATCCGAAAGTCAAGTGGTTGGGACAGTTCCCCGTCCTTCAAAAAATCAAAATAACGCTGCCTATCCAACAGGATTGACCCATATTCCTAGTTATTCTTTTTTTTTTCCCCCATCAATATAGATGAATTACTTTTTAAAAATTTTGTATTTTTCCAGTATATGTAGTTAACTCATATTTTCTGTTTAAAAAAAAAATAAGAGCAAAATGTTTAATTACTCTGAGGATCTCGTAAAATCAGTCCCCCCAATTTACAGGTGCAATAACTGGAGCTATAACAACTCCTCTTGATGTGATAAAAACTAGGTTAATGGTTCAGGTAAATTTCATGCATTTTTTGCGTTGCTTTTGTTCTATCATCTTCTTCTTCATGGATGGAGGTCATTTTGTGTTCCTTACCTTCAATTCATTTTAAACTTTGCAGGGATCAGGAAACCAGTACAAAGGTATCTTTGATTGTGTTAGGACTATTGTAAGAGAAGAGGGACCTCCTGCTCTTTTAAAGGTAAGACCTTTCCATGCTACACTCTGCCAAATGACTAAAAAACTACACCTAGTTTACTCCCCATTAGATGGGGGGGTCTAGAGGGTGTAAATTGATACAAACCTAACTTTTGGCATAATTTGCACAAAGTGGTTGCCCTCGGATTTGAACCCACAACCCCAAGCTTAGTAGGCCACGTTTTCACCACCGAACCAGTGGCCCCTTGTTACTCTGCGAAGTAACTACAAAATCAAAATGGAGTAGCCATACTAATATTTCATATTTTCTCTCTTGTTATGCTTCCATAGATGGGTGACACCGTGACTTCATTTTATCTTACGCTTCAATAGATGGGTGAGAAATTTCTTTTGCTTTTCTTCACATGGCAATGTTGTTCAAACTTTTGGACGATTATGGTTATTTGAGATGGGGATATCCCCATGTAAATTTTCATGTCAGCTGTTCACATAATCTCGCTGTTTCCATGTTCTTCTTTGTGTTTTTTACTGTAGTCTGATCCAGTGTGGATTACATATCAAACATTTAAGCTTTAAAAGGTTTTGACACGAAATCATACTGTGTGCTCTTTTCTTTTTCCATAAAAATATAGCTCCTTCAAATCATTTTGGGTCGAAAGCAAACTGAATTGTGATGTTCGATTTGGTGTCTACCCATGTGTTATCGATAATGTTACTTTTACCATATCCACAGAAGTAGAAGACCCATTGTATGAACTTCTGACAAATTGAAAGTGCTGCCCAATATGGGCATTATCAGACACAAATGGGAAATGAATTATTTAAAGAGCTATTAAGGACAATTTGCATAATAGCATACTAAAATGTTACTTGTGGATGTTGTGCTGCAGGGAATTGGGCCAAGAGTGCTGTGGATAGGTATTGGGGGTTCAATTTTCTTTGGTGTCCTTGAAAGGACAAAGCAGATACTCGCCCAAAGGCGTTCTGTGGCTGAGAACCCGAATTCCTTCAAGTTGGATTAACAATAGATTCAGCAATTGTCGGTAGATTCAATTCCTCCTTTCTTAAGATCCATATCAGTAAGTTCATTGGAGGAGCCATCTGTCTGTGCTTCTGTGTTTTCTAGTTTTATGCCTTTGTAACAGGCAAAAAAGAAAAAAAAGTAGTGAGCTGTTCTTGAGTATTTTCTTCATGAGATCGATGAATTGAGTATTCATGACTTTGTAGTTTAGATCTATGTTTCGTTACTCAAATTCATCCCCTTTGTTTTTCATGGATCAGCATCATCTTTAATTTTGTTACACCACTAGACCAATAAGCTGTTGGTATGAGAACAGTCTTTGTTTTTTAAAGTGCTTTCATTACGTGTTATTCTAACACCCAAAACTTCTTGTTGACTCCTTGTTATTTTTGGGTTCACATAACATTGTTTTAAAATGTTCAAAATGTTGTGATCTCTGAATGCAGATTGATTTCTCTTCTGAAGTGGCTATATAGACTGATGCCCCTTTCTTTGTTCCCAAAAGGGTAAATTATAAACACACCTGTGTAATTTACTTAAATTACAAATTATTTCCTGTAGTTTTAAAAATTACATTATGCCTTCTTAAGGTTTTTAATTTCATAACAAATAGGTCATTTTATTAATAAATCAAGTTAATTAACAATTTTTAATAATGTTAAAATTTTATTTCAATTAATAATTCAGATAATTTTATTAATGTATAGGTGAACAGTTAGAAATTTTGTTTTTTCTATTAATTTTGTTAAATAAAAAATTCTGATTATGAGATATTTGTAATTTTTCAAATTACAGAAAGCAATTTATATTTTAAGTAAATTTCAACAAGTGTATTTGTAATTTATCCGTTCCCAAATTTGTAAATTTTTGAATAAATTAAACCAGTTGTCTACCTACTTTGTTATTTATGTCAATTTGATATGTAATCTTGATTGTGTTAATTTTGCTTTTCAAAATTTTAATTTATATCAATTTAGTTCAATTAATAAAAGAGCATTAGTAGTTTTTTTTTTATTTTTTATTTATTGTTTAAATGTAGCTTATTATTGTAAGGCTTTGTGATGGTTTATTATTGGGGGGGGGGGGGGGGGGGGGGGCGCATGAGTGGGAGCATTAGTAGTTTTTTTTTTTTTTTTTTTATTGTTTAAATGTAGCTTATTATTGTAAGGCTTTGTGATGGTTTATTATTTGGGGGGGGGGGGGGGGGGGGGCGGCATCAGTGGCGAGATTGATGGGGGGGGGGGGGAGGCGGCATCAGTGGCGAGATTGATTCAACCAAACATAATGAGGCTTGATTTTTTTTTTTTTTTTTTTTTTTTGGAGGGGGAAGGGGAGAGGGTTGTTTCTATATTAAGTTAATTTGCTATCTTAATTCTTAAATTAAGTCTAGTTTGGACGGAATTTTTAAATTAGGCTAAAGCGTTATTACAAATCACGCTTCCATTGTTTGAAGCAGAAGATTTGATGAATAGTGAAAGCTTTATTACAAATCACGCTTTTAATTAAGAATGCGTGGTTTTAAACCACGCTTTTAACATAAATTTGTTTTCTGAAGAAAACGTGGTTTCAAACCACGCTTTCACTGTGCATATTGTTTAAATTTTTTTTCCTGAAGAAAATGTGATTTACAATCACGCTTTCACTGTGCATTGTTTTTTCTTAAGAAAACGTGATTTGAAATCACGTTTTCACTGTTCAGTACAATAAGCGTGGATCGAAACCACACTTTTACTGTTCACTACAATAAGCATGGATTGAAACCGCGCTTCTACTCTTCATTTTATTTTATTTTATTATTATTTTTTTTTCTATTGTCATTGTTTTGGTAATAATGTAATTCATAAATTTTTTTTGGCTTTTCTAAAGTCGTTCTCATGTTAAATTTTTTTTTTTCTTTTGTCTTTGTTTTGAGTTAGAAGGTGTAATTCAGGAATTTCTTTTGGCTTTACTAAAGCTGTTTTCATGTAATTTTTTTTTTCTTTCTTTTGTCTTTGTTTGCGTTAGAAGGTGATAATGTAATTCATAAAAAAAATTTGGCTTTACTAAAGCCGTTTTCATGTAAAATTTTCTTTTTGTTCTTTTGTCTTTGTTTTGGGTTAGAAGGTGATAATGTTATTTAGAAAACCGATTTAGTAAAACCGTTTTCTAGCCGTTTTGATTAAATTTTTTTTTTCTTTCGTCTTTGTTTTGGGTTAGAAGGTGATATACATGGTCTACAGTCCAAAGCACACCCAGACACTATGCAGTTCGATGAACAACGACGAAGGGTGAGACACGAAGAGCATTGCAGAGTAGGCCAAGAAGACGAAGGCCACCGTGAGAGTTGCAGCAAGAAGGAAGAAGAGAAAGACCTCAAATTTTGGTAATGTATTTTTTACATACGAATGGTACTTTTTCTGTTTTTTGCTATGTAATGTAACTTGTATGTAATTTGAATTCCGATTACGAACATGAACTTATGTAATGTAAATATTGGGTTGGAGTTGATGTTATTGTGATTCAATTGGTTTCGCTTATTTCATAAGACTGATGTTGTGCAATGAATGAATAAATGGAAAGATTATTTCTTTTATTCAATTGGTAGTGTATTTTTTGTAAGAATAAAAACATTATTTGTTATATTCAATGAATAATGGTTACATTTTTGAGTTGTCACCATTGAGAAGATGAACAAGTTAAGAGAATGTGTATTTCTCCTAAAATAAATTTTGTCAACATTTTTGTAATAAAACTTAATACATAATATACGAGGTCACTAATTTACTAAATACTCATACAGGCATGAAAACAGCATAACTGAAGTTGCAAATGTAACAGTTTACAAAAAACATAGGTAGTACAGACATAAGTCTCTCACAAAAATACATTCTGGATACCATGAACTGAACACACAATACATACATCCTAGACATCCTGAACTGAACACACAATACATAAACATAACAGTTAGACAGACAACTATTAGGCAGATAATCTGACAAACTCATTACGAAAACACTTAGTCTAACACAGACATTACATATTAATGCATGACCTAATATTGCCGAAGTGTAGACATTAACACCTAATTTGCGCTTAAATCGGCAATCTCAGAGTTTGAATAATCCGAAAGCTCAGCGTCAGAGACAAATTCAGGATCCTCCATGATACCCTTGATAGCCGCAACATTTGGTTCTGTTCTGTTCTTCTGGGCATCCTTCTTAACTATGTATAGTTTCATATCGTGGGCTAACCTACGGCGCATTTGAGAAATCTCACGTTGTAGTCTTTTACATAGTCGATCAACATTATTAGGATCTTCCTTTTGGATCTCAACAGAATGTGCTTTTGGCACCTTCAGTCGATTTTCTCGACATAATCTTTCCATTTGCACTCGCTCTATAAATAGTGTGGGCCACTTCAGAAGTCTTGCGTCTACTAAACCATATCCTGTTTGATTATCAGATGGATCCATACATGAACCTCCTTGAACTGGATAATACTTGGGCATCAAAAAATGTCGCTTCCCAAACCTGTCACGATAACCACAAGCAAAATCTAAAACAAATATTGTTGTTTCGTCTTCAGCATCGCCACGTCCCCTTCCCCCTCCTCGTCGTGAACTGTCACTCCTTTGCAAGCTCCTACCACCTCTGTGATTCCCACTCCCTCCCATGAATCGTGTAGCCATGCTAATTTTTTTAAACAAATGAATGATAATTTCGTAGGGCGAAATGAGTTGTAAGGTTCTGTCTTCACCTTTAGTCGTTTATATAGTTGGTTATGAACGACTTTAGAAAGACATTGAAGGAAAAACCATAGAAAATAAATCCCTCTGCACGTATACGAACAAGGTATGAGTTGTCACTACAATGAAAAAACAAAGAAAAGCAAATACTGTGTATCAAGTCACGTGACTTGACAATCCATCTGCATATAACGACAAAATAAGGGCATGCTCACTGTAAGATGAATCAGTAAATTCACTGTTACCATGTGACTTTCTGAATTGACAATCCCACATATATCAATAAGAGATGAGTTGTCACTGTAATCAGAAAATAGAGAAAACCAAAGCTTGTGCACCAAGTCACATGACTTGACAATCTATCTGCATATACCGACAAAATAAGGGCATGCTCACTGTAAGGTATATCAGTGAATTCACCATTGCCATGTGACTTTCTGAATTGAGAATCCCACATAAATCAATAAGAGATGAGTTGTCACTGTAATAAAAAAATCGAGCAAAAAATCAAGAAAACCAAAGTCTGTGTACCAAGTCACATAACTTGACAATCCATCTGCATATACTGACAAGTCTCTCCACGATTTGACTACTCAATGTGTGAAAAAGGGAAGCTTATGTAGGCGATGTTGTGTTTCACTTAGCTATGCATCATTTGTTGTTACGACCAACTATTTGTATTTCATTGAAAAGTATGACTATTTGAATTTTTGTTGTCATTTGGAATTATTTTAAAATCAACTTTTGAATATTCAATTTGTAATATTTTGGGAAACATTTACAACATCAACTGAACATTGGTCGTAACGTACCCATCCGCAGATTAATCGTAACAAATTTATAAATCCCACGCACGCCCACTTAACCCCATAGGTATGGAAGATTAATTGTTATTTACATTTTTTCTGGAAATCACTTGTAATAAATTTGCAAATCTCACGGACAACCACTTAACCTAATAGTATTGGAAGACTAGTGTATGAAAATATTCTTGGAATTAAAATGTATATATTAAAATAATTGTGGAGCCATTTTAAATCCAAAACTTACTCGGTTTTCTAATTTCCAGGAACAATTTTTTGGAAATTATTTAATCCCCCAACTGGACCAACCACTTGGCTTTGAGCTTGTTTGTCCTGTCCCAAGTTTAATTTTCTGTCAACCCCCCATTCCTTACCAGAGTCATCATTTTAACTGGACTTCCAGGAATTAGAAGGCGACTCTTTCGTCTTTCCTGATGGAGATTGAAATTCTTTACGTAGAGGATCCCTATCTGACGAGCCCAGTTAAGGGAAGCTTTTCACCGAGCTACCTGTTCTGTTTTATATGTTGTTGAAGCCGATAGTTCGTTCGTCTGAATTTTATTAGTCCCCCAACTGGACCAACCACTTGGCTTTGAGCTTGTTTGTCCAGTCCCCAAGTTTAGTTTTTTGTCAACCCCCCATTCCCTACCAGAGTCATCATTTTGACTGGACTTCCAGGAATTGGAAGACGACTCTTTTGTCTTTCTTGATGGAGATTGAAATTCTTTACGTAGAAGATCAGTATTTGAGGAGCCCCAGTTAAGGGAAGCTTTTGACTGAGCTACCTGTTCTGTTTTCTGTGCTGTTGAATACGACAGTTCGTCTGTTTTCTAATGTGAACTTGTACAATATATTGTTGTTATGCAATGCAGCATTATTGTGATTTTGTGTTTACTTGTATTCATGATATTATATTTGTATTTTAATTTCATTTTGTGGGATAATTGGTGGGGGTAAATTTCAAAATTTCATAAACAAATTTAAAAAAACTAAATAAAGTACAACATCAAAAACTTTATAAGTCTACTGATATGTAAAGAAGAGGATTGGTTGATAATTAAATATTATCTGATTATCAACCAACCATCTTCTTCACACATCACTGAGTCTATAAAGTGGGTACAAAAAATGGAGTTGTATATCATGTTTGAAAAAAAAAAAAAACCTTAAGTGTTCACATAATTCAACGTACATTAATCCATTCATTAATCCAGAATATTCATTAACTCATTGCAATTCAATAAAGAAAGTCATGAACTAATAAATGTGTACTTATAAATGTAGTTATTTCATAAATTTCAGCTTCATATAACAAATACTTGAAATACATCCGTAAATTAGATGAACAACAACATTGTCTTACACTCCAGTAACGAAGATACGACACAACATACAAATATATATGAAAGATAAAGGTGTTTGATTTCTCATTCCTCATCTGACATGTAGTAGTCAGAGAGATATTTTTCATTGTTTAAGATATTATTTCGTTCAATCACTATCAAATCTCTGTTGCTTGCTTCTGCCATTTCGGTGGCTAGCTGAAGTATGAAATGTCGACATCTCCGCATCAACATTCTGTTGTTCTCCTTTTTAATTCTGCTAATTGCTTTTTCATAGTCACTCACATTTCGTCTAGCCATGGTCAATGAACGACGATGAGGTACCGGTGCCCCAAAGTTACGTAGATCATTAAACAATCCTTCTTGCTCCATTACCATAATAATCCTTCGGACTTGAGTACTTTTCGCTCTTGTAGTTATAAGTAAACGGAGGTAGCAACTACACTTTCGAATTTCTTTGCCGACGTAAACTTCCTACACCTCTTGAAGACATTGTTCATAAAATAAAAAAATTAATAATAATAGTAATTGTAGATATATTACTATTGTTATTACTTGAACAAACATCATACTGGGGGTAGCGCTATTTATAGACATTACACTGGGGGTTAACTAGTGATGATCTGGTGACGATAATGCATGCTGGGGCACTATGGAAGAAGTGATACCCGTGATATTATTTTATCTTATTCATTTCATGCAATCCTGAGTACCCGTAACTTTGTGTACCTGTGATGTAGTCACGGACGTAGTTGTCATATAAAATCATAATTGTAGGCCGTCCTTTTCACAATGCAATCCCTTCATATTTGAGCAGTGAGTTGTCAAATTAATCAGTAATGCAGTGAGTTGTCACATCGCCACATGAAACTATTTTTTCATGCTTTCTTTTTTAATACAGTAAGTAGTCAGTTGGAATTGACGATTTCAGTACAAATTGGTGTTTTCAAAAAATTATAAATGAAATCATAAAATGAAACAGCGACTTTAATTTTCTTTGTTTTAAAGTAATATTGTTCATAAACAACTATAAAACAGAGTGCAAGTAAATACACAACCGTCCAACTCACTTCGATCTACAAAACTATCGTTGATTTTTTCACCAAAATAATAAAATGGTCACCTGATATGTAAACAAGATTGGCATTGCAGCCTATATTTTATCTTATTTTCACTTAATAAACTTCACAGTCATCCCATTTTCTCCTCTTTGCATTTTCTGCTTCTTTTTATATTCGGTAAATTACACTTCACTCCTTCAGTTCTTTATATAATTGTTTATCAACATTATTTCCATGTGGTCGTATTAATGTGACTTACATGAATTCTGAAATGTGAGGAAAAAAACAAAACATTTAAGTTGCGCTGCACAGAGTCACATGCATCACGTAATGTGAGGAAAAAAGTCACAAAGTATGCAATTTACAAGGTCAGAAAGTCACATGCATCACTGCATCACTACATAAAGTGACATGCATCACTGCACAAAGTCACACACATCAATGCACAAAGTCACATGCATGACATGCATCACTGCATCGGTGGACAAAGTCATATAGCATTTGAGGAAAAAACAAAGCATACAAATTATTACGTCTGTTCAAGTCACAACACTGTATCACTGAGAAATGTTGGACGTATCATTGTGCCGGGCTACAATTTATTATCGTACTATACCTACGTGCCCATGTGAATTCTGCAATTCATAATGGAATGAGGGGGTGTCAGAACAAAATAACAAAACAATTAGACCCTTTGTGTTTAAAAAGCCACCCTATGCAGCCCCAAATAGATTCATAAGCGTTGAAGATAAAATATTATACAGTTACAACGTATTGAAGATTAATTTGTAGTAGGGTTAGAATGAATGAGTTTTCCGATGTACAGAACTTGAAAGTGTTACAGATAAAACCTAGCCTAGTATACAGACAATAACAACACCGACGGGCATATCAACACATAATTAACTTCAAATTAAATTGGTCAAATTTCTCCAATTAAATTAAATGAAATATGTAAGTTAAAAGTGAAATTAAAGATATTGTCAAGGCAAAATAAATTGAATTATATTTGTAAGCGGAAAAATTAAATTAAATTTCTAAGCGTATTTGAACTTTGCTTAAAAGCTTCAGATATGCACCGAGTAGTAAATAAAAGTCGAAGTGACAACTCCTATAAAGTTGATGCATAGTTGTTCAAGTCATAAAAGTTGACGTGACAACTCTCATGCATAGTTGTTTACAATTATTTCATACATATAGCTACCATGTGTATATGTGGTATAAATATCGCATCATACCACAACAAAAGTTTTATAGCTATTTCGAGCGATGTCATCATGAGATATATAGTGGTTGATCTATATTCAGCAATAGGTCACTATTGGGTTGCAGATGGAGATGAATTTCATTACCCATTAAATCTAAATTTGTGTTACTCACATGCCACCGTCAATACCATGAGAGTTGAGTGGGAATTTTGCATAACTCGAGCAAACGTTCTCGTTGAGTTATGTCGTGAAGTTAATATTAAATTTCCTCGCCGATTAGCCATGCGTATGCCAACTGACACTCCACAGTTGTTGCAAAGGGCATTGCATCGTATCCGTGGTGAAGTTAATCGCATGACCCAACGTTTGAAAAGGTCTTCACTAATGAAGACCACAAATGAGCGTGCCGAAGATGGGTTAATGGATGATGCACACCAGTACTTCGCCTGGACCATGGATGTTATGTATGAATCTGATATTGAGATGGTGATAGTAAATGAAATTGTTTGGATGAATGACTAAACCATTTATGTTGTAATGGATTTGTAATGCTTTTCTACAACTTATCAATGAAGGGAGATATTTCAATTGTTTTTGAACAGTTCTTGTAATTTTACAAAGAACAAATACCTTTGCTTTCTTTCCGTTATTTTATTTTGAAGAACGCTTTCAATACCAGCCACTCCATGCACTCACTCTACGCACTCACTCTTCTCTTCTCTCTCTCTCTCTCTCTCTCTCTCGGACACACAAACACTCATCCCCCACACACACACCAAACCACACATACACACACCAAACCAATATTAAATATATATATATATATATATATATATAATAATTTATAATAGCAAATAATAATCAACTATATGAATTTAAGACTAATATTTTCAAATAAATTTTTTTTTCACTTTTTTTTTTCAACTCAATTTTTTTTCAATTAATCTTTTATTTCAATTAAATTTTTTTGAAATATTTTTTTTCCCAATTAAATTTTTTTACAAATTATAATTTTTTTCAATTATTTTTTTTAATTATTTTTTTTTCAATTATAATATGTGTGATCCCATTGTTATAAATAATAAAAATATTTTTTATTTTATGTTTTAAAATTTTTTAAAACATTTTGTTCAAACCAAACACGTTTGTAATTTATGTTTTTCTAAAAATAAACAAAAACCAGTTTATAAAATTTTTGTAAACATAAACAAAAAACGTAAACGTTACCAAACGTTACCTTAGTATTTAGGGATAAATTTTTTTTATTTTATTTTAGGGTTTAGGGTTTAATTCTTCAAATTTATTTATTTTTATTTTAGGGTTTAGGATTTATAGTTTAATTCTTAAATTTTTTTTAACTTCAATTTTATAAAAAAATAAATCCTAAACCCTAAAAAATAAATTTTATAAATTTTTTTTTTCCAGAAAACGTGATTAGGAACCGCGCTTTTAATGAAATCATAAAAACATGTTTTGAAAACATGTTTTCACTGTTGCACTCACTCCTCATTTTTATTCTCACACTGACACACACACACACACACTCTCTCTCTCTCTCTCTCTTTCTCTCTCTCTGACACATACACACACACCCACCACACTCACATTTTTTTAATATATATAAATTTTATTTTATAAATTTGGGACCAATATTAAATATATATAATAATAATTTATAATAGCAAATAATAATCAACTATATAATTTTTGTAAATAAAAATCATTTTTATATAATTTTTTTTCGAGTAGTTAGAAATAATTTTTTACAAATTAAATTGAAACAACCATACGTATATATATAACCTGTCCAAAAGTTAAAATGATAATTATTTTTTACCCTTAAATTATAATGATTTTTTTATTTTTTATTTCTTAACCAAATTAAATTTTAATTTTTTGATAAAAATTATAAAAATCAAACCATACATAGCCTAAAAATCTTTTGATAAGTCATTTCTTACGTTGGTAACTTATTTAATTATTTGTTAATTTGAAGACATTTTTACCAAATTTTAAAAACTATCATGAAAACTTGTTTGATAATTTTTTTGGTTTATAAATGGTTGTCTCAATTTGTAAATTTGAGGAAAAAAACGTAAATTACTATAAATAATGCAGAGACTACGGAGAATGAGAGAGTGATAGAGATGTGAAAGAGATTTGTGTGATTCATCAAAATAAGTAAGAATAAAAAATTATGAAATTATATTTTCGAATACTCTAGTATGAGACATTTACATCATCTGTACAAGTTTGATTTACAAAAACTATAACAATTACTACAAATAAAAAAAACTATACACTCCATATCACACTCGCTAATGCCCTAACTTGCCCCCAGTCCCACAACCCTGACCGTGGACCTCCCTCCTCGGTCTCCTGCGGTAGACTCTCTGAATATCTAGAACTCCCTCCCCTGCATGTGGCCCTCCACTGGCTGCCTGTGGAGCCTATGAGTGTGACCCCCCCTTTCCTACATGTTCTGCCCCTGATCCTGTCTCTGGCTGAACATTGGATACTGCTGTGAGCTGTGAAACTCCCTCATCTGGTGCAACTGTATCACGATCTGCAGCTGGACCTCGATCTCTGCCTCTGCCCGCACCCCGACCTCGGCTGCGACGTCTGCGACGACCATAACTTCGGTCTCTCCCTCGCGCTCTGGGGAGGGCTCAATATGGGCCCCATCCTCAACGTGGGAGATGTTAGTGAGAACCGTATCATGTGTACTCATGGTCGCGGTCGAACTAGTCCCCAGAAAAGCAGGTGGTAACTGGGTGGGTGGGGTAACAACGTCATGCATGTATCGAAGCGGTGTCCAATCAAGGTCAGCATGCTAGGTAGGATGTACATGTGGGGAATCTGGAGAAATGTATGGGGTGCCATGCGGTGGGGTGACTGAAGTCCAAGGACCTGTTGTGGCTGGTGCTGAAGTGGAAGGCACTGACGTGGACGGGAATGATGTGTCTGGAGCAGCTGCTGCACTGTGTACACCGTAGTGGCCAAAATGCAGACAATCTACCCGATGGGCATACTAGATCCCCTCGTACAATAAGTCTCGGATCTCTGCAAGGGCCTGCATCGCTTGCTGTCCATCACAACTAAAATGGGCGTCCTCAGCCAAGTGATATGACCTCCCAGCTCAAACCACCTGAACAAAAATTCATACGTATTAGGCTACAGTTGACTGAAAGTAAATTAATTATGATCTTAACAATTATCTAACACACACTATGATATTCACCAATGTCTCGAAAGAAGGCCCAACTCCCTGATATCTGGACTCAAATAGGTGGCTCGGATTACCGACTAGTAGATGTGTATGTCGCCAATACCATAACATGTAAAGGTCCGAAGAGGGGATGACCTCATCGCTCCAATCAGCCTGTACAATACTGTCGTGACGGGCACCCCACAGCTGTATATATCGCATATGATACAGACTCCAGTCAGTGCTCGCTCGGCCACGTCTATCAGTCGCATGCAACCACCACTCGGTGTCGCACCGATCCAGCACGGACTGGACCCGACCAAACTGTCGGAGGACACGATCAGGGAGATGCCACTTAACCACGTCAAAACAAATGAGTGGCACTCTCGCCATCCATATCTCCTCACCTAGTCGGCAATAGTCTGGGAGCGTACTGAGGACCCCAGCATAAGGCTGCCAGATAAATTACAATAACGACAAGTCTATTAAAAATTGCTCATGAACATATACACTCCATATGACAATTAAAATTTAGGTATTTAAATTTCATACCTCGCCCTCTATCATCCGGTCAAGCTGGTCTCTATACACGACGACTACATGGGTTGAAACGACCTCGTGGCCTATGTCAACCCTCCACCGGCTACCTCGAGGTCCGGTTGGCAACTACTTGTCTCCGTGGCCGATGGGAAGCTCACCAGGAGCAACCACTTGTCGCCTAGACGGGACAATGCGAATCAATCTCTTCCATGCCCAAATCTACAATAGTTTGAACGCAATTACAACACTGATATATGCCATACAATATGAATTGACATGTAATAAAATTATTACTAACCTGTAGCAAGACAAGGGGTCCTTTGATCTCCTTCGCACCCACTTTAGCTGCTCGATATAGCATCCTATACAAGCATGCCAAAGCCGCACCGCCCCAACTGTATTCGCCGATCGCGTCAATTTCTCTCAACAATGGCAAGTACATCAGCTTGAGTAGGTTCTGTGACTTATCAGGGAGAAGTACCCCCCCAATAAGCCACAGAATATATGCTCGGGCATGTTGCTGTACTAACTCATCTGGAGCCTGGTCTGGAAGATGGCCCTGAAACTGCTCGTACAACCACCTCACCCTCAATCTACCTGACTGTAAGTCTGCAGATGTGGGTGCTACTGCCAATAGCTCAGCACATAGGGCTATCCACTGCTCCCTCGTCAATGATGGGTCAGCTCCAGTAACTGCTCACCCATCAATCCGGAGACCATATAGGACAGATACGTCCTGCAATGTGACGGTGGCCTCTCCGATCAGGAAATGAAATGTATGAGTCTTTGTGCGCCACCTCTCGACGAGAGCAGTGATAAGTGGGTGGTCCAGTCTGATATGGCCTATACGATAGACACCATAGAATCCCGCACGTAGTAGACATTGCAAGACTCTATGGTCCAATGGACGCTCCCACAGGCCGAAATCTCCCCGCCGGCATGTCACCACGGTGCGTGCCTCGTCCTACATAACAGAATGACTAGTTTAAATTATAGCATTATCACGTAATATAAAACAAAATGCAAGGTATTTTCATTGTAAGCGTAAAGTCCAACAAACGTTATTGTATACCGGATCCTCCCATATACTGTCAGCCCGATGTGGATAACTGAATGGTGGGACCTCATTAGGTAGATGTGCCATGAAGCCTGTACAAGTAAAATACTAGATCATAACAATAAAAGTCTCATTTAATCATAACAGGAAAACTGTAATTATTCCATAAATTACGATTTGTAAATGAAAAGTATGCTCAACTATTTACAAATTTATATTTGTGTGACACCATATATGGAAACAATTCACTAAAATGTAATTAATTTTTATTTCAAAAAAACTGTATTGGTGAGCATGTAATTTAACTATAACAATTAAACTCTAATTATTCCATACATGACGACTTGAAAAACAAATGCGATCGATTATTTTAAAATTATCAATTTTTGTGCCACTAACATGGAAGCAATTCACTAAAATCTAAAAGTATCAATTTATGTGCCACTAAATATGATAAACAATTCAACAGAACCTACCGTTATCTATGCTATAACTAATATAGAAATCTTTTACAAAATAATTTTAGGGTCTCAGTTACATAAGCTTAATAATGAGTATAAACATGTGGATAGTTTTCGTACATAAATATTTGTGAAAAAATTGAATGAGAATTTTTTTTTTCAATAAGAGGTTGCTAATTACATTTATGGCATATTTGACAAAACTTCAATATTGATTTTGTAATGGTAAAAGTTCCAATAAAGTATAAAATTTGTAAATTACGTAGACCTGATTCATAAATTGTAAATGTAAAAATGCTTGCAGCATTCGAAAATATAAAATTTATTCATAAATAATAAATTTTAAAATGGTAGAAGAAGTATATGATTTTCACTAAAATTTTGTAATAGACATTTTCAATCAAGTAGAGAATAAAAAACTTAGGCCTTTCTTTATATAGGTAAATGTTTTTGAATACATATTTAGTTTATTTTATTTGTTTAGTATGTTAAATGATCTATTTTTTCAAGGAAATCAAACAATTACAATATATAAAGAATTAAAAATTAGAAATTATCTATTACAAATAAAAAATAATCTATTTAAATGTACGACCCCGTTTACAAATAAAGAATTAAATGATCTATTACAAATAAAGAATTAAAAAATAATCTATTACAATATGTAAGTATTACATAGTCTTCATCAACCAAGTCGCGCCAGACATGTTCGCCTGTCATGACCTGTCTGCTGGCACTCACTGCAACGAGCGATCAAACGCCTATATGATATATCCATCTCATTTGGAATACGAGACATAGATGTACGACCCCGTTTTATTTCTCAGAGACGAAGTACATTAGGCATTAAGGTCCACTGCGGATCATCCCAATAATCTTGATGCGGTATTGGATTGAATTTAGTTTCCCAAACCCTCATGTATACAGGAAGCCTATATACTGGATCAACGTACTCGAATGGATTGTCACCGCATTTAGACATTACAGTGAGCATATGGGAACATGGATAGTGTCTTATCTTATATTTCCCACAACTGCACGTAGGTTGATTCATCCACACAATTTGTGTATTGCGACCTCGTCCATGGCGAAAAAATGTTTGCACCTCAAATACGCGGCGGGGCCTATCAGAAAATTGTAATATAAACTAATCAAGTTCATGTTTTTAGGTGTACTTAACTTCACAACATAATAAGAACAATTTAGTTTATATTACAAACTAACCTGTCATACGATATCAACTTGAAAGTATTTGCCCTTGCGATGCCATCCTCAATAGTTTTTTGCATCTCTCTAAGGTATCAGAACTCATTTCGTACATCTATTTCAGCTTGGACACCCATCTCGTTAAAATATTTTACGAGTCGCCGAAATGTAAATTCAACCATAGCTAAGATAGGTAAGTTCCTTGTACCTTTCAAGACGCTATTGAAGCACTCTGCATCATTGCTGGTCAATACCCCCCACCGATATCCACCGTCATACGCAAGGGCCCACTTCACAGGATTCATCTTGTGAACCCAATTGATGGCATCTTGGTCAATTGCCTGTATCTATTCTAAGTAACCATTACACTTTCGTCGTTGATGAGCACTCCCTGCTTTCCATAGAAGTTGTTTCAGCTCCTTATTTTTGAACCTAGTGTTAAAGTTACTACAAACATATCGAAGGCAGTACCGATGATATCTAACAAATTGGAGCGAGGGATTCAGCCAATGCCGCCTCACAACAGCTAAAATACTCTCAGCTTGATCAGATATCAAAGTCACTCCCTGTCGGTCCATGACAATATGTTCCTTGATATTTGAAATGAAGAACGACCAAGACTTCAAACTCTCTCTGTCGACAACAGCGAATGCAAGCGGTAATACTTTGCCATTGGCAGTTACAATCGTTGCTACAAGCAACACACCAGTGTATTTCCCGTATAAGAATGTACCATCTATGGTTATAACATGCCTACAATATCTGAATCCATCGATGACGGGTTTGAAAGACCAAAAAATAAAGTGAAAGACGGGCATAATGGTTGTACCTCCGGTATATTTATGCTTCCATTGCACGATGGTGCCAGGATTAGATGTTTGTAATGCATGCATGAGTTTAGGCAACAGCCTATATGATTCATCCCAATCCTCGAATACCATTCTAATTGCCTTTGCCCTTGCATGCCACGCCTTCTTGTATGATATACTACAGTTCATGGTCTTTTTAATATCTTCTGTGACATTCTTAATTGGCATATCAGGTTCATTCTGCATACGACAATACCTATGAGTCAGATTATTTTGGTGTGAACACTATAAACAAACAAATATGTATATATATGTAAACATTTATTTTGTATACTCACCGCAACTTGTCCCAAAAGATGAGAAGCAATGTAACTGGAGCTAATATTAGTGTGGTCCCTATTCATTTGTGGGTATAAACAATGGTGAGGACCCTTATACTGCTTTATTTCAAAAAGACCATATTTCCTACTAAGAGATGCACGTAACCACTAGCTGCAATCGTGCTTGCAAGCACACACCCAAACGTCTCGCTTGGAGGTTACGACTCTATACTCTCGATTATTTGTTGTATGGTACAATTTCACAGCATGTACGAGTTGCTTCTTATCAACGAAAACCATCCCTTTGCCTAACTCTGGATTTTCAGCGTTCTAGATTCAGTTACGAGAAACGACATCGCGGCTACTAATGTCAAAATCACCACCCATGTGGATGTTTTCATAGAAAGGGATTTCAGGTCTAGGTAGAATGGGGGCATTGTCAAGGTCAACGGGAGTGTCGGCATCATCTTCTTCATCATCATCATCTGTTCCGCCCAATAAATTTTCTTCATCACACATTTCATTCTCATCATTGTCTAGGGCGACATCAGGACCGTACATGTCACTGTCAGCAACTTCAACTGGAGTGGTATGATGGTTGTAGGTGGGCATATCTTCTGTGTTATTGTGAAATTCAGTCTCATATCCACCACGTGAACTAGATTTTACACCATGGCCCTGAAATGTCTGTTGTGTGTAGCCCACTGCATAACATTCATTTGATTCATACATAGGAGACTGAAGCGCTGTCGTGTCAATCTCATGTGTCAGCAATGTAGTGAACGGATTTGAACTTTCCATCCGTGTCATATTCGGGACATTGTGTACAACCTCTTTATCAATGTACACTTCCAAACAATTTGGTGGTTGGAAACTTCCACCGATACTTAATACGGTGTTCAACGCCTTATCGTCATTGATCGGTAATATTTTGTTTTTGCTGGTTGCTTGCCACTGGCGATAAGGATATCTACATTTGAAGATCAATCAGACAGTTTCCCCGTAACTTGCCACATTGGACATAAACATCTCCTCCAAATTGGTAAGTATGGTGCCAAGTTGCATCCTATGTATCCCTTTCGGCTCAACATCATATGCCACACCGTCATCGGGATTCCAAATTATGTTTCCCCCCAGTAGAAGATAATTGGAACAGTTGCCATATACTTGCTTCAATGAAATAATAAACATTAAAATAGCAACAATATACATATATCGAATTTTACTTCTAAAATAATTATATGAATTTTAAATCATTCAATTACAATTACTTGTGAGGCAATAACTTTATTTAAGTAATCAGTAATTGTAATCCAACAATCATTATGCACTTTTTAATTAAAATATGAGTTAAAATAAACCTTCTGTTTTGGATTTTTTACCTTTTTAAGAAAAAAGCTTACAACACGTAAAGAATGTTGGTTTGTTTGGACATAACTGTCTATGGAACTCCTGTGTTCTGCTTTTTTCATTATTTATTACGATTAACATAATACTATTGTGCACGGTAAATGTAAATTTTTCTTTTTCCATGTTTCTTCTTCTTTATTTTGATAACATTTCAGTGTTGATTTGATTTTTGTAAATTAACTTGCTTTTATTTTTATGTTCATTATTTGAATTTATTTACGCGGACACTTGGTGCAAGGAAGTTGTAAGAGTCAAGAGACAATTTATATTTTCCTATAAGTCAAATTTATATCATAAGTGACATTTTCCTATAAAAATCAGCCCTCCCATTTTTTGTCAATTTATATTTTTCCAGGGTTAAAAGAACTGTAGAGGTGAAACATTACTTCAATTTATATTTTGTCAGCTGTATATTTGTGTCTCAATTTGTTTATTAGTGTTTATTTTCTCATTTTTTCTCACTTATTTTTATTCGTAATAAAACAACAGCTGAGATTGCATCTCTACGTGGAGTTTTTATTTACTTCCTATGTGAAGACTCTTATCTTTTCTGCGTGAAGGTTCTTTGTTATCATTGCTCTCTTGTCTTAATATAAAAAAAAAAAACATCAAAACAACTATACTTTTTGTCTTAATTCTTTGTTGTCATTGGTCTTTTTTTATTCTCGTTCTTTTTGAGATTGGATATGCTTGGTTCATATGATCCTTTTTGGAATTCATACACATGTATAGATGTCCTATACAAAAATATTTATTGAATTAGTGGCGAAAAATAAATTTTGAATCACATAGCAGCAATAACTTCAGATTTTGAATAAGTCTAAGAATACAAAAATGGTTATAGAACTGTACACAAAATGTATATAGATGGATAAAATTTTTAAAAATAATAACAAACTCTATAAAATTTAATTCGTATATATGTATTTTTATTCAATTTTATGATCGATTTTGTTTGTTTATAACAAAACTACAAGATTTTAATTTACAAGATCTACAAAGGGACAATTCCAAAGATTACAGTCAAGGCAGAGTTTAGAGGAAGATCAGATATATGCATGCATATTATTAAGTATTTAAAGAGGTGTGTTTGGTTTCTGTTTCTAGAGTGTTTTTGAGATAACAAGTACGAAAACTTATTTGGTTTGCCTTCTTTCAGAAATGGTTGTGGAAAATTATTTTGGGGAGAGAATTTTACAAAAAGTGATTGATTTGATGTGTATGAGAGAGAAAGTTATTTTGAAAAGTAGGTAACCAGACAAAATTTTGAGATTTTATTTGGAAAAATTTGTTTGGTTTGATTACTCTTGAAAATTTGTTTGTAGAGAAATTTTCCCAACATTTTATATGAAAAACAAACCAAATTGGACAAGTCATGCAAACATCTTTAGTATTTTGATAAAGTAGACAGATATATCACACATTTAAAAAACACTTCATTCTATCAAGTATGTTTCTTATTCAGTGAGACTGGACAAAATTGGACAAGTCATACAAACATCTTAAATCATAGTGTAAGTTTTGTAGATAATTAAATATTTGTTCCATTGAGTTGAAAGAACTCGAATGATTTGGACAATATAAAATAGAGGTTTCAAACATTGTTCTTAATTTTTCAAAAC
Organism: Camellia sinensis; assembly: GCF_055761805.1. Lineage (NCBI taxonomy): Eukaryota > Viridiplantae > Streptophyta > Magnoliopsida > Ericales > Theaceae > Camellia > Camellia sinensis. Next base: position 108,369,151 of record NC_138966.1, read on the forward strand.
TGGTGATCCAATTCTTCAGATTTATGGACAATTACAGATAAGTTAATTTGATTTGCTAAAACTTGTGCCATTAGGGACCTCAATGACAAAGTTATTTCCTATGTGAAATAGTAACCCTCGTCCACTTTTTAGAGGTCATAGAGGCTTTGTTATGAAATTCAAACAAAAAACTCATTTTGGCTCATTCTGAAAAGTAAGAAAAAAATTTAATTTATTTACTCTATTTTTTTTTCTTAAACATACAAAAAAAAAATAGAGAGATAATTTATAATGGCAAAAAATTAGAGAGAAAATTTAAGTTGATGGTTAAATCTATCTAGTAAATTTTGGATAGTTATCCATGTGAATCTATCGGGCCATCCATAACAATTATTTGGTATTATGAAACACAGGCTTACCCATCAAAGTGTCATTTTTTTTTGTCCTCCTTACCTAGAAAATTGCTATGGACTATTAATTATAATATTTTAAGACTCTTTTCATGCATATATTATAACTAGTGTATGTCCGTGCTTGAAGGCACGGTGCAATTAATAATGACTTCTAATTATATAAATCAAAATAAAAATTATTAAAACATAATGTTCAGATTTTCCTTTTCAATGGTGGTGGACAGTCACAAAGCGGAAGTGGCGATAAGTCCCTTCGTTCAATACCCATTTCAAAAACTTTTTCAAATTTTCTTAAGTTTTGTGAGGAAATTTTAATTTCTACTATAATACTATTATATGTATTACAAATTCAGCTCATTAAATTTTTTAAAATTTCTATGACAAGATTATAAAATTAAATGTTAGTATTTTATGATGAAATGTCTTCAAATTATTCTAATATCAAAGTTAATATTTTTTATAAAAATTATTAATTTTATTGAATGTATATTAAAAATAATACATGATATAGCAGTTTGGTTTGATTTTTTAAATTATTTTTTGATTTTTTTGAAAAAATATAAATAAATTTGACAAAAATAAATTGTTTGGTTTGATTTTCCAAATGGTTGTTATAGCAATCCCGGTCTTTCCCTATTTAGTTGTTGTATCCGGACTTAGATCCCGTGGAGTTTGTTGTTGTATATATATTGTTGTCATCCTTTAATTCCTTATTTTTGAGTTATAGGATGTGTTGGGCAGGTTTGTTATAGGTCAGGTGTGATTGGGAGCAAATGGTTGTTGCCCAGAATTTTGGTCCTTCGCTCGAGCGAGCCTTTTGTCGCTCGAGCGAGCTCTATGTTTTAGACCCTTCGTTCGAGCGAGAGTCGAGTTTTGTATCTGGTAGCTCGAGCGAGAAGTCCTTCGCTCGAGCTTGCGTCTGCGTCTGGTTCTGGACCTGAAGGATGCAATTCTTCGCTCGAACGAGCTTTCCTTCGCTCGAGCAAGCGAGGTGTATGTTTTGAGTTTCTTCGCTCGAGCGAGCATTCTGTCGCTCGAGCGTGCTTCTAGGTTGCAGACCTGAAGCTTCACATTCTTGGCTCGAGCGAGGCTTCCTACGCTCGAGTGAGAGTTCTTTGTGTCTGGTCGCTCAAGTGACCAATCCTTCGCTCGAGCGAGCCTGTGTTATATCAATAGACAGCAGCAGGTAAACACTTCACTTTTTCATCTCTTTTTATTTCAAAACCCTAGATCCGAGCTCTCTCTCTCTCTACACACCTTCTCTCTAGGTATTGATCTAGTTCTTGAGTGTTACTACCCTAAGTTCTTTGTAAGAAAGATACAGGGTGGCTTGGGCTTCGTTTTAATCTGAAAAATCTCGAATTTGGAGCACTTTGAGTTTTGGTCATCTTCTTTATTTGAGCTCTTCATTTCGAGGTAGGGATACCCTACTCCATCCTATGAGTTTAGTCATAAATTTTAGGCATTTTGATATGTTGGGGTTGTTGGGTAATTTTTGAAAAAGTTAGGGTTTGATTTGTAATTTACAAAAAGGGATTTTCAAGATGTTAAATCCTATGGGTGCTTGAGACCAACAAAAATGGAATTAATGTTGTTGTATTGTTAAATTTGAGCCTTTGGGTTGAAATGTGATAAAGGAGGAAAAATGCCCTAATTATGAACTAAATTAATTTGTGAAAAATCTAGAAATCCCTAGATATTGATTTGTGATTATGTATCAATTTTAAGCAGTATATAACAATCCCAATGAAACAATCAAGACAAATCGACACAACGATTTTACGTGAAAAAACCATAATTGGACACCTCCAATTGTGATAAAAAAAACCGCGGGCAACAGCCACAAAACAATCCACTAAGAAGATATAAAGGAATTACACAGGTATACTTTCGATTACCTAGCGAATCCACGCCCGAATTAAACCAACCTCTATGTGTCTCTTCCAACCCTGTCTTCACCTCGGAATTGTCTTGACGATGAGCCACTCCAGAATCCACCAAAGCTTCAGGCTCGAATTCTTCAAAATCCACCGAAGAGCAACTCTCTCTTTTATGTAGAGCAAACAAATAATCCTTTGATGTATACTCTTTAAACCATGAGTTGAATACTCAATCAAAAAAAGAAAGAAAACTAGCAAAATATCCCCAGATATAAACCCTAGAACCCAAGTAGAAGATCTGGAGAAGTAATCCTAAAATCTGACAGAAACCCGTACTTATAGAAATCTGAATCGCGACGCTCGTTCGAGCGAAGACTCTCTCGCTCGAGCAATGAACCAAAAACACGTTTTTTCCATAAGTGGCTTCACTCGAGCCACGGATCCATCGCTCGAGCGTACATTCATCTCTTTTAGGTTTTTACACAGACGCAGCCTTCGCTCGAGCGAGCAAGGGCGGACAGGCAACTTTGAATGTAATTTTGCATTTTGCTTCAGGGGCACTGCCCCTCGACCCCGCCGTGGCGCTGTCCCGGACCCGCCAAGGGGTGCTGCCCCTTGGACCCCCGCGAGCTAATCGGGCAGCTCGATCCCCGTCGTAATCAGCGAAGTGGCAATCTTGAAAGTATGAACATCACAAACTTCTCTGCAAGGCACAATTCAGATTGGATTCACATCTAAACTGTAACGCCCTCAAAATAAACCCATTATATATGCATCATTGACATGCAATATTAAAAGAAAACAATTCATTATCCCATTCATCAGAGTAAATAAAAACATTACATGTAATACCAAATTAAATGCCCTACGGGCTTACATTTTTCCAAGCCAACACTTGGACACAAATTATGAGTTCTAACTCAAATACAAATAAAGCCCTAGGCTTGATTATAAATCAAATAAAAACAAATAACTAACGATGGTCTTCAGAATCCAAAAGCTAAATCCTTCCAAGCTAAGTCCTTGGAGGTAGCTTATCACCTGAACCTGAAAATGATGTTCCCATAAAGGGTGAGCCACAGCCCAGTAGAAAAATACTAAACCAAATATAAGCATTGAATAAAGCATTAGCATTCAATAGATGGTTAACCCAGATAATCAATTACATCATTTTACAGTCTCATGACAATATTGTCTAAGACACTTTTTACTTTCCAACTTTATCAATATGGCTCAAAACCTGGCCAAACTTACAACAGTGAACTATATATATTATATTCACATTCTTCCAATGTCAACAAACAGATGAGACTCAGGCTCAAATCAAAACACTTCATACTTCCAGTTTGATACACATTTTAGTGCTGTATCAATAAAACACTTCAATATAAATAAGCACACATAAAAGTGATGCTAATGGAGTCCATCCCCTATCTCCTCCCAAACAAAATCCGGTTTAGAGGTCCATCCCCTATCTTTTCCTAAACCGTGGAGTACATCCCCTATATCCTCCCACACAAAACAATGTATGTAAACACATAACATATACAACACACAATCAATACATATAATGTCTGTATTAATTCAACAGTCAAAATTGATGACTTAATCAATGATTAGTTTCAGTTATCCCTAATCCACATGCAGTCTCTACAACAATCACGACTATCCTCCACCGATAGCCCAAAACAGTTATTTATAGACTTGGAAATAAATATATCAATAATTCAATAGGCGAGTGATTTAAATTATCCAACTACGCCATTTAATCAATGAATTCCTCAATTTCATGAATTTAACCAAATTTCCCAATTCCCTTAAATTAATTATACAAATTAATTAATTAATACAACTAGGGTTTTCCCCAAAATTACCAAGTCCCCCCAACATATCAAAATACCAAAACTTAGAACAAAACTTATAAGATGGAGTAGGAAATCCCTACCTTGAAGCGAAGAATTCGAATGGAGAAGATGACGAAAACCAAAGTGTTCCAAACCCAAGATTGTTCAGATTAAACGGAAGCCCTCGACCCACTCTATCTTTTTAACAAAGGACTTAGGGTAGAAACACACTCTAAATAGATCAAACCTAAGAGAGAAGGTGTGTAGGGAGAGGGAGAAGACGGTTCTAGGGTTTTAAAATAAAAAAGGAGATGAAAAATGATCCAGAAAGTCGGATCTCGGATTTTTATACCAGTCGCCCCGCTCGAGCGTGGAAACCCCCGCTCGAGCGCCACTCACAGACTCCCGCTCGAGCGGCCAAACTCCCGCTCGAGCGGCGAATGCACACTCCCAGAAGTTTTTGCAGACAGGTCCCCGCTCGAGCGCCCAACTCCCCGCTCGAGCGTCACTCACGACTTCCCGCTCGAGCGTCCAATCCCCCGCTCGAGCGGCCAACACTACACAGGACATACTGGATGGGTGTATTCCCCGCTCGAGCGTCCAAACCCCCGCTCGAGCGGACAAGCCAAAATCTGGGCAACTAGACTTGGTTCCTAAGCTCAACCAACCTGCTCCAAATCTTCCCAACACAACCCAAGACTCAAAATAAGAAAATAATGAATGACAACAACAATTATACAATGACGGAATCTACGGAACCTAAGTCCGGATACAATAATCAAATGGGAAAAGACCGGGGTCGCTATAACCTCCCCCCCTTAAAGAATTTCGTCCCCGAAATTAAGTATAAGTTTGTAAATAAAAACAAGTTTTTTCTCAATTCTCAAAGATATCCCCTAGACGGGGTTTGATAAGGTTTGGGAAGAGCGGGAAGTTATCCCCTCGGTTCATTGGTCCTTTTGAGATCCTTGAGAGGATTGGCGAGACTGCCTATCGTTTAGCTTTGCCACCGTAGTTGTCCGGAGTACATGACGTGTTTCATGTGAGTATGCTTTGGAAATATGAGCCGGATCCATCACATGTGTTGGATTGGACTGATTTAGTGGTTGATGAGGATGTCTCGTATGAGGAGAAACCGGTTCGGGTCTTGGATAGGCGGGATCAAGTTTTGCGAGGCAAAACCATCCCTTTGGTCAAAGTTTTGTGGAAATATCACGGAGTGGAGGAAGCCACTTGGGAACGTGAGTTGGAAGTCCACGAAAAATACCCGGACATGTTTGTCGATTTGTAATCTAGTATTTAAATTCTGTAATATTGTTAAACTTAAGAGCTTTACATATGTCTTAAGTTGTAAAACGTGAGTATGTTTTGATAAATGGGTGTATCTTGAAACTTGCTTCATTGTAGAAGTTTAGTGTAACATTGCATCTGTTGAGTACATCGTTGAATGTGTTGTTTATATCATGCGATTGAATATGATATGGGAATTGTTTACATTAAAAGGAATAATCCATAATAATGATACAGGTTGAAATATATGTTGTTATATATATATATATATTGTGAGATACCCCTTGATAAAGAGATGAAGTGACCAGTATTGGGTCAAGATGTTTATTGTTGTTATACAATATCTTTGAGAATTGAGAAAAAACTTGTTTTTATTTACAAACTTATGCTTCATTTCGGGGATGAAATTCTTTAAGGGGGGGAGGTTATAGCGACCCCGGTCTTTTCCCATTTGATTATTGTATCCGGACTTAGGTTCCGTAGATTCCGTCATTGTATAATTGTTGTTGTCATTCATTATTTTCTTATTTTGAGTCTTGGGTTGTGTTGGGAAGATTTGGAGCAGGTTGGTTGAGCTTAGGAACCAAGTCTAGTTGCCCAGATTTTGGCTTGTCCGCTCGAGCGGGGGTTTGGACGCTTGAGTGGGGAATACACCCATCCAGTATGTCCTGTGTAGTGTTGGCCGCTCGAGCGGGGGATTGGACGCTCGAGCGGGAAGTCGTGAGTGACGCTCGAGCGGGGAGTTGGGCGCTCGAGCGGGGACCTGTCTGTAAAAACTTCTGGGAGTGTGCATTCGCCGCTCGAGCAGAAGTTTGGCCGCTCGAGCGGGAGTCTGTGAGTGGCGCTCGAGCGGGGGTTTCCACGCTCGAGCGGGGTGACTGGTATAAAAATTCGAGATCCGACTTTCTGGATCATTTTTCATCTCCTTTTTGATTTTAAAACCCTAGAACCGTCTTCTCCCTCTCCCTACACACCTTCTCTCTTAGGTTTGATCTATTTAGAGTGTGTTTCTACCCTAAGTCCTTTGTTAAAAAGATAGAGTGGGTCGAGGGCTTCCGTTTAATCTGAACAATCTTGGGTTTGGAGCACTTTGGTTTTCGTCATCTTCTCCATTCGAATTCTTCGCTTCAAGGTAGGGATTTCCTACTCCATCTTATAAGTTTTGTTTTAAGTTTTGGTATTTTGATATGTTGGGGGGACTTGGTAATTTTGGGGAAAACCCTAGTTGTATTAATTAATGAATTTGTATAATTAATTTAAGGGAATTGGGAAATTTGGTTAAATTCATGAAATTGAGGAATTCATTGATTAAATGGCGTAGTTGGATAATTTAAATCACTCGCCTATTCCGGAGTACCAAGTGTGGGCCCCTGGCGTTTCTCGGTGCATGTGGGCGGGCTTGCGAGCTGGCAGGCTACTGCACGGGGACGTGCAGCCTTATGGGGGGTGGATTGTAAGGCCCTGGTGTCCCACATCGGGAATGGAGGGGGAGTTCCTGGGCTATAAAAGTAAAAACCTGGACCCTTATATAGCATCGAGGCCTTTTCTCAAGTGGTGAAATCCCTATTAGAACTCCCCAGTTAAGCGTGCTTAGGCTGGAGTAGTTCTAGGATGGGTGACCCACTGGAAAGAACAAATCCGTGCGGGTGTGACCCAAAGCGGACAATATCGATGACGTGTAAAGGGTCGGGGCGTTACATAAACACTCATAGCCTCACTGAAATAAAAAGTGCGAAAACAAATACAACTTAAAGGAGTTTTGTCAAACGGGGTTACCAAGAATAGAAACCTAACAATTTGTATAATTAATTTTGGGAAAATGTGGAAATATGGAATTGAGTTAAGAATAAAGAAATTAGGAAATTATGGGATTGAATGGTGTAGTTGAATAAATTAATCACGCACCTATGGAGTAAGTTGATATCATATCTATTTAATGCATTTATTTTCAGTTTAGAAATAACTACTTTGGGCTATCGGTGGAGGATAATCTTGATTGTTGTAGACACTGTATGTTGATTAGGGAAAAATGAAACTAATCACATTGAATATGTCATTGGATATGACGGTTGGAATAATACATTAAATTTGTGTATTGAGTGATCCCTGTATATGATAATTGTTTATATACTTGGAATATGTGTATTGTGTGGGAGAAGATAGGAGATGTACTCCATGGTTTGAGGGAAGATAGGGGATGGACTCTCAAACCTGTTTGGGAGGAGATAGGGGATGGACTCCATTAATACAGCAAATATGTTTATTAAATTGAAGTATTGATACAGCAAATATGTGTATCTATTGTGCAGTATGGAAGTGTTTTAATATGATATTGATACAGTAAATATGTGTATCTATTGTGAAATATGGAAGTGTTAGTATATGAGTTATAGTCTCATTGAATTGTTTGGTCAGGTTCTGAGCCATGTATATGAAATGATTTGGATAAGTAAAGGAAAATGAAATGTAACATGGACATAATGTCATGGAACTGTATTGTGTTATAATTGGTTTATAAGTGTTAACCATCTATCTAATGCCATTATTTTAGTCATTGCTTATATTTGGTTTAGTATATCTCTACTGGGCTGTGGCTCACCCTATATGGGACATCATTTTCAGGTCCAGGTGATATGCCACCTCCAAGGACATAGCTTGGAAGGTTTTGGGTGTTGAAGCCTCTTTTTGTTATTTTGTTATCTTTTGTTGTATTACATGTAAATTCAGGCCAAGGGCTTAATACGATATGAGTTAGTACTCTCTTTTGTGTAACCAAGTGTTGGCTTGGAAAGTTGTAAGCCGTTGGGCATTTACTTTTGTTGTCAACATGTAATACATTTGTAAGGACTACTCTGATGAATGGAAAAGTGTTTATTTCTCTTATATCAATGCATGTCAAGAATGTGGGGTTTTATGTATTTTTTTTGAGGGCGTTACAACTTGGAATCAGAGCGTACCGAGTTTGAATACTTTAGATACGCGGAAAGTGGTTAGTACCATAATGGGTTTGTCTCGCTTGTTAGAGACTTAGGTATATTGTTATGTGCTTATGTGATAACATGTTTATGTGACTATATGGGTATGGGATGTAGTTTCTAGGATGTTGATTGTATCCATGGGTTTCTGGGAGTCCTGTTGGAAAAGCACTTGATCAATGCTGTTTCTAACCGGAACTCTAACAATGCCTCGGGACTGTCATTATTCGGAAATGAAACTCGTAAGTGCTTATGTGATTATGTGCTTACGTGGAGTGAATTACTATTGTCCATTGCATTAGGACGTGAGTGTTATAGCTTCGGCACATTTGTGAATGTTCTAATGTTCTTCGTTACCTTTATTAGGATGTCAGGACGAGGACGCGGAGGTAGGCGTGGCAGGCAAGAGGTGCCTATACCGGATGATATTCCGGCGCAGCAGGAGGGTGTTGACCAGGCCAATGTGGCCGAGCCAGTGGGTCAGCGGGCCATGGGTGCCTTAGCCCGCGAGATAGCAGGAGTTTTCAGGGAATCCGTGGGCATTCTTAGAGCTGAGAATCAAGTTTAAGCCCAAGTTATTGATGCAGGGCCTTCCTTTCTGAAGAGGGAGTTTTTCTGGTCTAATCCGGATGAGTTTTTAGGAGATCCGAAAGAGCCACTTAAGGCTGATGAGTGGCTTGAGCAGATGACGAAGATGTTTAAGATGCTTGGCATCGAGGACGGGGCATTGAAGGTGAACTTTGCGTCTTTCCAGCTGAAGGGAGACGCGGGTCAGTGGTGGAAGTTTATCCGGGGCCATATTAGTGGTACTTGGGAGGCCTTTGTAGATACTTTCCAGGAAAAGTTTTTGTCTCCCGCTGTCAGGGGGAAGTTGAGAGATCAGTTCTGCCAGCTAAAGCAGCTGAGTTTGTCAGTGGCCGAGTTTGAGGCCGTATTTACTAGCTTATCCAGGTTCGCACCTGAGCTTGTGGCGTCTGAAGAACGCCGTTGTCTCGAGTTTAAGAGGAAATTGAGGCATGGCCTCAAGATGAAAGTTGGGGGTTCTATGACCCGGGACTATGGGCGCCTTGTGGATGCTGCGGCCCATATGAAGATTATGATGCATGAGGAGGAGGAAAGGTTGAGGGGCTCCAAGAGGAGTTAGGATGGCCAGGGGGATGGCAGGAGACAAAGGGGTCCTAACCCTCAGCAGTCTCAGGGCAGTTTTGCTAGATCTACCTTTCCAGTACCGAGTGCAGGTTCTGGGAGAGGCAGTCAGGGAGACATTACTTGTTACAAGTGTGGTCAGCTGGGCCACAAGTCTCCAGCTTGCCAGCAAAGGGGAGGAGGTTAGAGAGCAGCTTCATCTTCGACTCGACCTCAGAGCCAGAGTCAGGACAGAGGCCAGCCGCTCTCATGTTATCAGTGTGTTCAGGCAGGGCACCTGAAGAGGTTCTGCCCGCATTTGAGTACCACATCGGGTGCGTCTGGTTCGAGGCAGACGCAGAGTTTTCAGCCAGCACAGTCAGTTCAGGCCTCGAGGGCCAACCAGGGAGCTTCGTCGTCCCAGTTTGTGCAGCAGTCTTTTGCTCCTAGGGGTGAACAGGTAGATCAGAGACCTTATGGGCGCGTGTATGCTGTTACCGCGCAGGATCTGGTACTGGCTCCATCAGTTGTGAGAGGTACTTTTGTATTTTGCAACTCGGTTGCCAATGTGTTTATTGATACAGGTGCATCTCATTCCTTTATGTCTGCTGCATTTGCATCTGTTTTGGGGTTGGAGTTGGCACAGTTAGCATCTCCTATATGTATTGTATCACCTGTTGGGGGTGAATTGATTTTGAAACAGGGGTGTCGGGGCTGTGATATAGAGGTCGCCGACCACCGGCTTCCATTTTCTTTTGTAGTTATGGCTATGTCGGGTTTCAATGTGATTTTGGATATGGACTGGTTATCGTCATACCAGGCTGTCATCGATATCTACCGCCAGAGGATCACAGTATGTAACTTGAGCGGGGAATGTTTCCATTTCTTGGGGGATTGGGTTGGTAGTGTGTTGCCACCGGTGTATGATCCGCGAGGGCGAAGTGAGCTTAGTGGTCTTCTCGCTAGCTTCATGAGTGGTGAGTGTGATGAGACCCAGACTGTATTGTCGAGAGTGGTTTGTGAGTATTCGGATGTTTTTCCTGAGGACCTTGTTAGCTTACCACCTCATCGAGAGATTGACTTTTCTATTGATCTAGTGCCTGGCACGGTGCCAATTTCTATGGCACTTTATCGTTTCACCCCAGCCGAGTTGAGTGAGTTGAAGATTCAGCTCCAGGAATTGCTAGATAAGGGCTTTATTCGCCCTAGTGTTTCGCCGTGGAGAGCACCGGCCCTCTTTGCTAAAAAGAAAGATGGGACTTTGAGCCTTTGTATCGATTATCGAAAATTGAATCAGGCTACTGTCACGACCCAAACCCGCCCCTATAGGTTTAGCATCGTAATCCGTGGATTACCAAAGGCCTCTGAACAGATTAACAAATATTAAGGGGCTGCGGAAGCAATAATTCAAAATAGACATGGTCCAATGAGCTGTGATAACGTACATAGGACAGAACATTTCAAAACTGATTTATATATATAAGCATGCTAGTCCAGATACACAATATTTTCAAGGTATACACAGATTGTACTTCCCAAGACCTAACTTTACAGAACATATACAAAGACTAGCATGTAAACAAAAAACAGCCATGGCATTAGACTTCGTTCGGAACCTCCTCGGGAGGCGCAACAGTTGGCTAACAAAAACAAACAGGAGGCTGTCAACTCTGGCCTTAGTCATATACCGGCTCACCTACATACATAATATAAACTGTGAGCGAAAGCCCAGTGAATAATAACAGGGTAAATGGGTTATATGAATGATGTCCAGCACAGGTTAGAATCCAGCATTTAAATTAGAGCATAATCAGACTTCAAATAGAAACAGATTCATATACATTTACATATTTAGATTTCGCATAAGATCATACGTGGTACACCCATTGGCTATCAGAACAGATTGGTCCAAAGACCCACATACATAGTTGGTACCAACGACCACAAAGGTCCATAACTTGCGCGCAAGTAGCAATGGTATTGTTACCCCCAGGCAAAGGCCACGTGCAGATTAGCTGCGGTATTGTTACCCCCAGGCGAAGGCCACATGCAGATTGGTCGCGGTATTGTTACCCCCGGGCGAGGGCCACGTGAACTAAGGGTGCCACAAATACTTTTCAGAAAATTAGACATTCATTCATCATTAGTAAGATAGCATTTCAGAAAACAGATTATTCCATACCAGTCAGAAAATACTTAGGTTAAACATAACTTTACAGAGTTATTACTCACAGTGGGCTTGGAGACAGACAGAGAGAGCAGATCGATCAGACAGGACGTGGCACGTGACCTACACGACACATAACAGATACACACTTGAAACACACGTTCTAATTGTAAAAAACTTATTTCATTGGCTCTTAGTGTGTTTCTAATTTCTTACCCTCACTATAGAGTCTAAAACATGGCCTAGGAATGCCTAGGATGGAATGAGGATACAAAGATGCGCTTTAAAACACTTTATAAAATTTTGCTGAAACAGGGGTCCCGCTCGAGCGTGGCCTTATACGCTCGAGCGGACATGCAGATAAAAGGAATACGCTTGAGCGTGGATTACTCCGCTTGAGCGGACTATAAGCTACAATAAAAGTACTGGATGCATGAAATTCACGTTCAATGGGCGCTCGATACCCGCTCGAGCATGAGACACAAGTCCTCCCTCGAGCGTGCATTACCCCGCTCGAGCGGACTGTAAACACAAGCAAAGTACTGGATACACGAAATTCCCGCTCGAGCGTCATTTTCCCCGCTCGAGCGTACTGCATGAACTCAGTATGTACGCTCGAGCGTGGAGTTTTCCGCTCGAGCGTGAGTCCAAAATCTAGAAGTTCCAAATTTGAACCTCAAGCTCAAAACTCAACTACAATGCATCAACTTCGATCCTTTTGGGCTAATTTTCTGGAAAACACTAGTAAACTCATAATATGACATGTTTCAAAGATCAATTTTCAAAATCAAAGCCCAAAGGTAGTTCAATTAAACACAATTTTCAAAGAAACTTCTAGAACATGATGGATATGTAACATGTATGAATTTAATCAACCTCAAGGCTTCCAATTCATGCTCCTAAGAGCCAATTCTTTCAAAAACAAGATGAAATCATGGACTTCAACCAAAATGTAAACATGCATGCAAGAATTTCCATGAAAACAACTTTAAACTTCAAGATATGCACATGCATGCATGATTTAGCTCTAAATTCAACATTTTAAGCCACAACTAGACTTCTATCACTAATATCACCATGGACCATGCTAGAACAACTCAAATACATAAGCGAGAGGATGAGTCTCCTACCTTAAGTCTTGAATTATAGGTGAGAAAGCTCAATTTTGCAAATCTTCTACCAATTCCTCAAATCTCTAAGCCAAATCTCAATGGAAGGTAAGTTTTCTCTTCTCTCACTCTTTCCTACGTTTTTGGTCACAAAAATGGCTGAGGAAATGTTATGTAGTGTATGCAATTGAGTTCCAAGCAATGGTACCTAAATGGCCCACTAATGGCAATGTCGTAAATAATTGAACTAATGTAATGTAACGTTATTTAATCTAATTTAATCGCTCCGAACCCAATTTAATTAAACTTACCATTAAATTCTATAAATCCTAACTAGCACATAAATCAAGTCGATTTCTGATTTGGACACCGATAAGGCTTTCAATTCGCAATTTAAAGTCAAAGACATGAACAGATCATTTTATCGCAAACAGATAGAAACACATAAATAATGCAATACACATGAAAATAAATCCCAAATCCTTCCTAAATTAGTAGTAAGCATAATTAATCATGAATTAGCATTAATCGGAGGTCGGGGTCATTACAGCTACGGTCAAGAATAAGTATCCTATGCCTCGTATTGATAATTTGTTTGACCAGTTGAAAGGGTCCTGTTGTTTCTCTAAGATAGACTTGAGATTGGGTTACCATCAGTTAAAGGTCAGGGAGGAGGATATTCCAAAGACGGCATTCCGTACGCGGTATGGCCACTATGAGTTTTTGGTGATGCCTTTTGGGCTCACCAATGCACCGGCAGTCTTTACGGACTTGATAAACCGGATCTTCTGGGAATTCTTAGATTGTTTTGTAGTCGTTTTCGTGGACGACATTCTGATTTATTCACCTTCTGAGGAGGAGTACGAGGAACACTTGAGAGTGGTGCTTAAGTTGCTTAGAGCCCATAGGTTGTATGCCAAGTTTGGGAAGTGTGAGTTCTAGCTAGGAGAGATCAAGTTCTTAGGCCATGTGGTTTCCGAGGAAGGGGTGTCTGTTGATACATCCAAGATTGAGGCGGTGCAGGATTGGGCACAGCCTAAGAGTGTTTTTGAGATCCGCAGTTTTTTGGAATTAGCTGGGTATTACCGCCGGTTTGTGAAAGATTTCTCCGGGCTAGCTTCGCCGTTGACTAGATTGACACAGAAAGAGGTCAAATTTGTATGAAGTGAGACTTATGAAAAGTCGTTCCAAGAGTTAAAAATTAGATTGACCACCACCCCGGTCTTGATTATTCCGGAGAGAGGTTTGGGTTATACGGTTTATTGTAATGCCTCACGAGAGGGTTTGGGTTGTGTGTTGATGTAGGAGGGGAAGGTTGTAGCTTATGGCTCGCGGCAGTTAAAAATACATAAGAGAAATTACCCTACTCATGACCTAGAGTTAGCAGCTGTGATTTTTGCCTTGAAGATTTGGAGGCACTATCTTTATGGTGAGAGATTCGAGGTATTCTCGGATCATAAGAGTCTGAAGTATCTGTTTACACAGAAAGACTTGAACTTGAGGTAGAGGAGGTGGATGGAGTTTATTGAGGATTACGACTTCGAGTTGCATTACCATCCGGAAAAGGCCAATGTTGTGGCCGATGCCCTTAGTAGGAAATCCATTAGTGATGTAGCTTTTATAGCCATCCGGGAATGGGAGATGTTGGGTGCACTTGGCGAGTTTGATTTGCTTCTGGGCGAATCTGTTGAGGCTGCGGCCTTGTTTTCTATTGTTGCACAACCTACACTTGTGAATCGAGTGTCAGAGGCACAGAGAGGTGACCTTGCGGTAGAATCCCTCCGAGAGAAGATCTCTAGTGGGAAGGTTGAGAAGGGTTTGTCTGTGTATCCCGACCTGAGTGTGAGATACCAAGACCGATTGTTTGTACAGGAGCCTTGCCGAGAGGAGGTACTCCAAGAGTTTCACCATTCACACTTTGCGGTGCATCCGGGAGGCACTAAGATGTATCGAGATTTGGGTCGCCAGTTTTGGTGGAGGAGCATGAAGAGAGATGTAGCAGTTTTTGTGTCTAAGTGCCTTACTTGTCAGTAAGTGAAGGCCGAGCATCAGAAGCCAGCGGGTTTGTTACAACCCTTGCCTATTGCCGAGTGGAAGTGGGAGCATGTCACTATGGACTTCGTTGTAGGTCTTCTGAGGACTTAGCGGGGTAGTGATGTTGTTTGGGTGGTTGTAGACCAGTTGACTAAGTCGGCGCACTTTATCCCTATGCACGTGAGAGATTCAGTAGATCATCTTGCCGACTTGTATATTCGGGACATAGTGAGGTTGCATAGGGTCCCAGTGTCGATCGTCTCAGATAGAGATTCACGTTTTACTGCGAGGTTGTGGCAGAGTTTGCAGAGTGCCTTGGGCACTAGGTTGACCTTTAGCACGGCTTATCATCCTCAGACTGACGGGCAGTCCGAGCGTACTATTCAGATCCTTGAGGATATGTTTCGGGGTTGTGTCCTTGACTTTAGTGGGTCGTGGGAGAGGCACTTGCCCTTGGTGGAGTTTGCCTACAACAACAGTTTTCAGTCGAGTATCGATATGGCACCGTTTGAGGCCTTGTATGGCTGACCGTGTAGGTCTCCAGTTTGTTAGGCCGAGGTGGGTGATGCACCTTTGTTGGGCTCGAAGTTGGTTCGGGAAACGACGAAGAAAGTTGAACTTATCCGTAGGAAGCTTGTTACAGCCCAGAGTCGCCGAAAGTGTTATGCCGACCGTAGGAGGAGGCCTTTGGTATTTGAGGTGGGTGATCATGTCTTCTTGAAAATATCACCTAAGCGGGGGTTTGATGAGGTTTGGTAAGAGAGGGAAGTTGTCCCCTCGATTTATTGACCCTTTTGAGATCCTTGAGAGGATTGGCGAGGTTACCTATCGTTTAGCTTTGTCGCCGCAGTTGTCCGGAGTTCATGACGTGTTTCATGTTAGTATGCTTCGAAAGTACGAGCCGGATCCACCGCATGTATTGGATTGAACCAACTTAGAGGTAGATGAGGATGCCTCGTTTGAGGAGAGACCGGTTCGGGTCTTGGATAGGCGGAATCAAGTTTTGCGAGGCAAGACTATTCATTTGGTAAAAGTTTTGTGGAAACAACACGGGGTGGAGGAAGCCACTTGGGAACGTGAGTTGGAGGTCCGAGAGAAATATCCGAATCTATTTGTAGATGTTTGAGTATTTGTTGTATATTTTGTTGTATTGTTAAACTTTAAGAGCATTAAATGTGTCTTAAGTTGTTAAACATTGTATATGTTTCGGTTTATGGAATTATTGTAGAACTTGCCTTGAAATGGAAGTTTATTATAACATTGTATATGTTGAATGTGTTGTAGAAATGGAAATATATCATGAACATGGATTATGATATGGAAATTGTTGATTTGAAAGAAATGTATGTTGATAATACATGTTGTAATATATATTGTAATATGCCTCTTGAATAGAGATGGAATGACCGGTAATGGGTCAAGTTATGGAATTTTAAATTGCAATGTTATTGAGAATTGAGAAAAACTTATTTTTGGAAACTCGTACTTAATTTCGGGGGCAAAATTCTTTAAAGGGGGAGGTTATAGCGATCCCGGTCTTTCCCCATTTAGTTGTTGTATCCGAACTTAGGTCCCATGGAGCTTGTTGTTGTATATATATTGTTGTTATCCTTTAATTCCTTATTTTTGAGTTATAGGATATGTTGGGCAGGTTTGTTACAGGTTGGGTGTGATTTGGAGCAAATGGTTACTGCCCAGAATTTTGGTCCTTCGCTCGAGCAAGCCTTTTGTCGCTTAAGCGAGCTCTGTGTTTTAGACCCTTCGCTCGAGCCAGGGTTCCTTCGCTTCAGCGAGAGTCGAGTTTTGTATCTGGTGGCTCGAGCGAGAAGTCCTTCGCTCGAGCTTGCATTTGCGTCTGGTTCTGGACCTGAAAGATGCAATTCTTCGCTCGAGCGAGCTTTCCTTCTCTCGAGCGAGCGAGGTGTATGTTTTGAGTTTCTTCGCTCGAGCGAGCATTTTGCCGCTCGAGCGTGCTTTTGGGTTGCAGACCTGAAGCTTCGCATTCTTGGCTCAAGCGAGGCTTCTTATGCTCAAGCGAGAGTTCTTTGTGTCTGGTCGCTCGAGCGACCAATCCTTCGCTCGAGCGACCCTGTGTTATATCAGTAGACAACAGCGGGTAAACACTTCACTTTTTCATCTCTTTTGATTTCAAAACCCTAGATCCGAGCTCTCTCTCTCTCTACACACCTTCTCTCTACGGATTGATCTAGTTCTTGAGTGTTGTTATCCTAAGTTCTTTGTAAGAAAGATAGAGGGTGGCTTGGGCTTCGTTTTAATCTGAAAAATCTCAGATTTGGAGCACTTCGGGTTTTGGTTATCTTCTTCATTTGAGCTCTTCATTTCGAATTAGGGATACCCTACTCCATCCTATGAGTTTTGTCATAAATTTTAGGCATTTTGATATGTTGGGGTTGTTGGGTAATTTTTGGAAAAGTTAGGGTTTGATTTGTAATTTATAAAAAGGGGTTTTCAAAATGTTAAATCCTATGCGTGTTTGAGACCAACAAAAATGGAATTAATGTTGTTGTATTGTTGAATTTGAGCCTTTGGGTTGAAATGTGATAAAGGGGGAAGAATGCCCTAATTATGAACTAAATTAATTTGTATAATTAATTTTGGAAAAATGTGGAAATATGGAATTGATTTGAGAATAATGAAATTGGGAAATTATGGGATTGAATAGTGTAGTTGAATAAATTAATCATGCACCTATGGAGTAAGTTGATATTATATCTATTTAATGCATTTATTTTCAGTTTAGAAATAACTACTTTGGGTTATCGGTGGAGGATAGTCTTGATTGTTGTAGACACTGCATGTTGATTAGGGAAAAATGAAACTAATCACATTGAATATGTCATTGGATATGACGGTTGGAATAATACATTAAATTTGTGTATTGAGTGATCCCTGTATATGATAATTGTTTATATACTTGGAATATGTCTATTGTGTGGGAGGAGATAGGGGATGTACTCCATGGTTTGAGGGAAGATAGGGGATGGACTCTCAAACCTGTTTGGGAGGAGATAGGGGATGGACTCCATTAATACAGCAAATATGTTTATTAAATTGAAGTATTGATACAGCAAATATGTATATCTATTGTGAACTATGGAAGTGTTTTAATATGATATTGATACAGCAAATATGTGTATCTATTGTGAAATATGGAAGTGTTAGTATATGAGTTATAGTCTCATTGAATTGTTTGGCCAGGTTCTGAGCCATGTATATGAAATGATTTAGATAAGTAAAGGAAAATGAAATGTAACATGGACATAATGTCATGGAACTGTATTGTGTTATAATTGGTTTATAAGTGTTAACCATCTATCTAATGCCATTATTTTAGTCATTGCTTATATTTGGTTCAGTATATCTCTACTGGGCTGTGACTCACCCTATATGGGACATCATTTTCAGGTCCAGGTGATATGCCACATCCAAGGACATAACTTGGAAGGTTTTGGGAGTTGAAGACTCTTTTTGTTGTTTTGTTATCTTTTGTTGTATTACATGTAAATTCAGGCCAAGGGCTTAATATGATATGAGTTAGTACTCTCTTTTGTGTAACCAAGTGTTGGCTTGGAAAGTTGTAAGCCGTTGGGCATTTGCCTTTGTTGTCAACATGTAATACATTTGTAAGGACTACTCTGATGAATGGAAAAGTGTTTATTTCTCTTATATCAATGCATGTCAAAAATGTGGGATTTTATGTATTTTGTTGAGGGCGTTACAGTTGTGGAAGAATGTGGCACCTCCCAAAATTCAATTTTTTTTGTTGGTTAGCTTGGAAGGGCAAAGTGCAATCCGGTCTTACATACAATTTACAAGTGCTTATGTGCTTACATGCAGACACTTGCAATAAGCTATGTCCTAAAGTATGGATTTAGGTAGTTAACAACTAAGTGGAAACCTTTAGCAAAACCCAAATGAAAATAAATCCTAAGAATTTTTTATAATATTTTGGGTGCCTAACCCCAAATGCAGTGAAATAAACCAAACGAAACTAAACCAAACAAAGCTTTATGTCCCAATCAAGTGGGCTATGATACGTGAATCCTTTTTTCGTCATTTCATACTATTAAAAGCTATATGCTCGGTTAAATTAAATAAATTCATTTAATTTTTTTACTATCACATCCCAAGCCAATTTACGTTTTCCCCTAACATTTCTTTTTACGGTGATCCTATCACATTATTCTCTACCATTTCATGAGCTTCCTGTTTCTTAATTGTCCAATATTATGTGAACTGCAAAGTATCACTGGTCTTACAATTGTTTTATAAATTAACAACGTCAATTTTGTTAGCATCATTGATCACATAATATGCCAAAGGCACCCCACTTGAACCTACTTTGATTCTATTACAAGTGGGAATTTCTAATACAACATGAATCGTACACAAAGTTATGGGTTAGGGTTGAACATTTTCAACACAAACACAAATATGACACTATACAATAACATGATAAATAAATAGGGTTATGTCAAAGCTGCATAATATGAAATTGACACAGATAACCCATTTGATAGATAATTAGTTATAAATTTTAATGTTATTTTCATTAAAGGATGCCAGAAATGTTTAAATCTCTTATGTAACCTACACAATTAAATAAAGAAAATACATAAAATAGTATTTTCAGGTTAATATAGTCATTTTGTCTTTTATTTGAGAGAACATGATCTTTTTATTTATTATTTTGAAGTCAATAAAAATATTTTTTTTTTGAATAAAATAAAGTCAAAATTAAATCTTTTTTTTTTTTTTTAAATTTCATTTAGTAGAGATTAGTTTCATGAAATTTAACTTAGGAAAAAACGTTAATCTTTCCATACACTTAGTATTTTTAATTGAAATTCGTATTATATTTATCATTTTTTTGAAAGATAAAATTGACTTTAACCCCCTTTGCTTTACTCCATGTGTGATTTACCTCTGATATTTGAAAATAAGAACATAACCCCCTTATGACCTAGCACATGTTTCACACTTGATGTTAACTTGGATTAAACATCTGACGGTATACTTCATTTAGTCCACAAACCATAAGAACATTATAGTTATTTTCAAATTATATGGGTAGTTTGCACATGCACATTGAAGTGAAATTTTCCTTTTATTAAATATGCACAATGTCTTGAATTGAATAAATACACCTAGAGGGTAAAATAGTATAGTGAAATAAATCAGGTGACAAATACCATTTCTCATATAGTATAATAGGCGACAGATTCAAGCATACAACCCCACATTGATATTACCAAGTGAAATACTAAATAAAGGTGTATATATATAGTACTATTATAAAGAGAAGTCTTCTCTGGGTGTTTACGTCTCATATTTTGAGTTTTTCAAAAATACCCCTATATCAGTTATATGGGCAGTTATGCACTAAATTTATTTATTTATTTTTTTCAAATCTCTCAACTTTGGATTTTTTCAGATTCATTTCAATTTTTAGATTTTAAATTCAATCATACAGTTTACAGTCTTATTTTCTGAAACAAAATGATCATATATATGTAAGCATGTGGACCTCGAATTGAAATTGTCAGTCCACTTTAATTCTCAATTCATAAATTTCATAATATGAATTTCAATTCTCAATTCTCAATTATATGAATTTCATAACATGACATTAACAATTCTCAATTATATGAATTTCAATTCGCATAATTTTATTCTTAATTAAAAAAAATTACTTTTAAAACCCTAATTTCAAACCCTAATTTCAAACCCTAATTTCTTTTTAATTCCTCTTAACAAGCAAAAAATAAAATTTCAAATTCAACAAATATAGGTTGGTTTATTCACAATTCAAAATTTCAAACCCTAATTTCAAAAAATATAGACAGGATTCACAAGCATAATTTCTGATTTCTGATTCACAACCCTAATTCCAAACCCTGATTTCTGATTTCAAAAAATTCCAAACCCTAATTTCTGATTTCAAAAAATTCCAAATCCTAATTTCTGAAACCACAAGCATAATTTCCGATTTCACAA
The DNA here is from genome assembly GCF_055761805.1 of Camellia sinensis. Classification (NCBI taxonomy): domain Eukaryota; kingdom Viridiplantae; phylum Streptophyta; class Magnoliopsida; order Ericales; family Theaceae; genus Camellia; species Camellia sinensis. The sequence goes on from NC_138966.1 coordinate 108,389,985, forward strand.
TTCAAAACCCTAACATTTTATGATTTCATAATTTCATAACCACACATTTAAAACCCTAATTCAAAACCCTAACACATTAGAACCCTAACACATTTAATAATTGACATTTAAAACCCTAACATTCACATTTTCACAAACACACATTCACATTTTCAACCACACATTCACATTTTCACAAACACAATAAATAAATACATAAAATTCAAATGAGACAGAGAGAGATAGATGCCACACCACGGACAGAGAGAGAGCAGAGACAGAGAGTGAGAGCCGAGAGAGAGTCTGAGAGCAGAGCGAGAGCGAGAGCGATAGTGAGAGCCTGAGAGCAAAAGGAGATCGAGAGCGAGAGTGAGAGAGTCTGAGAGCAGAGGGAGATCGAGAGCAAGAGTCGAAAACACGTAAGGGTAAAAAACGTGATTGCAAATGAGGGGGCTTGGGTGTTTTATATAAGTTATAAAAGCGTGGTTTCAATCCACGCTTTCATTTATTAACAGTGAAAGCGTGATTTCAAATCACGTTTTTTTCAGAAAAAACAATGCACAGTGAAAGCGTGATTGCAAATCACGTTTTCTTCACAAAAAAAAAATTAAACAATATGCACAGTGAAAGCGTGGTTTGAAACCACGATTTCTTCAGAAAATAAATTTATGTTAAAAGCGTGGTTTGTAACCACGCTTTCTTAATTAAAAGCGTGGTTTGTAATAGCGCTTTCACTATTTATCAAATTTTCTGCTCCAAACAGTGAAAGCGTGATTTGTAATAGCGCTTTAGCCTAGTTTGGAAATTCCATCCAAACTAGGCCTAGTTTGGGAATTAAGATAGTAAATTGACTTAATATGGGAAAAGCCCCGCTTTGTGGTGTTTAGATATGAACCTAAGTGGTCTTTGGACTTTGTGGTGTTGGTTAAGGCTTTCTTATTTTGAGAAAAAGATAATTCATGAACATTTTATTTTGGGGGGCATTTACATACAAATCTCATTTTATGAACTTATAATCCATTAAGTCTTAATAAAATTATTTGCTCCTTCAAGTCCTATTAATTTTTAATAAACCAATTTACCCTTCCAATACCTCCTCTATTGCTGCCAACAATTGTTGTCTTCATTCTCTCTCTCTCTCTTCCTTTTACACCCACTTCTCAATGACAACAACCAAACAGACTCTCTCTCTCTCTCTCAAAACTCCATAGCAGAGAAAGTTTTCAATCACCATAGCTCACAATCATTCGTCTCTTGCAAAGACAGAAATGTCGTTGCCGTTCTCGTGTATGCCGCTGCCTCAACTTGGAGTTTCTACAGCAACATTATTTCTGACAAGGCATTCTACTACTTGATCATCATCATCTTCTTCTTTGTCTGCTTGATGATGGTCTTCATCGTCGATGATATTATTATTAACAGAATGACCAAAAGTGTTTTGCTGATGGTGTGAATGTAACGACTCGTTGATATTGTTTTGAAAACCGTTCTCGTTGGAGACAAGGTATTTCAAACTTGTCGTCTGAAATACCAGATCTAGAACTAAATTAGGAGATTTTCCAGATCTGGAAAGTGTAGATGGAAGAGGGGAAGGTAAACGTACGAGAGAGAGTAGATTGATAATATTCTCAATTTTAATCATGAAAAAAATTGAGAAATTTCTCAAAATTGATAATATTCTCAATTAATATTAGAAAAAAATTTAAGAAATTTTTAGTTTTGATAATTATAAACTGAAATCATTCTCTGTTTTGAAATTGAGAACATTATCAATTTATAATATTCTCAATTTTAATCATGAAAAAAATTGAGAATTTTTTAAAATTGATAATATTCTCAATTTATACTAGAAAAAAAAATTGAGAAATTTCTTAATTTTGATAATTATATACTGAAATCATTCTCTATTTTGAAATTGAGAACATTTTCAATTTTGGCGTTGACCTAGTTTAACAGCAATGCTTTTATATATACACTTGTTTAGGTTAAAGGGCAAAACGATTTTTTTACCTGTAAATGAGACTTATTGGTTCAAAAACTTTTTAACAGGACTTAAGCTACTACTAAATATGTAGATAGGACTTTTAGGTAATTAATCCAACAATATAAAACATGCAATTCCCAGTTTTGAGAGTCCAACCAAACTTTGAACCTTATAATTTTCCATAAATTATAGGGAGAATTACTATTCAATCATTTTGATTTTGATTGTGTGGTGGTGCACAAAAAATCAATAACTTGGGCCATACCATGTCCATTACCAAAAAAAAAAAAAAAAAAGGCAAAATAAATTATAAAAACCCACCAAAGTCATTATCACCTTTTTTTTTCTTGTATTTTTTTTTAGGTAAAGGAAAGCCTCTGGCATTAAATTAGGAGAATTTTAGATAAATAAAAAAGAAAAAAATAATTATAAATCAATAAATTACAAGTGCAAATAAGAATTATCTTGTTTTTACACTATTTAAATTTGCACCAGGCACATGTAAAAATAGTGTCATTTTCACAACATTCTCATTTGTACCGGACACACTAAAAAAATATTAGTATGTTTGGTTTTAGATTTCTGAATTTAGTTTTTTAGAAATTGAGTTTTTTATTTTTTGTATTTTTTTTATTTTTAGTGAATATTTGTACAATTTTAAGCAATTTTTTTTACTTTTTTAGATGCACCTTATTTAGATGTATCAGAATAGTAAAATATTTGTGAAAATATTTTAAAAAATTAATAAATACACAAAAATATGAAAAATGTACTAAATTCTTGTTTTTTTTTTTGTTGGTATTTTTGGTGTTTAATGAATTTTTTAAAGATGTTTTTCACAAATATTGTATTTTTTAAGTGTATCTATGTTAGGTGTGTCTAAAAATTAAAAAAAAATTAATTAAAATATTAAAAAAATTCAATGAAAACAAAAAGAAAATATGCAAAAAAATCTTTAAACATTTTATTATTATTTAAACATTTTTCATACGATATATGCTCACACCTGCATTTTATTATTATTTAAACATTTTTCATACGATAGTGTTACATACACTAATTAGTACACTAATTAGTGTATCAACTAGTGTTATATTATTATTATTGACTCCATTTATTATACAAATTATAAATACTCAAAAGTTTTGAAATTATGCCACATCATTGATTAGTACACTAATTAATACATATAACATTATTCTTTTTCACATTTCTCATTCATACTATATTTTCCCTAGGTTATTTGGGATGTCCTAAATAAATGTATTTTTTGTCTTTTTAGATTAAAATGTTGAGGAAAAAAAAATGGATGTTTGGGTTAACTTTGACTTTGTACAAAAAAATGTGTATTAAAAAATTATATAAATTAGTGTGTAGAAAAAGTTTTGACAGTGTAGGTTGTACGGTGACAGCAAGTATGCAGAGTGGTGTAATAGAAAATAGTTGCCTCCTTTTCGGACAATCATTTGGACGGTGCTCTTTGGCTAGTGGGGGCCCACCACGGGTCCCTTTTTGCTAATCGGAACCGATGAATGTGTACAACTCGTCGAGTATTATATGTTTGTAAAAAATCATGTTGATCAGATATCTATAGCTATCTGATCGGATTAGTTGTTTTGTTAACCGTTAACTATAACACCATCTTTTTTTATACAAAACTGATTTGATCATATAGTTAGCGATATCCGATTAACGTGATTTTTTACAGACATATAGTACTGGACGAGTTCTACACATTAACGGTTCAGATTATCAAAACGGGACCCATTACCATCCAACTTAGTAAATATATATATGTAACTTTTTTTTTTGTTCCTTTCGCGGTACTCTAACACCAATTCAGTACTTGGAAAAGACAAATGTTGATTTGTATTAAAATATTATGTATATTAATTTCTTTATATTTTTAATTTGTGAATAATGATGACTTTTTTATTTATTTTTTTAACTTTTGGACTTTTTAATTTTTCCCAACATCCTAAACCAAGCCTTCTTATTCTAAAAGTCGTCGGTGAGTTTGACAAATAAAATACATTCCATGTTCGGCTTTGATGGAATATTCAAACAACTTTCATTGCTTGAGAGAGAGATTATTTTCAACATTGTTATTGGCCTGTTTGATAGAACTGTGGAAAGTACTTATAACTTATACCTTAACAGTTTATAACTTATAATTATGAATATAAATTAATTTTTGACTTATAACTTAAACTTATCATGTCTCACTCAAAGAATAAGCTGATTTCTAACTTATAAAAAGCTATAAGCTTAAACTAAATCAAACATATCAAAATAGCTTAAATTAAGCTGAAAGCTGAAATAAATTAAAAAAAACTGTATCAAACAGGACTATTATCAAAATACTTACGTTTAGGTAAGCTTGAAGTGGAGTCAAGTTGAGTCAAGTTTGTAATTCACAGGATGATGTGTCAAAATCTGATTGGTACTAAATGTCCAAAAACTTGCTTGAATTTGATTCTTCTAATTTCTATTATAGTTTTCTGTCTGAAGATGGACCAGCCACCAGCAAATCGCTGTCAATCCCTTCCAAAATAGGGTTTGGGTTGTCTCCGTTCACAAAGTGAACTGGAGGTGCTTAGTCGGCTTATTATGGTTCTCACTTTGACGATTTGATTATTTATTTTGTTTGATTATATATGTAAATTATTTATGAAAAAATTATAAATTGATTCGATAAATTTATCCACATGTTTTGATAGCATTTGTCGGTAAAAAATAAATGAAAAAAATAATTTTAAAATAGATCATTTATTTTTTTGCAAAAAAATCTAATAAAATCATGACCTATGATTATTTGATCACTTTGCTTCTTTTTTTTTTTTATAGATAATTTATACATATAATTAAACAAAATAAACGATTCAAATCATTGAAGTGGAGTCTATAATGGCCTTCACAACTAAGTTTTGAAATTCTCATCACACAACAAAGAATTAAAAAGATAAATGAAATAAAATAAAATAAATCAGTGAATTATGGTATCCTGAATCTTCACGGCAAAGGACAATGACATATAAAAATGTTGAGGTAATCAGTGACAACATTACATGGATCCCGTCAAACTAATCAAAGATTTTGAAAATTTCTCAATACAAAATGGTTTTGGTTAAGTAGTTTTCCAAAGGGTATTCCTTTATAAAACTTAAATATTTGAACATTTTCCCTGTCGCTTACTGGTGGAATAATTTGAGTAAAATTATTTTTTTTTTATGACAAGTTTTATGATATGATATGTATGACTATACTTATCTTTTATAATTAGTTATGTTTTCGATTTTATATCCTTAAATTTATTGAAATTTATTTCTAACGGTCTATCAAACTAACCAAATTATAGTGTTGTCAAACTTCATTCTAAATTTGATATCAAATTTTGTAATTATTAAAACTTGGCACAAAACTCTATTTCTTTCATTAATTAGGGTCACACCTACTCAGATATGGGGCCTACAAGTAACTCTGATTACGTTTCAGAGCTCATTACGTGGCTTTAGGAAATTGTGGAGCGTAAAGGCATGGCGTTTGAGAAGTTTGGGACTGGGGTTTTTTTTTGATTTTTTTTTTTATAAAGAGACAAATTTTTTGTAAAATTAAAAAGATATATCTAAATAAAATATTACATTTAATTTTATAATTATTATTTTTTTTATAAACATCACATTCAATTATAAAAAAAAAAACTCAACTATCTTTCTAAATATATAAAAAAAAAAATTCTAATAATAAAAAATAAATAAATGTCCCTTTTAAGTGCCATTTTGGGAACCAAAATAAAAAGTCACGTTTTTGTTAAAATATCTAAAAATACAAGTGGCAAAAACATAACAAAATTGGTTTGGGAAGTGTTAAAAACGCAAGTGTGAAATTACAAATTGGGACCATTGACAAAAAAATTAAAAAATAAATTTCTTATGTTGGGTAAGGGTATTTTTGTCATTTTAATTTGATTTGACACCATAAATAAATATTAAACTAAAAAATCAAAAGCTAACTTTTTACGAACTTCCTAAATCACTTTCCAAAAAGTTAAAAAACTTGATAAAAAGTCAAAAATCAACTTTTTACCAACTTCTCAAAACACCCTTAAGTGTTACAACCTCTTTTTTATTTCATTCGTTATTTTAAGAGAAAATATAAAAAAATAAAATAAATCTTGAATGATTAAATAATGATTGTCAAATCATAACATTTTGATACGAGGGTATCTCCCTTATTTAATGCTAAAATGATAATGCTAAAGTTAAACAACAATGCTAGAGGACCACAATTTTTGTGGCCACAATGGTTCAAAACTGTCAAAACGACGTCGTTTTGGCATGTTTTACACCCAAAACGACGTCGTTTTGATAGTAAAACGACGTCGTTTTGGCAGTTTTGAGCCATTGTGGCCACAAAAATTATGGCCATCAAATATTTTCCAAAGTTAAATTATAACGTATTATAGTTCTAGTAGCAAAGAAGTGTTTTCACCTCTTGTTGTCTAGTGGAAGATCTTCATTTCTTTTGGTCTAGTCAAACTGAGTAAAGTTGAGTTCACGAATAACCCGGTTCATTTGCAGCCCTACATATAAGGAATGTTAATGTTGGAAAAATGGTTTATATAGGCTTATTTTGGGCCGACTTTGAGCCCAAAATTGAGTGGGCCCCGAACGTCTTTTGGGGCGGGTCCGAAAATGTGAAGTGTTCCTTGCTACGTGGCAAGTCACACGGTGAAGACGGTTCGTCAAGACCATTTATGAGTGAATGAAAATATGACATCGTTTTGGGGTTTAACATTAATTTTTAGACAAAGTTCATTTGAATTTTTTCAATAAAAATTGTTGTGAGAATTTAATTTAAATATAATTTTATTTTCTGTTTCCTAAAGTGGTTTCCTAAAATAGATTAAACTATTCAAATAGTTTAATATTTATATTCCAAACTGTTTGATAACTTTTCACCATTGACTTTTTTGTTTAAACTATTCAAATAGTTTAAATATTAAATTCAAACAGTTGAGAACTTTGCCAACCAACGGATCCTTTTTCAAAAATTGTGTGAAAAAGCTGTTCCAAAGGAGCAACGGACAGATTCGGTTTTATAACTGCAATAATCTGTTTGAAATTTCAAAAAGTATCTGTTGACACTTGTTGCACCTGTTCAGTCTTACAACACCTGTTCGGGGCTGTGTTATTTTGCCTATAAATACTCCATAAATCCAGCAGTCTTTTAGTATCCAATTCCTATCCGAAAACAGTCTGAAGTTTTTGTCTTACTGTCCAAACTATTTTTGTTTGCATTATTCTACATTCTACTTTTAGAATTAAATAAAGAGAGTATTAGAACATAGGTTTGGTTCGCCGAACAAATTTGTTTGAAGTGCTTCTACAAATTTGTGAAGATTATTGTATCTTGGGAGATAGATGCCACTCAACTGTAAGCACCGTAGCGGGGCGAATCTGTCTTAAAGACAGAGTGTCACACACTCGACTTGGTCTTTTGAATTTTTAATTCGGTTCGATAAATAAATTTGGTATGTTATTTATTTATTTTGTTTAAATTAGTTTCAATTTATTTTATTTACACAGAAGATTGTTCCAACAATCTTAAGACAGATTCGAATTATTCTGTTTACAGAATATTTCGTTTGTTTCTTTTTCTCTTTCTTCTTTTAAGAAAATTATTTTCTGTGGATTTACAAAATAATATTCTGGTTGGAAAAACAAATAGTGATTATATGTTATTTGACAGATAGTAATAATATACTGTCTATTTTCTTTGACAATTAGTAGTACGATACTGGTGTCATTAACAATTTAGAATATATTTTTGTGGAATTTTTTCAGAAATTAATTTTGGGTTTTAGAAATTATTTTCTGAGTTTTCATTACTTAAAATTCTGTTTTAGTTTTTTAATTATTGAAGTGTTACAGAAATTAATTTTCTGTGTGGAATTAATTTGGTTGAACAAAATTTTATTTTATTTCCAAATTAAATGAAAAAATAAAAGTTATATTCTTATTTCTTTTATTTTACAGAATTTAATTTCCTGTGTGGAATTAATTTGGTTGAATAAAATTTTATTTTATTTCCAAATTAATTGAAAAAAATAAAAGTTATATTCTTGTTTCTTTTATTTTACAGAATTTAATTTCTTGTGTGGAATTAATTTGATTGAATAAAATTTTATTTTATTTCCAAATTAATTGAAAAATAAAAGTTATATTCTTATTTCTTTTATTTTACAGAATTTAATTTCTTGTGTGGAATTAATTTGGTTAAATAAAATTTTATTTTATTTCCAAATTAATTGAAAAATAAAAGTTATATTCTTATTTCTTTTATTTTACAAAATTTAATTTCTTGTGTGGAATTAATTTGGTTGAATAAAATTTTATTTTATTTCCAAATTAATTGGAAAATAAAAGTTACATTCTTGTTTCTTTTATTTTTTACAGAATTTAGTTCTGTGAATTTGGTTTAATTTTCTGTATAGTGTAAATTCTAATTCTAATTTTGTTTTATAAATTAGAATTGATGGCTACTGAAACAAATGCCCAAACAAGTACTACTGTAGTGGCTGCAATTGCACCAACCCCTCTCCTGTGGTGACAGAACCAATAAATCATGGAGATAAGCTAGAGACGTTCTCAGGAATTGACTTTAAAATATGGCAACAGAAAATGTTGTTTTATCTTACAACTCTGAACCTGGCTCGTTTCCTCCGTGAAGATACTCTTATCCTGAAAGAGGATGAAACCGACCGGCAAGTGGTTGCTGCGGTTGATGCTTGGAAACATTCAGATTTCCTTTGTCGGAATTACATCTTGAACGAACTTGACAACACATTATACAACGTCTACAGTCCAATCAAGACAGCAAAGAAACTTTGGAAATCATTGGAGAAAAAGTACAAAACGGAAGATGCCGGCTCAAAGAAATTTGTGGTTACCAGATTCTTGGATTTTGTAATGGTTGATTCAAAAATTGTGATCAGCCAAGCTCAAGATTTCCAACTCATTCTACATGACATTCATGCAGAAAGCATATCTCTCAGTGAATCCTTTCAAGTTGCAGCCTTAATTGAAAAATTACCAAAAGGCTGGAAGGAATTCAAGAACTACCTCAAACACAAGCGCAAAGAAATTTCTATGGACGAGTTAATTGTGCGTTTAAGGATTGAGGAGGACAACTGCAATTCTGAAAAGCTGGCTGGTAAGCATCCTATAGAGTCTAAGGCAAATGTAGTGGAACATGCTTCAAAAACCAAGAAACGAAAGTCTTCTGGAGAAAGTTCATCACAAGGCTCTAATGGGAGAGAAAATAAAAAGTACAAGTTTAATGGCAAATGTTACATCTGTGACAAAGAGGGACATCGGACCAAAGATTGCCGTAGCAAAGGCAAAAGCAAAAGAAGAACAAGCAAGAAGCCTGCTCAAGCCCATATGACCGAAGTGAACAATATTTCCAATGGTGTCGATGACATCAATCTTTCTGCAATTGTTTCTGAGGCAAATCTTGTCGGAAATCCTAAAGAATGGTGGGTGGACACTGGTGCTACTCGCCATATTTGTGCCGACAAAAAGATGTTCACATCTTATTCTATAGTGGACAATGGTGAATAGTTTTTATGAGCAACTCCTCAACTTCCAAAGTTGAAGGACAATGAAATTGTTCTCAAGATGACATCTGGAAAGGAACTCACTCTCAACAATGTGCTGCATGTACCGGATATTCGCAAGAATCTTGTTTCTGGATCTTTGTTGAGTAAGAATGGGTTTAGGCTAATATTTGAGAGTGATAAATTTGTACTTACAAAGAATGGGATGTATGTTGGAAAAGGTTACATGTCTGATGGCCTTTTCAAATTAAATATAATGACTGTTGTACCCTCAGTTATTGATAATACTACATCTTCTTCTTACTTGCTTGAGTCTTCAAATTTATGACATGGTAGACTAGGACATGTTAATTATAGATCTTTGTGTAGATTAATTAATATAGAATGTTTACCTAAATTTGACATTGATTCAAATCATAAATGTGAAATTTGTGTTGAGGCAAAATTATCTAAAACTCATTTTCATTCAATTGAAAGAAGTACGGAACCACTTGAATTAATTCATAGTGACATTTGTGATTTTAAATCAATTCAAACCAGAGGTGGGAAAAAATATTTTATCACTTTTATAGATGACTATACTAGATATAGTTATGTTTATTTAATTCGAACCAAGGATGAAGCTTTGGAAACTTTCATTCAATATAAGAATGAAGTTGAAAATTAACTTGGTAAGAAAATCAAGAAAATTAGAAGTGATAGAGGTGGTGAATATGAAACACCTTTTGGTGAGTTTTGTAAAGAACATGGAATAATTCATCAAACTACTGCTCCTTACTCACCTCAGCAAAATGGAATTGCTGAAAAGAAAAATAGGATTTTAAAAGAAATGATGAATGCCATGTTAATAAGTTCTGGATTACCTCAGAACTTGTGGGGGGAAGCAATACTTTTTGCAAATTATATACTTAATAAAGTACCCCGAAAGAAAGTGAATCAAACACCTTATGAATTATAGCATGGAAGAGTATCATCTTACAAATACTTAAAAGTGTAGGGGTGTTTAGCTAAAGTGGCTATTCCTAGTCCTAAAAAGACTAAGATATGTCCTAAGACCATTGATTGCATTTTCATTGGTTATGCCAAGAATAATAGTGCATATCGGTTTTTGATTCATAAATCAGAACATTCCGAAATGCCTGTAAATGTTATTATTGAATCTCGGAATGCATCTTTCTTTGAACATGTATTTCCAAATAAGACTGGACAAGAGACTAGTAACAATAAAAGATCTCATGATGCTATTACTAGTCAGGATCAAGAACATGATCAAGAACAAGAGTTAGATCAAAAGGAGGAAGAAGAACCTAGGCGTAGTAAACGTGCTAGTACCTCAAAATTTTTTGGTCCAGATTTTCTAACATATTTGTTAGAAAATGAGCCTTTAACTTTTAAAGAGGCTATGTCCAGTCCTGAAGCTCCTTTATGGAAAGAAGCTGTTAACAGTGAAGTTGAATCCATCTTGCAAAATCACACTTGGGAATTAGTGGACTTGCCACCAGGTTGTAAACCTCATGGGTACAAGTGAATTTTCAAAAGGAAAATGAAAGCAGATGGATCAATTGACAAATACAAGGTAAGACTTATGGTCAAAGGTTTTAGACAAAAAGAAGGTCTTGATTACTTTGACACATACTCACCGGTTACTAGAATAACATCCATAAGAATGCTAATTGCGATTGCATCGCTATACAATCTAGAAATCATCAAATGGATGTGAAAACCGCTTTCTTAAATGGTGAGTTAAATGAAGAAATTTACATAGAACAACCAGAGGGTTTTTCTGTTCCAGGAAAAGAAAAGAAAGTGTGTAAATTGGTTAAATCATTATATGGTTTAAAACAAGCGCCAAAGTAATGGCATGAGAAATTTGACAACGCAATGATGTCAAATGGATTTAAAATTAATGAGTGTAACAAATGTGTTTATATTAAAAACACAGACAAAGGTTATGTCATTGTATGTGTTTATGTAGATGATATGCTCATCATAGGTAGTAATAATGACATGATTAAAACTACCAAGAAAATGTTGAATAAACATTTTGACATGAAGGACATGGGCATTACTGATGTAATTCTTGGTATGAAAATTACCAAAACATCAGAAGGATATGCTTTGTCACAATCTCATTACATTGAGAAAATACTTGACAAATTCAGCAAAGATGATGATCATCTTGCTAGAACACCTGTAGATGTTAATTTGTATCTTTCTAAGAATGTACAAGAAAGTATTTCTCAATTAGAGTATGTCTAAATTATTGGAAGCTTAGTGTACTTGATGAACTACACTCGTCCAGATATAGCTTATGCAGTAAGTAAATTAAGTAGATATACAAGTAATCCGAGAGTAGAACACTTGGAAAGTAATTATAAAGGTTTTACAATATCTCTGATTCACTCGTAACATTTGGCTAAATTATACTAAATATCTAGCAGTACTTGAAGGATATTGTGATGCAAATTGGATATCAGATACTAGAGACTCGAAGTCCACCAGTGGATATGTCTTTACTCTTGGTGGGGCGGCTGTATCTTGGAAATCTTCCAAACAGACTTGCATTGCTAGGTCTACTATAGAATCTGAATTCATAGCTTTAGACAAAGCAGGGGAAGAGGCAGAATGGCTTCGCCACTTCCTTGAAGATATTTCAATATGGCCAAAACCGGTGCCTACTATATGCATACATTGCGATAGTCAATCAGCTATAGGTAGAGCACAAAGTCAGATGTATAACGGTAAGTCACGACACATTCGTCGTCGACATAACACCGTAAGACAACTACTCTCTAATGGAATTATTTTCATAAAATATGTTAAGTCTAAAGACAACATAGCGAATCCACTAACCAAAGGGTTAGCAAGAGAGTTGGTTGAGAATTCATCGAGGGGAATGGGACTTACGCCTATTAAATAAGAGTTACCACAACGGCAACCGAGTTGTGAATGACTCAGAAGGATCACTGGAGAGTCTAAACTCCTACCCATTTCTTTGATGAAATAGTGATGTCTGCAGCGTTTTAGGTTAAGTAAAATTTTTAATGATTCTTATATCTAGGTAAACCTAGTGGAGTATGGCAGGATACTCTTCATAAGAATCACCTATGTGAGTGTGAACTGGGTAGATTCTATGAGATTTGTGAAGGGCTATAATTCTCTAGAGCACTCATGAAAGACCAGATTGTTCAGGGCCAAAATGAACACAATAGTGAGAACTAAACTGTGTCTGGGAATATACTATGTGAGTTCTATTGTCTTGGTTTACACAAACGGCTGAACAGTTCAAGACATCATGTTCACTGGTTAGCTAGTAAATCCGATAGTGTCTCACAAGGGAAGGTTCAAAGCCAAAAGCTACCTATCCTTTGCAGAATATTTTCAATTTCTGTACTCTCTGTATTTAGATCATGTTGTTGCATTTTCTCTCCGTCAAATTCCATTCATGTGGGGGATTGTTGGAAAAATGGTTTATATAGGCTTATTTTGGGCCGACTTTGAGCCCAAAATTGAGTGGGCCCCGAACGTCTTTTGGGGTGGGTCCGAAAAGGTGAAGTGTTCCTTGCCACGTGGCAAGTTAGACGGTGAAGACGGTTCGTCAAAACTATTTATGAGTGAATGGGAACATGACGTCGTTTTGGGGTTTAACATTAATTTTTAGACAAAGTTCATTTGAATTTTTTCAATAAAAATTATTGTGAGAATTTAATTTAAATATAATTTTATTTTTGGTTTCCTAAAGTGGTTTCCTAAAATAGATTAAACTATTCAAATAGTTTAATATTTTTATTCCAAACTGTTTGATAACTTTCCACCATTGACTTTTTTGTTTAAACTATTCAAATAGTTTAAATATTAAATTCAAACAGTTTAGAACTTTGCCAACCAACGGATCTTTTTTCAAAAATTGTGTGAAAAAGCTGTTCCAAAGGAGCAACCGACAGATTCGATTTTATAACTGCAATAATCTATTTGAAATTTCAGAAAGTATCTATTGACACTTGTTGCACCTGTTTAGTCTTACAACACCTGTTCAGGACTGTGTTATTTTGCCTATAAATACTCCATAAATCCAGTAGTCTTTTAGTATCCAATTCCTATCCGAAAACAATCTGAAGTTTTTGTTTTACTGTCCAAACTATTTTTGTTTGCATTATTCTACATTCTAGTTTTAGAATTAAATAATGAGAGTATTAGAACACAGGTTTGGTTTGCCGAACAAATTTGTTTGAAGTGCTTCTACAAATTTATGAAAATCATTGTATCTTGGGAGATAGACGTCACTCAACCGTAAGTACCGTAACGGGGCGAATCTGTCTTAAGGACAGAGTGTCACAAACTCAACTTGGTCTTTTGAATTTTTAATTCGGTTCGATAAATAAATTCGGTATATTATTTATTTATTTTATTTAAATTAGTTTCAATTTATTTTATTTACACATAAGATTGTTCCAATAATTAAAACTCATAATTTAAATTCTTAAATCCATTTATATTGACATGATAAGTAAGTTGGGTTTTACACGATTAAATTTATAACAAATTAATACGTAACCATGTCATTATAGACAAAATTTTAAAAATAAAAATTAGAAGTCACAATCTTTTTTCCTATAGTATCACATACCTAGGGGTGTAAACGGTCCGGATTGGTTTGGTTCTGAGAAAATCCAAGAACCGAACCGATCTTAACGGTTCTGTGATTTTGAGAACCAGACCAGACCGTTACACTTGTAAAACCGGACCAGAACCAAACCGAAAAAACGGTTCGGTTTCGGTTTGGTTTACGGTTCCAAAAATTTCTATTTACAAGAATAAATTGTTAATATTAGCAAAATAATTACTCAAACTAATTACATTTAACTCATGATAAAAACTAATAATATTAAGGCATTACTTAATACTACATATCTATACTGTCATAATATTATTAAAATTATAAAAAACCAATTAATAAAAATAAAACTTGATATTATATATATATCTTTTAAAATTCGATTCGGTTCGGTTCGAACCACAGTTTTTTCATAAAATTCATTAACCGAACCGTTTTTACGGTTCTCACATTTCTTAATCCGAAACCGAACCAATTCTTAATAGAACCGAACCAAACTGTATGATTCGGTCTGGTTCAGTCCGAATTACCGGTTTGAACGGATTTTTAAACGGTCCTACACATACCAATGTATGTACAGTTCATGGTAACTGTTTTTGAATTAAAATTCTCTGTAATAATTTTTGTTTGAATAATATTACAATAGTAACTTGATGGTAGTTTAAATCCCAAAATACAGTCAATTGACAGTTTAAGTATTTAACCAATCATGAATCTAAAAATTATTGTAAATAATCTTTTGTGAATCTTGATCATGATGACCACATAGATGAGGAATCCAAACATGGTTATACCTTATCTGTGTGGCATACAAATACCATTGGCCCATTTTTTGTTTTATTTTATTTCATTTATTTTGTCCACTCATACGTAAGGGGGAGGGGGGGGGGACCAAACTAAACTCCATAGCTCCCCATTTTCCTTGGAATCATAAACATGGCTAAGATCCAAAGCTCCATTTATGGAGTATTTTTTGTGTTTCCTGTGATTCTTAATCTCTACTGTTTCATAAATCTGCATGATGTGGGTGGTGGTGTGGGTGGGAAGGGGAAGCAGCTGAGTTGGACCCAAAAAGCAGCAGAAGAGGCAGAGGCAGTGGCAGCAGTGTCATGCTCTGGGCATGGCAGAGCTTATTTGGATGGTTTCTCTGTTGATGGAAAGCCTATTTGTGAGTGCAACACTTGCTTTGGAGGCCCTGATTGCTCTGAATTCTCCCCTGCTTGTGTTGCTGATGCTGACAGGTTGGTTACTCCTCTCTCTCTCTCTCTCTCTCTCTCTCTCTAACACACACACAGCTTGGCCCAGTGGTGATTCATTGGACGGAGTTTTGGTATTGATTTACAGAGTATACAATCAAGACAGTGAAAATTTGGTATTGATTTTATAAGTGAAAATAAAGTAGTGTTTTAAAACTTGGCCTTATTTGGTGGTGGTGGTCGAATGGGATAGTGGCGGTGGAGGTGGAGAGTGGTGGTCTTGATGGTGATGGTTGTAATGGAGTGATGATAATTGTGGTGTGTGGTGGTCATAGAAGCAATAGTGATGGTGGTGTTGGTGGGATGATTACAATACACCCTAATAGTAATAATTTAAGTAAAATAGATTATGTAAAAATTAAATAATTTAAAATTTTTGTCTATTTTAATATATGCTTAAAATTTGAAGTGATAGAATTTTGATATTTTAAGAGATTTTATTAATTTCACTGTATGTATGTATTTTAAGTATTGAATTGAGTCATTAAAATATTTATGAAATATAGATATTCTAAAAATACTATCGTATGAGTGCTAGGTATGTGAAAAACATATTCAGTACGTTAAATATTTTGAGTACGACTCGGATACAAGAAGGGTATGTTTTGGGTACGATTGTAGGTATTTCGGGGTACAAATGTAGCTTTCTTTAAAATATAAAGATAATGAAACAAAAATAGTGATTATTTTTAAAAAAATCAAAAATATAGGATATTTTTACAATAATAAAAAATATAAAAAAAATTTTGGCAATTGATTTTTTAGTAGTTATATGTCATGTGCTACTATAAATTGTAAAAATATATTCTTTTATAAACTCACCCGATTATACCTATAGCGTACACATACTTGCATCCATACCCACATCATGCTTCCTAGTCAAACACTCATTTAGTTCAATCTAAATTCCTCTCTTTCAGCTAAAATTTTGTCTATTCGTTGATTTTTTTTTTTTTTATGGTAAGTAATATTATAACCAAAATGAAGTTCAATACACATCATTGCAGCGAGCACAAAGATAAACAGAAACAAACTGCTCCCACTAAAAAGAAACAAAACAAACCCTACAAAAAAACATAAAACAACTTTCACAACAAAGAAGATTCAAAATTTCCCTAGCACTGTTCAGGTTATGAAGCTTCTCTTTTGAGTTTTCTTTTGTTTTCCTCCGTAATAATCTCCCTATTACTAGGGTCACTTGGAGATTGACTCTCTCTATTGTTGAGGATATTCAATTGGCACAACTTTTGACTTGATTCGTCATTCCCTAACTCTCCCAATTCACAAGATTCAAGGGCATCAAAGACATTAGATATAGAGGGGCCAAAAGAGTGTGTTCCTCTCTCATCTCTGTTGTTGAGATTTGCACACCAAGTCTCCCATTTTTCTTCTTCACCATTTCCTAATTAGTTGGAATTTGTATTTTAGTCTCCTTGACTCTCCACTCTTGTTTGAAAGAGGGAGGATTCAATGTCTTTGGCTTTTGAGGGCACATTTTGAGGACACAAATTAGTGGTATGACCAAATGTTTTACAAACATATGTTTGGTTTGGTTTTGAGAGTAGTTTTTAAAAATTATTTTGGGGAGCGAGTTTAGAAATTTTTTTGATTTGTTTGGTTGTGTATTTTGAAAGTAATTTTGGAGTTTGGAAGTTTGGAATTATTTGATATTTTGTTATAATTGAGTACATGTGTGTGAAAGAAAAAGTGATCGAGAAGGACAGAGGAGAAAGAAAAAGTGATTGATTGATGTGTAAGAGAGAGAAAGTGATTTTAGAAATTGTTTTGAAAAAATTACAAACCAAACAAGTTTTTTAGAAATTTAATCTCATATAGGTCACCATAACCAAGATTTATTTTAAAAGACTCAAAGATCTCTTTATTTGCTAGCACTTCAATGCATATTCTCGCAAACATAAGGCTGCTTCTGTTGAAAGTAAGCACATCCAAATAAAGAGGAGTTCCCATGATGCTAGCAATGAAACCCAAACCCTCTTCAGTCCAAAGCACCAAAGGAATATTATACAACTTCACCCACAACGACACACTTGAAAATTCACATTTTGTTAATTTTACTCCAGATTACCATTTTTTAACAACAATCAATCTAGCCTCAACGTAATGGGTGCCATCTTCCAAAATTTTGTCCATGACCTCTTCATTTTTTACTTTATAAAAAAAAACCAATATGGAGATAACATCCTCAAGAAAATTTATCTAAAGTTTCTCTGCCTAAGTTTTCACATAATGAAAGAGAATATTTTATCAATGAAGTATCCAATCAAGGCATTTCAAGATGGAAATAACCTTTTGTAGAGATCTCAATAGGGATATTGTACATGTCATCTACTAAGTTCTCAATCTGATACACGCACCTATTTTGCACTTCAATCTTGACACCTTATTAATCTTTTCTTTAACTAAAGAACTCCAAGATTGTGGAGACTAACCTGACATAGCTAGTGTATCACCATCAAGACAATCACCCTTGTCAGATCATATCTAGTTCCACTAAATCACCATTTTTACAAGCTCCCACATTTTCATCACCCTTTATTTGCTTGGTGTCCATTACATCTCTCCTTTGATTATCCTCACTAAGGGAGCCAAGTTTACTTGACATCACCATTTCATTTGACACCAACAGGGACACAATGGCCAAATGTGGTCACTGTTCAAGATCAGTTAGCACTCTATTTGATGTGTTCCATACTTTAGGTGCTTGAATACCTCCAATGTCTTGCTACTTTGATGATTGCTCAATTGAAGTTTGCATTTCCTCAAACAACTGCAATTGTGGTGTACCAAGATTTCCTCACAAACAAAGACCTACACTATCACACTCGATTGAGCTATCCTCTTGAGCAATTCTCTAGAATCAAATTGCAACAACCCAAACTATTTCCCCAAGAGAGATGTTATATATGCCCTAATTCCTACTACATGGACTCGGGTATAGGTGTTAGATGTGAATATATGAATATCTCTGAGCTATGAGAACACTGGAAAAAAAGTAAATATATATATATTTATTTCTTAATATATTAATTTAACTTTTTAGGGTAAAATAATGTTTACATTTTGTTAAGAGTATTTCATTTCATGCATAATATGACAATTTTACACATAATTTTATGATAAATTCGAGTAGCCAAATATTTTGGTTATCACATGTTTACCCTAATTTTTTGTTGTTTTTTATGTCGAAATTTTTTATTTGTTTTTTTGATTAACATATCTTAATGTATTATTGTTGAGTGCAGTGGGGATCCTCTATTCTTGGAGCCCTTCTGGATGGAACATGCAGCTAGCAGTGCCCTAGTAGTTGTAGGGTGGCATCGAATGAGCTACACATTCAATGATCACTCTTTCATCTCACGCAACCTTGAGAATCACATCCGAAAAGTACACTCCATTGCCAAGAACGCTATTACAGATGGAAGGTACATTCTATTCGGTGGTGGCTCAACCCAACTCCTGAGTGCTGCAGTTTATGCCCTTTCTCCAGAGAATTCATCGTCCCCAGCAAGAGTAGTAGCTTCAATCCCTTATTTCCCTGTTTGTGCCCATACCTGGTTTAGGTTTTTATTACCGCTCATTTGTTTTGATGGAAAAACATATAACAAATTTTTTTTTTTTTTAACGTTTGAAATGACGAAAAATGAAAATCCAAGAAAAAAAGTTTTCGTGATGAACAAAAAACAAGCTAATTTTGATGGAAAATGTTTTGAACTTTTAAAAGATGGAAATTTTCTTCTAATTTTGATAGAAAATGTTTTGAAACTTTTGAAAGATTGAAATTTTTTTTTTCCGAACTGAACTATTACCAATGCAACTAAGCTACTTCCATAATCACCACCTCTATCATCACTGTTGCCACCGTCACCTCATTATCACATCCACCACCACCTCACTGCCACCACTATCGCATCCCCCACCACTTCCACCCATCACCCCCAACCCCTCTACCTCACTGCCACCACTGCCATCATCACTACCACCTCCACCTCATTATCACCCCCACCACCAACCACCACCATTTGTAACCCTAAATCACACTACCATTACCATCACCACCACCATCATTAACCCTAAACCCTGCCACCACCAGTAACTCTAAACCTTACCACAGTATATTATTTTCAAGATCATAATAAAAAACATTTACAAAAAATATTTTCTGCCAAAACAGAGGAGGGTAAATTTATAAACTGCTACATCGGTATAATTCTAATCAATTCAAATTTTGTTATGTTTTTTTTGTTTTTGTCATAGCTTTATGAAACTCAAACAGACTACTTCAACTCAGTGAATTTTGAGTTTGAAGGAGATGCATCCTCGTGGATGAACACTCCTTCATCAGATAGCTCCATTAATGTAATTGAGTTTGTGACTTCTCCAAACAACCCTGATGGTCTCTTCAAAAAACCTACTATCCAAGGCTCAACCGTTAAGGCAATTTACGATCATGCCTATTATTGGCCCCATTTTACACCAATTCCAGCTCCGGCGGATGGAGATCTCATGATTTTCACAATTTCTAAGCTCACTGGCCATGCTGGCAGTCGATTCGGGTAATAACAACAATCACTACCCCTCTTGTGCACTTTTCTTTTGACAAAGTTGACTTTTTTGACTCATTAGTAGTGATGTGTGTCTTGAATTCTGAAAAATCTACAAATTCTTGAGATATTGATTTATAATTATATTTTAATTTTTAAACAATAAATAATAATCTCAATCAAATAATTAAAGATAAATCGATATAACGATTTAACATGAAAAAATCACAACTGGAATGTCTCCAATTGTGATAAAAAATAAAAACAAATCATAAGCTAAAGCCACAAAATAATCTACTAAGAAGACAAAAAAGAAAAGGAATTACACAAGTATGCCCTCAATTACCAAGCGAATCCATGTCCAAATTGAACTGACCCAGATGTGCCTCTTCCAGCACCGTTTTCACCTTGAAATTGTCTTGCCCAACGTTGAATCTATAATGCTAATGTCGAATCCACAACAATGAATCACTCTGAAATCTACCAAAACTTCAAACTCAAATTTCTCAAAATCTACCAAAGAACGACTTTCTCTTTTGTGAATAAAAGAAAACAAATAAACCCCTTGATGATATTGATATGAAATTTATGGATCCATTGATCACTTTTAAATCATCAAGAAAACACTCATAAAGCACCCTCCAATATAAAACACTTTATTTTTTCCTTTCTCACTGAAAATTTGGACGGCTCAAACCCTAAAAATAGCAAACTGCACATTTTATAGTAAATTAAATCGCAAAGACCGCTCGAGCAGTGTGAGTAAAGACGGTGCAAAACATATAGCTTGATCGCTCAAGCGCAACTTGTTGGAAAAAATGGTTGTTATAGGCTTATTTTGGGCCGACTTTGAGCTCAAAATTGAGTGGGCCCCGAACATCGTTTGGGGTGGATCCGAAGAGGTGAAGTGTTCCTTGCCGCGTGGCAAGTCACACGGTAAAGACGGTTCATCAAAACCATTTATGAGTGAATGGGAACATGACGTCGTTTTCTGGTTCGTGGAATGGGAAATTTAAGGAAGTAAATTTGGGTTTCTTGTAATGGGTTGTCCCACATTGAAACTTTAAGAGAGCTTGTGTATGTATATAAGCTCTAGACTACAACACTTGGATTGGGCCCCAATGGGCACCCTAAGTTTGTAGAAGGGAGGAGTTATGGACAAAATAAACCTTAACCCAAACCACCACAAGCACATGCCGCCGTCCGACCTTGCTGGGTGTGGGTCGGGTCGAATTTAAATTTTTGTCCAAACAAACCTTTTCCCACAACAGATTTTTTTGTCCAAACAAACCTTTTCCCACAACAGATTTTTCAGTCCAAACAGTTTTTCAAACTGTTCAAAACCGGACAGATACATAACTGTCAAGACAGTTTCAAATCTGGACAGTTTTATTACAAATCTGTTTGAATTTTAAATGATATTTGTTCAATTCAAAACAGCACCTGTTCACTTCCACAAAGCACCTGTTCGGGTCAAATTTATTGCCTATAAATACAGCCATGTTCCAACAGTCTTGGACATCCGAAAATCAATCTGAAAATCCCATCTTGTGCTGTCCAACTTTTATCTTTGGTGCATTGTTCTTCATATTAATTTTAGTTTAAATTTCAGAAAGTTAGAACACAGGTTTGGTTCGTCGTTCAATTTGTTTTGGAGTGCTACTACAAATTGGTTAAGATCATTGTATCCTGCGAGATAGACGCCACTCAACCGTAAGCACCGTAGCGGGGCGAATCTGTCTTAAGGACAGAGTGTCACACACTCGACTTGGTCTTTTATTTTTCATTTGGTTCGACAAAATAAATTTTGTAAGTTTTATTTTATTTTGTTTGAATTAGTTTTAATTTATTTTATTTATACAAAAGATTGTTCCAACAATCTTAAGGCAGATTTGAATTATTCTGTTTATAGAATTTTTCGTTTGTTTCCCTTTTTCTTTCTTCTCTTACAAAAAATTATTTTCTGTGGATTTACAATATAATATTCTGGTTGGAAAAATAAATAGTGATTATATGCTATTTGACAGCTAGTAGTAATATACTGTCTATTTTCTTTGACAACTAGTAGTAATATACTGGTGTCATTAACAATTCAGAATATTTATTTGTGGAATTTGGTCAGAAATTAATTTTGGTTTTCTTAATTTATTTCTGAGTGTTCATTAATTAAAAAATTATGTTTCAGTTTTTTTTTTAATTATTGAAGTGTTACAGAAATTTAATTTTCTGTGTAGAATTAATTTGGTTAAATAAAATTTTATTTTATTTCCAACTTAATTGAAAAATAAAAGTTACATTTTTGTTTCTTTTATTTTTACTGAATTTAATTCTATGAATTTGGATTAATTTTCTGTGTAGTATAAATTTTAATTCTAATTTTGTTTTATAATTTAGAATTAATGGCTACTGAAACAAATGCTCAAACAAGTACTACTGTGGTGGCTGCAATTGCGCCAACCCCCTCTCTTGTTGTGACAGTACCAGTAAATCACGGTGAGAAGCCAGAGAAGTTCTTAGGAACTGATTTTAAAAGATGGCAACATAAAATGTTGTTCTATCTTACAACTCTTAACCTGGCTCGTTTCCTCCGTGAGGATACTCTTATTTTGAAAGAGGATGAAACCGACTGGCAAGTGGTTGCTGCGGTTGATGCCTGGAAATATGCCGATTTCCTTTGCCGGAAAATAGGATGAAACCGACCGGCAAGTGGTTGCTGCGGTTGATGCCTGGAAATATGCCGATTTCCTTTGCCGGAACTATATCTTGAACGGCCTTGACAACACATTATACAACGTCTATAGTCCTATCAAGACAGCAAAGGAACTTTGGAAGTCTTTGGAGAAAAAATACAAAACGGAAGATACCGGCTCAAAGAAATTTGTGATTGGCAAATTCCTGGACTTTGTGATGGTTGATTCTAAAACTGTGTTCAGCCAAGTTCAAGATGTCCAACTCATTTTGCATGACATTCATTCAGAAGGCATGTTTCTCAGTGAATCCTTCCAAGTTGCAGCCTTAATTGAGAAATTACCACAAGGCTGGAAGGAATTCAAGAACTACCTCAAACAGAAGCGTAAAGAAATGTCTTTGGAAGAATTAATTGTGCGTTTGAGGATAGAGGAGGACAACCGCAATTCTGAAAAATGGGCTGGTAAGCATCTTATGGAGTCTAAGGCAAATATGGTGGAACATGCTTCAAAAACCAAGAAACGAAAGTCTTCTGGAGAAAGTTCATCTCAAGGCTCTAAAGGGGGGAAAATAAAAAGTACAAGTTTAATGGCAAATGTTACATCTATGACAAAGAGGGACATCGGGCCAAAGATTGCCGTAGCAAAGGCAAAAACAAAAGAAGAACAAGCAAGAAGCCTGCTTAAGCCCATATGACCGAAGTGGACAATATTTCCAATGGTGTAGATGACATCAATCTTTCTGCTGTTGTTTCTGAGGCAAATCTTGTCGAAAATCCTAAAGAATGGTGGGTGGACACTAGTGCTACTCGCCATATCTGTGCTGACAAAAAGATGTTCACATCTTATTCTACAGTAGACAATGGTGAACAACTTTTTATGGGCAACTCCTCAACTTCCAAAGTTGAAGGACAAGGGCAGATTGTTCTGAAGATGACATCTAGAAAGGAACTCACTCTCAACAATGTGCTGCATGTACCAGACATTCGCAAGAATCTTGTTTCCGGATCTTTGTTGCGTAAGAATGGGTTTAGGCTAGTGTTTGAGAGTGATAAATTTGTACTTACTAAGAATGGGATGTATGTAGGAAAAGGTTACATGTCTGATGGCCTTTTCAAGATGAATATAATGACCGTTGTACCCTCAGTTATTAATAAAAATACATATTTTTCTTATTTACTTGAGTCTTCAAATTTATGGCATGGTAGACTAGGATATGTTAATTATGGATCTTTACGTAGATTAATTAATATGGAATGTTTACCTAAATTTGATATTGATTCAAATCATAAATGTGAAATTTGTGTTGAAGCAAAATTATCTAAATCTCATTTTCATTCAATTGAAAGAAGTACGAAACCACTTGAATTAATTCATAGTGACATTTTTTATTTTAAATCAATTCAAACCAGAGGTGGGAAAAAATATCTTATCACTTTCATAGATGACTATACTAGATATAGTTATGTTTATTTAATTCGAACCAAGAATGAAACTTTGGAAACTTTCATTCAATATAAGAATGAAGTTGAAAATCAACTTGGTGAGAAAATCAAAAAACTAAGAAGTGATAGAGGTGGTGAATATGAATCACCTTTTGGTGAGTTTTGTAAAGAACATGGAATAATTCATCAAACCACCGCTCCTTACTCACCTTAGCAAAATGGAATTGCTGAAAGGAAAAAATAAGACTTTAAAAGAAATGATGAATGTCATGTTAATAAGTTCTGGATTACCTCAGAACTTGTGGGGGGAAGCAATACTTTCTGCTAATTATATACTTAATAAAGTACCCCGAAAGAAAGTGAATCAAACACCTTATGAAATGTGGCATGGAAGAGTACCATCCTACAAATACTTAAAAGTGTGGGGGTGTTTGGCTAAAGTGGCTATTCCTAGTCCTAAAAAGACTAAGATATGTCCTAAGACCATTGATTGCATTTTCATTGGTTATGCTAAGAATAGTAGTGCATATCGGTTTTTGATTCATAAATCAGAACATATTGAAATGCATGTAAATACTATTATTGAGTCTCGGAATGCATCATTCTTTGAACATGTATTTCCAAATAAGACTGGACAAGAGACTAGTAGTAATAAAAGATCTCATGATGCTATTACTAGTCAGGATCAAGAACATGAACATGATCAAGAGCAAGAGCTAGATCAAAATGAAGAAGAGGAACTTAGACGTAGTAAACGTGCTAGAACCTCAAAATCTTTTGGTCTAGATTTTCTAACATATTTATTAGAAAATGAGCCTTTAACTTTTAAAGAGGCTATGTCCAGTCCTGAAGCTCCTTTATGGAAAGAAGCTGTCAATAGTGAAGTTGAATCCATCTTGCAAAATCACACTTGGGAATTGGTGGATTTGCCACCAGGTTGTAAACCTCTTGGGTACAAGTGGATTTTCAAAAGAAGAATGAAAGCGGATGGATCAATTGACAAATACAAGGCAAGACTTGTGGTCAAAGGTTTTAGACAAAAAGAAGGTCTTGATTATTTTGACACATACTCACCAGTTACTAGAATAACATCCATTAGAATACTAATTGCCATTGCATCTCTATACAATCTAGAAATTCATCAAATGGGTGTGAAAACCGCTTTCTTAAATAGTGAGTTAGATGAAGAAATTTACATGGAACAACCAGAAGGGTTTTCTGTTCCAAGAAAAGAAAAGAAAGTGTGTAAATTGGTTAAATCATTATATGGTTTAAAACAAGCGCCAAAGCAATGGCATGAAAAATTTGACAAGGCAATGATGTCAAATGGTTTTAAAGTTAATGAATGTGACAAATGTGTTTATATTAAAAACACAGACAAAGGTTATGTCATTGTATGTCTTTATGTAGATGATATGCTCATCATAGGTAGTAATAATGATATATTAAAACTACCAAGAAAATGTTGAATAAACATTTTGACATGAAAGACATGGGTATTGCTAATGTAATTCTTGGTATGAAAATTACCAAAACATCAGAAGGTTATGCTTTATCACAATCTCATTATATTGAGAAAATACTTGACAAATTCAGCAAAGATGATGATCATCTTGCTAGAACACCTGTAGATGTTAATTTGTTTCCATATAAGAATGTACAGAAAAATATTTCTCAATTAGAGTAGGCCCAAATTATTGGAAGCTTAATGTACTTGATGAACTGCAATCGCCCAGATATAGCTTATGCAGTAAGTAAATTAAGTAGATATACGAGTAATCTGGGAGTAGAACACTGGAAAGCAATTATAAGGGCTCTAAGATATCTCTGATTTACTCGTAGCATTGGGCTGAATTATACCAGATATCCAGCAGTACTTGAAGGTTACTGTGATGCAAATTGGATATTGGATACTAAAGACTCAAAGCCCACCAGTGGGTATGTTTTTACTCTTGGTGGAGCGGCTGTATCTTGGAAATCTTCCAAACAGACTTACGTTGCCAGGCCTACTATGGAATCTGAATTCATAGCTTTAGATACAGCTGGGGAAGAAGTAGAATGGCTTCGCCACTTCTTTGAAGGTATTCCAATATGGCCAAAACCGGTGCCTGTTATATGCATACATTGTGATAGTCAATCAGCAATAGGTAGAGCACAAAGTCATATATGTATAACGGTAAGTCACGACACATTCGTCGTCGACATAACACCGTAAGACAACTACTCTCTAATAGAATTATTTCCATTGAATATGTGAAGTCTAAAGACAACATAACGGATCCACTAACCAAAGGGTTAGCAAGAGAGTTAGTTGAGAATTCGTCAAGGGGAATGGAACTTAAGCCTATTAAATAAGAGTTACCACAATGGCAACCCAACCTAGTTAACTGGAGATCCCAAGATCTAGGTTCAAAGGGACAACCGAGTTGTGATTGACTCAGAAGGATCACTGGGGAGTCTAACTCCTATCCATTTCTATGATGAACTAGTGATGTCTATAGCATTTTGGGTTAAGTAAAATTTTAATGATTCTTATATCTAGGTAAACGTAGTGGAGTATGGTAAGATACTCTTCATAAGAATCACCTATGTGAATGAGAAATAGGCCGGTTCTATGAGATTTGTGAAGGGCTACAATTCTCTAGAGCACTCATGAAAGACCAAGTTGTTCAGGGCCAAAATGAACACAATAGTGAGAACTAAACTGTGTCTGGGGATATACTGTGTGAGTTCTATTGTCTTGGTTTACACAAACGGCTGAACAGTTCAAGGCATCATGTTCACTGGTTAGCTAGTAAATCCGATAGTGTCTCACAAGGAAAGGTTCAAAGCCAAAAGCTACCTATCCTTTGCAGAATATTTCCAATTTCTGTACTCTCTGTAATTAGATCATGTTGTTGCATTTTCTCTCCATCAAATTCCATTCATGTGGGGGATTGTTGGAAAAAATGGTTATTATAGGCTTATTTTAGGCCGACTTCGAGCCCAAAATTGAGTGGGCCCCGAACATCATTTGGGGTGGATCCGAAGAGGTGAAGTGTTCCTTGTTGCGTGGCAAGTCACACGGTGAAGCCGGTTTGTCAAAACCATTTATGAGTAAATGGGAACATGACGTCGTTTTCGGGTTCGTGAAATGAGAAATTTAAGGAAGTAAATGTGGGTTTCTTGTAATGGGTTGTCCCACATTGAAACTTTAAGAGAGCTTATGTATGTATATAAGCTCTAGACTACAACACTTGGGTTGGGCCCCAAGGGGCACCCCAAGTTTGTAGAAGGGAGGAGTTATGGACAAAGTAAACCTTAACCCAAACCACCACACACGCGCGCGCTGCCGTCCGTCTGGCCGAGCCGTGCCGGGTGTGGGTCGGGTCGGTTCTTCTATTAATTTTTTAGACAAAATTCATTTGAATTTTTTCAAAATTATTGCTGGAATTTAATTCAAATTTAAATTTAAATTTTTGTCCAAACAAACCTTTTCCCACAACAGATTTTTCAGTCCAACCAGTTTTTCAAACTGTTCAAAATCGGACAGATACATAACTGTCAAGATAGTTTCAAATCTGGACAGTTTTATTACAAATCTGTTTGAATTTTGAATGCTATATGTTCAATTCAAAACAGCACCTGTTCACTTCCACAAAGCACCTGT
Source organism: Camellia sinensis (assembly GCF_055761805.1). Lineage (NCBI taxonomy): Eukaryota > Viridiplantae > Streptophyta > Magnoliopsida > Ericales > Theaceae > Camellia > Camellia sinensis. The sequence goes on from NC_138966.1 coordinate 108,417,783, forward strand.
TCGGGTCAAATTTATTGCCTATAAATACAGCCATGTTCCAACAGTCTTGGATATTCGAAAATTAGTCTGAAAATCCCATCTTGTGCTGTCCAACTTTTATCTTTGGTGCATTGTTCTTCATATTAGTTTAGTTTAAATTTCAGAGAGTTAGAACACAGGTTTGGTTCGCCGTTCAATTTGTTTTGGAGTGCTACTACAAATTGGTTAAGATCATTGTATGGTGGGGGATAAACGCCACTCAACAGTAAGTACCATAACGGGGCGAATCTGTCTTAAGGACAGAGTGTCACACACTTGACTTGGTCTTTTATTTTTCATTTGGTTCGACAAAATAAATTTTGTAAGTTTTATTTTATTTTGTTTGAATTAGTTTCAATTCATTTTATTTACACAGAAGATTGTTCCAACACAACTTTCATAGCTCGAGCGATAAAAAAAAATTTCCAGAAGTTCAGGTACTTTGCAAAAGTACTGGATGCTCCTATTCACCGCTCGAGCGCCCCATACATTGTCAGGAAGTGGCAAACATGAAAGGCCCCCAAGATCACAAACTTCTCTTCATAGATACAATTCAAGTTGGATTTACATCTAAACACTCACATCCTCACTAAACTATAAGAACAAATAAAATTACAACTGAAATAAATTTTATCAAACAAGATTGTCAATTACAAAAACTTAACAAATTCAACTCAAATTGTACTTATTACCTATTGACGATTAGCATGAGCCCCGACCAGTAGGTCTGACCCAACACTTTGTATTTGGCTATATTTTGACCAGATTTACAATTTTTTGGATCATTGTATTTAAGAGGTTGTTTCGGACGAGAGCTGATTCATTGTAAATTCTGAATTCAATGTTGGATATATGTGGTGATAGGCGGAGGACCGGTCCCTCCAAACTTTAGAAAAATGTCTATTATTATGTTTGGCCACGAAAATGAAAGAGAATGGTGAAGGGAAGTTGTATTAGCAAAGATAAAACTCAATCCCAGATATTACGTCCAGTAAGGGAGCACTTCAACCACGGGCCAAACCCTTGGTGTTAGAAAAATGCCTATTAGTCCCTATACTATTTTAGGTATTTATACAAGATATTATCATTTTGGCCCCTCTCAAATCTAAAATTTTTATCTAGCCCTCCGAAATCTAAATAATTTTACATTAGCCACCCTTAGCAAAACTCTTGGATCCGCCACTGTCTACATTCATAGTAAACCTCTGTCATCATCCTTCGTCCATAAAAGTAGGCTAATAGTTGAACCACGTAAATTCTATATATGTTTTTGTGTCTATTTTTGATTTGTCTTGCTCTCAATTTCACTTTCACCATAACAATTGCTATTCTCTTCTCTACAGGTGGGCAGTGGTGAAAGATGAGGGTGTGTACCAAAGAATGATGATGTACATGAGCCTATCTGAAATGGGAGTCTCTAGGGACACTCAGTTAAGAGCTCTCAAGCTTCTCAAAGTAGTTGTACAAGAAGGGAATGGAAAAGAAATCTTTGATTTTGCATACAAAACAATGAGGAATCGTTGGGGAAAATTGAGGCAGGTCATTTCAATGTCGAAACGTTTTTCCATCGAGGAAATTCCTCCACAATTCTGCATTTTTTCCCAGAAAGTCAGGGGACCTAACTCCAGGTATGATTCTCATTTTATTTTTTTCACTTTAATGTGAGAGAACTTGATTTTCTTTTCATCTAATAATATCTTTTGCAATGAGCTTAACCGGAATGCAAGTATAAAAGGAAAAGAAAAAGGATTGATATTAGAAAAAAGGGTAATTCTTAGTTTGTTTTCGACGTGAAAAAGAAAATAATTTTCATAAAAAAATATTCTTAATGTGTGGTTGAATTTGAAACTAATGTTAGTAATATTAGTGATAGTGACAGTGACAACGATGTAATGGTGGTGGTAGGGTGGTAGCAGAGGTGGAGATAGACATGTGAGACTAAGGGGCACATGCCTTTTACCTCTAATAAAAAAATATTTTTAATTTGTTGCTGTAAAGTTTTAAGTATTTTTCAAATTATGTGTACGTCCTCTTTCCTTTACTTTTTCTTGTCAAAATTCCTGTAATTTAAAATTTTAAATGCTAAATTATTCTTTTATAAATTTTATATCCACAGCCTCTCTCATTTTTCAAAAAACTCATTTCTTGTATTTCGTAGACAGAAACAAGAAATTAACAACATAATGAAACGATAAATTATGCAAAAAATTCCAATGCTAACAAAATTTTGAAATCATGGAATATGCAGCATATGCATGGGTGAAGTGTGAGAGGAAAGAAGATAAGGACTGTACTGCAGTGTTCCGGGCAGCCAATATCATAGGCCGGGAGGGCAGCCGGTTTGCTGCCAGAGACCGCCATGTACGGCTGAGCCTCCTCAAGAGTCAAGATGACTTTGACCAATTGATACATCGGTTGAGCAATTTAATCTCTGAGGAAGATGGTACTAGTAAAACTATGCGAAGAAGATCATAATATAATCAACACTTTTGTTGATTATTATCAGCACCTACTGTTGTATATAGATCAAGATCAAAATAAAAGGTCATGTCTATTGACCTTTCAAGTTACGAAAAATGTTTTGGAACTCTAAATAATGAACTCTAAGGGAGCTTTAATCAGTGGATCCATTCACTGATGTGATAGTTTGGTCTCTCTTTTTTTTCTTCAATGCCAGCTCATTAGAGTTGGGTTTAGAGCTCAATGTTTAGAGCTCTCTATCATTTCTGTTCAAGTTACAGAAGACAATCATTTTACTGGATTTTATGAAAAAATATATAATTTTATATATTTATAAGTCATAATAAGTAAGAAAAAGTATTTATTATATTGTATGTCATGTATATGAATATATTTAAAGACTAAGAAAATACTATGTAATATTAATTTCTAATATTTAGAGGAGAATGTCCACGTGGAAGCAGAAATTGTTCCATGTATATTAATCGAGAGATCAACGAATAATTAAGCTACACCGTTCCAAATCTACAAAAGAACAAACAGTTAATGCCACTTGACCAGCAGTTGCCTGCTGAAAGGCACTTCGATGATCAAGTTAAATAGCATATATCTAAATAAAGATGAATAAGTAAAAAGAATGGTTTTGACATACCTCCCTTAGATTTATCCCTATATAGGTTAACTTGTCACTCATTTTGTCTAATGAATTTTAGTCACCAATTTAATCCAATGAAAATAAGCAACTTGTATGACCCAAAACTTATTTGATACATGTATTGCATTGCAAGTTGTTATTTTATTATCTTAATTCTTATTCTACGTAGCCATTGGATGAGCCCCCCTCACATGGGTTAATTTTATCCCTCCACATTACAGGAAATATCATTTTAGTGAAAAATAGAATAAATAAATAAATATCGCTTTTTGCATTAATTTCATATTATTTTTTCTAATGCTCATTAAAATGATATTTTTTTTCTAAATAAAAATTTATATTACTTTTTCAAGTTATTTTATTTAAACTCGTAAGAACTCATATGTGTCTAGGTAATGCATATATGTTCTCCAAATGTCTAAAATGTGTCCAAATTTTTCTTTTAAAATAAAAAAATTATGTTGTGTTATGTTCAACACGAAATGCTACCTTAGAATAACTGTATGTGCTTTTGGTAGCTAAAAACTGGAGCCAACAAAGCATTTTTCATTCAATATATATTAATATATGCTTTTCGAATAGATGCACTATTTTTGGACAAAAGAATCTTCAAGCATGAATAAAATAATTTACCGGCACTTGGGCTAAATCCAATGAATAAGACACTCCAAATGAGAAGTGCATTGTGGCTCCACTCGCTAGGCAACCACCCTTAATTTACAACTAGATATCAAGATCAAGTAAAGAATTTAGGGAAACAACCCATATTTGAACGAGTTTATAGCCATGCTTGTTTTAATTCGATGGTGATGTGATTGTACCCATGTTTGCTTTAATTCGTAAATGATATGATTGGATTAATAATTCAGTGAGTCTTACATAAATCATATTTATTTTTTAATAATGCTATGAGTCTAATAGTCTCACGGGAATACGAATCCCCTCCAAGGGGTATTAGCAATCTCATTAAATTTGAGGTGAAAATACCATAATACCCTCATTTTACAAAAATATCAAAATTATCTTTTATACATTAAGAACTTTTTTATAAATTCATAAATTTAGGATATGTTTGGGAACATATTAAAATAGTCAAAAAAAAATCACTATCAAATAGTCAACTCTTCTCTTTATTTTTCTACACTTCTAAAACGCCAAAAAGTTAACTAAAATAATTAGTTCCCAAAACCACCTTTAATCTCAACCAACTAATTACTCTGAACCAACTAATAATTAGTATAAACCTAATTACCTAACTTCCTCACTCTTGTTCCAATACATTTTAGCCCATTTCCAACCCATTCAATTGGGCCGACCTGCACATAATCGGTCGACTAAAACGACCCGACTCATTCAACATAGGTTCACCAATTCACCGAGGAGGACAGCACAAATCTAAAGTCCAAACTTGGCCTATGGTTTTTAGCATCTGGGCTTACATAAATGGGCCTAGAAGAGTCAAAGCCCATAATTTTTACAATTTTAAATTATTTTTTTAATATACTTAAAGTCAAAAAAGTTTAATAATTTAGATGGTGCATATTTGTTATCTTCTTAGCCGTCCAAAGCTTGACAAACGACTCTGATTGGCTCTTGTGGTCCATCCACGTCATCAGGCTCATCAGTACGTGGCCCACACAACTTGTCCCATTGGGCAACACGTGTAAGGCCATTAGGGCGGCCAGGAAGTGTCCACTCTTGTGATCATGAGTGTTTGGTTACTGAGAAAGTAAATATATATAATCAAATTGATTGGTGTGTAAATAATAAATTAAAGGAATAAATAAATAAATAAAGTTACCAACTTTGGATGTTCGCACCGACTCGTGGCGTGTTGATTTCTACTTTTAGATTTCTTTAATGCGAATGTGTTGGCCAACGATCACCTCCATCATGTACCTTGTTTATTCTTATCTCATTTTATATTTTTCAATTTGAGATATTTCAAATACAAATAAAGTTTGTGTTTGTTTAAATTTCTAGAGATTTTTTTATTTTTTTTTTCTAAAAGCAAGTAATAATTTTATGGATAAATTACACGCACCTTCCCTATGGTTTGAAGAAAATATAATTAGTTTTATATTTTTTACATAACTATGCTGATCTCATTTTTAGTGTAGTTAAAACCACTAAAATTAATACAGAAGGTAAATAACACTAAGGAGTTGTTTGAGGTGTCCTAAATAAGTGCACTTTTTGTCTTTTTAGACTAAAAAATTGAGGAAGAAAATATGGATATTTTGGTTAACTTTTTGACTTTTCATGAAAAAATGTGTAATAAAAAATTATAAAAATTGATTTGTAGGGAAAAATTAGGATTGGGAGTTGTGCAACCGTAATTGTTGACTTTTGGTGAATAGTGTTAACTTTTTAACTTTTTAAGTAACTTTTTGACTTTTTAACTTTTTTGCAATATGCCAAACTTGGCCAAAAATAAATATAGATATATATATATACACTTTAATTGACCATAAATGATAATATTGTTTTTTCATTCATACAATTGATGAATTGTTGATGAAAAATGATTTAACTGTAATGTGAACTAAAATTTCAAGAGAGATCAATGTAATTACGTCAAATGTATGGGACTGGTTGTTTTTTCTACAAACCTCGGGGGAAATTAGTGTAATTTACCTTAGTTTTTTTTTTAAAAAAAAAAACTTTTTTTTGGTCAATTAGGAAAAATGAGAAGAAAAATGAAAATATATTTGTCAAAATTTTCATTTTTTTTTTTTTTGCTTAGTTGATAATAAAAAATAAGTAATTTTATTGTCCATACAGTTTCTACTCTTTGACATATTTACATCCAAACATAATCTGAGTCTTAAAATGTTGATTTAAGCACACTTATCTATTCAAAATTGTGAAGAAAAAAAAAAAAAAAAGTGCACTATACCAATATTTTTTACAATGGGGTCCGAATTGTATTTGCTTTTTTTTACCACTTTAATCTTACATAGAGAATTTTGTTTATGTCAATTAATAAAATTTTATATACAAATATCATAAGAATTAAATAATATTATTATGGTAATTTACCGGTTTCATGTATTTTTTTTTACAAATAAACGATATCATTTTGTAATGTATATGTATACTTTAAAGTAAAGGATAATATTTTAATATTACTTAGTAGTTTTAAATTTAATCATCCTTTGTTGACTTAATTCGTTTTATTGAGGTTAAAATCATGACAATATATCATTAGAAAGCAAAAAAAAAAAAAAAAAAGGTAAAAAGTCAGAGCATCTAAGAGCATTCACATTGAATGCGTTAGTCGAAATGTTTAGATCAGATGTTCATTTAACTACCAAGTGATTAACTTTTTTTTTTTCTCCTCCATTGTGAATGTGTTAACCATACTTTTTAGTATTGTAAGATGTTTGAATTTGTGCTAATTGTCCTCATCTTTTTAACATCTAACACAAGAAGAAAAGAGTGAATGAGAGGGAGAGAAAGGGCAGTGTTGAAAGTCCAGTGGGTACTTACTGCATTTTTATAATTTTTTTATTTATTTTATTCTTTACATATGTATATTTATGTACATTCAAGTGAACCACACTTTTATTTAACACGTATTTTAACGTTTTCATTGTAACACTTAACACGCAAAAATGAACTTCACTTTTATCATTATTTATCATATAACATATTTTAACATATAATTTTCACTATTAAGTTGAGATGCTACTGTGAGAGAGGTTCAAGACATCATTTTTCCATGTGAAAATGTAGGGTAAGTGGACCTATTATTTCATAACATTAATTTTTGTTTTTTTGAACAACATAGAGAAGTCCTTGAGTTTGTCAACCATTTGCTTACTAAGGGAAGGCCTTTGCACAAAGTAAGCATGACATGCATGTCTTGTGTTGATTCTAACACCAACTCAACATATTAAGAAAAACAATAATAAATAAATAATAGTAACAAATAATAATGACTCCAAAATTATCTACTTTTGGAGTTTATGGTGCTAATTTGGTTGATCATTTCATTGTAAAATCTAGACATATGCTTAATCATTTACCCATTAGAAATAGTGAAGTAATATGTGTTTATTGTAAATCTTTATGTAATATTAACCTCTAGCCAGTGTTTAGATTTTAGATTTGTGTAAAAAATTTGTGAACGTAAGATAAATAAATAAATATTATTATTTTTTCTTCTATGAAATCCCTTTCCCCTGGTGAGATTATTCCTAATGTTAATTACAAAATAAAGCATTAGGGATTGTTAAATTAGCAAAATTTTCGGATAAATTACACTTATTCCCTTTATGTTAGTCCTTTTTTTTTTCTTTTTCTTTTTTTTTTTGCCTTTGAAGTTTTATTTTTTTTCTTACTTTGACTTTTCATGTTTTAAGTTTTTCTCAATTTATTTTAAAAACTAACTTATATCTAAAATTAAACAAGAATGACACATTAACGGCCACTTGATAGAAAAATATTTTATTAAATATATAACTCATACATCTGACGCAAACTTAAACTCCAATATGATAATATATATTTTAAGGTAGCATTTTCTGTCTAATTTTGAACAAAAAATAATTTTAAAAATAAATTAAGAAAAATTTGAAATATGAATGGTCTAAGTAAAACAAGAACAACTTCAAAACCCAAAGAACAAAAAAAAATAAATAAATAAATAAACAAACAAACAAACAAATATAAAATGGATAAAATATAATTTATTCAACATTTTCCGATAATTCCATAATCCTTCATTTTTACATTTGAGTTATGTTATACAAATATATAAATTTACAAATTATTCTTAAATCCACTAAATTTTTCATGCTCATTTTTCGTTGTGGATATAACAATTCAGTGAAAAGAAAAAGAAAAAAAAACACAATAATAATAGTAAAGTTTATAAACATTAATAATTAATATTCTAAACTTTTCTAGCTATACATAAAAAAATAAAAATAAAAAATTCTAAACCTCACTGACCAATATGTCCCCTTTCTAATTCACAACATTACACTCAAAATGAGATGCTAATTTAATTTGGATAAATTACAAACATATATTTATGAGATTTACTTAAATTATAAATTATTTTTTGTGATTTTAAAAATTATATTATGCCTTTAAGGTTTTTAATTTTATAACAAATAGGTCTTTTTATTAATAAATCATTAAGTTAATTAACAGTTTTTAATAATGTTAAAATTTTATTTTAATTAATAATCCAGATAATTTTATTATTATATAAATGAACAGTTAGAAATTTCACTTTTTAATTTATTGTGTTAAATAAAAAATTATGACAAAGAGATATTTATAATTTTTTAAATCATAAGGGATAATTTGTATTTTAAGTAAATCTTAAATGTTGCAATTTACCCATTTAATTTAACGGTAATGATACATTCTACTAAAAGTGGTGCTCTAAAGCACCACTAATGAGTTGGCAAACACTTTAACCAAAAAAAAAAATACATAAGACATAAGCAGTAAGTCTCGTCCACTGTCGCATCACTCTTGTAGTGGTCTCAAGTATTATTGTTAATTTAAAACCCGACATGCCATCATTACATACATGTATGATGATGATAAAAACAACACACATACATAACCTTCATCACATGTTTAAATACATATTATATCTCTCCATAGTGGGACCCACAAAAGAGGAGAGTGGGCAAGTGGACAGAAGAAGATCACGGACTGCCTCTGTAAGAAGATATAATCCTGGTAGGAGGACGTGCCACGTGTCGGTTCGGCCAGATCCAAAGTCCGAAACCCAATTTGAGGTGAGTGCGTGTGTATATACAGATACTTCTGTATCTATAGTTGAGCGATTATTGGTGACACGTCATTATCGGGTCGGGTGGGGCTGCCATGTCCGAGTTAGTGCGATCCGGTTTTCCAAAAGAGCAAGCAAAATATCTTAAAACGACGCCGTGTGGTTCGTCGACGAGTAGATATTTATGAATCTGCCCGTGAAAGCTGCCCGTAAATTCTTAGCCACCGAATCGAGACACGTGTTGGTTTTCAATGGTGTGATAGTCTACTGGCATCTGCCCCGGTTTTTTTTTTTTTTCGTGTCGGAGTTTTGGATCACCCACTTGGGGGAATCGTTCGCTTCGTGCTCTATTCTTTTGCCTCCATGTTTGACCTTGTTTTAAAGCCACGTTTGGATTAAGGGGTGTTTTGGAAAGATGATTAAAGATTAAGGGTTGATTTGAGATGTTTTAAATAAATATATTTTTTGAGTTTTTGTAAAAAAAAATATGTAAAAAAGTATAAAGTAGATATTGATTGATGTGACCTAAAAAAAATATATTTATGCAAAAAAGTACACTTAAGCCATTTTTTCTTTTTTTAACTTTTTTGATTTTTTTTGTGTGAGAAGTAATATGACTCAAAATAAATTAAAACTTAATTTTATATTTTTTTTTATGATGTTCCTAAAAGGCCCCTAAATGGTTTTTTTTTCTACCACATTTTTTTAACTTGATATTCAAATTTGTAATTTTCTTTTACGAATTTTAGTTTGAGTTTTTAACTTTTTATCAAAAATTATATAAAAAAGTTGTAAAACTCAAAATTCAAGTAAAATTTAATTTTGTAAATGAATGAGATGTACATAAAGTAAGGTTGTTAAATGAATTAAATTATCCAAATTTAACTCGTCAAAAATTTATTTGAGATCAATTAAAAATAAATAAACTTAAACATATTTTAAAATTTATTAATTTTTTAAATTAAATTTCAACAATTGCTGTCCTCGATTCAACCAGAATACAAACATGTTGCATTTTCATATTTTCATAATTGCTTTTTCTATTTTGCCTAATTTGCAATTTTCTCAAAATAGAATCTGCCCCATTGCCACTTTTATGTAAGGGTCCCCAACTCATCATTATTTTTTGGTACACTATTTGCTCACTGTTTTACTTTATTTTGGCAGCACTACAAGAAAAATTACCTTTGGCGACTAAATTTTTAGTCGCCAAAGGTCCATTTTTAGTCGCTAAAAATCAAGTTTTGGGTTTCCCCGACTAAAACTTTTAGGCCCCGTTTGTTTTGGAAGATAGAATAGAGGGGATTGATAATGAGGGGATTAATAGTGAGGGGATTAATAGTGAGGGGATTAATAATGAGGAATTGTTAAATTATTTTTATATAAAATAATAAAACAAATAAAAAATATAAAAAATTAAGCATTATATTTAAAAAAAATTCCCAATATATAAAAAATAAAAAAATTTCTAATCCCCTCACTATTTTCTAATACCATCTCTACCTCCTCCTTACCAATCCCCCTTCCAAGGGTATTTCCTTACCAATCCCCCTTCCAAGGGTATTAGCAATACCAAGGGACTAATAGTCTCAAGGCTTTCTCTGCAAACAAACAGGGGCTTTAGTAATACCTTGGTATTACTAGTCCCAATACCCTCCCTATAGCCCAAAACAAACGGGGCCTTAGTCGCTGCCTTTGTCGCCAATAAATGGTCGCGGGAGGTATTGGCGACTAAAATCCCATTTTCTTGCTGTTTCTGAGTTTCGAACCGCAGCCATCCAACATTCCAAACCTTTAACAACACACTCCCTCCACTATGCCACTACACATCACATGAATATATATGAAATATATATTATTTATATAGTATATTGTCCGATATTAATACAAAACAATATTTATAAATATAATTATTTTTATTCAAATATAATTTATGTAAAAAATAAATGATTTATTAAAAAAAAAATTGGGCAACTTTTGGCGACTAAAATCAATTTTTAGTCGCCAATGCTATAATTATCGGCTACTAATTATTTTTTGTCGCTAAAAAATTAAGTTCCATTTAAAAATAAAGCAGTTTTGGCGACTAAATCTGTTTTTAGTCACCAAAAATGTCACTTTTGGCTACTAAACCTATTTTAGTCGGCAATTGTCAATTTTTAGCTACTAATTTTTTTTTGTAGCCAAAAACCTGCGCATTCAGCGACTAACCTGTTTTTCAGTCGCTAAAACCAGCACCTTTGGCTACTAAATTGTTTTAGTCGGCAAAAACCATCACTTTTGGCGACGAAAATTGTGTTAGTCGCTGAAACCCATATAATAGGCGACCAAACTGATTTTTAGTCGCCAATACATATACATTTGGCTACTAAATGGTTTTAGTCGCCAAAAGTCTTCATTTTTGGCGACTAAAATGGATTTAGTCGCCATTTGTGCAACTTTCAGCGACGAAATTTATTTTTTTAGTCGCCATTGGTGCTTTTTGTTGTAGTGCAGGTATGTTAAAGGTTGATTTTTAGTTTTTTTTTTTAAACGTATAAAAAAGAAAAGAAAGGTGATGTGATTAAAAAATGATAAAAATCTAAAAGCAAGCTTTTAACTCAGCCTCCGTTTGGGAAGTGGGTTGGCTTTTTGACTTTTTGACTTTTTTGACTATATGAGCCTGGGCTCAAAAGCTTACTTTGGAAAGGACTTTTGGCTTTTTGGCTTTTTTAATTTTTTTTTGAGAGAAAAGTGTAATGATTATGGGGTTGGATGGGATGTTTTATCTGTTATGACTCATGAGCCTATTCTGTCTTTTATGGCTCATTGAGCCAAAAAGCTCAATGAGCCATTGCCAAACCAACCCTCAATTATCAAAATAGGTCAATATATTTTTTAAAAAAATTATTCATTCTCCTAATTTTATTCCTCCAATTCCACCCTAATGATGTATAATTTTTTTTATTTTTTATTTTTTTTGGTCAACATTCTAGGAAGCTAGATTTGTTAGCTTATTAGTAAAATTATTGTACAGAAATGTATCACTTAAAGAAGTCGTTGCTGATCCATCAACTCGAACCCCTAACATTTCCTCGTTGTATCCTAAGGTGCGTTAGACGCCAACTTGCCACAAGGGCTTTGGCCTAATAATATAGAATTAGGAAGGGAGTGAGAGAGAGAGAGAGATCACTTCAGATAGGTCTTAGTCACCTCATTTAGAGTGGAATTAGGACGCCTCAATTAGGAGATGTAACATATTTCTATTTTTTATTTCAATATTATTGATTGGTCACATTTTTTTAATATTTTTTCATGTCCATAATAGGAGTGTGTTATACAATATAAACTTGAGGGTGGAAAACTTGAGTGAATTTCACAAATAATAATTATTTTAGAGCCTTGTTTGTGATTTAGAAAATCTAGTTAAACACACGCAAAAGAAAAATGAATTCGTGATAATTTTGACCCGTAGGTAAGTGCTATAGGATAACATGTTTCAATAGAAAGGGCATGTTTGAATTCCATTATGTTGCATCTGATCCTTGGATTTATGAATGGAAATTAAATAAATAAATTTTGCTTATCTCATTTTTTTTCTTCTTATATTTTATTCTCTCTCTATAAATTTACAAATTTTAATCTAAACATAGCGTAAGTAAGCTAATAGAGGAATCTTTAATTTAATTTCCTTCAACTTCTATGCAAAGGAAGTCATTAGGGAAATTGTTAGTGATGAATTACTTTTGAGATGCTTTAGATAAATATTATATTGTTTTTGCTCCAATTGTATATAATGGGTTAATAAATTGTTCTCTACCTTGTTTAAATTTAGAATTTTCCAAATAAAAAAGAAATAAAATTATAAATTCATATTCATTAACCAAATATTTATTTTTTTTGTGTGTAATAAATTGTTATTAAGAAAATAACTGATCATATGAAAATTTTAAAATAGGTTGATTTTTTGTCTATCAATAGGAGAGTAATTATATTATAAGAAATATTTACATTATCAAATAAATTACTAACCTCCAATAATTAAAAAATTAACAAAATTCAATAATTCCGATCAAGCCGCCAACCAAGCTAAGTCCAACAATTACCAAGTACAATCTTATAAAAACAGAAAAATAGCTAATTATCATAGAAAGTATTAAACTCTTATAAAAGAAAAAATAGGTTGATTAAAACGAGCCAATTGGTAGCCACTTATGTATATTTTTTGTCAAAGAGGCCAGGAGGGCCAATCATTGCAAATGATACAAAATTAATTATTTTTCTTCTATTATGTTGATTGTTAGCCTTCCCTGTGTTGTTGAAATATATTTGTACAATTCGGAATGTTACAACTATTAAAATATTATTTCTATTTCTTTTAGGAGAATATGAAACTGATTACTAATAATAAAATTCACATGTCTACTTATTTGTTTACTATCATCACTTTTTTGATTATTTTTCTAGTAACGATGAGTTTTTTGGTGACTTTGGAGTAAGATGCCACCGACAGTAGCTATGTTTTAAAACTTGAATAAGTGAGCGAACTGGAAAAAAAAAAAAAACGGGTAAATGAGTTACCAGTTTAACTATCGTGTTGAATGAGATTCGAACCGTGTCGTCATAATGATTTTATAAATATTTTATAATTTCAGATATATATTTATCAAATATATATGTTTATATAATTTTTATATTAATATTGTTTGTAAAAATATTAATTTTATATATTTTTGACAGAATTTATTTTAAATACAATAAATATTATATATCTCATATATATTAACAATGAATTATGGTGGCATAGGGAAAATTCATGTTCTCTTAGGTGGTATTTGTTTTGAGGGATTGAATCATGTGATTGGACTAATAATCTGTTATTTGGTTCAAAATTTTTACTCCGGACTATTAGTCCCAAATGTATTGGACTATTATGTCCCATGGGTAAGGCTACAAATGAACCGAGTTATTCATAAACAAACTCAACTCGGCTCGTTAAGGACTCAGCTCGGCTCGGTTCGTTTAGTAAACGAGCCGAGCTTGAGCTCGATCTGGCATAAGGTCAACTCGTTAAGCTCAGCTTGTCTACCTTTATTTAAATTATATAATAAATATATTATTTATATATTAAATAATATTAAAAAAAATTATCGAGCCGAGCCGAACTTGAATTTCATTAATATTGATGAGCCGAGCCGAGTCGAGCTAGCTCGAGCTCAGTTTGTTATCGAGCTGAGCTCGATCTCAATAAACGAGCTTGATAAGTAAACGAGTCGAGTTTGAGCTCAACAAAACTCGACTCGGCTCGGTTCGTTTGCAGCCCTACCCATGGGAGGGGGTGGAACACAAATGAAGGGATAAGGGAGGATATGAGATTAGGTGGTGAAATGACCATTTTGACCCTCTATTATTTAATTATGTATTATATTTAGTAAAATTTAATAAAATTTAAATGTCTCAATTTAAAAATAAAATAATTTTATTTAATTTTTATTGATGTTTTATTTATTTTATTTTGTATAGATATTTTATTGATGTTTTATTTTAAAATTTTGTTTATATTTTATTTAATTTAATTATTTAAATTTTAAAAGATGTTTTTTTTAATTTCATTATTTAATTATTATTATTTTTTAAAATAAATTTATTTAAACTTTTAATTAAAAATAACATATATTTTTATTGATATTTTACTAATTTAATTTATTTAATTTTTTAAAAATAAATTTATTTAATTGTGCAAAAAATAAAATTAAATAAATTTTTATTTAATCTAGCTAAAAATAATTAAAATATTAAAGATATGTTTAATATTGCTATTGCTTAGTAAATAATTGAAAAGGGTAAAATAGTCATTTGAGCATTTATCATTTTCCATAATATCCCAAACAAGCATAGGATTCATATCTTATCGAAGCAAATAATCATTTCCTGACATCTAATCTCATGACTAAATAAACACGAGATGCATATCGTATCCAACTAAATAGTCCCAAGACTATGAATCCCATGATTACAATCCGATGAATTCCAATCACCCCTTATCCAGTCTGTCCAAACAAACACACCTTTAGAGCTTAAGGTGTTGGTTTCAGCTCTTCCTACTAACAACTTTTTTAATGTTGGACCACATATAGCAAATCGGCCCGATTTGCTCCAAGTCGCACTGGGTTTATCGATTTAACCGTTAATCTCACTGGTTTAACTTAAAATGACCACTTTTTAAGTGGAAACGTGGGTATATTTGAACCCAAACCTAAACCGGCCGATGGTTTAACAGGTTGATTCGGTTTAATTTTCAAAATATTGGGAGGTAGGCACCAATTGGTAATAGAATAGGAGAAAATAATGATATAATTTTAATTATTAATATGTATAAAATTTATGATTTATCTGTAATTTTTTTAAAAAGCGTAGACTGCACTAAAATTAAAACATATCGATCAACCATAAAGTGGAATTGTCACCTATTTCATATTTATAATTAATTTCTTATCCATTCTTAAAATAATAATAAAAAAAAAGTCAACGATTACATCACACTAACGTGTTTTTTCCACTTGGAAAAGTAGTTCCGTTTTCTCCTAAAACTCCATGGCGATGAAGTGGATTTGCACTGGCGAAGTTGTAATGGGAAAAAAGTCAACCGCCATAATCTTTTGTGGTCAAATTAAATAATAGTATTATTTTTCCTCACTCAATTTCCTCCAATAAGTCAGTTTTTAAAGGTGATAATGATAGGTCGTCTTTGTTTCTCTCCATGTCAACCCACTTTCAAGGTATGAGCACTACTAAAAATTTTAAAATTTGACCACTTCACTTCGAGGCTCCTCATTGATGAGTAAAGGGTTTTTTTAATTAGTCCATGATAAGTCTTATGCTTCTATATTGAGTTAAATTAATGTTTGTCCAACTTAGTGCTCGAGAGGAGTCAATAATGCGTGTGCAAGGGCAATTTACTACTAAAATCACTAAGGGCATCTTGTTTATAAAGTTGGATTGGATGAAATTGTTGATGTAAGTATTATTAGTAAGAAATTTTTTTAAAAAAATAATATTTATTTGTAATATAGTTTAGTAAGATGATTGATTATATGAAATATCATAAATATCTTTTGATGTTTCTGATATATTTTAATATTAAAACTATATTTTATAAATACTTTTTTTATTATATATATTATAAAATAACATAATACCAGCCAAAAAAAAAAACACACACACGCAAACATATAATATGAACAAAATAATCTTTTTCTAAGTCAACCCCCTCACTAGTTTTGAAATCCAATATAATAATCTTTTTCTAAGTCAACCCCCACACTAGCTTTGAAATCCAATGAGTTATATTGGGTGAAATTATTAGTTTGAGAATTGTTAATAGATGAATTATTAGTGGGCATTATTTGTGAGGGAATTAAGAAATTTTTTGCGTAGTTGTAATATATTTTAGAGAGGGGATGAAATGCATAAATGCCATTTGGTATTTTTGATATATTTTAATATTAAAAATTATATTTTATAAATATTTTTCCACTATATTATTTTAATATCTATATATAATGATGCAATACTTTTAAATAAATAAATAAAATAAAATAAAATAAAATAAAAAATCACACACACAACATGGTGGGTGTTTGTTTAAACTTTTTTGAGCCAACTTATAACTTCTAGTTTTGAAAAATCTATTTTGAACTGTTTGGTTAAACTTATTTCAAACAGTTTCTGATTCTAACAACTTATTTTAACTAAAAAAAATTGATTCTGAGAAGCTGCTCATCCTATGCTTCTGATTATCAGTTTCTGCTGTGAACATGTTAATTTATGGTCATACTCTTAGATTATTATTTTTTATTAAATAAAAAAAAAAGATCCAAATGGATTATAGATTATTATTATTTTTTTTTATGAGAAATGTAAACAAGTAGTGGATAACAAAAAATAAAAGTTAATTGAAAAAGTTACTTCACAGCTTAGTTAACAAATACTACTCAACAACTTAAATTTGTAATCCAACAACTACACCAAACAGATTAACAACTCCTGATTAAAGTCATAATCTATAATTTATTACGCTATAATCTATAATCTATTTTAACAGTTACACCAAACGGGGCCATGGACAAATATCATTTTTCCAAACTCATTTCCTCACTAGTTTTGAAACTCAGGGGTTGTTTGGAATGTCCTAAATAAGTGCACTTTTTGACTTATTAAACTAAAATGTTGAGAAAAAAATATGATTGTTTAGGTTTACTTTTTGACTTTTTATGAAAAAATGTGTATTAAAATATTATATAAATTAGTGTGTAGTTAGAGTGTAGGAGAGGATTAAAGGGTGACTTGTACGGCCGTCATGTCTGCAAAGTGGAATAGATGGTAAGAAGTAATTGTCTACTTTTTGGGCATTGCACTGGACTGTGTTATTCGGCTCGTGGGGGCTATCACGGGTCCCGTTTTGATAATCTGAACCGTTCAATATGTAGAACTAATCGAGTATTATATGCCTGTAAAAAAATTACGTTAATCAAATATCTATAGCTATTTGATCAGATTTGTTTTTTTCCAACCGTTAATTATAACATCCTTATTTTTTTATACAAAACTGATTTGATCATGTAGTTATCGATATCCGATCAATGTGATTTTTTACAGGTATGTAGTACTCGACGAGTTCTACACATTAGCGGTTAGATTATCAAAACGGGACCCGTGATGAGTCTCCACAGGCCGAACAACATTATGGTAAAATTGCACCAAACTGTGCAACTTTTTGTCACACAACCGCAGCACTGATCTGATTTCGTTAGATTGATGTGTTGGTGAATAGTGATAAAATTAATTTTTTAATATTTTTTTTGAATAGTGATGACTTTTTAACTTTTTGAGTAACTTTTTGACTTTTTCGTAACATGCCAAACTTGGCCTTAATCTTACTGCCCTGTTTGTTTGGAGTTATAGAGAGGGGATTAAGATTGATAGTGAGGTGAGACCCACTATCTTTGTGTTTGTTTTGGGAGATGGAGAGGGGATTCGTAATCCCCTCCGGATTATGAATCTCCTTGGGGAGGGGATTCGGATGAGCCTCCAGCACTTGGTATTATTTTTTATTTTTTTAACATGTTGGTCATTTTTTTCTAACATTAATGTGTAATTTTTTGTATTTTTTGTTAAGTAAAAATCATTGTTTTATTTGTTTTATTTTTTTCTGAAATTTTTTTGTTTTTATTTTTTAGTTTTTACATGTTGGGCTTTTTTTTTTAATATTAATGTTTAATGATTTTGTATTTTTTATTTTTTTTATTATTTTTTATTTATTTTATATAAAAATAATTTAACAATCCTTACACCAACAATTATCATCAAAATAAACACAATTTTACTTAATCCACTTAGGCCTTGTTTGTTTGGGCGGACATGTGCTTGGGATTAGACTAATAGTCCAATAAAATTATTAATTCGATATTTGGTTAAAAAATTAAAGTACGGACAAACAATCCATCCGGATATAATATCCTACATATGATGGACTATTCAATCCCATATAGGGGGTGAGATATAAATTGGGAAATTAAGTCAAAGTTTGGACTAACTTATCAAGTGACCATAATAGCGGTATTATGGTTAATATATTTGATGTCCCATGTCCTATCCATTCCAATCCCCTTAAACAAACATCGGATTAAATAATATTTTATTAATCCCCCGTTATAATCCTAACTCAATCCAAACATAAGATATGATATACAATCCAAATGATTCATAATCCTAGGATTATTAGTCATGGGAATGCTAATCCAACCTAATCCAATCCGTCCAAACAAACATAGCCTTAGGGTGTGTTTGTTTTGAATGATTAGGGTGTGAGATTGGACTACTAGTCCCACCGGACTAATGGCTCATTGTTTGTTTCAAAAGTTTTGTTCTGGACTAATAGTCCCCCCGGACTATTAGTCTCATATTTGTGGGACTATCCTATCCCATGGGGGGTGGGATAGAAACCATGGGATAACTCATCCAATGGGATTAGACAATGAAATTACATTTTTGCCCTCCAGTATTTAATTATGTATTATATTTAGTAAAATTTAAAAAAAATTAAATGTCTCAATTTAAAAAAAAAAAAAAATTATTTAATTTTTATTTTTGTTTTATTTATTTTATCTTTTATAGATATTTTATTGATGTTTTATTTTAAAATTTTGTTTATATTTTATTTAATTTAATTATTTAAATTTTAATAGATGTTTTATTTATTTTATTTTTTAAAATATTTTTTTATAGATATTTTATTGATGTTTTATTTTAAAATTTTGTTTATATTTTATTTAATTTAATTATTTAAATTTTAATAGATGTTTTATTTTATTTCATTATTTAATTATTATTATTATTATTTAAAATAAATTTATTTAAAATTTTAATTAAAAAATAACATATATTTTTATTTATATTTAATTTATTTAATTTTTAAAAAATAAATTTATTTAATTGTGCAAAAAATAAAATAAAATAAAATTTTATTTAATCTAGCTAAAAATAATTAAAATATTAAAGTTATGTTTAATATTGCTATTACTTAGTAAATAATTGAAAATGATAAAATAGTCATTTGAGCATTTATCATTTTCCATAATATCCCAAACAAATATTGGATTCACTAAAAGTAGTCCAATTCTGACATCTAATCTCATGACTAAACAAACATAGGATACAAATTCAGTCTAACCAAATAGTCCGGGGACAATATATCCCAGGACTAATAGTCCAATAGATTACAATCCCCCCTTATCCAGTCTATCCAAACAAATACACCCTTACTATGAATTCTCTCATTATAAATCGCTTCCATTCTATCTCTAAAAACAAACGGGGCCTTTGCTAATTTTCTCCTCCAAGGCCTATCATCGTCCCTCAGGACTATGAAACCCCTCCTTATTTTGTAAATAAACACCATTATAATGGGTCTCATATCTATCTTAATCCAATTTTCTCCTCTATTACTCAAAACAAACGTACCCTAAGGCTTTTATTAATCTTCTCTTCCAAGACTCATGCTAGTCTCAAGGGACTACCAATCTCATACTCCACTTTACAAACAAACATGATTTTAACATTCCCAACTCACTAATAGTTTGAGCTCCTTTTTGTGTTAATATCCGAAATATGTTATATGATATGAATCAATAAATTTTACAAATAAGTTGATGTGTTATTAGGATAGCAAATAAATTGAGTTGTTCATGAATTGCTTGAACTTGTTTACTAAATGAACAAGCTCAAATTCAAATTTAAAACTTGTTGAGTACACAAGCTGAACTTGAGTATGCACAACAACCCAATTAGACTTGTGAACTCAAGGAATATAAATTACTAATATTTTTTGTAATATATTAATTTATTGCATTTATCTATTTAGCCTCTGTTTGGCAAGTGAGGTTGGAGGCTTTTTTGGCTATTTTAGCCACAAAAAACAAAATAAGGCTATTTTAGCCATAACAAACAAAACATCACATCCAACCCATAATCATTACATTCTTCTCTCACAAAAAAACTCAAAAAAGCCAAAAAGCCAAAAAGCCCTTCCCAAACCAAGCTTTTAAGCTCAGGCTAAAATAGTCAAAAAAGCCAAAAAGCCAAAAAGCCAACCCACTTCCCAAACCAAGCCTATATTTGTCATTTGTGTAATTTTAGATGTGAAATTTAATATTAATGTGAGAATTATTTCATATATTTTTCTTAGAATATGCATATTAAAATTTGATTTTTTCTTTCAAACTCAAGCTTAATTTATAAAATTTGAGCTCAGCTCAAGTTTGACTATTCTTTTAATGAGATGAGCCCGAATACCCCAAAGCCCGGCATGACTACTTTGGTGTCTGATCTATCATATAATATATAAATTTTTTAATTAAAAAAGACAATTATAAAAAACTAAGGCCAAGTTTGACATGTTTCTAAAAAGTTAAAAAGTTACTCAAAAAATTAAAAAGTTATCACTATTCACTAAAAAAATATTAAAAAATTAATTTTCCTCAACTTAGTACAATTCAGAATCTGACATGTTCAGTTCTATTAATGCGTTTGTTAAGAAAAATTGCACACTTTGAGTGCAATTTTCACACACTGTTGTTCGGCCCGTGAGGGCCCATCACGGGTCTCGTTTTGATAATCTGAACCGTTTTAACGTGTAGAACTCGTCGAGTACTATATGTATGTAGAAAATCACATTGATCGGATATCGATAACTATATGATCAAATTAGTTTTGTATAAAAAATGGATGGTGTTATAATTAACGATTGAAAAAAAACGAATCTGATCAGATAGCCATCGACATTTGATCAACGTGATTTTTTGTAAGCATATAGTACTTAACGAGTTCTACACATTGAACGGTTCAGATTATTAAAATATGACCCGTGATGACCCCCACGGGCCGAACAAAACCGTCCAGTGCAATGCCAAAAAGTAGCCAATCATTACTTTCATCTATTCCACTGCCCAGAAAGTACGGCTGCACAACTCCCAATCCTAATCTTTCCCTATACACTAATTTATACAATTTTTTAATACATATTTTTTCATAAAAAGTTAACCCAAACAGCCATATTTATCTCCTCAACTTTTTAATCCAAAAAGTAAAAAAATGCACTTATTTAGAACACTCCAAACAACCTCTAAAGTTTTAGGGATTAAAATTTAGAGATAAAATTATTTTTTAGGGATCAAATATTTATATTACAAAAAGTGTTGTTATTATATTTTTAGTAACAAAAATTAGACATTAGTGATAAATTATTATCTTTTTGGGACTAAACTTTTTTCTCAAAAAATAAACCATTTTGAAACTAAATTAATTTGTTTATAAAAGTCTATTTATTAGTGATATTTTCAAAATTTTGTCACTAAAAGCCTTGTTTTTTATTTTTCGGGACGACCTTTTAACAACTATATCCTCGCGACAATATAAATTGATCCCTAAATAGATCAAAAAATTTAATCTTTAAAACTCTTATATATTGTAGTGACTCATTTAATAATGCAATAAGTGTCACATTAACAAATAGGGAAATATTTTGGTGCGTAATGTACACCGTATGCAATCCGACTATAAAATTACGTAAATTTTATAAACTTACATAAGTAATCTCACAAAAATATGTAAATTGATTACAAATTTGCTAAGTTAAATTTTTTTCCTAATAAATAATAATTGGCTAAATTACAAAGACATCCTTTGAGGTTTGATTAAAATACAAATTGTCTCTTGTAGTTTTGGAAATTACATTCCTCCCTCTGAGATTTCTAATTTCATAATAAATCGTATTTTTTATTAATAAATTATCAAGTCAATTAACTATTTTAATGACGTTAGAAATATGTTTCAATTAATAATTTTATTATTGTATAGGAGAGGAATTATGAATTTCATTTTTTAGTTAATTTTGTTAAATAAAAAATTCTTATAAGAAAATATTTATAATTTTTCAAATTACAGTGAATAACCTAGACTTTAAGCAAACTTGTAAAAGTATATTTGTAATTTATCCTAAATAATTTTTATATATAATTGGTTAATTTTATAACATTATTCTTTTTATGTTGGGGTGGAATTCAAAGTTAAGTCTCCTTGGGCACTTTGTTTTATGGATAATTATTCAGTGATTTGAAAGTATAGATATATGGTATTCTATAGTATTATGATTAGTAGAGAATGTGGATAGATAGGATATTGTGTTAAGTAATTAAAAAATATGATGAAATATATTGAATGATAATTGATTAAAAAATATAGACAAATAATATTTGTGGACTTGTTTTATAGTGGGAATAGGGCTAGGAGACATTTGGTCCGCATCTCTCATGTATGTTCATAATTATTTGGGGCATGGGATTATGAATATATTAGGATTAAATTGAATACATAACTAAGATCTTCCGCCCATGAAAGTGTTGGGATTAGGCGAAACAAATTATTTTCCTCCCCCGTGGCGCATGTGAAAAGGTTGGGCGATTCGGTTGCTCGCCAATTGGCTCGCATGGCTGCTGAATTGGTTGGGTATTGGGAGTGGAAGGAAGAGACTTCTCCATGTTTGCATTTTTTAGTTAGGCGAGAAGTTTCGATTGTTTAATCTGTTTCTAATTTATTCGTTTGACTATCTAAAAAGCATTATTTTCCTCCGTATAATGGTCAAAATTAATATATATATATATATATATATTGAGAAAATTTATTGAAAAATCTTGTTTTGGGAACTTCTATACCATTTGGTCTCATGTTTTAAATGGTTGATTGAGGAGTACTTATTGGCCCGTTTGTTTTGGAAGATAGAATAGAGGGGATTGATAATGAGGGAATTAATAGTGAGGGGATTGTTAGTGAGGGGATTAATAGTGAGTGGATTAATAATGAGGAATTGTTAAATTATTTTTATATAAAATAATAAAACAAATAAAAAATATAAAAAATTAAACATTATATTTAAAAAAAATTCTCAATATATAAAAAATAAAAAAATTTCTAATCCCCTCACTATTTTCTAATACCATCTCTACCTCCTCCTTACCAATCCCCCTTCCAAGGGTATTAGCAATACCAAGGGACTAATAGTCCCAAGGCTTTCTCTGCAAACAAACAGGGGCTTTAGTAATACCTTGGTATTACTAGTCCCAATACCCTCCCTATAGCCCAAAACAAACGGGGCCATTAGGTGTAGTGTATGGCCAGTAAGTCCTTTTTAAACATAGTGTAGTTAATTGAAGAATTTTTTTTATTGGAATGAGTGACACATATGGTGTGATACTCCAATATGACAGGTATTAATGTGACACTCCAACGTTGAGACAACGTGTCAAGTATGATGTGACACTCTAAAATTTTTATTTATCCTTAATATACTTTTTTCCAAATGTGACAACGTGGTAGGTATGATGTGACACTAAAAAAAAAAAAAACTTATTAGTAAATTTTTTCAAATATAACAACGTGGCGGGTATGTTGTGATACTCTAAAAAAATTAAAAACTCCTTGTGTATTTTTCTCAAACATGACATGTGATACACTAACGTGGCAAGCCCAATTTGATTGAATTTTTGCGTGTTTTCACATCACATGCCAAAAAACAATTAATAAGGAATTCATGTCCCACACTGTGCGTGTTAAAAACAACTAAATTTTAAAAAGCTACTAGTGCGCTTTTCGAACAACATAATACACAAACACCCCACCACCTTCCCCATACATAAAAACTTCTTGGTGTACTTTTCCTAAATGTGACATGCGACACTCCAACGTAGCGGACCCAATTTGATTAAATTATTGCGTGTCTTTATGTCATGCACCAAAAAAACAATTAGTAAGGAATTCATATTCCACACTGTGCGTGTTAAAAATAACCAAACTTGAAAAAGATACTAGTGCGTTTTTTAAATAACGTGACACACAAACATCTCACTACATTCCCCGTACATAATCATGCCACATGTCCCCCAACTGTACTAACAATGGCAAAATAGTCAACAAATAATTTAAGGGACCACTCAATCACCAAAAAAAATTTAAAATCTTATGGATTATAAGTTTATAAAACGGGATTTACTGATCAATTCTCTTATTTTTTATCTCATCAATTATATCACTAATTAAATATATTACAAATAATATTTTTATGATATATAATCTTATTGTACGAGTACGAAATAATCTTCTCGTATAATCATGTTGATTAAGTTTGCACTCCTTCAAACGTCATCGTCTTATCACTTGAAAACACAAACGTAAGCTAGCCGGCGGATGTGTGCCGAAAACCCCTCCGATGCCTAAGTCAGCAAATAGACAATAGACAAAAACTCTGTGTATTTGAGAGTAAAAATTGCGATACCTGTACATAGGTCCTGCCATGAGTTTTTATAAATTCCGCCTGGCACAGTCCTAGCAGGATTCCAACTCTCCTTAGCAGAGTCTTGCTAGGAATCACACTCCTAGTCAAGAGTGCATATCTTGATAACACTATACTTACCACTAACCAAGTCAGATAGTTTTTTCCTTTGTCTAGGCTGGTGCAACTTAACCGAGCTAACTTATTTCAGTCACACTCTCAATTAAGCAATGATGTGATGGCATTGACCGAGCTACACCTAGCTCGGCCCTCCTACCTACAAAACACCTCCGCCAGCCACCAGGGCTAGTTTTGGATAGTTTGGTCAACCACTTCGTCCAATTTGGTATTCAGACAAAATGGGACCAAGCTACTCGAAGTCCATACCTCAGCCTTTAGTCCGACCCAGAACAGAGACTAAAGGATCGTAGCTCGGCCAATATTTCTTTATAAATTACCCTCTCACTTATAATGTTTATTTTTTCCAAAGCACGACTAATTCCCCCAATCTTATTTAAGCATGACCGCATCTAATTTATGACAACTAGTTTCAATTGATGGTTTTTAAGAATAATTTTGTAAAAATACATGGTGACTTCTACATGTACACTAAAAAATGGTGTATACCATATATATATATGTATATAAACTTTCAATTTATGACAAAATTATTTTGGAAAAAAGCTTCACCCCTCCGAAAATCCCCAAATTTGTTCGGCAATCCTCTAAAAATCAACAAAAAATTTTGGAATACTAAACATATTTTTTATTTTTGTTTTCATTTATCTTTAAAACAATTTTGTGAACTAAAAAAAAAATCCTTAAACAAAAACATAACAAAAATAATAATAACGCACTCAATCCATAAATCTATAAATTTCAGTTTTGTTTAATCAAAGGTTCAATTATTGAAATACTTTGTTTAAAATGACAAATTTAGATAAAATGACCAAAATATCCACTCCTACACATCTGTTGAAATTCATGTTGTTGGCCCATTTGTTCAAATTCTTCTCTCTCTCTCTCCCTCCAAATCTACTTTCTCTCTCTCTAACTCTACATCTCTCCCTCTTTTCAAACCCCAGACCTTCGTCGCCCTCCTTCAAAAAAGAGAGCACAATGTGAATGTTTCGTTGTCTTCTTTGGAGGGTCATCTGAGCTGGCTTGGTGGGAGATGCGAGTCAAAGATCATGGTGTAATCGTGGCTGTGAGAAGAGAAGGAGACAAGAGAGAGAAGATGAAAGTGACAATGGGACCTTGATCTACAACACCAAAACATCATTATTGACCGTCGAATTCTTCCTCGCGATCTTCTCACTGTAGACACCCCATTTTTGACCGTCCTCAAGATTTGGACGTCACCGTTTGAACACCCGGTGATCATCCATGTTTGTGTTTGTTTGGAGTTCCCGGAGGTCTCGGCTACGCGCTTTGCCTCAGGATCTCCGAACTCGACTATTTAGTGTCTGGTTTTGTACCAAACACTTATGTTTTGCCTTGGAGGGGTAGGGAATGCCTTGTGAGGCATCCCCACACATCACCGACCGTGGCCAGAGGCCACCGGCTGGTGTTTTGATGCCATCGGCAATGTATATTGCCGGTCGGCATTCTTTGTTGCCGATCGGCACTCTATTTTGATAAAATGGCAATTTTGAGCAGCCGACTACTGTTCATCTGCTTTTGCAGATATTTTAATACAGCTGTATGGCATTTTGTTCCCCTCCATACACGTGTATGGAGGGATGGACTTATTATTAGCTTACCTTGTAAGCTTTACAAGATTGGCTCCTCTATAAGAGGAGCCCTCCCCTCTTGGCTTTAGGGTTAGACATTTTAGAGGCAAAAAATTACAGAGGAGAGCTTTGGTTCTAGGGTTAGTATAGTTGTAGCTATTCTATCTCTCTTTTTCTCTCTTGAGTGTTCTAGGTGCATTTGTTCTTAGTGTTGCACACAAACACCTACCATTACACCTTCTCTTGGCTATTTAGGTTCTAAGGGATTCTTCTCAAAGTTTTGGAGCTGGTTTGGAGCTTAAGGAACTGCTGGAGCTTCATTTGTGAAGAGGGTCTTCAAGGGTAACAATCTTACTCCTTTATTTCTCATTTTGCATACTATTTTTACCTATCTTAGAACTGTTTTTGTGCTTAGTGTATAATATAAAAAAGTTCTGTTTTTAGGCCCTCTAAATAGTTTGTTTAGAGTGTTTTGTGGTTTGGAGGTGTTTGACCCCTCTTAGGCCTTGAGAGGCCCCATTTTGTGCTATTTTGAGTGAGCTCTGGGACCTTGGTGTTTGGGCCTCCTCACCACTATTTCAGAGGTGAGGATGGTGCCTTGAGGTCCTAGGGAGGAGAGGGCCACCCCCTCTCCTTGTTGTCCTTGAAATGGACTATTTTTGGCCTCTTGAGGGAGCACATAGCTAAGCTTCATGTTTACCATGCCTTAGCTGATTTTCATGCTTATTAGGTCATAATATGCTTCTGTTTTTTGATGGTTTTGATACACCATGCATGCTTAGCATACCTGCCTTGTAATGCCATGTTTAGCCCTTAACATGCCTTAGGTTGTAAGCCATCGTTCAAGCATGTTTTAGGTCTAGCTTTGTGAAGCTTTTGTGCTTATTTTGCCATGCTAGAGGTCTGTCCTTAGTTGTTTGGGTCGACCAAGGCATGCTTAGTATAGCCCCTTTGCATTTTTGGTTTGTTGGCCTTAAATGTGTGAATGTATAGCATGCATCCTTGCCTTAATTTAGTGGGTTGGAACCATTTGCCATGTTATTTCAGTCCCTTTAACATGTTTGTATGCTTGTCTTGGATGCCTCTTTGAAGCTTTGAAAGCTTGTCTTGCATGCTCCATGTTTTGGTCATTGTGCATGCTTTTGAATTTGAGCCATTAGATGCCATCTAGGTGTCCCTTGGGTGTTATTTAGGTTCCATTAGACCTATTTTAAATCCTCTTAGCCTTGCGAGGCTTGGTTGACTTAGTCTTGGTTTAAGCCTCTTGGCTTGTCTTGGATTTTGGCTTTGTTTGCATGCTAATGTTTGTCTTGTTTAAGTTGGTTTGGCACCTCTTATAGCATGATTTTCAAGGCTTATAATGCATGCCATATGCCCATGATTATTCCCTTTTAAATGTGTTTGAAAGTCGCCTTTGTTTGCTTAAGTATAGGCCCATTAGCATGTGCATGTGTGTAAGTGTGTTTGGTCCCATTTCTTAAGTTTTTGGCCACTGTTTTAGGCCTAGTTAGAGTTGCCTAATTTAGTTTTAAGTCTATCCCTTTGTTTGTTGCATGTTCTCCTTGTATGTTGTAGCATATTGGTGAGTTGTTGCAGGTTTGAAATCACATGATTGAATGAAGTCACATGTTGGCTTACATGCTTGAATGCCTACATTAGCCTTGTACACTTGTTAGTTGCATTCCTCTATGCCTTGCATTTCTTGCATGCTCATTTGCATTGCCGTATTGCATACCTAGTTAACATGCTTAGGTTGCATTGCATTGGCATGCATGCTTGGCCTCTTGACTACCCATGATAGAGGTTAAGTCCCCCCCCCTTTGGTTTGATGGTTTGCATTACACTTAACATCAAAATGTGCACACTTGGTCCCTTGGGCCATCACGCATGGAAATACGCGATTGATGGTCCGAGAACCAAGGAGCATGTCCCTTTGAGTCACTAACATGACAAGGGACATGATTGGTGCATATATGTCTTGAATTGCATTGCCATGCAAAGTCCTGTCCTCTGTTGCTGTCAAACAGGTTCTGCAGGCACTTTCTACCGATCAACTGCATAGAGTGCCGACTGGCAACCCATTGATGGCCGATGGATGTATTCACAGCCGGTGATTACATACCATTGCCGGTGGCCATTCTACTCAGCCGGTGGTGTCTCCTAGTATCCAGAGAAACAATTCTGAGGCTTTGGCAGCCTTCAGAGGAGTATAGCAGGGAAAACAGAGGCAGCTTGCGCATGGCAGTGCACTTCCGAACAGGACCGAGCACGCGCGCATCGAACCCTCTTCCCGAGGCGGTTTATCTGCTTTCCATAGATTGGTTAATTTGCTTAATTAATTAGGTGATTTGTAATAATTAATTAGCTTGTAGGTTAATTATCTGTAATATTTATTTGGTCCCTCCGAGCGAGAGCGAATCTGTAATAAGTGTGGGTGAGTGTGCATGTCTTCCAACCCCCACTTCTTTCTCCCTTTTACTTACCCGCTTTGATGGTTAGTAATAGGTCATGTTTAATTTAGCATACCTTATGCTATGCATGCGTGCATCATTCATCAGTATTACATGCACCGGGCTCGGCGCATCATGCTAACTGTATTAGTATTTCAAATCTAACTTGAATACATGCTACTTGTGCATTTTCACATGCCATGTTTAGGTTAGCCGAGCCTACTCTAGTGACATTCCGTATGCGTTGCATTAGACATTAAAACATGGACTTGGATCATGCATTGATTGCTAACTAGATTATTGTTTTGGCACGGAGTACGATGTAAGTATTTTATGCTTTAGCATACCGCATGCGTGTGAATGCTATCATGACAACATGCTTACCATGTGGCTAGATGTTTATGTGATAAACTGTTTGAATGCCTGTGGGTGAAGGTTGGGTTGCCTGAGTTGGAATAGCTCGTTGAAATCCGTATTTTAGCCTACTTGTGAGTAGCAAATTCCAAAGTGTTTTTCAAAACAAACGGATATGCAATGCTTATTTCCAAATTAGGCAATCTAGTCTATACTTGTTTGTTGTGCGCATAACATAGTAATTCTAGGCCAATAACCGGAATAAGAACACATAACATTTTCAAAAACGGATATCACGGTTAGTAGAGGCCGATCTTCGGATCGGACGAGAGGGGGTGCTCATAGCTGACCTTCCCCGATTGTACCCAAGTTCCCGGGCCGATGCAACTTTGGTGATGACAGACACGTAGCCTTTGGCACCGAGTTGGGGTTTCCTAAATTCCCCCATTTTAAAATATTTAGGTGGCGACTCTGTATCTAGCAAAGCAGTCCATGTTTGGCACTTCTTTTCAAAAAAATCTGTTTCTCAAAACGATTTGCCGGATTTGGACTCTTTGGTTCAGATTAAGAACCGCGACACAAATCGAGTCCGAACTGTAGTGAGGCCTACGCGGGCGCGTTTACACTCACGGCCCACCATTTTGTAGTCGAAGCTACAATCATGGTCGTTGGAGTACCGTTGTTTGTTGCAGAACAGCTCGTCGCACCGAAATCCAATTAAATCTCTCTTCATAGTTCTAAATCACGGTATCGGGTAACGTAACGGTATCGATCACAGAGTATCGCTATCAGTAGTATCGACCAGTACGTATCGGGAATCGGTTGTCGCGGCCATGAAATTTCAAAAATCATTAGCAATCCATCTATACATTTTTTGAACTCTTTTAGCCTTAATTGATCACATTTTAATTAAAAATTTGATATGTAGGAGTACTTTTGACTCATTTTCAACTAAATAATATGTATTTATTTTAGTCTCAAGCTTTTATTTGGCATATATGTTAAACTTTTAATAAAAAAATTGATGTGTAAATATTTTTTTTATTAAACCTTTCTACTTAACAATTAAACCTCTTTAAAAAAAATCTGAAATAAAAAATCTAACAGATTAAAAAATTCTGAAATAAAATTTGAAAGAAAAAATCTGATAGATTAAACCTCTTTAAATAAAAATAAAAAATCTGAACCTCAAACATTATTATCTCCTCTCTCTCTTTCTCTCTCTAAAAGATGCAAAATAGTGGGTTAAGAAGCCAATTATGAAACCAAAAAAAAAAAAAACACAACAACAACAACAACAAGAAGAAGCACAAAACAGAGCATAACAACAAACCTTCTTTGAAAAAGCTTGAAAGCGGTGGCTTTGCTGGTTTTTGGCAAAGTCGGGCCTACATTAATGATCGATTTGATGCTTCTCCCTGCAACGCTTTACAAGATCGATGCCACTGGGAGATGGGTTTGGGTTTGAATGAGGATTTGGGTTTGGTCCGATTAAGGGTTTTTGTTTATAGGTTGTTGTCTCCTCAAGTTGAAGGTTGACGTAAACTCTACACAGCCTAAAGAAAGAAGCTTAGATCTATGGAGCCAATCCACAAAGAAGTTTGATTGTGAAATGTGAACTACAAATCTGTAACCGGTATCAAATATGTATCGGAATTGTATCACTCATGTATCAGATTCAGGTCGATACGTACCAGGAATCGGACTCTACGGCTGCGAATTTCATTCTCACTGATATACCGGTCCATATCCGAATCAACACTCTAATTTTTTGATACGAATCGGCCAATACGGTACATACCGGCCAATGTTTAGCACTATATCTCTTTCTTTCTCATCTCCATTTCTTCCATAATCGCCGCCATCAAAGCTCCACCGCCCTCTAGATCCAGTGGTTGACCATCAGAAGCAGTGAAGAAGACCCCGTTGGTTAACCATTAGAAGGAGTTAGTGAATGTGTTGGAGAAGAAATGTGTGGATGCCCTGTTTGGTTGCCTAGAAAAATTTGGACAAATAAGATTTATTTTCTCCATATCAAACAGATTTTTCCTCCCTTTATTTTATTTTATTTTTATTTGTTTTCTATTTTTTTTTGTTGTTGTTGTATTATTTATTTATTTTATTTATTTTTTGTAATTTTTTCATGTTGTTGTTGTTATTGATGACGATGACGATGATGATAAACAAATATGATTTGGTGATGATATTATCGTTGTTGATGATGAACAGATAGGATTTGTTATTGTTGATGATGATTTTGAACAGATGAGTAATAGCGAGAGAAAGAGAGACATATAGAGAGAAGAAATATTTGAACCGATAGAATTTTTTCAACAGATAAGTTAAAAATGAAAATTTAAACAGATAAGTTAAAAATTGAACAAATAATAAAATGAGAATTTAAACAAATAAGTTAAAAATGAGAATGATAGATGGAGGTGTAAAAATTGAACAGATAGACATAAATTTGAATAGATAGAAAAAAATTGAACAGATAGACATAAATTTAAATAGATAGAAAAAATTTGAATATATAGATATAAATTTGAACAGATAGTCAAAAAAGTCAACGGATAAATTAAGGAGTAAAATTAAAAACAAAATGTCCTCCAAACTAATAAAAAGACTTTTCACTAAACTATTTCACAAATAGTGGATCTCTCACCAACAAAAAATATTCACTGGATCTAATGCCTTATACTTTTCTTAGCTTAGACTTTTTAACAATTTTTTCAAAATAATAATCTATCATGATATTTTCTTTGTTTCTGTTAAATTCCATTATTCATTATACGTTTTCTATTTTTATATATTCACAAGGTCCGTTAGACAAAATTTGAGTTGTTGTGTCTTGTGGTACAACACGTATGCCGTGAGGCCCATGGGTTGTATCCTTAGGCCATGTTTGTTTGGGGTTAAAGGGAAGGGATTGAGATTGATAGTGAGGTGGGACCCATTATATAGGGTGTTTGTTTTGAGAGATGAGGAGGGGACTCCTAATCCTTTGGTGTTAGGATAGGCCTTGGAAGGGGGATTGGGATGGAGGAGGTGGAGATGGAGATGCTATTAGAAAAATAGTCCTAATTTATTTTTTGATTTTTTACATGTTGGGCATTTTTTTGGTATTTTTTGTTAATTAAAAATCATTGTTTAATTTGTTTATTTTTTTTCTGAAATTTTTTTATTTTTTATTTATTTTTTTTAATTTTTTACATGTTGAGAATTTTTTTTGAACATTAATGCTTAATGTTTTTGTATTTTTTATTTGTTTTATTATTTCATATAAAAATAATTTAACGATCCCTACACTAACAACTATCATCAAAACAAACACAATTTTATTTAATCCCCTCACTAACAATCCTCTCACTATTAATCCCCTCACTATGAATCCCCACCATTCTACCTTTGAAAACAAACGGGGCCAGGGATAAGCTCTTCTGCATATCTTTGTATATTATTTTTATGGGTTTCAATCTGGACATGCATCGATAATCCAAACCGTCTATCTCATAAGCCCCATAATAAAGGTTATCTATGCAAAAAATCAATTTTATCAAAAATTATAAATACAAAAATAAATCACATTTTGTTTTATAAAATGAATGATAAATATAATTAAATTTAAATCATCTATTTTATACAAAAAATGTAATTTCTTCCCATGTTTATAGTTATCCGATAAAGTTAATTTTTTGCATGGATGACCTTCATTATGAGATTTACAAGATAAATGGTTCAGATTATCAGTGTGTGTTTAAATTAAAACCAATATAAGCAGTATGAGGACGTATGGAGGAGAGCTTATCCTGTGTCCCTAGCGTTTTTCGATAATTTGAATCCTTCATATTGTAAGGTTTGTCAAGTATATTATTCATAAATAAATTTAAGCTAATCGGACATACGAAACCCCATGATCAATTATAATTATTTTTAAAAAATTATCAAATTATACTAACCGTTTATTTTTGTTTAAAACAAATATAGTTATTATAAAATTGTAGATGTCTAATTGATCTAATTATATATATATATATATATATAATCTACTCAACAAACCTTATTATCAATGGTTCATATCATAAAATATATTCGAAACACACTCCAAGGGCCTCAGAACACATATATTATGCCATAAGGCATATACTCTAAGTCCCAATTAGGCATGCCAAAAAGAATAACCAATAAAAGTAGTCATCTTTGAAAATTTGTGTTAGGAAGTGACAGAGAGTTTCAGAAGCATAGCTCTAATTTGTGCTTTACATACGTGGTAAGGAATAATTATACGCAGGAGCAAGGTGACAGATTTCCTCTGGGCTCCTTCTCCTCCGCCTGACCCAACCTTACTAGATGTCTCACTTATACGACTAATCGAGGAAGAAGAAATGGCGAAGAAGAGCAGGATTAAGAACCTGATCACCGCTACTTCTACCGAGCTTCCGAGCATGCCACCTCCTGCTCCCTCCGTCGGGCAGAGCTCGGGGACCATGATCGCCCTGGCCTCTACGGCTGTCCCTCCTGAGTCCCGCTGCACTAGCAAGCGAGCCCAGTCAGCCGACCCCTCCGTTGAGCTTGTGGCGGAGCTAAGCACTGACCAAACAATGCAGAAGCCGAGCCAGCTGCACCGTGGAAGCCAGAATTCAAACACCGGGGTAGAGAGATCCCGGCCACCGCATTTGTCAAAGGAAACAAGAAGCACCTCTTGGCGTTCGACTTGTCAAAGGCTTTGCTGCTGCCGAGCAATGTGTCCGGGAACGATCATGTTCCGGGCACCCGGCTAGTGAAATCAGTTGTCAAGTCCATGACGAGGGTATGTTTCAAAATCTTACCAAGTCCTTGCTCGGTTAATCTTCTTATTTCGGCTAACACTCTTCTTACTTACAGGCCATCCAAAAACAACACATGGTCATGGACCGCATTGTCAACCTACGCCACAAGGTTACCGAGCTAAACAACGCTGGTAAAAACATCTCTGCTGAGCTTGGCCAGGCTAAGGCCTCTCTTGAAATTGCCAATGTCAACAATGCCAGACTCCTTGGCTAGCTCGGTAGGGCCGAGCAAGAGAGGGACACTTTGAAGGCCCAACTAAAAGCTGAAAAACAAGCAAAGCAGACCGCCGTAGATGAGGTGAACAATCTCGATTTCAAGGAGGCTGAAGACAACTATATCAAACAAGCAGAAGCTACCAAGGACATCTACTTCAAGTCCGGTTGAAAGGCTGCTTGTGAAAAACTGGGCCAAGGATCTGAGACCAAGGCGTTCGCCTCTCCTCCTCTCGTATTCCTGCCGGCCTATCTGATACCCTAAGCCAACGAAGTCTTCAACTCTTTGCAAGAGGAGGCGGAAGAAGAGGCCGAGGGGGAGTCTGGGGAGAAGAAGCCCGGCAATAAAGAAAGAGCAGCCGTGGTCGACCTGGATGCTGCAACAGAGGAAGTCGGGGATGAATTTTCCGATCTCTTCCCCCTAGTGTAGTCATGGATTCTTCAAATTTTTGTTTTGGCTCATGTAACTAGGCTACCAGCCCCTCATTTTGTACTTAAATTCTTAATCAAAGAAAAGTTATTCGCATTTCACTTGCATTCTTGTCATGTATGTTATGTTTAATTTTGCAACCGCGCTATACGTGTCTGACAAGTTACACATTGATTGAACTGAGAAAATTATCTCGGTCTTAAGAGACTGGAGCCGAGCAGAATCATCTTGGCTAAGATCCAAGAATTAAATAATGTGTTAACTTCTTCAGCTGAGCAAAAATCATTTCAGCTAAAGACTCAGAGCTGAACCAATCATCCGCCCTAATGGCTGAGCAAAATCATCTCGGCTTAGATCACGGAATTTGAACGAATCGTCAACTTCATCTCAGCTAAAATCACAGAATCTTAGAGTTGAACTGTAACAACCCTCGTCACTATTTACTGAATAACCACTGATTATCGTTAAACTGAAACTGACTATGATTGATAAGTGAACTGAATAAACTGAGACTGATTGTGATTGATAACTGAAGTAATTAAACTGATTGAAATACTGAACTGACTGACTGAAATCTGAAACTGATTGATTGACTGTATCTGTTTAAATGCACTATCTATCTGTTTGACTGTCCGATTATCTGTTCATGTTTTTATGGTTAAATTGCAAATTGAAGGCCTTATCGGCCGCCGAATCTGAAATTGATTGATGTTCTATGATCGTTAGAATTAATGTGAATTTTATAGCATATTTATCTGAAAACTGATTTGGTATGATTAAATTAGGTTAATTATTGATAAATTGCACAACTTAGACTTAATTACATTAGTGCCACTTAGTGGCCACTACCTAACACATATGGAGCCTTATACAACACTTGACCAACACTTTTCCTCAGCCATTCTCCTTGTTATTGCCGACCATAGAGAGAGAGAGAGAGACTAGAAGAGTTGATTTCATCTCACTTTTGCTTAAGTTTTGCTTGAAAATTGAAGTAATTGAAGAGTTCTTTGCAAAATTGAGCTTGTACATCTTGAACTACAAGACCTAAGGTAGATTCATTGCCTCTTGTGTATGTTTTGAATTGATTCTTGCATGGTTTTGAGCAAGTTGAAGTCTAGAGCCAAGTTATGGCTCTTAATTGTTGAATTATAGCTTAATTCATGCATGCATGTTTGAATTGTTGAATTTTGAGTTGATTCCATGGAGAATTGTCACATGCATGCTCATGGTTATGTTAAGTCCATGTTTTCATCTTGTTTTTGGAACAATTGGCTCCTTAGAGCATCAAATTGAAGCTTTGAAGTGTTTAAATCCATGCATGTTTGCATGTTCTTCATATTCATGAAAATTGGTTTGAATTGGATTTATTTGAAACACCCTTGGGCTTTGATTTTACAATTAAGCTTTGGAATCATGTTAAAGTATGAGTTTTGATGTGTTTTTTGGAAAATTGGCCCAAGAGGGTCGAAATTCATGTTTTAAAACTTGGTTTTGAGCTTAAGGTTCAAATCTGGAATTTCCAGAATTTGGACTCACGCTCGAGCGGGGTGACTGGCGCTCGAGCGTAGAAATTGTGCTCTCAGCATTTTTGTTCTGTTTTGAAGTCCGCTCGAGCGGAAGAATTGACGCTCGAGCGGGACATTATGTCTCATGCTCGAGCGGGTGTTGAGCGCCCAATTGAGCGTGATTTTCACCTATCCAGCACTTTTGACTGTTTTGCAGAACGCTCGAGCGGGTAAGTCTACGCTCGAGCGGAAACCTTTGTCTGCATGTCCGCTCGAGCGGAGTAACCTACGCTCGAGCGTGACCCCTGTTTTCTGAAAATTCTAAAAATACTTTTAAAGTGTATCTTTGCATCCTCATCTCATTCTAGGCATTCTTAGGTCTAGTTTAAGACATCTTATTGAGGATATAGATGTAGAACACACCGAGGCAAATTAGGGATTAAGTTATTATCTTTCCCAACTGTGTAGCTTAGTGCGTGTTCAATCTGTAAACTGTGTAGGGTTGGCAACTGGGGACGCGCTCTAGCTTTACTGTAGCCCAGAACTCTGTGAGTAACAACTGTGTAAAGATATGTTCAAAATGATTATCTTCTGAACAATTGAACTGTACTGCTTTCTGAACTGATTACTGTTAACTGAATGAATGTATGTCCTATATTTTGAACTGTATTGTGGCATCCTTAGCACCTACTGTTTATTGTTACTGTTACAAAGATCTCTGTCGGTTCCCTTGTTGGAACCACTACTGTTACTGATTGATGGCCATCATTTACTGTTCGATCTTTTAAGACCTACTGTTTACTGTACTGTTATGCTAATGGATGTACCACATATGACTGAATGACTGATATACTGAATCAATGAACTGTTTTTGTTACTGTAAGGGCATTCATTCTTAACCCCTTTACGCATTGTGTTATTCACTGGGCTTTAGCTCACTGCTCATATATATATGTAGGTGTACAGGCACCAGACCGCAGCTAGAAGCGTTGGGGTAAACTCCAGTTTTGTCGAGCCAACCTATATGCCTCAATGAGAGGTTCCGAGCTTGTCAAGCTACGGCTTAGGGGTGTTTTTAATTTTCCCGTCTATCTCTGTATCTGATTTGTACGACTGTATAGACTGTTACGGTACTGTTTAATAGGAATTAGGTCCCTGAACTGAATGATTGTATATATGTACATACTGTTTTGTCTGACTGTATATATCTGAATGAAAAGTCTTTTTGCATATACACTGTCACAGCTCATTGGACATTGTTTAATTACTGTATTGGCTTCCGCCAGCCCCTGTACTCTGTATTACTGTATTACTGTTAGGCAGACCTTCGGTAATCTTGGATTACTGGTCGGTTACGGTGCTAAACCCATAGGGACAGGTTTGGGTCGTGACATGAACAAATCATCAACTCTTTTAGTCGAGGTAAAACATCTCGGCTAATATCTCAGAGTTGAACAATTCGTCAACTCTTCTTGCTGGGGTAAAGTATCTCAGCTAGAATCCTAGAGTTGAACAAATCATCATCTCTTTTAGCCGGGGTAAAACATCTCGGCTAAAATTTCAGAGTTGAACAATTCATCAACTCTATTAGCCGGGGTGAAGCATCTCGGCTAGAATACATCTCGGCTAAAATTCAAGAGTTGAACAAATCATCAACTCTTTTAGCCAGGGTGAAACATCTCTACTTCAGGGGTGGCTGCCCCTCATGCACTGCAATTCTTCAATCACAACAAACTTCCTATGTAAAATAATTCATTTCTATTACATAGTGCATTCATGAATTCACATAATGACTGAGAGGATTACATTGGTAAATGGAGAGGAAAACTTGTCCCTTTACAAAAAGTTACATTGAAAAATGGAAACTAAAAATAAAACAACTTCAAATTGGCTGTGTTCCACGGCCGTGGTACAACTTTGCCATCCATATCTTCCAAATGATACGCCCCTTTGCCCGCCAGACCGGTGATCTTGAAAGGACCTTCCCAGTTTGTCCCCAGCTTTCTTTTGCCTGGCACCAGGGTGTTGCCCATTACCTTCCTTAAGAACCAGTCCTCGATTTTGAATGGTTTGGGGTGAACCGTCTTGTTATACTTGTTGACATGTGGCGACATGGATCAGGGCCTTTTCTTAGCGCTCTTCTACGAGGTCCAATTCTAAGGCGATGGCTTTGGCATTCAAGTTGGGCTCAAAATTTTCGCTGCGGACGGTCAGCATACCGATCTCCAACGGGATGACTGCCTCCATACCATATGCCAAAGCAAACGGCGTTTCCTCGGTCAAGCGTCTTGGTGTTGTTCGGTAAACCCAGAGAACATTTGGCAGTTCCTCGGCCCACTTTCCTTTGTCTTTCTCCAATCTGTTCTTCAGTCCATCCAAAATGGTCTTGTTTGATGCTTCAGCTTGACCGTTAGACTGAGCGTAGGTTGTGGTGAAATTATAGAATTCTATCTTTAGCTCATCACAAAATCCTTTGATCAACCGTCCATCAAATTCAATGCCGTTGTCGAATATCAAAACCTTGGGGATGCCGAACTGTGTTACCACATTCTGCCAAACAAATTTCTTCACATCTTTTTCCTTAATCGTAGCCAAGGGCTCGACTTCAACCCACTTGGTAAAGTAGTCCGTCGTCGCTATAAAGAACTTGCAATTGCCCGGTGCGATAAGGAGTGGTCCCACTATGTCAAGTCCCCACATTGCAAAAGGCCAAGGACTCGGGAGGGGAAGGAGTTCTCTAGCTGGCTGGTGAATTTGGTGGGCAAACTTTTGACATTTCTTACATTTTCTGACATATTTCATTTACCTACATGCATGGCCACCAGCATTCCTGTAAAATAGTGTGGTAGGCTAAAGATCTCCCCCCGATGTGACTTCTGCACATGCCTTCGTGGATCTCATAAAGGAAAGCATCAATGCTATTTGGATGAACACACTTAAGGTACGGACCGGTGAATGACTTCTTATACAAAGCGCCGGATGGAGAGAGCCAAAACCGCTCAGACTTCACCTGGACTTTGTGTGCTTCTTTTTTGTGGGTCGACTTTAAGGAAAATGATGATGGGGTCCATCCAGGAAGGACTATGCTCGGTACAGAATACTTCCGCCTGCTCTGAGTCTTCAATGCTGGGTCTTGGGAGGAACTCAATTAGGAGAGGGCTGGGAGTTGATTTGTTGACCATGGAAGTTAGGCCGGCCAACTCATCTGCTCGGCCGTTATCTTTATGGCCAATTTGTTAGACTCTTATTGCTTGGAATTTCTCGATGTGTTCTTTCACTAAGGCTTGGTATTTGGCCATTCTGTCATCTTTGGCTTCATACTCTCCAGACACTTGGTTTATAACGAGTTGGGAGTTGCTGTAAACCATCAACTCGGATGCGTACAATTGGAGCGTGCTTTTTAGTCTGGCTAACAGTGCTTCGTACTCAGTTTCGTTGTTTGATGCTAGGAACCCAAGCGCAATAGAATGTTCGATGGTTTGTCCATCTGGCGAAATCAAAACTACGCCTAGCTTGGCTCCATGCCGGCTTGAAGCGTCATCCACAAAAAGTTTCCATATTTCGCCAATGAAAATTTTCCAGTATTCTGAGGGATCTTGGGATTCTTGAAGGGTGAAATGATCATAGTTATTCGGCTATTTTTACTACAAGCTCGCCGTTGATGATTGCAATAGACGTGCCTTCATCCCCTCTTGACGATGCGGCTCTGGATCCAATAGGTTGACCTGTTATTTCCAAATCCAACGTCACATTGCCAAGCTAAAGTAAACCTTCAAGTGATAGGTTTATAGACGGGCGCGTAACTTCTACGTTGCCATCATCATTCGGTTGTGCAATTGTTACAGTGCTTACCCCCTTCAGCCCGGCTGCCTCGGTAAGATCCACCAGGCATATCGGGTGAATTCCAGGTGAGAATTCGACAACAAAGTCAGCCAATGCTTAGGCTTTGATAGCGGTTCGAGGTTGAAACTTGACGTCGAATTGCCTCAATTCGACTGCCCATTTCAGAATTCGACCGAAGAAATCCGCCCGTTCAAATAAGGCTTTCAAAGAGAATTCGGTCAACACCACGATTGTGTGAGCATAAAAGTAATATGCCAATTTCCTGGAGGCCATCATTAGTGCCAAAACAAGTTTTTCCAGCGGCAAGTATCTTGACTCTGCCGGTAGCAAGTTTTTGCTCACGTAGAAGATTAGTAAATGTTGGATGCCTTCCGCCCAAACAAGTACAGCGCTGACAGCTTGTTGAGAAACAGCCAGATAAAGGTAAAGGTCTTCGCCATGCTTCGGCGTGACCAAGAGTGGAGCGAAAGATAGATATGTCTTTAGCTTGGCCAAGGCTCTGTTACAGTTTTCTTTATAGGAAAACTTGGACTTCAAGGCTTGGAAGAAAGGTGGCAACGATCTGATGGCCAGCTTATAAATTGGTTAAGCGTGACTGCCATACCGGTAAGATGTTACACGTCATTTACCGAGTTGTACTGATTCAATTCTTGTATTGCTTTGATTTGGGTGGGGTCCGCTTCAATACCGCGGTTGGTGACCAGAAAGCCTAGGAATTTTCCTAACCCCACGCCAAAGGCAC
Organism: Camellia sinensis; assembly: GCF_055761805.1. NCBI lineage: Eukaryota > Viridiplantae > Streptophyta > Magnoliopsida > Ericales > Theaceae > Camellia > Camellia sinensis. The sequence continues at coordinate 108,458,638 of NC_138966.1, forward strand.
ACTTGGACGCATTCAAACGTAGCTTATATTGTTTAAGAATGACGAATATCTCTGCCAAGTCGGCCAAGTGGTTGGCCTCATATTTGCTTTTGACCACCATGTCGTCGATGTAAGCCTCCATCGTACGACCGAGCAGTGGGGCAAACTTCTTGGTCACCATTCTGTGATAGGTCACCCCAGCGTTTTTCAAGCCAAAAGGCATGACTCTGTAGCAGAACAGTCCCCTCGGCGTTGTGAAAGAGGTAATCTCCCGGTCGGGCTCATATATGGCGATCTGGTGATAACTGCGGTATGTGCCCAAGAACCTGAGTCGATTATGTCCGGCTGTCAAGTCCACTAGTTGATTAATTCTGGGCAAGGAAAAACTGTCCTTGGGGCAAGCTCGGTTGACCGTCTTATAGTTGACGTAGGCTTGCCATTTTTTATTCTTCTTTGGTACCATGACCGTGTTAGAAACCCACCGAGGGTAGTGCACTTCCTGTATTGCCTTTGCTTCAAGCAAGTTTTTGATCCCCCCAGCCACTACCTTGGCGTGATGAAGCACCGATCTCCGTGTTCTTTGAATGACTGGCCGGCATCCGAAAAGACATTAAGTTGGTGACAAATAAAGTTAGGATCGACGCTAGGCATGTTGTAAGGCATCCAAGCAAACACTTCGATATTCGCCACCAAGAAATCCCCCATCTCCATCCGTTCCTAGGTGGTCAGGCTGGATCCCAACAGAAAGAACTTGTCAGGATTATCTACGCTGATCCGCACCTCCACCAAATCTTCAACAGCCTTTTCTTCGGCCCTAGTGCCTACATCATCCAGGACGCTTTGATCTTCTGGGCCTTCGATCATTTGCACGAAGCCTTTGGCTGCTTGGCTTCCATTCACGACCATGAAACACTACTTAGCCATGACCTAATCGCCCAAAATCTCTTCAATCACCCCTGTACCAGAGGGGAACCTCATGACTTGGTGGAAGGTCGACGCCATCGCCTACATGGCGTGAAGTCATCCCCTGCCTAGGATCAGATTGTATGTGGAGGGCACCTTCAATACCCAGAACTTTACCTGTTTGACCACGGATCCAGCTTTGACCGGTAGGATTATCTTTCCCACGGGCCACTCCGGTTGCGAGTTGAACCAACCAGTGGCAAAGTTGCCAGAGCCAAATCTGTATCTCTGAGTTTAAGCTTCTTGAAGGCGTTGTAGTACATGATCTCGACCAAGCTACCTTGATCGATCAAAATACGCTTAACATCAAAGTCCCTGACGCGAAGGGTGACCACCAGAGCGTCATTGTGCTGCATTTGAATGCGCTCAAGATCCCTGTTCGAGAAGCTGAGCACATTTTTCTCCTCAGTTTTGTTTCTTTTGACCGCGGGCTGGATTGACAGGACTTCTCTTATATGTTCCGCTTTTTTGATCATCCCTCGGAACTCACAAACCCGCATTGGCTCAACGATACCATGGATCACATTGACCACTCCTTGGGGAGGTGCTTTTAGGGTGGCCAAACCACTTGGCTCAGCTAGAGCATGGTGTGTAACCTTGACGCCCCCTGTCGGTGTAATGTTCCAAGTGACCAGCGGCAACCAACTCCTCCAAGTGTTGTTTCAAGGGCAAATAGTCCTCCGTACAGTGCCCCCGCTCCTTATGAAAAGTGCAGCGGTACTGCGGATTGAAGCCCTTCAGCGCATCGCCCAACTTAGCCGGAAATCGGACGTGCAGCTCGTCACGGATTTTGCTAAGTATGCAGTAAATTGGGATCTTGAAAACTGTGGTGATGCCTGTTCGGGCGTTCAACTTTCTATTTGCATCTATCGCGGCATTGCGGGGATAATCAGCTTGGTCCTTGCGGTGACCTTTACTTTGGTTTCTATGATTCGGACCACGATCTAATTCTCTTATGCGGTCACTTGGACGGTTTGTCTCTTGTCCAACCGTGTGGACTTTTCCTGCCACCCTTTTGTTTGTTGCCACCAAATTTGTCTTCGCGGTAGCCGCGGTCACATCATCCTCTACTCGGATGTGCTCATTGATGCGTTGGATCAACAGCTCCATAAAAGTTGGTTGGTTCATCGTGAGTGAGTCCCTCAATCTATGTCCGACCGGGAGACCGCACTTGTATTGGGTGATTGTCAGGTTGGTTGGGCAATCAAGGATCTCATTGAAAGTTTTCTAATATCTGGTATTGTATGCTTTGAGGGAGTCGCCCGACTCCATCTTGACACTCAGAAGGTGGTCAACCTCCTTTGGCGTTTTGGTGTTGGTTTTGAATCGGGTCACGAATATTTCCGCCAACTGCTGCCACATTTCGATGCTTTCCTCTGAAGCCTCTCAAACCACTTCAAGCCCAACTCGCCCAAACTTGACGGGAAAATAAGGCACATGAGAGCGTCGTTACGCCTATATCCAGCCATAACCTGCCGGAAGTGGCTTACGTGCTTGTTCGGATCGGTTTTTCCATCATAGAGCGTACACTTAGGCTGGTGAAAACCCGTAGGGAGCGGTGTGGTCTCTATCTCAAGGGAGAAGGGGGTGGCGCTCAGCCTTGTCAAATCTTTGTCCAAAGGGACAGGTACAACTGAATGGGTGGTGGCATTATGACTTCTTTATTGGCGTGACCTCCATAGGATAACCGCTATAGCGCCGACACCCTTTGCGCCTCCTGTCGGTGCGCTCGTTCTTCCAAGGCATCCCTCAAGTCTTCCGAACGAGCGGAGTAAGAATACCTCGACGTTGTCGGCGGACGTGAAAGACGGTAATTGCTGTCTTGAGCACAAGACTTATTTGCTGGCGGGTCAGAGTTTCCAACCCCATAACTTCTGGTGATGGAAAGAGAGGGCGTGTGTCGCTAATTCTGGCTACTTGAGTGATGGGGTTGGGTGCGCTCACTGTGGTTACCCACTCTAGCAACACTCTTCCCTTTGACCTGCCGCTTTAGCGTCTTTGTCTTTGCCACCATCTTTCGAATGATGGCGTCTTGATCCCTTAACTTATGCTCCAAGCGTTGAGCGTATGACTCTCTTCGCCGTCGTTGCCCGTCAAGGCTTCGCGAGTGGTCAGTGCTCTTTGCGCGCTTGTCTTGCACATCTCTGGGGTGCTCGCCAGGAGAGGTCCCTAGACCAGCCATAGTAGGGATGGCGGAAAGACCATCTCTTCTCCGAACGAACTCCGGAGTGATGCCGTCGATAGCGGACAACGGAATGTCGTCATTATTCACCATGTAGGATGATCGGACGAGCTTGAAGGACAAGGTTGTCTATCAAAGGCTTCCCACAAACGGCGCTAATTGTGCAGGGAGCAAATATCCGTCGCTATTCGTACTCCTTGTGTCCAAGCTGCGCTTCACTTCGATCGACTTGAGAACACAATGATGGTGAGCTACCTGGCGGTGCACTGCCGAAAAACCCTCTGACGATCAAGTTAGTACACAGGGAGAAAGAGAAAAGAGAAGAGGCAAAGTAATAGGTGAGTTGTGATCATAAGATGTTCCAGACTTGAGTATGGGGGCGCACCACCGTTTATATACCTTCTGTGCGCGCCTCTGCGTCCATTCACCTTTGGACGTGTGGACTTGCTCTCCTCTTCCATTTTCCCACGTGTCAGCACAAATATAGCTAAAAACCACCTAACAAAACTGCCAAACGGCGTTAGCGCGAACGGACAGCATGGCGTCGCTCCATCATTCCACGACCGTGTTACTTTTGAGACGTGTAATGCTCTAAACCGAGCTACGCCTAGCACAACGCCACATTGTCACACCACAACCGTGCTAATTGTCTGGTTTCATTAAAGAATCCCACTGCGGCTTAGCCGTCCTTAGTTGTGACCTAGCTCCTGCTCGGTTGAACTGATCTGCGGAAGATCTAACTCGTCTAACTCAACGAGCAAATAAAGTTAGTCGGGCTGGTAATCCGATATTACCCCGGCTAAATCAAACTGGGGCCTTGACTGAGCGCACTGCCACTTGCTTAGCCCAACCCAGCTCGGCCCAAACTTGCTTGGCCCAATTTAGCTCGATCATTATCTCGGCCCAATGCCAATTTATGAAATCTCCCTCTCAGTTAGTATTTTTTTTTAAAAAAAAACAAATTATATTAATTGATTGAATTATGTAAAATAAAAATTGTAATGTGACATTTTTGTGGTGGCTATTAGCTTGAGTCGGTTTGATTAGAGTTGACACTAAATTCAAAACCAAATCAATCATGATTAGTTTTAGCTTTTAATGTAAGACTGAACAATTGAATCAAACTATTCCAATTAGGCATCTTACCTATTTGATAGGCATCTTACCTATTTGAATGTCATCATAAAATATATCTTTTATTTTGTATATTTACTTTTTAATATTTCTACTTCAATAGCTATTCGTTTGAATATTATTCATTTTATCAAGAATATTTTCTCTAAGATTTAAAGATTAGTTATATTTAACTACGAAATTTGAATTACTTCTCAATATATCTAGTGCAATATAGTTCATAAAATAAATTAGGGCAAACTTCACTTTACCCCCTGTGATTTGGGCCGAGTCCGGATTATTCTTCCTGACGTTTGAATATCACTATATAACCCCCTGTGATTACTGGATTAAAGTACACAGTTAACATCGTTAACGACAGACGTAAAAAGACTAATTTACCCCCATATATATATATATAATCTTACTTACTATTTCATTTCAAATAATCGTGCATTTAAGAAGAGAAAAGACTCAAACCCTAGTAACTCTTCAATATTATCTTAAAGCTCAATACTGATATTACAAAATTTGAAGCACATTTTGCAAATCTAAGGCTAAAGACTCAATTTTTGGACAAACCAAAACTAAGCCATCAACGGTTTATGAAAATTCAAACAACCCATATGGAAAGATTACAGAGTAGCCGAGTGCAAGCATAGTGAGAGAGTAGAGAGAGAAAGAAAAAGATCTGAAAGCAAACCTGTTGCGGCACACCTAGAGGTGAAGTAGTAATGTAAAAAACCTCAAATTCATAACCCTCTCTATATCTTCAAATTTACAAAAGATGTCATTTCTTCCATTTTTCTATTGTTTCTCTCTCTACACCTTTCTTCCTCAACCATCAGCACATCCTCTCTCATGTTCTTATTCTTCTACTCCTCCTCTATTTGCACAACTCTGGCTCATTAGTTTGCAAATCCCTAATAATAATTAATTTTTTTACCATTACCATAACAACAGTAAATTCTTTACTAGTTATATATATAGAACTTTTCCAACAACAATTTCTTCGGTTCAATAAACCAAACCAGATAATTTTCAGTCTTCAATTCCACTTCGTTTCTTGGCAATCCTTTTCTCAGAATCATCACAGAATGTTGTGGAGAATGAAAGTATGAATTATAGCCGAAAGTCTCTCATTCTCCAGTAAATCCCAATTAATTATGCAAATAACTCATGCTTGATTTGATATGATATTGTAGAAATCATGAGATTATTTACCGTTGTTATATCCTTTCACATATGGTTGTAATTCTATATATATTAGAGTGCTTTGTTTTAGAGAATTCTGTTTTGTAATTCGTGGTGTGTTTTTCTTCAAATTTTCTGTCTTCATAGAATTATATACATATATATATATACTAGTGGGTGGCACACACGATGTGTGTGCAATTTAAATAAGTAGGAATAAAAAAAAATAATAATGAAATTAATATTATAATGTGTATTTAGCTTAAGTGGTATGAGTCCTCGTACTTAAACCCATGGTCATGGGTTCAAGCCTTGCCTATCTTTTTGTTTAACTTTTTTTTAAAAAATAAAAAATACTGCCACATGGCATAAGGAGAGTAAAGCTTCAGGACACCATAAGAGGTGTTCACTTTATAATAGTATAGATATACACAGAGTAAAAAACCATCAATGCAGCCCAGAAAAAATGAAAAAAAGAAGAAGAAATCAATCTTCTTGTGTAAGCTTTTATTTCTAACTCTAGGGGCATTTTGGTAATTTAATTGGAAGGAAAAATCATCAGTTCATGCCTAATTACGCATTACTCATGTGTATTGCACGGACTGTTAAATTAGATGGAAATGTTAACTGTGCACTTCAATCCATTAACCATATGAGGGTTATGTTGTGATATTCAAATGTCAAAGGATAATCCATACCCGATCTAAATTACAGGGGAGTAAAGTAAAGTTTACCCAAAAAATTATATTAGATATTTCAACCAATAGACATTATCTAGGGTGTGCACAATGCTCTCAATATCTAATCTTCTATTACCATCAAATGCCACACATTTACCTAAACATCAGGTAGAAGAACTTACTACCTGCGGGCTTTAGGCCCTATCAAAAAAAAAAATAAAAATGAAAAAAATAAAAATAAAAATGGAATAACTAAAGACTCTTTAGAAAGCAACGAATTGAGGGAAGAGGCGTCTTCCATCCAGGTTCGAAAGTTGGTTGTCTCCGAAGTTATTGGTTTATATATCTGGGAAATGATTTAAAAATTATAAAAAAAGAAGAAGGATTTGAAAAAAAAATTATATTTTATTATTTTACCCATATTTTTCATTTTCCTTCCTAAATTTTCCCAAAATTTATAAATAAAATACAACATTAGTATGCTCCTTCAAATATTTCTAGAACAGTTGATGCCACACTAATTTTTTATATTCACTAACCTCACTCACATATCATGATTGGAGTGCTTAATGAAAATTATTTAAAATTAAAAATTGATAACTAAAAAATAAAAGTTAAATTTAAAAAAAATATATATTTTTTAATATGTTTAAACTATTTCTATTTAATAAGTTGTAAATAGAAACTGTACCACACAGTATAACAAAAATTCTCAAATAAAATAAACAACACTGCTACAGACCCCCACTGGGGGTCGACCCCCAGTGACGTGGCACAACGCCATTCGCCATTTTTTTTTTTTTCTTTCTTTCTGACCAATCACCCACAGCCACGTGGGCTGGGGGTCACTGGGGGTCGCCCCGTACTGGGGGTCCCCCGCATTTTCCTAAAATAAATTATATATGCTGTTTTTATAATCCTCACAAAACTGCCCCATTGAACCAACAAATTGAGGTTATTTTTGGAAATTCACCCACTCCCATCCTAAGTGTCTGTCCTTTCTGATTGGTTTGATAATGAGTACTGCTATTAACACCCTATCAATTATTTTAAATTTTTTATTTTTTAACTTTTTTATTACAATAATAACCTCAAGTGAAATTACTAAAAATGACATTAATAATTTTGGAATTCCTCGTCTCACAATTAAACACACATATTCACTACATCTTGAGTTAAGATTTATGAGAGTACCCACCTCTGTCACCACCTATCTATCTTTCCAAAATCCCACATTTAAAACCTACCCACACTTAAAATCTTGAAAATTCTTTGGCGATAATATTTCGTCAGCAAAAGTGGTAACCATTTGATTGCATACATTTCTCCGGCAATAAGTGAATTTTTTTTTGGCAGTCCCAACTCCATGAGACGAGAGGAGTACAACAATAAAAACTTATAAGAGATTCATAACTTTGATGGTGTTTTCAGCTTAGAGAAGATTGCCCTTATAACGACAAGTTTCTTGAAAAATGACAAAAATAATAAATATTGTTCGTTATTTTTTTGAGACTAAACTCTTGAACATATGACTGAAATTCGGAAACACAGATCCGAACATTATTTATTTGTTCGGGAACAGATAACCAAAATAGTGGTAGAACACAGAGAGCATACAAGTACAGTGAGGCCATGGATGAATGATAAAAAAAAACTAACTAAATAAGCATAAAAGTGGATTGTGTTGTGTGTGTGAAAAGAGGTAATAGAAAAAAATCAAACAGATAGACAAATTTCATAATGAAGCAGAGAAAAAACTATTTAATTACCATAAATTTTTTTCTATTGGTTGTGGGAGGTTCCACCACTGTGCGTTTTTTTAAGGTTTTGAAATAGAGGCTTTTTGAGGGGTGGAGGGTGTGCATTTGAATAGGTGAAATATTTTTACAATGATAATTTTGGTATTATTTAAGGAGAGAAAAGAAAGTTTAAGGCCCCGTTTGTTTGGGGTTATAGGAAGGGGATTGGGACTACTAATATCTTGGTATTACTAATACCTTATTTGTTTTGAGAGATGACCTTGGGACTACAAATACCTTAGTATTACTAATATCCTTGGAAGGGAGATTCATAGTTAGGAGGTAGAGATGGTATTAGAAAAATAGTGAGGGGATTAGAAATTTTTTTTAAAAATATTAATGTTTAATTTTTATATTTTTTTATTTGTTTTATTATTTTATATAAAAATAATTTAACAATTTCTCACTATCAATCCCCTCACTATTAATCTCCTCATTATCAATTTCTTCCATTCTATCTTTGAAAATAAATGGGCCCTAAAAATTTTACAATTTATAAGTAAGAGTATAAAGAAATAAGAGATTCAAAATAATTAATAAGGGGCTGATTACCAGTATTTTTGATAATTTGATTTTTTTTTTTTTATAAATAAAACATAGGCTTCACATGCATCCATGTATGTATGTATGTATATGGTGGTGATGATGATGATAATGGATGTCACATGCACAATCAGACCCTACGAGGCAAAACCAAAATATCATTGCCACGTATGCAAAATCCCAAGCATTACAGAGAGAGCAGCTAAAGATCTCCTCTCTTTCTTTATATCTGTCTACTCTCTCTCTCTGTCCTCTGTCTGTCTCTCTCTCTCTCTCTAGACTCTCTCCACCCAAAATCTGCAACATCTACAGGGGAAAAGAAAAAGAAAAAAGACCTCAAATTTCAAGTCACCGTGCAAAACCCAAAAAAGCAGAGCACAAATTCACCCGAAAGAACAAGGATAAGCGAACCAGGTATTTTATTTGATTTAATTTTTTTTTTTGGGTTTATATGTAATTTGTGTTCGGTACGGTTTATGGTGAAAATTGTGTTTGGTTGCTGTGGAAAATGTGGGAAAAGAAAAAGAAACCAAAGTATCTTTTGGGTTTTTTTGTTGTTCAGGAGGTAAGAAGACAACTGAACTATGTTGATTTTTTTTTTGGGTTTTTTGGGTTGAGTTTTTCATTTTTTAGAGCAAAAATTGAATTGGGTTTCTTTCTTTCCTTTTTTTTTTTTTCTTCTCAGCAACCAAACAGAGGTTATAGCGATTCGATTCACCATCTCGTTAGTTTCGTGATTTTATCTAACAAATTTATTGTGCAAAATTGGTTGGTATTGGTTTTTGTGTCAAGTGAATCATTAGCCAATATGGATTTTTTTTTTCCCAAAAAAATTTAATTTTTAATTTTTAAATTTTCTTTTTTATGTTTATGTTTTGATTCAGTAAAAACACTTGTAGTTTTGTGTGTGTGTGTGTGTGTGTGAATCTAGTAAGACTCAAATTTTGGTTTCTATTTCCTTTGTTGATTTCTAAGCCACCAAGCAATTGTTAGTTACTTTAGTTTCAAGGTTTGTAAATGGTTTATATTATTGGTTGAAGTAACTAGCAATTTTCTCCAATTAAACAGTCGCTTACTACTAATCTATATAATTCAGGCTAGGTTCATAAATTTTTTTTGGGGGTGGGTATTTGATCAATCTCTCCTTTTTCTCTTTATTTTCTTCATTTGTTTCTTGTTTGTTTAAGAGGATTCTGATGATAAATTTATGTTATTTTCTTGATTATTATGTTTCATTGATTTTGCACAGGTTCAAAACTTAAATATCATCCGTATAATAAGCTCATGAAGCTTGCAAGTTGAGTGAGAGATACAACAAAGCAGTCTTTAATTTTCATCAGGTGGATAAAAAATTGACAGCTTCTATAGCTTATTGATTAAATTGAGAGATCTCCTGGGCTGGTACTCTGTTTGGCCTTGAGAAATGTTGAATTACAATCTTCTGATACTTGATTGGTAGTGCTTGTAGCGGAATTTGTTTTTAGCATCTTTGTTCATACCCAGAAGACATTACATGGCTACTTCATGTGAAAGGTGGATTGATGGTCTTCAATTCTCATCGCTGTTTTGGCCCCCGCCACAAGATGCCCATCAACGAAAGGTGTGATTATTTCTCAACCAACACTTGAATGTGAAAAATTCATTCTGTTATTGTTTATTGAACATAAGCTGCTTTTAATTTTGTGTTATATTTTTTTGATTATGTGGCCAAATAAATTGCTCGTGTTGTTATGCTGCAGAAGCAGCTGATGAGATAAGTTTAGGTTGCACCAATCAAGTTAAATGTTTTTACTATGCTGAATATGGGGAGTGGAATTTGGGTTCCTGCTAATTAACTAGAAGCACACGCGCGCGCGCACGCATATATATGGGTGCAAACACGATACGTTTGCAATTGTACATCTAAACTTTTTGGCTGTTTAATGAATGAGGATTGAATTAGAAAACCGTTTAGCAGTTACTGGATGTGTAGTTTTAGCAGTTACCAAGTTTAGGGGTATTTTGGAAAAATAAAAAAGTTGTGTGCTTTATATAAATAGAATACATATTGAAACTAGGGCCCCTCACCAAAACTGAGCTCTTGTATAAAATCAATAAGAGAAAAAGTAGGTTCGCAAAACTTCCTTTCCATCCAAAAATTAAAAATTTATGAATAAACAATAATTTTACACCAAGCACTGCCTGCTTGACATCATCAAAGGTAAGTCGATTATGACACCATATCAAACGCATAGGTTCCGCCAACCAAGCCTTCTTAATCCTCTTTAAATGGCATCCTCCTATTTAACTCTCATACAATTGTACCAATGAAGCATAAAATACTTTGCTGCAACAGCCAGCAGCAAGGAGTCTGATATAAATCTCTTCTATGAACTGTTAGTAATGTTTATTTCAAACCTACCACATCCAAATGGCAACTAACGGAGACCTTTAAGAGATATCTGCCCCTCTTACAGCGTAGCTCTCTTTTGCTTTAAAGAGATAGCCGCCTTGCTTACAGCGCCATATCCAATAAACCTCTCTCCAGCTTTTTTACCATAAAAATTCTTGGGTAAATTATCAATAGGTGTTAATAGTTGGACTTAATTCTCATTAAGGCCTACTTAATAAAATTGTTGATAAAAATAATTGGGACTTTTTTTTTTGCATGTGTCGCTAAAAATTGAAATTAGTGACTTTTTTTGTCACGATTTTATAAATTGCCACTAAAACTTACAATTAGTGACGCTTTTCTGTGACGAATTTTTCAAATTGTCTCTGACAGATAAAAATTAGTGACTTTTTTTTAAATTGTCGCTAAAACTTATAATTAGTGACGTGTTTTGTGACAATTTTCAAATTGTCATTGAAAATCAATAATTAGTGATATTTTTTAACAGTGTTTGATGAAAAACGCTATTAATTATTATAGGACGACATATTGGACAATAAGTCTAACTATTAGGACTTATACGTAAGCTCCCCAAAATTCTTAGCAGTGGCTACAGAAAAATGTGAAAGATAAATGATTATTTTACAAGTCTTCTGCAAGCAACTTCAGGCTATCAACTAACAAAATTGTCTCATTCAGTGAATTCTCTAATCCACGGGGATTTAACATAGAAAATGAATGTTTTCATATTTATAGGTGTTGCTAGAAATTTACTTGATGGTACAAAGTCTCAGAACAGAAGTCAACCCTGCATAGTGCAAAATTTAAGAGCATTTTGAGAATATCCTAATGATTTCAAAATTGGCAAATGGTTTGTGCAGTTAGTAATTGATACCCCCTACTTGATACTCACACCAATATGTGTTTTAGCATTCACTGTAATAACTCCTTTCTTGCCAAAATCAAGCCTATGCTTGGTTACAACTGTATCACAGTTGATGAAACTCTCCTTTTTGCTAAAGGATTTAGGACCTTATGGCACTGTAGGTTGTTCTATGTAATATGGATCAAGTGATGGTAATTATAAATTCTTAAGCATTTGCTTTGCTGGACTGTTTCTAAAGTTTCTAATATTATCTTTCTAGTTGTTATCTGTTCTTGTACTGTTTTAACATTTTTTAGTTCTCACTGTTATTGATAGACAAGTTACTTTCTTTTATTTCTAGGCCCAAGTTACTGCCTATGTTGAATACTTTGGTCAGTTCACATCAGAACAATTTCCGGAGGATATAGCTGAGGTAAATTTGTTTCTCTCTCTCTCTCTCTCTCTTATATCTGAATGAAATTTTCTTTTGATATAGCATGTTTTAATTTCATTTTTATATTAAAAACTGGCTTTTGTTATTCGGGGTTTGGAAAACAACATACTTAACTAATTCCATTATCATCAACTAATATTATATATTGGTTGACTGATTAAAGTGCTCATAACACATGTTAGCAACTGATACCTTACTTATTCTATTTTTATCTTTCTATTGACAGCTGATCCGTAACCGTTATCCATCGAAGGAAAGACGCCTTTTTGATGACGTCTTAGGTATCAGTTTTCACCCATTCTGATCTATACAACAATTGACTGTACAATTATTTTTCCTTTGATGTTTTGGGCAGCAAACTAATTCCTTTATGTATATACAATTTCCAGCAATATTTGTCCTTCATCATCCAGAGCATGGACATGCTGTCATTCTTCCTCTTATTTCATGTATCATTGACGGTACACTGGAGTATGATCGAAGTAGTCCTCCATTTGCTTCTTTCATTTCCTTAGTCTGCCCAAGTAGCGAGGTACATAACAACAACACAAATTTATTTGGGCCATTTGTGAATTTATTGCCATATTGTGGTGAAAATTTTTCTTTCATTCATACAATGTGCTTACTTAGTGAGTCAAACTAGAGAGTTGATTCTACTTTATTAATTTACAGAATGAGTACTCCGAACAGTGGGCTCTGGCATGTGGAGAGATTTTAAGAATTTTGACTCACTACAATCGCCCAATTTACAAGAGCGAGTGTCAACACAGTGACGCAGACAGAAGTGACAGTGGCGGCCTTGCTACAACTAGTAACTCTGCAAACGGGGATGTACAGCACGAGAGGAAAACATTAAGGCCTTTATCTCCATGGATTACTGATATACTGTTGGCTGCACCTCTGGGTATTAGAAGCGACTACTTCCGTTGGTGAGTGTTTTGGTTCTTTTGTGGCTTGAAGTTTTCATTCAGCTCAGAAAATCTTCTGCAATATTGCATTGATAATTTGTAGACCACATGTTTTTTGAACTTGGAGATTAAAATTTCAGTTGTTTCAAGTACAATCTTATATTGAATTCAGTGAAATAGTCATGCTGGTTGGTATCACCATGGGATGAAATTTCTGTGAAAAAACTAATGGCTTTGTCATACTATGGTGGGGAATAGGTCATTTGCAATAGACGACGCAAATTTATCACATTTATATCCACGGACTAGATTTTGCTATTAGTTAATAAATTAATGTAAGAGCACATACTTTGATCCCTTATTCCTGAATATCACTGACTTTTATGCATTTAACAGGTGTGGTGGAGTGATGGGAAAATATGCAGCTGGAGAACTCAAGCCACCTTCAACTAGTAAGCGGAGTTCCTCTTCTGGACTATGATTTGCACACATTGTGATTCTATGTGTATGTCCTAATTATTTGTTTGCCACATTCTTGTTGAATGTGTAGTTTCACATGATGGTATTCTATACTCTGACAAGAAAACTACATCGTAGCAATACATACACTGCAGTTTCATTTGGTTATGTATGTAGAGTGTTTAGACTAGAATACTTATTTTAACTAAACTTAGGTGCGGCAAATTTCCTAACGGATCATGTTGATATGGAATTATTAAAAAAAAAAAAGAAAAAAAAAAAGCTTCATGGAGCAAATATTGGATAGCATCTCCATGAATGAAAGTTCTTGTCCAATGATAAGATCAATACTAAAATGAGATTAAATTCAATAAGGATCACCTGCAAACGGGGTGTTTTATGGATGCAGCCGTAATTGTGCACATCTCCAATTTGTGTGCCAATCCTTACAATGATCAAAGCAACTCTCAAAATCAAAATAAACTTATGATTTTGAATTTTAGGGTGATGTGGCACTAAAAAAAATGAAACCTGTGTTTTTCGAAGTTGTCATTGAAATTAAAAGGAACTTCTGATTTTTTACGGTTGCAACTAGCCAGAACTCTCAAGAAAATCCGTGAGCTTCACCTCAAGATTTAATTGAAAATCTTGATAAAGATCTAGGGTAGATGAATTATAGAGCAGCAACAGTAAGAAAAATGTGAAGAAAATGTGCAAAATGAGGCCCAATTTGTCTTTGGGTTCTTTTTCTACCAATAGAGGCTGTAATGGTGTGTAACAGGCTTTATGGGAAATGAATCTTATTTTAGGCAATAAACATGATACTTTAAAACCCTGGTATGGGTTTATTGCTGCAGTACGTATAATAGCCTCTAGAGAAAGGGGAAAAGAGATAAATGAGAAGGTGAAGAAACAGAAAGGAAGAAGAATTATAGAGGAAAGAAGGGAAGAAGGACAAAGGGGGAGAGTGAGAGGTAGGAAAATTTCTCAGTAAATTCAATTCCAAATCCAATATTAAAATTCAATACATCAAACCTATTTAACAAAAATCCGCATAAAACCCTAATCAATAGGATTCTCAATACCTTAAAATTCCTTAAGAAAACTAATAAACTTTGATCTCCATCACATATTCCAGTAACTTTTCAGCTTGGCTAACCTCGGTCTATATGAACCTAGCCTTGCTTGCACATGCAAAGATTGGTTTTCTGTAGCCTATTCGAAGGGGAATTGTCACAGAAACAACTTTCTGGAAATGGGGGTAAAGCGACATACATCTTACCCTGACCCCACTTTAGCCGGAGCCTCATGCACTAGTTTGCCCAATTTTTATTTATAGAATCCAAACAATTAACTTAATGTAGATTGCAATATCAACATTCCATTAATTTTACTCAGATATGTAGGGTTTCCTTACAAATAAAAATGGTATTTTCTCATGGAAGAAATTTATCACCCATATTAAATCATGTTTATAATTAACATTCACTAGAAACCTTAAATTTTAGCTGAGTATAAGCACATTTGTTTTTGAAGTACATATTGGTTAATTTTCAAGTGTACATGGATTTTCATTAGTATATATAGTTTCTTATAGGGTGGAATAAGACTGGATGATTGCTATTTGCTTAATTCTTGCTTGAAGTGATTGATTTTGGCCAATTGATTGGTCCATACATAGTTTAGTGTTGGTTGTCATGCATATTTGTTATGGTAGTCTACTTTTGAGTTACACAGGCAATTGGATTGGTAGAACATCAAGTGTTATTGGCTCTCATTGTAGATTTTCGTGCAAAAAGCCAAATTGATTTGCTGAAACCGTTGCCTCATATCATAATCTCTGTTATTATTCTCTCCTAAGGTTCTATTGAATGACATAAGTTTGATACCATTATAATTAGTGCAATTTTTAATATCAACCTTTGTTCTTGTATGTGGGAACTAATGTATATCAATTCATCAAACATTTTTTTTAGAATTGAAGATCTTATTAAATAAAATAGTCAACAAGATTGTCTCTTCATCACTCTTAACACTCCCAAACTTCAATACGAATTTCATCTGGTGCCACAACTCAAAATTTATGTTTGTTTGCTCTGAAACCTCAAGACTTCATAAGAACCTTGTATCAAGAAGTGTCTTGTTATGTTATTAACACATATGATAAAACTATTTACAATTCAAAACAAAGTTAATTTTTAATTGATTGGGCTTTTATTTCTTCTTTTTCTTTTAGCTTCCCGTGGATCTGGGAAGCATCCTCAGCTCATGCCATCAACTCCAAGGTGGGCTGTTGCCAACGGCGCTGGTGTTATATTAAGTGTTTGTGATGAGGAAGTTGCTCGCTATGAGACGGCTACTTTAACTGCGGCTGCTGTTCCTGCACTTCTGCTTCCTCCTCCAACAACGGCTATGGATGAGCACCTTGTTGCAGGGCTACCTGCTCTTGAGCCATATGCACGATTATTTCATCGGTAAATTTTTGGACCTTTCACTGTAGTCCACTGAAACTACTTGAAAATAGTACTTAAGTTTGTCTTTCTTTTGGCTTAGCTATTATGCAATTGCGAGTCCGAGCGCCACCCAAAGGCTTCTCCTTGGACTACTAGAAGCGCCACCATCATGGGCTCCTGATGCACTTGATGCTGCTGTACAACTAGTGGAACTGCTTAGAGCTGCTGAAGATTATGCAACTGGCATGAGGGTGAGTTAAATCATCTTGATTTCAACTGTTTAAATAAATAACACTTTGATGCTATGCTGGAGATCGATGTCACAAAGAAATTAGTATCTCCACATTCTTTATTTACTCAACATTGCATTATTACTGGGAACTTTGCTATGATTGCTATGATCACTGTCCTAATAAGACCGAGAACCTTTAATGAAATTAAAACACAAAAATAAAGGGAGGGTTGCAACTTGCAAGATAAAAAAGACAGTAGAACCAATGGCTTGATGTAGAAATTGAAATCTGCCCGCCCACAAATTGATGATGATGAAGGATGTCAAATAAAAAAATAATCTACAAGTCAATAAATTTAACCAAATTTAGGAAATAGATGAAATCGATAGATTGTAATTTGTCTCAAATTAATTTGATGTAGGCTCTTGTCAGCGAACTAGATTTAAAATTGGCATAGATACAAATTTTCTAATGTGAGAGATTCATTGACTTGTGAAGTTATTTTTTTCCAAACATGTGAATTAATCATTGTAATTGTTGATGCAGCTTCCAAGAAACTGGATGCATTTGCATTTTCTGCGTGCAATTGGGACTGCAATGTCAATGAGAGCTGGCATTGCTGCAGATGCTGCCGCAGCGCTGCTTTTTCGTGTACTTTCACAGCCTGCATTGCTTTTTCCTCCACTAAGGCAAGTCGAAGGAGTTGAAGTTCAACATGATCCTCCGCCTACTTATATTTCATGCTACAGGAAACAGGTATTGGGCAATCTGTTTGGTTTAGTTTTTTAAAATCGTTTTTGAATTTTTTGTTTTCTGGTTCCTCTTCTGGTGATGCCTTTGAATTTGGATTCCTTTGTATGAGGGTTTACTAACGAATTTAACAAAATTTTTGATCAGATAGAAGTGCCTGCCGCTGAAGCAACAATCGAAGCCACTGCCCAAGGGATTGCATCGATGCTTTGTGCCCATGGGCCTGAGGTTGAATGGAGGATATGTACGATATGGGAAGCAGCTTATGGCCTAATTCCATTAAGTTCCTCAGTCGTCGACCTTCCTGAAATCATAGTCGCAACCCCCTTGCAACCTCCCATTTTATCATGGAATTTATACATACCTCTCCTTAAAGTCTTGGAGTATCTTCCTCGTGGAAGTCCATCTGAAGCATGTCTCATGAAAATTTTTGTTGCCACTGTTGAAGCCATTCTTCAAAGAACGTTTCCACCCCAGTCCTCCAGAGAAGAAATCAGGAAAACAAGATTTCTTTTCGGTATTGGGTCTGCCTCGAAAAATCTTGCTGTTGCCGAGCTTCGTACAATGGTGCACTCATTATTTCTGGAATCATGTGCCTCCTTGGAGCTTGCTTCTCGCTTACTTTTTGTTGTGTTGACTGTGTGTGTCAGTCACGAAGCTCAGCACATTGCGAGCAAAAGGCCAAAAGGTGAAGATAATTATCCTTCCGATGAAATCGTTGAGGACTTGCAAGTGATGTCAAACAACCAGAGAGAAAAGAGAAATAGGAAAACAAAAAAGCAAGGTCCTGTAGCAGCATTTGATTCTTATGTATTAGCGGCTGTCTGTGCTCTTTCTTGTGAACTTCAGTTGTTCCCTTTGATATCAAAAGGAAGTAACCATTTAGATTTCAAAGACATGCATGATGTAGCAAAGCCTGCAAAGATCAATGGATCTTCTAATGAGTTCCGGAACAGTGTTGACTCGGCGGTTCGTCATACTCACAGAATATTGGCAATTTTAGAGGCTCTTTTTTCACTGAAACCGTCTTTGGTTGGCACGTCGTGGAGTTACAGTTCAAATGAGATAGTTGCTGCAGCTATGGTTGCGGCTCATATCTCCGAACTATTCAGACGGTCAAAGGCTTGTATGCATGCTCTCTCCGTCTTGATGCGATGCAAGTGGGATAAAGAAATTCACTCCCGAGCATCTTCACTATATAATCTCATTGATATACACAGCAAGGCTGTTGCATCTATAGTCAACAAAGCCGAACCACTTGAAGCATATTTGATGCACGGACCGGTTTGGAAAGATACTCCAGTGTGTCTTAATGGCATAAAACAAAATAAATGTGCAACAACTAGCCGCACCGAATCAGTGCAAACGTCTTCGTTGCATTGCGATAATTCGATCGATTTGGAAACTTCACTTATGAGTGTGAGAGATTCACAATCTAGTGAAGGCAGTGGAAATCTCACAGGCAAAGGGATTGCGAATTTTCCATTAGATGCTTCAGATTTGGCGAACTTTCTCACAATGGATAGGCATATAGGGTTTAATTGTAGTGCACATGTTCTTCTGAGGTCAGTGTTGGCAGAGAAGCAAGAATTATGTTTCTCTGTTGTTTCCTTGCTGTGGTACAAATTGATTGCAGCGCCCGAAACACAACCTAGTGCGGAAAGTACTTCTGCCCAGCAAGGATGGAGGCAGGTAATGTGCAATATTTGAATTTCATGTAATAATTTCTTCAGATTATTTCACATTCCAATCACTGAATTTTGTTGTTTGGAAGCTTCTAATATTCATGGACCTTCACTGTCTTGTTGAAAAATAAAAATAAAAGCAACACTTTTAACATTCTTTTCCTAAAGTACCTCTCACATTTTGGAAACCTTTTGACCTTTTTTTACTATTAATATTGTTAGTTTTGTTATTTTTTGATAATTTTGTAGACCCTTTCTAGGTTGGAATGCACATCTAGAATAGTGTACACTTGTTCTTGATAAGATTGATTTGTTTGATATTAGTTGAATTTATAACCTTATATATAGGTTTTTGTTTTGTTTCCAAACATTTCAATATATTTCCAAATTCCTTTGTCATTAGCCTTATGTTTCCAAGCTAACTGAAATAAGACACCAAAATTATTGTTTTTGGGTCTTTGCTTCAAAATGTCCTAATTGTAACAAAAAAATGCGTTTTTTTTTTTTTTTTTCATTCTTAAATGATCATCCCATCGAAGATCAAGCATATTGAAAATTTTAAAAATTCTTATGTGAGTTGAATTCGACAACTAATTGAATGCAATGCATGTTTCATGGCGGAGTTGAATTTTTCTTTATTGATAACCATTTTAAGATCTCTTTGATTATCTTCTTGCTTCTCTTTGCTAGACATTAGTTCAGCATAGTCAGTTAATTAGTTCAGCATATTTAGTTAATCACATTCAATTGATTAGATCCATTTGTGCTACTCTCTATAAAAGTGTCTTAACTATCTAATTTAAATGCACAGGTGGTTGATGCACTATGCAATGTCATAAAAGCAACACCAACAAAAGCTGCAACAGCCGTTGTTCTTCAGGTCCAGATTTTGTTCAACTTATAGTTTTAATTACTTGAATGATGTCGTGAACTTCTCTTTTTCACTCACTTAGGGTCTGTTTGGTAACTTTTATGTTTTTAGTTTTCAGTTTATATTTACAAAAAAAAATTAAAAACCTGTAAACAAAAACTTGTTTGGTGTTTATATTCGCTTTTGAAGATATGTAAATTGTTTACAAAATTTACTAAATTATTGTAACCACAAAAAAGTTCGTTTCACTTGTTTAGAAAAAAGTTTTTCATTCCTCCATCCTTCTTCCACCCCTATGGCTCACCACCCACAGCTTATCACTACGTCCGACCACCACTGCCTCTTACCCACCATTGCCGGTGACCTCCTCCAGCCATCAACCCCCATGGCCAACAACCAGCTTTGGTCGCTGTTAATCACCTTTGTACACCAACTCTTGCTGGCAATTACCTTCAACCATCATCTCCGACTGTCAGGAAACCATCTTCGGTCACCATCTCTAGAGAGCAAGAACTCCGGTTAGCACTTCCGTTGGCTAACAATGCTCTTTGGCCAACCGTCGACAACCACATTCAGCCACCACCTCCCATCAACCATCCATTTCCTTGTTTTAAAATGTACCAAATATTTTTTTTGTTTTGGTTTTTACTAAAAATAAACATAAACGTGTATAATTTTTTGTAAACAAAAATAGTTAACTATAAACATTACCAAACAGCACCTTAGTAACACCATTTTTTGATAATGGTGGACAAAGGCATTAGATTGTTGGAAACTACTTTGATTACATTGCAAAAATTTGATGAAAACAACTATTTTTTTCTTCTCAATTCCTGATTTGCCAGAGGTGCCACCTAGCAAGTGTCCTAGCATCTCAACATTTTGCATAGTTTGATTTTAGCAACTTTATTTGTTTAGTCACTTTTTCTGCCCTTATTTGCTTGTCAGGCCGAGAGGGAATTGCAGCCTTGGATCGCTAAAGATGATGATCGAGGACAAAAGATGTGGAGAATCAACCAGCGAATCGTGAAACTGATTGTGGAGCTAATGAGAAATCACGATACCCCAGAATCATTGGTAATTTTGGCTAGTGCTTCAGATCTTCTTCTGCGTGCTACAGACGGGATGCTCGTTGACGGAGAAGCATGCACTTTGCCACAGCTCGAGGTAAAATCTCGCATTTTATCAATCAAATACACTATCCTCGTTCAAATCCTTTATCTTCGATTGTAAAATTTGGTATTTTTACCGACATACTGGTTTTAAGTGCTCACTTACATTTCGAGTTCTATGATATCCATCCCTTGGAAGTGTGGTTAGCATGATTTGGCATTGAAAAAATCTGATTAACATCCCATGCTTTGACCGTGTATTAATGTTTTCTCCAAAATGATGAACATGCAGCTCCTGGAAGCAACCGCTAGAGCAATTCAACCTGTTCTTGAGTGGGGTGAATCGGGATTGGCAGTTGCAGATGGCCTTTCAAATCTTTTAAAGGTAAAAACACCCCTAGTGAAAATAAATTTGTAATTCTTCTTCTTGCACAAAATCAATCACAGAACCGGACACAACCCTCTCACAAGGATGTGGGACTTGCCTCACGTGCGAGGGTTATATCCGACTTTGTGATGTATTCTCATGCTCTCCAATGGAAAGATGGCTCATACTTGGGCCAAAAAGATGGCTCATAAATTTGATTTACCTTGATGAATGCATGCAGTGTCGTCTACCGGCAACAATACGATGCCTTTCTCATCCAAGTGCTCACGTCCGTACTCTTAGCACGTCAGTTCTTCGTGATATTTTGCATTATGCTCCAATAAAATCTAGTAGGACTAAACAAGTGGAAATAAGTGCCATACACGAAGCCCCTTATCGATACCTTGATGTAGGCACCATTGACTGGCTAGCAGATATCGGAAAGTGTCTAACGTGGGAAGCTCATAGCAGACTTGCAACCGGAATGCCTATTCAATTTCTGGACATTGCTGCTAAGGAATTAGGATGTACCATATCAATTTGACTTTGACATTTCTAGTATTTTATAGTTGCTTTAGGGTTCACTTGAATATTCATTACATGTGAGGATTTATGAATACTACAGAAAAACCAGTTTGCTTGAAGGATGCAGTACAGGTAGGGCCAGAGAAGAAAAAAAAGTCGCAAAAATGTCATTACAATCCTTCAGGCGGGTAGTGATTGGTGTACAGCGAGATTGTAGCAGACGAGCGATAATACAGGCATTATTATGTCAGTGTCTAAATTTCTTTCGCTCGAGGAAGTTGTATTTGTACTGCTGAGCCCAAAACCATTCTTGGTGAGTAGATGGATCACCATGGATTTCTTTTGGCACAAGAATGGCAAATGCCAGGCTGCCTCGGCTTTTCAACAATCGAGTTCTTTTCTCTAATTTTAATGCTCTAATTATGTTGATATATCTGTTGGGAATTGTGCTGCTGGTGTTGTTTTTCTCCATGAATCTGACTCTGATGGAGCTGTGAATTTCTTGTCTAAAATCGTTCATGGCTTTGTGAATCAATCCATTGCCATGTTTAGTGCCATGGCTTTGTGAATCAATCCATTGCCATGTTTAGTGCCATGCCATGGTTCATGCCTTTTGTTTATTTATTTATTTATTTATTTATTATAATTAATTATATATATATATATATATATAAAGAAGGCAGTTTGTTTCATATGGGCTAAAAAAGGGAGCTGGCAGTTTACTGATAAAACTATAGCCCATTGGTTAAGGGAATATATATATATATATATATATATAACTACGTGGTGAAGAATTGCAAAATACATTAGGGGAGTCATCTTAGCTAAATAAAGATGAATCACTATCATTTTACCTGTAAATTTTTTTCTTGCGGTATTCGTTAATTAAGAGCATTAAGTATACAATAGTACATGATATTTCAAAATCGGTGGTGTTGCATGCACTTATTAGTATACTAACTAGTGTATTAACATTAATAATAACATTATTATTGACCTCATTTATTATTCACATTATAAATTTTAAAACCTCTTAAATTATGTCACATCATCAATTGGTACGCTAGTTAGCATATTACTTAGTACGTATAGCGTTCTTATTTAAAAATTGCTAAATCCTTATTTACTTTTTATTGGTCAAGTGGAGCTTCCATAGGCGGCTGGTTATTGATGACAATTTTTAAGGATCCAAACAAGGCATTCAATTCTCTACAAATTAAGTATCAAATCGATATTCGATCAATTTAATTTTTTATAAAAATATTTTATTCATGTTTCTTAAAAACTGAACAATTTAAATTATCATAATAGAATTCAAAATAGGTCCCACAAGTTCCAAATCCAGGAAACAATATCTACAAGCGTAAACTTAGAAGAGTAGTACTTAAACGTAGGAGTCTTTAATAATTCAAAAATTTTAGCAAAAATAACGAAATTATCTAGGATGTTAGGTGAAACCGCAAATAAAATAAAATTTTATTAAAATATGCAAAATAAATTTATAATTTGTTTGTATTTTGGAGAATTATGATAAATTTTGACCATTTTTTGGGCTTCTGACAATAAAAAGTTTAAAAGCTCCTCTTGCTTCTTGCTTCGTATTTTTCATGTGTGAAAACAATTTTTGAAAATTTAAAAACAAGGTTTTAATATTTCTTAAAATGTGAGTTATAAATTTTTTTTGAAGACAATGTTCAAAACCCAAATAACCTTTTTCTTACTCTTTTATTTTAAATAAATTGGGAAACTCTGCTGCCATGATTATTATTTATTACAGGTACCAAGTCAACTTTTCAGTTGGACTTCCACTTGTAAAAAGCAGTCATAAGACCTGTTCAGTTTTTGAACAATTCAGTTCTTCATAATATGAACTGAAGAAAAAAAGCAAAAACATGATAAGGGGCAGAAAATTTATCACTATATAAATTATAATCAAGGAACCAAACATGATAATTCTCAGGGAATCTAAACCCTATTCCGAAGGGATTTCAATATCAAGAAAAGAAATATAAGAATTACAAAATTAAGAGGAATCTGACAATAATTGGGTGTGTGGAGAGGAAGGTGTAACTATCGTCCGATGATTTTTAAAAAAATTCCTGGTATAAGCTACTACCTTTGTATGCTTTCACTAGAGCTCAGAAAAGGATTAGACCTTGTCGTCAAGTTCTGCAGATTCCGCATGTTTCTGTTTGCTGCTAGACATTGAATAGCTCCGACGCTCCTTACCACCAGGTTTAGATGACGCGTTGCCATACCAAACCATTCCGAGTACAGCTATGAACATGCCTATGACCACTTGTAGATTTAGACCCTCTTTCCCAAAGAACAAAAATCCAAGGATCAAAACAAGGATTGTCTTCATGTGGCCGAGTACTTGGAACGTCACGGCTGTGAATCTGCCGATGCAGATGAACTGACTGAGGTTGGTCCCTACTGCGATGGTGCATGAAAGGATTATAAACGCCTGCAGAGAATAAGATGCAGACAGAATTGAGTGTCACTAATAAACTCATCCTTCTATGAAAGCACATAGTAGTCTTATGCCATGAATGAAACAACAATTTTGCATATAATGGGTTTTTCTTTTCATAATCCAAAAAATGAAAGAATGAGTAAAAGCTATATTTGAGATACAATAGTGTTTAAAGTAACCACGAGAAGATAGGAGAGCCAACGAAAAACCCCTATGCAAAAGCTTCCACCCCAATTTTCAGCTATAATTTTGTAGTAGTTAACAAAGGAAAGAATAACACTACTAAAAGATTAGTTGCAAAGAATCCATGAAAATTGTTTCAACATGGTGAAACTTAATATATCTAAACCCATCAGAGCTCTTGAAACGGCATCCTTACCCAGGAGATAAATCTTTCACATGCAAATAGATATGCACGTTGCACAACAACAAAAGGGATACTCACCCTTAGTGTCGTACATTGGAAGGTATGACCTAGACAATACAACAAGCAGTTCACATCCATCACGATCTAGTAGCTAAATTTCACTTTTCAGTTTTATTTGTCCCTTTTTTTGTGTGAATATGGACGATTTTCATTGCTCATTGTTCTGTTCTTTGACTTCCAGAAAGGAAAAGAATAGGGGTACTATAACAGTAGCTTGGTAGAATCATCAAATTATAAATATGACAGAAATAGAACTATACTGATTAATTCTGGAAGCAATAGATAGACTAATTCATAAAACCAAATTGGCTTGGATTCAATTCAAGATGCTAAAATCTTCAAACATGCTTACCTAAAAAAAGAAGGTAAATAATACCGAAGAAAATATAAAGAAAGTATTAGGAGTAAATGAGATGCACGAAAGTAAGCAATGCTTTTAGATTTGCCAATATTCGAAAGTGAAGAAAATTATAGCCAATCATACAAGCATATGCACAGATCAGAAGCTTGGACCATAATGGCAACAAGAGCCCATATCGAACTGAGAATTATGACTGTATGTTGTAGTAATACTTACTAAAGATATTGTACTGTAGTCATAGGCATCGACTCTCTTGTTTGTTAACCAATAATCCACAAAGGGGCCTAGCATCAGCAGAGATGCAGCCTGAGCTGGTGCAGTATGTCCCAACAGATTGAAAGAACCAAGCGAGTACTTCCGTTGAAGATAATGTACATACTGCATATACAGAAACAGTGTCACAAGACAGACCCTTTGAAGAGGGGAGACAGAAATTTGAAGGAATTATACAATCTAGAGAACTACAGAGTGCCTAAAAAGACAGGAATACCAGATAGGCACACTTAACCATTAATATTGAAGACTTCTTTTATTAGGCTTCTGAACTATACTACAGAAAAGAAAAAAAGTATTTTTAGGTGTGCTGGGTGCACGTGTCTTCTCTACACAGGTTTTTGTTAAGGCAATTAAGGCAAACTATAGTAAGATGATAATAAATTACGTGATTTAACATTTGAACAAATATATCAGATCTCTAGTAGAGGAACAAACTACTTACATATTGTTGTAGAGCAGTACTCCAAACTGCAATTAAGGCAGCAATGAAACCTTTAGCATTAACACTCACATCAGTAACAGTGCAGACAGCAACACCCAGGAGAACAACTGAAATACTGAGCTTTGTGTCTCTAGAGTATCGAATCTTATCCAAAACAACTTCCAATAAGCATGATACAGGGATCATACTCAGCTTTGCAATCTGAAAATTATGTTGAAGACCATAACTTCTAAAATGATTATAATATAATGGAAGCCAAAAACCAAGAGCAAATAAAAAATTTACCTGATAGAATCCCACGGAATTCCACATTAGACTAACATTCATACCAACAATAGAGAAGTTTGCAAATAGAACAAATTTCAGAAGATCTGGAAGGGGTAACTGAGAGGGTTGGATGTACCCCAGCCACCTAAGAACAATCGTCATCAAGGTTGTGGTAACAAAATGCAAACCAGTTAATGTTGTAGCTGCAAGGACCGTAGCAGTCAAAATCTAAAACAATTTGATAATAATCTAGAGCTTAGATGAATGTACAATGAAATCAAATTCATAGAACTTTATACTCAGTAAAAGAGGTTCATTATCTAGTATCAATCCAAGTCAAATTTCCTGCCTAGGCCATTATAACTTCTAAAAAATCCTAAGCAGTTGCATCCCACGCTGTTCTTCCACACTCTGCCGAACATCTATAAGATCATTACCATTGTGTCATCTGCTCCCATGCGATGCTCAATGGGTTATGATTAATCATAGCTTTTCTTCAATAACTCTTATCTTATTATCGTGATGAGCATACATTGATCACATTTTGCACAGCATTCCAAATCCATATGTTTTATTGTTTACAATTCACTACCAGAAGGGGTAGAAAAATTATTATTACCTTGCATCCTGTCTAAAATTTGACTTATTTTTAAATCCACATGGTTGGAGTAAAAAAAAAAAATGGAAAGTAGAGGAAAAAATTATAAAATGATGGAGAATCAAGAACAATTACAAAAAGGTATAATCCAAATTTGAAATGACAAAAATGCCCCTCCTCTCTCTCTTCCTCTTCCCAACCTCCATCCCCACTGGCCACCCCTCTCCTACCCAATCCTGCTACTGCCAGCCCCATCCCCAGACTACAAAACAAAACATTTAGGTGAATCAGCACATTATAAGTCCCTAATTATCATATGGCTTTGCAGTAGTGTTCCATATTGTTTCATCCGATTAATAGACAAGACAACGATATAGGACAATATAGGTAATGTAAGTTGGGAACAATCGTCAAGAAATATAGGAAAATACATGCTACTCAGTTCCAATCCAGCTAATACTAATGCCTATGACTCTTGCATTTCATTAACTCACTTTTCTCATCTTTTTCAACATTCAACCACAATACAACCCCCTAAGATGTCCTAGCCGAATTGAATTTAGAGCCCCACCCATCATTTGATTGAAAGTTCCTGAAAAGCTCTCTAATCAGTAGCCAAAGGAAAAACCCATGTTTTAGTTGTCATTATGAGAAAATAAGACACCTAGGTGATACAAAGGAATTAACATATCATCATTGTCCAAGACATCATAATACAATTGATCAAATATAATGACAAGACATTAAAAGGAAATTTACCAAAACTAAAGCCATATGTGGCCATTAAGGCTTTATTGACGATAATGATCCCAACAGATGTTACTACATTGAACATCCATGCAGCCGCATCAATTGATGCCTTCTTTTCAGCCTTGTTAGCTGGAGCCATTTTCTTTTATTTCTTACGGAAGATTGCAGAAAAATCTTTATCCCTCCTCCTCCATAAGAGAATCTGCACACTTCAGCATAAACCCAAGATTTTTGTCTGTTTCAGTAACCCAATTTTCTGAAAAATAGCTACCATCCAATCAAATTTACAGCAGTAGCATCTATGGGAACAATATAATAGCAGACATTGTTACTATAGCTATACTACATAATCCTTGAACTATTCGTTTGAGCTAGAAGATCTAAAAAAAACTTGAAAACTACAAGTTAAACTCTAGAAATTGATCAAAAAAATTGTGAGTACATTAATTTAAAACTAAAAACAATCTGTACGCATAACTATTAATTAATTTACTATGTAACCCTAAATTTGCAACTAGTTCTAGCAAAATTAGCCAATAATTACAATAAAGATACAGGAAATTCACTCACAGAACAATCATGACTAACCTAATTACTTAAAAGTAAAGTGGACCCAAATATTAGAATCTCATGTAATGATTGAAAATTGATTTGCAAAGAGCAATAACATTGAAGACACAAAATTATGAATTCAACTTAGAGAAGAGAGCTTGCATTTCAGATTTCAAGCCCAAATCTTGAATCGATGGCAAGCCAAGTTGATAAATTTCCAGATCGAGAGCTTAAAATCCCCAAATTGAATCACAATTATACTAACCCATATCAGATCTATATATATAAAGACCTCAATCACAATAAGATCGCCAAACAAGATCGCAAATTTCACGTCAATTCAGTGGTCAAAACAGATCAATAAAACAAGCAATTCGTATCAATCTATGTATAAAACCACACAAAACGTACCGTTAGGGGAAAACGAACATGATAGCGACTTGAATCTGATTTCTCACAGCTTCATGAATATGGAAGAGAGAGAATGTTAAGGCTGTATTTTTGTTGGTAGTGAAGAGAATCAAGATGGCATCTGAGAGTCTGCTTTTGTTGCTTACTGAGAACTTTGGTTTCTGTGTTTCGTTTCCTTAAGGTTTAGGGAAGAGAGAGAAAATATGCATGAAAATGGAGGAGGGAGAGGGAGGGGGAGAGAGAGAGAGAGAGAGAGAGAGAGAGAGAGAGAGAATCTGGAGCAGTAGGGTGAGGAATAATTTGATGCAGGTAGCAAGTAATATGATTTTTAGGTCCATGTGATATTTTTGATCACATCACAAGCAATCAAAATTACAAAAACAGCCTTCTTTATATTTTGTTTTTAATTTTTTAATTTAGGAGTCTTTTGGGAAGTGTGTTATAATTAATTTTTTAAATTATAACCCACTTTTCTCTCTCACAAAAAATTTCAACTTTTTGCAAAAAAATTAATTATAACCATCTTTCTAAAATAGTCCTCAGTTTTCGTTTGGCATGGGATTAAAATAAAGTTGGGGCTTAAAAAAACAAAATAGGTTAAAAATTAATAAAACAAAACATCATACTCCCTCCGTCCCAAAATAATTGTCCCTTTTGGGGAATCCAACTTTTTTTTAGTAGTACAATTATTGCATTTGAAAAAAGTTGTTTTTCCAAAATTATCCTTTTGATAGTACATTTTTTGAAAATATCAATGTCATAATTGTACTTTTTGTATTGTTTATTAATTTAAAACAAGGGAAAAATAGGAAATTTATATTATTTTTGTACTTGATTTTTGAAGAGGGACTAATATTTTGGGACAATGAAAAATGGAATAAGGGACTAATATTTTGAGACGGAGGGAATATTTAAATCATAATTATTTCATTTTTTTTCTTTCAAAAGTTAAAAAAATTCAACCCAAATGAATTTTTTAGCTCCATATTAAAATAATCAAAAAATTAATCTACTTCCCAAACGAAACCTTAGAGAAATTTTGCCATACACACATCTCTATATGCCTCTAGTTACTACATTTGTGGTTTTCGATTATGATCTATTGGAAAACTAATTATAATTTAGTTATACATATTGTGGTGTTAGTTATGACTCAATGTAACGTTGATTATGATATTATTTTGGTTATCATTTTAGAGGGACTTATATACATATATAGGTCCTATAGGTAAATTTATTATCTAATAGGTCTTATGATAATTAATGGTATTTTTCATCAAACAATATTAAAAAACATTACAAATTGTTAATTTTCAAGACATTTTAAAAATTTTATCACAAAAAATATTACTAATTATAAGTTTTAGCGATAGTTTAAAAAATCGTTAAAAAAAAGTCACTAATTTTTAATTTTTAATGACAGTTTGAAAAATTCGTCATAAAAAAAAAGTCACTAATTTTAAGTTTTAACATCAATTTTAAAAATTATGATAAAAAAGTTACTAATTGTCAATTTTTTGCGACATAAGCAAAAAATCATCATAAAAAATTATTTTAGTGACGATTTTACTATGACTTATTTTCAATAGAACTTGATAGGAATTAAAGCCTCGTTTGACATGTAACACTTTTAGCTTAAAAGTCAAAAAGTTACTAAAAAAATCAAAAAGTCTATAACATATACAAAAAGTTAAATATTTCATTTTCTCTCTACTTTTTGTACATCTTTTCGTAAAAAATCAAAAATTCATTCCAAACATACTAATTTTTTTATCTCATATTTTAGCTAAAAAAATTAAAAAATTACTAAAATAATATGTTCTCAAACGAGGTCTAAGTTCAACTATTAGGATTTATTTGTAATTTATCCTAATTTTAAAAGGCCTTTAATTATACTTATGTGATGTTTTGTTATGATTAAATTTTTTTTTAATTTTGACCATTTAACAAATATATTTGTGTAATCAATCTCATTATATATATATATATATATATATATATATATATGATATACACTTTTTTTTAGAATTACCCTAGCACAACCGCTGATTTTATAATTAAAAAAATGAAATTAGAAAACAACTCTGAAAAATGATGGAGAAAAATTAGTAGATGACACTTGTTAGGTAACATTTTTATTTTTTACTTTTTAAATATTAATAAAAAAATTAATGTATCATTTTTATTTGGAGAAAAATGAAATGGAATTTAAAGTTTTCAAAAAATTTGAAATAAGAAAGGTTTTTTTTTTTTTTTTTTTTTTGATTGTTTTAGAAGGATTAGGTTTGGACGGGAGGTGTTGGCGAGCTCATGGAGCTCATTAAGCGTTATGCTTTGATAATCTATCATTAGATGGACACGATAAAATGAAGTAATTATATTTTTCAAATCGATCTAATTTTTTTTATAAATAATATATGTATAAAATTTTACAAAATAAATAATTTAAATTATTATCAAAGAATCCATAGTAAACCCTGCCAGTAGCATGGACTCAAAAAAACACTTATTTGTCTAAATTTTAGACTAAAAACAAGTTTAATCTATTTAAAAAAGAGTAATGTTAGAGATTTTAAAAGTTTCATTAAAAATTTTATTAAATGTCTCACATGAGTGCGAGTCCCATACCATGTACGTCTTATGTGAATCCTACACATATGTAAGATATTTAATAAAAATTTTGATAAAACTTTTAGGGTATGTTTGGTTTGGTTTTGAGAGAGTAGTTTTTAAAAATTATTTTGGGAGAGAGAGTTTAGAATTTTTTTTGATTTGTTTGGTTGTGTATTTTGAAAGTAGTTTCGAAGTTTGGGAGTTTGGAATGATTTGATATTTTGTTATAATTGAGTAGATATGTGTGAGAAAAAAATTATTGAGAAGGAGAAAGGAGAGAGAGGAGAGAGAAAAAGTGATTGATTGATGCGTAAGTAAAAGAAAGTGATTTTGAAAAAATTACAAACCAAACAAGTTTTTTGAAATTTTTTTTCTAAAATCACTCTACAAAAGCCAAACCAAACACACCCTTGGTATCTCTAACATTTTTGTTTAAAAAATAGCTTTTCTTTCGCTCCTTTTCCTTGCACACTCTACTATTAACCATCAACAACCAGGGCCGGCCCTAGTTGGACTCCCAAATTTCATCAAATTTTAAGCGCCTCAAATAATTTTCATTTTTATTGTGCTAAAAAAAAAAAAACAGTTTAAAAATAAAGAGTTAAATCAACTAATTTAACTTCACAATCCAAATTAAAGATCCTCAAAGAAGTCTCTGCCGAGGGACAAGCTACGAAAGTGGTTGGCGGCGGCGGCGGTAGTGGTGGGCTTGGAGATGTCTAGGGTGGTGGAGGAGGAGGAGTCGTAGGAGGAGGAATCGACGGCCGTGGCGATGGTGGTGGTGTTGGTCTCAATGTCGGAGGAGAGAGAAGGGAAGTCAATGGAGGAAAGGTTCGAGGAAGTGGAAGAAGGTCTCTGGCTGGGCGCGGCGGTGGTGGGAGCGGCGGTCAGGGGTGTCCGGCATTTGATCGATGTCGGTGCGGCCGGAGTGTACGGAGGCGATGGACTTTCCGGCGAATTTTGTGTCCATCTTCTTTGTGACGGGTTGTTATGTGTGCGCGCCGCAATAATAATTTATCCTAGGAAGTAAAGAGGGAGAAAGAGAGTGATAAAAAGAGCAATCCTTTTTGGTAGTGTTTTTGAATATTAAATTCTAATCCTTAGTTTGAGTGTGGTGTGTGGTTATATTTTTAGAAAATTAATTTCACATTTATTTTTTAAAATATTTTATTTTTTCATATTATATGTCATATGTCATATTCAATTCAAATTCTTTTTAAATTTACAACAATGATTCATCTTTTCTTTTCCTCCCACCCTCTTTGACCCCCTCTCTCTCTCATTGGTTACATTTTTTTTTTCCTGCTCCTCCAATTACCACCCGCCACGTGGCAAAGGGGGGTGAGGGGGTGACCCCCAAAAGGAGATCCCAAGCATTATTCTTAAATTTATAACCAAACAAATTTTTTACACTCAAATCATAATTTCAAAACTCATAAATTCAAAATACAATTCTATTATCAAATCATAATTCTAAAACTCTACCAACCACAACCTAAATTTTAGTAATTTGTTTGTTCAATAATAATACTAACATTGTATAATACAAAAAAATATTTTTAAAAAAAATAAAAATTATCATAGGTCCAAGTTATGATGGTGGTTGCTATTTTGGTTATGACAATGTTATGGTGGATATGCATATCTAAGTTAGATTATTTGTGAGTTTGATTATTACAAATGTTATAACTTAATATTATGTGAGTTATAATTAAAAAAGATTGAGTTATAATTAAATATCAAATTAGGTATAATCAAATAACTCTTAGATCATAAAGTAAAAAGGATTGGGATGCTTTATGTTTTAAAATTTTCATTAAATTTAATTTGATGAATTCTCAATTGATAAAACAAATAGTATTTCCCACTTGATTTAATAAACATTTGATGAAATGGATTAGAAGTATTAATGAAAAATATATATTACAAGTACTTATCATTTTATTCACAAAGTTTTTTTCCTTTTTTTTTTTAATTTCTTTTTAAAAAAAATTATGTACACATCAATACTATATATACTTAAAATTAATTCAAAAAATATATGTTTATAAATCACATTCATTTTAGTTATGGCTTGTATTATACTAATTTTAAATTTATGGGTAAATTACACTTACCTCTCTTGAGGTTTTTGACAATTACAGGGACCTTTCCTCTGATTTCAATAATTACAGAAACCTCTCTTCCTTTTGAAAATATTGTTAAGATTCTCCCCACATTAATCTTCTGTTGGTTTATTCAACAACATATGTTGACATCATGCTAATGTCATGTGCCATGAGTAAACAATTCTAAGATTGTCCTTATATATTCAAATAGTAAATTTCATTTATCTCTCCTAAGGTTTTACAAAAAAAATAATAGACCCATACATTATTTTAATAATGTTGAACAAAATTATTAAACTTTATGTAATATTTAAAAAAAATTCTAAATTGATATACAAGCATATATATAGTAGAATAACCAAACATTACCTTATCTAAAAAAAAATAAAAATAAAAAAGATAACAAATTGATCACCATCAAACCTTATACTAAATTAAATACAATCCTTTATTTGAAAATTATAAAACAAAATATAAAAAATGTTTTATTTTTTAAAAAGACCACCAACTTTATGAATACATATTTTGAAAAATTAGAATTTGAATAAAAAATTAAAAATACATATAGGTATTTGATTTTTTTTTTCCGTATGAAAAATACATATTTGGATAAATTATCCCTCTCCATTTTCTTTAGTTTATTTCTTTGATTATTCTTTCTATTTATTCTCTCATTTATTTATTTTTTTATAGTGTCACTGCAACCAATAACAACACCATATAATTTATTATTATTATTATTTGTTATCTTCTTTATACTTTTTCCACTATTTTTTCATCATTTTTTATCTTTCATCAATATTAGCTAGCATCACCCAATACCATAGCAACTTATGAAACATGAATTTTTCCTTTGTTTTGTAAACATATTTGTGTATTAATTTTTTTTAAGAAAAATAAACATAATAAAATTTCATATTTATAATTAAAAAAAACTGACTTATAAAAATTACCAAATGTTACCTCATAAATATATTAAAAAAATTATCATTTTTATCTTTTCACAATCCTATATTATTCTCAAATTTTAATTTTCATCTTTGAATTTTTCAAATTTCAATCGATGGATATTAAAAAAAAAATGAGCCAATATTTCTCACCTTAATAATAAAATTTTTAAAAATAAATATAAAAGTGAAAAAATATATAATCACATAACAATAAATTAAAATTAGTAGATAGGAAATGAAAGATAAAAAAATTATTTGAGAATAATAAACTATTTAAAATTTTCATTTCTTACATCTAATTAAAATAGAAATTTACTTGAAGAAATAATTTATTTGAAAATAATAAAATAAATAAATAATTATTTATTACATCTAAAATCTATATCTCCATCTTTGTTTCTTTCATTTAAATTATTTTTATTAAATCAAATCTCAAAATTAATTCGAACAAGAAACATTGATATTCTTTCTTAATTTCATTAATGGTTGATTTATTTATTTTATTTTTTTTAAACTTATAAAAGTTCAAAAACTTATAGTGGGAAAAAAAATACAAAGTGAAGGAAATACAAAAAAAAAAAAAAAAAATTGTGAGAAATAAAATGATAATTTAATATATTGGTAAATTACACTTAAAAAAGGTATTTGGTCATTTGCACAACCTAGTCATTTGCACAACCAAACCAAATTAACACCGTTTAGATTAAATTAACAAGATAGGGGAATCTTGAAAATGTCAAAAAAAGTAAAAAAAGTTTTTGTAATTATTGAAACAACAGAAGATAATTCTGTACTTGTCAGAAACCTCAAGGAGGTAACTGTAATATACCCTAAATTTATATTATACACCTTTAAGTAAAATTTTGAATAAATAATTTTTTTTTTAATACATAAAGGTCATGTTTGTTTGGGTGGACATGAGTTTGGGATTGGACTAATAGTCCAATAAAATTATTAATCCGATGTTTGGTTAAACAATTGAAGTACGGATTAATTATTTTAAACTTGACTATTAGTTAAGATAGGATACATAATCCAACGGATTCGTAGTCTTAGGACTACTAGTCATGGGAATGCTAATCCAGTCCGCCCAAACAAACATGGCCAAAGGGTCTCAATTTAAGATTTCGTCTTGGCCTCCAAAGATCTCAAGGCCAACCCTGTCAACAACATACACCACCTCCACCCATCTTACCACTGACCACCATGGTTGATGACCTCGGGCCACATCCAGTAATCCATCCCACCACCTTCAGACAATCACCACTTCTAATAACTCATCATTTTATTTTTATTTTTTTTTTTTTAAACTATTGAATGAATTTTTTAATTAGGTCTTTCTAGTGCAAACTATAAAGCCCATATTGCAAAGTGGGGAATGCTATATATTTCAAATATTCTACTAAATCTCTCACATGGGTGAGAATTCACACAAATTCACATGTGTGTGGGTCTCACACTCATGTAAGAGGTTTGATAAGATATTTGGGTCTCTAACATAACTCTTCCAAAGTAGCCAACCAATGAAGTGCCAAGTGTGCTAACAGTATATAATATTTTGAAGCCTAAAATTAGGCAAAATACACAAACCATAGTTGAAGATATTGACATTTTTTATTCTTTCAAATTTAAAAATAAATAAAAATGAAAACTTTTTGAGAAATTTTCTGTTCAAATGGCAGAAGCATAAGCTACATTGGCATGATGCCTCCAAATGTCTTTCCTTCATTGAAGGCAAAGTGGCAATCTTTATTACATATAAACTATGAATTGACTTGAATAAAAAAATAAACTATGAATTGACACATCACAAAGCTATCATTAGGAAATTTTTTTTGTAACTCGAAACATTTTTTCCCGAATGACCCAATTTTCGGAAACGATGTTGTTTTGATTTTTTTTTTTTTCCTTCTTGTTTCCCTTCCACTTCTCATTTCTCTCTCAAAGGCTGAACCAAACCCAGAGAGAAAGAGAGAAATAGAGAAGGAAGAACAGAGGAAGAGAAGGAGGAAGAGAAGAAAGCAGTGATGGCGGTGATGGTGGAGGAGGAAGATGTTGATGGCGATGATGATGTGTTGATGGTGATGATGTTACTGTTGATGAAGATGTTCGCCAATGATGATGTGTTGATGTTGATGTAGATGTTGTTGTTGATGAAGATGTTGTTGTTGATTATTATTATTTCAAATTTTTTTTTTTGAAAAAAAAAAAAAAACAGATCTGATCTATTCATCATCATCTTCTTAATGGACAGAGAGCACAAGTTTAAAATTATGAAGAGTAAACAGATCAGATCAGATCACATAAACAGATCAGATCTGTTTCATAATTTTAATTCATAATTTTTGTTTTATCTTCATCTCACATAAACAAATCAGATTTGTTTAACATAAATTTGTTCAACATAATTTTTTTTTCCCTAAATCAGATCTGTTCATCATCTTGCTTCAATTTTGTGGTGAGTTTGGTAATTTTTAGAGAGAGAAAATAGAGGAAGAAGATGAAGGAGGTTCTGGTTCTGTTTGTTAGAGTGAGTTCTCAAATGTTGAGAGAAAATAGAGGAACGAAGGAAGATGAAAAGAAAAAAAAAAAAAAAAAATTGAAAACAACGCCGTTTTTCATATTCGAGCCATTCGGGGTAGCCAAGTTTCGAGCTACCCAGCAAAATCGTCATCATTATTGTACAAGTATGAAAAATGTTTGGCAGCTTATTTAGTCTGTAATTCAAATTATGATTTCATACCTGTTATTAATTCTCTGTTTGTTTATATTTTTTAAATCATAATTTTAAATTAATTTTAAAACACATTTTGAAAACATATTTGGTAAATTAGAGAGTTTTTGAATTTTTGGTCTACTCAGTCGTCGGCGTCGGACATTCGCCTAGACAGTTTTTGAATTTTTGAGTCTACTCGGTCGTCCCTTGGACGTCCAGCCAGTTAACCGGAACAGTTTTTATTTTTTATTTTTTATTTAAGTAATTAGCACCTGTTATCTGGGAAAAAAATATTTATATTTGTTTTTGATATTTTTTAAATATAGAAAATATGTTTTTAGACCGACAAATTATTTGGACATTTATGTAAAATTAACCAAAAAAAAATTTGAAATATAAATTAATTTGTCACAATAATTTTTAAAAAATAAAAAAATAATTTTTTTAAAAATATTTTAAATAAAAAAATATTTTCAGATTTTTAAAATTTTTTAAATAAAAAATTATTTATGTCAACAATTATTTTTTGAATTGAATTTTAAAAAGAATTTGATTATGAGTTTCGAATAGAATTTTCAATAGAGTTTTAAATTGTGTGTTTGGTTATGAGTTATAAGTTTTTGAATTAAGTTTTGAAAACTCTTTTCAAAACTCGTAATCAAATAACTTTTAACAAACTCAACACTCATTTTAAAAATTTAATACTCAATTCAAATCATAATTCAAAATTCTTTTCAAAACTCATAACCAAACAAATTTTTTATTTTCAAATCATAATTTCAAAACTCATAAACTTAAAATACAACCCCATACTCAAATCACAATTCCAAACACAAACCAAACGCTACACATAATATGAGCTCTAAAGGAGCTCTAGGGGGTAGGGGTGAGCATGGTCTGAATTGGTCTGGATTGGGATAAAATTAGGACCAATCTGTTATTTACGGTTCCTAAAAAATTGGAACTAATCCAATCTGTTTAAATCGTAGAACCAATCCGAACCAATCCGTATAAACACGGATTGGATCGGTTTAGGATCACGGATTCACATAATTAAATAACAATAAAAATATAGAACATTTTAATTTCTAAAAAACATAACCACCAGAGCAGAGTTCTTCTAAAATTGGATACATATTACACAAAGGAAAAAAAAAAGAAAAAAAGAATGCAGCACATCATGGATATACATTACTGATTACTGATTACTGATATTCTGGATACACATTAACAAACTCCATAAACAGGGGAAAAAAAAGGATGATATGAGATGAAATCAAATAGATCATATATGAGCAGAGTTATCAAATATGGCTTAAAAAACAGAGCAATCCAACATATCATACACAAATATAATATTAATCTGGGAGTACAATGCAAAACAGAGTTATAAAGAAAACAAACATAAATCTGAGACTACAATGCAAAAAGAAACAGAACACAAATGAAACCCACAATATATATATATATATATATAAGAGTTATCAAATGTGACAAATCTGGGGCTAAAAAAAATCAGAAACCAGGTTACAGAAGAAACCCACAAAAAGAAAATATAATATATATATATAGAGAGAGAGAGGGAGCTCATCGAGAGAGAGAGAGAGCTACAGCTACAGCTACCGATCTGAGATGGATGATCTGATCTGAGATGAAGGATCTGAGAGAGAGAGATGAGAGTGTGAGAGACAGTGAGTGAGTGAGCGACGTCTGAGATGCATGATCGGAGATAAAAGATTTAAGAGTGTCTGAGAAAGAGAAAAGAGAGAAAGCGTATTGAGATAGAGAGATGAGAGTGTGAAAGGCAGTGACTGAGTGAGCGGCGTCTGAGATGCATAATCGGAGATGGATGATGATTGGAAGAGAGAGAGAGAGATGAGAGTGTGAGAGGTACTAAAGTAGTGAGTGAATTGCTGAGCAGCTAGGGTTAGTGCTGAGCTTTTATATAAAACAAAAAATTATATTATGTGTGGGGAGGGTACATGGTGTAAATATAGACTAAATGTATACGGTCTGGATCGGTTCCAATCCAGAACCGTGAAGTTCAATCCAGAACCGATCCGTGACCTACGAATTATCAAATTCTTAATCCGGAACCTAATCCGGAACCAAACTACAGATTCAAAAAACCAATCCAATCCTACCAGATTGGACTGGACCGGATCGGATTACGGATTATACGGATTCCTTGCTCAGCCCTACTAGGGGGTGTGTCTCACCTATTGATGTGATGTTTTGATTTTGATTTTTTTTTTATTTAAATTTTCACATCATTAGAGTTCAATAAAATTCCAAAATCAGGAGATGTATCATTGCTGATAACAATAATACAAATTCAAACAACTCTATCCCCTTGTTTATTCTCTCTCA
The DNA here is from genome assembly GCF_055761805.1 of Camellia sinensis. NCBI lineage: Eukaryota > Viridiplantae > Streptophyta > Magnoliopsida > Ericales > Theaceae > Camellia > Camellia sinensis. The sequence goes on from NC_138966.1 coordinate 108,497,461, forward strand.
TTTCTCAATCAATGCATTATAGTTGTCTCTAGATTATTACCTTCAACAATATATATATATATATATATATGGGAAATTTGGCTATAAGCCCCCTTTATCTTCCTTTCATTGTTAGAAGGACTAAGAAAAAAATTATACTTTCTAAACCCCCACATAATTATAAAATCTTGCATAAAGGACAAAATTTATTATTTAAATATTTTATCATACTATTATACCCTCACATATACACAATCCAGATACAAAATTTATCTTCTCTCTCGTCTCTCACTTCTAACCCTAGTTTCCTCCATGGCCGGAGCTGTGTCATTCTTAAGCTCCGACGATCTCTCTCTGCATCTTCTCAACTCTCCTCCTTCAACTCTCCTTCAACTGTTCATCTTCTATCTCGTCTCTCTCTTCTAATCCTAGTTTCCTCCATGGCCGGAGCTGTGGAGAACTTGCAAATCGCGCTGATACATATATATATATATGTATATATATATATGTTTGTGTGTGTGTGTGTGTTTGTGTGTTTTGAGATTTGAATTCGAATATATATATATATCTACATATTCCGATCTGTAATATATATATATATATATCTATATATATGTGTGTGTTTGTGTGTTTTGAGATTTGAATTCGAATATATAGATTTTTGAAAGCTCAAAGTTTTAAAAATCTGAAAAATCTGTAAAATCTGAAGAACCGGGGTATGAAAAATTGAGATTTCTCTAAAATTTTCGGATTATAGGCCTGATTCAAGGATTATAGGCATGACTCAATGTTTTTCAAAGTAAACATCGATTGATTCAAGGATTATAGGCCTGATTCAAAGCTCAAAACTCAAAGTTCCATCGATTTTTCAGAGTAAACATCAAATTTCATTTGATAGAACTAGAGTAAAATTTTACTCTGGTTCAATTGCTCTGTTTTTTTCATTTGACAGAACCAGAGTAAAATTTTACTTTTATACAGAGTAAAATTTTACTTTTATACAGAGTAAAATTTTACTTTTAGCTTCAGAGTCTTACAGTTTACTTATTTTTCAGAGTAAAATTTTACTTTTATACAGAATAAAATTTTACTTTTAGTTTCAGAGTGTAAAATTTTACTCTCATTCATAGTAAAATTTTACTTTTATACAGAGTAAAATTTTACTTTCATACAGAGTAAAATTTTACTTTTAGTTTCAGAATGTAAAATTTTACTTTTATACAGAGTAAAATTTTACTCTGAAATATATAGTGAAGATGACTTAATAGGAGAGCTGATAGATATGAGGGTAATATAGTAAAAGAAACAAGTTTTAAAATATTAGGGGGTTTTGAAAGTACTTATATAATTATTGTCCTTTTGAAAGACAAATTAAATAGTGAGGGGGCTATCACCAAATCCCCCTATATATATTTCCCAATTTCTCCAATTCTCCTTTCATAACCTCAAAACACAAATTTAACTAATTAATTCACAATATTCCTCAAAGAAAACCAACTACAAAACAATTGAATTATGGCCAAATGGCACAATCCCTCTCTCTCTCTCTCTCTCTTCAACTTTTTAAAATGTGTAAGAGTATATTTTTAGGTGATAAGAAGTTTGGGATGAGGAGTATAAACTGAAGAAAGGTATACATGTAAAACATATATAAAAATGTATTTAAATATTTTTGAAATTACAAACGTACATTGAAATTTTAACTATTTTGATATTTATTTTTACTTTGATGATAGACTAAAGAGTTGTCATTAATATGCCCTCAAGTAATGTGGTTAGTTTAGGTTTTGCTTCATCTATAACCTTTTCATAAAAGGGGTACTGACTTACTGGGGAAAAAGAGTTATGAACGCAATCTTCTGTATTTATTGTAGCATGATCTCTAATATTATATGTCTTCCTATGATAATGGAGACATAAAATTGTGGGTGCTAAGCTAGTTGGATAACTTGGATGTGACTTTTTTTTGAGAAAAAGTAAATTACAATTGATCACTTTCGAGATTTATAAAAAAAAGAATTTTTTTTTTTAAGTTTAACAAAATTATATAGACTCTTTTCTTTAGTAGGAAAAATATATGATTTCCCACAAGTGAATCAATCAATGGAAATAAAAATTAATATGAAAAAATTAAATTAATAATGACACAATAATTTTTACGTGGTTCCTTTAATGTGAGATACGTCCATGAGATCGAAATTCAATTCCACTATCAATCAAAAAGTTTCTAAACGATTACAAATAAGACACGAATGGTCTCACAAAATCACCCGTGAATTTCAATAATCATAAATAATTAAGAGGAAAAATCACACCAAATAAACAAATAAAAATCTAAAAAACAGAATTATAAAAAACACAAAATAAAGAACCAAATCAACTTTAAAGTAGAGCCGAAACCAAAAGCAAAAAGCACTGAATTTTTCATGTACACCACCGAATTGAATTTCCAATCAGCCACTGCCTCACCGAAAAGTTTGATCCACCGTTGGCTGCCGCACCTTTACTAGATCGGGACAAAGAAAGAAAAATTTATATATATATATATATATTGTTAAATTTTGAGCTTTTTATATAAAATTTTAGTTGTTATCGAATTGAATTAGGCCTCCATAAATTAGATATAATATATAAAAATATATTATAACTGTGGGGACATATTTTTTAAATAACGACACGTGACTGTAGTACTGAAGTGCCAGTCGAGGTGCCACGTGTTCTGGACATGGCGCCGAAGTGATCTTGACTAGGCCGAGGTTATCTGCGGAGATACCAGAATCCGAGATGAACGGATAAGGAATAAAAGTTCTAGAATGGGAAAGGACCTCAGCTTGGATAAGGATAAAGTTCTTAGACCCCGTTTGTTTTGGGGTATGAGAGGGGGATTGGGTTTAGGATAGCTGTGGGTCCCATTTAATGTACTGTTTGTTTACAGAGTTGAAGAAGGGACTGCTAAGCCGAAGGGCTTAGAATAGGCTTTGCAGATGGGATTCGGATGGGCCTCTTGGACTTGGTATTAGAAAAATAGTTTGGCGGATTAGAAATTTTTTATTTTTATTTATTTTTTATTTTATTTTTTACATGTCGGACATTTTTTTTTGAACATTAATGTTTAATTTTTCACATTTTTTGTTAAGTAAAAATCATTATTTTATTTATTTTATTTTTTTCTAAATTTATTTTATTTTATTTTTATTTTTTTAAATTTTTTTACATGTTGGGCATTTTTTTTAAAACATTAATGTTTAATGTTTTTGTATTTTTTTATTTGTTTTATTATTTTATATTTATTTTATATAAGAATAATTTAACAATCCCTACACTAACAACTATCATCAAAACAAACACAATTTTACTTAATCCCCTCAGTAACAATCCCCTCACTATCAATCTCCTACATTCTACCTCTAAAAACAAACGGAGCCTTAGGGAGTTTATCTTTATCTATTGGAGAGTCCAGGATAAGCATTGAGTCAGAGTCCAAGAGGAGCTAGGCTTCTAAAGGGATCAGGTTAGTGCTAGCTATAAAAGTAAGGCACCCTCATGGGTTTAAGGTACGCTTTTTGTATTCTGGCTAGTGAGTTAAGCACTAATTACTATCTTTGAGAGATAACTGAGTATTGACTTCATCGTCGGAGTGCCCCCGGTGGAAGAACCACTGCCAGAGTCTTTTTTTTCTATGACAGGTCGTTCGGGTGCAATTTATTCTGCCGGTGTTCTCCAGCTGAGTACCTGTTTGGCAGTGTGGTCAGAAATCAACACACACAATTTGGCGCCGTCTGTGGGAATGAAAAGAGAATAGATAGCCAACGACGGACAAAAAGAAAAGGTTGAGGACGACATCCCTACTGGGAGTGGTAAACACATTGACCCTAACGAAGAGTAGGATAACAACAACGAAGAAACTCAGGATTAGAATCCCGGAGAGAAGGACGTTGGCCAGGAGGGAGATGTACCAAAGAAGGCAGACCGATGCGGGTATTATAACGAAATATAGATACATGCGGAGGGACAGAGAGATGAAGGGAATGACGAATAAATTGGCGGACCTACAATCAGTCGTCAATTTCATGATGCAGAACAACGTCATGCAGCCACCGTTTTCGTTACAAGATACGCCGATTCCAGCGGTCAAGAAAAATGCCCAGAAAATGGGACATAAAACAGTCCCTGCAGTCCCTCAGCACACCAGGATCAAGGAACACTCTCACCGGCCTTCACGAGAGGTCGGGCGAGGAGAATCAATAAGAGGAGAGTCCCAGAAGACATATCGTACCAAAGAAGCTGATCCCAAAGAACATCGGCATGTTCAAGGGAATGAACTTTGTTTCGACATGACCAATGGAGGGAGATCCAAGAGGACCCATAACGACACCTGGAGTAGCTTGCCAAAGAGGCTAAAATTCGTATATAGCTGAGCTCTTGGATGGACCAAGGAGGATCTAAGGGATTATCTCCAGAGGAAGCGACAGGATGCCGAGGTAACCTCTCCGTTCAAGCCAAGAACACCGTTTTCGGTAGAACTGGACAAATTTGAGGCCCCGAAAAGGTTCCACATGCCGAGATTCCAGATATACGACAGTAAGTCAGACCCTAACTTTCACGTCGGCTTGTACCTGAACTCAATGGCACTGTACACCGGGAACGAGTCGTTGCTCTGCAAAGTGTTCCCCTCATCCTTTGGGGAAATCGCATCAGACTAGTTTCACAAGTTGTCAAAAGGAACTGTGAAAAGCTGGGAAGGCCTAGCCAAGATGTTCGTGGCTAGATTTGTGACAAATAACTACAACCGTTGAGGGTGGACTCCCTGATGGCTCTGAGAATTGGCGAGGATGAAAGCCTTAGGGCCTATGCCAAAAGGTATTATGAGGTGTTTAATCGAATACTAGGATGCAACCAAGAGGTGGCGGTCATGTCTTTTAAGAAAGGCCTGAACGATGATTGTCTACTTCGAAAATCACTGGCAAAGATATTGCCAAAAAGTATGAAGGAACTTATAGCCATGATAGAAAAGTATACCAGGGCTAAGGAAGACACGCCGGGGACAAAGGCGTCAAAACAAAAGAAAAGAAACAGTTCGCCGAAGCGAAGCCGAGGTAATGGTAGATACAATAAACAAGAGACAGGATTGAAGGCTGCACAGGCAGTCACTACTGGATTCCAAATTCTGGTTTACAAAGTCCTGGGAATAATCCAGAATTAGCCCTATTATAGAGCACCAGAGAAGATTCGTAGAGAATTTATGGGAAAAAGTCTGGGAAACGCTGTGCCTACCACAATGAGGGTGGGTATTTAACTCAAGGGTGCAGAGCCCTAAAAGCACATTTGGAAGACCTGGTAAGACAGGGTCATCTAAGGGACCTGGTAGATAAGGCCAGGACAAGAGAAGAGCAGGCGAGACTACCTCAAGCACCGGTAGCACCACCTTCTCCAGCACCACAACCGTAAGCAAGCGGGCCTCAAATGGTTAATGTGATTCACTCGAAGGTTAATGAGAACGAGATACATGGGGAAACTCAGAAGGTAAAACACTTACAACATGTGTATCAAGTCCGGCAGAAGAGACCTAGGGCAAACAAGTGCCAGGGACCAATGGTGTCCTTTACTGAAGAAGACCTAGAGATGGTGTAGCATTCACACAACGATGCCTTGGTAATATCCTTCTAGATTGGAGAGTGCCAGGTAAAGCGAATTCTGATCGACCAGGGCAGCTCTTGTGACATCATGTATGTCAAGTGTTACAAGGAGCTTGGCCATCATCAAGACGATCTGGAACAATCCAATGGTCCAATGGTTGGGTTCAATGGAATGTTGACGTGGCCCCTGGGAGCAGTAAGTTTGGAGGTGCAGGCTAGCACCAAGAAGGTAAAAACTAAGTTCACAATAATTGACACTCCCTCCTCTTACAATGCTATCTTGGGAAGGCCATGGCTACTTGCAATGGGGGCTGTTCCCTCAACATTGCACCAGCTGTTGCGGTTCCCAACAGAACATGGAATTGAGGAGGTCAGAGGAGATCAGGTGCAGGCAAAGAATTGCTCCATGGTAGCAATGAAATCCACCTACAACATACGAGAAGCAGAAGCAGCAGAGATTAAAGATAAGGACATGGAGGTCCTTGAGGACGTCGGCAAAGAACTAGCCGAGAAAAGTGAAGAAGCCCTGAAGAAGATCTTGGTCCAGCAAGGGGATGAAGAGCGCTTCTTCCTTCTCGGCTTAGGCTTGGCCGATGAGGAAGAAAAGGAATTAGAGGCGTTCTTGAAAGCAAACCTTGAGGTGTTCGTCTGGACACCATACGAGATGCCTGGCATTGACCCTGAGGTCATTTGCCATAAACTGAAAGTAGACAGGTTGGCCAAACCTGTCATCCAACGAGCAAGGAGGCCTACGTTGATGTATGTTAAGGCAGTAGAAGAGGAAGAGGAAGTGGGTAAACTTCTGGAGGCCAGAGCCATTCAAGAGGTAAACTATTCGACATGGTTATTAAACATAGTTGTTGTGAAGAAAAAGAATGGGAAGTGAAGGGTCTGCGTGGACTTCACCAGCCTGAACAAGGCTTGTCCCGAACACAGTTTCCCACTATCCAAGATTGACCAATTGGTGGATGCCACTTCAGGGCATGGAAGGATGAGCTTCTTGGACGCTTATAAAGGGTACCATCAGATAGCCATGTACCCCATAGATGAGGAGAAGACTGCATTTATCACCCCAAAAGGGTTGTATTGCTACAAAGTGATGCCTTTTGGGTTGAAAAATACAGGAGCAACTTACCAGAGATTGGTGACTAAGATGTTCAGACATCCAATAGGCAAAACAGTGGATGTATACATTGATGACATGGTCGTGAAGACCAAGGAACCTGAGGATCATCTGGCCGACCTGAAGATAGTCTTTGATATCCTAAGGACATTTCGGCTCTAACTCAATGCATTGAAGTGCGTATTGGGAGTCAGGTCAGGGAAGTTCCTGGGATACTTGGTCACGGAAAAGGGCATTAAGGCAAGCTCGGATCAAATCAAAGCCATCTTGGAGTTAAAGAGCCCAACGTCGGCAAAACAAGGGTAGATGTTGACTGGAAGGGCTGCAGCCCTAAATAGATTCATAAGCAGAAGTTCTGACAAATGCAAACCTTTCTTCAGTTTAGTGAAGAAAGCCACAGACTTCTTATGGACAGAAGAGTGCGAAGTCGCCTTGGCTGACTTAAAGAAATACTTGACCACCGCTCTAGTTTTTTCAAATCCAGTACCTGGAGAGGAGCTGTTCTTATACTTGGCGATTTCAGAGCATGCAGTAAGTGCAGTGGTAATCAGGGAAGAAAATGGAGAACAAAGGGCAGTTTACTACGTGAGTAAAACCTTAGCAGATGCAGAGACCAGATACCTACCCTTAGAAAAGCTGTCACTGGCTTTAGTAATGGCCTCTAAGAAGCTGAATCATTACTTTCAAGCCCACAATATTGTGGTGTTAACCGAGCATCCTTTGAAGTCCCTGTTGCAACAAGGAGACCTGACAGGCAGGATAGCCAAATGAGTAGTGGTGTTAGGCCAGTATGACCTAGAATTCAGACCCAAAACAGTAATTAAAGGCCAAGTTTTGGCCGACTTCGTGGTCGAGTTCACACCAGGAGCCATCATACATCGGGCTCCGTTGAGCCGGGGTATACGATGTCCAGGTGAATAAGGAGAAATCCAGCTAGGGATAGCAGAACAGAGGAAAGAAGAGAAACTCAGACCCGGTAGTATTTGCGTCGGCGACTCCTTCCGCCTGTTTGTAGATAGAAGTTCAAACCGATAAGGAGTAGGGGCAGAAGTAGTGCTAATATCGCCGGATGGACAGATGCTAGAACAATCCATTCATTTGGGGTTTAAGGCCTTAAACAACGAAGCAGAGTATGAAGTATTGATCGCAGGATTAAAATTGGCAGCAGTTTTGGAAGCCGACAAGGTAATGGTCTTCTATGACTCCCAGTTTATCGTCAATTAGGCAACAAGTGAATAAGTAACTCGAGATGAAAGGATGGTGGCCCATGTAAAGGAGGTGAGTAGAACAAGTTAGCCGAGATGACAATAGCCATACTGATGCCTTGGCCAACCTGGCTAGTGCAATGAAACTAGGAGAGGCAAGGACAATAATGGTTGACTACTTATCAGGCCCAAGTGTAGAACCACTGAACACAAAGTTGGAGGCAACGAGTGTGGAGATGGGACCAAGCTGGATGGATGCGATAATAGTATTCCTTAGAGATGGAAAACTGCTAGATGATCATAAAGAGGCACACAAGATCAGACTGAAGTCGGCAAGATTCAGTTTGGCAGCAGAAGGGCATCTCTATAGAAGATCTTTTACTGGTCCCCTTCTGAGGTGTGTGCATTCTTCACAAGTTGAAGACTTCCTGTATGAAATACATGAAGGAGTATGTGGAAGCCACACTAGGGGCAGGTTACTCGCTCATAGGGCCATTACTTAGGGGTACTGGTGGCCTTATATGCAGAAAGATGCTGAAGCTTATGTCAGAAAGTGTGAGGAGTGTTAGAGGTTTGCACTTTTGATACACCAACCAGCAGCAAATTTGAACGCAGTGTCCAGCCCTTAGCCATTTGCCCAATGGGGCATGGATCTTGTTGGACAGCTGCCTCAAGCGACTGGACAAAGGAAGTTCCTGCTAGTAGCAACAGATTACTTCACCAAGTGGGTGGAAGCTGAACCCCTTGCAAAGATTCGAGATGTTGATGTAAAGAGCTTCATATGGAAGAACATCATCACCAGGTTTGGGATCCCAAGGGCAATAATAGCAGACAATGGAATACAGTTTGACAGCAAGCTGATCAAAAGCTTCTGTGCAAAGTACAAAATCAAGAACTACTATTCCACTCTAAGCTTCCCTCAAAGTAATGGTCAAACAGAAGCATCCAATAAGGTTATCTTGGATGGGATCAAGAAGAGGCTGGAAGCAACAAAGGGAAAGTGGGTGGATAAGTTGCCCAATGTACTCTGAGCATATCGGACAACGCCAAGAAAATCAACTAGGGAATCCCCATTTGCCATGGCTTATGGCACAGAGGTAGTAATTCCATTAGAGGTCGACATCCCAGGGATCAGAACCCAACTAGTAAAGAATGGGACTAATGATGCATTTTTAGCCCGAGATCTGGACCTATTGGAAGAAAGAAGGGAAAAAGCAGCAATTTAGCTAGGGGCATACCGGCAGCAGCTTGCTAGGGCTTACAACAAGAAGGTCAACCCACGAGAGTTTTAAGTTGGGGACCTCATCCTGAGAAAGGTCGTCGGTAACAAGAAAGATCCCAGAGAGGGCAAGCTTGGCCCAAATTGGGAGGGACCTTATAGAACCATCTCAGTCCTTGGCAATGAGGCATATCGGCTTGAAGACATTAAAGACAAATAGTTGCCAAGACCCTGGAATACTTGCAACCTAAAGTTCTTCTATCATTAGATTTCCTTTTGTTTTTTTAAGTCTTTTGTTATTAGCCGAAGTAATAATAAAATTTTAGCTCGATTCTTTTTTCAATTGTGTAGCACGACTGACCAGTCACTTTGCGATGTTTCTAAGTGAAACATGATGAATAACTTAGACTTATTATATGGCAGAGTTGAATTATACTTGCATATAATAGAGTTGAACTAAGTTGGCGATGTTTCTAAATGAAACATGATGTATAGCAGAGTTGAATTATACTTGCATATAATAGAGTTAAACTAAGTTGGCGATATTTCTAAGTGAAACATGACGAATAACTTAGACTTATTATATGGCAGAGTTGAATTATACTTGCATATAATAGAGTTGAACTAAGTTGGCGCTGTTTCTAAATGAAACATGATGAGTAAGTTAGACTCATTATATGAAAAAGTTGAATTATACTTGCATATAATATAGTTGAGCTAAGTTGAATTAACCTGGACTTGCCATATCGGTAGAATCAAACACAGATTGAAACTAAGTGCATTTAGGTAAGATTAACAGAGCAACCAAGGTGGAGAACCTCGGCTAGTCTATGTTTAATATAACTTCGGCGACGAGGTCATAGCCACATGCTTAATGAGAACTCAAGTGGAAATTAAGTTCACATTAAGGGGTAGAGAGTTGGAGAATAATGCTTGGGAATAGGAATTTACAAGCTAAAGTTGGTTTAACACTTGTTGAAATTTTAAAGAAAAAATTTACAAGTTGAAATTAAACCGAGGTTATGCTAAAAGAAGGTTGGTTTAACACTTGTTGAAATTTTTAAGAAAAATTTACAAGTTGAAGTTAAGCTAATGTTATGTTTACCATGTTGCCAAAACTTGAAAGATAATGGAAAACAGAAGTCTTGACAAATAAAAGTAAAGTGGGAAGTTTTAAATAACACTTGTGAAAATATTTTTTACAATGTTTTCAAGTGTTAAGAAAAGGCTGAGATGAACAAAATTGGAAGTTATGTCCGAGATATGTTAATCCAAGGAGACTATACAGCTAAAGGCATAAACTGAAGACATGCAAAATATTCTAAGTATGGAAACAGTAGAGCTTACAAGCATACGAAACACTTGAAAGAAGAACTTATAGAATGCATTTAGATAAGGAAGTTCAAGTACAAAAAAAAAGGCACTTCGGCCTGACATTGAAGATTACTTGTTCAGAGTACAAAAAGGCACATCGGCTAAATAAAAGCTAAACATTGTTCAAACGAAATATTACAAGCTAAGAAGGAACAGAACAAGAAAAGAAAAAATTCTAAGTACTAGATTGGCTTGATCAGAGGGTAGCGTTGTAGCCCTCTCGGCTTCAAACTCAACATCAATCTCGTGCAAAGTTTTGTCAAGACACTTTTCGGCACAACGTATCTCGGCTTCAGAAGTTGTTGGAGTGGGGGAGACGTCCTTGGATGCCAAGTCATCCTCCTTATCCTGAGTTAAGTCTATTTGCTCGTTGAGGGTAGGAGACTTGTTATTAGTGGCAGCCTCCCTATCCTCTTCGTTAGCTTCGCCATCATCGGCATCATCTTCGTCTTCAACGTCGGCCTCTTTATTCTCTGGGGGGAATGACACTTGGAGCTTGCTGATGTCACGAAGGTTGGAGTCCATAGCAACATCCAACTTGTTGAGGGCCGCCATCCAGCCGAGGTAGTAACCTCGGTTGCAACCCAGGTTGACTTGCTCCTTGTATTGGTTGCGAACGGCAGCATGCCCTTCTTCGAAGGCCTTTTCGTTGGCCGCCTTAACCTTGGCCTCTTTCTTGGCGATGGCCTCCTGCAGCTTGGCCTCCAGATCAGCTACTTTTGCCTTAGCAGCTTCAAGGTCGACTCTTGCTGCCTCGGCTTCGTTGTTTGCCGCCTTGGCCTTTTCCTCGTACAGACTCTGAGCTGTTTTGGCGTCCTTGGCCTTGTCCATAAGAGAATAGTTGTTGGCCTCGGCCTGATTAAGCGAAGACGGAGTTTGGCAGCTTCTTTTGTTTTCTTTGCCAAATCCCTTCTCATCATCTCGGTCTTGGTCGCATAAGAATGGGCATGCTGGATGGCCTACAAAGAAGTAACACAAGTTAGCAAAATTTCACTAAGTGAGAAAAGATTGTCAAAGGGGAAGGAAGAATGCTTATTAAGACCGAGTGCTGCATTATGAAGGCGAAGTCTTCATATTCGTGTTGCTCGACTATTCGGTTCATGTCCTTGGGCAGAAGATTTGCCGTGGATAGGGCCGCCCTGACCTCAAGATTGGCAACACTGTCACCGACGGTAAAAGGTCTATCGTCGAGCATGATCTTGGGCGTCCAGACCATACCTCGAGGGTAGCTGCTGCCCTCTTGGTGGTCTGACCTCGGTTTTTTAACAGGTGGGGCCTCGGAAGATGGGTCCTCGGTAGGACACTTCTCGGTGAAGGTCGGCTTCGGCTAACTTTGAGATAGGCACGGTGTCCTCAGAATCAACCTGGGTCACTGTGACCTTTGCCGTGGCCTTCTGCACTTATTTTGGCTTAGGGGTTGGCTGAGGAAAGGATAAAGACTGGACGTTGACAACGCTAGGAAGGTTGGCAAGCAAGTCTTCAACTACTGTAGGTTTTCGCCCCATCTCGTCGGCTGTGGCGGCAACTGAGACCCTTGTACCAAAGTGGATTACTGGTAGAGCTATTGGTGGATTTGCTGGGTCATAAGCCGACGCCTCAGCACTCCTGCATTTTCGGCTACGTGTTCTACCAGCAGGAGTGATGACAGAAGCACGACGTCGACGTTTGCGCTGGGCTGGTGGAATAAGTTGGGGAGTAGATGTCGATGGTTGCTTTGTTGCGTCAGAGGTGGAGCCTTGATTAGGCCTTGGTGATGAGGTAGCATGAGGAGTTGCGGCAGAAGGTGGAGACTTGCTCTTTCGAGGGACGTCGGGCAGAGGACTCCGATATGTTGGGATGTAGTTGAGGAGGATTAGATCCTTGCGAAGCTCTAGGGGAAGGTCGAGAAGGCGGACCAAGTCTTTGCTTGGCGTGTAGTGTCGGCGAAAATCCTTTTCTGGCTGAGGAAGAGCTGCAAAAAGAGAATATATGTTAGAAACAAAGTAGCAAGAATATGATGATTAAAAAAGTAAGAGGGATACTAGGGAGGGAAACTAAGTCCTTACCCATATCATCCCTAAAAACCCCGTGGCGTAATGGGAAGAGGCGGAGTTCGTCGTCTGTCACGAACTCCCAATTACCCAATACAATCAGGTAGTCATCAGTTGCACCTTTATTAGAGTCTGAGATGTCAGCTATCAGCTTGTATTGGGTTGATCTCGGCTTGAGGTAATATGTATAACCGGCTTTGGTTTTAAGACTACACATCGTGTAGCAGTATTGAATATCAGTTAGGGAAATTCTAGCATTTTGCCGACGCTCCAACTCGGCGATTCCGTTTGTGATCCTAAAAGAGTTTACAGCTAGTTGCATGGGGTTCAGTTTGTAAAAGTGGAGGACCTCTCTGAAAAGGGTGTTAAGAGGGAATCTGACTCCTCTCTCAATAATAAAGACAATAGGAAAGGGCATATAGTTCTCCCCCGGTATAATGGAGTCATTCTCTTTAACCAACCTCATTTGAACATCGGCTATTATAAAAAACTTCTGCCTGAAGTACTCTAGCTTAGTAGGAGTATCTACTCTTCACCTAAACATTCCCATAATGTCGGCTAGAGGGACAAGGTGTTAGATTTCAGAAGGAATTACTTTGTTAAGGTTTGAAGGACCTCAGCAAAACCTAAACGTATGCTGGGGCAAGAATTTTTGAGGATCCAAGGGGAGTTTGTTTCAATTTTTCCTAAGAAATTGGAGTTCTAAAACAAATCCCAAAACCTAAGACTATGCAAACAAGAATTGAAGGTAGAAATCTGGAAAATACAACAAGAAAACATGGCAAAAAGTGTGATTCAGAATCAAGAATGGTGATGAACTATCAAGAACATCAAGATACGTGAAAACAGTGCATATGCGTGCATAAGGACAGTGAGTTAAAGGCAGATTAAAAGAATAGAAATCCCCAAACAAAGCATGCTTTTTGTTGGGATTTAAAATGCAAACAAGTATATTCAAGAACGTGAATGCATTTACGAAAGCAGTGTACAAGAGCAACAAAATTCGAAACTAAAAGGAAAGGGAACAGTGGCTTACCGAGGAAAATGAGGTCGGTATGAAGTATGCCGGAGTCAGACGGTGGCAGTGAGCAAAGAAGAGCAGCAAAAGCCTCGTCGGAGGGAAAGAATTAAAGTGGTTGCAGAAAGCTTCACGAAAACGGCAATGGAGGATTTGGGAGAGAGATGTTAGAGAGAGAAAGCTTGAGTGAAAACGATGTTGCAAAGGTGAAACGACGGAGAGAGAGGGAAGTGTTTTTGTTAAAACACGAAAAGGCAGCAATGTTTCATTGAATGTGCCTTAGACGACGTGTCTGTCAAGCGGCGCACGTAGAAGAGATGCGACCTGATGGCACGTGTCAGGTACGGATCAATAAAGGGGAGACGCGTGGCGAAAATGATTGAGTTACTATGCGTGATAGCTCATACGCGTGTAAAAACTCTTGGAGTTCTTGATTTAATGAAGCAAAGACCTCGGCTATGGGAACGATCTCGGTTAAAGAATTTGGAAACACTTGGCTCTTGGTTCTAAGGCATTAACAAAATAGACTACAAGTCTTGGTCGTATAGAGTCGACATGGAGTAAGCTTAGCCGACGTGCTATATGGTTTAAATGATATAGGTTTCATCACCTCAGTATGCCAAGGTAATAAAACCTAGGGGCAGTTGTGGGGACATATTTTTTGAATAACGACACGTGGCCAAGGTAGCATCGAAGTGCCAGTCGAGGTGCCACGTGTCCTGGACATGGCACCTTGGTGATCTCGGCCAGACCGAGGTTATCTACGGAGATACTGGAATCCGAGATGAACGGATAAGGAATAAGAGTCCTAGAATGGGGAAGGACCTCAGCTTGGATAAGGATAAAACTCTTAGGGAGTTTATCTTTATCTATTGGAGAGTCCAAGATAAGCATTGAGCTAGAGTCCAAGAGGAGTTAGGCTTCTACAGGGATCAGGTTAGTGCTAGCTATAAAAGTAAGACACTCTCATGGGTCTAAGGTACGCTTTTTGTATTCTGGCTAGTGAGTTTAGCACTAATTACTATCTTTGAGAGATAACTGAATATTGACTTGATCGTCGGAGTGCCCCCGGGTGGAAGAATCACCGCCAGAGTCTTTTCTTTCTGTGACAGGTCGTTCAGGCGCAATCTATTCTGTTGGTGTTCTCCAATTGAGTACCTGTTTGGCAGTGTGGTCAGAAATTAATACACATAATAACCAACACTAAACTAAAACTAAATATTTTAATAAACCAATTGGGTCTCATAGTCCAATAAGGAGATATAACAAACATTTCTTTAATAAGCTTACATGAATTTTAGACATAGAAATAGTAATGATAAAATATATATTTAAATGTAGAAGAAATGATAATATATATGTACACACAATTTTTTGTTTACATGATTAATGAATAATAAAAAAATAGCTAAATATGAGCTCACTTGAATTTGTGCATACTGGTCATCCGGTTGGTCATTTGGGCAGATACCGATTGGCACACCAGTTGATAACGGTGATAGTCGTGGTTGATAAAAGTGACGTCCGCCGGTCATCTAACTTTTGTAATTCGGACACTTCAGACAAATCTAAATTCGGTAGATCAACCATTTTTCTAAAAATGTATAAAATATTATATGTATTAAAATTTTAAGACATCAAAATATAATTATTTTAAATTTGTAAGAATTGATATATTTTCTTCAAATTATTAAAAAAAAAAATTCGTGTAAATTTTCTTAGAAAAAAAGGCCTTTACGCACGAAAGGAGTAATTGAGTTTTACGTCACTGGTACGGCGTTGAGACACCGTTTGTGTGTGAAGTGAACAAAACTTCACTTTATTTCGTGCTTCCCTCTTCTTCGGCGTAAAAAGTGGTTTTTTAAACTCTCTTTTATTTTTTATTATCTAATTTATTTTTAATTTGTTAGGTTATTCATTGTATTTATCTCAAAATTTATTTTAATAATTTTAATTATTTAATTTTTAAATTATATTAATATACTTGTAAATAAATTAATCGAATATTGATAATCTTTTCATCAAATTATTTTAGTATTTAATTTTGTATTTTAAATTATACTTACTATTTAATTTTTTAAATACAAATATGTATTGATGAAATAGTCAGTGATGTCTGATTAATTTAATTTTTTATAAATTTATTTTACTTTATATACTCTAAAAATTGAATAATTCTAATTATCAAAAATAGACTCTACAAATAATTGATGTGTGTAGTGCACAATAGCCAACTCACACTCGTTTATTTCCCTGAACGAGATAATACATCTCATGGGATTAGCATAAGTAGTGGCAAACATTTTTGAGTGAATTTCATTTTACTTGAAATAAATACATAATTCTTTATAATTTATGGATTAAAATACATTTGTCATTAACGGGTTAAAACAAAAAGAATAAAATATCCTTTCACTGAAGTAACTATATTGTCTAAATAAATCAGTCATTTTTGTCAATTTTTTTTAGACTCAAATGCATTTTACCCCAGATGTGTTACTCTATATGTGAAATTTACCCTCTTGATATTTGGATATAAGTTTATAACTTCTTTATGGGGAAAATTACCAGAAAATCCTATTTTAGATTTTTTTATACCAATCAATCCATGTTTTTTATTTTTATTTTATTAAATCCTAAAGTTTACACTTTTAGACCCGGAGGTCCAATTTTCAGTTTTATTATGTATTTTTTTGACCATTTTACCCTTATATATATAGCTGCTTGTTTGAATATGATTTTTGGGAAGTCAGCGATCTGCGTTTGTATTCCGGATTCTTTGCAATTTCTGATTTCTCTTTGCCATTTTCGATTTTTGATTTGGTAGTTTCTGAAGCTATAGATAGGGCGCGATTTGCGATTATTGAAGCTCTAGGTTTTGCGCGATTCGCAATTTCTGGTTTGTCTTTGCGATTTTCAATTTGCGATTTTGTCTGGTTTTCAGTCGATATTCTGGAGAATGTTAGTTTTTGTTTGAGATTGGTGTTGTGATTTGTTCTGTTCTTCATTGTTGTTCGTCATCAATTTTGTTCTTCATTGTTCTTCATTGTTCTTCATTGTTCTGTTCTGTCATTTTTCTTCGTTTATCATCAATTTTGTTCTTCGTTGTTCTTCGTCGTTCTTCATTGTTTATCATCAATTGATTACGGTGATGTTTATGTCATGCGATTAGTGATTGATTCGTTGTTGTGATGAAATCATTGTGTTCATGTGAAATTTTGAATGATGAAGTTTTGTTGCATCAGTGTTTGAACAAATTGTTGTTAAGCATTTAGTGAACTGGAAGTTCACGCTATCAGTATATGAATTTTATAATTAAAATTGTATGTATGTGTGTATACTGTGAGCTTAAAATTTGTTGTATGTGGTGTGTATGATGATAAATGTAGGGCTTATGATTGTTTGTTGAGGAGGTAGAGTTTTTTTTTTATGATGTGAATATTTGAACTATTTAAAAATCCTGATACATTTCATCGTGTTAGCAAATCTTCACACATATGAATGTGATTAAATATTCAAATTATTTTATGTACTATTGATGATTTTGCAGTGTGATACGAGACAAATGGATTTTTTTCATGTTGTTGTTGTGCTGCTATAGATCAAACATGTTTGTAATAAATGTGGTACAATTATTTTTCTTTGACGAGTTAGTGAAATGTGTGTGCAACAAATGGTGTGATTTGTCTGCTAATTCAATCACTATGTTTTACCGACTGCCGGGGTATACAAATTGTCATTTGGATAACAATGAGGAATTGCAAAACATGTTATTACTTGGTAAATCAATTGGAGTTGAACGAATTGATGTTGTTGTTGAGCAAAAATTGGGCACTGATAGACATAGTAGTTTAGCAAATCCATGCATTGAAGATGATGATCAAACAAATTTGCTTCATAGATATTGTGCACACAGTGAGAAGGTTTTGTTGTCTTCAGTTTGGGCAAATGGTATTACGCATATTGGTCAATGTTTCATAGGAGGAGCATTTGAGTTTCGTACTGTTTTATGCAAATATGCAGTGCAGTGTGGGTTTAAATTCAAATATTTGAAGAACGATTCACAACGAATTACTGCTGTATGCTCACATAGAGATGATAGGGGATGTTTGTGGTCTGTGCATGGTAGAGTCCAAAGAGCAAACCAATTTTTCTACCTTAAGAGATGGACTAAGATACATAGTTGTGGTGCTGATGTTCGTACTTCAAAAAATCCAAGGCTTAGCTCTGATTTGGTGTCAAATGTTGTATCTGAGCGTGTTAGGGATAGACCACTAATGCACCCCACTGATGTGGCATATACTTTCAAGGCAAACTATGGACTTGATATCAGCTACCATGTAGCATGGTTAGGTGTTGAGAAAGCGAGAGAGGCTATGCATGGTGATTACTTAACATCGTTTGACCAACTGAGATGGTATGGTGATGCTGTTCAGCATTATAATCCTGGAAGTCATATCAATATTGACTATGATTTGAAAACTAGTCAGTTTAAAAGGTTTTTTTTGTAGCATTTGCTGCGTGCATAAATGGCTTCAAATATTGTCGCCTTTTGCTTTTTTTTGATGGAACATTTTTAAAAGGGAGATACAAAGGGCAGTTGCTTGCAGCGACAGCTAAAGACGGTAACCAAGGTTTGTTTAGCTTTTTGATGTGAAGTTTTACATTTGTTTACTTTTTGTGTGTGAGTTGTGACTGTTAACATTGATTCTGTTTTTAGGATTGTTTCCAGTAGCCTTTGCAATTGTTGATTCGGAGAGTGAATCGAATTGGTCATGGTTTCTATATGAACTGTCAAAAGTAATTGCTGATGATAGACGCATGACATTTGTATCCGATCGTAATCTAGGGCTTTTGGAAGCAATGCCAAAGGCATTCCCATCAGTATATCATGGATGGTGTTTACAACACCTAAAGAATAATTTTAGGGACAAGTTGAAGGGTATGGAGAATGGTTTCAAGGAAAACTTAATACGGAAGTTGGGTGATTGTGCATATGAACCTACTGTGACAGGTTTTCATGCATTACTAGAAGAGTTGAAGAGTGAAGGGAAGCAACGAGCATATAACTTCTTGTCAGGGTTAGAACCAAAACATTGGGCAAATGCTTACTTTAGGTAAAGTGTGTACAATTGTGTGTTTCATGGAATATAATGATAGTTATATGTACATTGTTTATATTTTTGTGTTGTTATAACAATGTGAAATGTCACATATGGTATTAAATTGTGACAATTTTTGCTGTTATGTGTTTGGGGACAACGATATGGTGAGATGACATCCAATGCTGCTGAATCATTCAACAATTGGATTAAAGAAGCACGAAATCTTCCAATAACAAAATTGGTTGATACTATTCGGAATCAAATAATGTGTCAAATGTCAGAGTGAAGGGATATTGCAAACAAGTGGAATGGAATTATTTGTCCTACCTTTGAGACTAACCTCCAAGATTCATTCAATTCTAGTAGGTCATGGAATGTGAGTAAAGCTAATGATGATGTGTTCGAGGTGCATTCGTTTCCATCAGTTACGGTTGAGGTTGGACGCTGTGTTTGTTCTTGCTACCAGTGGCAAGTAAATGGATTTCCTTGTAAATATGCTGTTGCGGCTATCCAAATGAGTGCATATAATCTTAATGATTGTGTTGAAAAATATTTTAGTGTAGAGAATTATAGGGAAGCATATGCAGTGGCTATTTTCCCAATACCATCTGTGGAGAAACCAGATTTTTGCTCTAGCGATTTTATCATATTACCTCCAATTGTAAAACGGCCAGCTGGTAGGCCGAGAAAGAGTAGAATACCATCTCGAGGGGAAAAAGTAAGTCAAATCAGATGTGATAGATGTGAAAAGATGGGCAGGCACAATCAGAAGTCATGTAAAGAACCAATACAGAGTTATATTGGTTGATGTGTTGGTGGACATTGTGAATTTCACATTCAGTTTTGAACATTTACAGTGTTTTTTTTTTTAGATAAATAAGATACCATTGTGAATGTTACATACATTTGCATTGGATACACATTTTATTAGTTGATACATTGGTGTACTTGTTTTGTATTTCGATACAATTTTTGAATAAGAAGGAATTCATTAATTCTATGCAATTTGTCATTTTGTAGTTTTTTTTTTTTTCATTTTGTATATTTATGAAATAGTTTGTTTATCAGTTTTATCAAAACAAAATATTATCTTGTTACATATATACACAATATGTGTTCATGGATGGAATATGATATATGTTTCTGAACAAATTTGAGGTGTGGTAGATGGAAAAAGATAGGCAGCCACAATTAAAGTTGTTAAAGATCAAATAATAGAGTTCATGTGAATATTATGTTGAGTTGTGAGTATTGGTTCATGTGTTGGATATCGTTGTGAATATTATGTTGAGTTGTGAGTATTTATAGTGCAGAATTTGTTTTAGATAAATAATATAGTGTTGTGAATGTTACATACATTTGCATTAGTAAACAATTTAGTAGTTCATGTATGAGTGTACTTGTTGGTACAAGCTTCTTAATGTGAATTTTCATATTTTGATACAATTTGTCAATAAAAAATAGATTTGTTCTATGAAATTTGTAATTTTGTAGTTTCATTACATTTTTTTTTTTTTGAAATAGTTTGTTTTGATTTTTTGCAAAATAAAATGTAGAAAAGTTACATATATCCCCAATATGTGTTGACAGGGTGAGCATATGATATACTTATGTAAACTTTCACATTGTGTTGTGCTTAACAAACACATATAATGACTAATAATACTCATACACCATGAATAAGACCAGGAAAGAACATTGATATTAAAAGTACATTTCTTGGTAGACAAAATGTATATAGCTATTCGTATCAACATCTTTGTGGAATGATTGTTTACTAACTAACAATATCCAAGTTCACATGTTAGTGAATGGTATATTATATACAAAACATATTGTACTTGGTCAAAAGCTGATGTTAATATTGTTTCATCAATACATCAAAAGAAAATGGTAGGGTGTGAAAATATGAAGTTTAGTTCTGAGATGCATCCTCGTCGGTGTCAACAACAAAACTTGGATGATTTGTTCTTTCAGGATCATTCAGGAATGCTTCAACTAACAGAGCTCTCACAGCAAGACAAGCTTCCTTGTCCAGCACAGGTCCAATTGGTTCATGAAGAGCATGTTGCCTCATTATGTAACAAAGTGCAACTCCGCAATTAAGACTGCAGGAGAAAAAAAAAGAAAGAAAAACGAAAGAATCAATATTTTGTTATATTCACATTGGTTGTAGCTACTATGTCAATGAGAATATTAATTGTAAATACTCACGAATTTGGGTCTTGTTGAGGGCATGCATCAACTGATTGCAATGGCTTGACATAATCTGAGGGTGTTAATGTATCTGCCATATCCGATGTGGAGAGCAATTTTTGAATATGTGATTCGATATATGTTTTCTGTGATTGTGAATATGATTAGATGTGTAGAATAGATAATATTTTAACTACGTTGCTATGTAACTCAACATGTACATTTTTTCATATTATTGAATGAAATATTGAAATTACCACTATGTTTGCTTGAGCTAGGTGTATGTGTTCAAAACCATCTCTGGGCCTCATTGAATTGTAGTGCTTCCACATTCCATCATCCATGTCGCTCACTACTATGGTCCAATGATATTTAAAGTGGAGTGAAAAGTACAGATATCGGTACTGATTTGCTTACTTGATGTGAGGATCAATGAATTTGGTTTGTAGTTCTGCTTTTTCATCTTTAATCATGCTCTGTAAACATTGACAGCACTTTGTGAGTAATGAGTTTTATAAATAAGGGATCAAACTTGTTTTTAATTCAGGATAAAAAAAATAAAATAACAAATTATACCAAACACAAGCTGTTGAAAAAGAATGATTTGTCAAATTGTTGTGAATCTGTCATCATTGATTCCTGCTTTCTTCTTAAAATTTTTGTATATGCATCTATGACCTGTATATATTCAATGTTAATGTGATTATGATGTGAATGTTAATATATATAACCTTTAATGCACAATGTACAAAGCACCATACATTATTTGTTATGGACTTGTCTTGAATTATTGACTCAAGATCGTCATAGAAAACATAAGTCTCCTTAGTGGTTCCTCGCCAAACAGTTAACCTACATTTAGAGTTTAGATATAATAAGATAAGGATGGTATGTAAAGACATAGAAGTTGTTTGAAATATGCTTACCCGTAACCTTCATTTTTATGCATATTCCTTATGTTTTGCTTGTCCTGTTCAGATATGATATTTTAAACCTCATATTTGTTGGACAACCTAAGCTTATTATGCTTAGGACGCTTAAAGTCTCGAAACTTGTGCAAATAGCCTTCAAAATCTGGATCTACAATTTCACATTGCTTCTTAATGTCATTTTGTTCCAAATTTTCCAACTTCCTTTTCTGTTTGTCTCCCTTTTTGTCTTGATATTCAAAATCAGGCAACTTCAATTCTTTCATTTTTTTGATTTTGATGCGCTTCACCAAAGATGTAGGAGTTTTTTGGGTCTTCTTCTTCAAATTTTGCTTCAGTTCCACATCCAAAGTCTCCTGGTTTATTTGTTGTATGACAGCATGTACTACATCATCATCAATTTTATCTTCTAGCATAGTTTTCTCAAGTTGGAGTATAATCTTTTCAATTTGGAGGTCAATTATGGAGTTGCTTTTCCTTTCTATCTCTGCATTCTTATTATCAATTGTATGTTTCATAGTGGACAACTCATTTTGAACTGTTGGATTCTCCTTCTAGTTACATATTAATGTTTCCAGCTCCAAGATGATTTTGTCTTTCATGTCATTTGCCGCCTGCAGATTCTGGTTCTCAATTTGTAGTTTCTCGATGAGGTCTAATGCTTTTTGATGGTCAGCGACCATTTTCGCTATAATGTTGTCCTGAGCAACCTTTGACACAATGACTTGATGCACTCCATGTGCATGTAGATATGCAAGAGTCTCTGCACCTTCCTTAATATTGGCTTCATCATGTTCATTGCTCTGAAATTCTGCTTCATTGCCAAACTCTGTATCAAATGCCTCATCAATGTCATTCTTTTGTATGCTCACGTCTATTTCTTCCTCAATTTTGACTTCATGATGAATAATACTCTCAGGTGCATCTTTTTGATTCTCTTCATCCCGAATTATTGTTTGCGCCAACAGTGTGCTCTCACGGTCTGTCAGTATGAGTTTCTCTATATGAACCTGGTAATAGAGATTACTGTTAATGTTGGTACAATAAATAATATTATTGACATTGGATAATGTCGGTATCTAACCTCATCATTATTGATTGACGAGAAGGACAAATTCTTTACATTCTTGTGAAGTTTTGTTAGATTCCATTTGAGAAATCGAGGTGCTGCATTTTGCAAAATTGGTTCCACTATTTTGGTACGCTCACACAGCCAATACTACATAAAATATAACAAATTGTCAACTATATGATTGAACATTTTCAATGTAAGATGAAAATTAGTCTACAAACATTCACAATGGGAAGACTTACACTTCAACTATGAATGTCAAAACAAAATCTTGACAATGTGACTCAATATAATCAATGTAATATGGAAAACAAACTCCAAACATTCACAATTTGAAGATTCATACTTCAAACACAAATGTTAGCAATATGACAGTTCACTCAATGTAATCAATGAAATGTCAAAACAAATTTCAAATACTAACAATGGTGTTTTGAGTCTATTGGAATATCAACAACATGACTCAACATAATCAATGTGACAATGAAACTAGACTCCAATCATTTACAATGTGAAGATTCACACTTGGAACACAAATGTCAACAATGGAATATCAATAATGAGATTCAACATAATCAATGTAACATGGATAACAAACTCTAAACATTCACAATGAGAAGATTCATACTTCAAACACAAATGTCAACAATGGAATCTTGACAATGTGACCATTCAGCCAACATAATCAATGTGATGTGAATATTGAAATATGAAGTATATGATTGAACATTTTCAATGTAAGATGAAAATTAAGCTCCAAACATTCACAATGGGAAGACTTATACTTCAAACATGAATGTCAAAACAAAATCTTGACAATGTGACTCAACATAATCAGTTAATATGCATGTCAAAAAAAAATTATGATTATAAACTAATGTGAATGTATCGTTTCAGACATACACATTAATAGTTATGTGAGTGAATGTAGTATTACATACCATTAAAGCCATAACACGGCCAGTCACTCGTTCTGGACGTTGATGATGAAGTTCAATGGAATTCATTAATGTGGACTTGATGGTTTCTGCCCAATCATATTCCTTCATCTTGTCCAAATGCTCCATGTGTTAATAGTATGCCCATCCAATTGTCTCGCCAGTTGTGGAATAAAAGAGCTTTAAACAAGCATACAAACTTATCAACCTAGCAACCTCCTCATTATCTGATTTCTTTCTCCCAACCAATGCATCATCAATCAAAGATCGGATATTTTTCGATGTAAGCCTCTGTGTGTCCTTGCACTTCTTGCCGATAAGTTCAAATGTTGGCTTCGAACCATATGCAGTTTCCATTGGCACAGATCCGCAGTCTATTCCAAAAATTAATTTGATGTCATGTGTAGACAATTTGACAGATTTGGGGCCAATTTTGAAACAATTTGATGCAGGGTTGTATGTCTCTATGATCTTTGCTATCACATCGTCATATTTCATGCATGATGATAGTTCAATTTTTGTGTTTATCAGTGTATCAAACATCATCCAAAATGGAGTTCTCTTCAAACATTTCAGCTGCCCATCAGTGAACTTCGTTGTTGACATCAACTTTACCAAGCCAGTCATGTTTGAACGGTAGTTCACTTTGTTCATATTGACATTGGGTTTCACATCAGCTGGAGCTGTTTCTTCCTTATGTGTTTCTTCTTTTTTTATTTTTGTCCTTGGTGTTGATATAACATCTGTCAACAAAATGTTAAACAAAAATAGAGACAAGACTTAAGAGGAATGAGTAATTAACAGTGCTATTAAAATAAATATTGATGAGGACCAAATTTCATAGCATCACTCATAGATAATATGTAAAGAATTAGAGAATATGACAGCATCTAAAAATGTGAACATTCATACTTGAAACGCAAAATGTCAACCATGGAATATCGATAATGTGACTCGACATAATCAATATAACATGCATAACAAACTCCAAACATTCACAATGAGAAGATTCATGCTTCAAACACGAATGTTAATAATGGAATCTTGACAATGTGACCATTCACTCAACATAATCAACGTGACGTGAAAATTAGACTCAAAATACTAACAATGAGAAAATTCCTACTCAAAAACAATTAGCACATTATTGTGAATGAAAAATGTGAATATTGGAATATCAACTATATAATTGAACATTTTCAATGTAACGTGAAAATTAGACTCCAAACATTCACAATGTGAACATTCATACTTGAAACACAAAATGTCAACGATGGAATATCGATAATGTGACTCAACATAATCAATGTAACATGCATAACAAACTCTAAATATTCACAATGAGAAGGTTCATGCTTCAAACACGAATGTCAATAATGGAATCTTGACAATGTGACCATTCACTCAACATAATCAATGTGGCGTGAAAATTAGACCCAAAATACTAACAATGAGAAAATTCCTACTCAAAAACAATTAGCACATTATTGTGAATGAAAACTGTGAATATTGGAATATCAACTATATAATTGAACATTTTCAATATAACATGAAAATTAGACTCCAAACATTCACAATGTGAACATTCATACTTGAAACACAAAATGTCAACGATGGAATATCGATAATGTGACTGAACATAATCAATGTAACATGCATAACAAACACTAAACATTCACAATGAGAAGATTCATGCTTCAAACACGAATGTCAATAATGGAATCTTAACAAAGTGACCATTCACTCAACATAAGCAATGTGGCGTGAAAAATAGACTCAAAATACTAACAATGAGAAAATTTGTACTAAAAAACAATTAGCACATTATTTTGAATAAAAATGTGAATATTGGAATATCAACTATGTGATTGAACATTTTCAATGTAGTATGAAAATTAGACTGGAAACATTCACAATGTGAACTTTCATACTTGAAACACAAAATGTCAACGATGGAATATCGATAATGTGACTCGACATAATCAATGTAATATGGATAACAAACTCTAAACATTCACAATGAGAAGATTCATGCTTCAAACACGAATGTCAATAATGGAATCTTGACAATGTGACCATTCACTCAACATAATCAATGTGACGTGAAAATTAGACTCAAAATACTAACAATGAGAAAATTCCTACTAAAAAACAATTAGCACATTATTGTAAATGAAAAATGTAAATATTGGAATATCAACTATATAATTGAACATTTTCAATATAACGTGAAAATTATACTCCAAATATTCACAATGTGAACATTCATATTTGAAACACAAAATGTCAACGATGGAATATCGATAATGTGATTGAACATAATCAATGTAACATGCATAACAAACTAAACATTCACAATGAGAAGATTCATGCTTCAAACACGAATGTCAATAATGGAATCTTAACAATGTGACCATTCACTCAACATAAGTAATGTGGCGTGAAAAATAGACTCAAAATACTAACAATGAGCAAAATTTGCACTAAAAAACAATTAGAACATTATTTTGAATAAAAATGTGAATATTGGAATATCAACTATGTGATTGAACATTGTCAATGTAATATGAAAATTAGACTCCAAACATTCACAATGTGAATATTCATACTTGAGACACAAAATGTCAACGATGGAATATCGATAATGTGACTCAACATAATCAATGTAACATGCATAACAAACTCTAAACATTCACAATGAGAAGATTCATGCTTCAAACACGAATGTCAAGAATGGAATCTTGACAATGTGACCATTCACTCAACATAATCAATGTGGCGTGAAAATTAGACTCAAAATACTAACAATGAGAAAATTCCTACTTAAAAACAATTAGCACATTATTGTGAATGAAAAATGTGAATATTGGAATATCAACTATATAATTGAACATTTTCAATGTAACATGAAAATTAGACTCCAAACATTCACAATGGGAAGACTTATACTTCAATCATGAATGTCAAACGAAAACCTTGACAATGTGACTCAACATAATCAATGTAACATGGATAACAAACTCCAAATATTCACAATGAGAAGATTCATATTTCAAACACAAATGTTAGCAATGTGACAATTCACTCAACATAATCAATGAAATGTTAAAATAAATTCCAAATACTAACAATGGTGTTTTGAGTCTATTGTAATCTGAACAATATGACTCAACATAATTGTTCTAGCAATGGAAATAGACTCAAATTATTTACAATGTCAACATTCATACTTGAAACACAAAATGTTAACGATGGAAAACAGAATTTCAAACATTCATAATGAGAAACAGAGCATTCATAAATATTCTTAAATGTTGAGTCCCTAAACACTAAAGCTGAAAAACAGAGCATTTATAAATGTGACATGAAAAACAAAGCATTCATAAAGAAGAAAATTATAATTTGTAATTTTCAAAGGCTAAATGCCGAATCAATAAACATTAAACATTAAACATTGAAATGTGAATTTTTACATTTTAACGAAAGAATATGAACTAGTGGATTTAATGTAAAAAAATAGTATAAAATTGAAGAAAACAACTTACTTTTGTTCACCATTGTAGATATCGATTAGAGTGAGGATCGCAGTTGCCGGAATGAACCGTTATCGGTGATCTCAGTTGCCGGAATGGATTGTTCTGGGCAATCAATGTTGCCGGAATGAACAGTACTTCGTGATTTTTGTTGCCGGAATGAACAGAACTCGCTGATCATAAGGTTTTGGTCGAATAAGAAGGAGTTCAACGTTAGGGTTCTAATTTGGGGAAAAATAAAATTGTAGAGTTGAAAAAAAAAAAGACGCCTATGATCTGATATGAACATAAAGGTAATATCATCTATTTACCTAGGACAGGACTAAGTGGAATATTAAAATAAATTTTGAACTAATTAAAACATAAGTAATTAAAGATAGATTTATGAAAAAAGCTCCCCTTCTTTATGTCTAAGTTTATGTTCAGCAATTAATATTTTGAATCAAATTTGAAAAAAAAAATTTGTCTAAAAACAACGCACAAAGCATTATAGAACTATTAATCTAAAAATTTGAATCAAATTTGAAATTTGGCTAAAAGGAAAAGTCAAATTTGGTGGCTTCTTGGCCTTTTCATTTTCTGTTTCTAGTGATTTTTTTCTTAAAGTCTTCTTCTTTTATTTTCTTTTCTTTTTTTTTTCTTTTTTTTTTTGTATTTAAATTTTAGGATCTTTCATTTTAAAAATCTAAAACTAATTTTTTTAATAAAAGCAAAAGGGTTTTAAAAAATTGATGCCTTTTGAGCATTCCGAAATTCCATCTCAATATCTCCCAATATGATATCCTGACTTCTTTTTCTCCCATTCAAATATGAAAAAATGTAGGGCTCGCCAATTTTTTATTAAAAAAATTACTTAACAATTTGACAAAGAAAAAGAAAATACACAAATATAAACCATAGATTTTCACTTGTATCTTCCATGTTTTTGAATTTTTTTTCTCTTCTCACTGTCAAATAATTCCCCCTTTTTTTTTTAATATTTAGTTTGTTATTTTTATTTTTATTTATTTTTATAAAAAGTAATAAGAAGAAAAACTAAAGCAATGGATATTGATGAATTCTGGGTTGGGCCTTGATATTTGAAAATCTTGAATCAACCCAACAGTAAAGCATCTACGGATCTATCACCCAAATAAAGTCCATGGATCAAACTTGGTGGGTTAGCCCGGATGATGACCCAGTTTCACAACTTTAGAGCCCACTTTTCTATTTATTTATGGAGGGCTTACATGCCGGTCCTATTAATCAAACACATTTATTTATAGATTCTAACTGATAAATTTATTACTAAATTATTGATCAGTTTGATAAATTTATCACTGTGAATTTATTTATTAATATCCACCATTCGTACTCATAATTCACTAACTCACTTACAAAAATCTACCAACTTCTTCCATATACATAGGATATTAATTTATTTACTAATATTCACCATTTTTACTCATATTTACTCACTCACTTTAAAAATAAAAGAGACTGATAAATTTATCATTGAAAAATAAATCTGAATTTGAAACAAATAAGGCGGTGGTGATATGAACGTTGTGTAGATCAGCGACGATGGTGGAGATAGTTGGTGAACAGTGGTGACGTTTGAATAATGACGGTGGTGGTGGTGGATAGACGACGACGACGGTGGTGGCAGCGACGGAAGGATGACGATGGCAATGGTGGTGGTCAGGGATAGGGCTACAATAGGGCCGGAGGGGAGGGTCATGTGCCCCCTTTGAATTTTTGATAATTCTACTATAGTACCCTAACATATAAAAATTATATCTTATATATCTTTTATAAAATTCTATTAAAGATTTTCTTTCTAATTACAAAAATTCTACTAAAATGAGTCATTTTACCATACACTTTCCAAAAGGGTATACCATACACAAGTTATGATATTTCATGGCGTTAATACCAGAAAAGTGTTAAAACAAAATCATTTTCGGTTATAACTAAAAGGACTATAATATATAATAATCAAACACCACATCTTCGGTCATAACCTAAAAATAATCCCAATAAGTCATAACTAAGCCATAACTGTGACAACCCCGATCCATAATTACCTACTAATCCGTAATTAAGAATATTAATTAAGTGGTTAAGTGAAATTATGTGTTAATTGTGTGTTGTGCATGCTATTTGAATTTATATCTATCTATTGTAGGAATCTGAATTTCTGTTTCTACATGGAAATTGAGGGCCTTATCGGCATCCGAACATGAAATTGACTAAGTCAACGTATTATTTGGAATTTTTAGAATTTTCTGGTAAGTTTAATCAGCTTTCGATTCGGAGTCAAATTAGAATAAATTAATGATTAAGTTGAATTAACTTAGCTCTAGTCACATTTAATTAGTAAATGCTAAGTAAGCCTATATAAGGCTAATGTTGCCTCAAGAACATTCCATACACTCTACACTTCATCTCCTTGGTGTCAAAACGTAGAGAAGGAGAGAGTATGAGAGAATTTGAGATCAAAGAAGAGAAAAGGAAGAATTGCTAAAGAATTGAAAAGAATTGGAGGAATTATTCAAGAATTTGCTAGAATTCATGAAATTGTGGACTCTAGGTAAGAACTTCAATTCTCATTGGAGGTAGGGAGCTATCTTACATGAGAATTCACTTGAATTTAGACATATACACTTGAATTGAACTAAGAATGATGGAATTTGAGTCAAATCATGCATGCATGCATAAGTCACCAAGTTTTGAGTTTGAATTTCAACAAGTACTCACATGCATGGTGTTTTTTATGCTCAAGTTTGAGAATTCAACATATTTTTACACTTTTCACTCCATGAATCCATGTTTTCGAAGTTTTGATTTCAAGTCATTACATGCATGTGTGTGTATATATATATATATAAAGTTTCGCCTTGATTATGAAGAATTGGCATGCTTTTGGGCTTTGATTTTATGAATTGAACTTCATTTCATGGTTTTTGTGGACTCGCCATTTTCCGCGCTCCGCCTTTTGAAAAGGGGTTGAAAAGAAAGGCCTCACAGTTGAGACTGCTGCGGTTCTGAATCTAGACTCACAAGTGCAATGTGAAACTGATAAACACCAAAGAGTCCAACCTCGCAAACCTTTTTGGAAAATTGATTTTAAATCAAATAATGCCAAAATTGAATTGCTTTGCCAGATACAGAGTCGCCACCTAAATATTTTATTTTTGGAAAAATTTAAGAAACCTTGACTTGTGCCAAAAGCCACGTGTTCGTCATCATCAAAGTTGCCTCGGCTCGGGAACTTGGGTACGAAGGGGGAAGGTCATGAAATGAGCACCCCCGCTCGCCCGATCAAAGATCGGCCTCTACTAATCATGATACGACATTTTATAAACCTTATGTGTTCTTGTTTCAGTTATTGGGCTAACTTTGCTATGTGACGCACACAAGCAAGTATAGACTAGTCGCAAGACTTAGAACAAATTCAACTCATATTTGTTTTGAGAAAATGGTTTGAAGTTGCCACCCTTAAGTAAGCTTAAAGATGCGGATTTGCCACCAAACATAGTGGGCTTAAAACATGATTTGCCACAACAAAATGGGCTTAAAACTCACACTCATTGAATCGTTCCAATTCAAAAAATCAAGCCTTCATCCACAGGCATTCATGCAGTTTAGCATTTAAGCACATAGCCTCATGGCAAGCATGTGAAACATGGCAACGTGGCAATCACACTCATGGAAGTATACTAAAGCATAAAACTTACCGAGTACTCCAAGCTAAAACAAAAACTAGTTAGAAAATGCATGATCCTAATTATGTTAAATATCTAATGTAACACATGCAATGATGTAACTAAATAGGCTCGGCTACTTAATCATGGTATTTGCAATACTTTGATAGCATGCTTTGAAACACGTATTCAAAGAAGTATTGAAATAACAATGCAGTTTGAGTGATGCGCCGAGCCTTGGTGCATGCAAGACAAATGAATGGATGCAAACATGCAAGCATAAGGTATGTTAATTAAAGCATGACCCTAATCTAACCATCAAAAACGATTAAATAAAAGGGAGAAAGACACGGGGTTAGAAAACATACACACAGGCACGCACACTTACTACAACATTACGCCATCGCAAAGGAGGGTCCGAATAAATAAGCTAACTAGCAATGCTAATTAAGCTAAGCTATTACAAACCGAAACTAATTAACTAACTTAGTTAACTAATTATTACAAACCAAAATTGAATAACTAGCTATGCTAAGCTAATTAAAGCAATTACACTAATTAACTATCTAAGCTAATTGAATAATTACAACACTTGACACTTGTATGAATAAAGCGAATAAATGGCCTCGGGGAGAGGGATGCAAGTATGCTCGGATTCTCCTCTCGAAAATGCCACCGCTTTACCGTTGCAGCCTCTGTTTGCACATTTCAGGTCACTGAATATTGTGCCAACTCCCAGAACACTTCTGATCCACCTTAGGAGCATACTGAGCAACTTTCCTCATTGATGGCCGGTCGACTACCAATGGTGGCCGTCGGCTACCATTAGTGGTCGGTCAGCTGATACTGGTGGCCGGTCAGCCACTACTGGTGGCCAGTCGGCCACCCCTTTCCTGAACTTCCTTTTTTTTGGCTGCAACAGAGAGCAAACAGAGGCAAAACAGTGTATTCTCAAGGAGTGTATGTACTGCTACCCTCCTTATCATTGCACAAGCTCAAAGGAGTGTAACTCTTGGCCCTTAAACCATCAACCAAGCATTTTCCATGCATGATGGCTAAGGAACCACGCTTGTATAAGCTTAATGAATGCACAAACAAGACTATAACAACCATCACCCTATCATGCATGATCAAGGGCAATGGTGACCCAGGAAACTGGCACGTTTCATCATTTTGAGTATGAAACGTCATATTTTCCTTGTGTTCGAATTAACGTCCGATCCGAACACATGTTATGCAACACAAAAGATGCTTTATTTTGCCTCTTTTACTTGTTCTTTTTTGTTTACTCATTTTAGCTTACAAATCCATTCTTTAATTGATTAAGTCTATAACGCCCTCAAAATAATACATATAAACTCAACATGCTCGACATGCATAGACATAAGAAGATAAAGCATATTTCCATTCATCAGAGTATTAAGTACAAAAGTATTACATGTTGACATCAAAAGTAAATGCCCTACGGGCTTACAACTTTCCAAGTCAACACTTGGTTACAACAAAAGAAGAGTTCTAACTCTTTATACAAAATAAGCCATTTGGCTTGATTTACATGTAATACAAAAGAAATAACAACAAGAGGGTCTTCAACTCCCAAAACCTCCCAAGCTACGTCCTTGGAGGCAGCATTTCACCTGAACCTGAAAATGATGTCCCATATAGGGTGAGCCAATGCCCAGTAGATATTTACTAAACCAAGTATATGAAATAACTTAAACATTAGCATTTGATAAATGGCTAACACTTGTAAATCAACTCACAACACATTCCAGTTCCATGGCAAATAGTCTATGTTTTATTCCACTTTCCTTTACTTATCCAATTTTTAATTATACAAACATGGCTCATTATCTAGCCAACAATTAAATGAGCCTACAACTCATAATAAAACACTTCCCTTTTTACCGCAATTCACATGAGACTACAACTCATAATAAAACACTTTCAATACTTCAATTATCTACGTTATGCAAACGTAATTAGAATTTCGGGACTTTCACCCTGGACACTCCGGCCAACTTAGTTATCAATGGAGTCCATCCCCTATCTCCTCCCAAACAGGTTTGAGAGTACATCCCCTATCTCCTCTCAAACCATGGAGTACATCTCCTATCTCCTCCCAAACAATATACATGTACAATGTATTTAAACACTTATCATATACAATGATCAATCAATACATATATTCGATGTATTGTTCCAACCGTCATATTCAATGACATAACCCAGGTGATTGGTTTCAGTTTTCCCTTATCAACATACAATGTCTACAACAATCAAGACTATCCTCCACCGATAGCCCAAAGCAGTTATCTCTAAATAGATAATAAATTTATCATACAGATAAAACATCAACATATTCATAGGTGAGTGATTTATTTATCTAACTACACCATTCAATTCCATAACCTCCCAATTTCATGATTTCCAACTCAATTTCATATTCCCATAATTATTATATTAATTACTCAAATTAATGAGTTACATTCAAGTTAGACATGTTGCCCATTTTTCTCAAACCTTAACCCTAAGGCTCAATTTCATAAATTTCACACCAATAACCCCATTTTTCAAGGTCTCACATACACATAGAGTTCAATACTTGAAAACCCCTCTTTTGTAATTTCAAATTCGAAAACCCTAACTTCCCAAAATCATCACAACCCACCATTTATACAAAATGACAGACATCTATGTTAAAACTCATAACAAGGAGTAGTTTATCCCTACCTTAAGCTTAGAAGGGGAAGAAGGAAGAAAAACCCAAAAGTCGACGGAGGAGAAACCAAGCTTTGCTCCGATCAAAATGAAGCCTTTGACAAGCTCTACACTTTATCTCAAAGGAGCAAGGTGAGTAGAGGTCTTCAACCAAGTAGATCTAAGGATCTTTGAGTGAAAAGTGCCTTTTGAGAGAGAGAGAAGGTGTTTCACGATTTAGAGAGAGGAAAGGGAAGAAAAAGTGAGAGAAAAGGTCAAGTGAGGGCCTTTATATAGTCCTACGTCAAAAATAGATATAAGCCCCAAAGTCAACTCAAAATATCTAGTCAAAATATCCCCAAAAAGTAGGTCCAAACCGTGAGAAAAATATGGGAAAAATTCGTAGGGGTCGACCCTCCACAACACAGGTGTCGACACCAAAGAAGAAATCTGGAACACTAAGTGTGACTGCACTGCAGGTGTCAACACCAAAATGCAGTGGGGAAATTCAGAACAAGGGTCGACCCTTCCATAGATTGGTGTCGACCCTTGCGGCCAACTAAAAAGAGAAGGTGTCGACACCACCAAGGCTGGTGTCGACACCAAAATGCAGTGAACAAATTCAGATCAAGGGTCGACCCTTCCCAGCTTTGGTGTCGACCCTTGTGGCAAAAAAAAGAGAAGGTGTCGACACCACCAAGACCGGTGTCGACCCCAGAACATGATTTTCAAGTTTCCAAACAACTTTTCAATGCGAACGAGCGTGAACGAGCAATCCTAACAAGTTTAAATCAATTTGTACACCTCCAAAACTAAGGTACAATAACACCAAAGATTCCCAAAATAAACTAAAGGGCTCAAATACATTTACCAAAGCTTTAAAGGGCTCAAGTGCTACAAAGTCCAAAAGTGAGTGTCCTCTAATGGAAAGAGGGCTTAAACCACAAGTGCCCTGAGCATGAAAGAGACCTCATGCCATTGATAATGAACCGCCGAGGGGATTAAACCATTAGGCATGAATGTCTCAATTTCACACGTAAGCAAACAAGTGGTTTAAAACTACTTTCAAAGCAAAAGAAAAGTGAAGAATAGAGGGAAATTGCATAGATTTCAGTGTTGAAATGGAGTGCAAAACAACACTAAAACATGCAACCAAGACACACTAATGATGCTCAATGCCTAGAAACACTAAGCTAGTAAAGGAAATTACACCACAGCTATGCAATACAAAGCTCAAAAGCAATAACCAGCCCAAAACAGATGCAAAACAGCCTAAAATATAGCTTAAAACATTATGAAATTAAGCTAACACAAGCTAGAATAATAGGTTAAAACATGAAGCATACTAGACTAGTAAGCAAGACACAAGGAGGGGAGGCTACCTCCTCCATTTTTGGACTTCAAAACATGTTTTTATCCATTGAAATAGCTATGAAAAATAGCGTTTAAAAGCTTGGAAAAAGATAGCAAAAGGGTGGGAAACACAAGGGCAATGGCCTCCAAAACAAGGTATAAAGAAGGGCTATCAACCCCTCAACCTTTAATGGCCTTAGAACCCAAGCTTCAGCCCATAAACACAGAGTTTTTATAGCCCAAAATCAGTTGGAAAATATGCTGGAATGAAGACAAGAGTAGCTAAAACAATAAGCTAAAACATGGGGTTACACTACAACCATGCAAAAAACTACTCATACAACACAAACAGCCCAAAACAGAGCTAAAGAAGCCTAAATCAGAGGCAAAAACATGCTGGAAATAAGCTAAGTTAAGCTAGAAAAACATGCTAATATATATAGAGCTAACTACGCATGCAAGCAGGATACAAGGAGGGCAGGCTAACCCCTCCAATTTTGGACTTCAAAACAAAGTTTTTACCGCTGAAATACTTCTAAAAATCAGTGATTAAAAGGCCCAAAAAAATTGGTTTAAAAGTGATAAGAAATGGCACAAAAGCTTAACAAACAAAGAGATAAGAAGGGTAGACTACCCCTTAACACAAAGTAACCTTAAACCACAATTTTTAGGTCATAAAAATAGAGGTTTTTACAGTTGAAAACTAGGCCAAAAAAGTAGAAAAAGATGGGAAAATAAGTATGCAAAACAAGCTTAAGGAAGGTAAGTGTTGTACCTTTGAAGGGAAGAGTGATTCTAAGCCACAACTTAAGCCAAAACCCACTTAAGGAGTTCCAAGAGAGCTTCAAGCAGCCTCATCCCAAAGATGAACCACTTTGGTTAAGGGTTGATAGGTTAAAGTTTGAAGTATGCAAGCTTCTAAGCACAAAAGCTCAAGAGAGAGAGAATTATAGAGAGAGAGAGAGAGAGAGATTTTAGAGAGAGAGGCTCCCCAAACTTTCCAACCTTGAAAACAATAGAGAATGGTTTTTATATATAGCACTATATGAGCTTCAGGTCGAAATATCAACAAAACAGACAGCTGGAGCTTGTGGGAGCCTGTTGGATGAAAATATCTACAAAATCTGAGCTTTTTTCATTGGTGGCCGACATTTTTCATTGATGGCCGGTCGACCACCAAAAATCTGCTTCCAAGCCCAACTTCAAATGGGCATAACTCCTTCATCTGGACTCCTTTGGTAGTCATTCTTAAGCCTAAATTGAAGTCCCGGAAGTCTTCTTTCCAATGGTGGCAGCGTCACATAAAAATTCCAAGTGTGCAAAAAGATATGTTTCTTTTAGTGAAGATTGCTCATTTCCAGCTTAATTGGATTGATGCCCAACTTCAACTAGCCATATCTGCCTCATCTGGACTCGGTTTGAGGAGATTCTTGAGTATAAAATGAAGCCCCAAAAGTACACTTTCCAACAGTGGTGGCCTCATCGCTGAAATCAAAGTGTACAAACGGATAGATCTGATTTAGTGAGGGCTGCTTGACTCTCTTTGAACGATTTATGCCTAACTTCTTCCCCAACTAGGTTTCTTCTCTCTCCTCCAATTTTCTTCAACTCCAAACCTCTAAATAAAGTGTTTTAAAAGATTTTTCAAAAATTTCACCTCTCTTTCATGCATTTCCTCTTTGTCCTTGCTCGGTTTACCGAAAAGCGCAACATTTAACGAAATGCGAGTCTCGGAACATCGTAGAATCTTTTTTCAAAAATATTTCGAAAGAAAAGGTTTTAAGGTCTAAAATCATTTTGGTCAAAAAATGGCGTGTGAGGTTAGGATTTGACGTTCTCCTTGCCAAAGAAATCGAACATTTGCACTGCACAACTTTCATCACCAAGTAAGCAATCAGTGATGCCCAAGTCTTAAAGGCGGTCAAAAATGGGGTGTCTACAGTTGCCCCTCTTTGATAGAGCTCAGAGTCATGAAATGACGTGAGTGAATGTCAAAACCCGGAGACGACCCATTTTTGACAAGGCCGAAGACTTGGACAAATAAACAAAATGCAAATGCAGTTGGTTGAACCCGAGGGTTGCCTACGTATCCCTTTGCAAGGAATCAAACCAGCGTAGTTCAGGGGCAGAATGCAAAATGATACACAACAAAACAAAATAATGTAAATGATATGCAATACAACGAAATAATGCAAATGATATGCAATGTAATTAAATCATCAAACCACAAGTAGTGCAAAACCACACAAATACCATAAAGGGATGGAGATGCAACATCAAACTACGTTTAATACATAATAGGTGCGGGAACCCTCAAACCACAATTCCCTTAGTGGAATAAGCGTGTGCACATGCAGAACTATGTGTTTCGCAGAAAGAATACAAGTAAATAGGTGGTATGATATAAGTGAGGAATGATCTGCTGAGGAAAGATCGTGATCCTAAATGCTAAATGCAACAAGACAAAGTACAATGCAATGGATGCAATGGATGCGGTGAATAAAGGGACGCAAGCCAAACTGTTTTACTTAGAAAAAGTATGGACACAAAACAGACCACGTCTAACACAGAAAAGGCGCCGAAACCCTCAGACCACAATTCTCTTAGTGGAATAGGCGCGTACACATACAGAGCTATGCTTTAACGAGAAAAGTATGGGCACATGCCAAACCAAGCTTAACATGGAAAGGATACAGGCGATAAAATGGTATGATGTAATGGATGTAACAGATAGTGCAGTAGATGCAAAAGGGTGACATACTCCAACCACGCTGGAATCGTGAGAGGAGGGAGAACAAATTCCAAACATGCCGAAATCATGTGAGGAAAGGAATACTCAAACCACACTGGAATCGTGAGAAGAAGTCCTAAGACAACTACTTAGGGGTGCGTTCCACGCAACCTGAGATAAATTCCAAACACGCTGAAATCGTGTAAGGAAAACAACACTCTAACCATGCTGAAATCGTGAGAAGAGGTTCCAAAAACAACTACTTAGGGGCGCGTTCCACGCTACCTGAGATAAATTCCAAACACACTAAAATCGTGTGAGGAAAGGAACACTCTAACCACGCTTAAATCGTGAGAAGAGGTCCAAAGAAAAACCAGTCAAGAGCGCATTCCACGCATCCTCAGATAAATTCCAAACACACTGAAATCGTGTGAGGAAATGGACACTCTAACCACACTGAAATCGTGAGAAGAGGTCCAAAGAAAACTAATCAGGAGCGCGTTCCACGCATCCTGAGATAAATTCCATACACGCTGAAATCGTGTGAGGAAATGGACACTCTAACCACACTGAAATCGTGAGAAGAGGCCCAAAAACAAGCTGTCAAGAGCCCATTCCACGCATCCTGAGAAAGCCCAGGGGGACAACGATCCTAAACGCTGTTCAGCGTAAAAGGATAAATGATACAAGATAACACAAGATGCAAATAAATGCAATAAGTGAGATGATATGATACATGTTACAAGCAATGTAGTGCATGATGCTTAGGGAAATGTAATAAACCAATAAAGTGGTGCTTTAAAAAGTATCTCATGGGGTGAGTGGCGATGAACCGCTCTACTCTGACAGGGATCTCCCCATTGTGTTCTTTGAATTCTTACCTTCAATTCACAGTACAAAGGTTCTGAAAATGCTGACAAGAGGTAACCTCTGCATGTAGAAGCCACTGATACTGCTTTTCTTCCCGATCATATTCAAAACTTTCCCTATTCTCCAACGGGGTGACAGACTAGGTTGGTTCAGTATCCAGAATTGAGGCGTATACATGCTATCTCAATCTATGTGGCTGCCATACAGATTTCAAGCCGAGGATATACCCCTGGGTATTCAAACCAGACTTTAGTCTCGAAAATTCCGAACCTTCGTGTTTTAGGCATCGTCATTCGAACTCTAGTTTCCATCATCGCAGTTGGTCTTCTAGGAACTCATTGTAAACACAGCCAAGATGCCTCTGTCAGGGAATGGTACTCAGGAAGAGCACTTCTGATCGCCATTCTGGCTTGAAGCAGGCTTGAGCTTGAGCTTGAGGTTGACGTAAAGGTACACTCATACTTCGGAGCATTGACCAGGCCTGAAAAGGTACATCCGGAATACAATCTCAAAATTTTTTAAAGTTAAAACAAACTAGATGCTCCGATTTTCCTTCTTTTCTTTTGCTTTGCAGTCCGGAACCTATGTAGCTTCAGATAGGTCCTTGTTCTATTGCTCTCACATGACCTGGGTTGAACCTTGTAGCTTATAAAAGAATGAATCTTGTTTTGCACATATGTGGAGAACGGCACAGCACTCTGAGCACAAAACGATTTATTTTTGAAATTGAAATTGAGAAATGAGTTCTATGACTGGGTATTGAGCCTACGACTGACCACAGTACACCACGACTCAACAAAGAGAAAATGAAGGTAAAACAACCTAAACATATCTATTGACATTCGAAATGACTCAAAACAAGAATCAAGACAAACAAAACAACAAACACATCACTCGAATGTGTTCCAATGGCGAAAGACCTCTCAGTTCACGAAGAGCCTGTTTCTTCGGATATTGTTTCCCATCCTTTCTCATTTGTGATTTTCACATCACTCTGGCGCTCAATCTCTATTTCTCTAAAAAAGCCCTTTCCTCACTTTTTCTCTCAGCGCACATCTCTCTATTCTTTAATCTCTCTTATTTTTTTATCCCTCCCCTGGGTGGTTGATAGATAAGCAGGAAGTTGTGGGCTCTTGCCCCTAGTATTCTACTAGATTCTTCTTCCTGACATTGGTTGACGATGCTCTTGGCCAGTTTGGATGTGATTAGATCTATCTAGATGAGGGAGTGGAATATCCTGCTTCATTCCAGTTCGTGCTTCGCACTTGGCTTGATACCTCACTTTTTGGAGGATGAGAAAGCGTTTGGCCCCCTGCTGCTAACTTCAATTGTGCCCTTTCTGGCAAGTACATTGATAATGGGGAAAAGACAGAAAACCTGACTCAACTATGCCCCTAGTTCATCATTTTGACCATTTTTTGTTTTTGGTTTCTGCTAAAACAATTTTGACCAATATGAGAGTTAGATTAACATGCCTATTTGACTTCCTGATTTGAAATCATGTAAATTAGGTTGTGAGCACTGAAAACTTTCCCTTTTTTGGGTCCAAGATATGGTCCAATTTTGAAAAAATAGAATAATTTTTGAGAAAATTAGTCAACTTCATTAAAAATCATCAAAATTGTTTTTGCAAATGGCCATTGCTCGACCAACATAGAATTTACTCTTGAGATGCACAACCTCAGATCTGAACTTAAATTGTCTTGCAGTTGAATCTTTCTAACGGAATAGGACAGTTCGATTTTGAATGAAGCTGAGCCAATTTGCACATGGATAAGATAGCCGAGTTGAACAAGGGTAAACTAATCAACATGGATGAGCTAAGCAGGCTGAAAATGATTGGGGTTGAACTTCAGGATGAAGTTGCCTACGTATCCCAAAGATGGGAATCAGGCCGTGCGTAGTTTCGGGTTGAGGTTCATTCGGGTGTTGACACTCTCCTTTTGTGCTCTAACTTTTGCCAAGGCCGCTCTTCCAAGTTTTTAACCTTGTGAGCTTTGTTTTTCTTTTCTTTTCATTTCATTTCGTTTTTCTTTTTTTCTTTTTATTTTTTATTTTTGTTCTTTTCTTTTTTTTCTTACTCTAACTTTTGCCTGGGTCGCCCTTCCGGGTTTTCGGCCCAGCGAGCCTCTCAAGGATAAAAAAGTTTAACTTGTCTATGTTGATCGGTTTTGAGATCTCGAAGCCATCTGAATCTAGGAGAATGGCTGCTGTTTGATGATGATGTAGGACTCCATCCAATCGGGGTTTGAACTTGCCCCTAGTGTTGTGGATAAGAACTCGATTGTCCTTCAGCAAAAACTTTCTTCTTTCAGATTTTGTAATTTGGCTTTCTTGCCAGTCTTCATTGTTTTGTGGAATGACACATCCTTTGAATCTTTGAGCACATCTGACATTTTTGCCCCTAGTTCAAGGGCTACTTTTGATCTAGCTTTGCAAGCTTCCCTTGATGACATCTGACCTTCTTGCCCCTAGTTCAAGGGTATCTTCTGATCCAGCCGTACAAGCCTTATATTATGATTGATCGTTTGAATATTCTGAGTCAAGGTTCAAGGTTTGCAAGCAAAATGGGTCAAGTCTCGAGGCCGAAAGCGATCATATGCTGCACAATCTCAAGATCAATTCCACGTATGTCTTTGCAAGACCACGCAAAACATTTTTTTTGAAATCTTTTAAGAAAGCGACTAGTCGCTCGCGCTGAAGACAATGTAGAACCAATCTGGACTAAACTAGGATCCTTCTTAGTATTCACATTAACAAGCATGATCTCATTCATTAAGGGCTTAGCATGCCTCTCTTCCTCTCAGTTGATCAAATTTTTACAAATCTCGAGGAATTCCTCCCTCTTTGTTTTCATCACAGTGTTAGAAAAATTTTGAAAAACTTAGGTCAATACAATGATTTCAAGGCACAAAAAAGTGGGTGAAAATCTCTGCTGTTTCATTCAGATCTTCTGGTGCAACTAGTTTAATGGTAGAAACAGACTCAAAAGAAAGAGTGTAAAAGACAAACACAAAACAAGATAGTGATGTCTGAGGTAACACCCCCGAAATCACCAACCTCTGACACAATAAGATAGACTCCATACAAAAAGACTGACTCAATACGACAAGACAGACTCAAAACAACACAACAAGACTGACCCAATACCCAAGTCAGAAAGTAAAATAACCAACATTTGCACATTGCTCAAAATAGTGCGTGCCATCCACCACATCTGGAGTAAAAATGAGCGCCATCAACAGGAGGTTCATCCTCCGATTACATAGTCACATTATCCCCCCAGTTCATTGATCTGGTGCCAATAGACTTTGCAGGACCTGGTGCGACGATGACCTCGTTGTTAATCAGATCTTGTATTTCGTGGCGAAGACGAAAACAACTGTCAGTGTCATGAGCGATTTGTTGATGGAAGGCACAGTACTTGGCAGCATTATGCTTGGCCAGAGGTCGAGGCTCAAGGGGTTTGAGATGGCCCTTTTTGATCAACACGCCCATGATTTTGGATAAGGACATGTGAAGTGGGATAAAGATCCTTTGGCCTCACTGTTGGTGCTTCGAGGTTCATGGGGTTGTATTGGATGTATCGGAAAAATGGGTGGTAGGTGCTGACTGGGTTTGATGATCTCTTCCGAGTGTAGGATTGAAGCTAAAAGGGGCATTTTTGGTATGACATCCCTTTTCCCGGCTTGCCCCTTGATTCAGAATGCTCTCATCTTGAGTGGCAAAAGTGCCATCCACAGTCTTTGTAACAACTGCAAGCACTTGCTGTTTGTTTAGTCCTTCAGCCTTCAAAGCCTCAATAGCCCACTGAAGATGTTCATAGGGACCAATGCTTGCCCCTACCTTGTTCTTACCACTTGTCTCCACTTTGCCAAGGGATTGGGTCGCTATATCAGAGTGGAGCCTCGTTGTTGTTGACATGTCATTGCCCAAACCTGAGATAGCTTTAGGTTGGCCATTTTCAATTGCAGCTCACCCCAAGATTAGGGAGCCTTCTGGCGTGAAATTTCTGGCATGTGATGGAGCCAAAACCCCAAAGGCTAAATCTGTCACTATTCTCTGAAGATTTTCAATCATGCTCATCAGCTCAGAAGTAGTGGGTTCAAGGGTTTTAGATGATTGGGGTTCGAGTGCATCCATTATGCATAAGTCCATGCTTTCTGGAATGAACACCTCAGGCTTGGGTAAATGGGTCGAGGTGATGTATATGCTGGGTTGTAGGTAGATGGTAGTGTGTGGATTAGATTGAGATGCAGAGGTAATGGGTTAGGAGTTGCCTGAGGTCCTTTTTGTGGAGCCATGATCTCTTCGTAAATAAGATCCTGAATCTTATAACGGAGGCGGACGCAACGGTTTGTATCATGACCGTGTTGTTGATGATAGGCACAGTATTTAGCTGGGTCATATCTTGGTGGAAGAGGATTCGGAAGGAGTAGGGGTTCTAGGAGTTCTAGGTACCTTTTTTCAAGCAGTATTTTCAAAGCTTGAGAGAGACTCATGTAAAGAGAATGGAAATTTCGGGCTTGGGGCCGAGTTGAAGTGGTTGGTTTTTGGCCATTGAAGGGAGTGGTGGCAGTGTTTACTTCTGAGCATTTCGTAACTGTGCTACCATCAGTAGTAGCATTGGAACTGCGAACAACATTCTTCTTCAAAGGCTCATTATCTTTCACAAAGATCCCTTGTCTGATGGCGTCCTTGATTTGAACCCCCGTTTCATGAAACTCTGGAAGGTAAACAGAGGTAGAACGATCATCTTCTGCAGCAACTTGCCACGCAGATTTCGAACAATCATCCTGATCTGATCTTTTTCGGAAGGCCTTGTAGTCATCATCGAGGCCTTCGTTCTCCATCTTGTCACGAACTTTGAGAAACCCTCATTTAGTTCTTGGCGGGTGGCTTCGAGATCATGAGTTGTGACCTCGATCTGTGTGTTGTAGGAGTATTGAGCAATAAAGGCCTCAGCCATCTCTTCCCAGTTCTGTTTCACAGAGTCCTGCAATTTTGCATACCAGATTGTGGCTATCCCAGACATGATTCGGCCGAAGAGAGACAACTTCTGGGCTGGGGTCAAACCCATTGGCCTCAGGATATTAGAAAATAGCAGAGGTGCACCATTGGGTCTCCAGAGCCGTCAAAGCGGTCACTATGTGGCATTTTAAACTGCACTGGTAAGGTAACTGCAGATTTAGTACACCCATCCTCTAAATCTAGGATGTAGTTCACTCTTTGTGCTCGTTTGAATAACTTCTCCAGTTTATTGATCTTAAGTGCAGTTGGGTCAACCTCAGATTTAAATGGAGCTACGGTTTGATAGACAGGAGCTTTAGAGGTCTGTGCTGGGATTTGCACCGCCGGATTGCCCTGAGTCTCTTAGACATTAGCAGTAAGGGCAGTGGCTCCGAGTGTTGGGTTACTCGTGGGAGGTGCATGAGATGCAGAAGCCGTGACCAGCTGTGGCTGTTGTTGTTGTAACTGGGTTATCACTTCGGCCTGATGAGCCGTGACTTCATCTTGACGAACTGCATCTTGCTATAGTGCCTCGATTGTCTGTTGTAGGTGTTGTATCAGTTCTTCCACACTGGCTGGGGGATACTGAGCCATGGGAATGGGTGAGTGATCTCATGTTGAGCTGAATACAGACAACTGCTCCTAGACCAGACTAGACCTGGGTGAACTGAGGGGTGACTACTGTAGAAACTGCACTGGTGAATTCTGCCTGAATTTCCTTCGTCTTGTAACCTCTGGGAGTGAGGAAAACATATGTTGCTTCTGAACAATTTCCGACTGCACAAGTCCAGAGTACTTGGGGGATATTAGAGCCTTCTGAAGCTATGGTTCCAGGACTACCTTGCAAAAGAGAAAACAGACAGTATCTCATCCCAATTTCTTTACTGAGTTCTGCCCCAAAACAAAAACCAACTTGGCAACTGATATGCACATCCCTATACAGTTTCACTGTAAAGCACGTACCAGTTAAAATGAGAGCCAAAACACCCCTATGAT
The DNA here is from genome assembly GCF_055761805.1 of Camellia sinensis. Taxonomy (NCBI): domain Eukaryota; kingdom Viridiplantae; phylum Streptophyta; class Magnoliopsida; order Ericales; family Theaceae; genus Camellia; species Camellia sinensis. The sequence continues at coordinate 108,542,164 of NC_138966.1, forward strand.
GGGGTAGGGTTATCCTGTCCTAGTTTTGTCAAGAGCTAGGGTTTCACTACGCAAAGCAAGCGGTTTCAGACAATTCCTACATTCGGGTGAGCAACCTGTCCTAATTTGGAACAGTCTCTATGGTTTCCGATATGCGACTAGGTCGATTGGTCAAATGGGGTACCTCAGCAAGACTACCTAATATACCTCTCACACCTAACACTGAGAAGTGAAAGGAGGATCAAATGGTACAACGATAGTCCAGATCCAAGGGTTCTGTTCCCATCGTGGTAGAGCCCGCAAGTAGTCAGCCTTTTGGCAAGCTTTTCCAAGCAAGCCTCTGGCAAACCGCTCAGGAATAGCAGATGGCAAACACTGTGACTTAGGTGCACCGATGCAAATGCAAATGCAAAGAAACACATAAGTGTAAATAAAACAACATATCATGAGTTCGAGTCAAATTCTCTAAATCTCCAGCAGAGTCGCCAGAAACTGTGGACTCGTCTTTTTTGGGCCCCGCCTCACGGAAAGGGGTTGAAAAAAAAGGTCTCACAGTTGGGACTTCCACGGTTCTGAATCTACTCTCATAAGTGCAATGTGAAACTGATAAACACCAAAGAGTCTAATCCGACAAACCTTTTTGGAAAATCGATTTTAAATCAAATAATGCCAAAATTGGACTGCTTTGCCAGATACAGAGTCGCCGCCTAAATATTTTATTTTTGAAAAAATTTAGGAAACCCTGATTCGTGCCAAAGGCCACATGTCCGTCATCACCAAAGTTGCCTCGGCTCAGGAACTTGGGTACGAAGGGGGAGGGTCATGAAATGAGCTCCCCCGCTCGCCCGATCAAATATTGGCCTCTACTAATCATGATACGACATTTTATAAACCTTATGTGTTCTTGTTCTGGTCATTGGGCTAACTTTACTATGTGACACACACAAGCAAGTACAGACTAGTTGCAAGACTTGGAACAAATTCAACTCATGTTTGTTTTGCGAAAATGGTTTGAAGTTGCCACCCTCAAGTGGGCTTAAAGATACGGATTTGCCACCAAACATAGTGGGCTTAAAACATGATATGCCGCAACAAAGTGGGCTTAAAACTCACACTTGTTGAATCGTTCCAATTAAAAAAATCAAGCCTTCATCCACAGGCATTCATGCAGTTTAGCATTTAAGCACATAGCCTCATGGAAAGCACGCGAAACATAGCAATGTGGCAATCACACTCATACAAGTATGCTAAAGCATAAAACTTACTAAGTACCCCAAGCCAAAACAAAAATTAGTTAGAAAAATGTATGATCCTAACTATGTTAAATGTCTAATGTAACACATGCAATGATGTAACTAAATAGGCTCGGCTACTTAATCATGGTATTTGCAATACTTTGATAGCATGCTTTGAAGCACGTATTCAAGGAAGTATTGAAATAACAATGCAGTTTGAGTGATACGCCGAGCCTCGGTGCATGCAAGACAAATGAATGGATGCAAACATGCAAGCATAAGGTATGCTAATTAAAACATGACCCTAATCTAACCATCAAAAGCGATTAAATAAAAGAGAGAAAGACGTGGGGTTGGAAAACATACACACACGCACACACACATATTACAACATTACGTCCTCGCGAAGGAGGGTCCGAATGAATAAGCTAACTAGCAATGCTAATTAAGCTAAGCTATTACAAACTGAAACTAATTAACTAACTTAGTTAACTAATTATTACAAACCAAAATTGAATAACTAGCTATGCTAAGCTAATTAAAGCATTTAAACTAATTAACTATCTAAGCTAATTGAATAATTACAACACTTGACACTTGTATGAATAAAGCGAATAAATGGCCTTGGGGTGAGGGATGCAAGCATGCTCGGATTCTCCTCCCGAAAATGCCACCGCCTTGTCGTTGCAGCGTCTGTTTGCACACTTTTGGTCATTGAAAATTGTGCCAACTCCCAGAACACTTCTGATCCACCTTAGGAGCATACTGTGTAACTTTCCTCATTGATGGCCGGTCGACTACCAATGGTGGCCATCGACTACCATTGGTGGCCGATCGGTTGAGGGGATTAAACCAAAGATTTCCAAAATAAAATAAAGGGTTCAAATACATTTACCAAAAGCTTTAAAGGGCTCAAGTGCTACAAAGTCCAAAAGTGAGTGTCCTCTAATGGAAAGAGGGCTTAAACCACAAGTGCCCTAAGCATGAAAGAGACCTCATGCCATTGATAATGAACCGCCGAGGGGATTAAACCATTAGGCATGAATGTCTCAATTTCACACTTAAGCAAACAAGTGGTTTAAAACCACTTTCAAAGCAAATGAAAAGTGAAGAATAGAGGGAGATTGCAGAGATTTCAATGCTGAAATGGAGTGCAAAATAACACTAAAACATGCAACTAAGACACACTAATGATGCTCAATGCCTAGAAACACTAAGCTAATGAAGGAAATTACACCACAGCTATGCAATAGAAAGCTCAAAAGCAATAACCAGCCCAAAATAGATGCAAAATAGCCCAAAATATAGCTTAAAACATTCTGAAATTAAGCTAACACAAGCTAGAATAATAGGTTAAAACATGAAGCATGCTAGACTAGTAAGCAAGACACAAGGAGGGGAGGCTACCTCCTCCATTTTTTATAGCGATCCCGGGTTTATCCCCTTTTTTGTACAGTGCTCCGGTCGTAGGTTCCGTGGAGTTGGTGGTCGTATGTCTTGTTGTCATCCTTTAGATTCTGTATGTCTGAGTTTTAGGATGTGTTGGGCGTGTTTCGAACAAGCTGGTTGAGCCTTAGTCCCTATCCTTGTTGCCTAGAGTTTTGGGTGGTACGCTTGAGCGGGTACCCTTGCACTCGAGCGGAGTAGGATTTTTAGTTATACGCTTGAGCGGACCATATCACGCTCGAGCGGAGTTTTCACACTTCCAGTATCTGTGCCTCTGCAAAACTTCTGCAGATGTGTTTTTTACTCTCAAGCGGGTTTCCTTACGCTCGAGCGGGTCACGCTCGAGCGGGTCTGTTGGCGCTCGAGCGGGGTGTTCATTGTCTGCGAAAGTTCTGAGAGGGGGTAATCTACGCTCGAGCGAACTGGTTTTCGCGCTCGAGCAGATGTATTTTGTTCTTGTGTCCTGGCGCTTGAGCGGGCTTTATTGCGCTCGAGCAGGTTCAGTTTTTGTGCTTGACGCTGGAGCGTTCTATTCTCCGCTCGAGCGGATCATGCGTATATCAGTTAGCAGCTGTGCATTTTTGAATCATATTTCAACATCCTTTGTCTCTCTTACTTTTCTGAAAAAGCCATTTGAGAGCTTCTCTCACTAAAACTCAGCTTCTCTCTAAGTATTGATCTAGTAGGAGTGATTTCCTCACCTTTGGCCTTTACAAAAGTTGTGTTGATCGTCGAGGGCTACGTTTTGATCCGAGCATATTGAGTTTTGGAGCACTTTGGGTTTCGTCATCTTCTCCCTTTGAGCTCCGAATTTGAGGTAGGGATATTCTACTCCTCATTATGAGTTTTGTCTTTGAATCTTAGCATTTTGATATGTTGGGGGTCGTTGGGTAATTTTGAGAAAGTTTGGGTCTTTGTGTAATTTTACAAAAGTTGGGGTTTTATTTATTATTACCTATATGCATGTTGGGCATAGAGAAATGAGATGAATGTTGGATTGTTGATAAAAATGAAACCTTAGGATTATTTTGTTAATTATGGGAAATGCCCTAATTGCATTGTTAAATTAATTTGTGAAATAAATGTGAGAAATGAGAAATGGAATTGAAAATGTTGGAATTGGGAATGTATGGGATTAAAGGGTGTAGTTGGATTATTTATCACTCACCAAATTGAAATGTCAATATTTTACCCATTTGGCGCATTTATTTTCGGTTTAGAAATAATTGCTTTGGGCTATCGGTGGAGGATAGTCTTGATTGTTGTAGACAATGTATGATGATTAGGCAAACTAAACTAATCGATTAAGTGTACTATTGAATATAGCGATTGGAATAATACATTAAATTTATGTATTGATTGATTGTATGTGATAACTGTTTATATACATTGTTTGTGTGGGAGGAGAAAAGGGGCTGTACTCCACGGTTTATTGGAAGAAAGGGGCTGTACCTCTAAACCGGAAGGTTTATTGGAAGAAAGGGGCTGGACCTCTAAACCGGAAATTATGTTATGCAGATACAGCTCATATGCTTATCTATTGAAGTGCAGATACAGCTCATATGCTTATCTATTGAAGTGCAGATACAGCTAATATTCTTATTTGTTAATGTATTGATACAGCTTGTATGGTTATCTGTTGATGTATTGATATAGCTAGTATGCTTATCTATTGTGCAAAGGTAAATGCTTAATATGAGTGTCTGTCTCATATAGGTTGTTTGACTAGGTTCTGAGTCATAGTTATGAATTGAGAAATTGGATAAGAAACGGAAAGTGAATGTAACATGGACATGATTGTCGTAAAACTGTAACACGATATAAATTGGAACATGAGTGTGGACTACCCATTGAACGCTATTATCTTAGTCATTGTTTATAGTTGGTTTAGTGTATTTCTACTGGGCTGTGGCTCACCCTATATGGGACACCATTTTCAGGTACAGGAAGCATGCCACTTCCAAGGCCGTAGTTTGGGAGGCTAGAGGCAGACAGACTGCTTTTGTTGTTTTTCTTTCTTTGATGTATTATATGTAAATTCAAGCCAAGGGCTTAATGTGTATTTGAGTTAGTACTTTCCTCTTTGTAACCAAGTGTTAACCTGAAAAACTGTAAGCCCGTAGGACATTTGCTTTCGTTGTGAACATATAATGCTTTTGTAAAGAATTACTCTGATGAATAGAATAATGTTTATCTCTTATATCAATGCATGTCTAAATTGATGGGATTAATGTTATTATTTTGAGGGCGTGACATTTTTGGACTTCAAAACATGGTTTTATCCGCTGAAATAGCTTTGAAAAATAGCGTTTAAAATCTTGGAAAAAGATAGCAAAAGAGTGGGAAACACAAGGGCAATGGCCTCCAAAACAGGGTACAAAGAAGGGCTATTAACCCCTCAACCTTTAATGGCCTTTGGACCCAAGCTTCAGCCCAAAAATACAGAGTTTTTATAGCCCAAAATCAGTTGGAAAATATGCTGGAATGAAGACAAGAGTAGCTAAAACAATAAGCTAAAACATGGGGTTACACTACAACCGTGCACAAGACTACTCATACAACACAAACAGCCCAAAACAGAGGCAAAAACATGTTGGAAATAAGCTAAGTTAAGCTAGAAAAACATGCTAACATATAGAGCTAACTAGGCATGCAAGCAAGATACAAGGAGGGCAGGCTAACCCCTCCAATTTTGGACTTCAAAACAAAGTTTTTACCACTGAAATACTTCTGAAAATCAGTGATTAAAAGGCCCAAAAAAGTTGGTTTAAAAGTGATAAGAAATGACACAAAAGCTTAACAAACAAAGAGACAAGAAGGGTGGACTACCCCTTAACACAAAGTAACCTCAAACCACCATTTTTAGGTCATAAAAATAGAGGTTTTTACAGTTGAAAACTAGGCTAAAAACGGTAGAAAAAGATAGGAAAATAAGTATGCAAAACAAGCTTGAAAAAGGTAAGTATTATACCTTTGAAGGCAAGAGTGATTCTAGGCGACAACTCAAGCCAAAACCCACTTAAGTTGTTCCAAGAGAGCTTCAAATAACCTTAGCCCAAAGATGAACCACTTTGGTTAAGGGTTAATAGGTTAAAGTTTGAAGTATGCAAGCTTCTAAGCACAAAAGCTCAAGAGAGAGAGAAGTCTAGAGAGAGACAATTGTAGAGAGAGAGAGAGATTTTAGAGAGAGAGGCTCCCCAAACTTTCCAACCTTGAAAACAATAGAGAATGGCCTCTATATATAGCAATATATGAGCTTCAGGTCGAATTATCAACAAAACAGACAGGTGGAGCTTGTGGGAGACAGTTGGATGAAAATATCTACAAAATCTGAGCTTTTTTCATTGGTGGCCGGTCGACCACCAAAAATCTGCTTCTAGGCCCAACTTTAAACGAGCATAACTCCTTCATCAGAGCTTCTTTGCAGGTCATTCTTGAGCCTAAATTGAAGCCCCGGAAGTCTTCTTTCCAGTGGTGTAGCCTCACATCAAAATTCTAAGTGTGAAAAAAGATATACCTCTTTTAGTGAAGGTCGCTCATTTCCAGCTCAATCGGATTGATGCCCAACTTCAACCAGCCATATCTCCCTCATCCGGACTCGGCTTGAGGAGATTCTTGAGTGTAAAATGAAGTGCCAAAAGTACACGTTCCAATGATGGTGGCCTCATAGCTAAAATCCAAGTGTACAAAAGGATAGGCCTGATTTAGCGAGGGCTGCTCGACTCTCTCTTAATGGTTTATGCCCAACTTCTTCCTCAACTAGGTTTCTTCCCTCTCCTCTAATTTTCTTCAACTCCAAACCTCTAAATAAGGTGTTTTGAAAGGTTTTTCAAAAATTTCACCTCTCTTTCATGCATTTCCACTTTGTCCTTGCTCGGTTTACCGAAAAGCGCAACATTTAACGAAATGCGAGCCTCGAAACATCGTAGAATCTTTTTTTAAAAATATTTCAAAAGAAAGGGTTTTAAGGTCTAAAATCATTTTGGTCAATATCATTTTGGTCCAAAAATGGGATGTGTGGTTGGGATTTGACGCTCTCCTTGCCAAAGAAATCGAACCTTTGCACTGCACAACTTTTATCACCAAGTAAGCAATCAGTGGCGCCCAAGTCTTAAGGGCGGTCAAAAATAGGGTGTCTACAGTTTTCTACAAATTTCTAAGTGTTTCTTCAAGTTTTGGCCCAAAAGAATGTGTTTTGGTACTTTGAAATTAGATTTTGAACTTAGAACACAAATCTGGAAATTCCAAAATTTGGTAGCATCGCTCGAGCGACCAAACCGTCACTCGAGCTTAAATTTTGAGCTCTCGAAAGTTTTGAAAAAATTGATGGTTGGCTCGAGCGACCAAAAGACCGTTCGAGCGACCACCTTTTATTTTTAGTCTTGGCTCGAGTGACCAAGAAGTTGGCTTGAGCATGAAATGAGAGCTCCCAATACTTTTGCAGATTGCTCGAGCGAACAAAAGTGCGCTTGAATGAACTGCCTTGTTTTCTGAAATTTTTCTGAGTGTTTTTGAAGTGCATAATTGTATCCTCATTCCATCTTAGGCATTTTTAAGCCATGATTCATGCTATAATAATGAGGATAAGCATTAGAAACACACCTAGAAAGAAATGTCATAAGTGAAGTGTATTCAGAGTGTGTGTTTCAATTATATCTATCATGTACTTGTGCAGGTCATGCGCCAATACCCGTCTAATCTGTTTGATTCGTTTGTTCTACTTCTGGAGCTATCTGTGAGTGACAACCTTGTAAAGATATGTTCAATTATAAGTATTTTCTGACTGATATGATAAGCTATGTTTTTTGAAATGATATTTTCTGTATAGATGAATGATTGTCCTTTTCTGAAATGTATCGTGGCATCATTAGCAGCATATGTATCTGTTATCTGTACCTGGTACCAAGGTTCCATGTAAGTTTTATTCATAGGACTGATTATGCATAACCATTTGTCTAATCTGTTTTGTATAAGGGTCTTATGTGACCATCTACTGTATATATGGGTCTATATGACCACCTACTATGCACATGGGTCTTTATGACCAATTTGATCTATTAATACTAATGGATGTGCCATGTATGATTGTTTACAAATATGAATATGTATATGAACCTGTTTCTGATCTCAATTCTGATTTCTGAATCTGTTATGGACATCATTCATAAAACCTTTACTCTATTGTTTTTCACTGGGCTCTAGCTCACTATTTATATTATGTATGTAGGTGATCAGGCGCGTGACCAAGCTTGAGACTTCCAGTTTCGATCAGTTCTGTCAACTAACCATTATGCCTCACGAGGAGGTTTTTGATAAATGGTTGTGGTCAAGTTTGTGAACCAGTCTTAAGCTTTTATCTTCTTTTGTTTTGGTTTGAACAACTTTTGTGTATTATGTAATAGGGCTAAGTCCCTTTTTGTCCTTATCTGTACTTGAGATATCGCAAGAATGACGTCGTAATATATGTAAATATAAGTTTGAATTTTCTATCACATAAAAGTCTGCACAGCTCTATGGATCTTGTATTTGATATTTACTTATGTTAGCCCTCTTATTTTGCTAATTTGTCTCATAAGCTTTTGGTAATCTTAGGACTACTGGCCGGTTACAATGCTAAACCTATAGGGGCGGGTTTGGGTCGTGACAATAACTAACATCATAATGAATCATAAACAAAATAACAACTACAAGAAATCATAATTAAGTTATAACCAACACCCTAATGAGTCATAATTAACACCATAATGTGTCATACAAAGATCATAATTGCGACATATAATATAATACGCACTTTTTTGCAATGTGTTTTATATAATTTTTTTATTAAAATATATCATTTCTACCTCGACTTATTTTCTTTTATAATTTTCTAATCTACTTATAATAGCTACTCTCCAATATTTTTTATAAAATTCAACCTTAAATCTCTTAATTTGAAATTCATTTTTTTCCAATTGTACTTATAATAATTAAGTTTAATAATATTTCATTATTGTTTATTATGAAAAAAAATCAATGTTGTCATTAATTTGTGCCCCTTAAGTTAAATTTCTGACTTCGCCACTAATAGCGATAGACAATCACGGTATATGAACTTCAGTTGTTCACTTTTCAGCTCAGAAAAAAAAAAATCTCAATAATGAACGATACCAATAATTCCTGTATGGATTTCATATGCTTTCAAATCTGCTCTCTCTTTCTATATAAAGGAAGATTGTAAGCCTATGGAAGCATGAGCTTTTCTAGGCACACCATATGCTGCCTTATTTATAGCCATTGGATTAAAATGAATTAATCTTGACCATTGAATTTTTTAATGTTAAAATAAGGCTACCTGTTCAATCGGTTACTTATGCATTTTTATGAAAACTTACGCATTTTTATGAAAACTTACGTATTTTTATTTTGTTCAAAATTTTTAGGAACAAATTTACACAAATTTTGTATTAACTTACACATTTTTGTGAGAACCTACATGAATTTGTGAAAACTTATGCATTTTTATGAAATCAAAGTTTCTTCAAGGACTTACTCGTGTTTGTGTTCACTTACGCATTTTTGTGAAATCACTTATATGAATTGTGAAAATTAATGCATTTTTATGTTGTTCTAAATTTTTGAGAACAAACGTATGCGAATTTTATATTAACTTACGTATTTTTTTTTAAATTACTTACGTAAGTTGTGAAAATTTACACATTTTTTTTGAAATCAAAATTTTCTCCAATGACTTACTCGTATTTGCGTTCACTTATGCATTTTTGTGAAATCACTTACGTGAGTTGTGAAAGCTTACACATTTTTGTGAAATCAAAGTTTCTCCAATGACTTACTCGTATTTGTGTTTTCTTACACATTTTTGTAAAATCACTTACGTAATTTGTGAAAACTTATGCATTTTTGTGGTGTTCTAAATTTTTGGAGAAAACTTTATGCGACTTTTGTATTAACTTAGATATTTTTGCGAAATCACTAACGCGAGTTGTGAAAACTTACATATTTTTGCGAAATCAAAGTTTTCTCTAAGGACTTACTCATATTTGTGTTCAGTTAAGCATTTTTGTGAAATCACTTACGTGAGTTGTGAAAACTTATGCATTTTTGTGTTGTTCTAATTTTTTTGGAACAAATTTACACGAATTTTGTGTTAATTTATGCATTTTTGTGAAATCACTTACGTGAGCTGTAAAAATTTATGCATTTTTGTGAAATCAACATTTTCCTCAACAACTTACTCGTATTTGTATTCATTTACACATTTGTGTAAAATCACTTACATGAGTTGTGAAAACTTACGCGTTTTTGTGAAATCAAAGTTTTTTCCAATGAGTTATTCGTATTTGTATTCACTTACGCATTTTTGCGAAATCACTTACGTAATTTGTGAAAACTTACGCTTTTAGTGTTGTTCTAAATTTTTTGGAACAAACTTACATTAATTTTGCGTTAATTTACATATTTTTATGAAATCACTTACATTAATTGTGAAAACTTATGCATTTTTGTGAAATCAAAATTTCCTCCAACGACTTACCCGTATTTGTATTCACTTACGTATTTTTGTGAAATTACTTATGTGAGTTGTGAAAACTTATGTATTTTTGTGTTGTTCTAAATTTTTAGGAAAAAACTTATGCGAATTTTGTATTAACTTACGCATTTTTGTGAAATCACTTATGTGAGTTGTGAAAATTTATCTATTTTTGTGAAATCAAAGTTTTCTCCAACGACTTACTCGTATTTGTGTTCACTCACACATTTTGGTGAAATCACTTACATGAGTTGTGAAAATTTGCACATTTTTATGAAATCAAAGTTTTCTCCAACGACTCATTCATTTTTGCGAAATCACTTACATAATTTGTTAAAACTTATGTATTTTTGTGTTGTTCTAAATTTTTTGGAACAAACTTATGCGAATTTTGTGTTAACTTACATATTTTTGTGAAATCACTTACGTGAATTGTATAAAGTTATGCATTTTTGTAAAATCAAAGTTTTCTCCAATAACTTACTCGTATTTGTGTTCACTTACACATTTTTGTGAAATCAATTATGTGAGTTGGGAAAACTTACGCATTGTTGTGTTGTTTTAAATTTTTATGAATAAATTTATGTGAATTTTGCGTTAACTTATGCATTTTTATAAAATCACTTACGTGAGTTATGAAAATTTACATATTTTTGTAAAATCAAAGTTTTCTCCAACGACTTACTCATATTTTTGTTCACTTACGCATTTTTATGAAATCACTTACGTGAGTTGTGAAAATTTACGCATTTTTGTGAAGTCAAAGTTTTCTTCAACGACTTTTTCGTATTTGTGTTCCCTATCCTAAGTTTTGTAAAACAACTTACGTGACTTTTTGAAAACATACGCAATTTTGAGAAATAAAAGTGTTTTGCAGAGACTTACTCATATTTGTGATTACCTACGCAGTTTTTGAAATATCGCTTACATAAATTAGGAAGACTTACGCAATTTTGGATGGTGATATAAAGAAGGTTAAAAGCTAATTTTTGGGTTTTTTTTTTTTTAAAAAAAGTGTAAAAAAGTAAAGAGGTGATGTGATCTAAAAAAACTTAAAAGTTAAAAAGCTAGCTTTTAGCTAAGTTCCCACAACAATCCTCTGTGAAATAAAAGTGTTCTCCAAGGACGTACTCATATTTGTGATCACTTATGCATTTTTTGAGAAATCAGTTACTCCAGTTGTAAAAATTTAGGCATTTTTGTGTCATTGAAAAATTTTAGGAACAAACTCAAGCGTAATTTTGTATTAACCACCATGAGTTTTATGACACAATTTACGTGACTTTGTGAAAACTTACGCAATTTTATGAACTGAAAATGTTCTCGAAAGACTTACTTGTATTTGTGACCACTTATGTATTTTTTGGAAAATCACTTACATAAATTGTGAAAAATTATGCATTTTTGTATTGTTCAAAATTTTGATGAACAAATTTACGAGTCATTTTGTGTTAACTACCCTAAATGCTGTGACACAACTTGCATGACTTTGTGAAAACTTACATAATTTTGTGAAATAAAGGTGTTCTCCAAACACTAATTCATATTTGTGCTCACATACGTATTGTTTAGAAAATCACTAAGGTAAGTCGTGAAGACTTACGCAATTTTGTGAAATAAAAGTGTTCTCCAAACACTTGTGTTTTTACTCACATATGTATTTTTTGGAAAATCATTTAGGTAAGTTGTGAATACTTATGCAATTTTGTGAAATAAAAGTGTTTTCTAAGGATTTACTCGTAATCAATTACGTATTTTTTGAAAAATCAGTTACGTCAGTTGTAAAAACTTCCGCATTTTTCTGAATTATAAGTATTCTCCAAGGACGTACTCGTATTTGTGATCACTTATGTATTTTTTAGGAAAACACTTACGTCAGTTGTGAAAACTTACACAATTTTGTGTCGTTGAAATTTTTTGGGAACAAACTTATGCGTCATGTTGTGTTAACAACCCTAAATTTTGTGACACAACTTACGTGATTTTGTGAAAATTTATTTAATTTTGTGAAATAAAAGTGTTCTCCAACGACTTACTTCGTACTTGTGATCAATTACACATTTTTTTGAAAATCACATACGTAAGTTGTGAAAACTTACATAATTTTCAGAAATAAAAGTGTTCTCCAAGGACTTACTCGTATTTATGATCGCTTACGCATTTTCTGGAAAATCACTTACATTAGTTGTGAAAACGTATGCAATTTTGAGAAATAAAAATGTTCTGCAATGACTTACTCATTTTTGTGATTACTTACGTATATTTTGGTACATCATTTACATAAGTTGTGAACACTTACGCAATTTCTAGAAATAAAAGTGTTCTCCAAGGACTTGCTCGTATTTGTGATCACTTATACATCTTTTTGGAAATCACTTACGTGAGTTGTGAAAATTTACACAATTTTATGAAATAAAAGCGTTCTCCATGGAATTACTCGTATTTGTGATCACTTACGCATTTTTGAAAAATAATCAGTTATGTCAGTTGCGAAAACTTACTCATTTTTGTGTGTTCAATATTTTTAGAGACAAACTTATGTGTAATTTTTTTTTAACTAACTTGAGTTTTGTGACATAATTTACGTGACTTTGTGAAATTTACGCAATTTTGTGAAATAAACGTGTTCTCGAATGACTTACTCATATTTGTGATCCGTTACATATTTTTTGTAAAATCACTTATGTAAGTCGTAACGATTTACGTGATTTTGTGAAATAAAAGTGTTCTGTAATGACTTACTTGTATTTGTGATCACTTACACAATTTTTGAAAAATCAGTTGCGTCAGTTATGAAAATGTATGCATTTTTTGTGTTGTTAAAATTTTTTAGAAACAAACGTATGCATCATTTTGTGTTAACTACTTTGAGTTTTGTGTGACAACTTACATAAGTCGTGAACACTTACGTAATTTTGTGAAATAAAAGTGTTCTCCAAGGACTTACTCGTATTTGTGATTACTTACGTATTTTTGGGAAATCATTTACGTAAGTTATGAAAACTTACACAATTTTGTGAAATAAAAGTGTTCTCTAAGTACTTACTCGTGTTTGTGATCACTTTATGCATTTTTTGGAAAATCACTTATGTCAGTTGTGAAAAATTACAAATTTTTGTGTTATTGAATATTTTTAGGAACAAACTTACTTGTTATTCTATGTTAACTACCTTGAGTTTTAAGTTATAACTTACGTAAGTTGTGAACACTTACGTAATTTTTTGAAAACTTAGCAATTTTGTGAGAAATAAAAGTGTTCTCCAAGGACTTACTTGTATTGGTGATTACTTACGCATTTTTTAGGAAATCATTTACATAAATTGTGAAAACTTACACGATTTTGTGAAATAAAAGTGTTCTCTAAGTACTTACTTGTATTTGTGATTACTTACGCATTTTTTGAGAAATCACTTGTGATGTCCCGGGTCTTGGGCTTGATTTGTATTGTGTAGTAGGGTAGTATGCATCTCTTTCAGTGTTTTGTTTACCATATCGGGTCATTGAGATTCCTTTTCTACTCGTACTTAACACCTCTTAACTTTTTTGTGTTGAAAACTTTGAGTTTTAGGTATTGGAACTTGCCTTGATTTGTAAAATCACATTATGAGTTTCTAGGCAAAACCGCTTGTATAGAATTGGAATCCGCCCGAACAGATCCTGATAGGGTCTTTCAAAATTTTTTAGGTTTTCTGGGTAGAAAACTGCTTGAACAGATTTTGGGTCCCACTCGAGCGGATTTTGGGTGACTTTTCTGGGTAGCTCTTTGGAGTAATCCACTTATGAAGGGGAAAATTTCCGTTCGTGCGGATTAGGAATTCCGCTTGTACGGAATCCAAACTGCTTGGGCAGATTTCAGCACGTCTGTTTCAATTTTTGTGCTCTTTTCCTCAAAACTGATGCCAAAAGGATGTATTGACCACTTTTTCGGCTCTCTCCCTCTCTCTCTCTTTCTCTCTATATTTATCTTTGCTCTCCATTCTCTCTACAACCCACCAAATTTCAATATTCTCTTTAAGATTTGGCAAGATCTACCAAGAATTTGAGAGGGCTTTTTATACCAAATCGAAAAAGATGACGAGGGTTACGTTATCATCGATCGATTCACATTTTCATCAAAATTCACTTTTTGGGTTTCTCTCTCCTTCCTCTTCTAAGTTTGAGGTAGGGATTCTCTTAGAGTTATATATACATTTTTGCAAGTTTATGTTGATTTTGGAACTTTCTCTTGTAATATTGAACTTTGATTTTGGCTCATGAGTTCTTGGTGATTTTAAAAGTGGGTTTTCTCAATGTTTTCTAAAAACTCTTGAGAGTATGAACTATATTGTTAATGAGGGATGTTGTCTTGGAAAAAAAATCCTTTCAAATGAGGAAAACCTAGTTTTGTAAAACCCTAGAAATTGGGGATTTATTTTGGAAAAATGATAAGATGTTATGAAATCTATGGTTGTCGAGTATTATGGTGAATATGTGATTGGAATATTCCTATGATTGTGTATAAAAAGGAAATTCCATGGAAAGAAAATGAGAAATGATTAAATTTAAGCTTGTTGTATAGCTTTTATTGGTTGGTCTTGAAATAACCAAGTGAAAAAATAGAGATTAATATGTGGAGAATACATGGATGTTGAGATTGTTATATCATCCTTTAGAATGTTATTATGATGATTAATATATGAAAAATACTTGAAGGTTATTGTTGTATTATTTTACCTCTTATAATGTATTATGATATTGCATTGATAAGAGATGTGAAAGCGATCACAAATGGAGAATTGTGTGAGGTAAAGTGAAAATGGATTATGTTAATGCATTGGACATTTTTGCATCGCTATGTCATCTTAGTATTGATGCGATTGATTTTAATTATTGCATTGGAACAAGGAAATTGTTTTGTGAAATAAGATCATATTAATCGTTTTTTGGGTAAATACGTTGGTAAGTCCAGATAGGGGGCGTAGTTGGTATTGCTTAAGTTGGCCTAAGTGTCCATGATGAAAGACCAAAAACACGCGCGAAGGAGATACCATGTGCCTTTCGGTTAGCTACCAGTAAAGTAGGAATTGGTAATACTTGTTATGCCCACTTGCAGATACCAACTTAGGGGTTACCTGAGTTGTATCTACCACCCCGTTGAACTACATTGAAATTATTGAATTATTAAATTTTCAAGATTGCATTGTGCACAAAAGTTTCAAAAGATAAGATATATGTTTTTGAACATGGTTTGGCATATACATGCATCTCATGAGATTATATAAAATGTATATACTTTGTTAATGTTTTCTTACCAGGTTTTATGCTCACCCCTATAGGATTTTGTGCAGGAAAAGATGTGGTGATCTTGCCAAGTTAAAGGCGTGGAGATTTGTTTTGAGAGCACAAGGCTCTTTTCTTTATTGTAATTATTTTTGACAAGCCAAGGGCTTTATGTGTATGGGTTTGAAGCCACTTTTGTGTAACTGGGTTTAAGCCTTGGAATTTGTAGCCTCGAGGACATTAATTCGTACTGAACTTCCTTGCTACATGCTATAGATTCATATTCTAGAAATGTTGAATATATAACCACACGTGGGATAATTCTTTTGTAAATCTCTTGATGGTTAATGAATTAAAAATGTTGGAGATTTGATGATGATGTTAATATTGTGATTTACTTTCGCTTTCATTAAACAATAGAAGTTGATGAATTTAGATTGTGTAAATTTTTGGGTTGTGACATCTCTTACGTCAGTTGTGAAAATTTACACATTTTTGTGTTGTTTAATATTTTTAGAAACAAATTTACTTGTCATCCTGTGCTAACTACACTAAGTTTTATGTCACAACTTACGTAAGTTGTGAACTTGTATGTATTTTTGTGAAAACTTAGGCAATTTTGTGAGAAATAAAAGTATTCTCCAACGACTTGCTTGTATTTGTGATCATTTATACATTTTTTTGGAAATCATTTACGTCAGTTGTTAAAATTTATGTTATTTTGTGAAATAAAAGTATCCTTGAAGGACTTACTCGTATTTGCGATTACTTATGCATTGTATGGGTAATTACTTAATTACGTCAGTTGTGAAAACATATGCATTTTTATGTTGTTCAAAAATTTTAGTAACAAACTTACGTGAATTTTGTGTTCACTTGCACATTTTTGTGAAATCCACGTTTTCACTATTGACTTACTCGTATTTGTATTCACTTACCCAGTTTTGTGTAATCACTTACATGTTTGTGAAAACTTACGCGTTTTTATGTTATTCTAAATTTTTGGTATCAAACTTAAGGATTTTTATGAAAATTTAAGCATTTTGTGTTGTTCTAAATTTTTAGAAACAAACTTACACCTTTTTGTAAACACTTACACAGTTTTATGAAATCACTTACATGATTTGTAAAACCTATGCATATTTGTGTTGTTCTAAATTTTTGGGGAGCAAACTTACGCGGTTTTGTGTTTACTTACGTTTTTTTGTGACGTGACTTACGCGGTTTGTGAAAACTTATGCATTTTGTATTATTCTAAATTTTTGAGAACAAACTTACGCATTTTTCTTATGAAAACTTACACATTTCTATGAAATCACTTACGTGATTTGTGAAAACTTACATATATTTGTGTTGTTCTAAATTTTTAGGAACAAACTTACTCATTTTTGTGTTCACTTACGCATTTTTGTGAAATCACTTATGTAGTTTGTGAAAATTTACACATTTTTGTTGCTCTAAATTTTTGGGAACAAATTTACGCGTTTTTGTGAAAATTACGTATTTCTATGAAATCACTTACGTGATTTACAAAAACTTACGCATATTTGTGTTGTTCTAAATTTTAGGAATAAACTTACGTGTTTTTGTGTTTACTTATACATTTTTGTAAAATAACTTTCACGAGTTGTGAAAAGTTACGCATTTTTGTGTTGTTCCAAATTTTTGAAGATAAACTTACACATTGTTATGAAAATTTATGCATTTTTGCGAAAATACTTACACGTATATAATATATTCTATTATTTTAATACATTTACCTATAAGTTGACCTGCCTAGCAGGTCAACAATTAATATATAAGCTCTAACACAAAAATGTATAAGTTCTAGCACAAACTTATATAACCCAAACAATGAAAAGTATAAAGAATCCATGTATGGCTTGTATATGGTATGTAAGACACACCTAAGAATTGTCCATATAGAATATCAAATTGTTCTTTGTAATTTCGATATCAAATTTTATCAATAAAATTTAGATTTGTTATTAGATTGTGAAGTATCTGATATTTATTTTTGATCATTAGGGTTATTGTATGCTTTGAATAGCATATTAGCATGCCTATTGTAGATTAAAACTTTTTTTTTGGTATGAAAATGATGTTAGGTAACAAGTAATAGTTTTGTGGGGAAAGAGGTTTGGAAATACTTTTCAGATCCTGGGAGACGCTAGTGATCCTCAGCTAGTCACCTAAAAAGAGGTCGTGGGTGCCAGAATTAGCCCTCCGACGGACAAGTCAGTTCAGACACTCAGGATAACTTCTTTACTAAGTTAAGTGAAGTGATTCTTACATACCTTTCTAAATCTGTGGTTCTTGTATTTATACTTGCTTTTTGAGCCTCGGGGCCTAAGCCTACTTTTATCCCATTCCCCTTTTATTTATTCGGAGCTACTGATCTCCGGCTATTCGGTCTTCCTAACATATTCGGCATCCTAGTCACGCAATATGGAGCCGAATAATGTCTGATTTCTGGGGTACACACCTTCCGACTATTTTATTTATTCGGCTCCCACAATTGCCCCCCAAGCACTTTACCAATGACAGTTGGCTGGAGTGCTTGGTTCTGAATTTTGAAAAGCCAGAGCCAAAATTCAGCGGTTGGCCTCATCCTCACGCGGATATCTAAGCGCACTCCTTTCGGTTGTCGTGTCGACTTCCCGCCCTCTCGTTGTCTAGGGTAACTGGGAATTTGGCGAAGGGGAGGATCACGTCAACCCTGTTCCTAGACGGAGGGGCGAGCCAGGTGGCCGATTGCCTTCTCGCTTTTATTATTTGTTTATTTTTGTTGTAAAGCCTCTTTTTTGAAATGTTATGGCTTGGCTTGTGTAGGGAACGACATGAAGAAAGTCCTGTCTTCGATTGACGACGCCGTTCTTTCGGATATCAAAGTCGTGCTCAAGTATTTCGGCCGTCAAAGTCTTCAGAAACAAGGGAGGGCGGCCCACGTTCTGCTTCGTTACAACCCGACATATACGACCTTCTCGGCGGCAAAAAATATCTCGGTTCCGGAGGGTGAAGATTCTCTTATCGCTCTTATTTTGTTCGACTTCAAAAACTTGAGGCAGGTTGGTTTTGAAGGGTCTGATTCGGAGCGGGATGTAGCTAATGTTACCGAATCAGATCAGTACGAAACTGAGTCTGACGAGGTATTGAATTCGGATGATCCTCCATCCACTTCGGGCTGAGGGGATCTTTTAATTGACGGCGTTTCTCACGGCTTAGAGGAGCTTCTCGCCGCAGGCCCTGAAGACATGGCCGGGTTAAGCCTGACAAAACTTACTCGGAAGGCGAATGCGGAAAGGTTGGCCGCGCGACGAAGAGCGGAGGCCCTTCCGTCTAAAGTACCACCCGCCACCGGATCTCAACTCTCCCTGCCTGTTAGCGAATCAGAGTCCTTGCGCGTTATTGAGGTGGAGACGACAAAAAATCAGAATGTCGAATCTACTTTGGTCGTGCAAGACGGCCAAGAAGTTGAGGAAGAGGCAGCGAAACGCCCTGCCGAATTTGAGGTCGGCTCAAAAGAACAAAGTGGCAAACGTCCTCGATTAGAGGGATCGAATGTGATCGTTCCTTTTGTCATTCAGCCGATGATAAAAAACATGTCGGTTTCTTGTGATGCTTTGCTTAAAGATCCAGAAGTCGCATTCAGCTTGGCTACGTCCGTGTCGTTGCCGTCTGACAGGGAGGCTTTCCGGGTGGAACCAGATCTGAATGTGACAGCACTAGCCGCCCAATCGACACTTTTGGTACATATTCGGACTTTGCTTCACTTTATCCAAATACTGTTGAAGTTGTGGTTTTAAATTCTTGTTTTGCAGACCGTCGGAAGGATAGCCGATATGGGCCGTCGCCATTGCGACGCCGTCAAACAGATTGGTCGTTTACGAAAGAAGCTTGAGGGCCAGAGAAGAAGGGCCGAGGTCAAAGCTTTGAGGGCAAACAAGGAAGCCTCAAGGGCAGAAGCCGAGGTGGAGAGGGCTCGTAGCGCGGATCAATTGAGATCGGATGCTGAGAAGGCAGCAGACGCGAGCGAAGATGCGCTTAAATTGGCCCAGAAGGCGGTCTCCAAACTGGAGGCTGAGTTGGCTGAAATAAAGGCGGCGAAGGAAACAGCCGACTCGAAGGCTTCTAAAGTATTCGAGGCCGAGAAAAATGCTGAACTCGCCGAGTATTTGGACCAAGTCCCAAAGTCTGAAAATCGAGGATTCAAACATGGCTGGCATAAAGCCCTTGCTGCTGCTGCTAAAGTTTCATTGATTATGCCAATACCATATGAG
Organism: Camellia sinensis; assembly: GCF_055761805.1. Taxonomy (NCBI): domain Eukaryota; kingdom Viridiplantae; phylum Streptophyta; class Magnoliopsida; order Ericales; family Theaceae; genus Camellia; species Camellia sinensis. Next base: position 108,561,894 of record NC_138966.1, read on the forward strand.
CAAGTGGATGTTGAGCCATTGGAGTCTGATTCCGATGACTGATCTGGGCGACTGACATAGTTTTTAGGATGTCGAATGCATTTTTACAGTTTTTAATTTGGTATTGTTGCTAGGTATTTTCATACGGGCTTGTAGATTTTTGTTTAGTAATTTGCGTATATAAAATTTCATGAGTTGTGCTCAACTTGCTAAGGAAAATGTTGTTGATGAATGATATTGCTTTCGGTTATGGTTAGATCGGGTGTTTAGCTTAGGTATTTGGCTGACCAGATTAGTAAATCTGCCCTCTGCCCTTAGCTAGGGCGCGAACTTAGGAAGCCGAATGGGCTTAACTCGTGGGCTGGATGAGGCACAGACTGATCGGCGCTTGCACTTGAAAACATGGCCGACCAGATTAGTAAATCTGCCCTTGCCTTAGCCAGGCCTAACTCGTGTGCTGGCTGAGGCACAAACTGATCGGCGCTTGCGCTTGAAAACATGGCTGACCAGATTAGAAAATCTGCCCTTGCCTTAGCCAGGGTGCGAGCTTGTGAAGTCGAATGGGCCTAACTCGTGTGCTGGCTAAGGCACAGACTGATCGGTGCTTGCGCTTGAAAACATGGCTGACCAGATTAGTAAATCTGCCCTTGCCTTAGCCATGGCACGAGCTTGCGAAGCCGAATGGGCCTAACTCATGTGTTGGCTGAGGCACAAACTGATCGGCGCTTGCGCTTGAAAACATGGCCGACCAGATTAGTAAATCTGCCCTTGCCTTAGCCAGGGCGCGAGCTTGCGAAGCCGAATGGGCCTAACTCGTGTGCTGGCTGAGGCACAAATTGATCGGCGCTTGCGCTTGAAAACATGGCCGACCAGATTAATAAATCTGTCTTTGCCTTAGCCAGGGCGCAAGCTCGCGAAGCCGAATGGGCCTAACTTGTGTGCTGGCTGAGGCAAAGACTGATCGGCGCTTGCGCTTGAAAACACGGTCGACCAAATTAGTAAATCTGCCCTTGCCTTAGCCAGGGCGCGAGCTTGCGAAGCCGAATGGGCCTAACTCGTGTGCTGGCTGAGGCACAGACTGATCGGCGCTTGCGCTTGAAAACATGGCCGACCAGATTAGTAAATCTGCCCTTGCCTTAGCCAGGGCACGAGCTCGCAAAGCCGAATGGGCCTAACTCGTGTGCTGGCTGAGGCACAGACTGATCGGCGCTTGCGCTTAAAAACATGGCCGACCAGATTAGTAAATCTGCCCTTGCCTTAGCCAGGGCGTGAGCTTGCGAAGCCGAATGGGCCTATTCGTGGGCTGGACAGTTGTCATCCGTCTTTTGTCGTTTGGGATTACTGATGTTGCCTCGGGAGAGCTGCATACATTGAAGGATAAATGGGGCGGGTGCACGCCAGAGGCCCTACTTATTTTCATTCAGGAAACTTGGGAGGGATGAAGATTTGCTGAATTAGATGTCGCAATGAGTCGCAGTAGCGAGCCTATGCGTACGAGAAGAAGGATGTCCAAGGATCGGGAAACACAGTAGCCCCTTAGTCGTCGAAGTAGGTCGCCCCGAAAGGACAGGCAACAACAGGGAAATTCTCTGCGCCCGCGACTGAGAATCGAGCCCGATGCGACGCCACGACCGTAGAGTTTTGCGATTTTTGTGAGGAATAGACCAATGACGGAGGCGGATTCTATCATTAAAGACCCAGGTGTGGCAGTCGAGTTCGCTCGACAGATCTTCCCGCCGGAAGTCCAACAATCGATGGTTAGACGTCAAGATTTCGAAGTATTTCGAGACGGCATACATGGGGCCATGAAAGGACTATATACTGCTTACAAAGTTGGCATGTGCCTGCGGGAAGCACGACGTGAGAGTGAGAAAAAGGACGAAAGGAATCACAGTCTGGAGATTCGCGCAAAAAAGGCTGAGCGTGAGCTTTGGGAGCTGAAGAATGTTCAAACGAGCCCGTCGGTGGCGGCCGGTCAATCTAAATTGGTCGTTGAGGAGAGAGTGACCCAACGGACCTCGGGTTATGAAAAGGGGCTTTAGGACGGCCTGAAGGTCGGGAAAGAGAAGACCAAACGAGACCTTGCCGAGGAGGTCTGCCGATGTGAAAATCGTGGATTCAAGCACGGCTGGATCAAGGCCCTTCAAACCGAGAAAGCTCTCGAAGCCATGGACATTGATTCGGCTTCGCCCCTGTATCATCGTCACTACTTACCCTATTCCGATTTCGAAATTGAGAAGAGCAACGATGACGGTGTCGAATAAATAGACTTTGGAACGCGAGAACAGACTTCACGCCGAACAAATAGAATTTCTTTTATTTTCAACGTTCGTATTTGGTCTTGAAATGTTATGTGCTTAATTAAACGTACTATTTCAACTTACTGGCAAGTTTTGTGTTGTGTGGTGCAAATGTTTAAACATGCATTGACCGGCTCGAATTAAGAACAATTCTCAGTGAATATTTATTCGGCCAGTGAAGTGGTCCGAATGCATCTCTCACAAAGGCTCCGAATCCGGAGACTATTTTGGCCAATCATGATATCCGCGAAGGGCGCTCCAAATTTGGAGTCTTAATCGGCCTTAAGAGGCTTAATCGGCCCTAAGATGTCATGCGCCAAAAGGGGCTCCGAATCCGGAGACTTTATTTTGGCCAATCGTGATATCCACGAAGGGCGCTCCGAATCCGGAGTCTTAATCGGCCCTAAGGTGTCATGCACCAAAAGGGGCTCCGAATCAGGAGACTTTATTTTGGCCAATCGTGATATCCACGAAGGGCGCTCCGAATCCGGAGACTTAATCGGCCCTAAGGTGTCATGCACCAAAAGGGGGGCTCCGAATCCGGAGACTTTATTTTGGCCAATCGTGATATCTACGAAGGGCGCTCCGAATCCGGAGACTTAATCGGCCCTAAGGTGTCATGCACCAAAAGGGGCTCCGAATCCGGAGACTTTATTTTGGCCAATCGTGATATCCACGAAGGGCGCTCCGAATCCGGAGACTTAATCGGCCCTAAGGTGTCATGCACCAAAAGGGGGCTCCGAATCCGGAGACTTTATTTTGGCCAATTGTGATATCCACGAAGGGCGCACCGAATCCGGAGACTTAATCGGCCCTAAGGTGTCATGCATCAAAAGGGGCTCCGAATCCGGAGACTTTATTTTGGCCAATCGTGATATCCACGAAGGGCGCTCCGAATCCGGAGACTTAATCGGCCCTAAGGTGTCATGCACCAAAAGGGGGCTCCGAATCCAAAGACTTTAATTTGGCCTTAGAAGGCTTAATCGGCCCTTAAAGGCTTGGGAGCGAGCTTGAGAAAACGAGAATCTTTGTATTGCAACGGTGGAATATGTACAAGTACCAAGCCCACAAGTCGGGTCAATGATAGAATTTATGTAAATGTGTTGAATTCCAAGGCCGTGGCAGGCTTCTTCCTGACATGTCTGAGAGCCGGTATGCCCCTATTCCTGCGATGGATTCTATCTGATAGGGGCCGTCCCAGTTTGGACCCAATTTTCCGTCGGCCGGTCTCTAGTCGGCTGGAAGTACCTTCTTTAGGACCAACTCTCCTAGCGTGTATCGGCGCAACTGAACTCGCTGATTATACGACTTGGCGAGCTGCTGCCGATACTGTGCCATGGATGCCAGGGCGCGGTCTCTTCGTTCTTCAATTAGAATCAGATCCAGGGCAAGCATCATGTCGTTTCGGCCCGTATCAAAAACTTGCGATTTCAGAGTTGGGAGGCCGATTTCCAGGGGTAAGATTGCCTGGGTTCCAAAACATAGAGCAAACGGCGTTTCTCTAGTGGATCTCCTCGGCGTAGTACGATGAGCCCACAATACACTCGGCAATTCTTCGACCCATTTGCCTTTAGCTTTTTTCAGCCTCTTTTTGATGCCGTTCAAGATGGATTTGTTAGAGGCTTCGACTTGACCATTGCTTTCAGGGTAGGCCGGTGTAGAGAAGTAAGGCCGAATGCCATATTTGCTACATAACTCTCGATATATGCCACAATCGAACTGGGTGCCATTGTCTGAGATGAGAGCTCTCGGGATGCCAAATCGTGTTATGATGTTTCTCCATACAAAGCGTTTAATGTCGGCATCTCGTATATGTGTTAAAGCCTCCGCTTCGACCCATTTTGTGAAGTAATCTGTCGCGGCGATTAAGAATCGCTTGTTCCCTGGGGCCCTCGGCAATGGTCCTACGATATCAAGTCCCTACTGAGCAAACGGCCAGGGGCTGGTGATAGAGTTTAACCCTTCGGCAGGCAGATGGGTTAATGGGGAGAACTTTTGGCACTGTTCGCATTTTTTTACATAACTCTCCGCATCAGCTCTCATTGTCGGCCAGTAATATCCCTGTGTTATAGCTCGATGGGCCAGGGAGCGTCCGCCAGAATGGGCACCACAACTACCCTCATGTATCTCTGTCAGAAGCTCCTCCACTTTGTCGTGGTGCACGCATTCTAAATATGAACCAAAGAGGGACTTTTTATAAAACCCTCCTTGCGGATCCAGATAGTATCGCAGGGCTTTATTCCGCAACTTGTGTGCTTCTTTTTTGTACTCTGGGAGTTGTTCAGAAGAGAGGAATGCAACAATGGGGTCCATCCAGCTTGGTGCGGATTCTATAACGTTGACATGGATTTCTTCCGAAGGGCCAATACTCGGCTCCGGGATGAAGCCTACTTTGATAGTCCGTTTGATCTCAGAATTGATGGCGGAGGCTAGGCACGCCAAGGCATCCGCGTGTGTGTTCTGGTCGCGTGTTATTTGGTTCAGTTTGTGATGGTCAAATTTTGCCAGCAAGGAATTGGCCGTTTTCATGTAGGCCGCCATACGGTCGTTTCTTGCCGCGTACTCCCCCTTTAGCTGACTGATTACCAATTTTGAATCACAAAACACAAGCAGACGCCGAGCGCCGAGAAGGTGCGCATTCCGCAGACCAGCTAGAAGGGCTTCGTATTCGGCTTCCTTATTTGATGCTTCGAAGCCAAGCTTGACGGCTTGCTCAATTACTACGCCGTCTGGAGACATGATTACAACTCTGGTGCCGCTGCCCCTTTGGTTAGACGATCCATCACAGTATAATTGCCAAATATCCCCGACATAAATTCTCCAGTTCGACTTTGGTCGAACTTCATCCTTTGGTCGAACTTCGTCAGGTTTGAGGTTGGCAAGCTCGCCGGTGAATTTGGCAACAAAGTCGGCCAACACCTGCCCCTTAATTGCGATTTTAGGTAAAAACTGAATGTCGTATTGGCCGAGTTCAAGAGCCCATTTTGAAACACGTCCTGATGCTTCTGCACTCTGTAGTACTGATCGGAGGGGATAATCTGTTAGCATCCCAATGTTATGTCCCTGGAAATAATGCATCAGTTTTCTTGCCGCCGTGACCAGGGCTAAGATGAGTTTTTCCAGTGCAAGGTAGCGTGTTTCGGCGTCAACCATTGCCTTGCTCACATAATACACTGGCTGTTGCTCTCCCTCCTTCTCTTTTAGCAGTACGACGCTGACGGCCCTATTGGAAACTGCCAGATATAGAATGAGCGAGTCACCAGCGGCGGGTGTTGTCAAGAGAGGTACTGAGCGGAGGTAGGTGTTGGTCCGTTGAAAGCTGTCTCACATTCGGCGGACCATTCAAAAGCCTTACCCTGCCGTAGTGTCTGAAATAATTGTCGGCAGCGATCTGTAGACCGGCTGATGAACCTGTTGAGTGCAGCGGCCATCCCCATCAACTTTTGGTCTTCTTTTATTGAACGGGGGGAGCCGAGTTCCAAGATTGCTGTGACTTGCCTCGGGTTGGCTTCGATTCCTCGGTGATTGACGATGTGACTCGGGAATTTTCCAAAGCTGATTCCGAACGCACACTTGGAAGCATTCAGTTTCATTCTGTATTTACGTAAGATGCTGAATATCTTTTCTAGATCGGCTATATGATTCTGTTCTTCTTTGGACTTGACCACCATATCGTCGATGTATACTTCCATAGTGTGGCCGAGTTGCTCTTTGAACATGGCGGTGACCAGTCTTTGGTAGGTTGCCCCTTCATTCTTCAGCCCAAAAGGCATAACTTTGTAGCAGTAGGTTCCTCTTGGGGTGAGGAATGCAGTTTTGTCTTGGTCATCTGGATGCATGGCGATTTGATGGTACCCTCTGTAAGCATCGAGGAAGCTCATGCGTTGATGGCGTGCCGTCGCATCGACAAGCTGGTCGATTCTGGGTAGAGAAAAACAGTCTTTGGGGCAAGCTTTATTCAGATCCATGAAATCGACGCACACTCGCGAAGTCCCATTTTTCTTCTTCACCACCACTATATTGGAGATCCACGTAGGGTAAGTGACTTCTCTAATTGCCCCGGCGTCAAGTAGTCTGTCTACCTCTTCAACAACAGCGGCAGCGTGCTCCGCGGTTAACCGTCGGCCTTTCTGAATGATCGGCTTACATTTGGGATCGACGTTCAGATGGTGCTGTGAAACTGACGGGTCTATTCCCGGCATTTCGTACGTAGTCCACGCAAAGACGTCGAGGTTGTTGAGTAAGAAAGAGATCAGCTGTTGCCTGTCGGCCTGTGTCACGACCCAAACCCGGCCCTATGGGTTTAGCACCGTAACCGGCCAGTAATCCGAGATTACCGAAGGCCTGCCTAACAGTAAACCAGTAAAACAGAGTACAGGGCCTGGCGGAAGCCAATATAGTAAATGAACAATGTCCAATGAGCTGTGACAGTCTACACATACATGCACAATCATTCAGAACAGGGATCTAATCCCTATTAAACGGTACAGTAACAGTCTATACAGTCTATACAGTAAACAAAACAGTTACAGGGACGGACAGGGAATATTAAAACACCCCAAAGCCGAAGCTTGAATGGCTTAGAACCTCACAGTGAGGCACAGTGGTTGTCTGACAAAACAAAAACTTGCCTGACGCTCCTAGCAGCGGTCCAGTGCCTGAACACCTACATATATATATATGAGCAGTGAGCTAAAGCCCAGTGAATAACATAATACGTAAAGAGGTTTAGGATGAATGTCTTTTCAATATTTAAACAGTTCATTGATTCAGTATATCGGCCAGTCAGTTTGTGGCTCATATTGATGCCGTAACAGTCATTTAGAAATCATAGTAATCGTACGTGGCACATCCGTTAGCAGTACTAGTAACAGTGTCAGTACAGTAGCAGTAACGGTAACAATATAGTAACAGTACAGTAGCAGTACAGTAGCAGTAACAGAAACAGTACAGTAACAGTACAGTAGCAGTACAGTAGCAGTAACAGTAATAGTACAGTAGCAGTACAGTAGCAGTAACAGTGACAGTACAGTAACAGTACAGTTCTTATGGACTCAAGAGGTGTCTCGCACAGATTCTAGAGGTGGCTCACTTTGTAGCACTTAGTTCCGTGCAGCACTTTGCTCCAAGTTTCACAAATTATAACAGTCATATGTGGTACATCCAATAGCTAAACAGTACAGTAGGTCTTAATAGACCCGGTCTTAATAGACCAAACAGTGAATGATGACCATCATATCAGTAAACAGTAGTGGTTCCAACATGGGAACCGACAGAGATCTCTGTAATAGTAGTTGTCAATAACAGTAGTTGCTAAGGATGCCACAATACAGTTCAGAATATAGGTCATACATTCATTCATTCAGTTAACAATACCGTTCAGAAACAGTTCAGTTTAATTGTTCAGAAGATAATCAGTTTGAACATATCTTTACACAAATGTTACTCACAGAGTTCTGGGCTATAGTAAGCTAGAGCGTCTCCTCGAAAGTCAACCCTACACAGTCAACAGATTGAACACACACTAAGCTACACAGTTGGGAAAGATAATAACTTAACCCCTAATGCCTCGGTGTGTTCTACATCTATATCCTCATTAAGATGTCTTAAACTAGGCCTAAGAATGCCTAGAATGGGAAGAGGATGCAAAGATGCACTCAGAAAACATTTTCAGAAAATTAGAGGTCCCGCTCGAACGGACATGCTGACAAAGGTCTCCGCTCGAGCGTACATTACTCCGCTCGAGCGGACTGTAAAACAATGCAAGATGCTGGGAGCTCGATTTTCTCGCTCGAGCGGCACTTCCCCCGCTCGAGCGGACGACTGAAATCTGGAAATCCCAGATTCGAGCTCCAGGTTCAAAACCAAGCTTAGATGCATAAACTTCGATCCTCTTGGGCCAATTTTTTGGAAAACTCTTTTAAACACATAGAATACCATGTTTCAAAACTCAATTTAGAAAATCAAAGCCCAAGGATGTTTTATTCAAACCCAATTTCAAACCATTTTCCAAGAACAATCCTCAAACATGACATGCATGATCTTAAATCTTTTTCAAAGCTTCAATTTGATGCTCTAGGGAGCCAATTGATCCAAAAACAAGTTGAAAACATGGACCATTACAAAATTATGAACATGCATGTAACATTTTGCCATGAACTCAACTCAAAATCCAACAATACCAACATGCATGCAAAGATTGAGCTTCAATTCACCATTAATGGACCAATTCATGACTTAGCTCTACAACTAGACATGAACCATGCAAGAACTAGTTCAAACACAAAATCAAAAGGATGAAATTCATACCTAGGTTCCTTGAATGCAAGTTTAGAGGTTCAAATATGCACTCAACCTTCAAGTTCTTCAATTAGCAAGCAAAATTCAAGATGGAAGACAAGTTCTCTCACTCTCTCCCTCTCATAGTCGGCTAGAACAAGAAGAAGGCTGAGGAAGATGTTTGTTTCAATGAGTACAAGGCTCTAGTATGATATAATAAGGGTCCCACTAGCAATGGCAAGATGGTAAATAAGTCTAACTCTTCAATTAGCGTATTCTAATCTAATTTAATCATACCTAATCAGTTTTCAGGTAAATATACCATAAAATCATATTAATTATGAGGATCATAATACACTAACCAATTCCCGGTTCGGCCGCCGATAAGGCCTTCAATTAGCAGTTTAACATAAAACATGAACAGATCAAACAATCAAACAGATAGGTTATGCATTTAAACAGATACAGTCAGTCAATTAATTCCAGACTCCAGTCAGTCAGTTCAGTACTTTTAATCAGCTCAATTATCAGTCACGACCAATTCAGTTTAACGGTAATCAGTCAGTCATTAGTCGGTAAACAGTGTTTAGTCGGTAAACAGTGTGAGAGTTGTTACAGTCTCCCCTCCTTATAAAGAGTTTTGTCCTCTAAACTCGAGTTAACATACGGCAACAGAGATAACGCCTAACATAACAGTAGCTTTCACTCTTTAACAGGAGCATAATCATATTCATAACAGTTTCATGACCCAATCTCAATCTTAGCAGTGCATAGAAATAGAATCATAAATCGCATACAGAGATTAGGGTCCGAATTATAATGGAGTCTTAGACCTAGTCAGGTTTTAGAGTCAGGAACAGATTCAGACACAGAGCAGAAGCTGAGCCCTCGTAACGAGGCCTCCGGTACGGGTAACAGAGTGCAGACAAATATAAGTTCCATAAGGAACCTCCAATACCGGGCAGCTAACATATACCACATAATATTAAGAGTCACGAATACATATCAGAGGTTGACCCCTTAATCAGTATACAACATATAGCATTTCAGAAAACAAAACTTATTTCGTGACACAGAACATGAATACAGTTGCACACAACTTTACTGTAGTGGTAATCACACTACTTATATCAAGTACTTATCGGGGTTATAGATTGCACTGGCCTCATTTCATAAGTAATTTCCCCCGTTAAGTTACAGAGATTCGATTCATTCACTTCTGAGTCATTCATCTGGTCTTTGTTCAATTTGTCCTTAATTCGGTAATCCATCACAGTCAGTCCAGTTCATTTGGGAGTTATTGGAAACATAAGGCGAATTTGTACATTACTCCCATTACAGTAGGCAGGGTTCTGAAGTAATCATTCACATACTATTCATCAGTTTCAGTTCTCACAGATTCGATCATACTTTGTATCAATACGGAAACAGTCATACTGATTTCATATACTTCCAGATAGTGAGGGTTTATAATCAAAACTAGTTTGCTGTCAATAAATCCCATCAGTTCTGAAGCACGGTAATCACCAAAACAATCATTCCCTAGTCAAACAAGTTCATAATCATAACGGTAATACCGGGTAAGTAATCACATGTCATGTACCCAGTTTCCCCATATTGTAAGTAAATCAGGTAATAGTTCTCAATAAGAGTTTTCTCAAGTTAAATCGATGAAAGTTCGACTAGGTCATTTCAGATGCCAGTTCTGCCCAATCATAATAAGTAAGAGTTCGAAGCATAAGCATCAAACAGAAGTTCGATTAGTTACACAAAGGGTTTCATCAACCCACGGTTCTATCAGATCAGATCAGGTAGCAGTTTCATACTCCAGTCATTTCAGTACATAGTCAGTAGTTTTGCAATTAGTCTGAGTCCATTTATTGTCAAACTTACATCAGGGTCTGGTATCATTATAATTCATATCGAAGCAGTACAGATCATATACAACGTGTTCCTCCCATTAAGTTTACAGGCAATGCAATTATTCACATCGAGAGGTAAACATCACAGTCAGTATAGCAACTTCCAAATAAATCTTTCATATAGGCATATGGCATACAGTAATACATTACGCGAGATTCTCGGACACATAATAGGGAGTTGCCCTACGAGGGTTCCAAATCAGTCATACAGTCACTAGAGCATAGGCTCGCAGGTCTATTCAAACAGTCATGTCAATTTTCCACGATCACATTCACAGTCAAGAGTTTATTCGTCGGGGTCTTTATTCAATCACACAATTCTGGAGTCATAGTCCCAACGGTTAAGTTATCAACAAATTATATACCAATCAGTCCGAGCAAAGGTACAATCATATATGTGCACTCTCAGAGTCCACTAATATTCCCAATATGGATGCATAAGTTCAATGTACAATACAAAATAGTTTTCTCCAGATATGATAGTTAAGGTAGCAAGTCATAAGTCTACCCAGTCTAGTAACATCCTTAAGCAAAGGTATACGAACATGTACATGAGTCTAAACAGCTTTCATAGCATAGGTAATTGTTAACATAAGGCGTTACGGTGTTGTACATAGTCCGCATCAAATAGTAAATCTCGAAAGATTCATTAACCACAGTCCATACCTGACAGTCCTAATAGTAGTACAAGCATGGGAACATATGTACAGGTGTGAGTCTAAAATCAATTAGCATGTGAGCATTCGTTCGCAAATTCATACGCAGTAGTTCATCTTTACAAGCTAATATGGGTTCTTAATTTCAGAAGTCCCACACACAAACAGTTCACGTATATAATTCGAGTTCAAGGGTCCAATCATTCAATGATGTCCGTCAATATATATAACAGTTCAGTCCGAATCATAGCTGTACAGATTTCTCGAATTACAGTCAGTCATAAGGTGGTCCCACGTTCAACAGTTCTAGCACAGTTCAAAAGGTCATGCTTAATAGTTCACATTCAGTTGTTGCAATACGATACAAGGACCTAACTCAGCAAGTTCTCGCTGTTCACAAGTCCTAACAATTCTCATAGCATAGGGTTCATAATTTCAGTAATTCAGTTGGTTCCGTCAGTATGTTCACAGTCTTTATCGGATTAAGGAATGTACGATTCCCACACAAATGTTCGTATAGGCAATTACACATAGTTAAGGTAATACCCGCGTCAGTCATTTCAGTGTTCCGAGCATTCTCTGGAGCTAGGGTCTAGATTTAGACTCAATGTCATTCGGTTGAGTTCGTGGGCAAGATTTAGGCAAGTGTCCTTCCTGTCTACGTCTAAAGCGAGTTTCAGACAGGCGGTGGCAACGCCCCAATGTTATTTCCCACAATCGGTACAGATAGGTGTATCATTGGTCAAGGCTATTGCCCGAGGTTTTCCATTCGCAGTGGTCATTTTCACATTCTGTTACTTCCGTTTCATTCTTTCTGATTCGGTTGACGATGTTGATTTGGATATTTCAATGCTGCTACGTTGTCTCAGGCATTAATACTCGATCCAAGACATCTACATGCTTTGCTGGGTTTTAGCACGTCAATTCAGTCAAACACATCTAGGTCACGCCCACCTTCAATTCTTTTCTATTCTTTTGTAGACAGTATCTAACATGTGGGGTGCCCATCGAATTAGCTGGGTAAATTTTACCTCGTATTCGACCACAGTCTTATCACCTTACTCAAGTTGTTCAAACTCGGATACTTCCCTATCTTGGATGCATTGGGGGAAAGTATTTTTCGAAGAACACTTCACCTATTTTCTCAGTTTCTGAACCCAAGCCTCAGTTTCAGTGGTTCGGTACTTCCCAGAAATTTTGGTGGTTTCAGTTTGTTGGGTTTCTCTATCAGTGTCATCAGTTCATATTCAGTTGGTTCAGGCACATATGTCTGCCTTTATTATCTCAGATTTTCGATCAAGGCTTCAATCATTCATTCTAGCCTATTAATCCTCAGATCAGAAGATTCAGTTTCGTTCACAATCCTCGCCCTTTCCCTTGTTTACACACAACAGGGTGATTATCAATTCAGGAGAGGTTCTTACTGACTTCACGTTTTATTTCATATCAGACGTGTGTATGCTTTCAATTCAACTCAGGTACGGTCACATGACCCTTTACTACCACACGCCCATAATCCCACAGATTCCATATTCGGTATTAACATTCACATTGCATGTCATACCACTTAACTTCTTTAAGTATGCATGTAGGTTGCGTTCATTTCACCATAGACAGTACGGTAATCATAAGCATAGACAGTTGCATACTTAAACACATTAACACATTTATTCAAATCATGGCCACACACTTCTCATGTTCATGCAATGCCCTAATTACTTTTCTAGGACATCCCATAGCTCACTTGGACACGTGTGTGCAGTATAACTCGTGGTTAAGTATCGCTCTGATACCACTCTGTCACGACCCAAACCCGGCCCTATGGGTTTAGCACCGTAACCAGCCAGTAATCCGAGATTACCGAAGGCCTGCCTAACAGTAAACCAGTAAAACAGAGTACAGGGCCTGGCGGAAGCCAATATAGTAAATTAACAATGTCCAATGAGCTGTGACAGTCTACACATACATGCACAATCATTCAGAACAGGGATCTAATCCCTATTAAACGGTACAGTAACAGTCTATACAGTCTATACAGTAAACAAAACAGTTACAGGGACAGACAGGGAATATTAAAACACCCCAAAGCCGAAGCTTGAACAGCTTAGAACCTCACAGTGAGGCACAGTGGTTGTCTAACAAAACAAAAACTTGCCTGACGCTCCTAGCAGCGGTCCAGTGCCTGAACACCTACATATATATATGAGCAGTGAGCTAAAGCCCAGTGAATAACATAATACGTAAAGAGGTTTAGGATGAATGTCTTTTCAATATTTAAACAGTTCATTGATTCAGTATATCGGTCAGTCAGTTTGTGGCTCATATTGATGCCGTAACAGTCATTTAGAAATCATAGTAATCGTACGTGGCACATCCGTTAGCAGTACTAGTAACAGTGTCAGTATAGTAGCAGTAACGGTAACAATATAGTAACAGTACAGTAGCAGTACAGTAGCAGTAACAGTAACAGTACAGTAACAGTACAGTAGCAGTACAGTAGCAGTAACAGTAAAAGTACAGTAGCAGTACAGTAGCAGTAACAGTGACAGTACAGTAATAGTACAGTTCTTATGGACTCAAGAGGTGTCTCGCACAGATTCTAGAGGTGGCTCACTTTGTAGCACTTAGTTCCGTGCAGCACTTTGCTCCAAGTTTCACAGATTATAACAGTCATATGTGGTACGTCCAATAGCTAAACAGTACAGTAGGTCTTAATAGACCCGGTCTTAATAGACCAAACAGTGAATGATGGCCATCATATCAGTAAACAGTAGTGGTTCCAACATGGGAACCGACAGAGATCTCTGTAATAGTAGTTGTCAATAACAGTAGTTGCTAAGGATGCCACAATACAGTTCAGAATATAGGTCATACATTCATTCATTCAGTTAACAATACCGTTCAGAAACAGTTCAGTTTAATTGTTCAGAAGATAATCAGTTTGAACATATCTTTACACAAATGTTACTCACAGAGTTCTGGGCTATAGTAAGCTAGAGCGTCTCCTCGAAAGTCAACCCTACACAGTCAACAGATCGAACACACACTAAGCTACACAGTTGGGAAAGATAATAACTTAACCCCTAATGCCTCGGTGTGTTCTACATCTATATCCTCATTAAGATGTCTTAAACTAGGCCTAAGAATGCCTAGAATGGGAAGAGGATGCAAAGATGCACTCAGAAAACATTTTCAGAAAATTAGAGGTCCCGCTCGAGCGTGGGTTTCCCCGCTCGAGCGGACATGCTGACAAAGGTCTCCGCTCGAGCGTACATTACTCTGCTCGAGCGGACTGTAAAACAGTGCAAGATGCTGGGAGCTCGATTTTCCCGCTCGAGCGGCACTTCCCCCACTCGAGCGGACGACTGAAATCTGGAAATCCCAGATTCGAGCTCCAGGTTCAAAACCAAGCTTAGATGCATAAACTTCGATCCTCTTGGGCCAATTTTTTGGAAAACTCTTTTAAACACATAGAATACCATGTTTCAAAACTCAATTTAGAAAATCAAAGCCCAAGGGTGTTTTATTCAAACCCAATTTCAAACCATTTTCCAAGAACAATCCTCAAACATGACATGCATGATCTTAAATCTTTTTCAAAGCTTCAATTTGATGCTCTAGGGAGCCAATTGATCCAAAAACAAGTTGAAAACATGGACCATTACAAAATTATGAACATGCATGTAACATTTTGCCATGAACTCAACTCAAAATCCAACAATACCAACATGCATGCAAAGATTGAGCTTCAATTCACCATTAATGGACCAATTCATGACTTAGCTCTACAACTAGACATGAACCATGCAAGAACTAGTTCAGACACAAAATCAAAAGGATGAAATTCATACCTAGGTTCCTTGAATGCAAGTTTAGAGGTTCAAATATGCACTCAACCTTCAAGTTCTTCAATTAGCAAGCAAAATTCAAGATGGAAGACAAGTTCTCTCACTCTCTCCCTCTCATGGTCGGCTAGAACAAGAAGAAGGCTGAGGAAGATGTTTGTTTCAATGAGTACAAGGCTCTAGTATGATATAATAAGGGTCCCACTAGCAATGGCAAGATGGTAAATAAGTCTAACTCTTCAATTAGCTTATTCTAATCTAATTTAATCATACCTAATCAGTTTTCAGGTAAATATACCATAAAATCATATTAATTATGAGGATCATAATACACTAACCAATTCCCGGTTCGGCCGCCGATAAGGCCTTCAATTAGCAGTTTAACATAAAACATGAACAGATCAAACAATCAAACAGATAGGTTATGCATTTAAACAGATACAGTCAGTCAATTAATTCCAGACTCCAGTCAGTCAGTTCAGTACTTTTAATCAGCTCAATTATCAGCCACGACCAATTCAGTTTAACGGTAATCAGTCAGTCATTAGTCGGTAAACAGTGTTTAGTCGGTAAACAGTGTGAGGGTTGTTACAGCCTGATTCAGAGAAGCGCCGATCATGAAGAACTTTTCTGGGCTTTCATCAATGTCAACTAGGTCTAAACCTTCCATGGCCTTCTCATTTGGATGTCGCCCAACATCATCAAGGATCTCCCGATTCGGCACCTCAATGGAGTTTACTTGCAGTTCCTTTGGCGTTTTAGCGGCAAGGAGATAACATGCTTGTGCTAATTTTTGGGAGCCAGGATTTGCTCAATGCTGTGTTCTGTTGGGAAACGTAGCAGTTGATGATAGGTGCTTGGGACGGCCTGCAAGGTATGCAACCACGATCGCCTCATGATGAGATTGTACGGCGATGGCAGCCTAACGACCAAGAATTCCACATCCACCGTTCTGGATCCTGCTCGGATGGGTAAGCTGATCTTTCCCAATGGGTACTCTGGATTGGCATTGAAGCCGAATAGTGGATAAGGAGTCGGACTCAGGTCTGACTCGTTGAATCCGAGTTTGATGAAGGTTTTATAATACATAACCTCCGAAGTACTGCCCTGGTCAATAAGAACGCGTTCGACGGTGAACCGGTGAACGCGTTCGACGGTGAACCGGTTCACGCGTAGCTCAACAACCAATGGATCGATGTGAGGGAGTGTTAAGCCGATCAAATCAGAGTCATCAAAGGTGATACTTGGCGTTTCTCGGGGCCGTTTTGCTGGCATGAGTTGCTGTTAAGGGCCTGGATGAGATTGGATCGCATGTACAGCTGGGGCTGCTGGCAGGCTGTATATCATGTGGACGGTGTCAAGCGGAAATACATCATTCGGAAGGGCAGGTGTTTTGATCGTACTCCTCTGGACACGTTGTTGGAGACGTTTGTCCTTTGCCAACTCCTTAAGATGATTTGTTGAGGTATAGCGGCCGTCAGTTTCTTGCTATCGGGCTCGAGATCATCGATCATCTGCCCTTGGGGGTCGCTCAGAAGCCTGGCGTACTGCTTGTTTGGATTTTTCTATTTCCAAGGCCAGATCGCGACGAAGGCGTTCGTTCTCAGCGATGATGTTGTCCAATCTCTATTTGGTTTGCCTAGCTTGTGCCATGGTCGCTTGTATTGTCTTTTGCATTGGGTTTGAAGATAAGCAGAGGTCTGAGGCAGGTCTTACTGCGATGGTTTTTGGTCCAAGTGAGTTTGCTGGAGTGAGGTCATCTCTCCGTGTGGTCTCGTCAGTGGCTATCGGAGGATCTTCAGTCATGCCTGCCATGGATGTATTTGAGTGTTCCCACAGACGGCGCCAATTGTGGAGAAAGAGGTTTGGAAATACTCTTCAGATCCTGGGAGACGCTAGTGATCCTCAGCTAGTCACCTGAAAAGAGGTCGTGGGTGCCGGAATTAGCCCTTCGACGGACAAGTTAGTTCAGACACTCAGGATAACTTCTTTACTAAGTTAAGTAAAGTGATTCTTACATACCTTTATAAATCTGTGGTTCTTGTATTTATACTTGCTTTTTGGGCCTCGGGGCCTGAGCCTACTTTTATCCCATTCCCTTTTTATTTATTCGGAGCTACTGATCTCCGACTATTCGGCCTTCCTAACATATTCGGCATCCTAGTCACGCAATATGGAGCCGAATAATGTCTGATTTCTGGGGTACACACCTTCCGACTATTCTATTTATTCGGCTCCCACAAGTTTATTTTTTTGTTGATGAAGATGTCCAGAGCTTTACTTGACTAATCCTTAGATATATTTAGTTTTAATTATTTGGTGTCTGTTTGATTTTATTTTTTTAAAATTATTTTTGGACGAGTTTTTTTATATTTATTTTTAGTGATTTTTTTGATATTTTAATCATTTTTTTTGGTACTTTTAAGATGCGCCTAATCAAGATGCGTGCAAAAAGTAAAATAGGTCGACTAAAAATGTTTAAAAAATCACTAAAAACAAATAAAAATCCGAACAAAAAATTATATATATTTTTTTGAGTTTTAATTTTTTTAGTGAATTTTTTTTTCATATTTTAGTTAATTTTTTTTAAAAAACTTTTTAGATGCATATGCTCTTAATGTATTTAAAAAATAAAAAAAAAATGACTAAAATATATATTAAAAAAAAATTAGTAAAAATAAATAAAAATCCATCTAAAATACTTTATGATAACTTAAACCTGTAGAGGGTCAAAAATTAAACCTCAAATTAAGTATGGACCTAAGTGCTGGGGTCGCCCTTCTAAGGCGACCATGAATGATTGAAGGAGCATAGGCTAAAGCCCAAGGGAAGTGGCCCAACAGTGGGCCGAAGTAGATTTGACCTGCCAAGGGTCCAAATGGACTCCACGAAGGAAAATGCCCAAGTCAAGTTGCAGAGGCAACACATGCAGTGGTAAAGTTACTGAGGCACTTTGCCTCAACACTGTCATTTCTAATATCTTCAGTTCCACCGCCATCCGAAGTTGCTGAGGGAGAGAAAAAGCCGACGCAACTAAGTTGTAGAGGCAACACTTGCGACGAACAAGTTGCGGAGGCACTTCGTCCCAGCGCCGCCATTACAAGTAACGTCGGTGCCATCGCCATCTTAAGTAATGTCAGTACCACGGCCATCTGAAGTTGTTGATGGAAGGAGAAAACCAAAGCAACTAAGTTGCAAAGGCAATACTCACAGTGCCCAAGTTGCGAAGGCATTTTGTCAACGCCGCCATCTCTATTATTGTCGGTCCTATCATCTGAACTCATTGCAGGAAATGGTTACCGCAGTAACTATGTTGTACAGGAAATATCCTGCCAAGGTGATGGCAACCTTTGAGAGAGGCTTCCTTCTGCAAGTAGAGGCTAATGCTTAGCGTGATAGCGGGCCCGAAAGTTCATTTAACTTAGCGCTGATACAGGCCCCAAGACTTACTAGTTGGAGCTGATAGTAGGCCCAGAGATACCAGTTTACTGCGGTGATCCCGCAAAGATAGGAGCAGGGTAGCCCGAGCATAAGAGACTCCCTTTCCATTACCCAAGTCACGGACCTGCCTTAGTTGCACATGCAGGTCTAAGGAAGCCCCATTGGGCTTGGTACTAAGGCACAACTTGGCTGATAGCAGGCTTGGCTATGGCCTTCGCCCTGGGAAGCTGGGGAGTTTGTGGTTAGGTGGCTAAGGGTGGAGGTTTCGCTGAGGTGAACACAAACATAGTCGATAACAGGCTAATGGAGTCTTGAGAATTCATGTATTGGTCAAATAAAACTGAGAAAGCAAGTGCAGTGGCAAGGTTCACCGCTGCAAGTGCACTTGCTGAGGTTTAGGCTGAGAAGGAAAGTGTAGAGGCAAACACTTTTGCTGCAACTGCATTTACTGAGGCTCAAAAGGGAATTGCAGCGCCAAACTCTCTCGTTGCAACTACACTTGCTGAGGCTAAAAAAGGTAGTTGCGAAGGCAAACAGATAGTACATAGTACATGCAGAAGGACACGTGGCACCTTCAGCCTAGTGGCTCAAAGCAGAATATTCTATGTGATCCTCTGGGACACATTTCTTCTTTCTATGTGGCCACTTGGTGTCCTCTTGGCACCAAGGAAAAGCCTATAAATAGGATCCATTTCCCAAGGTTCAAGTGGAGGAATTTTGGGGATTTTGGGGAGAAGCTGCCCATTTTGGTACTGCCATACATTTTTTCTTGAGCCACTTGCTTCACCCTCACCCAGCTACTCACTCTTCAACCTACTAGACAGTTGTTGCTGCTCATTCTCTAGTCATTCCACCATTGTTGGACTATTAGCATAGTTTTGCTTCTCTAATCACCTTCTTAACCTTGAACCTGCTTACATTTCTGGCAACTCCATTGGGGAGGCTGCTTTGTTGATGGTTCATACCCGCAGTGGCTTACACACTTCACTTGAAAGAATGATATAGGATAAAGTTCAGCAACCCCCATGGCAGCAAGGCTCTTCCAATGGCAGAGCAGTACATGTAGAGGACCGTAACCACAGTGTTGTGGTTGAGGCAGTCTAGTCACTCCAGGATATGCAGAGAGAGATCCTAGTAGCTTTGCAAACTCTCACTAAGGCTATTATGGCTATGATGTCTAGACCAGCCCCAACGTAAGCACCTCTGCCCGAAGCACCTCCTCCGGTGGTACCTCAGGCGAACGGTACGGTCGCTGGCTCAGCTACCTAGGAGCAAACTGGACCATTCCAGCCCATTGGACCATTCCAGCCCACTTACTTCATTACTCTAGCCGATGTACAAGCTATGCTTGAGCAAGAGCGTAGCAAGAAACAACTACCATCTCTCCCCGACCTAGATGTGAAGCCCCCATACTCTCAGGAGATATTGACCATGTCATACCCAACTGGGTATACAATGCCCAAGTTTATTAGGTTTGATGGAAAACAAGGCAATGCTAGAGAACACGTGGTGAGGTTCATTGAAACTCTTGGTGCCCATGGCAGTGACCACTCTCTGTGCCTTTGGGAGTTCTCCAAATTACTTACTGAGAGGGCTTACAGCTGGTATGTGAACTTGGCTTTTAACTCAATCAAGAGTTGGGAGGAGATAGTGAACAAGTTTCACACGAAGTTCTTCCAAGTCCAAGAGAAAGTTACAACTCTCACACTTGGGCGAGATGTCTAAAAAGAAGGCAAAGATATACTGGACTATGTTAAGCAGTTCCAAGATAAGGCTATTGACTGTCATGAACCAGTGGATGAAGCCATTTAGTCAGCATATGTGTGGAGGGTGCCATACGTGACTACAAAACTTTCTTGGTGAACCATAATCTGCCTACCTTTTTAGCTTTGATTGAGGCAGCTAGGAACCTCAGTACCACTGGTCCTTTGCACAGATCTCATGACAGCCACCGCTACCCCCGCAATAGCAGAGTTGTTGCGATAACCTCTACAGAAGGGAGCCGCTCGCAAGGGGAGGTGTCGTCCTCTCGAAAGAGAAAGAGTTATAAGGATAGAAATCCATATCCTTGCAGCCTTGATAATGTTAAGGCCTTGGTTAAAGCATGGGTAGCTGATGGTGAACTTACTTTGCTTCCGGTTAATGTCCCTCCAACCAAGAAGGACAAAGAAAGCCCATATTATTGTATCTATCACAAGACCACCAGACACCCTACTAGGGACTGTTGGACTTTGAAAAGTATCTTCAAGAAGAAAGTTGACGCAAATGAACTAAAGTTCAAAGATACTGGTAATCATGACATAAGGAAAGACCCTTATCTTAATCATAAAGAGAAATGGAAGAATGTACATATAATTGGGTACCTTGGGACCATGGGCGATCAAGTGATTGGAGACGCAAAATTTGCAGAGGACACTTGTGCTCAGGCCTTGCAAAACTCTGTTAAGTTTCGCACATTCTTTGACCAACTGGGGTTGCGCCAAGTCGCCAGATTGGAAGTAACAAAGGCCCTCATTGACATTTCCGAAGTGTACCATGTTGAAGTTGCTGAGGTTAAGGAGTATGTGCCTTGGTATATCCAAGATGACTACGGAGCCACTACTTTTTTAGAAGCAGACAGAGCATGCCCATTTCCTCATAACCATCCTCTTTTTGTCACAGCTTACATCAATGATGTAGAGTTTAAGCGTGCGTTCCTTGATGGTGGGACGTCCATAACCATCATCACTATTGACACCTTTGCAAAGGCTGGTATCCCAGAGTTGTGACAACCCTTACCACTGTTTACTGATAATACCATTGATCACTGCTAAATCGTGACTGAACATGATTAAGTAACTGATTTGACTGACATTCTAAACTGATTGATTGAGTGTATTAGTTTAAACGCATTTCTATCTGTTTGACTGTTAATTGATCTGTTCATGTTTTAAGTGTCGAATTGTGAATTGAAGGCCTTATCGGCGGCCAAACCTGAAATTGATTAGTGTTTCATGTTAATTAGAATTTATGTGATTTTATGGTAGATTTAAATTGAAATGTGATTTGGTATGATTAAATTAGATTAAATAATGTTAAATTACAATAGTTTGGATTTATTACAAGATTGCCACTTAGTGGCCTAGTTCTAGACCAACACTCCTCTTCATTTCATACACATTTGACATAACATTTCTTCAGCCACTTCTAGAGACCAAAATATGAGAGAGAGCTTGAGAGTTGGAAGAAGAATTGAGTTCACTTAATTTGGCTTGGAGACCTAGAAAATTTGAAGAGTTCATTGCATATTTGAGCTCCTAGACTTGAAATTAAAGACCTAAGATAGGAGAATCATCTTCTTGAACTTGAATTCTAGTTGTATCTTGCATGGTCCATGAGCCATTAGTGATCTAAGTCTAGAATTGGTTTTAAATTGTTGAATTGAAGCTTGAATCATGCATGCATGTTTACATTGTTGAGTTTTGAGTTGATTTCATGGAAATCCTCACATGCATGTCTATATTCTAGCTATGGTCCATGAATTCATCATGTTTTTGAGTGAATTGACTCATTTGATCAAGTATTTGAAGCTTTGATTTCAATTGAACACTTGCATGTCATATGTTCATCATGTTCATGAAGTTTTGTTTGGATTTGTGTTTAATTGAACTACCTTTGGGCTTTGGTTTTGCAATTAATCTTTGAAACATGTCATATTATGAGTTTTAAAGTGTTTTCCAGAAAATTAGCCCAAAAGGATCGGATTTGATGTTTGAAATGTTGAATTTGAGCTTGGAGGTTCAATATGGAAATTCCAGATTTTGGACCTACGCTCGAGCGTAAGACTTCACGCTCGAGCGTACAGTCTGAGTACATGCATCCCGCTCGAGCGTGGAAAGTAACACTCGAGCGTGAAATGCGTGTATCCAGTACATTTCATATGTTTACAGTCCGCTCGAGTGAGGGAATTCATGCTCGAGCGAGGACTTGTGTCTCACGCTCGAGCAGAGGTCAAGCGCCCATCGAGCGTGAATTGCATGCATCCAGTACTTTTACTGTAGTTTACAGGCCGTTCGAGCGAAGGAAGTCACGCTCAAGCGGGGATCCTTTGTCTACATGTCCGCTCGAGCGTATAAAGCCACGCTCGAGCAAGACCCCTATTTTCTGAAAATTCTGAAAAGTGTTTTTAAGTACATCTTTGCATCCGTATTTCATTCTAGGTATTCCTAGGCCTAGTTTAAGGCATCTTAATGAGGATATTGATGTAGAACCACACCAAGATAAGTTAGGGGTTAAGTTATCAAACCCAAGTGTGTAACTTAGTGTGTGTTCATTCTGTAACTGTGTAGGGTTGGCATCCGAGGACGCTCATTAGCCGCTTATAGCCCAGTGCTCTGTGAGTAACAATGTTGTAAAGATATATTCAATCATGAATATTTTCTGAATGATCAACTGTACTGCTCTCTGAAATGATATTTCTTACTGAATGAATGCTTGTCCTATTTGCAAACTATATTCGTGGCATCTATAGCAATTTAATGTTATTGTACTGTACTGCTACTGTCACAGAGATCTCTGTCGGTTCCCATGTTTGGAACCACTACTGTTTACTGATATAATGGCCATCAACTGACTGTTCGGTTTGTTAAGACCTACTGTATTGTTTGCTATTGGATGTACCACTTATGACTGCTATGATCGAATAACTGATATACTGTTCAAATGACTGTTTTAAATACTGAAAGGACATTCATTCCTAACCTCTTTATGTATATGTTATTCACTGGGCTTTAGCTCACTGTTTATATATATATGTAGGTGTCCAGGCACCGGATTGGAGCTAGAAGCGTTGGGTTAAACTCCCTTTTTGTCAAGCCAACCAACGTGCCTCACTGCGAGGTTCCAAGTGTATTCAAGCTTAGGCTTTTTGGGGTGTCTCAGTTCACCCTTCTGTCTCTGTTTGTAATACTGTATAGACTTGTACTGTACTGTTATGGTAGGGATTTAGTCCCTAACCTGAATGCTTGTATATAATGTATGTACATACTGCTTTTGTTCCGAATGTGAATATGTTATGAAAAGTCTTTTTGCATACAGACTGTCACAGCTCATTAGACGTCTTTCATTTACTGTTTTGGCTTTCGCCAGCCCCTGTACTCTGTATTATAGTTATTACTGTTAAGCAGGCCTTCAATAATCACGGATTACTGGTTGGTTACGGTGCTAAACCCATAGGGACGGGTTTGGGTCGTGACAAGAGTCCAGGATGGTTCACCAACCCATCACTATAATGGGATTTGGTGATGAGAAGAAGGTTACTAAGGGCCATATTGTAGTAGACTTAGTAGTTGGCGAGATCCGTTCCGCCACTAAGTTCCATGTAATTGAAGCGGACACAAATTACCACATGATACTTGGCAGAGCTTGGATGTACTGATATGGAGCTATCCCATCAAGTTATCACCAATGCGCAAAGACAAAGTTGGGAAAGCGCACAGTAACCATAAATGTGTCTGAAAGGCCATTCGAAGTGGATGAGGCACACTATTCAGATGTAGTTTCTTTATTGAGTTGTCAACGGATGAAACTCCAAGGATTGGTAAAATTACAGGGGTAAAATTGTCGAAGTGGGAAGATATTCGAGATGCAGAGGCTGCTCCAAACAGTAGTAGGCAGAAGATGAGTAGCAAGTCCACAAGTCCTCCGCCCAAAATTGTTAAAGTGCGCGAGGGCGGTAAGACAGTTTACTACCTATGACGGTCTTAGGGGCCAGACTTCATACCTTGGGAGGATGGCCTCGAGACGAATAAATGTGACGGTGATGGGTCCTAAGAAGGGTTGGTGGAGACGCCTGAGCCCGCCCCTGAATGCATGGAAGATAGACCCAAACCGCAGTAGGAGGTATTTGCTGAAGTTAACCTTAGTGACTTACCAGGATAGAGCAAACCCATGTTTATCAGCAATACAATGGCTCCAACAGCTAAGGCAGAATTGATAACACTACTAAAGCGATACAGTGACGTCTTTGCTTGGACATACGACGAGATGTCTGGTCTTGACCCATTCCTTGTCACTCATCATCTGGACACTTTTTCCAACTCTAAACCAATCAAGTAGCATGCTCGAAAGTATCATCCTCATCTTGAAGCAAAGATTAAGGTGGAGGTAGAAAAGTTACAGAGGGCCAAGTTCATCGACCCTATACAGTACCCAACTTGGCTAGCAAATTTTGTGCTTGTACAGAAGAAGAACGGTCAGATTAGGGTCTGCGTAAACTTTCGTAACTTGAATAAGGCCTGCCTGAAAGATGAGTTTTCATTGCCCCATGTTGACACACTTGTCGATTCTACTGTGGGCCATCAGATGTTCTCCTTTATGGATGGGTTCAGTGGTTATAACCAGATCAAAATGGTACCCGAAGATGAAGAAAAGACGGCTTTCAGAACGCCCTGGGGAAATTTTTTCCATACAGTGATGCCCTTCGGTTTAAAAAACATGGGGGCAACCTACCAACGGGCTATGACTGTAGTGTTCCATGACATGTTGCATCATAAAGTGGAAGTATATATGGATGATCTAGTGGTCAAGTCTACAGAGGCAAACCGACACCTCTGCGACTTGGAAAAAGTTTTTCAGCGTTGCCGTAAATTCTGCCTAAAGATGAACCCTCTCAAGTGTGCCTTCGGAGTTACCACCGACAAGTTCCTTGGCTTTCTTGTACACCAGCGGGAGATTGAAGTAGATGAGGATAAGATCGAGTCAATCATGGAGATGCCACCACCACAGTCTCAAAAGGCCTTGAAGAAATTCCTAGGCAAGTGTCATACCTCAGGAGGTTCATTCCATCCCTTGCTGAAATAACCTTTTTCCTTTGGGACACTGCTGAAAGGGAATCACAAGTTTGAATGGTTGTAAGAACACCAACAGGCATTTGATATGGTGAAAAAAACACTTACCTCTCCACTTACAATAATTGTCACACAACCCGAAAAGCCTCTATTATTGTATCTGACCTCTATACCTCGGTCTATTGGAGCTCTACTTGTCCAAGACATAGATAGCATTGAGAAGCCAGTCTATTACATCAGTCGCAAAGTCAATGGTGCCGAGTCGCGATATACCCCAATTGAGAGGCATTGTTTAGCCTTAATCTTCACAATGCAGAAGTTGCGCCACTATTTTTTGGCACACCCAATCCAGGTTATGACCCGGAGCGATCTAGTCTGTTACTTGCTGAGCAAGCCCGCTCTGACTGGAAGAATGACAAGATGGCTTTTGGCTCAAGCAGAATATGACATCACTTGTGTTACTACTAAGGCTACTAAAAGTCAAGAACTTGTAGAATTATTGGCCCAATTTCTATCTGGTGAGCATGAACCTGCAGAAATACCTCTACCAGCGGAGGTCTATGTCTCAGCAGCTGTTGTTGAGACTTATTGTAACTTAAAATTTGATGGAGCTTCCGGAGTTGGGAAAGGTGGAGCTGGCATAACACTAATCAGTCAAGAATGAGAGAAGTTTCATTTATCATATAAGCTTGACTTCGAATGTTC
Source organism: Camellia sinensis (assembly GCF_055761805.1). Classification (NCBI taxonomy): domain Eukaryota; kingdom Viridiplantae; phylum Streptophyta; class Magnoliopsida; order Ericales; family Theaceae; genus Camellia; species Camellia sinensis. The sequence goes on from NC_138966.1 coordinate 108,587,848, forward strand.
AAACAACGAGGGTGAATATGAGGCGTTGATACTGGGTCTAATTGCTGCCCAAAAGAAGGGCCTCCGCAAGTTAAAAATTAAGGGTGACTCCAAGCTAGTTGTCAAGCAAACAATGGGTGATTTCGCATTGAAGGAGCCTCTATTGGCACCATATTGCACCGTAGTTCAAAGGTTGCTCACTCAGTTTGATGATGTCCAAATCCAGCATACCTTTCGAACACACAACTGTTTCCTCGATGCCTTGGCCACACTATGGGAAAAGTTCGATACACTAGATGATAGTATAGCCATCATCATCGAGAAAATAACAACACGAGCAGTACTAGCCGAAGAACATACAGAGTAAGATGCTGAGGGATGGAAAGCAGAGATAATCCAGTAGTTGAAAACAGGCCAGGAAACAATCAGACCAGTAGAACTTGCATCATTTCTGCTCCTTAGAGGAGAGTTGTATTGTCGCGGTCCCAACAATGTGCTGGCAAGGTGCGTCAACAGACAAGAAGCAACTTACAGACTTAAGCAGATCCATGCTAAGTCCTGTGGAGGTGGAGATATCAGTCTATACTGACGAATACAGAGGTAAGGGTATTACTGGCCAGAGATGGAAAAGGAAAGTACTGAGTTGCAGAAGCAATGTGCAAAGTGTCAGTTCCATCCTAAGGAAGAGGAAGCCCATTTCTTAAGCAGTGAAGAATGGAGGCATCCATATATTGACTACAGTGGAAATGACACACTGCCTAAGAAGAAAGCTGATGTAATTAGAGTTAAGAGACGGGCCCTCCGCTTCTTTCTTGACCAAGGCAAGCTGTACCGAGAAGCTTCGAAGGGGAACCTTTGGCATGTTTATCAAAAGATGAGGCAAATGAGGTGCTGAGGGAAGTCCACAGAACAGAGCATCAAGGAGGGCAGCGATTATATAGATATCTCATTCACCTCAGCTATTACCGGCTGACAATGGAAGAAGATGCTAAAAACTTTGTGAGGAGATACCAATCCTGCCAGAAGTTCAGAAACTTGATACATGCACCGACAGTTGAACTACACAACATCAAGACTCCTTACCCCGTTTTATACTTGGGCATTCGACCTACCCGAGAGGAGAAATAGTGAACTTCAAATCAAATTGTGTCTAACGCGAGAGGAGGAAAGTGAACTTACGATCCGAACACGTCTCATCCGAGAGGAGAAATATTGAACTTCAGATCCAAACACGTCTCATGAGAGATGAAAAAAATGAACTTGAGGTCCAAACGTGTGCCACGCGAGAGGAGGAAAGTGAACTTCAGATCCAAATGCATCTCGCGCGAGAGGAGGAAACTGAACTTGACATCCAAACGTGACTCACATGAGATGACGAATAGTGAACTTGAGATCCAAACGCATCTCATGCTAGAGGAGGAAAGTGAACTTGAGATCAAAAATCCATCTCACGCGAGAGGAGGAATAGTGATCTTGAGATCCAAACGAATCTCACACGAGAGGAGGAAAATGAACTTGAGATCCAAGCGCGTCCCACGCAAGGGTAGGAAAGTGAACTTCAGATCCTCAAGTTCACTTTTCTCGTCTCTGGTGAGACGTGTTTGGATCTGAAGTTCACTATTTCTCCTCTCGGGTGAGACACGTTTGGATCTTAAGTTTACTTTCCTCCTCTCACGTAAGACACGTTTGGATCTCAAGTTCACCTTCCTCCTCTCGCGCGAGACGCGTTTTGATCTCAAGCTCACTTTCCTCTTCTAGCGTGAGACGTCTTTGGATCTTAAGTTCACAATTCCTCCTCTCGCGTGAGACACATTTGGATCTCAAGTTCACTATTCCTCCTCTCGCGTGAGAAACGTTTGGATCCCAAGATCATTTTCGTCCTCTAGCGTGAGACGCGTTTGGATCTCAAGTTCACTATTCCTCTTCTCGCATTAGATGCGTTTGGATCTCAAGTTCACCTTCCTCCTCTAGCGTTGGACACGTTTGGATCTCAAGTTCACTTTCATTCTCTCGCGTGAGATGCGTTTGGATCTCAAGTTCACTTTCCTCCTCTCGCGTGAGACGCGTGCAATCCAAGGACCACAGATAGATACTTGCAGCGACTGAAGTTAGTACCAAGTGGGTAGAGGCTATATCGATGAGGAAGGCAAAAGGGGCAGGAGTAGCCAACTTTATCAAAGAAAACATAATCTGTAGGTTTGGCATACCCAAAGTAATACTGTTTGATAATGGAACTCCTTTTGTAAATCGTCATGTGGAAAGATTGCTGGATGCCTACCAGATCAAGCACCACAAGTCTAGTCCATACTACTCTCAAGGGAACGGATAAGCTGAGGCGACCAACAAAACCTTCATCCGAATACTGAGTAAAATGATGGATGAAGCAGGGGGCACATGGTCCGAACAACTTCCCGTAGCGTTCTGGGTGTATAGAATGTCAAAGAGGAGGCCAACTCAGGCAACCCCATTTTCCCTAGTATATGGGTCAGAAGTTATGTTACCAGTTGAGTTGGCAGTATCCTCAGCAAGAATGGCTATGTCAGCACATTTAGCTCCAGACAGCAAAAAGAAAGACATAGAGGCAACCGAAGAAAGAAGGGATCGTGCCTCGCGGCCAATAGAAAAGTATCATCAATCCATAGCTCGCGTCTACAATCAGTCTGTTCAACACAGGGAGTTCAAGGAGGGGGACTTGGTATGGAAGATAGTGGACGCAATCATGCAGGGGCAACCAATCCCCAAGTTCTCACCCAGCTAGGAAAACCCCTACAAAGTTGTTGAGGTAAGCAGCAGCAGCAGGTATTACAAGTTGACAAGAGTAGATGACGGGTTCAAAACTGGCCCTATCAATGCCAAGTATGTCAAAGAGTATTTTCCTTAATTTCTTTTGTCCAAAAAAAAAAAAAAAGGGAATTGTAAGTTTCTTTGTTAATACTTCCAAAGCAAAGTGTAAAGGTGTCATACACTTAGTAAACTTGTTACCCTTGTAAACACTTAGTGCGAGGAACTTAGTCATGGCAGAGTTCCGTTCATAGCAAGAGTTTTGTTCAGTCTTAGAAGATATGTAAAAGTAATGAAAATAATACAATTAAGTAAGACTCAATATCTTTACTTCTCATAAACATCAAAGTTTTCCATAGCATGATTACAATGTCCAAAAGGCAAAGAAGAAAGAAAAAAGATAGCAAAAGTACAAAGAAAATGAGCCATAACAGAGTCACAGTAAATCAAATCAAACCCTTCATGAGGGAGTCCATCAGGGTCACATCCCTAGGTAGTTGAGCAACCAGCGCAGAGTCTTTCTCTTTGAATCGAGCCAGGTTCTGCCGATGCTGCTCCAAGGCACTCTCACACTCCTTGATAGTCTCCTCCAAGGGCACAATCATCGCCACATTGTTTGCATTCTCAAGGAAACTATCAACTACCTGAAGCCTATACCTCATCCACGATAGATCCAAACCGTTTCTCTCAAAGCCGCTCAGGTTGGCCTCATCACTTTTCACGAACTTGCTGAGGGTTGCCAGAATCTTCTTAGTAGCAAGGTCACGAATGAAGTTGGCAAGTGACTCCAACAGTGTTGTCTGCACCATAGATCTAGGAACATTAAAAGTAGTAAAGGTACTGGGGTACAACGCCTGAATGCAGGCAAGAGTGGGAGCAGCTTCGGAGGAGACCTAATAACTTAGAAAATAAACTTTCCCTGAGGACTGAGGGGACTCTCTCACACCGCCACCGGCTTCAATCATTGGAAGGAGATTGGTAGAGTGACCAAAGGTCTGAGAGCGACACATTTCCCCTGAAGATGATTGCCTAGCAGCATTGGAGTGGGTAGATGCTGGGTGGTGACCGAGGGAATTGGCCTCGCGAGACAGGCCGAAGCTGTCTACACCATCATGTCGCTCCGAAAAGAGGTCATCCATTTGGTATTCTCCAACGTTCAGATCTGGTATAGCAGTTGTATCCATCATAGTATAAAAATCTTGGGATACCCCAAGGTCAGGCACTTCGGGAAAGTGAGTTGGGCATAGGTCCACAAGCTACTTAGAAGTTGCCGAAGCAAATGGGTCAGAGGTCCCAGCGACAATAGTAACAGCATGAGTGGTTAAGGTGATAGCTACCTCTGCAAGTCGGTCCAAATTTAAGAGGACCACAACAAGAATGGTGGAAGCAGCCGCTACACTTGCACTCCCCTCAGCCACTTGAACGCTTGAAAGTGGGGTCTATTGAACCAATGGAGACTCAGTGGACTAGAAAGAACTACCAGATACAGCTCCAAAGGGAGTATGTAACTTCCAGAGGCTCTCTTACGCCGTGATCTTCCCCTTGGGATCTCAGGGACAAAATCATCTCCGCCAACAGAGGAACAATCAGAGTGAACAGAATCAGCAGGGTTTGGAGGCTCTACATCCTCAGTAACTATACCACCCGCTGCAATGTCCACAGTAGGGGGGACTTGTTCGTTTTCTATAGCCTCCACAACTGGCTTAGCCTCAGCAACTGGCTCAGCCTCAGTAGTTGGTGCGGTCCCAACACTTAGTTCTTCTTCAACATCTGGAAGTACCATCCTGCAGGTCTTGAATCTTGTGACCCTTGTAGCAATGGGAAGGTCATCGTTGTCGTTCGAATCTGAGGAAATTCTGATGGTAGTAGAAGAACCTCAGGGGTCCGAAGGTGGTATGGCCGGTGGGCCCTGAAAAGGAAAAAAGATTATGCGATTACTAAAGTAAATGTAAGAAGCCCAAGGAAGTAATGCAAAATATTTCCAAAGTATGGGTATCTTTTAGAGTCTCTTCCTATTTGGTGAGGCACGTGCCTCAGCAACTGATATCGCTGCCTCTTGGGCTGCCCTCAGTCTAGAGCGGGTCATGCGTACTGTTGTGCCGACTTGAGGGGGAGTAATTTGCAAAGGTTGAACGAACATTGCCCTAGACAGGTGAGGCTCCTCCACGATAGGCAGGGATAGAAGCTTGAAACGACAGAATATACTGGTCTATTTCCCTCGACCAGAAGGGAGACGAAGGGATAAGTCAGGCTGCGGAATGGGTTCCATCGCAGGGACAACGGGAGCACTGTTGTAAAAGTTGAAGAAAGAGTTGAGGTGGCGGTGCCAAAATAGCCAAGGCACCTTCTCGTCTAAGTGAAGGTAACTCCATAAGGCTTAAACCCTCAACGAGTAAGGTGGTGTAGTCACGAGCAAACCTCTAGAAGCTCTGATGGAAATTTGTCTGAGGTGGAAGGACGTGGAGAATGCCCTGGTCCATACCGAATTTCCTAAGGACCCTATCTGGTCTGTAGACAACACTGGCTATGCCCCCCTCATTCCATACAGGCAGAAACCTGAGGCGTATCATGGCAGCCAGTAGAAGGGAGTTGGCCTGGATACTGTCAAGGGAAAAATCAACATGACGAGCCTCAAAGAAATAAGATGAGACAACAGAAATGCCTGGAAGAATCTGAGTAAAAGGGCGGAACACATACTCCTTCACGCGGTCGACGTAATCCACAAATGGTCTGTTGGTGCCAAGACCAGACCACTGACAGATAGGAGGGAAGGATTGGTGCACTTGTCTCGTGACAGGTCGACCCTCTCTATCTAGAACAGAACGACCCTCTACATCAAGGATTTCGTTAGTGAAGAAGGGCTCATGTTCTTTAGGGATGGGGCCCATAACAGGGAATCACTCGTAGATGAAAGCGGTTAGGAACTGAGTGTGTACAAAGCTCTATACATCATAGCAGCCCATGGATCGCTCCATGTCTGAGTGAATGAGGTCAAGGTAGAAGTATAAGTTCCCTAAGAAGAGAGAGGCTAGAGGGATCTGACTACCGCTGCAGAGTTTGACAGCCAAAGGAAACACCAGAGGATTGATACTCTCAGCGGGGTTGCTAAAGAAAACAAAAAAAATAGATGAAATAACTGACAAATGCGGCTAGGTACAAGTTGCCGCGGTAGCCCAGCCCAACTACGGAGTTGCGAAACTCCTCTGTGATGTTGCCTACAACTAGTTGTAGGTCCTTGAAGAGATGTTTTAGCCAAGAAATGTAGGTGGTCTTCTTTCTCTTAGGCCTCTCCTGCAGCAGTTCCCCAGTCTTAAGATCGTACCATGAGCCATACTTTAGTGCCTCCCTGAAAGGCACTTTGGAGGGCAGTGATAGCAACTTGTCCTGTAGAAGTTAAGGACGCTGGATCGAAGGGGTGATCTCCACGGGTACTCAAGTGCAGAAAGACTGCGACATCTTTGAGGGTTAGAGTTATCTCCCCCTATGCCAAGGCAAATGTGTAAGTGTCGCAGCTCCAACGGGAGACAACCATGTCAGTGTTGGTCTGTACCTTGCACACTGATAACTCTCTCGAAATCAAAACGACATTGAAGAGACGAACATCCCTCAAGCACTGCTCGAAGCCACCATCTGTAATGATGTCATCAACCCAAAGGGACCACTCTACTGGAGGGCCTGAGTGAGTGCGATAGTAGATGTATGAATGGGGAAAGTCGCCACGTTCCACGTGAAACCACAACACAGAGACTGGGTTCACCATATCAGCATTATCCAAAGCAGCCTCACCAAAAGGGAGTAGAGGCTACCCTAGAGAAAGGGCATTAGGAACGAAGGAGTCAACTGCCTTCCAAAAAGGGTTAGCCAGCCCTCCGAAGTATGGGGCCCTCCTCCACTCAGTAGGGGATGAGGCAGCCCTGTCGGGTAGAAACCTTGTGCTGGCCATGAGGAAGAATAAAGAAAAGTAAAGAAGACTTTGGAAAGTGGGGACAAGAAAGAGAAGAAGACAAAGAGACAAGAAAGTATGTTGTGGTAGAAGTGGGGGACTGGTGAACCTAAGGGGGCTATTTATATAGAGAGCAGCAAAAAGGTGTTAACATGCTTCCCTAGGCCTATTATGACCCGTCAGTCAAAGAGGGGCACCTTTTTAGAGCTGACGCAAATTCTGACCCAACCGACGTAACCCTTGGGTTACTTGCTGACGTCATACACGCGCGGGAAACCAAAAGTGTGTCCCCCACGCGTGCAGGGGGCAAATGTAGAGCGTTAGAAATTAAACTCCAAATTAAGTATGAACCTAAGCGCTAGTGTCGCCCCTTTAAGGCGACCAGGAATGACTGAAGGAGCATGGAGAAGTGGGCCAACAGTGGACCGAAGCAGGTCCGACCTGCCAAGGGTCCAAATGGACTCCACGATGGAAAATGCCCAAGTCAAGTTGTAGAGGCAACACATGCAGCGGGAAAGTTGCTGAGGTACTTTGCCTCAATACCGCCATTCCTAATATCTTCGGTTCCGCTGCCATCCGAAGTTGCTGAGGGGAAAAAAAAAAGTGACGCAACTAAGTTGCAGAGGCAACACTTGCGACGAACAAGTTACAGAGGCACTTCGTTCCAGCACCACCATTACAAGTAACGTTGGTGCTGCCGCCATCTCAAGTAATGTTGGTACCATAGCCATTTGAAGTTGTTGATAGAAGGAGAAAACCGAAGTAACTAAGTTGCAGAGGCAGTACTTACAGCGCCTAAGTTGCGGAGGTATTCTGTCAGCGCCGCTATCTCTAATATTGTCGGTCTTGCTGTTTGAACTCGTCAGGGGAAATGGTTACCGCAGCAACTATGTTGCAGAGGGAATATCCTGCCAAGGTGATAGCAGCCTTTGAGAGAGGTTTTCCTCTGCAAGTAGAGGCTAATGCTTGACACTGATAGTAGGCCCCAATACATTATTAGCCTAGGGCTGATAGCAGGCCCCAAAGTTCATTTAAATTGGCGCTGATAGCAGGTCCCAAGACTTACTAGTTAGAGCTGATAGTAGGCCCAGAGATACCAGTTTACCGCAACAATCCCGCGAATATGAGAGCAGGGTAATCCGAGCATGAGGAACTCCCTTTCCATTACCCAGGTCATGGACCTGCCTTAGTCGCACAGGTAGGACTAAGAAAGCCCCCTTAGGCATGGTACTAGGGCACAGCATGGCTGATAGCAGGCTTGGCTCTGGCCTTCACCCTGGGAAGCTGGGAAGTTGGTGGTTAGGTGGCTAAGGGTAGAGGTTTTGCTGAGGTGAACACAAATATAGTCGATAGCAAGATAATGAAGTCTTGAGAATACATGTATTGACCAAATAGAACTGAGAAGGCAAGTGCATCGACAAGGTTCACCGCTGCAAGTGCACTTGCTAAGGTTCGGGCTGAGAAAGCAAGTGTAGAGACAAGCACTCCCACTACAACTGCATTTGCTGAGGCTCAAAAGGGAGTTGCAGCGCCAAACACTCTTGTCGCAACTACATTTGCTGAGGCTCAAAAAGATAGTTGCCGAGACAAACATATAGTAAACAGTACATGCAGAGGGACACGTGGCACCTTCAGCCTGGTGGCTCAAGGCAAAATATTCCATGTGATCCTTTAAGACGCATGTCTTCTCTCTATTTGGCCACTTGGTGTCCTCTTGGCACCAAGAAAAAGCCTATAAATATGACCCATTTCCCAAGATTCAAAGGAAGGAATTTTGGGGATTTGGGGGAGATGTTGCCCATTTGGGTATTGCCATACATTTTTTTCTTGAGCCACTTGCTTCGCCCTCACTCAACTGCTCACTCTCTAACCTCCCAGACAGTTGCTACTGCTCATTCTCCTGTCATTCCACCATTGTTGGACCATTAACATAGTTTTACCTCTTTAATCACTTTTTTAACCTTGAACCCCTATAAAACCAAACAAAGCCTTTGGATTTTTTTATTTAAAGTGAAAAAGAACTACTTTTCCCAACTACCACAAAGCCATGAGAAGTTTTTTTTTTGTTTTGGACAAATAGATGATGAGATTAATTATGTGAACATTAAAATAGGATTGTGGTATGAGATTCTTTATTTCTAATTTTTTATTTCTTATTTTATTGCACTCTTAGTTATTGAATATGTGTCTTAAAATTCTCACAAATTTTATTAATTGAGAGTTTATTTAGACAGAAAAATATAGAACTTCACCCTGTTTTGTTACATCAAAATACATTACGACTTAAGATTCTTCCAATTAATAAAAAAATAAAAAATAAAAAGTTGAATAAACAATTCACCATTGTTAAGATGTTGACTTATGTGCCACTCTTTCACACTTTAAGCATGAAATTAAAGCAGCCAGCCCGCCAATAAATAATAAACAGTAATAGCACTAGAAAACAAAAAAAGAAAGAGAAGAGGAAAGTATCTAATTCCAAATGGAACTGAAAAAAAAAAAAAAAAAAAGAAAAGAAAAAAGAAGTTAACCCAACATTATTAACGGCGCTGCTTGAGGGCCCGAATTTTGGGGCTCGAATGCCCCGAAATTTTCACTTTAGGTAAAAAAAAAAAAAAAAAAAGGAAAAAAGAAAGAAAAAAAGAAAATAGTTTCTAAAAATGAAAATTAGGGGCATTAGGGGCAAATTTTTTAGGGCCACCAATCATTTTCCCATTATTAAAGTGTCGGCTTTAAAATAATGTTATAGTGTACAGAAAAAATTATAACATATATATATATATATATATATAATGTATGAGGGTAATTCATATTACAAAATAAATTTGAGATCCCGTTTGGGGACTTATCTTTTTAGTTAAAAAGTCAAAAAGTTACTTTTTTAGCTAAAAAGCTAACAACTCATACAAAAAAGTCAAAGATTTTCTTTTTTCTCTACTTTTTGCACATGTTTTCGTAATTAGTCAAAAAGTCATCCTAAACATATAAGTTTTTTTTACCTACTTTTTTAGCCAAATAACCAAAAAGTTATTAAATTAGCCTGTTCCCAAACGAGGCATGTTGCATATTAATATTTATGTGCATTTTTTTTTTGTGTGCATATATCGCTATTGATTTACTTACATCAGTGTATTTGATTTCAATTTTTTGAAAAATAAATTTTTATTTTTCGTATTTTTTAATTTTTAATGAATATTTTTTAAATTTTAAGCTTTTTTTATTTTATTTTTTGAGATCACCTTATTTAGATGTATCTAAATAGTAAAATATTTAAAAAAAATATTTAAAAAATTAATAAATACACAAAAATATGAAAAATGTATTGAATTTTTGTATTTTTTTTATATTTTTGATATTTAGTGAATTTTTTATATTTTTTTCACAAATATTATACTTTTTGAAGTTTATTTACGTTAAATGTGTCTAAAAATTAAAAAAATTTCTTAAAATATTAAAAAAATTCAGTGAAAATAAAAAAATATGAAAAATAAAAAAATAAAATTATTAAAACAATAAATTCTGAAAACCGAAACTAAATTGAATGATGGTTATTGTTTCACATTTTGAGTACGATGTTAAGAGATGGAAATGCCACTAATAAAGAGTAATAGGAACCATAAAAAGAGAAAGAGATTGGAAAAAACACAATAAAGGCAAAAAACAAAAACAAAAAGAAAAAGTATCTAATTCCATGGGCGGAATTAAAGGCGAGATATTCATAGTGGATACACTTAAAAAATCACATTATAAAACATAAAAATAATGCGGAAGCGATTCAAGAAAAAACACATTCAATTATCATTTTTTTAATGTTCAACATAGATTGATTCATGTATATTTGTTACTTGCGGTGTGGAATGTTATTAGAGTGTTTAACATCACCATATAAAATCTTGCACCCACATAGTGTATTTTCATATCAAATCAAATTATATTTCACATAGTGTATTTTCATATCAAATCAAATTATATTTTATTAGTTTAGATTTTGAGAGATCAATTGGATTCATCATGAGTCTCATTTCAATAATTCGAATCATTTAGTTTATAAGGTCGTTCATTTTGCAACTCCATTAATGTATATCATTCATGAAAAAAAATTATGTCAATCTAATAATTTTTTCATTTTATCATATTTGTATCTAAAAATTAATAATATTTTTTGTTAATATTATCAATCTAATATTTTTTGTATCTAATATTTTATCATATATTTGTCGTTTATTTTTTTCGAAAACAAGTGAGATAAAATAAAATATTACGATTATCAGATCAAATTAATTTTGTTAATAAATTATAAATATTAAAAATTTTACAAAATAAAAAATTCAAATCATAAAAGCACAACTCATGATAAACTGTCATATTCTTTCATATTAAAATCTCTCATATGAACATGAGAAAAGTGCTTTTAGACTTAAATCGAATCGTATGGCTCACACAATATAGAATGAGTATGCGTATAGAATGACTCTTTATTGCAGACTCACTAAATCGTAAGATGGGTCTTTTCATAAATTATGTAGTAAAAATTTTACAAAATAAAATATTCAAATCATAAAAACAAGTCTCATGATGAACTTTCAATTTTTTTATTTATTTATTAAATATTAAAACCTCCCATATGAATATGAGAAAAATGAAACCTCTATTTTAGATCTAAATTGAACCATGTGACTCACACCATATAGGGTATGTATACTTGTTTGATGGCTCCTCATTACAGACTCACTAGACAATCAACCCCACTCAATTGGCGAACACATGTATCACCACGTGTCCCATCACATTCAATCACTACCCAATTTTGACTAAAATTATTAGGTACGGTACATGTGCACTATACTTATCATATACCCTCCCCGTTAACTCCCCATTCTTCCCTGCAATGAAAATTAAGATTGTGCCCTTGGGGGGTGGGTTCAGCTGTAAGGAGGCCCAAAAACACTTTCAACCAAGGTTTGGCTCTCTGTTGTCTCTCAGTGTGGCGTCCTTGCGTCCCCTAGCCTGATTCGCTGGATCAACAACTAGGAGAGCCTTGATCGGGGCTGGGGAATCCTTTTTTGTTTACCAAATAAAAATAAAAAATAAAATAAAGATTGTACAAAATACTATATAATTTATTAAAATCAAACCGACCTGCATTAATTTATACCATTCTATCCGCTAACCTCGATGTAGTACTTGTTTGAAATCTCCTAAAAAAGACAAAAAATTAAAAAATTATTAAAAAAATAAAAAAATTAACACTATTCACTAATCAATTGGGCGAGAAAAAAGTCAGCATATAGTGGGCAAAAAAACTAAAAAACCCTTGCTGACATGCACGAAAATTAAAAAAAGAACAACAACTCTCAACTGTGCAACCGTACTGACATGCACGAAAAGAATGTCAGTACTCAGAGGAGTAAGAAAATAATTTTGGTGTTTTATACAATATTTTACTACATATTTTTTTCTTAAAAAGTCAAAAAATTATTCCAAACAATCATATTTTTTTCCTCTATTTTTTTAGATAAAAATTCAAAAAGTAAACCTATATAATTCATCCCAAACAATTTCTTAAACTTAAAAATTTTATAAAATCACTCCACTCTATTTTAATTAATACATATATACTTTTTAATTTATAATAAAATATTAAAATAAATAAATAAATATATATATATATATATAAAAGATTTAATATATAAAATTTATTATAAATTAATAATTATATAAATAAAATATTATATAAAATTTGTTAATATTATATATTATACAAATACTTAATAATTTGTTAAAATATTTTTCACTCTACTAATTCACCTGGCTAATCTGTGATTTGTTTATTCGTCGTTGGATTTATAATTTTACTCGGCGCACACTAATGAAAACTATATATAAAACCCTCCTCCCAACCCCATTCCCCTCCTCCAAAACGTTTCCCTCTAGGTAGTTCGATTTCAGCCCCACCGATTGCCAGAGCAAAATCTGTATTCGAATCGTGATTTTATCGAATTGAATTTCATGTATTTGATTTTGTGATTTTGGCGGAGATCGAATCGAAAAGTAAGGGGGGTTTGTAGATTCTTGATGGGGAAGAAGAGGAAGTCTGTGGCGACGAGCCTCGACGAGGTTGATCGAACGATGTATTCGACGTTTTGTAGCGCTGCGAACTCGCTCTCTCAGCTCTACACCCAGGCCATGAACCAGCAAAAACTCAGCTTTCAAACTGGTGAACGCCATGGACTGGTAATTTTTTTCTTCATCCGATCAATTTGTGTTATGGGTTTAGCTGGATATGTACAAAAGTTGTGATTTTGCTTCGCTAATTCAATATATCAAGGCTATCAATTGTATGAATTTTGTCATAGATCTTTTGATTGTTGTGATTATGATATGATGTGTTTATTTTGTTTTTAGGGTGTGCTTTGATATCTGACTATGTTATGTTTATTAAATAATAATTACTTGTTTTGGTGTTTTGAGATGAATAATATATATATATTGATTTTATATTGCTCGTGATTTCGTATTCCGGAAGTTTACAATTGAAGGTGTCATTTGCGTTTCTGATGTTGGGAGGCCAAATAAACTTACTAAGTTGGGTAAGCATTAGCTTAAGAGTGTAGACAAGCATATTCTTTTATTCATTATGTGGGGACTGTGTTGCAAGGTAGAAGTGTTTTGGTTGTTTTTGCTCTTTGGAAGATGGATTGTGTCTGAACTCGTTCTGGTCTAAAGCCATCTCCTGACTGTAACTGAATTTTTACTCAAATTGGAGTAAAAAACTTTATTTGATATGAAGGACTCCAATGGAAAAACTCATATGTAAGCATAAATTTGAGTAAAAGCTTTAGTAGTGGCAGAGTTGTAAATTTAAAAACTACAAAATGGTCTTGAAAATTTTTGCGAACATTTGGGTCTCTCTTGATTTGGGTAAAATTCAATTTGATATAAGTTTGAGTCAAGGATTGGAGACGTTTTTGAGTGATTTTTATTCATAATTAAATTTGATATATGTTTGAGTCAAGGATTGGAGATGCACTAGCCCAGTTGTCAGTGTGATTCCCATAGTATCTTCAAATTTATTGCAAAAAATGCAGCGTAACCTTTGTTAGTGGTTTTGGATTTTTTATTAGATATTTCATTGGAACCTTTATTGAAATTGAAAGATTAAAACAACAAAAGGAGTAATTACGGCATTCATGGCATTTATTTGAAAAAAAGGGGAATTTTTACTTTCACATAGAAGGTATTATTAAGTGATTTGAAGATAGAGTAAACAAATCTTTTATAATAGCATTCCAAATTTGGGTTCCCTGTTTGGTTCCACGGTAAAAGCTATTAAATGCAAGAACAGAGTTGTGAAATTGAGGTTAGTAACTAAACCAAACCAATGGAGTCTTGTGTCCCAATTAAGTGGAATTGGCTACATAAATTCTTTTTTTCCATTCTACTTTGTCTAGGCTACACGTTCGTTTAAATTAAATAAATTTATTGTTTATATATATATATATATATATATGCTAAGTTTGAGGTTATTCATGCTAGTAATGTATGCAAATAAAGCTCATGTTCGGATACCGTATGAAATTTGTACACTCATTGTGGCACCCTTGAACACCCAGATATCGTCACTAGGCAATGGGCCAAGGCTGGCTGAACCTTGAACGAGGCCTAAAGTGAAATTTTAATACGAGGCTCTTTTATATTTTTAAATAATATTATTGTTTTTGTTTTTTTTAATACATAAATTTAATTTCCTATTTTTGCAAATAAAATTTTTGGCCTTTAGTTAGAACTATAATGTTTTAGTTGGACCTTTGTAGGAGGACAAATTTTTTTTTTGGAACCTTTAGACAAGAAAAAAAAGGATTAGTCTTTTACGATTTGGGCCTCTGAATAGGAAGGTTTTTTTTTTGTTTTTTTTTATGGGCTCTAGGGGACATAGGTTTATAATAGAACTTTGGACAAAAATATGTATTTTTATTATTTTTGATTGAGGGCCTTTTTTTTTTTCCCCCCCAATCACTTGGGGATTATTTATAAATATCAAGAAAATTACATTGAACTGGATAATCAATTATTTAAGAAACTCCAACAATACATGCCAACAAATATAATATTGATACAAGAAAGAGCTCCATAATAAGAAAGAAATAAACAACTAAGAAAAACCCCCGAATAAAAAAAAAAAAAATCAATCATGCTTTTGGCAAGGATTCTACATTGCCTCTCAGTTGATAGTGTAGATGAGTGGCCAATTATAATGATTTTGTTTTGTTTTCTTTAGGCAAGAAATTTTTTCTGTACTAATATATAGGAAATATATTTTTTTAGGCCTTTAACGAACAAAATTAGAGCTGGGCCTTTCGAAATTGGATGCCTAAAGCAACAACTTTGGTTGCTTAATTGTTGAGTCGGTGCTGCAATGGGCCATCTATATACCTCTGTGTATAGATTGAAAGCATTGCTAGATCAAACAACTAAAGCCAATTTTAAGTCACCATAACTGACGAAAATTCATTTTGATATTCAAATTTTGATTTATTATTATTATTATTATTATTATTATTATTATTATTATTATTAATACTTTGAATTGTAGATTCAAGCGGGAGAGGACTTTATTTTAATCTACATAAACAATTAAAATATTAATTGAAGACATGACCAAAGGTTTGCTCCGAAGATTAATGTGGTGTTGATAGCTTGGTGCTGTGTGTGTCTAAAAGATGATAAACTGAAACTTCTATACTATCAAAGAGTTGAAGTATTGAATAAAACAATAGAAAAAGTGCATTTAGATTGACAGCAAAGGGCTTGGATTTTGATAAGTAATGAGTTTAGTTTAATACTTGGTTGGTTTGATTTGAGGTAAGAGTAGCATAATTGAAAGGAAGGAGTTTGATTTTAAACAAACATATTGAGTAAAAATTGTAAGCTGAAATTAGAATATTCTTCTTCTTATTTTTTTTTGGGTCCACTTGATAAGAGAAACAATTCACTGGAGATGTTAAATTTTGGGCTTGTTCATGGTGGCAAAAGTAGGCTGCATTTGTTTGTTGCAATTGAGATAAGTAATCATAGAGACCATGTAGCTAAAGTTGAAGAAGTAGAAAGCAAGAAAGCCAACATTGGACTACATAAATCTTATGAAACATAATTTTTAGAAATGGAATATTTCATGATTTTCATTACCTAGGAACTTTGTTATTAGAATCGTACAATTCGATTCGATTCGATTCGATTCGATTCAGTAGGTAATCGATTCGAACAGGTTGTGGGAATCGGAAATAGCTATGAATCGTAGGCGAATTGGTAAATTGGTGAACTGAATCGGTGAATTGTGAATCGATTTGATTTGCTAAAATCGATGCTTGGCTCTTTTTTTTTTGACTTTTTATTGTTGGAAAATGGTTCATACAACGTTTTTAAGGTCTCTAGGATTATTATATGTTATCTTTTGACTTTCTCCCTCTCTATTTACTCTCAAATACTTCAACCTTAGTGAAAAAAAATGAACTTTCTCTCTCTAGAATATTCTAGGCTTACATATTCAATTTTATTTAAGCACTAGCATTTACAAAATGAATTTTTTGAAGGCATCAAGTGTGATTTTTGAAAAAGTTTAAAGATTTTGGTTTTTTAATCTTGTAAAAAGTTAAAAACATTAGAACTGTTTGGTTAAACTTATTTCAAACAGCTTCTGATTCTAACAGCTTATTTTAACTCAAAAAAGCTGATTCTGAGAAGCTGCTCATCCCTTACTTCTGAGTATCAGCTTCTGCTGTGGACATGTTAATTTATGGTTATACTCTTAAATTTTTTTATTTTTTATTTTTTTAAAAATAGAAAAAGACTTAAATGGACTATAGATTATTATTATTATTATTTTTTATGAGAAATGTAGACAAACAAAAAATAAAAATTAATTGAAAAAGCTATTTAAGAGTTTATTTAACAAACACTATTCAGCAACTTAAATCTATAATTCAACAGTTACACCAAACAGATTAACAATTTCTGATTAAAGTCATAATCTATAATCTGTTAAGCTATAATCTATAAGCTGTTTTAACAGCTACACCAAACGGGGCCATTGTTGTTGTGTTATTGTTTATTGGAAATCAAAAGTTTGTCTTTGTTTGCTTTCTTTATTAAGAACGGTTGATAAGAAATAGTATCTAAAAGGGAAAAAGTGAAGTGATAAACATGGGAACTAGTGTTAACTTCTTACCCAGACCACATGATCATCATTTAAAACAATATTTTTATTGATTTAAGTCTAAATATTTCATATTTATTAGATATATTTAATATATAAGCGTGTAGATATATTTTGTATGTAATTAAAAAAAGGTGACCGACTTTTTACGATTCACGATTCGATTCGATTCGATTCGCGATTCGGTACAATATCATTTCGATTCATGATTCGAATTCCGATTTGACAACTATGCCTAGGAAGTATAATTGCTGTTATTCATGGCATGAAAGGGTTCTAGTATAGTAGTATGGCATTTAGAGATAAAAAAAATGCAAAAAGGAAACAAAATAACAGTAAGATATTTGATATTGTTTTCTCACGAAGAGGTGGTGGACATGAGTCTTTGTTCTCTATTATGTTTCTTTTAAATCTATGGTTTTAATGAATTTTCTAAATGACTGTGTTCACTAGTTTATGGACAAGTTGGTTGTAGAAATCTTTTTTTTCTCGTAAGAAAGTCAAGCAATTTCTTGGCGGATCACAAAAGTTTGGATTAACTTCAGATAAGGATGCTTATTTAGTATATAGATTGAAGTCCAATTATGCCAAAGTAAGTGATTTGTTTTTGTGCTTTTTGTTGAAAAAAATGAGTGATTTGGTACTATGTAAAGTTGATACATTATTGCTATATTCAAAGTTTTAAAAAGCGGCCGCAACCGTTACGTAACGCCGTTACGTAACGGTTGTGGTAGTTACGGCCGCTTTTGCAGTGTGGTTGAGATTCACAGGTGTGTCGGCTGTAGCGACTGCCGTAGCGGTCGTAACGGTGCCGTAACAGCCGCAACGGCCTGTTATGCACCGTTACGTAATAGTTCCAAACTGTTTCTTTTGAAAAGACACACACACAAAAAAAGTTGAACATGGGGGAAGAGGGATAGAGAGAAGAGGGAAGATAAAGAGAGAAGATGGAGGAGTAAGAGATAGAGAGAGAGAAGAGAAAAAATGAAGAACATGTTATTGATTTGTTGAAGCTATAAGACCTATGCTATTTTATTCGGCTGCTATCACTTAATCATTTTGTTTGTGTGTGTTTATCTATATATTGTTTGAAAATAATAACAATAAGAACAATAATAAGTGTGGTCATTATCTATTTGGCTTGGTTAAAATATGTATATATATATTTATGTTCTTATTTATTCTCTTACTTTTGTCATTGTTTATCTTATATATAATAGTTAGTGATTGATTTTTTGAATAATATAAAGTCATTAATTATTAAAATAAAACGTAAAAAACTCAGTTTATAGTGATTTAAAAATATGAAATATATTGAATCATACTTAAAAATTTATAAAAATTGATCAATATTTATTTTAAACCTAATAAATATGATCATAGAAAAAGAAATATGCGTATCGGTAAGTTTTTTTCAAATTGTACGAAAAATAAAAAAATTCACGATTCCGGTTACCGCAACCGTTACGCTACGGCTTTTACACCCCGCAACCACAACCGCGCCACCGCCACCGTTACGGCGACCGCAACCGCTTTTCAGAACCTTGGCTATATTAGTGTAGCATTAAAGCAAATAATAAACATAAACAAGTATAGGGGAGACTAAAATCTGTAGAAGAGAAAGTGTCGTGGTGTGGCCCAATTTTGACCAATCAAAAAATAATGGTCTGATCCACTTTGGGTAATATGCATTGAGAAACAATATCAGCACATACTTCTAGATTAAGGTTAAAAGAACTGTGCTAACATGTTCTTGGGGAAACATATTATAGGCTATGTTTATGTAGCCTTATGTTTCAGTGCCTATTTCTCTTCTCCTCTCTGATGATGATGTAGTCGAGAGTTTATCTATAATTTTAATTTTATTATTTTGGAATTACTATTTGATTAGGAATATTTGGTTTAATTGGAATAGGCTAAAATTAATAAATTCCTATTTTATTAGTTTCTTGTTATACAAGAATTAACTTTAGTTTATTATAAATAATGATGTAAGCTTTATGGCTCTTCAGTTGATAGGTGATGATAAATTCAAAATCTTTGAGAATTTTCTCTTTCTTTTTTCCATTATTTTGGTAATATTCAGATTCAGTTGAGTTTTAGAAGAGTTGTAGTGTTCTTGCTACTACGGATTCTCTTCTTACACGTTTTTGCTACATCAGTTGGTATCAGAGCCTTGCTCAGTTCCCAACCATGGGATAGTTATATGGAATCTATTGTAGATTCCCTTACACTGTGTTTGGTTGGGGTATTTGGAAAGGGAGTTGGAAATGAAAAGGGAAAAGGTAGGTGAAATATAAATAAAATATGCCTACATTTCACCTAGTTTCACATACTTTTTCCTTTTCCCTTTCCAAATCCCTTCCCAAATCCCTTAACCAAACACAGCGTTAGGGTACATATTTGTCAGGTGCAACTTGTGGCGTTTGGTATGCAGAAAGGATGGTGTGGCAATGTGTTGCAAATAAACTAGAAGTGATGCATAATATTTGTCCTTAAGTTTCTGCCTGATTTGCTGGTTCTTTCAAAATTATTACTTAATCATTATTTGAAGCTTAGAAGTGATTTAATAATACTGTTGGTTGCAAAGAATTCGTCTTTGTTCTTGTTATCAATGTTCTTCCAGTTACTACAGATCATCAGTTGTGGGGGATGCCATATTCACAAGTGATGTCACACACATGAAGTGAATGACTGACATGTTATCTATGTAATGAAGATGACTTTGCCAGAATTCCTTTTGCTTGGCTTAGAAGGACGCTCATTTGGGTGTCGGACTTGTGATTTACCAATATCAATGCATAACATGCATCAATATGGGACCATGCAATTGATATTTTTTGTTAATAATTAGTAGGAATCATTATGCATTTAGTTTAATATCATGATGAACGATTCAATTGTTTCTACTGTGAAAATCCAGAAATACCTATTTTGTACTTGTTTTATGGTGAGTTATCTGTAGTCAAGATCTATAAGAAACTCAAGATGCTATACTTGCCCAATAAGTATTTAAATTTATGCAAGTGCAACAAGCAAAGTGGTGGCTATGATGAAACTCATTCAAATGCTGTTGAAATTTGAGAAGATGGCAACACAAAATTGGTCCTAGCAGCCATAAGCCTAAAACTTTTAGCCTTTCGGAAGTTGTGGTTTACTAGATAACTTTTCAAAAAAATGGGCAATGCCTTCTTTTTTCCCTTCAACGTGAAAGAAATTGATTGCTTATTGATTTTTGTGCTACATAGGTATGAATATGAGAGCATTGCATCATGGCTAATTTTACCTTATTGTCTTAAGGTAGCTTAGGGTGGCTTGAACTCTCAATCTCTAATGTCAAGATCAGTTCAAGGAGCCCAACAGGTATCATTAAACCAACAGGTTGATCAATTTTCCCGTGAGTTTGTCACACTAGGCTATCCTAGTTGTGCCTTGGCTTTGTATAATACAAAGTAATGGATGCACTGAAAGATCACTCATTTAATATTCCTAGGACCTTTTGAGAAGTGAAGCTAGGTTATAGCTATAAATGCCTGGGTTCTATTGTTTTTTTTGGCCATACTTGTATTGGAGATATGGCTGTTGCATATTTCCTATGGTAGACATATTGAATTTGTACTTTGGCTTTAATCTCTCTTTTTTTTTCCCTTAATTTTTTTTTTTTGTATGGGATTATATTTTTGTCTTCTAAGCAGCATCCAAAGAGAAACTTTCTTGTAGGAAGTGATAATGTTGGATATCATTCTGCAATCTTTTTGTGATACTATTTCTGATGTTTCATGTTTGGCACTCTCATCTTACGTGCTACAATACGAGTTGTAAATCTTTTGAATTTGGAGGTTAATCTGACATTCACTGCCATAATTTGATTCATCTTTTGCAGGAAAAACTCTATCAGTGGATTTTGAGACAACAAGAGGGAGGATCCAGAGTAAACACTGTTGACATACTCACCTACCTGCAGGTTTTAGCTTTCTTCTCAACCTTTTTTCTTAGCCTTTTTTATATGGTCGTTGTTGTTTGTCGTTTGTTGTAAGACTACCTATAAGGCATGTCTGATATATATTTAAATGATTTTGGGGCTGCCAATTGTCTTGAATGACGTATTGTGGTACCATTCTACAACTTGACTTATTTTATCACACTGGCAACTAGCCTATGAAGCACAAATACTTCTAAAAGGGAGTTGTATCCATATCATATCCGTATGCCATGTATCAGATATCAATACTCTTTAGATACTTGTGGATACGTAACAGATTCTTCCTAAATGTATATTGTACTTTATGTTAATTTTGAGATGTATATTAATCACAAATACTTCTAAAAGGTTGTCGTATCCACGTCAGATACCGATACTCTTTGGATACTCATGGATACGCATTATTAGATACTTCCTAAATGTATCTTATACTTTATTGGATACTTTTTGGACACTTGTCACATATCCAACTATTATGAAATTGAGACTATAATAAACTTTTGCATAGCATTAGAGTATATATTGTTAAAATAAATATAAGAATAATTTTTCAATATTTTTATTTCTTACCGAAGAATAAAATAGTGAGATTAAAGTAGTACCCTACTTTTCTAGATTTTATCAAATTAATGTATCCACTAAAAAGAAAGTAAATTGACTATTGGCTCAACTATTATCTAATTCTAATGATGGTTTCTTAGCACTAAAGGTCGTTTGGGTATCATATCTTCTAAAGATTTTTCCTTATTGCAGTAATCATATCGTATCGATATCCATGCTTTATAGCTAGTAGCCTTCGTGTAAATCGTTCTTGGGAATTGCTGTTTGATTTGCTATAAAATATTCCTTGGGACATGCTGTCTAATTTTAAGTGAGATCTAGATAAATATTCCTTGATGCAAAACATTTAATATTTGATCATCCTTGCACCCACTTGCACAATGCGAACACAGATTCAATATTCTCTCTTGCACTCAATTGATTGCAATTATTTTTGTTGTTTTCTATTTACCTTATATTTCCCCCTTTTTTTTAGTGAAGACGTAAAACAATATCTACAAGGACAAAAGGGGCATACTCCTGAACAAGCAGAACCTGCAACATCTTAACAAACAATTAAAACAACTCCCATAACTAGAACGTAAAACTAGCCATAACTCTCACTCATCAAGTATCAACAACACAACTTTGACTGTGAATGTAATACCAATACCATCTAGAAAAGCATAACCTACAACAGCAAAGAGCATAGATTTCTATATGAACTTTGGTTTTTTAGATTTGGGACTTGACTTTTGTACGTATCTGTATACAGATTGTCACATGTAGGCCTTGGCATAGCGTCATCTCCAAAACCTTTTAACATATTGATCTCCAAGTGGCAGGCCATGGTGCCATGTCATCTCCACTGTATATATGGATGCCAGGTTAAAATTAGAGAGGCCTCCATGTTAGTGCTGTGCTCCACCTTTCTCATACTTGGTTACCATCACTCTCCACCTGGAGGCTTCCACCTCACTGCTACTCTCTCTCTCTCTCTCTCAGGCTGCTTCATCTCTACCCCTCTCCACCCTTGGTTGTCCTTCACCTTATAATTAAACTCTGAATACATGCAATCACTTGTAAACCACGCACCTCGGTCATATCCGAATGTTTTGTTTTGAGTGAGAATCAAATATGACCTCTGGGAATTACACCATAGTAACTCCCCTGTAATGTTCAACCCTTTAGCCATTGGGCCACCTGTGCGGGTTGTCCTTTCCCATCTTTGTGCCTACCATAATTTCCAGCAGGCCCAGTCTTTGCACACCACCCTAGACCACCCACAACTTTATTGACAATCTGAGATGTACTATCATCTGTGAACGTTCCCTATTTTGTAAATGACACAATTTTGTCCCTGACCTTGACCAAATGACCATTTTTTATTTTAAAAATGATTTTTCCTTTTTACCTTTGTTTATTTCGGTTATCTTGTAACTTCAGGTCTCAATTGAATTATGCAGATTATTGTACATATTTGAAAATTCAACAGTCCGTGGTTGCACATCTGAATTCTGTGCAATCCTGGTTTTTGTTGCATTTCCCTGGACAGCCAATTTTTTCTTAGTTTCTATAGTTCAGTGATCCGCTGATGTTGGTTCTGAGATCTATTTTGTTTTTATTTTTTTTTAAGGTTGATTTTACCTGATTCCATTTTAGCTCAGAGTGGAATTTGTTTTGGTTATCTTGGTGCAGACTGAGCTGGACTATTGCGGAGAGGAGCCATCAGTGTCACCTAGAGCTCCACCCCAAAATCATCATTCACAGTCCACAATGCACTCTACAAATTCAGGTTTCCTAGTCTCTTCAGGCTCATCTGGTGCACCGAATGCTGCGCAAGGGTTTCAAACAGAGCACTCAGAACAGCAGCCCAAGAATTATGTTTTCTCAAATGCTCTGTCAAGTCCCGTTCGTCGGAGCCTCCAGAACTATCATATTGCACAAGGATTTAGGAACAACGAACCCAACTTTGTGCAACAACAGAACCGGGATTCCAATTCCTTGAACTCCAATGATTCCTCCATGGACATGCATGCAGATAGTCCAAGTCAAAGTCATGAGTCTACTTACTGAAAATTCTTTCCTAGTCCGCATTAAAAGCTTGCTGTGGTGTTTAGTGTGGTTGATAAGGAAAGGAGGGCACAATGTGGAAACGGTTTGCTTCACACAAAAATAAACAAGTGATCGTGGTGACTTGTTGAAGTGTGACGAAAAAAGTCGAAGTAGTGTATCTCATTGGGCAGAATACAATATTATTAGCGCCAAACCTGTTAGATGGACTCTTTTTCTTCTTCTTGTTCTTCTTCTTCTTCTTTTTTTTTTTTTTTCCTATTGTCAGTTGGTTGGTTTGGGGGTTCTGTGTTTTATGTAAAGTGTTTGTTTCTGGTTAGTTCGGAAAATGTTTGAATTGGTATTGTTGGTTGTGTCTTTGTTATGGTTGTCTTTCTCAGTGATATGTGATATCCCTAGTAAAATTACATCATTGTAGATTTATAATTTGGTACTTGTGTGTACTTGTGCTTCATATGTTATATGGTGTAGGTTATACTTAGAATATGGATTCACAGAATTTGGAGTTCTAACTTCAGCAGTGAAGTTGGAGAAATGTCAGCGATCATCGAAGAATAAAAAATTGGATTTTCAACTTTTCAATTATTGGCTGAAGTTGGATTTGCCTAAAACAAGTGCAGTTTGGTACTTTTGGGGTTTGCTGAAGGAAAATTGAATATTTAGGTCAGAATCATTGGCACTCTAGATCTGAGGTCCATTCCTCTCTTTCCTTTAATTCGTCTCGAAAATCAAAAGAAGGTTTATGCCTTTTGCCACTGATTTGGATTCAATGTTTGAGAAGTGAGAGTTATGGGCAAAGTAGATCTTGTGATGGCAGTTTTTATCTTAGGAGTGTAATAAATCTTGTATTGATTCAGGGACGGAGTCATGATTTTTTTTACCGGAACACAATCTCGTTTAGAAGGTACATATGGAATCTTTTGCTATTTTACAAAAGAGATCGAGAGTGGAAAATAAACAAAGCACTGTAAATGTGATTATAATATTTTGTCATGATAGTGTGTTTGCAAATCAATCTCTGCTTTCTTTTGTACTGTGTTTGATCGGGGAGTTGAATAGGGATTTAGAAAGGAAACTAGAAAAGATAGGTAAAATATGAACAAAACATTTCTATATTTCATTTAATTTTACACACTTTTGTCTTTTTTCTTTCCAAATTTTTTCTCAAATCCCTCAACCAAACACAGTGTTAGTGAAATAAAGTTCAAACATTATAAATCGAATGGTTGTCCAGGAAACATATTGGAGGTGTTGTTGGGCCTCCACGCCTACCTTGATGATCCAAGATATTTAATTTGTAAAACTCGTCGAGTACATCATTTCTGTAAAAAGTCAAGTTGATCGGACGTCGATAGCCACTTGATTATTATGCATTTGTGTATGCAATTTATTTTTAAAATCATAATTGTAGTTGAAATAAATGTAATTTAATTAAGTGATTATAGATGTCCGATTAATGTGATTTTTTTCAAGAATGATATACTCGACGAGTAACACATTGAATGGTTTGGGTCATTGAGATAGGCTTGGAGCCGGGCCCACCGAGATCCAACAGCACCATCTAGTCTCTAATAAATTAGACTGGAAAGATGTACTCATGAATCAATAATTATACATATATACATATATCACAGTTTTTAGATGAAACTTGTGTTTGTTTGTTACGGTAGAAAAAATATATATATATATATTTTTATATTTTTTAATATTGGTATGTTGCAAAATAAAAATAATAAAAAATGTTTTTATGATCAATTAAAGATGAGTTAATTTTGATATAAAAATTTTCTCCTTAAAAAAGTGAAACGTGTTCCAAAGGTAATGAAATATACTAAGTCTTACCACCATTATCATCACCACCACCGCTATTGGCCACCACCTTACCACCACCACCACCTCGGCTGCTCTATGTCATTATACCTCCACTGCCGTGACTGCCACCACCACCACTACTATAAACATTATTGTCGCCTTCACTTCAATTAAACAACCACCACCACCACCGTTGCCACTGCTATCATCACACAATCATTGCCACTGCCCCACACCCTACCATCCCCTACCACTGCTGCCCCACCACCATATCACCACCCACTATCACCACCACCACCGCTCCACTGTACCTCTACTATCATCTTCACCACCACAACTACACAACTACCACCACCACCACCTCCACCTGTTCCACCACTACCATAATTAACCACTACTAATACCTTAATTTCCAAGGTCACAATCAAATCTAGGAAAATGTTTTAATATTTCTGTCCAAACAAACAAGCATGAAGTTTGTAGTTGGTATACCTAATTTTCCTCGTACTCGCAGACACTTAAATCACTTAATCATCAACAATGCCCAATCCGGATCCAAATCAGTTTAATTTTCAAAACAAATAAGAGCAAAACCAAAACAAAATCACAATTTGCCCCTTGATATATTATTGCATAACAAGCCTACTAAAACACACAAACTCAGTCGGTGCAACTTAATCACAACCTAATGTCAGACAACAACAATGGGGTCCAACCCTTTCAATCCCACATGAATCAATCCATTTCGCATATGCTTGAAATGAAATGAAACAAAATGATTTGAAATGGAAAAAGCCAATTCACCGACCTAATAATGTTCTCACAATCACTTCTTTACATTAGGGGAATCCCATGCAACTTGTTGGCCCTTTAATGGGTCTTTGAAAATGATTGATGTTTTAACTCTCACTTAGGTTGTATTGTAATCTACAATTCATACACTTTATTTTCTAGTTGACAAAGCCATTGTGGCTTTTCATGTCCCCACAAACCCCCCCTCCTCTTTGCCAATATTAACCCATTATCAAAGTTCACTTTAGAGAAATTTATTTTGATCTAAATAAAGTGTATATGTATTTATAAAGTTGAATGAAGTGTACCATTCTTTTTTGACCTCTCAATCATTCAACCAACAAGTCAGCTTTATAAAACCTTCCAACAACTTTCACTTTGTAGGTTGTGTTAGCAAAAGCATATTCCCATGCTCTATCTTTATTTAGGGTATATTTGGTGACGTTTATGTCAAGTGTTTTATGTTTTGAAAATTTTGGAAATTGTAAATGAAAACATGTTTGACAATTGTTTTCGCTCAAAAAAAAAAAAAAAACTAACTGTAAACAATTTTCAAAATTTACTAAATTGTAGAAAACAAAAAATTTGTGTGCTCAATTGTTTCGAAAACAAGATTTGATTCACTAGCTCCTTCTCCATCCTCTCCTACTCGTCACCACCTTTGACAACCCGTCAGGCTATTCCTTCAACAACTCACTCAAACATATTTTCTTAATTTTATTTTTTGCATGTTTTGGAATCATGTGTGCGCTAGACAAATTTTTTGTTTTTGTTTTTGTTTTCAGTAGACAAACATATTTCTTGTTTTCTGTATTAAAGAGAGAGAGAGAGAGAGAGAGAGAAATTGTAAACCTTACCAAAAGCTAATAATATTTGAAGCTAATGTGACAACACTAGCATGAGTGGCTACATATGTACCCGAAGCATGCCTCCCATAAGTTTGATGCCCTTTTTTTAACTTACAGTTGCAAATCAAAACTATTTGATTGAGATATGATAGATGTTAAATACTTTGCTTATTCTCATAACCTGCCCTCAAGTTTTTAAACAAATGGTGGTTTTGTTGAAAAGATGTGATGTGGTGATGGGCTTCATATTCACTGATGGGAAGATCAATCTATTCTTGAGAAAGTCAAATCTAAAGATAGGTTGATAATGCTGATGATTTAATCTTTGATGAACCAATAGCACCAATTAATTTAGATTCCACCCATAATCATCACAAGACAATAGGATTATTCTCAAATCAAAATTTTCTACCATAATATGGAAAAGAAAGAAATTCAAAATGGCATAATTTCCGGAGTGTCTCATGTTTGACTTTCACAAGGCTCAAAACACTCATGGCTTAACCTATACACATAATTTATGAGTAATTGCATTTATTCTAAATTTATTCATAAGACATTATACTGAATGACAGGATGAACTAATTGGAGTTTTCCATCATAAAAAAAAAGTCCAAATAGCCAAATAATAAAACCAAACAATGAACAACAAAATGGGAGTACATGGTTAGTTATAGTTTTTTCTTAATCTCACTTTTTCATGAATAACATGTGTTTCAGAAACTTGAGTATGCAGGAAAAAGAGAGGTAATAAGCATGATGACCTCCCCCTTCTTTTGAAGAAAATTTTGTTCAGATGTTTTCCATTAAGAAACAATATGTGGGACCAATAGAGTGTGCATCACATTACTTTAACTTGGCACATCTGAAAAAAGATTCATTTCCTTCTACCAAAAAGTTAATTTTGAAGCTATAAAATCATTGCATTTCCTAAGGAAAAACTGACCCCCACAGTCCCCATTTGAAGAGTGATGTAAATTTATGAATCTCTATTATTGATTCTGTATGTACAAATCCAGAGAACTAATGGAGACATTTGGATTGAGACAAGCAAACTTCAATCATTTAGGTTTTGTTAATAAAATTCGATCTATTAATTTCGACATTATGAGTACAATCATTTTGTACAAATTATATCAAGTATGTATCTAGTCTATTCCTTCCAAACCCTCAATCAGTCTTTGCCTACTTTACTTTTTCATCTTTTTCTTTTGTGCTTATCTTCATTTTCATGTAATTTCATCCAATGGCCTAAAGAAAATAAAAATGAGTGTGTCACCCTTGGAAGCTAGTAAATAAGTTCAAAACCTTCATAAATTGTAGAAGTCAAGAAACAAAAAACTAAGGACATGTAATGTAAGTGCTTTATTATTGTTTCTTGCCGTTGTGTCCCAATTAGGATTAGTAAGTTGGTTTATATTGTTTAGAAGTATGCAATCATTGATAATTAGAAGTGCCCAACAACATAATTATATATCCTAAAGTAGTATTTTTTTTGTGCATAATTCTTGGGCTTGATGTGCTGACTTTACTTTCCAAAAGTGTACTCAACATAATTATCAACCGTAGGACTTTACCAAATTCTTAGGGTAAATTACACTGATATCCCTTAAAGTTTGGTGAAAAATATAATTAGTCATATATTTTTGACATAATTATATGAACCTTATTTTAATAAGGTTAAAATGATTGAAATTAATATAAATAGTGAGTAAATATTGAAATAAACAAAGATAAATATATATTTTAGTTGAAAACATATTATAATATCATTTTTCATTCATACGAATTATTGATGAAAAAAACCTAATTGATATATGAATTGAAATTTCAAGAAAGACTAGTGTAATTATGTTAAGTATGGGACTTAACTGCATTTTTTTTTTTTTTTCAAATTTCAGAAAATAGTGCAATTTACCCAATTTCTTAAAATGACTAAAGACTACAAAAATATGTAATTTGACAAGTTAGTAAATAATCTTATTAGAGCCTTCTCTCACATTTGGTGGCCTAAGTCACAAAACCTTGGTTTATATGATCCAGGAGTATATTTTCTTTTAAAACCGATTTTGAGTTAAATGTCTTCAAATTCTAATATGATAGTGTTGACACCACAATTTATTTTTTTATTGATTGTGACATGTCAATTATGACCAAATCTAGTTTAATTGATAGTGGCTTGCCAATTGTGATCTGTCGATTTAGAACACGAACTATTTTTAAAGAATAAACTTGGCCATAGTTATTACAATTATTGTTGGCACTAAATTTTAATAAAAAAAATTACTTGTCGACAGATATGTTGACGTGGCATGACAGGTGTGTTAATGGCATGGTATGACATGGCATGATGACATGCTAAATGGAAAGTCAGAAAAGTTAACTATTGCAGTCATTTGAAAGTTAGTTATTAGAATTAAGGAATCAAAACTAAGTCAAAATACAAAATCTGCAAAGCAATTCCCATGAGGAAGGGGTATGGATAAGAGGAAGGTAAGATCAAGGAAAATCATGGAGATATTGCTGCATTGGAGGATGGCCAAGCAAGTATAAAAGTTCAAGACATCAGAAGAGAAAATGACACACAACTTAACTCATACAACGTGAATTCAAAGAATAGTTTCTATCGAGGAGCAGCAACTTAGTATTGTTAGGAGTAGTGCAGCTTTAATTGGTTACAAATTCTTTGTCGATTAGTCATTTTTTTTAAGTTCTTTATTCTTGTTTAAGTTCTTATAATTTTTAACAAGTGATAATTTTATCAGTATATTCTTTAATTAATTACTTCCAAAGAAGTCATTAATACGTTTTGAAAAACTTACGTGATTCGTGATTTGAAATAGATTTAATTATAACAATTTCCAAACAAACAAAACTAATAACCTAAATTGTTTAATATGTACGAAAATGATTTAGATTGTTCTTGTGCAATCAACAAATCGACAAAAATAAATTTTTTTTTTTGTGAAAAAAATCACAGTTAAAACACTTCTAATTGTGATAAAAAATTACGAGCAAAAAACTACTAATCAATCCATTATGAAGAATAAAAATACACAAAATTATCAAACAATTTATCCAATATTCCGTAAAATTATCTTTAACAATTTGTGCCTCTTTCACCAACACCTTCGTCTCGGAATTGAAACTGGATGTGATTTGGGTTTCTTAATTGCAAGTATTTCCAAACATCACTGGATTCAACATCCAATGGCACCAATCCTCGCCTCTCTCTCTCTCTCTCTATATATATATATATATTTGTGTATTTGGGTCCTCCTTTCGCTAATTTAGTGTAAGAAAGTTGAAAATTTTGGTTTAGATTAGTTGGGTGTAGATTCCAAACACTACTTGGTTCAAAATCCAAGGCACCAACCCTCTCTCTCTCTCTACATATATTTGTGTACTTGGGTCTTTTTTGTTTTTGTTAATTTAGTGTAAGAAAGTTGAAGATTTTGCTTTAAATCAGTTGGTGTAGGCATAGAATGTGCTCTGTAATGTTTAATTTTTGATTTGTATATATATATATATATTTGCGTATATGGGTTCTTGGAAAAATGTCTAAAGAGAAAATAATGAAATTATCAGGTGTGGTATTTTGCTATTTTAGTTTAAGAATGTTCAAAATTTTGCTTGGTATCAGTTGGGTGTTGATCCGAAATTGATTTTTATTTATTGTTTATTTTCTTGCATTTTCTGGGTGACCTAACGGAACGAAATTGATTGTTTTTTCTTTATAATGAGTTATGGGGCAGAGTTAGTACATGTTTATCCGTACATATAATAGTGCTCTTCTTCTTCTTTTTCAATTTCTTGTTTTGGTGGTGACTTTTCTCCTTCTGTTATGTTTGGAAAAATATTGTATGAAAAAACAATGTTGGTATATGTATAAAGATGGGTTCAAAACACTTGAGGGTATTATGGGTATTTTAATATTTATTTCTGTTAGTTGTTTAAATGGTAGTCAAAAAATGAGAGAATTTTAATATTATTGTGCTTGGTTTGAGTTTTTTGAATTAAGTTTTTTGAAAATTAAGTTTTTTGATTTTTGTGTTTTTTTGTTTTTAGTAAATATTTTTTAAATTTTAAATATATTTTTTTTACTTTTTAGATGCACCTTACTTAGATGTATCTAAAAAGTAAAAAAAATTGTGAAAAAATATTTTAAAAAATTAATAAATACATAAAAATACAAAAAATGTACTGAATTCTCGTATTTTTTTTTTATATTTTGGGAATTTAGTGAATTTTTAAAAGGTTTTCTTCACAAATTTTTTATTTTTTAGATACATCTAAGTTATGTATGCCTAAAAATTTTAAAAATTGCTTAAAATATTTTAAAAAATCAATAAAAACAAAAAAAAACACGAAAAATAAGAAAGTAAAATTTTTTGAAAAGTGTTTTTTGAAAAGTGAAACCAAGCATAGTTAGTAAAATTTTTTGAAAAGTGAAACCAAGCATAGTTAAAGTCTGAGATATTTCTATAATTATTAAAATTATAAGAAATGTTTTTATATTTGCCAAAAATCTCAGAATAAATAAGTGTAATTATCCTTACTCTTTTGACGTTCAATCAAATTTAACTTTTTTTTATTTTTAATAAATTTCACAAAATTATGAAGAAGGAACATTTTCGATCATGTATATAGTTTTCACTCACATGGTGTAAAAAAAATCATAAAATAAAAGTGGGATACACCCATAAGTGATGTTATATGCATCAATTATTACACTAATGAATGTACCAACACTAATTATAAAATTATTATTAATCCCACTCATTATACAAATTATAAATATCAAAAAAAATTTAAATTATACCAAATCATCAATTGGTATACTAATTAATATATATACCAATATACCTTTCACATTTAAGAAACTCACTGATGACTGAAAGCTACAAGCTGCCTTCTAATGCTCACACTCCAACCTCGGATCTTACTACTCTAAAGTGCAATGGTATGTGATTTTTTTTGGGTATCAAAATGAATATTTGGCTCAATTTGGTTTGATTTTTGGAATATGTTTTTTAATTTAAAAAAAAATAAAATCTAAAAATTAATTTAGATTTGAGGGACTTATCACATGTTGTCTTTTAATATGTTCTAAATATTTTTCTACCTATACTCATAGTAAATATTTGATAATGTTGTGGGGACAATGTTGGTACCAACCAAGTATCTTGAGAAGAATAGACTACCCCTAATTTTATTGATTTTACGTACGTTTTTTAACAACATTTTAATAGTTCTAACTACAACGTCTTAGTGCAAAATGAAATTTTGATAAATTAAAAAAATGAAATACAACCATTTAATGATGGAGAAATTATATGTGGGGACATAATTTTTGAATGACAACACGTGGTCGAGGTGTCACCGGAGTGCTAGCCGAGGTGCCACGTATCCTGGTCATGATGCCGAGATGATCTCGGCTAAGCCGAGGTTATTTGCGAAGATGTGGGAGTCCGAGATAAGCGGATAAGGGACAAGAGTCCTAGAATGGGAGAAGACTTCAGTTTTGGTAAAGATAAGACTCTTAGAGAATTTATCCTAATCCTACTAGGAGTCCAAGTTCAGCAGTAATTCTAAGTCCATTGGAGCTAGGAGTCCAAGTTCAGCAGTAATTCTAAGTCCATTGGAGCTAGGCTTCTATTGGGACTAGGATTATGTTAGTTATAAAAAAGAGGCACCCTCATGGGTCTAAGGTATGTTGATATTTTGTCTAGTGAGTTAAGCACTATTGGTTATATCTTTAAGAGATATTGAGTACTGACTTGATCGTCAGAGTGCCACCGGGTGGACGAGCCACCGCGGGAAACTCTTCTTTCTGTTGCAGGTTGTTCGGGATTAATCTATTCTGCCGGTGTTCTCCAGTTGAGTAGTAAGTTGACAGTGTGGTCAGAAAATCACTCACACATTACATATATCAGTGTAGCTCTCTACAAAAAATTATATATAAGTGAAAAAATTTATTCATATTAATAACTAAAATTATAAGTTTTTTAATGATTTTGTACATAATTTTTTGAGAATACACTGGAAAGTAATTTCCCCTTTAATGAATATGGTTTTCTCCTTTTTTGTTAGTGACATGGCAAAATTAGAGGTAAGATAAAAATTATTGCAAAATTCAAAACTGGAGGTAAAATAATAATAATAATTAAAAAAAAAAACTGTTGAATTCATAATAGCTTTATGTGTATTTTTTTTTTTTTCAACTACAAAAGTATATTGAGAATCAAATTTTTAATTGTAAGATTAATGACACTTTACTTTTTAACTATCAATTTATTTCTTAGCTTTTTAAAACTGCATATTTACAAGGCGAAAGTAAAATATTTTTATAATTTTTTATTATTAAATTTATTTTTTAAGTTCTCAGAGACCGTAGCCTAGGGAGGGGAATCGAATCCTGGCCTCTTATTGAGGGGCTTGACTCTGACCAACTACTTCTCTTTTTATTTATTTATATAGTGTTAGTAGATTAGTAAGTTAGATTACAACAAAAGAACTGTAATCGTTCCATCGATTCGACCCTAAACCCTTGATCTTTTTACTCTCGAATTCTGTCACTCTATCGACTCAAACTCTGAATTTTTGATCTTCTCATTTTCTTAAAGAACAACTATATGGACTACTAGACTAATTGTTCTATAACTTTGACCAACTAAATTAGACCCAATGATTGAAACAATTTTTCTATTTTTCTTGGGTACATTGGAGACTGTAGCTTAGGGAGGACAATTCATATTCCGTGATCTCTTATTAAGGTGTAAGGTCTTTGACCAATTAAACTAACCTACTAGTTGAAACAATTTTTATAATTGAGGGGTTTATAATTCTAAAGCTAAGAATGTTAAAATATATCCTCACCAACCACCACTTCACCTACTACACCTATATCTCTCCTATATAATGCACCCCTCACCAATTGTAATATATATCAACAAGAAAGATATCAATCAATAATATACATTAATTTTAACATGGTATCAGAGCAGAGATAAGATTTAAGCCTGTATTTCTTTGTCACCGGCGGGCAGCCGGCCGGCAACTTTGCCTTTGCTGCCCGCTGGAATTTTCCACACATACCTTCAAATTCCTCTCTCTCTCTCTGTAGTCTCTTTCCTCTTTATACTACTGAAAGTCATGCCATCTTCTTCACAATGAAAGTCATGTTCTACTATTTTGTTGAAGCCGAAATAGATCCACCTTCCAAGCCTCTTGTTCTCTGGTTAAATGGAGGTTTCTTCAGCTTCTCACTTCTGCACACCCATTTTTCTCTCTCCGGCGATGACGTCATTTCCCTCTCCGCCACCAGCAATGGCCGCGGCCCGCCCTCGGGTCTCCGTTCACAACCTCGACTCCGACATCGTCGCCGACGGCGCCACCACCACCCTCCCCCTGCCGGACGTCATGCAATCCTCGATCCGCCCCGATATCATCACCTTCGTCCACACCAACATGTCCAAGCACAGTCGCCAGCCCTACGCCGTCTCCCCGGTGCCTTCGGAACCATGTGTCGCGGCGGCCGCATGTTCGCTCCGACGAAGATCTGGCGACCGCTGGCACCGCCGCATCACCATCAACCAGACCCGCTCCGCCGTTCCCTCCCTCGTCATGGCTCGCCGCCACCGCATCAAGTCGGTGCCAGAGATCTCTCTCTCTTACGGAGCATACAGACGCACAGAGAGAGCAAAGTTGCACCCCTCTCCTGATTCTCATTTTTTTTTTTTTTACTTTGTCAAATTCCACAACCCCCACACCCCACTCACGGTTTCTCTTTCTCTAAAGATCCACACCCACTCACCTTCTTTATTTTTTCTTTTATTTCCTTTACAACAAGACCCCATGTGCCTGGTCCCCTCTCTCCACCGTTTTGATTCCCACTTTCCTTTTCTTTATCTTATTTTATTTTTCGTCTAAAACAAAAAAAAAAAAAAAAAAACAAAAAAAAAAAAACAAAACAAACAAACCTGCCGACCTCACCCGCTTTTGCACTCCACTTTCTTTCTTTTCTTTTATTTTCTTTATTTATTTATTTATTTTTATAAAAAAAAAAAAAAAAAAAAACAACAAACAAACACGGAGGAAGAAGACGAACTGCAAATTCATTTTATTCATGTCGGGGCTCACCCCGATCACCATTTTACACCAAAAAAAAAAAAAAAAAAAAAAACATATATCACACAACCAAACAACCACATTCACAAGCGGGATTTTGCTTCTCTACTCTGCTGCAGGTCTCTTCTTCTTGCCTCCGTCCTGAGCGGCCCTTGACGGTGTTGCCTCCGTGCTTCCTAGACCACCCAGCCAGTTGCCTCCTCCCTGCTCCTCCACTGCCGCATATGGCGGCCCTCCAAATCGGAACATCACGGTGGCCTTCCGCTTCAGCTCTTTGTTTTCTGCCTTTAGCACACTGATCTCTGCTCGCGCATCCTTATACATGCGTTGGAGCAGAGCCAGCTGGGCATTTACATGCTGCACTTCATTTGTCCTACTCTGCAGCCGGTTCGACAAATTTGTGACCGCCGTCATGCTTTCCACACATGCCTTCAGAGTATACTGATTGGCCTCCACATCTGACAGCACTGCCATTCTTTGCTCCACAGACCGCATCGGAAAGTTCAACGGAGTAAACTCCGGGGCGCTTGGTTGAGGTTCCAGTGCCACCGCACCAGTTCTCTCTCTTGTTGACTCGTTGAGGTCGGGAAAGAGGGTGAGCAGCCCGCGGGAAGACGATGAAGCCATTCTCTCAGACAACAGAGTGTTACAGACTCTCTCTCAGAAATCTCTCTCAGACACGGCAGAATTTTTTCAGAGGTTTTTCGCAGCTTTTCTCTGCCTCAGCCTCAGCCTCCGTCTTATAGCCGAGGCAGCCACGCGCATCGCGCGCCTCTTGCCATCCGCCCGACAAACTGGCACGCCTTTTCATGGCACATCTTTTGATAAAGTGGGCACGCCTTTTGATGGCACGCCTTTTGATAAAATTGGGCACACCTTTTGAGGGTGCACCTTCTTCAACGGTCCGACATGACCCTATAAACTGTCCCGACATTTGATTCCGGTTAGCATCTACAACGGTCCGACATGACCCTATAAACTGTCCCGACATTTGATTCCGGTTAGCATCTACAACGGTCCGACATGACCCTATAAACTGTCCCGACATTTGATTCCGGTTAGCATCTACAACGGTCCGACATGACCACATAAAACTGTCCCGACATTTGATTCCGGTTAGCATCTTCAACGGTCCGACATGACCCCATAAACTGTCCCGACATTTGATTCCGGTTAGCATCTACAACGGTCCGACATGACCCTATAAACTGTCCCGACATTGATTCCGGTTAGCATACCGTGTCCTCTACACCGTTCTGACACCACCATCCAGTGTCCTCTACACCGTTATGGCACACACATCCAGTGTCCTCTACACCGTTATGGCACACCCATCCAGTGTCCTCTACCACGTTATGGCACCACCTTTCAGTATCTTCACCAACGGTCTGACACGACCATACAGTGTCCCCTATCTTTTTTATTTTTATTTTTATGTATTTTCTTATTTTTATGTATTTTCTTGTTTTGTTCCTCTCTCCAAACTCAAGTTGGTTAGTTTCTATCCTCCTTGAGTTTGCGGGGGGCTGTTAAAATATATCCTCACCAACCACCACTTCACCTACTACACCTATATCTCTCCTATATAATGCACCCCTCACCAATTGTAATATATATCAACAAGAAAGATATCAATCAATAATATACATTAATTTTAACAAAGAAAAGTAAAGTGAGATTCTTAGTATAGTTAAAGGGGTAAAGTAAAATTAATCCTTTAATAAATTGATTGTTATTAATCCTTCACAAATCATATTCCATGATCTCTTATTAAGGTGTAACGATTTTGACTAATTAAACTAGCCTTGTGGTTGAAACAATTTTTACAATTTGAAGGGATTAAATGTATAGTTCTAAAGTTAAGAAAAGTAAAGTGAGATTCTTAATATAGTTAAGGGGGTAAAGTAAGATTAATCCTTTAATAAATTGATTGTTATTATTATTTGTACATGCAAGAAAAAAATTACACATAGAGCTATTAAAATTGTGAATTTAAGAAATATTTCTTAAAAATTTTACCTCTACTTTTGCCATGTCACCAACAAAAGGGAGAAAATCATTTTGTTAATCCATAATTGAAAATGAAAAAATAATATTCTTAATTGAAAACACAATGAATGCTTTTTTATTTTTATTTTTTATAATGTAATATTAAATGTGAAAGTACTGGGTGGAAAAATCTGTAATTTTAAATGTGAATATTAATCACACTGAATGCTTTTTCTCTTAACACGAGACTGGAAGTTAGATATATGAAAATTTTCAATTCAATATAAATTTAAAAAATATAAATAAATAATAAATTTTATAAATATTAATAATTAAAGTCATACTTTTTTATTTTATTTTATTAGTGAATAGATTGGCTTCATCTCTTATTTGGTGTTAAGCTTCTCTTTCAGAGGCTCCTAGTGACCTAAAAGAAGGATTTTTCTGGGCAGAAGCTCTCGATTGTGCAGGTTATTTTTCAAATCCAAGCATGAGAATACCATATCAACCTGAGCCTCCGTTTGGGAAGTGGGTTGGCTTTTTGACTTTTTGGCTTTTTAGCTATTTTAGCCTGGGCTATTTTAGCCTGGTTTGGGAAGGGCTTTTTGGCTTTTTGGCTTTTTTGACTTTTTTTTGTGAGAGAGGATTGTAATGATTATGGGTTGGATTTGATGTTTTGTTTTTTGTGGCTAAAATAGCCTATTTTATTTTTTATGACTATTTTAACCAAAAAAATCTGGATTTTTTCTTGCCAAACGGAGGCTGAGTCTCTTTGTTTTTACTTTGTTGTCCTTTGCATTGACTCTATTTTGGACATCCCATCCCAATTACCTCATCAGACAGAAAAAGAACAAAAAAAAATAAAAAAATGAAACACAAAAGTCCACTACCTATCCAACAGCCCAAACCATGTGTTGCCTCCACATGTACCTACCAAAATCACATCATATACAACTCCTAAACTCTATGGCACAATATTTGGCTTCATTTGGGAAGTGGCTATTTTAGAGATTTTTTAATTATTTGATTATTTTAATAGATTATTTTAGTTTTTGTGTTTGAAAAGATGGGATGAATTTTTATTTGAGTTGTTGTATTGAAAAATGTGTTGAAATGATGTTTAAAGTTAAAATGACAAATTTGTCCCTAACTTTTTATTTTTCAAAATTAACTAAAGGGGCAAAATTGTAATTTAACAGCTGTGAGATGAATTTTCGTGGCACAGTACCTAGCTGTCCGTTGCTGTGGGATAGCTGTGGGTATAGGCTGCTGCTTGTTTTTTTTTTTATTTATAAAAATGGTTGAACAGTAGGCTTTTTGACTTATTTTCAAATTGAGGCTATAATAGCCTCAAATTGATCTTCTCAAACAGCGCCTTTATATATAAATTATGGTGATTAATTTAAGATCCTCTTATTATTCTAACATTACATCCTTAGATGATTATGAATAGAGGAGGGTAATATTTATTTGAGAATTACGGATATTCAAGTTTTGCTTACATATCATTTCTAGGGAGAATTTTTTTTTTTATTATATATTTTTGAAAATTAATTGTTAATACAACAGTACTACACACATGAAAACACATGAAACCACACAAAACTAATTAGAGAATCATTTACTGTAAAAGTTTTTGTAGTTGGTTTTGAGATTGATTTTTGCTAACATTTCTCTTGTTGATATGATAATTTATTTATTTTTTTAGACAGAGAGAGAGATAATTATGTGATTTTTTGTTTTCATCAAGAGAAATGTACAATGATGAAGGTCTTTTGGCTTTTTTTTCCCCCGCATTTAACATTTGCTTTTATGATAGAATTTACTTTTTCTTTTGTATTTTTGTATTTTTTTTGTGTGGGTGTTCATAGAAAGGGGATAGAGTAGAATGATGAGATAAGATGTATGCTAATGATAGGGAAATTTATTTTTATATGCATGAATACAATTTAATGATAGACGTTTTTGCTTAATTTGATTTTGTTTTTAAATTTTTTGCTGTTATTTTATTTTTATGTGACATATTCATCGTATATTAAATACACATAAAAAATGAGGTTTTTTCGTGTTGAGTCTTAGGCAAACACCTTAATTACATTATGGTCGAACCAAAATTTTTTTTTCTTCTTAATTTGAAATAACAATAAGTTTACATAATTAATTATAATTCCTAGATGATATAATAAAAATCTTCTGTTGTAATCATAAAATGAGAAAGATGTGAATGGATGTAATTATATAGATATAAATAAGAAGAAAACAGTAAAGAGTGATGTTAAAGGTTAAAGCAGCCATAGGCAAGCAAACAAAAGCAAGCTTTCCCTTTTTAATTTCATAGACATACACTACTTTATTTAAAAGTGATGAGAGAGAGAGAAAAATAAAATAAACTTACTCAACATGATCCTCTAAGGGGCCATAGCTATCATGCGCAGCATAGTCACCATCCCCACCTTATACTAATTGCATCCCAATAGGTTGTCAATAATTATAGAAGGTAAATGAGTTAGGTATTCTCAAACAACCATGAGTTCTTGTGGAAGTTGGGACCATGGTTAAAAGTGGTTTTTTTGTTTTTTTTATTTGTTTAGGTTACATCTCCTCATTATTATTTACATGTTTTTTAAAAAAAAAATTAAAAATAAACTTTTAACTTATTTCTCAAAACAAGGCATATTATTCACTTATTTTGGAGTAATCAGAGCTGATTAAATCTAATATGACATTTTAACATGACATTTTTATTGTCCCATGACTTCCATTTTTAAGTTAAAACAGTTATATTTTATCCATATTAATATTTGTAAGACTCATTACATGGCAGGGTTAGTCTCATATTCATGTGTTATTACCGTGTTAGTTTAATAAGGTTTATTATTTATTCTGTTTTTAATACAACAATGACACAAAAAAAATAAGACAATCACATATGAAAGAGTCTCCAAACAACTGTGCTAGGAGTACTAAAGGTTTTTATTTTGGGGGTGTTTGAGAAGTCGTGAGTGAGGCTATTTTAGCCTTAAATGAGAAAATCGCCAAAAAGCAACGGCTGTCATTGATTTTCAAAAAAAAAAAAAAAAAAAGTCAAAAAGCAACGGCTGCTGCAGCAACGCAGCCTACACTGTCACCAACAGTGTAGGTTGCAGATAGGTTAAATTACTATATTACCCTTACACAATAATTTGGAAAAAAATAAAGTCAGGGACAAATTTGTCATTTCAATTTAAATATCATTTCAAACACATTTTTCAATACAACAATCAACTCAAAAATTTAACCCAACTTCCCAAACACAAAAATTAAAATAGTCTATTAAAATAGTTAAAAAGCCAAATAGCCTACTAAAATAGTCACTTCCCAAACGAGACCAATGTGAGACAAATGTGTGATTTATCTTATATTTTGTAATTTTTAATACATTATTTAGATTTTCACACTTCAAAAAATAAAAAATATATATTATAAATTTTACAATTTTAATATAATTACATCACCATCTTTTTTAATAAGGATTTAAACTAATATAAATGGTATAATGATACAAAATAAACAAAATAAAAATATATGTTTGAAAGTAAAATATTATTTTTTTATTTATGTGATTAATAAATTATTGAGAGAGAGAAAAAAAAAAGCTAAGTATTTTTTGAATTAAATTTTCTTTAAAAAATCAATATTAAATTATAAAAATAACTATATATATAAGCCTAATTTATCCAAAAACATAAAAATAAATGTTACAGTTACTCTCTCTCTCTCTCTCTCTCTCTCTCTCTCTCTCCTATAAAAGCCTT
Organism: Camellia sinensis; assembly: GCF_055761805.1. Classification (NCBI taxonomy): domain Eukaryota; kingdom Viridiplantae; phylum Streptophyta; class Magnoliopsida; order Ericales; family Theaceae; genus Camellia; species Camellia sinensis. The sequence goes on from NC_138966.1 coordinate 108,628,724, forward strand.
TCGATTTTGGACGCGCCATCTCTTTCTGTCCCGAAGGTGATTTTTTCGACAACCGATCGGAGCTGACGGAGTGGCCGGACCGGCGAGGTTTCGCCGTCGTGTGAGTCGCCGGAGATTTGTCTTCTTCGTTCTCAGATCTGTGAAAGTCTCTCTCTGGAAGGTAAGTTTTAGCTGTTCAAGTGTCGCAGTTGAGTGAGATGAGTAGTGGTTGATTCGGTGGGAGAATTTTGTGATCGAATTTGATTATATTGGACCTTTTTTTTACTTCTAATGTCGAGATCTTTGACTTCATTTCTGTTCTTTATGATTTATATATATATATATATATATATCTGTATATATAGAAAGTGAGTTGTTCTTTCTGAATTCGATCTGTTGCGTATTTTTGTACATCTAATTGTGAATTCTTAAGGAAAATTCACGTTAACATGTTTTTATTTTGTTTTATTTACTTTTTTGTGGTTATGCTATGTTTGATTGACTTGAGTCAATGTAAAGTCAGAAAAAGGCTGTGGAAAATTTTAGAAAGTTACGCGATTTCGTGTTAGATTATTGATCCTAGATGTCAAAGCATTGCTTACTGTTGTTTTGACTTTTTATTTCACATTTAAAAAAAAAAATTAAAAAAATAGTGAAGTAGATGTGTTTTTGTTACTCATGCAATTGTTGGTATCTTAGTTATATTTTCCTATCGTGATTTTGAGTGAGTGCCTGCAATTTGATTTGGGATGTGCTTATTATTTAAATCTGGAACTGAATTTAACACTTTACTTTTATCAGTTTCTGATTTTTGGTGGGAATGAAAGAAAGGAAAGGACAATTTGTGAAAGTGCTACAAAAGAAAGCATTTTTCTTTCCCTTCCCTGATTCTTTCAGGCTGAGTTTGGATTAGGGATTAGTGGAGGGAAAGGAAAAGTATACTCAAATTCATTATCCACACACAGCCTCAGATGTCTCCTTGAACAGTGTCAGAATTTGAGAACTGGAATTAATTAGTTTTCCTAGCATTTGTTTGATGGTCCATCTGAAAAAGAGTTTTGTGCAGGTACAGTGTTGGTGGCTTCTGTAGTTTGGAGGTGTAGGGAAACTGTACAGATTACAGAAATTGTATGATACCCAGATGAGCAAAACTGATGTTATTGGCAGTGGAAGGAGGAGGGTTTTTCTCTTCTTCAGCTTCTGGCTATAGCAAGGGTCTGACCCTTCTTCTCTTGGGTCAGAGGAACGAAGAAAAACCCATGAGAGTTTCTCCGTGGAATCAATACCAGTTGGTGGACCAAGAATCCGAACCTGACTTCCAGCTGGCTTCTAGGAAGAACCGACTTGTCCACGGGTGCGCTCCCTTTGTCTGCTTTGGTCGCGCCGCCGCAGGACTTGAAAGCCCATCTCCTTTAAAAGTAGGCCCTACCCAACAGCAGGACACCCTGCCTAAGGTCCCCCCTGTAGCTGACAAGGGCAAGGATCATATCCATGCCACTAAACTTGTTAACGATGACAATAACTCAAGCAAGCTTGCTTTTAAGAGTAGCTTGAAGAAACCTACCAAAACCATACCAGTTTTTGGTGGGGTTGCTAATGAACATGAGGTGTTGTGTGAGAAGGGAAGCGATATCTCAGGTCATATGGAGAGGAGGAAAGTGCAGTGGACAGATACTTCGGGAGGAGAGCTTACTGAGATCCGGGAATTTGAACCCAGGTAAAAGAACTCTAGACTTATATGTGCTGTTGTCAATTGCAGTTTGTGTTGAATATCTTTGCCTACATTTTTTTTGTTTCCTTGCATGTAAGGCATGTCTATGGAAAGCGGAAATTTGATTATTCAACATTGGAATGCTTTTCAATTTTTAGCTATGAGAATCTATATTTGTATGGCATCTGTAGTGTTTATGCCAAACTGTTGCTGTTCTTGCTTCCTGGAATTTCAACTACTTTTCCTTGCTATCACTTGCATATCTTGTACACCTTGTGCATGCTTTGTATTGAAAATTCATTTTCATAGCTGCATCTTGCTTTTCAGGTAGAAACAGAAATAAGAAAAAGAGAGCACTTGGTTCCGATTGCTTTATGAGGGTGAATAATCATCCTCAAAATGTTTTTAATATATTCTATCCTGCAGAGGTTTTAGCCTTTTTGGCATTTGACCATAATCTTAAAAGTGGATGTTAAAATGATGAAGCATTTTCTATTCTCATACTCAAAATGTTTTTAATATATTCTGTCCTGCAGAGATTTTAGCCTTTTTGGCATTTGACCATAATCTTAAAAGTGCATGTTAAAATGTTGAAGCATTTTCTATGCTCCTTATCATAAGATTTCTATAATATTAATTGTAGATGCCTTACATGAGCACGCGCGCGCACACACACACACACGTGTATATATGTAGACACTCGCACACATGCCAATGAACAAAAAAAATCTCTTTGGGGCTTACGCATGAAGGAGAGGGATAAGGCTTATTGAGAACTTCCAAAACACATTCTCAAGGTATGAGAAACTGGCGAGGCACATGCTTTTGTGCCTTTTGTTTCTTCTTTTTGTTTGGAATGTTTATTAAGGGGTCTTCTCCTTTAAAAAAAAAAATTACGTTAGTGTTTCATTTTCAATTGTCATCATTTCACTCATTTTTTAATGTATTTTTAGCCTTTAATTATCAATTACAGTGTGAATAACCTTGTGTGTGATAATATCTATATATATATATATATCTATATATATCTATGCTATATTAGAAAACAAATGCTCTATCTGGTGTGCTGAAGGTCTATCACATGTTAGTATTTCCAGAATAACCCTTAACTACCAGTTAATTTAAGAATCCACCACAATATATGGAAAGTGCCTAAACTTCAATAATATCACTTGTTTATGCTCTTGTACCAATGTGGCTATGTCTAATTGCCCTAATTGTTGGTCTATCAATAGATTAGATTTTGAATTTCAATCAAATCCAATTTGAATTCAACAATTAAGTCAGATATGGTATTGGATTTTAATCTGCTGAACTGATAACGAAATGAAGCCAATTGATCCAACTATCATTGGATTGAGCACATCAGTTATGATCTGGTACGACCTAGAAATGTCAGACTTTGTTTTCATAAAATGTAACATATTTATCATTCTGCCTTCTATTGTTTAACCGCATTCTGCTTTATATTTACCACTGAAATTTATAGGTAATACCAGTTGGCAGTATAAATACACAAGGCAGAATCCAGGTTTTTATATCAAAATTAGAAACCTTTTCTGTGTGTGCTCAAGCACTCGAGTGTGTCAAGCATGCTTTTTCTCTCACTTTGTTCTCCATATAAATTATCATTATTTTTCCTTAATTGGGGTTTCTTCATTTCTTATGAAATTATTTGCCCAGTGATCTATAGAAGAATAGACAGGGCTATATTCTATGTGATAGGACGTTATTACTATATTTTCTGGTATTTTTAGTTCATAGGAATCTAAAAGACTAGTTTCCTTCTCAAACTTTTTCCCCTATTCTTTTTCCTGTGTTGTGCAAGCTTCTCAGGTTGGACTGGATAATCCAGTTGAAAAGCCACTAGGTTGCAGTTTGGATGTGGACTGAAGAACTATCGATCCATTAAATTATTGGATTACATTGGATTGTTATTTTGCTTAATTAATTTGATTAGAATCACTGGCTATCAAGTCTGGACTCAATCCATTGACAGGGATTCATCTTTAGCATAATTATGGGCTTGTTTGGGAATTGGCTATTTTAGTTGGCTTTTTGGCTTTTTAAGAAAAGATATACAAAAAAGTAGAGAGAGTGATATGATTGAGTGTTTTGACTTTTTGGCTATTTTAGCCAAAAAGCTAGCTTTCCAAGCATGATTAGTTGATAAAAAAGATCTTACGAAAGTTGATATTTCGTCTTACCCTGTGACTGACACAATGGTGCACCAGTAATTCAATGCAATGTAATTTATGACACTATAACTTTGTCAGTGGTCTATGAAATATAATTTATTACTCAAATCAAGGGTTTCTTGTTATATACCCCTACCATGATAATGACTGTTAGTTTTCAGGTAAACATTGGTGAGGCATGTTGTGTCAAACTTATGCAGTGCAGATCGATTGCTATGAGCCAGGACTTAATTGGTTCATTTGGATGCACTATGAGGGTGATAGGCAGTCTATGAAGATGTGACTTTGAATAATTGGAGTGTGAGAAATGCTAGGTCTTCCCAACTTATGGTATAGGTTTTTGTTTGGTTGAGAATAATATAATTTAGAGAAAAGACCAAAATATATTTCCTGCTTAATTGAAGTGTGAGTACGAACAACCATGCAAGGATGCAGAAAATTATTTCAACAGCAATGACAAATACATAATAATCTAAATACTTGAGACTGAAAAGTAAATTATATGACAAATGAAAATACCCTCACAATGTTGTAAATATAAAAGCTCTTTAAATAGAACAATCACAATGCATCTTAGTCTTACATCTCTCAACAATAATCACTTCTTGTAGCGTATTTTGAGGTACGACATACCAGGATTCTTTCAGGTTGATGTTGGTATCCCGTGGATTCTTTCTTTGTCAATGATCTAGAACAGTGATGATGAGGCCATTTGCATTAATTACACAACAAGAAACAACTTGTAGCTGGACATTCAGGTAGCATGTGCCAGGATTCCAAGAAAGGTTGATGTTGGTGATATAACCCATGACTTCTTTCTTTGTCAATGATCTAGAACAACAATTATGATGTTGGGCACCTGCATAATTGTTGTGTTTTTTTGACCTAATACCTTGGCAATTTTTATGTTGTTGAAATGAGCTTTCATTATTGGGATTTGGGAGTACAAAATGCAACCCTTCTCTTGATTCTCTATCTATTTACCTTAATTAAGGTTAATTAAGCTCTCTACCTTATAATTTACTCTCTATTGGGGCTTTGTGATTGTCTTGAAGAACTTATTTATATACGATCAGTAATCACTCTGTCCAATATTTGCTGGTGGAAGTTTCTTGGGTTCCTGCTTCAGAATTGTTTCTGCTTGTTTCATCTAAATGTTTGTGAACTTCACATTTCACATGTGCATATTTGTGCTTCTTGCATGACAATTGAGGACTCCCTTGAGATAGAATTTGATATTTTGAGACTCTTTTTGTTGTCAACATAACTCTTTAGCGTATAAGGCATGCTAATTGCAGAACAACTATAAAATGTGCTAGCAGAAACCATAATGATTACTTTCTTATTTGGTTAATCAAATTTAAGAGTAGTAATGCAATCACTTCTATATGTTAAATCTTTTTGTCAACGATATTCTGCTTATTGTCGTTTCCAAAATTTTAAAAAAAAAAAAAAAATCTAGTCCAAGCCTTTGTATCTCCTTATGGTGAGTGCTTCCAAAATCTCCTGAAGGGGATTCTGTTTTCACAATGTTTAACTCCATCAAGCCATGTTTAATTCTTCTTTTATTGGAATTCATTTTTAAGAGGTGGAATGAAAAAACGTTTTCCTTGTTAGGAATATGTTATAAACAAGTAATTGGTGTCAACTTCTCTATTAGAAATTTAAAACTTGTTTTGATATTTCACTGTTTTAAATTTTGTCGAATTTGGTTGCTTTAATATTCCATTTATATGAACTTATTTTTTGTCTGCTTTGTGTATTGTGAATTCTGTGCAATGGCAGTGAAGTGGGTGGATCAGATGATGAATTTGACAATGGGAATGACAAGAGCTGTTTGTGTAGAATAATGTAGTTTTAGTTTTGTCTTTTACTAGAACCGTGTGTGGGTTCAACTTCTACTAGAAGGCCATGAATGAGGTAATGGTTGAGTCACCGTTGACAGAGCTCGCTTCATTTCTACCATATTCTGCTGAAGTTTGGACAAAATGAAGAGTGGGATTTCGAGTTGATAGAACGTTCGACGACCATTACGAGGATTTCTGATCCGGGCAGGCTTCATCAGGGAGGACCGATCAGTCGTGTCTATATTCCATTGCTTGGGATTTCAATTTTGGCTATCTGGTTTTTACTTTGTTTTTCTCTTTTTTATATATTCATGTTCTTACACAAATGACTGCATTGACCATTGTTTTACCGTAATTAATGTGGTATTTTCAGTTTCATTTTTCTGTATGTAGGGTTTATGGAATTATGTGGAGCTTCTATGGGTGTTGTTGGTCTTCAACATTTGCAAAGTGAAAATTTGTATCCAAAAGCTGATATACCCATGTAGCACATTACAATTGAAACCTTACACCCCCTACAAAATTGTGAAACATACATGGCTTTGTTGTTGTCGAGGCAGGTTATTGGCACTCTTGGGGTGTTTTGGTATTGTTCAAGAAACACCAAATAATCGCGTGGCTCGTAGAGCTGTTGGGTATCGCCCAAATAACTTCTTGGCAGGCAAAGCATGTGTTGAATATATATATATATATATATATATGTATATTGTAGAAGATTATATAAATAAGAATAGAATGATTACTCCCAAGCCAAAACAGCTTCTCCTCTCACTGCATATTGAGCCCAGCAGTGAGCTGCACCATTTGCACTTCTTTGAACAAAACTCATCTCCATGAGCCAAACGTTGCAGCAGCTGCTTGATATCAACCACCACATTGCTGACCTCTTCATCAATGGTGATAATGCCCAAAACCATTCTAACTACCAATTGTGAGTCCCCTTCAATGCACAAATTTTGCAACCCCAGCTCCAAAGCCAACACCAGGCCTTCCCCAGCAGCACAGGCCTCAACAACTAAATGCGAGAATCAATTATGAAGATGCCGTGTTTGAGCTGCCACAAACTGGCCTGGCTGTTAGGACACCAATCCCACAGCATCCCTTCGAGGAGTCCACGCCGCCATTGAAATTAATTTTTACGAGCACATTTTCCGGCTGAACCAACTTGGCCATAGCTTGACCATGAGCCCCAACATTAACTCGCTCCCGCCCCACGTCTGGCTCATTAGCTTGCAAGTATCTATGAGTTCTGTCACCGATATTCCACAAATACGTCGGGGACAAAGATCCCCGCCATTAGAATGTGCTCCATTTCGTGCTTTCCATATTTGTGAAATCGTAAATACACACAAAGCTCTTACGACCTGTTTGTTAGGGGTACATAAGAGGCAGATATGAGGGGGGATCGGATATATTATGAGGTGGGTCTCATACGTTTTTTTGTGTCCCTATATTCTGTGTTTGGTTGCTCCGGATATAGGGAGTCCGGATAAGATTTTCTCAAAAAGGAGATATGCAATACCAATCTCCCATAGTATTGTATATCCCCCATCATTGGATATAGGGAATCTTTTATCTAAAGATCAAAAATAATTACTGTACGGGGAGCAAATATTCAGGCAAGCCCGTATTCCTTTCTTCCAAGTTCCTGTCTGTCCGATCGACCTGCGACACAACGGCGGTGAGCTACCCGGCGGTGTGTGGCCGGAAAACCCCTCCGACGGTCAAGTTAGCACACACCTTAGGATAAAGAGAAAGAGAGAGGGGAGTGTTAGAGTGTAGGAGTCCCTTACAAAGTGTTTTTTTTTCTCGTATGAGGGGCGCAGACATGCTTATATATCCTTCTGCATCCCAAACCTGCTCCCAATGGTCCCTCGACACGTGGCTCTGCTATCCCATCTGTCAGCACAAATCCTGCTGAGCGTCATCTAATCTCAACTGCCCGCTCACTCTGCTGGGAGCTCGGCAGCCGAGCTGCACCATCTTGTCCGCCAACGGTCGTGCTGTGCTTCATATCCAAGCACTCCACTAACTAAGCTTAATAAGGACCGGGCTAGGCAACATCTTGACAAAGCCGAGCAAACAGGTACCTCGGCTGACCACGCCTTTCCGGGCGCCGGTCACTTAACTTGACTGGCTTCGCCTCCGTCAAACATGTAGCTCGGTCCAACAAAGCGTTCCCTTAATCGAGCAACTTCTTTCCAAATTGGGCCACACATCCTCGGCCCAACACTCTGTCCGGCCCAAATCTGTCCGGCACAACTCTGTCCGGCCCAAATCTGTTCGGCATAACTCTGTAACATTAATCTCCCTCTCAATTGCCCCTTAATTCCGTCCGCAAAAGCGTGACTGGGATTACTCACTTCGACCGGGATAACATTTCTTCGGTTTTCAGAATGCTAAATGGCGACCGGGCTAGGTAACATTACTGTCTGCAAACTTGCCCGGTTATACTCCTCGGCTGACGTCCTCTTTTTTGAAAGTAGCCCGGTTGGCTCCTCAACTCTTCAACCTGTCTCTTCAGTTCTGACGTCGCCATAAATGGGGACACGTGGCGGGCTGCCATTGGTTCTCGAGCAGCAAACCCGCCATTTTGCCAGAATTTGAATTTGGGCGGTCTCTTTTCCTCTATAAACATGCCCCTGCCCTCTTCCTTCCGTTCTTACTGCCTCTCTTGCTTATCAAGCTTCACAGAGCTCCTACCCCTTGTTCCTTGCCAACGCTGAGTTTGTGCTTGAAGAAGAGGACTCTGCCCTACGCTTGTAAGTCCTCAAACTTCTCTTTTGTTGTCGTTTTCTTTGATATTTCGCATATTAGGGCCTGAAATTGTAGCTTTTAGGCCTTGGGCACCTAAAACCATCCCAAACCCTCCATTGTTAACGGTGTTCTTCATTTTTCCTGAAGAACACTGAAGAACTGGGGCGGACCGGGCTCCTGGTCTTCATTTGATCCAAAAAACCAATCTAACCGAGCAAATAACATGTTTGTCTCAACCCCAGCAAAAATCGAGATAGCAAAAGGAATTGGTCGCTCAACCGGGCTAACATCTGGTCTGCTTGGGCGACCGAGCTCCTTAGTTAGCTTAGACAACCGAGGTGGTTTGGCACTCTTAATGACCGAGCTAAAGTCCAGCTCCCTTCGCGCGACCGCGCTCACACTTACACTTGCCATCATTTTCCTGCAGAGTCCAAGGGGACCACTGTCCATTCCTGAGGCTCTCAGGGCCGAGCAACAACCAATTACCACAGTGCCAAACCCCTCAGCCGAGCTATCCCAGGCCGGCAACAAATGGGGAAATTCCGCTTCCTAGTGGATACTCCGGCCGCGCTGGCTGCGTTTAGGGAGGAGTACGGCATCCCGACCGATGTCCACCTGGAGCTCGCAGAAGAAGAGACCACGCCTTGGGGTAGAACAGAACAATGCCCCTTCACCGTGTTGTCGATCGTCGAAGGAGGCCTGCACTTCCCACTCAATCCATTAATTACCGAGTTCCTGCGCCGAACCGGGCTAGCACCCACCCAAGTGTCCACCAACACCTACCGAATAATAAACGGTGTGCACGAACTAAACAACCGGCTAGGCACAAACTTAGGCTTAGCCGAGATACTGCGGCAGTACACCCTTGGTCATACCGACGACGGCCTCGCCTACTATCTTAAGATCAGGCCGGGCAAGGAGAAAATTGTAACCGGCACCCCGGACAAAGACTTGCATGATGACGATTTTTTCTGGGTGTCGGGCAATTACGAAACAGCCGACGTACCGGGCTGGTTTATAAGCAAGAATTTCAGTTCCTCATGTAAGCCGCTCAAACTTACTCGGTCAGCCTACCTCCATTTTGTGATTAACCAGTTTTCTTGTTTCTTTTGCAGCGATTCAAGCCTTGCAGGCCAACTACCAATTTCCCAACGTAGAGGCAATTCGGACCGTGCTTCGCTATTCCCACCGAGATTGCAACGATTTGCTCGGTTACACCCCAACCTACAGGTACTCTGCTTCGCGCCGGAGTAAAGTAACAGACTTCCTCCGCGCTCCATCACCACCTCCAGACCCTACCCTTCCTGACGTCCCCTTAATCCGGTTGACAGACGAACAAGAAATGGCCAAAAGAAGTCAAATCAAAAACCTGCTCACCGCAACCTCGGCCGAGATACCGAGCGTCGTCGCCCGCTCCCCGGCTGCCGGTCAATCAAGTGCCGCCGTAATCACCTTAGCTTCTCCAGCTGCCGGGCAGTCTAGCAAAGAAACACGCCGGGCTGGCAAAAGACCACGGGCAGATCCCTCTGCCGAGCTCGTCGCCGAACTAACAACCGAGCAACCTACTGTCACGGTCAGCCCCATCCCAGCATGGCGGCCGCAGCTGAAGCACCGGGGCAAAGAGATCCCGGCCAATGCTTCGGTCAAAGGCGACAAGGAGCACTTGCTTGCCTTCGACCTCTCAAAGGCTCTGCTGCTGCCTAGCGACGTGGTTGGCAGCGACCACATTCCTAACACCCGGCTGGTCAAATCCGCTGTGAAGTCCATGACCAGGGTAAGAATTTCAATCTTCTGCTTCAATTTTCACAAGTGTTTGCACGGTTTCTTCTCTGATCAAATTCTCATTTTGCAGGCCATCCAAAAGCAGTACTTGGTCATGGAGCGCATCCACAGACTTCGGCAGAAGGCGAGTGATACCACCAGCCAAGTCGAAAGCCTCCAAACCGAGCTTGGCCGAGCAAAGTCATCGCTTGAAGCCGCCAATTCCGACAACAACAGGTTGCTCGGCCAACTTGAAGCAGCCGAGAAAAAGAAGGACGGGATCCAGGCCGAGCTTGACGAACTGAAGAAGTCGAGGAAAAAAGACTGCGAGGACGCCAATAACGCCGGCTTTAATGAAGCCGAGGAAAACTACAAGAAACAAGTCTTCGCCACCCAGGACATTTACTTCAAGGCTGGATGGAAGGCTGCCTGTCAACAGCTCGGTCAGGGTCTTGACACTGACGTGTTTGCCTCTCCACTGGCTGTCTTCTTACCGACCTACCTCATTCCATATGCCAATGACGTCTTCAGCGCGCTGCAAGCTGAGGCCGAGGAAGGACTTGAAGAAGAGGGCGAGGCCGACGCTGAAGGAGAGGACCAAACCGAACAGGAGCAGGCTGGCCAGACTGGGACCGGTGTCCAGGACCCAACTGCCACGGTCAACCTGGAGGCTGATGAGGAATTCCCTGATCTCTCCCCCCTAGCTTAGGTTTCTTTTTTCTGTTTCTGTAAATGTAACCGGGCTAAGTTCCCCACCTTTTGTATGAACTTTTTATCAATGAAAAGCTTTGATTTCATCAAGTGTTTGGACGGTCGTCATCAATTCCTTTTTCAGCAACACATCTCGGTATAAATTGTAAAATTGAACATAACACCCAAGTTGAACTCACCAACTTTTTCAACCGGAATAAATCAACTCGGTTGGGAATCCTAAGTTGGGCAAAACACCAACTCTTCCAACTGGAGTAAATCATCTCGGTTGGGAATCCGAAGTTGGACAAAACACCAACTTTTCCAACCGGAGTAAATCATCTCGGTTGGGAATCCGAAGTTGGACAAAACACAAACTCTTCCAACCGGAGTAAATCATCTCGGTTGGGTTAACTACGTCGAACAAAACAGCAACGCCTTTCAGCCGGAGTAGATCATCTTGGCTAGAAATAATTAAGTTGAACAAAACACCAACTTCTTCAACCGGAGTAAACCATCTCGGTTTTTTCATTAAAACAACAGTCCAAGTGCTAAAGCAAAATTACTTCTATATATTGACAAAAAGAATTACATTCTGAAGTGCAAGCCAAAAAATTCCTTTGCACAAGAAAAGAAAGCAAAAGCTTAGAAATAATACAGTTTCAGGTTGGCCGCATTCCATGGCCGGGGTATTGCTCTTCCCTCTAGATCCTCCAAGTGGTAAGCCCCCTTGCCCGCCAGACCGGTGATCTTGTAGGGTCCTTCCCAATTTGCCCCTAGTTTGCCTTCACCTGGTACCAGGGTGTTGCCCATAACTTTCCTCAAAACCCAATCACCAACTTTGAACGGTCTGGGGTGCACCGTCTTGTTGTACTTCTTTGAGAGCTCTTGTTGGTAGGCGGCCACATGGATGAGGGCCTTCTCCCGACGCTCTTCCACTAGGTCCAGCTCCAAGGTAATAGCCTTGGCATTCAGTTCGGGCTCAAAACTCTTGCTTCTTAGGGTGGGCATGCCAACTTCCAAAGGTATGACCGCCTCCATGCCATAAGCCAAAGCAAATGGAGTTTCCCCGGTAGATCGCCGTGGGGTTGTTCGGTATGCCCAAAGGACGCTGGGTAATTCCTCAGCCCATTTTCCCTTTGCCTTCTCCAACCATTTCTTCAATCCATCCAGTATAGTCTTGTTCGATGCCTCGGCTTGACCATTGGACTGCGGGTAAGCCGGAGTGGAGTTGTAGAATTCAATCTTCAAATCTTCACAAAATCCTCTGAATAGGCGACCGTCAAACTGGCTGCCATTGTCAGAGATCAAGATCTTGGGGACGCCAAACCGCGTGACCACGTTCTGCCAGACAAACCGCTTCACGTCTTTCTCTTTGATTGTTACCAAGGGCTCAGCTTCAACCCATTTCGTGAAGTAATCTGTGGCCGCAATGAAGAATTTTCGGTTGCCCGGTGCTGTTGGCAGTGGCCCCACTATATCTAGCCCCCACATGGCGAAGGGCCAAGGACTGGTGAGGGGAAGAAGTTCCCTGGCAGGCTGATGGATTTGATGGGCGAATTTCTGGCATTTTTTGCACTTGCGGACGTACTTTTGTGCGTCGGCCTGCATGCATGGCCACCAGTATCCCTGCGAAATAGCTCGTTAGGCCAAGGACCTGCCCCCTATGTGGCTGCCACAAATGCCGTTGTGAATTTCGTATAAGAAGGCCTCCACACTACTCGAGTGCACGCACTTTAGATAAAGACCAGTGAAGGACTTTTTATACAACGCACCAGATGGAGAGAACCAAAACCGCTCTGACTTCACCCAGACTTTGTGTGCTTCTTTCTTGTCAGTTGGTAGAGTCCGGTCTCTGAGGAACAAGATTAAGGGGTCCATCCAAGAAGGACCTAGCGCGGCGCAGAGTACATCTGTCTACCCGGCATCTTCAATGCTTGGACGTGGAAGAAAGTCAATTAACAGGGGGTTTGGAGACGTACTATCTACCATCAAAGCGAGGTCGGCCAGCTCATCAGCTCGGCTGTTTTCTTCACGTCCAATCTGTTGGACTCTGATTGCCTGAAACTGCTTGATGTGTTTCCTGACCAGAGTTTGGTACTTCGTCATTCTGTCATCCTTTGCTTCGTAAATCCCAGAGACTTGGTTAACTACAAGCTGGGAATCACTGTACACCAATAGCTCGGCAGCCTTCATTTGAATAGCGCTCTTGAGCCCGGCGAGAAGGGCCTCGTACTCAGCCTCGTTGTTAGATGCTGGGAAGCCAAGCGTGATAGAATGTTCAATGGTTAGGCCATTCGGGGAGATAAGAACGATACCTAGGCCGGCACCATGACGGTTGGACGCTCCATCAACAAAAAGCTTCCACATTTCACCCACAAAAAGCTTCCAGCAGTCTGATGGGTCCTGAGAGTTGCGAAGGGCAATGGGATCACGGTTTCTTGGCTGTCTGGTCTCAAGTTCCGTATTGATTGGTTCCACTCCAGCCCCCCTTGGTGATTCGGCACCGGACTCATCAAGTCAGTCTACAATGCCTAAGTCCGTAGGCGAATCACCAGGTTGCGGTATTATGTCGACCGCAGGCTCTGTACTGAGTAGTTCCATTACTTCACCCTCTGACAGCGCGGTACCGGACAGAGTGGGTGGGACAACAATACCCGACTCCGTCATCACGTCACCGGTTGGTTGAATTGTACAAGTTGAGGGTACTACGGTTGGGCGCACAAATTCCGCGTCGGCAACTCCACCCAGTTGTGGTATCTCGGTTGGGCTTGCAGTCTCTTCTTCTTCGGCCGCGGCAATATCGACTGGGCATATTGGATGAGTTCCTGGCGAGAATTCAGCAACGAAATCGGCCAAAGTTTGGGCCTTTATGGCTGTGCGCGGTTGGAACTTTACATCAAACTGTCCCAATTCGACCGCTCACTTGAGAATTCGGCCTGAAAAGTCCGCCCGTTGAAACAAGGCCTTAAGGGGAAACTCGGTTAGCACGATGATGGTATGGGCGTGAAAATAATGCGCCAACTTCCTTGAAGCCATCATCAATGCCAACGCAAACTTTTCCAGCGGCAAGTACCTCGTCTCAACCGGCAGCAAGGTCTTACTGACATAGAAAATTGGGAGGTGCTCGATTCCTTCGGCGCGGACTAGCATCGCACTGACTGCGTGCTGGGAGACGACAAGGTAAAGGTAGAGTTCCTCACCCGGCTTTGGTGTAACCAACAGTGGCGGAGAAGACAGATATTCCTTGAGCTCGGCCAAAGCTCGGTCACACTCTTCGTCCCACGAGAACTTTGACTTCAAAGCTTAAAAGAAAGGGCGGCAGCGATCTGATGATCGACTTATAAACCGATTAAGCGCGGCGGCCATTCCGGTCAGATGCTGCACGTCCTTAGCCGAGCTGGGCTGCTTCAACTCTTGCACGGCTCTGATCTGAGTAGGGTCTGCTTCGATGCCTCGGTTCGTGACTAGGAACCCCAAAAATTTTCCAGATCCCACGCCAAAGACACACTTTGACGCATTCAAGCGCAGCTTGTGCTTCTTTAGAATGGCAAACATCTCGGCTAAGTCGGACAAATGGTTTGCCTCATGTCGGCTCTTTACCACCATATCATCGATGTAAGCCTCCATTGTCCGGCCAAGCAAAGGAGCAAACATTTTGGTCACCATCCTCTGAAAGGTTGCCCCGGCGTTCTTCAAACCAAAAGGCATGACTCAGTAGCAGAAGAGTTCCCTTGGAGTCGTGAAAGAGGTGATCTCTCGGTCAGGCCCATGCATGGCGATCTAATGGTAGCCGCGATAGGCATCCAAGAAACTGAGCCTATCATGTCCAGCAGTCAAGTCCATAAGCTGGTCAATTCGCGGCAAAGGAAAGCTATCTTTGGGACAAGCTCGGTTGACTGTTTTATAGTCGACACAAACTCGCCACTTTCCATTCTTCTTGGGAACCACCACTGTGTTGGAAATCCACCGAGGGTAGTGCACTTCCTGAATTGCTCGTGCCTCAAGTAGGTTCTTCACCTCCTCTGCAACTACCTCGGCGTGATGTAGTGCCGATCTCCTTGTTCGCTGGATGACTGGCCTTGCTCCAGGGAAGACGTTGAGGTGATGGCAGATAAAGCTTGGATCGAGGCCCGGCATGTCGTAAGGCGACCATGCGAAGACTTCGATGTTGGCCATCAAAAACTCAACCATCTCGGTCCTCTCTTGGGCAGTAAGGCTGGAACCGAGCAGGAAGAACTTATCCGGCCGCTCTATATCGAGTCGCACCTCAACCAGGTCCTCCACAGCTTTGTCCTCTGCCTTAGTGCCCACATCCTCCAAAACTCCTCGGTCTTCCGGTCCTTCTATCATTTGCACGAACCCTTTGGCAGCCCGGCTACCCTTTACCACCACGAAGCACTGTTTGGACATGACTTGATCCCCCCAGATCTCCTCGATTGCCTCCATAGCCGAGGGGAATCTCATCACCTAGTGGTAGGTCGACGCTACAGCTTGCATAGCGTGAAGCCATCCCCTTCCAAGGATAAGGTTGTACGTCGAAGGCACTTGTAGTACCCAAAACTCCACCTGCTTGACCACGGATCCCGCTTTGACCGGCAGGATAATCTTTCCCAAGGGCCACTCCGGTTGCAAGTTGAAACCAACCAGTGGCGAAGTTGCCGGAGCCAAGTCTGTCTCCCGGAGTTTGAGCTGCTTGAACGCATCAAAATACATGATCTCGACCGAGCTTCCCTGATCAATCAAGATCTATTTAACATCAAATTCCTTGACGCGTAGTGTTACTACTAGGGCATCGTTGTGCGGCGTCTGGGTACGCTTTAGATCCCTTGAAGTGAAACTAATCGCGTCTTTTTCTTCAGTCTTCCCCCTTTTGATGGCAGGCTGTACCGACAAAACTTCCCTCATATGCTCTGCCTTTTTTATCATGCCCCGGAGTTCGCAAACACGCTCCGGTTCCACGATGCCGTGGATGACATTAATAACTCCTTGTGGTGGTGCGTCTCGGTCATCCTGTCCCCTGGGATCGACCAGAGCCTGATTTGGCTTTACGCCGCCATCAATGTAAAGGTCTAGGTGCCCGGCCGCGACCAGCTCTTCTAAGTGTTGCCTCAAAGGCAAACAATCCTCAGTCCGGTGGCCTCTCTCCCGGTGGAATGTGCAACGATACCGCGGATTGTAGCCTTTTTGTCCATCGCCCAACTTAGCAGGAAACCGGACATACTCCTCGTCTCGGATTTCACTAAGGATGCGATAGATCGGAATCTTGAAGACCGTGGTTATGCCAGTCCTTGCCTTCATCCGTCTGTTTGCATCCGATACGTCATCTCGGGGGTAGTCATCCCGGTCGTTTCGACGTCCTCTACCCTGGTTTTTGCGATTCGAGCCACGGTCCGATTCCTCTGCGCGGTCACTTGAGCGGTTGGACTCTTGCCCAACTGCGTGCACTTTGCCTGCTGTCCTCTTGTCTGTTGTTACCGGAGTTGCCTTCACGGTAGATGCCGATGCATCATCCTCGACTCGGATGTGCTCATTGATGCACTGCATGAGCTGGCCCATAGAGGTCGGTTGGTGCATGGTAAGCGAGTCCCGCAGTCTATATCCGACAGGGAGTCCACGCTTGTATTGAGTGATTGCAAGGTTGACCGGGTAATCTAAGATCTCGTTGAAGGTCTCCCAATACCTAGAGTTGTATGCCTTTAATGTGTCGCTCGGTTCCATCTTGACACTCAATAAATGATCGACTTCCTTTGGTGTTTTTGTGTTGGTTTTGAAGCGCGTCACAAAGGCTTCGGCCAGCTGATGCCACTGTTGTATGCTCCCTTCCGACAACCTCTCGAACCACTTCAAGCCCAGCTCGCCTAAACTTGACGAGAAGATCAGGCACATAAGTCCGTCATTTCGCCTATGTCTGGCCATAACCTGTCGGAAGTGGCTCACATGCATGTAAGGATCAGTTTTCCCGTCGTAAAGCGTGAACTTTGGCTAGTGGAAGCCCGCCGGAAGCGGTGTTGTTTCTATTTCCTGGGCAAAAGGGGTGGCACTTAGCCTGGCCAAATCTGAATCCACTAGGAGCGGCGCTGCTTGGCGGGGTGGAGGCATTCCGACCTCCTCACTAGCGTGAACCTCGTAGGATAGCCGCTGGAACGCCGGTATCCTCTGAGCTTCACGTCGGCGAGCTCGCTCCGTTAAGACCGCCCGCAAATCCTCTGAATGAGCGTAGTGAGAGTACTTCGACGTCGTCGCCGGACGTGAGGGCCGGTAAGTGCTATCTTGCGCGCTAGACTTCTCTGCATGCACATCGGAATCACCAATCTGATAACTTCTGGTAATAGAAATGGATGGAGTGCGTCGCTAACTCTGACCGCCTGAACGACGGGATGGGGTGCGCTCACTGTGGTCACCCACTCCAGCTACACCCTTCCCTTTGACATGCCGCTTGAGCTCCTCTATCTCAGCCGCCATTCGCCGGATGATAGCGTCTTGGTCCCTCAACTTGTGTTCCAGACGTCGGGCCTGTGATTCTCTCCGCTGCCGATGACCGTCCGGACTTCGTGAATGACCATAACTTCTCCCGCGCTTATCCCACGCGTCTCCTGACTGTCCTCCGGTGGGTGTCTCCAAGTCCGCCATTGGATGGATGGCGGGAGGTCCTTCTCTCCGTCGGGTAAACTCCGGGGTTGCTCCGTCTATGGCAGACAACGGAAACTCTTCGTTGTTCGCCATGGTCGGCGGTCAGACGAGCGTGGAAGACAAGGTTTTATCTGCAAGATTCCCACAGATGGCGCCAATTGTACGGGGAGCAAATATTCAGGCAAGGCCGTATTCCTTTATTCCAAGTTCCTGTCTGTCCGATCGACCTGCGAGCACAACGGCGGTGAGCTACCCGGCGGTGTGTGGCCGGAAAACCCCTCCGACGGTCAAGTTAGCACACACCTTAGGATAAAAAGAAAGAGAGAGGGGAGTGTTAGAGTGTAGGAGTCCCTTACAAAGTGTTTTTTTTTTCTCGTATGGGGGGCGCAGACATGCTTATATACCCTTCTGCATCCCAAACCTGCTCCCAATGGTCCATCGACACGTGGCTCTGCTATCCCATCTGTCAGTAGAAATCCTGCTAAGCGTCACCTAATCTCAACTGCCCGCTCACTCTGCTGGGAGCTCGGCAGCCGAGCTGCACCATCTTGTCCGCCAACAGTCGTGCTGTGCTTCATATCCAAGCACTCCACTAGCTAAGCTTAATAAGGACCGGGCTAGGCAACATCTTGATAAAGCCGAGCAAACAGGTACCTCGGTTGACCACGCCTTTCCGGGCGCCGGTCACTTAACTTGACTGGCTTCGCCTCTGTCAAACATGTAGCTCGGTCCAACAAAGCGTTGCCTTAACCGAGCAACTTCTTTCCAAATTGGGCCACAATCCTCGGCCCAACACTCTGTCCGGCCCAAATCTGTCCGGCACAACTTTGTCCGGCCCAAATCTGTTCGACATAACTCTGTAACATTAATCTCCCTCTCAATTACTATACCATATTATCCCCAAGAACTTCATCCATGTTCACACGTAGTGGAGAAAGCATCCAAATTTGCCAAGACAACCGACACCGAGCCAACAAATGCATTGTTGACTCACCCTCTTCTTTGCACAAAGGGCACATTGTGTCAACAACAATCTTCTTCCTGATCAGCACCTACTTGGTGGGAGCTTCTATTTACACATCCACCTTCCCCTCTTTGCACACACTTCATAAAAATTATTTTTATTATAAATTTTTTTTCAAGTGAAATTACTATTATAGACATCAAATAAACACATTCGGAAGTTGAATGTCGAAAAAATAATAAAAATTCGGAAGTCTACTTTCGAACCAATTGTTTATTTTCGGAAAGCAACTTCCGAACTAATTACTTATTTTCGAAAATCTACTTCCGAACTAATTATTTATTAAAAAAGACTTCACACATTTTTTCTATTACTACGAACTAATTAGAATTCTCATTACTACGAACTAATTATTTATAATGTGTGAAGACTTCACACATTTTGGGAGCTTCTATTACTTCACACAAATTACTACGAACTAATTAGAATTCTCATGTACCTTTTCATATTATGAAAAAAAGACTTCACACATTTTTTCCATCTGAGCAAAAATTACTATTTAATAATTTTGGATGTAATGTGCATGTGGTGATTCTGATTCAAATAAAGAGGGTAAGTTCTTGGGATTGCAGGGTATAATTTATAATTTTATTTATTTATTTTAGGGATATGTGTCAAAATGTTTGTTATGATTTGTATTTATAATTTATAAAATAAAATAATTAAAAAAATAAAAAAAATTAATTACTCAAAATTGGAAGCGCTTTATGCTCTGCGTCTGATTATCAATTTATTACTCCAAAAAAAATTCCATCAAACATATTCATCGTTTCTCAATTGGCTTTAATCAAGGTGAGTTCAATGGATGAACTAGTGTCCTGCCCCCTCCAAAAAAAATTGCATCAAACAAATTCATCGTTTCTCAATTGGCTTTAATCAAGGCGAGTTTGATGGATAAACTAGCCGCCCCCCCCCCCAAAAAAGAATATCCTGTGACGCATGACTATTATATTGACTCTTATTTGAATCATATCATCTTTTTATTATATTACATAATTTTTTTATAAAAATAAAAAATTATTAAAATAATTTATTCCTAAACAATCTCTCAAATTTATAAATGACATAACTTGTCTTATATCTAATATAAGAGGGGAAAATGGCATACAGGTGAGAGTTGCAAAAAAAAAAAATTAAATACATAAGGTATAAATGTGTCACAAATAAAATACTATGAGAATATAACTATCACTTATATTCGTCTATATGTTGATAATTTTTTTTTCTCAATAAGAAAGTCAAAAATAAATTTATAAAATATATACACATATTTTCAGTATATTTTATTTTCTTATAATCCAAACACAAAAGGTGGAATTTGCCACAAGGCGTCAGGTCAACTGAAACTTGGCGACATCTAATCCACACACAAATTCAGTTAGAAAGCTTGAGTAGAATTTCCGATTCTGAGATAGCATAACACCCCACCCAACAACAATCCAACCCACCATCATCATCCACATCTACTGAGAAAAACTAGATAGACATAGAACACACAACACAAGATTAAAAAAAAAAAAAAAAAAAATGTCAGTGGCATCATCTTCAATCC
The DNA here is from genome assembly GCF_055761805.1 of Camellia sinensis. Classification (NCBI taxonomy): domain Eukaryota; kingdom Viridiplantae; phylum Streptophyta; class Magnoliopsida; order Ericales; family Theaceae; genus Camellia; species Camellia sinensis. The sequence continues at coordinate 108,648,876 of NC_138966.1, forward strand.
CATATATCAACTTCTCAACTTCATCATCTTCATCACCCTCCTCTTCTTCCTCATCTCCTTCCCAATCTTCCTCCACCTTCAGATTTAAGCCCTCCATTCCCACCATTCGCTGCTCCCAATCCGATGGCCCTCTCAGACGACCTCTCGCTCCCACTCCTCCCACTACTCTCAAACCCGTTCCTCCATCTCGTCCTCCGCCGCCCCAGCCGCAATCGCCGGCGAAGCCTGCGGCGGTGGTGGAGGAGGGTAAGAGTGTGATTACGTTGGAGTTTCAGAGGCAAAAGGCGAAGGAGCTTCAGGACTACTTTAAGCAGAAGAAGCTTGATGAGGCTGATCAAGGGCCTTTCTTTGGATTCATTGCCAAGAATGAAATCTCCAATGGCAGGTACTAATTCGTAATTATGTGTCTGTTTGAATTTTGATAGTCAAATTTGGCCCTTTTTCCATCTGTTTGTTTGTTGAGAAAATTTTGAGGATATAGAAAAAGAAAACGATAATTGAATTTTGATATTGAAAGTCGATAATGAAAATTCACTATTATTATTATTATTAACCAACGTTCAATCGTGAAAATTCTGAACAATCTAGTTAATGCCCTTTTCGCCCTATGTTTGGTTGTTGACAAAATTTTAAGGAAATAGAAAAGTAATGGGATCTGAATTTTGATGTTGGAAGTTGCTAATGAAAATTCACCATTATTAACCAACCATTTGAATTGGGCACAATTCATTCGGAATTTTTTTTATTCATGTCACAAGTAGTGAAAATATGAACTTCAAAAGATTTTCTTAATGGCTGAATGGCAAAGCAATAGCATTTCATGATTCTTAACAAATTTTCAGCTTCAAATTGAGTCAAGTTTCCGTGAAAATGGGGTTTGTAATGCATTCATGAAGGCATTCACACCAACTTCAATTTAGGTTGCAGTGAAGTGCAGCAAGGGATGAAAATTTGTTTGTGGTGTGAACTTCTCAACTCAACCTATCTAACACCATCTCTCAAACTCAGATTCTGTAGTGATATGTGATTGCAAATCTCTACCTTTTTTTTCTCTGTATCAACTTTTGTTTTATTTTGTTTTGTTTTTTCACAATCCTTGCTTTGTTTCTAATGAAGAAAAACCATTTTCAGCATAAGATAGTATAAGATACTGAAACAGGGGAAAAAGAGTGGACTTTAGTTTTCCACTAGCTAAAATTCTCTCCAGGAATCGATGAATTCCATCTGGTCATGCCACATCAGTAGCACTGAATATGGTGGAGATGGTTTCTGACCAAATATTTGAAAAGAAAGTTCACCACGATAATTATTAGCATAGCTTCTTGTCAATAATAATAATAATAAAAATTCTATGGCTTTCAAATTTTGCTTAAGCATTTCCCCAAATGTTTACTTCAGTTGAAATGAAAAACTACAGTCAGCTATGTTTTGTAACCAAAGAAAATTCATCAACTTCAACACAAAATCATTTGATAAGAATAAAAAGTAAACAGGAAATTTGAAGTTAATTCATGAACAATGACCAATAACTAAATCAACACTTCTTATCCTCTTGGCTTTCAGTGCGAAGTCAGTCCTGTGGAGCAGATGGTTGATTGAAACTATTGGGCACCCAAAAATGTTATGCTTTCAATATTAAAAGAAAACCAAACATATTTCTGTAGTTGCTCTTCTTTATTGCATTTAATAGATCTCTCTGTCTCTCTGTCTCTCTCTCTCACTAGTTTTTGACTTCCTTTCCTTTTGGCTCTGATTTTTGTTGTTTGAGGATTCAATATATTGAATCGAAGTACTTTCTTAGAATGTCGTGAAACATTTCAAATGACTCCAGAAAATTTTCGTAACTTTAGCGTGTCCTAAATGAAGAATCATAAGCCATGAAGATAGCTTTTTTATTCTATGACTACTGACTAATGTTTGGGGGTTCAAATAATGTCATTTTAATTACCCTCTTTCCCTTATTTTGTCATGGATTCTACAATTTGGTCGTCAAGTTTCCTTTTGAATCATTTCAAGGAATCCTGATGACACTGATTACAATCCATCACTCTTTAGTTCCAATGCTACTTTTGGATGGGTATACACAGAGCATGTATGGTGTTTCTACAATTCCAATGCTGATTTTCTTGACCTAAATTGGTTTGAACAACCCATCTAATTTTGAGTATAGATTAGTCGCTCAAATTCTTTATAAATATAAATTTTGCTTTTGTACACAAATCATGCAATATTCTGAGGGGCAAGTCAATTTCTTAACCTGGGATTTTTCATCTTTCCGTATTTTTATTTATTCATTTATTTTTTGAGCAGATGGGCAATGTTTGGTTTTGCTGTTGGGATGCTAACAGAGTATGCAACAGGCTCGGACTTCGTTGATCAAGTAAAGATTCTTCTCTCCAATTTCGGGATTGTAGACTTGGAGTAACTTATCTGTTTGATTTCCAATGCTACAAATACGTACTCTATGTTTGATGTAATTTCTGTAGTTAAATCCAACGTTTCATCTGCCACTTTTTTTGAGTAAATTTTCAATTTTCATTTGTTTGAATCACTTAATTGTCTGTATTCTCACTATTTACATGAATTTCAAAAAACACAAATTGTTGTGTATAATTTGATTTTGAGTTGTGTATACTTGTATGAGATTCTAACTCACCAAAATTGCATCCTAACCTTTTGGTTGTTGGTACATAATCAAAGATTCAAAAGTGCAATCCACAATCCAATACCTTGTCACCATGAACAGTTGTTTCTGTTCTAGTTTTAAAAGAAACTAGTGGTCCAGATTTTGAGTTATGTTTTATTTTTTGTTCTCTCTCTCTTTATTATTACACACCCCTGCTTTTCCTTTGAACAAAAAGAAAGCATTTTTGTATTCAAGTTTCCTAAGGGTCAAACTCACCAGACACTCCAAGAAGACTGGTAAGTCTATCTACCTTCTGGGAATTCTCAAAATATTGTCACTGGGTCCATGACACTAGTTAAAAATTTGATATATTAAGAAAGCAACACTGCAATGGAATTAGTTCACAGGTTTTTGCTGTGGTGTAATGGTATAATGTATCAATGATAGATCTTTTATTTATTAACTTTTGAAAACACTGCTAGAACAATTGATGTTTACTAGAATGACTCAATAATACCTCGCAAGTGATAAATGTGCCTGCTTGGATTTAATTTGCAATTTCATATGATAAAAAATAAAAACAATAAATTTAAGAAAAGTTGCAGTTTTAAATTTATCTATATTTATTTTATGTTTGATTTTTCTATAGTTAATTATGCTGATGGATAAGCATAAATTTCACAAAATCAATTGTCATTTTGATGCCAAAGCAGGGTCAAAACATTGAGATTTCATGTTACAATGATATAAACTTTTTTATAGAAAAAAAAAAAAAAAAATTGTATTCAGGATTGGGATCTTCATTATATAGTTGTGAGCTTATTATTTTGAATTTAAAAAGAGTCATTACACTCACTGAGGTGATTCTTTCACAATTATTATAGATGATATGATGAAAATTCTCCATTATAGCCAAATAATAGAGAGAATCTGAATCTAACAAAATAAGCATTCTGCTCTTTCTCTAATTTTTTTTTTTTTTTTTTTTTTAAATTTTGAGAATAGGGTAAGATGAGATAAGATCATCAGCTCACAATGTAATAAATGGAGTAAGTGTGATATGAAATTTGATTCAGAAAATAAATAAGAAATATATTTTGATTCATATATACAATAAATAGATGAACCCACTAATTATTTACTAACAAGAAGATAAAAGAAGGCATTCTTCATTCACTTTTTTTTTAATAATTGGTGTGCAAACCAGCAGTTTGCGCGCACCTCGACTAATTCCAGATATTCGACATTCTTCATTCCTTCACCAACCTAATTATCTAAGTGCTCATCTTCATTCTCCTTTTCTCCACCAGTACTACTATTGAACTCAATCCACTTCTTTGATTTACAAAACATAATAATAAAGTACCAACCAATCCCAACAACAGTCAACAAGGCACTCAACAAACACACAGTCTTAGTAGCAATAGTCATTACATATACCAAAAACCCAGATGGTACCAAACACATAATCATGAGACCCGGCAGCGACATTGGAACTCTGTAAGGCCTCTTCTTCCTTGGCATCTTCCTCCTCAACCAAAGAAAAGATGCAAATTCCAACAACATTCCCAAACTATACAAGAAATTCACGGTCGATATAATATTCGTGAAATCCATATACGAAACCGCCAATGCCACCAATGTTGGTATCAAAATCCCAACCCAAGGCGTGTTGAACAACTTGGACCTTTCTCCCAACACTTGAGGCACAACTCCTAAATCCGCCATACCGAGAATCTGATAAGCACAACTGCTCAATTGAGCCTCGAATAGTCCGATGATCGACAAAACTGCACCGATCTCCATCCAGTATTTCAACCACTTTCCTGCAATCATTTCGGCCACATTGGCAAAATACCCATCAGCCCAATCTTCTTGGTCTAGAGGTATAGCCCCAGTTGCAGCCATTAGGGGAATCAAATAAGCCAAACATGTGAGAATTCCAGCAGAGAATAGTGCTGTAGGGTATGTTTTTTGGGGCTGATCAACTTCACCCGCTAAAGTACTAGCATTGTCCCAAAAATTGAGGTTCCAAAAAAGTGTATTGAAAAACAATCTCCAATCTTTCTGGACACCCTTTTGGCCTAAACTAATCCACCTACTAGGATCAATCTTGGGAATTGAAATCAAAGTCAAAAGTAAAAAAGGGGAAAGTGAAACAATACCCAAACACACCGCGGTGTAACCGACTATGGTTAAGCCGGTGTAATTGAGAAAAGACAAAATTAGAGTTGAGAACAATAGAGCTAGAGAGCGAGGGACACCTGAAGAGAAAATAGGGAAGACTAGTTTGAGATAGTCTATGCAAAGAACTGGGTATGAGGCTAAGTTGATGACACCACTGAGGAGTTTCCACCAACCCATGAGGGAGCCCCAGAAGGGACCAAAGGCCTCGTGGGCCCATATAACAAAGCCGCCGTTGCCCGGGAAGGTGGTGGCGAGCTCGGCGGTTATTAAGGCTTCTGGGATGCTCCAGATGAAGGGGAAGATGAGGAAGCCGAGGATGGCGAGGAGGGGTCCGGCGGCCTGCACGGCGGGTTCTTCGCCGTATGGGCCGCCAGCGACCTCGAAGTAGATGAGGAAGATTAAGGGAATTAATGCAAGTTTTTTGGAGTTTTTTGTGGTGGTGGTGGTGGTTGTAAGATCTTGTTCTTCTTCATCTTGAAGGAGAGGTGGTGGTGGTGGTGAAGACTGGGATGCTCCCATGGTTAGTTATGATTTTGGTTGTTCCTTTTTTGAGGGTTGGAATTGGGTTATGAGGTGTTTGCTGATTGAACATTAAAGATTCCATGAAAAGATATATACATATAATTATAGTGGATAGAAAAATATGTTCAGATTTGAAAAATCACAAACAAATAAATTTGAGTCCCCACAATAATATTTTAAATATATTTATGTAGATTCTGTGTATACAAAGATTCATGAGGTTAGTTGGAATACGATTCTAAAAGGTTGAATCTGAATCACATGTGAGCCCCAATCTGGTAAAGAAAAAAAGAGCTTTTTTATTTATTTATTTTTTTTCTTCCTTCAATCCCTTTCTTCTCTCTCCTCCCAGCATGCGTTTCATCTCTCTATCCCTTGTGGCTGGTTTTAGTCCTTGAAAGTTGCAGAGCCTTATGACAACCTATTTTGGGAACAAGGATATAAGTTGTTTTTTGATTTTCTTTTTAATGTTAAAAGCAAGTTTTTTTGAGCAAAAAATTATTTCAGAAGTTGAAAGTAAGGCCAAGTTTGGCTACAAAGAAAAAAGTGCACTTATTTCATCTTTTTATCTTTTTTAGGTCACATCAATCAACATCTCCTCTCTACTTTTTCTACACATAATACAAAAAAAGTCAAAAAGTACACTTATTTAGTCTTCCCAAACTAGGCCTAAGTTTACTTTTAAAATTATCAAAATACCCTCCTGTAATGTGACACCAAAATACCCTCTTTTGATGGTAAAATTGTAATTTCACAAAATTTTACGGGATAATATGTTCAATTTACACATTTGTTTAGTGATGTAACACTATAAACAAATAATATTTAAAAAAGGTAATTTTTTTTTTTTCATCTTGGCAAATGATTTTAGAATAAAGCTTTGGACCCCAGTGGGGGTACTGGGGTCCCCTCCCATTGGTCCAAAAAAAATAAATTTTTTTTTTTTGAGTTTTCAGCTAATCCCAGGCCGACACGTGGCACTGGGGGTCACTGGGGGTCACTCCCACTGGAGGTCTGTAGCATTGCTGATGATTTTATGAATGCGTCAAAAAGTTTAGATATAAGCCAAAAAAACAGCTTATATTGAAGTTCCTAAAATAGGCAAAGCTTGACAAGATTAAGGCTTACGAAAACTATCTCAGTCGAAATAATAGCTTGTTAAAATTTAATTTGATAATTTAATGAGATTAACATAGTGTTCAAATTTGATTTATTTATGTATTGAGTTGATTTCAAGTAAAGTCTTTAACAAGTTGAATACAAGTCAAATTTGAATAGTTTGATTTTTTTAAAATGCATATAATTTTATTGAACAAAAATCTTTTTTGGAAACATGGAAAAAAGTTAGTTTATTGACTTATTTGAGTGACATTATTTCTTTATTTTTTTTTACATTTTTTTCAAAAAAAAGTCAATAAACTACTTTTTGTTTCCTACTTTCCAAGATACGCCTGAATAGTAAGTTATTTGAAAAGTTATTGGGTGCAGATGGGGTACCATGTGACATGTCACGTGGTGCCTTTAACCAATTACAAATACTATGACTTCCCATGTTATCTCTTCATCACCCAACACATAAATGTAGTCTCCACTCTCTCAATCAATGAGAGAAGAGAAAAGTATCACATGACAGTTACCATATTTACACTCAAAAATTTCTCAAGTTATTTAAGCTTCACTTGAAAACTTAAAAAATTTAAAATCATGTTCAAATGTAATTTGTCTATATAATGAATTAATTTTGAACAATTTTTTAATAAATCAAACACCAATCAGATTTTAATAGCTTGATTTGTCGAACCTAGATAAGATTAGACCGAGCCTTCGTTTGAAATGTAGGTTAGCTTTTTAATTTTTTGACTATTTTAATATGAAGTTAAAAAGTCTTGTTTGGGATAGACTTTTTGAATTTTTTACTTATGTAAAAGAAAAAATAAAATAATTATGATTTAAATATAATATTTTATTTTATTAAACTAAAACATCCATTTTATTTTTTTATAAAATAACCCCAACCCAATTCAAACTTTCATGCCAAGCATAACCTGATTTGCTAAGGTGATTGTGAAATTGGGTTACAGCTAATTAGTTTGGTAGGAATTAAACTTTAACTTGGTAACGTGTTGGAAAGCATGTAAGCGTCGGTGTCAACTAGACTGTCCGCTCCCACTAACCCTCACATTTCTATTCCAATAATTCTATGTTCAACTTGTAGGTTCATGTCAAATCAAATCAACTAAAAACAAAATAAAATAAAATAAAAATAATTATTCATCCATATGTCTAGATTGTCCCTTTAGCAATTAAATTGATGTAATAATTATATATATATATATATATTTTATGAAAAAGTACTAAAAAAAGAAAATAACATAATTTTATATTTTTTAAGTTATAATTTAAAAAAATCATATCAAATACTACCTGAGATATAACTAAGGATATCATGAATTATAACTAAAATAATATATTAATTAAAAAAATTAATGGTAATTAAAGAAAAAAATGACATAATGCATATGATACACTCCTTTCAAGGGATGTGTATAGTAATTTTTAAATTTTTTTTTTCATATATTTCTTTAATATGGTTTTTAAAAAAATAAATTACAAATACACCTAATGAAGTTTACTTAAAATACAGATTGCAAATTGTCTTTATAATTTTAAAAATTACATCTTGTCCCTTCAAGTTTCTAATTGGGTAACAAATTATTCCATTTATTCATAAATTATGAAGTTAATTAATAATTTTTAATTATATCAAAAAATGTTTTAATTAATAATTCAAATAATTTTTTTATTATATAAGATAGTAGTTAAAATTTTTAATTTTTTTTTGTTAATTCTATTAAATAAATAATTTTTACGATAGAAATTTATAATTTTTATAATCACACGAGACAATATATATTTTAAGTAAATTTTAAAAAGTATATTTATAATTTATTATTTTAAAAATTAACTAACTATTTTTTATTTTTTAAAAAATAAATATTATGAAATATATTTACCATTAGATTTGCGCGTAAGCATTCTTTAGATATTAGTGATTAACCCCTGCAAGCAAACCATAGTTGGCCCCATCAAAGTGGACAGAAATAACGCCGCCTTTAGACAGGAGGAGCGTAATGTGCAAGGAACAAGTAGAAGGATACTTCACCAAGCAACTGAAATTCAACCACACCGAGGGTGGTTGTCCAGTGACGAAGGTATTGTCTTTTTACAGTCATGAGTCAAGTTTAATTTTTGGAGGATTTTTTAAGGGCTCACTTCGGCGATTTCGCGTTGTACTTCGATCGAAATTTGTTCGTGACTGGGGCGGTTGATGAGCTCCACTGGTGTCTCGATAGTGGGTCCCTTCCTATGGGTTGGGTTAAATCAGGCTGGCAACCGGTTACCCCGGGGTCAGGGCCTACGGATGTAGTGATAACACCTCAGAACATCCTTTTCCTGGTTCAAAAAAAAAAAAAAAAGCAGCTGAAATTCATCAAGCTTTTTAATTTGACCAACTTTAAGTCTATTAACTAATTGGTGCCCTCCTTCTCCATGTAAAATTGGGATGTGAGTTGATTTTTTTATTTTTTTAATTTTTTAATTAGGGATTAAAAAATTTTGTTTGGGATATGTTTTTTAATTTTTTAACTTTTATAAGAGAAAACATGAAATAATTATGAATTAGATGTGATGTTTTGTTTTATTAGATTAAAGAATTTATTTTATCTTTTTATAATTAAAATAATCAAAAAACCTAAAAGTCTAACATGCCAAACAAAGGCTTAACACAGATATTATTAGGATTTCTAGTGAAAGGGCCTGATCTATTTGCCCTCTATTGTACTTTTATTTGTTTTCTTTTCTGTCTTGTACTCTGTTCATTTGAATTAAAAAAAAAAAGAGTAGGGAAAATTATTTAATGCTTTAAAGGCAAGATTATGTGGTATTTTGATTTAACTTTTATTAATTGAAATAACGAGATTCATAACTTCTTATTTGTCTTTTCAATTAGATAATAACAAGCTACGTAATCCAACTTAAAGGGTGTAAAACAATAATCTTAGGTATTATTTGGTAATAATATTTTTGGTTAAAATAGTTAATAAACATAATATATATATATATATATATATATATATATATATTAAAATAGTTAATAAAATAAAGAAGAGTAATACTACGCATAATGAAATAAATATCATAAAAAAATTTCATAAAACTAATCCAAGGGTGATTGTGTAACATAAAATAAAATATTACAAACTAATCTAAAGATAGAAAATTTTCATAAAGGTTTTTCCTTATATTTTTTCATGATACCAACCATTATTGAATGAAGAATAAGAAAAATACTATGGACCCCAAATAAATTATCAAATTTTCTACCAAACTTCTTACACGAATGTGGGACCCATACAAATCACATGTGTGTGAGCCCCATACCCATGTAAAAGGTTTAATAAAAAATTTAGTAATTTATTTGAGATTCCTAATATAACTCATGTTTGTATCCACATAGAGTGTGGCACCCTGAATTAGCCCGAGTGAGGTGGCAACGTTCTATCTAAAAATCTCTTCATTTGCTCAAACGCTTCAACCCCTTGTAAACGAGTTTGGATTCTCTCATTGACCTCTCTCTTTCATTTCCTCAGTGTAATGGTTAAGATTCAGCCAATCACATTTAACGGTCTAGATTGAAGAAGAAGAAGAAAAAAACAAAAAAAAAAAAACAAATTGAAATTTCAGTAAATTTCCTGCACGTTGCTATACATACACAGGTTATACATTCACTTCACTGTCACTCAGCCTCACACTCACCCCTTCTCCTCCACCAAACCCACCATCACCGGTGACTACTCCCGACGGCGACCCATTCCCGATGACGGCAACCCACTCCTAAACCCAACCCACTGCTCCAATCCTCATTTTCTCTACTTCGCGAACCATAACTCCACTGCAACCACCATCGCCTGGAGCGAAGAAATTTCTTAAGGAGAACGTGGGTTCTCAAGCCATAGATGAACCAGATTTGTTCTCGAAACGCTGAAATTAAAAAGTTAGGGTTGTGATTGAGAAAATAGATTTGAAATTTCAAAATTAGGGCCTTGATTTGGGATTCCAACAGATAAAAATTAGGGCTTTGATTTGGGTTTTATTGACTTGATATTTGTAGTGCTATGAACTTCTGGATTGTGATTAAGATGTCTACTAGTCAATTACCTATACTTAAAAATGCAAATATTACAAGAAGATAGGAAGGATGAACCTGCTGTATGGAAATATGGAGAGTTTGTTTACTTTTTTTTTTTTTTTTTTTGGTTGAACCTGGTGTATAGAAATATGGAAGGGAAAAAAAAAGGTTGCTAATGAACATTGTGTGGAGATGTGTGGAGAGTTTGTTTTGCCCTCCTCTGTTTCTTCTTTAATTTGCCAATATTAGAATAAAGATATATAACAGTTATGAACTGCAACTGGAGAGGCCAAGAGAGATGAATTGTGTGGAGATGTATGGACTGTTTTTCCCCTTATTTGTGATGAACTATTGAGGCATAGATAAATGGCATAAAAAGTAATGAACATATTCATACCAAATTCATAGAGGATGGTTTCATTGTAATGAACACCAAATTAACAGTAATGAACATATTGACATATTATATATATATTTGCACCAGCAACCTTTGATCTTTCTTTTAATTTTTCTATTAGTAATCTAACATAATAGTTCAATTACATCATTAAACCTTGAATACAGAGAGGAAGAGAATAAAAAGCTGAATATGATGAACATAGAATTGTGGAAGAACATGGACATATATTCTCATAGTCCTGGCATTATTTTTAATTCCTTTTCTGGACAAAGAATTTATAATACTTGTGTTATATGCAGTAAGAGAGTGTCATAGAATGACATATAGTACAAGACATCTTTTTGGGATGCATTGGACACTTCCATAGAGTGAAAGACACATCAAATCAACTACATGACAATCTTTGAGAAGAAACTAAATACTAAACAGTAAAACAAGAAAGCTTACAACACCTATAGTTGTGAGATTGTTTGTATTGTGTATGCAGATTTAAAAATGGCTTCTTCTTCTACTAACAATAGCAACATAAGATTAAAACCGAGACTGTGCAATTGTGGAAAAACAGTTGCCATATATATTGTAAGAACCAATGAGAATGGAAGACAAGGGTGTTTGTTCTTTGTTTGCCCATTAAAATATGTAAGTATGTATTAGAAAAATTAATCCTTTAGTAGTGACAAATTAATTTGTGTTATTCAACTAATTGATTGTTATGCATTGTAGAGTAACATTGCCCATTGCAAACACAAATTAATCTAAAATAGCAAACCATGATGCTAAAATAGCAAACGTAGAGTAATATGTAATTTATAATCTAAACATGCAGGATAAATGATAAACTAACATGGAAGGCTTTGAAGCTAGATAAATCATTAACTGATTATAATTATGTCACCAAAGACAATAAAACATCAAAATTGGGGATAATTAGACAAAATTACTAAAGTTCATGGAGAGTGTAAATTCCAGTAATACACAAGTTTTTGTGTGTATATTTGTGTGTGGGTGTGTGAGAGAGAGAGACATACCCAAAACAATGGGAAACTCTTCATGGGTAAGTGGTTCCATTTGTAGGGTAGACAATGATGGGACCATGAACAGTGGCTCGAGACCAGTCACTGTGGGCATGCCACCAAAGAGTACCTTCCTCAGTTGAGAATATTATCTCATGGCTGAAATTCACTCCTGGTTGAATGGGGCATTGTGTGATATACTTCAGACCATCTGACTATGGATTTCTTGGCTGCTTTACTCTAGTTTCCCGTCTGCTGCCCCATTCTTTGACTAAGGCCTTCACCTCCTCAATAGTACATGGAAAATGTGTGTTATCTTTGTAGCTCTTCCTTTTCTGCCCTCTGAATCCCTCCCCCTACGACTTTTGGATAGAAGACGTAGAAGCCGCAGTGACAGAAGGTTCTCGGGATGACTTGAAGCTGGTTTTATAACTAGTCTCGAACCCAATCTCCTGAGACTGAGGTATGCTGATGTTCTGGGATGCTTCAATTAGTGCCGAGAATGTGGATAACTTGTGATTAACAAGAAACATCTTATACCCGTTCAATGCCCCTTCAACACAGATTTGGACCAAGTAGCTTTCCTCTATAGCCTCGTTATAGTCCACGACTTTGTCTTGGAACCTCTTCACATATTCGAGAATGTCTTCACCCTCCCGCTGCTTTTCCTTATACAGGGTAAGTGTGGTTATTTTCTCGGCCACTTGAAAGAATTTGGTGTAAAATTTGTTAACCATCTCCTCTCAACTTCGGATAGAGTTTGGGGCCAAGTTTACGTACCAACTATATGCTTGGTTGGTGAAGGACTTCGAGAATTTTTAGCCGGAGGACATGATTTGACCCATGAATCCCCAAAGTCTCGATGGACCGAACAACATGTTCTCGAGCATTTCCTTGTTTGCCATTGAATTTGATGTACTTTGGCACTATGTACCCCTCCGGGTATGGATAACTCAACATCTCGATAGGGTATGGTGGCTTAACATCCAGATCGAGCAAAAATGGTAAAGTCCTCTTGCCTCGTTCGAGATCGAACATGGCTTGCACATCGATAAGAGTGAGAAATTGTTGAGGGAGAGAACTTGATAGTGGTATTCCTGGAACTTGGCTTGTAGACTTGAAGACTGAGCTTGGAGCAACTTGGCCATTTGGGTGTGAAAATTCACCATCGGTGAAAACACATGACGATATTGGCCATCGGCACCTATGTACAAGCCATTTGATGATGGGACATTGAATTGGGCCTCATAAAGTCCATTGCACGCCGCGGCCATACCGGGTTGGACTTGCAAACTCGACTTTGGAACCAAAGGAGACTCGCTCGGTACATGAGTAGAATTTATAATTGTTGGAACAAAATTAGGCATGGGTGGAGCATCATTTTGTAGCAAATTTTCTATGGGCGTTTCTTGAACTTCCATTACCACTAAAACACCATTCATCACGTCGAAAACTCCTCTAACCACTGATGGACCATGGCTCGATCCTCCGGGTGTGTGTTTTTGCACTCCATGGGCCACAGGTTGGCCATGACTTGTTCTTCCTACCACTTGATTTTGCACACCATTTTGAGCAACTTCAGGGAGAATTGGAGGTGGGTCTTGATGGTTTTGACCATTCTCAACATCACCATGAAGTTATTGATGCTTGTTAGCGTCGACTTGACCTCAATTTGTTACCGGTGGTGAGAAATTCGAACCCATTACCAACATGGTGTGGGTGAGATTTTGAAGGGTCATGAGAATCTCTTATTGAGTGTTAGAGTCCTTGAATGGCTTCAAAGATGAGAGGTAAGCCTTGAACTTGAGTCCTCTCTTCACCACCATTTGAAGAGCCTTGTTGGTGAGTCACATTATCTGTCATTTTTGTCGGTGTTGTATGTTTTTTGGATATTGCTGCCACCATTAACCAATCCGCCTCCCTAGTAGAGTGGCCAAAATATATGAGAGGGTTCAAGAATGTTGTCGGAAAATTCGAAGATCTTCAAAGATCTTCGAAGATCTTCAAAGATCTTTGAAGAAAACTCGAATTCTCTAGAAATGATGAGAGACGTAGATTCTTTAACAGTCACAATTAAGAACACAATAATAAAGAAATGATGGAGATAAGAGATTTAGTGAAGAAGAAGAAAAAGTAGTTATAGAGAGAATAATGACAAGAGTCTCTTATGGATCTTCCACTTTTACTCTCAAGGTAGATAATGGAGAAGAGAAATTAGTTCTTTCCTAAGAGTTGTCTCTTCAAAAATCCATTCCTTGTAAAGCTATGTGTGGGTGCTATTTATAGGCACCTCATGATGTAGGATGGAGCCCATGTGCAAGGCACATGGGGAATATTTCCTCTAACTACCTTATCCGAGGAGGTGACCTCTTCGAGGATAAGGAAAATCCCGAAGATGAGATCAATCTCTTGGCGAATTCTTCTTCTTAGCCACACCTAACCAATGATCCCCAATCATCCCAAGGGGTCAGGGGTAGTCCTAGATCACACCTTACTACAGAAGGGTCAAGGGCAGTTCAAAAGAACGCCCTACACCACAAATATTGCCGAGTCTCAGGGACCCCATAGATCGTGCAACCTCGACCCGGGTATAGGCTAGTTTAACCAAAGAGTGAATTTATCTCCACTCACCGTCCTCGGGATCGGGTCTTTTGTTTCGGACTCCATCACACCCATGGTTCTGGTGTATAGATCCCGAAAAGCTCCGGGCCCACAAGTGTTTTAAGACTCATTAATGGAGCGGCTTCTAGATTGCGTCCGAATCCGTTCGAAGCCAAGCGCTTTGGATCTCTAGGTTCGTAGATCCGAACCCTTTTGAGTCCGAGCTCAAATAGGTCTCTAAGTGTAACAACCCTCATACTGTTTACCGACTTATGACTGATTGATTACCGATAATCACCGATTACTGCTAAACGGAACTGATAATGACTGATAACTGACTGATAATTGAACTGATTAAAGTACTGAACTGACTGACTGAAAACTGGAACTGGATTGAATGAATACATCTGATTGAACTGCATTCTATCTGTTGATTGATTATTTGATCTGTTTGTGTTTTGTGTTTAAACTGCTAAGTGAAGGCCATATCGGCGGCCGAATTAGAAACCGATTGATGTTCCATGATCCTCAAAATTAATGTGATTTTATGGTATAATTACCTGAAAACTGATTAGGTATGATTACATTAGATTAAACATTGACCAATTGCAAACTTTGCCTTATTTACCAAAGAGCCATCTAGTGGGCCACTACCTAGGCATATTGAGCTACACCACACTTGAATCAAAACATTTCCTCAGCTTCTTTGAGCACACCCCCGAATTTAGAGAGAGAGGAAGTGAGAGACTTGAGTTCACTTGTAAAATTGCTTGGGAATTGAGGGATTTGGAGCATAAGATTTCATAGTTGAACCTCTAGACTTGCATTCAAGGAACCTAGGTATGAATTCCATCCTTTTGACTTGTCTTTAAGTTGATTCATGCATGGTTCATGTCTAATTGTAAAGCTAAGCCTAGAATTGGTTCATTGTTGTTGATTTGAAGCTCAATCTTTGCATGCATGTTAGTATTGTTGGTTTTTGAGTTGTTTTCATGGCAAAATGTCACATGCATGTTCACAAATATGTTTAAGTCCATGATTTCATCATGCTTTGGAAAGATTTGGCTCATAAGAGCATGAAATTGAAGCTTTGAAATAATTTGAATGCATGCATGTTTGCATGTTTATATTGTTCTTGAAATTGGTTTGAACATTGGGTTTCAATTAAACACCCTTGGGCTTTGATTTCGCAAATTGAGCTTTGAATCATGTTTAACTATGTGTTTACAAATGTTTTCTGGAAATTCAGCCCAAGAGGTCGAGTTTTGAGTTGTTTAAACTTGGTTTTGAGCTTGGAGGTGCAATCTGGGTTTTCCAGATTTTGCACTCCCGCTCGAGCGGGGAAAGTTACGCTCGAGCGTGGAATTCGAGCAACCAGCATCTCTCTGCACTGTTTTGCAGTCTGCTCGAGCGGAGGATTGGGCGCTCGAGCGGAGTCTTGTCTCAAGCTCGAGCGGGCGTCGAGCGGGGATTTCACCCATCCAGTACTTTTACAGTACGCTCGAGCGGAAAAGTTTACGCTCGAGCGTGTACCTTTGTTGCATGACCGCTCGAGCGGGGAAACTTGCGCTCGAGCGGAACTCTGTTTTTCTGAAAATGCTTTTAAATGTACATCTTTGCATCCTCATCCCATTCTAGGCATTCTTAGGCCTAGTTTAAGACATCTTGTTGAGGATATAGATGTAGAACACACCGAGGCATTAGGGATTAAGTTATGATATTTCCCAACTGTGTAGCTTAGTGTGTGTTCAACCTGTGAACTGTGTAGGGTTGGCAACTGGGGAGACACGCTCTAGCATACTGTAGCCCAGAACTCTGTGAGTAACAATTGTGTAAAGATATGTTCAACTGATTATCTTTTGAATACTGAACTGAACTGTTTACTGAACTGGTATTATTTACTGAATGAATGTATGTCCTTTATTTCTGAACTGTACTGTGGCATCCTTAGTACTTACTGTTTACTGTTACTGTTACTGCGACAGAATTCTCTGTCGGTTCCCTCGTGGAACCACTACTGTTTACTGACTGATGGCCATCATTACTGTTCGGTCTTTTAAGACCTACTGTTACTGTTATGCTAATGGATGTACCACATATGACTGTTTACTGTACTGAACAACTGAAATACTGATTGAATTGAACTGTTTTCATTACTGTAAGGACATTCATTCTAAACCCCTTTACGCTTTATGTTATTCACTGGGCTTTAGCTCACTGCTCATATATATATGTAGGTGTACAGGCACCAGATCGGAGCTAGGAGCGTCAGGGTAACTCCAGTTTTGTCAAGCCAGCCGTTGTGCCTCACTGCGAGGTTCCGAGCCTATCTGTTAAGGCTTAGGGGTCTTTTACGATTTCCCCCTTCTGTACTGATTTACTGTTCTGTATAGACTGAGTGTTACTGTACTGTTATATAGGGTTGAGTCCCTAGTCTGAATGATTGTAAATATTGTGTATACTGTTCTGTACTGTTTATGTATAAATGTATGAAAAGCCTTTCTGCATACAGACTGTCACAGCTCAATGGACACTATTTATTTACTGTATTGGCTTCCGCCAGGCCCTGTACTCTGTTTTACTGTATTACTGTTCTGCAGGCCTTCGGTAATCTCGGATTACTGGCCGGTTACGGTGCTAAACCCATAGGGCCGGGTTTGGGTCGTGACAGAGTGGTATCAGAGCGATACTTAACCACGAGTTATACCGCACACACGTGTCCAAATGAGCTATAGGGTGTCCTAGAAAAGTTATTAGGGCATCTCATGAGCATGATAAGTGTGTGGTTATGTTATGACCGAATATCTGCTAATGTGTTAAACTGGTAAACGAATGACTGCCTATGTATAAAACTGTTATAACTGCTTATAGTGAAATGGATAATGCAAATGAACCTGAGTCCTCATCTACTGAGGCAAGAATGGAAAGAATGGAAAGAATGATAGAACTGATAACTGCTAGACTTGAACAACAACAGAACCAACAGCCCCCACCTCCTCCCCCTCCGGTACAACCGGAACCTAATGTGAATGATGGGGATATTATTGCTCTCACCCATAAATTCAGTAAGATGAAACCGCCATCCTTTCAGGGAGGACTGGAACCGCTAAAGGCTGAAGCTTAGGTGCTTGAAACAGAAAAACTATTTGAAGTGTTTCCGTGCTCAGAAGCGAATAAAGTATTGTTAGCTACCTTCACCCTACAAGAAGAGGCTAGAAGGTGGTGGATGTTGATCCGCGACACAAATACTGTTATAACATGGGCTCAGTTCAAGGAGTCCTTCTTTGAAAAGTATTTTCCCTCAGTGTGTCAGGGATAGAAAAGTGACTGAATTTGAACAGCTGAAGCAGGGCACAATGTCCGTTGCGGAATATGAAACAAAATTTACTGAGCTTGCCCGTTATGCACCGCATATGGTGGATACTGAGTATAAGAAGGCCAGAAAATTTGAAGGCGGCCTTAATGTTGCAATCCTTGACCGAATAAATGTCTTGAAACTACCGACTTTTGTGGGTGTTCTCGACCGGGCGTTGATGGCCGAGTCGAATATTGCAGCAGTGAAACAATCTGAAACACCAACAACTGAATGGCATGGAAAAAGGCAGGGTTTCAAATTCAAGAAAGGCAAGCACAACCCAGCCAACAAGAAACAGAACACGGGATCAATGACTAGCCCCAGCCAAGGGAGTGGGTTCATTCCACCCTGCTCTGTATGTGGTAACAAGCATAAAGGGATTTGTCACAAATTATCAGGAGCCTGTTACAGGTGTGGCAAGGTGGGCCACATGGTTAAAGATTGTCCTTCTGCTCCTCAGGGCAATAGCAAAGCTGCAGCCAGCGGCGCAGCATCAAACGCTCCATCAAAACCGAACCCTAAAGCTACCGGAAAAGAGCCTTTGAGGCAAGGCCGAGTGTTCGCACTAGTACCGGGAGATGTGCAAAATACCGAGACCGTTGTGTCAGGTATTCTCTCTATCTGTACTCAAAATGCATATGTACTGATTGATTCGGGGTCTACACATTCTTATGTATCGCATGCTTTCTCACGGAAATTGAATAGACCCTTAGAACCCATGAACTATCTGCTAGCCGTATCATCACCCGTAGGAGGATCCATGACCTGTGCATATATGTATCCCGCTTGTGAAATCATTGTTGGGGATATGCATCTGTTTATTGATTTACTACCATTGAACATTGATCATTTTGATGTAATATTGGGGATGGATTGGTTACGAAAATATCATGCCACTATTGATTGTGTGACCAAGCAAGTTGTTTTCCGTCCACCGGGTTTGCCTGAATTCGTGTTTAATGGGAGTGGAGTAGTACCTCCTCCGTATTTGATTTCGTCAGTGAAAGCGGTTAAATTAATTAGAAAGGGGTGTAAAGGATATCTGTGTTCCGTACTGACTGTGTTTACTGATGATAGTGTTAAAACTGATGTGAATTGCATTCCTATAGTCAGAGAATTTCCAGATGTTTTTCCAGATAATCTTCCAGGAGATTTGACTGACAGGGAGATTGAATTTACCGTTGATGTGATTCCCGGAACACAACCAGTTTCTAAAGCTCCATACAGAATGGCTCCAACTGAACTGAAAGAATTGAAAGTACAACTGCAGGAACTGCTGGATAAGAAGTTTATCAGACCTAGCACTTCGCCATGGGGTGCTCCTGTTTTGTTCGTCAAGAAGAAAGATGGCTCACTGAGACTGTGTATAGACTACCGTGAGCTGAACAAGGTAACTGTAAAGAATAAATACCCATTACCGCGTATTGATGATTTATTTGATCAGTTACAGGGTGCACAAGTATTTTCCAAAATCGATCTCAGATCGGGGTATCATCAACTGAAGGTTAAACCAGAAGACATTGATAAAACTGCTTTTAGAACGAGGTATGGCCATTATGAATTTCTAGTTATGCCTTTTGGAGTCACGAACGCACCAGCTGCTTTTATGGACCTCATGAACAGAATTTTTAAACCATACCTTGATGACTTCATTGTTGTATTTATCGATGACATATTGATTTACTCCAAAAGTATAGAACAGCATGAACAACATCTGAGACTTGCCCTACAAACCTTAAGAGAACAGAAACTGTATGCTAAACTGTCTAAATGTGAATTCTGGCTTGACCACGTTATGTTTCTGGGGCATGTTGTTAGCAAAAACGGAATTTCTGTTGATCCGCAGAAAATTGAAGTTGTAGTGAACTGGCCTAGACCAACAAATGTGACTGAAGTCCGAAGCTTTTTGGGATTGGCTGGATATTACAGAAGATTTGTCAAAGATTTCTCCAAAATTGCTCTACCATTGACTCAGTTAACTCAGAAGGGGACACCATTTGACTGGACTGACCAAAGGGAATCTGCCTTCCAGGAGTTGAAAACTCGATTAGTGACTGCACCGGTTCTTACCTTACCTTCAGGTACGGATGGTTATACTGTATTTAGTGATGCTTCTCATAAGGGTTTGGGATGTGTTTTAATGCAGAATGGGAAGGTTATTGCTTATGCTTCCCGACAACTGAGACCGCACGAAAAGAACTACCCGACCCATGACCTGGAACTTGCTGCAGTGGTGTTTGCACTGAAAATTTGGCGTCACTATCTGTATGGGGTGACATGTGAAGTATACACCGACCACAAGAGTTTAAAGTATTTCTTCACACAGAGAGAACTGAATATGAGACAGCGGAGATGGCTGGAACTGATTAAAGACTATGACCTACAGATATTGTACCATCCGGGAAAAGCCAATACCGTTGCCGATGCATTGAGCCGGAAGTCGATTGGAAACTTAGCCTGTTTGCTTACAGGACAGAAAGAGTTGCTTTGTGACCTTGAAAAATCTGAAATTGAAATTGTTTTACGAGAACAAGGTGGAACCTTAGCTGCTATTGCTGCTCAACCGGCACTGATTGAAGAGATTAAAGAGAAACAGCAACTGGATGATTTCTTGAAGAAGATCATCGAGGAAAGAGAATCCAAACCGAGACCGGGATTCAAATTTGAGAATAATGTACTGAAATTTCAAGAAAGACTGTGTGTACCGAATGATACTGAACTGAAAAGAAGAGTTCTGCAAGAAGGCCACAATTCGAAATTGTCTATCCATCCGGGGAATACGAAAATGTACCAAGATCTGAAACAGAATTTCTGGTGGCCGGGAATGAAGAAAGAAATTGCTGATTTTGTATCCAAATGTCTTCATTGCCAACAAGTCAAAGCTGAACATCAACGACCCGCAGGCTTATTGCAGCCTTTATCCATACCAGAGTGGAAATGGGAGCATATCACCATGGATTTTATTGTGGGATTACCTCGCTCCAGAAAAGGTATGGATTCAATTTGGGTTATTGTTGATAGACTGACTAAATCTGCTCACTTCTTACCTGTCAAGACAATTTATAATGCGGATAAATTGGCCGTGATTTATATTGATGAGATTGTGAGACTGCATGGAGTGCCTGTGTCTATTGTTTCTGACAGGGATTCGAAGTTTACATCGAGGTTTTGGCAAAGCCTACAGACTGCATTGGGTACTGAACTGAGACTGAGCAGTGCCTATCATCCTCAGAAAGATGGCCAATCAGAAAGGACCATCCAAACTCTGGAGGATTTACTGAGAATGTGTGTCCTTGATTTTCAGGGAGACTGGGAAAGTCATCTGTCATTAGTTGAATTCGCCTACAACAACAGCTACCATTCGAGTATAGGTATGGCGCCTTTCGAGGCATTGTATGGCAGGAAATGTAGGTCTCCAATTTGCTGGGCAGAAGTTGGAGATGGGCCTTTGCTTGGGCCCGAGATTGTGTATGAAACAACTGAGAAAGTGAAACTGATACAGCAAAGACTGAAAACTGCACAGGGTAGACAGAAAAGTTATGCAGATGTCAGAAGACGGGACAGAGAGTATGAAGTGGGTGATCACGTTTTTGTGAAAGTGACACCAATGAAAGGCCAGACTCGTTTTGGAGTCAAAGGCAAGTTAGCACCGAGATACGTCGGACCATATGAGATCATTGAGAAAATCAATCCGGTGGCGTATCAAGTTGCGCTTCCTCTTGAAATGGAGCACATGCATAACGTCTTCCACATCTCTATGTTGAGAGACTACCTTCGGGATCCTTTCCATGTAATAGAGCCTACTCGTGTAGTGCTGAGTGATGACTACACTTACGAGGAACGGCCTATACAGATTGTTAACAGACGGATCAAGAAACTGAGGAACAAAGAGATCCCGTTAGTGAAAGTTGACTGGCAGAACCATGGTGGCGTGTACGCCACATGGGAAAGGGAAGATGACATGGCCAAACGATATCCTGAACTGTTTCCACTGAATCCTGTTTTCTTCCAGAATGAAGGTAACTCGAGTTTAGAGGACTAAACTCTTTATAAGGAGGGGAGACTGTAACAACCCTCATACTGTTTACCGACTTATGACTGATTGATTACCGATAATCACCGATTACTGCTAAACGGAACTGATAATGACTGATAACTGACTGATAATTGAACTGATTAAAGTACTGAACTGACTGACTGAAAACTGGAACTGGATTGAATGAATACATCTGATTGAACTGCATTCTATCTGTTGATTGATTATTTGATCTGTTTGTGTTTTGTGTTTAAACTGCTAATTGAAGGCCATATCGGCGGCCGAATTAGAAACCGATTGATGTTCCATGATCCTCAGAATTAATGTGATTTTATGGTATAATTACCTGAAAACTGATTAGGTATGATTACATTAGATTAAACATTGACCAATTGCAAACTTTGCCTTATTTACCAAAGAGCCATCTAGTGGGCCACTACCTAGGCATATTGAGCTACACCACACTTGAATCAAAACATTTCCTCAGCTTCTTTGAGCACACCCCCGAATTTAGAGAGAGAGGAAGTGAGAGACTTGAGTTCACTTGTAAAATTGCTTGGGAATTGAGGGATTTGGAGCATAAGATTTCATAGTTGAACCTCTAGACTTGCATTCAAGGAACCTAGGTATGAATTCCATCCTTTTGACTTGTCTTTAAGTTGATTCATGCATGGTTCATGTCTAATTGTAAAGCTAAGCCTAGAATTGGTTCATTGTTGTTGATTTGAAGCTCAATCTTTGCATGCATGTTAGTATTGTTGGTTTTTGAGTTGTTTTCATGGCAAAATGTCACATGCATGTTCACAAATATGTTTAAGTCCATGATTTCATCATGCTTTGGAAAGATTTGGCTCATAAGAGCATGAAATTGAAGCTTTGAAATAATTTGAATGCATGCATGTTTGCATGTTTATATTGTTCTTGAAATTGGTTTGAACATTGGGTTTCAATTAAACACCCTTGGGCTTTGATTTCGCAAATTGAGCTTTGAATCATGTTTAACTATGTGTTTACAAATGTTTTCTGGAAATTCAGCCCAAGAGGTCGAGTTTTGAGTTGTTTAAACTTGGTTTTGAGCTTGGAGGTGCAATCTGGGTTTTCCAGATTTTGCACTCCCGCTCGAGCGGGGAAAGTTACGCTCGAGCGTGGAATTCGAGCAACCAGCATCTCTCTGCACTGTTTTGCAGTCTGCTCGAGCGGAGGATTGGGCGCTCGAGCGGAGTCTTGTCTCAAGCTCGAGCGGGCGTCGAGCGGGGATTTCACCCATCCAGTACTTTTACAGTACGCTCGAGCGGAAAAGTTTACGCTCGAGCGTGTACCTTTGTTGCATGACCGCTCGAGCGGGGAAACTTGCGCTCGAGCGGAACTCTGTTTTTCTGAAAATGCTTTTAAATGTACATCTTTGCATCCTCATCCCATTCTAGGCATTCTTAGGCCTAGTTTAAGACATCTTGTTGAGGATATAGATGTAGAACACACCGAGGCATTAGGGATTAAGTTATGATATTTCCCAACTGTGTAGCTTAGTGTGTGTTCAACCTGTGAACTGTGTAGGGTTGGCAACTGGGGAGACACGCTCTAGCATACTGTAGCCCAGAACTCTGTGAGTAACAATTGTGTAAAGATATGTTCAACTGATTATCTTTTGAATACTGAACTGAACTGTTTACTGAACTGGTATTATTTACTGAATGAATGTATGTCCTTTATTTCTGAACTGTACTGTGGCATCCTTAGTACTTACTGTTTACTGTTACTGTTACTGCGACAGAATTCTCTGTCGGTTCCCTCGTGGAACCACTACTGTTTACTGACTGATGGCCATCATTACTGTTCGGTCTTTTAAGACCTACTGTTACTGTTATGCTAATGGATGTACCACATATGACTGTTTACTGTACTGAACAACTGAAATACTGATTGAATTGAACTGTTTTCATTACTGTAAGGACATTCATTCTAAACCCCTTTACGCTTTATGTTATTCACTGGGCTTTAGCTCACTGCTCATATATATATGTAGGTGTACAGGCACCAGATCGGAGCTAGGAGCGTCAGGGTAACTCCAGTTTTGTCAAGCCAGCCGTTGTGCCTCACTGCGAGGTTCCGAGCCTATCTGTTAAGGCTTAGGGGTCTTTTACGATTTCCCCCTTCTGTACTGATTTACTGTTCTGTATAGACTGAGTGTTACTGTACTGTTATATAGGGTTGAGTCCCTAGTCTGAATGATTGTAAATATTGTGTATACTGTTCTGTACTGTTTATGTATAAATGTATGAAAAGCCTTTCTGCATACAGACTGTCACAGCTCAATGGACACTATTTATTTACTGTATTGGCTTCCGCCAGGCCCTGTACTCTGTTTTACTGTATTACTGTTCTGCAGGCCTTCGGTAATCTCGGATTACTGGCCGGTTACGGTGCTAAACCCATAGGGCCGGGTTTGGGTCGTGACACTAAGTTTGTGGTTCCGAACCCTTTCAAGACTAAGCAAATACCTCGAAGAATGGATTTCCTTCGAGGGTTTTATCTCTTTTGAAAGCAACAGTTAACCTTCTCGGACACCCATATGATTTGAACCTACTCGAATGTGCTTGTTGAGCTTTCTTTAGAGATATATACTTGAAATGTATCCTCCCCGGCCCAATTTGTTGACTTTCTTGTGGGCCTTTTTAATAGAATTCACTTGGCCTATTTGGTAATAATTTCTCCAAACTCACTAATTTTTGAACTTTTCGATTGGGTTTCAATTGGGCCCAATTAATTAGTGGGCTCAAGTTAACCCTTCTTACAATTTGTTAAATGTGTGTATTGTTTATAAAATATTATTGACTATACTAGTTGCAATTACTTTGGAGTAATAGTTGTTTTTTAGTTAAAATTGATCGAATTTTATATTCAGTTATCTACGTCAAAAAAAAGTGTAAACAAATTAATAATGTTACCCATAAAAGAAAGGGTCTGGCTTTGGTCCAGTCCACCATCAGACTGGACCGTGCTGTTGGGCCCGTGGGGGCCCACCACGGGTCCCGTTTTGAAAATCTGAACCGTTGAATGTGTAGAACTCGTCGAGTACTAAATACTTGTGAAAAATCACGTTGATCGGATATCGATATCTATGTGATCAAAACAGTTTTTTTTATCAACCGTTAATTTATTTACCGTCTATTTTTTTTTATACAAAACTGATTTGATCACATAGTTATCGATATCCGATCAACGTGATTTTTTTCAGACATATAGTACTCGACGAGTTCTACACATTGAACGGTTCAGATTTTCAAAACGGGACCCGTGGTGGACCCCCACGGGCCCAACAGCACGGTCCAGTCCGATGGCGGACTGGACCAAAGCTAGACCCTAAAAAAAATACTAAAAATTTATCTTAATAATTATAATTTATGTCTGTCTTTATTTATATATGCAAGCAATTATTTTTGTGTTTAGGTACAAGTAAAAATAAATAAATAAATACATAAACATACTTACTATTTTACTAACAATTTAAAAAAAAATGTATTGAAGCCTTATTTTCGAGTTCACTTTGAACTCATATGAACCCGACTGACCAGTCCAATCTACAAATGTGTAATGAAGGCAAAATGTGCTTTTAAAAACAGACAAAAAATATAAGATGAGAAAAACAAATGTAAATAATTCTCACCAAAAACAAATTAGGGGAAATTTCATGTCACTGGAATTTTTAAAATTTAACTACATATTTATGAAAAACTTTTTATGATTTTACATTTTAATATTTATAAAATTTATCACTAATTTACAAATATTTTTCTAAATGAAATTAGCCCAACAAATTAAACCCAGTGATCATTCTCAGACATGTTCTTATGCATCATGGTTACAAAACCATCCAACAAACGCTTCACATTTCGTTTTCACAATAAAATTTCTTTTCCCTTTCTCTCTCTCTCTCTCTCTCTGTGATGATCAAACAAAACCATGAAACAAACAGTAGTACTGTACAACAACTCACAGACATTCACAGCCCATAACGAATATCGCTGAACTTGCTCTTTATCCACTTGAAACTCTCCCTCACTGATGATTTCAGCTTCCCTTCTGTTGCAAACATGTTGTATGATGCTATTCTCTTCTTCCTCTTCAGCTCTGGATCATTCGATGCGAAACCCTGACCCCCACTGCCACCTGGGCCGTTGAAAGTGTAGGATTTTGACCGGTCCCGGAAGCCAAACTCGCCGGAGTAAGAGGAGGAGTACTTTGGAAATGACCTACTTTTCTCCATGAAAAAAGAAGGTGAGTGAGATCAACTTTGATGATGGAGGGTAGTGTAGTGTAGTGGGTGCATTTTCTTTTCTTTCTATGGTTTTTTATATATATGCACACTAGGTCTAAGGGACTTGGATGAGATATATGTATTCCATGCATCACATAAGGTTGTTGTAAAATGCATGCTAGCTAAGATTTTAATTTTGTTCACACACATCTATAATGAATAAAATGTTAATTTTTTATTGTTACAAAATAATGGAGTCTATAATTTTGAGCGCAGTTAATGTACTTTTTTTAAATATGGAGCTCATTGTTTTGGGCTAATCACATCCATGTTTTATTGACACACTTTTCTTTAGCTAAGTCCGTTGATTTATGAATAAAATGGAAACAAACTTCAAAAATTTGAAAAATAAATAAATTTAAATATGTGCACAAAAATCAGACAAAATAGTTATAGAAAATGAGTTTTATTGTGGGGTTCACATATTTGAGACGCACACATTGTGAGTGTTCTGTGACTAATTTTTGTACACATACAAGTGGAGAAGAACTTTTTATTAGAAAAGTGTCAAGAATGTTGTGTTAATAACACTATATTCATTTTCGATGGAATCATGCGGGACCCATTTTTAAATATTTTGTAATTGAATTTTATGTATGTATAATTAATAAGAAAACTTTTCAGTAAAGTGTTGAAAATGTTATTCTAGCAGAACACTATTCATTTTAGATGGAGTCACATTTTATCAAGATGAAGGCAATATAACAAACTATTTAACGTTTTTTTTATTATTATTTACAAACATAATTTTTATACTAAAATTGAAATTATAAATCACAATGATACGTGTCTTAGTTTTGTACATGAATTCTCCAAAAAAATTTATTTATATGTTATGATTTTTATTTTGTTTTAAGATGTGATTGCTAAGAGAGCAAGGGGGGTATACCATGATGATACAGCGTGGGTGAAACCATCAGTGGCCCTGAGGTCCATGTGGGATGTTTTGCAGGGGAAACGTTTTTTTATAGATCACGCTGAGAATGATGAGAACTAGTGGTGGTAATGGTGGTGGCGGGACCTAGTCGAGGATCTGCTAGAATGGGTTTCACATGATAGTGGTGACCCACTTAATTGGGTTGGGACCAAATTGAAAAAATTGTGATATCTTAATATTATTTATCAAGAAATAAATAATACAAAAAATTAATTTAAGAATAATTATATAATATATAATAAAATATTATAAACATTACAAACTAATTTAATAATAATTTTTTTTAATAAAGACTTTTTATAATATTTTTTCATGATTTATGTTGAAGCGCAATAGGCCCATGTCCAGGAGTCCGGATCCTCTCCTTGAGGCCCCTCCTCCATTCCCTACTTGCAACGGTTCAGATGAGCCGTTAGACATCCAACGGCTGAGATTAAAAAAAACAAAAAAACAAAAAAATTGAAATTTCATTTTTAGGCCAAGTTTGGGGACTTTAAAAAAAGTCAAAAAGTCAAAAAGTTACTCAAAAAGTTAAAAAGTTAACACTATTCACCAAAAGTCAACAATTACGGCTGCACAACTCCCAATTCAAAATTTTCCCTACAAATCAATTTTTACAATTTTTTATTACACATTTTTCAATAAAAAGTCAAAAAGTTAACCCAAACATCCATATTTTCAACCTCAATTTTTTAGTCCAAAAAGACAAAAAGTGCACTTTTTTAGTCTTCCCAAACTTGGCCTTATTTTCATCTTCCCGCCCAAAGACACAGAACAGAGCCTATACAGATTTTGGTTATACAAATTTCAAACCCTTGTCTCTCTCTTTCTCTCTCTCTCTCTCTGTGGAATCTATATCTATCTATCTATCTATCTATCTATCTATCTATCTGTATCTATAGATTTAGATCAAATTCAACGAGAAGGTCAGCTTCGGTTCTTCAAATTTTATCACCACCGAACCCGTCTCACCGGCGAGCCTCTCAACGGAGACCCACTCCCCAAACCTAACCCATTGCTTTGCCCTCATTCTCTCTGCCCTCACTTCGCGAACCAGAGTTCCCCTGTGAGCAAACCAGTCTCTGTAGCTTCAACAATAGCAGCTCATAAATGAAAGTTTTCGAAAAGTGTTGCTGAAACTGATGCTGTTCAAGTTGCTGAAACTGTTGTTGTTCATTTGCAGAATATCGTTCGTTGATTTGAAAGTCATTGACGAGATTTCACCAGAAAATAGGAGTCAATCTGAAAATTGAAGATGGTTGAAGAAATAGAAATTTGTATTTTAGTTTTTTTTTCTTCTTATTTTTATAATGATTTGTAAGTCTGGATTTGCAGTTGCTTGGAGAAATAGAAATCTGCATTTTAGGGTTTTTTTTTCTTTTTATTTTTATAATGATTTGTAAGTCTGTGGATTTGCAGTGGCTATTGATTTGTAGAATTTTGGGTTGAGTTGTTTGTGAATTTGAAATGTTTGTTTAAATGCCTCAATGAAATGTTGATTTAGGGTTGGTTTGGCATAAACTAAATAATATAAAAAGTCAAAAAGTCACTATCCTATTTAAGTCACATCATCTTATTTAAATCACATCACCTCTCTAACACATCACATCACATAAAATCCAATCCAAACCCAACCCATATAAGCCAATAAGTCAAAAAGTGCACTTTTTTAAAACATCTCAAACCAACCCTTAGTTACATGTTCAAAAGTGTTAAAGAATTACAATGTCTGAATCCATTGCAACAGATACGATTATGATTTTATGAGATGATGCCAATATATATATTTTTATTGATAATTTGGTTTTTTTTTTTTTTTTTTTTTTTTTTTTTTTTTTGTGTGTGTGTGTGTGTGTGGTAATTTACATTCTCTAAATAGACAAGCTATGCATTTTCATTCTGCTTTCTATTATAACGAGTTTAACAGATTGGCTAATTGAACTAATACAACTAATTGTGAAGCAGAAACAGAAGCAACAGCAAACTGATGGTGAAATTGGGCTGGAAAGTGAAGTCATGCCCTCTGATGTTCATGTTTATTTAACTTGGTGTCCATGTTGGTTGCTTGATGTTCATGTTCAGATTCAGGGAACTGGTATTGAACATGATGTATTGGATATAACAGAATTCTGGTTCTGTATGAATTCTGATTCTGCATGTATTCTGGTTCTGTATTGAACATACATGAATTTTGGTTCTGCTGGTATGCTTTTGATTTGGTATGAATTCTGGTAAATTTTACAGTTTATCATTGTTGTCCATGTTGGTTGTGGTTCTGGTTCTGTAGATGGACATGGTTTTGCAATGGTTCTGCAATGGTTACAGTTTATCTATATTTTGCAATGGCTTTGCAATGGTTACAGATTATGTCCAGTTTTGTGATCAAATTTTGTGCCCATAGAGAATTGGAATTCAAAATCTGGAAACTTGGTTGCTGGTTGTGTTATTCAGATGCTGCTAACCATTCACAAATTAAACCAGAAAGCAAGCAAAATGCCATATTCATTAATAATAATAATAATAATAAATAAAAAAAAGTAATTACAAGAGTAACTCACATTCTCATACTCTCTGTATTCAACAACATATAATCCAAAAAATGGCTTCAAATCAAAGCAAATGAATCAATGAACTCTCTTAACATAAATTAAAAATACCCAGTGCACCCTCTTTCAAAAGAACACAACCAGCCCACTAGCAACTGCCAAAACCAACCGACTCCAAACACCCAAGTTCACAATTCTTCTTCGGTGTTGTTGGCTTGGTTTTGGAAGGTTTCAACGGTTTTGGTGGACTCAAGGTAACTGAGGAAGGTTTGGAAAGGGCCTGCGACGGAGAGTAAGTCAGTGAGGTTCACGAACTCCGGTGCTGGTGCAGGCGCCGAAGTCGGGGCTAGTCATGGAGGTGCAGCAGTCTGGGCATGTGTTGATGGAGAACACAGAAGGGCCAGTGTGGTGCTAACCATGAAAATCACGGTAAAATCCATTTTTTCCCCCAAATTTTTTGGATTTATGTTTTTCTGGTGGACTCAAGGTTGTGTGAGCTGTGTTTTGTTTGGGCGTTGAGAGGTGTGTTTTGTTTGGGCGGGAGATCCACGAAATTTCATTTTTTTTTTTTTAAATCTTAGCCGTTAGATGTCCAACAGCTCATCTGAACCATTGCAAGTAGGGAATGGAGGAGGGGCCTCAAGGAGAGGATCCAGACTCCATGTCCAGAGTCTAGTCAGCTTTTGAAAAAGGAGTTTGTAGCCCTTTTTAGATGCCTACTTTCCAGAATTGGGCTTACCCCAAAGTTTTTTTTTTTTTAAAAGTCGATTATGGTATGACTTGGCAATTTGATTTTTTTATTTTATTTATTTATTATTTGAAACAAAGTAGATACCTTTGATAATTGTTAAAAAATTATTATTATTATTATTTTTTGAAAGTTTGTGGATCATTTTAAGCTTTTGTTTGTTTGCCTCTCCCCTCCTCCCCCCCCCCCATTTTTCTTCTTCTTCTTCTTCTTCTCTCTCTCTCTCTAATAAAATTATCATTTATCCTCACTAAGTTGTGAAACCCTTATTAAAAATTATCAAAATGTTGAGGCTAAAATAGTCGTCGTACAATTCTGTTGAGATTTTTCAACAAAATTGTTTTTTTTTAAAATTAATTTTTTTTTTTTGAAGAAGTTTTTTTTAACCAAACCAAACAACTTATTTACTGTAGATTTTAGCCAAAAAACAACTTATTTAGAGTGGGGATGGCAATTTTCATCTATCTCGACCTCCCATGTCCCGCTCCACACGGGTTTTGCTCCCCGTCTTGCTTTACCTCACCCCTGTTTGTATGTATGTAATACATATATATATATATATATATATAATTTAATTATTTTCAAAATAACAAGACTAAAATATTAAAATATTACATTTAATATTCATTTTTACTCATTTATTTATCATGTTACATTTTCTTTAACTCTTATTAATTGAAAATTATTATCTGTGATTTATAAATTTTATTAGTCTTCCTTTTTTTAAAAATTCTAAAATTAACCTATTTTATCTTGCCTTGTCCCCAGCATCTCCCCAATTTGCTCCGCTCCTAATATCATGCAGGCAAGGGCAAAGGATTACAAATTCACCCCAAATCCATCCGATTGCAATGGCTACCTATGTAGGATACTCTATACCAAGGAAGTGAATGGAAAGGACTAACCTAATTGGCTAGCTTTTTGGCCACCAAGTCTCTCTTAAGGGAGAGTTTTTGGGTTCCACTTTTAGGAATAGAATACGAGAACAAAATTTTCTTGCAAGGTGTATGGGTGTGAGTTTCAACTCCCTAGAAATGCCAATCTAACAATTAACCATTAGTTTTGGCCGATAAAAAAAAAAAAAAAAAACTAACCACTAACTTTTGTTGATAAAAAAACAAAAGGAAAAAAAAAAAAAGTAGAAGAAGGAATTGAAGGGATACTCCCACCCTATTGACAAGTTAGTTGAGGCCATCTCCAACAGTGCATCAAACCTTATATCAAATTTAAAATTTGATAAAAAAGTCACTTTTTCTCATTCTAATAGTTTCACCAAATTAATATCAAAATGAGAACAGAACAAAACTTTCATCAAACTGAGGACAAGCTCTAGATTTCAGTATTTCACTGTGCTATAACGTTGGGGTGGGCCAACCGGTCAACCAGCCGGATATCCGGCCGGTTGACCCACCGGTCGACCAGTTCCCTCAATTCTGCACACTGTTTATTTTTGTGGAACAGGTTCGCACAGGTCGACTTGTTAGATGAACTAAGAGCAAAAATAAAGGATAATCTCAACGAATCACATGCAACAGTCGACTTGTTAGATGTAACAAAAACTGATGGTTGATTGTTTGACAAATCCCACAATTTTACTTGCAAAACAATCAAGATTAGCCAATGGAGAAAGTACTATACATAATTTATGGATATGAATTATAAAGCTCAAACAAAAAGAAAAAAACTCATATTATTCAGTAGAAGAACATGGGTGATGCGAGAGGCATACCTGTTGATCGTCAAGGTCCAGAGAAGCTAAGAGCGAGGGGTCTGAGATACTAGAGAGAGAGTATTGGAGAACGGAGAGAGAGAGAGAGAGAGAGAGAGAGATGAGTTTTATATGATTTCAAAATAGGGAAAACAATCTTCAACGGTTATATATTACCCACCGACTTTATTTTTGTGGAACAGTTTATTTCATAGCCTTACCGATCGATCGGCCGGTCGACTCACCGGACGACCCTTCCCTTTTGATGCACACCGTTGGAGCAAGCCATATCAGATTGAGAAAATGAGCTATTTTTAACTCAGATTTAATGAAAAAAATAATGAACTGTTGGAGATGCTCTGATTGCCCTTAATTTATTCCCACTGTTTCAAACATCATTTATTATCCTTTCAACCTCATGAGACACTTGATATGCATATCTTGACAAAATTAAGGCCCATTTGGATTTAATTGGGCCCAAGAATCACAAAATTATACGTCAAGCATCTGTTCAAGATTCACTATTTAGGAAGTTCACATAATGTCATACTCAAGTCAAGATATGAAATATATATATATATATTATTTATTTTTTTTTATAAAAATTATTAACCACTAATTCATTTAAAAATTTAAATTATTAAAAAAATATATAACTTTATTATTTATACCTTTAACATGCTTCCTCATTTGTGACCTACCTTCTTCAATAAGGTCAAATTATTTTGATATCATGCTGTGTTAACGACCTGCCCATCTAACAACTTGAGTTATTAGAAAAAAAAAATAAATTTTATTATTTATATCATTCACATTTTATGCATTTTTTTATTACTTTTTTAAATATAATGAATTGAAATTTTAAATGTGCACATATCGTTTATTATATGAATCCATGTAATAGGTGAAAATTGGTGAAGTATGTTTGGTGAAGTATGATGGCATGGCTTAGATTAGTTCCGGTTAAAGTTAAACACAGGGTTGAATTGTTATTAATTTGTTCTAAATTTTTGGACTTAAAATTCAACCAATCATCATTTGGAATTAACATAACTCAATCCGAATTGAAGTTGGAATCACGGTTTCACATTAATTTACAAGTTTCATAAATTCTCACAAAAACCAAAATTTTAGGAAAATAGTTCATCTAAAATTTGGTGGAATGAAATTGTCATATTTCAAATTCTACTATATATATAAGGACAACCACTAAAATTTTTTTTAAAAAAAATTATTGAGTTAAATTGTATATGTTCATAAACTTTTTTTTTTTTTTGTAAAATTAGGAAAATGATATACAAACCCACTTTCTAGAATTTTCTAGACCCAATAATGTGTAAATGATATGATTGGTTAATAATTAGAGAAGATATAAGAGAGAGTGTTATCTTTAATATTCTGATTGGTTGTTATATCACTGAATTCAAAAATTGAATCTAATTTTTTGTTTTCAATAACAATGCTCGTAAAATTATATATGGCTGATAAAAGAGTTGGTTCAGGTTGGTCTCAAATCAACTCGAATAGGGAAGGGATTAGGTAATAGAGGACCACTATTATACATAACAAGATTTTCAGCAAATTTTTTAATATTGATAGTCATGGTTGACATGAAATTTATTTATGTACATATTCCTCATTAGACACCACGTTCACTCTATATATGTCAAAATATATATATTAGAGGTGTAAGCTTACTCGATGGGGTACTATTAAATTTATAAAATATAAATTTTGATTTTGAAATAGAAATACATGAAGTATTTGTAGATCAAGTGGTAAGGGCGTTGTCTTCAAATCTTGAGCACTTCACTTTATAATTTTTTTTTCTTTCTTTTTTGATATTAAAAAATTTACTTGGCAAAAAGAGAGTAAACTTCAAGAGATTAAAGTGATTGTTTACATATATAATAATATAAATATTAAAAATTTGTAATTTCAATTTATAATAACATGACAAAAGAATTGAGCTTTATATAATTAAATGGATTAGACCATCTCCAACGGTGAACCAAACCCAGCACCAGATTTAAATTTTGATAAAAAACTCACTTTTTCACGCTCCAACGGTTGCACCAAAGTCATACCAAAATGAGAATTCAGCAAACAAGACATCAAACTGAGATCAAGACACAGATTTTACCAAATCACTGTTACTAACCGTTGAAAATGGTACACCGGTCAACCAACCGGTTGCCCGGCCGGTTGACCAACCGGTCAACCAGTAAAAGATTCAAACAGTTCAGGAAAAAAAGTTCAAACCGTTAAAAAAAAAAAAAAAAAAATTTTGCCTAACCGGTCAACCGGCCGGTCGACCACCCCGGTTATCCCGAAAAAAGTTCAGAAAGTTCAAAAAAAGTTCAGACAATTCGCGAAAAAAAAAAAAAAAAAATTTTTTTGCCTAACCGGTCAACCGGCCGGTCGACCACCCGGTTGTCCCGGGATAGATTTGGTGAAGGTGAACCGTTGGAGCCTGAAGTATCAAATTTAAGAAATGGCCATTTTTTAACTCAGATTTGGTGAAATTTTTGATTCACCGTTGGAGATGCTCTTATAACACATCATTATGAAATCAAATTAAATATTTGTTATACAGACCAACAGACCATATACATGTGGTTCGATGAGTAGAGTGATGTTTTATCAAGACACTTGGTACTTCCCATGGGTCCCTTGGGTGGGTGTGAATCTTTAAATTAATAGGTCCCTTTTCACAGATAATGGAGAGATGAACCAATTGTATTTGTAGGCATTACCGTCCAACAAAATTACTATAACATTGTATACTCAAAAATGTTTTTTCAATTTTTATTTTTATTTTAATACAGAAATCAAGGTAAATCCACATGTAGATGAATGATGTCAATGAACCCCTTGAAAAATAGTATACTCCATTTTGATTTTAGGGAAAAATGGTTGTAGTGGTCGTCAGAGAAGGGCTGGGGTTGCAAAGGGATAGTAGAAGAAGGATAAGGTTAAGCAAGGGGAGGGGGGCACGAGAGGGAGATAAAGTGGGAAGATGGGAGAGGGTGTGCATTAGAGCATGGGGGGAGGGGAGGGGTAGGGTAGGATGGGAAGGGTGGAGGGTTGTATGAAAGAAGAAGAAGAAGAAGAAGAAGAAGAAGAAGGTGGTAGGCAAAATGAGAGGTGGGGACCATGGGACGGATGTTAGGGAAGGGTGGTGAAGAGGGAAGATGGGAAAGCAAGTAGGAGGGGGTTAACGAGGTGGGATAAGAGGGGTCGGGGGTTAGAAGGGTAGTAGAAGAAAAAGGTGGGGGCAACGAGGAAGGAAGATTTGGGGAGATTGTAGCAAGAGAATAAAAGGATGGCGGTCAATGACTTAAGAACAGATAGGGTTGAGTCATGGTGGGCAGGTAGGAGTAGTCGCAGAGTGGTGACAATGGGAGTGGAGGCAACGAGAAAGGGGATGAGTGGGTTTGGTTTTAAAATTTGAACTTTTAATAGGATTTTACAATGAAATAGAAATGTAAAAAAAAAAAAAAAAAAAAAAAAAAAAAAAAAGTAATGAAATGAAATGCTTTTGTAATGTGATAGTGGTAAATGGGGTAAATTATTAGAAATTAAAGTGAAGTTATTCACACCCAATACTTTTCCAACCACTCTCCTCGACACTCCTCCACCTATATATTCCAATCCAATTTGGTTACCATCACATTTTTCCTATATCTTCGCCACCGTCAGACCATCCCTACCAAACCTAACACCTTAGTCCACCCAAACATTAACCACCTCACTCCTTATCTGCCGCTACTGCAAAATTTATAAGGTGCAAGTTCAACATGTGTAAAGTGCAAGTCTAATGTGTACAAGTGCAATATGTATAGAGTGCATGTGACAGATGTGTAAAACCCCCCACACAGTTTGCACTTACATTTTATGAACTTGTGATGAGTCTACATGCAGGGGCGAAGATAGGACTCCTCCATTGTTGGGGGAAGGGGTATGGGACAAATTTTGTAGTTGAGATAATTGCTCAATCCGAATTTTAATAATTAAATAATTAATAAAATATTACTTAATATACGCCATTTAACCTAATCAAAAACTATACATAGGAAACTAGTCTCAATCTATGTAAGTTACTTATAAACTTATATATTTGGAATATTGATCAATGTTCTTAGGCTCGTAAAATTTCACAAGATTGAATTAAAAACTTA
The DNA here is from genome assembly GCF_055761805.1 of Camellia sinensis. Lineage (NCBI taxonomy): Eukaryota > Viridiplantae > Streptophyta > Magnoliopsida > Ericales > Theaceae > Camellia > Camellia sinensis. The sequence continues at coordinate 108,685,239 of NC_138966.1, forward strand.
TAAAAATCAACATAAAAACCAATCTATTTTCTTTAAAAAATTTAGCTGCTTTTAGCAATTTTTTTTATTTTTTATTTTTTTAAAACCAATCAAGTAGACTATACTTTTAAAAATAGAGATATACGAATAGAAAATTCATACATAAAATTTATATATAATGACTTAATTGAATTTTGAGTCTATCACTTTAGAACAAAGAGTCCATTAATGAACTATCTTTAATTACACAAATAATTGTTGGAAATGGTTATAAATTCTGGGTAAAATCAGAATTTTATCCTAAGTTCGGTCTATTTTTTAGGTGGGCCTCGTGCGTCGATTTTCACGGGTCAAAGTGGTAACGCATTCTATACCGCATTGTGATTCACGTGGTATATTTGGTTGCTCAAAATCATTACCGAGTGAATGGGAAACTGAAGCCAAAGTGTGCTCTATGGAAATGGAGTTTTGGTGGAAATTCCTTAAGGTTGTAAAACGGCTTGTCCCACATTGATTTGGTAGGAAGTTTTGAATGAGTTTATAAGGCTTGGGTTTGATACTTGGGGTGTGCTCCAAGGGATACCCAAGTGTTTTAGAGGGAGAGGTTATGGGCAAAATGGGCTAGACCCATTGGATCCAAAAATCACCACATGCGCGTCGCTGTCCGTCCGGTCGACTGGGCTTTGGCGTGGTGTGAGGTTGGGTTGGGCTTGTTCAGCCCAATAAATATTTTTGGGCCAAAAATATTTGAATTTAATGTTATTTTTGGTAAAATAAAATTCAGAATTCAAAATTAAACAAGTTTAGTTTTACTGTACATCTAAACAGGGCCCTTCTCGGAATTAAACTGGTCCGGATTTACTGTACACCCAAACAGGGCCCTTCTCATTTTTGTTATCTGTTTGAATTGTAATCCAATCGATTCAAATCTGTTTGAATTCGAAACCAACAGGTTTCATACCTGTTCAATTCAAAACCTACAGCCACTATTACATCTATAAATAGGACAGCTCTCATTTAGATTTAAGAACTCGAATTTTTGTCCTTCATAATTCTGAAAACATCATCTTCATTTTGCTGCATTATTTTCTTGTCAGAGAGAGTATAAACACTTAGTGTGTTCGTTAGGCAAACAATTTGTAATGCTGCTATTGTTTGTAGTAGATCATTTTATCCTGAGAAATAGACATCCAAATTCTGAAAGCACCGTGGAAAGGACGAATCTGTCTTAAGGACACAGTATCAGACACTGGACTTTATCAGATTATAATTTGAAAAAATTAAATCAAGTAAGTTATTTAATTTATTTTCAGTGTTATTATTATTTATTTAAATCAAATTTTAATTTTGTTTTTGTAACAAAATAAAATCTGTTTTTATTTATTTATTTATTTTTATTTCGAGTTTGATTTTTGTAATCAAACAAATTCTCTCATTTACTTTATTTCTTTATATTCTGGTTGTTGTTTAGTATACAACAGAATTTAATTTATTTTAAATAGTGTGAAGATTGTCCAACAATAATATTATTAAATCATTCTGGTGCAATATTTGTATAAACTTTTGGTGGAATAGCGTTCTTCTAATTTTGTTAGCAAAAGTAAAATAATAAAAAAAAGATCTACATTTCTTGTTTATCGACTTCTTAACAAAAGGCTAACTTTTAATTTTTGGGAACCATTACATAACACATTAATATTTTGAAGGATAATGGAGTGGGTGTACCAAACTTTTTAGGAATGTCGGATTTAATTTGGAGGAGTCATTAGCGTGTTTGGTTTTAATTTTTTAAATTTAATTTTTTAAAAATTAAATTTTTTGTTTTTTTAATTTTTAATTTTTTTTAGTAAATATTTTTAAAATTTTAAATATTTTTTAAAAACATTTTTTTAGATTCACCTTACTTAGATGTATCTAAAAAGTAAAATATTTGTGAAAAAAATATTTTTAAAAATTAATAAATATACAAAAATATGAAAAATATATTGAATTTTCATATTTTTTTTTTTGTATTTTTGGTATTTAGTGAATTTTTTTAAAAAAAAATTTACAAAAATTATTCTTTTTAGGTGTATTTATGTTAGGTGTGTCTAAAAATTTTAAAAATTACTTAAAATATTAAAAAATTTCATAAAAACAAAAAAATACGAGAAATAAGAAAATAAATTTTTTTAAAAAGTGTTTTCAAAGAACCAATATCAAACAAGTTGAATAATTTTTAGAGGGTTGCACACAGAATAGTTTTTCTCAAAATTTTGGAATGGCTAGTGCCCTGATTGACCATTCCCTTCGCCTTTGGCCACAAGTACAGCAGTAAACTGAACTTCTGTCCAATTAGAGAGAAGCCAGCCAGCTATCTTTCTCTCATTTTTATTTTCTTTCTTTTTTCTTGGTTACTAAACAAGACAATGCAAGCACATCAATGTCCAGATAGAGCCATTATTGAGTACTAGTTCGGCTTACTAGACAAATAGTGAACCATGCATGACTTGTCAAATGGTGTTGCATGGTTTTCCTCGAGACAAATGCTGGTGCAACGGCTAATTTGACCAATCCATACTACTTGTGGAAAACCTGAGGCTCACCCAATCATGATCACGATGATGGTGATGTTGGACAATTTTCACTGTATTAAAATTAATTTTGTTTATGTATTTAATAACAAACAGAATACACAAGGAAAAAAATTAAAGGAAAAATTTCCCAAAATCTGTTTAATTACAGAAATCAAATAGAAAATGGAAATAAAGAGGAGGAAGAAAACAAAATAAAAACAGAAAAATACTTACAGAAAATAATTTCTTACAATGATCAAGTCCAGTGTTTAACAATATCTCTTTAAGACAAATTCGTCCTTTCTTGGGTGCTAACAGATTATGGACGTCTATATCTTAGGATGAAATGATTTACAACGAATAGTAACAGCACTACAAACCATTCGCACAATGAACACACTTTCTCACAGAAAATTAAATGCAGCAAAATGCAGAGAGCAATAACAGAAGCAAGAACGAAAATTGTCACGACCCAAACCCGTCCCTGTAGGTTTAGCATCGTAACCGGCCAGTAATCCTTGGATTACCAAAGGCCTCTTGACAGATTAGCAAATAATAAGGGGCTGCGGAAGCAAATATACGAAACAGACAAGGTCCAATGAGCTGTGATAACATACATAGGACAGAATATTTCAAAACTTATATATATACATAAGCGTGTCGGTCGAAGGACATCAATATTTAATAAACATTTACAAAAGTGTAATTCCCAAGACTCGACTTTATCAAACAGACAGAGACTAGCATAAGTAAAAAAACAGTCATGTAGCTAGACTTCGATCGGAACCTCCTCGGGAGGTACAACGGTTGGCTGACAAAAACAGAAATGAAGGCCGTCAACTCTGGCACTGATCACGCGCCAGCTCACCTACATACATAATATAAACTGTGAGCGAAAGCTCAGTGAACAATAACAGAGTAAAGGGGTTTCAATGAATGAGTCCATACAGATTCAGAAATCATAATTTAGTTTCGTATCAAATTCATAATTTGTCCAGATCATATACAGAAATCATGAGGTATGCTTAAGTATACGTGATACATCCATTAGCATTAACAGAACAGATACAGAGCAGATGCAGACACGTGAGGGTTACGAATAACTAGTTCCATAAAGGAACCTCCGGATCCGGGTAACAGAGAATAAACACGCTGAGTCCCATGATGGAGCCTCCGGTACGGGTAACAGAGTGCAGACAGATTAAGTTCCATGATGGAACCTTCGATACCGGGTAACAGCCAACAGATATCACATGATGCTAAGGATGTCACGAATACATATCAGAAATTGGACAATCATTCATTGTACAGAACATATCATTTCAGAAAACAAATCATAATTCATCACACAGAAAATAAATAAAGTTGAACATAGCTTTATCATGTTATTACTCACAGATGGTCTTGAGACAGACAGACGGTGTAGATTGGTCAAACGGTACGCGGCGCGTGACCTGCATAACACATAACAGATACATACTTGAAACACACGTTCGAATTGTATATAACTTATGTCGTTTGCTCTTAGTATGTCTTTAACCTTTAATCCTCATTATGGAGTCTTAGACATGGCCTAAGAATGCCTAGGATGGGATGAGGATGCAAGAATGCATTGAAAGTATTTCTTAAAACTTGCTGAAAATAAAGTCCACGCTCGAGCGTGGCTTTCCCTGCTTGAGCAGACATGCAGACAATGAAGATCCGCTCGAGTGTGACTTTCTCCGCTTAAGCGGACTGTAAACTCTTGAAAAGTACTGGATGCATGATTTTCACGCTCGACCTACGCTCGAGCGTGAAACTCAGAACCTCGTTCAAGCGTGAATTCCCTTGCTCGAGCGGACTGTAAAACACACAAACTTCTGGGTATATGCATTTCACGCTCGAGCGTAAACCTCGACGCTTGAGCGGAGTGCATGTATTCAGAGTTCACGCTCGAGCGTAAAGTTCCACGCTCGAGCGTGGATCAAATTTCTAGAATTTCCAGATTTGATCACCAAGCTCAAAGTCGACCTTTGAAGCATCAAACTCAATTTTCTATGAAAACTCATAATACAACATGTTTAAAGAATCATTTCAAAAAATCATGGCCCAAGAGCAAACCAATTATGCATAAACTCAACTTAAATTTTGTAGGTGGCCCAAAACATGACATGCATGAAATGATTTAAGCTTCAAGCCTCCAAATCATGATCAAATGTTACCAAATAACATGAAAATCATTGTTTTCCCAAAGTTAAAGTAAAATCAGAACATGCATGAGGGAATCCTTTGAAAATCTAACTCAAAACATGGAAATTTATGCATGCATGCATGGATTGACTTAGTTCCCTCCAATCCTAACTCAAACCTTACATGAATTCAATTAATTTGCTTGAAATCTCACAAAATCTAGTTCAATTACACAACCAAGAGCTTGTTGTCTTACCTAGTGACGTGAATTCTCAAGGGTTGAAGTTAAAGTCCTCTAGTTCTTCATAATTCACCAACCATTCTAGCAATTCCCCTCTTGTTGAATTCAAATCTTGAACTTAAGGCTCCAATTCTTCAATTCTCTTCCTCTCTCACGTTTTTGGGTCTTAGAGAACTCAAAGGTGCATGTAAGATGGAGAAAGGAGTGAGTGGAGTGTCAAAGTGGCTTGTAGGGTAGCAATTAACCCAAAAGTAAGCTAATTGATCAAAAGTAAGCACATAGCATTAATTAAATCTAATTTAATCGTTTCGAACCGAATTTTAATTAAACCTACCATAAAATTCTATAAATCCTAACTAGTACATAAATCAAGTCAATTTCTGATTCGTACGCCGATAAGGCTTTCAATTTGCAAACCGAAACTAAAACGTGAACAGATCTTTCTATGCCTAACAGATATAGACACAAACAATACATCACACACATGCAGTTTAATACAGAATTTACCTTAATTGCTAATTAGGCATAATTAATCATGGATTAACGTTAATCAGAGGTTAGGGTTGTTACAGTCTTCCCTCCTTAAAAGAGTTTGGTCCTCCAAACTCGAATTACCTTCATTCTGGAATAGCATTGGGTCCAATGGGAACAAATCTGGATATCTCTTCATCATGTCTTCTTCGGTTTCCCAGGTTGCATAGGTTCCTCCGTGGTTTTTGCCAATCAACTTTTACCAACGGTATTTCTTTGTTTCTCAATCTTTTGATCTTGCTGTTCACAATCTGGATAGATCTTTCCTTATAGGTGTAATCATCTTTCAAAAGCACATGTGTTGGTTCAATGACATGGAGCGGATCTCTCAAATACTTTCGAAGCATCGATACGTGAAATTCATTGTGCACATGCTTCATTACCGGTGGTAAAGCTACCCGATACGATACTGGATTGATCTTTTCAAGGACTTCATAAGGTCCAACATACCTTGGCGCCAATTTTCCCTTAATACCAAACTGAGTTTGACCATTCATCGGGGTCACTTTAATGAACACATGGTCCCCAACTTCATATTCCCTATCTCTTCTTCAGACATCAGCATAGCTCTTCTGCCGACTCTGTGCAATTTTCAGACGTTGTTGGATCAGTTTCACCTTCTCAGTTGTTTCTTGCACAAGTTTCGGTCCCAACAAAGGTCTATTACCTACTTCAGCCCAACATATCGGAGAACGACATTGTTTTCCATACAAAGCTTCATAAGGAGCCATTCCAATGCTTGAATGGTAACTGTTGTTGTACACAAATTCAGCTAATGGCAAATAGGTCTCCCAACTTCCTTGGAAGTCTAATACACACATTCTAAGCATGTCTTCCAGAGTTTGATTGGTTCGTTCAGTTTGTCCATCTATCTATGGGTGATAGGCACTACTCAACCTTAGTTCTGTCCCCAAAGATTGTTGCAAACTCTGCCAAAATCTCGACACAAACTTTGAATCTCTGTCAGATACAATAGATACCGGTACACCGTGCAATCTCACAATTTCGTTCACATACAAGTTAGCCAATTTATCCGCATCATAAATAGTTTTGATAGATAGAAAATGGGCAGACTTAGTTAAACGGTCTATAATGACCCAGATAGAGTCCATACCTCGAGAAGAGCGAGGCAATCCCACTATGAAATCCATGGTTATGTGCTCCCATTTCTATTCTGGTATTGAGAGTCGGTGTAGCAACCCAGCGAGTCGTTGATGTTCAGCTTTAACTTGTTGACAATGTAGACACCTGGCCACAAAATCTGCAATACTCTTTTTCATTCCAGGCCACCAAAAATTCTGTTTTAAATTGTGATACATTTTCGTGTTCCCCGGGTGCATGGCAAACTTACTGCTATGAGCTTCGGTCATCACACATTTTCTCAAATCACAACAATCCACAAAGACGATTTTGAAATTTCAGCACGTCATTCTCAACCACAAATCTGGCCTCGGCTTTGAATCAAATTCCTCTATGATCTTTTTCAAATATTCATCTTCGCATTGTTTTTGTTTGATCTCGTCAAGAATTGTAGGTTGAGTGGAAATAGCAGTTAAAATCCCACCTTGTTCTTGCACGTCAATGTCAATCTCCTTCTGTTCCAAGTCATTTAGCAGTTCTTTTCGATTGGACAGTAAGCATGACAAATTTGCACTGAATTTTCGGCTCAAGGCATCTGCTACAGTATTAGCTTTCCCTGGGTGATACAAAATCTACAAATCATAATCTTTGATTAACTCTAACCATCGCCTCTGTCTCATGTTCAATTCTTTTTGGGTGAAAAAATATTTTAAGCTTTTATGATCGGTATACACCTTACAAGTTACCCCATACAAGTAGTGACGCTAGATTTTCAAAGCAAACACCACAGCTGCTAATTCAAGATCGTGCGTCGGGTAATTCTTTTTATGAAGTCGGAGTTGTCTAGAAGCATAGGCAATCACTTTTCCGTTTTGCATTGATACACACCCCAAACCTTTATAGGAAACATCACTGTAAACTTGAAACCCGTCAGTACCATTGGGCAAAGTTAAAATTGATGCAGTTACTAACCTGGTTTTCAACTCTTGAAAGGCTGCCTCTCTTTGTTCGTTCCAATCAAATGACACATTCTTCTGAGCTAACTGGGTCAATGGCATGGCAAGCTTGGAAAAGTCTTTTAGAAAACTTCTAATCTCTGTCACATTTGTCGGTTTAGGCCAATCCACAATAGCTTTAATTTTCTGAGGGTCAACAGAAACACCATCTTTGTTGATTACGTGACCCAAAAATGTCACACTGTCAAGCTAGAATTCACATTTGGACAATTTAGCGTATAATTTCTTTTCTTTCAAAATCTGTAGGGCAATTCTCAAATGATTCTCATGTTCATCCCTGCTTTTGGAGTAAATCAGGATATCATCAATAAACACAACAATAAACTCATCCAGAAATGATTTAAACACTCTGTTCATAAGGTCCATAAAGGCAGCAGGTGCATTGGTCACCCCAAACGGCATTTCTAAAAGTTCATAATGTCCATATCTAGCTCTGAATACAGTTTTCTCTATATCTTCACCCTTAACTTTTAATTGGTGATACCCAGATCTGAGGTCAATTTTGGAAAATACTCGGGCTTTCTGAAGTTGGTCAAACAAGTCATCTATTCGAGGCAGAGGGTATTTGTTCTTGATGGTTACTTTGTTCAGTTCCCGATAGTCTATACATAGCCTCAAAGATTCGTCATTCTTTTTGACAAACAGGACTGGAGCACCCCAAGGCGAAGTGCTCGGACGGATAAATTTCTTGTTCAACAGTTCCTAAAGTTGAGTTTTCAACTCTTTCAGTTCCGAGGTAGACATTCTATAGGGAGTCTTGGAAATATGTTGTGTTCCCGAAAACACCTCAATAGTGAATTCAATTTCCCTATCAACTAAGTCCCCAGGTAAGTCATTCGGAAACACATTGAAAAATTTTCAAGCAGCAGGAATAGTCTCTACATTAGTACCGTCAGATGATGTAGTTAGTATACAACACAAGTAACCCCTACATCCCTTCCTAAGCAGTTTTACAACTTTCATAGCCGAAATCAGATATGGGGGAGGAACTACCCCATTCCTAGTAAAAGTAAATTCAGGCATACCCGGTGGTCTAAACACAACAGATTTACTTGCACAATCAATAGTAGCATAGTATTTAGTCAACCAGTCCATTCCCAAAATGCAATCAAAATGATCAATGTTCAAGGGCAATAAGTCAACATATAACATCATATCGCCAATCATAATATCACATGCTGGATAAACATGAGCACACATCATAGAACCCCCAGACGACATAGATACAGATAACACATATGTCATAAGTTCTAATGGTCTAGTCAATTTCCAAGACAATGCATGTGATATAAATGAATGTGTAGAACCAGAATCTATCAGTACACATGCATTTTAAGAATATACAGAGAGTGTACCTGATACCACAGTATAGGTGTTTTGTACATCACCAGGCACTAAGGCGAACACTCGACCTTGTCTCAGAGGTTCTTTCCCAGTATTGGCTTTTGCATTTACTTTAGCCGTAAAGGCGGATCCGGCTGAACTTGCCGTAGAACGACTAGTATTCTCAGACTTGAGTGGGAAATCTTTCACTACATGACCTGCCTGGCCACATCGGAAATAAGCACCGGACACTCGGTAGCACACACCCCTATGCCTTCTACCACAATCAGAACAGACCGGGATAGACCCACTACTCTGGCTCGAGCTGCCTGTAGAGCCCGTGTTCTGTTTCTTATTGACATAAGATCGGCCTTTTCTAAAACCGAACCCAGACCTTTTTCCTCTCCAATCAGTTGTTGTAGCTGTTGGGGCTTTACTTTGTTTCATAGCGGCTATGGTGGCTTCCGCCATTAAGGATCTGTCTAAAACTTCTACATAAGTAGGCAATTTCAATACGCCTATCTGATCAAACACCTCTAAATCCGGTCCACCTTCAAATTTTCGTACTTTCTTATAATCAATATCCATCATATGTGGAGCAAACCGTGCCAGTTCGGTGAATTTGGCTTCATACTCTGCTACAGACATTCTTTCCTATTTAAGTTCTTGAAACTCAGACACCTTCCGATCCCTGAAACATTGGGAAAAATATTTATCATAGAAGACGGCATTAAACTGTGCCCACATCAAATTCCCATTGCCACTTTGAATTAGTAATCACCACCTTCGGGCTTTATCCTTCAGAGTATAGGTGGCTAGGAGGACTTTCTGGATTTCAGAACAAGAGAACGCCTCATATAGCTTTTCCATTTCAAGTAACCACGTCTCCGCTTTCAACGGTTCAATTCCACCATAGAATGTCGGCAGTCTCATTTTCATGAATTTCTGTGTCAAGTTGATGATGTCATTATTATCTGCTTCGGCTTATGCCAGCGGAGGTGGAGGGGGCAAAGGTTGTTGTCTTTGTTGTTGTGTTAAAGTTTCAGTTAATGCTACAAGCATTTGTTCCATTCGGCCCATGCGAGCCTCTGAAGATTCATTTACATCACTTTCCCTTGCATTCTCCATATTACTATAGAGACATCAAACGATAATAAACATAGGCATAATCTTATTCATTTCTTTCAATTCTTTTGTTCAAATTTACATTCCGTTTTCACATTCATTTGGATTACCACACACTCACACATGCAGATGGAATGCCCCTAACCCTTACTAGGACATCCTAAGCTCATATGGACCAGTGTGTGCGGTAGAACACATGCTCTGATACCACACTATCACGACTCAAACCCGCCCCTGTAGGTTTAGCATCGTAATCGGCCAGTAATCCTTGGATTACCAAAGGCCTCTTGACAGATTAGCAAATAATAAGGGGTTGCGGAAGCAAATATACGAAATAGACAAGGTCCAATGAGCTGTGATAACATACATGGGACATAATATTTCAAAACTTATATATATACTTAAGCGTGTCGGTCGAAGGACACCAATATTTAATAAACATTTACAAAAGTGTAATTCCCAGGACCCGACTTTACCAAACAGATACAGACTAGCATAAGTAAAAAACAGCCATGTAACTAGACTTCGATCGGAACCTCCTCGGGAGGCACAACGGTTGGCTGACAAAAACAGAAATGAAGGCCGTCAACTCTAGCCTTAATCACGTGCCGGCTCACCTACATACATAATATAAACTGTGAGTGAAAGCTCAGTAAACAATAACAGAGTAAAGGGGTTTCAATGAATTAGTCCGTGCAGATTCAGAAATCATAATTTAGTTTCGTATCAAATTCATAATTTGTCCAGATCATATACAGAAATCAAGAGGTATGCTTAAGTATACGTGATACATCCATTAGCATTAACAGAACAGATGCAGAGCAGATGCAGACACGTGAGGGTTACGAATAACTAGTTCCACAAAGGAACCTCCGGATCCGGGTAACAGAGAATAAACACGCTGAGCCCCATGATGGAGCCTTCGATACGGGTAACAGAGTGCAGACAGATTAAGTTCCATGATAGAACCTCCGATATCGGGTGACAGCCAATAGATATCACATGATGCTAAAGATGTCACGAATACATATCAGAAGTTGGACAATCATTCATTGTACAGAACATATTATTTCAGAAAACAGATCTTAATTTATCACACAGAAAAATAAATAAAGTTGAACATAGCTTTATCATATTATTACTCACAGTTGGCCTTGAGATAGACAGACGGTGTAGATTGGTCAAACGGTATGCGACGCGTGACCTTCATAACACATAACAGATACATACTTGAAACACACGTTCGAATTGTGTATAACTTATGTCGTTTGCTCTTAGTGTGTCTCTAACCTTTAATCCTCATTATGGAGTCTTAAACATGGCCTAGGAATGCCTAGGATGGGATGAGGATACAAGAATGCATTGGAAAGTATTTCTTAAAACTTGCTGAAAATAAGGTCCACGCTCGAGCGTGGTTTTCCCCGCTCGAGCGGACATGCAGACAATGAAGATTCGCTCGAGTGTGACTTTCTCTACTCGAACGGACTGTAAACTCTTGAAAAGTACTGGAGGCATGATTTTCACGCTCGACGGGCGCTCGACCTACGCTCGAGCATGAGACTCAGAACCTCGCTCGAGCGTGAATTCCCTCGCTCGAGCGGACTGTAAAACACACAAACTTCTGGGTATATGCATTTCACGCTCGAGCGTAAACCTCGACGCTCGAGCGGGGTGCATGTACTCAGAGTTCACACTCGAGCATAAAGTTCCACGCTCGAGCATGGATCAAATTTTTGAAATTTTCAGGTTTGATCACCAAGCTCAAATTCGACCTTTGGAGTATCACTCATAATACAACATGTTTAAAGAATCATTTCAAAAAATCATGGCCCAAGAGCAAACCAATTATGCATAAACTCAACTTAAATTTTGTAGGTGGCCCAAAACATGACATGTATGAAATGATTTAAGCTTCAAGCCTCCAAATCATGATCAAATGTTACCAAATAACATGAAAATCATTGTTTTCCCAAAGTTAAAGTGAAATCAGAACATGCATGAGGGAATCCTTTGAAAATCTAACTCAAAACATGGAAATTTATGCATGCATGCATGGATTGACTTAGTTCCCTCCAATCCTAGCTCAAACCTTACATGAATTCAATTAATTTGCTTGAAATCTCACAAAATCTAGTTCAATTACACAACCAAGAGCTTGTTGTCTTACCTAGTAACGTGAATTCTCAAGGGTTGAAGTTAAAGTTCTCTAGTTTTTCATAATTCACCAACCATTCTAGTAATTCTCCTTTTGTTGAATTCAAATCTTGAACTTAAGGCTCCAATTCTTCAATTCTCTTCCTCTCTCACGTTTTTGGGTCTTAGAGAACTCAAAGGTGCATGTAAGGTGGAGAAAGGAGTGAGTGGAGTGTCAAAGTGGCTTGTAGGGTAGCAATTAACCCAAAAGTAAGTTAATTGATCAAAAGTAAGCACATAGCATTAATTAAATCTAATTTAATTGTTCCGAACCGAAATTTAATTAAACCTATCATAAAATTCTATAAATCCTAACTAGCACATAAATCAAGTCAATTTTTGATTCGGACGCCGATAACGCTTTCAATTTACAAACTGAAACTAAAACGTGAACAAATATTTCTATGCCTAACTATAGACACAAATAATACATCACACACATGCAATTTAATACAGAATTCACCTCAATTGCTAATTAGATATAATTAATCATGGATTAACGTTAATAAGAGGTTGGGGTTGTTACCAAAATTGAGTGCAAAATCCAAATGAGGGACTGCCTTTATATAGGAGAACTTCTGGCTTTTCAGAAAAGGATTTAACAGGTAAAAACCTGTTCAGACAGGTGCAATACCTGTTTAGCTTGAATTAAACCGATACAAACCTGTTTGAACAGGTAAAAATCCAAGGCTTATAAACCCACACAGAATTTGCCTACCAAAGCAATGTGGAACAAACCTTAACTCCAAACATTATGGAAATTTCACAAAATACACCATTTTCATGAAGTTCACTTTGGCTTCAATTTCCTATTCAACTGATAATGGTTTTGAGTAATCAAATATACAACATGAATCGTTGCGTGGCAAAGAACGCGTTGCCACATGGACCAGCCAACTTTGGCGCATGGGTCCCATCTAAAAATTAGATCAGAATTTAGAAAAAATCTTTTCTTTTTTTTTCCGAACACTTTTTCAAACCATTTCTTACGGGTGATACTTGTGATCAATACTTAAGACAGGGATGGAACTGGAAGAAAATTATGGAAACCTTATTTCTGTGAAAAAATTTATTTATCATTAATATTTAGATAATTATAAATACACTCCTTGAGATTTGTTTAAAATACGAATTGTCTATGTGATTTGAAAAATTACAAATAACTTATTGTCAAAATTTTTTATTTAACAGAATTAATTGAAAAAGTAAAATTTCTAACTGTTCACCTATGCAATAATAAAATTATTTGAATTATTAATTGAAATAAAATTTTAACATTATTAAAAATTGTTAATTAACTTGATGATTTATTAATCCAAGGACTTATTTGTTATGAAATTAGAAACTTTATGGGGCATAATATAATTTCTAGAACCACGTCAGGTAATTTGTAATTTAAGCAAACCTCAGGGGGTGTGTTTGTAATTTATCCCTAATATTTTTCAAATATATATTTTATTTTATAAATAAAATAGTCTCTCAGAATAAGAACTATATATCACATTCTTCTACCATCTCACATAATCTTTTTATTTTCTAGCAAAAAAAATATCTTTATCTTATTAGAGATTACTTTTATACTATTTGATTATTATTTTTTTATATATATTTTATATATATCATATTATACATATATATGTGTTTGTAATATATATATATGGTGAAATTTTTTTTTTTTATCTTTAATTCTTCCGATGGTAAAATTTTGGTTCCGTTATTTCCTAACTTGATGCACCAATTGTGACCCCACCACCAATTTTGACCATTCAAATCATGCAAAAAGTAACTGGTGAACTTGAATTCCTCACCATGCAAAATTGATGCCAACACCTTATTTATTTTTGTTTTCATTTTATCATCAAACCATATATAGTAGTGGGATACAAGGCGCAAAACAATTCTCTCAGGTTCAAACTCATGCTTACATTTTTTGTATTTTTTATATTTTTTTTTGAACTGGAAAAAAGAAGTTCTGTGGGGACATCACGACCTTCGTAGGCCCAAGCCCGGGAAACTCATGCTTACATTTGAACTTGAAAAAAATCCCTCTGTAGGCCCAAGCCCGGAAAACTCATGCTTACATTTGAACTTGAAAAAAATCCCTCATGTGCTAACATTTTGTTGCAATGTTTGTTGCGTTGCATTAATTACCAGTAAACAAATATTTGTACACAACGCTTTTATACATTGTTTTTGATAAGAAAGAAGTGACAATAATATATTTTTTTGTGGGATAATAATAATAATAATAATAATAATAATAATAAGGAATATTTACACACAGGTCCTAATTTATGAACTTATACTCCATTAAGTCTTAATTAAAATTTTTTGGATCTTCAAGTCTCATTAAATGTTTAATATTCGAAATTGTTTTTCAAATAATGATTGTTCATTATTTATAATTATATATAAAGGAACATGATGATTTAACATTTATTTTGATTTTCAAAACTCTAAAACATTAACTTTCAAATTAAAAAAATTAAAAAGAAAATTATGTACCAAAAAAAAAATATATGTTTTTTTTTTTTGAAAAAACTGAATTATTTTTTTGTGCAAAACTAAAAATTTTGAGTCTATAAAAGAGTATGATGATAGAACATTGATGTGAAAAATTGAAAAAAAAAATTTTAAAAATGAAAAAACTAATAATGTTCTCAGTTTTAAAATTGGAAAAAACTAATCTTCTCGATTTTATTGGATAGTTGATTCAAACTAATAAGTAGAAAGACAAAACGTTTAATCTTATGCTTTGTTTTTTTATTAATTAGTGAAATAATTATTTAGAACATTACTATGCAAAATTGATAATGTTTTTTGTTTTAAAAATTGGAAAAAATTGATAATATTCTTAGTTTTACTAAATAAGACTTAGGCCTTGTTTGGGAACAGGCTAATTTAGTAACTTTTTGGCTATTTGACTAAAAAGGTAGGTAAAAAAAACTTGTATGTTTGGCATGACTTTTTGGTTAATTACGAAAAGATGTGCAAAAAGTAAAGAGAAAAGAGAATATTTGACTTTTTGGTATGAGTTGTTGGCTTTTTGACTAATTTAGTAACTTTTTGACTAATTGGCTAAAAAAGTAAGTCCCCAAACAGGGCCTTATTGGTTCAAAAAATCTTAGATGGGACCTGAGCTATTATAACATTTATAGATAAAACTTTTAAATAATTAACTTTAATAATAATAATAATAATAATAATAATAATTTCGTACGCATACCTAACAAGTGTGTGAACAAAACATTACTTCTGATTGATTCAAAACAATGGGATTCGCAACTTAACATGTGATCAATGCATTCTTTGAATAGAGGATTCATTGTTTTGGATCAATTACAAGTTGTATTTTGTTTACACGCTTTGTAAATTTGAGTAGAACCATTTTTTTTCTTAAAAAAATGATCCATTCATTTAAAAACATTATATATCCATGTTATGATTATGATTTACAAGTATATCATGGTCACATTATTCTCAACAAATTATATATATGAATTATGGTGATTTAATATTTTCTTTTTGATGACTGCTAAATATCATCAAAATAGTTCACTGGAATTCCTAACTTCCTATAATGGATATTTTGCTTTAAATGATAAAATCCAAACTTTCCACATTATTTTGTGACATGGATAGGCCTATAAGGCTTACAGCCCACAGCAAACAACCCTAAACCCATCGCTTGGGACCCATAGCATAACCCGACTGGCAAAGCCCAGGGCAGCTGGAGGTCATCTGGGCACTGAGGGCCAATGACATTCGGGCACATGGCAAGAGAAACATAGGCCACATCAGCAGACAAAGATCTGCAGAGCTATTACCACAACACATCACCATTAATGCAATCCATCACAGCATTTATTACGACAACACCTCCCCGTCGGAACAGAGCCCCCTCACCCTAAACAAGGTAAGCTACGGCACAGGTTTTCGGCAGAGGGGGGCACGTCGTAAGGGACAGTGAAATGATTACCAAAGGATATAGGCAAGAATCGAAGACAAGAGGAAGGTTAAGCTTTTCTATCTCTCTCTCTTTCTCTATATTTCCTTCTTCATCTACTGATTTGCTCGCCGGAGGGTTCACTGGGGGACTACCCCGTTCCCCTTTTGACTTGCTTGCAGGTCATCTGGTGGAGTCATCTGCCTGAATCGGAACTTGAAGAGCTTGGACCAGCCCGACCCATCTACCCAGGACGAACTACATCATCAGTTGGCGCCGTCTGTGGGAATTTGTGGTTTATTCGTGCGCTAGTTGTGTTCACTATCGCCGGAGCCCCCTTTTCTCCCTGTTACCTTTTCCTCTCACCCGTCCAGGTGTATGGTCACGACTAGTCGTTTGGATGGGGAGGGTCTGTTTGATGATCGGTGGTATTATGGTGAGAAGCCACCGATCATCAAACAGACCCTCCCCATCCAAACAACCAACCACAGTACATCATCGAACTTACCAACAGCTTTAACCGCATGGCCGAGCAAAACCATGCCTTGATCAGTGCTTTACTCCAAAGAAACCTCCCCGCTCCACCTCTAGATATTCCACCCAACCAAGAAACAACCCCGGTCCACACTACTCCACAACCCCCTCCGCTCAACCCAGAAGGTTTACAGCCTCCTCCTCCTCCACATATGAGCCTGCCACCTCCACCCCCATGCCCGTCAGTACAAGCCCTCAGTCACCGCCAACTCGCCTTTTGTTGCCTCCATCCAGGACAAACCATTGCCCGCCAAGTTCAAAATGCCCACCATTGACTCTTTCGATGGCACGACGGACCCAGTCGACCATCTGGAAACCTACCGCACCCTCATGATCCTCCATGCTTTCCCTGACGAGATCATGTGCCGAGCTTTCCCAGTGACACTGAAGGGATCAGCTCGGTTGTGGTTTAGCCAGTTACCGGCGTACTCCATCTCCACCTTTCAACACCTCAGTGACTCTTTCTTGAGCCATTTTATCGGAGCCCAGCGTCAGAGACGCCCAGCCACCCAACTCCTTAACATTCGTCAGACCGAGGGGGAGTCGCTCTGCAGCTTCGTCACCCGCTTCAACACCGAAGCCCTTTAAGTAGTGGAGAACGACGACAAGGTCATCCTCACGGCTTTCATGGTTGGCCTACGGTCGTCCGATTTTCTTTTCTCCCTCTCCAAAAACCCTCCAACCGCCATGGCCACCCTACTATCCAAAGCCCAGAAGTACATGAATGTTGAAGATTCCCTGGCTGCTCGGCAGGAGCCAATCACTAAAAATCCGACCCCCAGAGACAAAAGGAAAGACTCAGAACCCAGGACCGCCCAGTATAATAGCCAAACACCCCATTATAATGACCGACCCCACCGAGCCGACCGGTCGGCTCTGACCCGACCGCCCAGTCGGTTCGAGCGGTACACACCACTTAACTCGCCCATGGAACACGTCCTCAATCAGATTCAGCGGGATTACCCCCTCAAGTGGCCCCTGCCTTCACGAAACCCTTCCAATCGAAAAGATCAGTCCAAATACTGTCGTTTCCACCAAGACTATGGCCATACCACCGACGAGTGTATTAACCTCAAAGATCAGATCGAGACCTTCATACGTCAGGGCCGCCTCAGCCGATTCACAGACACCCGCCCTCAGCAGAGGCAAAGAACCGACCTTCCCAGGAACAATCGCCGGCATACACCACCCCGGAACCAAGCCCCACCTAACCAAGGCCATGATTGCCTACCGCCACAGCCTCGACCTCCAGGCAATCCCCCTCCACCAGTCGGAGAAATTAGAGTCATTTCAGGCGGCCTTGCTTGCGCGCGACCATCCCGCTCGGCTCAGAAGGCAGAGCTCAGAAAAATAAGGCAGGGCTCAGACAAAGCAGTGACGACGGTGGACCGACCTTCCAAACAGTCAAAACAATGGATCGAACCCATCACCTTCACGGACACCGACTGTGCAGGAGTCCGTTACCCACATGATGACCCCCTTGTCATTTCCGCCATCATCTCCAACTACAAGGTCAGACGAGTTCTCATAGACAACGGCAGCTCTTTAGACATCATCTTCCTCAATTGCTTCCACCAGCTCAAGGTTGGGGAAGAAAGCTTGTCTCCTCTCCAAACCCCTCTGGTCGGTTTCACCGGCGACCGTGTGACCTCCATCGGCTCCATCGATCTACTTATAACCATTGGCGAACACCCGAGGCAAACCACTAAGTTGCTCACATTCCTTGTGGTCGACTGCCCCTCTGCTTACAACATCATCCTTGGCCGTACAGCCCTCAACGCCTTCCAAGCCATCACATCCACCTATCACCTTGCCCTCAAGTTTCCTACCGATCTCGGCATCGGAACTGTCAAAGGAGAACAGACCGTGGCCAGGGAGTGTTATGTCGCCTCACTCAAAGAAGTCAAGCTGAAAGTGGCCATGATCATCGAAGGGCTTGACGTCCGAGACGAGGACGAGCTGGTCAGAGGAGAACCTGTGGAGGAACTTGTTGAAGTTAACATTGATCCCACCAACCCAATAAAAACTGCCAAGATCGGCAGCCAACTACCTTCCCAAGCCAAGGCCGACCTTACCGCTCTCCTAACCGAGCACAGAGATGTATTCGCCTGGACCCATTCAGATATGCCAGGCATTGACCCCTCCTTCATAACCCATCGCCTCAGCATCGAACCCCACTTTCGACTCCACCGCCAGAAGCAACACATTTTCCATCCGGAGCGCAACACTCTTATAGCCGCAGAAGTTGACAAGCTCCTCGAGGCCCAATTCATCAAAAATGTGGACTACCCTAGATGGTTGTCCAACGTGGTCCTCGTCCGCAAACACAATGGCAAATGGCGACTCTGTGTCGATTACTCTGACCTGAACCGAGCTTGCCCCAAAGACAGCTACCCCCTTCCCCGCATAGATCTGCTGGTCGACGCCATGACCGGTCATCAAATGCTCAGCTTCATGGATGCCTTCTCTGAGTACAACCAAATCCTGATGCACATATCTGATCGGGAACACACATCATTCATTACCGACCGAGGGACCTACCACTATTGTGTAATGCCGTTCGGGTTGAAGAATGCTAGGGCCACCTATCAACGACAGGTTAATACCGTTTTCCATCACCAAATAGGCCGAAATATGGAAGTCTACGTCGACGACATGCTAGTCAAAAGCAAGCATTCCTTTGATCACCTCACTGACTTACGAGAGACCTTCGCCACCTTGCGCAAGTACCAGATGAAGCTCAACCCAGAGAAATGTGCCTTCGGCGTAGGATCTGGAAGGTTTTTGGGTTTTATGGTCAGTCAGCGCGGCATTAAAGCTAACCCTGAGAAGATCAAGGCCTTGGTTGAGATGCAGTCACCTAGGACGGTCAAAGAAGTTCAAAGACTCACCGGCCGAGTGGCGGCCCTCAACCGCTTCATTTCCCGTGCAACAGATAAGTGCCTACCATTCTTCAAAGTTCTTCGGCAGACTTTTAAATGGACAGTTGAATCCGAAGAGGCCTTCCAACAGTT
Source organism: Camellia sinensis (assembly GCF_055761805.1). Lineage (NCBI taxonomy): Eukaryota > Viridiplantae > Streptophyta > Magnoliopsida > Ericales > Theaceae > Camellia > Camellia sinensis. The sequence continues at coordinate 108,704,945 of NC_138966.1, forward strand.
AAAGCAATGCATGGCCAATCCTCCACTTCTTTCATAGGAAATCACGGGCGAGCCCCTCTTCCTCTACTTAACAGTGTCGAGCACCGCAGTCAGTGCAGCACTCCTCAGAGAAGATGGCTCAATCCAACGGCCGGTCTATTACATCAGTCGGGCTCTCAGGGGAACGGAGCAGAACTACCCCTTATTAGAAAAACTATCCCTGGCATTGGTCACCGCCTCCAGACGACTCCGCCCATACTTCCAAGCCCACTCCATAGTGGTCCTCACCGACCAGCCCCTGAAAAAGGTCATGCAGCAACCAGAACTCTCAGGCAGACTAATGCAGTGGTCAGTAGAACTCAGCCAGTTCGACATCTCCTACCGCCCTCGGACAGTAATCAAGGGGCAAGCTGTAGCTGACTTCATCCTGGAATTCACCAATCCGACCCCGACCACTACCCCTCCACTCCCATCAACTCCAACAAAGCCAGAAGATCCTCATTCTTGGACTCTCAATGTCGACGGTTCGTCTCGCAGAAAAGGAAGTGGGGCTGCCCTCATCCTCACCTTCCCCGAGGGCGGCTATTTCAAATGTGCCCTCCGTTTCTTGTTTGAAGCAAGCAACAATGAGGCCGAGTATGAGGCATTGATAGCAGGACTCTGCCTTGCCAAGGACATTGGTGTCAGCCACCTCCGAGTATTCAGCGACTCCCAGCTCGTCGTCGGTCAGATGACGGGGGACTTCGACGCCAAGGAAGACACAATGCGAGCTTACAGGGATATGGCACTCCCCCTTGCTCGCCTCTTCAATACCTTGCACATCAGGCACACACCTCGGGCGGAAAACTCCAAAGCAGATGAGATGGCTCAGCTGGCCTCTGCTGACCATCCTAATCTCAGCCATGATGTCCGTCTCAAATATCTACACCACCCAGCCATTTCACCCAACCTGCAAGCTGTACAGTTCATCCAAAACGAACCCATCCCTTGGGCATCCGACATTCTCTTATTCTTGACCACAGGGGCACTCCCAGATGACCAATAGCAGGCAGCCAAAGTCCGATCCCGAGCATCCAATTACATCATTGTCGACGGTATATTGTACAAGCGCGGTTTCTCCCAGCCATATCTACGGTGCCTTAATCCATCTCAAGCAACTTATGTAATGCAGGAGATCCATGAGGGAATTTGTGGTAATCACTCAGGCGGTAGGTCCTTTGCCCACAAGATACTCCGTACTGGGTATTTTTGGCCAACTCTTAATCAGGATGCGACCGATTTCATGCTCAAATGCGATAAATGTCAACGTTTCGCCAACATCCCCCATGCTCCTCCTACAGAGTTAATCACACTCTACAGCCCTTATCCGTTTGCCAAATGGGGGATCGACTTGGTTGGTCCACTTCCCACCGGTCGAGGCCAGACCAAGTTCGTGATTGTCGCCATTGATTATTTCACCAAGTGGGTCAAGGCTGAACCCCTTGCCACAATCACCGAGCGGAACACCACCAGGTTTATCTGGCAATCGATCGTTTGCCGATTTGGCATCCCTCAAGCCATCATCTCTGACAACGGTAAACAATTCGATAACGCGAAGTACAGAAAATTTTGTGCAGATCTCCAGATTCAACCATGCTTCTCTTCCCCCGGTCATCCCCAAGCAAATGGCCAAGTTGAGGTCACCAACCGTTCCCTTGTGAAAATCATCAAAACTAAGCTCAAAGCTGCTGAAGGCCTTTGGGCTGAGGAACTACCAAATGTACTCTGGGCTTACCGAACCACTGCTCGCGCTCCCACTGGGGAAACCCCTTTTCGCTTAACATATGGCGCTGAGGCGGTTATTCCGGTAGAAGTCGGTCTGCCCACCCCCAGGGTTTTACATCTGGATCTCGCCTCAACCGAAGAGCTCCATCAAATAGACCTGGACCTCATCGAAGAGCTCAGAGAGACTGCTGCTGTCAGATTGGCTTCGTACCAGCAGAAAATGAGAACACACTACAACCGCAGAGTTCGACCACGAGAGTTCTCTGTAGGGGACCTTGTCTTGAGAGAAGCGACTCTTGCCACAAAGAATCCAACCGAGGGCAAACTGGCAGCCAAATGGGAGGGACCCTACGTTGTGAAAGCTCGACCACGACCAGGCACTTACCGACTTCAAGACATGGAAGGCCGAGACCTCCCCCATCCCTGGAATGCGGAACATTTGAAGCGTTACTGTCAATGAGTTCATACTTTTGTATTGTCAACATTGTTGTATTTTTCTCTTTAATACATAATGCAAATTCCGACCGAAGTTCTCAGCTTTTATAATTCAAACTGTCTGTATGACGCTCCCATGATACTTTCACTTGTAGCACTCAAATCCTCGCCAGACCGAGCACCCAAAGCCTCGGCCAGACCGAGCACTCAAAGCCTTAGCCAGACTGAGCACTTTAGAAGCCTCAGCCAGACTGAGCATTCAAAGCCTCGGCCAGACCGAGCACTCAAAGCCTCAGCCAGACCGAGCACCCAAAGCCTCGGCCAGACCGAGCACTCAAAGCCTCAGCCAGACTGAGCACTTCAGAAGCCTCAGCCGGACTGAGCATTCAAAGCCTCGGCCAGACCGAGCACTCAAAGCCTCAGCCAGACTGAGCACCCAAAGCCTCAGCCAGACTGAGCACTCAAGGCCTCGGCCAGACGGAACACTTCAAAGCCTCAGCTAGACTGAGCACTTCAGAAGCCTCGGCCGGACCGGGCACTCAAGGCCTCAACCGGACCGAGCACTCAAGGCCTCAGCCAGACCGAGCACTTAAGGCCTCAGCCGGACCGAGCACTCAAAGCCTCGGCCAGACCGAGCACTCAAAGCCTCGGCCAGACTGAGCACTCAAAGCCTCGGCCAGACCGAGCACCCAAGGCCTCGGCCAGACTGAACACTTCAAAGCCTCAGCCAGACTGAGCACTTCAAAGCCTCAGCCAGAACTGAGCACTCCATGCTGAGATCATCCTATCCACGAAAATTCGTAAAGCAAGACCACGTTTTTAACACTTAGTCACATTTTGAAACTTATTCACAATTCCAGGACCACGTTTTTACTTAGTTAGATTCCAAAGGTGTTCTCACGTATTTCATTTACTAATCAGATTATCTCCCACCCCACCCAGCTTGTTTCTCTAATCTCTTCTCTACAAGTTTACAATTAACCGTTTAGTTACGATCTGCAACCTACTTTTCTGTCCTCATCCATGGATTCTTCATCCGTACATATTAAACTGGAAGTACTAACCCCATTCGAATATTATGTTCTACAATTTCATGATCCAATTTTTCAATAAACCACTATCATCCTTTCAATTTTCATACAAATCCAATCTCACTCTGCAGGAAGGAACTTTTAACTTAACTTTGCACGAAATTTTTATTGCACAATTTTTATGACTAGTTTTTATGATAAGACTTCATTCATTTTAGACAATACAGGCGAACACAGTCAATTGACAACATAAACGAAATTTTATTCATTTACAATGTGTACACAAGTTCATTACAAAAAAAAAAAAAAAAACAAAAACAGACACAGAGAGGGGGGCTCTTCATCTCCCTTGGTTATTCCTCCTCGCTGGATACAAGCTCTTTTTCTTCAATGCCCTCGTCCAGGGGGGTTTGGGCCACATCATCTTCACCAATCGTTACACTACTCGGGTCCAAGTCTGGGAACAGCTCTTCAGCTCTACGTTTGAACATCTTCTAACCGCTGTCCCAGAACTCAGCCATTTCATGCTTGTAGAAGTCTGACTGCTGGAAGCTCTCAATCACTTCTGCCTCCGTCCTACCTCTAGCAGTCGTCCTTGATGGGCCCACCCCCCCCGATTCTTGCCCAGCTCGATTCCTGGCGACTGCGGCATCTACTGCCATCTGAAATTTGGGAGACCCTTTGTATTGCTCCACTGCTGCGACGCACAGATCGGGGTAGGCCGCCCTCTCAGAAGCCGCCTTCACCCTCTCTTCGTCCAGCTCTCTCTGCAGGGCCCCCCTTTCAGCAGCCGCCGTTGCCCTTTCCTCTTCCACTCCCTTCCTCAGGCTCTCCATCTCTGCCATCGCCTTCGCCTTCTCTGCTTCCAACTCCCTCACGAGCTTCCCCTTCTCCTCCTCTGTTTAGCGCGCTCATCCTCCAACTCCTTCAACAGATCTCCAAATCTAGCATTTGCCTCATCTTTTTGCCTGACCAGCTCTTCATTGCTGCTCATGGCCTCTTCATGCCGCTCGACCACAACGGCGCAGGCTCTTTCAGACTCCTCTAACTTTTTCTGTTCGCCAGCCAGTTGAAACTCGAGCGACACGACCTTACGACATGTGTCCTCCAGCTCCAACTTGACTACTTGCAGCTCAGCATGAGCAGTCTTCCAGTCGGCACTCTCTTTCTTCAACTTGGCCAACTGGGCCTTGGCCTCTTCAGCTCTTAGCTTGGCAGCCCCTGCTTTCCTTAGAAGGGCCCCTGCCAAGGTGGTTACCTCTATTTGGGCGGAGCATAACCCCTTCAGCAGGTCAGCCTCATTGAATCCGGAGGCCGAGCGCAGGGCTGTCTCCTCCACAATCTTCACCAAGCGGTCTGCCCCCGCCATGGTTGGGCCTTCTTCTCCCTCCAACCTTCCAGCTACCGCGCGAGTATGATAGATTGCCGTGGCCAGACAGACCCCTCCTTCCTGGGGTGCAGGGCCCCTTTGGGCTTGCTCCCTTCCGCTCGGCTCAGCCTCAGTCAAACCAACTCCTACTTGCACTGTTGGGGTAGTCTCCACAACCTCCAGTGTTGGAGTGACCCCCACCACCTCTGAGGTATCCTTGGCCACAAGGGCCTCCACCTCCGCTGGGGCCACCTTAGCCCTCTTGGCCCCAGACTCATCTACAGCTCCCTCTGGGGCACTCATCTTCTTTTTCTTCTTTTTTTTTCAGAGCCTCCCCATCCTTTCTGGCCTGTTCTTTTACAGGATCTACTGGGGGCGGTCGTGGCTCAAAACTGCTTAAGTCCTTCCCCCCTAGCGGCCTTGGGCGCGGTCGGATCCTCTCCTACGCGATCGGTTGAGGCGGTCGGTCTGATCCTCTTCCTTCAACTTCGTGGTTTTGGCAAGTATGGCCTGATCCTCTGCCTCCTGAACTTCTCTTTTCGCCTCCAATTCTGCTCGGTCAAGATCCCCACCCCTCGGCTGCGGTCCCAACCCCGCCTCAAACAATGTGGACGGTTGAACAAGCTCGTCCCATTTGGCCTTCTCTCTCTCCCTTCACTCCTTTACCCTCTTCACCCTCTCTTCCGCCGCTGCCCCCAGTTTTGACTCCATCGACCTAATGGGCACCTTCCAGATGGTGCGCACTTCCAGTCCCCCATTGGCAGACACGTAGAACTACCGTGGTCGCCACCCCTTGATCGATGTCGGCAGCCCCGCCACCAATCCCCTCCCCATCACTGCCTGTAGGGTGACCCACGCCTCTTGCTGCCCCGAAGCCTTATAACAGGAAAAGAACTCGTCTACCGCCATGGCTTTCCCTCCAATCGTCTTGGGCCACGCGCTAGCACAGGCCAGCAGAATCTTCCATGCATTGGGCATCAATTGCCCCGGTGCTACCTCTAGACGGTTCAGTACGTCAACCACCACTTGGGGCAGTGGGAACCTCAGCCCACCTTTTAGAGCCTCCTCGTAAAGGGAAAACTCCCCCAGCCTGGCATCAGACGGCCTTTCCCTTGATGTTGGCAGCAATAACTCCACCTCAGCCGAAATCTGGTATTTTTCCCTGATAGCCTCCAAATCTGCCGCAGTAATTGTGGATTTGTCAGCCTTAGTATGCCACTGATCCGGCTCTACCTGGCTTATTGGCCTTGGAGCCAATATCAGGGCCGACGCCTGCGATTGTCCCACCGGTTCCCCCACCCCCACCATTCGTGTCTCCGTCCTATATCGCGCCGCTAGTTCCTCTGCATCATCGTCTCCCAGGGGGTCCACCCTCACATTCACCGTTTCTTCTTGTGCCATTTCTAGGGTTTGCTTACGAATCACTTCTGACGCAGGAGCAAGGAAGTTGAGAAAATGTTGCACAGGTGTGTCGTACGTAATGAAGGAATTAACACTTGGGTATTTTGAGTTTTTGTAAAAAGGTAGGTGAAACGAATTATACCAAAAACCCACGGTTTACCCGTATTTCATGGATCCAAATTAATTTTCGCCCGTTTAAAAACCTTTCAAATCAACCGCCAAAATCGCCTTTTCAAAACCCCCCCTCGTGACCTATCGTTTCATTTCTACTCCAACGCTTCACTTCCCCCATGATATTGCCACGTGTATGGCCACGATGCACTGTCCCCTTACCCTGTCCTTTCCATTTCACATCATCACATGGCACACCCCCCCTTTGAACCCCGCGCCGTCCTGGTCGGCACGCCCCACTCTCGGCCACCCTCACGGCCATCTCCCCCCGCTCGGCCACCCTTGCGGTCGGCACGCCTCACGGTCGACCCCTCCCGCTCGGCCACCCTTGCGGTCGGCACGCCTCGCGGTCGGCACGCCTCGCGGTCGGCACGCCTCACGGTCGACCCCTCCCGCTCGGCCACCCTTGCGGTCGGCACGTCTGGCGGTCGACCCCTCCCGCTCGGCCACCCTCACGGTCATCCCTTCCCGCTCGGCCACCCTTGCGGTCGGCACGCCTCGTGGTCGGCACGCCTAACGGTCGGCCTCTCCGCTCGGTTCGCAACTTCTCTTCCTTATTACTATTCCCTTCGTTGGACTAAAGTTGCACTCGGAAATGGGGGACTACTGACATGGATAAGCCCATAAGGCTTACAGCCCACAGCAAACAACCCCAAACCCATCGCTTGGGACCCATAGCATAACCCGACTGGCAAAGCCCAGGACAGCTGGAGGCCATCTGGGCATGGAGGGCCAATGACATTCGGACACATGGCAGGAGAAACACAGGCCACATCAGCAGACAAAGATCTGCAGAGTTATTACCACAACACATCACCATTAATGCAATCCATCACAGCATTTATTATGACAACACCTCCCTGTCGGAATAGAGCTCCCTCACCCTGAACAAGGTAAGCTACGGCACAGGCTTTCGACGGAGGGAGGCACGTCGTAAGGGACAGTGAAATGATTACCAAAGGATATAAGCAAGAATCGAAGACAAGAGGAAGGTTAAGCTTTTATATATATATATATATATATATATCTCTCTCTCTCTCTCTATTTCCTTCTTCCTCTACTGATTTGCTCGCCGGAGGGTTCACTGGGAGACTACCTCGTTCCCCTTTGGACTTGCTTGCAGGTCATCTAGTGGAGTCATCCGCCTGGATCGGAACTTGAAGAGCTTGGACCAGCCCGACCCATCTATCCCGGACGAACTGCATCATCATTTTGTATTAATTTAATTTTTTTTCTTTCTATTTGTATATTATTATTCTAATTAATTTCCATTCAATTAAATAAAATAAAAAAACTGTACTATGCGTATGCGTATGCGTATGCGTATGTTGTTTATCCTTGCAATGTGAGTACTGACCTGATTAGACAACATGTATGGTCCTTGGGACCCAATTCAGGTGGCTTCATTTACTCCTCTCCTTAATTCATCATTTTTTGAAATATTTGACATTAATAATTCTATACAATTGGTTTGGTCAGGACTTTTTGGACCAAAAAAAATATAAAAGATAAAATAAATTAAAAGAATGAATAAAATAAAATATTACATTAAAATTATAATTATTTTATTTTTTTTTTATAAAAATAAAAAAATCAATCCAAACGAATATTTTAATCTCAAACTAAAACAAGTTTTAATTCAAAAAAACCAATTAAAAAAGCCGTTGCCATAACTATATCTAACAGTGATAAAAAAAAATCCCATATCATTGGAAGATGGTGGTTACTGTGTATAAAGCGCAACAGTCACTGATATGCAGTCAATTAAGCCCACTTAGGACCCTATTTCGATAATACAAATCGTTCACTTTTTAAGATATATCAAGTAAAAGATATTTGTAAAAAAATTAAGTTGATTTGATATCAGTAGCCCTTCCATCTAAATACATTTGTATTTAGTTTCATACAAAACTATTTAATTTTTAAATACAAATATGATTAGATGAAAGTGTTATCGATATCTAAGTAATTTGATTTTTTATAGATACATTATATTTCATGTATCTTAAAAAAAAAAGTCCAAATTATCAAAATAGAATCCGAAATGAACTCCATTAACTGCATAACAGTGATTACTGTGCATAAACCACAACAACCACCCCAAATTTAGGATCAAAATGGAGAATTGGGAGAAGGGTAATTCAACCTAATTATATGTAGGGATAAACTTCTCTTTGGTCTTTATTTGAATTGGAGAGGTGTTATTCAGACCCGTGAAACTTATCATGAATCATATTTTGATAATTAAAACCGTTCATTTTTTAGGATTCTTCATATATAGCATTCATAAAAAAAAATAAAGTTGATCTGATAATCGTCACATTTCATTTTATCTTTAAAAAAAGAAACGACAAGTGTACTTTTTAAAATGGACTACTCATTTTTTTTAAAGACAAATGTGATAAAATGAAAATAATTTCTTAGAATGATCAAGTCCAGTGTTTAGCATTGTCTCTTTAAGACAAATTCGTCCTCTCTTGGGTGCTAACAGATTATGGACGTCTATATCTTAGGATGAAATGATTTACAACGAATAGTAACAACACTACAAACTATTCACACAATGAACACACTCTCTCACAAAAAATTAAATGCAACAAAATGCAGAGAGCAATAACAGAAGCAACAACGAAAATTGAGTGCAAAATCCAAATGAGAGACTGCTTTTGTATAGGAGAACTTGTGGCTTTTCAGAAAAGGATTTAACAGGTAAAAACTTGTTCGAACAAGCGCAATACCTGTTCAGCTTGAATTAAACAGATACAAACCTGTTTGAATAGGTAAAAACTCAAGGCCTATAAACCGAGACAAAGTTTGCTTGCCAAAGCAATGTGAGACAAACCTTAACTCCAACATTTATGGAAATTTCACCAAATATACCATTTTTATGAAGCTCACTTTGGCTTCAATTTTCTATTCACCCAATAATAATTTTGAGCAACCAAATATACAACATGAATCGTTACGTGGCAAAGAACACGTTGCCACATGGACCAGCCAACTTTGGCGCATGGATCCCATCTAAAAATTAGACCAAAATTTTAAAAAATCTATTTTTTTTTTCCGAACACTTTTTCAAACTATTTTTTACAGGTGATACTTGTGATCAATACTTAAGACGGGGACGGAATTGGAAGAAAATTATGGAAACCCTATTTCTGTGAAAATTTTTATTTATCATTAATATTTGGATAATTACAAATACACCCCTTGAGGCTTGCTTAAAATACGAATTGTTCCCTGTGATTTAAAAAATTACAAATACCTCATTGTCAGAATTTTTTATTTAACATAATTAATTGAAAAAATAAAATTTCTAACTATTCACCTATACAATAATAAAATTATTTGAATTATTAATTGAAATAAAATTTTAACATTATTAAAAATTGTTAATTAACTTGATGATTTATTAATCCAAGGACCTATTTGTTATGAAATTAGAAACTTTATGGGGCATAATATAATTTCTAGAACCACGTCAGGTAATTTGTAATTTAAGCAAACCTCAGGGGGTGTGTTTGTAATTTATCCCTAATATTTTTCAAATATATATTTTATTTTATAAATAAAATAGTCTCTCAGAATAAGAACTATATATCACATTCTTCTACCATCTCACATAATCTTTTTATTTTCTAGCAAAAAAAATATCTTTATCTTATTAGAGATTACTTTTATACTATTTGATTATTATTTTTTTATATATATTTTATATATATCATATTATACATATATATGTGTTTGTAATATATATATATATGGTGAATTTTTTTTTTTTATCTTTAATTCTTCCGATGGTAAAATTTTGGTTCCGTTATTTCCTAACTTGATGCACCAATTGTGACCCCACCACCAATTTTGACCATTCAAATCATGCAAAAAGTAACTGGTGAACTTGAATTCCTCACCATGCAAAATTGATGCCAACACCTTATTTATTTTTGTTTTCATTTTATCATCAAACCATATATAGTAGTGGGATACAAGGCGCAAAACAATTCTCTCAGGTTCAAACTCATGCTTACATTTTTTGTATTTTTTATATTTTTTTTTGAACTGGAAAAAAGAAGTTCTGTGGGGACATCACGACCTCCGTAGGCCCAAGCCCGGGAAACTCATGCTTACATTTGAACTTGAAAAAAATCCCTCCGTAAGCCCAAGCCCGGGAAACTCATGCTTACATTTGAACTTGAAAAAAATCCCTCATGTGCTAACATTTTGTTGCAATGTTTGTTGCGTTGCATTAATTACCAGTAGACTAATATTTGTACACAATGCTTATACATAGTTTTTTGATAAGAATGAAGTGAGAATAATATATATATATATATATATATATTTTTTGTAGGACAGTGATATATAAATACAAAAAATAAAATAAAAATAATAATAGTAAAGGACATTTACACACAAGTCGTAATTTATGAACTTAAACTCCATTAAATCCTAATTAAGATTTCTTGAATCTTCAAGTCTCATTAAATTTTTAATAGTCGAAATTATCCTTCAAACAATTATTTTTTATCATTTATGATTATATATAAAAGAACATGATGATTTAACATTTATTTTGATTTTCGAAACTTTAAAACATTAACTTTCAAGTTAAAAAAACTAAAATGAAAATTATGTACCAAAAAAAAAATTGAAAAAATTGAATTGTTTTTTGTGCAAAACTAAAAATTTTGTGTCTATAAAAGAGCAGGATGATGGAACATTGATGTGCGAAATTGAACAAAAAAATTAAAAATGACAAAACTGATAATGTACTCAGTTTTAAAACTGGAAAAAACTAATAATCTTCTCGATTTTAGTGGAGAGTTGACTCAAACCAATAAGTAAAAGGGCAAAAACGTTTGATCTCATGCTCTGTTTTTTTATCAATTTGTGAAACAATTATTTGGAACATTACTATGCAAAATTGATAATGTTCATAGCATTAAAAACTGAGAAAAACTGATAATATTCTCAATTTTACAAAATAGGACTTATTGGTTCAAAAACTATTAGATAGAACCTGAGCTACCATATCATTTGCAAATAGAACTTTTAGATAATTAACTCTAATAATAACAATAATTTTGTACGCATACCTAACAAGTGTGTGAACAAAACATTACTTTTGATTGATTCAAAACAATAGGATTCGCAACTTAACATGTGATCAATACATTTTTTGAATAGAGGATTCATTGTTTTGGATCAATTACAAGTTGTATTTTGTTTACATGCTTTGTAAATTTGAGTAGAAGCATTTTTTTTTTTTTTTGAAAAAAAATGATCCATTCATTTAAAAACATTATATATCCATGTTATGATCATGATTTACAAGTATATCACTGCCACATTATTTTCAACAAATTTTATATGTGAATTATGGTGATTTAATATTATCTTTTCGATGACTGCTATATATCATCAAAATAGTTCACTGGAATTCCTAACTTCCTATAATGGATGTTGTCTTTAAATGATAAAATCCAAACTTTCCACATTATTTTGTATTAATTTAATTTTTTTTTATTCGTATATTATTATTCTAATTAATTTCCATTCATTAAAAAAAAAAAAAAAAAAACTTACTATGCGTATGCGTATGTTGTGTATCCATGCAATGTGAGTAATGACCTGATTACACAACATGTATGGTTCTCGGGACCCAATTCCGGTGGCTTGATTTACTCCTCTCTTTAATTCATCATTTTTTGAAATATTTGACATTAATAATTCTATACAATTGGTTTGGTTAGGACTTTTTGGACTAAAAAAAGTATAAAAGATAAAATAAGTTAAATAAATTAATAAAATAAAATATTATATCCAAATTATAATCATTTTATTTTTTCTCTCACAAAAATAAAAAAAGACAACTCAAATAAATTTTTTAATCCTAAACCAAAAAAGTCTCAACTCAAAAAACCAATTAAAGAAACCCTAGCCAAACCACAACTATATCAAGTAGGCCCACTCACTGATGTGGGCCTACAATCACTGATGTGTAGTCAATTAGGCCCACTCAGGGCCCATTTCGATAATACAAATCATTCACTTTTTAAGATATATCAAGTAGAAGATATTTGCAAAAAAATTAAGTCGGTAGCCCTTCCATCTAAGTACATTTGTATTTAGTTTCATACAAAAGTATTTAATTTTTAAATACAAATATGATTAGATGAAAGTGTTATTGATATCTAATTAATTTGATTTTTTACAGATATATTATACTCGATGTATCCTAAAAAATAAACGATTCAAATTATCAAAATAAAACTTGAAATGGACTCCATTAATTGCATAACAGTGATTGTTGTGCATAAACCACAACAATCACCCCAATTTTAGGATCAAAATGGAGAACTCGCCTGGTTTGGGTAGAATGGGAGAAGGGTAATTCAACCTAATTATATGTAGGGATAAGCTTCTCTTTGGTCTTTATCTGAATTGGGGAGGTGTTATTCAGACTCGCGAAACTCATCATGAATCACATCTTGGTAATTAAAACTGTTCATTTTTTAGGATTATTCATATATAGCATCCATAAAAAAAATTAAGTTGATTTAATAATCGTAACATTTCATTTTATCTTTGAAAAAAGAAACAAGAAGTACATTTTTTAAAATGGACTACTCATTTTTTTTAAGACAAATGTGATAAAATGACAATGTTACTATTATTATATCCACTTTTTTTTTTATGGATGATTTACACACAAAAAAAATAGGTCGATATAAAGCAAGACAAAACCCCTGCAAAGATTAATCAGCATCCGGACCAAGTAATTCAAATAATTCAAAAGAACAATTCCACTGTTCATTAGTAGGGGACCCAAATAAAGCAAGACAACCTGCATAGATTAATCATAAAAAATTATATATGCTTAAAAAGTTTTCAAAAATATTTGTTGGCTTTAAAATAAGAGCTCTAATTTTGTGGCACTAGCTTATGTGTAATCATTTTTACTTTCTATTGGTGGTTTTCATCTTTTTTTTGACTTGCCAACGCACTCACTAGAGCTCTATTTAAAACTCTTGAATTAGAGCCATATATCATTGCTCAAAAGTTTTTAACCTGACCCTGACAAGTTTCTGCGTTTCTAGATTTATTGGTAGCCCTTTGTCTATTCATTTCTTTATCCATGTGTGAGAAAGCACAGACAACAATTGTGATCAACAGTTTTCAAGTGCTTGCTTAAAGGCATTTTGGTGGAAGATAATGAAGCCTGTAACACCATGCAAGATTGCTCTTGTGGTTGTGTTCTTGTTCTTGTTCAATTCAATTGTGATTGAAGGTGAGTTATACTCCAACAATATATATTTGATTATTGCTTTGATAATTTGTAATATTATACGAGATATTCAAATTGTCTTGCACATATATATATATATATATGTGTGTGTGTGCGCGTGCGCGCGCGCGCCTCCAGTTCTCACAAAGAAAGTGTTGTATATAGCAGACATCTATGGAGGTGATGAAGCTCCTAATCATTTCAGTCATGGAAAATTTGAAGCTGTAGAAGACGGGACCTCTGAAGAAGGAGATTTAATCATGGAGGACTATACTCGATCTCAGAAGAAGACTCCCATTCATAACTAAATGGTTGCTTTCTTAATCGAAGATTTTATTTTATTTTTATTTAAAGGAGAAAGATTTTCGCCAAACCAAATAGCTGGAAAGCCATGTTGCACAAGTATAAGGCTATTAGAATCCAATCACGGAACTGGACACAATATTTTTGTGTGCTCATGTGAAAAAATTGTGTCCGATTTTATGATCAGATTCTGTGCTGTTCAAAATTTTCATCAATGATGTGATCCAAGCAAGTGACAGAAGTATCGAGTTTAAATGCTTTCAACATATTTAGTTACCAAGTAAGTCTTAACATAGCAAAAAAGGTCCCCGAGAAACTTTACAATAATGTTACAGTGATAGCATTTTTATATAACATTTGGTTTATCATGTAAATTATCATCACTGTACTAAAAATAAAGATAAGTGATAGGCCACATAATACAGTACTAACAATTTATGTAAACTAAATAAAATATAAAAATATGATCATTAAAACAAATGTGATAATTTAATATGAGTATTTGTTTTTTTTTGGGGGGTGAAACCCCTCCATTGGGCCTTTCTTTGGTAAAAAAGACAACTTATATAAATTTTTCCTTCATAAACTCCCTCACTTGGAGGCTCATACTTGATGGAGCATACATAAAGATTTTTCTATTTCTTTTTAGACAATCTTACATTTCCATATATACGTGAGAGATTTGAGTGAGACCTTCGAGTGCAAGCTACAATGCGAATGGTGGTAATGGAAGGAAGTACTTGTGTGACGATCTTGACCTTCGTAATATTTTTTTTTTAATATTATTTCGATGAGCATAATTGCATGATTATTTGTTTAATTTGTGATTATCTGTTTGTTTATGGATTACCTGTTAGAATTACCGACATGGAATTAGAAACTGGAAACCTTATGGACTTAGAAACCAAAATTGACTAGCCTAATAGGTTAATTAGAATATTTAGAACCATATGACAACTTTAATTGAAAATTGATTCCGATCAAAATAATTAGAATAAATTAATTACAATTGATTAGAATTAATCAAAATTAAGTGGGATTAATAAGCTATAAACAAGCTTAATTAACTTAAGCTAACTACACCTATATAAGTGCCATATAAGCTTTGTGAGCTCATATTTATCATCCTTGGCTGAGATTTTGAAGAGTGAGAGAGTGTGAATCAATTTGTAGAGAGAGGAAGAAGAGGAATTGAAGGGAATTGTGAAGAATTTTAGAGGATTTGAGGGATTGAGCTAGGAATACACTTGATTCAAGCCTTAGGTAAGATTCTTATCCATAAATCTTGTAAATAGCTCATGTAAAAATAGGATTCATGAAGTTAATAGGATCAATTGAATGGATATGTAAAGAACATGGAAGAAACAACTAAATTATGGAACAATTGAGCATAATTACATGCATGCATGAAACATCCTTCTAAGTCATTACAAGAAATTCATGTAATGGGGAGATTCATTACATGCATGAAGCTTAGACACATGAACTGGAGATTTTTCATGGTTTCATACCTTTAATACCATGTTGTTATGTTTTGAAAAGAAAATAATCCAATTCAAAACATGCATGACTTGTAGCTTAGAGTTTTAAGTTTAAATTTGAGGGTTTGATCATGATTTTGAGCAATTGGTTTCAAATTGATTATGTTTTCATGTTCTACAATGATTTTCCATGTTTTTGAACCAACCATGCAAGGTTTGAACCTTTAAGTTGATGTTTTGAACTTCAAACTCAATTATGGAAATTCCAAAATTCGTGTAGTTCGCTCGAGCGATGAATCTGTCGCTTGAGTGCACTTTACAAGCTTCCAATATTTTTTGCAGACTTAAGTAGTTGGCTCAAGTGACCAAATGACCGCTTGAGCGACCACCTCATATTTTGAATCTTGGCTCAAGCATCCAAAAAATTGGCTCTAGCCTAGAATTCGAGCATCCTGTAGTTTTGCGAAGCTTTGCAGATCGCTCGAGTGACCAATAGGTGGCTCGAGTGGGCTGCCCTGTTTTTAGCATTTTTGAAATACACTTCCATGTACAAACTTGCATCCTCAAGCTTATTAGAGCATTCTTAAACATTAATTAAGTCATCATTAACAAGGAAAATGACTTAGAAACACTCAAGAAGAGAATTGAATTAAAATAGAACGGTTAATCGAGATTGTACTTCAATGTGTGTTCGTTATGTGTTTCGTGTAGGTGGACGTCCGAGCCCTTACGTCGATACAACCCACTGTGAGTAGTAACTTTATAAAGATACGTTTGAAATATGTTTTGGAAATCGTTATATGATTGATGTTTTTGAAATGCTATTTTCTATTGATGAGTGAAGTTCTTTTTGAAATGCATTTGTGGCATCTTTTAGTGAGGCCATTGCCTAGGGGAAACAATACCACAACCTATTGGTTTATTAGGCCCTTGCCTAGAAGAAACAATACCATGACCCATTGGATAATTGAAACACAAAGATCTTTGATGTTAGACCTTAATGTCCACATTGAAATTGTTATATTGATTGACCCGATGTAGTCTCATTGATTGACCCTAGAGATCCCATTGTTATTGATACATTGTTACTCTATTAGATGTACCACGTAAATTGATTTGAATGATTATTGTTACTATGATATAATGGATCCATTGTTAAACAAATTAGTGATCAAGGAAATGGATCATTTGTAAAAAGGAATAATGTTTGGACTCCTATTTAACTTCATTTATTTAACTCTTTGTATTGTTATTACTCACTGGGCCTTAGCTCATTCTTTGATATATATATATATATATGTAGGCGAGCAACCAGAACGTCAAGTCTAAGAGAAGCCTGAATCAACCCCATGTAAAGCCATTTTGGAAGTGCCTTCGAGATGGAGTGTGCTTAAGCTCGAGCGGAGCCAGGGTTATCAACCCTTTCGTCTTTTTGCTTTGTCTTTTGTTATTTTGGAATTTGTTTTGAATGTAAGGTTAAGAATGTTGATATATGACTAATGTTTGAATTGACTATCATGTATTTTTTTTTTTAAAGAAGAATGGAAGTTTAAGTATATGATGAAGTCTTTCATATACGCACTACTCAATAGATTGTCTTTTATATTTTATATTACTTCCGTTATGCCTTGTTAATTATAATAAAATTGATTTTGTTAATAGAGGCTGTAGGTAATCTGGAATTACTGGTCACTCATGACTATAAATTTATAGGGGCGGGTTTGGATCATGACAACTTGCTTCCCACTTTGTATGATCTAACTACATCATCTTGTTCAACTTTGGTTTGATAAAAATAGATACTGGAGATAAAATACCCACTGTAAAGATTTATAAAAATATAAAATATTAATTGTTAGGTTTTTGTAATTGATAATCCTGTTAGACAAATTTCAGTTATATTTTCATTCGTTTTATTGTATTTGTGAGTTATGAGAATTCAGATGTGAATCCAACTTGAGTTGTGCTTGAGTGGAGGAGTTTGTGCTGACATTCTGTATTTGGTTTTGAGCATGCCTTGTTTGTGCGCTCGAGTAGTGAAGTGGTTTATCCAATATCATTGCCTGTATTCTAAACTTCTGAAAAACATGTTTTATTGCTCGAGCGGTAGATGTTGCGCTCGAATGGTTAGCCTATATATGAGCACCGTCTTTAGACACACCGCTCAAGCAATAAAGTGAGCGCTTGAGCGTTCTTTGTGTTCTGTTTAGTATAAAGTGCGTTGTTTGCTATTTTTAGGGTTTAACCTGTTCAGATTCTTAAAGAGGAAGAGAAAACAAATTATATTGGAGGATGTTTATGTATGGTTTTTCTTAATGATTTGAGGGTGATCAATTGATAAATGAGCTTTATATTAACTATTATCAAGGGTTGTTTTGTTATTTCATTCACAAAAAGAGAGAGGTGTTCTTCGGTGGATTTGAGAAAACTTGAGCCTGAAACTTTGGTGAATTCCAGAGTGGCTCATCGTCGTGGATTTGACATCGGTATTGTGGATTTAATGTTGGATAAAGCAATTTTAAGGTGAAGACAGTGGTGTAAGAGGCACATCGAGTTCGGTTTAATTCAACCGTAGATTTGCTAGGTAATTGTCTCGTGTGTAATTCCTTTTTGACTTCTTAGTGGATTGTTTGACTTTGGCTCGTAATTTTTTATCATAATTGGATGAGTCCAATTACGATTTTTTCCATATTAAATTGTTGTGCTGATTTATTATTGATTGTTTGATTGAGATAGTTATTCATTATTTTAAATTGAACTATAATCACAAATCACTATTTAGGGATTTTTTAGATTTTTCACTAATTCATCCATTTATTTTTTCTGGTTTAATGATGAATAATATACACGAACAAATTAGTTTGGGTTACTAGTCCATGATATGAAATTTATTTCCTGCCAATTCTGGAAATTGAAATTTGTGTCTTAATTTTCTGTATGATGATATTATTTGCACCAATCTTGCTCTTCTCTATTGGATAACACTGCACATGTATCCTTGTTATTTATTTGTTGTTGAATTATTGTTGATTTGAATTGTTGTTTGTTATTGATTTGTTTGTGAACTTGTAGGGAAAGAACTCGTAAAGCTTTCTTTAGTTCATACTCTTTTTTTTATTATTATTGATGCCCTATGCATGAAAATAGTAAAGTAGTACTTTGGGAGTCAGTAACATTTTACTCTGTTACTGTCAAACAGAGTAAAATGTTATTGTTTATGTCAATTTCGACAGTAATTATTTTATTTTATTTTATTTTAAAAAAAATTTCATAATAAACCTAGATCTTATTTGATAGATATTGATGGAAGGATTCTAATAATATTAATTTTATTAAAAACCGATATGTAGATAAAAAGTTATATCATTTTAAAATTTAAAATATTGAATTATTTGCAAGGATATTTTGATAATAGTAGTGTGTGCTGGACTTTTTAAAAAAAACCTTTTGTACTTATCCTTAATATATTAAAGTTTTATTATGTGAGGGCTTTAACCAAATTCCCTTCTTTTTTTTTTTTTTCATAGTCAGAACAACGTCTAATATGAATCTAACCAAACATTATTCGATGAATTTATCTTGTGCATTTATCAGATTGTTTTCCTTTTACATCATGGTTTTGTTTTTTAGATTGAGAAAATTGGTAAAAAAATCCATTCGAAAGAGGTATAAGGAATTAGATTTAAGATAAAATCTTATTTGTTTACAAGGACACCTCGAAAAAGTCGTCGGCAATCGGTGATCGAAGGCGGCAATAATCAACGATCGGAGGCAGTAAGTGGTGTTGGTGAGTATAGAAATGTGTGACATTCAACAGATATGATGTTGAATGGGTGACATGTGTTACATTTTAACAGATAGGTTGTTGAATAAATGACATGTGTCACATTTGAACAGATAATTTGGTGAATTTCAATAGATAGAGAAATATATTGATTTCAATAGATTAGTTAATTTCAAGAGATAGATAGATATATGTTGATTTCAATAGTTAGTTGTTCTGTTAGACAAATTATGTTATTTTGGCCTAAAGAGATTAGAGTTTGGACTTAATAACGCAAAAGATTCAAAAATAGATCTGAGTACCATTTTAGATTTTATCTGTGATTGCTATTCTTTTACTTGATAAACAATCTATCACTATAACACTCACTAAACTAACATAATAAAAGTAACACACAATCCAATTTTTAGTGTTTCAATTTCATTGAGTGAAAAACATAAGACTTATCATCACCACCACAAACATGTATTATAAATAGGAAAACAGATTTTAGTTTTCACTCTCATTCTATGAAATTCCTCTTTTCCAAATCACTAATTTGCTAAGAAATATTATAAATTTTTAAGCAAAGAAAGAAAATGCTGACTATTATTTCTATAACATTGACCATTATGTTCTCAAGCAGAATTAACTTTGAGTTTTTCACAATTTGATGTCTTCATTTAACTTCCTATGTAAAAATTAAAATAAATAAATAAATAAAATAAGATAAAAAAACTTAACTCAATTGCCAAAAAGGCCAAAATACACATTATAGATATTCATTTAACTATGTTATTCTTTTCAATCATTCTTATTTTTTTTCATAAGATTCCCATTAAGTCTATTAACACATGAATCAATCTATAGGACTTGATGGAAATTGGTAATTTTTCCACCCAAAAAAACTTTCCATGTGGATTTTAACTTTTGTACAACAATTCCGAAAGGCTTAAAATTTCATTGAACAAGCAAGAAAAGCAAGTCAGGCAGACAACCGGCTATCCCAGGGCCTGAGTTGACACCTTAGAACATTTTTTTTTTCAATTAAAAAAAAAAACAGGAAAAGTAAATAAATTTGCATATATTAAGAATATGAAAAATGATTGGTGCCTTGACAAAGTGAGGCGTGAATGCCTCAACGCATGCGATTCACTCTCTATTCTCATCCCTCTCTTGCACTTCTATATTCAATTTCAAACCCACAAAACTATTCAAACCCAAAAACTCTCAGCCGCCCAGATGTCCGTCCGGATGTCCGGTGGGGTCCCGGTTGTCAAGGATGACTTCTGCGGTTGTCGAGGATACTGCTGTTTTGACAACCGGTGAGAAGAAGAACTGAACTGGGCTAAGAATGGTTCACCAGTTGTCTGGTCGGATGTCCACCTAGATGTCCGATCCCTTTGGGGCTGGACTGTTTCATTTGCTGTTGTGCTGGGCTGTTTTTGAACCATCTATGGCAAACCAACAGTGGAGTTTTTGTGTGTATTCTTGAGAATTTTTGTGTGTGTTTTTGAGAGTTCTTGGTTTGGGTGAATATGTTATTGTGCTGTCCAAATAAGCTCATACAAATTCCATGATTGTAAATGCACTCCCCATACCAACTGTAATTCAGCATACTTCAAGTACAGAGAGGACTAATGCTTCATGAAACAAACTTCCATACCTGCAAAGCCTACAAACACTTGCATAAATAACTCAAATATTTAATAAATATTCCTAAAAGTTTCAACTAGAGAGAATACATGTAAATTTTTATTCTATTTTTCTTTGTTGTGTTATTTCACACAACACAAACAACTTGCAGAGATCAAATGTTTACAATTAAGAAAGCTCAAATGCTTCCACAATGACCTCCACAGTCAATACACACACCACTATAGATTTCTCTTTTCCTTTATGGGACTCCCTTACACATACACATAACAATATACTACATAAACACAGACCTTTTCTTTTGGATTCCATTATAATTTTTTTATTGGTGGATAGATTATCTACTTTGACTATCAAAAGTTCCCAGCAAATGGTATTTACCCCAACTTTTGATGTGTGAAAGGAAGGTTATAGGAATGATGTGAGCAAGGAATGTTATAAACCCCTGAAATATTTTGAAACACCACAAAACATTACAAAACTATGAAATGTTTCAACTCCTTTTAGGAACTCCAATATCTAATTTCTCTCTATGGTTTGATAGCATTTATTAAAAAAAAAAAAAAGGTAAGCACAAAGAAAGTTAAAACTACAGCCACTCTACTACATCTGTGGTATCAGGGGTCTGTCCCTGCTTCCCATTATTCGGCTAACCATACATCTATGCTTATATTATATCACATTATAACAGCAAAGTAAAGCCAAAAGAGAGCCACCACAAATACTATAAAAACAAGCACCCAAACAACAGGAACAAAAACTGGATTAAGCCAAAATAAAACCATATCAACATCATCCAAACATCCAAGAGAATAATAAGTCACCTTCCAAAAAATATATTGTTAGCCAAAATCACTTTAAACCATTACATTACAAGTTATGAGATTTGATTGGATCCTATAAACAAACCAAAGCATCGAAAGTTTACAAAACAAAGTCATAAAATTAATACTAAAAAACTAAAAATAAAAAGGGGCATTTGGTTCAACATCTATATTCAAGTCAACAAATTTTGAAGCAATTGATCCACTTTGACTGCTTATATTGTTTACAATTCCTGAAAGACTAAGAAATCCGCTTATAATATTATCCAGCATTTGCATTGGGCTACCTCGTGCCTATTCAATGAGAAAGTAAATAATATTAAAAAAATTTGTGACAAACATATCTGCAAATCAAAAAAAGCAAAAAAATTTCATGTCATATCTTTAAAACAAACCGGTTATGCTTACTCTCCTATGTGCCATCCAACACGGAAAATAGTACAGTTGAGTTTGCAACACCTTACAAATAGAGTCTCTTCATTAGTAATTTCAAACATGAAAATAAAAACAACAGAAAGATGAAAATTCCTTTCTTAAACAAAATTCTGAAATTTAACTTATCGGTTCATGCGTACTCCCTTGCATGCCATCCATAGAAGCAAAATTCAACTTACGACCCTATAGGAATACACATTGGTAAGTAATTGAAGTAAACAAAATTCTGAAATTTACATATCAAACAAAATTAAAAATTTACCTGTACTTTTGTAGCCTTTTTATTCTTTCCTTTCAAATGATTCACTATTTCATCCACTTTGCTAACCTTCCGTTTGATACATGGACGGCCTCTTCGACGAGCAACCATAGGACTAAGCACCTTGTGAGTCATGTTTGCATTTGTAAAACTGCGACCGTGCTGAGTTTTGGGGGAAGTATTAGAAGGTTAGACAGTACTAGTAGAATGTGGGACACCACTAGTAGAAGGTGGCACATTACTCGCACAACCTACCTTAACTTGTCTCACTCTATCCTAGATTTCTATCAACCCAAGTTGAATGACTTTGTGCTTAGCATCATTGTTGGAAGTAATTTCTATAATTTCATCCATTGTCTTATGGTAGTTATCATGCACCTTTGCATTGAGAACAGCCCCATATGTAGTATATGTGGTTGGAATGCATGTGTACCCTCTTTCCAAATCTTTTCTCCATCTCGGCACAATGTATTTATCTGGAACCTTATATGTGCACCTCTCAACACTAGAAGAAAAAACACTTTTGGCGACCACCTATTTTTTTTGGTCGCAAATAGTCCACTTTCTGCGACTAAAATTTAACTTTTGGCGACCACAGTTTTTTGGTCGCGAAAAATCACCTTTTGGCAACCAAAAAAAAAGTTGGTCGCGGAGAGTATACCTATTGGTGACCAAAGGCTTTTTTGGTCGCGGAAGATCACCTTTTGGCGACAAAAAAAAAAAAAGTTGGTCGCGGAAAGTACACCCTTTGGCGACCCAGTGAATGGGCACACATAATGCCCCTAAACTCAATCCACCGACACATACATTAGATGTCACATTCAATGGAATTACAGTATACAACAAATTCCACTTTCTTCATTTGCTCATCAACTGGAACAACCTTTTTCACATGATAAGTACAAATTGATCCTTTACTCTTTCACAAGAGTTGCACGACAATACAATAATCATTTCATTTCTGCTTGAACCTCTTTAAATTTTGCGTTTGTATAGGCTGCATGAAATTACTTCTCAAAAGCATACATCGTTAGGCAATCATACACTTTGTTTCGAGATTTAAAATCTACTTTACTCTCTTTCTCCATCTTACTTCTCAAGGCATTGTCATACTGCTCAACAAATTGTTTTAAAGTAGTCTTTGAGTTAACATATCCATCAAAAAATACATTCATGCTCTCAGTTCGTTGTGTGGTTGACATGCTAGCTCAAAAAATGTCTTTCACATTGGCAGGAATCCACCTATGTCGCTCTTCGTATAGTACTCCCAACCAGTCGTTATCATGTAGACTGAACTTTGCAATCATCGCTTGCCATTCTTCATCAAATTCATTTTTTGTGAAAGAATCATAAACTGCATTTTGCAAAGCAAATTTTATGGATTCATATTGCGAATAGCCTCTCAATTTTTTCAAATTTTTTTTCATTATATGCCATAAACACCAATGATGTCGAACCTATAGGAAGACAATTTCTATGGCATTTTACATAACTTTGCACTGGTCAGTTATTATAGCATTTGGAGGAGTGTCTGACATACAACTTAACCAAGCTCTAAATAACCATACAAATGTCTTAGTATTCTCATTACATAACAGCCCACAACCAAACAAAATTGACTGCCCATGGTGATTAACTCCTACAAACGGAGCAAACTGCATGTGTAGACACCCCATTTTTGACCGACCTTAAGACTCAGACGTCACCAATTGAGCGCTCGGTGATGTTGCATATTGTGCTCGTTCTGAGGTTGCGGAGTCTCGGCTGCGAGCCTTGCCTCTAGACTTCGGGGCTCTTTTGTGCTTTGCCTCGGTTTGCGAACCGAGTCCTGTTTTCTCTATTTTCTCTTCCCAAAGGGAGGGAGAGGTCTCGTAGACCATCTCTCAGTGGCCATAGGCTACATCTCGTGGTCGTAAGCCATTTTTTCCGTTTGGAGCCCAGTTTCCGATTTTCCTAGCCGTCGGCCGTGTGCCTCGGTTCGGGACCGCTTAACTACCTCCGTTTGCTCCGGTTTTTGGAACACACCTTGTTTCCTCTATTTAGAGGGACACTGTGGCCCGAGAGACCACCTTCGTGGTCATACGCCACTTCTGATGCCTAACAGTCTGTTTTCGGGGCCTCGGACTGCACGTTTTGGCCCCCGAACCCTCGTTTTGCATCCGTCTTGGTCCATTTTTGGTATGGACCCTATTTTCATTGTTAGGGAGTGGTAGTATGGTGGGAGGCCACCTTTTCTCCTTGGAAACCAGTTTTCTCTTTTTCTCTCTCCTAAAGCCGATTTTTCTGACAGAAAGCTGGTTTTTCTCACTTTTGAGCCACAATTTCTTGCTTTTCATACCACTATTGTGTTGTGCTCATCTGGGAGGCCACCAATATGGGTAGGCCGACCAGTAATTCTTCTTGACCCTTTTGAACCTTGCTAAAACGCTGATTTTTCTCTCTCTTGGGTCACTTTTTCTGATTTTCCACCATGTAGCTATGTTGCACTCATCTGGGAGGCCACCTTTCTGGGGTGGCCGGCCAGCATTTCACCTTAAACCTTTTGACCCCTGGTCGGCCGACCAGGGGGAGTGGCCGGCTGGCCACTTGAACTGGTCGGCCTGCTTCTTGCTTTTTGCTCTCTCTGAATGCATCACAGTTGTGCCAGCTGGGAGGCATTTGGACCATCCTCCATACACGTGTATGGAGGATATTTGAAGCTTCCAAGAGAAGCTTTGGCCTCTCTTCTCTATAAGAGAGGCCCTCCTCTTCCATTTGAAGGGTTCAACAAATTTGTTTAAGGCATATACACTCCACCCTCCATAACTCACTATTCTAAGCTCCAAACCCTAATTTTCTTGCACCATTTGCACTACACCTCATAGCCTACCAGCTCCACCATCCATTCCAGCACTTTGGGACTGATTTTCAAGGGTTGAAGGTTCACCAACTTGGTCCAGAAGCTGCTGCTTTGCTGTGCTACAAGGGTAAGCCTCAATTTCTCCTTTTCTTGCCTTATTTTGCATGATAGTTTAGCCCTATTTGCAAGCATTTTTGGGCTTTGTCATAAATTGAAAAGTATCTTCTTTTGAGCTCCTCTCAAAGTTTAATTAAGGACACTTTTCTGTTTGAGACCATCTACCTCCTTGTATGCTCTATCCCTCTTTGTAGGTTTATGTTGCATCATATCTTAGGCCTACTTGTGAGCATTTTCGAGATTTTCTATAAACTAGAAAAAGTATTATTTTGATCTTCTAAACATGTTTGTTTAAGGACTCTTTTCTGTTTGGGGTCATCTCCTTCCTTGCATGCTTCATTTCCTCATGCTTTGAGCCATGCATTTGAGCATCTGCATTGGCCTTGTTTTGGCCTTTTAGCCACTGAAATTCAGTGGATTTTTAGTGGCTTTGATGTGTCTTTGAGCTCCAAAATCAGAGAGGGGTGACCCTCTCACCCCTCATTCTCTTTACTAGCATTGTTGGCCTTCCAAAGGAGCTCCATTTTTCATGTTGTGAAGTCACATTCCAAGACTTATTTTGTGAGTTTTATGGTCTGCATTAGCTCTTTCCAGAGCCCATTTTGCCATATTTTATGTCTATGATGCATGTGTAGAACAATCCCATTCAAAGCCTTTCAAAGGGACCTTTCATTGCATGCTTCCTAGACCAATTTCAGGCTCTTTTTGGTGGGTTTTAGGGCTGTCATAACTCACTTCTAGAGGTGATTTTGCCCTTTTGTTGTCTATCATGTATGTGTAGAACAACCCCTTGCATGGCCTTCCAAAGGAGCTCATCAGTTTTGCATGCATTGACTTAGTTTCAGTGGTTATTTGGGCATATTTTGGCATGGCATACATCTCTTTTTGGCTGGTTTAATGAGCTTTCATATGCTTCATATAGTTGTAGAACAACTCATGGTTCACTAGCTTTCTTTGCATACTTTGTGGGCCCTTGATTTTAGCACTTTTTGGCCATGTCATAAACTAATATTGTGCTTATTTTGGACTTCCCTAGCTCTATTTTTGGGTCTCATGATTGAATGATGTTTGTTTTGCATGTTTGTAGTTCAATACCCATGCTTAACTTTGAGATTTGAGGTCCATTGCATGCATGTGCTGAGGTGTGTTCATGTTTGGAGGCCATTTTACATCACATTTCAGAGCCTATACGAATGTCATATTGCCATCTCTTCATCTCTTTAAGTGTGCTTGAGAGTCAGTCTTGAATGCCTTGTTTACCGACCATTGAATGAGCTTCATTTTCATGCTTGTTGAGCCATCATTTTAGGCCAATTTTCCACTGTTTCAGACCTGCCTAGGGTCTGTTTGGGGTTGGTTTTGCCTTTGGTACATTACTTTGGGTACCTCTAGTGTGACGCACTTCACTAGTTTCGGTACCCGGGCCCCCTAGCTTGCATTGTGTGCCATGTTTGCATGATTCGGGACCATTGAGCATCATATTTCAGAGCTGTAAATTGCATGTTTGTATGCCATCTTTCATCCCTTGCCATGCTTTGGTAGAGTGGTATTTCATGCCTTAGGTTCGGTCCTTGGCATTCGTACAAGTGTGCATGCATTTCGATTCTCTCATTTTTATCACATAGCCACTGATGTGAGTGTGGCTGAGGTCCACTCACATTGGTATAAGTCCATCTTGCATCGAGCATGCCATGTAGTTCATGTTGTTGCATGTTTAGCCTTTGCATTGCGTATGCTAGGTTGTTAGGAGCATTGTGCATGCCATGATATGTCATTCCTCACATTGTGTGTGCTAGGTTGATAGTCGCATTGAGTATGCCTTAGTTGACGAGCATTGCGCATGCCATGTAGTGTTAGCATTGTATATGTTAGGTGCATGTTTGCATTTTATCCCTTGCATGCTTGCATCACTTGGTTGCATTACACTTAGGATTGCATGCTAGTCGCATTTGCACGTGCCATGCATTGCTTGTTGCGTTGTGCTTGGAGTAGGGTTTAGTCCAAGCACGGGAAATGAGGGACGTTTCGTACTCTAAGTGACGAAACGTGCCTCGATTCTCGGTCGCCAACATTCCGGATTTCCCATGATGGAGTTTAGGCCTTAAGTGTGTATTTGTGCATTCATATCACATTAAAACGTGCAATTCGACTCCTCGGCTATCATGCATTGAGATGCGTGGTTGATGGCCCGAGGACCGAGGGCCACACTCCCTAGAGCTTGTGCAAGGACGGAGAGGAGTGGTCGCACACACATATGTTGAAAATACCTTGCTTTCTCTCCTTTTTGCCTTTGTTGCAGAAAAACCAGAGTCCAGGGGCAGAAAGTGGTCGGCCGACCAGGTTTCCTGGTAGGTCGACCACCTTTTTTGGTTTCCACCATAAGGGGTGGTCGGCAAGGGTTTTCTAAGCCAATACCTAGTCGGTGGCTTTCCCAAGGTGGAGTTTCAGCCTTCTGGAGCTTTGTGTAAGTTTCTGAAATCAGCTGCAAACAAAGGCGAGACGAGGCATCGCGATGGAATTTACCGACAAAGCGCATCGAGCATGCATGCATCCATTGTCATCCAAAACAGAGCCGAGGCAACCACATTCATTTAATTTATTTGTTTACTTAGCTAATTTGTTAATTAGTTAGTGGTTGTGTAATAATTAATTGTAATTTGTTATTCATTCGGACTGTATTACTTTCGGACTGTATATTATTTATTCGGACCCTCCGAGCGAGGGCAATGTTGTAATAAGTGTGCGTGTGTGTGATGTATGTCTTCCAACCCCACGTCTTTCTCTTTTTTATTTACCAGCTTATGATGGTTAGATTAGGACATGTTTCAATTAGCATACTTATGCTTGCATGTTTGCATCATTCATCTGTCTTGCATGCACCAGGGCTCGACGCATCATACTAACTGCATTTGTATTTCAATTCCAAATTGAATACGTGTTAGTTGTAGCATCATCATATGCTATCTTAGAATAGCCGAGCCTATTGTAGTTGCATTTTTGCATGTGTTGCATTAGGCATTTCTGTATAGTTAGGATCATGCATGAATTTCTAACATAGCTTCTGTTTTGGCTTGGAGTACTCGGTAAGCGTTTATGCTTTAGCATCCTTGCATGTGTGTGAGTGACTGCCATGATAGGATGCTTACCATGAGGCTATCTGCTTTCGTGATATAACTGCCTGAATGCCTGTGGGTGAAGGTTGGGTTATTTGGATTGGAACAATTCATCAATTGTGAGTTTTAAGCCCACTTGAGAGTGGCAAATCATTTTGTTTTTTAAGCCCACCCGAGGGTGGCAAAATCTGCATTTTAAGCCTATTTGCGAGTAGCAAACCATTTTCAAAATAAACAAACATGAGATGCGTTGTTCCAATTCAGGCGATCCAGTCTATACTTATATGCTGTGCGCATTATGTAGTAAATCTAGGCTAATAACCGGAATAAGAATGCATAATTTTTCAAAACTCGATATTATGGTTAGTAGAGGCCAATCTTTGATCGGGCGAGCGGGGGTGCTCACGAAGTGACCTTCCCCAATCGTACCCAAGTTCTCG
The DNA here is from genome assembly GCF_055761805.1 of Camellia sinensis. Classification (NCBI taxonomy): domain Eukaryota; kingdom Viridiplantae; phylum Streptophyta; class Magnoliopsida; order Ericales; family Theaceae; genus Camellia; species Camellia sinensis. The sequence goes on from NC_138966.1 coordinate 108,733,613, forward strand.
AGCCGAGGCAACTTTGGTGATGACGGACACGTGGCCTTAGGCAACGAGTCACGGTTTCCTAAATTTCCCCAAAAATAAAATATTTAGGTGGCGACTCTGTATCTGGCAAAGCAGTCCATGTTTGGCACTTCTTTCAAAAAAATCTGTTTTAAAAAACGATTTGCCGGATTTGGACTCTTTGATGATTCATCGGTCTTGCATTGCACTCTGCGAGATTAGATACAGGACCGTGACTTTGAGTCCTGAACTGTAGTGAGCCTAATGAACAAAACAGGGGATTTCCTCCCGGGACGTTCGGGGACATCTACAGCATGTCATATTTGTTTGTGAGATAGGTTGTGTCAAATCTGACAACATCCCCAAATGCTTTATAAGATGCCCTACTTTTTGCATCAGCCTAAAATAAGTTTCGCAAGCGTCCTTCTCCATCAAAGTTCATTTCAGAGTAGAAGTTTGAATTTTGTTGTTACATCCTATGAAAATAAAGTGCAATTGATTCTGCATCTCCTACTCCAAGCCTCAATCTTCTAGCCTTCTCAATGTGATTTCTTGCATCTCGTTCGTCAAATGTTAATGCCTCATATCCCCCCCGCTTCAACAATTATAGAATGAAAATTCCTAGCCACCCATATCCCTGCCTCATCGTTTATCTCTAATCTTCTCTTCACAAGAGTTAGAATTCTCTTATTCATTACAAAATGCCGTGAGTCACTAGGAACCAAGTCGTGAGTATGCTCCAGTACAACGATTGTCAACTTAAATGTTCCATCATTTTGTAAACTCCCTCTTATTTTGCTTTACAATCATTTTCGGATGACAAAGATGGTTCCAGAGGGTTCCCTTCCGATCTTTTTCTTCTCCTTCTCACCCGAGTACATTCAATTCCAAAGTATTTTAGTTCTCCATCATTATCAAAATTGTGTGTTCCATAAGCTATAACAAATCCAAAGAGCTTCGCATATTTTGCATAAAATTCATACACTTCTTGCTTTAAGGTAAAACACATCTCTTGTTTAGGTTCTTCAACTTCATCACTCTCCGGTTCTTGAACTTCCTCACTCGGATTGTTTGAACCTTCCATCATTTTGCTGCTTTTCAAGATTGTAGGTTCAAATTCATGAATATGGGGCTTAGCTAGTGCTAAAAAGGAGGAATAATAATAATAATAATAATCATAATAATAATAATAACTCACTGGCTATTGCATCCGCTGCTAAGTTATATGAGTGTAGGATTTACACCAAATATTTGAATTTAAGGTATAGTTGAATAACAAACAAACTAAATTTAAGTGGTATTTTTATGTTCCTTAAGTTTTTAAACAACCCATTACTTGCATGGATGAAATGCTATAGTTAAAATTAAAATAAAATGTAATCAGAAAAATTGAGAAATAGAAACTTTTATGATGTTTACAAAAGGAGAAATAGTTGTGCATCTTCACATTTTTACTTCTATGTTCTAATTTTTTTTTTCTTTTTTAACACTGAAAGTTAATTTTATAAAATTATGGATTCAACTCACATAGAAAAGAGTTTAATATTGTTGTGTTAATTTCTCTCATGTCGTGTAAATCATACACTCATATAACTCTTGTTGCTAAGTTTAGGCATCTGCTGCTAACTCACAGGTTGCTAACTCACTGGCTATTGCATCTGTTGCTAATTCATCATAGAAGCATGCTCACAGGTTGCTAATTTCCTGTTGCTAAGTCTAAATCTTGGCAAAATAAATAAACCTACTCAAACAGAATCAATACAGATATAGGACCAGAAAAAAGGATGGGCTGGATATTGCTAACAAACAATGTAAAGGGCCTAGTGATAACCAAACAAAATCTTTCTATGTGGACTTTCAATAGACACATAGAATGCATCAATACAAAAGTACCAAAATCATGTTTCAAACAAATCAAAGGGCCTGCTCATATAAAGCAAACATGAGCAGAATCATGGACCAAGAAAATTTCAACCAATGTAAAGCAATGAATGTGTTTGAAGCTATTACCTTTGACCCACAAATCAATTGCTTCTTGGTGGGTGGAAGCCAAAATTTTCAGAGAAACTGGAGGAATTGGAGACTGCTACACCGTGGTTGATGGTCAATGGTGGTCTTCTTCGTTGTCGGTGGCCACCTAGGTCGTTGTCGTCCTTGTCGTCATTGGGGTCAAGCCTTTGGGTCGTGGTCATCTCTGTCTCTATCTCCTGGATATGCTGATTCTCTTCAGTCTTCAAAGCTCGTGAGATGTACACTGAGTGAGGCGCGTGAAATGTACACAAAGTTTGGATTGCCAGCTCAATTCGAGGCATTCGCGCCTCACTTTGTCGAGGTCTGTAGCAGTGCTATAAGAATATATTGTTTTATTAGGAAAAAATTTGTTGAGTTATATGAATTCCATTCAAAAGTGTAAAAACTAATTATCAGAATTAATTAATATGACACACAACACAATGTCAGATGAGAATTTTGTTGAATATTAGTTTATTTTCTTAGTGAAAAAAAAAAAAAATTACAGTATATTGTGGTGTAAACAATTATTCAATAATTTTTAAATTGCTAGACATTCTTGATTATAATATATTTGCGTACTAGGAAAACTAAATAAAAATTATTTCATAAACAAAAATTAGGATCCCAATTCTAGATCAAAACATATCATTTTTGTAATTTATTTTTAGTTTTTTGAATAATAAATTACATGATGAGTTACAGCCATGACCTTTGAATGCACAATTGACTCTGGTCAATAATTTTTAATTATTAAACAAGTTATTTACAGAAACTCATATTTTGACTTTACTAGATTTTGATAAGAGTTTTGAACATATTTCCGATGTATCAGATATGGGCATCAGGCAATTTTGTTCCTTTCTTAAGCAAGAAATTGAATGGTGCTAAATTATAAAATATAGCAGGGTAATAATATAGTAAAAAAATCTTTTCAAAATTTACAAGCAAACTGAGTTGGAAAACTTCTATAAATAGACCGTCAACCGTATATAAGGGTGGAAAAATGTTTACAATTTTTGCGAATTGCCCCTTACTTGGGACTCTAGCCTCTCAATTTATAGTTGTAGCAAGAATGTGGTGAATTGTGCAAGTAAATTCTAGCTGCACATTTGTGATACATCTTACCGTGACATTTGCTTAATTGCCTAAGATAATATCTAGATATAGTAGAGATTTGTATAAATGTTTAAGAAAGTATCTAAAGATAATTTCTGGAAAGTAGTTTAGAAAGTTTAAACTAAGAAGAAATGTCTATACAGAGATTATTTTTTGTCATTTGACTTGACATTTTTACCTGTTTAGTTTTCCCTTTAATAAATAGTAATACTACAAATTTAGAAAATTTATTTAAAATATACATGCACTACATAATACATCAATTAAATCTACCTTTTTTTTTTTAATAAAATAAATAAAATCTTCTTTCAAAGGTGTAAAATGGTGAGATTGGAGGTACATCCGGAGGTAGTTCGCTTCGAGAAATGCTAGGTATCTGTTGGCTTTTTTTTCCTATGAAGGAAAATATCATAAATGTGAGCGTGCCAGCAAGGATTGAAAAATCCTTACAAATTAAATTCAAACCAATTATCAAGCGATTGCATTGACGGTTTTTCTGCTTCAACGAAGAGGACTTCAAAATTGCCAAGTGTAGCAAAAAGAAAAATTAAAAAAAGAATGAGGGAGACGGAGAAAGACGATTGAGTGAACAATCAAATACCTCTACTCCTATGCTTCGAAAAGAAAGTGCATAAAATGCTTCGAAAAGAAATCTATATTAAACTACTCCTAAGATAAGGAAAATGACAAGAAAAATAAAAATCAATTGTCTTTGATTTGAATTTTGGATCCTTTACAATGTTGCCATGAATGACTATTTGTAGACAAATATTTGTGGGAAAAAACTTCCAGCAATAACTACCTAATAACCACCTAAAACTACCCAATAACCACCTAAAACTACCCACTCTTCCATCTTCATTCTCATAATGCCACATAACCCTCCATGCCTTCATAACCCTCCATGCCTTCATAACTTCTCATAACCTCCAAATGAGTAGGAAGATGTCACATGTCCTGCAATTATATAAATAATAATAAAAATTGTAGATTTATGGTGCTAACAGTATCCCAAATATTTTATCAAATATTTTACTAAACCTCTCGCATGGGCAGGGACGGAATCAGGATTTCGTTATCGGAGGGGCTGTTGGAAAATTTATAAATTTATAAAGAGGTAGTTGTGAATTGAAATAGACTCTATTTTGAATGAAAGGGTGTAACATTTCATGGTGTCTTTTTATTTTAAAAGAAGGGTCTCTATTTTGAATGAAAGGGTGCAAACCTTTTATGGCGTCTCTTTATTTTAAAGGAAGGGGTATGTCCCTTCTTCATACCTTTTCTATTCAATTTGAATAGGTGCCAACAAAGCCTATATAAAGGCAGCCCCATTCCAATTTTGAGTATTTCGAAAATTCATTTTCCTTGCCTTCATTTTGCTCTCTTGCGTTCTTTATTCTTCATATTATTTAGGGTAATCAAAGAGAGTATAGATCGCAGGTTTGGTTCGCTGAACAAATTTATTTGAAGTGCTTCTATAAATTTGTGAAGATTATTGTATCTTGGGAGATAGACGCCATTCAACCGTAAGCACCGTAGCGGGGCGAATCTGTCTTAAGGACAGAGTGTCACACACTCGACTTGGTCTTAATTTTAATTCGGTTCGATAAATAAATCTGGTATGTTATTTATTTATTTTGTTTGAATTTATTTCTAGTTATTTTATTTTACACAGAAGATTGTTCCAACAATCTTAAGATAGATTCGAATTATTCTGTTTACAGAATTTTTCGTTTGTTTTCCTTTTTCGTTCTTCGTAAATAATTTCGGAAGAAAATTATTTTCTGTGGATTTACAAAATAATATTCTGGTTGGAAAAACAAATAGTGATTATATGCTATTTGACAGATAGTAGTAATATACTGTCTCTTTTCTTTGACAACAACTAGTAGTACGATACTGGCGTCATTAACAATTCAGAATATATTTTTGTGGAATTTTTTCAGAAATTAATTTTGGATTTTAGAAATTATTTTCTGAGTTTTCATTAATTAAAATTCTGTTTCAGTATTTTAATTATTGAAGTGTTACTGAAATTAATTTTCTTGTGTGGAATTAATTTGGTTGAATAAAATTTTATTTTATTTCCAAATTAATTGAAAAATAAAAGTTATAGTTTTTATTTCTTTTATTTTTACAGAATTTAATTTCTTGTGTGGAATTATTTTGGTTAAATAAAATTTTATTTTATTTCCAAATTAATTGATAAATAAAACTTATAGTTTTTATTTCTTTTATTTTACAGAATTTAATTTTCTGTGTGGAATTAATTTGTTTAAATAAAATTTTATTTTATTTTCAAATTAATTAGAAAATAAAAGTTACATTCTCGTTTCTTTTAGTTTTACAGAATTTAATTCTGTGAATTTGGTTTAATTTTCTGTGTAGTATAAATTCTAATTATAATTTTGTTTTATATATTAGAATTGATGGCTACTGAAACGAATGCCCAAACAAGTACTACTGTGGTGGCTGCAATGACGCCAACCCCCTCTCCTGTTGTAACAGTACCGGTAAATCACGGTGAAAAGCCAGAAAAGTTCTTAGGAACTGACTTTAAAAGATGGCAACAGAAAATGTTGTTCTATCTTACAACTCTAAACCTGGCTCGTTTCCTCCGTGAAGATGCTCCTATCCTAAAAGAGGATGAAACCGACCGGCAAGTGGTTGCTGCGGTTGATGCCTGGAAACATGTCGATTTCCTTTGTCGGAATTACGTCTTGAACGGACTTGACAACACATTATACAACGTCAACAGTCCAATCAAGACTACAAAGGAACTTTGGGAATCGTTGGAGAAAAAGTACAAAACGGAAGATGCCGGCTCAAAGAAATTTGTGGTTGGCAGATTCTTGGATTTTGTAATGGTTGATTCAAAAAATGTGATCAACCAAGCTCAAGATTTCCAACTCATCCTGCATGACATTCACGCAGAAGGTATGTCTCTCAGTGAATCCTTTCAAGTTGCAGCCTTAATTGAAAAATTACCAAAAGGTTGGAAGGAATTCAAGAACTACCTCAAACACAAGCGCAAAGAAATTTCTATGGACGAGTTAATTGTGCGTTTGAGGATTGAGGAGGACAACCGCAATTCTGAAAGCCGGGCTGGTAAGCTTCCTATGGAGTCTAAGGCAAATGTGGTGGAACATGCTTCAAAAACCAAGAAACGAAAGTCTTTTGGAGAAAGTTCATCACAAGACTCTAAAAGGGGGGAAAATAAAAAGTACAAATTTAATGGCAAATGTTACATCTGTGACAAAGAGGGACATCGGGCCAAAGATTGTCGTAGCAAAGGCAAAAGCAAAAGAAGAACAAGCAAGAAGCCTGCTCAAGCCCATATGACCGAAGTGGACAATATTTCCAATGGTGTCGATGACATCAATCTTTCTGCAGTTGTTTCCGAGGCAAATCTTGTCGGAAATCCTAAAGAATGGTGGGTGGACACTGGTGCTACTCGCCATATCTGTGCCGACAAAAAGATGTTCACATCTTATTCTACAGTGGACAATGGTGAACAACTCTTTATAGGCAACTCCTCAACTTCCAAAGTTGAAGGACAAGGAAAGATTGTACTCAAGATGACATCTGGAAAGGAACTCACTCTTAACAATGTACTGCATGTAGCGGACATTCGCAAGAATCTTGTTTCCGGATCTTTGTTGAGTAAGAATGGGTTTAGGCTAGTTTTTGAAAGTGACAAGTTTGTACTTACCAAAAACGGGATGTATGTAGGAAAATGTTACATGTCTGATGGCCTTTTCAAGTTAAATGTAATAACCGTTGTACCCTCAGTTATTAATAATACTACATCTTCTCCTTACTTGCTTGAGTCTTCAGATTTATGGCATGGTAGACTAGGACATGTTAATTATGGATCTTTGCATAGATTAATTAATATGGAATGTTTACCTAAATTTAACATTGTTTCAAATCATAAATGTGAAGTTTGCGTTGAGGCAAAATTATCTAAAACTCCTTTTCATTCAATTGAAAGAAGTACGGAACCACTTGAATTAATTCATAGTGACATTTGTGATTTTAAATCAATTCAAACTAGAGGTGGAAAAAAGTATTTTATCACTTTTATAGATGACTATACTAGATATAGTTATGTTTATTTAATTCGAACCAAGGATGAAGCTTTGGAAACTTTCATTCAATATAAGAATGAAGTTGAAAATCAACTTGGTAAGAAAATCAAGAAACTTAGAAGTGATAGAGGTGGTGAATATGAATCACCTTTTGGTGAGTTTTGTAAAGAACATGGAATAATTCATCAAACCACCGCTCCTTACTCACCTCAGCAAAATGGAATTGCTGAAAGGAAAAATAGGACTTTAAAAGAAATGATGAATGCCATGTAAATAAGTTCTGGATTACCTCAGAACTTGTGGGGGGAAGCAATACTTTCTGCTAATTATATACTTAATAAAGTACCCCGAAAGAAAGTGAATCAAACACCTTATGAATTGTGGCATGGAAGAGTACCATCCTACAAATACTTAAAAGTGTGGGGGTGTTTGGCTAAAGTGGCTATTCCTAGTCCTAAAAAGACTAAGATAGGTCCTAAGACCATTGATTGCTTTTTCATTGGTTATGCCAAGAATAGTAGTGCATATCGGTTTTTGATTTATAAATCAGAACATTCCGAAATGCATGTAAATACTATTATTGAATCTCGGAATGCATCTTTCTTTGAACATGTACTTCCAAAGAAGACTGGACAAGAGACTAGTACTCATAAAAGATCTTTTGATGCTATTACTAGTTAGGATCAAGAACATGATCAAGAACAAGAGTTAGATCAAAATGAGGAAGAGGAACTTAGGCGTAGTAAACGTACTAGAACCTCAAAATCTTTTGGTCCAGATTTTCTAACATATTTGTTAGAAAATGAGCCTTTAACTTTTAAAGAGGCTATGTCCAGTCCTGAAGCTCTTTTATGGAAAGAAGCTGTCAACAGTGAAGTTGAATCCATCTTGCAAAATCACACTTGGAAATTAGTGGACTTGCCACCAGGTTGTAAACCTCTTGAGTACAAGTGGATTTTCAAAAGAAAATTGAAAGCGGATGGATCAATAGATAAATACAAGGCAAGACTTGTAGTCAAAGGTTTTAGACAGAAAGAAGGTCTAGATTACTTTGACACATACTCACCGGTTACTAGAATCACATCCATTAGAATGCTAATTGCCATTGCATCTCTATACAATCTAGAAATTCATCAAATGGATGTTAAAACCGCTTTCTTAAATGGTGAGTTAAATGAAGAAATTTACATAGAACAACCAGAAGGGTTTTCTGTTCCAGGGAAAGAAAAGAAAATGTGTAAATTGGTTAAATCATTATATGGTTTAAAACAAGTGCCAAAACAATGGCATGAGAAATTTGACAAGGCAATGATGTCAAATGGATTTAAAATTAATGAGTGTGACAAATGTGTTTATATTAAAAACACAGATAAAGGTTATGTCATTGTATGTCTTTATGTAGATGATATGCTCATCATAGGTAGTAATAATGATATGATTAAAACTACCAAGAAAATGTTGAATAAACATTTTAACATGAAGGACATGGGCATTGCTGATGTAATTCTTGGTATGAAAATTACCAAAACATCAGAAGGATATGCTTTGTCACAATCTCATTACATTGAGAAAATACTTGACAAATTCAGCAAAGATGATGATCATCTTGCTAGAACTCCTGTAGATGTTAATTTGTATCTTTCTAAAAATGTACAGGAAAGTATTTCTCAATTAGAGTATGCCCAAATTATTGGAAGCTTAATGTACTTGATGAACTGCACCCGTCCAGATATAGCTTATGCAGTAAGTAAATTAAGTAGATATACGAGTAATCCGGGAGTAGAACACTGGAAAGCAATGATAAGGGTTCTAAGATATCTCCGATTTACTCGTAACATTGGGCTTAACTATACTAGATATCCAGCAGTACTTGAAGGATACTGTGATGCAAATTGGATATCGGATACTAGAGACTCGAAGTCCACTAGTGGGTATGTCTTTACTCTTGGTGGGGCGGCTGTATCTTGGAAATCTTCCAAACAGACTTGTATTGCTAGGTCTACTATGGAATCTGAATTCATAACTTTAGACAAAGCAGGAGAAGAGGCAGAATGGCTTCGCCACTTCCTTGAAGATATTCCAATATGGCCAAAACCGGTGCCTGCTATATGCATACATTGTGATAGTCAATCAGCAATTGGTAGAGCACAGAGTCATATGTATAACGGTAAGTCACGACACATTCGTCGTCGACATAACACCGTACGACAACTACTCTCTAATGGAATTATTTCCATAGAATATGTTAAGTCTAAAGACAACATAGCGGATCCACTAACCAAAGGGTTAGCAAGAGAGTTAGTTGAGAATTCATCGAGGGGAATGGGATTAAAGCCTATTAAATAAGAGTTACCACAACGGCAACCCAACCTAGTTGACTGGAGATCCCAAGATCTAGGTTCAAAGGGATAACCGAGTTGTGATTGACTCAGAAGGATCACTGTGGAGTCCAACTCCTACCCATTTCTATGATAAAATAAGTGATGTCTGCAGCGTTTGAGGTTAAGTAAAATTTTAATGATCCTTATATCTAGGTAAACCTAGTGGAGTATGGCAGGATACTTTTCATAAGAATCACCTATGTGAGTGTGAACTGGGCCGGTTCTATAAGATTTGTGAAGGGCTACAAGTCTTTAGAGCACTCATGAAGACCAGGTTGTTCAGGGCCAAAATGAACACAATAGTGAGAACTAAACTGTGCCTGGGGATAATCTGTGTGAGTTCTATTGTCTTGGTTTACACAAACGGCTGAACAGTTCAAGACATCATGTTCACTAGTTAGCTAGTAAATCCGATAGTGTCTCACAAGGGAAGGTTCAAAGCCAAAAGCTACCTATCCTTTTCAGAATATTTCCAATTTCTGTACTCTCTGTATTTACATCATGTTGTTGCATTTTCTCTCTGTCAATTTCATTCATGTGGGGGATTGTTGGAAAATTTATAAATTTATAAAGAGGTAGTTGTGAATTGAAATAGACTCCATTTTGAATGAAAGGGTGTAACCTTTCATGGTGTCTTTTTGTTTTAAAAGAAGGGTCTCTATTTTGAATGAAAGGGTGCAAACCTTTTATGGTGTCTCTTTATTTTAAAGGAAGGGGTATGTCCCTTCTTCATACCTTTTCTATTCAATTTGAATAGGTGCCAACAAAGCCTATATGAAGGCAGCCCCATTCCAATTTTAAGTATTCCGAAAATTCATTTTTCTTGCCTTCATTTTGCTCTTTTGCGTTCTTTATTCTTCATATTATTTTAGGGTAATCAAAGAGAGTATAGATCGCAGGTTTGGTTCGCTGAACAAATTTATTTGAAGTGCTTCTATAAATTTGTGAAGATCATTGTATCCTGGGAGATAGACGTCATTCAACCGTAAGCACCGTAGCAGGGTGAATCTGTCTTAAGGACAGAGTGTCACACACTCGACTTGGTCTTAATTTTAATTCGGTTCGATAAATAAATCTGGTATGTTATTTATTTATTTTGTTTGAATTTATTTCTAGTTATTTTATTTTACACAGAAGATTGTTCCAACAGGGGCCAAAAGAAAATAATTCTTTTCACCATATATACAAAACATACATGTATGTATAACATGACATATATAAATTATATATACATAAAAAAATTAAATACCATAGAAACAATTTCCAATAAGATGAAGAAGCTTTTTTGATGTAAAATAGAAAGAGAATTCAAGATAGAAGAAAAATGAAATTTTTTTTTAATACTGGGAGGCCATTTTATGTATAAAATGATATATATATATATATATATATATATTCAAAATTCAATGGCAAACAACAATTTTCAAAGAAATAGCGGGCCATAGCTCCCTATAGTTTTCTCCTAGTTCCGTCCCTGCACATGGGTGAGACTTACACAAATCTACATGTGTGTTGGTATCACACTCATGTGAAAGATTTGATATAATATTTAGGATCCCTAGTATAACTCAGTTTGCTTTATATGAAATCATATTAGTCATTTAATTATAGTCAGCTCTCATAGCTATGGTATATGTTCAAGTGTTGGGTCACTTTTCGTAGAGAAAGATGAAAATGAAAAAGAAGACGAAGTTGCCATTTACCAAGTAGTATAGCCCCTCCTCTACCGTTACCAATCTTCTTCTCTGCTTTCAAGTCACGAAACAATTTTTGTCTTCATAAGACGAGTAAGAATATTTGTTAGTCCATATCATCGGTCTACTTATTCTTATGGTAAAATAACTTGACAGTCAGGAAAAATTAATTATTAAAATGTGGAAAACATTATAAATATTAATAATTAAAATTATAATTTTTTCTATTAATTTGTAATTAATTTACACTGACACCACTGCAGTGTAATTGTCCCTATTCTTATTCCAAAATATTTACAAAAGTCCTCGATTTTTTTTTTCCCTTTTGTTTTTGTATTACAGTGAACATAGAGTCATTTACAGAAATGTCGAATATGAATGAATTGAGTAGAATCAAGTTTTCTACAGGATGAGACCAGATTTTTTTAATAAAAATTTCTTTTGAAACTAAATGGTTCTAATGAAGAGAAAAATAAAATAAGAATTGTTAGACTATACATCTAATTTTCTTGAGATTGTAGTTCAATCGGTCAAAGCCAGCCATAAAAAAGAAGACAAAAAGTGTCTATTAAAAAAAATATATTTTTATAAATAATAATAAAACATTACAAAGGTAAGTTTGAATAAGAACTATAGCATTGTTCCATCGAATTTGTGGATTTTTCCGTAAAGGAAAACTACAAATTCGTTTAGTGTTTAGTTTCGTAATATTTATTTACTAGCATATGCCCATACTTAAAGGTACGGTGTAAATAATTTTAAGATTAAAATGCAATTATAATTTATACATGTTATGTTGAAATTTATAAAGTTTGTGTCATTTTTTGATAAAGATACTGAAAAAATATATTGAAATATTTTTCTTTTTAAAGAACTTATAACAATTTTGCTTGTATTACACGCTTTACAAAACTCAAATAAAATAACAATTCCTCCTAATCTTAATGAAAATTAAGAAACAAACATATAAGATTTAAAGTTATATTACATATCAAAATATAAAAGGCAGTAAAAAAAAGTGTAAACACTGAACAAAAGTTCATAGATTTTTCGGTCCAATCCTACAAAAGTCCAAATTTCAAATTATTATTAAATTGATTTTTTTAAAAAAAGTTATATAATCAACAGAAATAAATCTACATGGTTACCTTCTAATAAAACGTCATTTAATCTGCATAAAATACTACAACAACACTTCAGGATAAACAATATTTGTAGTAGAATCCAAACTATCTTTAGGGAGGAGAATACTTATACGATCAAAGGATGTACATCTAAACAATGCCACATATAATTGCCCAAGGCTAAACACTGGTATACGCAAATCAACCCCAACAAATTTCACATATTGTCCTTGAGATTTATTAATGGTCAAGGCATATGCCAATCGAACTGGAAATTGACATCTTGTCATTTGGAAAGGCATTTCTGAAGAAAATGGTGTCAAAGATATCCTTGGTATGAATATCAAATTACCAAACTTTTCTCCAGTTAAAATTTGAGTTTTAATTATGCGAGTGCCGCACCTAGTAACCATCAATCTTGTACTATTACATAGTCCATCTTTCGGTGCAATGTTTCTCAACAATATTATAGGACAACGCACTTTCAACTCTAACTTAAAAGTTGGCAACCCAGGAGGATCCAATGAATTTAAATATTCATTAGGATATCTATTTGTAATGGTAGGATCAATTTCATTATCTTCAGACATTTTATCTGCTGCAAGATAAGTATATAATCTCTCTGGAAAGATATTCAACGCAGTAGTATTAACGTCACTGACATCATCGTTACGCGCAGACAGAATTGTGCATTCAGTTAAAAATGTTGGGGTTGATGTCTCTATCATATTCAATTGTGGATAAACTGTAGAGAGTAATTTATTCAAATCTTGACATTTGTGTATTGTTGATGGAAGGTTAACGATTTCTTGAGGATTGGTCCTAATCTAAAAAAAATGAAATCAATAAAAAAGTAAGTGTAAACACAATTTATTAATTTAAAATAATCTATATAATATAGGTTAAAGTAGTGTTACCTCCATCAAGAAATTTGTAAAATTAGCATTTTCATGACTTTCATGATTCAAGCGCATATTTAAATCCAAAGTCAAGATATATATATGCTTCCATAGAACAGAGTGTCTTAATGATGCATTCACAATTTGCTCACGAACTCCTTTGGGTATAACTGGTAAGATTTGTCGAAAGTCTCCACCAAGAACAACAGTAATACCCCCAAATGGCTTTTCACTATCACAAATATCCCTCAATGTACGATCAACCGCCTCAATACAATGTCTATGTTGCATAGGAACTTTATCCCAAATTATGAGTTTTGTTTCTCTAAATAACTGTAATGATTGTTTGTTAAACCCACAAAGTGAATTTTCCAAGACATCTAATGGGATGGAAAATATTGAATGTGCAGTGCGACCTCCTACCAATAACAATGATGCAATTCCAAACGAAGCCACAGTAACAACGATATGCCCAAGGCTGCGACATTTTAATGCAATCGTATTGTACAAAAATGTTTTCCCTGTTCCAGCACCCCCATTCAGAAAAAAAACAGTTCCTTTATTTTGAAAAACTGAAGACGTGATTGTATTATAAGCATTCCGTTGTCCATTATTGAGACAATCAATAGTAATTTGTGGATCTGCATGTTGTGCCTCACTCTGCAGTTGTTGATGTTCAAATATCAATCGATTACTAACTCTGCACTCCAATTTGCAGTAGGTAGTGGCATGGGTGAGAAGTCAATTAAACTTTTTCCTTATTCATGAAGCATTTGATTCAAAAGATGGAGACCATAATCTTCAATTTGAGCCTCAGTTGGTTTAGAAATGACAAACAATGTACAAATCTTATGTGCAAGATCATCACATATATGCGTTGAAAATTGATTCCATAATGCACATGGATTTAGTGGAGAGCACTGGGTGAGAATAATACTAAACAATCTCCTCAACTGATATCTAGTTTTTATAACTGCAGCCTTTTCAAGCATTATATCCATTCTTCATCATCTTCTAAAAGCCCCCTTGCAACACATGCTAATTTAAATGTATCATGCACAACATTATTGACCGTGCGTAAAGACTGAAACGACTTTGGTCCTTTGACAACGGTTAGTAACAAACGTAGATAAAATCTTTCACCATAATTAGGGCTAGCAAAGTACATTCTACCAATTGCATATCCCATTTCTCTTGATTTCCATCTATTTTCTGACTTAAGCCAAACAAAATGTTGTGGAAATTTTTGATAAGTGAATGGACATTCATCTTCACTGGCAGTACAATATGCAAAGAAGCTAGTAAGAGTTGACATTTGTTGACTAGCTCTAGATTGAATCGTTTGTAATGACTCTTCTGGGTTAAAAACAATACGATGCATTCCAGGTAAATGAAGTGCCAATCGTACAACTGTTGGCATCTCTGCATGCAAAGGATGGCCAAATATTCTCCAAGCAGCTTCTGGAGGTCCAATATACCTTGCATCGAGATATTGTTGAATCTCACTTATCATTCCTAACACCATCGTTGTACGATCATAACCCTTATAAATATACTTATGTATATACTTGACACATCTCATTCCGGCACAAACTTCCACATTTATATGACAGTTGAAAAGTTTTGAAAGATATGCATTGTATGGTACCACATCCCTGTTATCAACTTCTTACCCCCTCACAGTATGTACTTGACCATTATTGTGACGACGATAGATAGGGTATCCATCTTGATCCATAGTTGTTGTTTCTGTGAAAGCTCAAGGGTATCTCTTAGTGCATCTACCATTTTCCATACATGGTGCTTGCGGATTTCGAGCACCACATGGTCCATGTACCATACAACATTTGATAGTTTCAAAAAGTATAGGATCATCTTTTGGGTCTAGAAATTCTGCACAGACCAATTTGTCTACTTGAGCACATGTCCGAATTTTGTCTAGACCCTTGAGAACTAAAAGTGCATGCATATGAGGGAGTCCTCGTTTTTTAAATTCAATTGTAAAAACATGTGCAACTTTATTTCCAAACACTTTATTTGTTTCTATCTCCTTCATCAAACATTTTCTCTTTAACTCAAAAACACGGGCAATTAAATCAGGACGATCAATAGGTTTTTGATATGGTAATAATGCTAAAGTAATTTCTGGCCAATTGGAATTTGCAGTCATGGTAAGAAAAATATCTGGGTGTTTGTTGTATCGTGTGATAGCCATTGAATCTTGAAAGATTTCAAAAATATGTTTAGGACTACCAGTAAATGAAGATGGCAAATCAAATCTTTGACCAATTTGTCCAGGTCATACATAATATGGATCCATATCTGAAACTCTTGGAAAAGCTCAGCCCGAAGTTTCCCTTGATTAAGCTTGTAGTATGTCAATCGATTTTGCTCAGTTGCAGCCCAAGCATCTACCAAAAACTCTTGAACTAGTTTCTCACCTCTCAAAATTGTTGAATACTCTGTGGGTCGTTCAAACAAACGATAACTATAAAAATTTATTTGAGTAAGTCGATCAGTTGAAGGTCGATCATACTGAACATTCCACAATTTTAACTCAGGTTCCCATCCAAGCTCACCATATGGAAATAATAGAACATAATGTAATGGCAAGCATGCTGGGTGACATTCATTAATTTGCATCAACTCATTATTTCCTCGGAAATGTAAGATAATATCTCTCATTCCATTTACCTCTGTTCCATCACCTGGTATTACAATTGCAATCTCATCTGTAGTTGGTAGGTTATACTGACGTCGATTAGTTATTGAATTGTAATGAAGATGCGCAGGTAGATTGTGTCCTGCCGAGTCTAATTGATGTAAAATGGCATGAGCCTGGCGATATTTATCTACAAATGCATTGACTTGTAACAAACTATCTTGAATAGTTTTGAGAACATCCCTTCTCAAGTTAGGATTTCTACGATTACGAATTTCTAAAGCTGAATAAGGGTTATAGATGTACAGCTAAGCATAACTCACATCTTGCCCTGGTTGTGGTTGTAGTGATCCTGTTCGATGTCGCAATTCCCCATGAATTATAAATGATGTAGGGCCTCTTCCACTGAGTACTCTAGGATCAAATGTAGCACCAAGACTTGTAAAAGCATTGGTTGCATTGTACACTCGAGTATAACTTCGAAAGGATTTTGATTGATCATTATTCCCATCATATAATGCCTGAAGTGGTGGAGGGGGTGTAATAAGTAAAGGTAGCCTAATCTTTCCTTCCAAACAGCAAGTTCCGAATAAGGGACGCTTTATAGATGATTTTGTCAATTTTTCATCCATCCAATGTAAGGCTGAACAATAAGGACTTAATTCATCCATTCTGCCAAGATAATGGCGGCAAGAATCTTTGTGTGCCCAGGCGTCAATTGATATACTCGTAGGTAGATCTTCTAATTCATCATCAGTACATAGATCTTGTTGAAGAAATCGATTTATAGGAGTAGACCTACGAATATTTATGTATAAATAAAATTCTGTAAAACAAAACGGTATGAGTAAAATATGTATTTCAAGATTAGACACAGTAGTTTACCGATTCCTTGGTGAAGCTAAAGATGTGCTTGGCATAGAAAACGAACATGTAGAATGATGGGTAACCATTGTTTGTTTTTGTGTCGAATGAGAATCTTCAGTTATTGTTTCCCACTCCAAGCAAGTGCGATCACGATGAATTGGTGTTAAAGAACGTTGTCTTTGTTGAACACATTCTTATAATCCCTCTTGTTCTCGTTGCAAACATTGAAATTCAAAGTATGACTTTTCAATTTTTTCACGCTTTCGCCGTGCCTATTGGGCTAATGCAGCTTTTGATATTACAGTATCATTTTGTGCCTAAAATGAAAATATTTTATCATTGAAGCAAATTATGTGAATATTTTGTGCTTAAAATGAAACTATCTTAATTTTGTTTTCTATTTTATTTGTTTTATACATTTAATAGTGTTATCTTTATTTCTTTCTTTCTTATTTCTTCCCTTTCTATCTTCTTATTTCTTCCCTTTCCCTTTCTTTGTTTTCTATTTTATATATTAAATAAGAATTAAAAACCTATCTTATTTAGTTTCTCCTTTCTTTATATATATTTTCTTTATTCCTTCGTTTCTTTTTTCCTATTCTATTTATATAAATAGCAACTTATGGATGGTACATTATAAATACACATGTATCCATGCAAAATAAAATAAATAAATTTGAAAAACACATACAAATAATAGTAAGTTACAGGAAAACATATTACAATCATTATCATGACCCGAACCCGCCCCTGTGGGTTAAGAACATAACCGGCCAGTAATCATGAGATTACGTACGGCCTCAAACCAAACCAAACGTATTTTAACAGAGTTAATGGGGGCCAAACGGAAGCAATTTAAAACTTTGTCCATAGAGCTATGCTTACATGGCACATCATAACAACCCACACATATGCATATTAATAACCCACAACAAAATATGTACTACATAAGGTTCTGTGCATACAGGATCATATAAGTCTAAGTCAACCCATCACGACTATATACAACAGATGCAAAGCCTTCGCCAACATGACAGAATATAAATACATAACAAAAGGGCGAAGACAGGTCTCGTGCATGAGACACAAGGGCTGACTCTCGCAAAACCTTTGTTGTTCCTCACAGACTTCACTGGGGCCCGGTTTGGACTTCACTTGGCTCACCTACAAGCACATGAATGAGCGTGAGCGAAAGCCCAGTGAATAATATCAATTAAAGAAGCTATACAGACGATATATGGAACAACATGCTTCAAACGACCTTAGGCCCAATTCATATTTCTATTTAACATATATACACAATTTAGGTCTAGTGACTGCGGTTCCAAACAAACTGGCCTTTGGCCCATTCAAACTTTCATTTGTCTCAAAACGGCCTTTGGCCCATTCAGATAACAAAATGGCCTTTGGCACATTCATTCGTTCATGTCAAAATGGCCTTTGGCCCATTCATTCATGGCAAAACGGCCACCGGCCCATTCCTTCATGTCAAAATGGCCTCCGGCCCATTCCTTCATGTCAAAACGGCCTCTGGCCCATCCATTTATGTCAAAACGGCCTCTGGCCCATCCATTCATGCCAAAACGGCCTCCGGCATTCATTCTATTATTCAGATCAGACTGGCCTCTGGCCCACTCATTTGCTATAGCAAACATTGTCCACCAATCGAATCAATGAACTTATAAAACTTACATAGAAATAAGCAATTGGACAACAACATATTTCAGATATCTCTGTTAAGATATTACTCACAGTGATCGATTGGTTGGTTTGCCTTGGAGCTCGACCATGCACATTCCATGAACACAAAAGGGTCACAAACAATTCAATCCGTTCTAAATTCACATTTTCCTCTTTAGGCTTCATTCTTATTCTTTTAACTCAATTACAATGCTCAATGCATGCATAAGAGTACTTAAAAGTGAAAGAGGACAGAAAACGAAACTCATAATGCCTTTTCAAAATTTCAGAAAACAGGGTCCCCGCTCGAGCGTGGACTTCCCCACTCGAATGGACCTATGAGGTCTGCAAAAGTGTTGGATGCATCAAAATTATGCTCGAGCGTAAAGTCTGGCGCTCGAGCTGAAGGTCTCTCTACATAGCTCCCCGCTCGAGCGGACATCCAAGTCTGCAAAAATACTAGGAGCACGAAATTCACGCTCGAGTGGCGATTTACCTGCTCGAGCAGACATCAAATTTTCTGGGTTTTCCGGAACATGTTCTTGAGCTCCAATTCGACATTCAATGGTTCTACATGCATGCTTTTGGCTCAAACTTCACATAATCATATACTAACATGGTACCAACACCAAATTACAACACAATGGAGCTCAATTTCACAAATTAATCACATGCATGTCCCAATTTACACCAAATTCACTTTCAACATAACAATTTCATGCATTCAAGCTCATACTTCTTATGAATGGTACATGCATGTGAGATATAACTTCCATTTCAACTCAAATTGTACAAATGGTGGTCACAAGCATGGATTCTAGCCACAATTCTACATGGATCATATTTTTCATGCTCAACTATACAAATTCATGGCTATTATGCACATGCATGCATTCCATGACTTCAAATACAACAAAATCAACTCAATTCATGTTAACTCTTACTTTTGATCAGCCAACTAGCTTGAATACACAAAATCACAAGTTCAAACTTATAAACCAAGGGGTGATTACTCACCTAGGAGCTTAATCCGTACAAGTTATGGTAAATTCTTGAGTGTGCCTTCAAGATCACCAAGCTTTGAGGCCAAAACTCTAATTTCCCCACCCTCTGTCTCTCTAGCCAACCCTCTCCTTTTCCTTAGAGTTTATAATCAGCCAAGTCAAGCTAAAGAAGAGAAATTGAGTGTGTAGTGCTCATATAAAAGCCCCTCTTGTTATATTATTTGAATATATAATAATATAGCACTAATTCACTAATTAAATCAATTTAATCTGATCCGAATCAATTTCCAATTAAATTTCACCGTAGGCTCTAAAAATTACGCTAATCACAATGGCGTAATCAGTTTCGGGTTTCGTGGCCGATAAGGCCTTCAAATTAATTTTCAAAGCAGCTAATCAAACAGATATTCCTACGGTGAACAGATAGAAATTCAAAACCACATATTTTCACATAATGGCACACAAAATCATATCAAACACATAATCACATTCATGTTAAGGACCAATTAATATATTACGGAACATGGATATCACAGTCTTCCCCCCTTTAGGAAGTTTGGTCCTCCAAACTTATTTTACTTTCGTTGGGAAACAAATGTGGATAGCGTAGTCGCATTTCCTCCTCTTTTTCCCACGTGTCATCCGTCCCATAGTGTTCTTTCCATTCAACTTTCACCATTGGGATGGACTTGTTTCTCAGTTGCTTCACTTGCCGGTCAACAATTCGTTCCGGCTATTCAGCGTACTCTATATTTTCATCCAAAGCTACCCGGTGATAATCAATCACATGGAACGGGTCTCAGAGATAACCCCTCAACATCGACACATGAAACACATTATGGATTTGCTCGAATCCCGATGGTAAAGCAACTCTGTAGGCCACTGGGCCAAGCCTTTCCAGAATCTGAAACGGCCCAATGTAGCGGGGCGACAGCTTGCCCTTCTTTCCAAACCTGACTTGGCCTTTCATTGGGGACACACGAATAAACACATGGTCACCAACCTCATACTCAAGAGGTCTTCTCCGAACATTTGCATAATTCTTTTGTCGGTCCTGAGTTGTTTTGAGCCTTTGCCGAATAATCTTGATTTCTCAGAAGTGTCTTGCACAATTTCAGGCCCAAGTAAAGCTCTATCCACAACTCTTGTCCAACAAA
Organism: Camellia sinensis; assembly: GCF_055761805.1. Lineage (NCBI taxonomy): Eukaryota > Viridiplantae > Streptophyta > Magnoliopsida > Ericales > Theaceae > Camellia > Camellia sinensis. Next base: position 108,754,298 of record NC_138966.1, read on the forward strand.
TAGGTGATATACACCTTCTACCATACAAAGCCTCATATGGTGCCATATTGATGCTGGAGTGGAAGCTGTTATTATAAGCAAATTCCGCAAGTGGCAAATAGTCTTCCCAACTCCCCTGAAAGTCCAAAGCACACATCCGAAGCATATCTTCCAAAGTCTGTATTGTTCTTTCTAATTACCCATCGGTCTGTGGATGGAATGCAGTACTAAATCTTAGTTCTGTCCCCATAGCTTCCTATAAACTCTTTCACAATCTAGATACAAATTTCGGATCTCTATCCGACACAATGGATACCGGAACTCCGTGTAAGCGGACAATCTTATCAACATAAGTGGTAGCCAGTCTATAAGCATTAAACGTGGTTCTAACTGGTATAAAATGTGCAAATTTAGTCAGTCTATCAACTACAACCCAAATAGAATCTATACCTCGAGAAATCCGAGGTAGGCCAACAACGAAATCCATAGTCACATGCTCCCACTTCTATTCAGGAATAGGGAGAGGTTGAAGTAGACCGCCTGGTTTCTAATGTTCAGCTTTGACTTACTGACATTGAAGACACTTGGACACATATTCTATGATCTCTTTCTTCATTTTAGGCCACCAATAGGTTTGTTTCAAATCCCGATACATTTTATTATTACCCGGATGCATAGAAAATATGGATCTGTTGGCTTCATCTAAAACCCTCTTCTTTAGTTTCGGAATATCTAGGACGCACATTCTGTTCCGAAATCTCAACACTGCATTCTCAATGCCAAACTCTGCTTTCGGACTTGTCTCAAATTCATCAATCACTTTCTTAAGGAATTCATCCTCTTTCTGCTTCTGCTTGATCTCGTCAATGATTGCCGGCTCGACTGTAATAGCGGCTATCAGTCCGCCCTGTTTACATGTTACCACTTCAATTTCAGATTTTTCAAAATCTTGCAAGATCTCTTTTTGTTCAGTAAGCAAACAAGCCATACTCCCCGTTGATTTTCTACTCAAGGCGTCAGCAACTGTATTAGCTTTCCCGGGGTGATACTGAATCTCCAGATCATAATCATTTATCAATTCCAGCCATCTCCTCTGCCGCATATTCAACTCTTTCTATGTGAAAAAGTTTTTCAAAGTTTTGTGATCTGTGTAGACTTCACACTTTGCTCCATACAGATAATGCCGCCAGATTTTCAAAGCAAAAACAACTGCGGCCAATTCTAAGTCATGCGTTGGATAATTCTTCTCGTGTGGCCTTAACTGTCGGGAGGCGTAAGCAATAACTTTTCCATTCTGCATTAACACACAACCCAAACCTTTATAAGACGCATCACTAAAAATTACAAAATTCTCCGTACATGAAGGTAGTGTCAAAATTGGTGCAGTGGTCAATCTTGTTTTCAGTTCATGAAAGGCAGCTTCTCTATCGTCATTCCATTCAAATGATTGCCCTTTGCGTGTCAACTGGGTAAGAGATACAACTATCTTTGAAAAGTTTTTCACGAACCTCCTGTAATACCCTGCTAAGCCCATGAAGCTGCGGACTTCTGTCACATTTGTCGGTGTAGGCCAATTCACAATTGCCTCTATTTTCTGCGGATCCACTGAAATTCCTTCTTTGTTGATCACATGCCCTAAGAAAACAACTTCATCCAATCAAAACTCACATTTCTTTAGCTTAGCAAATAATTTCCTTTCCCGAAGTACTTGTAGGACAGTTCTCAAATGATGTTCATGTTCAAGTCTATCTTTAGAATATATCAAAATGTCATCAATAAAAACCATAACGAATTCGTCAAGGTAGGTTTTAAAAATTCGATTCATTAAGTCCATAAATGCTGCCGGAGCATTAGTCACTCCAAATGGCATAACAAGAAACTCAAAATGTCCATACCTCGTTCTGAATACGATTTTCTCAACATCTTCTGCCTTTACTTTCAATTGATGATACCCGGATCTCAAATCAATCTTGAAAAACACTTGTGATCCCTGCAACTGGTCAAATAAGTCATCAATACGGGGTAGGGGATATTTGTTTTTTATTGTTGCCTTGTTCAATTCCCGATAATTGATACACAAGCGTAGGGTTCCATCTTTCTTTTTCACAAACAGTACTAGTGCACCCCAAGGTGAAGTGCTAGGTCGGATAAACCCCTTGTCAAGCAGGTCTTGCAACTGTTCTTTCATTTCTTTCAGTTCGGCAGTAGCCATTCTGTAGAGAGTTTTAGAAATGGGCTGGGTGCCTGGCACAGTTTTAATAGTAAACTCTATCTCCCTGTCTACCAATTCCCCTGGTAATTCATTTGGAAACACATCTGGAAATTCTCTAACAATAAGGATATCATTCAATTCAACATTCACAGATTGTTCAGACAACACATAGCACAAATAACCCTGACACCCTTTCCTGATCAGTTTGCATGCTTTCAGTGCAAATATCAAATAAGGTGGACGCACTACCCCATTATCCACAAACACAATCTCTTTATGTTCCGGTGGTTTAAACACAACCCATTTTGTCACACAATCAATGGTGGCACAATATTTGGTCAACCAATCCATGCCCAAAATTACATCAAAATGTCTAAAATTCACGGGCAACAAATCCACATATAGGATAGCATCCTCAACACGCATATCACAAAACCGGTATATAGATTCACACAATACAGATTTCTCAGATGGAGCAGACACACATAGCAGATATGGCAGTAATTCTAAGGGTCTATTCAGTCTAGATGCAAATGCATATGTCACAAAAGAGTGTGTGAATCTGGAGTCAATTAACACAAAAGCATCCTGATTACATATAGAAATAATACCTGAGACAACTGCATTGGCATTCCGTGTATCGCCCGGAACAAGCGCAAAAACTCTCCCTTGTTTCACGGTATCCCTAGTGATGGCAAGTCTCATAGTATTTCCCAACTTCGGGATTGATGCAGTTGAGCTAGCAGCTAGCTTTCCACCCTTCTGATTACAATCTCGGGCCATATGCCCTTGTTTTCCACATTTGAAACAGGCTCCTGACACACGGTAAGAAACTCCACGGTGCTTTCTGCTACAAATATTGCACATGGGAGCTGTGTCTCGGGAAGAATTCGAAGTATTTGAGGAGCCCGTGTTTTGCTTTTTCGAAAATTTCTTCTTTAAGAAGAAGCCTTGCCTTTTGTTGCCTTTCCAGTCAGTTGTAGACTTAGTCTGTCTAGCTATGTTAGCTTCTGATATAATTGCCCTGTCTAGCACCCCAATGTAGGTCTCCAGCTTCATGACATTCACTCTTTCTAAAATGTCACTTCGAAGTCCACCTTCAAAATGTCTCGTCTTCTTATAGTCAATATCAATTACATGTGGTGCAAACCTAGCCAATTCAGTGAATTTGGCCTCATACTCAGCTACAGTCATGCTGTCTTGCCTAAGTTCCATGAACTCTGCTATTTTCCTATCCCGAACACATTGTGGGAAGTATTTGTCATAGAAAATTTTAAAAAATTTCACCCAGTCAACATCCTTGTGATTTTTTTGCATTAACATCCACCATCTTCTTGCCTCGTCTTCTAGCATAAAAGTGGCTAGAAGCACTTTCTGTGTCTCCGAGTAGGGGAACACTTCAAACAATTTTTCAATGCCGAGAACCCATGCCTCGGCTTTTAACGGATCTAATCCACCATGGAACTGTGGTGGTTTCATCTTTTTTAATTCTTTGGTGAGAGCTATTATCCGGTCATCATTCTGATTATCTGGCACGGGTGGTGCTGGAGGTGGGGGTAGCGGATGTGGTTGCTGCCATGGTTGTTGCCACTCCTGTTGCTGTCTCAAAGTTTCTGCCATTTCCTGTATCAGTCTTTCCATTCTGTCTATTTTGGGAGTAGAGGACTTCTCTATCTCATCACCTCTTATTCTCACCATCTGATTAGACTTACATCATACTTTATTCAAAAGATACACAAGTATGCATTTACTAGGAAGCACACATATTCAAACAATTTCAATACAAGCAATTCACAAACTTATAGCACATAATTGTTCAAATCAAAACACTTAAGCATATTCTTGATGCTTTCAAATTCCCATTTATCACATGAATGCATCCTAGATCTTTTCTAGACGCCTATTGCTCTTTTGGACAAGTGTGTGAGTTATTAACTCGTGCTCTGATACCACTCTGTCATGACCCGAACCCGCCCCCGTGGGTTAAGGACATAACCGGCTAGTAATCATGAGATTACCTAGGGCCTCAAACCAAATCAAATGTATTTTAACAGAGTTAATGGGGGCCAAACGGAAGCAATTTAAAACTTTGTCCATAGAGCTGTGCTTACATGGCACATCATAATAACCCATACATATGCATATTAATAACTCACAACAAAATATGTACTACATAAGGTTCTGTACATATAGGATCATATAAGTCTAAGTCAACCCATCACGACCATATACAATAGATGCAAAGCCTTCGCCAACATGACAGAATATAAATACATAACAAAAGGGCGAAGACGGGTCTCATGCGTGAGACACAAAGGCTGACTCTTGCAAAACCTTTGTTGTTCCTCACAGACTTCACTGGGGCCCGGTTTGGACTTCACTTGGCTTACCTACAAACACATGAATGAGCGTGAGCGAAAACCCAGTGAATAATATCAATTAAAGAAGCTATACAGACGATATATGGAACAACATGCTTCAAACGGCCTTAAGCCCAATTCATATTTCTATTTAACATATATACACAATTTAGGTCTAGTGACTGCGGTTCCAAACAAATTGGCCTTTGGCCCATTCAAACTTTCATTTGTGTCAAAACGGCCTTTGGCCCATTCAGATAACAAAATGGCCTTTGGTCCATTCATTCGTTCATGTCAAAACGGCCTCCGGCCCATTCATTCATGTCAAAACGGCCTCCGGCCCACTCTTTCATGTCAAAATGGCCTCTGGCCCATCCATTCATGCCAAAACGACCTCCGGTCCATTCATTCTATTATTCAGATCAGACTGGCCTCTGGCCCATTTATTTGGTATAGCAAACATTGTCCACCAATTGAATCAATGAACTTATGAAATTTACATAGAAGTAAGCAATTGGACAACAACATATTTCGGATATCTCTGTTAAAACATTACTCACAGTAATCAGTTGGTTGGTTTGCCCTAGAGCTCGACCCTACACATTCCATGAACACAAAAGGGTCACAAACAATTCAATCCATTCTAAATTCACATTTTCCTCTTTAGGCTTCATTCTTATCCTTTTAACTCAATTACAATGCTCAATGCATGCCTAAGAGTACTTAGAAGTGAAAGAGGACGGAAAATAAAAGTCATAATGCCTTTTCAAAATTTCAGAAAATAGGGTCCTCGCTCGAGCAGACCCATGAGGTCTGCAAAAGTGTTGGATGCATCAAAATTACTCTCGAGCGTGAAGTCTGGCGCTCGAGCTGAAGGTCTGTCTACATAGCTCCCCGCTCGAGCGTGAACTTCCCCGCTCGAGCGGACATCAAAGTCTGCAAAAATACTGGGAGCACGAAATTCACGCTCGAGCGGCGGTTTACCCGCTCCAGCGGACATCAAATTTTCTGGGTTTTCCAGAAAATGTTCTTGAGCTCCAATTCGACATTCAATGGTTCTACATGCATGCTTTTGGCTCAAAACTTCACATAATCATATACTAACATGGTACCAACACCAAATTACAACACAATGGAGCTCAATTTCACAAATTAATCACATGCATGTCCCAATCTACACCAAATTCACTTTCAACATAACAATTTCATGCATTCAAGCTCATACTTCTTTTGAATGGTACATGCATGTGAGATATAACTTCCATTTCAACTCAAATTGTACAAATGGTGGTCACAAGCATGGATTCCAGCCACAATTCTACATGGATCATATTTTTCATGCTCAACTATACAAATTCATGGCTATTATGCACATGCATGTATTCCATGACTTCAAATACAAAAAAATCAACTCAATTCCTGTTAACTCTTACTCTTGATCACCCAACTAGCTTGAATACACAAAATCACAAGTTCAAACTTATGAACCAAGGGGTGATTACTCACCTAGGAGCTTAATCGTTACAAGTTATGGTAAATTCTTTAGTGTACCTTCAAGATCACCAAGCTTTGAAGCCAAAACTCCAATTTCCTTTACCCTCTCTCTCTCTAGCCAACCCTCTCCCTTTCCTTAGAGTTTATAATCAGCCAAGTCAAGCTAAAGAAGAGAAATTGAGTGTGTAGTGCTCATATAAAAGCCCCTCTTGTTATATTATTTTAATATATAATAATATAGCACTAATTCACTAATTAAATCAATTTAATCTGATCCGAATCAATTTTCAATTAAATTTCGCCGTAGGATCAAAAATTTATACTAATCACAATAGCGCAATCAGTTTCGAGTTTCGTGGCCGATAAGGCCTTCAAATTAATTTCCAAAGCAGCTAATCTATCACGACCCAAACCCGCCCCTATAGGTTTAGTATCGTAACCGGCCAGTAATCCTGGGATTACTGAAGGCCTCTAAGATAGATTAACATAATATTAGGGGCTAGCAGAAGCAAATAACAACATACAACGTCCGTTGAGCTGTGCAGACTTATATGAGACAGAAAAATTTTAAACTATTTATATACATATATACACATCAACTTTAAGTCATCCTATATATACAGATTAGACAAAAAGAGACTTAGCCCTATTTACAAAAATACACCAGACTTGATTAACCAAACAAGAAAACAGAACTTAAACTTTACAACACTTAGCGACAATCACTTGACATATCCGGAACCTCCACGGGAGGCACATGGGTTGGCTAACAAAACAGATTCTAGGCAAATGCCTCTAAGCCTAGTCGCGCGCCTGATCACCTACATATATAAATAATACAGTGAGCTAGAGCCCAGTGAATAATAATAGAGTAAAGGGTTTTAATGAATAATGTCCATTACAGAGTCATAAATCAGATTCTTATGCATATTCAGATTCCAAATCAGAAACAGATTCATATACATATTCATAATCATTTCCATATTTAGGTTTTTCGCATAAGCATACGTGGTACATCCAATAGCGTTAACATATCTGATGACCCATAAAAGGACCTGATGACCCATGAAGGGACCTGATGTCCCATAAGGGACAGCCCTGAAGGCATTTTGATGACTCATGTGTACAGAGATGTTCTGATGACCCATAAAGGGACCTGATGACCCATAAAGGGACCTGATGACCCAGAAGGGACGCATATCATGTGATGCTAAGGATGCCACGGTTAACTTTCAAAATCTTGGACAATCATTTATTCGTTTCAAACATATCATAGCATTTCCAAGAATCAATCATTTCGTATCATAATATTCCAAAAATACATAACATTGAACATAACTTTACAAAGTTACTACTCACAGATGGCTGCAGAAGCAAATCAGACAGACTGGACATATCAGATAAATCAGGCAGACAATGACGTGTGACCTACACAAGCACATAACATATACACATTGAAATACAATATTACTCCCTTAGTCAAACTTGACTTTTCTAGTCTTTTTCTGTCTAAATAGGCCGAAGTTCTAGTACACTTATTCTTTCTCATTCAAATAGACCGGGTTCTTATTTCACATATTCTTTCATTACTAAGCCATTCTTTTCCAAACATATTGATATTTTACTTGGCTTCTTAAACAATTACCACTAGATCAATGATTCATTCTTTAACTAACTAATTTATGTTAATTGGTAGCTTATTAATCTTTATTGAATCATAAATCATGTCTAGAATGCCTTGGAAAGAGATGAGAATAAAAATGTGAACTAAATGCAATTTCTCAAAATATGCTGAAAATGGGTCTCCGCTCGAGCGCCACTTTGGTCGCTCGAGCGGACTGCAAAATTTGAAAACTACTGGGAGCTCGATTTTCACGCTCAAGCGGACAACACAAATTTTGAAATTCCAAAATTGAAATTGAAGTTCAAATTCGGTATTCAAAGCCTCAAAACATGTACTTTAGTATACAAACATGGAAAACCATTGTATAATTAAATAAACACTTTCAATTAGAAATCATTCATTCAAAATCGTGCTTCAATTGTCCAAATTTAGTTTCAACTCATCTTCTCCATGTCAAACCCAATTTCAAGCCCACAATTTTAAAATACGAATTAAACTTTCAAAACTCTTGAAAAATTCATAATGTTCGTTCAATTGGAACTCAATTTCATGTTAGGACAAATAAATTCCACCCAAAGTAATTAATTTCTAAATTAATTTTCATACATTTGATCATAGCTTCTTATAAATTTTCCAACTAATTTCCATAATCTTAAACTTAACTTAATTTGTAACCTTAGCTTAATTCATAATCAAAATATGTTTGATTTAAATAAAATCTTAAATCACACTACATGCATGAATTAAAAATCTAATTATAAAATCAAAACTTTAACTAGCATTAGGATTAATTCTAATTTTCCATAAACTTGATGTTCATAAAACATTTTCTTTTTCTCTTCAAAATATGAGATTGAATTAATCCAAATCCTTCAAAATCCATGATGTATGTATCAATAGAGTACTAAACTAGTAAAATTTATTCATGCATGTAACAAATAGAACTTAATCTCATGCAAGGTTACAAAATTAGAGTCAAAATAATTGGTTACTAATTTAATTTCCATAAATTGAACATAACTCCATTTATTCATCATCTTGCTAACTTCATCTATTTATATGAAATTGAACCCAAGTTTAACAAATTTAAGAAATCAATAATTCATACTCTTGGTCCTAACTTGATTTTACATGCAAATCCAAATTTAATCTCATAAGTCTTTTTTTTTTTACACATGAATTAAATCTAAAATTTTGAAATTCTAACATGCATGTAGGGATGAACCTCAAATTTATGAAGAATAATAAAAATCAAACTCAAACTAATTAATTTCTAAATTAATTTTCATAATCATGAATCTAATTTAATTCCATCATCTTCTTGCTAATTTCTTTCCAATTACATGAAATTGAACCAAAATCCCTTTTGATTTCAAGTATTAGGTGTAGAAGAATTAAACAAAAAATTTACCTCACCTTGTTAAATTTTTGAGCTCTCTCTCAATCTTTTATTTTTCCTTAGGCTTTCTTTTCCTCATTTCTCCTTTGCTTTCTTAGTTGTTCATCTTGCATTTCACTCTCCGGCAACTCTTTTCCAGGTGAGTTCTCTCTCTCTCTCTCCCGGTTTTCTTTCTTCCTCGGTTTTCATCCCTTTTTCTTTTTGAGCTCATTGACTCTTTCATCACATTATCCATAATACTCACATCCCCTGTTTTTGGCCTCATTACACGTGCACACACACACTCTCATAGCACTTCCAGCACAACACTAACATGCGCATACCCACAGAATTTTCTTTGTACACCCACGCCCAAATACACCCTCAAATCTAGATTGTTTCATAAGACAATTTATGCTTAGGATTTATTTAATTAAGCAACACTTAGTCTTAATAAATTTCAATTAGCACATCATTAAATTAATTATAACAAATCATAGATTTCTCATAATTTAATTAATCTAATTGATTTCCATTAGAGCCTAATTAATTATATTTAATTTTATTAATCCGAATCAGATTTTTAGTCAGACTCCCAAAAGGCCCCAAATATTGAATTAAATTTATTATCATTATCAATTTTGATCTCCCAAATCATCTAGGCCTTCAATTTCTGATCAGACTCAAATTTTCATCAATAAATTACATCTTCAAATTGGGCACATCATAATTAAATTTAATTTATAATAACCACAATTCTCAATCCTCGTGACTTAATCAACTCCAATTAGGACCTAATTAATCGAATCTCAACTTCACTAAATTGAATAGAATATTTAATTAAACTCCCAAATGAGCCCGTAATTAAAATTAGATTGATTCAACTTCTTAACTTCACTTCTTTAAGCCATTCGGACCCGTAATTTCTAATTTCAAAATAACTCTTTAATAGAATCATATACGAGTCGGATCCCACAAGTCCCATAAATCTCAAATTAAATTATAATACTGGGCAATTAATTTCAAATCCTCGTGATTAATCAAGTACTAATCATTATACATGATGGGGTCGTTACATAATCAAACAGATATTCCTGCGGTGAACAAATAGAAATTCAAAACCACATATTTTCACATAATGGCACACAAAATCATATCAAACACATAATCACATTCATGTTAAGGACCAATTAACACATTACGGAATAGGGATATCACAATCATTCTACAAAAACAACATAAAACAATAAATTCATTTTATACACTCATATCTTTTAACTATTTAAAATTTTGATTAGTTTTGCATCATATTTTTAAAAAAGAATATATACCACTTGGCATGCATTTGTCATTCTCTTGCCGGAAGCAGCCATCTTTTCTTTTCCTTTAGACATTGGGTTGACCTTTTTTTTTTTGTTTTGCCGAACAAATATAAATAAAACATTCAAAAGATTAAAAAAATCTTATATAAATAAAATACATACAATGTTTGACTTGATTTTGTACTTACCGTACGAACACGGATAACATTAAGGTTGTGCTCATCACGGATGACCGCACCAACATTTCTAGATGAAGTTATAGGAGGAGGCCTACAGAAATAGATTGTAAACAAATTAAAATCTATATAATAAAGTGGTAATAGTAAGAGTAAAAAATTCAAGATTGTCTTGGGTTAATACATTCCTTCGATCTTTCTCTTTCTCTTTCTCGTTCTCGTCGCAGGCATTGTCCCAATTGGTGTGCAGAACATGACATTTGATTTTTTTTAACGTTCTCGCCGTGCACGTTGGGCCAATGCAATTTTTGATAACACATTATCATTGTGTGCCTAAAATGAGAATATTATATAAGAAGGTGCATAAAATGTGAAGATTAACTAACTTGCTTCCCTTTCATCATGCATTTTTTCTTCCTTTTAACTAACTTTTCGTCTTCACTTGGTTAAGTTGTTAATTATATAAGAACTAATGCATGTATTGATAAAATTTAAAAAGGGAGAGAAAAATAATTTGAAAACACATTAAGCACACAAAACTGCAAACTCACTATGCACACACTTATTGGTTTAAAGACACTACCCATCTCTTTACAAAATGTATGTTGAAAAGGTAAATATTAGATCATTGGGTACGTAAAATGTGAATATTAGCGTGTAATGTCTTGTACTTTCCTTTTCACTCTTCTTGTTGTTTCTGTTATATTAAAATGCATTTTTGTTTTTTTCTTCTCTCCTTAAAAACTTCTTATAAGAAAAATAAAAATTAAAAAAAATTATATTATATAGTTTCCTTTTCATCACATATTTGTTCTTTTTGCTTATTTTCCTTTTTTGTTTTCTTCTATTATATTTTTATTATGCTATGTTGTAGATGCAACATATTATACAAATGCATCATATTTTTATCATACAAATAGACAAACATATTAAAAATCCAAATTAATGTTCATACAAATGCATTAGCATGTTGTACAAATGCTTACTTTAACATACTTCAGAAAAACATTTCACATTCAATAAAAAGAATTGAATAAATTTTTGAAAAAGAATCTTTTGAAAAATGTACATAAAAAAAGAGTATATGACACTATGTAATTCCTAAAAAAATCTATATAATATTCGGAAAAAAAAACTTTTAAAAATTATTGAGAAACCATACCATGGGATGTACATTTTCCTTTCCTTTGCCATAACTTTTTTTGTTTTCTTTGATATTGCTTTGTCTTTTTCCTTTGCCTTTGCTTTTAAAAAATAAGCAGAATATATTTATAAATTATTTTTGAAATAATAAGAAAATACATGTCCAATGTTCAAGTAACTTTTAGGCTTACCTCTTGAATGCGAATAATATTAAGGTCACGCTCATCGCGAATAACAACATTAACATTTCTTTCTTGAAGAAATCGAACCTATACATACAAAAGCTTTAGAGTGATAAATAAAACTTTATACACATAAACAAGAAAATTAGTAAAGAAAGGTGATATTACGGTTCGGTGTAAGTCCCCATCCACCTATAAAGTATGAGGAAAAAAAATAATTAGAATAGTAATATTGTCCATAACTGTTGTACTTCAATTTATAAGAGAGGTACTTAAATTTATATTAAGAGAAAAAAGAAGAAAAAAAACAAACTTGACCAAAAATAGTGATATTGTTCATAACTGTTGTACTTCAACCTAAAAATGTTTGGTTATATAATTTTAGACACAAAGAAACAAAAAATTAACAATAATAAAAGTTAACATGGATTTCATTGGCAATAATAAAAGTTAACATGTTATTTCCAAATCTGTTGCTACCAAATCAAATAATAAAATTCAAAATTTTATTTAAATAAATAACTGCCATGAATAGAAAATACTTAACGGGTTACAATCAAGAGGAGAAGAAATAAATAAAAATATAAATTTCTAAGAAAAAGAAAAAGGCCAACCCAAGTTTAGAATAGATGTATTTTAACAATCACATTAAAATGATAAAATTAAAATCGGAGTATAACAATTGTCCAAAGTTGAACTATTCTCTTTTCTAACTGACTTCAATTTTATAGAGATGAAATTAAAACCAAAATCAAAACCCGTTATAATCATAATAACAAATTTATGCCAAAAAAAATAATTCAACAGATACCAAAGACACGTGCCTTCTCTGTTTAGAATGGTACAATCTTTTTTTTAAAAAAAATTTTATAACAAAATGTTAAATACATTTTTTTGGGTTAAGTTAAATACTCGGTGAATTTGATTCAAAACAAAACGGATTATGTTAAATACTTGCATTAAGTTAAATACTTGTAAGTTTAATACATTTTTTTTTCCATGAAGACAACTAAAGTAATACGCACACATATACATTGACCAGAATTTTTGAAATACAACATAGAATATTATATTCCCTTAAAAAGGTGCACAAAAAAAAAAAACATAAACTCTCTTGCCATATTACACATAAATGTTAAAATGCCAAGTCTTTCAAATTTTTCTTTTAATTAGGAACTCTAGATATTCACAAAAAAATTGAATGAAAAATATTTATCATCTGTACATTAGAATCACACAGCAAATAAATATTACATTTAAATGGTACAACTAAATAAATATATTACACAACAAATATAATGTTAAATAATTTATTTTGAGTGTGAGTTTAATTTTTTTGTTGCAGGAAGATCAACTAAATAAATCACCCTTAATTTTTTTTTTTTAAATAGCTCCAAACAAACAGTTCATTCCCTATCAGACTAATTTGTACAATACAAAGCACTAATCACAAACCAAGTCCCAAATAACCCCTCTCTCTCTCTCTACATTCTTTGAGAAACCCATAATCAAACTTACATTTTCTGAGTCAACCCAACGTTTAGAATAGATGTTTTTTAACAATCATATTAAAATGATAAATTAAAACTAGAGTACAATAATTGTCCAAATTTAAACTTTTCTCTTTCTTAAATGACTTCAATTTTATAGAGATGGAATTAAAATCAAAATTAAAACCCATTATAATCATAAATATTTTGAAATTCACCATTTATGACTTGGAAAGTCCAAAATAAATTTCTGCGAAAAAAAAATTCACCACATAAGAAAGTTATTTTATAAGCAATAATGAATAATTATTTCATCAAGCAACTAAAGTAATACACACATATGCATTGACCAAAATTTTTGAAATGCAACATAGAATATTATATTCTTTTAAAAAGTTGCAAAAAAAAAAAAAAAAAAAAAAAAGAACATAAACTCTCTTGCCACATTGCACATAAATGTTAAAATGCCAAGTCCTCCAAATTTTCCTTTTAATTAGGAACTCTAGATATTCAAAAAAAAAATAAAAATAAATGAACAAAACAGTCCATTTATTTTTAGAATCACATAACAAATATACTACATTTGAATGGTACAATTTTTTATTTTTTATTTTATAATAAAATGTTAAATACATTTTTGTGGGTTAAGTTAAATACTTGGTGAATTTGATTGAAAGAAAAACGGATAACATTAAATACTTGGGTTAAGTTAAATACTTGAAATACAACATAGAATACAACATAGAATACCATACTCCTTTAAAAAGGTGCCAAAAAAAAAAAACATAAACTCTCTTGTCATATTACACATAAATGTTAAAATACCAAATCTCTGAAATTTTTCTTTCAATTAATAACTGTAGATATTCAAAAAAAATTATATAAAAAATATTTATCTTTTGTACAACACAGAGCACTAACCACAAACCAAGTCCCAAATAAACCTCTCTCTCTCTCTCTACATTATTTGAGAAACCCATAATCAAACTCATATTTTCTGAGTCAACCTAGCATTTAGAATATAGAGGTTTTTTTAACAATCACATTAAAATGATAAATTAAAATTGGAGCACAATAATTGTCCGAATTTAAACTTTTCTCTTTCTTAACTAACTTTAATTTTATAGAGATGAAATTAAAACCAAAATCAAAACCCATTATAATCATAAATATTTTGAAGTTCACCATTTATGACTTGGAAAGTCCAAACATAAATTTATGCCAAAAAAAAAAATCACCAGATAAGAAAGCCATATTATAAGCAATAATGAATAATTATTTCATCAAGTAACTAAAGTAATACACACATATGCATTGATCATAATTTTTGAAATGCAATATAGAATATTATACACCCTTAAAAAGGTGGGAAAAAAAAAAGGAACATAAACTCTCTTGCCATATTACACATAAATGTTAAAATGCCAAGCCTTTCAAAAAAAAAAATTAAATGAAAAAAAATAGTCCATTTCTTTTTAGAATCACACAACAAATATACTACATTTGAATGGTACAAATTTTTTTTAAATTTTTTATAACAAAATGTTAAATACATTTTTTTGAGTTAAGTTAAATACTTGGTGAATTTGGTTCAAAGCAAAACGGATTATGTTAAATACTTGTGTTAAGTTAAATACTTGTATGTTTAATACTTTTTTTTCTTTCATGAAGACAACTAAAGTAATACACACATATATACATTGATCAGAATTTTTTGAAATACAACATAGAATACTATACTCCCTTAAAAAGGTGCCAAAAAAAAAATTATAAACTCTCTTGCCATATTACACATAAATGTTAAATGCCAAGTCTTTCAAATTTTTCTTTTAATTAGGAACTCTAGATATTCCAAAAAAAAAAAATAATGAAAAAAACAGTCCCTTTCTTTTTAGAATCACACAACAATATACTACATTTGGATGATACAATTTTTTTTTTAATTTTTTATAACAAAATGTTAAATACATTTTTGTGGGTTAAATTAAATACTTGGTGAATTTGATTCAAAGTAAAACGGATTATGTTAAATACTTGCGTTGAGTTAAATACTTGTAAGTTTAATATATATTTTTTTTCATGAAGACAACTAAAGTAATACACACATATATACATTGACTAGAATTTTTTAAAATACAACATAGAATACTATACTCTCTTAAAAAGGTGCCCAAAAAAAAAATTATAAACTCTCTTGCCATATTGCACATAAATGTTAAAATACCAAGTCTTTCAAATTTTTCTTTTAATTAGGAACTCTAGATATTAAAAAAAAAAATGAAAAGAACAGTCCCTTTCTTTTTAAAACCACACAAAAAATATACTACATTTTAATGGTACAATTTTTTTTTTAAAATTTTTTATAACAGAATGTTAAATACATTTTTGTGGGTTAAGTTAAATACTTGGTGAATTTGATTCAAAGTAAAACAGATTATGTTAAATACTTGCGTTAAGTTTAATACTTGTAAGTTTAATATATTTTTTTTTTCATGAAGACAACTAAAGTAATACACACATATATATATTGACTAGAATTTTTTGAAATACAACATAGAATACTATACTCCCTTAAAAATGTGCAAAAAAAAAAAAAATCATAAACTCTCTTGCCATATTACACATAAATGTTAAAATGCCAAGTCTTTCAAATTTTTCTTTTAATTAGGAACTCTAGATAAAAAAATAAAAAAAAAGTCCATTTCTTTTTAGAATCACACAAAAAATATACTACATTTGAATAGTACAATTTTTTTAAGATTTTGTATAACAAAATGTTAAATACATTTTTGTGGGCTAAGTTAAATACTTGGTGAATTTGATTCAAAGCAAAACAGATTATGTTAAATACTTAGGTTAAGTTAAATACTTGTAAGTTTAATACATTTTTTTTTTCATGAAGACAACTAAAGTAATATACACATATATACATTCACCAGAATTTTTTGAAATACAACATAGAATACTATACTCCTTTAAAAAGGTGCCAATAAAAGAAAAAAGAAAACATAAACTCTCTTGCCATATTACACATAAATATTAAAATGCCAAGTCTCTGAAATTTTTCTTTTAATTAGGAACTCTAGATATTAAAATAAAAATTTATGAAAATACTTATCATTTGTACAACACAGAGCACTAAAATATTTATAAAAAAATATTCAAAAAGAATTGATAAAAATATTTATCATCTGTACACCAAAAAAAAAAAAAAAAAAAAAAAAAAAACATAAACTCTCTTGCCATATTACACATAAATGTTAAAATGCCAAGTCTTTCAAATTTTTCTTTTAATAAGGAACTCTAGATATTCAAAAAAAAAAATTAAATGAAAAAAAACAGTCCCTTTCTTTTTAACATCACACAACAAATATACTACAATTGAATGGTACAATTTTTGTGTAAATGTATATCGTGGTGATGTCTCTCTCTATATCTTGCATACATGTGTGACCTACTAAATGAAATGTTCTTTCATTAAAAGGTTGACTAAATCATGGTTGATTGCATCTATTTTTGAAAAATAAAATTGAGCATGTAGAGTTCTTCAACTGAGCATTCTAGTGATTAGTGATGCGCTTGATGGTTTAGTAAGTTGAATATAAATGAATAATGCCTTTTTGTTAAACAATCCTATGGGCGCCTAAGCCTAGGTTTTTATTTTGGAAAGAATAAATAAATAAAAGGGAGAATAGAAGCCCACATTACATCAAAAGATATCATCACATAACTACGATGAAGCAACCTGACTATGCCTCACTAAAGGCACAATGCAAGTAGCAGTGCACACATGATTTTCAATATCAAGTTTGAAAAATCTAGAAATCCCCTAGATGTTGATTTGTGATTATGTATCAATTTTAAGCAGTAAACAACAATCTCAATCAAACAATCAAGACAAATCGACACAACGATTTTACATGGAAAAACCACAATTGGACACCTCCAATTGTGATAGAAAAACCACGGGCAACAGCCACAAAACAATCCACTGAGAAGATATAAAGGAATTGCACAGGTATACTCTCAATTACCTAGCGAATCCACGCCCGAATTGAACCAACGTCTATGTGTCTCTTCCAACCCCGTCTTCACCTCGGAATTGTCTTGACGATGAGCCACTCCAGAATCCACCAAAGCTTCAAGCTCGTATTCTTCAGAATCCACAGAAGAACAGCTCTTTCTTTTGTATAGAATTAAACAAATAATCCTTTGATGTAAACTTCTAAAACCATGAGTTGAAAACTCAATCAAAACATCAAAGAAAACTGGCAAAATGTCTCTAGGGATAAACCTTAATATCCAAAAAGAAGATCTTGAGAAGTAATCCTAGTTTTGGATTGAAACAAATACTTATAGAAATCTGGAACTGCGAAGCTCGCTCGAGCGAAGACTCTCTTGCTCGAGCGAGGAACCAAAAACCCATGTTTTCCATAAGTGGCTTCGCTCGAGCCATGCATCCTTTGCTCGAGCGAACAAACACCTCTTTCAAGTCTTTATGCAGGCGCAGTCCTTCGTTCAAGCGAGCAAGGGCGGACATGCAACTTCGAATGCAATTTTGCATTTTGCTTCGGGGGCACTGCCCCTCGACCCCACCTGGGCGCTGCCCCGGACCCGCCAAGGGGCGCTGCCCCCTGGACCCCTGTGAGTTGACCGGGCAACTCGATCCCCATCATAATCAGCGAAGTGGCAATCTTGAAAGAATTAACATCACAAAACTTCTCTACAAGGCACAATTCGGGTTGGATTCACATCTAAAAACTCATAGCCTTACTGAAATAAAAAGTGCAAAAATAAGTACAACTGAAAGGAGTTTTGTCAAACGGGGTTGCTAAGAATAAAAACCTAACAAAGTTAATCTACAAAACTACCCACTACTACTATATCTAGCACTCAAGCCTCCAAGAAGAACCAAAAAATAAATAATTGTGAAGGTCCTTGGGTTAGGGTATGAGAGAGAGTACTTGACTTCTTTCTAATTAGGCACGGGAAAAATTGACCAAATTTAAACAAATCTTGACCAAATTTTAAAAATTTAAGACAGACCAATTTTATGAATAGCGACGTAATCAGCCAAATGTTTTACACTTCAATTTACCCACCAGAGTCAGGACAACCAATCCTAATCCAAGCTTTAAGTTCTAACAACAATAATAAGGAGTCAGGATAACCAAACCATGATGGTTATGATTAGTAAATTACTTTACTTACTCTCTCTCTCTCTCTCTCTCTCTGTTCATCAAATTTGAGTGAAAATTTGATCAAAAGCTTGATCTGATATGAATACTCCAATCCTTACTCTCTTCGCATTTTCAAATCTTTTCAAAAAAATTCCAAACTTATCCTAAAAACCATCTCCTATCCGTACCATTTTTTATGAAAGAAAACCATCTCCTATCCATACTCTTTTTAGTGTCATCCTTTATCAAAAAAGATTAAAAGTATTGTAAGATGAGCTAATTTGGGCCCACTAAATTAATTAGGCCCAATAGTCGAAGGTTGGTGGGCCCAAATTTATCGCAAGTCCAAGATTGGTGGGCTCAGATTTATCATCATCAAACGGGCTGAATCGCTCTAAGCTTCGAAAGGGTTCGGATCCACGAACTTAGAGACTTACTCGAGCCCGGACTCGAAAGGGTTCGGATCCACGAACCTAGAGATCCGAAGCACTTGGCTTCGAACAGATTCAAACGCAATCTAGAAGTCGCTCCGTTAATGAGTCCTAGAACACTTGCGGGCTTGGAGCTTTCCGGGATCTACGCACCAGAACCATGGGCGTAATGGAGTTCGACCAAAGGACCCGATCCCGAGGATGGTGAGTGGAGATAAATTCACTCTTCGGTTAAACTAGCCTATACCAGGGTCGAGGTGGCACGACTCCGGAGGGTCCATGAGACTCGGCAATATTTTGTGGCAGGACGTCCTCTGGATTACCCCTGACCCTTTGGGATGATTGGGGATCATTGGTTAGGTGTGGCTAAGAAGAAGGGTTCGCCGAGAGGTTGGTCTCCTCTTCGGGGTTTTCCTCATCCTCGGAGAGGTCATTTCCTCGGACAAGGTGGTTAGAGAGAATATTCCCCATGTGCCTTGCACATGGGCTCCATCCTATATCATGAGGTGCCTATAAATAACACCCACCCATAGCTTTACAAGGGATGGATTTTGGAGATTTTTAACGCTTGGGAAAGAACTAATTTCCCTTTTCCATTATCAACCTTGAGAGTGAAAGTGGGAGATCCATGGGAGAGCCTTGCCATTATTCTCTCTCTAGTGATTTTGCCTTCTTCTTCACCCAATCTCTTATCTCCATCATCTCCTTTACTCTTGTGTTCTTAAGTTGAGACTATTGAAGAATCTAAGCCTCTCGTTATCTTCTAGAGAATTCGAAGTTGTTCTTCAAGGGTCTTCGAAGATCTTCGAATTTTCCAACGATGTTCTTGAACCCTCTCCTACATTTGGCGACTCTGCTGGGGAGGCGGATTGGTTAATGGTCTCAACGAGATCTGGAATCTACACAACTCCAACAAAGATGGCGGGAGAAGATAAAGTTCATCAACAAGGATCCTCTAATGGTGGTGATGACAGGACCATGGCTCCAGATCAACCACTTTTGCTTGAAGCCATTCAAGGACTTCAAAATACTCAACAGGAGATTTTTACCACTCTTCAGAATCTCACTCACACCATGTTGGTGATGAGTTCTAACTTTGCACCGGTGCCAAACGGAAATCAAACTGGTGGTGGAGTTATTCCCGCCGGAGCGCAAAATCAAATCCAAGGAGAAGTAGGCCCCAATTAGCCTATGGCTCATGGCAATACGCCCACAGTAACACATGCTCAAACCGCAATAGGCGGCAGCAGTTTGCCCATGCCCGGGCTCTATGGCGTGCCAAGCCAAGATCCAATGGTGACTAGGGGAGGTTCTGGTGCAATGAATGGCGCTCCGGCAACTGTCGGTGTCCAGGAAAATATAAGGGGCGTGATGGAACAAAAGGGAGCTCTGCCCGTACCTAATCTTGTTACACCACCAGTAAATGTTACACAAGTACCAGGCGGGCCTCCTTTGGTGCCAACAACAAATTTGCAAGCACAACCCGGTATAGCGGCGCCGTACGGTGGACTCTGCGGGCCTCAATTCAATGTCCCATCACCAACTGGCTTGTCTATAGGCGCTGATGGCCAGTATCGTCAAATGTCCTCACCAATGATGAATTCGCAGCACCAGAATGGCCAAGTCGCCCCTAGCTCAGTCTTTGGGTCCGTAAGCCAAGTTCCGGGAATACCACCATCAAACTCTCTCCCTCAACAGTTTCTCACTCTCGCCGATGCGCAAGCCATGTTCGATCTCGAACAGGGCAAGAGGACTTTACCTTCTTTGCCTGATCCGGATGTCATGCCGCCTTACCCCATTGAGATACTGAGCTATCCATACCCTGAGGGGTATACAGTGCCGAAATTCATCAAGTTCGATGGCAAACAAGGAAATGCTCGAGAACATGTTGTGCGATTCATCAAGACTCTGGGTATTCATGGTTCAAACCACGTCATCCGGCTGAGAGAATTCTCTAAGTCCCTCACTGACCGAGCATATAGTTGGTATGTTAATTTGGCTCTAAACTCTATCCGAAGTTGTGAGGAAATAGTTAACAAATTCCACTCCAAGTTCTTTCAAGTGGCGGAGAAGGTGACCACACTTACATTGTGTAAAGAGAAGCAGCAAGAAAGTGAAGACATCCTTGACTACATCAAAAGGTTTCAGGACAAGGCCATGGATTGCCATGAAGCAGTGGAGGAGAGTTATCTGGTTCAAATCTGTCTAGAAGGGGCATTGAGCAGGTACAAAATGTTTCTAGTTAATCACAAGCTACCCACCTTCTCGGCATTAATAGAAACAGCTCGGAACATTAGCATTCCTCAGGCTTAGGAGTCCGGATTTAAGGCCAGTTACAAGACTAGCTTCAAATCGTCTCGTGGACCTATTGTTGTTGTTGCCTCTGCCCCAGATACCCGAAAGTCACAAGGAGGAGGTCATAGAGGCCAGAAGAGAAAGCAATATAATGGTGAAAGGGGAATGTTTCTTATCCATGTGGAATCGAGGAAGTAAAAGCTCTAGTTAAGGAATGGGAGGCCGACGGAGAGCTAAAATTGCCTTATGTCGAATAAATGCCATCAAAATAGGACCGTGGAGCCCTGAATTTTGTGTCTACCATCGTACATTGAAACATCCGACAGAGAAGTGTTGGACTCTCAGGAAAATCTTCAGAGATAAAGTTGAGGCAGACGAATTGAGGTTCAGAAAGCAAGGGACTCAAGATATCCGAGAATAACCATATCCTCAACACCGAGACAAGGGAAAGAATGTTGCTATGATAGCTTATGAAGACCCGATGATTGAGGCTATCGCCAATCTCGATGACGATGATTATTATCTGGACGACATCCTTGAGCCTGAGGGTGAGCAAGTTTACTATGGAAGTGCTCTCGATCCAGAGGGCAGAACCTTCACAACTCATGTCGACGATCCTTTTGATCCAGAAGGAGGAGAAGAGTACTACGGAAGAGGAGGACACCATGTTTATGTGGCATCTTATTTTGAAGAGACCGAGGAGATGGTTAACTACGAGCTTCCAAGAGTGGACAAAGATTCGGATCACTATGCCAAAACCTTACAAGACTGTGTAAAGTTCAAGCAATTCTTCGACCAGCTTGGACTTTCCAGGGAGGCAAGAACAGAAATCACTAAGTCTATCATTAATATAGCAGAAGCACACATAAGGAATGCATGTCGACTGAGGGATCTATCCTGAGGAAGGCAAAAGAGCAATCTAGTGCCATTACTTTCTCCGAGGCTGATCGGAAGTATCCTTTTTCTCACAATTGCCCGCTTTATGTGACTGCTTTTATTAACGGGGTTGAGTTCAAAACGGCCTTTCTAGATAGTGGAGCCTCTATCAACATTATGACTCGCGCTACTCTAGAAAAGGCCAGAATCTCTGAAGAACGCATTGTGAAGCAGTCGATAGTCATCACTGGCTTCGGTGGAGAAAGGAGAGTTACTATTGGATGCGTAACAGTTGATTTAGCCGTCGGAGAGATTCGCTCGGCCACCAAGTTCCATATTATCGATTCTGAGGCAAATTATCACATCATTCTAGGGAGGACCTGGATGCATAGATATGGGGCTGTACCATCAAGTTAGCATCAGCGTGTTAAGGCTAAATGGGGAAAGAAGACGGTGACAATTCAGGCTACAGAAAGCCCTTTTGAGATCCATGAAGCTCATTATTCTGATGCCATCTAATTCACCGAACTGGCTGCCGAAGAAGTTCCCACCACCTCTAAGCCTCGGGGGGTCAAAATTCCTCGTTGGGAGGATATCAAAGATGACAAAGAGCCAAGGGCAGAATCAAGTAAACGGGCGATCTCTAGACTAGAAAGTCCGCCTATTCCTCGGAAGGTGATGAAAATCCGAGAAGGGGGCAAGATGGTGTACTATTTATGAAGGTGCGGGGAGTCTGTTTTTTCAGTCACCGACTCCGAGTCAAAAGAAGAGCCTCATGACAATGACATAGTAATAAAGCCTGAAGTGGCTCCAGAATGCATGCAAGATGGGCCGAAGCCTCAGCCCGAACAACTTATTGAAATAGATCTGAGTGATGGACAAGATGCTCCAATGCCAGAGAAGCGGGAACAGTTGTTAAAATTGATAAGCCGATACTCAGATGTGTTTGCTTGGTCATATAAAGAAATGCCCGGACTAGATCCTGACCTAGTCTCTCATTATCTTGATGTGTTCCCAAACTCCAAGCCAATTAAGCAAGCTGCTCGAAAATATCATCCAGATCTCGAAGAGAAGATAAAGGAGGAGATTGAAAAACTTCAACAGGCTAGTTTCATCCGGCCAATACAGTACCCCACGTGGTTGGCAAACATAGTGCCAGTAAAGAAGAAGAATGGTCAAATCAGAGTATGTATAGACTTTCGAGATTTGAACAAATCTTGCCCGAAGGATGAATTCCCTTTACCTCACATTGACACCCTCGTGCATACCACCTCGGGACACCAGATGTTCTCATTCATGGATGGATTCAGCGGATACAATCAAATTAAGATGGCTGAAAAGGACGTAGAAAAGACCGCTTTTAGAACACCTTTCGGAAACTTCTTCTATACAGTCATGCCTTTCGGACTCAAGAATGCCGGAGTAGCTTACCAAAGGGCTATGACTGTAATCTTTCATGACATGATCCATCATGAGGTGGAAGATTATGTTGATGATCTAGTGGTGAAATCTAAGAAAGAAGAGGACCATCTCCGAGACCTTGAGAAGGTATTCAAGAGGTGCCAAAAATTCAAAATGATGATGAATCCTCTCAAATGTGCTTTCGGGGTGATGGCTGGGAAGTTCCTCAGGTTTCTTGTACACAGGCATGGTATCGAGGCAGATGAAGACAAGGTCAAATCTATCAGAGCAATGCCTCCCCCACACTCTCAGAAGGAGTTAAAGAAGTTCCTCGGGAAGGTGTCTTATATTCGAAAGTTTATCCCAACACTTTCGGCTCTTTGTTAAAAGGAGATGCCAAGTTCGAGTAGAACCAAGAACACCAAAAGGCATTTGAGAGAATCAAGGCGGCCTTGACCTCGCCTCAGACCATGATAGCCCCCGCAGCCCAGGGTACCTTTAATGTTGTACCTAACTTCAACTCCCAAGTCCATAGGGGCATTATTGGTCCAAGATGAAGATGGAGCAGAACGCCCGGTGTATTACATCAGCCGGAAGATTCGAGGAGCAGAAGTCCGATATACTCCGGTAGAGAGACATTGTTTAGCTTTGGTATTTACCGCCCAAAAGCTCAGACATTACTTCTTAGCACATCAGATTCAGATTGTCACTAGAAGTGATCCAATTCAATACCTCCTCAGCAAGCCTGCTCTAACCGGGAAGGTGGCAAGATGGTTGCTAGCACTGGATGAATTCGAAATCACATGTGTAGCTCCCAAGGCAATCAAAAGCCAAGCCTTAGCCGATCTCCTTGCCCAATTTCCAAGTGGTGACTATGAACCAGTGAATGAAGAATTAAGAGGAGAAGTGCATGCAGCTATGGCTTCCGAGGAAAGTTTCTGGACATTGAGCTTTGACGGAGTAGCAGCCGGAGAGAAAAGAGGAACCGGGATAGTCCTTACAAGCAAAAGTGGGGAAAAGTTATATTTGTCTTATAAACTGGATTTCCATTGTTCGAATAATAAAGCCGAGTATGAGGCTCTTATTTTAGGCTTGATAGCAGCTGAGAAGCACAGAATCAAGAAGATTCGAATTCGGGGGGACTCAAAGTTGATAGTGAAGCAAGTTTCAGGACAGTTCATCTTAAAGGAGCCTGCCTTGGCCACATATCGAACAACAGTCCAAAGGCTTCTTGACAAATTTCAGAAGGTCGAAATAGAGCATGTGCCTCGCTCCGACAACAAGTTTTCAGATGCCCTCACAACATTAGGGGCAAGCGTTGACATTCCAGAGAAGGAGGCGACAATTGTTATCAAGAAGATAACAGAACCTTCAATAATACCTGAAAACAAAGACGTTCCGGAGGATTGGAGAGGAGGAGTTCTCGAACAACTCAGAAGCAAAGTTGGAAAACTGACTATGGCCAAGCATGCCCAATTCATAATAATTCAAGGTGAACTTTACTTCCGAGGAGGTACCGTATTCCTAGCCCGGTGTGTTGGCCAACAAGAAGCAAGCTTCCGACTACAATAGATTCATGAAAAATCGTGCGGGGATGGGGATATCAGTCTGTACAGAAAGATCCAAAGACAAGGCTATTATTGGCCTGAGATGGAGAAGGCCTCGAACCAACTACAGAAAGAATGCCCCAAGTGTCAGTCATACATCTGGGAGGATGAGAGTTGTTTTGAAATTGATACCCCTGACTGGAGACAAGTTTACATTGATTATCTCAGAGAGGGGACACTACCTAAGAGCCCGAGGGACATTACACACCTCAAGAGGAGAGCAAGCCGGTACTTTCTTGATCAGAATAAGCTTTACGGAAGAAGCATTGAGGGCACTCCCCTGAGGTGTCTTTCCAAGGAGGAGTCAAATCTAGTTCTCGGAAGAGCCCACGAAATTGAGCATCAAGGAGGGGCTCGGCTGTTCGAGCAACTTATACACCTTGGGTATTATTGCCGACCATGGAGTTAGATGCATCCCATCACGTGAAGAAGTGCCAGACTTGTCAGAAACACAGAAATTTGATCCATGCTCCAGCTGTAGACCTGTATAGCATCCGAACGCATGGCCGTTCCATACCTGAGCTTTTGATCTAATAGGGCCCATCTCCACACCTTCTAAGGGGTACAAGTGGATTCTCGCAACCACAGAATTGAGCACAAAGTGGGTTGAAGCAATTCCTCTGAAGAACGCTACGGGGCCTGCAGTCGCGAACTTCATCAAGGAGAATATCATTTGCCGGTTTGGAGTACCAAACACCATTCTCTCGGATAACGGCACTCCCTTCATAAACAAATATGTGAAGAGCCTCCTAGAGACTTAACAAGTGAAACATCACAAATCCACACCCTACTATCCAAAAGGGAACGGGCAAGCGGAGGCCACAAACAAGACACTGATAAGGATTCTGAGCAAGATGATGGATGAATTTGGGGGGACTTTGTCCGAACAGTTGATAGTAGCCCTATGGGCGTATTGCACTTCAAAGAGAAAGCCGACTCAAGCAACTCCTTACTTCCTTGTGGATGGGTCCGAGGTAGTGTTACCTATAGAGTTGGAAACACCATCTGCTCGGATGGCTCTCGCCTCGGGGATGGTATTGGAGCCTCGAACCACCAAATTGGAAGCATTAAAGGAAAAGCATGACAGAGCTGCAAAAGTCATGGAAAGGTATCATGAGTCCATCGCCCGAGCCTATAACCAAACTGTGGTACCAAGGAAGTTTGAAGAAGGTGATCTAGTATGGAAGATTGTAGACCTAATCATGCGAGGACAACCTTTGCCCAAGTTTTCTCCAAAATGGGAAGGGCCCTACAGGGTGGTTCAGGCGAGCTCAAGCGGGTACTACAAGCTTGTAAGGGTTGAAGATAGCTTCCGAACTGGCCTGCTCAACGCAAAGTTTATCAAGCATTACTACCCATAGTTAGACTCATCTATGTTGAAATTCATTTTCATTTTCTTACTTTGTCTAAAAGTTGTATTTCCCTTACGTTATGAAGAAGCTGGTTTTCTCTATGGTGCATGTTTTATCCCATCACTTGAAGTGAATCTATTATACTTTTGTCAAGAAAGTTGAAGAATTAATGAGAATATTTCAGTTTTTATAAACATGTGCGTATGATTGTTCTTTCCATTGTATCATTCGAAATAAATATTTTATCAAGTAGAATGAGAAAACAATGCGAAAATATCCAAACAGCAAAGATTTTGTCATTTCATTGCATTGTCTTAGATAAAACATTTTTATCGAAAGGGGCAAGAAAGTAATACAAAAAAAAAAACTCAATCTCTCCTAAAGACACCCTCGAAGAAGCTGCCCGTTGCATCTACATCCGAGGGACAAACAGCCGAGTGTGCCTCTAAAGTCTCCAAGGCCCGAGCATAGCCCGACTCAAGTTCGCGAAGAGTTGCCTTTGTGTAGACGCGCCCGCGTGGGGCCCTTCGCTACAGCTCGGACTTGATTTTGTTGTCACGGTTCTTAATCTTGAACCAAAGAGTCCAAATCCGACAAATCGTTTTGAGAAACAGATTTTTTGAAAAGAAGTGCCAAACATGGACTGCTTTGCCAGATACAGAGTCGCCACCTAAATATTTTTAAAATGGGGAAATTTAGGAAACCCTGACTCGGTGCCGAACGCCACATGTCTGTCATCACCGGAGTTGTCTCGGCTCGGGAGCTAGGGTACGATTGGGGAAGGTCAGCTATGAGCACCCCCTCTCGCCCGGTCCGATGACCGGCCTCTACTAACCGTGATATCCGTTTTTGAAAACGTTATGTGTTCTTATTCCATTTATTAGCCTAGAATTACTATGTTATGCGCGCAGCAAACAAGTATAGACTAGATTGCCTAATTTGGAAACAAGCATTGCATATCCGTTTGTTTTGAAAAGCGCTTTGGAATTTGCTACTCTCAAGTAGGCTAAAACACGGATTTCAACGAGTTTTTCCAACTCAAACAATCCAACCTTCACCCACAGGCATTCAAACAATTTATCACATAAGCATTTAACCGCATGGTGAGCATGCTATCATGTTAACATTCACACGCATGCGAGATGCTAAAACATTAAAATACTTACATAGTTCTCCGTGCCAAAACAAAGAACTCGTTAGCAAACATGCATGATCCAAGTCCATGTTAAGTGCCTAATGCATCGCATACAAAATGTTGCTAGAATAGGCTCGGCTAACCTAAACATGGCATGTGAAATGCGATCAATTGATGCACGTATTTAATTTGGAATTGAAGTACAAATGCAGTTAGCATGATGTACCGAGCCCGGTGCATGCAGGACAAATGAATGAATGCACGCATGCATAGCATAAGGTATGCTAATTTGAACATGTCCTATTACTAACCATCAAAGTGGGTAAGTAAAAGGGAAGAAAGAAGTGGGGATTGGAAGACATACACACCACCCACACACGCTTATTACAGATTTGCCCTCACTCGGAGGGACCGAATAAATATTACAAATTAATTAACTACGCAAGCTAATTAAATATTACAAATTACCTAATCAACTAAGCAAATTAATTAATCTAGGAAAAGCAGTAAACCGCCTCGGGAGGAGAGCTCGATGCAATGCATGCTCGGTCCTGTTCGGAAATGCACCGCCATGCATAGGCTGCCTCTGTTTTCCTTCCTTTACTCCTCTGGAGGCTGCCAAAATCTCAGAACTGGTTCCTTGGACACTGAGGAGTGCCACCGGCTGAATGGAACTATCACCGGCAGTGTGTTATGGCCATCGGCACAAAATGAAGCTGTAGGCAGATAAGGGATTGCCGGTCGGCACTTGACACTGCCGGTCGGCAAAGTGTTCCTGCAGAATCTGCAATTGACAGCAACAGAGGGCAAGGCAAAGCATGGCAGCACAATTCAAAGCATATATGCACCATTCATGTCCCTTATCATGTTTGTGACTCAAAGGGGCATGTGTCTCGATTCTCGGACCACCAATCACGCATTTCCATGCATGATGGCCCAAAGAATCAAGTGTGCAACTTTCATGTCAAATGAAATGCAAACCAAACACACAAATCAAGGCCCAATTCCTATCATCAAGTCAAGGAACAAGGCATGCATGCAAGATGCAAGGCAACCTAGGCATACAAGCTAAGGATGCAACATGGCATGGCAAGGCACTTATGCAAGCATACAAGCATACATGTGGCAATACAAACCGATGAAAAGATGGACTTATACATGATTTAGGCAGCTCTAATTAGGCCTAAAACAAGGGCCAAAATGACCAAAATAAATGACCAAAATACACATACACTCATGCACATGTTAAGGTCAACACTTAGGCACAAATTGGACAACTCTCAAGCACACTTGAAGACGGATATCATGGACAATTAGCATGCAGCATAAGCTCTGAAAATCATGTTAAACAAGGTGCCAAACCAAGCAACAAGTCGAGCTAAACATGCAACAAATGGCCTAAGTACTTGGAGCAAGCCAAAGGGGCTTGAAGCATGACTAAACCAACCAAGCCTCACAAGGCTAAGGGGACCTAAAATAGGTTCAAGGCAGACCTAGATCATGCAAAGGGGACCCCCTAGATGGCATCTAAGTGGCTCAAAATCAAAAGTATACACAAAGGCCAATGCAAGTCAAGCTTCCAAAGCTTCAAAGAGGTGTCCAAAGCAAACATACAAGCATGCTATAAGGTCTGAAATTATGCTATAAATGATGCCAAATCATTAGAATGAAGCAAATGGTGCATGCTACAAACTCACACACTTGAGGCCAACAAGCCGGAATGCAAAGGGGCTATGCAATGCATGCCAAATCCGACCCAAACAACCATGGACAGGCCTCTAGCATGGCAAAATATGCACAAGACCTTCACAAGACTAAGCCTAAAACATGCTAGAACTAAGGCTAACAACCTAAGGCATATTAAGGCAACAACAAGGCATTACATGGTAGGTATGCTAAGCATGTATGGTGTACCAAAACCAACAATAAACAGAGGCATATTATGATATAATAGGCACAAAAAACAGCCAAGGCATGGTCAACATGAAGCCTAGCTAGGTGCTCTCTCAAGAGGCCAAAAATGGTCCATTTCAAGGACAACAAGGAGAGGGGGTGGCCCTCTCCTCTTGGAGACTTCAAGGCATCATCTCCACCACTGAAATCCCTCAAGATTTCAGTGGTGAAGAGACCCAAACACCAAAGTCTCGAAACTTGCTCAAAATGGGGCCTTTCAAAGCCTAAGAGGGGTCAAACACCCTCAAACCACAAAACACTCTTAATAAACAATCAAGAGGACTAAAAAACAGAACTTTTTTATGTTATACACTAAACACAAAAACAGTTCAAAGATAGGTAAAAACAAGATGCAAAAATGGGGTAAAAAGGGGTAAGATTCTCACCCTTGAAGACCTCTTCAACAATGATGCTCCAATGCTCCTCCTTGGCTTGAATCCAACACCAAAACACCAAAATCAGCCCCTTAGAACCTCAAGAGCCAAAGGAAGGTGAAACACTAGGTGTTTGTGTGCAATAGTATGGACTAAAACACCTAGAACACTAAAGAGAGGGAAAGAGAGATAAGATATGTATCAAACCCTAACCCTAAAACCAAAGCTTCTCTCTGTCTTTTTTGTCTCTAAAATGTCTAAAGTCTCCAACCCTTGCAACAAGAGAGAGCCCCTCTCTTTATAGAACTTCTTGTCTTGTAAAGCTTACAAGACAAGCTTTATAAGAGGGAGATCCCTCCATACGTGTGTATGGAGGGGAGCAAAAAGAAAGACAGCTATCTTAAAATATCTGCAAAAGCAGATGCACAGTAGTCGGCCGGCCAAAGATGCCATTTTGGCAAAAAAGAGTGCGGACCGGCACTAAATAGTGTTGACCGGCAACAAATAGTGCCGGCCGGCAATATACATTGCCGGTGGCAGCAAAAACCAGCCAGTGGCCTCTAGCCACTGCCGGTGGTGTGTGGGGATGCCTCACAAGGCATTCCCTGCCCCTCCAAGGCAAAACACAAGTGTTTGGTGTGAAACCAGACACTAAACGGTCGAGTTCAGAGATCTTGAGGCAAGACGCGCGAGCCGAGACCTCCGGGAACTCCAAATGAACACAAACATGGATAATCACCGAGTGTTCAAACGGTGACGTCCAAGTCTTGAGGACGGTCAAAAATGGGGTGTCTACACTTTGTCTCATCTATAGAGGTCCGATAAGAGGCAAGCACAGACAAAAGTTCCACCCGATGACTGGCGTTAGAAGCTATATCCAGGCGCTTCTGAAGCCATGATAAGTCCACTTGGTGACGGTCCATGTCAGAGATCCCCTGATACGCTATCTCGACCATTTTTCCATTAAGGTCACACAGTCGTTGCCTGTCTAAGCTGTATAAGATAGTGGCAAAAGACTCGAGAAGAGCAGTCTGAATGAGTGGACATTGGCAAGCAAATGAAGCGAAGGTCTCCGGGTAACTCGAATGCACAAGTTGTAGAACTGAAGCAAACTCAGGAGCTACCCAATAATGGAGAAATGACACATTGCCAGAAGCTGAAGGAGGAATTGGGGCCGGAAAGCTGCTAGTCTCAGGAATCTCCCCAATGTCTATCGGGTTAGATGAACCACCTAGAGGGGTGACTCTCGGCAGAGGTCCCGAGACTGAGAATGCGGAGCGATAAGGGGAAAGACCAAAACCATCACTATCAAAGTGGAAATCACTGAGATTCAAATCCAAAATATTTGAAGGCACTGGCGATGAAGAACCTCTAGCAGTCGTCTCAAAGGCAGGTGTCCCCCCTTGAGAAGGAGAACCATGAGGAGTCATAAAGAGAGTCGGAGTAGAGTCCGAGGCAGGTGAAGGCAGGACCCCGGTAGTAGCTAACACTAGAGCAGAGTCCGAGGCAGGTGAAAGTAGGACCCCGGTAGCAGCTAACACTGAAGAAAAGATAATGAAGTTTTATTAGGGGTAGGGAACAGTAAAGTCATTTGAGTAAAGATTTCTCACAAATAGAAGTACATGATAAACTTCAAAAAGAAAGATTACCAGAGGGAGAATCACTATGGAAAGCCGGGGCAACTGAAGGTCTCCTAGCATCAACAAAGTCACTTGGCTGGATAGGGAGCACCTGATCGATCTCAATGTCTGATGAAGCCTGAACAGTAGCAGTCATCCCTGAAGAAAGAAGGAGGGCCGGAGGATGAGAATCACCATAAGTGCCAGAGCGAGTCTCAGAGATTTCTAGTACATCCACCTCTACACCATTCCCAGAGGCGCACCTCATCTCTACATTGCTTCTAGAAGCATGGCCTGCGGCATCAATTTCTGTGGCATCAGTCCCTCCAGCAATCTCAACATCAGAACGGTGAGCCCCAATAACCTCGTCACCAAGATAGTGCTCCTCCTCAGCTACGGTAGGGTGGTGACGACGCATGCGTGGAATAAGGTCACAAAAATGATCGGAGGACTCAGCCTCCTCCTCCTCATCATCATCATCATCTATAACCGCTATACGAGGGGTGCACATCTTTACAAGTCTTGCAGACAAGGGGAGGGTGTCGTCCAAGTCTGAGTCTGGCCTAGGGGAGGCAGCATGGCCAATAGCCACGGTACTGAGAACGTCAACAACCGCAGGGTCCTACACAACAGGGGCAAATAAAAAGCGTTCATTTAAGAAGGTATAGTCGCAAGAAGGAATGTAACTTCAAATCAAAAATTTCGGTTACCTAATGGTGCCGTTTGGAAAGGTGAGGAGTGGAAGGACTGGCATCAGAAGCCCTCTTATGAGCCATCTTCTTAAGGCGGGTCGTCCGAGGACCAGAGGCCTTATTCAAAGGGACTAGCTCTGGAGAAGCAATTGCCAAACTAGAAGCAGACGCCCGAGCCGGAGGGTTAGTCGGAGCAGATGAGGTAAAGAAACTCTCGTACATGTGATCAGATTTCCGGCTCTCAGGTAGTCGAAGAGAAGAGTCCTTCTTATAGATCGACGGAGGCAAGCATATGGTCGGTCTGCTCTGGACAAATGCAATAATTGCATCGATAGTCTTCCACCAATATCGTCTGAAACAGGTGGTGAAACCCCCTACTCGGCTCAAGCTTGGCATCGTCAAAGAGCCGGATATAGGAAGCATGGTGTGTACAAGTCTGCGACTGAAGCGCCCGTAGCTCTCTGAAAATAATAACAAATGAGGTGCTGGCCCCGGGGCACATTGGTCAAACCCGAATTGACATGCTACACGGTCAGGTCTATAAATGGCAGTATCAACGCCTTCCTCATGCCATACCGGTAATGAACTCGGATGGATCATTATTAGCATATCAACAAAGCGTACAGGGATGTTCTTCGACAAAGGAAAGGACACCAAGCGGGAGGAACCATGATAGATAAGCAGTGTGGCCACACCCACCGGTGGGCATACATACGGCTGTGCCACAAAGTGCCGAGGATCATCCACCAGAGTATTCAAGGATAAGGTGGAAATGGTACGTGACCAACGTGTAATCAACGACTGGCAAGATTTCGTTTTCTCAAATGTCCGAGACCCATCAGTACCGAGCACGTGGATGCCATCTTTATCCACTATCTCCCGAAGAACCTCTGCCTCGAATGCAGTCGGGGTAGGGGCAAACTTGGGGAACCTCTTGAAGAAGAAACAAAGCAGGAACTGGCTGTGAATAAAGGAGACAGGCTCATATCGACCCACGGAACGAACCATATCTCAATGTAGTAGATCCAGCCAGTAATAGAGATTCTTAAGAAATTGCGGAGCCAAAGGAATCTGATCCCCTCTAAAGAGCCTAACTGCCAAGGGGAAGACAAAAGGATTTAGAGAATCCAGAGGTGTGCTCGGAAGAATGAAGAATGAAAGGAAGCAAGCCAGAAATCCCAGGAAATAAAGCCTAGAGCCATACATTGGGTCAGCCTCATACTCCCGAGAATCGGGGTCAGCATCTCTAGCTAAGGGCTGAAGATCCTTGAAGAAGTGGCGGATCCATGCGGTATAGGAGGCACGGTCCGTCCTTACTCAACTGGTCCTCCTCGCTGAACCATCAAATACAGAACTCCATCGGCCACAAGCTTGAAGATTTAGCTTTAGAGATTGGATCAAAGAATCATCCTCGGGGGGTGTCCGCTCAGGGTAGAAGGCATCAGGGCCGGTCACTTCTAGACGCAACAGCATGAACACATCCACGAGAGTGGGCCCCATCTCATGCTAGCCAAGTATAAAGGTGTGTGTCTCGGTGCTCCACCGAAGAGCCATGGCTTCAAGGCTGGCATTGTTGCGACGGATGGATAGAGATCGAGATATTTTCACCGGGATCAATAGTCGGGCCTCCTAAAGCCGTTGACAGAGGCTCCTGTCTGAAAGGACATCATCGACCCACTCCTGCCAACCAAAAGGAGGGTTTGAGAAGGCCTTAAACTGACGATAGTAGTATGGAAAGTCCCCTCGCTCAATCCTAAAGCGTAGCACCGAAGAAGGAGAAATAAGGGCCTCATGTCCAGAGTCAGTGTCCTCGGTGAGACATAATGGAGCTCCCTTCGGAGTCAGAAGAGAAGTGGTGGAGGTAGCCGCCGGCCAAAAGGGGTCCTTCCGACCAAAATAAGGAGATTTCCTCCACTCAGATGCCGGAGGTACATCCCTCTCTTTCATGAGAGCCGGTTCTGATGACCCCGGGACAACGGGTTTCTTTCGAGAAGACATATGGCTGAAATAACAGATATAAATAGCAAGGAGTTGACCATATTAAAATTCAGAATATTGGAATTGAAGCAACACATTCGAATGAAATTTCGGCATCAACTATTCGTTTCTCAGAGAATCCATGAATTCAACAAATTCTACGAGAAATTTTTTACACTAAGAATTCAGGCACGATGTCTACTATGCTAAGGGTCGCAACAATCAGTTATTTGATAATGAGATTTACATGCAACATGATAGGTTCATCAACAAATTCAACCTCGGATGTCATCAACAATTCATTTTCCTGGGGTATCCACTAGCCTGATGAATGACCATATATGGTTCTAAGAGTTATCATGACGTAATTATTTCAAGTAAAGTGTTTACAAGATTCAAAGTGCTGGAGTATTATTTGGTCAAATATATATGGTTAGAATATTTCATTATCTCTCTCAAATGATCAAATACTCGGTAACAAAATTTATATTCAACATTATGAGTTTCATTACTGAAATCATTCCATCGAGCATCAACAACAACAATAACAACAAAAAAATTTTGTTTGTTCTACTCCTTTCAATACTTTCAAACATGGAGTGATAAATATATATATATATATATATATACACGTCAGCAGCAAAGCTACAAAGTTTGAATTATGGGTTCAAGATTTAGTGGATCGTTATGCAAATTACAAGAATGTCCTTTCTAAAGTCCATATTCATAAGCCTAGGGTTTTCTCTCTCCATGTCAAAAATGGAGCTCAAATACTAGTCAATAAGTTATATTCGGCCTTTTCTTAGTGATAAAGTTCAACAAATTATGTTCAAGCCAAGCCCCTCAATAAGGTTTCAAGTGCCAATGCATGTTTTCATATGGGCAAAATCACAGTGCTTGAGCTAAAACAAAAATGTCATTGGGATTGCCACAAAAATTGAGTGCATATTCAGATTCAGATTTTTTTATCAGATTGCTTGAGGCCTCTACATTGCCACAAAAATATATTTATATATATTTAAATATATTTATATTCGGAAGAGGGAGTCGAATTTCATACTCCCAAATTTGGACCGTTAGAGAGGGTGAAGTCCGAAGCTGATGTTGGAAATATAAGCTGAAATCAGAGAGGTTTTAAAGACTGTAATCAACAAGACTGAGCTAGGCTGGGCAAGACCACACACGTTGCGTTGAGTGGGCGAACGTGCGTGGTCGGCGTTGGCCAAGTTGAGGCCGGAGGCAACAATGGTGTCGGAAAGAAGTTGGCAACCACCCACGTCGCGTTGAGTGGGCAACGGGTGTGGTCGGTGCTGGAGTAGTTGAAGCTGGTGGTGAACTTGCAGCAGAGCAAAAGCCAACCGTGTTCAACGGTGTACAGCCGAG
The DNA here is from genome assembly GCF_055761805.1 of Camellia sinensis. Classification (NCBI taxonomy): domain Eukaryota; kingdom Viridiplantae; phylum Streptophyta; class Magnoliopsida; order Ericales; family Theaceae; genus Camellia; species Camellia sinensis. Next base: position 108,789,933 of record NC_138966.1, read on the forward strand.
GCAGGCAACATGGATTGCAGCAGAGGAAAGTCAATAATGGTAAAACACCGATGGTGAGGTCGGGAAATCAGCGTCACAGTGTCGTTGCAGAGATGTCACAGAGGAGCAGTACGTTGCCGGTAGTGGTTCGCGAAAGCTGGAATTCACATATTCAAAATGTATTAGAGCATAGATTCATTTTTTAAGCACAAAAGTCCATCAAAAAACAATAAGAAGGAAAGTGGGTCTATATAAGAGCTTCCACCAAAATAAAATAAAAAATTAAAAGTGATTACCCACAGATTTATACCAACAGAGGAAGAGCACGGTTGAGTCAAAGCCAAAGCAGGAAGTAGAAAATAGGCCACGGATTGGTAAAATCAGCAGTAAGGATAACCAGAATAGATCAGCGATAGCACAGACAGTGGATGAGAATGGATATGGACGAACCGACGCCGCGTTGAGTGGGCGGCGTGGCCGTCACTGCTCAGTTACGGTTGGCAAATACAGTGACGGTGCAAGAGCTGGGCATGAGACGCACAAGCCACGCGAGTTGAGGTGGTCGCGTGCAAGATAACGCCGGGGTTGGTTCTTACGAAGCCGACAGCGGCACTCAGAGGATTGAGACGACAATCAATACGCAAGCAGAAGTGGACTTCAGCGGCTGTAGGAACAAGACCAAGGTCTGGCATGCCTGAATGTCTGAGCTCACTAGGCCGAAGTGAAGCACTGATGGCAAGCTCAGCTTGGATCGCACGTCTGCGACAGTCGTGATGTTGAAATAGGATAGTGGCAATAATAAATAGTAGCAGCTCTGGTTTGTTCACGAAGAAGAATAGCTGTGTTGGTCTCATTCAAGAGGAGTCAAAGCTAAAATATATATAATAATAATAATAAAAAATACTGAGGTTTCCCAAGAGTTTACCCACAGATCTGAAGTGCCGATGGATAAGTTGTAAAGCTGAAAAAAGCAAGAAGCATCAAACGGCGTAGGCCGCAAGTCAAGACAAGGCAGAAACGGCACAAGTCGTGTGCACGAGCAGTGGACGAGCGAGGCCGGAACCAGCGGTGATGTCGCAGCGGAGTTGGTGACCACACACGACGCGTTGAAAGGGCGACGTGTGTGGTTGGCACTGGACCAAGCAACGGTGTCGGTGCTGGTCAGTTGAGGAAGGCAATGGCCGTAGGACCACGGAAGAGTCTGGTGTTGGCTTGACAACGTTGTCACGACACCGATGGTAGCCGAGGCTGTAGCCGCCGATAGTGTGCAAAATGACGCTGGACAGACGAAGCAAGAGCTTGGTTGAAATTGGGACAGGCTGATGGCTGGGTTGTGACTCTAGGACAAGTCAGTGACGGGTCTGTGGCGTCTGTAACAGTCGGAGCTGGGTCTTCAGTGACGACGATGGCGACAGGGCTAGAAGTTGCGATGGAGGTCTGTACAAATGGCAGCGGTGCTGGTTTGTTGAAGAAGAAGGATGGCCTCTCGATCTAGAGAGAGAGTAGGCTGAGAAGTGAGTGTGGCGGCTGTGCAAAAAGTTGGTTAGCTACAGAATAGGGTTTTGCCCTTTCCTTAAATAGAAAAAAAAAGGGAGCTTTATCCTTTGAATATGCTGTTAGAATATTCTAAATATGTGTATGCCGTGTTTGCCAAAAAAAAAAAAAAACGCATGTGAGCCTTGTATTCTATTTATTAAGAATATAAAAAAATGCTTTATTATTCTTTGGTTTGAATAAAAATATATATATATAATATATATATATATTTTTCTCAGATGTTATAAAAGTATTTTTCAGCCAAAAAAAAAAAAACTCAATCTCTCCTAAAGACACCCTCGAAGAAGCTGCCCGTCACATCTACATCCGAAGGACAAACAGCAGAGTGTGCCTCTAAAGTCTCCAAGCCCGAGCATAGCTCGACTCAAGTTCGTGAAGAGTTGCCTTTGTCTCATCTATAGAGGTCCGATAAGAGGCAAGCACAGACAAAAGTTCCACCCGATGACTGGCGTTAGAAGCTATATCCAGGCGCTTCCGAAGCCATGATAAGTCCACTTGGTGACGCTCCATGTCAGAAATCCCCTGATACGCTGTCTCAACCACTTTTCCATTAAGGTCACACAGCCGTTGCCTGTCCAAGCTGTATAAGATAGTGGCAAAAGACTCGAGAAGAGCAGTCTGAATGAGTGGACATTTGCAAGCAAATGAAGCGAAGGTCTCTAGGTAACTCGAATGCACAAGCTGTAGAACTGAAGCAAACTCAGGAGCTACCCAATAATGGAGAAATGACACATTGCCAGAAGCTGAAGGAGGAATTGGGGCCGGAAAGCTGCTAGTCTCAGGAATCTCCCCAATGTCTATCGGGTTAGATGAACCACCTGGAGGGGTAACTCCCGGCAGAGGTCCCGAGCCTGAGAATGCGGAGCGATAAGGGGAAAGACCAAAAGCATCACTATCAAAGTAGAAATCACTGAGATTCAAATCCAAAATATTTGAAGGCACTGGCGATGAAGAACCTCTAGCAGTCGTCTCAAAGGCAGGTGTCCCCCCTTGAGAAGGAGAACCATGAGGAGTCACAAAGAGAGTCGGAGCAGAGTCTGAGGCAGGTGAAGGTAGGACCCCGGTAGCAGCTAACACTGAAGAAAAGATAAGGAAGTTTTATTAGGGGTAGGGAACAGTAAAGCCATTTGAGCAAATATTTCTCACAAATAGAAGTACATGACAAACTTCAAAAAGAAAGATTACCAAAGGGAGAATCACCATGCAAAGCTGGGGCAACTGAAGGACTCCTAGCATCAACAAAGTCACTTAACCGGATAGGGAGCACCTAATCGATCTCAATGTCTGATGAAGCCTGAACAGCAGCAGTCATCCCTGAAGAAGGAAAGAGGGCCGGAGGATGAGAATCACCATAAGTGCCAGAGCGAGTCTCAGAGATTTCTAGCACATCCACCTCTACACCATTCCCAGAGGCGCACCTCATCTCTACATTGCTTCTAGAAGCATGGCCTACGACATCAATTTCTGTGGCATCAGTCCCTCCAGCAATCTCAACATCAGAACGGTGAGCCCCAATAACCTCGTCACCAAGATAGTGCTCCTCCTCAGCTACGGTGGAGCGGTGACAACGCATGCGTGGAATAAGGTCACAAAAATGATTGGAGGACTCAGCCTCATCATTATCATCATCATCTATAACCGCTATACGACGGGTGCGCATCTGCTTAATGTTCTTTTTTATTAAAAAAATTGGCAATAATTCTGATTAAAAATTGACAAAAATTTGGTGATGAGAGACATTTCCTCAATGTTTAATAGTTCTGAGAGAAATTTGGTTCACAATAATTCTGCTTAATGTTTAATCAAAATTGACAGAAATTTGGTTCACATAATGTTTTTTTTAATTCTTTGATGAAATTTAGTTCAAATAATTTATGCTTAATAGTTCAAATAATTGACAATAATTGACAGACCAACTATTATACACAGTTGACAGTAAACACAATGTGTATAACCTTTTTTTTTTTTTTTTGAACACCAAACTAATTTCTACTTAATGTTTTTTTTTATTAAAAAAATTGACAATAATTATGATTAAAAATTGACAGAAATTTGGTGATGAGAGACATATTTCCTCAATGTTTAATAGTTCTAAGAGAAATTTGGTTCACAATAATTCTGCTTAATGTTTAATCAAAATTGACAGAAATTTGGTTCACATAATGTTTTTTTTAATTCTTTGATGAAATTTAGTTCAAATAATTTATGCTTAATAGTCCAAATAATTGACAATAATTGGCAGACCAACTATTATACACAGTTGACAGTAAACACAATGTGTATAACCCTTTTTTTTTTTTTGAACACCAAACCAATTTCTGCTTAATTATTTTTTGATTAAAAAAATTGACAATAATTCTGATTAAAAATTGACAGAAATTTGGTAATGAGAGACACATTTCCTCAATGTTTAATAGTTCTGAGAGAAATTTGGTTCACAATAATTCTGCTCAATGTTTAATCAAAATTGACAGAAGGCACGCTGTAAATAATTTTAAGATTAAAATGCAGTTATAAAAACATATTTAATTTTTTTTTCTTAAAGAACTTGTAACATTTTTGCTTGTATTACATGCTCTACAAAACTCAAATAAAATATATTAAGACTTTCAAAATATGAAAAAAGGAACTTATAATTTTAATAATTTTGTAAGCAAAATGGAATCATTCATAGTATTAATATGTCAAAGTCCAACTGCACGTTTAATAATGGCGTCAGTTCTCTTTTCTACGTGGGGATAGCTATCACACGGAATCTCTGGTATATTTGTGGCATTTTTGAAGTGTTCATGCAAATGTCCATGTGATGGAAATTGATCTATATATCTTGCCAGGTAATGTCTGAAATTCAAAATCCAATCCATGTGGAACTTGGTGGTGTGCTATCTAGAAGGAGAGGCATGATTTGTGAAAGTGTAGTGAATTAAATGTGAAATAGAATGCTTATCCATTGAGATTTTATTATATGACCAACGGGTGAGGCCTCAACGTTGAGGCAGAACCTTGATACAAATCTAGCAAGCTAAAATTATAGAAAAAAAGCCTCTTATCTTAGCAAAATCAACAACCTGCCACCAAGCTAAGATATGCATATACATATATATGATCAATTACATGCCCAAGATAACTACTAAAATGAAGCATATTCAGTTGACAGAGGACTTGAAAAAGTGAAACAGGAAAAATTCCAAACTGTTTAAGTCTAAGTCTAAGTCTAAACAATTGAAGTTGATAAGACCAAAAAATCCAAGACACTCATTTTATATTATTTTTTTAAGAGCACTGAATTTCATTTTAAATAACAAACATAGAAAAATCAAAATTTTAAATACTGAATTTCTACACAAACAAACAAACAAAAGTTTATTAAGTCTAAAAAATTGCGAACATTTGTGATAGTGCAAACAAACAAACAAACAAACCAAAATACGAACACATAATAAATTATACGAAAACATAATAAATTATAAACACATAAACACAAAAATAGGAACACCGTTTTTTTTTTTTAATTTTTAAACACACACATGCACACAAATTAAGTAAACAAACAAACCAAATTTTTTAAAACTGAATTTATGCACAATCTGTATATATATAATCTTTTTATATAATACACCTAATATTTTCTTAGTTGATGATTCAACTGACATATTATTATTATTATTATTATTATTATTATTATTATTATTATTATTATTATTATGTCTATAGTTTGATGTTCTATAAAAGCAACAATATAGTATATATGTTACAACCTAGCAATATTAAATTCTAAATTTAATACTTACAGTGCTTTTGAAGAAAATGAGAATCAAGAATTCTTATTCTATAGTTTGTCAATGCTTTTCTACGCCAATTTTCTAGCGTATTTTCTACGTACTAAAGCACATCAGTATCTGTAAAAAAATTGACAATACTTAATGTGTAAACACAAAACTAATGTGTATAATCTTTTTTTTTTTTTTTTTGAACACCAAACTAATTTATGCTTAATGTATTTTTGGTGATAAAAAATTTCTGATTTTGGTGATAAATAGTTGACAGTAAACACATTAAGCAGAATTTTTGTCTCTCATCACTAATTTAAACAGTTGACAGTAAACACATTGAGCAGAATTTTTGGTGATTTTGGTGATAAAAAACAGAGCTAACTGACTTTGGTAATAAAAAACAGAGTCAAGTGATTTTGGTGATAAAAAACATAGCCTTTGCAACTACAAAAAGCATATACCATGGCACATCATCCTGAATATTTTTCATCAACTCATCCATAAAAGTAAACCACAAATTTTAAAGAGCTCCATAAAAGGTGCAAACAGATTAACAAAAAGAACATTATAGACCTCTTTGCAAGTTCATAAATGTTGAGGCTTACTTATAGAACATTAAAAATGTTTTCAACCATAAAGAACATTAAGAACATTATAGAACATTATAGACCTAATTAAGTTGAGGCTTACTTGCATGAACCATATCACCTATAGAGCATATAGGTAGTGAATTTACATAAAACAGTAACACGTATCCACATGCTTCTTAATGGAAACGTGTTGAACCTTGTAACTGATTAATTTATGTCATAATACTATTGGGCATTGTTTGTAATTGGAGGAATGGGATTAGCGCCCCCCTCTCCCTCTCCCACGCACACACACACAGAGAAGAGCATATCACAAATCAAGCATATATGTATTGGTGATCAAAGTTTGAAGATTATTCTTCTAGAACCATGATATGGGAACAAAGTAATTATTCCTCTGTGCTATCAGAGAAATATGTTAGTTGCCTAATGTCATACCTTCGTAAGGTAGTGTCTACCCTTCTTCAGTTTTACTCAATAACAAAGCAATAACAAAAGAAATAACAAAAGAAAAAAATTCACCCGTATATATCAGTTGGCTCAATATCAAAGCAAAGCAATAACAAAAGAAATAACAAAAGCTAAGAGAGGAAAAAAAGTGATGTCGAGCAGCCAAACGTTACCAAAACAATAACAAAAGAAAAAAAATAAGAACCAAAGTAATAAACTAACCGAGCAGCCGAGCAGGATGTCGAGCAGCCGAAGTGAATAGCCGAGCAGCCAAAGTGATGTCACAGCCGGAGTGAACAACGGTGAGAGTGGTCAGAGTGATCCACAGAAGCTCTGATGAAGGCAAAAGCTGAGAGAGGAAAAAAAAATTCAAGAAGAAGAACAATTACCCGAATCAATGAGAGAATACTAAAGTCATGTTTTCAATTAAGATAAAAATGAGAGAATACTAAAGTCATGTTTTCAATTACCCGAATAACTCTAAAGTCAAGTGATATATATTTTTTCAACACATTGAGAGAATACTGATTTTCAACACTAATTAATAACTCTATTGAACCCAGCAGAATTTGAATTGGTTTGTGCAGAATTTAAATTGTTTTCCATATATCTATAGATTGGTCTGTGCAGAATTTAAATTCAATAACTATAGATTTGTCTGATATAATCCCTATAACTAAATATATATATCATTTGTCTGATTTGCAGAATTCCTGATTTGCAAAATTTCTTTTCCAAATATATATATCATTCAAATAACTAAATATATATCTATATCTGATTTGCAGAATTTCTTTTCCATATAACTAAATATATATATATATATATATATCATTCAAATCTGCACACACCAAGAAGACACCCATGTAATCCAAATCTGCACTCACCCGTATAACTTAAACCATATCACCCGTATATATCAGTTGGTTCAATATCACCCGTATAACTCAAAATCCAAACCCAATACAATAAGATAAACCCAAAAACACAAAAACAGAGCAAGGAAGGATAGAGAGGGAACGTAGATACTGAGAGGAGAGTCAGTGTAGAGTAGGAATGAGGAGATAGACGGTAGACAGAGAGGGAGATAGAGAGGGAAGGTAGAGGGTATGGGGTACACTTAGGATTCATCTGAGCCATCCAAATGAAATGTATCTCTCATACATTTTAGACATTTTCAAAAACCTTTGTGACTTATTATATCGATATATATATTTGTGGGGGGCGAACAAAGATTATAAATCCAAACGGCAAACAGGGTTTCCAAGCCCATCTAAATATGGGCCGAGTAAGGTCAAGGCCCACTTGAATATGCCATTGCCAAATATGGAGGAGCGTCGAATTGTTCTCTCATAAATAGAGCCGAATGTGTTCGGAGAATCGTCATTGATCCATTAACTGGGACCATAATGTACAAGTAAGTATGGTAGAGGGGTCGACCCAGATAGAGTAATGATGGAATACTAAGCTGCCTAGAACGGGCTTGAGAATAGTGACTCTATAAAAGAAGGAGAGAGGCTATAAAAAGAGATAGGTGTTAAAAACTTCTACTCCAAGAAACTAGAAAAGACCGACCTTTATACAAGGACTTACTTGTCCGTTGGAGTGCTAATTCTTGCATCACTGTCCGGAGTCTTATTTTTATCTCAGGTAACAACTAGAATACAAGGACTAACTTGTCCAATAGAGTGTTAATTTTGACACTACCGTCCAAAATCTTATTTTTATCTCAGGTGACAGTTGGAAGATCAAAGGCTTGTTTAGACCAAAGGAGTGTTCCATTTCCACCTCCACAAAATATTTTTTTCTTTTTTTGATAGATCGCTTTTGAATTTACATATAGTTTGATTGAAATTCATGACTTTACAACTAAATCTTTAAATAATTGCTAGTTGTGAAAACGAAATGAATTTTGACTTTAATTACCAAATAGATTGGGAGGGCACTAGAAAGAAAGATAGATATTTAAAGAAATTAAATGGTTAAACTTTAATAATTTGAAGAAAATTTTCATAAATACGTTAGGAAAACACAAACTTTCGCCTTTTTTTGAACTAGAAATCACAATACAAAGAGTTAAATAATAATAGACAAGCAAATTATTCTATCAAAGGCAATGTTTCAAAAGATTTTGCCGCGATAGAAGGTAGTGATACTCTTGTGGGAGGATGCGTATCATTTCCTTTGAGGTTGTGTTCGGATCTTAAATATGTAGAGATTTGTGTAAAAAAAAAAAAAGAAAGAAAATTTTGAATGAAATGTATACTTCCCCCCCCCCCCCCTCCTTTTTTTCACATCCATCATCTTTTATTTTCCTTCCATAAATTTCTACTTAAATTTATAATCCAAATATATACAACCTATCCGTGAAAGATGATCGGCCCAATGTGATGAGGGGGAACCTGAAGAACACATATCCTTTCCCAAAAAAAAAAAAAATAAAATAAAATAAAATAAAATAAACTCAAGAAAAATGTTCAAAACCTCGAGCGATGGGGGCTTAATCAATTTTTATTTTTATTTTTTGGTTTTGTGTCTTTGATTAATATCGTGAAGGGATTTTTTTATTTAATTGGTCTAACCTCTCGGATTTGTGAGTGATTATTGCCCAAGATCGGTTCACTTGCTTTTTTGTAAGGTGGAGAGCCTTCTAAGTGTTGCCTATTTTGGGAAGTACGCATTTTTGTCGAAAAGTAATTATAAAAAGTCAATTATTTTTTTAATATTTTTTTAATATTTTCTCATAAAATGCTAAAAAGTTACTAAAAATGAAAAATTATATTTTGCTCATCGGGCAAAGTCATGTTGTGCTCTAACTTGATATTCCGCGATTAAAACAGGGAGACCTAGTGCTTTTTGTTGTGTGTTTTGGAACAATTTGACAAGTGTCAAATAATAAATAATTGAGCAATACTCCTAAACTACTAAATAATCACACGTAAAAAGGCGATTTCCAAAACAATTTTGTGTACATTGGACATATAAATTTTGTTGTATATCTCTCTGCTTTTTTTTTTTTTGGCTGCTTATTTACCTTTTTTTATTTTTTATTTTTAAAAGAGATTATGCTAAAGTTGATCAAAGATAGAGAAACATATAGGTCATGTTTGATTCATAAGATTAATAATGAGGTATTAATAATCTTATTAAATTAGTGTGCTATTCACTATCCCACCCATACCCCATTACTAATAGTCTTACAAATTTGTTGGATTAATAATCCTAAACCAAAATGTCAAAACAAACATAGGATAATTGGACCGACGGATTAATAATTCTAATCTCATACTTTAATCATTCCAATCAAACATTTCCATAGAGTTCAAAGAAGCAACAAGGTAAGCTGCCGTTGATTTTTATTTTATTTTATTTTAATTTTTAATTTTTTAAAAAATTCACATGGCAACTTAAAAAGATGGTTTATTTATGGGTCCGGGCGTACTAAAAACATAGTCAACCTTACATTTACGTAAATCAACCCGTATGAATTGAGAAAGTGAGTGATTTAAGAGACGGATCAGAAGTTAGATCATAAAAATAGGTAAGTCGGTTGTTTTATATGCTTATATGAATGTGCACAATTGGGTAATACCCACCCCTCATTTTTTTCTTTTTGCAATATTTATTTTTTTTCAAATTTGATTGTTTTATATATTAAGTTGTGAAATATGATTTTGAATAACATCATGTATTCAATTAATTTGTGAATTTTGTGTCAAGATTTGGAATGAATAATAAATTTTTTGTTTGAAATTGTAATAAAAATTAGTTAGTTTGGTTACTTAAGTTTTCTATCATTATATATTTTAAGGCAAATTGCGGCAGTATTCTTATACTTTAGTTCTTGTGTTATTTTGATTCCTATAATTTTAATTGGCTCAATTTTGATCATGAATTTATGATTTTGTTTTAATTTAATTTAATTGATTACAGTTTTTAGCATTTTTTTAATAAAAAATATGCATATAAGTGGCATGTGTCATATTTTTTAAAGTAAAATTATAAACTTACTAATCTCAATGAGTTTATCTCAACTAATTTGGTTTGGGTTTTTTGAATTAAGTTTTTTGAAATCTGAGTTTTTTAGTTTTCGTGTTTTTTTGTTTTTAGTGAATATTTTAAAATTTTAAATATTTTTTTTACGTTTTTAGATGCATCTTACTTAGATGTATCTAAAAAGTAAAAAATTTGTGAAAAAATATTTTTAAAAATTAATAAATACATAAAAATATAAAAAATGTACTGAACTCTCGTATTTTTTTTTTGTATTTTTGGTATTTAGTGAATTTTTAAAAGATTTTTTCAATTTTTTTTTACTTTTTAGGTATATTTATGTTAGGTATGTCTAAAAATTAAAAAATTTGCTCAAAATATTAAAAAAATTCAATAAAAACAAAAAAAACACAGAAAATAAGAAAGTAAAATTTTCTGAAAAGTGTTTTTGAAAAACGATAACCAAGCATAACATTATCAATTAGACCAAATTAATACAAATTTAAAATTAAGAATCAGAATTGTGTCAATTGAAAATATAAAAACTAGAATGACAAAGACAAAATATAAAAAGCAATAATATAATTTACCCTATATCGTCAAGTGTCCTAAACTACTCAAACCATTCAACCAACCACTATATTGAAACTGTTACAATATTGGCTTGTTTTGAAAAATTGGTTAAAAGTTAATTTTTTTAACTTTTACTAACTTTTTTTTTTTAAAAGAATGTATAAAAAAATAGAAAAATGATATGATATAAAATAAACTAGAAGTTAAAATTAACTTTTAGCCAAATTTCTAAAACAACCCATTGTATAACTCACCGGTTTGGAAGATAGATGTGTATTGATTGTGGATTAAAAAATTCTCAATCCACAAAAAATAGTCAATGCTTTAATGCCTCGAAATTCCAGAAAGCCATATCAAGATGAAGGGTAGGTTTCGTTCTCTCTACAGTTCTATCTGTGATATAGTTTGGAACTGGTGGAGTTTAGAAAAACCTTGTGGCTAAAAGGTCTTTCCAAGGTTACTTAATCAACTGGATAATTACAAAAATGTTACCCATAAGATAATACAATTAGACTAAAGACATGCATTTGCTATATTTTAAGATAATGTGAATTGACTATTATGTGAACCACATTTTTCTTCATAGCATGACATGTGATTTATGGCTTTTTATGATCATTATCAATTCAATAAGTTGATTGTGCATTTAAGAAAATTGATCCGTTGTTGGGCACACCTTATTTAATTTTATATAAAATTATGTAAGTTTTTATAAATTTATCTAAGTGATCACAAAAAAATGCACAAATTAAACACATTTGCGTAAGTTCATGAAAATTTATGTGATTACATGAATTAGTGTTGAACTTATGCATTTTTGTGAGACTACTTATGTAACTTCATAAAAATTTAAGTAATTTTATGTAGAATTACATATGATATGCAATGCATATCCAAGATTTTTTAATTTATTCAAAATTGTAATAATTTTTTTAAAAAATAAATAAATTATGGGCCAACTTATAAGTTGAGGGTGACACATCAATTTGGCTACTATTGTGTGATGTGGGAAACTGCAAGACACAGTAGTCACTCTCGATTTGTAACGTCAATTCTTACATGAAAATTCTATAGAAAAATGTGATTAGGTTTTAATTAATTTTTCTTTTGAATTGTTCTCAAACGTGTTTCAATTGAGTTACTTATAAGTTGAGTTTGCGTAATTTGATTTTTTTATACAATTTTATTATGCATGTAAATTCCTTGAGTGAGTTGAAGCTGAGTTAAAAAAAATTAACGAGTTTTGAAAAGTATTTAAATTTAGTTTGTACACGTAATATAACAAATCAACTTTAATATATTTTTTAACAAACCCAATAAGAGTCAAACTTAAATATATAGCCTCATTGGTTTTACATAATCAGGTAAAAGATACTTTTTATTTTGTTGACAAAAAAAAAAAAAAAACTTTATTGATAAAGTTAACACACATCACATATGAAATTACGTCAATTAAAAAAAGATAAGAACAAAAAACATCATAGTGAAGTTCCGTAATTCCAACTAAATTGTCATCATAAGTGAAAGACACTTAATCATGACACAAAATTAGCTAATGTACTACGTGACCAACTATTTATTTTGAGAGTTATTGTACTAAACAAGTCACAAAACACTCAACCAAGTATACAAAAACATAACTACATATCCATAATTTTTACCCACACTTAATAACATGACACCAAATTAGCTAATGTACTACATGACCAACTATTTATTTTGAGAGTTCTTGTACTAAACAAGTTACAAAACACTCAACCAAGTATACGAAAACATAACAACATATCCATAATTTTTACCCACACTTTTATCAAGAAATATCGAGTACAATTCTCGATAATATTTCTGGATAGGTAGTTTTACCGCAACTCTGCCGCTGTCTCCAAATCCTCTTCAACCACAACCACAGATGCCAAGTCCAAATTATCCGAATTCGTCACTGAGCAATTCGCTCGAATCTCTCCTTTCCCACCTGTTAACACGCTTAACTGGCCCATCTTTATCATCGCAGATGCGAATTTTTCATAAAACAGATTCTGATCATGAGCAAAGCTCTCAACAATGTCACGAGTCCTCTCATCGGTGTACAAGTCTTGATCGGAGGTGAAGAGGCCTTGCTGGTGCAAGAGATCAACATAGTACTTGTTGTCAAATTTGTTTGGAGTCCTGATATCTAGCACAGTTGTGTTGGTTGAGTTTGTTGTTGGGCATATGACTTTGAGGTCACTAGCAAAGTCTGTGTCCATGGTTGGGTCTTGAGTTGGGTAGAGCCTGTTGTTGTTGGGGATTTAGATATTAGAAACATATAAAAGTCACTTTCAACTAGAGAAAAAGTCATGAAATAAAGAAATCAAATTATAATAAATAATAAAATGTGGGTAAATTATAGACTCGAAGTGATTGTTGTTTGTATCTTGTGTCAATTTGATTTTTGTAGAATAAATTGTACCGAGTTTCTCTTTGAATTTTATATTAACAAATTACACTGTTAGGCCCTATATTTTGATATTCGTATCATTTTAGTCCTTAAAATTTGATCTATTTTAACCTTGAATTTTCAACTTTATCCCAAATTTCTAATTGTCAGCTTTTTCTATGGCAAATACGGACATGAATAATATGTGTCACGCCTTAATGAAAAATTGTACAACCAATTCAGTGAATTTTTTTTATTGAAAATCCTAATGGCGTTATCAATTTGATTAAATTAACACAAAATTTAAAATTAATGATCAAAATTGAGTTGATTAAAATTGTAGGAATTAAAATAACATAAGTGACAAAATGTAAAGATTACAGGTGTAATTTGCCCTTTAAATTTTGAAATTTGGTTTCAAATACCTATTTTCAAAGGAAGTGCAGTGGCTGAGGCCAATAGTGTGGCCACCAGAGAGGGCCACGAGGTCAGTGGCGTCGAACTTCTTCTTGGCGGCAAAGGTAAGGAGGAAGCTGGCGTTGTGTGTTGGTGCCGGAAGGTTTTCCAGTGTCACATTCCTCGTTGCAAAAGTTAGGCTGTCCCGCCTGCCCAACGGGACATCATACTCGGGCCCTCCTGACTGCACTTGCAACAAATACATGTGAACAATTTGTTAGTTAAATTATCCTAATATAAAATCTTGTTTAATTGTTTTGCCATGGATTGGATTGAAGTCTCAGCCAATAACGTGGTTTGAGTTCATAAAAGGTAGGGTTAATTATACTATTCATATAGTTTAAGACTTGTGTCATTTTAATTCATGACTTTTCAATTATGATATATTTGATAAAGATAATCAAAGATGTTTTCTTTACAAACGGTCTATTTCAAAGGTAAAATCGTCATATAATTTATTTTGTATTGGTTAACTTGTATGTTGTTTGAAATGTAACGGCATTTTTTTTTAATGAATAATACTAAAACTTTTTTGGTTAAAAAGTTTGTTCTGTTTGGTTTGGTTTTCAAAATCTATTTTCAGAATTTTTTTTTTAAAAATTAAAAATTAAATTGCTGAAAAAAGAAAATTAAAAAATCATTTTTATATAATTTTATCTTTTGGAAGGGTAGCAATAATTTTTTAAAATAATTTTTTTTGAGATATTTATTTTTGTTAAATTAATTTCTATTTTTTCAAAAGTCAAACATGGCGATAATTTTAATGTCATTATTAAACTAATCTATTAAATAAAAAAAATCCAAAACTAAAAATGTTTCGTATATTAAACATATCGATTACTTATTAAAAGCCTAATAACCATTCATTGCATCATAACCATCAAAAAATATATGTTAACAACAAATACAACCATCTACTACATGATAACTATAATAAAAAATAAAAAATAAAAAATAAAAATCAACAAAAACAACCACTCATTATATGATCATCATCTAAACACATATTAAAATTAATTTAGCAAAAAAAATGTAAAAGATTTATCATTATTATATAATTTTATCTTTGGTGGGTAGAAATAATTTTTAAAAATTAAAAATTAATTTTTTCACATTTATTTTTGTCAAACTAGCTTATATTTTATCAAATTGATGATTTTGCCCTTGAAATTGAGCAATAGTGTGTTCAATTGTCCTTATTTAAAACAAGATTTAAAATTAAAAGTCAAGTGTATCACAATTGAAAGGACAAGAAATAAAATGACACAAGTCCCAAACTATAGAGACCGTTAGTATAATTCGCTTAAAAAGTAGCATAAAGTCAAAATTTTAAATAAATTAAAGATAAACTACTAAAGCACTAATAAGGAAATTTTTTTTTTTTTTTTTTTTTTTTTCATGATTCGTATATTGAATTTATCACTATATTAATGTGGTTGTTAATTGTTTACAATTAACAAACAAATTTCTTTTAAAGGTGATTGGCACGTAATTCAGTAATTTGTGTTTTGTCCCCTCCTCTCACGTTCTTTTATACCAAATTCTTACTCTACAATAGGATCAGACTTGATCGTACGGTGAAGAGAGAATTTGAAGGTAATAAAACATCACTCAAAAAAAAAACATGCTTCCCTCAACCAAAATTTTCACAAATGTCAAATTCTCTCACGCTAATAGTATAATTCAATATGAGAATCTCTACCTCGAAATTTTTGCACCTAATGTTCTCCTAACTGCGAGATAATATTGTGTAATGGCTAAATAAAAACCAAAGTCCCTAATTGTTCCATTATAGCTCGAAATTTTTGTATTTCAAAATTCTCACTCAGTTTATGTAATTAGAAGTCTTCCTATTCCATTTGCTACTTTCTTTCAATGGAACAAGTTCCTTCTATGGCCTTACAGGAAAATCAAGCACCAACTAAAATTTGAACTAGTGCATAAATTATTTGGAGAAGTGGATAAAGTTGGGCGATTTTACCAGGTAAACAGAGTCGCGAGCTGCAAGAGTAGTGATGTCAGCACAGGAGACGACCCTGCCACATTCCTTCTGTACGAGCGCATGGAGATCATTGATGATCTCAAATGCCGTTGCCCTCAAACTTAGGTTCGGAGGCGCTTCTTGCTCGCTCGGCTTGCTTGCCGATCCTTCAAGCAGCACTGAACCATCACATCCCTATCATATGTCATAAAATGGAGAAACAATTAAAGACCTTGCAATGTCAAGTCACACCAAGTCCTAACAGCATGACTAAAAAAGTGGAGCAAAGTAAAAAATCACTAATGTTACATATAGAGAAAATTTTACAAAAAGTATCAAAAAATATGAATATACTTAATCAAAACTCTATACATTGTGATATTCAACTGGCAAGGTCTTTGATCTAGTGTTGTCAATTCATTTCTTCAGTTAGTGTGCCCATGGGAAACTTGGTAATTAATCCTCAAATGAGATTTTCTGAGTAACATAGAATTCGATCAAAAAAACTAGACAAGTAATGTATGTGAACAGTCAAATTTTCTTAGAAGTGGATCATACCAGCAAATTTTGTAAAAATTTATTCATTTATGGATATTGTTGTGTTTTTTTTTTTTTTTTTGTGTAAATAATTTCTGTCTTTGTTGCAGAATTAATATGGTCTTATGTGAATGGGCCTATCAGTGGGTTATTGTTAGAAAGCTTATGGACTAAGGATAAAATAGCACAATTCCTGAAAAGTGACAACACTGTTGCATTAGTAAAGAAATTGCTCTGTGCTATCGCTTTCTATTTTTGGAAAATAAAAAAATGTATATATTCAAAAAATTAATAAAACTTTCTTAAATGTTTTTAAAAATTATATATATTTAAAAACAAAGAAAATAAAAAATAAAAAAAAACTAAAAGTTGTTTTTAAATTTTTAAAAATTGCTTTCCCACAAAAATCAAAAAAATGATGTGTTTCAAGACTTTCATAATTTGTGTTCTCAAAACACGAAGAAAAAAGAAAACCAAACTATCCCAAGATTTTAAATCTAAACCTAACCGTCATGTTTGGGTTTGTGAGACTCATCATAGGTCGCATTTCAATAATCTGAATCATTTATTTTGTAAGGTCATCCGTGTATATCATTCAGGAAAAAAAAATTAACGTGTATATTATTCATTAAAAAAAATTAAGTTAATATGATAATCGTAACTTTTTTCATTTTATTACATGTCAAAAAAAAAAAAGATGCTCTATCTTCTATTTTTTAGGACACAAATGTTATAAATAAAAATGTTAAGATTATCGGATCGATCTAGTTTTTTTATGAATAAATACATAAAAGTTTTACAAAATAAACAATTCAGATCATCAAAACGAGACCAGTAATAAACTCCACAAGGCCAAACATGATGATTAAATTCATATTTAAATTTAAGAAAAATCCAACCCTTCGAAAGAAAATAAACCCAACTGTTTAACTTCCGCCACATGTTTGAATGGAAAATAAAAAATAAGACAATAAAGAAAACAAAACAAAACAAAACAAAAAAAAAGGCATGAATATACAATCATTTTCAGAAGGGCTATGTGTATGAGTGAGTAGTCATTTTATAAAGCTAAGAGAGAGAGATCTAATAAGAATGATCCATGAAATTAACATCTAACAGGTTTGATATGTTGATGATGAGTTACCTGAACAAAGCAGTCATGGAAGTGAACGCGAAGCAAGCCAGCAGCTTGGCCAATATCCTCCTTGAAAACCTTCTTGAGATGTTTTCTCACAATAGATTCCAACTTAGGACACTCATATTCATAGAAACTCCATGAAAGGCCCTTCACTAAATGGTGATGTGAAGATGATGAATATGAATTAGCCTCTGATACACCAAACAAAAATGATGAACATGATGATGCCAACAAAAGCAGAGTGGTTAAAGAAACAGCTGAGAGGTTAAAAGCCATAGTTGATTTTTTTGTTATGCTCCAATGGCTTGCTTGTACATGATATTTATAGCAATAAAGCTACCTACTTAAAACTCACAAACAGAAATTTATTTTTAAAAAATAGTTTATGCTTCAGATTCAACTCTTTCTTCTTTTTTTTTAAACAAGTTTTATACATTCTTATAAAAGATCAAAAAGTCACTAAAAAATGAGAAATTATGTTTTGCTCATCAAGCAATACCATGTAGTGTTTCAACTTGATATTCATTGATTAAACTAGTGAAACTTAAAGTACTTTTTGTTGTGTTTTTTGAAACAATTTGATGAGTGTCAAATCATAAATAGTGTGGAGTAATACTCCAAGGCCACGAAATAATCACTCTTAAAAAGTCAAATTTCAAAACAATTTTGTGTGCTTTGGACATAAATTTTGTTGTATATCTCTTTTTTTTACTTACCCTTTTTTTAAGGAGATTATGCTAAAGTTAATCAAAGATGTAGAAACATTATAGTTCAAAGAAGCTGCAAGGGAAGCTATAGTTGATTTTTATTTTTATTTTTTTGAAAAATTCACATGGCAACATAAAAGGAGGGTTTATTTATGCATGGGTCCGGGCATGCAAAAAACACCATCAACCCCCCATCTACGTAAATCAACCCGTATGATTTGAGAGAAGGTGAGTGATTTAAGTTAGACAGGTTAGAGGTTAGATGATAAAAATAGGCAAATCAGTTATTTTATGCTTACAATTTGATCTAATCAGTTTTTTTTTTTTTTTTTGCAATATTTATTTTTTCTAATTTGATTGTTTTATATATTAATTTGTGAAATATGGTTTTGAATAACATTACTTATTCAATTAATTTATGAATTTTGTGTCAAGATTTGGAATGAATAATAAATTTTTTGTTTGAAATTGTAAACAAAAATTACTTAGAAGTTTTCTATCATTATATATTTTAAAGCCGCCCAAACCACACAAACCATTCCAACTACTATATTAAAATGGTTAAAATATTGTACAATTTGCTTGTGTTTTGAAGATAGATGTACATTTAGAGCGGACCCTGACTTTTTGAGGGGCTAAAGCGAACTTAGAAAATGGGATTCCGATTTTCATATATATTTTAAAATATATATATATTGTTAAATAGTAGCAATTTTTAATTTGTTTTTATTTTTTGTTTCTACTTCTACAAATTTGTTGCATATAGTTGATACAATTAAGGGGAATTTTTCTTAAGATCTTGATATCAAAGTTTTATAAGATAAATGACATATAATATTTTTATAATAGTTAGGGTCTCTCAACATATTCACATAGAAAATTTGACATAGAGAAATTTTGTCTCAACACGAAGAGATTTCGTCCCGACATTGAGAAATTTTTCTAATTTTACAAAGAAATTTTGAAATTTCTTAATTTCTTTAGTATGATCACAGAGAAATTTTATTGAGGGATATTAGCTAATAAAAAAAACATATTAGACCTCTCTTAATATCCAAAGTTGGAGAGGGATGTTTCACAAATTTTTCCTATAATTATTGATGTAAATCATAATTATTGAGATAAATTTTGAACATTTTCAATTTTTAACACTATTAATTATTTACACTTTTTCCTGACATTATAAAATTTGATTAATTTCAACTTTAAAAAAATTATTTCTCTAGAAGCAATTGTAACTCATATAGTTAAACAATATTCTATAAATAATTCATACATTAGGCAAGCAATCATCCATTATTTTTAAATAATTCACCACTTCAATTGTTTGTTTAAGCCTTCATTTTTAGCCGTCGTTTGGAATGTGGGTTAACTTTTTGACTTTTTTAGCCTGGGGCTAAAAAGTCTCGTTTGGGATGAACTTTTTGATTTTTTTGACTTCTGTAAAAGAAAAATAAAATAATTATAGTTTGAATGTGACATTTTATCTTATTGATTTGTTAGTCTACTTTGTCTTTTTATGGCTAAAATTGCCAAAAAGCCCATGCCAAACATAGTCTTTAAACTATTGATGCTATAATGTATTCTTTGGCTTACTGAAATGAAATTGAATTAAATATAATGGTCATTCCTTAATCTCTTTACAAATTATTATTTCCTTCCGTTTGTAATCTTTTTTAGTAAATTAAATGTAAAAACGGATATTATGATGAAATAATTATTCTAATAAACTTTATTTTAATAAATAAAGATTAATTTAAGATCGAAATAAGTAATCAAACATTATTTAAGATTAAAATAATTTCAGACCTATTTTTTTAAACAGATTTTAAGGACCCTGAGGCGTGCACGTTGCCTATCTTACCTCAGGGCCAGCCCTGTGTGCATTGCTTGTGAATTATAAAAGTTTCATTCCACAAACAATAGTCATAAAAAAAATAATAATAACAATGTTTTAGGGATACCAAGATGAATGGAACAACTACAGTATCAGAAAGTGGTTTTCGGGTAGAATAATATTAGGGATTATAAAAAAAAAATATTATGAAATGATTCATAAAAATTTTTATTTTTTAATTAGTATACAATGTTTTATTAAATATAGTATAATTTAAAAGTAGAGAATCTTTATAAACTTTTTATGATAATTCTTTCATGATACTTAACATTATTCTTCCAGATACCATGCCAAAAAATAAATTTCAACCATTAGATTTAGCCTCCGTTTGGAAAGTGGGTTGACTTTTTGGTTTTTTGACTTTTTTGGCTATTTTAGCCTGAGCTAAAAAGTTTGGTTTAGGAAAGACTTTTTGGCTTTTTGACTTTTTTGACCTTTTTTTGTGAGAGAAGAGTGTAATGATTATGGGTTAGATGTGATGTTTTGTTTGTTATGGCTAAAATAATCTATTTTATTTTTTGTGACTAAAATAGCCAAAAAAGCCCAACCAACTTCTTCTCAAACGGTGCCTTAGTAAAATAATTTGAATCATTGAATTTAAATATGCTAACCGGTTATAACCGGTAAATCTCCAACAGAGAAATGCTCTGCACAGAGCCGAACAATTTGGAGAGTTGCAACGTTTTTGTCATGTAGTGGAGTAATAAAAGTAAGAATAAATTATAAATACACCTAAATTAATTTAAAATATAAATTATTTTTTATAATTTTAAAAATTA
Organism: Camellia sinensis; assembly: GCF_055761805.1. NCBI lineage: Eukaryota > Viridiplantae > Streptophyta > Magnoliopsida > Ericales > Theaceae > Camellia > Camellia sinensis. The sequence goes on from NC_138966.1 coordinate 108,810,759, forward strand.
TATTTTCTCTCTTCAAGTTTTTAATCACATTATAAATAATTATTTTTATTAATAAATTATCAAGACATTTAATAGTTTTAATGATGTGAAAAATATATTTTTATAAATAATTCAGATAATTTTATTGTTATATAAAAGAATAGTTAAAATTTTTGACTACGTTTAGTTTGAATTTTCAAAAACGATTTTTGAAAGTCTAAAATAAAAAAATTATTTGTTTATCTCCATTTTCAAAACTATTCTCAAAATTATTTCAATTTTTTCTCTATTCATAAAATTATTTCAAACATATTCCAAATTTATTTCTATTCCTAAAACTATTTCAAATCTATTCTAAATTTATCTCTATTACTAAAGCTAAATTAATTGAATCGATATCTATGTTGAAATATGTGGAACATCATACTTTCAAGTTCATCAAAAACAAACAAACAAAAAAAAATAATAAATAATAATTTGCTCAAAAAAATAAGTTCATCAAAAATTTTTTGGATGAAAACTGAATTTTTTTGTGGTTATATTTGTTAGTATTTAGTGATTTTTTAATATTTTTTATATAAATTTTATATATTTTAAGTGTATTTAGATTGAGTGGATCTAAAACTGAAAAATATTAATTAAAATATTTAAAAAGTTCACTACAAACAATAAAATATGAATTGAAACTAAAAAATTATTTTTGAAAAACTCCAAAAGTAAATTTGACTAAAATACAAAAAATACATTTAGAATAGGTGTATCTCAAAAGTGTATTTAGATTATGTGAACCTAAAAAGTATTTTAAAAAATTGAAAAATACAAAAACAATTTACTAAATACAACAAAAAACGAAAAATAAAAAATTCAAAAACCCAAAAATCCAAAAATTAGTTTTGAAATCTCAAAACCAAACAAGTTTGTCAACTCTTTTAGAAAATTTTGTCTTTTAAAATTGATTCTAAAAGCTAAACCAAACGGACCCTTTATTTTTTGAAAAATTACTATCTAGTGGTACTTTCAAAAAAATTATTACACATACATGAAAAGTTCAAGACTTTCATTATTAATATTGGTAAAATTTACTACTGATTTTTAATGTATTTTTATAACTTCAGCTAATATGCTATTTCCCTTTTATTTTTTCTATTACTTCTATTAAATAAAAAAAAATATTGACAATAGAGTATTTATAATTTCCAAAATCACAAGAAGTTTTTCATATTTTAAGTAAAAATCAGAATATTTATTTGCAATTTATCTTAAAATCCATATTATCATATTTTAATAATAAGCCTTATTAATCATCGAGAGTGGGCTTCATTTTTTTTTAATTAATGTGAAATTAAAATTTAAAAAGACCATTTTACCTTCATGTTCATCATCCAACCATCCCTCTTCTAGCAAACCCTATCTCTATCTAATAAACCCTAACTTTATCTACTAAATCTTGCAAACCCTAACTTCATTTACCCCTCGTCTTAACTAGCCACCCTAACTCTATTCTCGACCTTCACCATTGTATACTCTCCCATCTTCAACCATCATCGCAGCCTCATTTCCCATCTCAGACCATGGTCGTTGTCTCTTCTTCCATCTCCGACCATCGCCAATATCCTTTCCTTTCTTAGACCATCGCCGCCGCCATTGTCTCCTCTCCTATCCCCGAACATCGCCGCGGCCTCCTTTTCTATCTTGAACCGTCGCCATCGTTTCTTTCCCCATCCCTAACCATCACTATCGCCTTCTCTCCATTTCGACCACACTTTCTTTTTCGTTTTTCCCTTGGCTCCGTTGAGGTTTTGTTGAGTAGTATTTTGTTTATATTTCAATAGTAAGTTTATTCATAATAGTAAACTTTACTTATTAAATCGTACTCAATTAAATCGCACTTACTACTTTATGAGTTTCCACTTACTATTTCATTACACTTTATTTAAATGGAAGCTCATTGACTAGTAAGTGAAGTTTAGTGAAATAGTAAATGGAAACCCATTGAGTAGTAAGTAAAGTGTAATAAAATAGAAAGTTAAAGCTCATTGAGCCTTCGTTTAGCATGCCAAAATGCCTAGCTTTTTGGCTATTTTAGCCACAAAAAAACAAAATAGACAAGAAAGTCAATAAGACAAAATGTCACATCTAAATTGTAATCATTTCATTTTTTCTTTCATAAAAGTCAAAAAAGCCAAAAAGCCAAAAAGCCTATCCCAAATGAGTCTTTTTAGCCCCAGACGCTATTACAAAATCATAAATAGATCATACTTTTTATGTGTGATATATATTATTTAATCATACGTTTTAAATTTTGTCAACGTGTGATCTTTGAGAGTGTGATTAAAAATGGTCATTTTTAATCGCACATTTTAAGTATCATTAAAAGATGATTCCATCACACGTTATGTGTGTGATAATAAATATTTAGATCATGTTTTTTACGTGTGATAATAAACATTTAAATTACACTTTTTACATATAATAATAAACATTTATATCACACTTTTCATGTGTGATGTATAACTAATAAAACATGTGTTTAATAATGAGATAAGATCACACGTTATATATATTTCTCATCATAGTTAATGAGTGTGATAAAAAAAAAAGAGTTCGACATATTTGAAGAATAATCAATATTATTTTTGTATGCATTTGAAGAATGTAATACACAATATATATACTACCCTTTGAATTATAACCACATATTGAATGGAATAACGTCACACATTTCATAAATGAAAAATGAATGTTTAAAAGTATGTACAAAGGAATTAATAAAAAAAATTAACTGTGATTATATATATTAAAAAAATGAAAAAAACTTGAAGCACAAAGTCCTTGAATTCTTTGACCATATTTTGCATCTCTCCAAGTAATTTCTGACCTGAAAAATGAAAACACAAATTAATTTAAAGGCAAAATTTTCCTCTTCTTTAGAAATTACGAATACATTTAAACCAACAAAAAAATAAAACGTAACAAAGAAAATCCATGAGCATCAAATTATCCATCTTATTGTGCCCTATGTCAATATCCACTTGTCCACAGGGGAAAAAAATCTCCAATAGTGAAGCCCATTACCTACTGATTTGATTTCAAATTGAAGTCTGTTTACTCAAAAAAAAAAAAAAAAAAAAAAAAAAAAAAAAAAAAAAAAAAAAAAAAAAGAAGAAGAAGAAGAAGAAGATTAAAACCTCTTTTACAAGAAAAAGTCATTTGTCCTCCATACAATGGGTTTTAAAGACGGGTGAACAAAATGATGAAGCCCTCAAAAGAAAGTCACATTAGTAAATCAGAAGATAGCTGTAAGACCAAGGTAATTTACTATAAACGTTTTAAGGAGAGAATTGCAAAAATAAAGATCCTAACGTGTGAAAGTAAATAAGCATAGCATACATATGTCACCTTTGATGTGCATGTGAAGTGCGGTACTGTAGACACCCAATTTTTGACCGACCTTAAGACTCAGACATCACCAATTGAGCGCTTGGTGATGACTCATATTGTGCTCGTTCTGAGGTTGCGGAGTCTCGGCTGCGAGCCTTGCTTCCGAGCTTCGGGGATCTTTTGTGCTTTGCCTCGATTTGCGAACCAGGTCCTGTTTTCTCTATTTTCTCTTCCCGAAGGGAGGGAGAGGTCTCGTAGACCATCTCTCAGTGGCCGTAGGCTACGTTTCGTGGTCGCAAGCCATTTTTCCCGTTTGGAGCCCAGTTTCCGGTTTTCGAAGCCGTCGGTTGTGTGCCTCGGTTCGGGACCGCTTAACTACCTCCGTTTGCTCCAGTTTTTGGTACACACCTTGTCTCCTCTCTTTTGAGGGACACTGTGGCCCGGGAGACCACCTTCGTGGTCATACACCACTTCCGGTGCCTAACAGCCTGTTTTTAGAGCCCCAGACTGCGCTTTTTGGCCCCCGAACCCTCGTTTTGCATCCGTCTTGGTCCATTTTTGGTAGGGACCCTATTTTCATTGTTAGGGAGGTGGTAGTATGGTGGGAGGCCACCTTTTCCCCTTGGAAACCAATTTTCTCTTTTTCTCTCTCCTAAAGCCGGTTTTTCTCACTTTTAAGCCACAATTTCTCGCTTTTCATACCACCATTGTGTTGTGCTCATTTGGGAGGCCACCAATATGGGTAGGCCGACCAGTAATTCTTCTTGACCCTTTTGAACCTTGCTAAAAAGCTGGTTTTTCTCTCTCTTGGGTCACATTTTCTGGTTTTCCACCATACAGCTGTGTTGCACTCATCTGGGAGGCCACCTTTTTGGGGTGGCCGGCCAACATTTCTCCTTCAACCTTTTGACCCCTGGTCGGCCGACCAAGGGGAGTGGCCAGCCGACCACCTAAGCTGGTCGGCCAGCTTTCTGCTTTTTGCTCTTTTTGAGTGCAACACAACTGTGCTAGCTGTGAAGCACTTAACCCTTCCTCTGGGGTTTTGACCCTCTTTTTGGTCTTTTTAAGTTGGTTTTGACCCTTTTGCTTAGCTTCTTAGAGAAGTTTGACCCCTTTGGTTAAGTTTCTTTAAGAAGTTTTGACCCTCTCTTAAGGCTTCTCCAAGAAGCCTTGGCCTTCTTCCTCTATAAAACCAACACTCCCCCTCCATTTGCAAGGGTTAGAAAATTTAACCAGGGGATATACACTCCTCCCTTCAGAGCCTTCTTCTTCAAAGCTCCAAACCCTAATATTCTTGCACCATTTGCACTACACCTCATAGTCTACCACCTCCACCATCCATCCAAGCATTTTGGAGCTGATTTTCAGAGGTTGAAGAACTCCTTTCTTGGTCCAGAGCTTGCTGCCTTGCTGTGCTACAAGGGTAAGTCCTCATTTCCCTTTTTTTTGCATTATTTTGCTTCATACTTTAGCCCTATTTGCTAGCATTTCCAGGTTTTGTTATAAACTGAAAAGTGCCTTATTTTGAGTTCCTCTTGAAGTTTTATTAAGGATACTTTTTTGTTTGAGGTCTCCTACATCCTTGTATGCTTCATCTCTTTTTTAGGGCTTATTTTGCATGATATCTTAGCCTTACTTGCAAGAATTTTTGAGATTTTCCATGAACTAAAAAAAGTCTTATTTTGAGCCCCTCTTGAAGTTTGATTAAGGGCATTTTTCTGTTTGGGGTCATCTTCCTCTTGGCATGCTTCATTTCCTCATGATTAGGGCTATGCATTTAAGCATTTGCATTGGCCTTGGTTTAGCCTTTTAGCCACTGAAATCCAGTGGATTTTCAGTGGCTTAGATGTGCTTTTGAGCTTCAAAATCAGAGAGGGATGACCCTCTCACCCCTTGTTCTCTTTACTAGTATTGTTGGCCTTCCAAAGGGGCTCCATCTTGCATGCTTTGAAGTCTTATTTCAGGCCCTATTTTGTGATTTTTGAGGTCTACCTTAGCTCTTTCCGGAGCCCCTTTGGCCATATTTTATGTCTATGATGCATGTGTAGAACAATCCCATTCAAGGCCTTTCAAAGGGACCTTTCATTGCATGCTTCCTAGACCAATTTCAGGCTCTTTTTGGTGGGTTTTAGGGCTGTCATAACTCATTTCCAGAGGTGGTTTTTCCCTTTTTTTGTCTATCATGTATGTGTAGAACAACCCCTTGCATGGCTTTCCAAAGGGGCTCACCATTCTTGCATGTGTTGACTGAGTTTCAGTGGTTATTTGGGCATATTTTGGCATGAAAGACTTCTGTTTTTGGCTGGTTGGGTGAGCCCTCATATGCTTCATATAGTTGTAGAACAACTCATGGTTCACTAGCTTTCTTTGCATGCTTTGTTGGACCTTGATTTTAGCACATTTTGGCCATGTCTTAAACTGATAATGTACTTATTTTGGACTGCCCTAGCTCTTTTTTTAGGTCTTGTGGTTGAATGATGTTCATTTTGCATGCTTGTAGTTCAATACCCATGCTTAACTTTGAGGTTTGAGGTCCATTGCATGCATATACTGAGGTATTTTTATGCCTTAGGGTCATTTTTCATCACATTTCAGAGCTTATATGAATTCCATGTTGCCATGTTTTCATCTCTTTAAATGCGTTTGAGAGTCGGGCTCGTATGCCTCATTTACCGACCATTGAATGAGCTCCATTTCGTTGCATTCCGAGCCATCATTTTAGGCCATTTTCCCACTGTTTCAGACCTGCCTAGGGTCTGTTTAGGGTTGGTTTTGCCTTTGGTGCATTGCTTTGGGTACCTCTAGTGTAACGCACTTCACTAGTTTCGGTACCCGGGCCCCCTAGCTTGCATTGTGTGCCATATTTGCATGTTTCGGGACCATATTTCATGCTGTTTTAGAGCTATAATTTATGCTATTCCATGCCATCTTTCATCCCTTGCCATGCTTTGGTAGAGTGGCATTCCATGCCTTAGGTTTGGACCTTGGTATTCGTGCATGTGTGCACACATTTCGGTTGTCTCATTTTCATCTAATGGCCACTGATGTGAGTGTGGCTGAGGTCCACTCACATTGGTATAAGTCCATCTTGCATCGAGCATGCCATATAGTTCATGTTGTTGCATGTTTAGCCTTTGCATTGTGTATGCTAGGTTGTTAGGAGCATTGTGCATGCCATGATATGTCATTCCTCGCATTGTGTATGCTAGGTTGATAGTCGCATTGAGTATGCCTTAGTTCACGAGCATTGCGCATGCCATGTAGTGTTAGCGTTGTATATGCTAGGTGCATGTTTGCATTTTATCCCTTGTATGCTTGCATCACTTGGTTGCATTACACTTAGGATTGCATGCTAGTCGCATTTGCACGTGCCATGCATTGCTTGTTGCATTGTGCTTGGAGTAGGGTTTAATCCAAGCACGAAAAACGAGGGACGTTTCGTACTCCAAGTGACGAAACGTGCCTCGATTCTCGATCGCCAACATTCCGGATTTCCCATGATGGAGTTTAGGCCTTAAGTGTGTATTTGTGCATTCATGTCACATTAAAACGTGCAATTTGACTCCTCGGCCATCATGCATTGAGATGCGTGGTTGATGGCCCGAGGACTGAGGGCCACACTCCCTAGAGCTTGTGCAAGGACAGGGAGGAGTGGTCGCACACACATATGTTGAAAATACCTTGCTTTCTCTCATTCTTGCCTTTGTTGCAGAAAAACCAGAGTCTAGGGACAGAAAGTGGTCGGCCGACTAGGTTTCCTGGTAGGCCGACCACCTTTTTTGGTTTCCACCATAAGGGGTGGTCGGCAAGGGTTTTCCAAGCCAATACCTGGTCGGTGGCTTTCCCAAGGTGGAGTTTCAGCCTTCTGGAGCTTTGTGTAAGTTTCTGAAATCAGCTGCAAACAAAGGCGAGACGAGGCATCGCGATGGAATTTACCGACAAAGTGCATCGAGCATGCATCCATCCATTATCATCCAAAACAGAGCCGAGGCAGCCACATTCATTTAATTTATTTGCTTACTTAGCTAATTTGTTAATTAGTTAGTGGTTGTGTAATAATTAATTGTAATTCGTTATTTATTCGGACTGTATTACTTTCGGACTGTATATTATTTATTCGGACCCTCCGAGCGAGGGCACAATTTTAATAAGTGTGCGTGCGTGTGATGTATGTCTTCTAACCCCACATCTTTCTCCCTTTTATTTACCCGCTTATAATGGTTAGATTAGGGCATGTTTCAATTAGCATACTTATGCTTGCATGTTTGCATCATTAATCTGTATTGCGTGCACCGGGCTCGGCGCATCATACTAGCTGCATTGTATTTCAATTTCGAGTTGAATACTTGTTAGTTGTAGCATTTCACATACCATCCTTAGAATAGCCGAGCCTACTATAGTTATATTTTGCATGTGTTGCATTAGGCATTTCAGCATAGTTAGGATTCATGCATGGATTTCTAACATAGCTTTTGTTTTGGCTTGGAGTACTCGGTAAGTTTTATACTTTAGCATCCTTGCATGTGTGTGAGTGACTGCCATGATAGCATGTTTACCATGAGGCTATGTTCTTATGTGATATACCTGCCTGAATGCCTGTGGGTGAAGGTCGGGTTATTTGGATTGGAACAACTCATCGACTGCAAGTTTTAAGCCCACTAGATAGTGCCAAAATCATGTTTTCTAAGCCCACCTGAGGATGGCAAATCCACATTTTAGCCTACTTGCGAGTGGCAAACTGTTTTCAAAACAAACATGAGATGTTTCGTTCTAATTCAGGCGATCCAGTCTATACTTGTATGCTGTGCGCATCACATAGTAAATCTAGGCTAATAACCGGAATAAGAACGCATAATGTTTTCAAAACTAGATATCATGGTTAGTAGAGGCCGATCTTTGATCGGGCGAGCAGGCCGAGCGGGGGTGCTCACAAAATGACCTTCCCCAATCGTACCCAAGTTCCCGAGCCGAGGCAACTTTGGTGATAACGGACACGTGGCCTTAGGAAACGAGTCAGGGTTTCCTAAATTCTCCCAAAATAAATATTTAGGTGGCGACTAGTATCTGGCAAAGCAGTCCATGTTTGGCACTTCTTTCAAAAAATCTGTTTTCAAAAACGATTTGCCGAATTTGGACTCTTTGATGATTCATCGGTCTTGCATTGCACTCTGCGAGATTAGATACAGGACCATGACATTTGAGTCCTGAACTGTAGTGAGCCCATATGAACAAAACAGGGGATTTCCTCCCGGGAAGTTCGGGGACGTCTACAGTTTCTGGCGACTCTGCTGGGGATTTAGAGAATTTGACTCGAACTCATGATATCTGGTTTAGACTACACTTATGTGTTTCTTTTCATTACATTTGCATTGGTGCACCTAGGACACCGTGTTTGCTGAATGCTATTCCTGAACGGTTTGTCGGAGGCTCGCTTCGAGAAGCGTGCCATAAAGCTGATTGGTTGCGGGCTCTGCCACGACGGGAACACAAACCCCGATTTTTACCGGGGCACCCTTTTTTTGACCATTCGACCTAGTGCATATTCGGAATCCATAGTGACCATTCCAAGCTAGGACAGGTTGCTTACCTGATCATAGGTTGTTTGGAACCGCTGCGTGCGTAGTGAAACCCTAGCTCCTGACAAAATAGGATAGGGAAACCATACCCCAACATAGGGGTGTTTTCGCTCTCACTTGCTTGCTATGTGCTTTTAGAGTGCGTCTCTACAGGAATGCATGTATCAATTTGCAAGTCTGGGTCTCCAGCCCGAGGGCATCAGTATTTGAGGAATCAATTTTACCTGAGGGTATCGATTTACAGGTAGAATTTGGGATAGAATTCAGTAAAGAGTGCAGTCATTCAACTATGCTCAAGTCCATTCTAGTGAAATCAGGCTGAGATGCTCTCTATTTTCTCTTTTGCTAGGTAGTCTTGGAACCGTAGCTTCAGAAGGCTTCGATATCCCCCAGATTCATTGGACTTGTGTTGATAGACTTTGTCAGGTCAGAGATTCGGTTCAAGGGTAACCAGTTTTCCTTTGCCAGTGGTAAGGCAAAGAAGGGCCAAACAGAGTTCATTGGTTCATCTGACCCGACAGTCACCAGTCACATCATCAGCAGACCCGTGATGGCACAGGGTTCAGAAGAATTTGTGGCCGTGATAGCAGCGTTAAATCAGGGAACTGCCGTGCAGGATGAGACTAATGCTGAAACGCAACGCCCATCTGGGGCATCTGCCTCACATCTAGCTTCAGGGCCCCAGCCGAACTTTGACCCATTTCCGCCAGCTGAAGATTTGCAGGGTCCAGATCCTCGAGAAGGGTTAGCCCAAGCCCGAGTTGTCAGACCCCTAGTGCAGCCTAATGAGAGGCTTTATCCCCTTGACGTTAATAAGCTCGATCTGACTGCAGTGAAAATTGCGAACCTTGAGAAGCAATTCAAAAGGGCACAAGGCCTTAACTCCATTCCTGATATTGAGGATGGGCACACTAAGGCTGCCGTACGGCTCCCAGACAGATTCAAAATGCCACATATTGACCGTTTCGACGGGTCTGGAGATCCAATGGTACATATCCGACTTTTCTTGGATGTCCTGAAGCCGATGGGTCTGACTAAGCCACAGAAACTCTCTCTGTATGGAAAAACCCTGTCGGGTGTAGCAGCCACTTGGTACGCTAAGTTGGAGGACAAAGTGAAGCAAGACTGGGAAAAGTTGGCTGAGGCCTTTGTCGATCAGTATTCCTATAATACCCAAGTTGAAATGACCATGCAAGAGCTTGAAACAACCCGCCAAAACCCAACAAAGTCTTTTGTGGAATTTGTTGCAAGGTGGAGAGCAAAGGCAACACAGATGACAGATCGCCACCCTTCTGAGAGGGATCAAGTGCAGATGATGATGCGAAACCTCGAGCATGATATGTTGCAAAAGTTGATAGTCGCTCCGCTATTCACTTTCAAAAGTTTGCGTGAACTGGGGGTTCAGATCGAGAATGCGTTCAACAGTGGGATCATTCCTAGAACAAGTAAACCGGCAAGAAGGGAGATTTTAGGGAGTTCCAATGCTGGTAGTAGCGCTATTCCCAAACCCACCGAAATCAATACAGTTGCCACAGCCAACCATTTTACCAAACCAAGCCTACAAACCGCCGGCCCAGCCCGAGCTCAGGGCAGAACTTTCACCCTTCTCTATATGAGCCTGACTAGCGCAAAAAAAATCTTGATGGAAAGAGGGTAACTCAAACCCCTCGATCCTCAACCTCTGCCTGACCTACTCCCAGCCAGACATAACCCCTCAAAGTACTGTGTGTACCATCAGCAGCGCGATCATGGCACCGACCGTTGCTACCGCCTGCGTCATGAGGTCCAAAATCTCATCGACAACCGGACGATAGCTCCACCTTCAGACCCCAATGACCAAACATCTCCTGCTCACCTTAATCTCATCCATATACTACCATCCACCTTCGGTGCATGTGAACAGGTGTGATAGATACACTAAAAATAAATGAAGTGAAATCTAGAGCCTTTGTACTGTCAGTTGAAGGTAAGTGTTCGAAGAGCACGAGGAGAGATCCCCGTCAGAGTAGAGCGGTACATCGCCACTCACCCCATGAGGTGCTTTCTAAAGCGCCGCTATGTTTGTTTATTGCATTTCTTAAACATCATGCATTGTATTGTATTGTACCTATCAAGTTTTTTTCTCATTCATGCACGATATTGTATGTACGGTTCATTCAAAGAAGTTCCGTTTGAGATCATTTATTTGGTGTATCAATCACACTTTATTCAGTTAGTGTATTAATCACACTTCATTTATTTAGTGTATCAATCACACCTCATTCACCCTTAGTATATCTATCACACTTTCTTCATTCGCTTGGTGTATCAATCACACTTCATTTATTTAGTGTATCAATCATACTTCTTTCATTTTCTGTATCTATCACACACATTCTCATTTTCTGTACCTATCACACACATTCTCATTTCTGTATCTATCACACACATCCTCATTTTGTGTATCTATCATGCACATATTCACTTCATTTATTTTTAGTGTATCCATCACACTTCATTTACTTTTGTGTATCCATCACACCTGTTCACATAGTGCATCTATCACATGTGCCTTTGGGTGGTTTTTGGTAGCTGTAAAGATGGTGCATCATCTTGTGTCTGCCGGTTGGAATTGCAGTTAGAGAAATCTGGAGTTTGCTCGACACTTCAGAACTTTTTTTGGCTCTTGGTATTTTGTAAGTTCATTTGTAGTTTGTTCCAATACTTCTGAACTGGTTAGAGCCTAACTGCATCCACAGTATAGTTTTATTTGGTGGAGAACTTGCCTCAGTTCTCGGAGAATTTGTTTTGGCTCCCTTGATTAATTCGAGCTTGAAGAGATCAGTATTGTGTTCGATGGTTGATCGGACATGATATTTTTGGTACCACTTTTGAAGTTGTATTGACGGAGAATTTGAAGCCTCTCTTTTTTAGTCTCCTTAGCACTGGTTCAAGCGGGTTGTTCACCATGTTTTCTTTGGAGTTGACAATGACAACTTGTTTGGCGCCTATAGAAATGGGAACTTGGCACTATAGTGGAGCTTGAGTTGCAGAAAATCGAAAAGCTAGCTCGATTGGTTCTGCATGTTCTTTGCATTGGCTCAATGTGATTTTGAGCAATAGAGTCTGCTATGTTTTGGTAGAGCGCTTGTGTTTTGTACAGTAGATGGCATTCAGTTTTGACTGAATGGTTGGATACCTGCGTTATGGTATCGGTTTTGATTCCATGGCGGCGAACACACCTCGTGATGAAACAGAGTAGTTGCATATCTCTCAGGTGAGCTCAAGCGCAGGAGGAGAGATAGAGCCACTATGAGCACTCAAGGAGTATGGGTGCGGGTACTATGCTAGGTATTGCATAGTTGGTGACTTGTACAGATCTGTTGAAGTTGCTTTGGCAGAGAGAGCTACTATTAACTGTCAATCTGGTAGTACAAGTGAAAGATGCGTAGGTAACGCGTATCACTGAACTAGAGGTCAAGGATTGCAAAAGGCATGAACAACAAGTGTGTGGAAGTGCTGGGAAGTTGTTCAAGAGTACAAAGGGCAAATGCTTATAGTTCAGGTGAAACTCCAAGCAAAGAAAACCAGGAACGTTGACCAGACAAGTGAAGAGTTTTCTGTTGCTCCAGTTTTGGCTGTGCAAGGAGATACATGGCACGATAGTAGCATTTTAGGGAAGAGTTGTAGGGTCATAGAGCACTTAAGGGAGTGCAAGGTGTAACGGCCTTAATTTTCGTAAGTCATTATTTATTATTATTATCTTATTTTATTTTTGGCTTTATTAATTGTGTGGTCACATGAGAATTTAATGTGATATTTAATTAATTTAATGTGTTATTTAATTAATCCATATATTTATATATTTATATTTGTTATATAAAAAAAAAAGAAGTGTTATATATATATATATATATATATGTATATTTAATCTTATATTTATATTTATATTTATATATATTGCAATTATGTTGTATTATATCTATATAATAAGGTAAGACACTTTTTGAAAATGTCTTAAAATGTATGAGAGATACATTTTGAATCAAGGGTTGAGATTATCCTTGACAAGTATCTAAGGGTCAAGATAATTTCTTTGTCTTTGCTTTCCCCCCAAAATGTGTCTTTTCACATATCTCTCTCTGATTTTAGCTCCAGCAACTCTCCATTTTTCAGCAACTCTCCATTTTCCTCACTGGTTTTAGCTTCAATTTCTCTCTCGGTTTCGGTTCTACAATCTCTTCACAGGTGACATTCCTATTCTCCTTTGCCCTTTCACTCTTCTAACTTATGAAATGGGTTTGTATTTCTATTTCTCGGTTTCTATTTCTATTTCTGAAATGTGATGGGTTGAAAATTTGATGGATTTCATAAAATTCCATCAAATGAGTTGATGGGTTTATATATTTCTGTTTCATTGATGGGTTTTATCAATTGTATTTTGGTTTTGATTTCTATAAAATTGTATTTTGGTTTTGTATTTTGAAATGGGTTATATTTCGATTTTGGTTTCATATTTGTGGGTTTCATCAACTAAACCCATGAGGATTTCAGAAAATTATTGAGTAAGATTTCTATGAGTAAATGGGTGATACCTCATCTATGTGTAGTTGACTGTTTAAACTTCTGTTCCTTTAGCGGTTGATTCTCATCTTTTTGATGGTTTTTGGATTGAAAAAATAATTCTAAAGGGTTTATATAAATTTGTTTCAATACTTAGTTCTTACATTCCCTTGGTTAAACTGGGTAGTACCTGATAGTTGAAGAGCTTTATGAGTAAGACTTGCGATTTTTTTTCAATTGGATGGTGTGCTTTTTAGAAGGAAAATTGTTTCATCTGGTGGAGGGTGTTGTATCTAAACAGGTTTTTCTGGTAGCTGCCAACGTTTACAATTATTTGATTAGCTGTGCTTCTAAAGCATGATGACTATTTCAATTTGCATATATATATTTGGGATTGATTATCGGTGTTGCCTAGAAAATTTGGATGTGTCAATGGCCGATGAAGCGAGTTTCTATTTTGGGATTGAAGCATTAGTATACTATTTTTGGTTTGATTTTGTTGCATTGTTCCATTTTATTTTGCACCCTGTTTTTGGTGATAATTTCTGGTCAACCAATTTCTGTTTTTTTTTTTGGGAGGGGGTAAATTTTCCTAAATTTTAATGATACCTAAAATTATTCAAAGCAGATTGGCTTATGTGTGTTGGTAGCATACAATTTTTTTTAATATATTCCTGTTTCCCATGATTAATTAAATGTTGAGGATGCATGAAATTAATTAATTAATTGATTAGATATAAATCAGATAAAAAACAATTTATGGTGAACATTTTCCTAAATCATATAAAAAATAGAGGAATTTCATTGGCATGCTGATTAGGCCACTAACAGCAAAAGCTGCTGGAGTTTTTTCACATGTCCCAAACCATGGCATCCCAACATGATTATTTTTTTAATTAATTAGCTTTGATTAATAATTAATTATCATCTTGCCAGCCTGAATAAATTAATGATTAAGATTCTTAATACATGTTTTATACAAAAAAAAAAAAAAAAAAAAAAAACTATTTTAGACGTTGGGTTATCCTTTTCTTGGTGAAATTTAACTGTGAAAGTAGTATAATATATATAGGACTTTCCAACATAGCAGGGGGCATGACCCCTGATGGTCTCACAGTAGGTCCGTTCCTGATTGTCATTACATAGCTAGGAAAGTTGATAGAAAAACAGCTATAAAGGTCTTTACAATTTCAGAGTCAGAAATGAAAAAAATAAGATTTTGTGTTGGGTTACTTTTATATATAATTTATATTCAATATAATCTAACAATCTAAATTATTTTAACATCATTCAATAGCTAATTATTTATATGTGTTCGGTATCTTTGTTCATGCTCATCCAAATTTAATTCAAACTTATGAATTTTTGCTTAAATCCGCACAAGTTCAAAACTATTAGAGAATTTGACAAACCAGCAAAGTGACAGACACAACAGACAGTTAAAAACCTTAAACCCAATGGAATTGTTGTTTATAGGCTTGGATAGCCAAATTTGCTGGTTTTTTGATTTTTCCTATCATTACATTTTTATTTTTATTTTTTTGTGTGACTTTTCTGGGTGTCTGATTATTGAAAGAAATAGAGAAAAATTTCATAGCTTCTAGAATTGTGAGGTTGGGGTTGTTGAGTTTGATTTGAATAAATTATTTGTTGGTTGTTTAGAGTTTGATTTTGTTGGTTGTTTAGCCACGCTTGGATGGGTTTAACTCTTTGTAGAGTTCAGTTAATTGCCAATTTAGACAACTTATGTTCAAGCAATGCCTTGATGATAGAGTTAATTACAATCTAAAGTACCTTTCTTACCTGAAAACAAAAAATTAAAAAAAAAAAACACTTCAAAAATAAATTTTGGTTCTTTAACTCTAACTTGGAACTTAGTCCTAAATAGATTTGCTTCTTTCTACATCTCCTATATTTTATACTTGCAATTGGATATAGCTTTTTCAAATGTAACGTTTTCTTCTTACAATGTAACCTCTCTCCTACAAGATGTGCCTAGCCAAAAAAATTAGTGCCAAAAGTGGCAGACTTTGGACCAAAACTCATCCAACAACCAACTGTATGTACAACATCACTATATTCAAAGGAATTTTGCATATTTAGATTAGCTTAGAATTTGGACTTGCAGTGCCTTCAATTGATGATTGATTAGGAGAAGCGAAAATGTTGTTTTACTTCCATACTATTTATTTGGCAGTTTAATTGACTTTCTTCCCCTGTTTTCCTTTCCCCTATGTTTTAATCTTCTGGAATAAAATGTCACATGAAACTCTAAGGTAGTCTTTGGTTCACTGTCATAAAGTGCAAAGATTCCTTGCACTTCTCATATTTGGTTGACTAAAAGAATAATGAAAAATTCATTGCAATGGGAATCATCATTTACCTCATTCCAATGAATCAAATAAAGTATCAATGAGAGTGAAATGTTTCAAATATGATTAGTGTTCTGATAAATGATTTGGGTTATTTTGCAAAGTAATGTTCTGTGATTTTAGGTTTTTATTTGATTGTTAAAAATTAGAATTATAGTGAGAAAGAAATAGCCCATTGTACTTAAATTATGGCACAATTAAGTAATCAAATAGTCATTATACAACCCATTAGTATTTAAACCCAATCTATTTATAGCACTATTAAATGAGTTATTTCTTCACTACAGGTCTTTGGTGTTTCAACCTCTTCAACAACCTTGGAGTTCATTTTAATTCATATCACAGACCACATTCATATTTTTGATTATGTATGTTTACTTTATAGTTTATGAATCGAGGCTTAATTTCTCACTTATTATTTATATTTTTTCTCATAATCAAATGCTTTTGTGTTATTTTTTACAGGTGGATGATATGTTAGAGGAAACAGTAATATTAGATCTCTATACTCATTTTTTTATTTAATCTTCATTCCTTATTATAATTTTTCTTTGACCTTTCAAATGCATTTCTATACATACACAGGTTCAATTTCTTCAAAACAGAAATGTCAGTGTTGTGATCCATAATGAATGGGACTTTAATGTCCTCTGTGTTCATGGGGTAAGCCCACTAATCAAATTTATTTGCTTCTCATATTTTTTTTCTTAATAATTTTTGCTTATTTTCTTAAAGGCAAAGGCAAAGGTAAAGGCGAAGGAAAATGAGAAGTTTAAAGGAAAAGGAAAGGAAAACTACTCAAGAAAGGGAATAAAAAATACACAAATGGTATGGTTGTTTTCAAGTTTGTTTTGGAACATGTATAAAGAAAATCATAGGATGCATAATCTCTGTGTAATTTATTTTTTATTGTAAAGTTTGTGAAGATGGACATGGTGCTTTTAATGATGTTCAAACTAAATTATGCATCCTTAAAATATTATAAAGGATCTTTTACAAAGATATATAAAATTTTGCAAATAGAAGAGGGAAGTAACTAAAGTTTAAAAAAGATCACAAATAATGAAAGAAGGAAATAAATTGAAAGTGTATTTTAATTAAAATTGTGTTTAAATTATGATCAAGTCAAACTTTTGTAGGATTGGGTTGAAAAAGCTAGAGCTCAAGAGGATAAATAAGACTACGTTGCTCCGATGGAATTGTAATAAGGTATCCTTGGTCCATATTGTTTCAATATTTATTTTTCATATTGTTTCAATATGCTAATGTTATTGCTTTTTAAATATTAGATTATTGTGCATGCTCTTCATTGGAAAAAGTACACATAAGTTGATATATGGACATTTCAGAATGTGATGAAGAACAAGTTTGAAGGTGTCGAAGCGCTTTAGAGGCGGCCAAATACTTTTTGTAAAAGAACAAGTTTGAAGACATTATACGGCTTACATTTTGTAAAGTTGACAAATATTTTGTAAAGTATATCCTTGATGTTAACCACTTTTGTAAAGCTTCCTACTAATATGTACTTCATTGAATTTCTAATATTTTTGTGAAGTGTCTTATCAATGTAAAAGATTAGACCTTATGGATGGTTATTGAGTGTGGATAGTAAAGTGCCCTTGAAAATTCACTAAATTTAGTATCTTTGCATATTTTGGTGGAAGTCACATATGCTTGACATGGATTTTTGTGAAAATTTAGTGTGTATTGTGCAAGAATAATTTATTAGTGGGTTGAAGGAGGATATTATAGTATTATTGCTTCTTAATTTTTATATACTTTAGTTCCCCCTCCCTCCTATCATGGTTATGAATTTTCATGATTTGTTTCTGAATTCATTTTTTTTTCAAGACCTCTGACTTTCTAACACAGTTGGTTGTGAAATTAGCTTGAATTTGTTGTATCATCCATGATATTCTGGTATTAACAATAAGGTTAGTCTTTAAAGTAACTTTGGTTAGTTTTATTTCATTTATTTATAAGTAGTTAGTTGAAACTGTGAAAAAGTTTGAAGGATTTGAAGTATTCCTATTGATTTGATGTTTTATTTGATTGATTTGAATTATTTCTTAAATAGGGTTGATTTTGAAAATATGTTAAAGAATGAGGTGGGAACTTTTGAAGACATCACCCCAATTATGTGAATGAGGTGGGAAGTCTACAATCATGATAAATTCATTAGAAAATAAAAAATTTGAAATTTATTAGTTATTTATTTCAATTTTCTTTATATTTTTTGTTCCTGTTTTATATGAAATTTTAAATTGAAGTGATATTGTCATTTTAAATTAATTTATTATAATTGAATTTTGTAGCACGTATCAAACAAAAATTGTTCACAGTGCCTTCAGGCACGGGTTATCCCTAGTAATATAATATTATATAATAGTCAAAGTAGATTAGAATAGAGATTAGGTAATCAAAAGAATAGAAAAGAAAGAGGGAGAGCAGCCGAGTGTGTGTGTGTGTGTGTGTGTGTGAGAGAGAGAGAGAGAGAGAGAGAGAGAGAGAAATCAAAGAAAGAAAAGGAGATTAGTTCCAGAGAAGGAGAAGCGGGTGTGTGTGTGAAAGAGAAAGAAGAGGAAGATTAGATTTAGGGTTTTGTTTTGGTGGCTCCATTAATCGTCCAAATACTTCTTTGATCTTCAAAAAAATACTGTGAGTACAAAACCCACTTCCCTTGATTTATGTTTAATTCGTTGTTTTTATTTATTTATTTGATGTTAGTTTGATTTTGTATTTATATAAAGATGATAGATTGATTTTAATTATTTTGATTAGTTGTGTATGTAAGGTTTAGGGTTTTTAGTTGATTGATTAATTTTAATTATTTTGATTAGTTGTGTATGCCAAGTTTAGGGGTTTTATATGGATTTATTTATGGTTGTAATCACACTCATAGTTATATGAAATTAAAATTAATTAGGAACCTATAGATAAATTTCTTATACTCCACCATGACTCAATGGATTGTTGTTTTATTTGAGTGATGGTGAGAAAGAGTGTATAAAAAAAAGTGAGGATTATGAGATTTATTTGAATGCCTTAGGCTTGGCATTGTTATGTTATTTTCATGAGTGAGATGTTTTATTGTTGCCTCGTTCTTATGAGTAGACGAGTGTTTTGATTTACGCGCGTACGTATATGCTAACTATCCGGGGAGTGTGGGTCAAACTCGAGACGATATCCCCGTGCAAGTTTGGCTTCGGAGCGGTGTTAGGTATACAGGAGGCACATGGGATATATGTGTAGGCCAAAAGTGATGGGCCGAAGTGGTGGAGTTAAGGTACTAAGAATTTAATTATGATTTGTATAATGTGAATTGTATTGATTTGTACATGTTGGTATAATGTGAATTGTATTGATTTGTACATGTTGAAAAATAGTGAACGATCTCGTTAAATTATGAAAGTTGAGTAGAGGCATGTATACGTGATTCTAGACAACTTTTGTGTTTTAACTTTTTATTAAAAAGATCATTTAGAACTTATAATCGGATAATCTTGGTTATTGTAATTTTGATTCATTTTAACAATGCAGATTTTAGAGGCTATTTTAACCCACGAAACGAGCTCATTTTTTTTGATTTTGCTTAAATTGAAGTAAAAAGTTATTCTGCACACTTTTCATGTTTTGAACTTTTTCGAAAAAAATCATCTTAGGAAAGTTTTTGTTTGTTTTCAGCTTCAGATTTTTTGATTGAATTCCGTCTAGGTTCTTCTATCAAGTTTTTCTCTCAACCTGTTCAGTTTTTGTTAAATTCGTTTACATTGTCTTTTAGGAAATTTGATTCTGTACAACTTTTGTTCTTTGAGTTTTAGTCAATTCGAATTATTAAAGTATGAAACCGTACATTTTTATACTTCTACAGCAAGTTACTTATGATTAAAATATATTAACTTTATTTTTTTGCAAAATGGTGGGCCTTACTAACTTTTTTATGCAGGGCTGACCCACCACATTTTTATTTCTATTTTTTTTATTTTATAATCAATTTATATTTTGTTGTGTACGGGCAAGAAACTAAATGCCACTGTATCTTGGGAAACTACCAATTCGTCTTAGTGCGGTTGGAACTAGTTATCTTGTCCCGTAACAAGAATTAAATATATTTTTGTTTGTGTCTGGTGGACACATAGGTGTTAAATCTTGTACTCATACCAGTATACCTATATACTGACCCGTTTTGTCTCTTGGCAACTCGAGTGTGTTCTGTTTAAGCGCAACCGAGCTTCCTTTGCAGGATTAGTTGAGGCTATGGTGGTGACAATAAATAATTATGATCGTAGGACATGTTGTTTGGACTTCTTTTATTTTCTTGAGCTTAGGGTTAATATTAGTTTATGTATTTATTATTTTTTTATGACTTTAGTATTGAGATAATTTGGCATGGTTTGTAACCATACATTATTTAAGTTATTTTGGCTATTTATTGTTACTTTAATGTTGGACGTATTGGTTAGTTATGAAATTATGATTGATGGTTTGGTTGGCGTTTAGTTTTTTTTTTTTTTTTCACCTCTTGGATTTGGATGATGGAATATTAATTGGGGTTTAGCCCTAATTTAATATTTAATTGTCCAAATCTTGGGGCATGACACAAGGTATCCCCGGCAGGAGGTGCTGGGCATCCGATTAGGGGGTGCCAGATATTTTGATCACGCAGATTTAAGCGTGGCAAATGAAGACATCCGTGACAGGGAAGCGTGGAAGAGATGTGTGTGAGATAGAGTAAGGCTCTCTCCACGAGAGAATTAGAGAATGGTGTGAGTTGAGTTGAGGATGTTGGATTTCCTCCTCCTCTTGTATCTCTGTATTCCTCTGGTATTTGTCTCTAGCTCCTACCATGGATACCTGGATAAAGGGGGTGTCAGGTATTTTTTTTCAAGGATTGCAGGTGTCTCAGTGTGGAGATGCAGACTATACCAGTTTTGGGCGTGACAAGATGGGCATCATGTTTTGTTGCGGATAACCTTACATGGGCAGAGAGGGGTGATTGTTGTAAGGTCACCCCATGTGAAAGGGGTGATCATCTTTCTTCTTCTAGGTAGTTCAACAATGAAGGCTGGTTCAAGTCAAGGAGTAGGCGATTAGCTTTGCCGAAAGTGAAGAAAGAAAGAGCCTTCCTCTTGCCATTTCTGACTTCCACCAAAAAGAGATGGAAGTCCTGGTGGGTTTGTCCTCTCTTTCTCATCCATGTGTATAAATAGAGAGAGTGGGGGAGATAGTGATGTGAGAAAACTTGAGAGTGAGCAAAATGTAGAGAGAAAGAGAAAAAAAAAAACAGAGAGACCCTCTGTGGCAGAGAGGGAGCTCCCTCGGTGTGAGAGGGGGAGCTAAGTGTTAAGTTGAGAGAGAGAATCTCTTCCTCCATTGTATTCTCTTTGTAATCTCTCCATTGTTATAGTGATATTGATTTCTCTCCAGTGAACATAAGCATTGGGCCGAACTACATTAAATATTTGTGTCTCTTTGTGTGTGTGATTGTTTGTTTTTATTTTTCTGGGTGTCCATGATCCTAACAGATGGTGCCTTTAGGATTCTTACTATTAGGGAAAAACCTTGGGGCTTTTTTTTTTTTATTATTTTATATTTTTGAGTGCGAGGGGTGCCCATGGAAGAGTTTGTTGACAGACCCAGAATTGAACCAAGGCTGGTCATCAATTTTGAGTATGAATTGAAAAAAAAAAACAAAGAATTTTAATCTGAACTGAACCAAATTGAACTAAACTTTTGGTTGTCTATCTTATAATGAATATTTTAGAAATACTCATTTGCACGAAGCCACCAACTAGTGCAAATTTTGTTTGGTAAAGGCTTATTGATCTGCTAAAATCAAGACTTAGCTCAAAAGATCTTCAATTATACTAGTGATGCTTGGTAAGTGGCTCAGTGGAGTAGTCCCTAGAACTTTCATAAAGAGCAACACACACACATATATATATATATATATATATATATATCTATCTTTATACTTACATGAAAGAAGTTCAAAATTTTAGCCAATGAATTCAACACCCTTTATTCAAAATAGTCTATAGATTTAATACAGAAGTTGTTGACAAGCTTTTATACAGTTGTCTCTTTTTGGACGTGTCTGGACACACACATGACAAAGTATTTAGAATTATTATTTTCTGCTCTGACCAAATAGTTTCATCGTGCCCCATTTTGACATCCTGTTGCAGACAAATGTACACACGTGTTTATTCAGGTGTACACTAATAAATTTCCAATTTTTTTTTTGCCATTTTACAGATCCAAAATGAAGGATATTATTTGCAGTTGGAAGTTAAAGATGCTCTGTTAAATACTCTTCTTCTAGCTGCTAAAAGATTTAGTTCAGGCCCTTCACAGATGCTTTCTCTTCTTTATCCTGATTGCATTTGTGGGTTCTCTAATGCTTGAAACAGATACAATTTTTGGGATATTCTATCAAAAAGCTCGATTGAATGTTAGAGTTTGCTGATGCATCTTGTTTTTATTTTATTTTAATTTTTTTATTTTTTTTTATTTTGGTGTTGTATCTATCATTTGAATGAAGTGTTTATTTATGTATTTGTTTTGGGCTACTTAAAGAAGTGTTTGACTGAAAGTTGGTTTATCTTTGTGACAACTTTTAACACAAATCTGTCTTGCACCCTCTGCTCTTATTGTGATAACCCTCACCTCTGATTAATACTAAACTGTAACTGAAAATGATAAGTAACTGATTTGACTGAAATTCTGAATTGATTGCAAGAGTATATTGCTTTACTTGCATTTCTATCTGTTTGTCATTTGATCGATCTATTCATATTTTAAGTTTCGAACTGTAAATTGAAGGCCTTATCGGCGACCGAATCTGAAATTGATTGGTATTTTATGCTAATTAGAATTTATGTGATTTTTTGATAGATTTAATTGAAATGCGATTTGATACGATTAAATTAGATTAAATAAAGCTAAATTACACTAGTTCAAGTTTATTTCAATATTGCCATTAAGTGGGCACTTTAGGCCCATTCCTTCTCACACATTACACTTGTTGACACACCACTATTCTTCATATCATCTTTTCCAATTGGAGACCAAACCGTATGAGAGAGGGAGATAGGAGAAACTTGATTTCATTTGAGAGTTTGCTTGGAGATTTAGAAGGATTGAAGAGAAGGTTGCAAAATTAGACTCCCACATTTGAAATTCAAGACCTAAGGTAGAGAATTCATCCTTTGGTTTATGTAGTTAAATTGTTTCTTGCATGGTTCATGGTAAATTAGTGATCTAAGTCAAGAATTGGTTTAAAATGTTGAATTGAGAGTTAATCCTTGCATGCATGTGCATATTCTTGAATTTTGGAGTTGTTTCATGAGAATTTCCACTTGCAAGTTCATATTTTTGTTATTGTCCATGAATTCATCATGATTTTGAGCTCAACATTGCATTTGATCTTGTTTTGAAACACTAGAGTTCATGAGAACTCATGCATGTATGATCTTGCAATGTTCTTCGTGCTTACACTTAATTTTTGTGTTCAATTGGCTTATCTTTGGGCTTGATTTTACAAATGATCTTCAAAAACATGTTATACTATGAGTTTCCAAGAGTTTTCTAGAAAATTAGCCCAAGGGGATCGAATTTGAAGCTTTTAAAGTTGAATTTCATGCTTGAGGTTGAATCTGGAAATTCAAGATTTTGGACCCGCGCTAGAGCGTAGGACTTCACGCTCGAGTGTACACTCTGAGTCATGCACCTCCGCTCAAGCGTGAAATGCATATGCCTAGAAGTTCATGTGTTTTACAGTCTGCTCGAGCGAGAAAGTTCACGCTCAAGCGAGGACCTGAGTCTCACGCTCGAGCGGGGGTCGAGCGTCCGTCGAGCGTCAATTGCATGCATCCAGTACTTTTCATGAAGTTTGCAGTCTGCTCGAGCGTAGGAAGTCACGCTCAAGCGGAGCTCCTTTGTCTGCATGTCCACTCGAGCGTAGAAAGCCACACTCGATTGTGGACCCCTGTTTTAGTAAATTTTGAAAAGTGTTTTAATGTGCATCCTTGCGTCCTCTTTCCATCTTAAGCATTCCTAGGCCATGTTTAAGGCATCTTAATAAGGATATTGATGTAGAACCACACCGAGTCAAGATAGGGACTAAGTTGTTGATTCCCGAGTGTGTAACTTAGTGTGTGTTCGTTCTGTAACTGTGTTGGGTTGCCACCCGAGGACGCCCATTAGCTACTTATAGCCCAGTGTTCTGTGAGTAACAATGTTATAAATATGTGTCCAATTATAATTATTTTCTGAATGATCAACCGTACTGCTTACTGAAACGTTATTGTTTAATGAATGAATGTTTGTCCGATTTGTAAACTGTATCCGTGGCATCCATAGAAATTTAGATCTCTGTCAGTTCCCATGTTTGGAACCACTACTGTTACTGTTACTGTTATGATGGCCATCAACTGACTGTTCGGTCTGTTAAGACCTACTATACTTCTTTTGTCGTGGGATGCACCACATATGACTGTTATGGTTTCTAAGTGGCTGATATGACTGTTTAATTACTGAAAGGACATTCATTCTTAACCTCTTTACATAACTGTTATTCACTGGGCTTTAGCTCACTGTTTATATATATATGTAGGTGTCCAGGCACCGGACCGAAGCTAGGAGCGTCGGATTAGCTCTTGTTTTGTCAAGCCAACCACCATGCCTCACCTCGAGGTTCCAAGTCCGTTCAAGCTGCGACTGTTTTGGGGTGTTCGGATTCACCCTTCTGTTTCTGTTTTGTAATAGATGTTATAGACTCCTACTGTACAGTTATAGTTAGGAATTTGATCCCTGACATGGATGTTTGTGTATATGTTGCATATATATATGTTTTGGTTGTCAATGTGGCATGTTTATAAAAAGTCTTTTTGTATTCAGACTGTCACAGCTCATTGGACATATTTTATTTACTGTTTTAGCTTTCGCCAGCCCCTTTACTCTGTATTACTGTCATTACTATTGAGCAGACCTTCGGTAATCACGGATTACTGGCCGGTTACGGTGCTAAACCCATAAAGGTAGGTTTGGGTCGTGACACTTATACTTCATGTTTTCGAGCATAGTAAACCTATTGAGCTACTTTTTTAGAGTCTTGAGAATCTGCAAAGCCAGGATAATGGCAATATTGTTGTTTTGGAGACACTTACTTTCCTGCCTGAAGTTGTCGAGGATCAAAGTACTAATTCTATTATAAGTCCAGCTTGCCAAGGCGAGTACGGCCGAGAGGTTTAGGGCATTTTGATTATTTGAAACGTTATATACTTTCCCATCCTCATCTTCTTCTTCTTCTATATACATATAAAGAAATTGCAAATTTGACCTTCATTAACTGTCAATGTATGTATTCATATGTTAAAAGCAGCTTCTTTTGTGCACGCCTATGGTTCTTGCGTTTATACTGCAGCAATCTGAGAAAAGGCTTGATGCTGGCATTTAACTGCATGAGTAGAACAAAAAGACATTGCGTTGTTTATTGAGTTGGGTAAGAAAATTGTTAAGAATGTGCAATTGCCCTTTCCTAATGAATAACTTGCA
Source organism: Camellia sinensis (assembly GCF_055761805.1). Taxonomy (NCBI): domain Eukaryota; kingdom Viridiplantae; phylum Streptophyta; class Magnoliopsida; order Ericales; family Theaceae; genus Camellia; species Camellia sinensis. The sequence continues at coordinate 108,836,167 of NC_138966.1, forward strand.
AAGATTTATTTTAATACTGGGGACTGTGGACCTTTTTTTTTTTGGGTGTTATTTTTTGAATTTTATATTTTGTTTGCACTCCAATAGTTTTGATTTGAAGTATCCAGGAACCGTTTAACAACCTCCCCCCAACCTATACTTGGCATGATAAATGCTGTAGTTTTGACATATTTTAGGTCTCCATGTCTCATGCTCATTTAATCGTGCCATCCTACATTCAGGTTCGAGCTGGGTGCTTCTCAGAGATTCCCTCCAGTTCATTGCCAGCATATCCACTTCTTAATTTTGTGTTCAACTCTTTGCAGGTAATCTTTCTAACTGTTATCATTGGTTGACTGAAGTATCTTGATTAATTCGCTCATGCAATTTAGTTCTTTGTAATGAATTAGGTTTCATTGTCATTTGATCTAGCCATTAAAGTTCTTGTTGAGCTTGTGAATCGACATGAGGTATGAATACGTCATATAACAGCAACAATATACATACTTGTTGGCCTGATTAGTTGCAATCTAAGAGCTATCATATGTGATTTTGTTTCAGTTAGTCTGGTTTCATTTAGAAGAATGTAAGGCTATTGCAGACTAAAGTAGAGGGGGGTATGTTCTAGATTGGAGTGAATGAACTCTCAATAAACAACCATAGTTAGTACACTTGCATAAGTGGTGTCACATTATTTTTTAAGTTTCTATTGATGTAGTGACTTTGTAACTTATAAGGATTTGCCTAAAAAAATTTAGAGCATGATGAATGAAATGGAAGAATATAAGGCTATTGCAGGCTAAAGTAGAGGGGGGTATGTTCTAGATTGGAGTGAATGAACTCTCAATAAACAACCATAGTTAATACACATGCATAAGTGGTGTCACATTATTTTTTAAGTTTCTGTTAATGTAGTGACTTTATAACTTATAAGGATTTGCCTTAAAAAATTTAGAGCATGATGAATGAAACGGAAGAATACATCAGAAGGATATGGCCACACTACTACAAAATCATAAATATATCACACTTTTTTTGTATAATGTATGTTATTTAATCACACATTTTAAGTTTTATTAAAGTCTGATCCTTGAGAGTGTGATTAAAATGGGTCATTTTTAATCACACCTTTTGAGTGTCATTAAAAAATGATTCCATCACATGTTTTGAGTGTGATAATAAATATTTAGATCATATCTTTTAAATGTGATTAATAACTAATAAAACCTGTGATAATGAACATTTAGATCACAGATTTTAAGTGTGATTAATACCTAATAAAACCTGTGATTAATAATGAGATAAGATCACACATTCTATGCATTCTCATCACAGTTAATGCGTGTGATAAGAAAAGGGTTCAACATATTTGAAGAATAATCAATATTATTTTTGTACGCGCATTTGAAGAATGTAATACAGACTATACTATATTTTGAATCACAACCACATATTGAATGGAATAACATCATATATTTCATAAATGAAAATTAAATGTTCAAAAGTATATACAAAGGAATTAATAAAAAGTTTTTAACTGTAATTATATATATTAAAAAATGTAAAAACTAAGTTCTTAAATTCTTTGACCATATTTTGCATCTCTCTAAGAAATTTCTAACCTGAGAAATAAAAACACAAACTAATTTAGAAACCGCCAGAAGTATATAAATGAACTTACTATTTTTGTGGATACTGTTCTAGTCTTACAAAAGATAAAATCGGACCTTTTCTCATCACACTGACTTTTCATCTCCTGCATCAATGGAAAAGGAATAACAACTTTGATTGTTACTAGTATAAATGTTTGGATTACCATATAGATATGACATATACATAGAATCAAAAATCCAAAATGAAAATATTCAATGTATGGCCAGATATTTTTAAGTCATGAAACCAAATATATATAGAATCAATAAATCCAAAATGAAATCTTGAAGTGATTATATATTCCTTACCAACTAAAGAAATTGTTTATTAGCAATTTAAAGAACGGAAGTTATATCATACTTACATGTTGGATTTCAACTCATATTCTTTTGTATGAAATTAACATATTCAACTCGCACTTCATAAAGTTCAGTTTTCGTGTAAGTCTTTTTTCCATTGAACTGCAAAAGGTTATTTAGAAATAATTAGATAATGAAGAAGATGTACAAGTATCATGAATATAATACTAATAAAAGTTTGGAATTTATCTTACATTTTGTTTTCTTAGGATGCTTTGATCTCTAATGAGGTCTTTCATATACCTAAAACCCACATTTCACGTTTGTGAGTTGTTGCGGGGACTACATGAAAGTATTTTCATTACAATTAGAAACTACATATAAAGTGTTATGATCAAGCTGAACAACCATTAGCATAAATATAAGTATGATAAAATTAGAGAAAATAATATTGATTACCTGAACTACTTTCCAAACTGGATTGGTCTTCCTTCTCCTTTGGGTAGTTTCATAAATTTTCAAAGCACTTTACAAAAGAAATTATAAAAGTCAAAATATTTTTAGGGTAACTCAAATTGCTTAAAAATGTAGGAACCAGCCAAACTTATGTGTTTATTACAATTTCAAGGCTTGTGTTTATTTTAGAATTAATAGGATCAAGCAAGTACACAATCATCAATTTAGATCAATGACTAATAAAATCTAATGGTACTTACAATTGAACAAGTCACAAGTATAAGCTTCATAAGTTTATTATCCTTTGAACACATGAAATAAATAGTTTTAGATAATTACCCAATATTATAAGGAACTAAAATCAATTGTTCTAGCATGGCCTCAAACTTTACTTTTTTCACTCATTAGGTGGCAGCACATTGAGTGTAATATTAGGTGATACAAGCCTTCCACTGAGCAACATAGCTGGCAGGCCTGCAAAAGAATAAGGGTTTTTTTGCTAGCTTAAATGGCCTGAATTTTTTTGGCTGGGCTAGAAAAACTATAATTTTAAAGGATAATTGTAGTAACAGTAACTGCCAGCAACTAAGTGCAGTAGCAGTAACAACATCAAGAGCATTAACAAACCAAAACAAATGTTAACAACATCTAACAACAACAGCAGCAAGAGCACTTTCCAGCAACCCAGCATCAACAAACCAAAACAGCACCCTTTACCATTTATGCTTAGAAATTGGAAGACCATTATAGGTACAGTGGATGTTTTGAGTGCTCACTTTTAGTTGATTAAGCAAATTTAAAATTACCATTTATGCATAGAAATTTCCTATATATTGATATTACCAAAATAAGAAGCCAAAGTTGTCTAGTTAGTTTACCTACTAACATTGTTTTCCTTTAGTGAAATCCTTATTTAAAGTGTATTACTATGGTGGCGTTTGGTAACACTTCCGTTTTCAATTTATATTTACAAAAATTTTAAAAACTCAAATAAAAACTTATTTGGTAAATTTTTTATTTATAAATCAGTGGTCTCAGTTTATAAATTTGGCCAAAAAATGTAAACTCAAAAAATGAGTTTACGTTTTGAGTTTTGAGTTTTTTTTTTTTTACCAACCAACACTAGCCACCACCCACCACCATTTTCCACCACCATCTTCCGCCATCACCACCCATCCCCCACCACTAGTTCCCACCACCACTCACCACCCACCACCCACCACCACTAGCAAGCTGTTACCCACCAGCCACCACCCACCTGCCACCCACTCGCCACCACCACCCACCCACCGCTGCCACCACCACTACCCACCACCCATCTGCCACCCACCCGCCACCACCACTTACTACCCACCTGTGACCACCATCCATCACCAGCCACCACCCACCCGTCACCACCACCACCACCCACTCGCCACCACCCACCACTGTCACCCACCCACCCACCCACTCACCACCACCCGCCATCCACCACCCACCTGCCACCGCCATCCACGCACCCGTCACCACTTTCCACCACTGTCTTCCACCGCCATCACCCGCCACTCACCACCACCCGCCATCCACCACCCACCTGCCACCGCCATCCACGCACCCGTCACCACTTTCCACCACTGTCTTCCGCCGCCATCACCCGCCACTTGCCACCACTTTCCACCACCGTCTTCCGCCACCACCACCCACCCACCTACCACTTGCCACCACTTTCCACCACCGTCTTCTGCCACCATCACCCACCATCTGCCACCATTTTCCACCACCGTCTTCCGCTACCACCACCCGCCATAATTTTCCACCACTGTCTCCCACCGCCACCACTTGTCATTTTTCACTCTTTTTTATATTTTTAATTTTTTTTAAACATTTTGTCTAAACCAAACGCGTTTGTAGTTTATGTTTTTCTAAAAATAAACAAAAACCAGTTTATAAAATTTTTGTAAATATAAACTGAAAACGTAAACGTTACCAAACAGACCCTATCTATTTATGTTTGAACTTAGTGTAATTTATCCTTATTTACAACTTAAATGTATTAGTAGATGGGATTAATCTGTTGTCATTTATGATGGGAACATCTGCTATTATGAGTGATGGTAGCACCACATTCTTGCTAATTGTTTGTTAATGCAGGTTGTCACAACTAGTACACAATGTAGGGATGTGTGGGTTAAGGGGTGGTGGCCGTGAATTGTGTTTGTTTTACGTACCTTTTGTGGGTTGAGTGGCTGTGAGATCTTTATACTTCTAGTTGTGTTTATGTGCAGGTACTAGCTGGTCCTCAATTAAGGGATGTAATTGTTGAGAGTTAAGTGGTGTGAGCATATATTTTTTTATAGTATTTTGTGTTTAATAACTGCTTTCTTTTTGAGTTGGAATTGTTCATATGTGGGTTGAGTGATAGTAGCAATAAATTAGTGAGTTGGAATCTATATGGTTATTGTTGTGAAAGGTGGCTAACTAATGCATCCTTTTGAATTAAAGGCTTTATTTCAAAATTTGCAAGAATGAATACATTCATCTTCCAGACAAGCACACCCAACAAGCAAATAAATTAGTTATGGTGCAAGGTTGTGACTGTGAACCTATTTAAAATAATGTCTCCAGTTGCATTTGTATGTGAGCAGAGTTGCATGATTAAATTTATGTAGGCTGCTTTGGTCCAACTTGGTAATGTATGTTTTGGCACCTCTACTAGTATTTATTTTCTTTTAAATGTACAAGTATTGCTTTATCAGTTGGTGTTCGTGAAATTGAATTATATTTTTTTTCTTTTGCGTTATTTTTTCTTGGCCAATTCATTTATATGTGCTTATTTGATATTTTTAAAATTTGCAGATCAGGTGGAAATGTAAGCTTGCATGAAATAGGGTGCAAAAACACATAAAAGAGAGGAAAATGTTCTAAGCAATGTAGTATCTTTTTTCAATACAATCGTTTAACTTTCTTAAGTCTTTGTTCTTTTTACTAGCTTCATCAAAAGTACTCTGCTTTGATTAATCAAAAGTTTTTGAAACTTGAAACATTTTTAACTTCTCTGATAATACAAAACAGCCAAATTCAAAAAACCACTTTACATATAAAACCTCTATGGTTCTCTTACTCCAATTCTCCACCATATGCTTATATATGTATAAATAAGTGTATATGGGTCCTTTTTTTCAATATATTGTTTTGTTTGTGTCAAATAAATATATTATACATATATTTACATATACATATATATAGTCACTAGTCTAATGGAGTTACATATTAACATTACATCCAAATGGTACTGTAACAAAAAATCACAGAGTGGTACATAAAAGATTCAATCCACTTATAAGAAAACTAACAAGATTGAACAAAGTAATAACATGATTTAGAACGAAGGGAATTGGAAACTGTAGTTACAAAACATAGTCCAAAACCCTAAAGATGTAGGAATAAACCTAACTTCTGACCAGGTCATGCTTTGTGCATATTTTCCAATGCCATGGCCTGCCTAAAGACTTTCTAAGCCAAAAGGCAAGCTTTGTATAATGCATCATTTCTTTTCTACTAACAGAGGCCAATAAAGTAGTAAGTTTCACTATTTTAGCACTCAACCACTGGTTGCAAAGAGTGACAATCATCATTCGTATTGTTCAAGTAGGAAGGATAGCAACCTTCAAATGATCCAAGCATAGCAATTTTCTATAATTAAGAACCGACGAGAACAAAATAGAAAAGCAAATTCCAAAATAGATAGAAGGCCAACCAAATACACATCCTTAGCATACATACAAATACAATGACAGAATATACACCCAACAAGTTAAAAGGCCAATCAAATGCACATCCATATCCAATACCATAAGAGGACAAATACATATACACGGGAGAAAACTGCAAAATTTGTGATTCTGGTATACCAATAGAAATACACACAAAGGGTCATAAAAACCAAAGGACTCACCAAAAATTTCAAGAGGTTTTTGATTTCAAAAGACAAACTTCAATGGTGGTTTGAGTAATTTTAATGGTGGTTCAGAGCTATGATGAAGAAAATGAAGGGCTTCGTTTCAAAAAAGAAGGCAAGGAGAAGAGATCCAAACTGTTTGGGAAATTCAATCTTGTTGGGAAAGGCAAGAGTCGTGTGTTCTCAATGGTGGGTATAAAATAGGCGCCAATTTGGGAATCAGATTTTATATAAAAATCAAATTGAAATATTTTATACAATCACACCTATTTAGGGAGTGTGATTAAAATATATATAATCACACTTATTTAAAAAGTGTGATTAAAAATAAATATTATATATAATGACACTTAATTGAAAAGTGACAGAAAAAATAAATATAATCACATGTCAATTAAAAGGTGTGATTAAAAAAAAATATATATATATATATATAATCACACTTAATTCAAAAGTGACATAAAAAATATATATATTATCACACTCTCAATCAAATCAAGTGTGATTAAAATATCAATCTAATTTTTTTTTATCACACTTCCATTAAAGTTGAGATATTTCCATTTATCAAAGTGTGATCTTTAACTATTTTTCTTGTAAGTAAAGTGTAATGAAGTAATAAGTCGAAACTCATTGAGTAGTAAGTGGAGTTTAGTAAAGTAGTAAATGGAAGCTCATTGAGTAGTACGTGGAGTTTATTGAACTAGTAAGTGGAAACTCATTGAGTAGTAAGTGAAACCAAAATTGAGTAGTAAATAAAGTATAATGAAGTAATAAATGGAAGCTCATTAAGTAGTAAGAGGAGTAATAAGTGGAAGTTCATTGAGTAGTAAGTAGAGTCTTGTGAAGGCTTTCTGTATGTATTTGCTCGATACATAGAATCAAACATCAACACATTCCCAAAAAAAAAATAATCTGTTCGAGACCCACCGTCTGTCCAAAACAAATTATTTGATCAATTTTCTTCATCCATATCATATTTATAATAAAACATTGGATATGCTCTGGTTTACCACATAAGTAAGCTAAAACACCTGCTGCATCACCATTGGCAGCTTACGCTCTATGCACAGTCCCAAAATTCCTGTCCTTTTGTATAAACCCAACACTCTCATAGCCACCTCCTTGTTGTGCAGCAAAGTCTATAATGTGACTTGTCCTTATATCAATATGATGCATTGCATAGCCTTATGCCATGTCGGCGCTCATAACATTCCTATATGAGTGAAGAAATTAAACACCAAGAGGCTCTATCATAGAATGATTATCCTATTTGAAAATTTCATTCACTTCATATTTGAAAGTACTCCGATTGTATTTGATACAAAAAGAAGCACGACAACTAACTCTAGTTAATTATTTTGGTTCACTTTCACGTTCTTCAACCTCAAGGTATTTGGATTGTCTATGTCATTCTTTTGAGCAAACCCACTTCCTAGATATGACCATATTACTCTTGCCTTTATACAACTGATCTCTTCAAATACTAAAGCCTTTCACCTTAGCATACGAATTACAAAATCTTTCTCTATTTTCATCTGAATCAAATATTATTATAAACACATCTTTTTTAGTTAATTCATCTAGACGCTTAACATCTCTTTCAGTTAGAAAATTATTATAATTGATGATATCATCTTCATTATAGTCACCATCATTAGTATCATCATCATCATCATCATCATCATCATCATCATCTAATTCATATATAATGTTATTCTTGTTTTGCTCAATGTAGTCTTCCATCTGCAATAAGTACAAGCAAATTAATTAAGAAATAACAAGTAAAGATGATAAGTTGAATACTAAGTGATAAAATGGTAAGTGGTAAGTTCAGTCACAGAGAGATGTAAGTAGAATGAGAACGAATGGTAAGTATTATGTTTTTTAATAGTAATTAAACTCTATTTACTATTCAGTGAGTCTCTACTTACGATTTTATTATGCGTTGCTTACTATTCAATTAAACATCACTTACTAAATAATACTCTATTAGACTTTAATTATTACTTGATGAGTTTTGCTTACTTCACAATCAAATAATACTTACTACTTAATTAAACATAACTTACCAATTAATAAGACACCATTTCAATAGACTTAAGTTACTAGTCAATAAAATTATACTTACATAGAAAACTGTAAATATAAACATTACCAAACATGTCCTTAAATAATAATTACAATTTTAAGGTGTTGTAGGTATAATATATATATATATATATATTTAATTTAATGTTTTTTAAAAATAAGTTTAAATAACTTACAATTTAAAAATATTTTGTTTACAATTTTTTTCTTTTTTATTTTTTTTAATATTATATCAAAAATTAATTTTTCACAATAATGGCTATTTTAAAAACTTAGTAAATTTTAAGAAATTTTAATAAATTAATGTTTACATATCATATTTTACTTTTACAAATCATAAACAAAATATGGAGGGAAAATAGTTAAATATGGTGTGTCATTAATTCTATGTATTTAAAGTTAATTTAAAATGCAAAAGAGAACACAATTTTCAAGACATGAAGGTGACTTGCTTAACAGGTAATGTTTTAAATATTATGTTTATTCATAACAAATAGCGAGTAAATATCAAATAGTAAGTCTATTTGTAATAAACTGTAAGTTATCATTATTTTTTTAATTTCAAAATTAACTAAAACTACTTTACTTTTTTAAAAACCATCTTACTTTTTTTACCTAATTTTACTATTTCACTACAAGAATCTACACTTTTAGCGACCACTTTCTGCGACCAATATAAAAGTTGGTAGCAAAAAGTTACCTTTTGGCGACCAAATATTAATTAGTCGCGAATGATCATTATTTTTGGCGACCAAATATGAGTTGGTCGCAAAAGGTTATATTTTGGCTACCAAAAATGAGTTGGTCGCAGAAAGTGGTATGCTTTTGGCACCCAACACAAATTTGGTCACGGAAGGTCATATTTTGCCGACCAAAAAATAAGTTCGTCACAGAAGATCAAAAATAAGTTGGTTGTGGAATTGGCGACCAAAATTTTAGTCGCCAAAAACTTATTTTCCCCGACCAAAACTATTTTAGCTGCCGTATATTGAGTTTTGGCTACTAAAACAATTTAGTCACTGAATGGAAAATAAAAATATTTTTTTTTTCTTTGGCGACCAAAAATTTGGTCGCCAAAAACTTATTTTCAACAACCAAAAAAAAATTAGTCGCCAAATTAGTACTTTTAGCGACTAATATTTTTGTCGCCATTGATTGAGATTTGGCGACTAAAGAATTTTGTCGGCGAAGGTATCTTTTCTGTGACTAATCTGGTCTTTTGGTAGGCAAAAGTTTGGGAAGAAATTTTGAAACGTAGAGGCGGGAATTGAAATTTTTTTGCGACAAAAACATTTGGTCGCCGATTGTAAAACGACGTCGTTTTGTACCAAGAAAACAGAAAAAAAAAATTAAAAAAAAGCCCATATCTCCTCTCTGTCTCTAGCTCGCTGTAGACGTCCCCGAACGCCCAGGGAGGACGAGGTCCCCCGTTCCGTTCGATATTGGGCTCACTACAGCTCAGGACTCTAAAATTGTCACGGTTCTACGTCTGAACCAAAGAATCCAAATCCGACAAATCGTTTTGAGAAAACAGATTTTTTTGAAAGAGGTGCCAAACATGGACTGCTTTGCCAGATACAGAGTTGCCACCTAAATATTTTATTTTGAGGAAATTTAGAAAACCCTGACTCGTTGCCTAAGGCCACGTGTCCGTTATCACCAAAGTTGCCTCGGCTCGAGAACTTGGGTACGATTGGGGAAGGTCACTTCGTGAGCACCCCCGCTCGCCCGATCAAAGATCGGCCTCTACTAACCATGATATCAAGTTTTGAAAACATTGTGTGTTCTTATTCCGGTTATTAGCCTAGGTTTACTATGTGATGCGCACAGCATACAAGTATAGACTGGATCGCCTGAATTGGAACAAAACATTTCATGTTTGTTTATTTGAAAATGGTTTGATGGTGCTACCTGCAAGTAGGCTAAGACGTGGATTTGCCACCCTCGGATGAGCTTAGAAAACATGATTTTGCCACTACCTAGTGGGCTTAAAACACACATTTGATGAATTGTTCCAATCTAAATAACCCAACCTTCACCCACAGGCATTCAGGCAAATATATCACATAAGCAATTAGCCTCATGGTAAGCATGCTATCATGGCAGTCACTCACACGCATGCAAGGATGCTAAAGCATAAAACTTACTGAGTACTCCAAGCCAAAACAAAAGCTAATTAGAAATCCATGCATGATCCTAATTATACGGAAATGCCTAATGCAACACATGCAAAAATGCAACTATAGCAGGCTCGGCTATTCTAAACATGGCATATGAAATGCTACAGCTAACATGTATTCAATTTGGAATTGAAAATACAATGCAGTTAGTATGATGCGCCGAGCCCGGTGCATGCAAAACAGATGAATGAATGCAAACATGCTATCATACTGTATGCTAATTGAAACATGCCCTAATCTAACCATCATAAGCTGGTAAATAAAAGGGAGAAAGACGTGGGGTTGGAAGACATACATCACACACACGCACACTTATTACAGTTGTGCCCTCACTCGGAGGGTCCGAATAAATAATATACAGTCCCAAATAATTACAGTCCAAATAATTACAAAAATCCTAATTAATTATCAAATTAACTAAGAAAACAATAAACTGGCATGCAAGCCAGGGACTGCCTTGACTCTTCTTCAGATGATGGATGATGCATGTCCGGGTCGTCTTTGCACAGAAATCCACTGTGATGCCCCAATTAGCCTCTGTTTCGCAATATTTTTTTAGAAAGCGCGCCAAGCCCCAGAAGACTGCTGATTCTTGATTTGCTGCAACAGAGAGCAGGAAAGGGGCATGGCAATGTATTTTCACAAATGTATGCATGCTTCGATCCTCGTGCCACCAATCACGCATCCGATGCATGATGGCCGAGGAGTCGAATTGTGCAACTTAATATAGAATGAATGCACATATGAAAACACAACAAAACCTAAACTCCATCATGGATAATCCGGAGTGTCGGTGATTGGGAATTGAGACACATTCCGTCACTCGAAGTACGAAACGTCCCTCGTTTCCCATGCTCGGGCTAACTCCTATCCCAAGCACCATGCAATATGCAGGACATGCATGAATGCAACTAAGATACAACCTAACATACACAATGCTATGAGATGGCATACACAATGCACGATGTAACAAGGCATACGCAATGCTCTAACATACATCCTAGCATACACAATGCTATGAAATGAGATGGCATACACAATGTAATATGGGCTTACACCAACGTGAGTAGACCTCAGCCGCACTCACATAGGAGGCCATGAGTTGAAAATGAGACACTCGAGATGCGTGCACGCATGCACGCAAACCGAGGACCGATCCTAAGGCACAAATGCCACTCTAACAAGGCATGGCAAGGCACAAAATATGGCATGCAAACATGCAAGTTTCAGCACTAAAATGTGATGCAAAATGGTCCCAAAACACGGAAACGTGGCACCCGATACACGGAATGAACCCGAAATGCAAAACTAGGCATGCGCAATGGCCTATAGCTATACAAAACATGCACTATTTGATCATGAAATGTGAAGACAGATTCAAGGCAGGCCCAAAACAAGCATGTTTACAGTTTTAAGTAAGGCCAAACAATGAACACAAATGAGGCTAAGCTAGCATGCGAAAATGGCCCTAAATGTGAGATAAAGAAGCAAGTCACAGCTGCTGGCTCCAAACAGATGAGGGCCCTTCAACAATGTTGAATAGGGGCCCAAAATATGACCTTTTACAGTTTATGATCAAACCCAAAACAGTGCATAAGCATTCTCAAAATACTATGCAAAACAAGGCCAAAAAGAGAGCTATAACACAAAGTACAAAAAGGATGCCTCAAACAGTAAAATACCTTTGATGGAACATGAAGAGGGGGTCAAAATAAGGCCATTTATAGATCGAACCAAAGCTCAAAAATAGAAGCATAAGAGGCTAACAAATCATGCGAAAATGGAGCCAAAAGAGAGATATAAAGGCAAGTGGCAAATGGAAGCTTCAAACAGTGATGAGCCCTTCAAAAATGTTGAAGAAGGGCTCAAAATAAGCCACTTTACAGTTTATGACATGCCTCAAAACAATTTATACATAGGCCAAAAATACTACACAAGAAAATGGCATACAAGAGAGACAATGAAGCAAGTGCAACAAGGAGGCCTCAAACAGGGAGAGGCCCTTGAACAAACATGAAAAATACCTCAAAATAATGCTATCTCCAGTTAGGGTCGGAGCCCAAAACAGCAAGCAAGTATGGCTAATGTATTGAACAAAATAAAGCACAAAAAATGAGAATAGGGACTCACCCTTGAAGACCAATCTTTGACAGCTCCTTGGCTTGAGTTTGGTGGCTCCTTAGCTCTGAAAATAGCACTGAAGATGCTGGAATGGATGATGGTGATGTGGTGCTAGGTGGTGGTGTGGAAATGGTGTAGGGCTTGAGGGTTTGGAGCTTGGAAATATAGAGAGAGAGAGATACAAGGCAAGAGGCTTGGGGGAAAATTTTGTAACCCTAAATATGCAGCTGGAAGGCCTGCTATATAGGCAAAAGAGGGGGGGGGAAAGGGGGAAAAAATGGAGAGAAATGAAGCCAAGTTTCCCTCCAAAAGTTGCCCCCCCCCGGATACAGAATCTGGAGGGAAAAAGAGGGTGTATCTACACTGTACTTGATGCAAGGATTCTGGTCGGCCAGTTATTGAGGTTTCAGGTGGCCGGCCGGCTCTTCCCATGGCCGGCCGGCCAAGGGTCAAAAGGTTCAATGAGGATTAGTGGCAGCCATACCAAAAAAGGAGCCTCTCATGTGTGCACAACATAATCATGTGGTCAAAAACTGGAGATAGTGAACCAGGAGAGAGAACAACCCACTTTTCAAAGGGGTTCAAAAGGTTCAAAAGCAATTACTGGCCGGCCACCAAATATTGGTGGCCTCCCAGATGTGTACATCACAAATATGGGATTTAAGGTTCAAGAAAATGGCCCAAGGGTGGTCAACATTGGCTTTGAAGTGAGAAAAAACGGGCGACGGAGGGCGATGAAGGGATAAAGTTGGCTGACAGAACAATTACTGGCCTCCCACCCTTCTACGACCTTCTAACCAATGAAATAGAGGTCCCTACCAAAAATGAACAAAAACCGATGCAAAATGAAGGTTCGGGGGCCGAAACGCGCAGCCCGAGGCCCCGAAAACTGACTGTTAGGCACCGGGAGTGGTGTTCGACCACGAAGTCAGTCTCTCGGACCACAGTGTCCCTCAAAAGGAGAAAACAATATGTATGCCAAAAGCCGAAGCAAACGGAGGTGGTTAAGCGGTCCCGAACCGAGGCACACGGCCAACGGCTCTGAAAAACCGGAAACCGGACTCCAAATGGGCAAAATGGCCTACAACCACGAAACGTAGCCTACGGCCACTGAGAGATGATCTACGGGACCTCTCCCTCCCTTCGGGAAGAGAAAACAGAGAAAACAGAGCCTGGTTCGCAAACCGAGGTAAAGCACAAAAGAGTCCGGAAGTCCGGAGGCAAGGCTCGCAGCCGAGACTCGGAAACTTCTGAATGAGTACGATATGCAACATCACCAAGCGCTCAATCAGTGACATATGAGTCTTAAGGTCGGTCAAAAATGGGGTGTCTACACTCGCTCTCTGTGTCTATATTGGTCCGCCCTCTCCCTCTCTCTGTGTTATCTCTCTCAATCGGTGTCCACTCACTCTAACTCACCGAAGTCCCTCACCACCATTGCTCACGTCCGTCACACATCGCCACCGCCGCAAATCACCATCGCCCTCTGTCTAATGGACTCCTCATTTCTGGGAGATCCTCACCCAATCACCTCATCGCAGACCAGCGTCGCACGCCACTACTAGCACCATTGCCACCGCCGCATCCTCACAGGTTCTCTCTCACTCTCGGTCTGTCTGTCTCTCTCTCTCTCTGTTTCTCGCTCTCTCCCAAAATGCAGCCTTTGCCCTCGGTCTCTCTCTTTCTCTCTCTATATATATATATATATATAATGCGGCGAATTTTAGTACGGAGAAAGGGATTTGAGCTCTGATTGATGATTTTGAAGAGGTTTGTCATCTTTTTCCTTCTCCAGAACATAATGGATTGATTGCATTTTTGGTTCATTTTTTATTGATCATTGTTTAGAGTGTAGGGTTTTGTGAGTTTTGTTGGATCATGATGAATTGATTCCATTTTTTGTCAATTTCTTGATTGATTATTATTGAGAATGAAGGGTTTTGTGGGTTTTGCCAGAACATGATGGATTGATTATAGTTGGTCCATTTCTTGATTGACTATTGCTGAGAGTGAAGGGTTTAGTTGGTTGTGCCAAACACATGGTGGATTGATTCCATTTGGGCTCATTTCTTGATTGATTGTTGCTAAGGTTGTAGAATTTGGGGGCTATGGAAGAAGAGAGGATTGAGGAGATCAGTGTTAGGTTGGTGGGCAGAACTGGTGGTAGGTATGGATCTGCCTCTGCCCAGTGGGTTGATGGCAGTGAAATGGACTTTGAGTCCCCTCCATGGTCACTGCTTGATGAAAATGAGAGTAGAGAATCTAGTGATGGGCATGGATTTGTCAGGAGAAGGTTAGTCAAGAAGCTCAAGAGGGTTGATTCATTTGATGTTGAAGCCATGGAAATTGCTGGTTTTCAAGATCACCATGCCAAGGAAAAAACAACCCAACTTATTTAAAACACTATTCCTCTTCTAATAGTATATTTGTTAGTATAGTTTGGTTTTTCTTTCGATTTTATCATTTATCTAATGTTGATATTAAAATTCAAAATTAGCGGTCTATAATTGTTGTCATTTAGAATTTTAAATTCTCTCCCAATTGTTTTTGAATTAGAAATAAAGATATGTTGAGTTTGCTCTTCACAACCATTGATGATGTGATGGAGATGATGCAGATCAGTAGTTGGGGCTTGCTTTAACTGGGGAATTTAAACCTAAATTGATACATAAGAAAGTAACAACTAATGATTGTGTATACAAATATGTTTGTTTAGGCATAAAAAAGTCCTTTTTCACTGTAGATGTAAGTGTTTAATGGACAACTAAAAGGGTTTAGTAGTGTCTTCTAAAGAA
Source organism: Camellia sinensis (assembly GCF_055761805.1). NCBI lineage: Eukaryota > Viridiplantae > Streptophyta > Magnoliopsida > Ericales > Theaceae > Camellia > Camellia sinensis. The sequence goes on from NC_138966.1 coordinate 108,851,678, forward strand.
GTCAAAATGGTAACAGAGTGATTTCAAATTTCACTTTCTTTCCATTGTCTAGGAGCAATTTGTACACTTTTTCTTGTGTTCTTTTCTTGTGATTGACTAAGAAGCAGAAGAACTATAATTATACATGCCTAAGAGTGTGTTTCGAAGTAATGCTAAAGAAGAGGAGTTTTTAAGCCAGCATGAATTCAAGCTACTGTTTGGGGCATGCAGCATTGGTTATTCTTCTATTTTAGTTCCAATTACAATCCACATTATGCCACTTCATGTTGTAACTATATTGATCTTCTTGTGACTAAACTTGACATTGCCAGAATTGAACTACTCTATGCAATTGTAATGGTAATTTTGCAAAAATAATCTCTCTGTGTTGGGGGTGGCAGATACTTTTGAACAATAATCACAAGATATAGTGATTCAGAAACACTAAACATCAACAAGTCATTTATTTCCAACCCCAAAATTACAAGTTCATGACGCTTGGGAATATACTTCATAGGAAATACCTTCACTGAAAACTTTACAATGAATGGTATTAGGTGGAAAACATGACTATCAATGATCAAGGAGAATCAAGCAAATTACATACTAATAGGATGTGGCTTTCAGAAGCCATTCTTTCTTATGTGTTTTTTTTAATACAACCTAAATATTCTACTTCAATGAGACAGTTTTTTCCTGAAATATATTAAGTCATTAGGTTTTCCTGAGCTGTTTTATTTATTTATTTATTTAATGCCTATACCATGATAAGGGCTTGTAGCTATATTGGTCGAATAATGAGAACCCTAATGATGTCAAACCGTCAAAGGTAGTTAGTTCAAGTAACTGTAAGCTCCATGATGCAAGCAGAAATAGAAATTATCCAAAATGTCAGGGTTCTCTTAATACTGCATTGAGAAGATATGTTTGCAAGTAAAAACTTGCTAATTTTCTCTTACTAATTTTAATTGCTTCAAAATCAGGATCCTTCCCTTTGGCAAACTGTTGCACTGGCATTTCAAACACTCAATGTTGTATATGGTGACATGGGCACGAGCCCTTTATATGTCTTTACTGATGTGTTCAGCAAGGTGCCTATCAAGTCGGATGTTGATCTCTTAGGGGCATTATCACTAGTAATGTACACAATTTCCCTACTACCTTTAGCTAAATATGTTTCTGTAGTGCTCAAAGCTAACAATAATGGGGAAGGTATGTTTTCCCTTCTCCAAAAGCTAATATTTTTTGTCTCATTTGGTGTTACCACTGGGTAATCATGGATTGGTAACCATGGATTTTTAGGCTTCTTCATGAAACTAATCTTCATCCTTACTAACAACATCTTCATCTGATCTGGTTTAGGTAATATTTGTCTTCAATCCTATGTCTCATTCATTTTGTCCAATTTGCTAGAGTCAAAGTCTTTTGGTCACTGCTTGCAGCACAGTGAAGATTGGCAATTTTAGTGTCAGCCAGGTTTTTGAGGTATTGAGCTTTGTTTCAACCCTGATTTGATCAGAATAATTGTGTATATATGTTATTTTCAATTCAAGTAATAATGATATGCAGGAATTTTGAAAAATGAAACTGTCATTTTGTTCGCGCTTTCTTTTCATCTCTTCACAGGATAAGCCTTTTTATTTGCTTCTGTTGGTCATGGTTTCTTCTTTTTGAAATCTAGAATAAGGATTAGAGTTGAAAATAAACTTGATATTTCAAGCTCAGCTCTAATCAGCTTGTAAGGATAGGTGAGACATGCTTGATCATTTTTTCAAGGTCATAAATTTTATCCCAAAATGCAGCAAAAAAACCGTGAGAAGCCATCAGGCTTGTGAGTGATTTGCTATGTGTAATAGTTTCTTGATTGCTGCTCATAGATCAAGATGTATTTTTGTTGTGATTCTATGTATGTATTTTTGTTCTATGTGAAAGAACCCATTTCTTTGTATTATTTTTCCACTGCAACCACTAGGAAGTGCAATGTGATATTATTATTATTCTTCCTGACTGCCTTATACTGTGATTGAGTTGCTTTCATTTGTAGGATGATAACGATGAGCTTCGCCGCTCTCCTGGAACTCCTGTTTTTACTGCACCAGAGTGCTGTTTAGGTTAGAGCTCCCTCCCCATGTCGAGAATATATTTTTTGTAAAACTAAAATCACAAGGTGGATGATATATATCTACCACTCACTCATTGATTTTTATCTGATTAACAGGTCTAACATACGGTGGCAAAGCAGTTGACACGTGGGCCGTGGGAGTTACATTGAAGGTGTACTCACTCTTCCCTCTATTTTCTTAGATCTGAATGGCAGCATAAACAGCTCAAATCTGAACACATATGCAAGGCGATAATTGATTATGAAGGTGTACTATCTCTGAAGACTGTTACATATGTAACTTAACTTGTGAGTGAAAGTAAGCAATTAATTAGTTTCCAACTTAATTATTTTCTTTATTGTTTTAATAAGTAAACAATTAATAGGTTCCAACTTATTATGAGTTAAGACCAAAAATATCATAATTGACTAATTTAATAACTTTGTCTTTTTCCATTTGTAGTATGGTTTCTCATTTATTTTCCTTTGTTGAATCTGCCTTGGTTATTTCTTCTTTGGCTATTGATTGGGATAGTTCATTTCTTTCTTAGACGACCCCATCATGAAAAATAATATGAATGACTTTGTTACAATTCATAATAATTATCAGAAAGTAGAAATGAAAAATATTGTGCTTGCACACATTGTTCTTACAAAAGAATCAAATTTCTAACAAGAGTTCTGGTCATGTTTGACTGAGATACTTCATTCATTTCTTAGTTGTCCATGTAATGTATGTAATAATACCCCCATGTGAATAATGTAAAGATTATGAATGACTATTCTACAATCCATTAATGACAATTAGTGAGTAGAACATGGGAAATATGGTGCTCAGAGACATAATGCCTATGGAGTAATTAGTTTCTGAGAAGAGTATCCTAATTTCCTTTTCCTAAAAGAATAAGCTGATGAGTGGATTTTGTAATCAAGTTCTAAAGTGTGTGCATTGTTTGTCATTTTATTTTATTTTTTTTGAATGCCCCTTGTGTCTTTTTTAAATTTTTGCTAGGTTCAACTGTAAGGGAAATTAAGAAAATCTATGCTAGGTTCAACTGTAAAAGTGTAAAATCAACTCCTATCATGATGTTTGAGATTAGTGAGTAATTTTTTGCTTATGTTTCAGGCTGCAGATGTAGTTTTTATTGCAGAACCTTGGACAGTGCCATGGACAGCAAAGACCATTCTGCAGGTAAATCATTTTTTTCATTTAATAACAGTTAAGTTCGAATAGATTTGTTTCTGTTTGATTTCAATCTTCATGGAAGTGTCATTTAGTGAATTGGGTTTTTGATTTTGAGATTTATGTTGGTGTTAAATATGATAATTAGGCATTGTTTTTTTGTTCTTTTTTATTTTAAATGATCATTTTGATTCGTTGATCTTAACTTGTGTTTTTGTTTGTTTTGGTACTAATAGGTTATCGAGCAAGTTGAAGTTGAGTATGTACTAGAAAAGGCTGAATTTGATGGTCATTTGGATGAGGAGTTTAGGAACGATTCTCTGAATTCTCTGGTGTTTACATATATACAAAAGCAGATTGGTAGATAACCCATGTATCTGGATTTATTTATTTATTTATTTATTTTTGTTTTTTTTTTTTTTAATGTCTTGTAATATTTGTTCACTTTGAAAAATGGTGCCAATTTTATATCGTTTATAAATTGTCCTTTTCTACATTGAAGTACAATGAAATATTACTGAAATTCAAGGACCTAGGTAAGTAAGTGTGAATGGGGGAGCAGTTTTGAAAAGTGATGATTTTATCTCTCTAAAATTTAAGGACCTTGGCATAGATAGATAGATAGATATATGAACCAATGCTGTTGTGACTATGTATATTCATCATACATATATGTCAAGGACTGACACTTAATTGTGGTTGGGTTGAATAAATTTTGTTTGATATTTGATTGAATGTTTATCAACAAAAAATGATTGTTCTAAAAAAAAAAAGATTTGACAACTAAAAAATTGGTCGGCAAGTCTTTACCTTTTGGCTACTAAATTGTTAGTCGGCGATTCCTCAACTTTTGGCAACTAATCTGTTTGGTCGTGGAATGTGACGATTGGCGACTAAGATATTTGGTTGGAAAAATATCACTTTTCGCGACCAAAGTATTTTAGCGACAAAATAGATTAGTCGCGGTAATGATATATTTAGCGACCAAAAATTTAGTCGGCAAATCCAACTTTTCCCGACCAACAAAAATTTTGGTCGCGAATTACTTTGCTGACCCTCAATTGGCGACCAAAAAAATTGGTTGCAGATAACTTTTGCTGACTAAAAATGAGCTTTTAGCGATCAATTTTTTAGTCGGCAAAGGTGTTATTTCTTGTAGGGTGTGTTTGATTGGACGGACTAGATAAGGGGGAATTAGAATCCATCGGACTTGAGTCCTGGGACTGTGAATCCCCCGGATTATTTGGTCGGATTGGATGTGTATCCTGTGTTTGTTTTTTCATGGGATTAGATGTCTGGAAAAGACTATTTTTAGTGAATCTAACGTTCGGTTGGACGGATTGGATAGGATAAATGAACAAAAGACTATTTTACCTTTTTTCAATTGTTTACTAAGTAATAGTAATATTAAACATATCTTTAATATTTTAATTATTTTTAGCTAGATTAAATAAAAATTTATTTTATTTTATTTTTTACACAATTAAATAAAAAAAATTTAAATAAATAAATAAAATATCAATAAAAATTTATATTATTTTTTTAATTAAAATTTTAAATAAATTTTCTTTTAAAAATAATAATAATTAAACAATGAAATTAAATAAAACATCTATTAACATTTAAATAATGAAATTAAATAAAATATAAACAAAATTTTAAAATAAAACATCAATAAAATATCTATAAAAAAATTATTTTAAAATAAATAAATAAAACATCAATAAAAAGTTAAATAAAATTATTTTATTTTTAAATTGAGACATTTAAATTTTATTGAATTTTATTAAATATAACACATAATTAAATAGTAGATGATCAAAATGGTCATTTCACCACCTAATCCTAACAGTAAATAATCTCCCCAAAATTATCCCACACCCCCCTAGGATAATATAATCCCCTATATGGGGGATAAGGAGTCCGACCGGACTCCATGTCAGGCGGACTAAAAAAAAAAACAAACATCGGATTGGATTTACTGTGCGGATTACAATCCGCACAGTAAATAATCCCCCCCTTATCCCCCAATCAAACACACCCGTAGTGTCTACTCATCCAATGACTAGCATTCATCTTGTCTAAATCTAATGGTCCATATTTTTTTATGTACCATATATGAAAACTACTTTTATGTATGATAGAATTTTCCCAAAATGAAGGGTAGGTTTTACTCTCCCTAGAGTTCTATCTGTCAAATAGTTTCAAACTTGTGGGGTTTGGAAAAACCTTGTGGCTAAAATGTCTTACCTAATCAACAGGATAATTACAAAATGTTACCCATAATATAATATTTGGGGCAGTGGATTTGAATTTTAGGTAGTTGTTTATTTTGGGCATGGGGTTGAAGTTTGGATGGTAGCTTGTGTTGCTCTTATTTATTTATTTATTTTTCTCCGTTTTGTTTGAGTTAATTCCTTGACAACTCTTGGCATAGTGTCAACATGTGATGGTGTTTGCAATTGTATACCAATCTAGTTGAAATAATTTTTCTTTGCGGTGATGTTATCGCACTTGTCTTCTTATTGATGTTTTCCTAAATGTTCTTATACTTCAATTATTTATCAATAAAGCTCCTTCGTTTATTAAAATAAATAAATAAATAAATAAATAATAAAATAAAATAAAACTGATTAAAGACTTACATTTGCTATATTGGAAGAATGTGAATTGACTACTACGTGAATCACATTTTTCTTGATAGCATGACATGTGATTGATTTTTGTTTTTTGTTATTTTTATCGGTAAAATAAAAATTTAATAATGAAAAAAGTAGTATAAATAATACAACAAATTATATGGCAAAGTTTGAGAAAAAAATAATTCCTTAAAGGGAAATTATTTAATATTCTCGATCAGGGCCGGCCCTGGGGCATAGGCCACAAGGCCATGGCTTAGGACCCCTCAAAATAGACTTAAAAATGGGCCCCCTCCTATTTGTTGGCTTTTTGGCTTTCGAAGGTTATTTTTGTAATTGTGAACGTGCCAACAAGGATCAATCAGTCCTTACAGAATTTTAATTGCCAACCAATTATCAGACGATTGTGTTGTAGTTCTTTCAGCCTCAATGAAGTGGACTTTTACTGGTAGCTTGATTTAAGAGAATTTAAACACAAGAACAGTTAAATAAAGAGCAATTGAAGTATTTCATTAGTATGAAAAACTTACAATGATCCAAATCCAGCCTTGTAGAGGTTTACAGTGACAATCTATTTGAAACTACTCCTATGAATGAAGTGCAGTGCAGGAATGTAAAGTACAGGAATGTAAAGAACAGGAAATATAAAAACTAGAAAGAAATATGTAAAGTAAGACTAGTTTGTTGGATCTGAGTCTGGGGGTGTTTTCTGGGGTCTTCCCTGCTATTTATACTCCTCAAAGATGACCATCGAATTGCACTTCAAACCGTCGAACTGCTCCTCTGTGGTCGCTGATCATGCTGCCTTATAAGCAGTTCCACTATGCCATCGCTTGCAGTTAGGCTTCCCTCCTATATTTGAATTTGAATGTGAGTAACCGTTGAAGCCACGTCACCTCGCATCTCTTTGTTGATCTACTGCTACTCAGATCTCATAACAACCAATATTAACTGCCACGTGTACGATCAGGATCGAAGACTTGAATGGTCTCCCCATATTACCCTTACTTTGCCACGCGTTGAATTGTAACTGGCTTGCACAAAATATGTAGCCAACATTACCCCCCGCACTAATATACCCAAGGCTTGGTGATATTAGTGGATCAGGGTCTTTTCTCCACGTCTCAGAACGTGCATGGGTTTTTCATCTTCCCAGAAATGCAACTGTCACTCACCATCTGTATTAAACTCTCGTTTAATCCTTTGAATACTTCCACCGTCTTAGCATTCGAACAGACTGATACATTTCATGGCCGAATTACTTTTTTCCTCCGGCGATCAAGCACACAAAGAGTCATATGTCGATGTTGTTCCTCCTCGAAAGAACGTCCATGCATTTATTAGCCACTTTTACCCACCCTTCTATATTCAAGTTATGGAAGCCTTTGCAAATTACCAACCTTTGGATTACGATCATATTGCCCTTAATCCTTTGATTCAGAAAGTTACAGATATAGACACAAGAAGTTCTTCCTCTAACTCACCCTTACAGTTCGAACAAACTGCTCTCAAACCTTTGATTCGGAAAGTTGCAAATATGGACTTGGGAAACTCTTCTTCACAAGCCTCTGTATGGGATAAGGCTGCAACTTCTTCCTCTTCTGAGGGTTCTAACTGGACAAGCTGGTCAACACCTGAGACTTGTGATTTGAGGGAGCGAATTAACCATCATTTTGTTGAGTTCACTGACCTTTTAGAGTTTCCTTCCTATGCTCGAAGTTCAGTGGTCTACCCCTACGTGCCTATTGACCATCGACGTAGTTTGGAGGAGAATCTGCTTGTAGTATGATACACATCCTCCATGCCTACAAAGATAATGCACGCTGCCCGACGCCTAGAAGAAGCACAAGGGTACAACCTATCATTCTTAGCCCAGAATGTGAAGATTTGTTCTTCTGACTGGCTTGATTATATTAATTCCTTTCTTCCTTCTGCTCCCATGTCATTTCCCATAATAGAAGCATCCACACTTTCTTCTCCATCTCCTGAAATTGAAGCATTCACACCTTCTCCTCTACCAACTCTTTATTGGACAGTGAGATTGAAGATTGCCCTTTCCATGGATAACGTCTTTCCACCTTACAAACCTCTACCTTCCCCTACTCCAGCTGAGCGGAAACAAGCCCAACTTCTGCTTGCAGCTTTCTCTCACTTGCCCTTCAATGTTCTTGAGGACGAAGTCCCTCTCAAAAACCTTCGATGGGCTTGTGATATTCTGACTAGGGGCCATGTCCTTAATCCCCTTGCCCAAGCAGAATTTCATATGTTCCTGGACCAACTTCCATTGCTCCTCTACTGGCATCGAAATTCTATGGCCACTACATAATCTTTAGACCAACTTTTGTCTCTTCGAGTTCATGCCCAGTACGAAGCAGAGAACTTCATTGAAGAATTCGGTGATTTCAAGAATAAAGATTCTGCGTATTGGGATGACTTGGACATAGACGAATTGGAACAAGGATTGAGAGAGACGGCTTTCGAAATAAAGGCTGAAGAGCTCTACTATGAAGTGAGAGGACATCAACTCATGCATCCAATGTTAGAAAACATAAAAGATAGAATAAAGAAAGAACAAAAATTCATTGATCATTGTTGGACTAAATTTCATGATCTTGTTATTTATTCCATTCCTTATTTTTATGAGCTTGAGTTTGTACCCAAATAGGGCCATTCGATGTAACTGCTTTTGCTTTAATACAAGACTTCTCTCTGTTTGATATGGTTTGATCTTGTCTCTATTTGTCTTTAAAAGCAATTACAGAGCTTCGAACTAAACAATCTTTTCCTTCGAACCTGGATTCGATCGTTTAAAATGAATACTAACAACACGACCATGAACTTTTCCAATTTAGGGAATGCAGATTAATCAGTTCTAAATTGATCTTTTCGTTTTGAACAACAGTCCATATTTTAAAAATATGGAAGCTCCTTTTGAGGGCGGCACTGTTTTAGTTTAAAAAATCAACTTTTCTGAATATATATACAAACCAACTATGGGTTTCGATGTTTCGAATGCCAATTTCCCTTCCCAAGGAATTTCTAGCTTTACTTCGAAGAACATCACTGTCATTGAGAAACCTAAAACAGGTCTTTAGTCCTTTTGAAGTAAACGAATACTTGAGCATTCTTGTATCCATTAAGTACGGAATGCGCTTTGAAGTCGGCTTTTAGTTTCGAAGCCGTTGTTATTGGTCTTTTGGTGCCGAAATCTAGTGTATTATGTTTTAAACACCAATTTCCATCCTCACGAGGTCACAAGTTTCACTTCGAAGGTCATTGTTTTCATTAAGAAGCCCAAAACAAGTCTTTAATCCCCTTCTAAGTGAATGAATATTTAAGTATTCTTACATTCTTAAGCATGGAATGCGCTTCGAAGCTGGCTTCTTAGTTTCGAAGCTGGCTTCTTAGTTTCGAAGCCGTTGTTATTTGACTTTTGGCGCCAAAATCTGGCTTCGAAGCAAAACATTCTACTTCGAAGCTGGTATCAACATCTGGGATATGTTTTTCCCTCCAAGGGTATCAATATTGAAGGAAATTCTTCGTATTCGTACTTTTAGTACTTAACGAATTTACGCGAAGTATCTTTTAGATATAAAGGCTTTTGAAATCCTTTTATTCCACATTCTGAAATCACTTGCTCGCTCAACATACAAAACCCTTCACCTCTATTCGTCTCCCACTTCTTTCTACTTCCTTTGCCAGCTTCGTCCTTTGAGAAAGCGTTTTATCAATGGCTTTCTCTTCATTGAAAGTGCCAGTTGTAGAGTGTGCGAGCCCATCTGTAGCCGTAAAAAGGCCCATTGATGTAGAATGTGAAAAGTACAAAGCTAGGGAGAAAAGTGCCATTGACGGACGCATTTTCATTCCTCGTCATCATGTGCAACAAGACTATGTGCTTGGTCCCATATTCAAGGAGATTCCTATTGAGCTTCCAGCTCTATACCCTTGTCTGGAAGACCATTGTCTCCTTTACGAAGGTGGCCTTGACTGGAGTAACTAGAAGACGAATCGCCCCCACCGATGCTGGCCCACGGTGAAACCGGAGTAGCAAGAATGGTATGATCGAGTTGTCCCTAGTAGGACCCTGGACCTTCAAGAACTCTGCCTCCTCGACGCCCTTCGGTTATCCAGGTTAACCATTTCAGAGGACCCCTTTTTAAGTCCTGCTGCTCTGTGCTTTTGGAATTCTGTTTTTAATTTCTTCCAGTTCAAATGTGGGATGATGGCCCCTACTGTGCTTGACATTTGTCATCTTTTAGGATTATCTCCCATTGGAACTCCCATTGGACCAGATTATCCTGACCTAGCAGTCCCCTTTTCCCTCCCTTCTCTTAACTCATCCTATAGTGACTTTGTCAAGGCTGAGAATAGAAGGGAGGGTCTTGTGACCAATAGGGAATTCTTTTCTTTCTTACTATATTGGCTTGGCAAGTTCCTTTTCTGCACCTCTTCTCAAAGAATTATGCCTGAATTTGCCCCTCTTGCCAAAGCCTTTGTTTAATAGAAGAGGATGGCTTTAGCCCCATACATTCTAGGTCACATATACAGAGCCTGCTCTCTTTTTTGTGAGAAACCCTTGGATGTCAATCAAGGAGGACCGATTTGGATTCTTCAGCTTTGGCTTTTTGCTTATTTCCCCGAATTACAATCCAAATGCCTTAAATTTTTTAAACCAGACCCTCCTACTTATGGCATGAGGCTAGCCAGTGCTTCTCTTTATCCTTCTACTTTTGCTTTTTACTTCTCTTTCTTCCACCAACTTTCAGCTTCTCGTCTTTCCCACTGCTTTCGTCCCTTCGAACCCACTACTATCGGCCCACTTTGGTTGAAGAATTTCCTAAGTGATAGGCTCTGTGCTTTACCTGTTCACAAGGATATATGAGCCTCCATTTTAATTCCTAGAGAATTATTCATTGGGACCATGAACCCCAGAGCATACAAATGCATTGCTAAGCCCTATTGTCCTGCACAATTTGCTAGACAATTTGGCTTCACTCAGGGGGTCCCAATACCTCTCTGTAGTAACACCAATCTAAGTCTTACCACAAAGGATGTGAAAGTTCGAAAGTCTAGACTGGAAGAGGCAACTTCCAAATTTATACAGGACTTGATCGATTTTGAGTATATCCTCTTCTTTCCCCAAGGTAACATTTTGAAGAGATACCAAAATTGGTGGGTGACCAATATGGAAGTGCACCTGGACATTCCCCTCAAGACCTGCTGATGGTGTTAGATGTACCCAAGCCCAAAGGAGCTGGAGCTGCTACTTCTTTCACTGTTCTGACCACTTCAGTTCTTGTGTCTGCTTCTATTCCTAGAGTTACTCGGGCTACCTCGAAGAAAGGTATATACTCTAATCTCTTCTCTTTTACCTTCTTTATAATGCTTTCAGTTTTATCTTTAGTTCTTCCTTTTGTGAAGGTGGTGTAGGTACCTCATAAGGTGATTCTCCTCAGAAAATTCAAGCTCTAAATCTCCTCAAAAGCAAACAGCAACAAAAGAAAAGGAGACTTTTACTTGAGCCTGAGAAGGAAGTTTTTGAGGTGCAAGCAGAAGAAGAAGAAGAAACAGAAGAAGAGTTAACCCAAGAGCAAGAGTCTCCCCTGAAAAGAAGGAAAAGAGTAGCCGTCCCTTCTTCTGGTTTGGTTCAAGATCCCATGCATGAGACAATGGTCAGAGTGGAGGAACTTACTTCTGAAGAATCTGAATCCCAAACTGGAGAGAAAGAAGTTGAGGAAGAACATTCAATGCCTGCTCAAAGAAAAAGGAAAAGGAAGATGACTGTCTCTTCTTCTGATTTTGTTGAAGACCCTATACATGAGGCAGCTGCTAAGGCAGTGGAACAAGAGCATTCCAAGGCCATAATTGTCTTTGAGAGAGCTGAGAAGAGACGGCAGCAACAATTTCTAAGAGGTGAAGTTGCTGCTGCTGATGCACTACAAAGTGAAACTTCAAGAAGGCAACAAACTGCCATACATTACTCCCTTCGTAGTTCTCCCATCATTGCCGACACTTCTGGAGTAGGTAATTTCTTTCATACTTCTGCTGTTTTTCCCTTGTTAGCCTTTGGTATTGAAGTTTAACATTGCTTTACATTTCTTCCTCTTGCAATACCAATAACTGAGTTCATCTTGCCAGTGAGACCTCCGTCAGTTTCACTTGAGGTTGATCAGATGCAGGATGTGAGGGCTATTCAGATCATACTTCCACTTCCAAGGTCTACACTTCCTGCATTTTTTCCGAGACCAAGCATTCCTGCACTTCTTTCTCTTGGTTTGACTCCACATCTTTCCTACTTGGCCCTCGACTTTCCTCAATTTACTTCTCTATCGAGCCTTGCTCCTCCTCCTTCTTCCAAGGAAATTTCAACTGCTACCCCATCTCTGATGGCAGTAGATTCCCCTATTGAGGGTGCTGACAGCTCTCCAACCAGTGGTTTATCACCTTTACCTAGCTCCAGCCCTTCTTCACTTGATTTATTGGTGGCTAGGACCATGGAGACTGCTAAAGATGCCCCACCTATTTCTCCTATCCCTATGCAGTCTTCTGTATCTTCCACCACAACTCTTTCTGCGCCCCTTATGTCTAATGATGAGGTTGATATCTTCGAAGCAAGACTCGCTAGTCTCTTCGACATCCCCTCTACTTCTCCAGCATTTGATGAGGAAGTTGAGCCATTAGTTTTGGCTGACTCTTTGCTGGAAATTTTTGAGAGCTTTTCTTCCTCCAGCAGCAAGCCTTCTGTACCTTTGATAGACTTAGACATCTGCCTGGAACTGTTAATTTCCTTTTCAAGGATTCCCTTCGAGGCTCTGCAACAGCCTATAATCAGAAATGGGTTTCTTCAGTGCTGAAAAATTGCTGAGCAGTCCAGCATGAATGTCTCAAGTCACCTATCCCAGGCAGCAGCTGCTATCGACTTCTACATCAGCATTTGTCATGCTGCCAAGGCTGCGGATGAGAAATTGGTTAGAGACCAGAGTTTTGTTTCCCAAGTGTATACTGAAGTGTCAAAGCTTAAGGAACAACACTCCTCTGCCTCTCACTTTCGAATTCAGCTACTGAAGAGGAAAGCTCAACTTGAAGAGGAGCTTTCTGCAGCGAACCAGGCCTTAGTCCGAACTGACATCAAATTGCAAATCACCAACCAAGGACTGGCAGATCAAAAGGGAGACATGGCTGCAGTTATTCAACTATTTTCATCATTTACCAATAGGAAATCTGTTGTACAAAAATAATTAAAACATTATAATGATTTTTGGGCCAATTTGTGGCACAATGTACTTGACTCTTTATGAAAAAACAAATTCTTATTTATCATCTGAGTAATCTTGTGTTCTTGTACTTAGTGTTTATTTTATTCCTTGTGTTTCCCAAATAGTTGGAAAATAAGGTTTCAAATATCTGCCATTAATCTTTTTTGGATGCACATAACCATTCAAATTTCTCAAATGGTATGCTCCAAAAGGCAGAACTCTATGAATTTGATATGGTCTTTCCCAGTTAGGTGACCATTTACCAAACTTATGACTTTTAATACCTATTGGGAGTATAGTTTTCCACACCAAATCACTTTCATCAAAGCCAATGTGCTTGACTTTCTTATTATAAATTTTGGCTGCTTTCTTCTTTTGAAAGAGAATGCTGTTTAATGCCAGAATTCTGGCCTCATCTATTCTTTCTAATTCCAAGCACATACTCTGATGGTATTGCTCATAATGTAGCTGGTCTTGGCATCTTACCCTCAAAGACTTAACATTAATTTCCACAAGCAATACAGCATCATGCCCATACACCAAGGCATAAGGAGTAACTCCTGTGCTTGACCTCGGGGAAGTTCTATAAGCCCACAATACATCCAACAACAAGTTATGTCAATCCCTAGGATTGTCTTCCACAACCTTTTGTGTTCCTTTCTTCAAGGACTTATTGGATGATTCAGCCTAGCCGTTAGCTTGTGCATAATAGGGGATGGAATTAATAAGGCTAATTCCAAACTCAGACACAAAAGACCTCACCATTTTTCCATCAAACACAGTCCCATTATCAACAGTTATGGTTTGCGGGATGCCAAACCTATGGATCAAATCCCTGATAAACCCAATGACCTCAGTCTGGTCTACTGCCTTGTATGGCTTAGCTTTGACCCACTTGGTGAAATAATCAGTAGCCACAAAAATGAAACAATGATGCTTCGAAGAGGGTGGGTGTATTTTCCCCATCATATCTATGGCCTATCCTCTGAATGGCCAAGGCTTTACTACTGCATGCAGGTTAGTTATGGGCACATGCCTTATTGTACCATGCTTTTAACATGCCTGGCAACCCTTTGCATATTCTATGCAGTCTTTAAGGATAGTTGGCCAATAATAGGAATGTCTTCGAAGCATCCATCTCATTTTTACACCAGGCTGATGTGCACCACAGATGCCTTCATAAACCTCAGCCATAGCTGTTAATGCTTCTTTTGGTCCTAAACATTCCAACAATAGACCATCTCTCCCCCTTTTGTGGAGATCATTGTTATATATGATGTATTGCATAGATTGCAATTTAATTCTTCTGCTGGCCTTTGAGGATGGGCCAGCCAAGTACTGTATTATTGGATGCCTCCAATCTTGTTCCTGTAAATCATTATGATTGACTTTCAGAACCACATTCCTTTTATTTAAGGGTGGTATGGATTTCTGGTATGTTGTTTGGCTTATGTCCCGTTGGGTACTATCCTTCCTCTTGAAGTTCGAGGCTTTCTGAGCTACATCATTAGCTCTATTATTCAAGAATCTTGGAACATGAGTTACATTTTCTATTTGAAATTGAGAGAGAAAATGTAATGCGACAACATAATATGGCAGCATGCTTATACTTTGACATTTGAAAATCCCTTTCACTTGGTTAACCACCAATTGAGAATCTCCAAATATGTCAACTACATGTACTTGTAATCCAATAAGAATTTCCAATCCCACTATCAAGGCTTCATACTCAGCTTGGTTATTGGAACAGGTAGCTTCATCCACTCTGAAACCATGTGTGGTTTCTACCCCTTATGGTGACCTAATCACAATACCAATTCCAGTTAAACCATTGGCTTTTGATCCATCGAACCACATTTGCCATGGCTCAACACTAGCTGTTCCGAGTTCTATTATCTCTTGGCTTTCTGTTTGAGATGGATGGTCTGCCAAAAAATTGGCTAAAACTTGGCCTTTTACTGCCTTTTAGGGAACATATTCTAAATGAAACTCTGATAAGGCTAGAATCCACTTGCCAATTCTTCCCCTCAACATGGGTCTAGATAACATGTACTTAACCAAATCTGTGGTTGCAATTACCAAGACAGTTGTAGGTAAAAGATAATATCTTAATTTCATTGCAGCAAAATACAAAGCAAGACACAGCTTTTCAACAGCTGAATATTTACATTCATAAGAATTTAGAAACCTACTAAGGTAATAAACAGCTTGCTCCTTGCCTTCTTCATTGTCTTGGGCCAAAAAGGCTCCCAATGAATCATCTGCTGCAGCTATGTACAACTTCAAGGGCTCATCACCCTTTGGTGGCATCAGCACTGGAGGTTTGGCCAAGTAGGCTTTGATACCTTCGAAAGCAATTTGATGCTCCGTTGTCCACACAAATTCCTCTTCATCTTTCAGCCTTAATAAGGAAGAAAATACTTTAGTTTTCCCTGCAGTGTTAGAAATGAATCTTCGAAGAAAATTAACCCGTTCAAGGAACTTTTGTAATTCTTTCTTACTTTATGGAGGTCTGGCTTCAATGATGGCTTTGGCTTTATTCTGGTCAATCTGTATTCCTTTCTTGTGTACTACATAGCCCAAGAAGTTTCCAGATGATACGCCAAAAGCACACTTAAGAGGATTAAGCTTCAATTTGAACTTTCTCATTCTTTCAAAGGCCGCTTCTAGGTGAAACAGATGCTCCTCCATAGATTGGGATTTAACTACAATGTCATCAATATAACACTCTAAATACCCTCCAATAAGGTCATGAAAGATAGTGTTCATAGCCTTCTGATATGTGGCCCCAGCATTCTTTAGGCCAAATGGCATTTTAACCCATTCGAAGGTCCTAATATTCCCAGGACATCTGAATGCTGTTTTGTGAACATCCTCCTCCGCAATGTAGATTTGGTTGTAACCAGAGTGCCCATCCATTATTGATAAAATTTGATGCCCTACTGAACTGTCCACCAGCAAATCTACTATAGGCATGGGATATTCATCTTTTGGAGTCGCTAGATTTAGGTTTCTAAAATCGATGCATACTCTCATTTTGCCATTCTTCTTAACTACAGGCACAATATTAGATAGCCATTCAACATACCTGGCTGTCCTGATAAAGCCTGCCTTGAGTAGTCTAAGAATTTCTTCCTTAACTTTCTGGATCACTTCTGGACCCATTCTTCTTGGTTTTTGTTTGTATGGCTTGAAGTTAGGCTTCATAGGAAGCCTATGTTCCACTAATAACCTATCCAAACCTGGTAGTTCATTATAAGACCATGCGAAACAATCTTTATATCTCCTCAGAATAACCAACAACTGGTTCCTGTCAAGAGTATTCAACCAAGCACTTATATAAATGGGTTGTTGTACAGAACCTTCTCCTAAATTTATTTCTTCTAAGGGGTCTTATATTTGAGTACTTACTGGAACTCCTTCTTTGATTACCTCTGGCTTCGAAGAAATCTCCTTACTGCGTTCTATTCCCAGGTTCTTTGATTCAACCTCTTTACCCTCCTCCTCATAGACAAAGTCTGTCCACAAGGCTTATTCTTCCTGTATTTCTTGGACTTTTGTTTCTATGTCCAATGCACAGTATTTATCAAGGGTCAAAACTCTGGCTTGTTGCTGCTCCTATTTGTAGCCAATTATCATGACTTCTTTCTCTTGCTCCCGCACTTTTTGGACTATTGACTTTACATCCAACATTGAAAACTTAATTAAAGCCAAAGACCTGGCTTCTGGTGCTTCATCTTGCTGCCTATAACCAGACATCATTGTCATCTTTAACGACCACCTCTTCATCAGCACTCTCCTGGACTAAGTGCTTCAGGTGTGTCACTTCCTCATCAGCCGTTACTTCGGCTGAGCCATCAGATTTCATCAGTACACTGAGCGGTGTCACTCCCTCAATATACAGTTTGGCTTCTGCGAAGTCTGCGTAGGCTATGAAAGGTTGAGGATCTGCATCAATTTCCTCCGTCTCCCCATTGCCTAGAGCCATTATCATTTTCTGATGTAAAGAGGAAGGCACACATTTGTTAGTATGGATCCAATCTCTACCAAGTAAAGCATTGTACTTCACATTGCTGTCGATGACGAAAAATGCCGTCATGCAGTCCCTGGTTCCCACACTCAGGTTGATGGGTAGAATTCCCTGGGTCATCTGTTTGTCCCTAGCAAAACCAGCAATGGTTGTACTGGTTGGGATCAACCTGGGATTCTTCTTCCCTAATTTCTTCAAGGAAGATTTCGGTAGTAAGTTCACCGCTGCCCCATTATCCACTAAGACTCGGTTTAACTGTATCCCATCGAAGAAGGCCTTAATATACAAAGGCTTAACATGCTGTGTCATAGAATTCGAGGGATATTCAAAAGGATACAAGAGGTTAATACTTACCACTTCTTCACTCTCATACTCAGTTTCCATTGGGATAACCATTCCGAAATTATCTTGTACCATACTCGCTTGTGAGTCTTCACTAGAGATTGGAATTGGGTCAATTTCTTGCCCCTCTTGATTCTCATCTCCAGCTTGGAATTCATGCGGTAGTATGTGTACCATGTTTACTGATATTGGAGGAAACGAGCCAAACTGGATGGCTGGCTGTACCTGTTTCCCCTCTTGGCTACCTTGGTCAGTTACCTCAGAAGCATCCTGCATACTGCATTCTGGCACTTCATTGCTAACAGGTTCCTTCGAATGGTTTTCCTCGACTGGTTTTTCAACCAAAAATGTTTGCTCGGCCATGAAGGCTTTGAACATTTCTTCTTCCACCATTTCTTTCTTTTGGCTCATGCCAATTTCTTCTTCTATCTCGCTACCACTCTCCACCAGAGCTTTCTCCAATCCTGCTAAGCTAGCCTTCTCTCTGACTCTTAGTTCATAATGAACCTTAGCCAACTGTTCTCTGCTGCAACCCACTTTGCTTTGTAGAGTTGGCTTTGGAGTATGGTCTGACTTTGGATTCTTCTTTCCTTCGGTTTGGATCAATGAAGAACTCTCTCCACTTTTTTTCAGGTCTTGCTGGTACTTGGTGTACCTACGCTGAATTTTCCTCCTTTGTGATCTGGAAATTACGAGGACCATATCTGGTTCCTTCATTCTTGGGTGTTTCAGCAATACCCAATTGTTGAGGGGCCACCAAAGGAGGCTTAACCATCCTACCTTGATTTCCAACATTCCTTTGGGTAGGCACTTCCCTAGGTTTGTTCTGCATCACAAACCAATCTGGAACTCCAGGTACCCACGAACTTACTGACCCAGATGTTGCGCTGCCCTTTTCTTCCTTCGAGGCCACCTTCGAAGCTGGCTGTGATGGCAATTGCTTGGCCATGACCCCAAGCTTTGAGCCTGATTCAGGCCTTCGATGAAGGTGATCATTTTCTATCCTCCATGAGGCTGGTCTAGGGGGCCAATCTCTGTCTTTGATCCTAAAACCTGAACTCTTCTCTAGTCTCCTTTCAGAATGACTACTCTCCATTCTGTAATAGTTAGGTGTCCTGGACTCACATAAGGGCCTCTTGCCTTTAGCATGCATTCTATCAACTGCAGGCTCAACTACTAACGGCTGCTGCCTAACCTTAGCCGGATACGGCCTTTTATTATAAGCATTGGTTGGTTTGGGACACCTCTGCACATCCCTGTAATATTGCCTCCCATCGACTGGAAGGCCTTTTAACCACTTATAACTCAGTCTGCGCCTGGGACATATCCTCTGCATTACGGCTGCCTCTAGGGAGTCATCATCCAGTGCTTCTTCATCAGAGTCTTCCCTCTAGTGTGAGAAATCTTGTCCAATAGCTGGTAGATTTCTAGTGTTTTTCTTGATTGTTGTCTGGCTGGCCACATGCATCTGTACATTGACTTCTTCCAATTCTTTTAAAGACAGGTTCTGAAAATCTGGCATAATGACATTGGCTGCCATCTCTCCAATTTTTGAAAATGGATTACTGTCGATCCCCATGGCCTTCTCAGCTTTGGTTGGGAATTTCAAACTCCCTTTCCGAATTTGTTCTTGGATCCTATCTCGAAAAACAACACAGTTTTTAGTCGAGTGAGACCAAGAATTATGCCTATAGCGATCCCAATTATCCCTTTACTGTTCTGTTGTTTTCCGGACACGGTTCCGTGGAGTTGGTAGTTGTACCTATCGTGTTGTCAACCTTTAAACTCTCTTATTTGAGTTTTAGAATGTGTTGGGCTTGATTGTTGCAGGTTGGTAGAGCTTTAGCTCCCATTGTTGTTGCCCAGTTTTTTTTTAAACGGTCCGCTCGAGCGGGTCTTATTGCGCTCGAGCGGGGTTTTCACAGTTTCAGTATTTCGTGCCTCTACAAAACTTCTGCAGATGTGTTTTCTACGCTCGAGCGGATTTCTTTACGCTCGAGCGGTAGCGCTCAAGCGGGTACTCTGGCGCTCGAGCGGGTGGTACTTTTTGGTGTAAGTTCTGGGAGGGAGAAATCTACGCTCTAGCGGACTGGTTTTCGCGCTCGAGCGGATGTACTTTATTCTTGTGTCTTGGCGCTCGAGCGGGCCTTCTTGCGCTCGAGCGTAGCTAGTTTTTGTCCTTGACGCTCGAGCGTTGTGTT
Organism: Camellia sinensis; assembly: GCF_055761805.1. Classification (NCBI taxonomy): domain Eukaryota; kingdom Viridiplantae; phylum Streptophyta; class Magnoliopsida; order Ericales; family Theaceae; genus Camellia; species Camellia sinensis. The sequence goes on from NC_138966.1 coordinate 108,871,409, forward strand.
CTCCGCTCGAGCAGGAGAGTCGTATATCAGTTGACAGCTAGGCTATTTTAAATCACTTTTTACATTTCCTTTCTCTCTCTTACTTTCCCAAAACTGATTTTTGAGAGCTCCTCACTCTAAAACCTAACTTCTCTCTAGGGTTTGATCTAGTAGGAGTGTTTTCCTCACCTTTGGCCTTTACAAAAAGAGTGTTGATCATTGAGGGCAACGTTTTGATCTGAGAAATTTGGTGTTTGGAGCACTTCCGAGTTTAGCTCTTCTTCTCCTTGGGTTCTACATTTGAGGTAGGGATTTCCTTGTTCTTTTTCAATACTTCGTCTATAGATAGACATGTGGTAATTTTTTATTGCATGAAAATCATATCCATGTTGGATTTGTTTGAAATCATGAGAAGGAACCTAGGGTTGGGTGTTGAAAATGGTTATGTTATCATTGATGGTTGTTTTGGGCTAATTGGAGTGTAAATTAGCATGTTGTAATTGATAGAAGAAAAAGTCCTAAATCATATTTTGATTGATAAATTAAAATGGAGGACAGTGAACCCTTTTTGTAAATCTCTATTGTTGATGTGGGTTGGGTGAAGGTGTTAATGCCTAAGGGGTTAACTTTGGCTTTGGAATGGTTTGAAATGAATGCAATGGACTAATGTGAGTTATGGCTTTATTATCAATGGAATTGGTTTTGTAAAACAAAAGGAATGGATTTGGTTTTGTGACAACAAAAAGGGACGGAGTTGGTTTTGTGAAAACAAAAGGGAAGTGGAACTTGTTTTGTGAAAAGGGAAAAGTATTTTTGAAATACGTATGAAAATTGGATTGTTGTTTCTTGAGTGTTGAACACACACTTGTGCGGGATTGTATCTTTAACTACCATGTTAATGTTGTTGTTGGGTTTGTGGTCTCATAGTAATTGAGTCTTTAATAGATGTACTAAATATTTGCATCTAGAGGTTTTGTCCTTGGTCATCAGTGGAGGATGATGCGGTTGTGTTGAATTGTCGTGTATGCATTATACCATTATTGATTGAACATCGTATGTGATGAAGTGTTGAGATACATTATATATGTATGCTTGCTCGGGATGAGGTAGTTATGTGTTCATATACTTTAACACAGTGCTTGTGTCTTGACGGTTTGTGTATATATGTTATACATGTTGAATATGCCATGTTGTGTTGGATTGGTGGTGTTATACCTTGCGCTAAGAATCAGAGGTACCGTGACCTTCCAGCTAGCACCTGGAGAACTGACTGCTCTGAGAATATAAGGCACCATACCCTTCCAGCTAGCGCCTGGTAAACTGGCATGTTGTTGTGATAGGTGTATCTTTGGCTTACTACGCACATAGCTAGTAGAGCAAAGTTTTGTTGTTGATATTTTAGTGTATCTGGGAATATCATGGATTGTGTTGATCACGGTTTTGGAGGGTCGAGTTGCCTCATTGTTTTATCTTATGCATGTGGTGAGTTGTTAGCTCCCTTTTTATAACGGTGCATGCATAGATTTGATTGTATCGGGAAGAAACCAAAATGTCATCTTTGTCTTTTGGAAAGTGTGAAGGAGAACAGATTTTTTTAAAGAAAATATATATTTTGAAAAGGCATATCTGTGTATGTTTGGAGAATGGAAGAGAATAGTGGGCTTAGTGAAATTATTTCCTAAGGTATTGTTAATGTTATGAAAGATTGGGAACGGGGATTAAAGATATGAAAAGGAGAGAGGAATCGCCTATGGCGTAAAATAGAAATGGTTGTTTTCAAGAAAAGTTCGTACTTATGATATTTTGTATAAATTGTCACATTACTATTCTAGTATGAGATTGGGTATTCATGATCATAGCTATCTGTATGTTGTTATTGTTGAGGACCACGTTGAGATCCCTACTGGACGATATGTTCATCCCACGTTGTTGAATCTTTTTCAGGTGTTGAGCTGAACGTGTTGCAAGATTTGGATCTTCTTATTTGTTGGCCACGGGGCCTCCCCTGTATTGGCGGAATGCCATATGTGTAAAAGGGTTGCACCCTTCTTCTTGATTCATTAATGATGTAAGCCCGCGGGCAATTTATTTGTTATACTCGTGATGTATTTATTTGCATACGAATGAGAGCAATGTTATTCATTTCTACGAGCTGAATATATGAGTTTATTTCCACATGTTATCTCTGAAATGGAACTAAGTAAATGAAATTGGTAATACTTCGAGTAATAAAAAGTGGGGCGTGACAACTTGGTATCAGAGCGAGCCGGGTTTGAATACTTTGGGCTTGTGGGAAGTGGTTTTTACCACAGTGGGTTTACTACGTATAGTGAGGACGTTGCATATAGATACCATGAAAGTTAGGACTTATGTGTTGCATTTATGTGAGCATGGGATTCAGTCTCTCGGATAGTATTCATAGCCGGTGAACTTGCTTTGAGGTCCTTTCGGAAACACGCCTGATCAACGTGGTTTCTGATAGAAATTCCCTGAGAGTTCCGGGATGAGTGGCTATCTTTGTGGACTTGATTCGATTATGTGTTTATATGCTTAGATGATTATATGCAATAGAGATCTATATTTTGTGACTAGTGAGTCTTGTGACTTAATAGTAGTGGTGTGTGCCTTGGAGAAGGCTGTTGTGTTGTGCACTAAGCGTGGCATTTGCTTTTGTGCTTTATAGGATGTCTACACGAGGAAGTAGAGGACGGTTGAGTAGTAGGAGTGTCAGTAAGGGCACAGCAGCTCCTTTAGCACCCGCCGTTGCAGCATCGGCTGTCAGCGAGGACGTCGCACGTGAGATTGTGAGAGCAGTGCAAGACGCCCTAGCTCGCACTGAGGGCTGCAGCGGGCATGCTCTCAAGCTTACTAAAGAGTTTTTCCGCTCCGGCCCACCAGAGTTTGTGGGGGAGACTAAACTGTTGGAGGCAGAGAGTTGGTTGGAACAGATTACCAAGACTCTTGATATGCTCAGAGTCGAAGAGGAGGAGTTGAGGGTTTTTTTGGCGACTTTTCAATTGAAGGGCGATGCGAGTTGTTGGTGGAAGTATGCTAAGAATACCGTAGGTAGCATGTGCGTCGCTTTTACTGAGGCCTTTTGGGCCAAGTATTTCCCTCCTTCTGCTCGGGAAAGGTTGAGGGACCAGTTTTTGGAGTTGCGTCAGGATGATACTCCTGTGGCACAGTTTGAGATGCAGTTTACTAGTTTGTCGAGGTTTGCTCCAGAGTTGGTGGCAATAGAGGAGCGTCGTTGTTATGAGTTTGAAAGGCGATTGTGTTTCGATATTCGGGAGAAGGTAGCTGGATCCTTTTGGAAGGATTATTATAACTTAGTCGAGGCAGCGGCCCATGTGGAGGCCATGGTTCTGAGTGATGGTCGGGATAGGGAAGAGACCATCTTGGTAAGTCCTTCGGTTCCTAAGCGCTCTAGGCTCAGTAAGGGGTGGAGGCGGAAACATGCTCAGTCAGGGGCTAATTCCTTTCCTTCGCCAGGGGTTTCGGACTCATCAATTGGGAGCTCCGGGGAGGTACAGGTTTCAGACCAGCCTCAGAGTAGGGGGTCTGGTGGTTGTTTTGTTTGTGGTCAGCTGGGCCATGGTAGACGTTTTTGTCTTTTGCGTGTAAATTCTTCGGGTGTTTCAAAACCCAGTCAGGCTCAGTTGTACCCGTCCAGTCAAGGGTGTTATCGGTACCAAAAACGGGCAGGCCAGGCTTCGAGAGCCTCGCAAGGGGCGACTTATTAGTTAGTCCTATGGTTTTACCCTAGAGGGGATTTTTGTGTTATTGACCGGTGATGTATTATATGAATCATTTTGTTGTTGACCGGTGTACTGTTGGATGCTGAGGCACCATGTTTATGTATCGCTTATGTATGAATATTGTTGTTTGTTTAACCTTCATGTATTGGGGAGTATGTGTGGAATCTCGAATCCTCTTTTTCCTATTGAGGAGTTGTTAAAGGGATCAATGATCCTGATGTTGTTGCTTGGTTGGTACCTATATGTTGATTTATGTTTTGGGCTTTGCTAGTTAAGGAGTCCGTGGTGACCCCATCGGTTGTATAGGGGTAGTGTTCGTATTGTGATTGGCTATCAGTTGTTGGGTATAGTCTGTGAGTGGATTCTGCCAGCATTCTTGAGAGGAAGAACAGGTTGTGTTCTAGGGTAACGAGATTAGCGTTGGTCAAATTGTCCTTCGTGATTGGGTTAGTATGATTGAGGTTGACCGTGTCGGTCTTAAGTCGAGGAGATAAGCAGGCTTGCTAGGTAGCCATGGGAGGGGGGGAGTAGTGATTCCCTTAGTTACAGTGTTGATGTGGTTCAATTTTTAGGAGATCCGTTGAGATTCCAAAATTTGCGGGTTTGTGTGGGGAACTCCGTGTTTGGGGTTAGTGGCACTTCAGTGTGTGGTTTACTGAGAGTGGTGGTTTGTTGAGTTGATTAATCAGCTTTTGGTATGGAGTTTTGGGTTGACATTTGTCACCTTGAGGTTAGTCTCATTCGTTGTTGACTTGTATGTTGATTAGGGAAAACTGAAGCTAATCGAACATGTTATGTCAATGCATAGGGCGGTTGGAATAATACATGTTATGTCAATGCCTGTTGAACCACTACTGGAGGAACAAACACAGGATTTGGTGGACAAACTTATGCTTGTGGTCCTCTTGGTCCATAAGGTGGTACATTCGGGACTGGTTGTCCCTGTGGTACAGGTTGCTGTTAGAGGTATGGGTAACCTCTTTGAGCCTGTCCTGCGAAGGGACCTACGAAAGGTGTTGGAACAGGTGTTGTATCCCTTCCATTTGTGGGAAAACCTTCCAACCCCCCGGGTACAAATTCGAATAAGGGATTATTGTACCCCCTAGTGCCAGGTATGGCTTCGAACGTGGGATTTGAAACCATTCTTATGCCATTTTCTTGTACTAGGCCAGATCCACCAACTTACATGGCTTCGCTGTTGATCATTGAGGCATTTTGACCTGCTATAGGCCTCGAAATGGGTTCGTACCAAGACTGAGGCGGTGGTCTTTCATGACTCTGATTACTAGTTTGACCATTAGAATGTCCATTAACTTGCATAGGCTGTTTATCTTTAGCCAATCTTTGCTAAGGGACATTTACTTCCTCCATGTGTCTTGCATTTGTTGGTTGGTGGTTATTCATTCGATCTAAAAAGGATGTTGCCCACCTTTCCATTGTGTTTATTAATTGCTGTCCCATGGCATCTACTAGGCCCTCCCATGGATTCACTGGCCGAGTAGATAGGACAGTGGATGGTCCAATTCCTTAGTCTCGTCCAATATTACGAACAAATGGTATTTGTTCTAAAGTACTGGTCTGTTCGACCATAGGTTCCGATAAAATAGGAGTTTCCACAGGATGTGTTATCACATTATTCTCTGGATTAGGTATCTCTACCTCTCCTTCCACGCCTTCTTCCAAGCGTTCATTTTCTCCTTGTTTCCTACGTCTAGCTATTTTAAATGTGTCCCACTGGGCGTGCCAAAAATATATGTTGGCTTTTTGGCTTTCGAAGGTTATTTTTGTAATTGTGACCGTGCCAGCAAGGATCAATAAGTCCTTACAGAATTTTAATTGCCAACCAATTATCAGACGATTGTGTTGTAGTTCTTTCAGCCTCAATGAAGTGGACTTTTACTGGTAGCTTGATTTAAGAGAATTTAAACACAAGAACAGTTAAATAAAGAGCAATTGAAGTATTTCATTAGTATGAAAAACTTACAATGATCCAAATCCAGCCTTGTAGAGGTTTACAGTGACAATCTATTTGAAACTACTCCTACGAATGAAGTGCAGTACAGGAATGTAAAGTACAGGAATGTAAAGAACAGGAAATATAAAAACTAGAAAGAAATATGTAAAGTAAGACTAGTTTGTTGGATCTGAGTCTGGGGGGTGTTTTCTGGGGTCTTCCCTGCTATTTATACTCCTCAAAGATGACCATCGAATTGCACTTCAAACCGTCGAACTGCTCCTCTGTGGTCGCTGATCATGCTGCCTTATAAGCAGTTCCACTACGCCATCACTTGCAGTTAGGCTTCCCTCCTATATTTGAATTTGAATGTGAGTAACCGTTGAAGCCACGTCACCTCGCATCTCTTTGTTGATCTACTGCTACTCAGATCTCATAACAACCAATATTAACTGCCACGTGTACGATCAGGATCGAAGACTTGAATGGTCTCCCCATATTACCCTTACTTTGCCACGCGTTGAATTGTAACTGGCTTGCACAAAATATGTAGCCAACACTATTATAATTTAGTGTAATATATTAGGTATGTTTTAAGTCTAAAAAAATTTAAAAATGCCCAAACTAATTTAAAATAAATTGACCCATTAAAAAATTGAAAGGCCATTCAAAAAAATTAGTATTGTTATCCATTGAAAATAGACCCAAAAAAAGGATCTCTCTTATTATAGTTTAGTCTAATATATTAAGTATATTTTAAGTCCAAAAAAATTAAGAAAGACCCAAATTAACTTAAAATAAATTAATTCATTAAAAAATTGAAAAACCCATTTAAAATAATTAGCATTGTTATTCATTGAAAATGATTTTGCAAAAAAATTAGATTGTGCAAGTATGATTAATTTATTTGCTTCTAAAAATACAAGAAAAGTGAGGATCAAGCGATACTTATTAGTTATTGTAATATAATGCTAAGTATTTTTTGTGATTTTGACATAAATCTTTTGTCCTTTACTTTCAATTTTTTTTTTTCATTCAATGAAAAAAAAAATATGAAGGGCCCCAGAAATTTATTAGTTGATTATCGGCTTTGGGCCTTGAAAATCTCAGGGCCGGGCCTGTTCTCGGAGCACTACGTGGCCATATTCCAAGCCAATCATTAATTACTTAGCCCCATGTTATTCTCCCATTCCCAACATAAATTGTGGGCCCTTACATCTCTCTACCAATTAAAACCTTATGGAGTACTATATGTCCATACTCAAGAGTTCTGAATAATCACCCTTAATTAAGAGTATCTTCAATGCATTCACTAAATGCATTGCTAGTGTGTGTTAGTCACAGTTAGCTAACAAAAAAATTGAGAAATATGCTCCATATAAGGTGCTTGCTAGAGCATCTACAGTGGGCTGGTTAAAAAAGTGCGTTAAGGTGTGTTATATAACAAAAAGTGATAAAAATGTGGCTTAAAAATGTGTGTTAAGATGTGTTAAGAGTTTGTTAATTTTAGAGAGTGAGTGGTGGTGTAATAGATGTGTTAAAAGGTGTATTAAGCTGTGCGTTAAGAATATATATATATATATATATAATAAAATAAATAAATAATTTAATTTAATAAAAAATTTTAAGCCCAAAAAAATCTCAACAAGTAAACTATATATATATATATATTACAGTTGACCGGCCGGTTGATCGGTTGGTCAACTGGTCAGACCCAAATAAGTTTTTTTTTCCTTTTCTTTTCTTGAAGGGTCTGGACATCCGCGATAAACTTCTGGCGAGACGTCTAGGAGGACTACCCCAGGCACACAACTCTCTCTTTCTCACTCATCCCTCCTCTCTCTCTCTCTCTCTCTCGCTAGTTAAAACGCCAGTCACAGTTAACAAAGAAGTTAACATCTGGCACTAACACGCCCCACTAACACACTCCTTACCATTTCCACTGTGAACACAAAAATTACTATGGCTAGCTAAATTTTTAACCATTGATACTAACACCCACTAACACATTCATTGTAGATGCTCCACAGTGGGATAGCTAAAAAAGTGTGTTAAGGTGTGTTATATGACCAAAAGTGATAAAAGTGGGGCTCAAAAATGTGTGTTAAGGTGTGTTAAGAGTTTTTTAATTTTAAAGAGTGAGTAGTGGTGCAATGGATGTATTAAGGTGTGTGTTACGAATATATATATAAAATAAATAAATAATTTAATTTAATTAAAATTTTCAAGCTCAAAAAAAATCTCAACAAATATATATATATATATATATTACAGTTGGCCGGCCGATTGACCAGTCAGACACAAATTTTTTTTTTTTTTTTCCCTTTTCTCGAAGGGTCCGGACGTCCGGGGTGGACTTCCGGCCAAATGTCCGAGAGGACTTCTCCAAGTACACAACTCTCTCTCTCTCTTATCCTTCTTCTTTCTCTCTCGCTAACTAAAATGCTAACCATAATTAACAAAGAAATTAACACACCTCACTAATACACTCCTTACCACTTTCATTATAAAAACAAAACTTATTATAATTGGCTAAATTTTTAACCACTGACACTAATACTCCCATTAACACATCAATTATGGATGCTCTTTAGTTAGAAAGTTTGCTACCTTTGTTGCTAACTGCTGCGAGCACAATAGCGCAGAAAAAAATGAAGGACGAGAGAGAGAGAGAGAGAGAGAGAGAGGGGGGAAGTGAACATTGGTGTCAGCTTTGTTGTCAGGTTGATACCTTTTTTGTTTTGTTTTTGTTTTCATTTTCAACAATGATTCATCCCACTAAAAACATCACCACTAATAGCACTAATACATTAAAAAAGTAAAAAAAAAAAAAAAAACACAACTCCAAGACTAAAACATCATATCATTAATAACGGGACCCACTGCCACCTAATTAGTGGGAGCACTAATTAGTGCTCCCAAACATTTTTCTTTCATTTTATATTTATAAATATAAAATATAAGATTAATTGCAAAAAAAATAAAAAAAATCTAAGGCCCCGCTTGGTTACGATCTCAAATTATAGTTTCACTCATTGATTTGAGTGTGCTATTTGTTTTGAGCTTTTAAATTATAATTTTACACATATTTCTCAAAACTTAATTCAAAACATAATCATTACTTTTCAAAACTCATAACCAAACACACAATTCAAAACTCTTTTTGAAACTTAATTCAAATTAATATTTTAATTTTGTTAAGATTTTAAATATTTTAATATTTAAATATGTTACGATTTTTTTAATTTTTTGAATATTTTAATTTCAAAATATTACGATTTTAATTTTTAAAATTTTAAAATATTTTATAAAAATAAATTCAAACTCTACTTTATAAAAATATTTTTAAATATTTTAATTTTTTTGTTATGTATTTGGTTACGATTTGAGTGTAGAGTTATGAAAGTAATATGGAGTTTCGAGTTATGTGTTTGGTTATGAGTTATAAAAATAATTTTTTAATTGAGTTTTGTTTTATGTGTTTGGTTATGATTTGAGTGTAGAGTTGTTTTTAAATTTAAAATATTAACATTTTAAATTATTTAAATTTCTTGAATATTAAAATTATTTAATTTTTTACGATTTAAATTTTTTGAATATTTATTTTAATTTTTTACTTATTAAATTTTTTAGATTATTTAAATATTTATGATTAAAATTTTTTGAATATTTATTTTAGAAAAAAATTATTTCCTTTGTAGTATTTTCAATTAAAAATTGATTAATGTTATTTTCTCTTAATAATAAATTTTTTTAATTGAATTTTAAAAAGAGTTTGGTTATAAGTGTTGATTAGAATTTTCAATAGTGTGAAAGTAATGTGTTTTGTTATGAGTTATAACAATTTAAATTAAGTTTTGAAAATTTTTTCCAAAACTCATAACTAAACAATTTTTTTTTACTTCACATGTCAAATCAAACTTACAAAACTCAATTCCACGAGCAAGGATCCTCTAGAGTGATTTTTTCCTAAAGTTTCCTAGAGTGCTACATTGTGTGGTTGAGATTTACTGGCAACAATGTAGCACTCTAGGAAACTTTAGGGAAATTTCACTTTGGAGGATCCTTGGTGCAATTCCACACTCAATTCAAAACTCAATTCAACACTCTATTCAAAAATCATAACCAAACAAATTTTCTACACTCAAATCATAATTTCACGACTCATAAACTCAAAATACAATTTATACTCTCAAATCATATTTACAAAACTCTACCAAACGCAACCTAAAATTTCACTCGTTTTTCATTTTAAACTTTAATATTTTAATTTTGAAAAATCAAACTCTAGAGTTCCATCTGTGTTTAAATGTGCCCCTTCCGTCTATCTCTGTCTATTTAAGGTAATGAAGAATCATTTTGGGATTTTAAAGTGAAATATGCGTAAAACTTTGAATTTTTTTTGTAATTAATCCTAATATTTTTTTTTTTGTATATATAACTTACATATCTTATTGTATATGTACATGCGTGCTTGTATATATAGTGAAATTTTTTTATTCAAATTTTGATTTTTTTGATGATAAAATTTTGATTTCGTCTCTAAATTTGATGACTATATAAGAAAGGTTACTTGAAATGTAATTAATTTTTTTTTTTTTTAAGTCTATGTTAGAGTGTTTGATGTAATTTTTATTTACAACTTGTGAGGTAAAAATAACTTAAATAAGTTATAAAAAAAATAATAAATAAAAAGACCTTTTTGGTGTTATTTGGTGAAACTTATCTGATTTGTTTATAATTTTTTATTTTGAGAATTTGTGACAGCCTGTTTGTTACAACTTTTACATTATTAGCTAAAAATAATTTAAATAAGTTGAAGAAAAACATATTTATGAAATTTGGCCGAAAGGTTTGTCTTTTGTTTTTAGATTATCAGCTTTTAGCTACACCAAACACATCATTTGAAAGCAAGAAATTGATACTTTTCACTTATATTTTTTAATTATTAATTTTTAACTTATAATAAATTACACCAAATAGCTCGTTGTCTTTTGATGGAAAGTAATAATAAAGTGAGGTTGATACATGAACCAATCGTCCCAATGCTTGGCTCTTAAATTCATGAACCTCATGTTATTATTAAATTGATATCATTTTTAAATAATTTTTTTAAATAAAAAATATGAGTTATTTTAAAGTTATTTTTTAAATTTAGATTATTTTTAAAACTTTATTCTCAAAACACCAATCGAAACTCAAACTCGTGTTTCAAAAAACAACTTTAAAAATTTTAGCAGGCCTAGAGTCCTGTTTCGAGATGGGATTTTATAATTGTTTTTTTAATATATATATATTTTAGTGGTTTTAATTTTTTTTATTAAAAAAAAGATTAATTACAAAAAAAACCCAAAATTTCACATATTTTTCACTTTAAACCTAAGTATTTTTCATTTTAAACTCTAAAACGATTCTCCATTACTTTACATAAACAGAGTTTAAAGTGAAAAATACATAAAACCTTAAGTTTTTTTTTTTTGTAATTAACCCTAAAATATAAATATATACTAATATATTTTGGGTGGGTTCCACTTTTACATAACACACCATTTAACACACCTAACTATATCAGTGGAACACGCAATTACTATCTAAACTAGCAAACACTAAGGGTGTGTTTGGTAACGTTTACGTTTTCAATTTATATTTACAAAAATTTAAAAAATTGATTTTTGTTTATTTTTTGTTTATTTTTAGAAAAACATAAACTACAAACGCATTTGGTAATTGACAAAATATTTAAAAAAATTTAAAAATATAAAAAAGAGTGAGAAATGGCAAGTGGTGGCAAGTGACGGCGGAAGACGGAGGTGGAAAGTGGTGACGGTGGGTGGTGGAGTAGCTGGTAGTGGTGGGTGGTGGAGTGTGGGTGGTGGTGGTGGGTGGGTGGGTGACGGTGGCGGGTGGTGGGTGGTAGCAGTAGCGGTGGCGGTGGCGGTGGCGCTGGCGGTGGCGGGTGGTGGTGGGTGGTGGGTGGTGGGTGGTGACGATGGCAGGTGGGTGACAGTGGCGGGTGGTGGGTAGTAGCGAGTAGGGGGTGGTGGTGGTGGTGGTGGTGGTGGTGGTGGTGGCGGGTAGGTGGCAGGGTGGTGGTGGTGGTGGGAAGGTGGGTGGTGGTGGTGGTAGTGACGGCGGGTGGCGGGTGGTGGGTGATGGTGGCAGGTGGGTGGCGGATAGCAGGTGGTGGTGGGTGGTAGCAGGTGGGTGGTGAGTGGTAGCAGGTGGGTGGTGGGTGGTAACGGTGAGTGGGTGGGTGACGGTGGCAGGTGGTGGGTGGTAGCGAGTGGGTGGTGATGGTGGTGGTGGCAGTGGTAGCGGGTGGTGGTGGCAAGTAGGTGGCAGGTGGTAGGTGGTAGCGAGTGGGTGGTGGGTAGTGGTGGCAGGTGGGTGGCTGGTAGGTGGTGGGTGATAGTGGTGGCAGTGGTGGTGGTGGTGGCTGGTGGGTGGTGGTGGCTGGTGGGTGGCTGGTGGCTGGTGGTGGTAGGTGGCTAGTGGTGGCAGGTGGTGGATGGTGGTGGATGGTGGTGGCAGGTGGTGGATGGTGGTGGCAGGTGGGTGGTGAGTGGTGGTGGCAAGTAGGTGGCGCGTTGTGGTGGCGGGTGGTGGGTGGTGGCGGATGGATGGCAGATGGGTGGTGGTGGTGGCGGCGATGGATGGATGGTGGTGGCGAGTGGGTGGGTGGTGGCGGATGCTGGGTGGTGGGTGGTGGTGGCTGGTGGGTGGTGAGTGGTGGTGGCAGGTGGTGGTGGTAGGGGGTAGGTGGTAGGTGGTGGCGGCGGAAGACGGTGGTAGAAAATGGTGGCGGGTGGTGACTAGCGTTGAGTGGTAAAAAAAAAAAAAACTCAACACGCAAAACGGAAACACATTTTTTGTGTTTTCATTTTTTGACCAAATTTATAAACTGAGACCACTGAAATCATTCAAGAAGATATTTATTCTCAACCCCAATTCAATGAAATCATTCAAGAAGATATCCTCTCTACCTTGAAAATCAATAGCCAGCTCCTGGGCCGTTTGGGGAGAGCTTTATTCGCATGATCCAACAGACCGACCTGAGGGTCCTGCTCAGCTTTCCTTTGGCAAACCCGATTGTCGCAGATGCGAATTGCTTGTGTGGACAAAGAAGATTGCGATAATGAAATTGGAAGATCATTTGCATAGAATTCTTCTTACCCTTATTAATTACCTTCTTTTTTCTTTTTCTTTTTCTGGTTTTCCCTTTTTATGAACATGATGAAAGGCATCCCTCCCTAGCTCCATTAATGATTTTTTTTCTTTGGAGAGGTCGTACTTTTCTTGTTAATATTAATTAACTTATTGAATTGAACATGAAACTGGGATTATGTAAACAATACTAGTCCAAGTCCAAGGACTTGGAGATCGATTGATTGTCTTTTAGTTAGATGGATAATAAGTTGTTCAAGTTTAATTTAAAATTCTCATAGATTTAAAAATAAAATAAAAATTATGAGTTAACTTATAAGTTGAGAGCGGGCAACATATCTGTTTGGCTACTATTAATGTATGTGATTATATCTAACAACTACAACACACACGGTATAGTCACTCTCGATTTGTAAAGTCAGTTCTTACATGATAACTCTATTGAAAAATGTGTTTAGATTAGATTAATTTTTTTTATACAATTTTTTCGTAAATGTAAATTTCTTGAGTTCAAACTGAGTTAGAAAAAATATTATCAAGTTGCAAAATATATCTAAATTTAGCTCATTCACATAACGAATCAATTTTCAATAATTTTTTTTAACAAACCTAACACAAGTCAATCTTAAATATATAGCCTCATTGGTTACTTAATAATCGTTACACCACATTAGCTCATGTACAACATGACCAACTATTTATTTTGAGAGTTCTTGTACTAAACAAAACAAGTTACACAACACACAAATAAGTAGACAAAAACATAACAACATAATCAGAGTTTTTACCCACACTTTTATCAAGAAACATCAAGTAAAATTCTGGATAATATTTCTGGATATATAGTTTTATTACCGTAACTCTGCCGCGGTCTCCAAATCCTCTTCAACCACAGATGCCGAGTCCAAATTATCCGAATTCCTCACTGAGCAATTCGCGCGAATCTCTCCTTTCCCACCCGTCAACACGCTCAACTGGCCCATCTTTATCATCGCGGACACGAATTTTTCAAAAAACAGATTCTGATCATGAGCAAAGCTCTCAACAATGTCGCGAGTCCTCTCATCGGTGTACAAGTCTTGGTCGGAGGTGAAGAGGCCTTGCCGGTGCACGAGATCAACATAGTACTTGTTGTCAAATTTGTTAGGGGTCCTGATATCTAGCACAGCTGTGTTGGTTGAGTTTGTTGTTGGGCATATGACTTTGAGGTCACTAGCAAAGTCTGTGTCCATGGTTGGGTCTTGAGTCGGGTAGAGCCTGTTGTTGTTGGGGATTTAGATATTATAAACACGTGAAACATATAAAATTCACTTTCAACTTGCGAAAAAGTCATGAAATAATTAAATCAAATGACAGTAAATAATATAATGTGGGTAAATTACACTTGCAGTGATTGTTGTTTGCATCTGGTTGTTAATTTGATTTTTTGTAAAATATATTGTATCCAGTTTATCTTTAAATTTTGGGTAAATTATAAATACACTCCTGAGGTTTACTTAAAATATGAATTGCCTTCCGTGATTTGGAAAATTACAAATATCTCTCCGTCAAAATTTTTTATTTAACAGAATTAATTGAAAAAGTGAAATTTCTAGTTGTTTATCTATACAATAATAAAATTATCTGAATTATTAATTGAAATAAAATTTTAACATTATTAAAAACTGCTAATTAATTTGATGATTTATTAATAAAATGATCTATTTGGTACGAAGTTAGAAACTTTAAGGAGTATAATGTAATTTCTAAAATTACATAATATAATTTGTAATTTAAGTGAATCTCAAGAAATATGTTTATAATTTACCCTTAAATTTTTTATGTTACGTGAAATTAGTCCAATTGACAATCTCACTGTAAAAATTGTATTATAAATCAAGAAATAAAATAATATATTCACTCAAGATTAAGAGTTTTTTTTGGGGAGCAAGAATTGACCCTCAGGCCCCGTTTGTTTGGGGTTATAGGGAGGGAATTGGGTTTGTTTGGGGTTTTAACAATTCCTTACTATTAATCCCCTCACTATTAATCCCCTCCATTCTATTTCTGAAAATAAACGACGCCTCAAGATTGAGAGGTTGACCTCAATTTGAATGGTTCATTTCCTTTTAAATGAATTATTTTGCCTTTTCTTTTGTCTAATTTCTTTCTTGATATTATCGATTAGATTAAATTAAACATAATATGAAAATTTTAAAGGCAAAACTGATACAATTGGAAAAACAAGGCTAAAGCAATTTTTCCACAATAATGGTGTGGAAAGAAAATAATTTGTGAGATTGATGAGGTTGTTGTTTAAAGCAATATTCAATGGGTTTAGTTTCAGTTTTCTAAAAATTGAATTTTTGTTTTTCTTGTTTTTTTTGTTTTTAGTAAATATTTTTAAAATTTTAAACAATTTTTTTACTTTTTTAGATACACCTTACTTAGATTTATCTAACTAGTAAAATATTTGTGAAAAAAATATTTTAAAAAATTAATAAATACACAAAAATATGAAAAATGTGCTGATTTTATATATATATATATATATATTTTTGTATTTTTTGATATTTAGTGTATTTTTTAAAGATTGTTTTTCACAAATATTATACTTTTAAAGTGTTTTTATGTTAGGTGTGTCTAAAAATAAAAAGAAAATTGCTTGAAATATTAAAAAAAATTCATTGAAAATATTAAAATACGAAAAATATAAAAGTATGATTTTTTGAAAATTGTTTTCTATAAATCAGAACCAAACAAGCTGATTCATCTCCTTTCCAGTTGATAATTCAAGATACAATTCAGAATCTCAAAGAGTACTACACGATACACGACGCATGACAGACAACGACGATAATTATGTTGTCCAAAAATTTGGATTGGGCATTCATTGGACCGAGCCGGATTCGAGCCGGATTGACACTGTATAATAAGAAATTTTGTGTCTACTGAAGCTAAACTCGGCCAAAGCTTAACATCGGGCCTCTACATTTGCCCAAGTCCAGCTCAAAAAATAATTATAAATCTCAAGCCCATCAATCCAACTATATGTTTAAAAATAAAAATAAAACATTCCATAATTAAATTCAATCACATATTATATTTATTAAATAAATATACTGATATCATTATAAATTGAAAAAATTTGTATATAAATTGAAAGATTTCTTAAATAAATTCAATCACGCATCACCACAAATGTAAATTTTAATATAGTCAACAAAGATAAAGTATAGATCCCAATAAAAAAATATATATTTTAATACAAATAATTAATTAATTTAATAGCGGGCTGGGCCGGGTTGAAAGTATAAATCCCAATCTCAGCCCATTAATATATCGGGTTGAAAATGTCGGCTCAAGCGACCTTATGGGCTAAAACAATATTCCCAAGTCCTAAAAATATAGGATTAAGCATGGCAAACTAGGCGGGCCAATGAACCGATGCTCCCAAAAATATGTTAAAAATAGTAACTTATAAATAAATAATTATGAAATCAAAAATAAATATGTAATTATGCACCAACATATGTAAATATGAAGGCAATAATAAGGATATGGAGTTTTCCATATTTTAGGACGTGAAGGTTGTTCCTACATATATTGGACCATGGGTACCCATTTGCAATGGGCATGCCTCTGGGTTATGTCTATTCTTTTGGGACTTGGAGTAGGTGTTGTGGCTTTAACTCAAAAGACATACCCTTTTCGTTTGGAATTTGAACAAATTATAATGTTACTCTCCATATTTTGATTTTTATGTTATTTTGGTTTTTTAATTGAATCGATTTTTATCTTGAATTTTCAAGTTTTTCTCAAATTGATTCAATTGATTCTAATTATTAGGCTTTTTATGACAAATACACACATAAATAGCGTGTCACACTTTTATGAGTAAAAGTGTAAATTTAATCAATTCAGTGATTTAGGGTTGATTTGGAATGTTCTAAAAAAGTACACTTTTTGATTTATTGGCTTATATGGGTTGGGTTTGATGTGATGTGTTAGAGAGGTGATATAATTTAAATAAGATGATGTGATTTAAATAGGATAGTGACTTTTTGTATTATTTAGTTTATGCCAAACCAACCCTTAATCTCAACTTAATTTAGTGAAAATTTTCTATTAAAAACTCTAATTGCATTATTAATTTGATTAAATCGACACAAAATCTAAAATTAAGAATTAAAATTAAACCAATTGAAGCTATATGAATTAAAATGACAGAAATGGAAAAATATATTGACTACTGATGTAATTTGTCGTTTAAATTTTGAAACCTGGTTTCAAATACCTCTTTTCGAAGGAAGTGCAGTGGCTGCGGCCAATGGTATGGCCACCAGAGAGGGCCACGACGTCAGTGGCATCAAACTTCTTCCTGGCGAGGGAGGTAAGGATGACGCTGGCGTTGTTTGTTGGTGCTGGAAGGTTGTCTAGTGTCACATTCGTCGTTGCGAAAGTGAGGCTATCTCGCCTTCCCAAAGGGACATCGTACTCGGGCCCTCCTGACTGCACTTGCAACAAATACATATGAACAATTTGTTAGTTAAATCATCCCAATAAAAAATCTCGTTCAATTTTTTTGGCATGGATTGGATTGGATTGAATTCTCAGCCAATATATAATGTCGTTTGACTTCATAAAAAGTTGCATAAATGTCAAAATTTTAAATTAAAGAAAAACTACTAAAGTACTAAGAAGGAAAAATCACGTTTTGAGTTTCCAAATAATTGAAAGATTTAATTTTTTATTTTGTTTGTAATTTTTCATAATTTTTTTCATATTTTAGTCTGTTTTTTAGTTTTATTTTTTAAATATATCTAATCTAAATAAACTTTAAAAATACAATATTTGTGAGAAAATTTAAAAATAATTCAATAAATCCAAAAAAATATTAAAATATGTTTTCACAAATTTTATATTTTTGAAGTGTATCAAATTAAGTGGATCTGAAAGTTAAAAAAGATTTATTAAAATATTTCAAAAAATACTAAAAACTAAAAAATACAAATTAAAAATTTCAAATATGATTTTGTGAACTTCAAAACTAAACAGAGTGCATGATTTATTTTAATGATTTTTATATTCACTAGATTAATGTAGTTGTGATATGTTCATAATTAAAAGACAACTTTTTGGCTCACAATTCAGTAATTTGTATAGCATTACTCAAAAGGATAGATTTTTCATGTTCTTTTATACCAAATTCTTTTTCTTTCACATGATCTGACTTGATCGTGTAACGAGTACACAAAAAACCTAAGTTCCTAGCCGTTCGCCTGGTTATACATTTTCGTATCTTTAAAGTCTCAACTACATCATGAAATTAGAAGTGCATGGTATTAGAGGGACAAAATTTACAACCATGCATGCATGTAGCATTTAGTTCAGCATATGGTGACACATTGTTCTGTGCTTACTAGACTAGAAAACAAAATAGAACAGTGGATATGAGCTCTATTGCAAACTCCCTATTCCATTTGCTACTTTCTTTCAATGGCACAAATACCTTCTATAGCCTTGCAGGCAATTTAAGCTCCAAAAAATTTGATTTAGTGCATAAATTATTGGGAGAACTAGATAAACTTGAGTAATTTTACCAAGTAAACAGAATCGCGTGCTGCAAGAGCAGTAATATCGGCACAGGAGACGACTCTGCCACACTCCTTGTGAACAAGTGCACGGAGGTCGTTGATGATCTCAAACGCGGTCGCCCTCAGACTTAGATTAGGTGGTGCTTCCTGCTCGCTCGGCCTGGTAGCCGATCCTTCAAGTAGCACTGAACCATCACATCCCTACCATATGCCATAAAATGGAGAACCATTTATAGACCTTGCAATATCAAGTCACACAAAGTCCTAATAGCATGACTAAAAAGTGCAGTAAATAACAAATTGATAATGTTATATATCAAGAAAAATTTTACAAAAAGGTATTTAGAATGCAGTGTGGCAACTGCAAAGCGACACATATTTATTCATATGTATTTTGTGTGTCTTTATGTGTTCGAAGCACACCTGGCATGGTTTTATGTAAAGTGGGTAGTAATACTGCAAATTCAGACGTGATTACTCATAAATTATCCAAAATTATTATATTGTGATTCAAATTTATTTTGCATATACACCTCACACTACACAAATTTAATTTCCACCACAAATCAACCACGTAGAAAAATCGAGATGGATATTGACTAGTGTGGGCTATTATAGTACAATTGTTGAAAGTGGGAAAATGATCCATTTTCACAAAAATCTCCTGCAAAAGCATCATTTCATAAACTTTGACCAATAAGAATTTAGCACTACAGAATAAGTGAATAGACTCTAACTGGTCAGAATCTATGAATGAATGCTTTTGTAGGGATATAGCACAACTACTGAAAGTGACAACACTGTTTGGATTAATATAGAAATTGATTTGTGCTATCATTTTCTATTTTTGAAAATAAACAAAAAAAAAAACTTGTTTGATTGTTTTTGAAAACTACAATAAAAAAAAAAAGGGGTAAATTACAAATACACCTCCTGAGATTTGCTTAAAGTACAGATTGTTTGTTGTGGTTTGAAAAATTACAAATACCTCCTTATAGTATTTTTTATTTAACAGAATTAACTAAAAAAATGAAATTCAAAATTGCTTTCCTATGCAATAATAAAATTACTTAAATTATTAATTGAAACATATTTCTAACATCATTAAAAACTGTTAATTGACTTAATGATTTATTAATAAAAGAGTGATTTATTATGAAATTAGAAACCTCAGGGATGGAATGTAATTTTCAAAACTACAGGGAGTGATTCGTATTTTAATCAAACCTTAGGGAAGTGTTTGTAATTTACTCAAAAAATAATAAAAAAATAAAATAAAATATAAAGAAGAAACACACACACAAATAAAAGTTGGTTTTGAATTTCAAAAATTACTTTTGCACAAAAATAAATACGATCTATTTCTGAATTAAGTTTTTTAAAAATTGAATTTTTTATTTTTCATATTTTTTTAAATGAATATTATTTCAGAATCTTTTTTTTTTACTTTTTTCGATGCATCTTACTTAGATGTATCTAAAAAGTAAAATATTTGTAAAAAAAAATTTAAAAAATTAATAAATACACAAAAATATACTGAATTTTATTTTTTTATTTTTTATTTTTTGGTATTTAGGGAAATTTTTAAAGGTTTTTTTCACAAAAATTATACTTTTTAAGTGTATTTATGTTAGATGTATCTAAAAATTAAAAAAATTGCTTAAAATATTAAAAAATTTGTAAAAACAAAAAAAATACAGAAAATAAGAAAATATAATTTTTTGAAAAGTGTTTTAAAAAAACTAAAACCAAACATAGAAATAATAAAAAAAAGAAAGAAAGAAAACACAATTAACCAAAATGCCCTTAGATTTCAAATCTGAACATAGCGGTCATGTTTGGGCTTGTGAGACTTAACATTTTGATAATTTAAATTATTTATTTGGTTGGGTCTTTCTCGTATATTATTTATGAAAAAAATTAAATTGATCTAACAATCGTATCCATTTTATTTTATTACATTTATCTCGAAAAAATAAATGATTTATTTTTTAAAAACAGATTTATAGTTCTTTTTTTTTGAGAAAAAATGTAATAAAATAAAAATGTTACGATTATGGGGTCAACATAAATTTTTTATGAATGAAACACACCAAAAATCATTCATAAAGAACAGTTCAAATCATTAAAACCGAACATGTGATAGACTCTATGAACCCAAATATAACTCACAATCAAATTTAAATTTAAATTTAAGGGAACCTAACTCTTAAATGAAATAAACCAACTGTTTTTTGAAGTTTGGGGATGTATAAACTTCCACCAATGGAAAATCAAAAAATAGACAATAAAAGAAAACAAAACAAAACAGGACAAAAAGAGCATGAATATACAATCATTTTTTAAAGCGGTATGTGTGTGTTTGAGTATGAGTAGTTATTTTAGAGAGATCTAACAAGAATGATCCATGAAATTAACATCACAACTAGCAGGTTTGATATGTTGATGATTAGTTACCTGAACAAAGCAATCATGGAAGTGAACGCGAAGCAAGCCAGCAGCTTGGCCAATATCCTCCTTGAAAACCTTCTTGAGATGTTTTCTCACAATAGATTCCAACTTAGGACACTCATATTCATAGAAACTCCATGAAAGTCCCTTCACTAAATGGTGATGTGAAGATGATGAATATGATGAACTGGCCTCTGATCCACCAAACACAAATGGTGAACAAGATGCCAACAAAAGCAGAGTGGTTAAAGAAACAGCTGAGAGGTTAAAAGCCATAGTTGATTTTTTTGTTATTCTCCATTGGCTTGCTTGAACATGATATTTATAGCAATAAAGCTACCTACTTAAAACTCACACTCAGAAATTTATTTTTAAAAAATAGTTTATGGTTCAGATTCTACTCTTTTTTTAAAAAAAAAAAAAAAAATTATACATTTTTTTATAAAATGCCAAAAAATACTAAAAAATGAGAAATTATTTTTTGCTCATCGGACAATGCCATATGGTGTTCCAACTTGATATTCATTGATTTATTACTTTTTGTTGTGTTTTGGGGAACAATTTGAGGAGTGTTAAATCATAAATAGTGTGGAACAAGACCACCAAATAATCACTTTTAAAAATTCAATTTCCAAAACAATTTTGTGTGCTTTGGACATGTAAATTTTATTGTATATCCCTTTTTTTTGATTATTTACCTTTTTTTTTTAAAGAGATTATGCTAAAGTTGATCAAAGATGTAGAAACATTAGAGTTCAAAGAAGCTACAAGGGAAGTTACAGTTGATTTTTATTTTTGTTCTTTTGAAAAATTCACATGGCAACATAAAAGAGGGTTTATTTGGGTCCGGGCATGCAAAAAACACCATCAACCCTCCATCTACGTAAATCAACCCTTATGATTTGAGAAGGTGAATGATTTAAGTTAGACGGGATTAGAGGTTAGATGATAAAAATAGGCAAATCAATTATTTTATGCATACAATTTGATCTAATCTGCTTATTTGAATGTGCACAATTGGATAATACCCATCCTTCATTTTTTGCAATATTTTATTTTTTCTAATTTGATTGTTTTATATATTAGTTTGTGAAATATGATTTTGAATAACATTACGTATTCAATTAATTTATGAATTTTGTGTCAAGATTTGGAATGAATAATAAATTTTTTGTTTGAAATTGTAAACAAAAATTAGTTAGAAGTTTTCTATCACTATATATTTTAAAACCACCTAAACCACTCAAACCATTCCCACTACTATATTAAAATTGTTAAAACATTGTACAACTTGTTTGTATTTTGAAGATTAGATGTGCATTTAGGGCAGACCTTGACTTCAAACCATTCCAACTAGTATATTAAAATTGTTAAAACATTGTACAACTTGTTTGTATTTTGAAGATAGATGTGCATTTGGGGCCGACCTTGACTTTTTGAGGGTCTAAAGTGAACTCAGAAAATAAAATCCCGACTTTGATATATATTTCAAAGTATATATATTGTTAAATAGTAACAATTTTTAACTTACTTTTTATATTTTGTTTCTACTTCTATAAATTTGTTGCATATTGTAGATATAATTAAGGGAAATTTTTTTTTAAAATCCCTGATATCAAGATTTTAGAAGATAAACGACATATAATATTTTCATTGTAGTTGTAGTCCTTCAACATTTTCACATAAAAAATTCGACACTGAGAAATTTCTCCAATTTTATAGAGAAATTTTGAATTTTCTTTGGTATAATTACAAAGAAATTTCATCGAGAAACCTTAACTAAAAAAAACATGTTAGACCTCTCCTAGTATCCAAAATTGGAGATGAATGTTTCACTAATTTTTCCTATAATTATTGATGTAAATCATAATTATTGAGATAAATTTTGAACATTTTCAATTGTTTACATTATTAATTTATTTACACTTTTTCCTTGACGTTATAAAATTTGATTAATTTTAACTTTAAAAAAAATATTTATCTAGAAGCAATTGTAACTCGTATTGTCAAATAATATTCTGTAAATAATTTATACATTTGGCAAGTAATCATCCATTATTTTTAAATAATTCACCATTTCAATTGTTTGTTTAAACCTTCATTTTTAAACTATTGATGTTATAATTGTTTAAACCTTCATTTTTAAACTATTGATGTTATAATGTATTCTTAGGTTCACTGATGAAATTGAATTGAATGTAATGATCATTCTTTAATCTCTTTAAAAAAAACCTACTATTCCCTTTCATTTGTAATCTTTTTTAGTAAATCAAGATATTATGATGAAATGTTTATAATAAATCAAACTTAATTTAAGATTGAAATAATTAATCAAACATGGTTTAAGATTAAAATTATTTCAGGACCTATTTTTTTAAACAGAGTTTAAGGACCCGAGGCGTGGACGTTGCCTATCTTACCTCAGGGCCGGCCCTGTGCGCATTGATTGTGGATTAAAAAAATCTCATTCGACAAAAAACAGTCAATGCTTTGATGGCCCGAGATTCCAGGAAGCCATATTCCCCAAGATAAAGGAGAACCACTACAGTACCGGAAAGCGGTTTTCGGGGGCCATCCCAAAAAAAAAGGGTAAATTACACTGACACCCTGATGTTTATATTTATTATAGTTCTTCTTCTTATTTTTTGAAAATCATATCTCTCCTCTGAGGTTTAAAGTTTCATTATATATTTTTTTCTTTAGCAATTTAATTTTTTTAAATACCAATTTTATCCTCATTGGGTAAATTACATTGACACCCCTCACATTTTAGAAATTACAATCCCCTCCCTAAGCTTTAAAGTAGCTACCAATTGCCCCATCGGTTAGTATTAGTTAGAAAAAAAAATTCATTGAAAAAAAATTAATTGAAAAAAATTTTGTCAGTAAAGTTTTTAAATTTCTGTTTAAAAACTAATGTAGGCTCATTTTTTGAATTTACGTTTTTTCCTCAAATTTACAAAGTGAGCTAAAAAAATTATCAAACAAGTTTTTATGACAGTTTTTTTAATTTTTGTAAATATAAATTAAAAACTAAAAATGAAATGGTTACCAAACAGGCTTGATGCTAAAAATGTCGTAAAATTAACAAACAATTAAATAAATTACCAACATAAGAAATGACTTATTAAAATATTCTTAGGCTATGTATGATTTGATTTTTAAATTTTTTTTTTAAATTAAAAATTAATTTATAAAAAAATAAAAAATAAAAAATAAAAAATAATTATCAAACCATACATAGCCTAAGAATACTAAATTCTTAGGCTATGTAACCACCAAACACATAATATTTTTTACTTTTTTATTTTTTATTTCTTAACCAAATTAATTTTTAATTTTTAATTTTTTTTCTAAAAATCAAACCATGCATAGCCTAAAAATCTTTTGATAAATCATTTCTTACGTTGGTAACTTATTTAATTATTTCTTAATTTTATGACATTTTTACCATCAAGCCTGTTTGGTAATCATTTCGTTTTCAGTTTTCAATTTATATTTACAAAAATTTTAAAAACTGTCATAAAATTTTGTTTGGTAATTTTTTTTTATTTATAAAGGTTGTCTCAGTATGTAAATTTGAGAAAAAAACATAAATTCAAAAAATGAGCTGGCGTTGGTTTTTAAACAGAAATTTAAAAACTTTACTACAAATAAAATTTTCAATTAATTTTTTTTTTTCAAATTAATTTTTTTCCAATTAATTTTTTTTCTAACTAATATTAACCGAGGGGGCAATTGATAATGCTACTTTAAACCTTAGGAAGGGGATTGTAATTTCTAAAATGTGAGGATTGTCAATGTATTTAACCCAATGCGAGCAAAATTGGTATTTAAAAAAATTAAATTGTTGAAGGGAGAATCTATAATGAAACTTTCACTACTAAAAAAAGTATTTTTTGCGACCGCTATAAACCGTCGCAAATAATAAAAAACAGTCGCAAAAGGCCTTTTGCGACGGCCCATGCGACGGCAAATGGGGGTCGCAAATATGGGGGTGGCAAATACTTTTTGCGACGGCAAGGCAACAGTCGCAAATTATTTGCGACCGCCTAAATTACTTATAGCGACCGCTATTTTGCCGTCGCAAAAAACAAAGAAAAACACTAACATGATTTTTGGCGACCATCTTGTTACCGTCGCAAAAAGAAATAAAATAAAATAATAAAATAAATAAATAAAATTGTAACATTAAGCACTCTAGGAATAGCAATGACAATAATTCATACCGTATAACATTGTAATTTAATCAAGCATTCCATTTGAGTCTCAAAATTGGAGCCATATGTAAAAGTTATTACAACTAAAAACTTGAAAAAAGTTCTTTTAAGAAAAAATTACAATCCAAATAGAATGCTAGTAAAGTCAAAATCTACAATGTTGGTGTTCACCACTGTACAAGGTACCGGTTGAGTTCCAATTTGTTAGCATAGAGATATATGTTCCTCAAATCCAAGCTTGCACCTGATCAATACACATTATGAAGGGGAATAGATCAGAACACAGACTACCCAATTTCTAGATCTTTTTTTAGATATAAAGCCTCAAGCAAAGCAAACATTGCAAAAAAATTATGAAAATCAAAATAGACAGCTAGAAAACAACCAAGAAGCCATTTACAAAACAAAACAAGAGTGGTTCCATATAGAAACATCTATGATGAGTGCATATAGAAAATTATTGTCCATTTTGTTTCCTGGTCATCCAGCAGGAGAAGCCTCCCTAATTTAATATTTTATCCCTAAGTATAAGACAGATAAACAGTAGACAACAAATGTACTCCATCCTGAAAGACAAACAAGAAAGATTTGATCTTTTCTACCCTGTTTAAGTAAGATTCTATCAATAATCTGAAGAACAATTCATTAATCAAACTTTTAAACGTTCCAACTGCCACAAATGAACAATTTTCAGTAAACCTTCTAGTCCATGCTTTCGAGCTCTCCTGACAAATAATATCAGTAAATGCCACCTGATACCTTTACATCAGGCCAATAAACCAACCACATTGAATTCTAAATCAATTCAAAACTCTCAAGAATGATAACTTAGTGACTATGAAATGTATCAAATTAAGTACATGGCTACAACAGATCTCATCAGTTTAGGGAACTCACAGCATTGGCTGCCTTTTCTTCTAAATTTTTTTGAAGTATTATAGTGTATGCAAGCAGTTGGTAAAATTTGCAGAATGTACAATGTGCAATTTGCATTTTGCACCATAGTAATTACTACAGAAATTGTAATCATACCTCAGAACGCAGAGTGTGAAAGTACCCAATTAGAGCAAATTTAGAAGCAGAGTATACGGCCTGACCTGGTGTAGGTGTCTTCCCTGCAGCACTGCTCATCATCAGCTAAAAATGCATCTTCATCTAGATAGCAAGACTTTTTCTTTCATCATTCAAAAATTGAACTGATTTAAAAGCATTTCAAAAACCAAAGGGATATGGTGCAAAAAAAGCAATGGAAATGCAAGGAATCATTAGAAACATAAACTAAAACTTATCAATATGTATATACTAGCAGTAACCCATGTTATGCATGAACCTTATATTCCAAAATGAGTCATTGTAGCCATCTCATAATATAAAATTTGTGATGATATAATTATACCACTTGAATTTTGTGCATAGATACCAGCCACATATCAAGAAAATGGGTTAAAGAGAAAAATAAGAGCAAAAGGGATTAGAGTTCGTAGTGGAAGGACATACTAGAAAACTATTTCTTGACTCTCTAATTCAGCTTCATTTCGAGCAGAAATGATAAGCTTAGCACCTAAACTTGCAAGTTGTTTGGCAAGAACCTCCCATTCCATCCAATAGTAAAGAGAAAAATAAGACTTTCTATAAAACATGGAACAAATGAAGCTCCAAAGTAGGAAAAACTCACACAACATTTTGGAAAATAAGAGGAAAGATGCCTAGAGCTCAAGAACCAAAACTAGAGCTCAAAGCATCAGTTATTGGAAAAAGATAGAGGAACTAAAATAAAATCTCTTGCTTCTAAATTATTTTCTTTATGATTAAAAAAATATATGGAAAAGGCCAAAATCTCGAACACCTAACCCATTTAAACAAGTTTAAAGACTTGATTCAACATTAAGGCCAGGTTTCATCAAGAGATAATGTACACACCTGCAAAACATTAAGCATCATCTTAAAATCAGTAAAGCACAAAAGTTACTAGGGCATTCAAAGTTAACAATAAGAACCCAAAGCATTTTAAAATTTTCCACCAGAAGTCATCAATCATTTTCTTGGTTGCAATTGAAAGGTGGTCATTCCAAAATTACATAATAAGCTCAAAACTCAAATATTTATATTTAATAGAGAACCTTCTAGCAAATGAAACAACCATCTAGAAAAAACAATGAGATTCCACAAATTTATGGTGTTTGCCTCGGAAAAAGACACCACGGTGCAGAACAGGATCCCACTCCCATCCAAATTCATCCCAGTTTGACAATTTCTATTCCTAAAACATTAACAATATTGGTATAATGAACTTGGCCTGGTCGTTTATGCACATAAAACCTATTTCAAGAAGATGAAAACTGCTAAGTGAAAAATAAAAGAATATATACACACAACATACACAAAAATGAATTTAATTTAAAGCTATAATTTCACATAGGCATATGCTATTTTTCTAACAAACAAAACAAGTATTCTCCTGAATTCATCAAAGGAGCTCCAAGGCATACCTCAAACAGCTAATTATCAGCATTCAAACCATGAAGTCAATACTTAACATTACTAAATCAAACATTAAACACATAAATTTGTTAATAAAAATAGCAATTAATCGCATACCAATGCCACGGCTTGCCCCAGTGATCAGGACAACCTAACCATTCAACAACAAAATAATCAAATCAATACTTAAAACATCAGAATAACAAACAACATGATAAAAATTCTTGAACGGTGATCTTGTTCTTAACAAAATTTGTTTGGTTTTTATGTTTAGTCTTGCAATGAACAAACTACAAGTACCGTCCGGAATGGTCTAGATTGATAATGTATAACTTTATGAAAGTGTCCAAAATGAAAATAAGGAATAATGACTGGTGAACACAACATTGTAGAGCTTCAAAACATGTTTTTACTTCTGCCATGAGCACAGAAAGAGCCACAAAAGAGAATTGCTTATATGCTAGTGCATGCCCTCTATGGTTCATGGCAGCCCATGCAGTGCAACACCTGCTTGATTTGTCCACTACATCCAAGAGTCATCAATCAAAATCCTGTCAAAACACCAATCTGGTCACCAACATAGATTATTAATCATAATAAAGCTATAGCGAAATGTATACAATTACTAGAAATTGGAGTCTTAACCCAATCCCATAAAACATTGCTGATGGTCTCGTGACAACCCCAAGGGTCACAGCTACTGTTTGTTTTTCATCTTCACAGACCACACTGCACTCAGTCGATAACGGCATCAGAAAAAGATAGTATAAAAATCTCTGCTTTCCGAACAGAATTGACAAAGAACAAGGCTGGCTTGCAAATGAACTATACAGTTTGTCTTCAACCAAGTGAGCAATAAAAAATAGTATGTATAATCAACAACAGATGCCACTCCCCATACAGATATCACAAGTGGCATTGCTACAAGCAGCTTTTCTACTTCTCATACCTTGAAAGAATCTTATATATTATGTAATGATACTCTACAGAATGCTGATTATGCACTTCCAGTAGAACTGTGATTCAAATGGTGAATTAACCCAGAGAACAAGGCACAAAAAATAAAATCCCAATAATCTATCTTGAAATAGAAAACTTGCTAGCATGATCTAGTTATGATTTTTTTTTTTTTTTTTGCCTTGCAAGTTTAAGGTTTCAGATTTACTCTTGAAGCTTCATTCGATTTTCACTCTTGGTGATGGAGTACTATTCTTCTCTCCTTTCCAATGGATTTAAATCTTCTTCCGCCCAAGTTTCATCAATCCCTCAATCCCTTTTATGACAACAACAATACCACTCATGTCACCATCATCTTTGCTAGCACAAGATTCAAGGGTGCCACAATGATTGGAAGATGAAGCCACATTTATTGGATCTTGCACTAATTTCTTTTTTTTTTGTTTACTTTTTTTCTGAAATAATGCTCAAATTTTTTTACATTTTAGTTTTCTTAATTATTGGGTAGTTTCAGAATTTTATGTGATGTTGGCTACGTAGTTCTTCCGATAAATGAGGAACTACAAAACCATATTATATTAGATATCATTGTCTTATTGGTTAAAAAAATATTCTATCGTCATTGGTTGGAATGAATCATATAAACATTATAACATGATATTCTAGGTACTAATTCATTCTTGTTTAAGGCATTGATGCTGCAATTCTAAAATCAAATTTAGCTGCTATTCTAAAATCAAATTTAGGGAATATATAAAATCAAATTTAGCTGTTATTCTAAGAGACGACTTTTGAAGTCTTTCTAGATGAAACCCCCACTACAAATTTCCATATTTCTTCACTCATAATAAGAAAGAAAATAATTGCAATAGTACCAAAATATACAAGAATGGGTTTATATTTTATAAATAGGTAAAAGCTTAGACAGATCAAAACAAAAGTACGAAACTTATCAAATTCCAGACAAAGCAGAGCATTGGTGAAGCTTCGTCTAGAAAAATGAGTTGTTTCCTACAACATAATCCACATTTCCAACTAAGTCAAAAAAATAAATAAATAAAATAAAATAAAATAAAATAAAGAAAAAAGAAAACAATTATTGCAGGTTCATTGATTACCAAAATCATCTCATGCTAGAGGAATGAATCAAATAACTTGGTCGAGATGGTTTCACAGGCATGATACATGCTACAAACATTGGTTATGTTTAATAAGTAAAAGCCTATCAATTTATATGAAAAAAATCAGGATATGACCATGAGATTTAGTGATCAAAACTATGGCAGAGATATATCTAGAAATGGATTGCAGATTTGCAGTTTTAGGTGACAGTTTGAATGAGAAAGCATGGGTGAATCAAATGACCAGAGTGACAATATGGAAATGGCACCTGATACTCCACTGTAGTCTTTGTTGTGCACTCATGTAAATTCTGCAATAATGCTATGATCATACATATATATTTTCATGACAGGACTTACTGTCGTTGAGTCCTCCACAGATCTTATAGACTATAGGAGCATACTATAAAATATATTAAGAACAGAGCATGTACTACAAGTGAGACAGATAGAAATGTAAGGAGAAAAATGTTCAAACAAGGTTGCAACAATTTTGCTTGGACTAACGAACTTTGCTTGAAAAATACTGTAAAATATAGTTGAGAAAAGGGAGATATTCTTTGATGCAAGTGCTACACGCTAACCTGTTGATGAATTCGCTTCTTCAGCTGAATAATTTCTAGACTAATAGCGTCATCCTCTCTGAGATATAACAAACCAAAGATAATGTGAATGCTCTCTGATATTCATTTGTTGATTCATTTCTCTCAAATTAATAGCAGATAAGGAAGGAATTATTCAAACCATAGCTTGTTTCCAGAATCAGACTACCTGGTGGAAAAATCAATACGAATGAATGATTCGAATTACAGTGAGTTCAGATGAAGAAGTTGAATACGAATTACAGTGAGTTCAAGTGATCGAAGTAGAGAGATGAATAAGTTGAAATACGAATGAATGATTCAAAGAGACTCGCTGAGAGAGAGAGAGAGAGAGAGAGAGAGAGAGAGAGATACCGTTGGAGATCTCTTCTTTAGACGACCATGGTGATCTACAGAGCAAAATCGAGAGAGGGATCTTGATCCAACAATGAACCTGGTTACTCAGACACGATCAAGTGATTTGGGGAAAATGATAGTCTAGGGCAAGATATAAATCAATGATCGAGCGATTTGGGGAAAATGAGAGTCGAAGAAAAAAGGAAAATATAAATTGGGCTGGGTCCCAATGGTGGGCTGGCAAGTTTTTGTTTCAAAATATAAGCCCCAATAGTTGCTTCCCTGGTTCGTTGCAAATAATATTTTTTGCGACGGTCAAACAATCGGTCACAAAAAAATAGACGCAAAAAATTATTTTTCTAGTAGTGTTTGAACCTCAGGAAAGAGATATAATTTTCAAAAAGTGGAGAGAAAACTATAATAAACATAAATTTCAAAGGTGTCAGTGTAATTTACCCAAAAATAAATTTCAGCCATTAGATTTGGTAAAATAATCTGAACTATTGAATTCTCAAAATATGCTTAACCGATTATAACCGGTAAATCTCCAAGAAAGAAATGCTCTACACAGAGCCCAACAATTTGGAGAGTTGCACTGTTTTTTGTCATGTACCGGTCTGTGTCCTACAATTTGGAGAGTTGCACCGTTTTTGTCATCTAGAGGAGTACTAAAAGTAAGAATAAATATAAATACACCTAAATTTATTTAAAATATAAATTATTTTTTTATAATTTTAAAATTTATATTTCTTCTGTTCAAGTTTATAATCAAACAAAAAATAATTATTTTTATTAATAAAATATCAAGACATTTAATAGTTTTAATAATGTCAGAAATGTATTTCAATAAATAATTTATTGTTATATAAAAGAGTAGTTAAAAATTTTGACTACATTTGATTTGAATTTTCAAAATGATTTTTGAGAGCCTAAAATCAAAAATTTATTTGTTTATCTCCCTTTCCAAAACTATTCTCAAAATTATTTCAAATTTTTCTCTATTTACAAAATTATTTCAAACATATTCCAAATTTATCTCTATTCCTAAAGCTATTTCAAATCTATTCTAAATTTATTTCTATTACCAAAGCTAAATTAATTGAATCGATATCTATGTTGAAGTATGTGAAAATATCATATTTTCAAGTTCATCAAAAAAAAAAAAAATGCTTCACAAAAAAAAAAAGTACATCAAATTTTTTTGGATGAAAACTGAATTTTTTTTGTGTATATTTGTTAGTATGTAGTGATTTTTTAATATATTTTTTTATAAATTTTGTATATTTTAAGTGTATTTAGATTGAGTGGATCTAAAATTGAAAAATATTGATTAAAATATTTAAAAAGTTCACTACAAACAATAAAATATGAATTGAAACTAAAAACTTATTTTTGAAAAACTCCAAAAGTAAAAAATTTGACTAAAATACAAAAAATACATTAAGAGTAGGTGTATCTAAAAAGTAAATTTAGATTATGTGAACCTAAAAAGTATAAAAAAAAAATTACTAAATACAACAAAACACAAAAAATAAAAAATTCAAAAACCCAAAAATCCAAAAATTAGTTTTGAAATCTCAAAACCAAATAAGGTTGTCAACTCTTTTAGAAAATTTATCTTTCAAAATTGATTCTAAAAATTAAACCAAACGACGCTTTATTTTTTGAAAAATTACCATCTAATGGTACTTTCAAAAACAATATTATACATACATGAAATGTTTAAGAGTTTCATTATTAATATTGGTAAAATTTACTAGAGATTTGTAATGTATTTTTATAACTTCAACTAATATGCTATTTCCCTTTTATTTTTTCGATTATTTCTATTAAATAAAAAAATATTGACAATAGAGTATTTATAATTTCCAGAATCACAAGAAGTACTTCATATTTTAAATAAAAATCAGAATATTTATTTGCAATTTATCTTAAAATCCACATTATCATATTTTAATAATAAGTCTTCTTAATCATCCAGAGTGGGTTTCACATTTTTTTTTTTTAATTAATGTGAATTAAAATTTAAAAAGACCATTCCACCTTCATCATCATCATCCAGCCATCCCTCTTCTAGCAAACCCTATCTCTATCTAATAAACCCTAACTTTATCTACTAAATCCTGCAAACTCTAACTCTATCTAGCCCTCACCTTAACCAGCCACCCTAACTCTATTCTCGATGTTCATCGTTGTATACTCTTCCATCCCCAACCATCATCACAGCCTCTTTTCCTATCTCAGACCGTCGTCATTGTTTCTTCTTCCATCTCTGACCATCACCCTTTCCCTTCTCAGACCATTGCCACCGCCATCGTCTCCTCTCCTATCCCCATACATCTTAAAATCCATATTATCAAATTGGGTAGTAAGTAAAGTGTGATGAACTAATAAATGGAAGCTAATTGAGTAGTAAGTGGAGTCCAGTAAAGTAATAAGTGAAAGTTCATTGAGTAGTAAATGAAATCTAGTGAAGGCTTTCTATATGCATTTGTCAGATACATAGAATCAAACATCAACATATCACCAAAACACAAATAATCTGTTCGAGATCCACTGTCTGCCCAAAACAAATTATTTAATCGATTTTCTTCATCCACATCATATTTATAATAAAACATTGGATGCTCTTCTACTTTATCACATAAGTAAGCTAAAACACCTTCTGCATCACCATTGACAACTTACGCTCTACACACAGTCCCAAAATGGTTGTACCTGTCCTTTTGTATGAACCCAACATTCTCATAGCCACCTGCTTGTTGTGCAACAAAGTCCATAATATGACTTGTCCTCATATCAATGTGATGCATTGCATAGCCTTGTGCCTTGTCGGTACTCATAACATTCCTATGTGAGTGAAGAAATTGAACACCAAGAGGCCCTATGCTGTTTGAAAATTTCATTCACTTTATATTTTAAAGTACTCCGATTGTATTTGATACGGAAAAAAGTATGACAACCAACCCTAGTTAATTATTTTGGTTCTCTTTCACGTTCTTCAACCTCAAGGTATTTAGATTATCTATGTCATTCTTTTGAGCAAACCCACTTCCTAGGTATGACCATATTACTCTTGTCTTTATACAACTAATCCCTTTGAATACTAAAGCCTTTCACCTTAGCATACGAATTATAAAATCTT
The DNA here is from genome assembly GCF_055761805.1 of Camellia sinensis. Taxonomy (NCBI): domain Eukaryota; kingdom Viridiplantae; phylum Streptophyta; class Magnoliopsida; order Ericales; family Theaceae; genus Camellia; species Camellia sinensis. The sequence continues at coordinate 108,905,153 of NC_138966.1, forward strand.
TCTCTATTTCATCTGAATCAAATGTTATTTCAAACACATCTTTTTCTATTAATTCATCTAGACGCGTAACGTCTCTTTTCAGTTAGGAGATCATTATAATTGATGATATCATCTTCATTACACTTACCATCATTAGCATCATCATCATGATCTAATTCATATATAATGTTATTCTTATTTTGCTCGATGTTGTCTTCCATCTGCAATAAGTACAAGCAAATTAATTAGGAAATAACAAGTAAAGATGGTAAGTAGAATACTAAGTGATAAAATGGTAAGTGGTAAGTTCAAGCACAAAGAGTTGTAAGTAGGATGAGATCGAATGGTAAGTATTGTGTTTTTGAATGGTAATTAAACTCTATTTACTATTCAATGAGTCCCTACTTACGATTTTATTATACTTTGCTTAGTACACAATTAAATACCACTTACTACTTAATAACATTCTATTAGACTTTAATTATTACTTAATGAGTTTTTACTTACTGTGTGAGTGATTTTCTGACCACACTGCCCGCTTAGTAACCAGCTGGAGAGCACCGACAAAATAGATGGCACTTGGTTGACCTGCAACAGAAAGAGAAGATTCCGGCGATGGTTCGTCCACTCGGGGGCACTCCGACGATCAAGTCAGTATATCTCTCAAAGATAAATCAAGTGCTAAACTCACAAGCTTGAGTATCAAAAGCATACCTTAGACCCATGGGGATGCTTCTCTTTTATAGCCAACATAAACCTAGTCCCAATAGAAGCCTAACTTCTATGGACTTAGGATTACTGCTAATATTGGACTTCCAGTAAGATTAGGATAAACTCTCCAAGAGTCTTATCTTAATACAAACTGAAATCTTCTCTCATCCTAGGACTCTTGCCCTCATCCGCTTATCTCGGATTCCGCTATCTTCGGAGGTAACCTCGGCCTATCCGAGATGACCTCGGCATAACAACCAGGACACGTGGCACCTCGGCTGACACGTCGGCGTCACCTTGGCCACGTGTCAGTACTCAGAAAATATATCCCCACAACTGCCCCCTAGGTTCTATTACCTTGGCATTCTAAGGTGATGGAACCGACACTGTTCGTTCATCTGTGCCCCTCTGTCCGAGATCAAACTCGCCGACCTTAAATTTCCTTGGACTTTACTGTCCACTTCTATCAAGTATCAAGCTTCATGCTTTCCAAGCTGCTCAAGATCACACCTCCTAGCCGAGGTTCTTGTTTAATTAATTCGTAAACTCCAAGAGCTTGGCAGCTGCTCCACTCACATTCTTCGGTGGGTTCCCGACTTCCAGTCATCTATTTGACTCCAGCGATCTTCATATCGGCGTTTATTTCTCTTGGTAGGTTCATAAAGTCTTTTATTAAGCTCAATCTTTCATAACTCTTCTGAATCCGTTTACTTGCCCTCTGTTGTCTTCTATTTTCGTCTGTTTTCAAGTTTTGAATTGTTTGAACGCCTGGCACTGTTCTTGCCATATTCGCTTTCTGTTGCTAGCATCGTGTCTGGGTCATTACTTTCTTGTTCTTCACATACTTACTTAGTGCCTGTGCACTTGGCTTTATTCTTGAACTTTGTCGTCTTCTTGACTCTGATTTTTCTCTTTTTTCATTCAATCCTCTAGCTTTTTCTCTTTCTAGCTCTTTTGCTTAAATCTGTCATTGTTCCAAGCTTTCAAGCTCTACAACTGTTTTCGTTCCTCTCCTCCAGTGAGGCTTACGTCATTCTGTCATTTTCGCATCCATCATCAGACTTCGACAATTCTCATTCCGGCTTCCCTCTTTCTGGTAAGCCACTGTTCCTCCTGGTTTTATTTCTTGTTGCTTTTCAAGAATCTCTGCTTCATTGTTAATAACCATTGTTGTTTTACCCGTTGTTTCCAAATCATCTTCCTGAATACACACTAGTCACACATCTGTTGATTTCTGCCACTGTTCTTGGCTTGACACACTTGTGCAATCTTTTTGTCTTGATTTCCTGATAGCTTCATCACCATTCTTGATTACGAATTACATTCTTGTTTTTGTTTTCTGTGTCTTTTTACAGATTCTTGCTTTCAATCCTTGCCTTCAAACTCCGAGGTGCCAATCGCCAAGAAGAGCTTTTGATCAAACTCTTCGGGAGATCAATGTTAAGCTCGAGGCCGAGAAGGCTGCTGAGAAGTCTTCCCAACTATCTTCTATATCCTGCCATTGATGCCGAGTAGTTTTGTTTCCTTCTTTTACTCCTTGTACCTTGTACCTTGTACTTTGTCCTTCTTTATATGCTTTTAATCCGGCCGACGTGCCATTTTTGTAGTCTGAATAATTTATTTTTCAATATTCAGGCCGAAGTGCCTTCTTTCTTCTTTAAATGCATTTCTCTAATTTCTTCTTTGAATGAATGTCTTCTTTTTTCTGCTCTTGTATGATTCTACACTTAGAATAATTTACATATCTTCAAAGTACGCCTTGACTGTGCAATATCTTCGGGTAAAATACTTCTGTCACAACTTCTAATCTTGCTCATCTCGGCCTTGTCCTAACACTTGAAAATATTGTAACAAATATTTTCACAAGTGTTGCTTAGGACTTGTCACTTTCTCAATGTCTTCTATCAAGACTTCAGTTTTCCATATTTCAAGTTTTGACAACCTGGTAGTCTTGGCAAGTACGCAGATATTGCTTGAGCTTGACTTTAACTTGTAAATTTTTCTCAAAATTTCAACAAGTGTTAAACCATCTTCCTTTCGATACGACATCGGTTTAACTTCAACTTGTAAATTCACACAGAATTTCAACAAGTGTTAAATATCATCTCGGTTTAACTTCAACTTGTAAATTCACAAAGAATTTCAACAAGTGTTAAATATGACCCCGGTTTAACTTCAACTTGTAAATTCACACAGAATTTCAACAAGTGTTAAACATCACATCAGTTTAACTTCAACTTGTAAATTCACACAGAATTTCAACAAGTGTTAAATATCATCTCAGTTTAACTTCAACTTGTAAATTCACACAGAATTTCAACAAGTGTTAAACATCGTCTCGGTTTAATTTCAACTTGTAAATTCACACAGAATTTTAACAAGTGTTAAACATCATCTCAGTTTAACTTCAACTTGTAAATTTACACAGAATTTCAACAAGTGTTAAACAATGATTTCGGTTTAACTTCAACTTGTAAATTGTCCACAAATTTCAACAAGTGTTAAATAATGATCTCGGTTTAACTTCAACTTGTAAATTGTCCACAAATTTCAACAAGTGTTAAACAATGATTTCGGTTTAACTTCAACTTGTAAATTGTCCACAAATTTCAACTAGTGTTAAACAATGATCTCAGTTTAACTTCAACTTGTAAATTATCCACAAATTTCAACAAGTGTTAAACAATGATTTCGGTTTAACTTCAACTTGTAAATTGTCCACAAATTTCAACAAGTGTTAAACATCTTTGTCTTCTCTCTGCCCCCTAATTGTGTGTTTCTTTTTTATCTTCTAGGATCTAAGATTTTGCTCACTGAACTCTTCTCTTCTCGGATTTAAGTGCCGAGCTCTTGTCTTTTGGAATCTTGGATTTGCTCACTCAGGTTGAGCTCTTCTCTTCTCGGACCTATTCATCTAGGCCGAGATCATGTCTTCTGGGATCTGGGATCCAGGATTTGCTCAATTAGGCTGAGCTCTTCTATACTCGAATGTCATCTCCTTGGGAGCGCTCCTGCCCCCTGTCTTTGAGTCCCTTCTGGAAGGGTCTTCATTCTATTTATGTCGACAAATTCTCCATCTTTGCTAAACTCGTCATTTCCGCTACGTTGATCTTGTACGATGATGGCCATCTATTCTCCTTTCTTTCCCACAGACAGCGCCAAATTGTATGAGTGATTTTCTGACCACACTGCCCGCTTAGTAATCAGCTGGAGAGCACCGGCAGAATAGATAGCACCTGGCTAACCTGCAACAGAAAGAGAAGATTTCGGCGGTGGTTCGTTCACCCGGGGGCACTCCGACGATCAAGTCAGTATATCTCTCAAAGATAAATCAAGTGCTAAACTCACAAGCTTGAGTATCAAAAGCATACCTTAGACCCATGGGGGTGCTTCTCTTTTATAGCCAACATAAACCTAGTCCCAATAGAAGCCTAATTTCTATGGACTCAGGATTACTGCTAATCCTGGACTCTCAGTAAGATTAGGATAAACTCTCTAAGAGTCTTATCTTAATACAAACTGAAGTCTTCTCTCATCCTAGGACTCTTGCCCTCATCCACGTTTGTGTTTTCAGGGAGTAAAGCGACGACGTACGGAGGAGCGCAGACTTGATCAACAAGATTATACGAGAGGGTTTATTTCTTTTCCGTACAAAAGCCATTAAATAGTAAGAGAAAACACCTATAGAAAACGTGGATTGATTCTTATATTTTAGTGTTATCCAAATTTAAATTTTCAAATTGATTAATTAATTTTTCTTTTCAAATTCCTAAATTTGAATTTTGATATAAACTTGTTAACTTTCCCTTTCGAATTTGTATATCATGGCTTAGAATTTTTTTTTTAAAGCCATTAAATAGTAAGAGAAAACACCTATAGAAAATGAGGATTGATTCTTATATTTTAGTGTTACCCAAATTTAAATTTTGAAATTGATTAATCAAATTTTCTTTTCAAATTTCTAAATTTGAATTTTGACATAAATTTGTTAATTTTCCGTTTCAAATTCGTATATCATCTTTGTCGTTGTTGTTGTTGGTTTTTTCTGTTTGTTTGTTTGTTTAACTATTGAATGAGAGCTAACGCATTTAGGAAGATTAGGGATATTAGGAAAGGGTTTTTTTTTTTTTTTTCTTTCCATTTATTTATATTTTCTTTTTGAAATCATAAATTATGTGATTATTTATATTTTCTTTTTGAAATCATAAATTATGTGATTATTTATATTTTTAAAATTGTTAGTTTAATGGATTAGTCAATAGCATCTTTAGAATTTATTTTTAATTATAAAAAAATCAAAAATTTACTTTGAAGAATTACTCTCTCCCTTGCTTTAAACAATATATATATATATATATATACACTAGTGGGTGGCACTCATGATGTGTGTGCAATTTAAATAAGTAGGAATAAAAAATAATAATAATGAAATTAATATTATAATGTGTATTTAGCTTAGGTGGTATGAGTCCTCGTACTTAAACCCATGGTCATGGGTTCAAGTCTTGCCCATCTCTTTGTTTAACTTTTTTTAAAAAAATAAAAAATACTGCCACATGGCATGAGGAGAGTAAAGCTTCAGGACACCATAAGAGGTGTTCACTTTTTTTAAAAAAATAAAAAATACTGCCACATGGCATGAGGAGAGTAAAGCTTCAGGACACCATAAGAGGTGTTCACTTTATAATAGTACTGCACACACGATGTGTGTGCAATTTAAATAAGTAGGAATAAAAAAAATAATAATGAAATTAATATTATAATGTGTACTTAGCTATAATAGTACTGCACACACGATGTGTGTGCAATTTAAATAAGTAGGAATAAAAAAAATAATAATAAAATTAATATTATAATGTGTACTTAGTTTAAGTGGTATGAGTCCTCGTACTTAAACCCATGGTCATGGGTTCAAGCCTTGCCCATCTCTTTGTTTAGCTTTTTTTTAAAAAATAAAAAAAATACTGCCACATGGCATGAGGAGAGTAAAGCTTCATGACACCATAAGAGGTGTTCACTTTATAATAGTATAGAAGATAGATAGATATATATATTTTAATTTTAATTTATAGATTTCTTTTCATATTTTAGTGGCCTTGAAATTTAAATTTTGAAATGGAATAATATACTTTTTATTTGAAAGGCATAAATCAATAAATGTTATTTATTTATTTTGCTAAAATGAGGCTAGCCAATAAAATATTTTTTAATTATTTAAAATCAAAAAATTTTAAATTTTGGAATGAGAGTTTGGAGTTCTTAAAAAGCTTTTCATTAGAAACGTCATTTTCCTTGATATATAGTATATATAATATCATTTGTCATTTAATATTTATTAGGTTTTTTTTTAAAAAAAAAATTTAACAAAAAGTATTGGGTCCTACTGTTTTAACAAATGACAATTCGTTTAGAAATAAAATTTTTAGTGACCTTTTTAGTAATTTTTTGACTTTTTACAAAAAAATATACAAAATAATAAGAAGAATAGATTAATTTTTTGTAGTGATTTTTTAACTATTTTAACCAAGTGCCAAATATCTCCTGAATATCAAGTTGGGACACCATATCAAATTGGAGCACCACATAAATTTGTGTCCAAAGTAAAAAATAATTTCTCTATTTCAACATATTTGAGGATCTGTTTGGATATGATTTTTTATTTATTTATTATTATTTTTTTTTCTAGTCACTATTTTAAAGCTATGTTTGGTTTTGGCTTTTGGCTTTTGGATTAAAAAAACAGAAAAGACAAAATAGGCTACATAAGTCAATAAGACAAAATGCCAAATCTAAACCATAATTATTACACTTTTTCTCTTACAAAAGTTAAAAAAGTCAAAAATAAAAACCAAACGAAGCTAAAAAAACCAGGCTTAAATAGTTAAAAAGCCAAAAAAATTAAGTTATTTTAACTCTTCCCAAACAAAGATTAAATCACAAAAAAATTAGATGGTTTGGTTACTGTTTTTTTATAGTCGGTAATTGTAAAGAAAAAAGAAACTATTTTTTTAATAAGATTTATCTTGGTTGACAATTACAAAACAAGCCTTACCTTGTTTGGTTTTTCAAACTCAAAAATTATTCTTGAATTTTTTGGTTCATATTTTTAATTTTTTTGATTTTAATGAAGGTTTTTTTTTTTTTTTTTTTTTTTTTTTTTTTTTTTTTTTAAGAAGTATCTAATCTAGATACACTAAAAAAAAGGTAAAGCATTTGCAAAAAAGAAATAATTATGTTTTTTTCAAAAAAGTGAAAAAAAATAAACACATTGTTATTTAAATCAAATATCAATTATTGTGTTTAGTTTCAGTTTTCTGAATTTAATTTTTTGAAGTTAAGTTTTTTGTTTTTCATGTTTTTTATTTTTATTTTTAGTAAATATTTTTTAAATTTTAATTTTTTTTTTACTTTTTTAAATTTACCTTACATAGATGTATCTAAATAGTAAATTATTTGTGAAAAAATATTTTAAAAAATTAATAAATACACAAAAATATGAAAAATGTACTGAATTTTTGTATTTTTTAATATTTTTGGTCTTTGGTGAATTTTTTAAAGATTTTTTTTCACAAATATTATACTTTCTAAGTGTATTTATATTAGGTGTGTCTAAAAATTAAAAAAATTGCTTAAAATAATAAAAAAATTCAATTAAAAAAAAAGTAAAATTTTCTTAAAAGTGAATTCTAAAAACTAGAAACAAACAAACATGTTTAAATTGTATTTGTTTTATAAATAAATAAAAAAAATAGACAATAAATATAATTTTAAAACATCATTTATTTTTTAAGACAATTCCAAACACCTAGTGCGTTTGGTTTGTGTTTTGAAACATGTTTTTGAAAGAAAATTTTTAAAAACATGTTTGGTTACAAATTTTCTTAAAAAATTTTCAACATTACTTCTGTCACGACCCGCTCCCCGTACCCAAGAGTTAAGTATCGTGATAGCCAGTAACTGAAGTTACTTACGGCCAATTCATAAGCAAATTAATAAACGCAAGCGGAAGAAACATTTAAGTAAGGGTACCAAAATAATCATTGGAGCTTCTATTTTTATTACAAAATATATTGACCAAAAAGGCCGATATTTACATATAAAAATGTCATAAAAATACTGTGTGTGTCTATTCCGCAACCCGACTTTCCAAAAAGCTATTTCTGAAGTGCATTGATTCCTGAAAATTGGTAAACAACTATAACCACATGGTAGAGTGAGAAATATTATACTAAGAGTATAAAGGCACGAAATAACCATGGATAATTATGTAGCCAAAACATTTACATAAACAAATCATTTGAGTAGTAGAAATCATTTGAGTAGCAGAAACTGAAATACAGATATTATGTAAATATATCACCATAACCACGGCATAGAACAGAACAGAACAGAACAGAGCAGAGCAGAGGTCACAGAAGTGACAGTCAGAACAGAGGAACGGATTCAAGAGGTGGCTCGTACGGATTCTAGAGGTGGCTCCCACAATAGTGTAGCACTTAACTCCATATAGCACTTTACTCCGCACAGAACAGAGGTCAATGGATCAGAAGGCCACAAAGTAACCAAACAAAGGCCAATAGTTATTTAAGTCCCTCAAGGCATGGGACTCCCGTAGTGGTACTTACAAAACATAATTTTATATAAGGTTATAGCCAAATATTCTTTAAAAGTAAAACAAATATATCAATAGATTTTATTTTAAGCAAATAGGGTTCAGAAATAAAATCACGTAACTAAAATCTTTATAAAATATAACTTTTATTAATATACTAATAAAACATAACTTGTGTAAAACAGATTTTGATAAGTCAAAACATATATAAAATACATTTTAATAACTCAATGTATAATATAACTTACCTTAACTTTAATACCTCACTTTTTCTTTCAATTGTTAAAGACTCTTTTACCTTCCACCATTTCTTCCTTCTTTCTCTCTCTCTTTTCTTCTTTCCTTTCTTCTTTCTTCTTTCTTCTCCAGATGGATCATTCTCCCTGTTTCTAGGAGGTGACGCCACTCCTCGGCCAACACGTGGCCGAGCCATCTCTCTCCCTCCAGATTCGTCATAAATATATATAGATTTAATCTCATCCTAAATAAATAGTTAAGATAATTACCTTTTTGTTCTAATATTTTAATATAATTATATAAATAATTTAATTATTAAGTAAATTATATTTTATCGTATATCAACATAAAATTAATTATTTATTTTAATACCACACTCATTATTATTATTATTTATATTATCTATATTATTATTATTTATATTTTGACCCCTAAATTTTTAATAATTATATTATTTTATAAAATTACACATAATAATATATAATAAATTATATATTTTCTTAACTGAGATTAAATAATATTAATATAAATTCTACAGAATAATTAAAAATTTAGATTGTTACAATCTTCACTCCTTTTAAAATTTCATCTTCGAAATTTGTCATATGCATAAGCTATCCGCTGCGCACTCTGATAAATAAATATATATTAGATGATTAATCTGATAGAAAATAATACCTCAAAAAAAATTTTACCAAAAATAACTCACTGTCTAACTGTCAAAAATTGTTTTGGGCCAAAATAAGAAATAAGGAGCGACTTTAAAAACTTTTCACTCGTTTTGTTTATGATAAAAATAGATAAAAATGAGAACGCAATGACAGAATTATATGCAAGAATTGAAAAATTTGAGATGAACTTTTCATTGACAGGAAATAGTTTCGAAATTAGTATCTTTATAATTTGAACTTACTTTTAAAGAACATCAGAATAATTTTTTTTTTGAATACTGAACTGAAAATTATATGCATTTAATTATATTATAATTTTGGTAGGTGCTTGAGCCCGACATCCTTCTTTTCTTGTCCTTCTTTTACTATAACAAATATAAATTATATCTAATATCCTTCACAAATTAGGCACACTAAAAAAAAAATATTTATTATATATATATAATCATATAAAATTATAATATAATTAAATCGACGAACAAAATATAATAATTTGGTACTAATTACCCGTTATCTCAGTTCTTAAATATGTGCGTGTCCTATGCTCCAATGATGATTTTTTTTTCTTTTTTAAAAAAAAACCATTGCTCTGATACCACTTGTCACGACCCGCTCCCCGTACCCAAGGGTTAAGTATCGTGATGGCCAGTAACTGAAGTTACCTACGGCCAATTCATAAACAAATTAATAAACGCAAGCGGAAGAAATATTTAAGTAATGGTACCAAAATAATCATTGGAGCTTCTATTTTTATTACAAAATATATTAACCAAAAAGACCGATATTTACATATAAAAATGTCATAAAAATACTGTGTGTCTATTCCGCAACCCGACTTTCCAAAAAGCTATTTATGAAGTGTATTAATTCCTAAAAATTGGTAAACAACTATAAGCACATGGCAGAGTGAGAAATATTATACCAAGAGTATAAGGGCACGAAATAACCATGGATAACTATGTAGCCAAAACATTTACATAAACAAATCAGTTGAGTAGCAGAAATCTTTAAGTAGCAGAAACTGAAATACAGATATTATGTAAATATATCACCATAACCACGGCACAGAACAGAACAGAACAGAGCAGAGGTCACAGAAGTGACAGTCAGAACAGAGGTACGGATTCAAGAGGTGGCTCGTACGGATTCTAGAGGTGGCTCCCACGATAGTGTAACACTTAGCTCCGCATAACACTTTGGTCCGCACAGAACAGAGGTACGAATTCAAGAGGTGGCTCGTACGGATTCTAGAGGTGGCTCCCACAATAGTGTAGCACTTAGTTCCGTACAACACTTTGCTCCGCACAGAACAGAGGTTAATGGATCAGAGGGTCACAAAGTAACCAAACAAAGGCCAATGGTTATTTAAGTCCCCCAAGACATAGAACTCCCGTAGTGATACTTACAAAACATAACTTTATATAAGGTCATAGCCAAATATTCTTTAAAAGTAAAATAAATATATCCATAGATTTCATTTTAAGCAAATAGGGTTCAGAAATAAAACCACGTAACTAAAATCTTTATAAAATATGACTTTTATTAATATACCAATAAAACATAACTTGCGTAAAACAGATTTTGATAAGTCAAAACATATGTAAAATACATTTTAATAACTCAAAATATAATATAACTCACCTTAACTTTAATACCTCACTCTTTTTTTCAATTGTTAAAGACTCTTTCACCCTCCACCATTTCTTCCTTCTTTCTCTGCTCTCTTTTCTTCTTTCCTTACTTCTTTCCTTTCTTTTTTTTCTTCTCCAAATTGATCATTCTCCCTATTTATAGGGAGGTGACGTCACTCCTCGGCCAACACGTGGCCGAGCTATCTCTCTCCCAGATTCGTCATAAATATATAGATTCAATCTTATCTTAAATAAATAATTGAGATAATTATTTTTTGACCTAATATTTTAATATAATTATATAAATAATTTAATTTTTAAATAAATTATATTTTACCGTATATCAACATAAAATTAATTATTTATTTTAATACCACACTCATTATTATTATTATTTATATTATCTATATTATTATTATTTATATTTTGACCCCTAAACTTTTAATAATTATATTATTTTACAAAATTACACATAATAATATATAATAAATTATATATTTTTTTAACTGAGATTAAATAATATTAGTATAAATTCTACAGAATAATTAAAAATCTAGGTTGTTTCAACTTCTGTCTCTATTACACATCAATCAATCATTTTTCTCTCTCCTCTGCCATTCTCAATTATTTTTTTTCTCACACACATTTACTCAATTACAACAAAATATTAAATCATCTCAAATTCAAAAATTATTTTTAAAAATATAAAAACAAACTAAATTTTTTTTTAAATTCTCCCTTAAATTTTTTTTTTTAAAAAAAAATTATTCCAAAACACAAACTAAACACGTCCCCATCTAATCAATCTGAACTTTTTGCATAGATGAGTGGAATTTGAGATGGGACGGAACAAAACTGAACCTCCAATCCAAACTACAGGGTAGATGAAAGTTTAATTTTTTCGGTATCATAACTAAAAAATATTAGAGTTATTATAGAGATCTCTCTTGAGAATTAAAAAATATATAATAAATTTTTTAATTGTAATACAATTATACTAATTTTTTTTTAATAAAACTAAACATATTATAGTTAAATGGTGTGAAAATATAAAGATAAATAATAAAAAAATTATACATTTCTTTATAAAAAAAGGTGACAGCTTTATTTATTTTTATCTATATAACTAACGAATTTTTAATGAAAAATGAATTAAATTTTATGTCAATTAAAACCTTAAGAAAGTTTAATAAAAATATGAGAAATTTATAAGACTTATTATATTTTTTTTCTAAATTTTATGAGAGTTCAATATAATTTATTCAAAATATTACTAATTACCAAATATCACATAACTGCTAAAATTGTGGGGTTCAGCACAATTTAGTTTAAGAAATTACACCATTATTGTGGGATCTGCCTCTAAAATTACAAGTACCCAATCATGATACTACCTAGGAGCAAGACACAATTTTTCACTTGTAAGACAAATCTTGATTTGTAAGTAGGAAAGTCTAGATTAAACATGCTTATGCAACCACTACTCTTTTCAAAAAAAAAAAAAAAAAAAAAGGAAAGGAAAAGACTTGGAGATTGTAGAAGAAGAAACATTGAATTTATAAGTAACTTATGAAACATCTTACATAAATCAATAAATTATATATATTACTAATTACTTCAACCTATATCAGGTGCTAGACGCACCATTAGGTCGAAAAAATAAATTATGAGATTTATTAGATTGTACAGTATTAGTAGAAACGTAAAACAAAACAAGTTATTTAAATTCAACTCGTATTCAAGATTAACTTAGGTTCGTTTGTCAACTATATATTTTAATAAAAAAGTCAAAAAGTCACTATAAATTGTTATATCACTTTCTCTATTTTTCTGCACATCTTTTCGTAAAAAGTCAAAAAATTACTGAAATAACATATTCCCAAATGAAGTCTAAGGCTTACAATCCAAATTTAAATACATTTTAAAACTCGTTAAGTTTTCAAATCAAATTTACATAACTTATTACTTAAAGTTCATAACTCAAAATAATATTATATTTGTTCAGTTAAATCTGGTTTGAGATTAACCAACAAAGCTAGCTCGTATCACCTAGAAAGTCAGGAGTTTGAATTTCTCTATTTGTATTGTGAGTTTTGGTTCCCATATATTTATTGGGATTTCTCTCTCCTATTTTGGGAGGGTTGATATATATATATATATATATTAATAATAGTATGTTATATTTGATTTTTATTATTATGATAAACTTCATTGTAATGTCAAATATGAATTTTAAAAATAAAATTAAAAAGTCAATTGAAAATACACCTTATGATTTGCTTAAAATACAAAGTAGTCCCTGTAATTTTGAAAATTATCAATACCTCCTTATTAGAATTTATAATTTTATAAAATTGATAGAAAAAATAAAATTCCCAACTAGACTCCTACATAATAATGAAATTACCAGAACTGTTAATTGAAATATGATGGGTCATTGAATACACCAAAATTAAATACTAAACTATACCAAATTCTATTAGAATAATGGTAAGTCCAGGTATCGATCCACAGGGACTATTGTGAAATTAAACTAATTTAATTGTCAAATTCTTAAATTAATTTTGATAAAAAAATTGGTTGTTTATAACCTAATTTAATAACGAATAAATTAAACTAATAAATTAAATTATCAAGAATAATTGAATTTAGGTTTACTGAATTGGGGAAAAATCCTAGGGTAGAGAATTCACCACTAACCACATAATTAGGGTTTCCAATTGAAATTAATTATGATATGGTTTGAACGGATTAATGCTTCACAATTAAAAACTCAAAGCATTTAATAAGAAAATCATCACATTCAATGTACGAGCACGAACCATCTCAAGTAATACGAATTGTTCACTCTAAACTAGGGTAGTGATACGACTCGTTCCTCGTAGCATGGTTCGTCCCATACCTTGAATGTGAAGGAATAGAAAACTCATGTATGGACAATATTCAACAATCACAGAAAGTCAAATATTTGAAAAGATAATGAAAATTATATATAAAGAATTTCTAAATCACCATACAAATGTTCAAACCTTTACATAATTAAAAATAAAAAAGAAAACTACATAATTACATGGCTAGGGTTTCATCAAAACCCTAGAAAAGAAGACTAGCCACTCATGGAGGAGTGGAAGGAGGTAGAAGGAGAAGGAACCACCATGGGAGACATCTTGGAGCTTTTGTTTCTCTTCCTTTCCAAACCCTAGCCTCTCCCATTAGGTCCAAACAACTTCAGAACCCTAATCCAGCCTTTTACTTGCCTTTTTATACTTCCAATCTCATCCAAACAGGTTTAAAACATCGGTTTGACTTTCCCAGAAAAAGTCAACGCACGTGCGGGAAAGTCAACGCACGTGCGAGAAAGTCAACGCACGTGCGGAAAAAGTCAACACACGTGCGGGAAAGTCAACTCTGCCCAAATTCTGTCTTTTTGCTCATTTTATGCTCCAACGATGTACAACCTGATTGACACTCAACATACATAAAATATACAGTTTGACTAGCAAGTGAAATTAAGAGATTCTAATTAACGGCCTCAATGATGTACATTTCGGCCTTAATCAAAATATATGACCGATAACATTAAAAACTATTCGGAACAATTAGTATTTTAAGAAAATTTTAAAAATTATATCTATAATTTCTCCCCAAAAAAAATCTAATTTACAATCAGCTTGAAAGAATCATAAATTAAAATTTGAATTACATTTCAAAATTTGTTAAAATTTTTAACTGGACTTATAAAAACCCTACAAGTCAATTCCACTGATAATTCAATCAACAAAATAATAAAGGGCATGGCTTCTGTCCAGTCCTTAATCGGACTGGACCGTGCTGTTGGGCCTGTGGAAGTCCACCACGGGTACCGTTTTGATAATCTGAACCGTTCAATGTGTAGAACTCGTTGAGTACTATATGCTTATAAAAAATCACGTTAATCGGATATCGATTGCTATGTGATCAAATCAGTTTTGTATAAAAAAAATAGACGGTGAATAAATTAACGGTTGACAAAAATCTGCTTTGATTACATAGCTATCGATATCCGATCAATGTGATTTGTTACAAGCATATAGTACTCGACGAGTTCTACACATTGAGCGGTTCAGATTATCAAAACGGGACCCGTGGTGGGCCTCTACGGGCACAACAGCACGGTCCAGTCCGATTAAGAACTGGACAGAAGCCATTCCCAACTAGGGCATAGCTTCTGTCCAGTCCTTAATCGGACTGGACCGTGCTGTTGGGCCCATGGAGGCCCCACCACGGGTACCGTTTTGATAATCTGAACTGTTCGCTGTGTAGAACTCGTTGAGTACTATATGCCTATAAAAAATCACGTTACTCGGATATCGATAGCTATGTGATCAAATCAATTTTGTATAAAAAAAATAGACGGTGAATAAATTAACGGTTGACAAAAATCTATTTTGATCACATAGCTATCGATATCCGATCAACGTGATTTTTTATAAGCATATAGTACTCGACGAGTTCTACATATTGACGGTTCAGATTATCAAAACGGGACCTGTGGTAGGCCTCCACTGGCCCAACAGCACGGTCCACAGAAGCCATTCCCAACTAGGGCATGGCTTCTGTCCAGTCCTTAATCGGACTGGACCGTGCTGTTGGGCTCGTGGGGGCCCACCACGGGCACCGTTTTGATAATCTGAACCGTTCATTGTGTAAAACTCGTTGAGTATTATATGCCTATAAAAAATCACGTTAATCGGATATCGATAGTTATGTGATTAAATCAGTTTTGTATAAAAAAATAGACGGTGAATAAATTAACGGTTGACAAAAATCTATTTTGATCACATAGCTATCGATATCCGATCAACGTGATTTTTTACAAGCATATAGTACTCGACGAGTTCTACATATTGAACGGCTCAGATTATCAAAACGGGACTCGTGGTGGGCCTCTACGGGCCCAACAGCACGATCCAGTCCGATTAAGGACTGGACAGAACCCATTCCTA
Organism: Camellia sinensis; assembly: GCF_055761805.1. Classification (NCBI taxonomy): domain Eukaryota; kingdom Viridiplantae; phylum Streptophyta; class Magnoliopsida; order Ericales; family Theaceae; genus Camellia; species Camellia sinensis. Next base: position 108,920,979 of record NC_138966.1, read on the forward strand.
ACTAGGGCATGGCTTCTGTCCCGTCTTTAATCGGACTGGACTGTGCTGTTCGGCCCGTGGAGGCCCACCACGGGTACCGTTTTGATAATATGAACCGTTTAATGTGCAGAACTCGTTGAGTACTATATGCCTATTAAAAATCACGTTAATCGGATATCGATAACTATGTGATCAAATCAGTTTTGTATAAAAAAAATAGACGGTGAATAAATTAACGGTTGACAAAAATCTGTTTTGATCACATAGCTATCGATATTCGATCAACGTGATTTTTTACAGGCATATAGTATTCGACGAGTTTTACATATTGAACGATTCAGATTATCAAAACGGGACTTATGGTGGATCTGTACAGACCCAACAACGCATTCCAATCTGATTAAAGACTGGACAGAAGCCATTCCCAACTAGTCACAGTCATCATAAAACTATATGAATGAACTGCACAACGCGTATTCAAGCGTAACGTAAGCGTTGGGTTAGAATTGAAGAGGCCTGTTGCTTTCAGCTGACCAAACCATGAATGAGCTTTGAAGAAAATGGCCACAAACATCAACGAGTAGGTTGTTTCCTAAAGTCAAGTTGTTTGGTTTCAGGGTAGGATTTAGGTTTGAAAAATATTAAAAATTTTAAAAGTTATATCAAATATTTTATATGGGTGTGAGATTCATATTATGTGAGTCTCATACTTGTGAGATATTTAATAGAAATTTTGATAGAATTTTTAGAATTTCTAGCATTACACTTTAGGATTTACTTTTTAAAAAATTGAAATTTTTTATTATCAATAATTTTTTGATTTCACTGAATTTTTTTAATAGTTTAAGTGGTTTTTTAAATTTATAGATACATCTAATATAAATACACTTAAAAAGTATAATATTTGTGAATTTTTTAAAAAATTCACTAAATACCAAAAATATAAAAAATATATACTAAACTTTAGTACATTTCCGTATTATTATGTATTTATTTTTTAAAATATTTTTTTACAAATATTTTACTTTTTAGATACATCTAAATAAAGTTCATCTAAAAAAGTAAAAAAATTACTTAAAATTTTAAAAATATTTACTAAAAATTAAAAACAAAATATGAAAAATAAAAACCTCAATTTTCAGAAAATTGAATTCACAAAATTGAAACCAAACACAGTGTTTTGTGTAATTATTCAATAGTGTCAGGCACAATATGGCATTATTTATGTAATGTTTTAAATTACTTAGAGCGAAAAATTTTATGAGTGAGATATACTGACTTACTTTTGTTAAGGAGTGGACAAACAATTAATTACTAACTTATTATTGCGTGTAGCAATTTCTTATTTGTTGAAGTATTATACTTCAAAAATATCTAATAATTTTTTTTAATGAAAATTTAACCAGGCCGTTTCTTTTAAATGAAATATCTTAATCTAAAAGTCAGAATGAAATGACTCCATTTGCACAACCAGACGGAGCCTGCAATGCATTAAATGGCATACAAATGTCTAAATCCTCGGCCCAGGCACATACATAAAAGCCAGGCCAGCAATGCAGAGTCCACCCTAGCCTATCCAAAAAAATAAAGATGGGCTCTTCATCGGATAAAGCCCAAGTAAATAAGTTGATGGACTTTAAAGACTCATCCTACCAAGTTGTTGCTGCTGCTGTTGTTGTTATTTTTTTGTTTTGTTTTTAATATATATATTTTTAATCCAGTACGTCTTGCACATAGAATGAGTCACAAAATCAAACATAAAAATTAATTTTGATTATACATATCAAACAGTGAAACTGTTGTAGAAGAGGAGGTTTAACCCATATTGAGCAAACTAATTTTCATGTGTTTAGAATATCTTTACGTGATACTTCAAATCTAATGTGACATTTCAATAGTTATATTTTAGCATCAAGTATTAATTATATCCGATAGCTTTTGAATATCCGATAACTTCATGTGTTTAGAATATCCGATAACTTTTGATATCACTCCTTCATACTAATTTTGACATGAAAACCCTTGACGCTTTTTTTTTTTTTTTTTTTTTGTTTTTATTTTTCTTTTCTTTTCGTTTTAATTAAAACATCCAACGGCACAATTTATAACAATGGTGGTTGTCAATCAACCCACGTCATGTCGTGACTTTCTTCTATTTTTTTTTTACCAACGGTAATATTATTTAAAAACGGTAATATTTTTTATTTTAATAAAGAAAAAGCAACCTGCATGTCTTTATTACCATTGTAAACAAAAAATTTTAATTTTTTAATTTATTTTATTATCTATAAATTTGAAGTTAGGTAATATTTTTTGTAACCATTCACACTATGGATTCACCACTCTCAATGAATAAAAAATTTGAATTTTGTTAACAAAATTATTTTATAAATATAGCATTTTTTGAAAAATATAAAATACTATTTAAATGGCATCAAACCTCTTTTAAAAATAAATTTATTAAAAGAGTTTAAATTTTAAAAATAATATAATAATATATTTAACATATCAAGTGGAGAGCTTCCATTCCACCCCAAGTCTTCAAAAAAATTTGACATGCCGAATTTTGAAGGTTTAAGTAGAGATACTCTTAGTTCCATCTCCGTAGTATTATTATTATTTTCTAAAAATTTTGGAAGATAGTATTTTTTTTTTTTTTTTAAACAAAGAAAAGAAAAATTATTTCATGCACACAAGTGACCATATAAAAAGAAAAAATAAATAAATGAGACCTGAGATCCTAATTTAAGAACAAAGATGTAGTGTAATGTAAGAATTTTCTATGTGTGAGCCACTGTGCCCAATGATTTTGTCCAATGGAAAAATCGGATCGGTTTTTGTTTGATCCTATAACACAAGTTGGTGATCCCATCCGACCCCTAGGGATATATATTTTTTCAAATTAAAGAGCACATAAATACACCATCGGCTGCAAAGTCTATCTATTAGAATTCTTGATGGATGAACTCGTAAGGACCACTCAATATATATAAAATGAAGGTTAAGGGTCGACTTGGGCTTGGCTAGTAGTTTTGGAGTCACACTTTAGGGTGTAATGGGAGGAATGTCAGGGATTTAAGTTGATAAAGTAGCGATTATCGTTTTAGTTGTAATCTAACTTTACTAACATAACTAATATCTTAGACCCTAAATAAAAATGAAGGTTAAGGATCACTTATTGCATTTAGAAGACCTACTCATGTGTTTATGCTTTTTGGGATTAAATATTTTATGTATTTTTTAACATTTAGTACTATAGAAAACTAAAATTAGAGGAAAACATTTTTTTTAAATAAAGAAAAACAAACTCATTTAAAAGAAAATGTTTTTTTTTTTAATTACTTTTGAAAAGTTGAAATCATTTTTGGGAATGAAATTTTACCAATGCCACCACCTCTACCCTACCGCCACAACCACCTCCATGATGCCACCATCTCTACCACTAGTGATATTTCAGAATTTTTTTTATATAAAAATAATAATTTTGGCCCAACTAATACTGTAAATGATAAAACTACTGCACCTCATAGATTCAAAGAAGCCGATTTTGAGAGTTGGAAGTCAAATGAATGACTTTGGGGCTTCAACATAATCAAATACCAACCAAAACTCCTTATTTTTAAACTGTATGCAACTATATTATAAATCATTCAATAGAGCTTCCGTGATGTGTTAGATTCAAAATTATTATAACTTGAAAAGGTTCACACGGATGATAATATTTCAAATATGTAGACTAAGACTTTATCAAGAAACAAACATTTGAAGTGTCGAATTATTGGGTATACCTCTTTAGTGGAGTATGACACCCAATTGGTTTATTAAAATAATTTAATTTAGTTTAGTGTTAGTTATAATATACTTTTTATATATTATATCTAATTTTTGGAGGCCCAATAAATATTTAATAATTTGTTTGGTAACAATTAGGACTTTGATAAAAGGCTTAAGAATCAACAATATATATATTGTTTTTGTTTTTCCTTTGAGGTTGTGGCTGCTATAAGGTTTGGTCCTTTTCGGTGGGTGTGTTTTCGACTGGTGCTTGGCTGCTTTAAAGCATTATCTTTGTGCATATTTGGTTGTTTTGGTAGAGATTGATTTGGGTCTATTATTTTGGATCTTCTACAATATGTTTCGAAAACTTGTTCATTTATTTGATGAGGTCTTTCTTTTTATTTATTTGTGATTATTTAGAATTCACCTAAAGGTGTTTTTATGAAACCATTTGTGTCTCGTTTGTAATCGTTTAAAAACTATTGGTTGATGGTGTAATCAGATTTCACTACAACAAAAAACACATTTGGCGACCCAAAAATTGGTCGCCAAAAGTACAAATTTCGTCGCCAAAAGAATCGGCGACAAGTATACAATTGGTCGCCAAAGGCCTGTCACTAAAAGTTTTGACGATGAAATCAGAAATTGTCACCGTATGTAGACATTTAGCGACAAGCAAAATTGGTCGCCAAAAATTATATGTTTTGTCGCTATAAAATTACAGTTTGTCGCTAAAAAGTTAAAATTTGGATAGGCTATGTAGTTTTAGCAACAAATAAATGCGTCGCCAAAAGTACTATTTAACGACAAAATTAATTTGGTCGCTAAAAATCACGTTTTTAGCGATGAGTAAGTTTCGGTTGCTAAAAGTTCTTGAAATAACCACTAACTTTTAGCGAAAAAAACAATAGGTTGTCGCCAAATATATTAATAGCGACCAAAATACCACCTGTCACTAAAAATTCACTACACAAATTTTGATTTCAATAATTTTCCTCTTCAAAATAATCCAAAACACATGTTTTCCTGTGCACAACATATACACAAATGTAATGTAAATAATAATACACTTGTGCAAGACATTCATAATAATTCAAAATTAATAGCTATGAAAAATCCCAATAAACATAATTACAATTCTCTCACAATCTAAAACATGCATACCAAAGTACTTACAAACTATTAACATCAAACCCATAAATACATTACCAAATCCTATGTCAAAATATTTTCAAAAACACAACCAAATATTTTGATGCTAAACATCTAATCAACAAGTCATTTACCAAAATCCTATGTCAAAATATTTGCAAAAATACAACACCAAATATTTTGATGCTAAACATTTAATCCATAAATCATTTACCAAAATCATATGTCAAAATGTTTCCAAAAACACAAAATCAAATCTTCTGATGCAACTCGAACTATTTTCCACCATTGCCAATCTATCACATGAAAAAAGAAAAAATAATATTAGATTGACAAAAAAAAAAAAAAACCTCGATATGAATTTCACAATTTTGATTTTAATTTTGTAACGGGAAGTCCAATCAGGTGCTGTTTGCTCATACAAGTTTGCTCATACAAGTCTATTTAGGATTGAACAAGCTGCTCGTGCCAAGTTTCGGTAGTTTCAGTGGTCATTTTGCAATTTTGACCCCCGAACCGGCCTTTTAAATCTTGTGTTTTACATTTTTTCTTGTAATTTTCTAACCGAAAATCCAATCGAGGTCTCGTTTGTTCCTACAAGTCCATTTACGTTTGAACAAGCTTTCCGTGCCAAGTTTTGGTGGTTTCGGTTGTCATTTCGCAATTTCGGCTCCCGAACGGGCCTTTTAAGTCTTGTGTATTACAATGTTCCTTCTAATTTTCTAACTGGAGATCCAATAGAGGTCCCGTTTGTTCCTACAAGTCTATTTAAGCTTGAAAAGGCTGTCTGTGCCAAGTTTCGGTGGTTTCGGTGGTCATTTCAAAAATTTGGCCCCCGAACGGGCCTTTTAAGTCTTGTGTTTTACATTTTTCTTTCTAATTTTTTAACCGGAAATCCAATCATGGTCTTGTTTGTTCCTACAAGTCTATTTAGGCTTGAACAAGCTGTCCGTGCCAAGATTCGGTGGTTTCGGTGGTCATTTCGCAATTTCGACCCCCGAACGGGCCTTTTAAGTCTTGTGTTTTACAATTTTCTTTCTAATTTTCTAACGAGAGATCTAATTGAGGTCCCATTTGTTCCTACAAGTCTATTTAGGCTTGGCAAGGCTGTCCGTGCCAAGTTTCGGTGGTTTCGGTGGTCATTTCGAAATCTCGGCCCCTAAACAGGTCTTTTAAGGCTTGTGTTTTACTTTTTTCCATCTAATTTTTTAACCAGAAATCCAATCGAGCTGTTTGTTCCTACAAGTCTATTTAGGCTTAAACAAGCTGTCCGTGCCAAGTTTCGGTGGTTTCGGTGATTATTTTGCAATTTCGGCCCTCGAACGGGTATTTTAAGTCTTGTGTTTTACAATTTTCCTTCTAATTTTCTAACCGGAGATCCAATCGAGGTCCCGTTTGTTCCTAAAAGTCTATTTAGGCTTTGAACAAGCTGTCCGTGCCAAGTTTCGGTGGTTTCGGTGGTTTCGGTGGTCATTTCACAATTTCGGCCCCTGAACAGGCCTTTTAAGTCTTGTGTCTTACAATTTTCCTTTTAATTTTCTAACTGGAGATCCAATCGAGGTCCCATTTGTTCCTACAAGTCTATTTAGGCCTGAACAAGCTGTCCGTGCCAATTTTCGGTGGTTTCGGTGGTCATTTCGCAATTTCGGCCCCCGAACGGGCCTTTTAAGTCTTGTGTTTTTTCAATTTTCCTTCTAATTTTCTAACCGGAGATCCAATCGAGGTCCCATTTGTTCAACACAACCAGACATGTTAAATGAAATGCTTATAGTGATTTGAAAAGTAAATTATGAAAAATATACTTACAAAAGTGTTTGTCAATAAGATTCCTCTGATGGATAATCATTTTCATCAACCTGCATGCCTGCTCGATCCTTGGTCATCCTCATAAACTTCTCAATCTCTTCAAATCTTTTGTTTTGCATTTCAATCATTTTAGCTTGCTCTTGTGCTACCAGGTTCTGGGCTGCAATTTGTTCTTACTGGACCTTGGACAAATTCTTCAATGACTCTAGTTCTTTTTGTAGGCTCGAAACCACCTCAGTATGTACTTGTGCAGTAATAGAAGATCTAGATGATGATGGTTTTGGACCAACTGCAAAGCCTTTTAAATATCCTGATTTCTTTCCAAGAATCTCGATTGACAGCTGCTCCTAAGTTAAAGGTATTGCCCAGGCTCTAAAAACTCTTCACGTTGCTTTTTCAAAGCTTCCTATCAATTTGTAAACAACTTTAACAAATACCACCATTTACATAAATATGTAACTCTATTAATTGACATACTTACATGTAATTGACCACATTTTGGCTTCATAAAGGGTTCATGGAATCACTTGATCACTTACCGGTAGAAGGTCCTTTAATATCCCAACAACATGTTGAAAGGCTTATTGCTTCACTTGTTCAACACCTTCACATGAAGCATCTTAACAACAAATGATAAAAGAGAAAACTTACGACACCCAGGGTACAACTCTCTTTGAGCATCATTCAACAATTTGTTAAAGTTGGGCACGCCCTCTTTTTCAATATTGTTAGCCACATCATCGTCATTGTCATTGTCATTGTCATCGACCTCCTCATCCTCTTCATTTTCATTATCATTTATGGTAGTCCCCATGTAAACATCTTCTAACAAATTTAGGATTTCATCTTGATTTTCGCCTGTCTCTGCTTCCATTCTATCCCCAACACTTCCAAAGTCATTGTGGTTGTCATCATTCAATACATGAGATTGATTCATGGGAACAGATTCCCCGTGATGCACCCAAGTCTTATAAGAAGGGGACATCCCTTTCACAACTAAATGATACTCCACAATTTTACAAGTATGTCATTCACAATTCAAACAGTCCATACAAGGGCAAAGAATCTTATCATTTGTCCCTACATTCATCATTGCAAATTGAACAAAAGCCTTCACCCCATCTTGATACTGGGAACTCATTTTATTCTTAAGTAACATCCAACTATTGTCCATATTTGGTCACCTACAAAGCCATGGTTATGTGAAATTCTTTTGAATTAGAGAATTTACAAGATTATGGTTCCATATCTTTTGGTGACCCACAAGATTATGGTTCCACATCCCTTTCATGACCAAATGATGCATCACAATAGTAAGTGATAAACAAGAATTACTATTCAAGTAAAATATGCAATTTAGAGTAAAGGGTGAAAAAAAAATCATATAGTAAGTGATGATATTCATATATAGATTACAATTGCTATATAAATTGTGGTCTTGAAATTGTTACATATTAGTTTAGTTATTCTTGGAAAAGCATGTTCATCTATTTTAGCTATTTGACGTATTTCTTTGTTGAGTTAGACATGAAATTGAGATTTTGAAACCAAATATAGCAGCCATCCCTAATCATCGCACTTGGTCTTATTTTGTTTACATGTCAAATAGTTCCTTGAGTCATCTAAGTGTTTGTCATATCATGAATGCTCAAAACATTAAGTAAAAAATGTGAAGCTTTTAACAGCCACAAATTTAATAAAAAAAAAAGTGCCAAAATTCTCTAAATAAATAAAAAATGCCCTAAAATATAGTCAAAGCTTACTTGATGTAGTAATTGCCCCCAACGAATGATTGCAGCTTTTTTATCTCTTTGCATTAGCCAATAACCTATAACATTTGAATTGTAAATCAAAGTTTAAATTAAAATCGCACTATACATGAAATTAATGAAGAGTGGGCATGAAATGAATGTTATATGCCTCTACTAATGGCCCCGTTTTTAGCAGGATATGACAAACATGGAGTATATTCAACAATAATAAATCATGTGCAGCTTGTCAAAGATTTGAAAAATTCAAATTCAATTCAATTACCTAAACAAGCTGAGGTTAAAGATCTGAGAAATTCAAATTCAACTCAATTACCTAAAGGTGCTCAAGTCAAGGACAAACTAGAGCTTTGAAAAACAATTAAACTTGAATTAATATGCACTTTTAGAGAGAGAGAGAGAGAGAGAAGATTACAAGCATAATATTAAAAAATGTTGATATTATTAACAATTTTCATATATCAAGTAGAGAGAGACATAGAGAGTTGTTATCAATTGCTACAGTGACAAAATAAGTTAATTCGGCTTAGTACATGGATCCTAATACATCCTAGCTCACAAATATATCAGCAAGTAAATAAATGACATTAGACCAAACTCCAAGAAAGAAGAGGAAAAGCCAGTGCATGTTCAATCGATCTCTAAAATTCAGATTGAAACATGGACGTGCCATGTATGGAATTAGTACAATAAATGAAGAAAGTGTTATTATTAATAATAATATTTTTGCTTACATTTCTATTTTATTTTGTAAAAATATGTGTAATTAAATTTACTATGGATCCAATTCCACTCCCAAAACCAACAATCACATAGCCTTACTACCCCAATTCAAAAAGAAAAAAATTGAAAAACACAGCCTTATTGCCAATAGTAGTTTTGTGAATTTAGTAGTTTGGTTAGGTAATGTGTCGTGATGATGTAGCAATTTTGTGAATTTAGCATCAAACGGCTTGTTTTCAGTCTTCAACTCAATATAAATTTCACAGCCTTACAAAATAATGATGCAATTAGCTGTACAATGCGCTCTTCCAACTCCTCTTTGTAGCCTTTTGTTCTTGTTCTTGTACACAAGAATCTGGACAATAAGGTAAAAACAAAATAAATAAATAAATTAATAAACAAAAATAAAAACAAAACAAAATGGATAAGAACAGTGAAACATACTAAGATTATCACCTTTAATTAAGACACGACCAAGTGGATTAAAGAAACAAATAGACTCATAAAAGTGCAAATCTTAACACACTAGTTGTGTAATGAAAGAAAAAGAAATAAATAGATCATATTTCAAATAATTCACCAACCAAAAAACACTTTTCAATAGTGAATCATTCTGTCATGTTGTGTTTATAGTCAAATAACTTTAATTTTTTTAAGCTGTACAAAATTCAAAAAAGTAAATAAATAAACAAAAGTGCCATGAAGACCCTACATGCTAAAGACATTATGCATCAATCACTACAATGAATTTAACATTGTTGTCTAGGTTCCACATGTATTATATTTTGAACTAAAGAAATTAGCTTCTTCATAAAAGTGCCAAAACCACAGCATCAATAAAGAACGTTGAACACTTAATCCAAGTTCACTATGAAAAGCAAATATAGCATGCCTGATGAGAGAAAGAAAATACTCAAACACCACATTCATAACAAATTATTGATTCCACAATATTGTTAATGGATTAAATATTAATATATTGAATCTACTTCTTGGTGACAAAAGCATTAACTCAAACATACATGTACATGAGGAAATTTGTGCCAAAGGAGATGAAAGGAGAGTAATTACAAAAGCTACCAAACTTTTAATAAAAAATCAAAACACAAGTACTTGATTTTATAAAAATCATTAATATTCTGTTTCTAACGAAGGAAACCATGCATAGATTTTTGATTAGTGAATATTATTTTAGGACAATAAATCTATGAAGAAAAAAAAAATTTGAACCCAAATCAGTCCCAAAACCAAAATGAACAACGAAGTGTTGTCTATGAGCCTTTGATAATGAACAACAACAACAAACAAACAACGAAATGTTGTCCTGTGTTCCAAAATCAGTCCCAAAATCAACATATCAGCCCCAAAATCAGTCCCAAAATTATAATATCAGTCCCTAAAAAATACAAAATCAGAATATCAGCCCTAAAATCCAAAAATCAGTCCAAAATTTAGAATATACCAGTCCCGAAAATCAGTTCCAAAATCAATCCAAAAATTAGAATATATCAGTCCCGAAAATCACAATATTAGTCCAAAAAATCAGAATATCAGTCCAAAAAATTAGATTGATGACAAAGAAAAAAAAGAGAAAGATGAGAGAGTGTGAGAGAGTGAGGGAAAAATCAGTCCCAATATCAATGTTGTGTTGGGTTCCACCATGCCGAACAAAAGAATGAAATTGATGACAAAGAAGAAAGAGAGGAAGATAAGACAGTGTGAGAGAGTGAGAGTGAGAGGGAAAGAGAGACAAAGAAGAGAGAGAGAGAAGACATACCTCTTTGTCTTCTGCTGTGCCGTTTCAGGTTGTAGAATGAGATGAATATTAGGTCAATCTTGTTTATTCACCTAAAGGTCATTAAAAAAAAGAAAAAAAGAAGAAGAAGACAGATTCAAAACACGTCATTTTGACAAAATATTTATTGGCGATGAAAATCATTATGTTGCCATAAATATCATTCACCTTTCAGCGACTATTTTAATTATGTCGCCAAAAAGTCACAATTGGCGACAAAAAGTTTCGTCACCATATATTAATTTGGTCGCCAAAACATTTTTAGCGCTCCTGCGCAAAAAAATAAATTGACGCCAACCATTTTTTGCGATCAATTGAGATATTTGTTGCTAATAGTGTATTTTTTGGCGACCAACACATATATTGTCGCCAAAAACATACAATTGGCAACTAAATTCAATTTGGTTGCTAAAAAACGCCACCAAAAATGCTTTTTGTTGTAGTGTTTCGATCTCGTGGACGTACTTACAATGAGGGAACCACATAAAATATCTCGTGTCGTTATTGATTTAATTTTTCCGCATTAGTTTTTATTTTCATTGTTTGATTTACTTGTGAAAAATCATCTATTTTCCTTGACAACTGATATCAGAGCTTACGGTTTATTTAAGTTTATTTATTTGTGTAAATCAATGAAGGGGAATGTGGGTCGTATGTCTAGCTTCAATGGAAGCAATTGGGTAACTTGAAAAACTGAAATAGAGGACCTATTATTTTGTAAAGATTGGTATGGACGTACCTCACATTGAGGAACCACGTAAAATTCTTGTGTCGTTGTTGATTTAATTTTCCGCATTAGTTTTTATTCCCATTGATTAATTTACTTGTAGGAAATCATCTATTTTCTCTAAGAAAAACCATATTCTAACTCTATAAATCATTTAGTAGTTAGGATGCATTCCAACTTTGCTTTAGACCTGCCAAGATTCTTCTCTTCCTAAAAAATAAGAGGCAAAGCCAATAAAAATTTCTTTTTTTGATTCATTCCTAGAGTTGAAATAAGGGATAATTATTTATAAGTCCTATTATGGGAACTTATTTAATGTGAAATCTTGTGAAATTTCTTATAGAGTTTCAAATCCTATTTAGATTAAAATGTGTTCCCAAACGTCTTATAAGTTGTGAATGAATGGTATTTGTTTACTATTGTACTCCTAATTTGTTTCTATATGTAAGTTATTGTATCATTCAACATATCACGTTGTTGGAGGGTTTTAAGAAAGTGCATTCTGGAGGCTACGTCCGTACGCGTGGATGGCGCATTGATCGTGGATTCTAGTGTAGTTTAAAAATGTTTCTTATTTGGATGTGGATATGGCTGATCTCGTCGTTAAGGTTGGGGATTGTGTGTTGTTTGATTCTCCCAATTTGGACTCCAATTGGTTGATTGGAGAAGGTATGGTTTTCGTTTTTGGTGGGATTTGTTGTTATACAATGTCGTATGTTCATGTTTAACTTTCATTTTAACTAGTACAGATTTCACATTCTGTTGCGGACATCCATTGGCACACTATCATTGTGTTTTGGTTGATGTTACATTTAGTTTGTAATGTTACATTTATGTGTTCTGTGTGTTATGTTCGGTTATATTTGTCTTTGAATTTGTATTGTATCATTGTTGTAATTAGTGTATATATTCATGTCATAGTACATTGCGCAAAAGTACTAGGTGTTTCATTTTTTAATTCAATGTGGGTAGAATCTCGTCATATGATGTCGAAGTTATGGTGGGTTACAGATGATGGTGGTTCGATACATTGGACATTTACATTTTCACGTTTGTTCCTTATAGCGAATAATAGGTGTCAATATTGTGCTTACAATTGTTTATAAAACACATATATCGCATGCCATATTTTTTTGTTTGGTTGCGGAATGTACTAACATGCTTGTTGTTTCACTTATCTTGTTGCCCAAGGTATGGACATTATGCTATTGTGCACATTCGGTTCCTCCACTGTTGCTGTTAGGGGTGTTAACAGATTGACATTCACGCAATTGGTAGATAATTTATGTGGGAGGTGGGCAGACGTGACACCGTCATCAATTTTCATGTCTTACAAATTATCGTGTCACGAAAACCAATTCATGATGAGTACCGATATGAACGTGAAAAACATGTTTTCCCTTGTAAGATCCTTCAGCGTTAACCATATTTACGTTGTGGTTGGCTCACAAAATGGGGTAGAGGATGTTATTCGAGGTGAGTAGTATAGTGGGACGATATCTGCAAGCCAAATGTATCATAACATGGAACGAATTTCGGGGGCAAAAACTAACATAGATTTTGTGGGGACATAATTTTTGGATGACAGCAAGTGGCCGAGGTAGCACCAAAGTGTTAGCCGAGGTGTCACGTGTCCTGGATATGATGTCGAGATAATCTCGGCTAGGCCGAGGTTATCTACGAGAATACCGAAATCCGGGATAAGCAGATAAAGGGCAAGAGTCCTAAATTGGGAGAGGACTTCAGTTTGGATAAAGATAAGACTCTTAGAGAGTTTATCCCAATCCTACTGGGAGTCCAAGATTGACAATAAGACAGAATCTATTGGAGTTAGACTTCTATTGGGATTAGGTCAGTGTTGGCTATAAAAGAGAGACACCCCTGTGGGTCTAAGGTATGCTTTTTATATTCTAAATAGTGAGTTAAGCACTTTTGCTATCTTTGAGAGATAACTGACTTGATCGTCGAAGTGCCCCTAGGTGGACGAACCATCACCGGAGCCTTTTCTTTCTGTGACAGGTTGTTTGGGCGCTATCAATTCTGCCAGTGTTCTCCAGCTGAGCACTAGGTTGGCAGTGTGGTTAGAAATCGACTCACACAATTTGGCACTGTCTGTGGGAAAAACAGGAGAATAGATGGCCAACGACGGACAGAAAGAGAAGGCTGGGAACGACATTCCTTCTGGGAGTGGGAAACATATTGAGCTTGATGTCAATGAAGACAACCATAATGAAGAAACTCGTGGTAAGAATCACGAAGAGAAAGACGTCGGCAAGGAAGCGCGACGTAACAAAGAAATCAGATCGAGGTGGGTATTATAACGAAGATGACCTCCAGGAATGGAAAGATAGATGCCTACGGAGGGACAGTGAGATGAAAGAACTGGCAAACAAATTGGCGGACCTGCAATCGGTCGTCAATTTCATGATACAAAACGCCGTCATGCAGCCACTATTCCCGTTGCAAGACACGCCGATTCTAGCGGCCAAAAAAGATGCCCACACAGGAGGACAAAGGATAATTCCTACGACTCTTCAGCACGATAGGACCAAGGAACACTCTCACCGGCCTTCAAGGGAGGTCGGGTGAGGAGAGTCAAGAAGGGGAGATTCTTCGAGGATGTATCGGACTAAGGAAGCTAACCCCAAAGAACATCGGCATGTTTAGGGGAAGAAGCTGTGCTTCGACGCAATGAATGGAGAAAGGTCCAAGAGGACTCATAATGATACTGGGAGTAGCACACCAAAAAGGCTGAAATCCGTTGACAGCTGAGCTCCTGAACGGACCAAGGAGGACATGAGGGATTACCTCCAGAGGAAGAAACAAGATGCCGAGGTAACCTCTACGGTCAAGCTGAGAACACCGTTCTCGGTGGAGTTGGAGAAATTTAAGGCGCTGAAAAGGTTCCATATGCCGAGGTTACAGATATACAACGGTAAGTTGGACCCTAACTTTCATGTCGGCTTGTACCTGAACTCAATGGCATTATACGCCGGGAACGAATAGCTGCTCTGTAAGGTATTCCCCTCATCCTTTGGAGAGATCGCATCAGACTGGTTTTACAAGTTGCCGAAAGGAACTGTGAAAAGTTGAGAAGGCCTGGCCGAGATGTTTGTGGCCAGGTTCATGACAAACAAACTATAGCCATTAAGGGTGGATGCCCTGATGGCTCTCAGAATTGGCGAGGACAAAAGCCTTAGGGCCTATGCCAAAAGGTATTATGAGGTATTCAACCGAATACCAAGATGTAACCAAGAGGCGGCGGTCGTGTCTTTTAAGAACGGCCTGAAAGATGGTTGCCTGCTTTGAAAGTCATTGGCAAAGACTTTGCCAAAAAGTATGGAGGAACTTATGGCCAGGATAGAAAAATATGCCAGGGCTAAGGAAGACATGCCAGGGACAAAGGCGTTAAAACAAGAAAAGAAGAACAGCTTGCCGAAGCGAGGCCGAGGTGATGGTGGATACAATAAGCAAGAGACAGGACTGAAGGCTATACAAGCAGTCACTACCGTATTCTGGATTTCGATCTACAAAGTCCTAGAGAGGATTAGAAACCAATCGTATTATAGGGCACCATAAAAGGCTCCTAGCGAGTTTATAAGACGAAGTCTGGGGAAGCACTGCACCTACAACAATGGGAATGGGCATCTGACTCAAGGGTGCAGAGCCCTAAAGACACATTTAAAAGACCTGGTAAGACAAGGTCATCTAAGGGACCTGGTAGACGAAAATAGGACAAGAAAAGAACAAGCAAGACTACCTCAGGCGCCGGCAGCACCACCTCCCCCAGCACAGCAACCGCAAACAGGCGGACCTTGAATCATCAATGTGATTCACTCGAAGGTCAATGAGAATGAAATACGTAGAGAGACTCAGAAGGTAAAACACTTGCAACATATGTGCCAGGTCCGCCAGAAAAGACCTAGGGCAGACGAGTGCCAAGGACCAGTAGTGTGATTTACAGAAGACGACCTAGAGATAGTACAACATCCACACAACGATGCCTTAGTAATATCCCTCCAGATTGGAGAATGCCAAGTGAAACACATATTAGTTGACCAAGGCAGCTCTTGTGACATCATGTATGTTAGATGGTTCAAGGAGCTTGGCCTTCACCAAGATGATCCGGAACAATCCAATGGTCTAATGGTCGGGTTCAATGGAACGCCGACGTGGCCCTTAGGAGCAGTAAGTTTGGAAGTACAGGTTGGCATCAAAAAGATTAAAACTGAGTTCACTATAATTGACACTCCCTCACCTTACAATGCTATCCTGGGAAGGCCATGACTGCATGCAATGGGGGCAGTTCCCTCAACATTACACCAGCTGCTGCGATTCCCAACAGAGCATGGAATTGAGGAGGTCAGGGGGGATCAACTGTAGGCAAAGAATTACTCCATGGCAGCAATGAAATCTACCTGCAACATACGAGAAGCAGAAACAGCAGAGATCGAGGACGAAGACGTGAAAGTCCTGGAAGACGTCAGCAAAGAGCCAGCCGAGAAGAGTGAGGAAGCCCTGAAGAAAATCTTCATCCAGCAAGGGGATGAAGTACGCTTCTTCCTTCTCGGCTCAGGCTTGGCTGAGGAAGAGAAAAAAGAGCTAGAGGCATTCCTGAGAGCAAATCTAGAGGTGTTTGCATGGACACCATACGAGATGCTTGGCATTGACTCCGAGGTCACTTGCCATAGACTGAATGTGGACAGGTCGGCCAAACCTGTCATCCAACGAGTAAGGAGGCCGACATAAATGCATGTTGAGGCAGTAGAAGAAGAAGTAGATAGACTTCTGGAGGCCAGAGCCATTCGAGAGGTAAATTACCCGACATGGTTATCAAACACAGTAGTGGTGAAGAAAAAGAATAGGAAGTTGAGAGTCTGTGTGGACTTCACTAGCCTGAACAAGGCTTGTCCCAAAGACAACTTCCCATTGCCCAAAATTGACCAATTAGTAGATGCCACTTCAGGACATGGAAGGATGAGCTTCTTGGATGCCTACATGGGGTACCATCAGATAGCCATGTACACCCTAGATGAGGAGAAGACTGCATTTATTACCCCCAAAAGGGTTGTACTGCTACAAAGTGATGCCTTTTGGATTGAAAAATGTATGAGCAACTTACCAGAGATTGGTGACAAAGATGTTCAGACATCTAATTGGCAAAACTCTGGAGGTATACATAGATGACATGGTCGTGAAGACCAAGGAACCTAAGGGTCATCTGGAAGACTTAAAGGCAGTTTTTGACATCCCTAGAACATATCGGCTCCGACTCAATGCATCGAAGTGTGCATTTGGAGTTGGGTCTAGTAAGTTCTTAGGATATTTGGTTACTAGAAGGGGCATTGAGGCTAACTCAGATCAGATTAAGGCCATCCTAGAATTGAAGAGCCCAACATTGGCAAAGCAAGTGCAGATGTTGACTGGAAGGGCTGCAGCCCTGAACAGATTTATAAGCAAAAGCTCTGACAAGTGTAAACCTTTCTTCAACTTAGTAAAGAAAGCCGCAGACTTCTTGTGGACGGAAGAGTGCGAAGCCGCCTTGGCCGACTTGAAGAGGTATTTGACTACAGCTCCAGTTTTCTCAAATCCAGTACCTAGAGAGGAGCTGTTCTTATACCTGGCAGTTTCAGAGTATGCAGTAAGTGCAGTAGTAGTCAGAGAAGAAAAGGGAGAGCAAAGGGCAGTTTACTACATGAGTAAAACCCTGGCAGATACAGAGACCAAATATCTACCCTTAGAGAAGTTAACACTAGCTTTAGTAATGGCTTCCAAGAAGCTAAATCATTACTTTCAAGCCCATAAAATTGTGGTGCTGACTGAACATCCTTTAAGGTCCCTGTTGCAATAGGGAGATTTGACAGGCAGAATAGCCAGATGGGCAGTGGCCTTGGGCAAATATGACCTGGAATTCAGACCCAGAACAGCAATCAAAGGCCAAGTCTTGGCCGACTTTGTGGCCGAGTTCACACCAGACGCCGTCATACATCGGGCTCCTTTGAGCCGAGGTGTACAATGTCCAAATAAGCAAGGAAAAACCCAGCGGGGGACAGCAGACAAAGGAAGGAAGAGAAACTCAGACCCTGCAATATATACATCGGCGACTCCTTCTAGCTGTTTGTCGATGGGAGTTCAAATCGACAAGGAGCGGGGGTAGGAGTAGTGCTAGTATCTCTAGATGGGCAGATACTGGAACAATCCATTCGTTTGGGGTTCAAGGCCTCAAACAATGAAGCAGAGTATGAAGCACTAATCGCAAGATTAAAGCTGGCAGCAGTAATGGAAGCTGACAAAGTAATAGTCTTCTGTGACTCCCAACTTATCATTAACCAGGTAACAGGTGAATGCGCAGCCCGAGATGAGAGGATGTCGGTCTATGTAAAGGAAGTGGGCAGACTAATGGCATTGTTCCAAAATTGTCAACTACAGCAAGTCAGCCAAGATGACAACAGCCATGTCGATGCCCTAACCAACCTGGCTAGTGCAATAAAACCTGGAGAGGCAAGAACAATAATAGTTGACTACTTTCCAGGACCAAGTATAGAACCACTGAATACAGAGCATGAAGCAATGTGTGTAAAATTGGGACCAAGCTAGATGGATGCAATAAAAGTATTCCTTAAAGAAGGAAGACTGCCAACTGAGTGAAAGGAAGCGCACAAGATCAGACTGAAGTCGGCAAGGTTCTGTTTGACAGTAGAAGGACATCTCTACAGAAGATCTTTTGCTGGACCCCTTCCGAGGTGTGTGCATCTTGCATAAGTTGAAGACTTTCTGTATGAGATACATGAAGGAGTATGCGGAAGCCACGCTGGGGACAGGTCACTTGCTCATAGGGCCATTACTCAAGGGTACTGGTGGCCCTACATGCAGAAAGATAGAGAAGTTTATGTCAAGAAGTGTGAGAAGTGCCAGATGTTTGCACCTTTGATACACCAACTAGCAGCAGACTTAAACCCAGTGTCCAGCCCTTGGCTATTTACCCAATGAGGCATGGATCTTATTAGAAAACTGTCCCAGGCAACTGGACAAAGGAAGTACCTGCTGGTGGCAATATATTACTTTACCAAGTGGGTAGAAGTTGAACCCCTTGCAAAAATTCGGGATGTTGATGTGAAGAACCTCATATGGAAGAATATCATCACCAGATTTGGGATCCCAAGGGCAATAATAACAGACAATAGCACGCAGTTTGACAGTAAGCTAATCAAGAACTTCTGTGCAAAATACAAGATCAAGAATTATTATTCCACCGTAAGTTTTCCTCAAAGCAATGGACAAGCAGAAGCATCCAACAAAGTCATATTGGATGGGATTAAGAAAAACTGCATGCAGCAAAGGGAAAGTGGGTGGATGAGTTAGCCAGCGTACTCTGGGCATATCGGACTACGCCGAGAAGATCAACTGGGGAATCTCCTTTTGCCATGGTTTTTAGCACAGAGGCAGTAATTCTACTAGAGGTCGGCATCCCAGGGATCGGAACCCAGGGAGTAGAAAATGGGACCACTGAGGCATTCTTAGCCCGAGATCTAAATCTGCTAGAGGAACGAAGGGAGAAAGCAGCAATTCAGCTGGGGATACACCAGCAGCAGCTTGCCAGGGCTTATAATAAGAAGGTCAACCCAAGAGAGTTCCAAGTTGGTGACCTCGTTCTAAGAAAGGTCATCGGCAACAAGAAGGATCCCAGAGAGGGCAAGCTTGGCCCAAATTGGGAGGGACCTTATAGAATCATCTCGGTCTTGGGCAACGGGGCATATCGGCCAGAGGATAATGAAGGCAAAGAGTTGCCAAGACCCTGGAATACTTGCAATCTGAAGTTTTTCTATCATTAGATTTTCTTGTTTTTTAAGCTTTCTTTTGTCTTGTTATTAGTCGAAGTAATAATAAAGTTTTAGCTTGATTTTTACACTTGTGCAGTACGACTGATAAGATACTTGACAGTGCTTCTGATTGAAACATGACGAATAACTTAGACTTATTATATGGAAGAGTTTCTACTTGCATATAATAGAGTTGAACTAAGTTGGCGATATTTCTGATTGAAACATGACGAATAACTTAGACTTATTATATGGCAGAGTTTCTACTTGCATATAATAGAGTTGAACTAAGTTGGCGATGTTTCTGATTGAAATATGATGAATAACTTAGACTTATTATATGGCAGAGTTCCTACTTGCATATAATAGAGTTGAACTAAGTTGAATTAACCTGAACTTGTCATATCAGCAGAATCAGACACAAATTGAAGCTAAGTGCATGTCAGTTAGATTAACAAAGAGGCCGAGGTTCATAACCTCGACCAATCTTGGTTTGAATCTGACCTCGGCGACAAGGTCAAAGTCACATACTTAATGAGAACCTAAGTGGAACTTAAGTTCACATTAGGGGGGCAGAGAGTTGGAGAATGATGCTTGGGAATTGGAATTTACAGGCTAAAATTGGTTTTAACACTTGTTCAAATTTTGTGAAAAATTTACAAGTTAAAGTTAATCCGAGGTCATGTTTAACACTTGTTAAAATTTGTGAAAAATTTACAAGTTGAAGCGAATCCGAGGTTATGTAAAAGGAAGATTGGTTTAAACACTTGTTGAAATTTTTGAGAAAAATTTACAAGTTAAGCCAAGGTTGTATTGGAAGAAGTACCTATGTACTTGCCAAAATAAACTATTAGCGGGAATAACTGAAGTATTCCACACCGAGAAGATTACACAGTTAAGGTGTATGTTGAAGACATGTAAATTATTCCAAGTATAGAATCATACAAGACAGTAAAAGGAAGACAAACATACAATCACATTGAAAGAAGAAAGTCATACTTGCATTCAGATAAGGAAGTTCAAATACAAAAAGGCACTTCGGCTTGATATTGGAGATTACTTGTTCAGAATAGACAAAGGCACATCGGCCAAATAAAAGCTTACATTGTTTCAAAAGTAAGAAAAAGTACAAGAAGTAAAGAAACTAGACTATTCGACGTCATTAGCTGGTTGGGATTGGGGCTCGGAGGACATTTGGGAACTCTTCTCGGCTGCCTTTTCAGCCGCGAGCTCGGCGTCGATCTCTTTGAGAGTCAAGTCGAGGCTCTTGTCGGCGATAGGCGAGTCCGATGTTGCCCTCTCAGGAGTGGCATCTTTGGAGACCTCACCCTCCTCATCTTGAGACAAGTCCACGACTTGCTCATTCAGAGTAGGGGACTTGGCCCCAGCAGCTTCCTTTCTCTTCTTGACCAAAGTTTCCTCCTCGGACTCAGAATCATCTTCGGATTGGCTTGGAGTAGGGGAGAATGGCAGGGAGAGGTTGCCAGCATTCTTGAGGGGGGAGTCCTCGGGGACATCTAGCTTTTTGAGGGCAGCCATCCAACCATGGGTGAAACCCTTGTTGCATGCTTGCTTCACTTGTTTTTTATAGTCCTCCTTGACGTCGGCTGCCCCCTCGGTGTACGCCTTTTCATCGGCGGCCCTGATCTCGGCCTTTTTTGTGGCCAGGGCATCTTGAAGCTCTTTTTGGGCATCAACCATCTTTGCCTCGGCCTCTTTCTTTTTAGCCGCAAGGACCTTGGCAATGGCCTCTGCAGCGTCAGCCTTTTCCTTGGTCTCGTCCTGAGCCTTCTTGGCTGCCTCGGCCTGATCAGTTAAACCCTTCAATTTGCCTTCATCCTTGTTAAGGGCTCTTTGCAAGCTTGCAGCCTCCTTGGTTTTATTTGCCAACTCCTTCTTGATGGCAAAGGCCTGCATCGCAAAGGAGTGGCCATGCTGGATCGCCTAGAAGAAATGGAAAAAACAAGTTAGCAAAACTCTCTAAGTATGAAAATAGAAGAAAATGAAAAAGTACCAAGTGTTAGGGGCTTACTTGGACGGAGTGTTGCAACATCAGAGCAAAATTCTCATATTCGCTCATCTCGGCGTTGCGATTGAGATCGTTAGGAAGGAGCAAGGCGGTAGAGAGGGAAACGCCGACTTCAATGTTGTCGGCGCTGTCGCCAGCTCTGACTGGCTTGTCTTCGATTGTAATTGCAGGAGCCCAAGGGGCATCAAACTTCAGAGAGCCCGAGGTTGTTGCCGACACAGACCCCGTCTCTTTGACCTTGTTGAATCGGAGGGTGCGGCCTCGGCGGGCCTCTTCTCAGTAGTGGAGGAGGTCTTCTCGCTCTCGGCCAATTTTGAAATTGGCAAGGTGTCCTCAGTGTCAATCTGAGTCACTGTTGCCTTAGACTGAGCCTTCTTCAGCCTTTTTTGTTTCGACTTTGGCTGAGGCTGGGATGGTGCTGGTTGTGCGTTGACAATGTCGGGGATATTGGCCAAAAGATCGTTGGCAACTGCTTTCTTGCAACCCATCTCGGCAGTAATTGTAGTTCGGGGTTGGCATTTGAGTTGAGATGGAGGGATCAAATATGGAGCCAAGGTTGATGGCTGCTCAGCTAGATCAGAAGTTGATCCCTGATATGGCCGAGGTGATGAAGTTGCTGGTGGAGTTGTAGCGGAAGGAGGAGACTTGCTCTTCTTCATCGAGATATTGGGAAGAACTGACTTATAAGTCAGGATGTAGTTGAGTAACAAAGCAGCTCTCCGCCTTTGAACTGGCAGATCTAACAACCTCTTCAAGTCCTTGCTGGGGAAGAAGGACTTACAGAAGTCTTTTGCCGGCAGTGGAATAGCTACAAGAAAAATAGACGTTAGAACATATAAAAAGAACAAAGTATTAAAGACTTGAAAAACGAGTAAGTGTAACACTTGGCTCTTACCATTACCTTCTATGAATATTGTTCGGCTAAGAGGGTAGAGGTGAAGGTCCTCATCTAGAGCGAACTCCCAGTTTCCCGAGACAATGAAGTAATCGTCCCTGGCTCCCTTGTTGGAGTCTGGGAGGTCGGCAACAAGTTTGTATTCTGTGGACCTCGATTTGAGGTAGTAGATGTAGCCTTTTTCTAACTTGAGGCCACACATGGTGTAGTAGTATTGGATGTCGGCTAAAGTTACCCTAGCGTTCTCTTTTTTGGCTAAGGCTATTATGCCGTTGATAACTCGGTAAGGGTTGATGGCAAGCTGCATTGGGTTCAATTTGTAGTAATGGAGGATTTCTCGAAAAATGATGTCAAGTGGGAGCCTAAGTCCACACTCTATGAAAGTTACAACTGGGAAGGGCATGGAATCAACTGTGGGCATAATGGAGTCATCCTCCCTAGCCAACCTAAGATGGACGTCGGCCGGGATGTCAAACTCCTGCCTGAAGTATTCTAACTTTAGTCGGGGTGTCTACCCTATACCTCCACATACCCATGATGTCGGCTTAAGGAGAAAGTATTAGATGGAAGTGTTTTGCAGGGGTTTGAGAGACCTCGGCTAAAAACTAAAAGTGTGTTGGGGCAATTTTTTTTGAAAGATCTAAGGGGAATTCGTTTCAGTTTTCCCTGAGATTCAGGAGTTCTACAACAAATCCCAAACCTAAGTCTAGGCAAACAAAGATTGAAGGCAAGAATTTGGAAAAGACACAGAAAACAGAAAAAAAAACAATGATTCAGAATCATGAATAGTGATAAAGTTTGTGCAGGTGTGAAAGGCCAAGAACAGTGGAAAAAATCAACAAATATGTGAGCAATGTGTGTATACACAGGAAAAGATTGGGCAAAAATAGAATCATGAGGCGAACATGCCCTTATACATGATTGGATTCAACGTATAAATGAAGATTCAAGAACATGAATAAAGTCACAGAAGCAGAATATAAACGTAACAGTTTGAGAAGAAACAAGATATAGAAACAAGGAGGATCAGTAACTCACCGAAGAAAATGAAACCGGTGTTGACTGCGCCGGAGTCAGATGATGGCAACAACCGGAAAAGATCAGCAAAGGCTTCGCTGGAAATGAAGAGTGCAAGTGGTTGCAGAGCTTGAAAGCTTGAAACAATGGTGGATTTGGGAGAGTAGAGAGAGAAATTTGCACGAAAATGATGGTGAAAAAGTGGAAAGACGGAGAGAGAAAGGTAATTTTGATTAAACACGGAGAATGGTGGCAAAAATACCATCAATGTGCCTAGGGCGACGTGCTTGTCAGACGGTGCACACAGATGCAAAGTGACTTAAAGGTGCGTGTCAAGTACGATCCAGTGAGGGAAAGACGCGTGGCCGAAACGGTTGAAATACTGTGCGTAACAGCTCATATGCGTGATAAAACTCTTGGAGTTCTTGATTTAATGAGGCAAAGATCTCGGCTACGGGGGCAATCTCGGCTCAATGAACTTGAACAGATTTGGTTATTGGTTTTAAAGCGTTGACACAAACACACTGAAGTGTTTATCATATGGAGCCGATGTTTGTCAACCTTGGTAATGAAGGATAGAACAAGTTTAGTCGACGTGCTCACCTCAGGATGCCGAGGTAATAGAACCTAGGGGGCAGTTGTGGAGACATAATTTTTGGATGACAGCACGTGGCCGAGGTGGCACCGAAGTGTCTGCCGAGGTGCCACGTGTCCTGGATATGATGCCGAGGTAATCTCGGCTAGGCCGAGGTTATCTGCAAGAATACCAGAATTTGGGATAAGCGGATAAGGGGCAAGAGTTCTAGATTGGGAGAGGACTTCAGTTTGGATAAAGATAAGACTCTTAGAGAGTTTATCCCAATCCTACTAGGAGTCCAAGATTGACAATAAGACAAAATCCATTGGAGTTAGATTTCTATTGGGATTAGGTCAGTGGTGGCTATAAAAGAGAGACACCCCCATGGGTCTAAGGTATGCCTTTTGTATTTTGAATAGTGAGTTAAGTACTTTTGCTATCTTTGAGAGATAACTGACTTGATCGTCGGAGTGCCCCCAGGTGGACGAACCACTGCCGGAGCCTTTTCTTTCTGTGACAGGTTGTTTAGGTGCTATCAATTCTGTCAATGTTCTCCAGCTGAGCACTAGGTTGGCAGTGTGGTCAGAAATCGACTCACACAGATTTGTTGCCCAATTATTGTCGCCACATTGAGAAAAAACTATTTTCTTAAGATACTGTGAATGCTCATCTTTCAAATTTGTTGTTGCCACAACCTTCATAATTCTTGTGATGCTCAACCGGCAGCAAAATCTAGCTGGTCTGGTCAATGATTTTGGAGGTTCATATTTGACCTTCTTTCTTTTTCCACCATTGCTTTGCCCTACTGTGGCTGAAAAGATATTTTTGCTTCATTTGATAAACTTCAAATTTAATTTGAACATTTTCACGTGTCATTACGTTTCATTTCTGTTAGATTAACATATATTTCTGAGCTACACAATTTAATGCGCATCCTTCTTTAGTAGGAATGTACTTATAAATCATGTGAACATAATCTAAAGGACACAATACCTTTGTGATTGAAAGCAGCACAACACCATTAGTTTGAAGGAAAAATTAAGATGAAAAACATGTGTATATGGGTGTTAACATCTTCAGTCCAAAAACAAACGGCCTAAATATAAATTTTTACAACAATATGCAAATTGACATATACAGAACAATGTCATACATGATATAACATAACATATAGCATAATGTGGCGTATGCCATTTTATCCAATAATGTGACAATATAAAACCATAATGTGAAGTGAAACGTTTGGCATGTAACATACCCCGAACATGAGTGTGACAACATATAATGGATATGTGCAACTTTGTGAATGTGATGAAATGAGAGACAATGTGACATATGCAAATTGAAACATGAACCAAATCTACCCAACACAAAACACAGCCCATAGTTGTATTATTTGTGCCGCACAATACAATTGATGTTGCAATGGAAATTACCCCACCTTATATTTCACAAACTAACACATAACTATGTACCCACATCCCCACACACGTTTACAAATGTGACACTAAAGTACGTGACATAAACGTGAATAATGGGAGACATGCCAATTCATTGAATAATGTGAAAATATAAACAAGAATGTGCTAAGTGAATATTGATGTACAACACACTACGAACACAAATGTGACAACATAAAATGGGCACGTGAAACCACAACCACAACCCAAGGTTGTTTTAGTTGCATTATTTGACTCACTGTGACAATCAACAAGCAGTCTCCTAAAAATTTACGTTCACATTCAAAATTTCTTACATGTATTATTCATTTCGCATAATATAATTGGCATTACTATGAAAATTACCTCACTATATATTTCACAAATTAACACTTAACTATGTACCCATATACCCACACACGCTTACAAATGTGACAGTAAAGTACTCAATGTAAATGTGAATAATGTCACACATGCCGATTCATTAAATAATGTGAAAAAAATATAAATGAGAATACGCTACGTAAATATTGATGACCAACCCACTACGAACACGAATGTGACAACATAAAATGGTGACATGAAACCATAACCACAACCCCAAATTGTGTCAGTTGCATTATTCAACTCACTGTGACAATGAACAAATAGTCTCCCAAAAATTCACGTTCACATTCAGAAATCTTAAAGTACGTAAAACAGGGATGTGGCACCAGCCATATTCGACAACTTACTTTTGTTACTGAAAGCAAATAGCCAAACAACATTGTAGCATAACATGGACCCCCAAAAAACATACAATCAAACACCATTGTTTGCGTGGGTAAAAAATAACCACGTCATACGTACGATGTTACGAAGCTCCATTTAAACGTAAACATCACAAAATAAAACCCCTATTCGAGACCACATCAACAAATCACACACAAACGAAGAGAAATTGACAACCCACATAACCACCATCTAAAATCACAAACAAAAAACTCACAGCACACACCAAATCGACAACCTACACATACATACTGACAACTTCAAACCCAAAACTATCAAAACCTCGAATAGTCATAAAACACACAAAATATACATCTCACGTTACAACTTTTGACCAATAGAACCCGTAAATGTCAATAATCTCATATTCGCATAAACCCTAGTTATGGGTTGCAAACCAAAATCAAATTAGTCAACATTGCAAAACAGGGAAAAAGTCACACTTATGTTTCGGGGCCATCAATCGACGTTGTTTCACCGGAGACGCAATGCAGAGCCCACTGTTCCGTCGCACCTCGTCGCCGAATCGGACTATTTTTTTTTCTCGATGGTGGCCTTTCAAATTTTGGGTAATGAAGCTTCTCTTTTCATTAGCCTAATGAGACAAAACATATCTCGTATATTTTGTTTCCTAAAAAATAGCTTAATCAAAGCTGTAATCACCAAACATAACGTGAATTTTGAAATTCAAATTCACATACATATATATAGGATCATAATCTATGGTAACATTCAATTTTTTATATATGCTCTTGCCATTATTAATTATGTTAACAAATAATATTGAGGGTAAATGTGTAAATAAGCTTTTCACAGGACTTATAGAAACACAAGTTTTTTTTGTAAGACCACATGTAGCATAAGTCTCTCAAATAGGACTTATAAAAAATTATCACTTGAAATAATTGTTTTTAATCCAATCCATTAAAAAAGAAAAATCTCTCTTGATACATCAGATTCAACAATACATAGAGATAGAAGTTTGTGAGAATCTTTAAAAGTCAAATCACTTTTTTAAAAGACGAATATTTATTTTAATCTTCAATTATTTATTTCATGTTCCAAAGTGGATTTAGCTGCCCAATATATAGTGACAGCACTAAGTTGATGATCTTTTAAAGTAAATTATTTATTTTATGTTCCAAAGTGGATTTACAACAAGTTTCAGAGCTGCCCAAGACATAGTGATAGCACTAAGTTGATGATCTTTTAAAGTCAATCACTTCTTTAAGGCTCAGTTTGGTTAGAGAGAGAATATAAGAACGTGAAAGAAAAAGAAAAAGAAATAAAAAATTAAGCGTTTGTTTAGAAAGAGAGTCCTAGAATGTAATGGAAACTCTAGTTTCCTGCACAACTCAAACTAGCATATTAGATACTCTATTGATTTCACGCAAATTTCATAGGGAAATTTGAATTTTCCCACAAAACTTAGCCCGTTTATTTTGGTTTCCCTCTTTGCCATCTTCCCTCCATAACTCCCTCATATGCAGATTGATCTGATATATATTTTCATGTTTCCCTCTACAAAATCAACTAAGTACATTGAAGATATTGTATCTCTCCTATTTCTCTTTCCCAATATTTCATCATCTCCAGTTGCAAGAACTCAGAGCATTGTTGATTTTTGTTTACAATAGATCAACAATTTCAGCTTTTTGATTCACTGTGAGTTATTTTCTTTCTTTACTCTATATTGTTGTATTCTTAGTCTTCTTAACAAGATCAATATCTTATCTTGAATATTTTTGGAAATATGTTTATGTTATTATTTATTTATTTAATTTTTTTGGGTGATGAAATAGCTATCATAAATTTTGGATTTGTTTTCATTTTTTATTTGAATTCATAAGTAGGTGAAGGTTAGGATATTTATGTTAGGCTTTTTCTACTATCTATGTATAGGGTTCGTTGCTGTAAATTGGTGATGGATTTCAATGAATAATTTTTCTTGGGTTTAGCAATGATGGAATTCTTCTGTTGGTTTGAGCTTGGATTTGTTCTATTTATTTGTTTAATTGGATTTGTTCCATAAAATTATTTTTAGCTTTCTGCTTTGGTATATGTTTGAAAAAATTCATGAACCAGTATGACATCATATGTTCTTATAAGATCAATCTAGGTTGTATGATTTATGTGCCAAATATTTGTCCCTGTGTGTACTAATAAAAGGGGCACATGTATCTTCTCATTTTATACCATAAACAGAGGACTTCGAAATGTACATTTTAGCATTAAGTATTTTCTATTAGTTCAATTCTAACATGTGTTCATAGTGTTAACTCATACAGCCAACTTGGTGTTGGTGCATGAATCAAAATAATTAAAACAAGCATCCATACCGAACTGTCATTGACCTCATCTAATGCATTTTTCGTTGCTTCATCACTTGAACCAGAGTCCACATTATCCTCATCATCAGCGATACTTTGAACTGATGATGTTGCAGCAGCTGATGTAGATCTGCATTAACAAAGTTACACATAATGAGGAGAGTGACTGAGAGGGAGAGTGGCAATTACTTTTGCTTTCTTGTAATAAACATTAGTAGCCTTATAGAAGAAAAGACAAATGCTTTAACACCTCTCTTCAAGTACAAATTTTAGCAACCTTTCTACAAATTGTTTAGAATCTCTCTCTAGCAAATCATGAATAAGCATAATCTTTCTGCAGCTTATTAGTCAAGTGCTTGGTAGAAATGTGGATCTATTAGTTATCTAATCCATAATATGGAAAATCAGTGCTTAATATTGTTTAAACAGTGCTAAAGCTAATGCCGACAAAAACACAAAAGTGTGGACACAATTATGTTGTATTCATAAAAGATTAGATTGGAAATCAGTATACTTGATTAAATGGATGCAAAAATTGTTAGATTCCATTGTTTAAATCATATATTGAAGCCATTTGAGATCTCTGTTGATGAATTTGGATTAAAACTACATATAGAAGTGTTCTGACTTTTATCCATCATAATATGTTGTATAAACTTGTATGGTGACAAGTAATTATACCATCATGAAGAGCTTCCAGAGCAACAAAAAGGGATCTATTCAGCAAAGATAAAGCCATACTTTTCAATTTATATCCACAATGAGCAAGCAACAAAAATAATGGGAGTGTGATAGAAACATGATTAACCTCTGCGATTGACGGAACCCAATGGCTTAGTCTGGTGGTTGTTCAATTATGTTGCTCTTCCCAAATATGTTTAGCTAATCATGCATCTTGATAATTTTTTATATTTTTAATTTTTTTGGGATGTTTTCTATTTTCCAATTGTTTTTGCCAATTCCTATTCGAACTAGTTATTTACTCCTTTTTTTTTTTTAATGGGTGCATTTTGTTAGTGAGATGTCCTTACATGCTTATCACATCGATTTCATGTTTGTAGATGGATACCAATGTCGAATATGATGAAGAACTTACATTTTTAGATGCACAATTTGTTGGTGTCTTAGCATATGCCTATGGCGCATACTACTTAGAGTACGATAAGAGACCACCACGAAATTGTTATCTACCACAACGTGAATTTGTGGGTGAGGTAACACAAAGTGATGAAAATTGTCACAACTTACTACGAATGAACATAGAGTGTTTTCAAAAATTTGTGTACATCCTTAGAGGTACTAAAAGGCTAAAAGATACTGTGCATTGTAGTGTTGAGGAGCAAGTTGCAATATTCTTGCACATAGTATCACACAATGTCAAGAACTGTCCTGCAAAACGCTGCTATAAGCGGTCTGGTGAAACCGTGTCCTGATATTTTCATATGGTCTTAGATGCAATAATAAGCATGGAAGATAATTATTTAAAGCAACCTTCTGTTCAAATGGAGACTCCTAAAGAGATACATGACAATCCTAGAATATGGCCATATTTTAAGGTAAAATCTTATTATATATAACACAGTTTAATACCTCTACATGTTTTCTATATAGTCTCATTTGATGTTGCTCCAAGTAGAATTATGTGGGAGCAATCGATGGTACACACCTTCATGTGAAAGTTTCTGCTGAACATGTAGCTCGATTTCGTGGGAGAAAACAATGGCAGTCACAAAATGTATTAGCAGCTTGCACATTTGATTTGAGGTTCACCTATGTCTCAGCTGGATGGGAAGGGTCAGCATCTAATTCTAGAATCTTAGGTTATGCTATTAATAGGGAACATGGAATCACATGTCCTCTAGGTAAATATTTATAACATATAAATAATAATAATTTTTTTTTGAACTTATTATGTATTATTAAGCCAAATGTTATTCTTTTGTAGGAAAATACTATCTTGTTGATGTGGGATTTCCTTTACTAAAGCATTACATTACCCCATTTCGAAGTACAAGATACCATCTAAATGAAATTAGAGGTCGAGTGCCCACCACATTAAAAGAATTGTTTAACCATAGGCATTCGTCACTACGAAATGCAATTGAGCAAGCTTTTGGGGTATTAAAAAAACGATTTAGAATTTTGGTGGAAGAGCCAATGTTTAGCTATACGACTCAAAGGAAGTTAGTAATTGCTGCTTGTATCATGCACAATCATATTCGAGGAGTGATGCCATATGATCCACTTCTAAAAAACGATTAACAATGAAACTGCTCCTATTCATGATATCGTTGACGTACAATTAACTAGGGCTGAAGATGGAAGAGAAAGAAAGAGAATTCGAACGCAAATAATGAATGAAATGTGGGCTGATTTTGGTCAAAGACATCAATTGAATTCTCGAAAACTAATGTTTTGTTATTTGTAGATAAATGTAAATGGTAGTATTTCATTGTTTTCTATTATTATTGAACAATGGTAGTATTTTGTTGTTGAACTCTAAATATTAATAATGTAAATGCTAGTCATTTTCAATTGTAGTATTCTTAATTTTTTAATGATTTGATCTTATGTTATTGGTTAAGCATACTTGTGAGTTATTATTATAGGAAATTGAGGCTCATGAGTCTTAACATCCCATAGGAGATGGGAAGAAAAGAGGAAAGAACATAGTTTGGTTTAAAGAGATGGATAAGTGTCTTATTTTAGAACTAGTGCATCAAGCTAATGAAGGGTACAAAGTGGATAAGGGCTTTAAAGATCAAGCTTATATTACAGCTTGTTCATCTTTAAATTCAAGCTTTAACCTTTCTCTCAGTCGCGAGCATTGTGTTAATCACTTAAAAACTATCAAGAAAAAATTTAGATTGGTACATAAAATGTTGAGTAAAAGTGGATTCTCTTGGAATCCAATGACAAAAATGGTTGAATGCAGTGATCAAGTATGGACTGCATATGTTGCCGTAAGTATTTTTTTTTTTTTTGTTATAAAAAAATATATATATGTGCTTAGGAATTGACTATTGGTTATATACATAAAAATTATGGTGGTATATGACTTTTGCAGGCAAATCCAAATGCAAAAGGATTACGAGGTAAGAAGATTGAGATGCTTGATGAATTATCTATTTTGTGTGGCAATGATCAAGTTACTGGTGAATGGGCATGTTCTGGCAAGGATCTAAATGCTAACTATTCAAAGAAAACAAATGATAGTGAGGATGAGTATTCACATCTCTTCAATCCCATTGACAACATGGTGGCAAACGACGTGGGTGACATAGAAGGAAATGAATTTGCAACTCAACAAGGCAATACTAGTAGCCAAAAACCTACACTAGGCAAGCACAACCACAGATCTTCAAAGACAGTGACAGAGCAGTCAAAGAAGTCAAAAGGTGCAGAGCTTGTTGCTGAAACAATGGTTGCCGTTGCAACTAACATGGTGAGATTGGCTGATGCATATGAGAAGAGTAAGCCTTGCATAGATTATTTGGAACTTTACAAGGCCGTAATGGATATTGAAGAGCTTGATATCAATAGCCGAATGACTACTTTTGAATACTTGAACAGAGATCCAATAAAAGCTAGAGCATTCCTGATATATCCTCAAGATATGCGTTACTTGTTTTTAATTTGACAACTATCACAAGGCGGTCCGGATGGTATTCAGTAATGGTTGGGAGTTGAAGGTGGATAAAGTTTCTAAATTATAGGTTCATGTGTTCGTTGATATTCTTCTTTCTTAGTAATTTGTTTGGTTCTAGTCATTGTCTCTGTTTGGTATTTGTCCTAGGTAGGTGTGAGATTTCAGTTTCTATTATTCTAAGTATGAGCTTGAGCTACATTTTTAAAATTTAGTCATGTTTTTGAATCCTTATTAACTACTGCTATAAACTCTTGGGTGTTGGACTTTAGTTCTTTATATGTTTTCCAAAATAATTAGTATTAATATTAGGAAGGTTTATAAGTAAATTCTAGTGGTCACTGTTTTTTTTTATGGCACAAAGATGAACAGTCATTCAAAAAAAAAAGAAAAAAAAAAAGCTTGTCATTTTGTATTTTGAAGCAAGTTAATCACAATTTTCAAGAGAGTAGTTCTTGTTACATGTTTATTTTCCAAAATCTCTGTTCTTTGGGTCTCAGAAATAATAATTAGCTATTGCATTGATTTTAAATGAATAAAATTCATTTCATTTGTTAATATTTTTGGTTAAAGAAAAAATAAATGAATAAATAAATAAATAAATAATATTGGATGACATGTATGTCAATTGATGCTTGGTGATACTTTTTTTTTTTTCAAATTAAGGTACTATATTGACTTATTTTTGTGATTATTGTTTTGTTAAAGAAGGATCAGGGCAATTTAGGAAAATAGAATAATTTTTCTACAACTTTCTTTCTTTCCAAACTATATATTGAAAATTTTTCCATCATTTTCTTACATAATTTTCTTCCTAATCAAACACATGTAAGAAAATAAAATTTCATTTCTCTTTCTTTTCTTTCACTTTACTGTCTTTCACTTCACTTTCTATTATATGTTTCTTTCTAATCAAACAAAGCCTAAAGGAATACGTTTAGTGCAAATACAATTTTGAAATCTTTTTTATATTCTAAAAAACAACCATTCAAGTATTATTATGTGTGATTTTGTTTTCATTTTTTTTAATGTTTTCATAAGCCAAAAAAATAAATAAATGAAAAGTTTAAAAACATCAAGCATTTTTATTTTTAGTTTTTGTGGAAAAAAAGATTTTTTTTTAAAAAAAAAATTTACCACTAATTTTTGATATTTCTTAAAAATTAAGCTGTTTCACTTTGTTGGGCACAAAATGTAGTTCTATACGACCGCTTTAAAAAAAGAGATATGAACACAATATAAAATGGAGAAAATTTGTCTAAGGTTTCTCTCCTATTTTTAATAATGGAAGAGCTCTACAATATTATTTTGTGATGTCTAAGATCCCTGTCTAAGATCCCTCACCCATCCCCATATATCTCATCCACCCAATCTTGGTTCAGCTTCACACTTCTCCACATCAACTTCCACAACCCTTCTCTCTTTCTCTCCCTCCCTCTACACAGACATATATATATATATATATATACATATCACATACATATTGCTTCAATTACTAGGGTTAGGGTTCGAGATTTGTTGATTCAAACACAGAAATTGCGACACCCATGGCTCAGATTCACGTTCTTGGAGGAACCGTGTTCGCATCGTCATTATCGTCATCGTCATCGTCATCGTCATCGTCATCGTCATCGTTATCCTATGTATACATGCACATATATATAAATATATTCACATTCTGTTACTATTTTGATTCTCGATACTGCCATTCTCTTACTGTTTCTCAATTTCTATGTCAAGATGCATCTTAGGAAGAGAAAGGTTGGTGATTTTGATGCCATTAAAGATGGAGATGTAAACATGGACATGGTGAAAGACAAGGATATTTGAGTGGTGGGTTTTTCTTTCCCCTCTCTCTAATAATCATTCCCTTGTTGTTTCCCAATTTCTATGTCAAGATGCATCCTAGAAAGAGAAAGGTTGGTGATTTTGATGCCATTAGATGGATATGTAAACATGGACATGTTCAAAGACGAGGGTATTTGAGTGGTGGGTTTTTCTTTCCTCTCTCTCACTAACAATCTATTTGAGATCAAGTTTTTCTGAATTCTGATTATACATTGATTGATAACATGATCGCAACACTAGACTCATCGAAGCAAATTAGGAAAATTTTTTTTGATTTGATTAAAATTTTTCTAGTTTGGTTAAAATAATTTTCTTTGATTTAAAATTATTGTGCTAAAATTTCTCTGGTTTGGTTAAAACAATTTTTTCTGGTTTGGTTAAAACAACTTTCTCTGGTTTAAAATTGTGAACAAACACAAAGAAATTTGTGCCAAAATTTCTCTGGTTTGGTTAAAACAATATTTCCTAGCTTAAAATTGTGAACAAACATAGAGAAATTTGTGCTAAAATTTCTTTGGTTTTGTTAAAATTTCTCTGGTTTGGTTAAAACAATTTTCTCTGATTTAAAATCATTGTGCTAAAATTTCTCTAATTTGGTTAATACTATTTTCTCTAGTTTAAAATTATGAACAAACACAAAGAAATTTGTGAACAAAGCTAGAAAAATTCTTTTTGAACAAAGGCAGAGAAATTTTAATTCTCTGTGAATAACACCAGAGAAATTGTGAACAAAGCCAGAGAAATTTTAATTTTCCCTGGATTTCTCTAGTTTCACTGCTGGAAAACAGACTTTTAGTGGCGTTTAAAAAACGCCGCTATAAGTGTCAAAAACGCCGCCAATTCCTTTTGCGACGCTTAGCACCAAACGCCGAGGACGAGGCCGTCGCTATAGCTTTGTGGCGTTTTAAAAACGTCATGATATTAGTATAGGCGGTGTTTCTAAAAATGCCGCCAAATGTCCTACTAAACGCACGCTGACATCACTGACGATATTTCGCGACGTTTTGGAGAAACGCCATCATATCTTTTTTTGAAAATGTGACCGTTAGTAAGTAGGGTTTAAGAGGCGTTTGTAAAAACGCCGTCATATACCTTTTTTTTTTTTTTTTTGAAATTGTGCTAATTTTATTTGATTGAACTAAAAAAATACCTGTAATGAAGCATTAATTCACTTTCTCATTCAATTAATATTCAATCACCATTACCCACAAAATTAACATGTCCAAAATCCAAAAATAATGTTTTAACATTAACTACAAACTAACATATATTAAAAAATCATGTCTTAACATTAACCACAAACTAACATATATCTAAAAATCATGTCTTAGCATTAAATTTGTAGTCTTCACTGGTTTATATGCCTGCATCAAAACATAAACTGCAATCAGATTCACCAAAATAAACACAAATTAAAGAATTTGTACCCAATACTTATAAACAGTACTTGAAAAAGCACTAACAAGAAGATTTTATCACATACCAAGAAGCACTAACAAGAAGATTTTATGCATAAGTGATCAGGCGTAGGCTAACAAAAATCTTGAGTAGGCAGTAAGAGGAAATAAAACAATGATATACCACAGGTGGTCATTATGTAAAACAAACAAGAACATGGATGATTGACTCGTGTTGAATGCAAAACCATGTAAATTTGGAGCACAATGCCAACCTTTTGCCTTAACATCCCATCGACCGATTACTTCTCTAATACATAATGAGCAATGATATACAAAATATATATATATATATATATATATTTTCCTACCAAGCACTGTGGTTTATAATTTCAAAAAATTTCACTGCCACAGCATTTTTAGTGAGTTTTCAGTATAAAATTTCTGCTTGACAATCATTTTCCATATATAATATAGTAGGAAGTTACGACAAAACAACTGCACTTTTTTATTTTGAATCAAGTGTTCAAAGAATGAAAATCATTCATGGAATTACGGGCTTGAAACTACAGGTTGCATCAAATAACTTACTTGGCACAATATACTGAATCGAATTTGGTTGTCCTGGTAATCCTCCCGTCTTAGGCCCATAGATCTTAGATCCAGTTTTACCCCAAACCTTTGAAAGTTCAGAAATTCAAGCATCAGAACTAAGATCAAGCTGACTATTACAGCTAAAGTATATATAGTTCACCCCTAAATATGAGAACAGTTGATTGAGGATAGAAATAAACCTTTTCCAGGAACATTGGGTGATCCACAAAAACACGATCAACTCCACGTTTGTAGCAGTGGAAGAAGCGAACTGTCTCTATTCGGTCTCCAATTTTTATCTGCAATATAGAAACTTATCTTTGAAGAAACTAATCCCAAGAATCATTCGCTAGACTAGTATATAGTAAAACCTAACCTTTCATTGAAATGGTTGGAATTTGGCAAAACAAGCACCAAAAAGAATTTACCTGAAGAAGAACATGAGTATCCCATGCATCTTTGTACTGGTCGTAACGTGGGGAAACTGTCATAACACGATGCCTATTGCCCTAGATGATGATTTGGCATAGAAATCAGATCAGTTAAAAATTCATCATCCTAAATGTTTTACCAATTTACCACAAAACTACCAGGAAGATTGATCTATTATTTTGTTCTGCATTGACTTCTTTAATGAATCTAGAGCCAATGTGGAGAATTTTTTTTACCATTTTAGTAGTCAGAGAGAAGGGCTAGGGAGCTTTCTGTACTGGGAGGCTCTATTTAATGACAAAACAAAAGACTAATGCACTTCATGGAGAATATGCAAAATGCTCACCATACAAAGAAAGTGGCAATGCATAGGTTTATCAGTTAGTCTACTTAAAAGTAAAAATCCCTATTCTTTACAAAATTTATCATACAACAGAGCACTGTGCTCTGCTTTTGCGCAGTACAAACTTTCTTCAGAAAAATTAAAATTAGCAGTAATTACAGCACTATTAGTTGCTCTTTTACTCAGATAATTTTATATGCTTTAAATGAGACTAGAATGTAAATAACAATCAGTTTATAAGATGATTGGGAACAACCACCAACAAAATAATAATTGGTCTCTTTTGAAAGGTAAACTAGTAGTTACATCAAATTCTCCTATCATAATCATTTTATGTATTCTTGTTTTCATATGATAGGCTAATTTTACTGACTTAAAAATTTTCTGGCCATGGGCTGTTAGAGTTGTCGTGGGTTGTAATATGAGTCAACCCATGTTGTTGGATCTCCAAACATGTTTTTTAGTTAGTTTTAGAAGCGAAAGTCTAAATTTCAAATTTTGAAGTCAAGTGCCCTTTCGGAATTAGGAATTCTTTTTTAAAAAAGTAATATAATACTTATAATTCAATGAAGAACATGCTTTAGAGCTTTTTGGAGTTTCTTTGGGATTGTGTGATGCATTCCTAATGCTAGGCGTGATGCCTATGGGACTCTAGGTGGGATGCCTTTCATCTTCTTTTTCTTAGTTTTCTGCAGTTTAAGCACTTTTAATGATAGCCTTGCAGCTCCACCTTTTGTTAGCCATAAAACCCCTAAAAACCTTTCTCTCACCAAGCTTTCAACCACAAGACTACGTATTATCGCCCCAAAAACCTACTTTATGGTTGTCCCACACTACATTTGGCTAACTATTTCTCTTTATTCATCCTACGTCACATCACATGTGAGCTTATGGAAGATAGTCCTGCCACCTGTATCTCAAGTAAAGAAAAGAACCATGCATGATGCACCGCCATAACCTTGTGTGAGTTTATGCAAATAAGCTTCATCCACATTATAATTGTGCATCATGGAAGGGATGGGTATAGGAGCATAAAGCTAAGAAAACTGCTCTAACTAGAAATTCATTTCATCATAATTTTCCTTATGACAGTCACAATTTCATTACACATCTTTAATCATGTCAATATTGAATATTGTATATTCATCTAGTACTTCTTCCTTTCCTAAGGGCTACTATTTTATATTCAATAAACCCAATATATGCTTTCTAAGTCAACAAAGACAAAAACAACATGAATTATACATAGCAATATATCCACTCCACAAACAAGTGCTCCATTCTTACACGTAACAATATAAACTCCATAGCAGATTATGCTCATGGGCAGCAATCTAGACTTGGCCAATTTCCAGCACAAACTATATTCCAATTACCTTTGACGTAAAAATTAAATGGATATACCATGATAACTATGCATTTATCTTCACTTTTCTAGTGAAAAATCTTAGCAGTGAATTTGTCATTAGTATTTTGTATTTCAAACTGGAGAAATAAGAGAATGCAAACAAAATATCACGATAACTTGTATTTTTACAAATATTACCTAAAAATTCGAAGACGACTGAGAAAAAAATCACAAAAGCTAGACTTGCCAAGAAAAGCCCCAAATTTCCAGAAAGTAGACTAGATATTAGAGGTGTACAGCCCATAAAAAATTCACAAAGCATAAGACCACATAAACTTTAAACTCAGCAAATTCGCACATTCAAGACCGAGTTGAAAATAAGTAAAGCAAAAAACAAAGCAATTAATAAAGTTCAATATGACACAGTACTCGAGCAACAACACAAGAAACGATTAGAGTGGAGGAGACACCTTAGGTGGCTTGAAAGGGTAATCTGGAGGAAAATGGATGGTAACTAGAAAAACCCCACCAGCATAAGGACTGTCAGGTGGACCCATAATTGTTGCCTGCCAGTGAAACATGTCTTCAGCAACAGGACCTGAAACAAATACAAAATAAAGCAAAATCATCAACAAAAGAAAAAAAGAACTGCACAAAAAGTGAAGGACAAAACGTGGGGAAACTGTCACTGAGACCGATCTGAATCTTTGTGAATGATAAGCGTTTAGAGATGAATTGAGAGAGATGTTTTCATTACAGCACTGGAATAGGCTTCGAAATGAAGAGTTTCAGAGAGAGACAGAGAGACGATGGAGCTCACCTTAGTAGACGATGGTGCAGATGGTGTTTTGGATCTTTGAAATCGAAATCGCTCTAAGATGATATCACTAAGACCGATCTGAATCTCTGCAAATGATAAGCGTTTAGAGAGGGTTGCGAGAGAGAGAGAGAGAGAGAGAGAGAGAGAACTCACCTACCTCGTCGGTGCAGATGGTGATGGCAGTGAAGCTTCAAAATCGAAATCGAAATCAGAGAAGGCGCAAGGATTCAAAATAAGAGAACTTCGAAATCAAAATCGAAACCGATCCGTTGATTTCTGCTGGAAGGGATTAGGGCATCTGTTTAGAGAGAGAGAGAGAGCTAACGATAGACTGAGAGAGAGAGAGAGAGAGAGAGAGAGAGAGAGAGAGAACTAACGATAGACTGAGATTAGGGCATCCTCCTGATGAGTGAACGAGTGTATTTACCAGCTCGCCAGAGAGAGGACATTCGAAGACGTTTTTCAACCCCTTCAAATAGTTAAACAGTGCCGTTTTAATATTGAACAAAAGCGACGGTTAAAAAACGCCATTAAATAGTATAAAATGTGGCATTTCATAAAACGTCGTTAAATAAACATTGTCAAAACCTATAATTCCTGTAGTGTTTGAGCTCAGAGAAATTTCAATTTTCTCTGGTTTAAATCCAGAGAAATTCTCTACACATTAAAGATGGAGATGTAAATCTTAATAGTTCATTTTTTAGAACTTGTTTTTTGATTTTTTTTTTTTTGAAAAATTAGTAATTAGTTTGAGGTTCTCTTGTTAATGCTGAGGTTTTTTCTCTGGGGAGAAATACTGTAGGAAGAAATTCTCAGAATTTCTCTGGGAAGTCCAAAATTTCTCTCCAGAGAATTTCTTTGGAGAATGGAAAGTCTAAAGAAATTTCTAGAATTTTTTTAGATCGAATTTTCTCTGGATCGATATTGAGGGATCTTAGACATTATGAAAATATTAGATGTTCTTTATATTATAAAATCTTAATATCAAGAAACTTTAAAAAAAAAAAAATCCCCTATTAAATGTTAAAACATTTCCTACTACCAATGAGTGTTAGAAGAGATGATAGAACTTGGTCTAATAAGTAGTATTAGAGCCATGATGTCATGGACTGGAAGTTTGAAAAAAAATACAGGCGCTCTTTGGTTTTATTCTGAAATTATGATTTCACTCTCATATTTTAACTTGCCGTTTGATTATAGTTTTGAAAATATGATTTTAAATCACATTTCAAAACATATTTGAAAACATGTTTGGTAATGAGAGAGTTTTTAAATTTTTGGATCTACTCGGACATCCTTCCAGACATCCGGCTAGTTGACCGATACAGTGTTTTTTCTTCTTCTTTTTTTTCAGTTGCAATTGCCACCTGCTATTTGAAAAAAAAAAATTATATTTGTTTTTCATATTTTTTAAATATAGAAATTGTTTTTTTAGACCAAAATGACAAATTATTTGGCCATTTATTTAAAATTAAAAAAAATTAAATAAAAATTAATTTGTTACAGTAATTTTTTTAAAAAAAATTAAACAGAACAATTTAAAAAAAAATTCAATCAAATATACAATCAAAAGTAAATTTAAAGCACTAGCTGAATTTTTTTTCACAAACAATAATATATATTTTTTAATATTTTAAATAAAAAAATATTTTTAGAATTTTTAAAATTTTTTAGATAAAAATTTTATTTTTTTCAATAATTATTTTTTTGAATAGAAATTTTAAAAAGAGTTTGGTTATGAGTTTCAATTAAAATTTTCAATATAGTTTTGAATTGTGTGTTTGGTTATATATTATAAGTTTTTGAATTATGTTTTGAAAATTCTTTTCAAAACTCATAATCAAACAGCTTTTCTTATTTCAAAACCCATTTCCAAAATTCAAAACTTAATTCAAAACTTATAACCAAACAATTTTTTTCTTTTCAAATCATGATTCAACAACTCACAAACTCAAAATACAACTTCATTCTCAAATCATAATTCTAAAACTAAATCAAACACTACCATAATTAACCATACACTTTTTACATAATTATATTAGGGATTGTTTTGGATGATCTAAATAAGTGCACTTTTTGACTTTTTATGAAATATGAGTTGGGTTTGAAGTGATGTATTATAAAGGTGATGTGACTTAAATAAGATAATGTAACTTAAATAGGATAATAACTTTTTAACTTTTTGACTTTTTTCAAACATGCCAAACTAACCCTTAATAAATCACTCAAAATTTTAATTTATATGACACAATTTTTTTTTTTTAATAATTCATCAATGATATGAGCAGGGAATCATTGTAATAAAAAATAATTCTCGAGTAATTTGCTAATCCACCACTTCATCATTCGTCATCACAAATCCAATAACATGTCACTAAGACCATCTCCAATGGTTCACCAAATTCATCACCAAATTTGAATTTGGTGAAAAATGACAGTTTTTTTTGTCTCCAACAGTTTCATCAAAACGATATCAAATTGAAAATTCACCAAATTTTTCACCAAACTAAAAATGCTTTGGGTCTTTCACCAAAACACTATTCATTACCGTTGTATTTTCACTATCAGATGACCAATTTTCGCAAA
This sequence comes from Camellia sinensis, assembly GCF_055761805.1. NCBI lineage: Eukaryota > Viridiplantae > Streptophyta > Magnoliopsida > Ericales > Theaceae > Camellia > Camellia sinensis. The sequence goes on from NC_138966.1 coordinate 108,962,599, forward strand.
ATTTTGTACAGATTTTACACTGGGAGATCGACCCCCCGGATGACCCTCAAGCTTGAAAATTCAACTACAGAATTGTATAGATTTTGCTCTTTTCGGTCAACCGGCCGGTCGTCCCCCCGGACGCCCAGTGCATTTTGATGAAAGTTACAGTACACCATTGGGGTGATTGATATCAAATTGAGCCAAACGTCTTTTTTTTACTCAAATTTGATGAAAAATTTGTTCAACCGTTGGAAATGCTCTAAGGAATGTCTATTAATGACAATGACAAACAAAAGTGAAGTATGTTTTTTATAGGAAAATTTTGCTATGCACATTTCTATTTTATGTATCTTTAATTTTTTTTTAATTATGACTTTTTTTAGTTATTACTTACAAAAAATTTTGTTATGCCTCTTGTGTTATTTGGTTATGATTTTTTTTTTTTAGTTATGACTCAAAAAGTATGAAATTATGTCATTTTCTTCTTTAATTATAAAGTGTATGCGGTACACACTTTTTGAGGTGTGTATACACATAGTCTTTCCCTTTTTGATATTATTTTCTATAGGGGTGATCATGAATCTGTCCAACCTATCTAACTTGATCGAACCTACCCAATCGGATTAATTTTGGATGGATACGTGTATTTCGATTGACGGATGCAGATGAAATATTTCAAAATCTATAGATATGGTTCGGATAATGTATCAATCATCCCGCACCCGTATGAACTCAATTCGCTCGTAGATAAAGTTCAGAAAAAAAAAAAATACTAACAAGTAACAATATAGAATAGAAATAATAAATGTATATTTTTGTTAAAAATGAAAACAATACCTGAAAAATATACATACGTGATGCCATGACCTATTATATAGACAAATAATACATATTTTTTCAAATTACTAGTTATTGGAGATTATAAAAGTTATAAATTATAATTCAAAAAAATGTCCATAATTTGTAAAGTCCAAACTGCCAATCCAATCGTATCCATCCGTTAACCTGTACGGCCTACTCAATCCGCATCTGCCAAATCTGTGGACGGGTGCAGATTGATTTTTTTTTAATCCGTCTAAATTTGGACGGATGAAAGATATGATGCCACCCAACCCAACCTAATCCATGATCATCCCTAGTTTTCAATTAATCTTTTTTCTCATTTTCATCTTTTTGTGTTCTCATAAGCAAAAATCATGAAAAGTTTAAAAATACTCATCATTTTTATTTTGGGTAAATTATACTTTGCTTTCTTTATATTTGGCTACTTTAGTCTTTAAAGTTTATTTTTTCTTACTTTGATCCTTTATATTTCAAGTTTTTCTCAATTGGAGAGTTGTGCTGTTGGGTCTATGGGGCACACCACAGGTCCTATTTCGATAATCCGAACCATTCAATGTATAGAGTTCATCAAGTAGTTCAGCCTTGTAAAAAATCACATTAATAAAATATTAATAAACTCTTGATCAGAACACATTTTTGTCAACAATTTATTTTTTTAAATCATATTTACCATTGAAAAAAATATTATCTGATCAAGAGGCTATCGGTATCTAATCAACGTGATTTTTTATAAGGATGAAGTACTTAACAAGCTCTATACATTGAACGGTTCAAATCATCGAAATAAGACTTGTGGTGGGTCCCACAGACCCAACAGTATCGTCCAGTTCACTTTGTAGAGTGGAGACAAGCCCCTTCCCAATTTACTCCTAAAACTAACTTCTGTTAAAAATTAGACAGAAAATGACACAGTTACATGGCATAAAAATATTTTACTATATATAATTTATACTTCTGACACAAATTTAAATCCCAATATAATAATATATTTTTGTATTATGTGATAGTTATCATGGTATTTTCTATCTAATTTGAAACAGAAATTAATTTTAGGAGTAAATTGAGAAAAACTTGAAACATGAAAGGCCATAATAAAAAAAAAAAAATTTTTAAGGGCCAAAGTGAAAAAGTGGCCAAACACAAGGGGCCAAAGTGTAATTTATGCTCTTTATTTTTATGCAAAATCATTTCTCAAAAAAATTAGAAAACAATTTATAGGTGCTCTCTTAAAAGCAGTTCATAATTTTTTTTTCTAAAAACTACTTTCAAAAAACAGTTTGTCAAACAATTTTTTCATATCAATTTTTTCTTTTTTTCCGAAAGTATTTTCCTAAAAGTGTTTAAACCAATTTAAATGTGATTTCCTAAAAGTATTTGAAAGTGTTTTCCCAAAAGTGTTTAAAACGATTTAAAGGTATTTTTCTAGAAGAAGATACAACTTTCCCCTATCATATTTTTTTTTTTTTCAAATGTTTGCCTTGTGTTTAAAAGTATTATCTTAAAAGTCTTTCAAGCAATTTAAAGTGCTTTTCATAAAACTTTTCCAAAAGTCATTTTCAAAATAATTTGTCAGACAAGCTTTTGAAATCAATTAATGTTTTGTTTTTTATTTTCTAACAAAAAGGGAAAACAATACCTAATCCTTCCCACTTCCAATGAAGAAGAATTAACATTGCATAGAACATCCATTAAACAACATGAGAAATGAAGATGAATTAACGTTGCAAAAAGTATAAACCTTTAAATACAATTCAATGAATACCTGGTTAATGTAATTATTATGCAACAGTGACTTAACAAACTTCATGAATCATCATATCATACTACCTTAAACAACTACCAAAAACTCAACCAAAAAAAAAAAAAAAAAAAAAACGTACTTCAATATAAACAAGCTTTACAAAAAACACCATAAAAATCAGAAACAATCGTTCATACACGATTTACCCTTTTGCCACTGCCTACCAAAAGCTATTCACAATCTTCATTTCCATGACCTCACTTGATTGAGCCCATGAACAAATACAAACAATTCAACAAACTTGTCCTCACTCTGCGTCAAACACTACCACCAGAAAAAAGATTTTTGCGTCTAAATTTTTTTGCATAGTAGGACGATTGGTTGCAAAAAAAATTAGTATTTGCAATGGCATAGTAACCAATGCAAAAAAAAATTATTTCAAGTCGGAATCCGATTTAACGACTCCATAACCTCCTTCATGGAAGGCCTAAGCTTGCATTCCTCACTAGAACAAGATGTAGCAATCTTGAAAAACTCCACAACCCCATCTTGGTTTAGCCCATCCCTAGAAATATTAGCATCCAACATCTTCATTTGTTGATTTTTCTCTGCCATTTTCCGAGCCCATTCGGCCAATCTCACTTCCTTGCAACCTCCCTCCTCTTCCACCTTGAATGGCAAATTGGGCCGAATCCCTGTCGCGATTTCCAACATCAAAATTCCAAAACTGTACACATCTCCCACCGTTGTCGCCATGGTGGCGCCATTAATGTACTCTGGCGGCATGTACCCCATTGTTCCAGCCACTTGAGTCGACACATGGGCACTTGTACCTTCAATTCTCCTCGCTAATCCAAAATCAGCGATATGCGGTTCAAATTCAGAATCTAACAACACATTGCTAGCTTTGATGTCTCTATGAATTATAGGTTTGTCTAAATTGTGCATGTAATTTAGCCCGTTGGCTACCCCTCTAACGATCTTAAGTCTCGTCTCCCAAGATAAGGGTAAAATTGGGGTTGACGCGTCATTATTCGATGATGACGTGTCAAGAAGCCATTGGTCAAGACTGCCTTTCTCGATAAACTCGAGAATCAAGAGGCGGTCCGACCCAGTGGCACAGTAGCCGAGGATCGTGACGATGTTCGGGTGCCGGAGCTTCCCGAGGGTCTCCATCTCGGCCCGGAACTCCCGGAACCCTTGGAAGGCGTCGGAGCCGAGCTTCTTGACGGCAACGGTGAGACCGGAGTTGAGTCGGGCCTTGTAGACCAGCCCGAAGCTGCCGTCGCCGATGATGAGGTCCGACGAGAAATCCCGGGTCGCCTTGACGAGTTCGCCCATGGAGATCCGGTGGAGAGACCGGTCAAAGGAGGCGCTCTCGCTGATGGCGATGGAGGAGAGATCCGAATTGGGAACCGTTCGGGTTCGAGATTGTGGGTCTTGCTTCTTGCCTCCTTTGCAGAGGCCGACGATCACAAGGAAAATTATGGTTACAACGAAGAAGCTCGCTATAGCGGCGAAGGCTGCTTGAAGAATTGGACCCATGGAGGATTAGATGGGTTTTAGAGAGAGAGAGAGAGAGAGAGAGAGAGTGGAGATGGGTTTCTAGAGAGAGAAGATGAAGCTAAGAAGAAGATGGTGTGTTGAAATTTGGGGAGAGAGAGAGAGAGAGAGAGAGAGAGAGAGAGAGTATTTTGACTGGACTGTGTGAAGGAAGCAGAATATGAGCCGCCATTAACGGGCTTATCAGGGAAGAAGAGTTGTTCGGACTTTTCCGTGCAAGACTTGGGGTCTAAGTCAATGATGCCATTCAGTGTGTCGGATGTGCATGTTGATTCCATGTTTCTGCGTCGATCGACGGTTGTCGATGGTTATATCAAATGTTTTTATCAAGCTAGTGAGAATAGACGGTGATGTGATTTTTGGGAGTGCTTTTTAATTTTGATTTAATTGGTTGTTAAAAGTAATCCTGAAACAGAGATATTTGTTTGGGTGTGTGGACCCGCTGGGTAATTCACGGGTCGAGAAAAGTTCAGAGAAATCTCTCCTAACCTTTCTCTACATCTAATTCTTAATTTAGATTTGATATTTACATTATTGTCTTATTTTCTTCATTCTCTTGTTCAAAATCTTAAAATTTGCCTTTAAATCTTTCCATAGTCCAAAGGTCGATACTGAATAATGCATTTATTTCATACAAAGCGACTATCTCAATTTTAATATTTTATCTTAACAAGTGAAGGTAGATTTTTAAATTTTAGGTTGGAGGTTGTCGAATAGTGAAATTTTGTATGAGTTTGGTGGCGACTTGAATCTCATTTTTCTTTTTATGAGTTTTTAAATTTTTTTATTTGTTGATGTAACAATCCTTCATAAATGGAGGTTTTTGTTTCCCTTCTTTGCGGGAGCCTTTTCTTCTCCACTATGGAGATTTGGATCATTCATTTTACAGAGGTTGTTTATGTCTCCGTTTGGGAAGTGGGTTGGCTTTTTGGTTTTTTGGCTTTTTTTGGCTATTTTAGCCTGGGCTAAAAAGCTTGGTTTGGGAAGGGCTTTTTGGCTTTTTGGCTTTTTTGACTTTTTTTGTGAGAGAAGAATGTAATGATTATAGGTTGGATGTGATGTTTTGTTTGTTATGGCTAAAATAGCCTATTTTATTTTTTGTGGCTAAAATAGCCAAAAAAGCCTGAAAAAACCCTTGCCAAACACAGGCTATATCTTTTTGAGATTTTGTGATACCACTGTATCGAATTTATCCGACCTTTTATTAGTTTAACAATGAATATTTTTTCTCAATCTAAAAAAATTAATTACAAATATATCAACAAAATTATGATTTTGCATTTTAATATTTATATAATTTATTATTAATTTAAAAATATTTTTTAAATATACACTAGGCACAGGACAACATAGCAAAAAGCTTCTCAGCCACCTTATAGTACACAAGATGAGAGTATACAATTACGCTTAACTAACTAGGATCGACAATAGTTAAATGAGTAGGGTCATGTGTAATTTCTCAAATAATTAAAGTGTTAAAACTTTTCTATAAATTATTAAATATTTTACACTATTTATATATGAGTGTGGATCGCAAATTGTGTGAAGTTGTTAACTTAAAGAACTTGACATTAGTTGAGGAGCATACAAACTAACTTAGATACCTTGTTATTCAAAAAATATGTTGATTTTTTAACTTTATAAATGTGATGCAATTTTATTTAAATTTTAAACTTTGTTTAAATTTTAAATTTAAATAAAGATTTGCAAAAACAAAACAAAAATAGTGTAGAATTTTTTTTTTTACTCTCATTTATAATTGTTTATCCTTTCAGCGGAAACTTGACCATTTTTTTCACTGTGTCACATAACTCTTTTCCTCTTGTATTTCTTGTATCATTTTTTCTCTCTCTTCATTTGTAAGGAATTTTTATAAGGACAATTACTATTCAGTGTAATTTTTTACAAATAATTTTAGATCAAAGGTAACATTTATAGATATTGTACGAGAACGAAATAATCTTCTCATATAATCCTGTTGATCAAGTTTGCACTCCTCCAAACGTCGTCGCTTTGATATTTAAAAATACACGTGAGCTAGCCGGCAGATGTGTGCCAAAAAACCCCTCCGATGCCTAAGTCACTAAGTAGACAATAAACAATAAGCTCTGTGTAAGAATTGCAATACATGTTCATAGGTTTTGTCATGAGTTTTTATAGATTTCGCCAGGCACATTTCTAGTAGGACTCAAACTCTCTTTAGCAGAGTCCTCTTAGGAATTACTTTTCCACAAGATAATTCTTATCCTGATAACACCCAACTCACTACTAACCAAGTGAGATGGTTAAAACTCTTTATTTCGGTTGTCACTGCGGTCAACCGAGCTATCTTGGCTCGGTACTCCCCATGGTTAGAGCCATAATGACCCTAGCTACAGGATGGCCACCTGCCGAGCTACACCTAGCTCAGCCCTCTACACTGGCAATCACCTTAGTTTGATAAAGATCTATTCCCAGATAGCTAGGTCCAAGCCCTAGCAACACATCTGTGATCGGCATAGCGCTTACTCGGCCCAAGATCGAGCTACACAAAAGTCTTATCTCAGACCATTTGCACGACCCAACTTCCAAAGAAGGTTTCACCTAGCTTGGCTCAATTTGCACACAAATTACCTTCTCAATTGCCCCTTAATTCCATCTGTACCACATGATTGGGATTACTTACCCTTAACTAAGCTAAGAAATGCCCAAATTAATCGAGCTAAAATTTTTGCTTACTCCCACATATTGCTCGATCTTCAAGAGTCTTTTCAACTGCACAACACATCTATCCTTCAGTCTGACAAGCCAAACGCGTCTAACACACTTGGAACACGTAGCACCTTCCCATTGTGCCCGTGACCCCATTACAGCCGTCAGGCACTCGTTTCCAAACACTTTGAATCGTCCCACCTTTTTGCCTCTATTAGATATATAACTCATATGCAGTGGAAGAGACACTTCCACTGTTCATCATCTCTGCCTGAGACCTTTTATTCTCAGAACATTTGAACCACCATTGTTCAACTCAAGTCCTAGCCCAAGCATCTTCTCCCCATTTTGCGCTCATCACTGTTGCTTGGAGCACTTGCCACTGAGTTGGAATCCAATTGTCTGCAAAAATCCGTAACTTTCCTTCTATTTCCAATATTTATTTTTATGGTAGTTCATTATGTTCTTCCCGTTTTCTAGGTTCTAAAAGTGGTTAACTCAACACTGACGTTTGAGAGCATCACTTTTTTTAGAATAAATCCACTAAAAACATATCAAAAACGGATGTGGAACTATACTAGGGCCACAAAATACCCCTCTAGTTTCTCTTAGAGGTGGACACCAAACCAACGAGGTAAAAACCAAACAAACCAAAGATTATTGATCCAAAATAACATAATGGCCGAACTAAAAACTTGTTTGTGACCCACTCAAGATATGATGACCGAGCTACGGCTTGTTAGTCGTCCCTCAAATGGTTACATTGAACTAGGAACCTCACCTGAAACTGCACTCGGGCTAATACCTTGCCCCCAACATGAATCGAGCAAAAACCTGTCTGTATCACCGTCTGCGGATTCAGTCAAACTACAAGTACCACCTTTCTCGTGACCGAGCTAAAACCTTGCATATAATCAGAACCGGGCTAAAACCTTACCCATTGCATGCACACTAGACGGTCGAACTACGTTTGGCTGGTACACACACTTGCCTTGCCCGGTCAATCCCTGTGGTATAACACTTTTATTTCTCACTTTGCAGACTTCACGAGGTTGGTCAGACACTGCTTCTCCACATCACCTGGTGATGCTGCTCAATTGAGCTATCGGCCCAACTAGCCAACCAAACTACTCCTTAAGTTATTTCTGATAGATCAACTCCCATGGGTAAGTGTCGCTTCTTGGTGAGTTTGCCCTACACTATAGTCGAGTTCCAAAAGGACTACAATATCCCTGATGACGTACAATTCAAGCTGGCCGAGCTAGACACTACACCCTGGGGCAAACCCAGCTTTGTCCCGTTCACTCTTTTATCTACTATAGAGGGTGGACTCTGGTTCCCAGTCCAGCCCCTCATCCGCGAATTTCTTAGGCAAACCAGACTATGCCCTATTCAATTATCCACCAACACAAATCGAATAATAAACGGCATTGTCAAACTCAATCACCGTCTTGGCCTCAACCTCAGATTAGTTGAGCTATTTCATCTGTATTCGCTAGGCCAAAATGATGACGGTTGGGTATATTACCTTAGAATCAGAAAAGACTGAGAGAAAATCGTCAATAGAACACTAGACAAAGATTTAAACGATGATGATTTTCTCAGGGTCTCAAACAACTTTAAGGACCACGAAGCCCCAATATCGAGCTACAATATCAATTGGAATAAGGGCAGTTGGTAAGAATAGTTCGGTTTTACCTACTTTGCTATTTCGATACCGTTGGCCATGCTAACTGTTGGTTTTTCTTTTGCAAATTCCAACCAACTTAATTCGACTTACACTTACGCAGATCAGAATGCGCTTCATGCCATGCTAAGATACAGACAAAGGCTTTGGACCGAGCTCTTGGGCTTCCAACCGACCTACTGCTACAGTCGTAGGAGCAAAAGTAAGGTCGCCGATTTCCTGCTAGAGCCTTCACTTGAGTCAGACCCAAGTCTTCCCCAAATCAGTCTCATCCTACTCACCATTGAGCAAGAAATGACAAAGAGAAGAGCGGTGCAAGCTTTAATCACAGAGTAAGCCTCCGTCTCCAATGCCGAAATGGAGATCCAACTACCCCCAGCTGATCTGCCACGCGAGATGGTCATTGCACTTCTATCCGCCTGGGCTGTTTCATCTTGACCGAGCAAAAGGCCTCGCACCTCTGCCGCCAACCCATAGCGCCTGGTGGATGAGGAGGAGACTAAGCGACCTGAAGTCGGGCTTCTTGAGAGTCGTGCTAACCCTTCCTTTTCTCTAGCATAGGCACCAGCCATGACCTTTAGGGATGTACTGTTACCACAGCGGATTCTATTACAGCCAATAAGGACCACCTACTGGCTTTCAACTTATCAAAAAGCATTTGTCTGCCAGCCAACATGGAGTGGCATGAACAACTCACTAAGTTGAAGGCTATACGGTCTGCCATAAAGTCGCTCGTCCTGGTAAAGTTTTATTCCATAATCCCACTCTTTTGAATGTCGTGTAAAAAAGCCACGTTGCTCACAAACATGTGCTTGAGCTGCGAAAAATAGCTCGGGCGATTGTTGTTGATGCTGAGGCCAAGGCAGCCGCGCTAAAATAGGTTAAAGCCTAGCTGGCCGAGCTAGCTACCGACCGAGACCAACTGGCCAAGCAAGTTTGCACGGTTGAAGAGGACGAGCAAAAGGCTCTTGCCAAAAAGAAAGAACGCTATCTCCGCGAGCTTACTAAGATGGAGAGAAAGAAAAACGTCGAGATAAAGGCACTAAAGAAGAAAATGGAGGACGTTGAGAACCGTGGTTACAAAGAAGGTGAAGAGACCTACATCAAATAGTCCGAAGCAACCAAGGATATCATCTTCTTCAAATGCGACTGGAAAGCAACATTAGAGAAGCTCGGTCATTTGCCGAACTCGGAGATATCGCTGAATCCTCTTCCTCACTATATTCCAAGCTACATGGTGGCTTATGCCAACACCATTCAAGAAAAATTCCTTCAAGAGGATGAAGATACCCCAGTGTTGGGCGACGTTCCTCCACCTGCCACTAAACTCGATCGATAAAGTTTCTTGCCAGCTCGGGTGGAGTTGCCTTGCTTGACCGAGCCCAACTTAATCATTGGAGAAGGCGTCATTGACTTGACACATGAAGATGATGTCGGAGCCGATCTGCCAAGTGGTGAAATCGGTGCTATTGTTGAAAATGAGATGGATGATCTTTTCGTCTGATTATGTTTTCTTACCTTGTTCTTTTCTTTTGGTTGTGCACTATAACCGGGCTATATGTCCCTCATCTTGTAATCATCTTCTTTAGTTAATGAAAGATTCAAACTTATTCCACGACCATTGTGTTTCTCCTGGAATGTTTCATACCATTTTGAATGTATGTTTTGTCGGGCTAATCAGCTCGGCCCAACCGGTCCTTGAAAAAATCTTCCTTGGATGAGATAGCCATCTCGGTCAAAGAGTGCAAAAAAGTTATGTTGGTCAAACCTGCTAACCTCCTTTGGCTAAAATAAACATCTCGGTCAAAGAGTACAAAAAGTTGTGTTAGTCAAACCTGTCAACCTTCTTTGGCCGAGAAAAACATATCGATCAAAGAGTGTGAAATATGTGTTGGTCAAACCTGTCAACCTTCTTTAGCCTAGATACTCATCTCGGCTAAAGAGTGCAAAAATGTGTTGGTCAAATCAGCCAACCTTCTTTGGCTGAGATATTCATTTTGGCTAAAGAGTACAAAAAATGTGTTGGTCAAACATGTCAATCTTTTTTAGCCTAGATACTCATCTCGGCTAAAGAGTACAAAAAATGTGTTAGTCAAGTTTGCCAACCTTCTTTGGCCTAGATACTCATCTTGACTAAAGAGTGCAAAAAGTGTGTTGGTCAAACCTGCCAACCTTGTTTAATCTAGATACTCATTTCGGCTAAAGAGTGCAAAAAATATGTTAGTCAAACTGCTAACCTTCTTTAGCCTAGATACTTATCTCGGTTAAAAAGTGCAAAAAGTTTTGTTGGTCAAAACTACCAACCTTCTTTAACCTAGATACTCATCTCGATTAAAGAGTGCAAAAAGTGTGTTGGTCAAACCTACCAACCTTCTTTATCCTAAATACTCATCTCGGTTAAGGAGTGCAAAAAACTGTGTCAGTCAAACCTGCCAACTTTGCCCCCAGTCATGTAAAGACGTTTACAAACAGAATAAATACAAGTACTGAAAGAAATTGTACCCAAAAAAATGTCTACTTGTTTTATTGAATGTCAAAGGAAATTACAAGTGCAAAAAGCTAAAAATAGAATATCTTGAGATTGGCCGTGTTCCATGGCCTTGGGATAGCTCGGTCATCCATATCTTTGAGGTGGTAAGCTCCTTTTCCTGCTAATCCCATCACTTTGTATGGCCCCTCGCAGTTGGGTCCCAATTTGCCATCCTCAGGCACCAAAATGTTATCCATTACTTTGCGTAGCACCCAATTTCCAATCTTGAATTGCCTTGGATACACCACCTTGTTGTATTTTTTAGACAGTTCCTATTGATATGAGGCGATGTGGACCAGTGCCCTTTCTCTTCTTTCTTTTGCAATATCTAGCTCCAAGACTATGGCCTTTCCATTCAAATCTACATCGAAATTTTCACTTCTAATAGTGGGGAGGCCAACTTCCAAAGGGATTATCGCTTCCATGCCATAGGCCAAGGAAAAAGGCGTTTCGTCGGTCGACCGCCTAGGTGTAGTTCAGTAAGCCCATAAAACGTGGGGAAGTTCCTCAACCCATTTTCCTTTCATTTTTTCCAATCTCTTTTTCAGACCATCTAAGACTACTTTATTGGAGGCTTCAGCCTGGCCATTAGCTTGAGGGTACGCCAGTGTGGAGTTGTAGAATTCTATCTTGTGCTCTTCACAAAAATCCCTAAAGATTCTTCTATCAAATTAGGTGCCGTTGTCAGATATCAAAACTGTGGGAATTCTAAATCGAGTTATGATGTTCTATCAGACAAACTTTTTGACATCTTTTTCTTTGATGGATGCAAGCACTTCTGCCTCTATCCACTTTGTGAAGTAATCTGTCGCTGCAATAAAGAACTTTCTGTTGCCTGGCGCGGTTGGGAGTGGTCATATTATGTCTAAGTCCCATATTGCAAAAGGCCAAGGGCTGGTCAAAGGTAGAAGCTCTCTAGTTGGTTGATGGATTTGATACATGAACTTCTGACATTTCTCGTATTTCTTAACATACTTTTCTGCATCTACTTGCATGTATGGCCACCAATACCCTTGTGAAATAGCTCGGTAAGCCATAGATCTCCTCCTTTGGTGGCTTCCACAAATGCCTTTATGGATTTCGAACAAAAATGCCTTGACCTTGTTAGAATGGACACATTTCAAATACGGTCCTATGAAGGACTTTTTGTATAGTGCTAGATATGGGGAAAGCCGAAATCATTGTAACTTCACCCTAGTCTTATTGGCCTCTTTTCTATCTTCTGGCAGAATGCTATCTTTTAAGAACACGATGATAGGGTCCATCTAGGAAAGACTTGGCTCAGCGTAGAATACCTCGGCCACTTCAGGTTACTCGATGCTCAGTCTTGGGAGGAAGTCAACTAAAACAAGTGCGTGATAGAGGTGTTTACCATCGATACCAAACTAGCCAGTTCATCCGCCTTGTTATTTTCTTCTCGACCGATTTACTCTATCCTTACTATATCAAATTTCACAATTTCGTTCCTGACCAGCTCCTAATACTTGGTCATTCTGTCATTCTTCGCTTCATACTCGCTGAATAGCTGGTTGACTACTAATTGAAAGTCACTATACACCATTAGCTTGGTGGCCTTTATCTGGTAGGCTGACTTCAAACCTGCTAACAATGCTTCGTACTCTACCTTATTGTTGGATACTGGAAATTCGAGGTTGAGAGCTTGTCAATGGTCAAGCCATTTAGCGAGATAAGGACTATCCCAAGTCTAGCCTCGTGCCTGTTGGACACCCCATCCACAAAAAGCTTTCACATCTCTCCTACAAACAACTTCCAGCAAGTGGAGGGATCTGAGGACACTTTAAGATCAGGGATCTTGACAACGCCTTCTTCTGACTTTTTGTCCGTCGTTATGATTTGATCATCACTTCCTGACTGCCTTGGCATTTCACTTTCAGGCGTGTCCTTGCTTGTACTTGTGTGGCTTGCTCTTTCTACATCCTTCCAGTGATGGGTTGTTGGCACTAGTGAAAACTGTAAAGCTAAATGATTCGCTGCACAGTTGAGTGACTTGTTGCGGAGGCTATGCTATTCTTGCAAAACTTTTCCCCCTTTGCTCGGTTGTCTTGGTCAAGTCGACCGGGCAAACATGATGACTTCCTGGAGCAAACTCAGCCACGAAGTCTGCTAAAGCTTGGACCTTTATCACAGTTCTTGGTTGGAACCTGATGTCGAACTGTCTTAACTCTACAACCCACTTTAATATTCGCCCTTTCAAACAAGGCCTTTAAGGGGAATTTTGTTAAGATGATCACAGTGTGCGTATGGAAGTAGTGCGACAATTTTCTCGAAGCCAACTTCTCCAGCGACAAGTACTTCGTTTTGGTGCCCAATAATGTCTTGGTTACATAAAAGATAGGCAAGTGTTGTATTTCCTCGACATATACCAACACTGTGCTAACTGTATGCTGGGAAACTGTCAAGTACAGAAAAAGTTCCTCCCCTAGTATTGGGGTTGCTAACAACAAAAGAGAGGTCATGTATTCTTTCAAGCTTTCCAGAGTTCGATCGCATTCGTCATCCCACTCGAACTTGGCCTTAAGTGCTTGGAAGAACAGTTGACACATGTCTGACGATCGACTTATGAATCTATTTAGCGCGGCAGCTAGGCCCCATGAGATACTGTAATTCCTTGACTATGTTAGGCCTCTCTAGATCTCAAATGGCTTTAATCTAAGAAGGATTGACTTCTATACCATGGTTGGTTACTAGAAAGCCTAGAAATTTACTTGACCCCACGCCAAACGTACATTTGGATGCGTTCAATCGTAGCTTGTGGGTCTTAAAAATTTGAAACATCTTAGCTAGGTGATTGAGATGGTCTTCTTCGTTTTTGCTCTTGACCACCATGTCGTCTATGTAAGCTTCCATTGTTTTACCTAACAACGGCTCGAACATTTTGGTGACCATTTGTTGGAACGTTGCCCTTGTATTTTTTTGGCCAAAGGGTATGACTTTGTAGCAATACAATCCCCTAGGTGTTGTAAAGGATGTAACCTCCTAGTCCGGTTCATACATAGCGATCTGATGGTATCCACGATATGCATCAAGAAAGCTAAGTCGATTGTAACCAGCAGTTAGGTCCACCAGTTGGTCTATCCACGGTAGAAGAAAACTGTCTTTTAAGCATGCTTTGTTGACTGTCTTATAGTCTACACAAACGCGCCACTTGTCGTTTTTCTTTAGCACCGCCATAGTGTTGGAGACCCACTTGGGATAGTGAACCTCTCTGATCGCCCCTGCCTCCAGTAGGTTCCCTATTTCCTCAGCGACTATCTCGGTATAATGAAATGTTGATCAGCGTGTTCGCTCTGGCAGTCGAGTTGACGTTAAGTTAATGGTAGATGAATTTTGGATCAATGCCAGGCATGTCATACGGTGTCCATGAAAACACTTTGATTTTAGAGATCAAGAATTCCATGATCTCTATTCTCTCGGTGTTGGACAAAGATGAGCCAAGCAAAAAGAACTTCTCTGGGACCTTTCCATCTATTCTTACCTCTATCGAATCTTTTATTACCTTCTGTTCGGCTACCTTGCCGACGTCCACGAATAACTCGCTGCTTTCTGGCTCCTCTACTATCTGCACGAAACCTTTGGCAGCTCGACTGCCGTTCACCGTCACAAAGCATTGCTTGGACATGAGTTGGTCTCCCAAGATTCATTTAATCACTCCAATTTCGATAGGGAATTGCATCACTTGATGGTAGGTTGATGCTACCGCTTGCATGGTGTGCAGCCATGCTCTTTCCAAAATAATGTTGTAAGTGAAAGGGACTTTTAGCACCCAAATTTCCACTTGTTTTGTCATTGTCTCAGCTTTGACCGGCAAAATTATCTTGCCAACTGGCCATTCTAGCATACAGTTCAAACCGACCAAGGAAGCTGTCACGGGTGCTAAATCTTTGTCTTCCAATTTGAGTTGTTTGAAGGTCTTATAATACATTATCTAGCACGAGCTCCCTTGGTCTATTAAGATCCGCTTGATGTCAAAATTCTTGATACGCGGAGTAACAATTGGCACGTCGTTGTGAGGGCTTTGTAACCTTGCTAAGTCCCTGTCAGAGAAGGTGATGACGTTTTTCACTTCTGTCTTCCCTTTTTTCACAGTAGGTTGTACACTTGGTACTTCTCTCATGTGCTCCGCCTTCTTGATCATCCCTCTAAGCTTGCAGACTCATTCAAGCTTGATAATCCCATGTATCACATTGATTACGCCTTGAGGCAGACCTTCGACTGGCATCCCATATGGCCCATTATGGTTCTGGAAGGTTGGCCGAGCTCCCCCTTCAATGTATTGGTTCAAGTGGCCTGCGGCCATTAACTCTTCTAGATGTTACCTCAGTGGCTTTCAATTTTTAATTCGGTGCCCCACTTCATCGTGGAAGGTGTACCGATATTTATCGTCGTAGCCCATTTTACGTTATTGTCATTGAATCCCTCAATTTATGGCCCACCGGCAAACCCTGCTTATACTGTGCGATAGGTAGGTTGGTGGGGCAATAACGAATCTGGTTGAAGGTCTCCCAATACCTGTTGTTGTAAGCCTTCAACGTTTCTTTCTCGCCAATGTTAGTGGCAAGCTGCTGATCGATCTCGACTCGAGTTTTGGTGTTTTTCTTGGACCTGGTAACAAATGTCTCTGCCAGTTGTGCCCATGAAGTGATGCTACCTTTTAACAGCCTCTCAAACCAAGTAAAGCCCAGGTTGCCTAAGCTTGATAGAAACAAAATGCACATTAGAGCCTCGTTCCATCAATGTATGGCCATAACTTGGCAAAAGGGGCTCAAGTGCATGTAGGGGTCTGACTTCCCCTCATAGGTTGTGAACTTAGGTTGGTTGAAGCCCAAGGGTAATGATGCGTTCTCTATTACTGGAATGAATGGCAAGCTTTGCAACCTTGCTAACGCTTTGTCCGCTAGTTTGTAAGTAAAGCGTAGCATTGGCATTCCAACCTCGACAATTCCATGTGTCCTAGAAACCAGCTGCTGTAGGGCAGACACCCTTTGGGGGTCACGTGCCTGGGCGTCTTCTCTCCTTCGAGCCCTTTCTTTTAGTATGGTCCACAGGTCCACCGACCTAGGCAACTTAGTGTGCTGAAAAGTAGTTTGATACGTATGTGAGGGTCGATAATTGCTTCCCTCCATGTAAGACCTTTTAGTGCTCGTTCTCTTAAACCTGGAGTAACGAGTCTTAGAGATTCTTGATTGTGTGTTGCATGTTCTGAGGCTTCTGCTTTCAGATTGCGATGGTGTGACTCGCTGTCACGATCTCTTGAGTGGCGAGAACGCATTCTGCCTTCGCGGATCTCTTCCCCTGCCGCCCCTTTGTCTTTTATCTAACACTTCATGGTCAACTGCCATTCTTTTATCAACTCGTCTTGCTCCTTCACGCGATCCTCCAGAACCTGAGAATCCACCATCCATCTCTGTCCATCTGGGCTGTGAGAGCGACGAGGACTTGTGTCCCATTTTTCTTTTGCGCCCCTCCGTGAGTTCCGTTGCTGGGGGTCCAAGTCTGCCATGGGCGGGACAAAAGGCAAATCTTCGCACCTTTTGTCCCCTTCTGGAGTTTGTCCATCGATAACAGACTGAGGCAAGTCTTCGTTGTACGCCATTGAAATCAGTTGAAGGAAAATTTAATCAAAATATTTGTTCACTATGATTGCTTCCCACAAACAGCGCTAATTGTACGAGTACGAAATAATATTCTCGTATAATCCTGTTGATCAAGTTTGCACTCCTCTAAACGTCGTTGCTTTGCTACATGAAAAAAACACACGTAAGCTAGTCGATAAGTGTGTGTCAGAAAAACCCTCTGATGCCTAAGTTAGCAAGTAGACAATAGACAATATGCTTTGTGTATTTGAGAGTAAGAATTACAATACCTATCCATAGGTTCAGTCATGAGCTTTTATAGATTCTGCCAGGCACATTCCTAGTAGGACTTTAACTCTCTCTAGCAGAGTCCTCCTAGGAATCACTTTTCCACAGGATAATACATATCTTAATAACACCTTACTCACTGCCAACCAAGTGAGATAGCTAAAATTATTTATTTTGACTGTTACTACGGTCAACTGAGTTTATCTCGGCTCTGTGCTCCCCATGGTCAGGGTCGTAATGATCCTAGCTACAGGATGGCCACCTGTCGAGCTACACCTAGCTTGACCATCTACACTGGCAATCACCTCGGTTTGATAAATGTCTGTCCCCAGATAGCTAAGTCTAAGCCCCAACAAGACATCCGTGATCGGCATAGCGCCTGCTCGGCCCAAGATCGAGCTACATAAATGTCTTATCTCGGCCCATTTGCACGCCTAACTTCCAAAGAAGATTTCACCTAGCTCGGCCCAATTTGCACACAAATTACCCTCTCAGATATTAATAATTAAAGTCCTAAATTTTTTTCATGAATTTGTAATTATTTTATAAAATCATCACTGCATTATAATTTGCCCATTTTTATGCATGATTTTGGTGAAAAATTCTATTCCACACACTTATTTTTCTCGGTGTACACACTTAGGAAAATTCTACTTACACCACCATTTTATCTCATTACAATCTCAAAAAAAAAAATTAATTATTACAATCTTACCCTTATCTAAAATGAACAAAAAATCCTTGAATCCTAACCATAATTTCTCAATCCAACCACCCTTTACCATCATGTCCCCTGATCACTACTATTTCCTACTACCGGTGACACCATCCATCATTGCTAATGTCACTCCTAACCCTCTTTCTAACTTACCCCTACCCTCAACCCCTACTCATTCTCCTCTTTCCCTTTTTATTATTCTTCTTCTTCTTCTCTAAAACCTTCTCTCTCTCTCTCTCTCTCTCTCTCTCTCTCTTGGAGCCTGGTTGCAAGGTATGGATTGTGATGAAGGGTTGCATGACAGCAGTAGTTCACTGTGGTCACAGTGGAAGTGATTTATCGTAATGGAGGTCGGAGCGAGGGGTTCACAGTAAGGAGAGGGGTTCGAATTCCAGTCAGAGATGGGGATGTGGGGTCGTAGTGATCGGAGATCACCAAGAGTGTGGCTGGTTCATGGGGAAGAATGGTGGCAATAGTTGGTCATGGTGACTGGAAGAAAAATGTGGTGGTGGAAAAGATGGAAGAGGGACAGTGATTTGGTGGTAGGAGACACTGACAATAGCTGCTGAAGTTGTTGCGCCAACTATGGCTACCGAAGGTGAGGGTAAGGTAGAATTAGGGTTTCAAAATGCGGGGTTAAAGATGACGGCAAGTTTGGTATTATGGTAAGTGTAAAGACAGAGAAGCAAATTTGATTTTGGTGTAATGAGAAAATGGGTGTAAGGAGACCAAATGGTGGTGTAATTAGAATTTCTCACATTCTTAATGAAACATTATTTTAATGACAATTTTACTCTAAAGCAAAATGATCATAATAGGCATCAAAACACACATTTAATATTCAATCAAAGTTTTCCTTGTACACATCTTTTAAAAATAAAAAATCACAGAATACATCTTTTGAGTAAAAAAAAGACTAAATCATAGTTTCTCCATTGTTTTTCCCTTTCCTCCATTGTTTCTCATTAGCTCACTTTGGAAATCAAGTTTCGAACCAAAAATATTAATTTAAAAATCAATTTTCAAAAAAAATAGTTAAATTCAGAAATTAAGTTTTGAAATTTTATAAGATTCTCTGAAGTTAACAACCGAACAAACTACTTATGTTCAGAAAATCAGTACCGAATGGTGAAAACAAATCTTGTAGTGTGTAGAATGAGACAAATAATACCTAATCAAAATTTTTAAGTGTGCATTGAAAAATGATATTCACATAAATAAATAGGTGTGTGGAATTAAAATTTCCGAATTTGATTGATGAATGAATACATGTGGCTCTGGGTGATAGAGATCATTATTATTAAGTAATTTTTGTTTATTTAGAATTGTACTTTTATTTTATCTAGACATGCCTCTCTCAATTAATGGTGAGCATGGTTTAGATTGGTTTGGTTCTAAGGTAAAACTAAGACCAATTCGGTGTTTACAATTCCATAAAAATTGGAACCAAATCAATCCATTTAAATCATGGAACCAATCCAAACCAAACCATTTAAATACAATTCAGTTCAGTTTGGAACTACGGTTTCACATAATATGTTCACAAAGAAAAATCATATAACATATTCATTTCATTTCAATATTAATGTAAACAAACATAATATCTAGTAAAGAAACATATCGTTCAACATGTAATAAGCATAAAATTCTCATCAAACAAACATTTTGTTTTTTCTTCTCTTGATTCTGAGGAGACATGGGATAGTTTGGAATATATTTTCTCAATGTCCTAGTTCCATTTGCACTAACCCAAGCATAAAAAGCTTTACAATGATTGCATTTAACACATGCAGCAGTCATACTCCCTTCTTTATATGGTTAAAGTCACATAAGGTCCGGATCGGTTCTAATTTGGAACTGTGAACTCCAATCCGGAGTCGATCCGTGGAGAGTGAATTCTTAATTTTTCAATTCAGAACCGAACTACAGATTCAAAAAATTAATTCAAACCTACTAAATTGGGCTGGATCGGTTCGGATTGCGGGTTTTTCGAATTCCTTACTCAGCCCTACTCACAATATATATAGAGTTAGTATATCGCGTACATATTTTTACATTGTCCACATATTTTCAGTCAAAACTTTAAATTATATTCAATCTAAACCTTTGAAAGAACATACAATGAAATTGTGTGATAATCCAACTACATTAAGTCCTAATTTTGATAACGTGAAATCATAACTTTTAAGAAAGCGCCATAAAAATTATATATTTATATATATATAATATAGTTGGTGTGTTGAAATTTATTAGACTTATTATGGACAATGATTGTTGAAGGTATTTTTTTGGCACACCACGTACAAATCTTCTCTCTCTATGTATAATTCTCTCTCTCTCTCTCTCTCTCTCTCTCTCTCTCTCTTCTTTTATATATTTCTTTCTGTGCCTGTGAATATTGTTTGTAATTTGCCAAGTATGTTCTTTGTTTTTTGAACTATGTAAACAATTAACCTTATATTATTGGACCAACACTTAGCTAAGATGGTTGGGATGGCCTACTAAATAACTGAGTTGATACAAAACGGGTCCAGCTTGTCTCAAGTTGAGATCAAGATTGGACTCGTCCAGTCCGGTTCATGGGACTCATTTTTTGGGCCTGTTTTGATAATCTGAACCGTTCAATATATAGAACTCGTCGAGTACTATATGCCTATAAAAAATCACGCTGATCGGATATTAATAGTTATGTGATCAAATCATTTTTGTATAAAAAAAATTGACGGTTGATAAAAAATTATTTTGTTCACATAGCTATCGATATCCGATCAACGTGATTTTTTACAGGCCTATAGTACTCGACGAGTTCTACACATTGAACGGTTCGGATTTTCAAAACGGGACCCTTGGTGGGCCCTCACGGGCCCAACAGCACGGTCCAGTCCGATCTTGGACTGGACCAAAGCCACTGCCATACAAAAAATGAAAAATAAAAATAAAAATAAGATGAGAGGTTTAAATCTTAATCCGATTCTTCAATAGGCATGCGATCAAAGCAAAGCAAAAAAACCTTACTACAGCTTGACATGCCATGAATCCTTTTGAAAAAGAGGGTGTCTTTGGGAACATGGACACAGGTGGTGTGTGGTTATCGTCAGTTCATGCCGAAAGGTGTTGAATTAAATCCCTCAACAAGTGCAACCCTCTTCGGCAAACCCCTAGTCAAAGAAAAGAATATATGAATAGTCTATTATAAGTTTGAGAAAGGGTTCTAATGATAATCTGTATGTATTTCGTGTGTATCACCAGCTAAGATCCCTAAATGACCGCTTAGTGATAAAGGAGATAGGGGTGCAAAGATAGACATGAGGTTTGCCCAGAAATAACCACATTTGAAAGAGTACTGCATAATAGCTCACTTATCAAGGGCTCTTGAGCCAAAGATGAACGGAGCTAAGCGACATGCCGAAGCTATGGGATGTAAAAATGCATCAGCTGAGGAGCATTCTAACCAAGACTCATGACTCATCATAGTTAAGGGCGGTCCGAAACTTTGGCCCATCTGTATTTTGTCGTTTGTGTACTGACCAACTCAACCCAAATCTAACTTAAAGTCCAAATCTGACACAATATTTTGTACACACTATCTAGACTTAAATCTAATACTATGTTTAGAAATTTAGGAGATAAAAGAAAATAAATAATTTGTTAAATTAAGAAAAAAAAATAAAAGAAAGAAAACATTGCATTTTTTCTCCTTCTCATTTGGTTAAACTAGAAAGAACATTAATAAAAATAGTGATTTCTCTAAATCCTACTTAAATATACTATATAAATTAAACCCTTACATATTATATTAACAAAATAACATTTTATGTATTTCTTTAGTAGACAATTTTGATATTATATAAAATTAGTGATCATCACATTTATTTTCTTTCCCAATTTTTTTCTATCACTCTCTTCTTTAATAATCTAAACAAACAATTAGGATCAAGATAAATCAATTTCTTTCTTTTTTTTCCTCTTCACTTCAAATAATTCAATTCGAAACGGGCTGTAAGTTAAAGCCCAAATCCGACCCAACTACTCCGAATTCGTAGTCCAGCCTACATTCAAACTTGAATTTGGCCCAGCTGTTACAAAGTCATAATAGGCCCAAATCGTAACATTGCCAACCCAGAAAATATAACCCAAGCCCAGTGCTGCCCAGTCCATTAAAACAAAAGAAAGCCCATTGTAGAGAGATGGGCTAAAGTTTTGGGTTGGGGTCTAGTCTTGGATTCTCTTGGAATATTTTATCACTAAATTTACCATCAATTTAAGGGTCCAATAATAGTCTTAATTATCACCACTGGATTGTTAAATTCTCTTCTTTATCAATTTTATAATTGATTTTTGGTTAAATTGAAATGGGATTGAGGGTATGTTTGTGGTTATGTGATTCTAAGCTTTCTAACAAAGTTAAATGTCTAATTTGATGTAATTTTAAATAATTTTTTATTAATTGATAAAAATATTGAGGCATCAGATGAATATTGAAAAATTTACCACCTCTTCCAATGCATATGGGTCCTATTTCTTTTCATTTGTCAATTAGTAAATCAAAAAATAATGAAAAAACAAAATTTAGTTTTTTGAAATTGAGAAAATAAAATTAAGTTGAAACTAAATATTTTTATAAATAATTTTATCTAGTAGAGATTATAAGAAATTTAAATTTATAAGGAAATTTAAATTAATGTTGAAAGTTTTGACACGTTACGTTAATATGATATGAATTCAAAATGACATGACATGACACGACTATCGTGTAGAGGATTGATTACTTTTTTTGAAATTCAATATTTAACCTTTTTTTTTTCAAATCACAATCCACTTTGAATAACTAGATAGATAAAACCATGTAACAATTATCTATGGGTTAATTATATCTTTGAAAAAGTCCTGACAAGGTAATTTTTTCATGTGAGGCATGAACATTAGAAACCACGTGAATTGCATTAAGGTATTTAATTTAACAAGCACAAATGTTCAAACTAACCAAATGAATGTTTGAAATGACCTCCACCAAACTAGAATCTAGTAAGTGAATCCACTAACTCTGCCGATGTATGATTACTACTTTCACAGTCCTCCCTCTTATTTGGCACAGTTCATTATAAATTGTAAATTAATAATAAGTAAGTACTAGTCAAAAATATTCTTTCCTGTGTTTTAAATAATTATTTATTTTATTTTATATTATTTAAGTTTTTTCTACATAATACACCAAAAAAATTAATACAGACTCTCAAAATAAAACAAGACTGTAATCCCTCAATTTATAGCCCACCGGCAAACCCTGCTTGTACTGTGCGATAGCTAGGTTGGTGGGGCAATAGCCAATCTGGTTGAAGGTCTCCCAATACCTGTTGTTGTAAGCCTTCAACGTTTCTTTCTCGCCCATGTCAATGGCGAGCTACTAGTCTATCTCGACCAGAGTTTTGGTGTTTTTCTTGAACCTGGTAACAAACACCTCCGCCAGTTATGCTCATAAAGTGATGCTACCTTTTAACAGCCTCTCAAACCAAGTCAAGCCCAGGTTGCCTAAGCTTGATAGAAACAAAATGCACATTAGAGCCTCGTTCCGTCAATGTATGGCCATAACTTGGCAAAAGTGGCTCAAGTGCATGTAGGGGTCTGACTTCCCCTCATAAGTTGTGAACTTAGGTTGGTTGAAGCTCAAGGGTAATGATGCGTTCTCTATTGCTGGAATGAATGGCAAGCTTTACAACCTTGCTAATGCTTTGTCCGCTAGTTCGTAAGTAAGGGGTGACATTGGCATTCTAACCTTGACAATTCCATATGTCCTAGGAACCAGCCGCTGTATGGCAGAGACCCTTTGGGGGTCGTCTGCCTGGGCGTCTTCTCTCCTTCGAGCCCTTTCTTTTAGCACGGTCCGCAAGTCCATTGACCTAGGTAACTTAGTGTGTTGAGAAGTGGTTTGATGCGTATGTGAGGGTCGATAATTGCTTCCCTCCGTATAAGACCTTTCAGTCCTCGTTCTCTCAGACCTGGAGTAACGAGTCCTGGAGATTCTTAGTTATGTGTCGCCTGTTCTGAGGCTTCTGTTTTCATATTGCGATGGTATGACTCGCCTGTCACCATCTTCTGAGTGGCGAGAACGCATTCTGCCTTCGCGGATCTCTTCCCCTACCACTCCTTTGCCTTTTATCTAGCATTTCATGGTCTCCATGTCAACTGCCATTCTTTTTATCAACTTGTCTTGCTCCTTCATGCGATTCACCAGAACCTGAGAATTCACTATTCATCTCTGTCCATCTGGGCTGTGAGAGCGACGAGGACTTGAGCCCCGTTTTTCTCTTGCGCCCCTCCGTGGGTTCCGTCGCTGGGGGTCCAAGTCTGCCATGGACAGGACAAAAGGCAAATCCTCGCGCCTTCTGTCCCCTTCTAGAGTTTGTCCATTGATAACAGACTGAGGCAAGTCTTCGTTGTGCGCCATTGAAATCAATTAAGGGAAAATTTAATCAAAATATTTGTTCTCTGTGATTACTTCCCACATATGGCGCTAATTGTACGAGTACGAAATAATCTTCTCGTATAATCCTGTTGATCAAGTTTGCACTCCTTCAAATGTCGTCGCTTTGCTACATGAAAACACACGTGAGCTAGCCGACAAGTGTGTGCCAGAAAAACCCTCTGATGCATAAGTCAGCAAGTAGACAATAGACAATAAGCTTTGTATATTTGAGAGTAAGAATTGCAATACCTATCGATAGGTTCAGTCATGAGCTTTTATAGATTCCGCCAGGCACATTTCGAATAGGACTCTAACTCTCCTTAGTAGAGTCCTCATAGGAATCACTTTCCCACATGATAATGCCTATCTTAATAACACCCTACTCACTGCGAACCACGTGAGATAGCTAAAATTACTTATTTTTGCTGTTACTGCGGTCAACTAAGTTATCTCGGCTTTGTGCTCCCCATGGTCAGAGCCGTAATGATCCTAGCTACAGGATGGCCACCTGCCGAGCTACACCTAACTTGACCCTCTACACTGGCAATCACCTTGGTCTGTTCCCGGATAGCTAGGTCTAAGCCCCAGCAACACATCCGTGACCTGCATAGCGCCTTCTCAACCCAAGACCGAGCTACACAAAAGTCTTATCTCGGCCCATTAGCATGCCCAACTTCCAAAGAAGATTTCACCTAGCTCGGCCCAATTCGCAAACAAATTACCCTCTCAGATATTAATAATTAAAGTCTTAAATTTTTTTCATGAATTTGTAATTATGTTATAAAATCATCACTGCATTATAATTTTCCCATTTTTATACATGATTTTGGTGAAAAATTCTATTCCATACACTTATTTATCTCGGTGTACACACTTAGGAAAATTCTACTTACACCACCATTTTTTCTCATTACAATCTCAACAAAAAAAAAAAATAATAATTATTACAATCTTACCCTTATCTAAAATGAACAAAAAATCCTTAGAATCCTAACCTTAATTTCTCAATCCATCTACCCTTCACCATCATGTCCCCCGATCACTACTATTTCC
Source organism: Camellia sinensis (assembly GCF_055761805.1). Taxonomy (NCBI): domain Eukaryota; kingdom Viridiplantae; phylum Streptophyta; class Magnoliopsida; order Ericales; family Theaceae; genus Camellia; species Camellia sinensis. The sequence continues at coordinate 108,987,752 of NC_138966.1, forward strand.
TACCGCTGGCGACACCATCCATCATTGCCGATGTCACTCCCAACCCTCTTTCTAACTTACCCCTACCCTCAACCCCTACTCATTCTCCTCTTTCCCTTCTTATTCTTCTTCTTCTTCTCTAAAACCCTTCATCTCTTTCTCTTTCAGCGGTAGTTCACAGTGGTCGCAGTGGAAGCGATTTATTGTAACAGAGGTCGGAGTGAGGGGTTCGCAGTAAGGAAAAGGGTTGGAATGACAGTTAGAGATGGGGATGTGGGGTCGTAGTGATCGGAGATCACTAGAAGTGTGGTTGGTTCATGGGAAAGAGTGGTGACAATGGTTGGTCGTGGTAATTGGAAGAAGGACGTGGTGGTGGTGGAAAAGATGGAAGATGGACAGTGATTTGGTGGTAAGAGACACTGACAATGGTTGCTGAAATTGTTGGCTCCAACTGTGGCTACCAAAGGTGGGGGTAAGGTAGAATTAGGGTTTGAAAATGCGGGTTAAAGATGAGGGCAAATTTGGTATTATGGTAAGTGTGAAGAGAGAGAAGCAAATTTGATTTTGGTGTAATGAGAAAATGGGTGTAAGGAGACCAAATGATGGTGTAATTAAAATTTCTCACATTCTTAATGAAACATTATTTTAATGACAATTTTACTCTGAAGCAAAATGACCATAATAGGCATCGAAACACACATTTAATATTCAATCAAAGTTTTCCTTGTACACGTCATTTAAAAATAAAAAATAAAAAATCACAGAATACATCTTTTGAGTTAAAAAAAAGACTAAATCATAGTTTCTCCATTGTTTTTCCCTTTCCTCCATTGTTTCTCATTAGATCACTTTGGAAATCAAGTTTCGAACCAAAAATATTAATTTGAAAATCAATTTTAAAAAAAATAGTTAAATTTGGAAATTAAGTTTTGAAATTTTATGAGATTCTTTAAAGTTAATAACCGAACAAACTACTTATGTTCAGAAAATTAGTACCGAATAGTGAAAACAAATCTTATAGTGTGTGTGGAATGAGACAAATAATACATAATCAAATTTTTAAGTATACATTGAAAAATGAAATTCACATAAATAAATAGGTGCATTGAATTAAAATTTCCGAATTTGATTGATGAATGAATACATGTGGCTCTAGGTGATAGAGATCATTATTATTAAGTAATTTTTGTTTATATAGCATTGTACTTTTATTTTATCTAGACATGCCTCTCTCAATTAGGGGTGAGCATGGTCTAGATTGGTTTGGTTTTAGGGTAAAACTAAGACCAATTCAGTGTTTACAATTCCATAAAAATTGAAACCAAATCAATCCATTTAAATTATGGAACCAATCCGAACCAAACTATTTAAATATGGTTTGGTTCCGTTTGGAACTACGGTTTCACATAATATGTTCACAAAGAAAAATCATATAACATCTTCATTTCAATATTAATGCAAACAAACATAATATCTAGTACAGAAACATATTGTTCGACATGTAATAAGCATAAAATTTTCATCAAACAAACATTTTGTCTTTTATTCTCTTGATTCTGAGGAGACTTGGGATAGTTTGGAATATGTTTTCTCAATGTGCTAGTTCCATTTGCACTAACCTAAGCATAAAAAGCTTTACAATGATTACATTTAACACATGCAGCAATCATGTTCCCTTCTTTATATGGTTGAAGTCACATAAGGTCCGGATCGGTTCTAATTCAGAACTGTGAACTCCAATCCAGAGTCGATCTGTGGAGAGCAAATTCTTAATTTTTCAATTCAGAACCGAACCACAGATTCAAAAAATTAATTCAAACTTACTAGATTGGACTGGATCGGTTCGGATTGCAGATTTTTCGAATCCTTTACTCAACCCTACTCGCAATATATATAGAGTTAGTATATCGTGTACATATTTTCACATTGTCCACATATTTTCAATCAAAACTTTAAATTATATTCAATCTTAACTTTTGAAAGAACATACAATGAAATTGTGTGATAATCCAACTACATTAAGTCCTAATTTTGATAACGTGAAATCATAACTTTTAAGAACGCGCCATAAAAATTATATATTTATATATATACAATATAGTTGATGTATTGAAATTTATTAGACTGATTGTGGACGGTTGATAGTTGATGGTATTTTTTTGGCACACCACGTACAAATCTTCTTTCTCTATGTATAATTCCCTCTCTCTCTCTCTCTCTTTTCTTTTTATATATTTCTTTCTGTACCCGTGAATATTGTTTGTAATTTGCCAGGTATGTTCTTTGTTTTTTGAACTATGTAAGCAATTAACCTTCTATTATTGGACCAACACTTGGCTAAGATGGTTGGGATGGCCTACTAAATAACTGACTTGATACAGAAAACGAAAAATAAAAATAAAAATAAGATAAGAGGTTTAAATCTTAATCTGATTCTTCAATAGGCATGCGATCAGAGCAAAGCAAAAAAACCTTACTACAGCTTGACATGCCATGAATCCTTTTGAAAAAGAGGGTGTCTTTGGGAACATGGACACAGGTGGTGTATGGTTGTCGTCAGTTCGTGTCGTAAGGTGTTGGATTAAATCCCTCAACAAGTGCAACCCTCTTCGGCAAACCCCTAGTCAAAGAAAAGAATATATGATTAGTCTATTATAAGTTTGAGAAAGGGTTCTAATGATAATCTGTATGTATTTCGTGTGTATCACTAGCTAAGATCCCTAAATGTTCGCTTAGTGATAAAGGAGATAGGGGTGCAAAGATAGACATGAGGTTTGCCCAGAAATAACCACATTTGAAAGAGTACTGCATAACAGCTCACTTATCAAGGGCTCTTGAGCCAAAGATGAACGGAGCTAAGCGACATGCCGAAGCTATGGGATGTAAAAATGCATCAGTAGAGGAGCATTCTAACCTAGACTCGCGACTCATCATAGGTAAGGGCGGTCCGAAACTTTGGCCCATCTGTATTTTGTCGTTTGTGTACTGACCAACTCAACCCAAATCCAACTTAAAGCCCAAATCTGACACAATATTTTGTACAGACTATCTAGACTTAAATCTAATACTATGTTTAGAAATCTAGGAGATAAAAGAAAATAAATAATTTGTTAAATTAAGAAAAAAAAAATAAAAGAAAGAAAACATTGCATTTTCTCTCCTTCTCATTTGGTTAAACTAGAAAGAACATTAACAAAAATAGCGATTTCTCTTCAATCCTACTTAAATATACTATATAAAATAAACCCTTACATATTATATTAACAAAATAACATTTTATGTATTTCTTTAGTAGACAATTTTGATATTATATAAAATTAGTGATCATCACATTTATTTTCTCTCCCAATTTTTTTCTATCACTCTCTTCTTTAATAATCTAAACAAACAATTAGGATGAAGATAAATCAATTTCTTTCTTTTTTTCCTCTTCACTTCAAATAATTCAATTCGAAACGGGCTGTAAGTTAAAGCTGAAATCCGACCCGACTACTCCGAATTCGTAGTCCAGCCTACATTCAAACTTGAATTTGGCCCAGCTGTTACCAGGTCTTAATAGGCCCAAATCGTAACATTGCCAACCCAGCAAATATAACCCAAGCCCAGTGCTGCCCAGTCCATTAAAACAAACGAAAGCCCATTGTAGAGAGATGGGCTAAAGTTTTGGGTTGGGGTGTAGTCTTGGATTCTCTTGGAATATTTTATCACTAAATTTACCATCAATTTAAGGGTTCAATAATAGTCTTAATTATCACCACTAGATTGTTAAATTCTCTTCTTTATCAATTTTATAATTGATTTTTGGTTAAATTGAAATGGGATTGAGGGTATGTTTGTGGTTATGTGATTCTAAGCTTTCTAACAAAGTTAAATGTCTAATTTGATGTAATTTTAAATAATTTTTTATTAATTGATAAAAATATTGAGGCATCAGATGAATATTGAAAAATTTACCGCTTCTTTCAATGCATGTGGGTCCTATTTCTTTTCATTTGTCAATTAGTAAATCAAAAAATAATGAAAAAACAAAATTTAGTTTTTTGAAATTGAGAAAATAAAATTAAGTTGAAATTAAATATTTTTATAAATAATTTTATCTAGTAGAGATTATATGAAATTTAAATTTATAAGGAAATTTAAATCAATGTTGAAAGTTTTGACACGTTACGTTAATATGATATGAATTCAAAATGACATGACATGACACGACTATCGTGTAGAGGATTGATTACTTTTTTTGAAATTCAATATTTAACCTTTTTTTTTTTTCAAATCACAATCCACTTTGAATAACTAGATAGATAAAACCATGTAACAATTATCTATGGGTTAATTATATCTTTGAAAAAGTCCTGACAAGGTAATTTTCTCATGTGAGGCATGAACATTAGAAACCACGTGAATTGCATTAAGGTATTTAATTTAACAAGCACAAATGTTAAAACTAACCAAATGAATGTTTGAAATGACCTCCACCAAACTAGAAACTAGCAAGTGAATCCACTAACTCTGCCGATGTATGATTACTACTTTCACAGTCCTCCCTCTTATTTGGCACAGTTCATTATAAATTGTAAATTAATAATAAGTAAGTACTAGTAAAAAATATTCTTTACTGTGTTTTAAATAATTATTTATTTTATTTTATTTAAGTTATTTCTACATAATACATCAAAAAAATTAATACAGACTCTCAAAATAAAACAAGACTGTAATCAACTCATATAAATTGAACCAAACAAACTTAATTGTTTCGAGCAATAAAATTAGGTGATTAGAGGACAATAAAACCATGGAACCTTTTTTTTTTTTTTTAATTAACATCATGAGATATTAGATGAGTTTATGTGATTAAACTGTTCCTTCCTTTCAATTCAATTATTAGGATTATTGAACCCAAAAGAAATATTCTTCAGAAAAACGAAATAAAAGAAAGAAAATCCAAATAATTTACTTTTTTGTTCACCATTTCGTTTACAACAAAGTTCTTGTACAAAAGTTATTTAAACTCTAATCTTATATTTTACACAACAAAGTTCTTGTACAAAAGATGCCAAAATGGTGTTTTGCAAAAATGGTTTAAAACTGACTTTTTTTATTTTTTTAGGTTTTTTTACGTTTTATGTGAGAGGTAATGTGACCAAAAATGAATTAAAAGTTAGATTTTGACTTTTAATCTATGTTCCCAAAATGGGCAAAAGTCGTGGTTATTTATTTGAAGAAATATCATATCAGTAGCAGATGGGACTCAATTTACAAAGTAACGAAAATATTTTTGACTAGCACCCAAAAATATTTCCCTTAATTTATAAATATTTTTAATATTCCATGTTGAATTGTTATTTCCAATCAAATCATGATCCCATCTCGATCAATTTTGCATCGATTAGGCAGACCTCTTAGCCCTCACCCCACTTCTTTCAACTGCTATTATTGCAACAGTTCATAAATAATAGAACCTCAATTTCTTCCTCATCGTCAGACAATTCTCAACCTCCTTGGCATCTTAATATCAAAAAACCCCACCCTAGAATCATGAATGCAGAACGCCAGTTTGTTTTCCCAATTTCTTTTGCTATCCCCTAACATGTGGACTCAATCTATTATACCTCACCCACATGGCTAGTTGTCTAGCTCACCAAATTACTAGTTCTATGGTTTAGATGTCTAAACCCAAATGGCTACTAGTCTAGCTCACCAAATTACTAGTTCTATGGTTTAGACGTCTAAACCCAATGTGGACAATTAGTTTTACTTGTCAAAGTTTGGTTTGGGTCATTTCTATATTACTATTAGATCAAAGTAAAATTTGACCTCCTCCCTAGTCTCTTAATCATAGTTGAAGTTCAATTTACTATTTAGTTCGTTGGGTTGGGTTGTAATCCATTTCACACACTCAAAGCCAGACAAGCCTTGACCTACCTCCTTTCTTGTCATACAAATTTTAGGATAGTTACCAACTTTAATCCATTATTAAAGTAGCACCCCTTCTAAAATTTCGATGATTGATCACTGACTTGTCACATTTATTGGTATTTGTAGATTTAAATTACTATTTTTTTTTATTAAAAGTAATTTATATTAAAATAAGATAAGCAAAACGTCACTTACAAGGAAATCAATCCAATAAAAAAACTTACACCAAACTAAGAAATAATCCTGGTTCAAAAAAACAAAGGAATAATCCTGAAGCTATGTATATATCAAGACACAAAATTTGTACTACAAAGCAGATGTCAATCATTACAGTTCGACAATAGAATAAATCTGAGATAAATACATAAGCTACATCCACACTGAGGGTAAACTACAATTACACCAAAAACAAAAGATAGAAAAAAACAAACAAACAAACAAAAACTCTCAAACCCAGAACGCCTAGGCAGTGGTGTTAGCAAATCCGGCGGTCGAATGTAGCAAACTGGTAAAGATGAAGAAGTGAAGAAAATGTGGAAACAGATCTGGTGAGGCTAGGACTGTGGGGGCGTGGATGTAGCAGAATTGGTAGGCGGTGGCCAATCAGGAGGCAATGTGGCAGTGGTGGCACCTGAGTGAAGTGGATGAGGAGAATTCGGTGAAGGCCATGGTTTAGGTAAGACATGGGGAGAAAACACCTAACAAGGAGAGAAAAGGTTTGAAACATAGCTTCCAATGTTATTTTAATAGAAAAGCAAGGGAAACGAAAGGAGAAAAAGAGGGTAGAAGGAGAAGAGAGAAGGTCGGAACCTCCCCACCCCAACAGCACACAAGAACCCTAGGAGAAGAAAGTGTAGAGAGAGACTCTTACAATTTAGAGAGAGAGAGAGAGAGAGACTTAGGAGAGTAATTTAAATGTAGATTTAAATGTTCGCAACTATAAATTTTGACAAGTGTGAGGGTTAGTGTCTTCGTTTATCAAAATTTTCAGTACGCTGAGCTTTTTCTTTAGATTGTGTTTCGATCATGAATTTAGGTAGGCATTTAGAAAGAGGGGGAAAAAAGCGAAGAAAATTTGGAAAAAAAATAATTAATATATATTTTATTTTATTTCTTTTCTTTTTCAAATCCCTAAACAAATTATTAATTCAAATATAACCTTAAAAGTACTAGCTCCCAAAGAAATCACAAGTGCATATTGGTATTTAAAAAATGTTATACAATTTTTATTTTTTATTTTTTACAAATTAATACGGCATAGGTAAAGCATTGGTTTTAAAATGAGATTCATTATAATTAAATGAAAAGAACAACTTATTACCACATTAGTTTATGGGAAAATTACCTTTTGGTGGTACTTTTAAAAAATTATTGCACTTTAATGAAAAATATTATGATTTTAAATATAAGTATTTATATGTTTTTCATTCTTTTGTAATTAATTTTTCTGTCATATATTGCACTGTCATTTCCCCTAAGTTTACAAGGAATTTTTTTTAAAAAAAGATTGTTTGTATGTTATATATGCACTCCATTATGTATAAGAAATATTGTGTGAGAGAAAGAAATATTTCAAAATTAATGGTTTAACGCTATTTTAATTTTAAAATGATTTGAAAACTTTAAAATCAATTTTTATTTTTATTTTTATTTTAAATAAAATTAATATTTTTAGAATTCACTCGTTAAGATTATCAAATTATATGCATATAAATATGAAATTCTAGACAGAAGAAATTTGACAAAATTTGTTGTCTTGGAACTGTTCAATAAAAGGGTTATTTACACAAATATCCCCTAATGTATAAATTGATACTCTAAACAATTAAGAAGTATCACTTTACTCCTTAAATTATAAAAATGTACAAACAGACCCCCCCGCCCCCAAAACTATGAAAGTGTATAAATTAGACCCTCTAACGGAAAGGGTCAAAGTGAAATACATCAATAGTTTAGGGGATCCATTTATACACTTTTATAATTTAGGAAGGCAAAGTGATATTTTTCAATAGTTTAAGAGGTCAATTTGTATGTTTTTATAGTTTAAGGGATCAAAGTGATACTTCTCAATAATTTAAGAATTTTTTGTGTAAATAACCCTTCAACAGGAAATTGTATAGTCCGATAATGAAATTTCACTATTTCAATAAAGAAATTTCAAATTAAAGGCTAAAACATTGCAAAATTCAGGGTCAGTTTGAAAAGATCTTTACTTAATTTCTAATTGAGGACTAAGCTTGAAAAATAAAGTACAATTTAAATTCAATATTGAATTTCTTTCAATCAATTTTTTTTTAAAAAATCTTTTTTAGGGCTAAATAATGCAAAATTGATGGTCAAAAACAACCACCAGCACCCACCCCAACACAAAAATTCTAGCAATAACAACCGACCATTAATAAACCATAATCAAATCAAATAGAAATCGTTCTTTGATTGAGACAAAACTTCGTTGACAATTGGCCCTCAATTTTCATCTAGTCTAAGAATATTGTTGAGAGAAAGTTAGGCCTAGTTTTGGAAAGACTAAGTAAGCGCACTTTTTGACTTTTTATGAAATATGGGTTGGATTTGGGTTGGGTTTGAAATGATGTGTTAGAGAGGTGATGTGACTTAAATAAGATGATGTGATTTAAATAGGATAGTGACTTTTTGACTTTTTATCTTTTTTCAATCATGCCAAACTTGACCTTAGTCAAACAGGAGCAAATGGGCATAAAAACAAATTGGGCACCAATTTTTTTTTTTCTTTCTTTCTTTCCCCTGAATCTACACTTTAAAATTTAAAAACTCAACCACATTTCATTTTTTAAAATAAACTCATAAATTTATGATTAAGAAGGTATTGCAATTTTTTTTTAATAATTACTGGAAAAATTAAAAAAAAAAATATCAAGAAGAATATTTAATTTTAATTCATTTATTCATCATCACAAAAAGAAAAAAGAAAAAAAAAACAAAGAATAACTTTCTTGAGAAAATTATTTGATGATCTTTGAACAAGTCTAGGTGGCACATCCCAACTTAATTTCTATTGGCCAATACAATGAGACAACGTGACAAATGTCATTGTATTGAATGTTGTGGACCAAATAATCACTCAATCTCTTGACACACATCAATAATAATGAAGAACTAGATTAAATGTGTTCCTCTGAGCACTTGATTGCAATCACTAATCACAAATTTTTGAATAAATTATATTTTTAACTCTTATAATTTAACTTAAATTTTATTTTGATTTTTTAAAATTTAAGAATTAAATTATTTAAATTAAAATAATAAAAATCAAAATAAAATTTAAATTAAATTATATGAATAAAAAATTATAATTTAACCTTTAAAAAAGTACAAAAGAGGGTTGGGAGTAAAATTGAAGCACTCGAAATAGGTAGGTTGGAAAACAACAAAAACAGTGTAGAGGGGCCCAGCCTAGGCCTAGAGAATGATGCCACTTTCCTTTATTCACACTTTTTGTACCGAATTATGCTGATACTAAATAATTATTAAGGTCAAGTTTGACATGATTGAAAAAAGATAAAAAGTTAAAAAGTCACTATTCTATTTAAGTCAAATCATTTTATTTAAGTCACATCACCTCTCTAACACATTATTTCAAACCCAACTCAAACCCAACCTATATTTTATAAAAAGTTAAAAAGTACACTTATTTAGTCTTCTCAAATTAGACCTAAATTTCATACTAAATTTCTTACATAAATATGAAATTTATATACATAAATTTATATAAATCCTACCTTATGTAAAAGTTTTGATAAAAAATTTAATAAGTCATTTATAACATTTTCTTCTCGTACCAGTACCACCTCAGCCGCAATGAAGAGTAATCAGTAGCACGTGTCCAAAAATAACATTATTCAAAACAAACTCATGGTTATAAAACTGTACACGTACGTGCCTTTCATCGGAAGCATCTACACCGATGATCCAAAAGCCGTGGACTTATGTAATTGTTTAATATACGAGAATGATTCCCTTTCATACTATTATGTTTTATATATTTATATATATATATATATATATATTTTATGTTTTGGACTTAATTTTAAATTCACAATAATAATCTAAATTATTTGTTTCATAATTTTAACAATTTAGATGAGTTATTAAAAAAATTAATTTCATTAAATATTACTATATATATATATATATGAATAATTTGCATATTATTTTTTAAAATAAACTATAATTGTGAGTTTAAACTTAAACTTTTTATTTAATAAAATAAAAGGTGATTTATTTATATATTTATCGATAGTTGACGAAGCTAATTTTTTTTACAAATTGTTTTCGTTGTGAAATTTATAAGATGAACGGTTTAGATTATCATTGTAAGTCTAGAATAAAATTCAAAAAATAAAGTATAGAGAAATATGGAGGATGAGAATAGCAATTCCCCTGATATACCCATGTCAATATGTGTTCTCTTCAAAAAATTATTGAGTGCTCTTAGAGCGTCACGTGTTCATACTCTTCACTAATCATCATACATTATGCACCTCATATTTTTCAATCATCCAATACAAAATTATCGATTTTACATTCTTTACCAATCATAATATTTTTTAAGCATCACGTGATCATACTCCAAAAATATCCAATAATTACTCATTCTCTTCCCCGTTTGTATTGTTGGCCTCATCCCTCACAAAGCCCCTTTTCCTCTTTCAATGTTTTTTTTAAGATTTTGTTTAGCTCATAAATTGTGAAAAAGATTTGAAAATGAAAAGAGAAAAATAAATATGAATAAAATATTATTATATTTCACACATCTTCTTATTTTCTCTTTTTAAATCTTTTTCTAAATTCATAAACTAAACACAACCTAAATATGATAGGATCAACATCTACAATGCAAATTTCTTACATGTAGACTCTATTCAATTTTTATTAATTTAGATAGAGATTTGAAGAAGAAAAAAGAAAATGTATGTAAAATGTTATATTTTATTTATATTTTTTTTTCTTTTCAATTTTTTATCTAAATTCATGAACCAAACACAGCAACAGAGAAAGAAAAAGAGGGAAAATTTTAAAGTGAGAAAGTGATCATGCGCTTGTTTGGTGTAATTTATTACAAATTAAAAATTAATAATCAAACAACATATGTCAAAAAATATCGTTTCTCTAGCTTTAAAATAACAATGTTGATAAGTCTATTTAAGTTATTTCTGTTTGAACAAAAATTATATCAAACACAGGCTCTTAGGCATCTTTTTTTTGGGGGGGAAGGGGGGAGGTTAATTTATTGATTTATTTAGGTTATATTACTTTTTTTATTTTTTTTTGCATGTTTTTTGTAATAAGTTAAAAAATCAACTTATAAGTCACTTTCCAAATAAGATCATAAAATAAAATAAATTATAAACAATTTAGATAAATTACATTAAACAACCCCAACTAGATCATCTTCCACTAAACCACCCCAACTAGATCATATTGGAGACGTAAGCTTGATAGTTAAGGAAAATGCTAATCAGGGTTAACAACTTCAAAAGATGTTAAAAACATGTGTACTCCGTAAAATATATAAAATATGTATAAAATTATATAAATTCATTTTAAGATATATAAAAATTGTATTGAAGTTCTAAATGATATTTTTGACAAGTTATTGACGGTCATTAACATGACTGTCAATTAATCTGAGATATTAGATAAAAAAATAATAATTTTTCTTTTGTAATTTTTTTATTAGTCAATCACAAAATAAGACGCAATCATTTTACATAGACATAAGGAGTCAAACAAAAAATTTCACTTTTGAAAATAACAAAATTTATTTGTTGAAAACAATAGTCTAGGAATATAATTAACTTGGAATAATAATTGTGTCCATCCAAGTTAGACTATAGGATCATTAAAATGTCTGTTTCACTCATATTTCTTGCATTTTGTATTATTAATTATAGACTTCATCCATTATTGGTACAAAAATATGTTTGAAAAGAGTACCTGTGTATTAGATTCGTTTTTGACATGTTATTCACACACCATCCTAGAAAAGACTAAGGTTATTTACCTTGTGAATTTAGGTAGAGATTTCAAAACAAAAATAAAAAAAATAATTAAAATGTGAATGAAATATAATTATATTTTAGTTATATTTTGCATATTTTTTTTCTTTTCAAATTTTCATCCAAATTTATGAACTAAACACAATCTAACGTTACACATTTAATAAGAACTCTGTGAACAAAATATACTTAGAGTAATGTCATGTGAACAAAATATATTTTATGATTGATTAAAATAACATAAAGAATCTTATTTAAAATGTGACTAAATTTTATTGAAAATGGAGAATTTAAATGTTATAACCAAAATATATATTGTTCACACCCCGTTTGAAAAAACTAAAGCCTCCTTTGAGAGCTAGTTAGAAAGCAATTTATTAACTAATATAAACTTAAAAAAAACTAACATTAAAAAAGTTAATTTATTTCATATATTCGTAACTTTTAACTTATTTTTAATGCCTTTTAAAGTAACTAAAGTGAAGTTTTTGATTGAAAATAAAGTTGTCCAAATGAGTTACAGCTATTTTTTAACGAAGTAGATTTTTTATGGACTTTTTGACCACATTCAAACGAACGAATTCTAAGTCCCGTTTGGGGATATGTTATTTTAGATTCTAATGTCTCGTTTGGAAATATATTATTTTAATAATTTTTTGACTTTTTATAAAAAAAAAATGTATAGAAAAGTAGAAAGAGTGACTTGACAACTTATAGTGACTTATTGACTAAAACAGAAAATTGTCAAACAAGGCCTAAGACTCTCCCCTTTGAATTGCATGTATTTTATGTCTGGTGAATTTTTTTTTTAAATAAAAGAATAAAAAAAAAATTAGGAAAAATGATATATAGGTTCATTTTCTAGATCTACTGATATATAAGAGAAATAATTGACTAATAATTATAGGAAATATGAGATCGAGTTGTCTTATATATTCTAACTAATTAACCATATTATTAAGTTTGAAAAATAAATTTATATCATTGGAGTTATAATAACAACGCTTAAAAATTTATGTGTAGTGGAAGAATGATGAATAGTAAAATGTGAATAACAATTTAATAAAAAATGGGTTCGTTTGGGAAGTGGGTTGGCTTTTTGGCTATTTTAGGTTGGGGCTAAAAAGTCTCATTTGGAATTTTTTTTTTAATTTTTTTGACTTTTTGTGAGAGAAAGAATGTAATGATTATAGATTGGATGTGATGTTTTGTCATATTGGGCTAAAAAGCCTATTTTATCTTTTTGTGGCTAAAATAACCCCAACTCTGCTTCCCCATGAGGAATTTGGTTGTCTGATATGTGAATACCCTGGATTAGAGTTTCAGGAAGAGGGTCAGGAGAAGATTGACTAGGAGGCCTAGAAGGCATTCCTTGGTTTACAGATTCTATGGGTTCAGACATAGCATGTCTAGAGGATTCAGGTAAATTTACTCGATAAGGTAGATTAAAAGAGTGATGACTCATGCTGGACAAGTTTCGGCTAAGAGGTTTTTGAAATTTAAGATAAACATTACCGCCTTGGATCTGAATAACATCATCCAAGGTTTGTCTGATGATTGGTCTAACGGGTACAACATTTTTAATGTGCCACCTTTCTGGAAATGTAATATTATTCCAATGAATCATTTTACGAACTGCGACCTAGCTACTGAAAAGATTAGTGTCAATAAGGACACTTTGTCCTAACTCACTGTGTTTTTTTATATAAGGATTTAAAGTACTTAAAACCTTAAAATGAATCTTGAAAATAGCTGATAACGGTGAGGACCCTGGTAAATACTGATAACCATTAGTTAAAATTCATAATTCAAGAACTTTAGATAGATTAGGGTCTATGAGTGTTATACTCAAATTCGGATAAATATTGAAATATATTGGTCTATGAGACAAACTGGTTTCAATGGCTCCCATCAAAGAGGCTTTCCAATCATGGCATTTACCATCCTTGAGTGTACAAGTAAGACTGGTATTTTGTCCTAACAGAGTTAAGGGTTTAAAGGTTATCTGGACAAGTCCTATGTGGACATATTTATATTTTTTCAAAAAATGTATTAGATCTTGTAATTGTAGTAATTGAATTACTTCATCTTCATTCTGTAAAGGAACTTCATGTTCAAAAGTTTTAATGATTTTTTTACTGGTGAAATCAAAAATTCCAACTTTATAAATAGTTTCGGGTTTTACTTTTGGGATTGTCCATTTATCAAGGGCTTTCCTAACATCCTGATAAGTTACTAATTCTGCTGCTTCTGATGTAGAAGCTACTGTATTGGCTACTGTTGTGATGGTTGCTTCTTCTGCCATTGGTTGTTTGTAACCATATATATATAATTAAAATATCATATATCTAAATTATGTGTATGTATAAACTTGGCTTTGATATCAACTAAGTGCTTGAAAAAGGGGGCTAGGCTAAGCACGTCTGTCAACGGTTTATAAGGTGTAAGTGTCCTGTAAGCAATCCCTGCTGGTAGACTAACCAAAACGTGACTTTGGTGACATCCCATTTCTCCTAACTCCATTCTACCCTTATTTGGCACAAACCCAAGAATATAAATTCACATAATACAAATATATAATAAACAAATTACAACATATATAGTCTCATGATTTACTGTTGAGGTGGGGGCCTAATGGCGGCCGCCCACACACAGATATGTTCATGTATCTCTCGAAAAAAAGGGCTAGGCTAAGCACGTCTGTCAATGTTTTATAAGGTGTAAGTGTCCTATAAGCAATCCATGCCAGTGGACTAACCTAAACGCTACTTGGGTGACGTCCCATTTCTCCTAACTCCATTCTACTCTTATTTGGCACAAACCTAGGAATATAAATTCACATAATACAAATATATAATAAACAAATTACAACATATATGGTCTCATGATTTACTATTGAGGTGGAGGTCTAACGGCAGCTGCCCACACACAGATATGTTCATATATTTCCTGTTGGATTCTATATATTTGTTGTTCACAGAATTCTACTTGTTGTGTAGTCTACGACTGAAGATACGGATCTTGAAGAAAACTTAAATAATTAATATGACTTGTAATATAAAATTCTAAAACATTTAATAAATCAGCAAGTATATCTACAGAGGGCATACATTAAGGAAAGAAATACTTACAATCACAATCTTCAAAGCAACTTAATTCTTCAATACTTAATTTATATATAGGAGAAATGTTTACAGGATTAGAGAGAGAGAGAGAGCTCACACGAATAAAGCTTTGAAACTTAAAAAACATGCACTCTAAAAAAAAACTTTGAAAACTCTGTCTCAACAAGGGTGAGGTCCTTCTCTTTTATAATACAAAAAAAGAAAAGATAAGATAAGGCCGAGGACAGGTGGCGTATCCTAGATGGCTTGAGTCGATCTTCCTTATCCTTAAGCTGAGTAGATATTATTGTTGAGTCAACATGCTTGTCTTTAAAGTGTCGGTAATGAAACAGATGTTAGTCTCATTACTGGTTGGTAGACCAAACATCTGCTTTTTGAAAAGTTGATATACTGGTTTTTGTCGTTTTATGCCGACGATTTTGCTAGTGGGAGACAAAATTTATCATGCTTTGCCTTTTCCTTTTTTATCTTTTTCTTTGTCGATTTTGTCGGCAATCATACTGGTGAGTGAATCCCAAAAATTTCCAAAATTGAGTTCATCATCTTCTGGTGCCTGTGATTCTCCAGCTAATACTGCAAACTCATTTTCATCCTGGTCAGGATCTTCATGATCTTGGCTATTGGTAACAGATTTCATGGAGGTATCATCATTGGAAATAGTTTGGAGAAATTGTTCCCTCATAAAATCCATACTTTTAATAATTAATTATGTTTCTGACAAATTAGGATATTTTTGTCTTAATTCTGTTTGAATTTGTAAAAACAGATTTTGAGTAACTGGTTGGCTGAGAATAGTTTTTGGAATAGCATCCCAATAGGCTTGAGAATGTGCCTTGATTTTCTGGATAGTTACTGGTAAAGTAGGGTTCTATAGATTGGCTTTTTCGCGCCCCATTTCAGAAGTTCGAAATAAGACCTATAGTTCGGACTCCCGCGGTTCTGAATCTAATCTCACAAGTAGAATGTGAAATTAATAAACACCAAAGAGTTCAAATCTAGCAAATCTTTGGGAAGATCGATTTTGAATCAAAATGCCACAAATGGACTGTTTTGCTAGATACAGAGTCGCCACCTAAATATTTTATTTTGGGGAAATTTAGGAAACCCATGACTCGTGCCAAAGGCCACGTATCCGTCATCACCAAGATTGCCTCGGCTCGGAAACTTAGGTATGAGAGGGGAAGGTCATGAATGAATTTGAGTATTCCCGCTCCCCCGATCAAAGATTGGCCTCTACTAATCATGATATGAATCTTGTCTACATTATATGCTCTTGTTCTGGTTTATTAGGCTAGCATTACTATGTGATGCGCATACACACAAGTATAGACTAATTTGCAGGAATTGGAACATCTCGATTCATGTTTGTTTGCAAAATTGTTTCGAAATATGTACTACTTGAAAAAGTGATCGCATATAAACATTACTCAAATTATTTCAATTCAAGCAACAAGCCTTCATCCACAGGCACTCAAACAGTAATAGCGCTTAAGTAATTAGCCTCATGGCAAGCATGCTAAACATGGCAACAATCACACGCATGAAATTATGCTAAAGCGAGTAAAGGCTCACCTAGTACTCCAAGCCAAAATAAACAAAAGAGTTAGAAAAATGCATGATCCTAACTTTATGCAATATGACTAATACAACGCATACAATATGCAATTAATAGGTTCGGCTACTAATATGGCATATAAATCAATTAAACAGTATGCATTCTAAGCACGTATTTAAAGAAGTATTAAACTAACGATGCAGTTAGAATGACGAACCGAGCCTCGGTGCATGCAAGACAAGTGGATGCAAACACGGAGAATGCTAAACAAAACATGATGTCCCTAAACTAACCATCATAAGCTGGCAAATAAAAGGGAGAAAGACGTGGGGTTGAGAGACATACACATTATTACAACATTTCGCTCTCACGAAGGAGAGTTTGAATAAACTATCTAATTAAAGCCAAGCTAATTATTACAAAATAGATAAAATTAGCTAAACTACTTAACTAAATATTACAAACCGAAATAATTAATTAACTATTTTAGTTAACTAACTAATTACAAAACGAAATTGAATAACTAATTAGTTACAACACTTATCAAAATTAACTAGGTACAACTAATTAATTATAACAATTTAAACTTAAAACAAGCTCGGCACGCGAGGAATGCTCATGCACATGCACGGTTTCCACCTGAAAAGCCACTGTTTTGCTTCCAGAGAGCCTCTGTTGCACAATAGAACACATACACTGTTGCCCCCTTCTAGAATAATTCTACTCTGCCTTACAAATATGCGGTTGAATTTTGCATCAGTGGCCGGCCAACCAGTGATGAGGCCTGCCGGCCATGGAAAGTGGTTTGCTGGCCACTGCTACCTAGTTCTCCTTACTACAACAGAAAACAAATAGAGCAATGCACAGGGTATTTCAAGGGTTTGTTTGCATAACTCACCCCTCTTTTTCATGAACAAATCAAATGAGTAGTGAACTTAAGTCACAAACCACCAACTCAAGCAATTTCATTGCATGATGGCTCGTGAACGAAAGTATGCAAGTTCAATAAATGCAATGAAATTGAGACTCTCAAAACCACCTCCCTATCATGAATGATCAAGGAAAGTGGTGATCTTGGAAACTTTGAATCATTTCATCACTAATGAGTATGAAATGGTTCAAGCTTCTATGTGTTCAATTAACGTGTGATTGAACACAACCAAATTATTATCTTTCACCATTTTAGTCCCAATTTTAATTACTCCAATTTAGTTTACCAACCATTCTTTAATCAATTGAGTCCAAAGGGTGAGTTTAAGTCCTCTAATGGAAAGAGGGTTCAAACCAAGAGTTGTTTTAGGCATGAAAGAGACATCATATGGTTGGTAATGAACCCCTAAGGGATTAAACCATTAAGCATGACACCTCAATCCCATGCTTTAAACAAACAAGTGGTTTAAACCACTTTCAAAGCAAAATAAAAAGTCAAGAAATGAGGGAGGTTGCAAAGATTATTAGTGCTAAAAATGAATGAGAAAAGCATAAATAAATGCTATCGACTCAAATAAGATGATGTCTAAGGCCTAAAACACCAAACTCGTGAGGACAATTACACTACAAGCATGCAAAATAAAGCTCAAATGCAACCAACAGCCCAAAACACTACTAAAATAGGTTTAATACCATCCTAAAACATGCTGGAATTGAGTTAAAAATAGTTAGATTAACATGCTTAAAACATGGCACAAACTAGGCTAGTAAGCATGACACAAGGAGGCGAGGCTAACCCCTCCAAATTTGGACTTCAAAACATGATTTTGGCCACTGAAATAACTCTGAAAATCAATGTTTAAAGCTCAAAAAAATATAGTAAAAGGGTGCGAAACACAAGGGCAAAGGCCTCCAAAACAAGGTACAAAGAATGGTAAAACACTCCTCAACCTTTAATGGCCTTAGAACCCAAGTTTCAGCCCCAAAAATATAGAAGTTTTACAGCCCAAAAACAGTTGGAAAACAGCAAGAAAAATAGTAGAGAAAGCAAGCAAATAGACAAAGCCTTATACCTCTTGAAGAGAAAAAGGAATTCAAGCAACAAAACCAAGGCAACACACCTTTCAAGAGCTCAAACCAAGCTCAAAATACCTCAGCTCAAAGATGAGAAGATTTGGTTAAGGGTGTACAGGCAAAGGCTAAGGATTTGTAGGCAAAAGTGTAGGAATTTGCTAGAGAGAGAAAATTGTAGAGAGAGAGGAAAAATTTTGATCCCAAAATTTTCTAACCTTAAAATATGAGAGGGAGGTCTCCTATATATAGAAAACATGAATTCCCTACAAGGATATCCAACCCTACTCGTGGGTGAAGGTGCATGCATCTGTGCAAACAGCTGGCACAGCTATCACAAAATATCTGCAAAAGAAACTGGTGGCCGACCGAACATCAATGGTGGCCGGCAAGCCACATCAGTGGCCGGCACCCCATAAGTGAGGGCCAGCAGCCGGCCACCAGAAGCTGCAGGCATAAAAAACCAACGCTTGGTCTAAGAATGAGGCAATAAGAGTGTAAGGTTTGAAAGGCTAAAAGCTATGGCATTCTACTGAGGACTTCGAGCACTTGATGAGCATATAAACTCATCATCGGGTGTGCATGCAATGGTGTCCAAGTCGTAAGGGTTGTCAAAAATGGGGTGTCTACAGTTGTCCCTCTTTGACAGAACTAGGAGTCATGAAATGATGTGAGTGAATGTTAAAGCCCGGAGACGACCCATTTTGACAAGGCCGTAAGACTTGGACAAATAATCAAGACAGAAATAAATGGTTACACCCGTAGGCTGCCCACGTATCCCTTTGCAAGGAATCAAACCAGCATAGTTCTGAGGCAAGATGCACAATGCAACTTTTGAGAGCTAGATTCACACGCTACACGAAGCTGGCTATTTTGAAAACTTATGATCATGTGAGATGATGCAATAAGCGATAACAAGATGTGATAAGCAAGGTAACGAGATAACAACACATAAATGAGTAGCTTCAAGCTTAAAACCAAAACAGGCTCCATGTAAAAGATAAAACCACACTCTAACCACGCCAAAACAAGAGACGAGAAAAGAAAACATCGATCAAGGTTACATTTCACGCATCTTGAGAAACTGAGAACAAAAACTGCTCGGGATCGTGTTTCACACGTCCCGAGAAATAAGAGAACGAAAAACGCTGAGGATCGTGTTTCACTCGTCCCGAGAAATAAAGGAAACCGCTCGGGATCGCGCTTTGCATGTCCCAAGAAATAAGAGAACCCGCTCGGGCCCACGTTTCACGTTTCCCGATATACAAGAAAAATCACTCGGGCTTGCATTTCACTCGTCTCAAGATACAAGAAAAACCCAATCAAGCTCGCATTTCATATATCCCGAGATGAAACACGCCCAGGGTTATGCTTTACGCATCCTAAGATAAAAGAAAACTGCTCGGGCTCGCGCTTCGCACGTCCCAAGATGAAACCCACCTAGGGCCATGCGTTACGCGTCTTGAGATAAAACTGCTCAAGCTTGTGCTTTGCACGTCCCGAGATAAAACACGCTCAGGGCCGTGCATCACGCGTCCTGATATAAAACTGCTCGGGCTTATGCTTCACACGTCCCGAAATGAAACCCGTCCAGGGCTACGCGTCACACGTCCTGAGATAAAACCGCTCGGGCTCATGCTTCGCACATTCCAAGATGAAACCCGCCCAGGGCCGCGCGTTGCACGTCCCGAGATAAAACACGCCCAGGACTACACGTCATACATCTTGAGATACAAGAAAAAAACTGCTCGGGCTCATATTTCACGCGTCCCAAGATACAATAAAAACCTGTTCAAGCTTGGGTTTCACGTGTCCTAAGAAACAACACGCCCAGGGTAGTGCGTCACACGTCCTGAGATAAAACTGCTCAGGCTCATGCTTCGCACGTCCCGAGATGAAACCCGCCCAGGGCCTCGCGTCACGCGTCCTGAGATACAAGAAAAAAACCAACTCATGCTCGCACTTCACTGTCCCGAGATAAAACGACAGAGGGGTGTGCAATAGATGGACAAAGCAAACAAGTGCGATAGATGCACAAAGTGAACAAGTATGATAGATGCACAAAGTGAGCGAGTGGGATAGATGCACAAAGTGAACGAGTGCGATAGGTGCACAAAGTGAACGAGTGCGATAGATGCACAAAGTGAACAAATGTGATAGATGCACAAAGTGAACACGTGAATTCAGTGACAACGCATATTTTACACGAGATGGATAACCGATGTATTGAAAGCCTGTTCTATGTAAGAAACAAAAGCATATTCTATGCAAAATTAGACAGCATGTTCTATGCAAGATACAAAAGCGTATTCTATGCGTGAATCCTAACTAATGCAAGACGCGCATGCAGCATACGTATATGTGAAATGCATATTCTATGTAACAATATATGTGAAATGCAAATTCTATGCAACAAATATGAAATGCATATTCTATGCAATAATAGAGAACGAAAGGAGAACGAATGCAAAACGAATAAAAGCAACATTCGATGGCACCTTCCAATTTACCTCTCGAAGGAATTACAATATGTCTAAAAAGGATACACCTTATTCATGTTGGCAAGTGATGAATATTGTGTGCTGAAAACACAGTTTTAAGTTTCCGTAGAGACAATCTGAACCCAATAGTGAACTTTCCTAGCACCTCTTGGGAAACAAGGACACAAAACATCATCAGGACTTAGGGGGAGGCTGTCGGCCACCTGCCGACCACCGATGGCAATTTGGGGGCTTTTTGATCTTTTTACCTCAGGTCTTTAAGTATACACCACAACACCTCATTTACTCACTTCTCCAGGAACGAAATCCTTCCCTCTTTCTCTCTCTAGACACTTTCCCTCTTTAGATTTGAGCTTTTTATGCATTTTCCGCTAAACCCTCTTGATTCTCTTCACTTTGAACTGATTGGATTTTGGTTTTGACACTTTTTTTCTCATTTCACCCTTCTAGGCTTGTTTCCATCGAGTTTCTCTCGAGTTTTGTGAACTTTTTCAGGCCTTGACTTTTTCTTCCATTTTCTCTCTTCTAGGGTTGATTTTTTTTCCAAGTATACCCTCTTTTCTCCATTTTTCTTCACTTTTCACCCACCTTTCACCTATTTTCTAGATGGCAGCTGATTTCCCATATGACATGGCTCCTCTAGAGATTCCATTCATATTTCCACCTGTTGCTGAGGTGGAAGAGCCAGTCACTGCCGAGGCTAGAGAGGTAGCTCAGGGTATTGAGGCCAACCTTGAGGCGGAGTTTGAGCCTAAGCTCAAGCCAGAGCCACTACCGTTAAAGATACACCCTTTTGATCGAGCGAGGTACCATCCCCAAATACATATCTTGCCACCCAGTGGCATCAAGCGCTTTAGCGACTTCGTTCTCAGTGTACTGGAGGACCTCCTGCTAAGGGAGCCGGCTTCTCACCTTTCATCCATCGCCATTGAGGTATGAACTTTGTTTTTATGAATTCCTGCCTTTCTTTACTTGCATTTCTTGCACTGCCTTTATCTGATTGTACTTTCATTACTACCTTATCTGATTCATCTGTTCTTTGCCACAGGGCGAGTCTTATACCTTCAGAGGATACGGAGCCACGACTGCACGAGATTGGTATGACGAGCTCCCTGCTAGGGTTCGCGACATTGTGGATGAGATTGGCTTTGGCTTGACGCAGGTCATTGCGAGTCGTCCTCTTTTGGGAGCACTTATGAAGAGGTGGTGGGACACCACCAACTCCTTCTATTTCTCTACTGCCAGGGAGATGAGGATGACTCCCTACAACTTTGCCATGATCACCGGCTTAAGAGTAGGGGGTGATCCAATCGCGTTCGATACAAACATGGGGGAGTGAGAGGCCACTTGGGTCGAGCTGCTAGGAGCACGCCCACCTTTGTACCGGATAGCTATGGTCAGATATAGCTGGTTTATTGAGCAATTCAGAGGGAGCGAGCCAAAGACGCTTGAGGAGATGGAGCAGTACACCAGAGGCTTCCTGATGTTTGTCCTCGGTACCACCTTGTTTTTGAATAGATGGAACACCGTGGGCTTATATCTGCTGAGTGCCCCGGTGACCCTTCCTTGGGCTTGCTTCTATAATTTGAGAGAAGCTGGCCTCGCCACGCTGTGTGGACACATGAGCTCTACCTCCTGCCTAAGGGGAAAGCTAATCAGAGGCTACTAGCGAGCTTGGGAGGTATGCATTTCAGTTCCCTCTTTGCACTTTACATTTTCTACTCCGCATTTTCTGCTTCATATCTGTTCAACACTTGTGCTTTCTACTTTTCACTTTCTGCATCTGTTCATACATTATGCTTTCTGCTTTGCACTTTCTATAACTATTCATACATCGTGCTTTCTGCTTTTCACTTTCTGCATCTGTTCATACATTGTACTCACATAGTATTGTACTTTCCTTGCAGCTGTGGGTTTATGTTTACTTCCCAGCTCTTGCCCTAGAGCCCATGGAGGAGCTCCCACTAGTAGTCCCTTACTCGAGGCGGTATGATGGTAGGTGCCAGCGCAGGAGTCGCGAGTCGTTCACATTCTTCTAGCACTATTTTGACACAATGGTTACCCACGAGGTAATCCAAAACACAATCATTTTTGCCTTAACACTGTTCTGGTTCACACTTCAGCAACTAACAATTTGTACACTCTCTGTTTACAGATCATGTGGCAGCCTTGGGCCATGATGCCGACTAGGATACGGGACCAGTATGTAGGGGCCTGGGCCATTTCTCGCTTCTGCATTCTACTTGAGGGCCCAGTCTACCGGGCCTGGTTTCTGAGTAAGCGGTTCGTCTGACAAACTGTGGGCTTGCCGGACCTGATCGTTCTGATGGCACCGTCTAAGTCTATGAGATCAGCAAACAGCCTATTCATTGATGTCGTTACTCAGTTTATAGTGAGCTTAGATGCTGATTACTTCAGAGTAGAGGGCGACTACGTGACCTTTATTCAAACCCATCTCATGTCACCTCTGACAGGTGCTTGCAGAGGTGAGGAGGCGAGGGCTCCTACAGTGAAAGATACGCATAGAACGACTAGGACGATCAGGGCCCGTGCAAAAGGAGCTCCTCGTGAGGAGCTAAGGATCCATTGGCCAGAGCTTCCTACTACGCTTACATGCTGGCGGCATACTGGGGCGGCTTACCAGGTCCCAATTGAGCCTGCAGCGATTGATCATGAGCTTGTCGGGGTTCGAGGCCCAACTAAGGTATGGACCACACTTTACGATTTGCACCCCACACTTCATTTCAAATATGTTTATTTTGAACACTGATCATCCAAATGCATTTACAGGCATCGATATAGTACACGGGGGTGCTCTCGAGCTGATAGCCTCCTTGATGGGCATGGTACAAAGGAGGGAGACACAGCTCGGTCTTCATGGCATCCCGGTAATTTCTCTAGCTTACACTTCATGCTATTATCTTTCCACTGATACACTGGCATTCCAACTGTAGCCTTTTCCAAACTGCACTGATACACTACATTGGCATACTGTACTCACACACTGTATCTGACTTCTGCATACACTCATTCTGCATACCATGCTTGCATCTGGTACACACACTGAAACTAATATGCTGACAACTGTCTTTTTAGATTCCACATATACTGAGTGCAATGGCAGCAGCAGCAGCAGTACCAGCGCCGACAATACCTCCTCCAGCAACGGGGGGAGAAACAGAGATAGGGGTACCCGGGGGCCAGAGTAGTCTTCCAGAGCCTATCTTGAGCGATGACGATGCTAAGACCAGTGATTCTGAGGAGGTAGTGAGTCGGCATTCTGAGTCATCCGAGAGTGGAGACAATGCCGACTCTGGTTCTGAGAGCAGAGGTAATGATGCCGAGACGGGTTCTGGGGTAGAGAGCGGAGATGATGCCGGCTTGGGTTCAAAGACTAATTTGGCCAGTGGAGCCGATGGAAATAGTGCCCCAAAGTCCTCTCCTCCGAGGAAGAGGACGAAGAGGGCCTCTTGGGCCTGAGGCGACTGGCGCTGATTTTTTGTACTTTTGCTTAGTTTTTTTTTTTTTTGTTTGGTAGCACTAGCACATTGTATAGCTTCAGATAGGTTTTATTTTCTTTGAAAACTTGTACTCCTCTTTTGTAAAAAAAACATGATCGGAATAAAACCGCGTAGTTTTATCAAAAGTGTTGTCATTTTTACATCATAAGCACCATATTTGCATGAAAATAGACAAGGAATTGAATCAGCTAAGAGCGCTTGATTGAAACAATGTTCTTAATCGGGTAATGAGCTGACCACCAAATAAAATACAAAATGCAACATACAACTCGATAAACAAAAATAACTCGATAAACAAAGCAAAAACAACTCGAATACAAACAAACAAACCTGTTAAAACCAAAAAGACTCAAAACAAGACTTTAAACTACTCGAAGATCAAAACAGAACACAAGCTTTCAGCACTGTCCAACAGATAGGTGGATAGCAGGCATGAAAAGGAGGCTACCGGCCAGAAAGGAAGCTTGCCGGCCATCTACCGGCCACAAGAGGTGGCCATGCGGCCTACCGGCTTCCACCTATAGCCTTATCTTCTACAAAAGGTTAAGCTTCATGGATTCTTCTCCAGAACTTCATTTCAGTTGCAATTTCTTCTCAAATAGAGCCATTTTTCACCGAAAAACTCTCGGATTGGATAGCTGCTTTGGATGGCTCGAAAAGGTGAATTTCTGGGGTTTCAACATAAATGTGCTTTTTTCGTTGAGCCGAACTCCACTTTATTTTCTGTTCCTTCATGTCGCGGCTAGATACTGGAACCCGATTACACATGTCTTTAACTTCAGGGGACAAGAAATATGCCCAACAATTGAAGTATTTCAAGCACTAATAGAATCCCGCATGATTTGGAAATCATGCCTTAGCCCTGTTTTGGCCACGCCCAAGCTTTAGGACGAATCTGTGGGCTTACTCTACACAAGGCTCGATCTTTGGCCCACAACGGGGAGCTAGATATTCCCAGTTTGATTCGTCAATTTTTCGACATTGGTGATAGAGGCGACCTTCTCTGGCGAGGATTTCAGTAACATGCCATTTGCTTATGTATGCTTGGTCATTTCCTTCTTGCCCCTAGTTTCGGCTTCAATCAAAGTAGCCTAAGGTTTGAAAGATGGAAAGAGTTGCATTGGCTTGACATTGGCCGAGACTTTGATTGGCTTAGACTTTTTTCATCGGCGAGAGACTACCAGATTCGCGGGGAGTTCACCACTTCTTCAAGTATTGTTTCCCACCATTTCTCATGTGCGTTTCTCACATCGCTCAGCACTCATGCTCTGTTTTTCTCTCAAAACCCTTTTCTCACTTTTCTCTCAACATACATCTCTCTATTCTTTAATCTGTCTTTTCTTTCATCCTTTTCCAAGTGTGGGTTATGGACAAGCTGAAGGTAATGAACTCTTGCCCTTAGTACTCAGCTCGAGGTTATTTTTTCCACCACTAACTAGTGGATTTTTTGAATGAGGGATGGTGGTGCGACTGGATGTCCAATAGGTCTACTACTAACATAGCTTGGCGCTGCCCCTGGCTTAATCTGACCGAGATGAGTTACAGCACGGCTCGACAACTTGGCATTTAGCTGATCGGCCCTACACACTGTGTATTCTACTTCCTGTTTCAGTTCAAACATCAGTTTAGGCGTGATCAAACCCACCCAGAGAAGGGGGTAGAGTATCCAGTTTCAATCCCTATTCGAGGTTCACACTTGGCTAGGTACCTAGCTGCTTGGAGGACGAGAGAGCTTCTGGCCCCTGCCCCTAGTTTCAGTTGCGCCCTTTCTGACTAATGCTTGACTTGGCTTAAGGATGAGGCACAAACCGAGCCCATTTTGGCTTCAGAAGCTTCCACAAGCACGGGCGGAGGATGTAGGAGCACCTGACTCATCTATGTCCCTAGTTTATTGCTTTGACCTTTCTTTTCAAGTTTTAGATATAATAAAAACAACTTTGATTTGTATCAAAGAGTTGGAGAACTTTTATGTTGAAATCAATGAAATTAAAGTTGTGAGCACTAAAAATTTTCCTTTTGGTCCAAAAATGGTCTAAGTTGTAAAAGGTAAAATTTGAACAAAATCAACTTTTATTAAAACTTTTCAAAACTATTTTCGAAAAGGATCACCACTTGACACGCACGGAATCAATCCTCAAGATGTACAACTCCGAATCAAAAGATCACAAATTGTCCCTTGATTGAACAACACTGCTCAGCATTGTAACCAGCTCTTCTCTTGGAGTAAAGATCACAATTGAACCCTCAGCTAAAGAACAGACAAAGACGACCTAATCAGACACATGGACAAGACAGTTGAGTTGGAGGTATTTACGGCCGAACTTCAGGATGAGGTTGCTATGTATCCTG
The DNA here is from genome assembly GCF_055761805.1 of Camellia sinensis. Classification (NCBI taxonomy): domain Eukaryota; kingdom Viridiplantae; phylum Streptophyta; class Magnoliopsida; order Ericales; family Theaceae; genus Camellia; species Camellia sinensis. Next base: position 109,014,737 of record NC_138966.1, read on the forward strand.
AAAATGGAAATCAGGCCTTATGTAGTTCGGCTTAGGTTCACTCGAGTATTAACACTCTCTTTTTGCGCTCTAACTTTTGTCAAGGCCGCCCTCTAGGGTTGTCAACCTTGCGACTTCAAATTTTTCTTTATTTCTAATTTTTCATGCTCTAACTTTTGCCTAGGTCGCCCTTCTAGATTTTCGGCCTAGTGAGCCTCTCAGGAATAGTATTTCTTCAACTTGTCCATGTTGATCGGTTGTGAAAATTCCAAGCCATCCAGGTCCATGAGAATAACAGCTCCACCCAACCAGATAGTTTTGATGATGTAAGGATCAGTGCAATTGGGTCTGAACTTGCCCCTAGGGTTATGAATAGGAGCTCGGTTGTGTTTCAGCACATATCTTCTTCCTTAAGATTCCAGGACTTAACCTTCTTGTTAAAAGCCCTAGCAATTCTGCATTGATAGCCCTAAATGTGATATAATGCTTTTAGCATTCTCTTATCAAACAATATTAGCTCTTCGAATCTACTCTGTTGCCAGTCTGCCTCTACTATCTGACACTTAGCCATAACTCGCAGCGACGAGACTTCTATTTCAATTGGCAAAACAGCTTCCATCTCATAGACGAGAGAATAAGGAGTTGCCCCTATAGACGTCCGAATTAAAGTTCTATAGCCCAGAGTGCGAATGGTAATTTATCTGGCCAGTCCCTGTAGGTCTCAACCATCCTCTGCAAAATATTCTTAATGTTCTTGTTGGCGGCCTCAACAGCTCCATTGGTTTGTGACCGGTATGTAGATGACTTATGAAAAGTCACATTGTATTTCTCCAACAAGTCTATCACTTCTTTCTTGAAGTGGGAGCCATTATATGATATGATCTCATTTGGGACTCCATATCAGCAAATGATATTATTTCGAATAAACTTAGCCACATGCGATGCTTTTAACATTGCATAGGACTGAGCTTCCACCCACTTTGTAAAGTTGTCAATTGCCACCATAATGTATTTATGCCCATTTGACCCTTTTGGTGTGACTACACTGATAACGTCGATTCCCCAGACCGAGAAAGGCCATGGTGAAGTCTGTTGTACATTTTGACGACGGAATATTCATGCAATTAGCATGGATTTGGCATTTGTGGCATCGCCGAACAAAACCAATACAATCCTCCTCCATATTAGACCAGTAGTAACCTTGCCTGAGAATCTTTCGGGCTAACATCACTCCGTTCATGTGCACTCCGCACTCTCCTCCATGGATGGCCTCCATCAGGCGCTTTGATTCCTCTTTTTCAACACACAACTTGTGCATTCCCAGATGACCTCTTTTGTACAGTTTACCTTCACAAATGATAAATTGGACGGCTATTCACCGTATTCCCCTTTTATCCTTGGCATTTGCCCCTGGTGGATAAATCTCTTTTTCCAAGAAGTTTCAAATATCGTAGTACTAAAGGTTTTTGTTTTGCGCTTCATCTATTGCGGCGATAGTCCCATAGGCTAACGTGTATCTCTACTCAATAATAATCGGACGCATCTAAACTCCAAGTGGGATGTCTATCATAGAAGATAGAGTTGATAAAGTATCAGCGAACCTGTTGTTCTCTCTCAGTAGATGCGTGAAAGTCAGCTTTTCAAACCTAGCAATCAGAATGTCCAGGGTCTGGTGATAAACCTTTATCTTTTCTTCTTTGACTTTCCAGTCTCCATTTGCTTGAAAAACAATTAGGTTTAAGTCCCCGATAACATCCAACCTTTTTGTCGCTAGTTCCAGGGTGGCTTCCAAACCAGCGATACACGCCTCACATTCTGCTTCGTTATTGGATACCTTGAACCGGAGTTTGAAGGATAAAGGTATATGAGAATTGTCGGGTGCTATCAGTAACACACCTATCCCATAACCGTATTGATTGGATGCTTTGTCAAAGTACATTTTCCAAGTCTCCCTCCTCGACTTGCAGAATGGCTTCATCTGGGAACAGATATTCCACCACTTCATCCCCTTCTACTAGGTGATCTGCTAGGAACTCCGCTGCAGCTCTTCTCTTGATGACTTGCAGGTGACATACTTGAGATCAAATTTAGAGAAGAGAAGCAGCCAACGGGCTAGCCTACCCACAAGTGCTAGTTTCTCAAAGAGATATTTGATGGGACCTAATCTCGAAACCAGAATTACAGAGTGAGCTAACAAGTAGTGCCTCAACTTCCTGGTAGCCCATACCAAGGCTAGGCAAGCTTTCTCCAAGGGAGTGTAGCGGGTCTCATAATCTAGCATTTTCTTGCTCAAATAGTAGATGGCTTTCTCCTCCATATCCTCAAATTCCTGAGCAAGCATGCATTCCATAGTTGTGTCTGTTACTGACAGGTATAGAATCAAAGGTTTCCCCGGCTCTGGCAGCTATAACACAGGCGGATTCTGAAGGTACTGCTTAATCTGCTCACAAGCAAATTAACATCGTTCATCCCATCAAAATTTCTTTCATTTCTTCAGTAGACCAAAAAGTGGTTCACAAGTCAAGGTTAATTTGGAAATAAACTGTCTTATAAATTGCACTTTACCCAGAAAGCCTCGCATCTCCTTTTTAATCCTTGGTGGTGGAATTTCTAGGATGGCCTTGATTTTGAAAGGATCTACGTTGAGGCCTCTTTGTGTAATCAAAAAGCCCAGTATTTTTCCTACTGTTACGTTGAAAGTACACTTCTACAGATTCAACCTCAGTCTATATTCTCTGATCCGTTGAAAGAATTTCTTCAAGGCAGTGTGGTGGCCCTTTCTTTCTTTGGACTTGACAATCATGTCGTCCACGTACACCTCGACCTCTTTGTGGATCACGCCGTGCAGAATAGTGGTTACAGCCCTTTGATAGGTAGCCTCGGCATTCTTCAGCCCAAACGGTACAACCCGATAGCTGTAGGTACCTGAGAGGGTGATTTATGATCCGGTGTTGGGCCGAGGTATAGACCGAGCAAGTTGAGGGCCCAGCAGAGCAATGGGCCGAGATGATCGACTGTTCACCCGGAGATGGGCTACTAGAACTTAGGCCGGGCAGAGTTTGGACTGAGTGTGTGCTGCCCCGGACCGTGCAGAAGCTGCTCGGCCAGGAAGTGACCGGTCAGACCAGGATGCTCGGTCCGAGGATGGTCGAAACCAGACAGACCGAGAGACCGGCGCTCGGAAAGGCGCGGTTAGCCGAGGTAGTTGATTGACCGGCGAGAAGGCCGACCAAAGGAGGAGCCCGGGCTAGGCTTTGCCGAGATGCCGCCTAGCCCGGTCCTTCATTTGTTTATCCGGTTAGGCGCTTAAGGTATGAAGCATGGTACGACCGAGGTAGGGCAGCTCGGCTGCCGAGCTCCAGCTGTGCTGACAGGCAGTTGAGAGCAGGTGATGAATGGCATGGTTTATGCTGACAGATGGGATAGCAGAGCCACGTGTCAGGAGATGACAGGGAGTGGATATGGGGCTCAGAAGGTATATAAGCATGTCTGCGCCCCCCATACGGGACACACGAACATCTCTGTAAGAAAACCCTTACACTCAAACACTCTCTCCCTTCTCTCTATTCCCTCTAAGGTGTGTGCTAATTTGACCGTCGGAGGGTGTTTTCGGCCACATACCGCCGGGTAGCTCACCGTTATTTGCTCGCAGGTGATCGGATATCGACGGAACTCGGAAGAAAGGAATACGGGCACGCCGGAATATTTGCTCCCCGTACAATTGGCGCCGTCTGTGGGAATATCTCAGACAAAACCTTGTCTTCCAGGTTCATCTGATCGCCGTCCATGGCGAACAACGACGAGTTCCCGTTGTCCGCCATCGACGAAGCCACCCCGGAGTATACCCGAAGGAGAGAGGGACCACCTGCCGTCCATCCAATGGCTGACTTGGGGACACCCACTGGAGGACAGTCAGGAGACGCGCGGGATAAGCGCGGAAGGAGTCATGGGCATTCACGGAGTCCAGACGGTCACCGGCGGAGAGACTCACACGCCAGGCGACTGGAAAGCAAGTTAAGGGACCAAGACGCTGTCATCAGGCGGATGGCGGCGGAGATGGAGGATCTTAAGCGGCATGTCAAAGGGAAAGGTGTAGCTGGAGTGGGAGACCACAGTGAACGCACCCCATCCCGCCGGTCAGGCGATCAGAGTCAGCGACGTACTCAGTCCATTTCCATCACCAGGAGTTACCAGGTTGGTGATTCCGACATGCGTGCAGAAAAGTCTAGCGCGCAAGACAGCACTTACAAACCCTCACGTCCGGCGACGACGTCGAGGTACTCTTATTCTGCTCAGTCAGAGGACCTACGGGCAGTGTTAAGGGAGCGGGCTCGCCGGCGCGAAGCTCAGAGAATACCTGCTTTCCAGCGCCTCTCCTACGGGGTTCACGGCAGCGAAGAGGTCGGAATGCCTCCACCCCGCCAAGCAATGCCGATATTCGAAGATACAGACTTGGCAAGGCTGAGTGCCACTCCTTTTTCCCTGGAAATAGAAACAACGCCGCTTCCGGCAGGCTTCCACCAGCCTAAGTTCACACTTTACGACGGAAAAACCGATCCGTACATGCATGTGAGCCACTTCCGACAGGTTATGGCCGGACATCGGCGCAATGACGGACTTATGTGCCTAATCTTCCCGTCAAGTTTAGGCGAGCTGGGCCTAAAGTGGTTCGAGAGGTTGCCGGAAGGGAGCATACAAAGGTGGCATCAGTTGGCCGAGGCGTTTGTTACGCGCTTCAAAACCAACACAAAAACACCAAAGGAAGTCGATCACTTGCTAAGTGTCAAGATGGAACTGTGCGACACACTGAAGGCGTACAATTCAAGGTATTGGGAAACCTTCAACGAGATCTTAGACTGCCCGGTCAACCTTGCTATCACACAATATAAGCGCGGTCTCCCGGTCGGACATAGACTGCGGGACTCGCTTACCATGCACCAACCGACCTCCATGGGCCAGCTCATGCAGCGCATCAATGAGCACATCCGAGTAGAGGATGATGCGTCGGCTTCCACCGTGAAGGCCACTCCGGTCGGAACAGACAAGAAGACAGCGGGCAAGGTGCACGCAGTTGGGCAAGAGTCCAACCGCTCAAATGACCGAGCAGAGGAATCAGACCGAGGTTCAAATCGAAAAAACCGGGGTAGAGGACGTCGGAATGACCGGGATGATTACCCCCGAGATGACGTTGAGGACGCAAACAGAAGAATGAAGGCAAGGACTGGCATAACCACGATCTTCAAGATTCCAATCTATCGCATACTTAGTGAAATCCGAGACGAGGAGTATGTCCGGTTTCCTGCTAAGTTGGGCGATGGACAAAAGGGCTACAATCCGCGGTATCGTTGTACGTTTCACCGGGAGAGGGGCCACCGGACTGAGGATTGTTTGCCTCTGCGACAACACTTGGAAGAACTGGTTGCGGCCGGGCATCTGGACCTTTACATTGATGGCGGAGTGAAACCGAATCAGGCTCCGGTCGATCCCAGGGGACAGGACGACCGAGATGCACCACCACAGGGAGTTATTAATGTCATCCACGGAATCTTGGAACCGGAGCGTGTTTGCGAACTCCGGGGCATGATTAAGAAGGCAGAGCATATGAGGGAAGTTTTTTCAGTACAGCCTGCCATCAAAAGGGGGAAGACAGAAGAGAAAGACGTGATCAGTTTCACCTCAAGGGATTTAGAGCGTATCCAGACGCCGCACAACGATGCTCTTGTCGTAACACTACGCGTCAAAGAATTTGATGTTAGACGGATCTTGATCGATCAGGGAAGCTCGGTCGAGATCATGTATTATGATGCGTTCAAACAGCTCAAACTCCGCGAGACAGACTTGGCTCCGGCCACTTCGCCACTGGTTGGATTTAACTCGCAGCCGGAGTGGCCATTGGGAAAGATTATCCTGCCGGTCAAAGCGGGATCCGTGGTCAAGCAAGTAGAGTTTTGGGTGCTACAAGTGCCTTCAACGTACAACCTTATCCTTGGAAGAGGATGGCTTCACGCCATGCAAGCCGTAGCATCGACCTACCACCAGGTGATGAGATTCCCCTCGGCTATGGGGGCAATCGAGGAGATTTGGGGAGACCAGGTCATGTCCAAGCAATGCTTCGTGGCGGTCAACGGGAGCCGGGCAGCCAAAGGATTTGTTCAAATGATCGAGGGACCGGAGGACCAGAGTGTCTTGGATGATGTTGGCACCAAAGCCGAAGACAAGGCTGTTGAAGAATTGGTTGAGGTGCAGATAGATGCCGAGCAGCCGGATAGATTCTTCTTGCTCGGTTCGAGTCTCTCGGCTATGGAGAGAACCGAGATGATTGAGTTTTTGATGGCTAATATCGAAGTCTTTGCATGGTCGCCCTACGACATGCCTGGCCTTGACCCAAGTTTTATCTGCCATCACCTCAATGTCTTCCCTGGAGCAAAGCCAGTCATCCAGCGAACAAGGAGATCGGCGCTGCATCACGCCGAGGTAGTAGCAGAGGAAGTAAAAAACTTACTTGAGGCACGAGCAATACAGGAAGTGCACTACCCTCGGTGGATTTCCAACACGGTAGTGGTGCCTAAGAAGAATGGAAAGTGGCGAGTTTGTGTCGACTACAAGACAGTCAACCGAGCTTGTCGCGCATTGACCAGCTAGTGGATTTGACGGCTGGACACAATCGGCTCAGTTTCTTGGATGCGTACCGCGGCTATCACCAGATTGCCATGCATGGGCCTGACCAAGAGATCACCTCTTTCACGACTCCAAGGGGACTCTTTTGCTATCGAGTTATGCCTTTTGGTTTGAAAAACGCCGGGGCAACCTTTCAGAGGATGGTGACCAAAATGTTTGCTCCTTTGCTCGGTCGGACAATGGAGGCTTACATCGATGATATGGTGGTAAAGAGCCGACATGAGGCAAACCATTTGTCCGACTTAACCGAGATGTTCGCCATTCTGAAGAAGCACAAGCTGCGCTTGAACGCCTCTAAGTGTGCCTTTGGTGTGGGATCCGGGAAATTTTTGGGTTTCTTAGTTACGAACCGAGGCATCGAAGCAGACCCCACTCAGATTAGAGCCGTGCAAGAGTTGAAGCAGCCCAGCTCGGCTAAGGACGTGCAGCATCTGGCCGGGATGGCCGCCGCGCTCAATCGATTTATAAGCCGGTCATCAGATCGCTGCCGCCCTTTCTTTCAAGCATTGAAGTCAAAGTTCTCATGGGATGACGAGTGTGACCGAGCTTTGGCCGAGCTCAAGGATTATTTGTCTTCTCCGCCACTGTTGGTTACACCAGAGCCCGGTGAGGAACTCTACCTTTACCTTGCCGTCTCCCAGCATGCAGTAAGTGCGGTGTTAGTCCGGGCTGAAGGGATCAAGCACCTCCCAATTTTTTACGTAAGTAAGACCTTGCTGCCGGCTGAGACGAGGTACTTGCCTCTGGAAAAGCTTGCGTTGGCACTGATGATGGCTTCGAGGAAATTGGCACATTATTTTCACGCCCATACCATCGTCGTACTGACCGAGTTTCCCCTCAAAGCCTTGTTTGAGCGCGCAGACTTTTTAGGCCGAATTTTAAAATGGGCGGTCGAGTTAGGACAGTTCGATGTGAAGTTCCAGCCGCGCACCGCAATCAAAGCCCAAACCTTAACCGATTTTGTTGCCGAGTTCTCACCTGGTACTCATCCGGTATGCCCGGTCGATATTGCCGAGGCAGATGATGAGACGCACACAATGCCAACCGAGGAACAACCAGCTGAAGAAGGTCGCACCGCGGAGTTAGCGCGCACCTTCGAAGTTCCCTCAGTTTGCATGGTAATACCTCCCGGTGCTGCGATGACGGAGTTGTGTATCACCAACCCATCCACTCTGTCCGGTACCGCATCACCACGGGGGGAAGGAATGGTTCCACACAGCTCAGAACTTGATGATTCGCCTACGGACTTGGGCATTCTGAACCAACTTGCTGAGTCCGGTGCCGAATCATCAAGGGGGCGAGGAATGGTTCCAGACAGCTCAGAACCTGCGGCCGGCTTCACACCGCAACCTGGTGATTCGCTTACAGACTTGGGCATTACGGACCAACTTGCTGAGTCCGGTGTCGAATCACCAAGGGGCACTGACTTTGAACCGGTCAACACCAAACTTGACACCGCACAGCCGAGCAGTTGTGATCCCATTGCCCTTCGCAACTCTCAGGACCCATCTGACTGCTGGAAGCTTTTTGTGGGGGACATGTGGAAGCTTTTTGTTGATGGAGCGTCCAACCGTCATGGTGCCGGCCTAGGTATCGTTCTTATATCCCCGGACGGCCTAACCATTGAGCATTCTATCACACTCGGCTTCCCGGCGTCTAACAACGAGGCTGAGTACGAGGCGCTTCTTGCTGGGCTCAAGAGCGCAATTCAAATGAAGGCTGCCGAGCTTCTGGTATATAGTGATTCCCAGCTTGTGGTTAACCAAGTTTCAGGGATTTATGAAGCGAAGGACGACAGGATGGCGAAGTACCAAGCTCTGGTCAGGGACCATATCAAGCAGTTTGAGGCAATCAGAGTCCAGCGGATTGGCCGGGAAGAAAACGGCCGGGCTGATGAACTCGCCGGCCTCGCTTCCATGGTAGATAGCACGTCTCCCAACCCCCTGTTGATTGACTTTCTTCCGCGGCCAAGCATTGAAAACGCCGGGCAGACGGATGTACTCTGCGCCGAGCTAGGTCCTTCATGGATGGACCCCTTGATCTTGTTCCTCAGAGACCGGACTCTTCCCGCGGACAAGAAAGAAGCACACAAAATCCGGGTGAAGTCAGAGCGGTTTTGGCTCTCCCCATCAGGCGCGTTGTATAAGAAGTCCTTCACCGGTCTGTATCTCAAGTGCGTGCACCCGAACAGTGTGGAGGCCTTCTTGTTTGAAATTCATGAAGGCATTTGTGGCAGCCACATCGGGGGCAGGTCCTTGGCCTACCGAGCTATTTCGCAAGGATACTGGTGGCCGTGCATGCAGGCCGACGCGCAAAAATATGTCCGCAAGTGCGAGAAATGCCAGAAATTCGCCCATCAGATCCACCAGCCTGCCAGCGAACTTCTTCCCCTCACCAGTCCTTGGCCTTTCGCCATGTGGGGGCTAGATATAGTGGGACCGTTGCCAACAGCACCGGGCAACCGAAAATTCTTCATCGCGGCCACAGATTACTTCACAAAGTGGGTTGAAGCTGAGCCCTTGGCAACCATCAAAGAAAAAGACGTGAAGCGATTTGTCTGGCAGAACGTTGTCACGCGGTTTGGTGTCCCCAAGATTTTGATCTCTGACAACGGCACTCAGTTTGACGGTCGCCTATTCAGAGGATTTTGTGAAGATCTGAAGATAGAATTCTACAACTCCACCCCGGCCTACCCGCAGTCCAATGGTCAAGCCGAAGCATCAAACAAGACTATACTGGATGGGTTGAAGAAACGGTTGGAAAAGGCTAAGGGCAAGTGGGCTGAAGAATTACCGAGCGTCCTTTGGGCATACCGAACAACCCCGCGACGTTCGACCGGGGAAACTCCATTTGCTTTGGCTTATGGCATGGAGGCGGTCATACCCTTGGAAGTTGAAATGCCCACCCTCAGAACTGAGAGTTTTGAGCCCGAGCTAAATGCCGAGGCTATTGCCTTGGAGTTGGACCTAGCGGAAGAGCGCCGGGAGAAAGCCCTCATCCATGTGGCCGCCTACCAACAAGAGCTCTCCAAGAAGTATAACAAGACAGTGCACCCCAGACCGTTCAAAGTTGGGGATTGGGTTTTGAGGAAGATTATGGGCAACACCCTGGTGCCAGGAGAAGGCAAACTAGGGGCAAATTGGGAAGGACCCTACAAGATCACTGGTCTGGCTGGCAAGGGGGCTTACCACTTGGAGGATCTAGAGGGAAGAGCCATACCCCGGCCATGGAATGCGGCCAACTTGAAATTGTATTATTTTTAAGCTTTTTACTTTCCTCTTTTTGTAAAGCAATTTTTTGGCTTGCAAAGCAGAATGTAATCTTTTTGTCAAATTATAGAAGTCATTTTGCATTAGGTTGGAAGAGTTGGTGTTTTGTCCAACTTTGGATTCCCAACCGAGATGTTATACTCCGGTTGGAAGAGTTGGGGTTTTGTCCAACTTAGGATTCCCAACCGAGATGGTGTACTCCGGTTGGAAGAGTTGGTGTTCTGTCCAACTTAGGATTCCCAACCGAGATGGTGTACTCCGGTTGGAAGAGTTGGTGTTCTGTCCAACTTAGGATTCCCAACCGAGATGGTGTACTCCGGTTGGAAGAGTTGGTGTTTTGTCCAACTTAGGATTCCCAACCGAGATGGTGTACTCCGGTTGGAAGAGTTGGTGTTCTGTCCAACTTAGGATTCCCAACCGAGATGGTGTACTCCGGTTGGAAGAGTTGGTGTTTTGTCCAACTTTGGATTCCCAACCGAGATGTTATACTCCGGTTGGAAGAGTTGGTGTTTTGTCCAACTTAGGATTCCCAACCGAGATGGTGTACTCCGGTTGGAAGAGTTGGTGTTCTGTCCAACTTAGGATTCCCAACCGAGATGGTGTACTCCGGTTGGAAGAGTTGGTGTTCTGTCCAACTTAGGATTCCCAACCGAGATGGTGTACTCCGGTTGGAAGAGTTGGTGTTTTGTCCAACTTAGGATTCCCAACTGAGATGGTGTACTCCGGTTGGAAGAGTTGGTGTTCTGTCCAACTTAGGATTCCCAACCGAGATGGTGTACTCCGGTTGGAAGAGTTGGTGTTTTGTCCAACTTAGGATTCCCATCCGAGATGTTATACTCCGGTTGGAAGAGTTGGCGTTTTGTCCAACTTTGGATTCCCAACCGAGATGATGTACCCCGGTTGGAAGTGTTGATTTGTTCGACTTAGTTACAACCGAAGTGGCTACTGCGGTTCATGAATTTGTCTTGTTCTGCTGAAGTGCTTAGACCGTGTTATGTATTCCGGTTCGATGAGTTATACTGAGATGTTTTACTGAAGACAGAACTGATTACAACCATGCATACACTTGCAAAAATTTGAATTTTCATTGATAAGAAATTCATTACAAACGGAGGGGACAGAGCCCGGTTACATCAAGAGAGTTGGAAGCAAAAATACAAAAACAAGGAAAAAGAAACCTAAACTAAGGGGGAAAGATTGGTGAACGCATCCTCGGCAGCATCAGCATCAAGGTCAATAGCTTGGCTTGCTCCTTGGGCGCCGGGCTCATTGTTGCCGGGCTGCTCAGGCACCTCGGCCTCTTCTTCCTCAGAATCTGTCTCCCCGTCCCCATCTTCAAGTCCCTCCTCGGCCTCAGCCTGTAAAGCGCTGAAAACATCGTTTGCATATGGCACAAGGTAGACCGGTAGAGAAGCTGGAGGAGGGTTGGCAAAGACGTCGGTGTCAGAACTTTGGCCGAGGTGTTCGCAGGCGGACTTCCAACCGGCCTTAAAGTAGATGTCTTGGGTTGCAAAGACCTGCTTTTTGTAGCTCTCCTCGGCCTCGTTGAAGCCAGCGGTGTTTGCAGCCCGGCAAGCTTTCTTCTTCGACTTCTTCAGAGCGTCCACCTCGGCTTGGAGCTCATCTCGTTTTTTCTCGGCTGCATCCAGCTGGCCGAGCAGTCTGTTGTTATCATTGTTGGCCATCTCGAGAGAAGCTTTAGCCCGGCCGAGCTCGGCTTGAAGGCTTTCAACCTGGCTAGCAGTGTCGTTGGCTTTCTGCCTAAGCCGGTGGATGCGCTCCAAAACCAAGTGTTGTTTTTGAATGGCCTGCACAAAGAAGCAAAGTTGATCAGAAAGAGACCGAACAGAAAAAGTACCGGGCAAACACTTAGTGAAATTTTTAGAAGAACGCCGACTTACCCTGGCCATGGACTTGACTGAGGATTTCACCAGCCGGGTGTCAGGGACGTGGTCGCTGCCGACCACGTCGCCCGGAAGGAGAAATACTTTGGAGAGATCGAAGGCGAGCAAATGTTCTTTGTCAGCCTTGATTGAAGCCGTCGCCGGGATGTCCTGTCCCCGGTGCTTCAGCTGAGGACGCCAAGCGGGCACGGGAGCAGGAGTTTCAGCTGGATGTTCGGTTGTCAGCTCGGCGACGAGCTCGGCGGAGGGATCTGCCCTTGGTCTTTTTCCAGCCCGGCGCGCTTCTCTGGCAGATTGCCCGGCAGCTGGAGCTGGAGAAGCAAGGGCGACCACAGCGCTGCTGGATTGGCCGGCGGCTGGCGACCGGGTTACAACGCTCGGTATCTCGGCCGAGGTAGCGGTTAGAAGGTTTTTGATTCTGCTGCGCTTTGCCATCTCTTGCTCCTCGTTCATCCCATCAAAATTTCTTTCATTTCTTCAGTAGACCAAAAAGTGGTTCACAAGTCAAGGTTAATTTGGAAATAAACTGTCTTATAAATTGCACTTTACCCAGAAAGCCTCGCATCTCCTTTTTAATCCTTGGTGGTGGAATTTCTAGGATGGCCTTGATTTTGAAAGGATCTACGTCGAGGCCTTTTTGTGTAATCAAAAAGCCCAGTATTTTTCCTACTGTTACGTTGAAAGTACACTTCTACAGATTCAACCTCAGTCTATATTCTCTGATCCGTTGAAAGAATTTCTTCAAGGCAGTGTGGTGGCCCTTTCTTTCTTTGGACTTGACAATCGTGTCGTCCACGTACACCTCGACCTCTTTGTGGATCACGCCGTGCAGAATAGTGGTTACAGCCCTTTGATAGGTAGCCTCGGCATTCTTCAGCCCAAACGGTACAACCCGATAGCTGTAGGTACCTGATAGGGTGATTTATGATCCGGTGTTGGGCCGAGGTATAGACCGAGCAAGTTGAGGGCCCAGCAGAGCAATGGGCCGAGATGATCGACTGTTCACCCGGAGATGGGCTACCAGAACTTGGGCCGGGCAGAGTTTGGACTGAGTGTGTGCTGCCCCGGACCGTGCAGAAGCTTCTCGGCCAGGAAGTGACCGGTCAGACCAGGATGCTCGGTCCGAGGATGGTCGAAACCAGACAGACCGAGAGACCGGCGCTCGGAAAGGCGCGGTCAGCCGAGGTAGTTGATTGACCGGCGAGAAGGCCGACCAAAGGAGGAGCCCGGGCTAGGCTTTGCCGAGATGCCGCCTAGCCCGGTCCTTCATTTGTTTATCCGGTTAGGCGCTTAAGGTATGAAGCATGGTACGACCGAGGTAGGGCAGCTCGGCTGCCGAGCTCCAGCTGTGCTGACAGGCAGTTGAGAGCAGGTGATGAATGGCATGGTTTATGCTGACAGATGGGATAGCAGAGCCACGTGTCAGGAGATGACAGGGAGTGGATATGGGGCTCAGAAGGTATATAAGCATGTCTGCGCCCCCCATACGGGACACACGAACATCTCTGTAAGAAAACCCTTACACTCAAACACTCTCTCCCTTCTCTCTATTCCCTCTAAGGTGTGTACTAATTTGACCGTCGGAGGGTGTTTCCGGCCACACACCGCCGGGTAGCTCACCGTTATTTGCTCGCAGGTGATCGGATATCGACGAAACTCGGAAGAAAGGAATACGGGCACGCCGGAATATTTGCTCCCCGTACAGTACCCCACGACGTAATAAATGCAGTTTTCTCCCTGTTCTTGGGTGCCATCAGAATCTGGTTATACTCGGAAAACCCGTCCATGAAGGATAGCAATGCATGACCCATAGTGAAATCCACTAACTCATCAATGTGTGGCAAAGGGAAGTCATCCTTTAGACTGGCTCTGTTCAAATTTCGGAAGTCCATACACTCCCAAATTCTACCATCCTGTTTCGGCACTGGGACAATGTTGGTCAACCAAGTCGGATATTCAGATACTAACAAGAAACCTACCTCGATCTACTTGGTGACCTCTTCTTTGATCTTCAACACCCAATCCGAATGGATTCTTTGTAACTTTTGCTAAACGGGTCGGGCCTCGGGGTCAAAATGGATCCGATGTTGTACAATCTCATAATTGATTCCAGGCATGTCTTCGTAGGACCATGCAAAAACATCTTTGAAATCTTGTAATAAAGTGACTAAGCGCTCACACTCTTCCGAAGGCAACGTGGATTCGTTCTGGACCAGACGCGGATTCTTCTCAGTAACCACATTAATAACAATGATTTCATCAGCGCAGGATTTTGCAAACCTCTCCTCCTCTTAATTAATCAAGTTTTTCAAAACCAGAGGAATTCCTTCCTCTTCGTTTTCGTTAAAATTTTGAAAATCCTAGTCAATGCATTAAACAAGCGGCACAGAGAAATATTCAGAATCAGCAGCAGCATTCTCACTCGTAAGGTCTAGCTCTTCAGTTATAACCGACTCAAAAGAAAAAGAAAAAGAAGACCTGGACAAGACCTTAGAAGGCGAGTTATCACCCCCAAGAATACCAAACTCGAACTCAGAAGAACCGGAATCTGATTCTGACTCCACAGACTCTGTTCTGGCTCATCACCCGACTCAGAACTAGACATGTAGCCCTTCTCTAACTACCAGATAAGAGATGGTGCTTCCGATGCATCCAAAATGCTGCTGAACGGGTTCGCACCCAGTTGGTCCCTGATTATGGAGATGGTAAGGTTATCTCCCAAGCTCTCTGAGTCGACTGGAGGATCTGTAAGGAGACATGCCAGTGCTGCCCCTATTCCAAGCTTGCTGTTGTCCGACTCACTTTCCATGCTCTTTTCTGCTTCAACAGTTAGTTCAGCCTTTTTCTCGGCATCACTTTCTTGCAACTGGTGGTCGAAGAAGATTTCGAAACCAGGAACACGCTGCTTCGTAGAATTCATCCAGGGCTCGGGAAAGCCGCAAAAAGGGAAGTCTTCACCCTCCTGAACAAAGTGGCTATTCAGCGTTCCCCGGATTGGCCTGTGAACAAGCTCATAGTGTTTCCCGGCCGTCTTGGCTCTAACTCTGCCTGTTATCTCTTTCATTTTCCTGACCCAATCCTCTTTGGTGGGTACATATCCCAGACCAAAGATATGCGGATTATATGGTAACTCGGCCAATGCTGTGACGCCTTTTCGGCCACTTCTTCTAAGCCCCATTCTTGGCATATGTTGTAACTTATTCATGAAATAAACAAACTGGGCGCTGACATACATGCCCTCATCTACTGCCAAGATAGTTTGCACTGCCCGAGCCTCTGCCAGCGTAAACCCTGAGAGGAAAACATCCTCTTTGCTATGAACAATCTCCAGTACTGGTGTAGTTACCTCTAGCGAAGGATAGATAGACGAATTCTCAAAAATAATCGCTACCCCTTTCTCATGAGGGTATTTCAATATTTGGTGGAGGGTAGAGGAGACTGCTTTCACCAAATGTAACTAGGGTCTTCCTAGCAATAAGTTGAAGGTGGACGGGGCGTCCAGGATATGGAACTCGACATCCTGCTGAGCTAGGCCCATCTAAACTCTGATTTGTATCGTGTCCATAAACTCCCTGCTGGTATTATCATACACCCGTATCACTTGGGCTGTGGGCACAAAGTCTGCCAGTCTAAGGCCAATGACATAAGTTATGCGAGAAGGATACATTGATAGCTGAACTGGTGTCGACCAACACCATCGGTACCCATTTTTCTCTGTACTCAACAGATATGTACAAGGGTTTGTTGTGTGTTGAGCTTTCCAGCGGTAGTTCTTTATCAAAAAAAGGTTAGGGTTGGCTCGGCACCACCTGGAAAGACCAATCCCACAAGCTGTTCAGGGGTAGTGTCAATGGACAGTTTAGCTTTGTCCATTGCTGACAGCACAACTTGTTGATGCACCCGGGAGGCCATAAGAAGTCCCCAGATCGAAATGTCAGCTTGGATTTTCTTTAGTTGCTTCAACACTGCCTCTTTCTCCAACCGCTTCTCTTTCTATTTTTCAACCTCTCTATCTTTCCCAGAGGCCTCAGCCTAGTCTAAGTGCAGTGGCTTGAAATACTGCCCACTTCTTGTCATGTGGTCTATCTCTTTTGCGTACCACATGTTGTCTAGTAGGTACTCACCTCAGTCCTCGTCGGTGTGAGCCAGAAGTAGATCATCATCCTCCCACCATACCCCTCCAGTAGCCGACAAACAGTTGTCTTGCTCTGTTTGGATAACTTTCACATCACAAGTTTCCCCCACAGGGTGTTAGGCTATTATAGCTTTCTGGTTGTCTTCAACCCTCTCTTGTGCAAACTACTTCAGGGCAGCTTCCTATTCTGTGTCCACAGTACTCACAGTGCCCAGTTCCTGAGTTAAAATTTTCACGTTGGAGTTCTCTGATAGTTTTCCCTTTTCATTGGTCATTCCGACCACTACAGCAATTCTTGCTCCTTTTTCCTCCGATTTTGTTTCAGTTCCTTTTTCTCTATCGGGTTCATCACTCAACCACCCAGAGTTGTCCGTTGATTTATTCAAATCGAACCAGTCAATTTGCACATCTCCTTGTCTAAGTCCTCCTCTAGCTCTGCCAGATCATCCAAACCTTGGCTCAGGCCATCCTCCCTAACCACATTGATCTCCACTACTATTGGCAATACCACTTCCGGCTTGACTTGATCAATCGGCATAATGTAGCAGCTTGGATCATACTCCTCCTCAAACAAGTCCTCAAAGCACTCAGGCAGCAGACTCGTACTTTCCTCTAAGGCCAGCATCCTTTGTTCTACCACTGTCACCACCACAAGTTAGGTTAAAGTATAGACGTGTCCATTATGCATAAATCTGTGCTTTCAAGAATGAACACCGTCAGTTTAAGTAGGTGGGAAGGGGTAATATATGCGCTGAGGTCATAGAGAAGGGCCAGTGTATGGACTAGGTTTAGATTATAAGGTGGGGGAACTTGATTGTGGGCTGGGAGAGGGTTTGTGGTCACATTTGCTTTTTGGGGTGGTGCAATCACCTTATTGTCAATAAGGTCTTGAATCTCATGATGCAGCCTGAAGCATTGGTCGATGTCGTGACCATACTACTGGTGAAATGCACAGTACTTGGCTGGGTTGTGTTTGGGTGGAAGAGGATCGGGTAGTGGACGTGCCTCTAGTGGTTTGAGATGCCTTTTTTTGATCAACACCGTCATGGCTTGAGATAACGGCATGTAGAGTGGGGTAAAGGTCCTTTGGGATCAGGCAGGGTTGTTTGAAGATTGTAGAGCTGTATTGGCAAAGGAATTGGCAGTCTTGGTTGTGGTGGTGACAACGTTCACATCCGACGGCCACGCAATTGTGCTACCACTAGTGGTTGTATTGGAACCGCGCAGAAAAGGCCTCTTGGCCTGCTCTTTCTCATCAATAATTAGCCCCTGTTTCATGACGTCATCAATCTGAACCCCTATTTCATAGAGCTCGGTGAATGTGAACAGAGGTAAGACGATCATCTTCTGCAATAACTTCTTGTGCAAATTACGGACTACCATCCTTATCTAATCTTTCTCAGAAGGTCGTGTGGTAATCATTGAAGCCTTAGCCCTCCACCTTGTCACAAATTCTGAGAAGCCCTTCTTCAGCTCCTGGCGTGTTGTCTCGGGATCACGAGTTGTGACCTCAATTTGTGTGTTGTACGAGTTCTATGCAACAAAGGCCTCAATCATTTCCTCCCAACTCTGCTTCACAAAATCCTCTCGCTTTGCATACCATATAGCCATTATTCCCGACATGGTCCGACCAAAGAGTGAGAGCTTCTGCAGTCTGGTCAGGCCCATCGGCTGCAGGATGTCTGAAAATAATCAAAGATGGACCATCAGATCTTCAGAGCCATCGAATCGATCGATGTATGGCATTTTGAACTGATCTGGCAATGTCACTGTAGAGTCAGTATACCTGTCTTCTATGTCGGGGATAGAATTCACACCTTGCGCTCTCTTGAAGAGCTTCTCCAATTTGTTGACTTTAAGCACAATCAGGTCAACCTCAAATTCAAATGGAGCCTCAGCTAGGTACACAAGTGCTTTGGAGGCTTGTGGTGGGATCGACTCTACCGGATTGCCCTAATTTTCAACATGGGTAGTGGCTCCGGGTACTGGGATACCCGTAGGAGGTGCATGAGACGCGAAAGCCGCTGCTGGCTATGGTTATTATTGTTGCAGCCTGTTTATTACCTCTGTCTAACGTGCTATGACCTTGGCCTGACGAGCAGCGTCTTGCTGTATAGTTTCAACTGTTTACTGAAGGTGATGAATTAGGTCCTCCATGTTGACTAGGGGATATTGTGCCATCGAAATTGGTGAGTGATCTCGTACTGGACTAGATGTAGAAGAGAAACCTGACTAAATGCAGGTGGAGTGGGGGATGACTGATGTAGAAATTGAACCGGTGAACTCTGCCTTACTCTTCTCTGTCCAGTAATCGGGGGAGAGCGAAGTAAGCACTAGTTGTCCCCTAACAAGATCTTCAGCTCTATAAAGCCTTCTAACACGGGTCCAGAGCGTTTGGGAGATATCCGAACTGTCCGAAGCTATGGTGTTATTCTACCTAGCAAAAAGAAATAAAGTAAAAAAGAAAACAGTAATCAAAAATCGCACAGCACCTTAGCTCAGATGTTAACAACACACAAATGTAATCAAAGCTGATGGGATTGTACTAAACACTGAATTCTGCCCCTAAAATTGATACCCAACTTGAAACTAATACACACGTACCTGTACAGTTTCACTATAAAGCGCATACCAGTTAACTAAGAACCAAAACACCCCTATAAGGGGGTAAGGTTACCATGTCCTAGTTTCGTCAGAAGCTAGGGTTCACTGTTCAAACAATGCTGTTTCACGCAATCCTATATTTGGATAAGCATCCTGTTCTAATTTGGAACAGTCTTTACGGCTTTCGATATGCAACTAGGCCAAATGGTCAAAAGGGTACCTCAGCAAGACTACCTAATATATCTCTCACACCTAACACTAAGAAGTGAAAAGAGGATCAAATGGTACAGCGGTAGTCTAGATCCAAGGGTTGTGTTCCCATCATGGCAGAGCCCATGACTGATCAGCCTTTTGGCAAGCTTTTCAGGTAAGCCTCCGACAAACTGTCCAAGAATAGCAAATGGCAAACACAGTTACTTAAACGTATCAATGCAAAATGCAATCCAAAGAAACATATAAGTGTAGATAAAATTTCACATCATGAATTTCGAGTTAATTTCTCTAACTCCCCAGCAGAGTCGCTAGAAACTATAGCTCGGCTTTTTCGCGCCCTCTTTCAAAAGTTCGAAATAAACCCTACAGTTCAGACTCCCATAGTTCTGAATCTAATCTTACAAGTGCAATGTGAAATTGATAAACACCAAAGAGTCCAAATCTAGCAAATCTTTTGAAAAAATGATTTTGAATCAAAATGCCAAAAATAGACTACTTTGCCAAATACAGAGTCACCACCTAAATATTTTATTTTAGGAAAATTAGGAAACCCATGACTCGTGCGAAAGGCCACGTGTCCATCATCACCAAGATTGCCTTGGCTCGAGAACTTAGGTACGAGAGGGAAACGTCATGAATGAATTTGAGCATTCACGTTCGCCCGATCAAAGATCGGCCTCTACTAATCATGATATGAATCTTGTCTACATTATGTGCTCTCGTTCCGGTTTATTAGGCTAGCATTACTATGTGATGCGCATATACACAAGTATAGACTAACTTGCAAGAATTGGAACATCTCGATTCATGTTTGTTTGCAAAATTGTTTCGAAATATATACCACTTGAAAAAATGATCGCATATAAACATTACTCAAATTATTCCAATTCAAGCAACAAACCTTCATTCACAGGCGCTCAAACAGTAATAGCACTTAAGTAATTAGCATCATGGCAAGCATACTAAGCATGGCAACAATCACACGCGTGAAATTATGCTAAAGTGAGTAAAGGCTCACCTAGTACTCCAAGCCAAAATAAACAAAATAGTTAGAAAAATGCATAATCCTAACTTTATGCAATATGACTAATACAACGCATACAATAAGCAATTAATAGGCTCGGCTACTAATATGGCATATGAATCAATTAAATAACATGTGTTCTAAGCACATATTTAAAGGAGTATTGAATTAATGATGCAGTTAGAATGATAAATCGAGCATCGATGCATGCAAGACAAGTGGATACAAACATGGAGAATGCTAAACAAAACATGATATCCCTAAACTAACCATCATAAGCTGGCAAACAAAAGGGAGAAAGACGTGGGGTTGAGAGACATACACATTATTACAACATTTAGCTCTCATGAACGAGAGTCTGAATAAACTAACAAATTAAAGCTAAGCTAATTATTACAAAACAGATAAAATTAGCTAAACTACTTAACTAATTATTACAAACCGAAATAATTAATTAACTATTCTAGTTAACCAACTAATTACAAAATGAAATTGAATAACTAATTAGTTACTACACTTATCAAAATTAACTAGCTACAACTAATTAATTACAACAATTTAAACTTAAAACAAGCTCGGCCCGCGAGGAATGCTCATGCACATGCACGGTTTCCACCCGAAAAGCCATTGTTTTGCTTCTAGAGAGCCTCTGTTACACAATAGAACACATACAATGTTGCCCATTTCCAGAATAACTCTACTATGCCTTACAAACATGCTGCTGAATTTTGCATCAGTGGCCGGCTAGCCAATGATGAGGCCTGTTAGCCACCAGTGATAGCCGACCGGCAATCAAAGGTGGCTTGTCGGCCATGGAAAGTGGCTTGATGGCCACTGCTGCCTAGTTCACCTTGCTGCAACAGAAAACAAACAAAGCAATGCACAGGGTATTTCAAGGTTTTGTTTGCACAACTCACCCCTCCGTTTCATGAACAAATCAAAGGAGTAGTGAACTTAAGCCACAAACCACCAACTCAAGCAATTTCATTGCATGATGGCTCGTGAACGAAACTGTGCAAGTTCAATAAATGCAATGAAATTGAGACTCTCAAAACCACCTCCTTATCATGAATGATCAAGGGAAGTGGTGACCTTGGAAACTTTGAATCATTTCATCACTAATGAGTATGAAATTGTTCAAGCTTTTATGTGTTCAATTAACATGCGATTGAACACAACCAAATTATTATCTTTCACCATTTTAGTCCCAATTTTAATTACTCCAATTTAGTTTACCAACCATTCTTTAATCAATTGAGTCCAAAGGGTGAGTTTAAGTCCTCTAATGGAAAGAGGGCTTAAACCAAGAGTTGTTTTAGGCATGAAAGAGACATCATACCGTTGATAATGAACCCCTTAAGAGATTAAACCATTAACCATGATACCTCAATCTCATGCTTTAAACAATCAAGTAGTTTGAACCACTTTCAAAGCAAAACAAAAAGTCAAGAAATGAGGGAAGTTGCAAAGATTATTAGTGCTGAAAATGAGTGAGAAAAGCATAAATAAATGCTATCAACTCGAATAAGATGGTGTCTAAGGCCTAAAACACCAAACTCGTGAGGACAATTACACTACAAGCATGCAAAATAAAGCTCAAATGCAACCAACAGCCCAAAACACTGCTAAAACAGGTCTAATACCGTCCTAAAGCGTGCTGGAATTGAGTTAAAAATAGCTAGATTAATATGCTAAACATGGCACAAACTAGACTAGTAAGCAACACACAAGGAGGGGAGGTTAACCCTTCAAATTTGGACTTCAAAATATGATTTTGGCCACTGAAATAACTTTGAAAATCAGTGTTAAAGCTCAGAAAAAGATAGTAAAAGGGTGCGAAACACAAGGGCAAAGGCCTCCAAAACAAGGTACAAAGAATGGTAGAACACCCCTCAACCTTTAATGGCCTTAGAACTCAAGTTTCAACCTCAAAAATGCAGAAGTTTTACAGCCCAAAAACAGTTGGAAAACAACAAGAAAAATAGTAAAGAAAGCAAGCAAATAGGCAAAGCCTTATACCTCTTGAAGAGAAGAAGAAATTTAAGCAACAAAATCAAGGCAACACACCCTTCAAGACCTCAAACCAAGCTCAAAAATACCTCAGCTCAAAGATGAGAAGATTTGGTTAAGGGTGTACAGGCAAAGGCTAAGGATTTGTTGGCAAAAGTGTAGGAATTTGCTAGAGAGAGAAAGAAAAAAAAAATTTTGATCCCAAAATTTTCTAACCTTAAAACATGAGAGGGAGGTCTCTTCTATATAGAAAACTTGAATTCCCTACAAGGATATCCAGCCCTACACGTGGGTGAAGATACATGCATCAGTGCAAACAGTTGGCACAACTGTCACAAAATATCTGCAAAAGAAACTGGTGATCGGTCGGCCATCACTGGTGGCCAGCAAGCCACATCAGTGACCGGCACCCCAAAAGTGATGGCCGACAGCCGGCCACCAGAAGCTGCTGGCTTGAAGAACCAAGGCTTCGTCCAGGAATGAGGCAACAAGAGTGTAGGGTTTGAAAGGCTCAAAGCTGTGGCATTCCGCTAAGGACTTTTAGCACTTGGCGAGCATATACACTCATCATCGAGTATGTATACAATGGTGTCCAAGTCATAACGGCCGTAAAAAATGGGGTGTCTACAAGTTCATACCCTTATTCCACCGTCTCACAAAGAAAACCCTTTTGAGACATGGGATCTTATTCTGATGATCACACTGAAAGTCCCATTTCCAAATCCATGGAATACCAAAATGGATTGTGAAGTGGACAAAGGATTTTGTGATAGAAATATCCTTGTTTACTAGTAAATGGGAATATGCCACATGCTATTCATTATATGCTTCCCTGATTGGTACTAGTAGAACTTCTAATTGTGACCCAAATTTATCCCACTAAACGAGGAACGAAGAAGGGACATCGTTTTTAAGGACATCGGGGTAGATACGGATAAACCAGGAATGATTGTTGATGGGATTCTGGTAGTAAAAAGTTTGAGTAAAAGCACCGATATAGTCCCAATAACTATATCGTGTTTCTCTGTTACGGATGTCAAATTGGCTAGTTGTATGCGGATAGATGCCCCATGTTGTAATGGGCATAATGTTTCTGATAGTTATTTTGCTATACTGGATAGGGCTAGCTGTTTTAGAGGGATCATGCAAAGTATGCTTGATCTCAGTAGCTACGGTTTCAATAAGTATCTGTTCATAGACATAACGATACTGGTCAAAATGAGGAGGAAATTGTTGCGTGGTAAGATACCTATAAGATCAATCTTAGTAATAGGCATCAAGAGACATAAAAATGGTGTTCCCAAAATAATAGTTGGAGACATATTTCTAATAAGGACAAAAGATGTAGATAAACATATGTCCTGATTACAGATAAGAGCTTCAGGTATTTTGTATTTGATATGCATAGAATTACCACTAGCCCTAGTAAGTGACTGAGTAGTTTTCTGAAAATATCTGGTTGGAATTGATCCTTCCTGTATACAATTCATGTCAGCACCACTATCAACAAGGGCAACTACATCTTTGATAATAAAATCAGGTTGAATACACAAAAGTAATACGAATATATAGGAAGTTGCAGTTGCCCTTGTTGATAGTGGTGCTAACATGAATTGTATACAGGAAGGATTAATTCCAACCAGATATTTTCAGAAAACTACTCAGTCACTTACTAGTGATAGTGGTGGTTCTATGCATATCAAGTATAAAATACCTGAAGCTCTTATCTGTAACCAGGACCTATGTTTATCTACATCTTTTGTCCTTATCAGAAATATGTCTCCAACTATTATTTTGGGAACACCATTTTTATGTCTCTTGATGCCTATTACTAAGATTGATCCTATAGGCATTCACACGACTATCAGTAATCAACCACTTATTTTTGAATTCATAACAAAACCCTATACAAAAGAGCTAGATCAAATCCATGACCTAGTTACTTTTAAAGAAAGACAAATTAATTTTCTTCAAACATAAATTCATTTTCTTACAACTAAACAACGATTACAACAATCTTCTTTACAGAATAAAATCAAGCTTATTGAAAAAGAATTTCAAACCAACATTTGTAGTGATCTTCCAAATGCTTTTTGGGAAAGAAAGCGTCATATTGTTTCTCTTCCCTATGAACCTGATTTTGATGAAAAATTCATCCCCACCAAAGCTCGACCTAGTCAAATGAAAAAAGACTATCTTGAACTTTGCAAAACAGAAATTAATTCTCTCCTCCATAAAAAAATAAATCAGAATTAGCCACTCCCCTTAGAGCTGTACCGCATTTTACGTTTATAAAAATGCAGAAATAGGAAGAGGTGTGCCAAGATTGATAATTAATTACAAACCTCTTAATGATACTTTAAAATGGATTAAATATCCACTTCCAAATAAAAAAGATCTTTTAGATCGTTTACAGGATGCAGTTATATTCTCTAAGTTTAATCTTAAATCAGGATATTAGCAAGCACAAATTGCTGAACAGGACCGCTATAAAACTACTTTTACAGTACCTTCCGAATTTCAGCATATCATGAATGACATTTTTACTCCTTATACAGAATTTACTATTTGTTATATAGATGATGTTCTTATTTTTTCATCTTTTATTGATCAGCATATTAAACATCTTAATATATTTAAGAATGTTATTATTAGAAATGGTTTAGTTATTTCTGCACCAAAATGAAACTTTTTCAAATAACAGTACGATTTTTGGGTCATAACATTCATAATGGAAGTATTATGCCCATTAACTGCAGTATCGAGTTTGCATCTAAATTTCCTGATGAAATTAAAGACAAAACTCAATTACAGATATTTCTTGGTAGTTTAAATTATATTCGAGACAACTATCATCAGTTATCCCTGGATGCCGCTATTCTTTATACAGATTACAGAAAAATCCTCCTCATTGGTCTGTCGAACATACCCAAGCAGTACAGAAAATTAAGGCTAAAGTTAAGCAACTTCCTTGCCTTCATATTCCTAATCCATCATGGAAGAAAATTGTTGAAACAGATGCTTCTAACCAGGGTTATGGTGTTATTTTGAAACAAGTTAACCCTACCACTTCAACAGAAGAACTTTTACGTTTTCACTCTGATAGTTGGAAAGGACCTGCTTTAAACTATCCAACCATTAAACAGGAATGTTTAGCCATTGTTAAATGTGTTTTAAAATTTCAGGATGATCTTCTCAATCAGTATTTCCTTATTAGGGTTGATTGCTCTACAACTAAACAGATTTTTAAAAAAGATGTTTTAAACCTAACATCTAAACAAATATTTGCTACATGGCAAAGTATTTTATCAGTATTTGACTTTGAGATTGAATATATTAAAGGTGAACAGAATTCTTTACCAGACATTCTACTCGTGGATACTTGCAAGGCCCAGGAAACTCATAACCAGTAGAGGCCGGGGCCGTAGAGGCCATGGTCGGGGATCCAATTCCTACCAAACAGAATTTCCAAGGCTTCAAGCCTCTAACAGTAAAAATGAATCCAGTCAAATGGTTAAGGATATTCTCCTTAAGCCAGAAGAACAGTATATAGCTAACAGTATTACTGAGGAAACAGTTCTCTATATTGAACCAGCAGATGAACAATGGATGTCCGATCCATGGGAAATTAAGCGTAGGTATCTTACTACGTAATAATTTCCTCCTCATTTTGACCAATATCGTTATGTCTATGAACAGATACTTATTGAAACCGCAGCTGCTGAGATCAAGCATACCTTGTATGATCCCTCCAAAATAGCTAGCCCTATCCAATATAGAAAAATAACTATCAGAAACATTATGCCCATTACAACATAGGGCATCCATCCGCATACAACTCGCCAACTTGACATCTGTAACAGAGAAACATGATATAGTTATTGGGACTATATCGGTTCTTTTACTAAAACTTTTTACTACCAGAATCCCATTAACAATCATTCTTGGTTTATCCATATCTACCCTGGTGTCCTTACAAACGATGTCCCTTCTTGGTTCCTCGTTTGGTGGGATAAATTTGAGTTACAGTTAGAAGTTCTACGAGTACCAATCAGGGAAGCATTTAATGAATGGCATCTGGTATATTCCCATTTACTATTAAACAAGGATATTTCTATCACAAAATCCTTAATCCACTTCACAATCCGTTTTGGTATTCCATGGATTTGGAAATGGGACTTTCAGTGTTATTATCAGAATAAGATCTCACATCTCAAAAGGGTTTTCTTTGTGACATTGTGGGATAAGGGTATGAACCCTACTTTACTGGAAAATATCCAGAAAATCAAGGCATATTCTCAAGCCTGTTGGGATGCTATTCCAAAAACTATTCTCAGCCAACCAGTTACTCAAAATCCGTTTTTACAAATTCAAACAAAATTAAGACAAAAATATCCTAATTTGTCAGAAACAGAATTAATTATTAAAAGTATGAATTTTATGAAGAAATAATTTCTCCAAACTATTTACAGTGATGATACCTCCATGAAATTTGTTACCAGTAGCCAAGATCATGAAGATCTTGACCAGGATGAAAATGAGTTTGCAGTATTAGCTGGAAAATCACAGGTCACCGGTCAACATATAAAAAAGATGTTAAATGTTATAAATGTGGCACCACCGGTCATTATGCTAATCGATGTAGATCGAAATTAAAACAAAAAATTAATGAAATGCCTTTAGACCCTATTATAACTCAACAGTTATTACAGACGTTATCAGAAAAAGAATCTGATACTAGTTCTGAGTCCAACGAACTTGCTGAGCTATATTCTCCCTCTACCTCTAGTGAGAAGATAGAATCACCAAAACCTAATTGTTCTTGTTCTACTAATCTGAATCAGATTTTTGAAATCAATTGTTGGAAATATCTTGTTGAAATGAATGGCTTGGACCTTCGAGGTCCTAGTATTCATGTTTTAACTGATGATCAGAAATCAATGTTAGAACTTGCTGAGCAAATTAAGGATCCAGAGATGAAACTCAAATTTTTAAAAATTTGTTAACAACAACAGAAGGTTGCTACTGAACCTCCTTTAATTCCTATTCAATCTTATAGCATAAAGGATGTTTAAATAAAACACAGTCTTCCCCTATAATGGAAAAACATGTCACCATTCAAGACTTAAAAATGCAAATTAATGTCTTAAAAATTGAAATTAGGCATCTTCAAATTGCTAACCAAGCTATACAAGCCATAATACTTATCTGTGAACAACAAATATATAGAATCCAATAGCAAATACAGGAACATATCTGTGTGTGGGCTGCCGCCGTTAGTCTTCCACCTCAACAATAAATCATGAGACCATATATGTTGTAATTTGTTTATTATATATTTGTATTATGTGAATTTATATTCTTGGGTTTGTGCCAAATATAGGTAGAATAGAGTTGGGAGAAATGGGATGTCACCCAAATCGCGTTTAGGTTAGTCTACCAACAGGGATTGCTTATAGGACACTTACACCTTGTAAACCGTTGATAGACGTGTTTAGCCTAACCCCCTTTTTCGAGCACTTAGTTGGTATCAAAGCCAAGTTATAGAATATAATACATATATATGATATTTAAATTATACGTGTATGGTCACAAACAACCAATGGCAGAAGAAGCAACCATCACAACAGTAGCCAATACGGTAGCTTTTACATCAGAGGCAACAGAATTAGTAGCTTATCAGGATGTTAGGGAAACCCTTGATAAATGGACAATCCCAAAAGTAAAACCAGAAACTGTTTATAAAACTGGAACTTTTGATTTCACCAGTAGAAAAATCATTAAAACTTTCGAACATGAAGTTCCTTTACAGAATGAAGATAAAGTAATTCAATTACTACAAATACAGGATCTAATACCTTTTCTGAAAAAATATAAATATGTCCACATAGAACTTGTCCAGATAGCCTTTAAACCCTTAACTCTATTATGACAGAATACCAGTCTTACTTGTACACTCAGGGATGGTAGATGCCTTGATTAGAAAGCCTCTTTGATGGAAGCCATTAAAACCAGTTTGTCTCGTGGACCAATATATTTCAATATTTATCCGAATTTGAGTATAGCACTCATAGACCCTAACCTGTCTAAAGTTCTTGAATTACAAATTTTGACTAATGGTTATCAGTGTTTACCAGGGTCCCCACCGTTATCAGCTATTTTCAGGATTCATCTTAAGGTTTTAAGTACTTTAAATCTTTCTATCAAAAAACATAGTGAGTTAGGACAAACTATCCTTATTGACACTAATCTTTTTAGTAGCCAGGTCACAGTTCCTAAAATGATTCCTTGGAACAATATTACATTTCCAGAAATGTGGCAAATTAAAAATGTTGTACCCATTAGACCAATCATCAGACAAACCTTGGATGATGTTATTCAGACCCAATGAGGTAATGTGTATCTTAAACTTCAAAGACCTCTTAGCTGAAGCTTGTCCAGCATGAGTCATCATTATTCTAATCTACTTTATCGAGTAGATTTACCTGAATCCTCCAGACATTTTATGTCTGAACCCATAAAACCTATCGAAACTGTAAACCAAAGAATGTCTTTTAGGCCTCCTAGTCAATCTTTGCCTGACCCTCTTCCTGAAACTCTAATCTAGTGTATTCACATATCCAAAAACCAAATTCCTCATAAAGTATATAGAACCAGAAGACCTGAAAGCCCAACCGCTAGCGATATGAATTTTGAAATTTAAATGGATTTTACACCAGGAAGTGAAATTAGAAAACAATTAAACCAGGATTTTATGCAAGATAAATATCAGGAATTTAGATTATGGTATTTTAATAACCATACTCAATATGAACTTCAACAGTTAAAAAATCAGTATTATTATCATTTAGAAAAGTATCAAATTCTCAGACCTTTTCTTGAATGGTATTATGAATTTTGTACAGTTATGAAAATACTACCAGGTCAACAGCTTAATGTTTTGGAGAATATCCAAAGGACATGGACAACAATAAGTGGTCAAGCCATAATATTTGTCCATCCACCACCACAGTCTTTAGAGTTAGCCCGTAGTGATGTCTCTCATCAACCGTTAGTCATCACAGCTTATGTGGAAACTCCTTCCAGAATGGCCCAAAAAGAATCTTTACAAATTAAAGATATTGTACCATTAATAAAACAGAATAATTATACTAATTTATGTTTTCAAACAGTCGGCAAACAATTAACTAGAATTGAGGAAACGATTGATACTTTTAAAAATCGTCAATTGATTCCGTCTCTAGCCTTTACTCTTCAACCTGTCAACATAAAGCCACCATTAGAAGTAAACCAATTTTAAGTTACGATCTGTTCAATAGGACAATGAATTCATGGACACCCTTTTGAAAAAAATGACTGATTTGAATTTAGGAAAATTCGTACCAGGAAGTAGCTCTATAAATATGTTGTCTACTCAAAACACTCCAGGAATAAATCAGGAGGATGAAGAAATTACTCATTCACTAATTTATGAAATACATAATAATTACCAAGATATGCAATCAGTCAACCATACTGACTTCCCTAAGCAAACAGGGAGAACAACCTTAACAGGACCTAGTGGGTATTATTACCATAGACCTACCCCACAGGATATTCTTTATGAAGAAGATTTCTTTCATGTCTAGAACTCCTATCATGGAAAAACCATCTATGAATGGAATTTAGATGGTTATTCTGAATACCAGATATTTACCTTAATACATCAAATTATTGTGTATGTGTAACAACCCCGACCCAAGATTAGCGATAATCTGTGATTTTGAATTAAGACCAGATTTTGAATTAATTGCATATATGGTGTATTATTTCTTCCATCTATTTACTATAGGAATATCTGTTTGAGTTTCTGCTATATTCTGAGAATTGAAGGCCTTATCGGCATCTGACTCTGAAATTGATTTGATTTATGTGCTATTTGAAATTTGTAAAATTTTATGGTAGGTTTAATTAAAATTCAATTTGGAACGATTAAATCAAATTAAATTAGTGCCCATTTATTTTGACTTCAATTAACTATACTTTAACCAAGCCTATATTAGGCACCAAATGAGCCCCACTCATCTCTTTTCTTTCATTTTGAGTACATTTGAGCCTTTTCAAGGAAGAAAAATGTGAGAAAGAGAGAGTAGGAAGAAATTGAGCTCAAATAAAGAATTGGCTAGGTAATTGAAGGAGAATTGGAGAATTGAGCTAGGATTCATCAAGAACCCAAAGAATTGAAGACTTTAGGTAAGAAACCAAACCTTTAGTCTTGAAGTTGAGTTGATTCACCCATGAATTTAAATGAATTGAGCTAGGAAATGTGTGAACCAAGCGTAAGAAGTAGGAAGGGAGACCAATTCAAACATGCATGTACATTTCATTACATTTGGAGCATGTTTACTAAGAATTCTCTCATGCATGTCTTGACTTCACCTTAATTTTGTGAAATCATCAAGTTTCATGATGTTTTGTAGCATTTGATCATGTTTTGAGAAGTTGGAGTTTAAGGAAATTCATGCATGTTATGTTCATAAAACATTCATAAAGTTTAAGTTGAATCTTTGAACAATTGGCATGCTTTTGGACCTTGATTTCATGAAATGATTTTCAAAGCATGATGTTTTGTGAGTTTCTAAGTGTTTTCCAGAATTTTGGCCCAAGAGGATGAGTTTTGAAGTGTTTGGTTGAGTTTGAAGCTTGGAGATCAAATCTGGAAATTCCATAATTTGAATCCACGCTCGAGCGAGTACTCTGAATGCATACACTTCCGCTCCAGTGACATGATAGCCGCTCGAGCGTGAATCCATGTATCCAGAAGTTCATATGTTTTGCAGCACGCTCGAGCGATGAAAGTCACGCTCGAGCGAAGGTCTGAGCCTCACGCTCGAGCGTGGATCGAGCATCTGTCGAGCGTGAAAAGCAAGCAACTAGTAATTTTTCCGAGTTTACAGTCCGCTCGAGCGAGGGAAGTCACGCTCGAGCGAACCCTTACTTTTTGCAAGTCCACTCAAGCGAGGAAATACACGCTCGAGCATGGACCCTGTTTTCAACAAAATTTGAAAAATGTTTTCAAGTGCATTGTTGTATCCTCATTCCATCCTAGGCATTTCTAGGCCATGTTTAAGACACTATAATGAGGATAAAGGCTAAAAACACACTTAGGACAGGAACAAGTGTTATGTGCAATTCGAGCATGTGTTTCAATGTATGTCACTGTCATGTTATGTAGGTCACGCGCCTCAAGATAAGTGAGTTACCTACTTTACTTGTTACTTGGAGCCATCTGTTAACAGTGAGTAATAACTCTGTAAAGTTATGTTTAATTACAAGTATTTTCTAACTGATATGATACGATTTGTTTTCTAAAATGCTATTTTATGAATTATGAATGAATGCCTATTTTTTTGAAATGTATTTGTGAAATCCTTAGCTCACGTGGCCCTCGCCCGGGGGTAACAATACTGTGGCTTATATTCACGTAGCCCTTGCCCAGGGGTAACAATACCGAGGCCTATATTAACGTGGCCCTCGCCTGGGGGTAACAATACCATGGCTACTTGCGCGCAAGATAAGGACCTTTATGGTCGTCGATACCGACTATGCATGTGGGTCTCAGGACCTAGTTGATATGATAGCTAATGGGTGTACCACGTATGATCTTATGCAAAATCTGAATATGAATATGAGTATGTCTCTGAATCCAATTCTGATTTGCAATCTGAATATGCCTAAGACTCTGTTTTCGATAAGAATACGTTTTTGATATAAACTCTGAATTCTAACTCTGCATTGGACATCATTCATTAAAACCCTTTACCTAGTTATTATTCACTAGGCTCTAGCTCACTGTATTATTTGTATGTATGTAGGTGAGCAGGCACATGACCAGGCCTGAGATTCTGCCTGGCGAGTTTTGGTGTCAGGCAGCCATCACGCCTCTCGTGGAGGTTCCCTTTTGAGATCCACCCAAGTTTTTGTGTCCTTGGGACTTTTGTACTTTCTAAATGCTTATGTATGGTCTAAACACAGTTGAAAGCTTGTTTAAGTGCCTTGGGTGATGTAAGGCTATTGTATTTTCGACACCACATCTGTATGTATGCATATATGTATACGAAAAGTTTTAAATTTCCTATCCCATGTATGTTTGTACAACTCTATGGACTATGCATGTTTGTATATTTGCTTCCGCAGCCCCTGTTATATATATTATTCTGTTCAGAGGTCTTTGGCAATCCAAGGATTACTAGCCGGTTACGATGTTAAACCCATAGGGCGGATTTGAGTCGTGACAGTATGCCACTGTATGCAAACAAAATAATAATTCTGACCATCAGATAGTGCGATTCATTGTCAATGGATTCACAGGTATTCTAAAAGGATGGTGAGATAATGTTCTCACTTCTACTCAACAGAATGAAATTTTAAATGCTATTAAAACTGAAACTGATCCGGCCACTAATACTGTTGTTCACCATGAAGATGCAGTTTATACCTTAGTCCAAACTATTATATATCATTTTATTGGATTAAGCAACGTTAGCAATGATCGCAATCCCGAACTCCTCCGGAATCTTCGCTATCCCTCTTTAACCCATTTTCGTTGGTATAAAGATATGTTTTTAATGAAAGTTATGCAGCGCCCTGATAGTAACAATGAAAGACGTAATAGTTGTTATTCATCAGCTTACCTACATAATAGTTTTACATTCTCTAGCTTACCTAATTCAACTTATTGAAAAACATTTTTCTTAAATATATTTTTTATTGTGCTTAATGTCTTATAATTAAAATTTGATTTTTTGATTTTTTTTTTAAAAAATTTTAAAAAATGTACTTCCTCCGTTTCAAAATAATAGTCCTTTTTGAAGAATCTAACTTTTTTTAGTAGTACAATTATTGCATTTTAAAAAATTTGATTTTTTAAAATTACCCTTTGATAGTACATTTTTTTAGGAATATCAATATCATAATTATACTTTTTATATTGTTAATAAATTTAAAAGAATGGCAAAATAGAAAATTTATATTATTTTTGTACTTAATTTTTGAAAATTGACTAATATTTTAGAACAATGAAAAATGGAACAGCAATGATTTAGACCCCCTCAAACTTCAACCCCCACCCCCCCACACACACGTGGTGGGGGGTCAAAATGGAGTGGGGGAAAGAGGGTCCAAATCTTTATTCAAAATGGAATAAGAGACTAATATTTTGAGACAGAAAGAGAATAAAAATTACGAGATATGATATGACTCAAAATTGATTAAAAATTAAAAAATGACTTTTAACTATTTTTCTAAAATAGGCCGATGTATCAATTTGATCTACAGTTGATCCAACCAACCAAGTAAAAGAAAATTATTGAAGATGCTCAGGGATGGCAATATATGTATTGCGCTTGCCTCCGGTCCATGATCTGGACGGAGGAGTGTTGTCAGGGTTTATGGAACTAATTACGGATGTTATTTTGATAATTTAAATAATAATTTCTTTATTTTGTTGTGGTTGTTTAAAATAACAAAAATAAATAGTTTATTTTTAAAAATAATTTGTCGTTCAATTTTTAAAAATAAATGTGATAAAATGAACAAAATATAATTATCAGATCAATTTAATTTTTGTCATATATGCACAAAGTGTTTAAAAAAATAAAGAGAGACTTGTGTATAAATCCTAATAAGTGGACTTATTGTCAAATAAGTCCTATGATAATTAGTGACATTTTTCATTAGACACTATTAAAAAAGGTCACTAATTGTTAATTTTCAGCGACAATATAAAAATTTTGTCACAAAAAATATAACTAATTATAAATTTTAGCAACAATTTTAAAAAAATCATCACAAAAAGTCACTAATTCACAACTTTTTGCGACAATTTAAAAAATTTGTCACAAAAAGACGTCATTAATTGTAAGTTTTAGCGACAATTTATAAAAATCATTACAAAAAAAAAGTCACTAATTGTTAATTTTTAGCGACATATGTAAAAAATCGTCACAAAAAAAATATTTTTAACGATAATTTTACCAAGACTTATTTTAAATAAGACTTGATAGGAATTAAGTCCAATTATTAGGACCTATTGGTAATTTATCCAAAAATAAAAGATTTAAACTATTGAAACGAGACCTGTAATAAGCTCTATATGCCTAAATAGCATCGTCTAACCTAGGTAAAGACCATAGATATACATAGGAGAATCATGAACCGTGTAATAATATGAATAAGGATAAATTATAAATATATTTATTGAGATTTATTTAAAATACAGATTGTCTCATATAATTTGAAAAATTATAAGTACCCCCTTGTTATAATTTTTTATGTAATAGAAATAACTGAAAAAATGAAATTTTTAACCGCTCTCCTGTATAGTAATAAAATTACTTGAATTATTAATTAAAATATATTTATGATATCATTAAAAACTACTAATTGATTTGGTAATTTATTAATAAAAGGGATTATGTGTTATAAAATTAGAAATTTTAAAGAATGAAATATAATTTTTAAAATTATAAAAAATAATTCATATTTTAAGTAAATTTATATTTATAATTTACCCTAGAATATAAAAACACTACGAAACAACAAAAGCAAAATGTTCATGTTCGGTGCTCTGTTTTTTTTTTTTTTTTTAAAAAAAAAAATTCCCTTCAAATTCTCTTTTGTGCTTGTTTGTTATATATTATTTTATATAACTTTTGATGTATTTTTTAAAAAAATATTTTTAAATTATGAGTTGAAATTGTAACGAAAATTTGTCACAAAACGTCTAAAATAAAAAGTTATAAACAACTTTCCAAAGCCAGAAGAAACAAAAACAATAATTTTTTAAAGAACATTTCATTTTCTTTTTCAACTTGAGAGAGTACATTTCATTGTTTAAACAACTTTCCAAAGAACATTTCATTTTCTTCTAGAAGTGGATATTAGACACGTGTAGGGTGTTTTAAATGAAGTGGTGATTGATAGTGTTACTATTTTTTTTATGATTGGGTTTGATTTTTGGAAAATGCCTGGTACCTCGAAGCTACCAGGCTCGAAAATGGCTCGAGAGGAAGAGAGGGAGAGGGAGAGGGAGAGAAAGAGAGGGAGAGGAGAAAGAGAAGGGAGGGAGAGGAAGAAGGTCGGCGTCGCAGCTCCCCGCCCCGTCGTCGTCGCAGCTCCCGCCGATGTCGCAGCACCACCATCGTCTACCCAGC
This sequence comes from Camellia sinensis, assembly GCF_055761805.1. Lineage (NCBI taxonomy): Eukaryota > Viridiplantae > Streptophyta > Magnoliopsida > Ericales > Theaceae > Camellia > Camellia sinensis. Next base: position 109,049,746 of record NC_138966.1, read on the forward strand.
CTCCCCTCCTCCTCAAACCGGTTTTTATGGCCCCCTCCCCTCCCTCTTCCTCCTCCTCCTCCTCCTCCCTTCTCTTCTTCTCCCTTCTTCTTCTTCTTCTTCTTCTTCTTCTTCTTCATTCTGCAAAACCAGGAAAAACAAAATCGACACCAAAACGACGTCGTTTTGGTGTCGAGCCGCGTTTCAAGCCGCGACATTCGAGCTACGTAGCATGATCGTTGATTTTTTTATGTTGGGAATTTAATTTGAGAGAGTATTTATTGTGAGCTAAATTTTGGTCATTTGAACTATTCACTTCTGAAAATTTATTGAGAAAAATATTCATATAAAATATCAGGATGATTAAATTTTGGTAGCTATATGTTGGAATTACATTTGGCTTAAAAAAAAATGGACGGTAAATATAATTTCATGAATAACCATTTTTTTTTTTAAAGACAAATGTGATTCAAACATATAATTACTGAAATCCAATCATCTTAATATTTTACAAAAAATATTTTTTTTAATAAGTTCTAAAAAGTAAATGGTTCATATCACCGAGATTTGGCTCATAATGGACCTATTAATCCCAAATGCTCTATCAAGATTCACTTCGGATCACCAAGATTTGACTCATAATGGACCTATTAATCTCAAATGCTCTCTCAAGTTAGATTCTCAGCATGAAAAAAGTCAAACCCTTTATAATTAAGGTCAAATCAAGTCTCAAAATGAAAATATCCATTCAATTCGAAACAACACAATGAATACAAGTTACCGCTATATAGTGACCTGTTGATGTAGAACAAGTAGCCGAAGACTTCTTGGAACAATTGGACCGACAAAAGGCAAAAAAGATGTAGAACAAAGTTCTATAATTTTTATATTTCTTAATTTTATTATTTAGAATTAGGTTTTTTACTAGGATTTTAAATAGTTTAGAATTTTTAGTCTCTTAGGTTTCCTAGTTCTCTTAGGTTTCTTAATTTGTGTTGATTTAAGTTTCCTAATTTATTTTGGAATCACTTTTCCTACAAGTATTAGGTTTAGTCTATTATAAATAAGCCTACAAGCATATGTAATTGATTCATTCAATAATATTTTAAAAAGCTTTTATTCTATCTTCCTTGTGGATTCAAGGGTGTTCTTGTGGATTCAAAAATTCTCATCTACTAGAACGATATCTAGTCTCGTGTGATTTATTCCACTGCGTCAAGTGGTATCAGAGCAAGGAGTCACCTGGCTCAATGGCACAAGACAGAGTAGATCATGCAAACCCTACTGGCGATGATCGTGGGGTCAAGGCCCTATGGGTAGCATATGAGAAACAACAAGAGCAGTTGAACGAAATTCGTGATCTGCTTATTGGCCTGAATCTTAATGCCAACAACAGGCCACCAGTGGTTTATAGGGTTCGTGCTGAGGGAGTTTCCCAAGGCCAACCTGTTAACCAGAAAAGAGTATGCACCAAAGGATTCGCCCGAGGTCAACCTATTCAGAATGCTCCTAGACATCCCCTCCGTCGTCCATCTGATAGTGAGGAGGAGTCTGAACCAAAGTTTGAACCACTTCCAGCCAACTATCAACCCAGAAGGCAACAACAACAAGGGTTTGATGAGTACTGAATAAAGATAGATCTTCCTCAGTTCAATGGAAATCTACATATTGAGGATTTTCTTGACTGGCTTTCAGAGGTAGAGCGATTTTTTGGGATGATGGATGTTCCATAATCAAAGATGGTGAAATTGGTGGCATACAAACTAAAAGGAGGTGTTGCGGTATGGTGGGATCAATTGCAGAAAAATAGGCATCGACAAGGAAAAGAATCTGTACGGACTTGGCGTCGGATGAAACAACTCCTTCAAGACATATTTTTACCACCAGATTATGATCAATACTTGTTTCAGTTGTACCAAAATTGCAACCAAGGAAGCCGATCTATATTTGATTATACAACTGAATTTTGCCGACTTTCAGATCGCAATAATCTGAATGAGACCGAAAGACAGCGTGTAGCCCGATATCTCAATGGGTTAAAATTAACCATTCGAGAGAATATGGGGCTATCAGTAGTGTGGACTGTGAATGAAGCACATAATATGGCTCTCAAAGCCGAGCTAATGGAGCGCAAGACAACCTATTTTGGATATCGTCGGAACCTTCCTGATTCATCGTTTCTTACTAGGGAAAAAGAAAAAGGGGTTGCCCAACCAACAGTTCCAGTAAATCAACAGAGGAGTACCGCTTGTGGAGAAGGAAACCAGATGACTGGATCAAGTAACAGAGAGGCACCTCGAAACACAAATCCTTATGCCAAACCAACAACAGATAAGTGTTATAGATGTGGTACGCCTGGCCATCGCTCTAATGTGTGCCCAGAAAGAAGGACTGCTAATTTAGTTGAAGAAGGAGATGAAATTGGGGATGATGGAGATGCAAAATATGAGGGTGATCAGTATGAAGGTGTTGAACTCGCCAAAGAAAAAGGAGAACAAGTCAACTGTGTAGTTCAAAGGGTTCTATTTACACCAAAAATTGAGGACCTCAATCAACGTCACAGTATTTTTCGCTCTTGTTGTACCATAAATCAAAAAGTGTGTAACCTTATTGTGGATAGTGGAAGTTGTGAAAATTTTGTGGCTAAACAATTGGTAACGCACCTGAAGTTGTCTCCTGAACCACACCCCTCTCCCTACAGTATTGGTTGGATCAAAAAAGGACCTGCTGTCAAGATAACCGAAGTATGTAAGGTACCTATTTCTATTGGCAAACACTATAAATCCGATGTATTATGTGATGTGGTTGATATGGATGCTAGTTATGTATTACTTGGAAGACCTTGGCAATTTGATGTGGATATTACATTTAGTGGGCGAGACAACACTTATGTGTTCAATTGAGGGTCTCATAAAATTGCTATGAGTCCCTTAAAGCAACACACAGAACCTCCGAAAATCGAAGTGAAGTCTTTCCTCACTATAACCAATTCAGAGGCCGAGTTTGTGGCAGATGCGAAAACTTCACAAGAGTTATATGCTATGGTTGTGAAAACAATGGTACCTGTGGCCAAGGAGAACACAGTCACACCAATCCCTCACAAAATTCAACCATTATTGGAGGAATTCCAAGAGCTTACTGCTGACGAGTTGCCAGATGAACTTCCACCCATGAGGGACATTCAACATCAGATTGGTTTCATACCAGGAGCAAGTCTGCCAAACCTACCACACTATAGAATGAGTCCAAAAGAGGGTAAGATCCTGCGGGAGAAAGTCGAAGAATTGCTGCGAAAGGGACTTATTCGTGAAAGCCTAAGTCTATGTGCTGTTCCGACATTATTAACGCCAAAGAAATATGGAAGTTGGCGAATTTGTGTAGACAGCCGAGCCATCAACAAGATTACCATCAAGTATAGATTTCCCATCCCCCGACTAGATGACATGTTGGACACGCTAGAAGGATCAAAGTGGTTTTCAAAGATCGATCTGCGAAGTGGGTACCATCAAACTCGAATTCGCCCTGGGGATGAATGGAAAACAACACCATCAAGACTAAGAATGGTTTGTATGAATGGTTAGTTATGCCATTTGGCCTTTCTAATGCTCGCAACACCTTCATGCGAGTTATGCATCAGGTATTACGACCTTTCACTAGAAAATTTGTCGTGGTTTATTTTGATGACATATTAATCTACAATAAATCAGAGGAGGACCACATGGCCCATTTACGAGAGGTGTTGACAGCACTGGAGGTAAGCAAGTTGTACATTAACCTTAAGAAGTGAAGTTTCCTTACAAGTAGTTTGTTGTTCTTGGGTTATGTGGTTAGTTCAGATGGCATTCATATGGATCAAGAGAAGGTTCGAGCCATCCAAGAGTGGCCAACACCCATGACTGCTAGTGACGTTCAGAGTTTCCATGGGTTGACTACGTTTTATAGGTGTTTCATTCGAAGTTTCAGCACTATTGTGGCACCAATAACAGAGTGCATGAAGAAAGAAAAATTCCTGTGGGGTGATGATGCAGAAGAGAGCTTCTTGTTGATCAAAGAGAAGTTGTGCACTACACCAGTGCTAGCTTTGCCTAGTTTTGAGAAGATTTTTGAGGTAGAGTGTGATGCCAGTGGTGTGGGCATTGGGGCTGTCCTATCTCAAGAACATAAACCAGTGGCCTTCTTCAGTGAAAAATTAAGTGAAGCTCGGCGAAAGTGGAGCACTTACAACCAAGAATTTTATGCGGTAGTTCGAGCTTTGAAGCATTGGGAACATTACCTGATACAGAGAGAGTTTGTGTTGTATATTGATCATCAAGCCTTAAAGTTTATCAACAGCCAGAAGCACCTAGATAACATGCATGTAAGATGGTCTACTTTCCTTCAGAAATTTCCTTTTACTATTCACCACAAATCAGGGGTTTTGAATTAAGTCGCAGATGCCTTGAGTCGACGGGCTAGTTTATTAGTCACGTTGACACATGAGATTGTGGGGTTTGAGTTCCTGAGAGAACTTTATCCTGATGATGATGACTTCAAGGAGATATGGGCAAAGTGTATTCAAAAGCATCCAGTCACTGATTTCCATATCATTAATGCCTATCTATTTCGAAGAAATCGCTTATGTATTCCCCGTAGCTCTTTGCGAGAGAAACTAATTCGGGATCTCCATGGTAGTGGCTTAAGTGGACATTTGGGCAGGGACAAGACTATTGCAAGTATGGAAGAACAATATTTCTGGCCTCAGTTGAAGCGAGATGTTGGCAATTTTGTAAGGAAATGCTATATTTGTCAAGTATTTAAAGGGCAGTCTCAGAATGCTGGTCTCTACATGCCTCTACCTGTTCCTAACAACATTTGGGAAGACTTTTCGATGGACTTTGTGTTAGGACTCCCTCGTACCCAACGTGGAGTTGATTTTGTGTTCGTAATGGTTGACAGGTTTTCAAAGATGGCGCATTTTATTCCTTGTCGAAAGACTTCAGACACCTCTCATGTTGCTCGATTATTCTTTCGAGAAGTAGTTCGTTTGCATGGAGTCCCTCAATCTATTACCTCAAATCGTGATGTCAAGTTCCTTAGCCACTTCTGGGTGACTTTGTGGAAGATATTTAACACAGCCTTGAATCGTAGCTCAATTGCGCATCCTCAAACAGATGGTCAAACAGAGGTGACTAATAGGACTTTGGGCAATTTGGCTCGCAACATTTGTGGAGACAAACCAAAGCAATGGGATCTTGCTTTGCCTCGAGCAGAATTCGCATATAATAGCGCAGTTCACAGTGCCATAAGAAAGTCACCATTCTCTCTGGTGTATGTCACGCCTCCAAAACATGTAGTTGATTTGCTCTATTTGCCTCGGGGTCCAGGAGTGAGTACTGCCGGCGAAACCATGGCCAAACAAGCCCAAGCAGTACAAGAAGAAGTACGATAGAAGTTGGAGGAAACAAATACCAAATATAAGGCAGCCGCAGACAACCATCGGTGCTCCAAACTGTTCAGGGAAGGAGATTCAGTAATGGTGTTTTTGCGCAAAGACAAATTTTCAGTCGGCACATACAACAAATTGAAGCCTCGCAAGTATGGTCCATATAGGGTGTTGAAGAAAATCAATGACAATGTTTATGTGATTGAGCTACCAGACGACATAAAGATTTCCAAGACTTTTAATGTAGCTGATTTATATGAGTATTATGCTGAAGAACCCCTCTATTCAGAATCGAACTCGAGGTCGAGTTTTCCCCAAGAAGAAGGGACTAATGTAGAACAAGTAGCCGAAGACTTCTTGGAACAATTGGACCGACAAAAGGCAAGAAAGATGTAGAACAAAGTTCTATAATTTTTATATTTCTTAATTTTATTATTTAGAATTTGGTTTTTGACTAGGATTTTAAATAGTTTAGAATTTTTAGTCTCTTAGGTTTTCTAGTTCTCTTAGGTTTCTTAATTTGTGTTGATTTAAGTTTCCTAGTTTATTTTGGAATCACTTTTCCTACAAGTATTAAGTTTAGTCCATTATAAATACATCAAGGATTTTCTAGAGTGTTTTTTTCCTAAAGTTTTATAAAGTGATGTATTGTGTGGTTAAGATTTAATGCTTATAAATAAGTCTATAAGCATATGTAATTGATTCATTCAATAATATTTTAAAGAGCTTTTCTTCTATCTTCCTTGTGAATTTAAAAATTCTCGTCTACTAGAACGATATCTAGTCTCGTGTGATTTATTCCGCTGTGTCACCTATGTTGGAATACCATTTAAGCCTTCAAATTTGAAAATTTTATTATTGTTAAAAAAATTTGAATGTTTAATTTTATTATCTAGATACATTCATTTCGAATCACATTTTCTTGGAAAGTTAAAACTGAATACTAACTAATGCCTCAAAAAATCAAATCAAATCATACTATTTAAATTAGATCAGATCAATTTATGGATTCAATCAATTTTTTATACACTTGTTGTTTGCTTATTTGTGGTGCAACGAGACATTTTAAATGGAAGGATCAAGATAATAATGAACTTGTACCCATTTATTACACTCCAAAAATATGCATTGTCTCCATCAAGATTAGGCCCTTGATTGTGTACGTTGGTCTCTCCTCCATTGACTTTGTAATTTTTAGTTTACCTGAAAAAGGATAGACAGCTTTGCTTTGAGGACAGAATGGGGGAAAAAAAAAGTAATATAGATGAAATGGCACATCATGGGCTTGGATGAACTGAATTTTGTTTGGAACTTGTCAAAAGTGCAAACAAACTTGTGATGGTATTGAGTGTGCCTCACTACTAACTAGTGGGAACTTTCTTAAACCAAACTCATCATTTGGTTACCTTGAAGAATAATGTTTGGATCTCTAAAAGTAACAATTGTAAAACTGTATTAATGAGATGTCGTTGCTATGAGTCTCATATTAATGTGATCGTTTGACCTTTTTTTTTTTTCTTACACTGTTAGCTCATTAGAGCTGGCACCAATGCTCCTAAATTAATAATCTGTATCACCATTGTATCTTTAATTATAATGTGGAGGTGTTCAATCAAAGAATTAGTCTACACAGATAAAATTAATAAAAATAAATTAATGTATACATCAATATACTAAAATTCATCTCTAAGTAAAAATAATAAAAGTAAGTATTGTGTTTGGTTTTAGAAAAATATCGGTTGAATAAAGAATATGAGTGCAGGACAACATTAAGGAACTAAGGGTGCGTTTGTTTGGACGGACTGGATAAGGGAGAATTGTAATCCATCAGACTATTAGTCTTGGGATACATTGTCCCAGGACTATTTAGTTGGACTAAATTTGTATCCTATGTTTGTTTAGTCATGGGATTAGATGTCTGGATTAGACTATTTTTAGTTATCCAATGTTTGTTTGGGATATTATGGAGACAGATAAATGCTCAAATGACTATTTTATCCTTTTCAATTATTTACTAAGTAATAGCAATATTAAACATAACTTTAATATGTTAATTATTTTTAGCTAGATTAAATAAAAATTTATTTTATTTTATTTTTTGCACAATTTTTTAATTATTTTAATTTATTATTTTCAATTAAATTAAATTTATAATTTATAATTATATTTTTTATTTAATATATAATTTTAAATTAACGACAATAAAAAATAATTTTATTTAATATATAAATTAAATTTTCAACAACACTAAAAAATTTAATTTATAAGGCCATAATTTATAATTTATTATTTTTAAATAAATTTAATTTATAATTTATATTTTTTATTTAATATATAATTTTAAATTAACAACACTAAAAAAATAATTTAATTTAATATGTAAATTTAATTTTTTAACAACACTAAAAAAATAATTTAATTTAATATGTAAATTTAATTTTTTAACAACACTAAAAAAATTTAATTTATAAGGCCATAATTTATAATTTATTATTTTTAATTAAATTTAATTTATGATTTATAATTTATAATTTAAATTTTTTATTTAATATATAATTTTAAATTAACAACACTAAAAAAATAATTTATCAATGTTCAAAAGACTATTTTATCATTTTCTAATTGTTTGCTAAGTAATAACATGAATGGTAAAATGGACATTTCACAAAATAATCTCATGGGATACCTAATCCCATGGTTTTTATCCCACCCCCCATGGGATAGGATAGGCCCATATTTGCTCCGGACTAATAGTCCACCTAGACTATTAGTCACATATTTGTGGGACTATCCTATCTCATGGGGGAGGGTAGGATTATTTTCATAGGATTGGTATCCCATGGGATTAGGCTCTGAAATGTCCATTTTACCCCTATGCTATTACTTAGCAAACAATTAGAAAATGGTAAAATAGTCTTTTGAACATTTATAAATTATTTTTTGTGTTGTTAATTTAAAATTATTTATTACATAAAAAATTTAAATTATAAATTTAATTTAATTAAAAATAATAAATTAAAAATTATGGTCTTATAAATTAAATTTTTTTAGTGTTGTTAAAAAATTAAATTTGCATATTAAATAAAATTATTTTTTTAGTGTTGTTAATTTAAAATTATATATTAAATAAAAAATATAAATTATAAATTAAATTTATTTAAAAATAATAAATTATAAATTATTGCCTTATAAATTAAATTTTTTTAGTGTTGTTGAAAATTTAATTTATATATAAATAAAATTATTTTTTATTGCCGTTAATTTAAAATATGGATTAAATAAAAAATATAAATTATAAATTTAATTTAATTTAATTGAAAATAATAAATTAAAAATTATGGCCTTATAAATTAAATTGTTTTAGTGTTGTTAAATTATAAATTATAAATTATAGATTACCAATTTAAAATTATATATTAAACAAAAATTATAAATTACAAGGGTAAAATAGTCTTTTGAATATTTATCCTTATCCAGTCCGTCTAACCAACCATTGGATTCACTAAAAATAGTTCAATCCAGACATCTAATCCCATGACTAAACAAATATAGAATACAAATCCAATCCAACCAAATAGTCCGGGGGATAATATATCTCGAGACTAACAGTCCGATGGATTATAATCCCCCATTATTCAATCTGTCCAAATTTATACTTAACGTAGGTCGGTATAATTATATTAAATTGATAGTGTTTAATATGTTTCTTCCCAACCTTAAAAAAGAGGTTAGTATAATTTATCCAAAAAAAAAAAAAATTAGAAAATTAAAACAGCGTGAATATTATTTTTCACAATGAACTCATGTACAGAACGCAAAAGATCCAAAGATAATATGCAATTAATCTATAAGCTTCAATTCTGTTTGTTCAACTTTTAGAAGATTGGGTATTTATGAAACATAGGTAGTTCGAAAAATATGCCGTACTTATACCGGATATTTGTTGTGTATAATATTTTGTATGGTACTTTTGTATATATATTAGGTATATAAAATATGTACTCAAATTTTTTTTCTTAAGTTTTGGCATACCCAGACGTCCCTAATATATACCGAAGTCTTACCGTACCGTATCTCAATTGAAACAATATTTTCTTCTACTACAGAAATAAAACTCATTTCACTAGACTTTTTTTTTTTTTTTTTTTTTTTTTTTTTTTTTATGCTTACCATGATTTTAAAATTAAACTATGGTTTATAAGTTATTAATATATTGATACTTAATTTTGATCTATATCTTTACTTTTGACATTAAATGTTAATTATAAGTTGGATCTTAACAAATTAAATCATTTAATTAATTTTTACATTACTCTAAATTAAAAATAAATATTTTTTTTTACAAGCGTACCAAATTATATCCGTACCCTACTTTTTTTTAATTTTACTGTATTAACGTACCATATCGTACCAATACCAATACTCGTATCAGTACCCGTACTTCATGATTGGGCATCAACCTAAGAACTGATAATTTTTCATATTGGAACATTCTATGAAATCAGAAAATATCCCAGATATCATAAAAATAAATCAATGATGTGTATTTAAAATTTTTGTTATGAGACCAAACTTTAAGTAAATCCTGGCAATTAATTTGAGTTTCTTCTGTGCGTTTTCTGATTTTTTCTTCTGGATTCCTAATGTGACCGTATAATATTTGTCCCATTGAAATTCTGTAACCAACTATAGTTAACCATAGGGCCCAACGGGGGTTAATTTTTAGCTGGCAACCGGTTATTCTGATGCTAGGGCTCAACGGGGCCATGATGACATTCTTTTTTTACATGTTCAAAAAAAAAAAAACTATAGTTAACCATAAAATTAGCACTTGTAAATATAGAGCATGTATAATATTTGTCCCATTGAATTCTGTCACCAACTATAGTTAACCATAGAATTAGACACTTGCAGAAGCCTAATTCACATGGGCCCCTCGTATATAGTGCAAAATATACATGGATGGGACTTAGCACACGTTTATAAATACTTTGCATTAGCAAACAAAATCTTTCAATTCTGAATGTTAATTAATAATGTTATACTAATATACTTTTTTTTATTTAAAAAAAAAGGTAAATCAAATACTATTTAAATTTGTTAAAGTTGAAAATTTTATTTTATTTTATTTTTTATGAACCTCAACTTTACAAGTGAAATTGACATATTGTGAGACCAATCTATATTCCTCTCAGTGACTTGAATCATTCATCTTAAAAGACAAACGGAGAAAAAACATACATGTAAAAAATTAAATTGATCAGACATAAACAATTATATAATCAAATCACAGAATTATTTATAACAAATAAATGGTCTATTATAAAAACATAAAATATATATGACGTTATAAATAAAAATGATAGGATGGTATGACAATAGTTTATTGCATAACTTGATTTTTAGTATGAATAATTTTCTTAGTTAATGTGGTGAACTCTGTGAATTGTCAATTCATTACTTATATCTATTCAATACATTATATTAAATCAAAGATAAGTGTCATGTAAAAATATGATCATTGTAATTGTTAATTTTATTTTTAACTTGGTAATGCAAAAATAAGATAGTGAGTATGATCGCTACCAACCGAAAGAGAGAAACTAAATCCCATAAAACAAACGAGATTACATCATCATAATATACCACTTTCAATATATCTAGGCTGTAAAGCTAAAGAACAGAGGCAGCATAACAACAACCTCCTTCCTGGTTTCTACAACTTTCCTTCGATAATTTACGTAAACATCAAATCTTTAGCATCGAACTGAGCCTAAAACCTAAGTACGGTTTTGTTCTTTCCTCACAACTTTCAACAATAATTCGGTACATTCCTTTACACCACTTTTTGATAAAAACAAATAATGGATCCAAAATTACATCTACATCTACACACCCAAAAATTATTCAGCAATTCTCACAAATTCATCACTTGATTTTCATAGGACCCACAAATCATTGCAAATCAATGATGGTGATGAGTCATGTGGGTTCTAGAAAAGTCAATGGTAGGTGATGATGAGTTTGTGATAATGCTATGTCAGTGTCACACTGAATAACTGTTCCCATCTAAATACACAGAGTGTATAAAAACTATGAACCAAGAACAAGATAATCAAATATCCTGACTGTGTTTTCCTGTAAAATAAAAAATAAAAATAAAATAAACTTTTAAATGTAAATTGGAAATCAACTGGAGGAGGGAGGGTACTGGCCGGAACCAGTCCACGGCGGTGCCGGAAAATCTGACCCACCACCTTGATTTTGAGGTCCGGGAGGCCGGAAATAGCCCAATTGTTGTTGATCAGAAAAAAACAGAGGATATGAGGAAGTTGCTGAAGTGACTGAGGAAGAAGCAAATGAAGGTGAAGAAGAAACCAATGTTTGTGCATCTAAACCAGCTAATGATGAAGCATAGAACATTTGATCTAACAAGCTGTTTTGTTGTTGTTGTTGTTGTTGTTGTTGTTGTTGTTGTTGTTGTAGTGCATGAAAATTCAAATCACCAGTGCTCTGTAGTAGCTGAGAGTATTGCCAATAGTCCCTAGCAATGTTAGGCTGAAATTGGTGGTGGGTTTGGAAGAACGGTGGTGGAGGTGGCGGCGCCGCCAAATGGGTCGCCGGAGAATTGGAAATGGGCAACTGGGTCGCCGGAGGGTGTTGGGGAGGTGGTAGTAATCTGACATTTTCAGGGAAGTTGAGTTTGGCTCTGTTTCCTCTGAATCTCAGGGCTGCTTCATCATAGGCTCTAGCTGCAGCCTCGGCTGTGTCGAATGTACCTAACCAAACCCTTGCTGCCTTGTGTGGATCCCTTATCTCTGCTGCCCATTTTCCCCATGGTCTCTGTCTCACTCCTCTGTATCTTCTTCTTCTCTCTCCACCCTCTTCATTTGATGCTGCTTCTGTTGTTGGAGTTGGTGGTGTGGTGGCCGTGGCCGTGGCGGTGATGGTGATGGTGGTGGGAGTGGTAGCGGTCACAATATTTGTAGGTTCTTCTGCTGCTGTTGACAAAAACATAGATTACACACAAATCAAACATGATAGCATAGCGATGTGTACTGATATTTGACTATATTACTCATATTGATGTGATAATAAAATGAAAAATAATTAAAATGTGACAATGAAATGGGAAAAACATGATTTAAATTTCCTTTTAAATCATCAAATCCGATAAAAATGAATGATAAAAACACTGTTCATCATCCATGCAAAATTACAAAGTATTTTTTGGCACAAACCAAAAATGTGCAATATTGCCAAAATAAAAATAAAAAAAAATAAAAAAATAAAAACTAGAAACAAAGAAATTAGCAAGTAAGAAAAAATAGTCTAAAAATTTATTAGAAAATAAAGCCAGTATTGTAAATTCAAACTTAGTGCATTTTACATTCAGAATCAATTTGACATGTTTTTTTTTTTTTTTCTGTTGATAATTTACAAATATCATTACTATGAGATGAACAAGATGGAAAAAAAGTGGAAGATTGTTATTATAAGTTGAATCATAATCTTATTTGATAAAATTAAATTCTTACATAAATATTAAATCTTGAAACACATCAAAATATAAAATTATTGAAGTTATACAATTGAAAAAGAAAAAAAACAAAAACAAAAAACAAAGAACGAAAACAAAATCTCAAGTAATAAAAAATTGGATTTTTCATTTTAAATTGAGAAGAAATCAGTAGTGCAGAAGATAGAGGCCAAAACTGTGTTAGGTAAGTTAGGGGAGAGAGAGAGAGAGAGAGACTAACCAGTTGTTGTAACAGAAGATGACTCTCCACCATGAGAACCTCTGAAATCACTAATAAACCCTCTATAAACCCTATGAAGTTGTTGTTCTGATGAATATTGAGTCACACTCTCTTCTTCACGACCTCTCTTCTGTCCAGCCCACGAACCAGAGCTCGAAGACGAGTACGGCGAAGTAGGTGAATTCGCAGAGTAAATCCCACCAGACCCGCCCACAAACGACGACGTTCCACCACCACCACCACCCATCTCCGCCCTATAACCCCACTCTCCGCCGCCGTCACCCAACCTCTGACCACCTGACACAACATTTGTCAAGGCCGTCACCATCACCGACCTCTCTCTCGCCACCGCAGCCGACGACAGAATCGGGTGGTCAGCTCCTCCGTCATCGGCGGTGTCAGTCGTCGGGAACCTGACATACTCGCCGGAGTCTCGTGGGTTCGCCACCTTTGTCAGGCACATATACCCAACTCAATCTCGCCAGAAATCTGACAAACTAAGACCGACCCAGATGATTTTGTGCCGAATTATCACAACCCTTTTGAGGTTTCTATCAAACGACGGTTATATAAACCGATTGAAAATTCAAATTTTGCTTTCTAGTAGCCGCCAAAGAAGCAGTCTCTCTCTGCAAAAGATAGATAGAGAGATACGCACCACCTTTGGATAATTATAATTTTTTTTTTCATGAAAAACATAAAAATGAATTTGATTTCCTTTATTTATTTATTTTTTTGGGTGAGATACCAAAGATGCCCACTGGCCGACTCTGTTTTGTGTTCACACAAAATGTGTTGACCGATAATGGAGATGTTATATGTATCTGAGCTAATAAAAACCCTTCGAGCTCTCTAAAGAAAGAATAGTCGGTTTGAGAGAGAGAGAGAGAGAGAGAGAGAGAGAGAGCTTTTGAGATTTTGATAAAGAGTTCGTGTTTGAATTGAGTTGCTTTACCGACATTTATGGGTTTATGGGTTTGGATTTTATTCTAAGGAACATCAAGAAATGGGCTTTGAGGAGGTAAATGTTAGTAGCTTGGGCTAGAAAATATATTGGGCTCCAAAGTTGATTTGAGCCATAGTTGGAGTTCTTGGGATATGTTCTGGTAGGACGAAGGAACACCCTAACATGGTGTAGAAACAATCAACAAAATATGAATCTACTTGCGCAAAAGGTACCCGAGATACCGAATTTAGATGTGAGAGAAAATATTCATATTTATAACATTTTGAGTCACATTTTAATGCGCGCAGCGTAATTATAAAAATAGATGTTGAATTTAAGTTAGTACTCTTATAGTCACATCTTAAAATGTGGTGAGGGAAAAGTCAAAAGTTCAAACTGATAAAGCAGTAGCAACTTCTTTAGTTGTGATATAACTTTACTGACAAACTAACATCCTACAAACAGCAATGCTAGAGGGTCACAATTTTTGTGGCCACAATAGCTCAAAACTGCCAAAACGACGTCGTTTTGGGTGCAAAACATGTCAAAACGACGTCGTTTTGACAATTTTGAGCCATTATGGCCACAAAAATTATGGCCCTCAAACATTTTCCTCCTACAAATATATATATACATATATATATATAAACAGAAGGGGCAATGTTATCAACCAAATTTGTTTTATTTTATTTTATTTTAAAAATATAATACATAAACTTATTTTTTAGTAATGTTATACATTGGCCTATTTTGGGAACTTCAAATTTTTGTCAAAAAGTTAAAAAAATATTATAAAAAAATTTAACACTTTTTTTTTTTTTTGTAAAAAGGTCAAAACGTCACTAAAAAAATTAATTCTCAAAACAACATATAATCTCATTTCATTATTTTCTCACTCCTACAAACTGTTGGACAATCTTTACTGTATTTAAAAAGATTAAATTCTGTTGTGTACAAAACAACAACAAGAATAAAAGAAATAAAGAAAATGAGAGAATTTGTTTGATTACAAAAATCAAACTCGAAATAAAAATAAATAAATAAAACCACAGATTTTATTTTGTTACAAAAAATAAAAATAAAATCTGATTAAATAAACAAATAAAAAACAGAATAAAATTAAACAACTTACTTGGTTAATTTATTTGAATAACTTTTCTGATCAAGTCCAGTGTTTAACACTGTGTCCTTAAGACAGATTCGTCCTCTCCACGGTGCTTTCAGAATTTGGACGTCTATCTCCCAGGATGAAATGATCTTACTACAAACAATAGCAGCACTACAAATTGTTTGCCTTACGAACACACTAAGTGTTTACACTCTTTCTTTCGGAAATAAAATGCAGCAAGATGAAGAATATAATTAGCAGAAGTGAAATACGAAATTTCTGAATGGAAAACATCAAATGAGGGTGGTCCTATTTATAGATGTGAAGGTGGCTCTTGGTTTTGAATTGAACAGGTATGTGGCTCTTGGTTTTGAATTGAACAGGTATCATACCTGTTGGTTTTGAATTCAAACAGATAGCAAAACGGGAAGGGCTCTGTTTGGATGAGCAATAAATCCAAATCAGTTTAATTCTGTTTGAAAACGGGAAGGGCTCTGTTTGGATGAGCAATAAATCCAAATCAGTTTAATTCTGTTTGAAAACGGGAAGGGCCCTGTTTGGATGAACAAAAAATCCAAACCAATTTAATTTGAATTCTGGATTTTATTTTAATAAAAAATAAAATTAAATTCAAATGTTTTTTGCCCAAAAAGATTAGAAGCCTAACCACGCACCCGCGCCCGGGCCCAGCCCGCTCGGACGGCGCGCGTGTGGTGATTTTTGGGTCCAATGGGTGTAGCCCATTTTGCCCATAACCTCTCCCTCTAAAACACTTGGGTACCCCTTGGGGCACACCCCAAGTATCTCACCCTAAGCCTTATAAACCCTTTCAAAACTTCACACCAAATCAATGTGGGACAAGCCAATTTACAACCTTAAGGAATTTCCACCAAAACTCCATTTCCATGGAGCACACTTTGGCTTCAATTTCCCATTCACTCGGTAATGGTTTTGAGCAACCAAATATACCACGTGAATCACAACGCTGCATAGAACGCGTTACCACTTTGACCCGAGTAAATCGATACTCGGGGCCCACCTAAAAAATAGACCGAACTTAGGAAAAAATTCTGGTTTTATCCAGAATTTTATAACCATTTCCAACACAAACTAATGGGGCTAACGTTAACAAATATACATGGGGTCCTATTAACTTATGTTTGAGGAGTGAAAAAATTAGGGATAAGAAATAAAATTATATATAATAATTTTCTCTTTTTAAAAAAAAAACAAAATTTTCTATGTACATTTATTAATGTAAGTATTACTATTTTTGTATTTAGAAAGAAAAAATAATAATAAAAAACTCTGTTTATGAATTTTTTTATTTTCTTAATAGTTAAGATATGGACCTTGAAATCTTATATTTTCGGTCGATGGTTCATATTTTGTGACAGAGGCTTAGATCATGAGTGTCGTATTTTGTTTAGTTTTTGAAGTATTTGGCCTTTTGCATTCAAGTAAAGCCATCATTTCTGGCTGCAAATTGCAAAAAAGTTTTGTCAAACTATAATATATATATATGACCTTTTGGAATGTAGTTTTATTAAATTAATAATAGCTCTATTTGTGCATATATAATCAATTTCTATATCGCTTCTCTCTCATTTTCGAATGATTTATATCTGTACACCAAATGATAGACATTTTTCTCAATAAATGTTGAAAATATCTTAGTCATTCCCCCCTCCCCTCCCTTTGCTTCCATTGGCTTGTTTAAAAAAAAAAAAAATTAATACAAAAAGTGCATTTGCCACTTCAATCCAATGAAATGGTTTAAAATAGTTAGAATATTTTCAGTCAATAACCACTTATTTCGTGTTTAAGAAAATTAGATAAAACAATTCATGAAAAATATTGTGACATGTCATAATTTTATTTAATCAATGCCTCAAATCAAGTCATGTCTGCAAGCTTAAAACATTGTTAAAAAGCAATATCATTTAAGTTTTATATTATACATGCGACACAATTTAAACAGCGAAATGAGATTATGATTGGATAATTAGAGAGAAATCATTCTTATTTTTTTGTATGAGATACTTTATTTTTAAGTTTTCTCCTTTTTATCCCAATACAACTGTGTGAGTTTGATTTCTGATCACACTGCCAAATTAGTAGTCAACTGGAGAGCACTGACAGAATAGATGACGCCTGAATGACCTGTAACAGAAAGAAGAGATTCCGGCGGTGGTTCGTCAACCCGGGACACTCCGACGATCAAGTCAGTTATCTCTCAAAGATAACAAAAGTGCTTAACTCACTATTCAGAATACAAAAAGCGTATCTTAGACCCATGGGGTTGCCTCCCTTTTATAGCCAACACAATCCTGGTCCCAATAGAAACCTAGCTTCAATGAACTTTGGATTACTGCTTGTCTTAGACTCTCAGTAGGATTGGAATAAACTCTCTAAGAGTCTTATCTTTATCCAAACTGAAGCCTTCCCTCGTTCTAAGACTCTTGTCCCTTATCCGTTTATCCCGGACTCCGGTATCTTCGGAGATAGCCTCAGCCTAACCGAGATCACCTCGGCGTCATGATCGAGACACGTGGCACCTCGGCTGACATTTCGGTGCCACCTCAGCCACGTGTTGCCACTCAAAAATTATGTCCCCACAACTGCCCCCTAGGTTATATTACCTCGGCATACTGAGGTGATGGAACCTATATCTTTTGATCTCGTAGGACGTCGGCTAAGCTAACTCCATTATTTATTGTTGAAGTCAAGACTCGTCGACTCAATATGACCAAGATCTGTAATCTGTTTTCCGCAAAATGCCTTTAGAGTAAATAATTAAGTTAGTGTAAATAATTTAGCCGAGGTCCTTGCTTCTTTAACCTAAGAACTTCAAGAGTTTTATCATGCATGAAAGCTATCATGCATAGCAACCCAACAGTTTTAGCCACGCGTCTTCCCCTCACTGGATCGTATTTGATACGCGCCTTTAAGTCGTCTTGCGTCTGGGTGCGCCGTCTGACAAACACGTTGCCCTAGACGTATTAATGGTATTTTGCCGCCATTCTCCGCATTTTGATCAAAACCAACCTCTCTTTCCGTCTTTTCACTTTTTTTACCATCACATCCGTGCATACTCTCTCTCTACTCTCTCAAATCCGCCATTGCTTCAAACCTTCAAGCTCTGCAACTGCTTTCATTCCTCCTCTCCGGTGAAGCTTTTGCTGCCCTTTTTCGATTGCAACCATTACCTGACTCCGACGCACTTAACATCGGCATCACTCCTCTGGTAAGCCACTGTTCCTTTTATTTAAATTTCTTGTTTCACTTCAAAGAACTCCACTGTTGTACTTGCTGCCTTTGTGTGTTTGTTTAATTTGTGTCTTGGATTCCATCATACACTTGAGCATGTTTGTTTTATGGCTCTATTTTTGCCCAATCCATTCTTGAATATACACACACTTGTTTGTATATCCGTTGATTTTTGCCACTGTTCTTGATTCTGAATCGCGCTCATGTTTCTATTTGCTGTGTTTCTTCCAGATTCCTGCCTTCAATCTTCATTTGCCTGGACTTAGGTTTGGCATTTGTTTGTAGAACTTACGAACCTTAGGAAAAACTGAAACAAATTCCCTTAGATCCTCAAAAATTCTTACCACAGTACTCCCTTAGGTTTTGGCCGAGGTCCTTCAAACCCTTTAAACACTTTTTTCTGAAATCCAACACTTTCCCTCCAAGCTGACGTCATGGGTATGTGGAGGCATAGGGTAGACACCCCAACGAAGTTAGAATACTTCAGGCAGGAGTTTTCCATCCCAGTCGACGTCCATCTGAGGTTAGTTGGGGAGGATGACTCCATCATGCCCACAGTCGATGCCATGCCCTTCCCAGTTGTAGCTTTCATAGAGTGTGGACTTAGGCTCCCACTTGACATCCTTTTCCGAAAAATCCTCCATTACTATAAGTTGAACCCAATGCAACTCGCCATCAATTCTTACTGAGTTATCAACGGCATAATAGCTTTAGCCAAACAAGAGAAAGCTAGGGTAACTTTAGCTGATATCCAATACTGTTATACCATGTGTGGCCTCAAGTTAGAAAAAGGCTATATCTACTATCTCAAACCGAGGTCCACAAAATACAAAATTGTTGCCTACCTCCCAGACTCCAACAAGAGAGCTAAGGACGATTACTTCATTGTCTCGGGCAACTGGGGGTTTGCTCCAGACGAGGACCTTCACCTTTACCCCCTTAGCCGAACACTATTTGTAGAGGGTAATGGTAAGAGCTAAGTGTTGCACTTGTTTTTCAAGTCTTTAATGCTTTGTTCTTTCTATACGTTCTAACGTTTGTTTTCCTTGCAGCTCTTCCACAACCGGCAAAAGATTTCCGTAAGTCCTTCTTCCCGAGCAAGGGCTTGAAGAAGCTGTTGGATCTGCCAGTTCACAAGCGGAGAGCTCCCCTGCTACTCAACTATATCCCGACATACAAGTCGGTCCTCCCCGATATCCCAAAGAAGAAAAACAAGTCTCTTCCTTCCACCACAGTTCCTCCAGTGACTTCATCATCTCGGCCAGATCAGGGGTCAACTTCCAATCCTGCCGAGCAACTATCAACCTCGGCTCCATATCTGATCCCTCTATCCCAACGAAAATGCCGACGCTGAACTGCAATCGTTACCGAGATGGATCGCAAGAAAGCTGTCGCAGAAGACCTTCTGGCCGACATCTCCGACACTACCAACGCTCAACCAACACAGCCTCAACCAAAACCAAAGCCCAAAAGACTGAAGAAGGCCCAGCCTAAGGCAACGGTGACTCAGATTGACACTGAGGACACCTTGCCAATTTCAAAGTTGGCCGAGAGCGAGAAGACCACTTCTGCTGCCGAGAAGAGGCCCGCTGAGGCTGAACCATCCCAATCAACCTGGTCGAAGAGGCCGAGGTCCGAGCCTGCAACAACCTCGGGCTCTATGAAATCAGATGCCCCCTAGGCTCCCCCCATTACTATTGAAGAAAAGCTGGTCAAAGTTCGCGACAACGCCAACGATATTGAAGTCGGCGTTGCCCTCTCTACCGCCGTACTCCTTCCCAACGATCTCGAGCGCAACGCCGGGATGAGTGAGTATGAGAACTTTGCTCTGATGTTACAACGCTCCGTCCAAGTAAGCCTTTAATACTTTGTAATTTTTTAATTTCTTTCCGCTACCTCAAACTTAAAGAGTTTTATTAACTCGTTTTTCTCCATTTCTCCTAGGCGATCCAGCATGTCCACTCTTTTGCGATGCAAGCCTTTGCCATCAAGAAGGAGTTGGCGAATAAAACCAAAGAGGCTACTAGCTTGCAGAAGGCTTTGAAGAACGCTGACGGCAAAATGAAAACCTTGTCAGATCAGGCCGAGGCTACCATAAAGGCTCAGGACGCAGCAGAGGAAAAAGCAGACGCTGCAGAAGCCATTAAGAAGGTCCTTGAAGTCGAGAAAAATGAGGCCCAGATAAAAACTACTGAGGCTCAAGCCGAGCTCCGGGTTGCCGTGGCCACGAACACATTCAAGATCAAAGCGGCCGATGAGAAGGCGTATGTTGAGGGGCGGCCGACATCAAGGAGGACTATAAAAAGCAAGTGAAGCAGGCATGCAAGAAGGGTTTTACCCTTGGTTGGATGGCTGCCCTCAAAAAGCTTGATGTCCCTGAGGACTCCCCACTTAAGAATGTTGATAACCTTCCCCTGCCATTTCCCCCTATTCCAAGCCAATCCGAAGACGATTCCGAGTCCGAGGAGGAAGCTTTCGTTAGGAAGACGAAGGACGCTGCTGGGGCCAAGTCCCCTACTTTCAATGTGTGAAAACCCATATATTAAATTATTCTTGAAAGAAAATAAATAAGTAAATTAATTAATTAGTTTTAAATTAACCAAATCCTATCACTAACAAAGACCCTATTAAGAATGATAATTTTGTGGGTGTTCAATATTTGTTGTTTATAAATTAGTTTAATTAGGATTCAATATAATAATTATTCTTACTAAATACCTTAAATAAAAATCTTAGGGTATCAATTTTCAGAACCCCTACAAATACACACAAAAATAAATAAATAAAATACAAACAAACAAACCGTAGGCAAACAACCCACAGCTCCTACCAAACCCATCATCTTTTAGAATTTAGGATAGTCATAAAATTTAGGGAAAACTTGTAAAATTTAGGGAAAAGCTTATAAAATTTAGGGAAAGCTTGCTCTTAGAAATTGGAGAAAGGGAATGGAATTTTTTGAAAAAAAAAATGTGTGTGAGAGTGGGAGAGAGAGAGCTAACCTCGGAGGGAGTCTTTAAATTGCATCTAGTAGAGTTCATATTTCTGCACAGAGAGTTCATATTTCTAGACTAAGCATAAACCATTACATCCAAATAGAGGGAATTCTGGTGGAAGAAGAGGAGGAGATTGAGGTTGCATATTTTTCTACCATTTCATTATTCCATTTCAACCCTACTACTAAGTAAGAAAACCCTCTCAACCCTCTCATTTTTTTTATATAATCGAAATTTTTCAGATTATGTACATTTGATACGTTGTCTAAAACTGTGTTGAATCTGCCAGCATGTTTGTCCGAATTTTTAGACAATTTTATACTCAAAATTTCGATATTAATTCTTCTACAAAGTTGTTGATAATTATGTCTAGTTCATCCAGGAATTTTTGCAACAATTTTTGAGCTCTCTACGAATTTATACAAATTTTTAATTAAAACTGAAGCTGTGTTGAGAATAATCTGTTTGAATCTGCCAACCTGTTACCCGAATTTTTAGATAATTTTACACTCAAAATTTCGAGATGATTTCTTCTACAAAGTTATTGATAATGATATCTAGTTTGTCCAGAAATTTTTTGGAAACAATTTTTGAGCTCTCTACCAATTTATACAAATTTTTAATCTGAAACTGTGTTGAGAATAATCTGTTTGAATCTGCCAGCATGTTTACCCGAATTTTTAGATGATTTTATACTCAAAATTTCGAGATGATTCCTTCTACAAAGTTGTTGATAATGATGTCTAGTTTATCTAGAAATTTTTGGAAATAATTTTTGAGCTTTCTACGAATTTATACAAATTTTTAACTAAATATGAAACTGTGTGACAGATTTTACCTTGTATTTGAAAATTTATTTAAAATTCTATACTAAGCCAAATCTGGTCATTTCTAACTAAAAGATGAAATTTGAGAAGTCTAGTTTCATGATAAATTTTTAGATTATGGGTTTGATCTATAAATTTAAGGGGTTTGATCTATAAATTTAAGTATGAAATTAATATAAGGAAATGTGACAAATCTGTGTCATGAACACCCTTGGAATTTTTAAGAATTATTTATAATTTATTTTTGGAAAATGCTTTCTGAAAAATGACCATAACATGTTTATGGATTATTCTGTTGATTGATATGAATTTTAGAGTTGTATAAGTAATGTATTTAAAATTTTACTTGCAAGACATATATTCTGAAAAAATTTTCTAGACAGGATAAAATCACCACTTTCATATTATACTAGTCTAATTTAGTAAATCAAAAATTTGTGCAGGTGTGCATTTATGGTTTATTTCTTGTATTTAAGTTATTATGTTCATACCATGGTTTTAAGTAATTGTTTACTAAATTTTGTACATTGAACTATTATTGGGTGACATGCATAATATTTTATGTTGGGAGTTTTTCTTTAGTTGGTATAACGTTATTGGTGATTGAGATTTGAATAATTTGTGTTTAGTATATAAATTAACCCAAAGGATTAACGGTATATAATGAGTTACTGATGAAGGGTTAATATCGGGTATTCAGGGTGAGCCCTGGTTTTGAGAATTCTCACATAAATTATGTTACAAAACTCTAAGATGGCACGGGACTTATTTGAACCCATTTCGGTATTCGGTTTTGGAATAAGGGTGGATGTGCAGGTGGCACACAGGGAGGTTACTTACCCCTGGCAGACCGTTTCCTTGGGGCAGATCACGGATGCCACTACTTGGGTATATAACTCCGGACGTGGGCATCCCTGGTAGTTACGGTTGGTAACACTTAAATATTTGACCAAGGGAGGGTTTCAAATTAATCGTTGTCATGCTTAGTGGTTGGTAAGTTAAATCTCTTTGGTGAGATTTCGAGTGTCACCTAATTTATTAAAATTACTGAAATTATTCTAAGGGTTGTAATTTACGTGTACAATTATATTGTTATCTCATGTTTAGAATCTTATTATCTTTCTCTTAAAAAGAATGGTAGTTTGGTTACGTTTTCTTACTGTGTTGCAAAACTCATGGCATATATTTTGTTGCCCTGGCGTTTCATGCCAGATTATGTCGAAGAAGGGACTAGGGCTGAAACTGGAGCTGCTGCCAATATCGAACCTTGGCTGACTTAGAGTCAAGATTTTATCAGAATAAAATCCTGTTATCCCTTGTATTAGGATTAAACTATGTTGTGACATTGTGTGTGAACTTGTAGTTTTATTTTGTCGTTGGACTTTGGCTTTGTAAGAACTTAAAAGTTCCTAACTAGTAGTTAAAATTTTATCTAGTAAGTTATTGTTATTTAAATCTTATGACGTTTCAAAAAAAAAAAAATTTTGGGGCGTCACACAATGAGCAAGTCGTAGACTTGTCTCAGGATGAGGAGGGCGAGGTCTCCAAAGATGCCGCTCCTGAGACAACATCAGACATGCCGATCGCCGAGAAGAGCATTGATCAAACTCTTCAAGATATCGATGCTGAGCATGCGGCTGAGAAGGCTACTGAGAAGTCTTCCCAGATGTCCTATGAGCCCCAAACCCAACTGGTTAACGACGCCGAGTAGTTTAGTTTTGATGCTTCTCTTTTTGTACCTTGTACTTTATCTTTCTACTTTTTGAAACAGTGTAAGCTTTAATTTGGCCGACGTTCCACTTTTGTAATCCGAGCAATTACTTTTTGTAGTCCGACGTGCCCTTTTCTTTTGAACATGAATAGAACTTCTTCTTTTGAATGCTTGCATGTTTGTCCTTCCCGTACTCTTGTATGACTTTTATACTTTGAATAATTTCCATGTTTTCAATATACACCTTAACTGTGTAATCTTCTCGGTGTGGAATACTTCGGCAATTCTCACTAACAGCTTATTTCAGCTCTGACCTAACACTTGAAAATATTCATGCTATTTTCACAAGTGTTTATTTACAACTTGCCACTTCGCTCAAGACCTCTGTCTTCTATTCTTGCAACATAATCTTGGATTAACTTTAACTTGTAAATTTTTCTCAAATTTCAACAAGCGTAAAATCATCTTTCTTTAACATAACCTCGGCTTGACTTCAACTTGTAAATTTTTCTCAAAATTTCAACAAGTGTTAAACCATCTTTCTTTAACATAACCTCGGCTTAACTTCAACTTGTAAATTTTTCTCAAAATTTCAACAAGTATTAAACCATCTTCCTTTAATATAACCTCAACTTAATTTCAATTTGTAAATTTTTCTCAAAATTTCAACAAGTGTTAAACCATCTTCCTTTAACATAACATCGGCTTAACTTCAACTTGTAAATTTTCCTCAAAATTTCAACAAGTGTTAAACCATCTTCCTTTAATATAACCTCAACTTAATTTCAACTTGTAAATTTTTCTCAAAATTTCAACAAGTGTTAAACTATCTTCCTTGTGAATTCCAAGTCCCAACCATTATTCTCCAGCCTTCTACCCCCTAATGTGAACTCAAGTTCCACTTGGGTTCTCATTAAGCATGTCGCTTTTGATCTTGTCGCTGAGGTCATATTCAAACAAAAGACTAGCCGAGGTTATCAACCTCGGTCTCTTCATTAATTTGACTGGCATGCACCTAGCTCCAATCCGTGTCTGATTTTGCCGATATGACAAGTTCAGGTTAACCAACTTAGTTCATCTCTATTATATGCAAGTAAAGTTTCTACTCTGCCATATAATAAATCTAAGTTATTCGTCATGTTTCGCTTAGAAACATCGCCAACTTAGTTCAACTCTATTATATGCAAGTAAAGTTTCTACTCTGCCATATAATAAGTCTAAGTTATTCATCATGTTTCGCTTAGAAACATCGCCAACTTAGTTCAACTCTATTATATGCAAGTAAAGTTTCTACTCTGCCATAGAATAAGTCTAAGTTATTCGTTATGTTTCTCTTAAAAACATCGTCAAGTACCTGTTTAGTCACCATACGCAAGTTTAAAAATCAATCTAAAAACTTTTATTAATACTTCGGCTAATAACAAGAGAGGACTTAAAAAACAATAAATTCTAGTGATAAAAAAACTTCAGATTGCAAGTATTTCAGAGTCTTGGCAGCTATTTGCCTTCACAATCCTTAAGTTGATATGCCCCGTTGCCTAGGACCGAGATGATTCTATAGGGTCCTTCCCAATTCGGGCCAAGCTTGCCTTCTCTGGGATCCTTTTTGTTGCAACGACCTTTGTCAGGACGAGGTCACCAACTTGGAACTCTCGCGGGTTCACCTTCTTATTATAAGCTCTGGCAAGCTGCTGCTGGTATGCCCCCAGTTGAATTGCTGCTTTTTCCCTTCGTTCTTCTAGCAGATCCAGATCTCGGGCTAAGAATGCCTCATTGGTCCTATTTTCTACTCCCTGGGTTCTGATCACTGGGATGCCGACCTCCAATAGAATTACTGCCTCTGTGCCATAAGCCATGACAAATGGGGATTCCCCTGTTGATCTTCTCGGTGTAGTCCGATATGCCCAGAGTACACTGGGTAACTCGTCCACCCACTTGCCCTTTGCTGCTTGCAGCCTCTTCTTGATCCCATCTAAGATAACTTTGTTGGATGCTTCTGCTTGTCCATTGCATTGGGAAAACTCGGGATGGAAAAATAACTCTTGATTTTGAACTTTGCACAGAAGCTCTTGATTAGCTTACTGTCAAACTGTGTTCCATTGTCAGCTATTATTGCTCTTGGGATCCCAAACCTGGTGATGATGCTTTTCCAGATGAAGTTCTTCACATCAATGTCCCGAATCTTGGCGAGGGGTTTAGTTTCTATCCATTTGGTGAAGTAGTCTATTGCCACCAGCAGGTACTTCCTTTGTCCAGTTGCTTAAGGCAATCTTCCAACAAGATCCATGCCCCATTGGGCAAATGGCCAAGGCCTGGACACCGGGTTCAAGTCTGCTGTTGGTTGATGTATCAAAGGTGCAAACCTCTGGCACTTTTCACACTTCTTGACATAGGCTTCAACACCTTTCTACATGTAGGGCCACCAGTACCCCTGAGTAATGGCCCTATAAGCAAGTGACCTGCCCCCAGCGTGGCTTCTACATACTTCTTCATGTATTTTGTATAGAAAGTCTTCAACCTGCGCAGGATGCACACACCTCAGAAGGGGTCCAGTAAAAGATCTTCTGTAGAGATGTCATTCTGCTGTCAAACAGAACCTTGCCGACTTCAGTCTGATCTTGTGCGCTTCTTTTCAGTCGTCTAGCTTCCCATCTCGAAGGAACATCATTATTGCATCCATCCAGCTTGGTCCCATCTCCACACACATTGCTTCATGCTCTGTGTTCAGTAGTTCTATACTTGGTCCTGGTAAGTAATCAACCATTATTGTTCTTGCTTCTCCTGGTTTCATTGCACTAGCTAGGTTCGCCAGGGCATCGGCATGACTGTTATCATCTCGGCCTACTTGCTGTAGCTGGCAATTTTGGAACAGTGCCATCAGTCTGCCCACTTCCTTTACATAGGCCGACATCCTTTCATCTCGGGCTGCATACTCGCCTGTTGCCTGGTTGACTATAAGCTAGGAGTCGCAGAAGACTATTACCTCGTCAACTTCCATGGCTGCTGCCAACTTTAACACTGTTATTAGTGCTTCATTCTCTGCTTCATTGTTTGAGACCTTAAACCCCAGACGAATGGATTGCTCCAGCACCTGCCCATCTAGAGATACTAGCACTACTCCTGCCCCCGCTCCTTGTCGATTTGAACTTCCATCAACAAACAGCCGAAAGGAGTCGCCGATGTAAATGCTACAGGGCCTGAGTTTTTTTTCCTTCCTTTGTTCTGCTGCCCCCTGCTGCGTTTTTCCTTGCTCACTGGGACGTTGTATACCTTGGCTCAACGAAGCCCAATGTATGACGGCGTCTAGTGTGAACTCGGCCATGAAGTCAGCTAAGACTTGTCCTTTGATTGCTATCCTGAGTCTGAATTCCAGGTCGTATTGGCCCAACATTACTGCCTATCTGGCTATTCTGCCTGTTAGATCTCCCTGCTGCAACAGGGACCTCAACGGATGTTCAGTTAACATCACAATTTTGTGGGCTTGAAAGTAGTGATTCAGCTTCTTGGAGGCCATGACTAAAGCCAGTGTTAACTTCTCCAAGGGTAAGTACCTGGTCTCTGCATCTGCCAAGGTTTTACTCACGTAGTAGACTGCCTTTTGCTCTCCCTTTTCTTCTCTAACTACTACTGCACTCACTACATGTTCTGAAACTACCAAGTATAAGAACAGCTTCTCTCCAGGTACTGGATTTGAGAGGACTGGAGTTGTGGTCAAATACTTCTTAAAGTCAACCAAGGCAGCTTCGCACTCTTCTGTCTATAAGAAGTCTGCGGCTTTCTGCACTAGGCTGAAGAAATGTTTACACTTGTCAGAGCTTTTGCTTATAAATCTGTTCAGGGCCGCAGCCCTTCCCGTTAACATGTGCACTTGCTTTGCTGATGTTGGGCTCTTTAATTCTAAGATGGCTTTAATCTGATCCGGGCTAGCCTCAATGCCCCTTCTGGTAACCAAATATCCTAAGAACTTACCAGACCCGACTCCAAATGCACATTTCGATGCATTGAGTCGGAGCCGATATGTTCTAAGGATGTCAAAGACTGCATTCAAGTCTTCCAAATGACCTTCAGGTTCCTTGGTCTTCACAACCATGTCATCTATGTATACCTCCACAAGTTTGCCAATTAGATGTCTGAACATCTTTGTCACCAACCTCTGGTAAGTTGCTCCTGCGTTTTTCAACCCAAAAGGCATTACTCTATAGTAACATAGCCCTTTTGGGGTGATGAATGCAGTCTTTTCCTTATCTGGGGGGTACATAGCTATTTGATGGTACCCCCTGTAGGCATCCAGGAAGCTCATTCTTCCATGCCCTGAAATGGCATCCACCAATTGGTCAATCTTGGGTAATGTGAAACGGTCTTTGGGACAAGCCTTATTCAGGCTGGTGAAATCCACGCAAACCCTCCACTTACCATTCTTTTTCTTCACAACCACTGTGTTTGATAGCCATGTCTAGTAATTTACCTCTCGAATAGCTCTGGCCTCTAGAAGTCTATCTACTTCCTCTTCTACTACCTCAACATGCATTAGTGTCGGCCTCCTTTCCCGCTGCATGACAGGTTTGGCCAACCTATCTACATTCAGTCTGTGGCAAGTGACCTCAAGGTCAATGTCTGGCATCTCGTACGGTGTCCATGCAAACACCTTAAGGTTTGCTCTCATGAATGCCTCTAACTCTTTTTCCTCTTCCTTGGCTAAGCCCGAGCCGAGAAGGAAGAAGCATTCTTCATCCCCTTGCTGGACAAGGATTTTCTTCAAAGCTTCTTCACTTTTCTCGGTTGGCTCTTTGCCGACGTCATCTAGGACTTTCACATTCTCGTCCTCAAACTTCGATGTTTCTATTTCTCGTATGTTGCAGATAGACTTCATTGCTGCCATGGAGCAATTCTTTGCATGCAACTGATCCTCTCTGATCTCCTCTATTCCATGCTCTGTTGGGAATCACAATAGCTGATGTAATATTGAGAAAACAGCCCCCATTGCATGTAGCCATGGCCTTCCCAGGATAGCATTGTAAGGGGAGGGGGTGTCAATTATGGTGAACTCTGTTTTTAGCTTCTTGGTGCCAGCCTGCACGTCCAAGCTTGTTGCCCCCAAGGGCCACGTCGGCGTTCCATTGAACCCAACCATTAGGCCATTGGACTGCTCCAAGTCATTTTGGTGAAAGCCAAGCTCCTTGTAACACCTAACATATATGATGTCACAAGAGCTGCCTTGGTCAACTAAGATGCGCTTCACTTGGCACTCTCCAATCTTGAGGGATATTCCCAAGGCATGGTTGTGTGGATGCTGCACCATCTCCAGGTCTTCCTCAGTAAAGGACATCACTGGTCCTTGGCTCTTGTCTGCCCTGGGCCTCTTCTTGCCGACCTGATATATATGTTGTAGGTGTTTTACTCGTTGGGTTTCTCCCCTTATCTCATTCTCATTTACCTTTGAGTGAATCACATTGATCACTCGAGGTCCGCCTTCCTACGGTTGTGGTGCTGGCGGGGGTGGTGCTGTTAGTGCCTAGGGCAATCTTGCCTATTCTTCTCTTGTCCTGGCCTCGTCCACCAGGTCCCTTAAATGGCCCTGTCTTACCAGGTCTTCCAAATGTGTCTTCAGGGCTCTACATCCCCTGAGTCAGATGTCCAGCCTTATTGTGGTAAGCACAGTGTTTGCCAAGGCTTCTTCCCATAAATTCGCCCGGTACCCTTGTTGGTGCTCAATAATAGGGCTGGTTTCGGATTTTTTCCAAGACTTTGTAGATAGGGATTCGAAATACGGTTGTGACTGCATGTGAAGCCCTTAGTCCTGTCTCTGGTTTGTTGTATCCGCTATCACCTCAGCCTCATTTCGGCAAGCCATTTTTGTTCTCTGGTTTCGACGCCTTTTGTCCCGGTGTGTCCTTCTTGGCCCTAGCATACTTCTTTATCCTGGCCATAAGCTCCTCCATGCTTTTTGGCAATGTCTTTGCCAATGACTTTCGAAGTAGGCAATCATCCTTCAGGCCGTTCTTAAAAGATACAACTGCCACCTCCTTGTTACATCTGGGGATACGGTTGAACACCTTATAATATCTTTTAGCATAGGCCCTAAGGCTTTCGTCCTTGCCAATTCTCAAAGCCATCAGGGCGTCCACCCTCAATGGCTGTAGTTTGTTTGTTACGAACCTGGCCACAAACATCTCGGTCAAGCCTTCCCAGGTTTTCACAGTTCCTTTTGGCAACTTGTGAAACCAATCTGATGCAATTTCTCCGAAGGAAGAGGGGAACACCTTGTAGAACAACGACTCATTCCCAATGTATAATGCCATTGAGTTCAGGTACAAGCCGACATGAAAGTTAGGGTCCGACTTACCGTCGTATATTTGTAACCTCTGCATACTAAACCTTTTTTAGGCCTCAGATTTTTCCAACTCCACCGAGAACAGTGTTCTCGGCTTGACCAGAGAGGTTACCTCAGCATCTTGTTGCTTCCTCTGGTAGTAACCCCTCAGATCTTTCTTGGTCTGTCTGGGGGCTCAGCTATCAACGGATTTTAGCCTTTTTGGTGTACTACTTCCAATATCGTTGTGAGTCCTTTTGGACCTCTCTCCATTGGTTGCGTCGAAACATAGCTCCTTACCCTAAACATGCCGATGTTCTTTGGGGTCAGCTTCCTTGGTGCGATGCGTCCTCCGTGAATCTTCCCTTCTTGATTCTCCTCGTTTGACCTCCCTTGAAGGCCGGTGAGAGTGTTTCTCGGTTCTATCGTGCTGAGGAGTCGAAGGAATTGTTTTATGCCCCTCTAGCTGGGCATCTTTTTTGGCCGCTGGAATTGGCGTATCTTGTAACGGGAACGGTGGTTGCATAACGTTGTTCTGCATCATGAAATTGACAACCAACTGCAGGTCCGCCAATTTGTTTGCCAGTTTCTTCATCTCGTCGTCCCTCCGTAGGCATCTATCTTTCCATACCTGGAGGTCGTCTTTGTTGTAATACCCACCTCAGTCTGATTTCTTTGTTATGTTGCCTTCTTAGCCGACGTCTTTTTCTCCGTGATTCTTATCACGAGTCTCTTTGTTACAGTTGTCTTCTTCGACCTCAAGGTCAATAGGTTTCCCACTCCCAGTAGGAGTGTCGTCTCTAACCTTCTCCTTCTGTCTGTTATTGGCCATCTATTCTTCTTTCTTTCTTACAGACGGTGCCAAATTGTGTGAGTAGATTTCTGACCATACTGCCAAATTAGTATTCAACTAGAGAGCATTGGCAGAATAGATGACGCTTGAATGACCTGTAACAGAAAGAAGAGATTCCGGCGGTGGTTCGTCCACCCGGGGGCACTCCGACGGTCAAGTCAGTTATCTCTCAAAGATAGCAAAAGTGCTTAATTCACTATTCAAAATACAAAAAGCGTTTCTTAAACCCATGGAGGTGCCTTCCTTTTATAGCCAATACAATCCTGGTCCCAATAGAAGCCTAGCTTCAATGGACTTTGAATTACTGCTAGTCTTGGACTCTCAGTAGGATTAGGATAAACTCTCTAAGAGTTTTATCTTTATCCAAACTGAAGCCTTCCCTCGTTCTAGGACTCTTGTCCCTTATCCGTTTATTTCGGACTCCGATATCTTCGGAGATAACCTCGGCCTAACCGAGATCACCTCGGCATCATGATCGGGACACGTGGCACATCGGCTAACATTTCGGTGCCACCTCGGCCACATGTTGCCACTCAAAAATTATGTCCCCACAACAACTCTCCAATAATTCATTGAATCATTTCTTGAAATTTGCATGATTGAAAATTCTAACACAGTCTTATAATTGAGCAACTAGGGATTGCAAGAAAAAAATTAAGCACTCTTGGAGTAAAGCCCATGTAATTTGACACACATTAAGATTTCTCCTAAAACAACAATATAGTAGTTTACTATTTAGATCACTAACTATTATTTTTCAATTTCAGTTGGGCTCTTTTCGGTAGTCTCTAGAGAAGTTGATTTTTGGTTTACACAGTTATATAATAAAAATTAAAAATTAAAAATTAAAAGTCAAAAGTCAAATGTCAAAAGTCAAAGTCAAAAGTCAAAAATCAAAAATAGAAAATAAAAAAATTATTTAGTTTGACTAAATAAATAAATTTTCTTTTTTTTTTTTTTTTTTTTTGAAGAATCTCTAGATTTTTGTTAAGAATAATTTATCTTCAATACTTTGAGAAATTCTATCGTACCTCTTTAGTTGTACTAATAAGAGTTTTTACAAGACTATAGGAGTAATATGATAATTTCACATTAAAAAGCAAATTTTTTTTTAAAAAAAAAAGACCCACAAAGCTTGCTCCATCACAAAAATATAATTATTTTTAACAATTATCAAACACAGCAACTTTTTAAATAATTCAAAAAAAAAAATAAGCCATTGATTTTTACCAAAAGAATCAAAAGACGTTTCAATCCAAGGCATGAATTGCCTCAAGTCGGACAAAAAATCAAAAGAAAATGTTATGAATCTCAAATAATTTATTAAGTTTTTTACTAAACTTTTTATATGGATGTGGGACTCACATAAACTCATATGTGTGTGGGTCTCATACTCATATGAAAGATTTGATAGAAAATTTAATAAATTATTTAGAATTCCTAGCATAATTGTAACTCAAAATACTATCCTTAAGTAAAATCTACTGACAGTAAAAAATTAAAAATAAAAAGGATCAGTTAAGTAATCCTTAAGAATCAAATAATATTAAAAAAAATTAAAATTTTAATATATATTTCACATAGTTAATAAAAAAAACTATCAACATTAATCATCAACCAATGAAGAAATGTTAGAATTTTCCAAATAAAAATTACCACTCAACCTTATTAAGGCTCAGAAAAATTTAAATTTGTTCACATATTTTGAAATTGTGTGGATAGAAATAGAATTCTTTTTTTTTTTTTGGATAAAATAATAATTACATATATAAAAAATATTAGATAGATCACAAAAAAAATAACAAAATTTTCTCTATAAAAGTTGAACTCATAATTTTACATCACCAAGCCAAAAGCTCTAATTGAATAAAATACAAATTTTAATTACATAAAATTGTGAGATTCACATAAACCAAACCAAATCAAACTAAAAACCATTCCACAATCTGCATTCATTTCACTTCCAACCATCTAAAAATGAATAATTTTTAATGTCAAATTCCCTACGTAGAAATTTTGTGAAAATATCCATCAATTGCTAGGGGTGAGTATAGACCGAATTAGGGTAAAACCAGGACCAACCTGTTATCTACGGTTCCTGAAAAATTGGAACCAATCCAATCCGTTTAAATCGTGGAACCAATCCGAACCAATCCATTTAAACACGTATTGGATCAGTTTAGGACCACGGATTTACATAATTAAACAACAAAAAAAAAATATTTAACACTTTAATTTCATAAAAATATAAATATAGCACCATATTAGTTTCACAATAACATGTCTTTTCATAATAGCAACATACTGTTCTAGAATTTAAACAACCATAAGAAAACTGGTTCCACCATAAGTATTTAGACCATTAAAAATTAACATTAAAAACTAGCAAACAAAAGTAATAAAAGGAGATACTATGCGAGTTTAGGTTTGGATTTAAATTTTATATAAAATAAGAGAAGATACTATGCAGGAGAGTGTATAATAAAAATATAGACTATTTGTATACGGTCCGGATCGGTTCCAATCCGGAACCGTGGGGTTCAATCCGGAACCAATCCGTGAATTACGAATTTTTAATTTTTTAATCCGGAACCGAATCACGGATTCAAAAAACCAATCCAAACCTACTGGATTGGACTGCACTGGATCGAATTACGGATTTCACGGATTCCTTACTCAGCCCTATCAATTGCTTGTCAGTATTTACCAATTTAATAACATTATTCCCTTTTTGAGCAGAATCTCCGAAAATAAGTTTTCGAACGATTCTAGTCTCACATCATATGGAAAAAGAAAAAGGTAAAAGAGTGAACACTATTCAAAACAAATATTTGAAATAAACCTTAAATCTCATCAAATTGTGAGTTTCATATATATATATATAAAAACCTTAACCTTATTTAAAATTATAAACTTTATTATTTTAATCAAATTAAAATATTTTTATTTTATTCATACATTTTCATAATGAAAATAAATTCTTGGTTGGGCGAGAATGGGGAGTCCGGATCCTTTCTTTGGAGCAACTGTACTTGGCTCCTTGGGGGGTTATTAGGCTCATTTTTTGATTCAATTTTAATAAGTTGAATTATTTATATTTTAAGATTTGTTGAATATATCATATTTGTAAAAAAATAAATTAATTAATTATCAAAAATCACGTGTTTGGATTATCGAACTAAAAATTGTTTATTAAAAAAAATTAATAAATAATTTTATTTTTTAATAAAACGGTTTTTAGTTTGATGATCCGAATATGTGGTTTTCAATATCTGATCGACTTGATTTTTTACATGTACGATATATTAGACAAATTTTAAAATGTGAACAGTTTGAATTATCGAAATTTGATCCAAAAGTAAGTCCAATGACTACCAAGTAGGGAGACAAGTACAGATCCTCCAAGGAGAGGATCTAGACTCGAGAATGGGATCTACTTTAATCGAATTATCGTTGTTTGTTGTTTTTAGGGCTGTGCAAAATATCACCCAATCTGCTAAAATCGCACCGATTCGTATCAATCTACACCACTCTAACTGTTAACTGCAGTTTAAACTTTAAAATTTATAATTCGTCAACCGAACCGTTCCGCTCCACTTTAATTAATACATATATATTTTTTAACTTCTGATGAAATATCAATGTAAAAATAAGTATAAGAGAGATTTAAGATATAAAATTTATTACAAATTAGTTGTTATGTATATAAAACATATTATGTAAAATTGCTGTGTTATATATCTAAAAATATTATACAAATTAGCGTTATATATTATGCAAATATATGATAATTAGTTAGAATGTTCTTCAATCTGTCAATCCGTAAAAAATTGCTTAAATTGCAATTTGTCAATTCGCTAACTCGCTAACTCCGTCACTCAGTTTGTAATTTTACTCTTAAACCGTCTAAATCACACCGCCCCACCGCTAATTGTTTCATAGGATTTGGTGCAAATTTGTCTTATTATTGTGTAGTCTTGATCCACGTGGAAGGGTATGGTTTGATTTGAAGGCACAATTATACGGTAAATTAGGGAAACACCCTTCATGCAACCTACCATAAAATTATTTACTATAAAATTTTGTAAGGGAACTTTTTTATAAATCTCTTTTTATATATTTATATTTTATTTAATTTATATTATTTTTTTATATTTCAATAAATCTTATGAGTGACATAGTTATTAAAATATTCTTAATAATATTCATATTTATAGTGTGAATGTTCTGTGATATGAACGTTTACACCATCGATATGAACATTCACATGCGAATATTCACATTGTAAAATATGAATGTTCACATCACTAAATTGCTAACCGTTTAAAAAATATTTGTAAGGGTAAAAATGTCTATAAAATACTTTAAATATGAGAATTAGAATTTGGTAGATTAAATGTTCAAATAATAAGACTTATTGGAATACAATAATATCTTATGGACTAATTGGGATACAAAAATACTTGAAAAAAGATTTTCTAATAAATTTTCCAATTTTGTAATGTCAATTACAAAATATAATCTTATCATAAATTAACATAATAAAATATTTACAATTGCGTAGTTGGTGTTGCAATAGTTTTTGTGACTTGATTACGATTATATCAATTTGTGAAGATATTAGCCCTGTTTGGTAGAGCTGTGAGAAAGTACTTATAGCTTATGCCTAAACAGCTTATAGCTTATAACTTTCAGCTTAAGCTGATTTCCAGCTTATTCTTAAAGCATCTCCTGCCCCACTCAAAGAATAAGCTGATTTCTGACTTCCACAAAGCTATAAGCTATAAGCTATAAGCTAAACCAAACACATCAAAATAGTTTAAATTAAGCTGAAAGCTGAAATAAGCTGTAAATAATTTCTGCCAAACAGACACATTAAGTATTTTGTAGTTAATATTATAAAATTTTAAGATAAAATTACACAATTATAATAAACGGGTGCATACCATAACATTTCCTAGTAAAATATATTTCTTCCATCCCAATTTATTTGTCTACTATAGAAAATCCACTTATTAAAGAGACGTGAAATCATTACGTTTTAATTCAAATTTTGAAATATTTTTCCGCTATTATCCTTCTTTTTTGAATTTTAAAAAATGTTTATAAGGATTTATAAGGGACAATTTTGAAAATTTAACAAAATTGAATATCCTAAAATAGAGAATGAACAAATATTTTAAGACAGCCTACAATAGAAAAATGGGACCAATAATGCGACGGAGGGAGTATCATTTTAGTAAAGCCAAACTCATAAATATATTCAGAACCAATAATTACAGATGGTGTTTAAATCATGAATTTGAGTATTGAAATTTATATCTGAATTTAAAATTTAAACATACCTAAAAATGTTATTCCACAGCAATCACTTTAAATATGCACCATTGATCTAAAAATTAAGACAATTTTTATATTTTACTTTATGAGTTTATAGACTTTTCTTTCCCATAAGTCAAAACAAAATGTAATAAATTTTATAATTTTCATATAATTACATTCAATTTATTAATTTTTTTATTTACATGACATTTAGTCATTTTTATTAATAATTAGATGAAAAAAATATATATAATTATATCTTTTACATTAAAGTATATATATTTCTTAATTATTCTTCCATCTTTTAAAAGAAAATTTGATATAATTATAAAATTGTAAAATTTATTCTATATATATATTTTTTTAAATTAAAGGGAAGCCAATGCAACAATCACTTTAAATATACGTTTAGACCCAAAAAAAATTATTTGACTTTATGAGTTTATAGACTTTTCTTTCCTATAATTCAAAAGAAAATATAATAAATTTTATAATTTTAATATGATTATATTAAATTTATTAAATATTTTTATTTACATGACGCTTAGTCATTTTTTATTAATAATTAGAGGGAACAAATAGTATAATTATATCTTTTACATTAAAGTATATGTATTTCTTAATTATTCTTGCATCTTACTTACAGAAAATTTAATATAATTACAAAGGTGTACTTATTGTTTTTTTTTTTAATTAAAGGGAAGCCAATGCAACTAATCCTATATATATATATATACTAGTTACAAAGGCCCTACTATTACAGTATATTTAAGTTTTATATTTTAATAATTTTTAAAAATAAGAATATTATTTTATGAAATTAAATAGAATAAATCATTAGATATATGATAGAAATAAATCATTAGATATATGATAGAATTATATAAATTGTATTATAAATAATAGCAATTAGAAAAAAAATATATAATAAGTCCTATCGTTTTACCATAATTATATTCTTTTATTTTTTAGTGAAGATATAAAGATAAACAAAATAAAGTATACATTTTAGTATAAAAGAGATGAGATAATTCCCGATTTTAAAAAAAAAAAAAAAACAAACAAACAAACTGAACCAATAAAGAAGCAACATATAATATATATATATATATATATACACAAATGACCTATTTTATTAATAAATAAATCATACTCACGTAATAAATGATCAATTTTATTAATAAATAAATTTTTAAGTCAATTAACAATTTTTAATGATGTGAAAAAATATCTTTCAGTTAACCATTTTGTTAACAAATAAAGCATTAAGTCAATTAAGAGTTTTTAATTAAATATAAGAAATATTTTTTAATGAACAATTTTGATAATTTATTATTGCGTAGGAGAGTAGTTATTTATTTTTTTGCTTCTGACTATTGGGTTAAATTAAAATTTATAACAAATGATAATTGTAATTTTTATTATTATGGGACTAATTCATATTTTAAACCAACATTATGGCTGTATTTGTAATTTTTTAAAAAATAAAAGATTTATGTTTTACAATTGACCAGAATATTTGTGTATTTATGAGAAAACCTTCATTCAAATTGTTATATCGGGCAAAATAGGAAATTCTCAAACAAGCTAAGGGCAAAATAGGCAACTTAAAACAAACCTTTCCAACCAAAGCAACCAAAATGTCTTATATAATTTTCAAAATGCCAACACTCAAATTGTTTCACCAACCTAAAGGGTAAAATAGTAATTTCAAAATAAGCTAAGGGCAAAATAGAAAAAAAAAAATGACAAGTCGTAAGAAAAAAGAGCTTCTCATATATATTGATATATGAGATCTTGTTAATGACAATTTTAAAGACGGTTAATAAAATACATATCTAAATATTTATAATTTAGATACTCTAAACACTTTTATATATTTTATTATACTTTTTGCATTTTTTTAAATAATATTAAAAATTTTAAATAAATTATTAAAAATTTTATAAAATACTCAGATGGATACAAAACTCACCTCAAATTTATATGAATCCCACGTTCATATAATTATTTATTAAAATATTTAATAATTTATTTAGATATCTTAGCAATTTTTTTGATTTTTTTTATCCAAACAAAAACGCTTGTTTCTAGCAAAAAGACAAAAGGCATTAACTAATAAAATAATGTTATATATATTAATTAGTTTATTAATTAATGTATCAATTGATAATGTAATATAATTTAAGAAATTTTTAGTATTTATAATGTGATTAATGAGTGAAATCGATAATAATATTATAATTAATATTAATATATTAATTAATATATTAATTGATACATGGAACATCACCGTAGGTAAGGACGAGAATGACGAACTGACTTTGGGTCAACTTTTTATTATGAGCACGCATGAATTGATTAGTACAAGTATTCCATTGGGAGTTAAGGTAGGGTAGGGGTTAGGATGGGTAAGTAAGGGTAGGACCAGTTTAGGGACCTAGATCTTCTCGATTTTGTTTACTTCTTTCGATGGATGCTCTAATATGCTCATTTTAGTATTTGGAACATATGGATATGATTTTTCCAATGTATGTAATTAGAAAAACATTTCAATGTCCGATGAATACTCTGGTCATTTTGATAAAGAGATTAAAAGTTATTTTTTTGACCACATTTTGATGGGGGCAAAGTATGAGATTTGGTTTCAAAAATATGATGAGCTCTTTGAATAGTGACAGAACTATTTTTTATGGTCAATCTTCTTTCAAATTATGAAATAATAATTTTTAATTTTTTTTTCAATTGTTCTATTAATAAATATAAATTAAATAACATTGTAAGATTTTGACTATTTCTCATTTCTCTATTTCATTATATAAGATTTCAACACATCATCAAAAGTCAAGATCGATAGTCTATACTTGACATGTTATTATTTAAAATTAATCTTATTAATTTTTTTAATTTAAAGCCTTCACAACCATTAGTCATAAAGTGGAGATCTCTATTTTATCTGTGAAATGAAAAGAATCTGAAATAAAGAAACTCAAAATGACAAGTTTTTTTATATAAAAAAAAAAACACTATATTGATAAATATATACGAGTATATCATATTAATACAGACGATGCGGATGAGTGTCAAAAAAGTATCATAGCAAAAAACATAATGATCCCAATTAGACTGGCACCGAGATGCCCATCCAATCCTTTATTAACATACCATTAAAAATTGGTAAGAAACCAACCGTTACCATCTCGAAAGGACTTAATATTTTGAAATGCTTATTTTTAACATAACTTGCACAATAAAGTGTACAAAACAATGAAACCATAGTGATGCTATGAAACTCTCCCCCTGTGATAAATCTTTTGAAAAGAAGAATCTTAGATTATTATTATACATGTAATTGGTAAAGAATATGGGATGTGCATAATGCCATGATTTGATTTTCATGTGTTAAAAATGGGCCAAAAAATGGCATCTGTACTTAAGTTTCCAGATAAGTATGACATGTGTGAATGACAGAGATTGTAGCATATCAAAGTCACAACATGTTTTAAGAAAAGTTGTTGCAAAAAGACGTGAAATTAAAAAGGTCACATGTTCTTCACAAGTTGTTATACTATTCATCCCTTCCACCCCCACCCCCACCCCCACCCCCACCCCCACCCCCACCCCCCTCTTTTCTCAAGCACATCTTCTTTGAACATTTAATTTGTTCCCCACCCCCACCCCCCTCCTTTCTCAAGCACATCTTCTTTGAACATTTAATTTGTTCTCCTTTCAAATGGGTTATTCACTATTGTGGTTGTTTTGAAAAGATTGTTAAAAGTTAATGTTTTGAATTTCTTTACCTTTTTTTAATAAAAAAAATATGTAAAAAATATGAGAGATGGTATGACCTGAAATAAGTTAAAAGCTAAAAGATAACTTTTAACCATCTTCCGAAAATAAGCCATTAATTGAAATTGCATGTTCAAGTGCAACAACTACTTATA
This sequence comes from Camellia sinensis, assembly GCF_055761805.1. NCBI lineage: Eukaryota > Viridiplantae > Streptophyta > Magnoliopsida > Ericales > Theaceae > Camellia > Camellia sinensis. Next base: position 109,090,194 of record NC_138966.1, read on the forward strand.
TCTCCCTTTCACACATGATTTAATCCAAACAAACTTAACACGGAAATTAAGGTTTTAGAGAAGAAAAAATTTAAAGACAAAATTATTTTTTAAAGATGAAATATTTTTATTGCCAAAAGTTTCATTATTTTATTTTTAGCGCAAAATTGAATATTTAGTAATGAATTATTATTCTTTTGGAAAACAATTTAGTGTAAAAAAACTAAATTTTTTTAGACTAAATTATTTTATCTCTAAAAGTGTATTTGTTAGTGATATTTTCATAATTTTGCCGCTAAAAGTCATTTTTTTAATTTTTAGGATGAATTTTTAGCAACTATCATTGAATGGCAAGAATTGATTCCTAAATATTTTTTACAACAAAAATTTCTCTTTTGGAAACAAAAAGGTTTGGTCCCTAAATTCTTATATGTTATATATAAACTAGTGAAAGAAATATAAATAATTTTTTTTCATTTTTTTTTTCTTGCCTTGCATCCAATAAATAATCTATATAGTCAATCTAAAATATTCATAGTTTTAGAAGAACGTGTATTTTATTGGGTTTTATGGATTACTTTATCATTGTTTAGCATTTATCAAGACATATAATTGATGAACATTCAAAACAAATGCTCTTTATAATATAATTTTTGTCAATTTTTTAGTACTAGGAGAGATTATTTTTTAGGTAATAGTTATATATGATTTTTTGTCATTAAAATTATTTAAAGTAAGATTTTAGTACAATGTGTATTTTATTGGGTATTTTGGATTCATTTGCCATTGTTTTAAATTGGCATTTATCAAGACGTATAATTGATAAACATCAAAACAAATGCTCTTCATCATATTATTTATTTATTTATTTTTGTACTTTTTGTACAAGAAGAGAATAATACTTTGGTAAACAGCCATGACTTGTCATTACAAAATTATTTTATATTCGATTAAACTATTTAAGCGTCATGCATTGCGTTTTATTAATATATTATTTGTTATTATATATGAACTCATTTGACGCATCACTCAAAAGAAAACTTTGATTTTTCTATCATTTCACCTAACAACCGAACATTTGTCTGAGTTTAACACCATAAATTTAAGCTTCGAATACTCATTGAAACCTCACCGTTGTAGTGTGTTTGGTTGGAGGATTTGAGGAGGGATTTGGAAAAGCAAATGAAAAAGATAAGTGAAATGTGAATAAAACATACTTATATTTTAGCTAGTTTCACACATTTCTCTTTCCCTCTCCAAATCCCTCAATCAAACATAGCGTAAAAGTAGGCAAGGTTGTGTACCTAACCATGCCAAAACAAGACTTAATTAAATTAAGTTGGCATTAGCAAATTGTCCCCTTCAATTCCAACAAACTTTAGCTTACATTACATATGGTCACGCGATTAAGTAAGCAATATTAGTAGAACATGTATCACACTATTTGCATCTTATTAAATTATCCAAAGTCGTACTAAATGAGTAGTTTTTTTTTTTTTTTTTTTTTAAAAAAAAAAGGGAAAAGTAGTTGGTTGATCTTATCCAACCTAGTCAAAATAATTTTGTGAAACATAAAGGAAAAAAGGATTTGGATTGTTGGTTGTTGGTGTTGTGTTCAATGCTAGAAGTGGTCAGATTCATATTCACACCTCCAAAAACAAAAAACACAAACAACAAGAAAATAAATTAATAATAATAGAGAAAAGTTTATAGACAGAGCCTAAATATGGATGCATGCCTATCCAGAAGATATTAAGGTAAAGAACACAAGAACAAGAATAGGAAAAAAAAAAATTATTTTAATAATAATTATAGAGGTTTTGTTGAAAGTCCACAAACATTATCTAGAAAGTAATTCTTTGAACTTGCCAGATACTTTGACCTTTCTAGTTAATTTCATCCAATTGGTGTTATATATAGTGTCTTTGTGCCTTTTTCTTTGATTGTTTATTTATTTAGGCTATTTTAATGTTCCTTTTCCTTCCTTCATAGGCTGCTGGAAAAATCAAATGGTTGATTTCCAATTGTTTCAGTTTCAGTAATGCAAACAATTGGCTATTTAAATGCTTGTAATCTTCTCTGTTGGCGGTGGAATCACAACCCATTTGAGCATACAATCATTTACAAATATCATTTCAATCAGATTTTTCTCATCGCTAGAAAAAAAGGCTTTTGCATCCAACATTTTTGCATCGGTTCTTTTGGGGTTGCAATTTTTTTTTTTTTTTTTTTTTTTAATCTTTTTTTTGCAACAGCTATATGATTGGTCAATTTTTTATTTTTTTTTTACTATTTGTGACGGCTAATGCTCCAGTTGAAAAAAACACTTTTGCTGAATTAGTGATGCAATTAACTACATTTATGGAATTTATTGTAAGCATAAATTTCAGAACATGAAATTTCATGTTTCGGATCATTTACCATGTATATCATCAAGAAATCAAGACAAAATGACATACTTGAATCCATCGATGAACGGTTAAACGGAAGCGTCTGATTGTCAATAAAACCTTGATATTGACTATGTTATTGCCTTCTAATCCTTTCCCCCTTTGGTGCCTTATGTGTCTCCTTGAGAGGATTTAGAAAAACAAAACAGTGTTCTTATTTTTCACCTTAGGAAGGAATAGGGACCATAACCTTTTAAAGGTTGTAATTGGTGTTCATAACTGAAAGATAATGAAAACCAATAAATTAACCATTATTGGTTTTAAAACTGAAAGGTAATGAAAACCAACTTTAACCAATATATTTAAATTTCTATTTCTGCCCCTCATAGAAATAGAAATTATACAACTAGTATCTACACATTAGGTCTATAACACATATACCCTTAAGCCTATTAACTAAATTGAATCACTTAAATTGTAGGCTTTTTATAAATGATAACACCACATTTAATTATATGGTCTCATTGAGACATTATCTAACAATCTCCCACTGGACCACATATGTATCCTGAAAAATGTGCTTAACTTTAGTGAGCTCAGAAATTTGTTATCATAACTTGAGGGTATCCAAACAATCTTGTCCATTAACTATATTAATATAGGATCAAAGCGGTCTTCGTTACATCAATCGTAACTCGACCCACCAATGGTCACGTATACAAATATAGCTAAATGACATAGATCAATCATGGATGCGTAGCATGGAAATTACATGTGATGTGATCCATACATGCCTATGTCCAACTGGTCCTACTTAACTTTATTGAGATCAATACTTCACAATACGTAACAGAGCGTAATAAACTGAATATTTCATTTCTGCAGAAATTAATCTAATTACATAAATAAAACTCAAGACTGACATAAAGCAGTAATATAAATACAAACTCTCACTAAACCAGAATGTTCTCAAATAGAACAACACCCATATGAGCAGTGTGCTCATGAAAGACCTTGGGTGGTAGTTTCTTCGTAAGTGGATCCGCTATCATGGAGTTTGTCCCAATGTACTCTATGAAAATCTGTCCACTCTGCATTCTTTCTTTTACAACTAGGAACTTGATATCAATATGCTTTGATTTTGTCGAGCTCCTGTTGTTATTGGAATAGAAAACTGCAGACTTATTGTCACAATATATCTTAAGTGGTCTTTCAGTGCCTTCCAAAATATATACATATATATAAATACATGATGTTCACCATTTGAAAAATGAACCGCCCATCCGAATTATGTTCCATTTCCAGAAAACAAAACAGAATTTGCAGCAGAGGGAAAAACAGAAATACAAAAAACAGAATCTGATTCCAAGAAACTAAATAGGATGAATAAAAGCATATCTATTCTGATAATACACATGATATAACCGCTCTGATACCAATTGTAAACATAAATCTCAGAACATGAAACTTCATATTTCGGATCATCTACCATGTATATCATCAAGAAATCAAGACAAAATGACATACCTGAATCCATCGATGAACGGTTAAACGGAAGCGTTTGATTGTCAATAAAACCTTGATATTGACTATGTTATTGCCTTCTAATCCTTTCCCCTTTGGTGCCTTATGTTTCTCCTTGAGAGGATTTAGAAAAACAAAACAGTGTTCTTATTTTTCACCTTAGGAAGGAATAGGGACCATAACCTTTTAAAGGTTGTAATTGGTTTTCATAACTGAAAGATAATGAAAACCAATAAATTAACCATTATTGGTTTTAAAACTGAAAGGTAATGAAAACCAATAAATTAACCGTTATTGGTTTTAAAACTGAAAGGTAATGAAAACCAACTTTAACCAATATATTTTAATTTCTATTTCTGCCCCTCATAGAAATAGAAATTATACAACTAGTATCTACACATTAGGTCCATAACACATGAGAGGGTAATTTTTGGTAAAAATTGGGCCGAGCTATGTGGTGGGCTTCGTGGCCCAAAGCACCAAGGACTTGGTGAAAAGGCCGCAAGGTTATTCTGGCCCAGGAGAGGTAAAAGATACTCCGGCCCAAGCTGTTATAGTTACTCCGGTTCAAGAACGATAGATTTATTCCGAGATGTTGACTTACTACGGTCAAAAGAGATGAAGTTACTTCGGCTATGGAATCGTAAAGCTGCTTCGGTTTGGACAACTTGAAGTTAGACCGGTCTTGAAGTTATATCGACCTTAGAGGTATACCGGTTTGGGACTTATACCGGTCGAGAGTCGTTGGTTCGGTCCAAACACACCACAGTTCGTGTATGAGAGAACCGAGATATGGTGTAGCATAAAGAAGAACTATCGTTAGTACGGCCTACTTCGTGGCTCGGCATAGCCAGTTTTACTTCGGTCACATGGAAGTTCGGCCATGGAGTAAACCATCCCACTTGGTTTAAGCAGTGGGGGAGGGTGCAAAAGGATAAGCATTATCCTTTGGAATATGAATCCTAGGAGGACTCTGCATGGAGAAGTACAAGTCCTACTAGGATTGTGCCACGGAAAACTTATAAAAGCCCACAAGCATCACCTTGGAAGAGGTAATTGAACATAATTCTTTTTGAGAGCATAAAACTTTGTCTATTTGTCAAGCTTACTGACTTAGGCATCGGAGAGGTTTCCGGCACACACCCGCCGGCTAGCTCACGTTTGTGTTTTCAGGTAATAAAGCGACGTCGTACGGAGGAGCGTGGACTTGGTCAACAGGATTATACGAGGAGAATTATTTCCTCCCCGTACAACACATATACCCTTAAGCCTATTAACTAAATTGAATCACTTAAATTGTAGGCTTTTTATAAATGATAACACCACATTTAATTATGTAGTCCCATTGAGACATCATTGAGACATTATCTAACATTTATTAATTAAACCTTTTTTTTTTCAAATATAAAGCTTCTTATGCATTAGTTTTGGGCAATATCATCTTCTGAAAATTTATTATTAAACTCAAGCAAAATCCACAGCTTAAATTTTGTCTTGACAGATTTTGTGAAACTAGTTAGCTTATTTTTTTAGGCTTTCCTACTTGATTTTCGTTATCAAATGGATTTAATTTGTCAAAAACTCAGAGTTCTTGGCTTACAAAAACCTATTAAAAATAACAATAAAACAAACAGAAAAAATGAAGAAGGAAATATTAAAAAAATAATGCACAACTTAAATATGCCTTACTTTTCTTGATGGATGAAAATTCCATTCATTTTACCATCTTAAATCTTTTTCAAAAAACCCAAAAGAAAAGATGAAAAGTGATAGGTAATGGAATTAAAAAACAAATTCATCTGACAAGTCAGACCTAACTTATTTGCAGATTTAATTTTCCTTAGTAGATGAAAATGATGTGAATCAAGAAAATCTTGTGGTATTCACACATGAAAACAGATTAATGATCAGTTTACAATAAGTTTGTGAAACTAACAATCACTCACAATTTAGTTATGAACATATTGCTTTTAGAAAGTAATATGAAATGGAAGCATGGGCAAGATGCCTTGCAAAAGAAAGATCAGAGTCTAGTGGCCCCTCAATGCATTTCAAGGCAATTAAGTTTAAAGGCTAGGCCCCGTTTGTTTGGGCACCATCACAGTCCGAAATGGACTGTGATGGATGAACAGTGCATATAGCTCATGTTTGTTTTGTTTGTGGCTTTTGGATTGGTAGTCCGTTCAGACTAGGATGGGCCTTGGGCGAGCGGATTGATAGTCCGGGCGAAGAGATGGTATTACAAAAATAGTCAGTCAGTTTAGTGAGTTGCCGAACGTCCGGCCGGTCAACCGATCAACTAAATTTAATTTTTATTTTTATTTTACTTGTTGGGAATTTTTTTTTAAACATTAATGTTTAATGTTTTTGTATTTTTTGTTAAGTAAAAATCATAATTTTATTTGTTTTTTTATTTGATATAAAAATAATTTAACAATCTCTTCATTATCAATCCTCTCACTAACAAAACAAACACAATTTTACCAATCCCCTCACTATGAAAACAAACGCAAATTTACCAATTCCATCACTATTAATTTTCTCACTATCAATCCCCTCCATTCTACCTCTGAAAACAAATGACGCCTAGGTGTAGAAATTAAAACAATTAAAAACACATGTGCATTATGAAGTAGATGGTTCTTCTTTTCTCTTTTTTTATGATTTGAATTTCGGATATTCTTTTTAGGAAGATATTTTTGCATGTTATTTTTTCAACTTTTAAAGCATCAAAATTGTGTTCCTATTAGTAGGGTAAGCTAGGGTCCTGTAGAGACAACTCCTTTATAATAACTATAAATTAAACAAAACCAAGCCTTGTTCTAATTTAATTGGTGTTAGTTACATGAATTCTTTTTTGCTATTTTACTCTATCAACTACTATTGTTGAGTATTATTAAAAATTAAAAGAGGGAAAAAAAAAAAAAAAAAAAAAACCTAAGGTTCTACATATTGTTCAACTACCAAACTAGTCAAAATATTGGCAATAAAGCTTTCTGATAAGCTTCACGTTATACTATAATAGCAACATTGGTGACTTATTGTGCAAGTCATTTTTAGGAGATTTATTTTGAATATTCAACTATAAACAGATTAAAGCTATTAGGTGAGAGACGTGGCATTATCGTGCCATGTTACGAGAGGAGGGCAACTTTATGAGGTGTAACGAGTAGTAATTTGATGGCTTGTGGATGGAGACCACAAACTTTGATTAGTATTTTGAATTTTAAGGTATAGAATTTCCTACTCTAATTACTCTAAATGGGTGTGAAACAAAGAGCTTATAGCAAGCATTCGATAAAATGATTTTTATGTTTATTACCATTCAACTACTATTGTTGGAAAAAATTAATTATAAACAGTGTTAGAAAACAATTTAAACCAAAAGGGCAAAGTATGTGCAAGTTTATAGCAAGCATTCAATAACATTATTTTTATGTTTCTTGCCATTCAATTCAACTACTATTGTTGGAAATTATTAATTATAAATTTTTTTTTTGATTGGCAATTATTAATTATAAACAGTGTTAGAAAAAAATTTAAACCAAAAGGGAAAAGTATCTGCAAGTTGTTTAAGCATGACCGAGGGTCCTAAATACCCAAAAATGACCTAGGGTCCAAAATCATCAAGTTGTTGGTGAGGCTCAACAAGTTTTCAAAATTTAAAACAGTTGAAATTTTGCAAAAAATCAACTCTGAGCCTTCACCATCACGGTTGACTAATGATGAAGCCAAAAAATGAGTCTTGCAATTTTGTCCACATCAAAAATCTATTGAACAGAATGTATTGAGTGTATTTTGTATCAATTTTATAAATCTAATTTTTTTTAAAATTGAGTTTTTTATTTTTTGTATTTTTTTTGTTCTTAGTGAATATTCTTAAAATTTTAAATAATTTTTTTACTTTTTTAAATGTACCTTAGATTTATCTAAAAAGTAAAATATTTTAAAAAATCAATAAATACACAAGAATACAAAAAAAAAATGTACTAAGTTTTCTTTTCTTTTCTTTTTTTGTATTTTTGGTATTTATTGAATTTTTAAAATATTTTTTCACAAATATTATAATTTTAAATATATTTATGTTAGGTGTATCTAAAAATTAAAAAAAAAAATTACTTAAAATATTAAAAAAATTCAGTAAATTTTTTTTAAAAAAAAAATCATAAAAATTAAAAATTAAATTTTCTGAAAGTGAATCCTAAGTTTTAAAATCAGACAAGCTAATTAATTGTCCAAGTATCCTAAATCTCCATAAAAAAGGAAAATGATTAATTAAATTCACGAGTCACAACTCTTATACTTTCATAAAAAAAGCATTTTATCCAAACAATTGCTGAACGTTAACGGAGGGGTGTATTTATGGCCTAGCCCAGCCCAAGAGAGCCTCGCGGGCTCCTATTTTTTTGGCGGGCCAGGCCATAGGGCATAGGGCCAAGCCTAGGCCCACTCAGAATAGGGCTTAGGGTCGAGCCCACGAGCCTCGGGCCTAGAGTTAGGCCTACGGGTTGGGGCTTAGGCGACAAGCCGAGCAAGGCCTGGGCGGGCTTCTTTTTTTTTTGAAAAATAAATGATAAATATATTATCTATGTAGATTATTTATTAGGAATAAAAAATAAAAGAAAAATTGTACTAGAGTATTTTAGTTAAGATTAATAAAAGACTTGGTTATGTTCATGTATGGTAGTATTTAAATTTAATTATGTATGACTTTTTTTTTTAATTATGAACTTATAATTAAAAAAGTATGCAATTATATAATTTTATCCTTTTGAAATGAATAATTTTATATATATGAAAATGAAACTTTCAATATTACAATCATTAAATTAATTATATAACATTTATTAAATGAATAATTTTTATTTCAAAATAAAATAAAATATTACAAAATTTTATATCATCAAATAAATTATGTATAGATTATTGATGATTGTCACAACCCAAACCCGCCCCCATAGGTTTAGCGTCGTGACCAGCCAGTAATCCTCGGATTACCAAAGGCCTCATGACATAATAGCATATAATTCGGGGCTACGGAAGCAATATACAAAACATATACCGTCCATTGAGCCATGTTGACATACATGGAACAGACAACTTAAAATTTCTTTATAACAAGGTGCAATATTTACACACACCGAGTGCATGCCAAAAGACATCCTGACTAAGCATCACATAGTATAAAGTGTTTACAAAAACAGCCAAGAAACTTGACTTCAATCGGAACCTCCTCGGGAGGCACAGGGGTTGGCTAACAAAACTGAAGCATAGGCCATCAATTCTGGGCCTGATCAAGTGCTTGCTCACCTACATACATAATATAAACATTGAGCTAAACCCCAGTGAATAATAACAGAGTAAAGATTTTATTGAATGATGTCCATACGGAAACCAAGCCTTGTACATATTTAGTTACCATAACAGAGCAGATTCATAGGTATTTTTACACTCATAGTCAAAATTTATACATGTATCATATCATAATACGTGACACATCCATTAGCATTAATAAATCCTATGACCCACAAAGGGACTGCCATGAAGGCTTACTGATGACTCATGTGCACAGAGACGTTTTTGATGACCCATGAAGGGACGCATATCATATAATGCTAAGGATGCCATGAATAACTTTCAGAATCTTGGACAATCATTCATTCGTTTCAAACATAACATTTCATTTCAGAAAACTAATTACTTCATATCGTAATATTCGGAAAATACTTAACATTGAACATAACTTTATAAAGTCATTACTCACAAATGATTGATAGCTCTAATTAGATGGTAAGGTGGCACTTCACTTGTTCTGAGGCGCGTGACCTACATGAACACACATACGAATACACACTTGAAATACACGTTCGAATTGTACATAACTTATCTTGTTTGTTCTTAGTGTGTTTCTAGTCTTTAATCCTTATTATGGAGTCTTAACATGGCTTAGGAATGCCTAGGATGGAATGAAGATGCAAAAATGTGTTGGAAAACAATTTTCAAAACTTGTTGAAAATAGGGTCCAAGCTCGAGCGTGGCTTTTCCCGCTCGAGCGGACATGCAGACAATGAAGCTCCGTTCGAGCGTGACTTCCCTCGCTCGAGCGGACTGCAAACTTTTGAAAAAGTACTGGTTGCATGTTTTTCACGCTCGATGGATGCTCGACCCACGCTCGAGCGTGAGACTCAGACCCTCGCTCGAGCGCGGATTCCCTCACTCGAGCGGATTGCAAAACACATGAACTTCTGGGCATATGCATTTCACGCTTGAGCGTGACTCTTGACGCTCGAGCGGAAGTGTATGTACTCAAAGTGTACGCTCGAGCGTGGAGTCCTCTTGTCGAGCGTGGATCAAAAATCTGGAATTTCCCGATTGATCTACAAGCACAAAACTCAACATTTAAAGCTTCAAACTCGATTTTTCTGGGCCAAAACTTGAGAAAACTCATGAAGACTCATAAAATAATATGTTTCAAGGATTAATTCAAGAAATCATGGCCTAAAGACTTGCCAATTGAACAAAATTCGACATGAAACTCAAGAATGACCCATGAACATAACATGCATGCAATTCTTTGAATCAAAGCTCCTCAAAACATGATCAAATGTTACAAAACAACATGAAACTCAATGATTTCTCAAAATTGAGGTGAATTCAAGACATGCATGAGGGAATTCTTGAAAATTAACTTCAAAATGCTATGAAACATGTATGCATGCATGATATGATCTATGTTCTCTCATTCTTTTTGTCCATCCTAAATTACTAAACTTAATCCTCAAGAATTCATGTCTTAATAACACAATTACATAATCTAGGTGTTGAATTCATACCTCAACCTCTCAATGAAGCTCTAATTGGTGAATTCTCTAAGCTCCCACCATAATCTCCTTGAATTCCCTAGCAATTCTCCTTTCCTCTTGCTTTTGATTTCAATCCTCCTTCTCTCTCTCTCCCTCTCACGTTTTTCTTTTGTAGAATAGGCTCAAAGGTGTATGTAAGTGGATGAGAAGAGGTGAGTGGACTCATAAAAGAAATGGTGTTTAATTGGCTAAAGTCATAGGCAATTAAGTGGGATTAATTTAATCTTATTTAATTGTTCCGAAATGAATTTTCAATTGAACCTACTATAAAATTCTAAAAATTCTAATTAACACATAAATCAAATCAATTTCTGTATCAAATGCCGATAAGGCCTTCAATTCGCAAATCAAAACTAAAACATAAACAGATCTTTCTACGCTAAATAGATAGAGACACATTAATAATGCAATACACATGTCATTAACTCATGATTTCTTCTTAATCACTTATTAGGCACACTTAAGCATGAATTAACGTTAATTAAGGGTCGGGGTCGTTACAATGATGGTAGAACAATTGCATCACTATAGGTCAAGTACATCCCAACAAAGTTGACACCTACTAAACTACTTGTCATTTACATTATACTCTACCTCAATAATCTAATACAAAAAAATAACGCAATGAAATAGTAAAAAATAAATTGTTCATCAATCATCAGATGAGAGAGACAATTCAGTCGCGTTGCCTGATGATATGTCATCCAAATCATTTTAAATTATTTCCTTTTCACTATAATTGTCTTCTCGTAAACATATGCATATGATCTCTGAATATCATCAGTGCCTCAACCATTTGGGGTGAAAGCCTGCTGCAGTAATCACTCAGCATCTGTCCACCTACACTAAAAGTTATTTCTGAAGCAACTATAGAAATATGAGCGGTTAGTATAACACGGGCCATCTGTGAAACCATAGGCCACATAGTTTCATTTCGTTTCTATCAATCCAAAATGTTAAAATCATCGAAATCAGTCACTGATGGGTTTTCCAAATAATGTTGCAGTTCAGAATTATTTACGCTTGTATGTTGAGATATTCTTCTACTTTTTAGTGCTAAAAAAACACTTAATCTCCTGCTTCGAGATAAGACTGTTAGTGTAGTGTGTGTAAGTGTATTTACAAAAGCAACTGCCTTATATTCTTCAAATAATGTGTTGCATATTTGCATAATAGGGGTAAACTGTGTTTGATCAGTGAAAATATATTCTAAAAATTCTTGTAAACTAATTTCTTTACACCTAGGATCAATTATTATCACTAAACCAAAAAGATGAGACAAATGATCATAATATTTATCAAATTTTACTTTCATTGAAATAATAATCGTTACATAATATTTATTACTCATATATTTTACGAAAACTTTAATTGTTTCTACTAACATATGTAAAACAAATGGTGAAGTAAGAATATATATATATATATATAAGAAATTAATTTTATTGAAGTATGAAAAACTTTTTTTAAAAAATTATATAAGGCTACTTAGCGCCAATTAAGTTCTGTGGGAATTAGTACTCCTTATACTGATGTTGTTGCAAAAAATAAATCTATTGTTCTTCTTTACTTTCAAACTCTTTTTAACATATTATACATTAAATTCTACCTATTTTCTATATCTAAAATTAATTTTTTGAATAGCATACCTTCTCGTTGACAAATTTTTCTATATTTCGAAATTTAATTAACAGAAAACATAGTAGTAACAAATGCATTTTTTATTACAAGTACAGAAGTCTCGCATATATGCATAGCTTTTTCAACAATCAAGTTTAAAATATGGGCACAACAACGAACATAAAATAAATTACTATCAACAAGTAATTGTAAAGTTGATTTTAAATGGACTACAGTTTGATTATAATATGTTGCATTATCTAAACTAAATGTAAATATTTTATCTTACAAAACTCACTCATATAATACATTTCTTATTTTTACACCAAGCGAATGACTAGTGTATGGAAGTTCGACTAATTTAAATGAAATAATTCTTTTATTTAATTTCCAATCATTATCAATAAAATGTTCATTGATACATTGACATTCTAAACCATTATCTGACCACAGATCAGATGTTAAATAAACTCTTCTATTCAATTTTTTAAAGATGTCAAATAATTCACTTTTAACATCCTCAAATTTCTTTAAAATCCTGTTTCTAGTAATATTTTTTTAAAAACCTTGATATGGTGCAAAACTTTCATGAATCATTTCGGTAAAATCGGGACATTCACAAGTAGTAAAAGATTGTTGTTTTTTAATAATATAATCAATTACAGAATTTTGTGCACTTATTAGATCATATGAAAATGTTTACAAATTACCCGTTGATGAAATTTCTAATTGCATTTGACTTATAATATCAGGTTGTTGACTTTGTAAATGTTTGTTAGCATGCCCTTTTAGATGACTAGTACTCCCTGCTGATGCAGTACTAAGTAAATGTGCACAATATTTACATTTTGCTTTAATGTAATTATACCATCAGGACTATTTATAGATATTTTTTCAAAATATTCCCAAATACTACTAGTTGTGCCCCTAGATGATAATCCAATTGTTGGAAGAGAGATATTAGAAGGAGAATCAACAGATTCATGTTGTGTAGTATATATATCAATATCGACATAAACATTAAGAATATTAGGATCTATAGTAATGTAAGTAAATTAATATATGAGAACTAACAATTAATTTAAATAATAAGTAAAAAATAATAATTAATATATGTTCAGAAATAATTAATGTAAAAAAATGATGAGGATTTTTTTTTAAGATCCTTGGTATTAAAATTTTATAACATAAATGGCATCTAATATTTTTATCATGTCTAAGGTCCCTTAATATCGATCTAGAGAAAATTTAATTCAAAAAATTTCTCTGGATTCTCTCCAGAGAAATTTCGCTAGCTTTCCCAGAGAATTTCTCTCCAGAGAAATTCAAAAATTTCTCTGGAATTCTCTAGACTTCGCAAGAGAAATTCTCTCCACTTCCCAGAGAAATCTAGAGAAAATTAAAGGTAGCGTTTGATAGAATTTTAGAATTATAATTTGAGAATAGAGTTGTATTTTGAGTTTGTGAATTTTGGAATTATGATTTGAGTGTGAAAAATTTGTTTGGTTAAGAGTTTTGAATTGAGTTTGAAATTTTTGATGTGACATATGATATTTGATTCAAAAACTTATAACTCATAATCAAATACACAACCCAAAATTCTATTCAAAGCATTCCAAAAATATTTTTTATTTAAAATATAAAACTAACAGGTGCAAAAAAAATCACGAACACTGTTCCGATCAATCAGCCAGATGTCCTGAAGGATGACCACCAGCTAGACGTATTTTCAAAAGTGGGTGTGGAATCAATTTTTGAAAATTCTAACCAAACACCACATTCAAACTAATGGGTGGAATCAGCTTTTCAAAGCTTTACCAAACATAGTTGAAATTTCTCTGACTTTGTTCACAAAGAATTTCTCTGACTTTCTTCACATGTTTGTTCACAATTTTAAACCAAAGAAAATTTTATGCAGCAAAGAAACAGGGTTGACAGAAAAATGAATGAAAACACAATTGAAATTAAAAGGAAAAATCAATTAAAGATGTAAAATGAAATCCAATAAGAATTTCATAAATCAACAGGGGTGGTGTTTGGGTCAGAAGAAAAAAAAATATACATTTCTCAGATTTCTTAGCACCACATAGAAAATTGAATTACGAATATCAATTGAAAACTCAATGAAACAACAAGCACAAAGAATAAAACATTTTAGATCAGAAAATTTAAATCTTCAATGCATTTATGAATATACAGAAAACCATACAGTAAAAAATTCAGATAGATACAAATCTAAGTAACCACAAACTTCTACATATATATAGATATAGATATAGATATAGATAGATAAATAGAGCGAAAAGGCACTTACTCGTCCCTATGGCGAAAAAGGTTTGGGCTCGAAATCTCTATGAACCTAAGAAAATAGATGGAGGAGGAGTTTGTGTATGTATATATAGTGGTAGGTCCGAAGCTGGAGGCCTTTGTCAGATTATCCGCCGAGAAAGAAGACCAAACTTTGAAATCTCGAATTTGAAGATCGGTCTCTGTGTTCTTCTCTCCATGAAGATCGGATATGGAGGGAGATGTTTGGGAGTGTGTGAGGGACCTTAGACATCACAAAATAATATTGTGGACCTCTCCCATTACTGAAAATGGGAGAAGGACCTTACACTAATTTTCTCAAAAATAATTAGATAATAAATTTAATTAAATTAATTAATGTTACCGACTGGCGAATGTGATACAAAAATTAGCTTCTTTTGATAAAAGTTTCTTCTTGCACAATTGCAATTGTCACTTAGAGATGACACTTCAAAATTAATTGAGAGTTGAGAGAGATTGAGAGTTTAAGAGAGAGAATTGTTTATGAGATTTATTTTGAAAAATAGGAGATATTTATAGAAGTTTGAAAGATTGAAATAAATTTATAAATTAAAAAAAATTGACCATTGTGTTTTAAACGGTAATATGAACGTTAAATTATAATATTATTTTTATTATTAATTTTTTTTTTCTTTTAGTCTGTAGAGGAGCAAACATTTAAATATTTTCTTTTCATTCATTGCAAATTGCAATGATATGATGGATGACAAGGCAACAAGGAGCAGGGGTAGGGCGGTAGGCAAGAGGCAAGCATGAGTTCTGCCTCCCTGAGCAAGGAAAAGACGGGCCTTTTTTTTTTTTTTTTTAACCATTGTTGCAAGCCTTTATTATATTTTTTTATTATTATTATTTAACCGTTGCAACTTGCAAACCTTTCATTTTTAATTTTTTTTTTTATTTCTTGAAATTTAACCATTGGCAGGCAGAACTAGAGAGAGAGAGCTAGGTGGGCCGGATCGGGCCGCCTGTAGGGCCAAAAAAATTTTGGTCCTAGCTAAACCAGACTTCAAATGGAAGGCCTAAGCCTAGACCCAAGGCCCTAGGCTGGGCTCGGGCCCGAGTCGAAACAGACCAAACCCATCTCAGGCCGCCCACAAGCCTCAGGCTATTTTTACGCCCTTAGAATTTGAATATGTGAATATAAAGCCTTTTAACCGTATGCTTTCTTGCTAGTCTATTTTTTAGGATGAGTTCTACTCGAGTAGTTTGTATGGCTAATTACACTTACCACTTTTACACTTTCATTATTATATTATTTTAAGAGAAAATATAATTTCAATAAAATTTGGGAGAAATATTTGCATATTAGTGGAAAATTTTACAACATTAAAAGATAAATTCATAAATTTTTTCCATCAAATTGAGATTATTTTATGAAGTTTCCACTCCAATGCTATTTTCTTTCCCTTTTAATTGTGAATAGTCAAATTCTTAAATTTTAAGTTAACATATAATGTTAATAAGATTGATAGAACTTGTCAGTAGGCCATACCTTCGGGGGGGAAATTTTTTTTTTTTTTTTTTTTTCTATTAACACCTCCATATTTTCATCGAAGTCTTATTTTAGTCTCTTTATTTTCACCAAAGTCTCACTTTGGTTCTTTCAATTTTAATTTCCACCAACCTCATTAATAGTAAATAAACAAAAAGGTGACATTACCACTTTATTTAGGCTTCGTTTGGGATGTAGGTTGGTTTTTTGGCTACTTTAGTCTGGGGTCAAAAAGCCTTATTTGGGATAGGCTTATTAATTTTTTTGACTTTTGTAAAAGAAAAAATAAAATGATTATAGTTTAAATATGACATTTTTTAGCCTGGGGATAAAAAGCATATTTTGTCTTTTTTTTGTGACTGTTTTAGCCCCAACCCACCCTAACCCAACTTTCCAAACAAGTGCTATAAATGTAAGAGGTTGACTACCACTATTGAAACTGAAGAAACCAAAATGAGATTATTGTAAAAACAATGTAAGGGTGTCGACTGTAATTAACTCTAGTTTGTATTATTTAAGCTATGTTAGGATCATGGAGTTGGATATAAATTTGAAAAAAAATAAAAATAAATAACTTATATTTCATTCACATTTTCTTCGCTTTATCTCATTACCCAAATTCATGTTCCAAACATAAAGTCTGAATGTGTGATTTTGCGATTTAAATTGCAGTAGAGCTTCCAAAGTCAGTAAAAATACAAGTCTCTTTTAAAAAAGACTACCACATTTGCAAAAAAGTGATAATACATTACATAGGTTATAATAAGCACATATATAGCAAGAACAATCACTAAATGCCAAAGAGTCCTTATCTAGTGATTTATGCCACATCTGTAATATTGTCATCATGTGAAAATGAATTAACTTTAAAAATCAGAGCTCAAATTCAGACAAACCAATACACTTATGAAGCAACTAATAGCTTATAGTCTAAACATATATAGCTTTAGAAATCAACAGCAATCACAGGCTAAGGATAAAAAGCAAAGCAAAGCAAAGCAAAGCAATATATATGGTGTCATGTCAAAGATCTTAAGCATGCAAACTTGCTTTATCTTTTCAATGAGAAGTCTAAGGAATCTCACAAATCTCTCTAATGCAAGTTTTCTAACTCAAATCACCTTTGTCATCAATTTGAATTGTGATATTTAATCAGCCTAAATCTATCTTTTGACTAGCCAGAAGAGAAAATATGTATCTTCAAGATAATAAAGACAAATCATTTTTGAAGGGTTGGATTCCCTAAAATTCATAATTTGGATCGGAAGTTGTTCGAGCTTGTGGGGGCAATCACAGGTCTTATTTCAATTATTCGAATAGTTTATTGGGTCGATCTGGTAATCGTAATTTATTTAATTTATCACATTCATCTCCACAAAAAAAAAAAGAGAGTATATTTTTGAAAATATATCATTCATTTTCTTTATGAAGTAAAGAAACCATGATTATTAGATCAACTGAGTTTTTTCATGAATGATATATACAAAAAGCCTGACAAAATAAATAGTTCGAATCATTAATACCACAAGCCTAGATAGCTCTGGACTGAAGAAAAACTTCTGCCTTTATGAAATCCGTACCAAAAAAAAAATTTACTTGCATGATCTTCGTACTATCATCTGTATCAATCTTGACTTTAATGTCTAAAAATGAATAATTAGTAAGATAATGACTAAGCAGGATCGGGTATCCCCCAAAATTCTTTGTCCTTTTGTTTTTGATACAATTTTAACCGCACACGATGTGAGGTTCATTTTAAGAACTGAAAATATCACCATGTGATTGTACTGTTTAAAAATACATTAGAAACAAGAGACGAAAAATATACAGAAAGCATCCCATGACATTATGAAGACGCGTCGAAGATTTCACGTTCCATTCTTGATTGATAACTCTCACGCATCACTATCAAATCATTCACCATTGACACAAACAACTCTTCCCAGCAAATGGGCTACTAATATTCAACTTCCTAATAAATTACCATTGTGACAAGTTAGAATTTTTATTTGCTAAAATAATAATATCATAAATTCAGACTTAATTATTTAAAACTATCATATTGAGATTCAGATTTGTTTTACACATGAATTCTATATCATACAAATTTAATCTCTACCACATGAATATCTACCCAAAAAATTATGAATAGATATGTCTGAATTTATAAACTTTTCCTTGCTAAAATAAGGAAAAAGGGAGGTCAACTATTCAAGATAAAGCACGAGGCAAATCCGCAATCAACTTGGTTGGATTTGATAACATCCAAAAGTTCAAGTTGCTGAAAAAGACATTAAGTAAATAATAATAATAATAATCAAAATCAAAATTCATGGCTTCAATTTGGATTTAAATCAGCATGCTTAACTTCTAAAAGAGTCATTATCGCCATCATGGCTGCCGCCTTTCAAGATTGTATTCAAATTTCAAATTTGTGTAAGATTTTTTATAAATAAAAGAAAAAAATTGGCAAAATTTAGTTTCTATTTTTATTTTTCACTTTCTTTTTCTATTCCATTTTGCAACAGTAAAATTGCATACCCATAAATATTTTTGGCTGTGAAACCTATACATAGAATGAATTTGAATCTCATATTGATATTTCTAAATTAAATTAAGAGTGAAAATTACTATTTTACAAATTTTTACGCAAATTCAAAATTCAAACAGGTTTTAAAAAAGGGGGATTTGGCCTCACTATCTAATTTGTCTTTCAAAAGGATAAGAATTATATAAGTACTTTCAAAACCCCCTGATATTTTAAAACTTGTTTCTTTTATTATATTACCCTCATATCTATCAGCTCTCCTATTAAGCCATCTTCACTATGTATTTCAGAGTAAAATTTTACTCTGTATAAAAGTAAAATTTTACTCTGAATACGAGTAAAATGTTACACTCTGAAACTAAAGTAAAATTTTACTCTGTATAAAAGTAAAATTTTACTCTGAATAAGAGTAAAATTTTACACTCTGAAACTAAAAGTAAAATTTTACTCTGTATAAAAGTAAAATTTTACTCTGAAAAACAAGTAAACTGTGTGCATAAAAGTAAAATTTTACTCTGGTTCTGTCAAAAGAAAAAAGCAGAGCAATAGAACCATCAAATGAAATTAGATCATTTACAACCACTGTTCTTCTGTTTCTTCACAGTTACTTGCGTCTTTCGTATCACCTCTTTGGCTTCTCTGTTATCTATTACATATACATAATCCACATTGCTCACTCACGACACAAAAATTTATCAAAATCAAAAATAATTTTACAACAAAAAGTTGAGAGAACATAGTAACAACTCATCAATAGATCAATTTAAGAACTTAACAACACTATCCAAATGAAAAATCTGTCCCTCACACACACACACACACACACACACACACACAAACACACACATATATATATGAAAAATCTAAAGAACTGTGTTCAAATATGAAAATTTTGAACAGTCACGCGATTCATCTCTATACTCTTTCACAATTCGAATTTTTGATCGGCGAGGCTATCATCAACAGCAAGAACATGAACTTCATGAGAATTGGAAGGCGATATGTCGACGTCGTCAAAGCTTTCTCCGATCATCTCCGACGATCTTTTCCACTGCGAAACATATGCGCCATTCAAAGAAAATTCTCTGCAACTGAGAGTGATTTAGGTATATTCATAGTTTTGGTTGAAATCACGAGAGCTTCGAACGAATCCAATCCAAACCCTAGGAATGGAAGAGAGAAGGAAAAGAGAGAATTTGTTTGTACGTTTGCTTGGTTGAGGCTTCGATCATGTTCCACCGCCTTGAGGAAGACACCGGCAGCAGCGTATGAACCGCCGAAGAGTGATCGGAAAACTGAATCGGCGTAGGAGGAGATCGAAGAATATTGAGAATCATAACAGAGAGCTCGTAAAAGAGCAGAGAAGGTGAGGAGAGAGTGGGTAGAGAAGGTGAGGAAATTTAGTTGAGGGTATAATAGTCTAATAAAATATTTAAATAATAAATTTTATCCTTTATATAAAATTTTATAATTATGAGGAGGTTTAGAAAATATAATTTTTTTTTTAGTCCTTTTAATAATAAAAAGAAGGTAAAGAGGATTTATAGTTAAATTTCCCTTTAAAAAATCCAAAAGAAAAAAACAAATGAACAAAAAGTCGAGTAATTTTTGTCCCTACCTAAGTCCGCTCCAAGTCGTTTTACAAGTCTAACTTCAATGGAGTACAGTTACCGTTTTTTGCATTAATTTCTGAAATCCTAGATTTCCTCGAACGTTTTGTCTATTTTTTAATTCAAATTTGACGGCGTCTACATAATAAGGACAAATGATTGAAAGGAACGACAAAAACTAAGGTTCATTGAAACTGAATGATGTTCAAAAATATTGTCAATCCATCCATCTTTCACTGAACAATAAGTACTAGTATCGGCTCAGAAGGTTTGCAGATTGGAGGCTCAAGTAACAAAATTGATGGGCCGTGGACAACAATTGCAAGCCATAACCTATCATCTCATGATTGGGCTTGCTTTTAGTTGTTTTGTTCTTGTTTGTTTTCCCTTTCCTTATTAAAATGGTAAGCTTGTGGGATTGGTTATATGAATGCGAGTTGTAATTTTTGAAAAGTTTTTTTTCCCGGAATTTATCTCGATACATCTTATTTTCTTATGCCTTCAATTTCATATTTTTAATAAAATTTTTACTTTACCGATAAAAAAATAAAAAATAACCACCATGTCACAATTAAAACCAAACATTATTGGCTTAAAAAATCACGGCACATGGTTCTCTATTCCTGGTCTCGAATGCACCCCAGGATTGTGTTTAGTTAAAGAATTTGATGAAAAAAATGGAAAGGAAAAATAAAAAGTAATCTCATTTTTTGTTTGATTATAATGAATAATACAGAGGAAAAAAAAAAGTGAAAACGAAATGCAATTTCACTTTTTTGTCTTTTGGTTCACTTAGGTTGTGTTTGGTTAAATGATTTGATAAGAGAAACGAAAAACGAAATGGAAATACAATTACTTTTTATTTGGTTATAATGAAAAATACAAGGAAAAAGAAAGTGAGAAAGAAATGTAATCCCACTTTTTATTTTTGAGTTCACGTAGGCTATTTTCTTTTTTCATTTCCAAATTCAACCAAACATAGTTTGAAATTCAAATCCTATCAATTCTTTCTCTTTTTCTTTCTATTCCCTTTCTCTTTCAATTTCCCTCATTAATTCCTCTAACCAAACACATTTCTCCATTTCCCAACTCTACTAACCATAGCTTGAAATTCAAATCCTATCAATTCTTTCTCCTTTTCTTTACATCCCCTTTTCGTTTTTCTTATCAAATCTTTTAACCAAATACAATCTTAGTACAAGAGTTGTTTACTGAAGGGTGGGGGTCATGTGGAAAGAAGAGTTGGGATAATTGTGGTGAGATTTTTGGCGGGAGGGAGTAGGGGGGAGCAACAATGGGTGGAAGGGAGGGTGGTAGTAACAGCGGTAGTGGTGGAAAAGATGGGGGTGGTAGAGATAAGGGCTAAGAGTGTCTAAGGAGAGTTTTATAATTGCAATCAGCGTACAATCAATCGAATTCTGAAAAGGAAATAGTGCAAGAGAGAGCAAAATTGTAAAGCAAAGCCACATTCTACCCTTTGAAATAGGCTTTGAAGTATCATGTGGTATTACATACATGGTGGTCCATGAAATAGAAATCCACCAAATACACTAAGTGGGTCATTCCTTAACTTTCAACTAACTAACAAATATAAGTCAACATTATCACATTTGTAAAGTTTTTTGCTACATTATTAAGAGCATCATATGAATAATGCTAATGGGTTTCTAAAACTACCCGATAATTAGCTCATTCCATGTACATTGAGAATTAAAGGAAAAAAATTCACTGAATTGAAATTGTTTATCCCATTTACATTTTATTGAATACACTTTGCACTCTTGTAATTTAACTTAAATCTCACATTCATTTTTTATTTTTAATTGAAACAGTCAACTTATGTTCAAATTACAAGTACGACATTTTGTGACTCACCATACATAGGTTGCCCAAAAAAACAAAAACAAAAAAAATCCCTTACGTGGACATTTTTTATCGGCATATATAAGTGCAACTTATGATAAGACACTACAAAAAATTAAGATTTTAGAAATTAAAATTTAAGAATAAAATTATTTTTTGGAGACTAAATATTTTTGTTGCGAAAAGTGTCGTTATTATATTTTTAGCAACAAAAATTAAGCATTAATGATGAATTATTATCCTTTTGGGACTAAATTTTTTGTCTCAAAAAATAAACCATTTTGAAACCAAATTATTTTGTCCCTAAAAGTCTATTTATTAGTGATATTTTCAAAATTTTATCGCTAAAAGTCTTGTTTTGGACTTTTCAGGACGACCTTTTAGTAAATATCCTCATGACAATAAAAATTAGTCCCTAAATGTCTTTTGTAACAAAATTTTTACTTTTAGATACTAAAATATTTGATCTCTAGAACTCTTACTTGTTAAAAATATATTTAATACAAAAGAAAATATTATATAAATTGATAAATTTTATAAAAATAAATTTACTCACTGAAATGTGGTACCTATCATGTTATCGTAATGAAAGTCATCAGTGGATAAGAATTGTTTTTTTTTAATTTAAAAATTTATATAAATTATAATTTAACCTAAGAAACTTCGTCAAAACCAACAAACCCAACAACGACTCATTTCCAGTCTAACAATGGGCTGGATCAGTCCAATTCGAGTCCATGGGCTTGCCATATATCTCATTCTGATGAACAAGAAAATGTTAGATTTTAAAAAATTTTAAACTCAAACTTAAAAAATTAGAACAGCCCAAAACCAACACACTATCTCTAGTTCAATAATGTAATGGACTTGAAACGTAATGGACCAGTCTAGTTCAAGCCCATGAACTCGTCACATCCTCTATTCTGTTAATTTGATTCGTTCATATTATATATTCTTTTGTATAAATTGTTTACAAAAAAAAAATTTAATTGATTCGATAATTGGGACTATAATACTCCGTTTATTTCATTAGAAAATAGTTTTTTTTTTTTATATTTTTTGGTGTTTGGTGCAATAAAAAATGAAAGCCAACAAAAAATATTTTTTATAATCAATGTAATTTGGAAAATATATATTTCCCACTTGGTAAAGGTGGAAAACGTCGGCTGTGATAGTGTGATGGTGGAGATGAGAGTGACACTAATAGTATGATGACATTAATAAGATTTTAGTTTAAAAAATATTTTTTGCATTTTAATAGTGGAAACTATTTACTTCTCAAATAAGCTTAGTTTTTGTTAACTATAAAAAAATAATTTCCATTAATTATTATTTTTTATTATACTAAAAATCAAAAAATAAAAATAAAAAAACAAACAAACAAACAAAAATGTAAGATTTCGAATTTTTTTTTTTTTTTTTTTTTTTAGAAATGACGAATTGTTGAAATTTTTTTCAGTATAATTTATACAGAAGAGTATGATGACTATTGAATACATCCAGTAAAGATGCATAGATTGGATTTGGAAAGTGTGCCTATGGTGCCCAACTAATAAATAGATCCGTATGATGACTATTGAAGAGATCCAGTAAAGATGTATAGATTGGATGGATTTCAGTGTGCCTATGGTGCCCAACTAATAAATAGATCCAGTAAAGATGTCTAGATTGGATTTGGAAAGTGTGTCAGTTGAATTTTTGACTTTCGAAAATTAATAATGTAAATTTAAGCGTGTCAGTAAAGATCAATTAGTTCTTACAAAATATTAATTATCAGATAATTGTATTTTAATTCTTTCAGTCTCAGTGAAAAGGACTTTTATGGGTGGCTTGTTTAGGAGAAATTAGTAAATAATAATAAGTAAAGATCAATTTCAGAATCTGAATTTCATTAAATAAATGAAAACTTACAATGATCTGATACAGCCTCATAGAGGTTCACAGCAATAAACTATTTGAAACTACTCCTAGAAAATAAAGTGCAGTATATGAATTGAAATGCTGGAAATATAAAGAACTAAAAATGTAAAACTGGAAAGAAAATGAAGTAAATAAACTGATTTCTGGATCTGAGTCTGAGTCCTTTATTATGGGGTCTTCTCTGCTATTTATACTCTTCAAAGATAATCGTCAAAGTGGGCTTCCAACCGTCGAATAATCCTCCCATGATTGCTGAACATGTTCTCTCAGTCAATTCTACTACGCCACTCTTTGCAAATAGGCTTCCCTCTTGATTTTGAATTTAAATTTATTAGTAACTGTTAGGCCACAACATCTTGTATCTCTCGATTGTTCCAGTACTGCGCAAATCCGATACTACCAATACGAACTGCCACATGTCCATCTTTGATTTGTGACTTGCATTAATTCCCCCCATTGCCCTTTACATGCCACGTGTCACTCTACGATTGGCTTTTACAAATTATACAGCCAATATTACCTCATGCATTAATATATCCAATACTTGGTAATATTAGTGGACTAGTGCATTCTGCCCACGTTCTAGGACGTGCATGGACTCTGTATATTCTAGAAGTGTAGCCGTTTTTCGAACAATGAAGTGGCGAACTTCATTAAATCCTTGCTATGTACTTCCATTCTCTGAGTAGACGAAAAGACTGGTCCATCTCCAATGGCCAGTCACAACTTCTCTTACATTAATCGAGCATACGAGGAGTCTTTGGAAGATGATTACAGGCCTCGAAAGAACCTTAATGCATTTATTAATTACAGCTATCCGCCTCCATTTATACAAGTCATGGAAGCTTTTGCAACTTACCAACCTTTAGACCAAGAATCTGCCAACTACAAACCTTTGGACCAAGCATTTGCAAGAATGGACCTTGGAGGCTCCTTTTCTTCCCCACCACTCTCTGCATAGGACAAAGCCGCTTCTTCTTCCTTCCAGTCCACTGGCTGGGAAAGTTGGTCAAAACCTGATGAACCCCAATTAAGGGAGTAGATTCATCACCGATTTGTTGAATTTGATGATCCCTTTTCTATTCCCCCTTATGCTCGGAGCTCAGTGGTTTCCCCCTATGTACCCATTGATCACCAACACAGTCTAGAAGACAACTTGCTTGTGGCGTGGTATACGTCTTCCATGCCAGTGAAGATAGTGCGAGAAACTCCTCGTCTAGACGAAGCACAAGGATACAATCTGTCATTCTTGGCTAAGAAGGCAAAACTTTGCTCTTCTGACTGACTCGAATGCGTAAATAACCCTTAGTTCCCCTCTTCCTTTGGGATGGATCCCTCTACACCTCCTCTCCCTCAAAATCCACATTGGATGGAGGAATTGAAGCTTACTCTTTTTGAGAATCAGTTTTTTCCTTCCTACCAACCTCCAGTTCTTCCAACTGCATTTGAGCAATACCAAGCTTAACTTCTGTCTGTTGCCCTCTCTCACTTACCTTTCAATGTTATTGGAGATGAGATTCCTCTCAAGAACTTCCAATGGGCCTGTGATGTTATGACTCGGGGTCATGTTCTTAACGCTATTGCCCAGGCAGAGCTTCAAGCTTTTTTGGATCAACTTCCACTCCTTCTTCATCGGTACAAAATTTCTTTGGCTACCAGTGACTCTTTGGACAAAATCACAGTCAATCGAATTCAGACTCAGTACGAAGCAGAGAACCCTACTGAAGAATATGATGACTTCAAGAATAAGGATTCAGCGTACTGGAATGATTTAAATATGGATGAAACGGAACAAAGCTTGAAAGAGACAGAGTTTGAAGTGAAAGCTGAACAATTTTTTCACCAAATAAGAGCATACCAGCTGCAACAACCTAACTTTGATAGGATAGAAAATAGAATAAAGAAAGAATATAAGTTCATTGAACACTGCTGTGTTAAATTTAATAAACTTGTTACTCTTTCTATTCCCTATTATTATGAAATCGAATTCGTAGCCAAGTAGGCATTTCTAATGTAATTTTGTATATATTAATAAAACTAAGGGTTTTTTTCCCTTATTTGGCATGATCTGGTTTTATGTTCCAATTGTATGCTTGATTGTATGGTTGATGAGACCTTTCTCCTTACTATGTTCACAAAAACTTTGAATCAACCAATTTTGCGCTGAAGCCTAACTTAAGTATTTTCAAAGTGTGGAATTTTCTCTTAAGAAAGACAATCTTTGTCCTAAGTTTTACATTTCAATGACATGGTTGACATAATCTGTATAACCAACAGCTTTGAATTAACCATTTTTGCTTCGAAATACAGTCTACGTGCTTCGAAGTATGGAAATTTCCCTTAGGAATTATACTGCTTACTCTTAAAGAGTGAGTCATTTTGGGTTCCTTCACTACTTGGCCACGCACTGGTTTTGTAGTGCTTACTTTCAGAATCCACAACTTTAAACAAGATAGGCATTCTAAAGATTCTTTCGAAGGACATTACCATATAAAGATGGTTTAAGAGAATGCTTATAGAACCTTCGAAAAGAACAAGCCTTATCTATTTTCCCTTTTGAGGCATAAGCTTCAAAGATCTTAGGAGAAAACTGGCTTCGAAGCCAACTACAGGTTTTCGAAGCCAAGCTGAGCATTTAAAAATCTAATTCCCTCTCACAACTTACTCCTGAAAGAGACTCTCTACGATGTGATTTTAAAACCCCTTATGTTCTGAAATTAGCGTTTTAATTCCACATAAGTCAAAACCATCAAATGGTTTATTTTGGGTCTAACTGACTCGTTGGGTTGAATTGGTAATCTTTTGGATAGAAAGGTTAAAACCCTCTTCCTTCGCGCTTTGCCTATTCACTTGTCCAAAATTTCCCGTCTCACCCCTACTGTTCTTGCCTACAACTTTCCACTCTCTACTCACCTTCCTTTTTCAATTCCTCGATAATGGCTTCTTTGTCTCTAAAAGTGCCAGTTGTTGAGTGTGTAAGCCCCTCTGTGACTTTGAAGAGACTCATCAATGAAGAATATGAGATGGATGGATGCATCATCATTCCTCGTCACTGTAACGCCCTCAAAATAATGATATCGTTGTTGGTTATTGATATATAGACCATTGGGTCAATATTGGAAAATGGGGTAGAAAACCCTAATTGGTAGTATAAATTAATTGGTATGATTAATTTGGAAAAATTATGGTTATATGGAATTGAGTAGGAAATAATGAAATTGGTTCATTATATAG
Organism: Camellia sinensis; assembly: GCF_055761805.1. Taxonomy (NCBI): domain Eukaryota; kingdom Viridiplantae; phylum Streptophyta; class Magnoliopsida; order Ericales; family Theaceae; genus Camellia; species Camellia sinensis. The sequence continues at coordinate 109,117,565 of NC_138966.1, forward strand.
TAGAATAGTGGAGTTGGATTTATTAATCGCTCACTTTTGAAAACATTGATATTTTATCTGTTGGAGCTTTTATTATCTGTTTAGAAATAATTGCTTGGGTTACCGGTGAAGGGTAGTTTTGATTGTTGTAGACAATACATGATGATTAGGCAAATTAAAACTAATCAATTGGATATGTCATAGAGTATGACGGTTGATAGAATACATTAACGTTATGTATTGATTGATTGTGTATATGACCTATGTGTATATACGTTGTGTGTGTGGGAGGAGATAGGGGATGTACTCCACGGTTTAGGGGAAGATAGGAGATGGACCTCTAAACCGGATGTTGTTTGGGAGGAGATAGGGGATGGACTCCACTGATACAACTTATATGCTTGTCAGTTAACGTGTTGATATAGCTTATATGCTTATCTATGGAAGTGTTGATACAGCTCATATACTTATCTTTGGAAGTGTCGATATAGCTAATGTGCATATCTGTTGAAATGTGGATACAGCTTGTATGCTTATCTGTTGAGATGTTGATACAACTAGTATGTTTGTCTATTGTAAAATGGGAAATGTTTAATATGAGTCACTGTCTCATATAAGTGGTTGGCCAGGTTCTGAGCCGTTGATGCAAATTGTGAAATTGATAAGAAATGGAAAATGAAATGAAACATGAACACAGTGGTCATGAAATGGAAATGGGTTATGAATTGGTTTATGGGAATTGAACATTTATCAATTGCTAATGTCTTAGTTATTGCTCATACTGTGTTTAGCATATTTCTACTGGGCATTGGCTCACCCTATATGGGACATTATTTTTAGGTACAGGTAGTATGCCACCTCCAAGGACATAGTTTGGATGATGATGAGAGTTGAAGACTCTTTTTGTTTATTTTGTTTGTATTACATGTATATCAAGCCAAGGGCTTATTTTGTATAGAGTTAGTACTCTTCTTTTGTGTAACCAGGTGCTGACTTGGAAAGCTATAAGCCCATAGGGCATTTGCTTTTGTTGTTAACATGTAATACTGTTGTAAGAATTACTCTGATGAATAGAAATGGTTGGTTTCTTTTATATCAATGCATGTCTATAGTGATGGGTTTTATGTATTATTTTGAGGGTGTTACAACTTGGTATCAGAGCTACCAGGTTCGAATACTTTGGGTACGTGAGAAGTGATTAGGATCACAATGGGTTTGTCTCGCTTGATAGAGACTTAGATATAGTGTTATGTGCTTATATGATAACATGTTTATGTGACTATGTGGGTATGGAATGTAGTTTCTAGGATGTTGATTGGATTCTTGGGTTTTTGGGAGTCTTGTTGGAAAAGCACTTGATCAATGCTGTTTCTAACCGGAACTCTATTAACGCCTCGGGACTATCATTATCCGGGAATGAAATTCGTAATTGCTTACGTGATTATGAGCTTACGTGGAGTGAATTACAGTTGTCCATGCATTAGGACGTGAGTGTTATAGCTTCGGCACATTTGTGAATGTGCTAATGGTCTTGGTTACCTTTATTAGGATGTCAGGACGAGGACGTGGCAGGCGTGGCAGGCGTGGTAGGCAGGAGATGCCTTTACCAGATGATATTTCGGCACAGCAGGAGGGAGTTAGTCAAGCCAATGTGGCCGAGCCAGTGGGTCAGCAGGCTATGAGTGCCTTGGCCCGAGAGATAGCAGGAGCTTTGGGTGTTCTCAAAGCAGGGAATCAGGATCAGGCCCACGCAGCGGAGGCAGGGCCTTCCTTCTTGAAGAGGGAATTCTTCCGGTCAAACCCGGACGAGTTTGTTGGGGATCTGAAGGAGCCACTTAAGGCTGACGAGTGGTTGGAACAGATGGAAAAGACGTTCAAGATGCTTGGCATCGAGGACGGGGCTTTGAAGGTGACCTTGGCATCCTTCCAACTAAAGGGAGATGCGGGTCAATGGTGGAAGTACGAGAAGGGCAGCGTTGGGGGTGCATGGGAGGCTTTTGTGAATACCTTCCAGGAGAAGTTTTTATCTTCAGCTGCTAGGGAGAAGCTGAGGGAGCAGTTTTGCCAGCTTAAACAGCAGGGCTTGTCAGTGGCCGAGTTTGAGGCTACTTTTACTAGTCTGTCCAGGTTTGCACCTGAACTTGTGGCGTTCGAGGAACGCCGTTGCTTTAAGTTTGAGCGGAAGTTGAGGCGTGGACTCAAGCTGAGAGTTTGAGGGTCCTTTATTTGGGAGTATAGACGTCTGGTGGGTGCTGCAGCTCATATGGAAATTATGATGCAGGAGGAGGATGAGGAGAGGCATAGAGGTTCCAAGAGGAGCCAAGATGGTCAGGGTGATGGCAGGAGACAGAGGGGTTTCAACCCTCAGCAGTCTCAGGGTGCTTTGGCTAGATCGACCTTTCCAGTACCGAGTGCAGGCTCCGGGAGAGGTAACCAGGGAGGTTTGACATGTTTCACTTGTGGCCAGCTAGGTCATAAGTCTTCGGTTTGCCCGCAGAAGGGAGGGGGTCAGCGAGCTGCTTCTTCTTCAACTAGACCTCAGGGCCAGAGTCAGGGCAGGCGCCAGCCTTTGTCTTGCTATCAGTGTGGTCAGCCTGGGCACCTGAAGAGGTTTTGCCCACAGTTGAGTGCCACTTCAGGAGCGTCTGGTTCTAGGCAGATGCAGAGTTATCAGCCAGCTCAGTCTGTGCAAGCCTCGAGGGCCAATCCGGGAGCTTCGTCATCCCAGTCAGTGCAGTAGTCTTTTGCTCCTAGAGGTGAACAGGTGGATCAGAGGCCTACAGGACGCGTGTATGCTGTTACTGCGTAGGACTTAGTACCGGCTCCATTGGTAGTGAGAGGTACCTTTTTGTTTTGCAACTCGGTTGTTAGTGTGTTGATTGATACGGGTGCATCTCATTCTTTTGTATTTGCTGTATTCGCATCTGTGTTAGAGTTGAAGTTGGCACTATTAGCATCTCCTATATGTGTTGTATCACCTGTTGGAGGTGAATTGATTTTGAAACATGGATGTAGAGGTTGTGATATAGAGGTCACCGACCATAGGCTTCATTTTCCTTTTGTTGTCCTGCCTATGAAGGGTTTTGATGTTATTTTGGGTATGGACTGGCTATCATCATACCGGGCTGTTATTGATTGCTACCGCCAGAGGGTCACTGTTTGTACCTTGAGCGGGGAGTGTTTCCATTTCTTGGGGGATCGGGTTGGTAGTGTGTTGCCACCGATGTATGATCTGCGAGGGCGGAGTAAGCTTAGTGGTCTACTTGCTAGCTTTATGAGTGGTGAGTGTGATGAGACCCAGATTGTATTGCCGAGGGTGGTTTGTGAGTATTCAAATGTTTTTCCCGAGGATCTCGTTAGTTTGCCACCTCACCGGGAGATAGAGTTCTCTATTGATTTAGTGCCCGGCACAGCGCCGATTTCTATGGCACCTTATCGTTTTGCCCAAGCCGAGTTGAGTGAGTTGAAGATTCAGCTCCAAGAGTTGCTAGATAAGGGTTTTGTTCGCCCTAGTGTTTCGCCGTGGGGAGCACCGACCCTCTTTGCTAAAAAGAAAGATGGTGCCTTGAGATTGTGTATTGACTACCGAAAGTTGAATCGGGCTACGGTTAAGAATAAGTACCCTATGCCCCGTATAGATGATTTGTTTGACCAGTTGAAGGGTTCCCGTTGTTTCTCTTAGATAGATTTGAGATCGGGTTACCACCAGTTGAGGGTCAGGGAGGAGGATATTCCGAAAACGGCATTCCGTACGCGGTATGGCCATTATGAGTTTCTGGTGATGCCATTCGGGCTTACCAATGCACCAGCAGTCTTTATGGACTTGATGAACCGGATTTTCCGGGAATTCTTAGATTGATTTGTGGTCATTTTCGTGGACGACATTCTTATCTATTCGCCTTTTGAGGAGGAGTACGAAGAGCACTTGAGAGTGGTGCTTGAATTGCTTAGAGCCCATAGGCTGTATGCCAAGTTTGGGAAGTGTGAGTTCTGGCTAGGAGAGGTCAAATTATTAGGCCATGTGGTATCCGGGGAAGGGGTGTCTGTTGATACATCCAAGGTAGAGGCAGTGCAAGATTGGGCACAGCCTAAGAGTGTGTTTGAGATCCGCAGTTTTCTGGGATTAGCTGGGTATTACCGTCGGTTTGTGAAAGATTTCTCCAAGCTAGCTTTGCCATTGACTAGATTGACGCGGAAATGGGTCAAGTTTGTGTGGAGTGAGACTTGTGAAAAATCGTTCCAGGAGTTGAAAGTTAGATTGACCACCGCTCCGGTTTTGATTATTCCGGAGAGAGGGTTGGGTTATGCGGTTTGTTGTGATGCCTCACGAAAGGGTTTGGGTTGTGTGTTGATGCAAGAGGGGAAAGTGATAGCTTATGGCTCACGTCAGTTGAAAATACATGAGAAGAATTACCCTACACACGACCTAGAGTTAGCAGCAGTGATCTTCGCCTTGAAGATTTGGAGGCACTACCTTTATGGTGAGAGGTTCGAGGTGTTCTCGGACCATAAGAGTTTGAGGTATCTGTTTACATAGAGAGACTTGAATTTGAGGCAGAGGAGATGGATGGAATTCATTGAGGACTATGATTTTGAGTTGCACTATCACCCGGGAAAGGCCAATGTTGTGGCCGATGCCCTTAGTAGGAAATCCATTAGTGATGTAGCTTGTATAGCCATCCGGGAATGGAAGATGTTGGGTGCACTTGGCGAGTTTGATTTGCTTCTGGGCGAATCTGTTGAGGCTGTGGCCTTGTTTTCTGTTGTTGCGCAGCCTACACTTGTGACCTGAGTGTTAGAGGCACAGAGAGGTGACCTTGAGGTAGAATCCCTCCGAGAGAAGATCTCCAATGGGAAGGTTGAGAAGGGTTTGACGGTGTATCCCGACCAGAGTGTGAGATACCGAGACCGTTTGTTTGTGCCAGAGTCTTGCCGAGAGGAAGTATTCCGAAAGTTTCATCATTCACACCTTGCGGTGCATCCGGGAGGCACTAAGATGTATCGGGATTTAGGTAGCCAGTTTTGGTGGCGGGGTATGAAGAGAGATGTGGCTGTTTTCGTATCAAGGTGCCTTACTTGTCAACAAGTGAAGGCCGAGCATCATAGGCTAGTGGGTTTGTTGCAACCCTTGCCTATTGCCGAGTGGAAGTGGGAGCATGTCACTATGGACTTCGTTGTAGGTCTTCCGATGGACTCAGCGGGGTAGTGATGCCATTTGGGTGGTTGTAGACCGGTTGACTAAGTCGGCGCACTTTATCCCTATGCGCGTGAGAGATTCGGTAGATCATCTTGCCGACTTGTATATTAGGGACATAGTGAGATTGCACGGGGTCCCAATGATGATCGTCTCAGATAGAGATCCTCGTTTTATTGCTAGGTTGTGGCAGAGTTTGCAGAGTGCCTTGGGTACTAAATTGACCTTTAGTACGGCTTATCATCCTCAGACTGACGGGCAGTCCGAGCGTACTATTCATATCCTTGAGGATATGCTTCGAGGTTGTGTCCTTAACTTTAGTGGGACGTGGGAGAGGCACTTGCCCTTGGTAGAGTTTGCCTACGACAACAGTTTTCAGTCTAGCATCGGTATGGCACCGTTTGAGGCCTTGTATGGCTGACCGTGTAGGTCTCCAGTGTGTTGGACCGAGGTGGGTGATGCACCTTTGTTGGGTCCGGAGTTGGTTAGGGAGACGACGGAGAAAGTTGAGCTTATCCGTAGGAGGCTTGTTACAGCCCAGATTCGCCAAAAGAGTTATGCCGACCGTAGGAGGAGGCCTTTGGCGTTTGAGGTAGGTGATCATGTCTTCTTGAAAATATCACCTAGGCGAGGTTTGATGAGGTTCGGGAAGAGTGGGAAGTTATCCCCTCAATTTATCGGTCCCTTTGAAATCCTTGAGAGGATTGGGGAGGTTGCTTATCGTTTAGCTTTGCCACCGCAGTTGTCCGGAGTGCATAACGTGTTTCATGTGAGTATGCTTCGAAAGTATGAGCCGGATCCGTCCCATGTGTTAGATTGGACTGACTTAGAGGTAGATGAGGATGCCTCGTACGAAGAGAGACCGGTTCGGGTCTTGGATAGGCGGGATCAAGTCCTGCGTGGCAAGACCATTCCTTTGGTAAAGGTTTTGTGGAAACATCATGGAGTGGAGGAAGCCACTTGGGAACGTGAGTTGGAAGCCCGCGAGAAATATCCGAACTTATTTGTTGATGTGTAACCATGCATTGGTAATTTTATAATATCGTTGAACTTTAAGAGCATTAAATATGTCTTAAGTTGTCAAACATTGTGAATGTTTTGGTTAATGGAAATTTTTTATAACATTGCATATGTTCAATGTATTGTAGAAATGGAGATATATCATGAATGTTGAATATGATATAAAATTGTGAAACATGTATGTAGAAATTATTGAATTTCGGGAAAAGCATATTGTTGATACATATTGAGATATGTGGTGAATTGCCTCTTGAATAGAGATGGAAAGACCGATAATGGGTCAAGTTGTTAAATTTCGCATTGTAATAATGTTGGGAATTAAGAAAATCTTATTTTTGAAAAACCTGTATTTAATTTCGGGGATGAAATTCTTTAAGGGGGGAAGGTTATAGCGATCCCGGTTTTCCTTTTCTGTATCTGTTGTATTCTGAACTTTGGTTCCGTGGAGTTGGTAGTTGTATCTACCTTGTTGTCGTCTTTTGATTCCATTTGTTTGAGTTATAGGTTGTGTTGGGCTTGGTTGTTACAGGTTGGTAGAGCTTTGGCTCCCAATGTTGTTGCCCAGTTTTTGTATGGTTCGCTCGAGCGGGTCATTCTGCGCTCGAGCGTGGTTTACACCCTTCTAGTATTTCGTGTCCCTACAAAACTTCTGCAGGTGTGTTTTCTACGCTCGAGCGGGTCGTGCTCGAGCGGGCTTGTTGGCGCTCGAGCGGGTAGTTCTTTTTCTGAAAAGTTCTGGGAGATGAAAATCTACGCTCGAGCGGACTAGTTTTCCCGCTCGAACGGATGTACTTTATTCATGTGGCTTGGCGCTCAAGTGGGCCTTCTTGCGCTCGAGCGTGTCTAGATTTTTGTGCGTGACGCTCGAGCGTCCTGTTTTCCGCTTGAGCGGGAATGTCATATAATAGAGGGCAGCTGGTCATTTTTTGAATCATTTTTCTACACTTCCACTCTCTCTCTTACTTTTCCAAAACGCCATTTGAGAGCCTCTCTCTCTAGAACCTTGCCTTCTCTCTAGGTATTTATCTAGTAGGAGTTGTCTCTTCACCTTTGGCCTTCACAAAAAAGTTGTTGATCGTCGAGGGCTATCTTTTGATCCAACAATCTCGGGATTTGGAGCATTTCCGTTTTCTTCATCTTCTTCGTTGGGTGTCATCATTTGAGGTAGGGATTCCTACTCACTACTATGGGTTTTAACCTAGATTTTTGGGCATTTTGTTATATGGTTGATTTTGGAAGGTTAGGGTTTGAAAATGTTAAAAAGGGTTTTTGCTATTTTGATTCTAAAATGTGTGTTTTGGGTTTCAAAATAATGATATCGTTGTTGGTTGTTGATATATAGACCATTGGGTCAATATTGAGAAATGGGGTAGAAAACCCTAATTGGTAGTATAAATTAATTGGTATGATTAATTTGGAAAAATTGTGGTTGTATGGAATTGAGTTGGAAATAATGAAATTGGTTCATTATATAGTAGAATAGTGGAGTTGGATTTATTAATCGCTCACTTTTGAAAACATTGATATTTTATCTGTTGGAGCTTTTATTATCTGTTTAGAAATAATTGCTTGGGTTACTGGTGAAGGGTAGTTTTGATTGTTGTAGACAATACATGATGATTAGGCAAATTAAAACTAATCAATTGGATATGTCATAGAATATGACGGTTGATAGAATACATTAACGTTATGTATTGATTGATTGTGTATATGACCTATGTGTATATACGTTGTGTGTGTGGGAGGAGATATGGGATGTACTCCACGGTTTAAGGAAAGATAGGGGATGGACCTCTAAACTGGATGTTGTTTGGGAGGAGATTGGGGATGGACTCCACTGATACAACTCATATGCTTGTCAATTAACGTGTTGATATAGCTTATATGCTTATCTATGGAAGTGTTGATACAGCTCATATGCTTATCTTTGGAAGTGTCGATATAGCTAATGTGCATATCTGTTGAAATGTGGATACAGCTTGCATGCTTATCTGTTGAGATGTTGATACAACTAGTATGTTTATCTATTGTAAAATGGGAAACGTTTAATATGAGTCACTGTCTCATATAAGTGGTTGGCCAGGTTCTGAGCCGTTGATGCAAATTGTGAAATTGATAAGAAATAGAAAATGAAATGAAACCTGAACACAGTAGTCATGAAATGGAAATAGGTAATGAATTGGTTTATGAAAATTGAACATTTATCAATTACTAATGTCTTAGTTATTGCTCGTACTGTGTTTAGCATATTTCTACTGGGCGTTGGCTCACCCTATATGGGACATTATTTTCAGGTACAGGTAGTATGTCACCTCCAAGGACATAGCTTGGATGATGATGAGAGTTGAAGACTCTTTTTGTTTATTTTGTTTGTATTACATGTATATCAAGCCAAGGGCTTATTTTGTATAAAGTTAGTACTCTTCTTTTGTGTAACCAGGTGTTGACTTGGAAAGCTGTAAGCCCATAGGGCATTTGCTTTTGTTGTTAACATGTAATACTGTTGTAAGAATTACTCTGATGAATAAAAATGGTTGGTTTCTTTTATATCAATGCATGTCTATAGTGATGGGTTTTATGTATTATTTTGAGGGCGTTACAACTTGGTATCAGAGCTACCGGGTTCGAATACTTTGGGTACGTGGGAAGTGATTAGGGTCACAATGGGTTTGTCTCGCTTGATAGAGACTTAGATGTAGTGTTATATGCTTATATGATAACATGTTTATGTGACTATGTGGGTATGGAATGTAGTTTCTAGGATGTTGATTGGATCCTTGGGTTTCTGGGAGTCTTGTTGGAAAAGCACTTGATCAATGTTGTTTCTAACCGGAACTCTATTAACGCCTCGAGACTATCATTATCCGGGATTGAAATTCGTAATTGCTTATGTGATTATGTGCTTACGTGGAGTGAATTACAGTTGTCCATGCATTAGGACGTGAGTGTTATAGCTTCGGTACATTTGTGAATGTGCTAATGGTCTTAGTTACCTTTATTAGGATGTCAGGACGAGGACGTGGCAGGCGTGGTAGGCAGGAGATGCCTTTACCGGATGATATTCCGGCACAGCAGGAGGGAGTTGGTCAGGCCAATGTGGCCGAGCCAGCAGGTCAGCAAGCTATGAGTGCCTTGGCCCGAGAGATAGCAGGAGCTTTGGGTGTTCTCAAAGCAGGGAATCAGGATCAGGCCCACGCAGCGGAGGCTGGGCCTTCCTTCTTGAAGAGGGAATTCTTCCGGTCAAACCCGGATGAGTTTGTTGGGGATCCGAAGGAGCCACTTAAGGCTGACGAGTGGTTGGAACAGATGGAGAAGACGTTCGAGATGCTTGGCATCGAGGACGGGGCTTTGAAGGTGACCTTGGCATCCTTCCAACTAAAGGGAGATGCGGGTCAATGGTGGAAGTACGAGAAGGGCAGCGTTGGGGGTGCATGGGAGGCTTTTGTGAATACCTTCCAGGAGAAGTTTTTATCTTCAGCTGCTAGGGAGAAGCTGGGGGAGCAGTTTTAACAGCTTAAACAGCAGGGCCTGTCAGTGGCCGAGTTTGAGGCTACTTTTACTAGTCTGTCCAGGTTTGCACCTGAACTTGTGGCGTCCGAGGAACGTCGTTGCTTTAAGTTTGAGCGGAAGTTGAGGCGTGGACTCAAGTTAAGAGTTTAAGGGTCTTTTATTCGGGAGTATAGACATCTGGTGAATGCTGCAGCTCATATGGAAATTATGATGCAGGAGGAGGATGAGGAGAGGCATAGAGGTTCCAAGAGGAGCCAAGATGGCCAGAGTGATGGCAGGAGACAGAGGGGTTTCAACCCTCAGCAGTCTCAGGGTGCTTTGGCTAGATCGACCTTTCCAGTGCCGAGTGCAAGCTCTGAGAGAGGTAACCAGGGAGGTTTGACTTGTTTCACTTGTGGCCAGCTGGGTCACAAGTCTTCGGTTTGCCCGCAGAAGGGAGGGGGTCAGCGAGCTGCTTCTTCTTCAGCTGGACCTCAGGGCCAGAGTCAGGGCAGGGGCCAGCCTTTGTCTTGCTATCAGTGCGGTCAACCTGGGCACCTGAAAAGGTTTTGCCCATAGTTGAGTGCCACTTCAGGAGCGTCTGGTTCTAGGCAGACGCAGAGTTATCAGCCAACTTAGTCTGTGCAGGCCTCGAGGGCCAATCCAGGAGCTTCGTCATCCCTGTCAGTGCAGCAGTCTTTTGCTCCTAGAGGTGAGCAGGTGGATCAGGGGCCTACAGGGCGCGTGTATGCTGTTACCGCGCAGGACTTAGTACCGGCTCCATCGGTAGTGAGAGGTACCTTTTTGTTTTGCAACTCGGTTGCTAGTGTGTTGATTGATACGGGTGCATCTCATTCTTTTGTATCTGCTGCATTCGCATCTGTGTTAGAGTTGGAGTTGGCACTATTAGCATCTCCTATATGTGTTGTATCACCTGTTGGAGGTGAATTGATTTTGAAACATGGATGTAGAGGTCGCGATATAGAGATCGCCGACCATAGGCTTCCTTTTCCTTTTGTTGTCATGCCCATGAAGGGTTTTGATGTTATTTTGGGTATGGACTGGCTATCGTCATACCGGGCTGTTATTGATTGCTACCGCCAGAGGGTCACAGTTTGTACCTTGAGCGGGGAGTGTTTCCATTTCTTGGGGGATCGGGTTGGTAGTGTGTTGCCACCGACGTATGATTCGCGAGGGCGGAGTAAGCTTAGTGGTCTACTTGCTAGCTTTATGAGTGGTGAGTGTGATGAGACCCAGATTGTATTGCCGAGGGTGGTTTGTGAGTATTCGGATGTTTTTTCCGAGGATCTCGTTAGTTTGCCACCTCACCGGGAGATAGAGTTCTCTATTGATTTAGTGCCCGGCACAGCACCGATTTCTATGGCACCTTATCGTTTTGCCCCAACCGAGTTAAGTGAGTTGAAGAGTCAGCTCCAGGAGTTGCTAGATAAGGGTTTTGTTCGCCCTAGTGTTTCTCCGTGGGGAGCACTGGCCCTCTTTTCTAAAAAGAAAGATGGTGCCTTGAGATTGTGTATCGACTACCGAAAGTTGAATCGAGCTACGGTTAAGAATAAGTATCCTATGCCCCGTATAGATGATTTGTTTGACTAGTTGAAGGGTTCCCGTTGTTTCTCTTAGATAGACTTGAGATCGGGTTACCACCAGTTGAGGGTTAGAGAGGAGGATATTCCGAAGACGGCATTCCGTACGCGGTATGGCCATTATGAGTTTCTGGTGATGCCATTCAGGCTTACCAATGCACCAGCAGTCTTTATGGACTTGATGAACCGAATTTTTCGGGAATTCTTAGATTGATTTGTGGTCATTTTCGTGGACGACATTCTTATCTATTCGCCTTTTGAGGAGGTGCACGAAGAACACTTGAGAGTGGTGCTTGAATTGCTTAGAGCTCATAGGCTGTATGCCAAGTTTGGGAAATGTGAGTTCTGGCTAGGAGAGGTCAAATTCTTAGGCCATGTGGTATCCGGGGAAGGAGTGTCTGTTGATACATCCAAGGTAGAGGCAGTGCAAGATTGGGCACAGCCTAAAAGTGTGTTTGAGATCCGCAGTTTTCTGGGATTAGCTGGGTATTACCGTCGGTTTGTGAAAGATTTCTCCAGGCTAGCTTCGCCGTTGACTAGATTGACGCAGAAAGGGGTCAAGTTTGTGTGGAGTGAGACTTGCGAAAAGTCGTTCCAGGAGTTGAAAGTTAGATTGACCACCTCTCCGGTTTTGATTATTCCGGAGAGAGGGTTAGGTTATGCGGTTTATTGTGATGCCTCATGAGAGGGTTTGGATTGTGTGTTGATATAAGAGGGGAAAGTGGTAGCTTATGGCTCACGTCAGTTGAAAATACACGAGAAGAATTACCCTACACACGACCTAGAGTTAGCAGCAGCGATCTTCGCCTTGAAGATTTGGAGGCACTACCTTTATGGTGAGAGGTTCGAGGTGTTCTCGGACCACAAGAGTTTGAGGTATCTATTTACACAGAGAGACTTGAATTTGAGGCAGAGGAGATGGATGGAATTCATTGAGAACTATGTTTTTGAGTTGCACTATCACCCGGGAAAGGCCAATGTTGTGGCCGATGCCCTTAGTAGGAAATCCATTAGTGATGTAGCTTGTATAGCCATCCGAGAATGGGAGATGTTGGGTGCACTTGGCGAGTTTGATTTGCTTCTGGGTGAATCTGTTGAGGCTGTGGCCTTGTTTTCTGTTGTTGTGCAGCCTACACTTGTGACCCAAGTGTTAGAGGCACAGAGAGGTGACCTTGAGGTAGAATCCCTCTGAGAGAAGATCTCCAGTGGGAAGGTTGAGAAGGGTTTGACAGTGTATCCTGACCAAAGTGTGAGACACCGAGACCGTTTGTTTGTGTCGGAGTCTTGTCGAGAGGAAGTACTTCGAGAGTTCCATTATTCACGCCTTGCGGTGCATCTGGGAGGCACTAAGATGTATCGGGATTTGGGTCGCCAGTTTTGGTGGCTGGGTATGAAGAGAGATATGCCTGTTTTCGTATCAAGGTGCCTTACTTGTCAACAAGTGAAGGCTGAGTATCAGAGGCCAGCGGGTTTGTTGCAACCCTTGCCTATTGCTGAGTGGAAGTGGGAGCATGTCACTATGGACTTCGTTGTAGGTCTTCCGAGGACTTAACGGGGTAGTGATGCCATTTGGGTGGTTGTAGACCGGTTGACTAAGTCGGCACACTTTATCCCTATGCGCGTGAGAGACTCGGTAGATCATCTCGCCGACTGGTATATTCGGGACATAGTGAGATTGCACGGGGTCCCAGTGACGATCGTCTCAGATAGAGATCCCCGTTTTATTGCTAGGTTGTGGCAGAGTTTGCAGAGTGCCTTGGGTACTAAATTGACCTTTAGTACGGCTTATCATCCTCAGACTGACGGGCAGTCCGAGCGTACTATTCATATCCTTGAGGATATGCTTCGAGGTTGTGTCCTTGACTTTAGTGGGACGTGGGAAAGGCACTTGCCCTTGGTAGAGTTTGCCTACAACAACAGTTTTCAATCTAGCATCGGTATGGCACCGTTTGAGGCCTTGTATGGCTGACCGTGTAAGTCTCCAGTGTGTTGGACCGAGGTGGGTGATGCACCTTTGTTGGGTCCGGAGTTGGTTAGGGAGACGACGGAGAAAGTTGAGCTTATCCATAGGAGGCTTGTTACAGCCCAGAGTCGCCAAAAGAGTTATGCCGACTGTAGGAGGAGGCCTTTGGCGTTTGAGGTAGGTGATCATGTCTTCTTGAAAATATCGCCTAGGCGAGGTTTGGTGAGGTTCGGGAAGGGTGGGAAGTTATCCCTTCGGTTTATCGGTCCCTTTGAGATCCTTGAGAGGATTGGGGAGGTTGCTTATCGTTTAGCTTTGCCACCGCAGTTGTCCGGAGTGCATGACGTGTTTCATGTGAGTATGCTTCGGAAGTTTGAGCCGGATCCGTCCCATGTGTTAGATTGGACTGACTTAGAGGTAGATGAGGATGCCTCGTACGAAAAGAGACCGGTTCGGGTCTTGGATAGGCGGGATCAAGTCTTGCGTAGCAAGACCATTCCTTTGGTAAAGGTTTTGTGGAAACATCATGGAGTGGAGGAAGCCACTTGGGAACGTGAGTTGGAAGTCCGCGAGAAATATCTGAACTTGTTTGTTGATGTGTAACCATGCATTGGTAATTTTGTAATATCGTTGAACTTTAAGAGCATTATATATGTCTTAAGTTGTCAAACATTGTGAATGTTTTGGTTAATGAAAATTTGTTATAACATTGCATATGTTCAATGTATTGTAGAAATGGAGATATATCATGAATGTTGAATATGATATAAAATTGTGAAACACGTATGTAGAAATTATTGAATTTCGGGAAAAGCATGTTGTTGATACATATTTAGATATGTGGTGAATTGCCTCTTGAATAGAGATGGAAAGACCGATAATGGGTCAAGTTGTTAAATTTCGCATTGTAATAATGTTGGGAATTAAGAAAATCTTATTTTTGAAAAACCTGTATTTAATTTCGGGGATGAAATTCTTTAAGGGGGGAAGATTATAGCGATCCCGGTTTTCCCTTTCTGTATCTGTTGTATTCCGGACTTTGGTTCCGTGGAGTTGGTAGTTGTATCTACCTTGTTGTCGTCTTTTGATTCCATTTGTTTGAGTTATAGGTTGTGTTGGGCTTGGTTGCTACAGGTTGGTAGAGCTTTGGCTCCCAATGTTGTTGCCTAGTTTTTGTATGGTCCGCTCGAGCGGGTCATTCTACACTCGAGCGTGGTTTACACCCTTCTAGTATTTCGTGTCCCTGCAAAACTTTTACAGGTGTGTTTTCTACGCTCGAGCGGGTTTACTGCGCTCGAGCGGGTCGCGCTCGAGCGGGCTTGTTAGCGGTCGAGCGGGTACTTCTTTTTCTGAAAAGTTCTGGGAGATGAAAATCTACGCTCGAGCGGACTGGTTTTCGCGCTCAAGCGGATGTACTTTATTCTTGTGTCTTGGCGCTCGAGCGGGACTTCTTGCGCTTGAGCGTGTCTAGATTTTTGTGCATGACGCTCGAGCGTCCTGTTTTCCGCTCGAGCGGGAATGTCGTATAACAGAGGGCAGCTGGGCATTTTTTGAATCATTTTTCTACACTTCCACTCTCTCTCTTACTTTTCCAAAACGCCATTTGAGAGCCTCTCTCTCTAGAACCTTGCCTTCTCTCTAGGTATTGATCTAGTAGGAGTTGTCTCTTCACCTTTGGCCTTTACAAAAAAGTTGTTGATTGTCGAGGGCTATCTTTTGATCCAAGAATCTCGGGATTTTGAGCATTTCCGTTTTCTTCATCTTCTTCGTTGGGTGTCATCATTTGAGGTAGGGATTCCTACTCACTACTATGGGTTTTAACCTAGATTTTTGGGCATTTTGTTAAATGGTTGATTTTGGAAGGTTAGGGTTTGAAAATGTTAGAAAGGGTTTTTGCTATTTTGATTCTAAAATGTGTATTTTGGATTTCAAAATAATGATATCGTTGTTGGTTGTTGATATATAGACCATTGGGTCAATATTGAGAAATGGGGTAGAAAATCCTAATTGGTAGTATAAATTAATTGTTATGATTAATTTGGAAAATTGTGGTTATGTGGAATTGAGTTGGAAATAATGAAATTAGTTCATTATATAGTAGAATAGTGGAGTTGGATTTATTAATCGCTCACTTTTGAAAACATTGATATTTTATCTGTTGGAGCTTTTATTATCTGTTTAGAAATAATTGCTTGGGCTACCAGTGAAGGGTAGTTTTGATTGTTGTAGACAATGCATGATGATTAGGCAAATTAAAACTAATCAATTGGATATGTCATAGAGTATGACGGTTGATAAAATACATTAACGTTATGTATTGATTGATTGTGTAGATGACCTATGTGTATATACGTTGTGTGTGTGGGAGGAGATAGGGAATGTACTCCACGGTTTAGGGGAAGAGAGGGAATGGACCTCTAAACCGGATGTTATTTGGAAAGAGATAGGGGATGGACTCCACTGATACAGCTCATATGCTTGTCAGTTAACGTGTTGATACAGCTCATATGCTTATCTGTGGAAGTGTTGATACGGCTCATATGCTTATCTTTGGAAGTGTCGATATAGCTAATGTGCATATCTGTTGAAATGTGGATACAGCTTGTATGCTTATCTGTTGAGATGTTGATACAACTAGTATGTTTATCTATTGTAAAATGGGAAACGTTTAATATGAGTCACTGTCTCATATAAGTGGTTGGCCAGGTTCTGAGCCGTTGATGCAAATTGTGAAATTGATAAGAAATGGAAAATGAAATGAAACATGAACACAGTGGTCATGAAATGGAAATGGGTTATGAATTGGTTTATGAAAATTGAATATTTATCAATTGCTAATGTCTTAGTTATTGCTCATACTGTGTTTAGCATATTTCTACTGGGCGTTGGCTCACCCTATATGGGACATTATTTTCAGGTACAGGTAGTATGCCACCTCCAAGGACATAGCTTGGATGATGATGAGAGTTGAAGACTCTTTTTGTTTATTTTGTTTGTATTACATGTATATCAAGCCAAGGGCTTATTTTGTATAGAGTTAGTACTCTTCTTTTGTGTAACCAGGTGTTGACTTGGAAAGCTGTAAGCCCATAGGGCATTTGCTTTTGTTGTTAACATGTAATACTGTTGTAAGAATTACTCTGAAGAATAGAAATGGTTGGTTTCTTTTATATCAATGCATGTCTATAGTGATGGGTTTTATGTATTATTTTGAGGGCGTTACAGACCATGCTCAAGGAGAGTATGTGCTTGGACCCATTTTAGGGAGGCCCCTGCTCAACTCCTTGCCTTATACCCTCATCTAGAGGATCACTGCCTACTCTACAAGGATGGCATTGACTGGGGGAGCTAGAGGTAGAACTGACCCCACCGCTGCTGGCCCACAATGAGACCTAAATGGGAAGAATGGTTTGATCGAGTTGTCCCCACTAGGACGCTGGACCTTCAGGAACTCTGTCTCCTTAATGCCCTTTGACTAGCTAGGTTTTCAATCCTTGAAAACCCTTTCCTCATACCTCCTGCACTCTGTTTTTGGAATCCATCTTTCAATTTTTTCCAATTTCGATGTGGCATGATGGCCTCTACCATTCTTGATATATGTCATCTCTTAGGGTTATCCCCCATTGACACCTCTTTTGGTCCTGATTATCCTGACTTTAATGTGCCTTTTTCCATCCCTCATTTGAATTCATCTTTTAGTGATTTTGCACATTCTAAAAACTCAAGAGAGGGCCCTATGTCCGACAAAGAGTTCTTCTCTTTTCTTCTATGTTGGCTTTGCAAATTTCTATTTTGCACGTCTTCTCAGAAGATTATGCTTGAGTTTGCTCTCCTTGCTAAGGCCCTTGTTTTGGAGAAGAAAATAGCCTTAGCTCCATACATTTTGGGCCATGTGTATAGAGCCTGCTCCCAATTTTGTGAAAAACCTTTGGATGCCATCCAAGGGGGGCCACTCTGGATATTACAACTTTGGCTCTTTGCTTATTTCACTACTTTACACTTTAGGTGCCTGAGATTTTTGGTATTAGACCCTACTTCTTATGGAGTAAAATATGCCAGAGTTTCACTTTACCCTTCCACTTTTGCTTATTACTTTACTTTCTTCCACCAACTCTCGACTTCCCCTCATTCTCAAACCTTTTTTTGTCCCTTCGAAGCCAATATTGGCCCAACCTAGTTGAGGACTTTCTTGGTTAACAGAAACTGTTCCTAACCTCAGCACAAGGACATGTGGGCTTCTATCGTAACTCCAAGGGAGTTCTTTATTGGCACTTTACACCCTCGAGCTTATAAATGCATAGCAGAAGCCTATTGCCCTGCACAATTTGCTAGGCAATTTGGGCTTACTCAGGGGATCTCTATCCATCTCTCTAGCCAAACTAACCCCAACCTTGCCGCTAGAGAGCTGGGAGTGCAAAGAACCGGGCTGGAGAAGGCAACCTCCAAATTTATTCAAGACTTGATCGAATTTCAATTCACTCCCTTCATCCCACAAGGCACTACATTGAAGAGGTACCTGAACTGGTGGATAGCAAATTTGGAGGTGCACTTAGCCATTCCCCCTCAGGATCTATTGGTGGGATTGGACTTGCCTTCTCAGGCCAAGCCTAAGGGGACTGGGCTCATCACTTCTTCTACTACTCCTGCTATCCCAGCTCCTACTCCTGCAGTCATAGAGACTGCTCCTGCTGCCTCCCTTCCTCCTTCTAGAGTCACCAAGGCTGCTTCAAAGAGAGGCATGCACTTCCATCTTTCCTTTCTCTTTTCTTTATAATGCCTTGCTCATCTTTTTATAGCTTCTTTTCATGCAAGAGCTTCACAAGTAGACTCTCCTCAAAGGGCTTAAGCCCTAAACATTCTTAAAGACAAGTAGCAACAGCATCAGAAGAAAAACAAACTTGTGCTTGATCCTGAAAATGAGGAAGTACCTGAAGTTCCTGTAGAAAAAGAACAAGAAACACTACTTAAGAGGATGAAGAAAATAACAGTGTCCCCCTTTGATTTCATTGATGAACCTACTCATCAGGCAGCTGCCAAGGTAGTAGAAAGGGAGCAATCCAAGGAATTGGTGGTTTTCTAGAGATCTGAGAAAAGGAGACAGCAGTAGATATTAAGGAATGAAGTTGCTGCTGCTGATACACTTCAAAGGGAAACTGCAAAGAGGCAACAAACTACCGAACATTATACTCTTCACAGTTCTCCAATCATTACCACCACCACTTCCGATGCTGGTAATTCCATTTAGTTTTCTCTAGTAATTTCTTTTCCTAGGTTTTCAGCAATAAAACTTACCATTACTTCTTATTCCTCTCTTACAGCAACAGTTACTCCACCTCTTCCTCCTTTGATAACGGCTTCTTCTGCCTTGTCTGATATTAAAAGGCCATTTGGGGCAGCCTTGAAAAGGAGGAAGAAGATTAACATAGAAGTGCCCTTAAGTGTAGAGCCCATCCAGACAATACTTCCACTTTCCAGTTCTACACTTTCCATACCTTTTTTGAGGCAAGGTATCCCTACTTTTTTTTATGCCCGAGCTTAACTCCATATCTACCTCATCTAACCTTTACCTCAGCCTAATTTACTCTCCCTACATTCCTGGCTGCTCTTTCATCACCTGAGAGGGCCCCAGTTGTCACCTCATCAGTGATAGCTGGTGCTCCCAGATAAAATAATGATAGCTTACTAATTTCTTGTCCATCACCACCATCTAGCTCCAGTCCATCCTTCCCTTGATCTGCTGGTGGCCAGGACTATAGACACTGCCAGGGACACTTCAACCTCTTCTCCTATCCCTATGCAACCATCTCTTCCAGACCTCTCTGCACCTTCAATGTCAATGGAAAAGATGGACATTTTTTAAGCCCAGCTGGCTAGCCTTCTTGACACACCTTCAACCACTTCAATAGCCAGCAGTGAAGCTGAGTCATTGGCCCTTGCTGACTCCTTCTTGGAAATTTTTAAGGGCTCTTCAACCATTAATAAAGTTTCTTTGCCTCCATTAGACTTAGGCACTTGTTTGGAATTACTAATATCATTTTCAAGGATCCCATTCGAAGCCTTACAAAGGCCCATACTTAAAATTGGTTTCCTCCAATGTTGCAAAGTCGTTGAGCAATCCAATATGGCTATTTCAAGCCATGTATCCCAGGCAGTAGCTACCATAGATTTCTATGTCAACATCTACTACATAACTAAAGTTGTAGAAGAAAAGCTATTGAAAGACAAGGAATTTGTTTCCCATATACATACTGAGGTATCCGAATTGAAGGGACAACATTCTACTTCTTCTCAATTTCGCATCCAGCTCTTGGAGAAAAAGGCCCAATTAGAAGAGGAGTTAGCAGCAGTTAACCTAGCCTTGGATCGAACTACTACAAAGTTGTAGATTACCAATCAAGGGCTAACTGATCGTAGGCAAGACATGGCTACAACCGTTCAGTTGTTTCCATCCCTTAGAAACAGAGAATCAATTATAAGGGAACAACTGAAATATTGTACTGATTTCTGGGCCAATCTATGGTTGCATGTACTTAACTTTTTATGAAATGAAATCCTTATTTAATATTTGAGTGTTTTCATGCTTCTTTTGTTTAGCATTTCTCACACTTCTTGTGTTTCCCATACAGATGGATAATAAGGCTTCAAATACATGCCATTGATTTTCTTGGGATGTACATAACCATTTAGATTTCTCAGATGGTATGCTCCCTCAGGCAAAACTCTATGGACTTGATATGGTCCTTCTCAATTAGGCTACCACTTACCAAATTTATGGCTTTTAATTCTTATTAGGAGTATTGTTTTCCACACCAAATCACCTTTATCAAAGCTAATATGCTTAACCTTCTTATTATAGCTTTTGGCTGCCTTTGTCTTTTAGAACAGAATATTGTTTAATGCCAGAATTCTAGCTTCATCTATATTCTCTAATTCCAAGAACATGTTCTGATGATATTGCTCAGAAGTTAACTGGTCCTGGCATTTCACCCTCAAGGACCTAATGTTAATCTTCATAGGCAACATTGCATCATGCCCTTATACTAAGGTATAAGGAGTGACTCCAGTACTTGATCTTGGAGAAGTCCTATAAGCTCATAATACATCCAACAACAAGTTATGCCAATCCCTAGGATTGTCTTCCACAACTCTATGCATTCCTTTTTTCAAGGAGTTGTTGAATGATTCTGCTTGACCATTTGTTTGTGCATAATAAGGGGTGGAATTAATAAGACTAATTCCAAATTCTGCTGTGAAAGATTTTACCATCTTCCCATCAAATACAGTCTCATTATCTATAGTTATGGTCTGTAGGATACCAAATCTGTGAATTGGGTCTTTAATAAATCCAATAACTTCAATTTAATCCACAACCTTATATGGTTTAGTTTCGACCCACTTAGTGAAGTAATCTGTGGCCACTAGGATGAAACAATGATGCTTCGAAGAGGATGGATGTATTTTTCCTATCATATCCATAGCCCAACCTCTAAATGGCCAAGGGTTCACAACTGCATGCAAATCAGTCATTGGTACATGTCTTATCATGCCATGCTTTTGGCTTCCTTGGCAACCTCTAACATACTCTATACAATATTTAAGGATGGTTGGCCAATAGTGGGAATGCTTTCAAAGCAACCATCTCTCTTCACACCAGGCTGATGGGCACCACAAATGCCTTCATGGACTTCAGCCATGGCTGTCAATGCCTCCTTCGGCCCTAGACATTCCAACAACAACCCATCTGTTCCCCTTTTATAAAGAGCATTACCATACTCTATGTATTGCATAAACTATAATTTAATCTTTCTACTGGCCTTCGAAGATGGGCCAGATAAGTACTGCATGATTGGATACCTCTAATCTTGATCTTGTAAGTCATTATGATTAACTTCCAACACAACATTCCTTTTAGCTAAAAATGGTATTAATTTTTGATATGTTGCTTGACTTATGTTCAATTGAGTGTCAGCCCTCCTTCTGAAATTCGAAGCCTTCTGAGCTACATCATTGGCTTTGTTATTCATGAACCTTGTGATATAAGTCACATTTGCTATCTGAAACTGAGAAAGCAAATGTAATGCAACAACGTAATATGGCAACATGCTTTCACTTTGACATTTGAAAATTCATTTCACTTGGTTGACTACCAATTGAGAATCTCCAAATATATTAATTGCATGAGCTTGTAATCCAATAAGCATTTCCAATCCCATTATTAAAGTTTTATATTCAGCTTGATTATTGGAACAAGTAGTTTCATCCACTTTGAAACCATGTGTGGTTTCTACCCCCTGTGGTGATTTAATTATAACACCAATTCCAACCAAACCATTGGCTTTTGATCCATTGAACCATATCTACCATGGCTTAACATTAATCATACCAAGGTCCATTATCTCCTGGCTTTCTATGTGACATGGATGATCTGCCAAGAAGTTAGCCAAAACTTGTCCTTTTACTGCCTTTTGGGGGACATATTCTAGATGAAATTCTGACAAAGCTAATATCCATTTGCCAATTCTTCCTTTCAACATAGGTCTAGATAACATGTATTTATCCAAGTCTGTGGTTGCAATTACCAAAACAACAATAAGTAAAAGATAATATCTTAATTTCATTACAGCAAAGTATAATGCAAGGCATAGCTTTTTTACAGCTGAGTATTTACATTCACAAGAATTTAAAAACCTACTAAGGTAATAAACTTCTTGCTCATTGCCTTTTTCATTGTCCTAGGTTAGGAAAACTCCAAATGAATCTTCTGCTGCAACAATGTATAACTTCAAGGGCTTATCGCTCCTTGGTGGCATCAGCACTGGAGGCTTGGCCAAGTAAGCTTTAATTCCTTCGAAAGCAGCTTGATGCTCTGCTGTCCACACAAAATCCTCTTCATCTTTTAACTTTAACAAAGATGAAAATACTTAAGTTTTCCCTGCAGTGTTAGAAATAAATCTTCGAAGAAAATTAACCTGACCAAGGAACTTTTGTACTTCTTTCTTACTTAATGAAGGTTTGGCCTCAATGATGGCTTTGGCTTTATTCTGATCAATCTGTATTCACTTCTTGTGCACTATATACCCCAAGAAGTTTCCAGCTGATACACCAAAAGCATATTTGAGAGGATTCAACTTTAACTTGAACTTTCTCATTCTTTCAAAAACTGCTACCAAGTAAACCAAGTGTTCCTCCATAGACTAGAACTTTACAACAATATTATCAATGTAACACTCTAAGTATCCTCCAACAAGATATGAAAGATAGTATTCATTGCCCTATGATATGTTGCCCCAGCATTCTTTAGACCAAATAGCATTTTTACCCATTCAAAGGTACCAAATTCTCAGGACACCTAAATGTTGTCTTGTGGACATCCTCCTCTGCAATGCAGATCTGGTTGTAACCAGAATGCCCATCCATCATAAACAAAATCCCGTGCCATGCTGAACTATCTACCAATAGATCCACTATAGGCATGGGGTATTCATCTTTTGGAGTTGCCAAATTCAGATTTTTAAAATCGATGCATACACTCATCTTGCCATTCTTTTTAACCACAGACACAATGTTAGACAACCATTCAACATACCTGGCTGTTCTAATGAAGCCTGCTTTAAGGATCCTGAGAATTTCCTCCTTCACTTTCTAAACCACTTCAGGGCTCATCCCCCTTGGTTTCTAATTGTGTGGTTTGAAGTTAGGCTTCATAGGAAGCCTATATTCGACTAATGACCTATCCAATCCTGGCAGTTCATTATAAGACCACGTAAAACAATCCTTATATTTCTTTAGGACTACGAACAACTGGTTCCTGTCAATAGGACTTAACCAAGCACTGATATAAGTGGGTTGCTATGCAGAACCTTCTCCTAAATTAACTTCTTCCAAGGGGTCTTGTACTTGAGCATTTACTAATGTTTCTCTGTCGACTTATTCTGCCTTCAAAGCAACTTCTTTGCTTTGTTCTGCTCCTACCTTCTCTAGTTCAACATCTTTGCCATCTTCCTCATAGACAAAATCTGTCCATCAAGCTTCTTCTTCCTATATTTCTTGGACTTTTGTTTCGATGTCCAATGCACAATATTTATCAAGGACCAAAGACGTGACCTTTTGTTGCTCCTGATTACAACCAACCATCATGGCTTCCTTCTCTTGTTTCTAAACTATTGACTTTATGTCTAATATTGAAAACTTGACTAAAGCCAAGGGTCTGGCTTCTTGGGTCTTATCTTTTTGCCTACAACCAGGCATTATTGTCATCCTTGGTGACGAACTCTTTATCAGCACTCTCCTACACTAAGTGCTTCAAGTATGCTATTTCCTTATCAGCCTTCACTTCGGCTGTTCCATCAGGTTTCCTTAATTTACTGAGTGGTGTCACTCCTTCAGTATATAACTTGGCCTCTGCAAAATCAGCACAAGCGATAAAGGGTTGGGGGTCTACATTGATCTCATCTGTCTCTCCATTGCATAGGGCCATCATTATCTTCTGATGTAAAGAAGAAGGCACACATTTGTTGGTATGAATCCAATCCCTGCCAAGTAAAGCATTATACTTGGCATTACTATCGATAACAAAGAATGTTGTCATACAATCTGTGGTTCTCACACTCAAATGCCCTGAGTCATCTGCTTATCCCCAACAAAGCCAATAATGGTTGTGCTAGTTAGGATTAATCTGGGGTTTCTTTTTCCCAATTTCTTCAAAGAGGACTTTGGAAGTAAGTTTACTACTGCCCCATTATCCACTAGCACCCTGTTCATTTGTTTGCCATCGAAATAAGCTTTGATATACAAGGGCTTAACGTGCTGCATTATAGATGTTGTCGGATATTCAAAAGGATACGAGAGATTAATACTCATTGCCTCACTTTTATCTTCAGTTTCCATTGGTGTAGCCACTTCGACTCATCTTGAATCATGCTAACCTATGAGTCTTCACTAGAAACTAGAATAGGGTCATCTTTTTAACCTTCTTGGTTTCCATTTTCAGCTTGGAACTCCTGTGGCAGTATATATACCATGTTTACTGACACTAGAGGAAATAAACCAAACTGAACTGTTGGTTGTACTTGTTTCTCTTCCAAACTAACTTGTTCAATTATTTCGGAAGCATCTTTCATGTTGCACTCTGGTACCTCAGTACATGTGACTTTCTTTGAATCAACTTATTTGTGGTCTGCTCCTGTTGGCTTTTTAACCAAAAAGGTCTATTCAGCCGTGAAGGCTTCAAACATCTCATCTTCAGTCATTTCTTTCCTTTGGCCTAGTTCAACTTCTCCTTCTATTTCACTGTCGCTTTCCATCAAGGCCTTTTCAAAACCTGCTAAGCTAGATCTTTCCTTGGTTTTCAGTTTAGTATGAGCCTTAGCCAACTGCTCTCTGCTGACACTTTGTTTGTTCTGAGGAGCCAATTTTGGACTTCTTTTTTCCTCTGTCTGGCCTTTTGACTGGGCCAATGAAGAACTCTCTCCATTTTCCTTCAGATCCTTTTGGTACTAGGTGTACCTTCGCTAGATCTTCTTCCTTTAAGACCTGGAGATTACTGGAACCATATCTGGTTCCTTTGTTTTTGGGTGCTTGAGTAATACCCAATTATTTAGAGCCACCAAAGGAGGTTTAATCATTCTACCCTTGTCCCCAAAGACATTTCTCTATGCAGGTATTTCCTTAGGCTTGTTCTACATGACAAACCAGTCTAGCACCCCAGGTACCCATGAACTCACCAGTTCAGTTGCTGAACTTGCTTTTCCTGTCTTTGAAGCCACCTTCGAAGCTAACTGTTGAGGGCAATCACTAGCTCTGGCATCCTATCTCGAGCCTAATTCAGGCCTTCTTTTAGGGCAATTGTTTTGCATCTTGTTCGAAGTTGACTTTGGAGGCCAATTACTAGCTCTGATTCCCTAACTTGAGCCCAATTCAGGCCTTCTCTCAGGATAATTGCCTTTCATCCTGTAGTAATTGGGTGGTCTGAACTCGTGTAGAGGTCTCTTACCCTTGGATTACATTCTAGTGGCTGATGGTCAGACCAAGAATGGCTGCTGTCTGGGACCAGTTGGGTATGGCCTCTTGTTGTAGGTATTGGTTGGCTTAGGACATCTCTGTACATCCTTGTAATACTGTTTCCCATTAATTGGGAGCCCTTTCAGCTATTTGTAACTTAACCTGTATCTGGGACACATCCTTTGCATGATAGTTGCCTCAAGAGAGTCATCATCCAGTGCTTCCTCACTAGAGTCATCCTTTTGGTCCGCAAAGCTCTGTCTATTTGCTAGTGAAGTTCCGGTATCCTTCTTGAAAATAGTCTGGTTGGCAACATGTATCTGCACATTAACCTCCTCTAATTCCTTCAAGGATAGGTTTTGGAAATCTCGCACGCCAACCAGCCAACATTGATTGTAGCCTCCCCAATTTCTAGAAACAGATTAGTGTCAATCCCCATAGCTTTCTCTGCTTTAGTTGGAAACTTTAACCTCCCCTTTCGAGTCTGTTCTTGGATCCTATTCCGAAAAATAATACAGTTTTTAGTTGAATGAGACCAAGAATTATGCCATTTACAGTACATTTTCCCTTTAAGTTCTTCTGGAGTAGGGATCTTAACTCCCTTTGGTAACTTTAGGAAATTTGCTGCAAGCAAATGATAAAAAATGTCATCTGCTTTTGTTAAATCAAAAGAATACTTCCTATGAAGGTCTTTCTTTTTAAACTGTTGGTCTATTGTACTGTCCTTCTGAATTAACGCCTCACAGGTCATAGGCTCTTTCCCTATGATTTCTACTGCATCAATTTCATAATTAGGGTCCCTATAATAGGTCTTATATGATGCATTACTTCGATCATGTTCTTCCTCAAGTAAAGATTCATATCTAGACACCTTATAGGTTAATTCCACTAAGTCTCGAAACTCAGTTGAATCAAACTTCTTTTGAAGCCTAAACTCTAAACCATTTTGTGCCAATCTCACAAATTCAAGCTCTAGTAGAATGACCCTACATTTGTTTCGTGCTCTTTTGAATCTGCAATAAATTGAGCAGCCTTCTCATCAGGCCTTTGGCTCAACCTTTCCAAATCTGCCACAGAAACTTCAGGTTCTGTTTAGAAGAAATGGGCATAAAATGCCTTCTCCATTTGCTGCCAAGTTTGGATAGAGCCAGGTGTAAAGTTAATTTACCATACAAAGGCTATCCCAGTTAAAGAATTCGGAAAGAGTCTCAACTTCATATAATCATTATTGGCAAATTCACCACATTAGCCTACGAACCTGACAATGTGTTCTACTGCTAACTAGTTTCCATTTCCATAAAAGAGAGTAAAGTCTGGTATTCTAAACCCCCTTGGGTATTCATGCACTCTATCCACCCATTCTGGGTATGACTTTCTATATATAGGAGTCTGGATGCCCCAAGCTATAGGTCCACACATTTCTCTAACAATATCAGCAATTTGGTCCCTAGGAACCATATTCTGTGCTTATTGGACTACTACTAGAGGAACAAACACAGGGTTTAGTGGAACCACATGTGCTTGAGGTCCTCTTGGTCCATAGGAAGATATATTTAAGGCTGGTTGTCCCTGTGGTACTAGTTGCTGTTGAAGGTATGGTTGACCTCTCTGGGCCTGTCTCACGAAAGGACTTGTGAAAGGTGCTACAAGAGGAGGAATAGGTGTTGTTTCTCTCGCAGCCGTAGGAAACCCTTCCAACCCCCCGGGTGTGAATTCGAACAGAGGGTTAGTGAACCCCCTTGTGCTAGGCATGGGATTTGGAAATATTCTCATGTCATTTTCTTGTGTTGGCCCAGATCCACCAATTTGTATGGCTTCGTTATTAGGTAATGAGATATTTTGATTTACCACAGGCCTTAAAGGAGGCTCATATCATGATTAAGGTATAGGTGATGGTCTTTCATAATTTTAATTACTAGTCTAACCATTAGTATGTCCATTAATTTGCATAGACTATTTATCTCTAGCCAATCTTTGCTGAAGAACATTTAAATTTTCCTCCATATGCCTTGTGATAGTTGGTTAATAGGAATTCATTCGATCCATGAAGGATGTTACCCATCTTTCCATTATATATATTAACTGTTGTCCCATGGCATTTACCAAGCCTCTCCACGGATTCATTAGCTGGGTAGACGGGAGAGTGGATGGTCTAATTCCATGGCCTCGTCCAATATTTTGAACATGTGGTACATGTTCCAAGGTGATGGTCTGTTCGACCATAGGTTCTGATGAGATAGGTGTTTCCACAAGATGTGTTATCACATTATCCTCTAGATCAGGTACTTCTACCTCGCCCTCCATACCTTCTTCCAGACGTTCATTTTCTTCTTGTCTCATACATTTAGCCATTTTAGTGTCCCACTGGGCGTACCAAAAATATATGTTGGCTTTTTGGCTTTCAAAGGTTAATAATGTAAATTTAAGCATCCTAGCAAAGATCAATTAGTCCTTACAGAATATTAATTGCCAACCAATTATCAGACAATTGTATTTTAGTTCTTTCAGCCTCAATGAAGAGGACGTTTACTGGTGGCTTGTTTAAGAGAAATGAGTAAATAATAATAAGTAAAGAATAATTTTAGAATCTGAATATCATTAAGTAAATGAAAACTTACAGTGATCTGACCCAGCCTCGTAGAGGTTCATAGCAACAAACTATTTGAAACTACTCATAGGAAATAAAGTGTAGTACAGGAATTGAAATGCTGGAAATATAAAGAACTGGAAATGTAAAATTGGAAAGAAAATGAAATAAATAAATTGGTTTCTGGATCTGAGTCTGGGTCCTTCATTCTGGGGCCTTATTTACTATTTATGCTCTTCAAAGATAACTGTCGAAGTGAGCTTCCAACCGTCGAATAGCTCTCTCATGATTGCTGAACATGTTCTTTCTCAGTCAGTCCCATTACGCCACTCTTTGCAAATAGGCTTCCCTCTTGATTTTGAATTTACATTTATGAATAACCGTTAGGCCACAATATCTTGTATCTCTCGACTGTTCCAATGCTACGCAGATCCGATACTGCCAATATGAACTACCACGTGTCCATCTTTGATTTGAGACTTGCATTAATTCCCCTAATTGCCCTTTACGTGCCACGTGTCACTCTACAATTGGCTTTTACAAATTATACAGCCAACGGTGCCTATGGTGCCCAACTAATAACTTAGTATGCCTAATTAAAATTTTAATTCTTATTATACCTCTAATATAAAATTATTTAGGGTAAATTACACTGACCTCCTCTGAGGTTTACCTTAATTATAGGTACCTCCCTTATAGTTTCAAAAATAACACCGATCTCTCCTACTTTTGAAAATAATACACAGATTTCTCCTCTCCATTAAAAGAACATGAACGACATAAACTTGACAGCCGAATTAACCATAGTACCCTTGAACCATATTGTGAAAAGACACAACTGCCCACTGTGCTGCTGACACAACTAACACAGCTGACTCTCATTCATTCTTTCCTAGGGTAAATTACACTTAGCTCCCCTGAGGTTTAGCATAATTACAGATACCTCCATTTTACAATATTTTGAATAGTTTTTTCCCAAAAAATAAAGATAAAATCTTACAAAAAAAAAGAACAAATACTTACAAAAAAAAAAAAAGAAATACTCAAGTGATCTAAACCCAAAAAAAAACCTTATATGAATTTTTTTTTTCTTTATAATTTTTTTTAAAAATTTTTTACTTCATTACATTAGCATGTAAAATAAAATATATATAAACAGTAGTTGCATTTATTTTTATAATAATTTTATTTAATATTTTTTATTTTATTAATGTGTTGTCTAAAAAATTGTAACAACCCCGACCCAAGATTAACGATAATCCGTGATTTAATGTGCCTAATAAGATATTAAGACCAGATTTTGAATTAATTGCATATATGGTGCATTAATTATGTTTCCATCTGTTTATTTTAAGAATATATGTTTGAGTTTCTGTTATATTCTGCGAATTGAAGGTCTTATCGGCATCTGACTCTAAAATTGATTTGATTTATGTGCTATTTGGAATTTATAAAATTTTATGGTAAGTTTAATTAAAATCCGATTTGGAATTATTAAATTAGATTAAATTAGTGCCCATTTATTTTAACTTCAATTAACTATACTTTAACCAAGCATATATTAGGCACCAAATGAGCCCCATTCATCATTTTTCTTTCATTTTGAGTACATTTGAGCCTCTTCAAGGAACAAAAACGTGAGAAAGGGAGAGTAGGGAGAAATTGAGCTCAAACAAAGAATTGGCTAGGAAATTGAAGGAGAATTTGAGAATTGAGCTAGGATTCACCAAGAGCCCAAAGAATTGAAGACTTTAGGTAAGAAACCAAACCTTTAGTCTTGAAGTTGAGTTGATTCACCCATGAATTTAAGTCAATTGAGCTAGGAAATGTGTGAACCAAGCTTAAGAAGTAAGAAGGGAGACCAATCAAACATGCATGTACATTTCATGACATTTAGAGCATGTTTACTAAGAATTCTCTCATGCATGTCTTGACTTCACCTCAATTTTGTGAAATCATCAAGTTTCATGATGTTTTGTAGCATTTGATCATGTTTTGAGAAGTTGGAGTTTAAGGAAATTCATGCATGTTATGTTCATAAAACATTCATAAAGTTTAAGTTGGATTTTTTGAACAATTGGCATGCTTTTGAGCCTTGATTTCATGAAATGATCTTCAAAGCATAATGTTTTGCAAGTTTCTAAGTGTTTTCCAGGGTTTTGGCCCAAGAGGATGAATTTTAAAGTGTTTGGGTTGAGTTTGAAGCTTGGAGATCAAATCTGGAAATTCCAAAATTTGAATCCACGCTCGAGCATAGGAGTTCACGCTCGAGTGAGCACTCTGAATGCATGCACTTCCGCTCGAGCGACATGATACCCGCTCAAGCGTGAAATGCATGTATCCAGAAGTTCATATGTTTTACAGCACACTCGAGTGACGAAAGGCAAGCTCGAGCGAAGGTCTGAGCCTCACGCTCGAGCGTGGATCAAGCGTCCGTCGAGCGTGAAAAACAAGTGTTAGACTTATTTATTTTTATGGTTTATTTAATTATGTTCTAATTTATTTGAAAGAGAAAAATAGAATCCAAAATTTATTTTGATGATTTATTTAATTATATTTTAATCAAAATTTTATTTGATGATTTATTTGAAAGAGAAAAATATAATCAAAATTTATTTTGTCCCATTATTTCTCACCTAAACCTTTATCCTAAATGTTGTTAGAATGTATTTAATATTTGATTAAATCAGGAGTTCAAACAGCTTAAAACAAAGGCTCAAACAACCTAGCACAGCAGTAGGCCAAAAGGTTCAAGTGAAAGATATTCAAATTAGTAATGATGGAAGTACAACGGCTATAAAGGTTCAAAAGGCCAAAATGTTCAAAAGGTTCAAGTGGAAGATATTCAAATTTGTAATGATGGAGTGAAAGATATTCAAATTGGTAATGATGGAAATACAACGGCTATAAATTCAAATGACTACAACGGCTATAAATTCAAATGAATACAACAGCTATAATTTTCATTATATATACCAAAGCCTCTAATGTAAACAAGTTATAAAAAAACCTGAAAATATTCTTTAATCTATAATTACTCACATCTATTCTCAGAAATTATACACTGAGCCTTATAGCTTTAAGCTCATCTTTCATGTGTAAGATTTACAGAAAAATCAAAGCTTCATTTTATATATCTATCTTTGAGAGATATTTATTATAAACTTTCTTTGAAAGCAAAAATACAATTTTATCTTGTAAAAGTGTTGCAAACACTGTGTTCTTGAAACCTTGAGAGTGATTGTGAATCACCTAAGATTTGCAAGGGTTTGGGCTTGTGAAGTCTGTGTAAAATCCGTGAAGGATTGCTCCATTTGTAAAGAAGTTGCTAGCACCCCTGTGAAGCTAGAAGATAGTGAAAAATCTCAAGTGAAGCTTGAGGAGTGGATGTAGGCTTGGTTGAAGCCGAACCACTATAAATCTGTTTCTCTCCTCTTCCCTAATATCTTTACTTTTCTACTACTGCTATAGTTATCTAATATTCATGTGTTAATCATTTGATTTACTCTGTATGTTAGTTATACTTCATTGTTATTTTACTTGATCATTCACTGCTAAGTTCATCATTGTGCTTGTTAATAATTTGTTGTACTAGTAGTTAATTTTATTGGGGTATTATTATTATTAATTTGTAGAAACCTAATTCACCTCCCTCTTAGGTTGCTTTTTGGGTAACAATTAGTATCAGAGCCTGGGGCTCTTGTTTAGATTTAACAATCTTGAGTTTTTGATCCATAGTAACCATGTATTCTACTTACTCTGTTGTAGGACAAGCTAGCAATAGGCCACCTCTCTTTGATGGTAATAATTACATTCATTGAAAAGAAAAAATGACTTTGTATCTTCAAGTTTCCAATTATGCTTTGTGGCTCATTATCACAAAAGGTCCTAAAATCCCTTCTGTAACACCCTAAAAAATAAACCCAAAGTCATGCATTCATGATTCAAAAAGGAGATATCATATTTCAAACATCAGAGTATTCTTACAAAAGATATTATATGTTGACAACAAAAGTAAATGCCTCATAGGCTTATAACTTTTCAAGTCAACACTTGGTTACAAAAAGAGAATACTAACTCAAATATACATTAAGCCCTTGGCTTGAATTTACATGTAATATCATAATAACACAAAAACAACCAGAAGAGTCTTCAACTCCCACAACCATCCAAGCTACGTCCTTGGAGGTGGCCTATCACCTGAACCTAAAAATGATGTCCCATATAGGGTGAGCTAAAGCCCAGTAGAGATATACTAAACCAACTTATAACACAATTCAGTTCCATGACAATTATGTACATGTTTCATTCCACTTTCCTTTACTTAACCAATTCAATTCATAAATATGGCTCAGAACCTGGCCTAACAATTAGATGAGATAACAACTCACATAACAACACTTCCAATAACCACAATTCAATGAGACTACGGCTCATATAAAGACACTTCAACACTTCAAAACAGGTTTGAGAGTCCATCCCCTATCTCCCCTCAAACCATGAAGTGCACCCCCTATCTCCTCCCAAACAATATACAATGTATTTAAACACTTATCAAATACATAGTTCATTCAATACACATATTCGATGTATTATTTCAACCGTCATATTCAATGTGATTGGTTTCAGTTTTCCCTAATCAACATACAGTGTCTACAACAATCAAGACTATCCTCCACCGATAGCCCAAAGCAATTATTTCTAAACAGATAATAAATGCATCAAACAGATATAATATCAACATTTTCATAGGTGAGTGATTAATTAATCCAACTACACCATTCAATTTCATGTTCCCCAATTTCATGAATTTCAACTCAATTTCATAATTCCACAAATTAATTATTCAACACAATTAGGGCATTTTCTCCCTTTTCTCAAATATTGATCATAAGACCAAATTCCACCAATTTGACTCACAAACTCGTATTCCCAAAGTCTTATATGCACATGGAGCTTCAAAACACAAAACTCCTCTTTTATAAATTACAACTCAAACCCTAACTTTTTCCAAAATTACCAAACAACACCACTTAATCAAAAATGACTAAAATTTATGACAAAACTCATAAGATGGAGTAGGATATCCCTACCTCGAAATTAGAAGCCCAAAGGAGTTGATGAAGAAAACTCGAAGTGCTCCAAACCAAGAGATTTTCAAATTAAAATGAAGCCCATGAAACCCTTTATCTTTCTTACAAAGGGATTAGGATAGAAACACACTAGAGGTAGATGAAACCCTAGAGAGAAGGTATGTAGAGAGAGAGGGAGCAACCGGATCTAGGGTTTGAAGATAAAAGAGATGAAAAAGTGAAGTGTAATCCCGCTGCTGCCTACTGCTATATTCGAGGCTCGCTCGAGCGAAGGAGTGGTCGCTCGAGCGACCAGACACAAAGAAACCTCGCTCGAGCGTAGAAAGCCTCGCTCGAGCCAACAATTCGAAGCTTCAGGTCTGCAACCCAGAAGCACGCTCGAGCGCAAGAATGCTCACTCGAGTGAAGTAGTCCAAAACATACAGCTCACTCGCTCAAGCGAAGGAAAGCTCGCTCAAGCCAAGAAATGCAACTCTCAGGTCCAAAACCAGACGCAGACGCAAGCTCGAGCGCAAGACTTCTCGCTCGAGCCACCAGACACAACAGTCAACTCTCGCTCAAGCGAAGGAACCGTAGCACGAGCGAAGGACCTAAAACAAAGAGCTCGCTCGAGAGACAAAAGTCTCGCTCGAGCGAAGACACAAAAATCTGGGCAGCAACCATTTGTTCCCAATCACAACCAACCTGTTACAAACCAGCCCAACACATCCTAAAACTCAAATATATAGAATTGAAGGATGGAAACAAGATACATACAACAACCAACATCGCGGAACCTATGTCCGGAATACAACAACCAAAGGAGAGAAAACCGGGATCGCTATAACCTCCCCTCCTTAAAGAATTTCGTCCTCGAAATTGGTTACAAGTTTTCAAAATCGTAAATTTTCAATTATCAACAACATTACAATTCGACATTTAATTTCCTGACCCATTTCCAGTCATCTCATCTCTGTTCACGAGGTAAATTACAACATATGTTACAATATACATTATCAACATGCATTTCCTCGAAATCCAGCAATTTCCAACATAAATGGTTCACAATCCCATAACATATTCAATGTTAATGATATATTTGCATTTCTATAACACATTAAACATATACAATGCTAAATTAACTTCCATTTTCAAGGCATAATCCATAATACTTCCATAAACCAAAACATATACAATGTTTTACAACTTAAGACATATTCAATGTTCTTAAAGTTTATCAATACAACAAAATTCCCAATACATGGTTAAATATTAACAAACAAGTCCGGATATTTCTCACGGACATCCAACTCACGTTCCCAAGTGGCTTCCTCAATCCCATGATATTTTCACAAAACTTTTACCAAGGGTATCGTCTTGCCTCGCAAGACCTGATCTCGCCTATCCAAAACCCTCACCGGTCTCTCCTCATACGAGATATCCTCATCAACCTCTAAGTCGGTCCAATCCTATACATGAGACGGATCCGGCTCGTACTTCCGAAGCATACTAACATGAAACACGTCATGCACTCCGGACAACTGCGGCGGCAAACCTAAACGGTAGGCAACCTCGCCAATCCTCTCAAGGATCTTGAAAAGGCCAATAAACTAAGGGGACAGCTTCCCACTCTTCCCAAACCTTATCAAACCCTGCCTAGGTGATATTTTTAAGAAGACATAATCACCCACCTCAAATACCAAAGGCCTCCTCCTACGGTCAGCATAACACTTTTGACAACTCTGGGTTGTAACAAGTCTCTTACAAATAAGCTCAACTTTCTTCGTCGTCTCCCGAACCAACTCCGGGCCCAACAAAGGTGCATCACTCACCTTGGCCCAACAAACTGGAGACCTACAGGGTCGGCCATACAAGGCCTCAAATGGTGCCATACCAATACTCGATTGGAAACTGTTGTTGTGGGCAAACTCTACTAAAGGCAAGTGCCTCTCCCACGACCCACTAAAGTCAAGGACACAACCTTGAAGCATATCCTCAAGGATCTGAATAGTACGCTCGGACTGCCCGTCAGTCTGAGGATGATAAGCCGTGCTAAAGGTCAATCTAGTGCCCAAGGCACTCTGCAAACTCTGCCACAACCTAGCAGTAAAACGTGGATCTCTATCTGAGACGATCGAAACTGGGACCTCGTGCAACCTCACTATGTCCCGAATATACAAGTCAGCAAGATGATCTACCGAATCTCTCATGCGCATAGGGATAAAGTGTGCCGACTTAGTCAACCGGTCTACAACCACCCAACTAGCATCACTATCCCGCTGAGTCCTCGGAAGACCTACAACGAAGTCCATCGTGACATGCTCCCACTTCCACTTGGCTATAGGCAAGGGTTGCAACAAACCCGTTGGCCTCTGATGTTCGGCTTTCACTTGCTGACAAGTAAGGCACTTAGACACAAAAACTGCCACATCCTTCTTCATACCTCGCCACCAAAATCGGCGACCCAAATCACGATACATCTTAGTGCCTCCCGGATACACCGCAAAGCGTGAATGGTGAAACTCTTGGAGTACCTCCTCTCGGCAAGACTCTGGCACAAACAGACGGTCTCGGTATCTCACACTCAGGTCGGGATACACAGTCAAACCCTTCTCAGCCTTCCCACTGGAGATCTTCTCCCGAAGGGATTCTACCTCAAGGTCACCTCTCTGTGCCTCTAATACTCGATTCACAAGTGTAGACTGCGCAACTACAGAAAATAAGGCCACAGACTCAATAGATTCGCCCAGAAACAAATCAAACTCACCAAGTGCACCCAACATCTCCCACTCCCGGATGCCTATACAAGCTACATCACTAATGGATTTCCTGCTAAGGGCATCGGCCACAACATTGGCCTTCTCCGGATGATAATGCAACTCAAAGTTGTAATCCTCAATAAACTCCATCCACCTCCTCTGCCTCAAATTCAAATCTTTCTGTGTAAATAGATATTTCACACTCTTATGATCCGAGAACACCTCGAATCTCTCACCATACAAGTAGTGCCTCCAAATCTTCAAGGCAAAAATCACAGCTGCTAACTCTAGGTCATTTGTAGAGTAATTCCTCTCGTATATTTTCAACTGTCGCGAGCCATTGGCTACCACTTTCCCCTCTTGCATCAGTACACAACCCAAACCCTCTCGTGAAGCATCATAATAAACCGCATAACCCAAGCCCCTCTCCGGAATAATCAAAATCGGAGCGGTAGTAAGTCTAACTTTCAGCTCTTGGAACGAATTTTCACAAGTCTCACTCCATACAAACTTGACCCCTTTCCGTGTTAACCTAGTCAACGGCGAAGCTAGCCTAGAGAAATCCTTCACAAACCGGCGGTAATACCCAGCTAATCCTAGAAAACTGCGGATCTCAAAAACGCTCTTAAGCTGTGCCCAATCTTGCATTACCTCTATTTTGGATGTATCAACAGACACCCCTTCCCTGGAAATTACATGGCCTAAGAATTTAACCTCTCTTAGCCAGAACTCACACTTCCCAAACTTGGCATACAGCTTATGGGCTCTAAGCAACTCAAGCACCACTCTCAAGTGTTCCTCATTCTCCTCCTCCGAAGGTGAATAAATCAGAATGTCGTCCACAAAGACGACCACAAAGCGATCTAAGAACTCCCGGAATATCCGGTTCATCAAGTCCATAAACACTGCCGGTGCATTGGTGAGCCCAAAAGGCATCACCAGAAACTCATAGTGGCCATACCGCGTACGGAATGCCATCTTCGAGATATCTTCCTCCCTGACCCTCAACTGATGGTAACCTGATCTCAAGTCTATCTTAGAGAAACAACGGGACCCTTTCAACTGGTCAAACAAATCATCAATACGCAGTATAGGGTACTTATTCTTAACCGTAGCCCGATTCAATTTTCGGTAGTTAATATAAAGTCTCAAAGCCCCATCTTTCTTTTTAGCAAAGAGGGCTGGTGCTCTCCACGGCGAAGTACTAGGGCGAATGAAGCCCTTATCTAGCAATTCCTAGAGTTGAATCTTCAACTCACTCAACTCGGCTGGGGCGAAACAATAAGGTGCCATGGAAATCAGTGCCGTGCCGGGCTCTAAATCAATAGAAAATTCCACCTCTCGATGGGGTGGCAAACTAACAAGGTCCTTGGGAAAGACGTCCGAGTACTTACAAACCACTCTGGCTAACTCAATCTGGATCTTATCACACTCACTACTCATAAAGCTAGCGAGAAGACCACTAAGCTTACTCCACCCTCGCAGATCATACACTGGTGGCAAAACACTACCAACCCGATCCCCCAAGAAAAGGAAACAATCCCCGCTCAAGGTACACACGGTAACCCTCTAGCGGTAGCAATCAATAACAGCCCGATATGACGATAACCAGTCCATTCCCAAAATCACATCAAAACCCGACATAGCCATAACTACAAAAGAAAATTGAAGCCGGCGGTCGGCGACCTCTATATCACAGCCCCGACACCCTTGTTTCAAAATCAACTCACCCCCAACAGTGATACGACACAAATAGGAGAAGCTAACTATGCTAACTCCAACCCCAAAACAAATGCAAATGCAGCAGATATAAAGGAATGGGATGCACCCGTATCAATCAACACATTGGCAACCGAGTTGCAAAACAAAAAGGTACCTCTCACAACAGATGGAGCCGATACAAGGTCCTGCGCGATAACAGCATACATGCGTCCTGAAGGTCTCTGATCTACCTGCTCACCTCTCGGAACAAAAGACTGCTGCACAGACTGAGACGATGAGGCCCCCTGATTGGCCCTCGAGGCCTGAATTGACCGTGCGGGCTGAAAACTCTGTGTTTGCCTCGAACCAAATGCACCAGATATGCCATTCAACTGCAGGCAAAACCTCTTCAGGTGCCCCGCCTGACCACACTGGTAACAAGAGAGCGGCTGGCCTCTGCCTTGACTCTGGCTCTGAGGTTGAGCCGAAGATGAAGCTACTCTCTGCCCACCTCCCTTCTACGGGCAAGCTGGAGACTTGTGGCCCAGCTGACCACATTTGTAACAACTAATGTCTCCCTGACTGCCTCTCCCAGAGCCTGAACTTGGCACTGGAAAGGTAGATCTCGCAAAAGCACCCTGGGACTGCTGAGGGTTAGAACCCCTCTGTCTCCTACCATCCCCCTGGCCATCCTGACTCCTCTTGGAGCCCCTCATCCTCTCGTCCTCCTCATGCATGGTAATCTCCAGATGCGTTGTAGCATCCACAAGGCGTCCATACTCTCGAGTCATGGACCTAGCAACCCTAACCTTGAGTCCGTGTCTCAACTTCTTCTCGAACTCAAGATAACAGCGTTCCTCAAACGCCACTAGATCAGGTGCAAACCTAAATAAACTGGTAAATGCGGCCTCAAACTCGGCCACTGATGAACTCAACTGTTTGAGCTGACAGAACGGATCCCTCAACTTCTCCCTGACAGCAGGAGACAAAAACTTCTCCTGAAAGGCATCCACGAAAGCCTCCCAAGTGCCTCCAATACAGCCCCGAACAAACTTCCTCCACTGACCTGCATCTCCCTTCAGCTGGAAAAACGCCAAGGTCACCTTCAATGCCCCGTCTTCGATGCCAAGCATCTCAAACGTCTTCGTCATCTGCTCAAACCACTCATCAGCCTTAAGTGGCTCTTTCGAATCCCCCAGAAACTAATCCGAATTAGACCGAACAAACTCCATCTTCAGAAAAGAAGGCCCTGCCTCAGTAACATGGGCCTGGACTTGATTCTCAGCTCTGAGAATGTCCATGGATTCCCTCAATGCTCCTGCCATCTCACGGGCTAAGGCGCCCATGGCCTGCTAACCTACTAGCTCGGCCACATTGGCCTGACCAACACCCTCCTGCTGCGCCGGAATCTCATCCAGTATAGGCACCTCCTGCCTCCTAGGCCTACCTCGCCTACCACCACGCCCCCGTCTTGACATCCTAATAAAGGTAACGAAGAACATTAGCACATTCACAAATGTGCCGAAGCTATTTCACTTGCGTCCTAATGCATTGGACAACAGTAATTTATTCCACGTAAACACATAATCACATAAGCACTTACGAATTTCATTTTCGGATAGTGACAGTCCCGAGGCGTTGCTAGAGTTCCGGTTAGAAACAACATTGATCAAGTGCTTTTCCAACAGGACTCCCAAAAACCCAAAGATCCAATCAATATCCTAGAAACTAAATCCCATACCCATATAGCCACATAAACATGTTATCACATAAGTACATAACATTACACTTAAGCTCTAACAAGCGAGACAAACCCATTGTGGTATTAACCACTTCCCACGTACCCAAAGTATTCAAACCCGGTACACTCTGATACCAAGTTGTAACGCCCTCAAAAATAAACCCAAAGTCATGCATTCATGATACAAAAAGGAGATATCATATTTCAAACATCAGATATATAGAATTGAAGGATGGAAACAAGATACATGCAACAACCAACATCACGGAACCTATGTCCGAAATACAACAACCAAAGGAGAGAAAACCGGGATCGCTATACCTTCCAAGGTAGTAGACCATATTAGTGTGCCTAAACTCCTTCAAGCTAATACTAAAGCTAAGTTTATTCTTGTGTGTGGACTAGATGCAAATGAGTATAATAGAATTTGTAGATGTATTACTGCTAAAGAGATTTGGGACAAACTTGAAATCACCTATGAAGGAACTAGCCGAATAAAAGAGTCTCGGATTGACATGCTTATTCATGATTATGAACTCTTTACTATGGAATCATTTGAATATATTTCTAAGATGTTTTATAAATTTACCAATATTATTAATGCTCTAAAATCTCTTGGTAAATCTTATACTAATGGTGAGCTTGTGAGAAAAATACTTAGGTCTTTGCCAAATGAATGGGAAGCTAAGGTTATAGCTATCCAAGAAGCAAAAGACCTAACAAAATTAGGCATTGAAGAACTCCTAGGCTCACTCATGGCTCGTGAACTTTCAATGATGGATAGTAGCAAAAAGGAAGCCATTTGGGGAGAAAATGATGGAGTAGTCAACCTGTGTCTCATGGCTCTTATAGAAGAAGAATTCACTCAAGATGAGGTAATTTCTAATTATGTAGAACTTGAAAGTGATTTCAATGAATTACATGATATATTTAGAAATGTTTGTGTTAAAAATTCTAAATTAAAAAAATTAGTTACTTCTCTTTCAAATAATGTGGATGTTTTAAAAATGGAAAATGCTACTTCGAAAAATGACTTTACGTCTATTGCCAATGAGAAAAACATTTTGAAAAACAATATTGAAGATTTAAACAAAACTCTTGAAAATTTTGTAAAAGGAAAACAAAATCTCAACAAGCTTCTTGGAAATAAAAAATGTGTTTTTGACAAAGTAGGCATTGGTTTTGATCCTCCTAAACCTTTTATGATATTAAATGTTCTTGAGACTAATCCCTATGGACCTAAGAAAGAATGGGTACCAAGAAAGAAATCAAGATATTTTGTAGGTGGAATCTCAAAGAACACCAAGGACTTCGAGAGGAAATGCACAACAAAAGTGTTCAATCTAAAGAGCAAAATCAGCTCCTACAAGAAGAAGAATGATGAAATGAAAATTACCAAGATAAACAATAGAGGTAATGTATAGGTGAAGATTCCAAAGAGGTAAATGACGGTATAATTCCTAACACACCTTTAAGCTTAAAGTTCTATATTCTTTAAGGTGTGATTTGTGTATAATAGGTTGTGTCTAATCATTGCTTCCATATAACCTAATTGGACTAAGTTTGCTAAGTCATGTTCTGCTAGTTTCTTTCAAACATTCATTGAACTCAAAAATGAGAATTATATTATTTTGATGAATGCCTATTAGAACATGAATGATTCATGTATTCATTAACATTGTATATCATATCATCCATTGCTATGAAAAAAAGATAAGAAGTGATAAATATGTTTTGTGAGCATACTTTTCACATCTTATATATGACTTCATACTAATATGTTAATTCTTTTTTGAGTCATATCTTTGTAGAATCAATTTTGATGTCATAGTATGTTTCTTAGATGTATACTATCTATATTTTGAATTGTACATTTATGATCTCAAGAATATGCTCAATATGAAAATTTCATGCTTATATGCTTTACATTGGAATATTTGAATGAGTTATGAAATTCGTTGATTATGATCCATCAACAATGTCTAAATGAAAAGAAGTATCATACGTTTGTAGAGACATTGCATCTATCCTATATAATATCTTTTGAATATGGATTATATTGGCATACATCTCATGAAATGCTTTTGATTGATAAATTGTTGAATTAACTATTTATAGCATTCATGTTGTGTTCCACATTGAGTAAAATGTTTTATCACACTTGAGTATGTGGATTGAATTGATGAAAATGCCTCTTGATAATATTATGTGGTTAAATGAGATTGTTGCATCATTTTTTAATAAAACAAAGTGCATAACACTATTTTCTTATGCATATTATGCTATGTGCTACAATTTGAAAATTCTGAAAAATAGCATTCCAAACTCTTGTTTGATCATTGAATTATTTTTCACTTTTTGAGTTTGTGATAAGAAGTGATTTGTGCTATATTTTTATTGAGTAATAGTGATTGTTCTATGAATGCTATATTTAAACAAATCACATTAGAAAATGGTAGCACCAACTTAGGGGGAGAAATCATTTTGCTAACATACTTGTTAAATCCTTTTGAGATGAACTCCTCATGAAAGAAAATTGAAGATTGAAAAGCTTCCATCTCTTGAACCTAACGTATGCCTCATATACTCTCTTAAGCTTTTGAGGTAAAAATTCTATCTTATATCCTTTGTGCTAATACTGTTATTACTTTGATATAAAAAAGATTGATTATGCTTCATATGATTTGCAATGTATACTCTTTGATGATGCTCTTGTCTAAAAACCATACCTATGCTTAAAATGTGTGCTATATATTAAAATTCATGATTTTTCTTGGCATATGTATTGCTATACCTTGAACATGCTTCATTTTTTGGATTTACATTAGCTCCATGAGATTATATTGAGTTTAACATATTATATTCTACATAACGCTTGAGCTATGATTGTTAAATCTTCTAGATTGCATATTAGTATCCT
Organism: Camellia sinensis; assembly: GCF_055761805.1. Classification (NCBI taxonomy): domain Eukaryota; kingdom Viridiplantae; phylum Streptophyta; class Magnoliopsida; order Ericales; family Theaceae; genus Camellia; species Camellia sinensis. The sequence goes on from NC_138966.1 coordinate 109,159,591, forward strand.
TGGTAGATTGCATGTTGGTATCATTTTGGCATCCTATTTGATATTATTGACGAGAACATTTCAGTTATGAGCTTTCATTTATCGTATCTCCTATTGATTTTGCCAAATGAAATAAGGGAAAGAATTCAAACTTGATTATTTTTTAAAATCCCCTCAATTTCTATTCTGTTTTTGACATCAAACTTATGGGCTTGCACCTTCACATGTTACTATTTTTTTTTTTTGCCCATTATTGTCAAATGGTATGAGCTTCAATTGTATGAGCATTATGTGCTATCATTTTTTTGGTATCATAGAGCTACCTCGATATAGATGATTATTTGTGTTATAATGAGACTTACATTCTTCCATCCTATATGTTGTACCATACTCCCTCCTTGTGCTTGATTTTGTTAAAAATGTCATCAGGGGAGAAAAAGAGACTTGATTGTTTTAGTATCTCTGATTATTTTGGTATCTCTATGCTTTTGGTATCTTAATTCTTACAACATGACCTTTGAGCTGATTAGTTGTTAATAATGTAAGAGGAAGATCGTTTTCCTCAAATAAGAGTAACTTGAACTTTAGCTCCATATTTATGCTCTTGCTTGGCAACCTTGTTTGATCAATGCACTGCATGTCTATTATAGCCTTGAGATTGGTATGCTCTTGCTAAGAAATTGAGAATTAGATCATGCTCAAATGTTTCTCATTACTTATTAACAATTTGGTCTCTCATTATTATTTTTTGTTTGGGCTTAATTTTCTTATTTTTTTCGCTGCTTTTTAATTTCAATTTTCAGTACTTAAACATAAACACAACAACAAATCAAAATACAAATATTTACATTAAAAAAAAAAACACCCTTCATTTTTTTTACGGCCACACGCCGATCAAAATAAACATTAAAAAAAAACCCTTTATTTTTTTTTCGGCCATACGCCGATCTTACTTACTCGCCTCTTCCACCGCTCTCTTCTTCTTTTTATCACCTTGAGCGACCCTTGATGCCCTTGCCCCCATGCTTTCGTCGAGAGCGACGACTCCCCGCTGACTATCAAAGGCCAAGAATGACGTTGCTCCAAATCGGGCCATGGAGGTGGTCTTCCGTTTAAGCTCTTTATTTTCGGCCTTCAGTGTGCCTATTTCTGCTGGTGCATGCTTGTACATGCGCTGGAGCAGCGAGAATTGAGCGTTGACCTGGTAGAACTCACTCGTTCTGTTCTGCAGTCGATGCGCCAATTTTGTGACTGCAGTCATCGTCTCCATACAAGACGTCAGTGAGAAATGATTAGCTTCAATATCTGATTGCGCTGCCATTATTTGCTCAATCGACATCATAGGAAGGTTGGGAAGAGTAGGCGCTGGGGCACTCGGCCCAGCAGCACTTGAGGGGTCATTCAAGTCCGGAAAGAGAGTAAGGGGACGGAACGAGGCCATGTAGTAGGAGAGAGAAATATACTCGAAAGGAAGGTCATTTTTGACAGCCTTTCTGCTCTGCTCAGTCTCTCTATTCTGTCTCTCGAAGAAGAAGAAGATCGAAGAGAGTGATGAAGAAGAGATAGAAAAGAGTGAGGTAAAGAAGAAGAAGCAAATTAGTGTGATTAAAAAGAAGGCTGAAGAGAAGAAGACAAGGAGGGCGAGATAGCCGGGGCGAGCAGCAATCGAGGAGAGCTGCTTTTGTCGGCTAATGAAGCAAAAGCCATGCCGCGTGGCAGCCGCATTTTGCGAAAAACGAGAGAGACGCGGGAGAGTTGTATGTGTATGCATATATGTATATATATTGTATAGCTATGTAATATATATATATTGATTATCTATTTTTTGATGTCATTTATCACTATCATTTTCTTCCTCCTCCTCCAGATTCTGACCCATAATTTCCTTTTGAAAATGTCACAGGGGGAGAAAATTATGATGTTATATATTATGATATTATTTTCAAATTATGGTTTTATTTTCAAAATAATCTGATGTTATGTATTTATAATTTGATATCTTAGTCTCATATCATGTTTCTAATTAAAACTTATTTATTACACATGTGCTAACCTATGTTTTTATAAATGAATTCGGGGAGCATGACTTGAAGGGGAGCTTTTCTTACTCCCAAATCAAATCAAATCAAAACATCATTGTGTGCCATTATCAAAAAGTGAGAGATTGTTAGACTTATTTATTTTGATGATTTATTTAATTATGTTTTAATTTATTTGAAAGAGAAAAATAGAATCCAAAATTTATTTTGATGATTTATTTAATTACAGTTTAATCAAAATTTATTTTGATGATTTATTTAAAAGAGAAAAATATAATCAAAATTTATTTTGTCCCATTATTTCTCACATAAACTTTTATCCTAAATGTTGTTAGAATGTATTTAATATTTGATTAAATCAGAAGTTCAAACAGCCCAAAACAGAGGTTCAAACAGCCTAGCACAGCAACAAGTCAAAAGGTTCAAGTAAAAGATATTCAAATTAGTAATGATGGAAGTACAACGGCTATAAATGGCTATAAAGGTTCAAAAGGCCAAAATGTTCAAAAGGTTCAAGTGGAAGATATTCAAATTTGTAATGATGAAGTGGAAGATATTCAAATTGGCAATGATGGAAATACAACGGCTATAAACGGCTATAAATTCAAATGACTACAACGGCTATAAATTCAAATGAATACAACGGCTATAAACGGCTATAATTTTCATTATATATACCAAAGCCTCTAATGTAAACAAGTTATAAAAAAAAACCTAAAAATATTCTTTGATCTATAATCACTCACATCTATTCTCAGAAATTATACACTGAGCCTTATAGTTTTAAGCTCATCTTTTTTGTGTGAGATTTACAGAAAAATCAAAGCTTCATTTTATATATCTATCTTTGAAAGATATTTATTGTAGGCTTTCTTTGAAAGCAAAAATACCATTTATCTTATAAAAGTGTTGCAAACACTGTGTTTTTGCTATCTTGAGAGTGATTGTGAATCAGTTAAGATTTACAAGGGTTTGGACTTGTGAAGTCTGTGTAAAATCCATGGAGGATTGCTCCATTTGTAAAGAGGTTGCTAGCACCCTTGTGAAGCTAGAAGATAGTGGAAAATCTTAAGTGAAGTTTGAGGAGTGGATGTAGGCTTGGTTGAAGTCGAACCACTATAAATCTATTTGTCTCCTCTTCCCTAATCTCTTTACTTTCCTACTACTGCTATAGCTATCTAATATTCATGTGTTAATCATTTGATTTACCCTTTATGTTAGTTATACTTCATTATTATTTTGCTTGATCATTTACTGCTAAGTTCATCATTGTGCTTGTTAATAATTTGTTGTACTAGTAGTTAATTTTATTGGGGTATTATTATTATTAATTTGTAGAAACCTAATTCACCCCCCTCTTAGGTTGTTTTTTGGGTAACAGCAAGCAACCAGTACTTTTTCCGAGTTTACAGTACGCTCGAGCGAGGGAACTCACGCTCGAGTGAACCCTTACTTTATGCATGTCCACTCGAGCGAGGAAATACACGCTCGAGTGTGGACCCTATTTTCAGCAAAATTTGAAAAATGGTTTCAAGTGCATTGTTACATTCTCATTTCATCCTAGGCATTCTTAGGCCATGTTTAAGATGCTATAATAAGGTTAAAGGGCTAGAAACACACTTAGGACAAGAACATGTGTTATGTGCAATTCGAACGTGTGTTTCAATGTATATCTCTGTCATGTTATGTAGGTCACGCGCCTCAGGATAAGTGAGTTGCCTACTCTACTTGTTTACTTGGAGCCATCTGTTAACTGTGAGTAATAACTCTGTAAAGCTATGTTTAATTACAAGTATTTTCTGCCTGGTATGATACGATCTGTTTTCTGAAATGCTATTTTATGAATTATGAATAATTGTCCATTTTCTGAAATGTATTTGTGGCATCCTTAGCTCACGTGGCCCTCGCCCGGAGGTAACAATACCGTGGTCAATATGCACGTGGCTCTCGCCCAGGGGTAACAATACTGTGGCTTATATTCACGTGGCCCTTACCTAGGGGTAACAATACTGTGGCCTATATTCACGTGGCCCTCGCCTGGGGGTAACAATACCATGACTACTTGCGCGCAAGATATGGACCTTTATGGTCGTCGGTACTGACTATGCATGTTTTCACGACCCAACCCCAGGGGCTTAGGGTTGGAATCGCAACTTACTAGCTTATTCTATTTGTAGCAAATTAAACTGCGCAAGTGGAAATAAAAATAATTAAACAAAAAATTACTCCATTTTACTATTTTAATAAGAGAAAATACATTTATAGGGCTTTTATTATTTTATTATTCAATGACTGGTCCCAGGTAGAACAAAAAGGAGCAAAAACATAAAATAAAAAAAATAAAAATAAAAAAAGGAAGAAAGATAAAAAAAAAAAAAAAAAAAAAAAAAAAAAAAAAGTGGTTCAACATCAATCCATGTGCGGGTTCCATTTTGTGAGCTTATGGGTTTCTATAGCGACCCCGGTCTTTTCCCATTTGATTATTTTATCCGGACTTAGGTTCCGTAGATTCTGTCCTTGTATAATTGTTGTTGTTGTCCCTTATTTTCTCATTTGGAATTATAGGATGAATTTGGGCAGGTTTGTTTCAGGTTGGTTGGCTTTAGAAACCAAGTGTTACTGTCCAGGTTTTTGGTTCTTCGCTCGAGCGAGGAGTTGTTCGCTCGAGCGAATGGTTGCGTTTGATTTGGACCTGTAGCTGTTCATTCTTGGCTCGAGCGAGATTTTCTTCGCTCGAGCGAGTTAGTTCGTTCTTCGCTCGAGCAATAGTTCCTTCGCTCGAGCGTGTGTCTTGTTGCAGACCTGAGGGTTTGAGTTCTTCGCTCGATCGAGCTTTCTTTCGCTCGAGCGAGCTTTTGAGTTGTTGGCTCGAGCAAGGCTTCCTTGGCTCGAGCGTAGTTTCTCTGTGTCTGGTCGCTCGAGCGACCAAGTCTTCGCTCGAGCGAGCCTGTCCAGTTTATATACCCAGCAGTGGGTTTTGATCAGTCTTTTCTGATTCTTTTTGGTTCTAAGCCCTAGGTCCAACTTCTCTCCCTCAAAATCCATCTTCTCTTTAAGTGTTCATCTACTTCTAGTGTGAATCCATCTTAAGTTCTTTGTAAGAAAGATAGAGGGCGGCTTGGGCTTCATTCTAATCTGAACATTTGGTGATTTGGAGCACATTGGAATTTGGGCATTCATCTCTGTCTTCCTCATTTGGGTTGTTTTCTTTGAGGTAGGGATTTCCTACTCCATTTTATAGGTTTTGTTTTAAGTTTTGGTATTTTAACATGTTGGGGATACTTTGGTAAATTTTGGGAAAAACCCTAGTTGTATTATTGAATTAATTGGTATAAGTAATTCATGGAATTGGGAAAAGAGGGTTAAATTCATGGAGTTCGTTGATTAAATGGCGTAATTGGGTAATTGATATCATTTGTCTATTGAATTGTTGACATAGTTATTTTCAGTTTAGAAATAACTGTTTTGGGCTATCGGTGGAGGATAGTCGTGATTGTTGTAGACATTGCATGTGAATTAGGAATAACTGAAACTAATCACATTGGTTAAGTCATTAATTTTGACTATGGCATTGATACAGAAAATACGTGTATTGATTGAGCATTGCATTTGCATACATTGTTTTGTGTGTGGGAGGAGATAGGGGATGTACTCCACGGTTTAGGGGAAGATAGGGGATGGACCTCTAAACCAGATTTTGTTTGGGAGGAGATAGGGGATGGACTCCATTAGCATCACTTTTATGTGTGCTTATTTATATAGAAGTGTTTTATTGATACAGCACTAAAATGTGTATCAATCTGGAAGTATGAAGTGTTTGATTTGAGCTTGAGTCTCATTTGTTTGTTGATATTGGAAGGATGTGAATATTATATATGCGATTCACTGTTGTAAGTTTGGCCAGGTTCTGAGCCATGTTGATAAAATTGGAAAGTAAAACGTATCTTAGACAATAGTGTCATGAGATTGTAAAATGAAGTAATTGATTATCTTGGTTAACCATCTGTTGAATACTATTACTTTATTCATTGCTTATAAGTGGTTTAGTATATTTCTACTGGGCTGTGGCTCACCCTTTATGGGAACATCATTTTCAGGTTCAGGTGATAAACTACCTCCAAGGACTTAGCTTGGGAGGGTTTGGCTTCTGAATTGGAGAAGACTACCTTTAGTTAATTGTCTTTAATTATTATTACATGTAAACATTCAAGCCTAGGGCTTTTCTTGTATTGAGTTAGAACTCATATCTTTGTATCCAAGTGTTGGCTTGGAAAGATGTAAGCCTGTAGGGCGTTTTATTCGATGTTACATGTAATGCTTTATTTAATATTACTCTGATGAATGAATTCATAAATTGTCTTCTTTAAATAATGCATGTCAATGATATATAATGGGTTAATTTTGAGGGCGTTACAGTTTCCCTTACATCTCGTCATTTGAAATAGTAACAGCTATAAACACACAACAGAGTGAGAAATATTATGCCAAGAATACAGGGAATACAAAATAACCATGGATAGTTAGTTAAGCCAAAACATTTACATAACTCAATTTGGTAAATAAATCATTTAAGTGACAGAAACTAAAATACATAAATTATGAAAGTAAATAACCATAACCACGGCACAGAACAGAACAGAACAGAGGTTACAAAAGTGACAATCAGAACAGAGGTCAATGGATCCATGACAAACAGAGGACCACAAAGTGGTCAAATAGAGGCCAATGGCTATTTAAGTCACCCAAGGCGTGGGACTCCCGTAGTGGTACTTACAAAACATAATTGTTTATAAGATTATAGTCAAATATTGTTAAAAATATAAACAAACATATCCATGAGTTTCATTTTAAGCAAATATGGTTCAGAAAATAATCCACATAACTGAAATATTTCTAAAACATAACTTGAATTAATATAACTTATAAAATATAACTTGTATAAAATGAATTATGATAACTCAAAACATATGTAAAACATATAATGGTAACTCAAGTTATAATATAACTCACCTTAATATTGACCCTTAGCCTTTCTTTTACTAACACAACCTTCCTATTTACGTATCTCTCCCTCTATTTTCTTTTTCTTCCTTTTCTTTCTCACTGAGTTCAGTAACTCTATGGCTTTTGATCAATTCTTCCCCATTTATAGGGAAGTAGAAGCGCCCTGGGACCGACACGTGGCGATCTTGCCGATTCTTGAAACCTTTTTCATAATTCACCCAGATCTGCTTCATTAAAACCGTAGATTATTACTTATCTAAATATATATATATATATATATATATAAGATAATTACATTTTGGCCCAGATTCTTAATATAACTATATAAACAAATTAATCCCTAACTAAATTATACTTTATCGTATACCCACAGAAAATTAATTATTTATTTTACTACCACTCTCCCTATTATTATTATTATTATTATTATTATTATTATTATTATTATTATTATTATTATTATTATTTACTCTTACTTTTGTATTTATTTATTTACTATCTTTAACTCTAATTTGGCCCAACTAGTATTATAATTCTATATTTGTGTTAATTTGGCCCCAAATAATAATTCCTAATTAATCTCATATTTGATAACCTAATGCCGAATTAGATTTATATATTTATTTATTATTATTTATTTATTTAACAATATATCATCACATACAACCATAATTATATTTAACTATAATTATTTATGTGGTATTTAATTAAACGTTCAGGGTATCACACATGTGGGTCTCAGGACCAAGTTGATATGATAGCTAATGGGTGTACCACGTATGATCTTATGCAAAATCTGAATATGAATATGAGCATGTATCTGAATCCAATTCTGATTTGCAATCTGAATATGCTTAAGACTCTATTTCCGATAAGAATACGTTTTTGATATAAACTCTGAATTCTAACTCTGTGCTAGACATTATTCATTAGAACCCTTTACCTAGTTATCATTCACTGGGCTCTAACTCACTGTATTATTGTATGTATGTAGGTGAGCAGGCACGTGACTAGGCCTGAGATGCTGCTTGGCGAGTTTTGGTGTCGGCCAGCCATCACGCCTCCCGTGGAGGTTCCCTTTTGAGATCTACCCAAGTTTTTGTGTCCTTGGGGCTTTTGTACTTTCTAAATGCTTATGTCTAGTCTGATCACGTTTTAAAGATTGCATAAGTGGCTTGGGTGATGTAAGGCTATTGTATTTTCAACGCTACATCTGTATGTATGTATATATGCATATGAAAAGTTTTAAATTTCCTGTCCCATGTATGTCTGCACAGCTCTATGGACTACGTATGTTTGTATATTTGCTTCCGCTGCCCCTGTTATATATATTATTCTGTTCAGAGGCCTTTGGTAATCTAAGGATTACTGGCCGGTTACAATGCTAAACCCATAGAGGCGGATTTGAGTCGTGACAGAGTGGTATAAGAGCACGAGTTATACCGCACATACGAGTCCATATGAGCTTAGGATGTCCTAGTAAGAAGTAGGGGCATTCCATCTGCATGTGTGAGTGTGTGGTAATCCAAATGGAAATGAAAAACTGAATGTAAATCTGAGTAAACAAATTGAAGGAAATGAGTGAGACTATTCCTATGTTTAGTATTATTTGGTGTTTCTATCGCAACATGGAGAATGCAAGGGGAAATGATGTAAGCGAATCTTCAGAGGCTCGTATATGCCGAATGGAACAGATGTTTGCGGCGTTGACTGAAGCTATGATGCAACAACAAAGACAATGACCTTTACCTCCTCTGGCTCCACCAGTACTAGCCGAACCGGACAATGATGACATCATCAATTTAACTCAGAAATTTATGAAAATGAAGCTGTCGACCTTCTTGGGTGGTATTGAACCATTAAAGGCAGAAACCTGGTTATTGGAAATGAAAAAGTTATTTGAAGTGTTCCCTTACTCTGCAATTCAGAATGTTCTTTTGGCTATTTACACCCTAAATGATGAAGCCCAGAGATGGTGGCTGTTGGTTCGAGATAACAATAGGGACATGACATGGGCACAATTCAATGAGATATTCTATAACAAGCACTTTCCCCAATGCTTCAGGGACCGAAAAGTTTTTGAATTCCAAGAACTCAAACAAGGCAGAATGTTTGTGGCCGAATATGAAGATAAGTTTACTGAACTAGCTCGTTTTGCTCCGCACATGGTAGACACTGATTACAAGAAAGCACGAAAGTTTGAGGGAGGACTGGACCTGGAAGAATTTGATCGAGTAGGTGTCCCGAAATTGCCTACTTATGTAGAAGTGCTCGACAGGGCATTGATGGCAGAAGCCATAATAGTAGCTAAGAAACAAACTACAACTCCAACAACCGAATGGAAAGGAAAGAGGACTGGATTTAATTTCAAGAAGAGCCAATCATTTTCGAAGAAGCAAAATACAGGATCATCCAGTAGCTCTAATCAAAGTAGCGGATCTACTCCAAACTGCCCCGACTACGGAAGGAAGCACAAAGGTGCTTGTTACTAAACATCAGGTGCGTGTTTTCGATGTCGTAGGATTGGCCACATGGTTAGGGATTGCCCAATGAGATCCAATGAGGTTAGCCGTCTTGTGGCAAGTTCAGCTGGGTCTGTTTCTACAGCAAGATCAAATGCAAGAACCAATGCTAAAGGTGACACTAACAATGAAACGTTGAGGCAATGAAGAATGTTCGCACTTGTGCCTGGTGATATGCAGAACACCGAATCTGTGGTGTCAGGTATAATTTATATCTGTGCTCAAAATGCCTATGTCCTGATTGATTCTGGCTCCACACATTCATTTGTATCGCATGCTTTTTCTTGGGAACTAACTAGACCCTTAGAATCCATGAATTATTTATTGTCTGTATCTACACCATCTGGGGGTTCTATGGTACGTGCATATGTATATCCAACATGTGATGTTTTGGTTGGTGAAATGACGTTATACGTTGATTTGTTGCCTTTGAGTATTGACCACTTTGATTGCATCTTGGGTATGGACTGGTTGACTAAACACTGTGCTACTATTGACTGTGCAAGTAAATCTATTGTGTTTAGACCATCCGGTATGCCTGAATTTAGTTTTACTGGAAATGGGGTAGTTCCTCCCCCATACTTGGTTTCGGCCATGAAAGCGGTTAAATTGCTTAGGAATGGATGTAAGGGCTACTTATGTTGTATACTGACTACATCATCTGATAGTACTAATGTGGAAACAATTCCTGTTGCTTGTGAATTTCCCGATGTGTTTCCGAATGACTTGCCTGGAGACTTAGTTGATAGAAAAATTGAATTCACTATTGAAGTGACTCCGGGAACACAATCTATTTCTAAGACCCCTTACAGAATGTCAACCTCAGAACTGAAAAAATTGAAAATTCAACTCCAAGAACTATTAGATAAGAAATTTATCCGTCCAAGTACTTCACCTTGGGGTGCTCCAGTCCTATTTGTCAAAAAGAAAGATAGATCTTTGAGGTTATGTATAGACTATCGGGAATTGAACAAAGTAACTATCAAGAACAAATACCTTTTTCCCCGAATCGATGACTTGTTTGATCAACTTCAGGGAGCCCAAGTGTTTTCTAAGATTGACCTTAGATCCGGGTATCACCAGTTGAAAGTTAAAGCAGAAGATGTGACGAAAACAGCATTCAGAACTAGATACAGACACTATGAATTTTTAGTCATGCCATTTGGGGTAACCAATGCACCAGCAGCTTTTATGGACCTAATGAACAGGGTTTTCAAACAATACCTTGATGAATTTATCGTTGTGTTTATTGATGACATTTTGATTTATTCTAAAGATAGGGAAGAACATGAGAATCATTTGAGAACTACCTTGCAGATTCTGAGAGAAAAGAAACTATACTCCAAATTGTCCAAATGTGAATTCTGGCTTTACAGTGTGGCATTTTTTGGGCATGTGATCAACAAGAATGGTATTTCTGTTGACCCTTAGAAAATTGAAGTTATTGTGGACTGGCCTAAACCGAAAAATGTGACAGAAGTTAGAAGTTTTCTGGGACTTGCAGGTTACTACAGAAGATTTGTGAAAGACTTTTCAAAACTTTCCATGCCATTGACCCAGTTAACTCAGAAAAATGTGCCCTTTGATTGGGACGAACAAAGAGAGTCAGCCTTCTAAGAGTTGAAAACCATATTAGTGATTGCACCAATCTTAACTCTACCTAATGGTACTGATGGGTTCTAGATTTACAGTGACGCTTCGTATAAAGGGTTGGGTTGTGTACTAATGCAGAATGGAAAGATAATTGTTCATGCCTCTCGGCAACTCCGCCCACATGAAAAGAATTACCCAACACATGATCTTGAACTGGCAACTGTAGTGTTTGCCTTGAAAATTTGGCGATATTATCTGTATGGGACGACTTGTGAAGTGAACACGGACCACAAAAGCCTCAAGTATTTCTTCACTGAAAAAAAACTGAACATGAGACAGAGGAGATGGTTAGAGTTAATCAAAGATTATGACCTGCAAATTTTGTACCATCTAGGGAAGGCAAATACTGTTGTCGATGCATTAAGCCGGAAATCCATTGCTAATTTGTCATGTCTGCTTACTGGCCAGAGAGAGTTATTACGTGACTTGGAGAAGAATGAGATTGAAGTGGTGTCGTGTGAACAGGGCGAGCTCTTAGCCGCCATTTCTGCTCAGCCTACAATCATTGAAGAGATTAAAGAGAAACAACGCAAAGATGAGTTTCTGAGGAGAATTATGGATGAGATTGAGTTAAAACCGAATCTGGGATTTGTGTTTGACAATGATATATTGAAATTTCAGAGTCGCTTTTGTGTGCCGAATTATGATGATTTGAATAAATGCATTCTGACAGAAGCCCACAATTCCAAATTTTCTCTGCATCTAGGAAATACGAAAATGTATCATGATTTGAAGCAGAATTTCTAGTGGTTGAGAATGAAAAAGGGTATTACAGATTTTGTGGCTAGATGTTTACACTGCCAACAAGTTAAAGCAAAACATCAATGACCCGTCAGTTTGTTACAACTGCTCCCAATACCGGAATGGAAATGGGAACACATCACTATGGATTTCATTGTGGGATTGCCTCACTCCTCCCGAGGTATGGATTCTATCTGAGCCATTGTGGATCGTTTAACTAAGTCTGCTCATTTTCTATATGTTAAATCTATTTACAATGTTGACAAATTGGCCAATATTTATATAAATAAGATTGTGAGATTGCATGGGGTGCCAGTAGCTATTGTATCTGACAGGGATTCAAAGTTTGTGTCAAGATTTTGGCAGAGTTTGCAACAGGCTTTGGGGATAGAACTGAGGTTGAGTAGCGCCTATCACCCATAGACAGATAGTCAAACTGAACGAACCAATCAAGCCTTGGAAGATATGCTCAAAATGTGTGTCTTAGATTTCCAAGGAAATTGGGAGACCTATTTGCCATTGGCTGAGTTTGTGTATAATAATAGCTACCATTCCAGCATCAGAATAGCTCTTTATGATGCTTTGTATGGTAGAAAATGTCGATCTCCAATATGTTAGGCTGAAATAAGTGATAGACCTTTGTTGGGACCGAAACTTGTGCAGGAAACAACAGAGAAAGTGAAGTTGATCCAACAGCGTCTAAAAATTGCTCAAAACTGGCAAAAGAGTTATGTTGATGATCGAAGAAGAGATAGAGAATATGAAGTGGGGACCACGTGTTCATAAAAGTGACTCTTATGAAAGGACAAACGCGGTTTGGTATTAAGGGCAAATTAGCACCGAGATATGTTGGGCCATATGAAATTCTAGAGAAAATCAACCCGGTAACGTATCGAGTGGCCTTGCCACCGGTTATAGAGCATATGCATAATGTCTTTCATATCTCTATGCTTTGGAATTATCTGAGAGATCCATTACATGTAATAGAACAAACTCATGTGCTTCTAAAGGATGACTACACCTATGAGGAGAAGCCAATACAGATTGTGAATCGCCGAATCAAAAGATTGAGAAACAAAGAAATTCCGTTGGTGAAGGTTGATTGGCAGAATCATGGAAGAACTTATACAACTTGGAAGACGGAGGAAGACATGATGAAAAGATATCCCGAATTGTTCCCTTTCGACCCGGTGTTCTTCCAGAATGAAGGTAACTCGAGTTTGGAGGACCAAACTCTTTAAGGGGGGAAGACTGTAACAACCCTGACCCAAGATTAACGATAATCCGTGATTTAATGTGCCTAATAAGATATTAAGACCAAATTTTGAATTAATTGCATATATGGTGCATTAATTATGTTTCTATCTGTTTATTTTAGGAATATCTGTTTAAGTTTCTGTTATATTCTGCGAATTGAAGGCCTTATCGGCATCTGACTCTGAAATTGATTTGATTTATGTGCTATTTGGAATTTATAGAATTTTATGATAGGTTTAATTAAAATTCGATTTGGAACATTTAAATTAGATTAAATTAGTGCCCATTTATTTTAACTTCAATTAACTATACTTTAACCAAGCCTGTATTAGGCACCAAATGAGCCCCACTCATCCCTTTTCTTTCATTTTAAGTACATTTGAGCCTCTTCAAGGAAGAAAAACGTGAGAAAGGGAAAGTAGGGAGAAATTGAGCTCAAACAAAGAATTGGCTAGGAAATTGAAGGAGAATTGAAGAATTGAGCTAGGATTCACCAAGGGCCCAAAGAATTGAAGACTTTAGGTAAGAAACCAAACCTTTAGTCTTGAAGTTGAGTTGATTCACCCATGAATTTAAATGAATTGAGCTAGGAAATGTGTGAATCAAGCTTAAGAACTAGGAAGGGAGACCTATAGCGATCCCGGTATTTCCTGCTATTGTTTAACCGTAATCCGGACTCGGTTCCGTGGATTCGTTGTTGTTTTATTCTCATTTCTATCCCTTACTCTTTGTGTTAGAGTTTTGGGTTGTGTTGGGCAAGTTGGGAATAAGTTGGTTGTGTTTTAAAACTTAGAATTTTTGCCCAGGTTTTGGTCTCTATGCTTGAGCGGCGATTTGACGCTCGAGCGGGTTTTTGTTGTTGCCTTTCCGCTCGAGCGGCAGTTGGGACGCTCGAGCGTGAATTTCCTCCTCTCAGCATTTTGGTTGTCTGCAGAAAATTCTGGGAGAGTGCATCCGGCGCTCGAGCGGATCTTTGGACGCTCGAGCGTGAACCTGTGTCTGACGCTCGAGCGGGGTGTTGTACGCTCGAGCGGACCTGTTTTATATCAGTCCGTGAAATCACTTTTTTGATCACTTTTTGATTTCCTTTCTCTCTCTTACTTTTTCAAAACCTCCATTGGAGAGCACCTCACTCTAAAACCTAACTTCTCTCTTTGGATTGATCTAGCTAGAGTGTTTTTCCCCCCTTGGGCCTTTGTAAGAAGTGTGTTGATTGTCGAGGGCTTCGTTGTGATCCAAGAAATTTGGGATTTGGAGCACTTCCGAGTTTTACTCATCTTCTCCTTGAGTTCTACATTTGAGGTAGGGATTCTCCTTGTTCTTTTTCAATACTTCGTCTATAGATAGACATGTGGTAATTTTGTATTGCATAAAAAATCATATCCATGTTGGATTTGTTTGAAATCATGGGAAGGAACCTAGGGTTGGGTATTTGAAAATGGTTATGTTATCATTGAGAGTTGTTTTGGGCTAATTGGAGTGTAAATTAGCATGTTGTAGTTGATAAAGGAAAAAGGCCTAAATCATATTTTGATTGATAAATTAAAATGGAGAATAATGAACCTAAATTGTAACTCTCTATTGTTGATGTGAGTGGGTGAAGGTGTTAATGCCTAAGGGGTTAACTTTGGCTTTGAAATGGGTTTGAAATGTATGTAGTGTACTAATGTGAGTTATGGCTTCCTTATTGGTAGAAATCGGTTTTTGTAAAATAAAAGGGATGGGTTTGGTTTTGTGACAACTAAAGAGACGGAGTTGGTTTTGTTAAAACAAAGAGGGAAGTGGAACTTGTTTTGTGAAATGGGAAAAGTGTTTTGAAATACGTATGAAAATTGGATTATTGTTTCATGAGTGTTGAACACACACATGTGTGGAATTGTATCTTGAACTACCATGTTAATGTTGTTGTCGGGTTTGTGGTCTCATAGTAATTGAGTCTTTAATAGGTGTACTAAATATTTGCATCTAGAGGTTTTATCCTTGGTCATCGGTGGAGGATGACGTGGTTGTGTTGAATTGCTGTGTATGTAATACACCATTGTTGATTGAACATTATATGTAATGAAATGCTGAATTACATTATATTTGTATACTGGTTTGGGAGAAGAGAGGGGTTGTACTCCAGTGTGTGTGAGAAGATAGGGGATGGACTCCACACACTTATGTGTTCAGCACTTATAATCAAAGGTATCATACCCTTCCAGCTAGCGCCTGGAGAACTGACGCGCTGATAATCTAAGGTACCATACCCTTCCAGCTAGCGCCTGGTAAACTGGTAGATTGTGGTGAGAAGTGTATCTTTGGCTTACTACGCATATAGCTAGTAGTGCAGTGTTGTTTTGTTATTGTTTCAGTGTATCTGGAAACATTGTGGATTGTATTTGTTACAGTGTTGGAGGGACGAGTTGACTCATTGATTGATTTTATGTATGTAGTTGAGTTGTTATCTTTTTTGTAGAGGTGTGCATGGATAATTATGATATAATTGGAATTGCATTGAAATGCCAAATATGTTTTGAAAAGGCACATCTGTTGTATGTGTGGCAAATGGAAGAGTAATGGGCTTAGTGAACCTATGTTTCTAAGTAGTTGTTAATGTTATAAAAGATTGGGAATGGGGGTTAATGAAAGGAAAAAGGGAGGATAAATCGCTTATAGCGGTGAATTAAATGATTGTTTTCAAGAAAAGTTCATATATATATTTATATATATATTTTGTATAAACTGTCACATTATTATTCTAGTATGAGAATGGGTGTTCATGATCATAGCTATCTGTAATGTTGTTATTGTTAAGAAGCATGTTGAGTTCCCTACTGGACTATATGTTCATCCCACGTTGTTGAATCTTTTTCAGGTGTTTAGCAGGGTGTGCTACAAGATTTGGATCTTCTTATATGTTGGCCACGGGGCCTTAGTTATGTTGGCGGAATGCCATTGTTGTAAAGGGTTACACCCTTCTTCTTGTACTTTTAATGATGTAAGCCCAAGGGCAATTTATTAAGTTAGTTCATGTAATGTTTACTTTGCATACGAATGAGAGTATTGTTAATCATTTCTACGGATTGAATGTATGAGTTTATTTCCGCATGTTATCTCTGAAATTGGATTAAGTTAAAGAATTTGGTAATGACTCCGAGTAATAAAAAGTGGGGCGTGACAAGACCAATTCAAACATGCATGGACATTTCATTACATTTGGAGCATGTTTACTAACAATTCTCTCATGCATGTCTTGACTTCACCTCGATTTTGTGAAATCATCAAGTTTCATGATGTTTTGTAGCATTTGATCATGTTTTGAGAAGTTGGAGTTTAAGGAAATTCATGCATGTTATGTTTATAAAACATTTATAAAGTTTAAGTTGGATTTTTTGAACAATTGTCATGCTTTTGGGCCTTGATTTCATGAAATGATCTTCAAATCATGATGTTTTGCGAGTTTCTAAGTGTTTTCCAGAGTTTTGGCCCAAGAGGATGAGTTTTAAAGTGTTTGTGTTGAGTTTGAAGCTTGGAGATCAAATCTGGAAATTCCAGAATTTGAATCCATGCTCGAGCGTAGAAGTTCATGCTCGAGTGAGCACTCTAAATGCGTGCACTTCTGCTAGAGCAACATGATACCTGCTCAAGCGTGAAATGCATGTATCCAGAAGTTCATATGTTTTATAGCATGCTGTAAACACCCAATTTTTACCGCCCTTAAGACTTGGGCGCTACTGATGGCTTCTTTGGTGATGAAAGTCATGCAGGGCAAAGATTTGATTTTTTCGGCAAGAGAAGAGTCAAATCCTAACCTCACACCCCATTTTGGACCAAATCTATTTTGAATGGTTTTTAGACCTTAAAACCCTCTCTTTCAAAATATTTTTGAAATAAAGTTCCTACGATATTCCGAGGCTCGCGTTTGTCAAATGTCGCGCTTTTCGGTAAACCGAGCGGGAACAAAGTGGAAATGAATGAGAGAGAGGTGAACTCTTTGAAAAATCTTTCAAAACACCTTACTTAGGGGTTTGGAGTTGAAGAAAAAAGGAGAGGAGAGAAGAAAACTAGTTTGGGAGAAGTTCGGCATGAATCCGGGTAGGATCGAAACTGAGCGATTTCACCAAAACAGGCATAACTTTTTACACAGTTGAAATTTTGATGCAAGGCTACCACCATTGGAAAACTTACTTCCGGGGATTCAATTTGGACACAAGAATGACCTAAAAGGTGTCCAGATGAAGGAGATATTCCCATTTAAAGTTGGACCTACAAAGCAGATTTTCTTTACCGGCCACTGGTGAAGGGTGCCAGCCATGGATGATGCAGTGCCGGCCACCAGTGATGGCCTACCAGCCAACAATGTCAAAAATCAAATTTTTTTTGTAGATCTTTTACCTCCAGCTGTTATGCACAAGTCCCCAGCTCAGATATTTCAACCAAGCTCTCTTTTGGCTATATAATGAAGCTATATATCTCATATTTTGGGAGAGAACTTCCTAAGCAAGTTTTGAGAGCTTCTCTCACTAAACTCCCTCTCTCTCTAGAATTTTCAGACCAAAATCTCTACCTCTCTCTCTATAGTTCACTCTCCATTGTCTTTTTGTGCATAAAAGTCCATAGAAGTAAAGAAATGCTTCTAGTTTGCCTAGGCATCCTTCATCAAGGTTGATCACCATTGGCTTGAGGTCCTTTGGAACCTATTTTTGGGCTGATTGAAGGTTGTTTGGCTCAGAAAAGTGGTGGTTTTGCAGCTGTGCACCAAGGGTAACATCTCTATCCCTTTAAGCTTGTTTTACACATTTGCTTGGCCATCTTTTCACACTACTTTGGGGCTGTTTTGGGGGTGGTGTTGAACTACAAAAACCTTTGTTTTCCCTCTATTTTTTAGTCCTAAAAGTCTTGGTTTTTGCCTTGTTTGGCTAGGGGGTTGTCTCTCCCTTTGCTCTTTGGCTTGTAAAGCCTTTAGAGCCAACTTCCTAAGCTTTTGAAATCATCTTTTCGTGGACTTTTAACCACTAAAACCCAAAGGAATTTCAGTGGTAAAAACCCTGTTTTGAGGCTTAAAATAGGAGGGGGTGGTCCCCCCTCCTCTTGTCTTGTTTACTTGTTTTGTGGCTTTATTTAGGCTCATTTTTGTGACTTATCAGACCTGTCATAACTTTTTTTTGGCTGTCTTGGTCACCTCTTGCATGCTTATTGCACTTGTAGTGTAAATACTCTTTGCTAGCATTGTTAGCCTTACAAAGTAGCATGTCTTTCTTGCATGTGTTGGCTTCATTTCAGTAGGGTTTTGGCCCTCATTTGACATGTCTTAGATCTATTTTGGGTTGGTTTTGTCACTCCATGCATGCATAACACACTTGTAGTGTAAATCACACAAACTAGCTTTATGTGCTTCATAAAGTAGCATGTCATTCTAGTTTATGTTGAGTCCATTTCAGTATGTTTTTGGTGATGTTTTACCATGTCATGACTCTGTTTTGGTTTGATTTGGTTAGCCCTTGCATGCTCCATACACTTGTAGAGTATTTCCATGAATTAGCCTAGTATGCCTCATGTTGTAACATGTCATTTTAGCATACTTTGGCTTAACTTCCGGAAGCTTTTGTCCATGTTTTGACATTCTTTAGCTTTGATTTTGGTTTCCTTGGTCATCCATGACTTTTTTTGTATAGCCTTGGTTCAATCTAGCTTGTTGGCTTTGTGTATTGAGTCTCCTTGCGTGCATTACTTAGACTATTTCAGTGATTTGACATCACTTGTAATATTATTTCAGTCCATATAATGTGGTCATGCACTTGCATTTAACATGCTTTCAATGCCTTGGAGAGTTTGTGTTTTATGCCTCATGAATGGATCCTTGTGCATGTCTCTATGCTTAGGTCTTTGGGATGCCATCTCAGTGGGTTTTTGGGGTTATTATGCCATGATATAATTCTGATTTTTGTTAGCTGAGTCATCCCATGCTTCGTCTTAATAGGTGTAGTGTAATCCACCTTATTTGCCTTGTATGCATCATGCCTCATGCTCACCATGCTAGCTTATTTTGGCTTCCTTCCATGCATGTTTTAGTCTCATATTAACATGTACTAGGACTGTTTTGGGTTGCCCTTGCCATATCCTTCATGCTTTGTATAGCTGTAGTGTAATTGGCCTTGCTAGCTTTATGTTTTGATGCTTCATGCATGCTCTATTTAAGCTATTTAGATGATTTGGCATCATTTAATACTTCATTTCAGAGCATGTAACATTGCCATATTCCCACTTCATTCATGCTTTAAGTGTCTTTGAGTGTTGTGCATTATTGACTTATTTGTGGCCTAGCTTGTATGCTTGCATACCTTGACCTTTGAGCCTTTATCTCAGCATGTTTAGGTCTTTGTTTAGACCTATTTAACCTCTGTCTATGTTTGGTTCAATCATTTGTGCAATGTATTGCATGCCCTTTGTGTAGTCCCTTTGATGGCTTTGTGCCTTATGTCCTCTTGCATGCCTTACTTGTGTTGTTTGAATGATTTGGTATCATTTCACACTTGATTTCAGAGCCTATAGTGTTGTCACACTTCCATGTTTATCGCTTCTTTATCATGATTGAGGTTTGTGTTTTGAGGTCTAGTTGTTAAGCCATTGTATTGTGCATACTTATATATGCCTTCATGCCTTAGTTTTGATGCATTTTGGCCACTGATTTGGGCCTATTTGAGAGCTGTCCATTTTGGTTTAAGTCCATCATTTGCATGTTGTTGCATGCTTGCCTTGCATGTTGTCGCATGCTTGTTGCATATTTAGTACCTTGTACGTTTTTGCATGCTTGGTATATCGCATGTTTGTATGTCTAGGTTGCTTTGCGTTGTGTATGCTTAGTTGTTGCATGCACTAGCAGTGCGCATGCCATTAGCCTTGTATGTTTGCATGCTTAAGTCATATTACATATATGCCATGCTTGTATTGCATTGTTGTTTGGATTAAGTGTCAATCCGAGCACGAGAAACGATGGGCATTTCATACTTCAAGTGATGAAACGTGTCTCAATTCTCGGTCGCCGACGCTCTTGCTCTTGATCACACATGATAGAGTTTTAGGCTTTATGTGTTTATTTGAGCATTCATTTTATATTGATTTGCACAAGTCGGATCTTTGGCTATCATACATCAGGATGCGTGATTAATGGTCGTAGATCCGACTATGCCTCTCCCTTGATATTTCGAGGTGATATAGGGTGGCATAGTTCATACATACCCTTGGGAGACCCTCCATTTTCTCTATTTTGTGCTCTGCTGCAGCTTGGTGTCCCAGCACATCAGTGGCTGGCAATGCCTTACAGATGGCCGGCAGTCCCTCATCCTTGGACGGCAGTGTACCATCTTTGGCCGGCAGGTGGTCGGCAATGGCTTCCCATGGCTGGCAGGCCACTGATGCACTCCCCAGACTGTTTTTTTGGTATGGTTCAGCACGAATTCCTCAAGGACACCCTGCAGACAAAGCCTCTTGAGAGCAACCGGAGAGTTTTTCGGAATCTCAACCGAGCATGCATCCTTCTTTCTTTAAGGCAGAGCTAAGGCGGCCTAGCAATCTCATTTTAATGCTTTACTTGTTAGTTAGTATTCGGTTTTGTAATTTAATTAATTAATTTGTTAATTAATTAAGTTTTGTAATAATTAGTTGTAGCTAGTTATTCATTCGGTTATGTAATAATTAATTAGCTTGTTAGTTAGTTAATTAGCCGGTCTGTATTATTTATTCGGACCCTCCGTCGAGAGGGCCAATTTTGTAATAAGTATGCGTGAGTGTGTGAATGTCTTCCAATCCCACGTCTTTCTCTCTTTTACTTACCTGCTTTTGTTGGTTAGTTTTAGGTCATTCTTCAATTAGCATACTTATGCCCGCATGTTTGCATCCATTCATCTGTCTAGCATACTTGTGCCCGTATGTTTGCATTCATTCATCTACATTGCATGCACCGGGCTCGGCGCATCATACTAACTGCCTCGTATTTCAATTCCAAGTTGAATACATGTATCAACTATCTCATCTCATATGCTATCTTAGAATAGCTGAGCCTATTTCTAGTTGCATCTTGCATGCGCTGCATTAGCCATCTTAACAAGAACTAGGATCATGCATTGATTACTAACTAGTTTCTGTTTTGGCTCAGAGTACACTGTAAGTGTTTTTGCTTTAGCATCCCTGCATGTGTGTTATTGATTGCCATGAAAGCATGCTTGCCATGAGGCTATTTGCTTATTTTGATATAATTGTCTGAATGCCTGTGGGTGAATGTTGGATTACTTGAATTGGAACGATTCATTAAAATTCGTGTTTTAGCCTACTTACAAGTAGCAAACTTCAAACCATTTCCAAACAAACGGATATGCGATACTTTGTTCCAAATTAGGCGATCTAGTCTATACTTGTGTGTTGTGCGCATCACATAGTAATTCTAGCTAATTAATCGGGATAAGAACACATGTGTTTTCAAAAATAAAATATCATGTTTAATAGTGGCTGATCTTTGATCGGGCGAGCAGGGGTGCTCATAGATGACCTTCTCCAATCGTACCGAAGTTCTCGAGCCGAGACAACTTTGGTGATGACAGGCACGTGGCCTTAGGCAACAAGTCAGGGTTTCCTAAATTCTCCCAAAATAAAATATTTAGGTGGCGACTCTGTATCTGGCAAAGCAGTCCATGTTTGGCACTTCTTTACAAAAATCAATTTTCCAAAACGATTTGCCGGATTAGGACTCTTTTGTGATTTATCAATCTCACATCGCACATTGTGAGATCAGATTAAGAACTGTGACAATTTGAGTCCGAACTGTAGCATGAGGCCCTGGGGACATGTCTACACATGCTCGAGCAACGAAAGTCATGCTTGAGCAAAGGTCTGAGCCTCACGCTCGAGCGTGGATCGAGCGTCCGTTAAGCGTGAAAAGCAAGCAACCAGTACTTTTTTCGAGTTTACAGTATGCTCAAACGAGGGAAGTCACGCTCGAGCGAACCCTTACTTTATGCATGTCCACTCGAGCGAGGAAATACACGCTCGAGCGTGGACCCTGTTTTCAGCAAAATTTGAAAAATATTTTCAAGTGCATTGTTGCATCCTCATTCCATCCTAGGCATTCCTAGGCCATATTTAAGACACTATAATAAGGATAAAGGGCTAGAAACACACTTAGGACAAGAACATGCGTTATGTGCAATTTGAGCGTGTGTTTCAATCTATGTCTCTGTCATGTTATGTAGGTCACGCGTCTCAGGATAAGTGAGTTACCTACTCTACTTGTTTACTTGGAGCCATCTGTTAACTGTGAGAAATAACTCTGTAAAGCTATGTTTAATTACAAGTATTTTATGCCTGGTATGATACGATCTGTTTTCTGAAATGTTATTTTATGAATTATGAATGACTGTCCATTTTTTTGAAATGTATTTGTAGCATCCTTAGCTCATGTGGCCCTCGCCCGAGGGTAACAATATCGTAGTCAATATGCACGTGACCCTTGCCCAGGGGTAACAATATTGTGGCTTATATTCATGTGGCCTTTGCCTAAGTGTAACAATACTGTGGCCTATATTCACGTGGCCTTCGCCTGGGGATAACAATACCATGGCTACTTGCACGCAAGATATGGACCTTTATAGTCGTCGGTACCGACTATGCATGTGGATCTTAGGACCAAGTTGATATGATAGCTAATGGGTGTACCACGTATGATCTTATGCAAAATCTGAATATGAATATGAGCATGTATCTGAATCCAATTCTAATTTGCAATCTGAATATGCTTAAGACTCTGTTTCTGATAAGAATATGTTTTTGATATAAACTCTGAATTCTAATTCTGTGCTGGACATCATTCATTAAAACCCTTTACCTAGTTATTATTCACTGGGCTCTAACTCACTGTATTATTGTATGTATGTAGGTGAGCAGGCACGTGACCAGGCCTGAGATGCTGCCTGGCGAGTTTTGGTGTCGGCCAGCCATCACGCCTCCCGTGGAGGTTCCCTTTTAAGATCTACCCAAGTTTTTGTGTCCTTGGGACTTTTGTACTTTCTAAATGCTTATGTCTAGTCTGATCACGTTTGAAAGCTTGTATAAGTGGCTTGGGTGATGTAAGACTATTGTATTTTCGACGCTACATCTGTGTGTGTATATATATATGCATATGAAAAGTTTTAAATTTCCTGTCCCATGTATGCCTGCACAGCTCTATGGACTACGTATGTTTGTATATTTGCTTCCACAACCCCTGTTATATATATTATTTTGTTCAGAGGCCTTTGGTAATCCAAGGATTACTGGCCGGTTACGATGCTAAACCCATAGGGGCGGGTTTAGGTCGCGACAAAAATGTCTTTAAAAAATAAATAAAATCAGTAGTTCAAAAATAATTTTCGTTTATTGGTCAAAAATAATTCAGGTATTGGTCAAAAATAATTTGTAAATATTTAAAATCAATTATTCTTAAAGTCATTAACTTTTGAAATAAAATGTAAAAAAATTATTTTATAGTAATTGAAAAATATGTATATTGGATCATACTTAAAATTAACAAAAATTAATTAAATTTTATTTTAAATCTCAATAAATGTAATTTTGAAAAAAAATATATATCTATACAATATATATAAAGCACCGATGCAACATGAACAGTAATTTCAGCCAAATATGAACAGTATTTTGTAATAGTTGAAAAGTCAATTTTAACCTTGTACTTTATAACTTTTCTTCTTTGGATGCAAGGGTAGTGATGGAAAAATATCCTCAAATTACTTACAGCTGTTTATAACTCTCTTCTCTGCACTCTGTCCAGAGAACCCTCCCTTCTCTCACCGATCTCACCTCCTACCTGCTCTCACTGATCTCCTCCCTCCTCTCTCCTCTCACCGATCTCCTCCCTCCTTTCTCCTTTGGCGACCGCCGATGACGTCTCCTCTGTGGTGCCGATTTGTTTGATTTTGTGGGTATTCATAGTGTTTAGCAGCGAATCAAACGAAAATTGAGCCCAAGGATGGAAGAATACGACACAAGCTTCTATTAAGGTAAAGACATACATGAAGAATGTTAGGTATTTCGATTTTAGGTTCCTTTTGATCCAGTTAGGGTTTGTAAAGTGTTTTAATTTTCTTTGGTTCCGTTAATTAGTTGGGGTTTTGTTCTTTTTATTATTGTTTGCTTGATGTTTACTGTGTGTATATTTTGTGGCTTCTTGTTTTTCATTAGGGTTTCAATTTTATTGTTGTTTTAATTTTCTTTGGTTCCGTGTTCTTTTTCTTTCTCATTAGTTAATTTAATTTAATTTTTTTCATTTTTATTCAAACCCTAGAAGGTAGAAATTGAGAGTTTTTGTTATGTGTTGAAATTAAATGTGGGAAATAAAGATCAGTTTTGAAAACTGTGGATTTCCTTAGAATTTTTATAATTGTTGAATTTATTGAGATGTCTTCTGGTTGGGTTCTCTAGAGTTGTGCGCAACTTTTGGGGAGTTTCAAGCTCTGATGGAGTGTTCTCAAGAGAGGAGCATCCTCCCTTCTCCAAGTTTGTGGGATGCCAATGAGCATTTGAAAACTGTTTCGACTATGACATTATTTTCAGTGGATCATAATATCTATCTATATTATTATTTATGTGAAATCTTGAGATGGTATTAACAAAAATATGTCTCAAAAATATCTGATTTATAGTTTCAATATTCACGTTGAATTTTTCTTATAAGAAAATTAGCCTTGGTCCCTACAGCTTGTACAATTTACCATTGCTTGGTATAATGCTTGTACAATTTATCATGTAATGTTTTTTTTATAGAGAAAAAAATTCACTTGGCAAAATGAGAGTTTTTTGATGGAGAAAAAAAAAATCCACTTAAAACGAAAAGTAGATTTCAGGAGGCCACTATTGAAAATTGATTTATTTATAATAATGACATTACCATATCATTCTTGTCAAGTTTTTTTTTTGTATGATGAATTTTATATATGTTTATAATTTTTCTTAATTATATATATTTATAATGTCTTTAAATTATGATATTAATCAAAAAATTGTAACGTAATAATTAAAACTCCTCACCATTGCCATCGTACCTTAATGTCTTTCACTATATATGTGTTTTATCTATTTATATAGTGTTTCGACCCATCAGTGACTGTGTTTGTGTCTAGAGAGAGAGATGAGTATTACTTAAGAATTTACAAATAAAAAATGAAAAATTGTATATATATATATAGTGTGGATAATGTGTTATTATGTAATCATTGTAATAAATTATGTGAATATACATATATATATATATATATATATATATTCATTTGAAATTCACTTGTGGATATTGCAGGAAATAATTTTGTGTGAGCTAATTTCTTTCTTGCTTTTGCATTTTGATTTGATGCAATTCAATTATTTTGGAAAATTTGTGAATTGGCCTAATTACTTAAAAGCATTTTGGTTGGATTTTTTTTTGTTTGTTTTATTATCAAAATTTAATTTTTCTTATCTCTGGCTTAGCTTTTTATTTTTGTGTTTGATCATGACTTATGGGTGTTTGTAATCTGGAAGATTAGGTGTTATGTAATATTAGTTAAGAACTTATTTTATTGATTTTAGTTACTCATGAATATCAATTTTTCAATGGGTGTTTGTGTTTCTTTTTTTCCTACTTTTTAAATCTTACTGCCTAAATCAAACTTCATAAAGTTTCATTTATACCTAAACTATAGTATGTTGCTTGATGCTTAGTTAGAGTATAATGTTCCATTCTCCTTCCCTTTTCTTTTGATTAACAACATTAGCCAAGAATGTATTTAAAGTAGCATCGTCTACCCAGGATACTTTAGTTTGCTTACTAATCTAACACATGATCAAATTAACTGTGTAAATCATTAGCGCCAATTGCTTTTTGGTTGCAAAGCTCACAACGCCCTTTTGACATTACATTCTTTTCATTTTATTTTTTATTTTTTTATTATGGTCTACCTTTGTATTGCTTTTTTATTCCTTTGATTAAATTGAAAAATATATCATTTGTGTCAAAAGTTCAATAAACCTAAACTATTTGTTAAGATCACTTTTAAATGTTGATTTGAATGGTTAAAGGTCCAATCTTTTTTCTTGATTGCTTTTTTTTTGGGGGGGGGGGGGTTTGGAATAACTTTTGTTTGAGTTTCATTCATAAAAGAGAATTTTACCACATTAGCATGAATCAAGTTTTAATTTGATTGGGGGTCAATGCCTTAGGCCACTATAGAGGGTTAAATAGAAATGTGAGGAAAACTACACATAGCCATTGGAGTCTTCGCCAATGGTTTGCTTCATATTTAGTGGTTTCATATTTCTTTGTGTTGTGAGTTTGCAATAAATTTTATAATTTCCTCTCTTACCTTTAGTAGATTTTGTTACTTGCTTTATATTTTTTTTTTTTCATTTGTGTAGCATTTAATAAACAAATTGTAGGTGTATAATAGCAATCATGTAGACATGGATATGCATTTCTTCTTTCTCTGGTTATGTGTGCACAAATATGGGATTTAAGAGAGTTGTTGTAGGCTAAGATTACACTTTCTCGGTCTCTATTGCAGGGAAATAATGGATTTTGTTACAACAATATAGTTTGTCAAATACATAGGATTAACAAGATCAAGGTAAGTACCTTCCAATATTTAGCTATCATAATTTCTGAAACCATAAATTAAAGGTAAATTGTTACTTGATAATTTGCAAACATGATGTTTTAGATAATTGTTATAATGATCTCAAGCATCATATGTTCATTATTTCAACTTAGACAAAACAAAAACTGCATTGAATAAATTATACAAATGTTTGCATTTCGAATGATCAACTCCAAAACATTTGGTGTAATTTCACAATTGCACTTTTGTTTTAATTTTTCTTATCTATCCAATGTACAACCAAACTTTGAGTTAAGAGAACTATGTGGGTTGTTTGGTACAATACATTTTTAATAAAGAAATTGTCTTTGAATGAATAAATGACAATTTTCTAAATGCTTGTCCAGGTCCTGCGTTGTTAACACCACCCCAAATTCCTTGCATTTTGAATTTTCTAATGCCATAAAAGTTTTTTATTGTACTTCAAAATTGAGCAAACCCACATAAAAACAAAAGCGTATTAATCATAAAGACAAAAGTGTAATTGAACCCATTAATCTCCAATCATAGAATGTTATAGAAGGCTTTATTATACTTGACAATTCTTAAAAATGATAAGGGTATTGCAAAATTCATTACGAAACCAAATAAGAATCCACAATCACAATACCCAAATGAACTGAACACAACATGTCAAATTTTTAATTTAACCGCAAAAACAACTTAGCAAAAACCTTTTTATTGTACTTCAAAATTGAGCAAAACCCACACAGCAATGGAAAATTCATTAGAAAGCTAATGGTGCAATTCAAGTGAGGATTTAATGTAGATCGAACTTTTGATTCACTTGTGAGATCCAGGTAGTTGGGGGGAAGAGGTGTGGGGCTTAAAAGTGCAGAAAAGCTGCAGAAATTCCTAAATCACAAAATTTAGCTATTGATTCTTTCTCCACACAAAATCCAAAAGTTTTACTACATAAGAAATCCATAAAAATTTACAAATAAAATCTACAAGTTTTAGAGAATACACATCACTATTTTGTGCCGCTAAACTCCGCCCTCTAGCAATGGAGCTCAACTTAGCTTCATTAAAAGATCAAACCAAAGCATCTTATAGCACATATAATGAACAACTACGAGATCTGTATAAGCAAAGTTTAAGAAAAGCATCATGAAATTGAAGATAAATAGAACATAAGGTAAATTACACTAACCTCCTTAACAATTTGGGGAAAAAAATATAATAAACCTTACAGTTCTGATATACATCCTTTTTAGTAAGGTCAAAGAAATTAAACTTAGTGCACATGGTAAGAAAACGCAAAGATAAATAACATACAATACCCACCAAAACAGGAGGTTCATATTGAAGAAACCAAAACTAATTGTTTCAAACATCTTTATCAAACCTAGCAAAATTTTGATTAGTCAACTCTATGTACTCGGAAGGATGAAAAGTACTTAAAAGGTAAAAAGTTTTATTCAATAAAATGTATGTTACTTTTAATAGTGTACCTCAGAGAAACCAAAACTCATTTCCCATGAGCATGACATTCTCTTGATCTAAGTTTTGTGGTGCACAATTGTTCAATCCAGACAAATTGAGAATCAGAGCAGAGACATAATAAATCAAATAAATATTCACTACAAATATCAGAGAAGCACACAGAAGCAGTTGCACACTTTTTCCAATTCGAACTGAGCTTGTTCCTTACAAATACAATAAAACAAAGACTCCTTCAGTCTACATTATCAAACAAAGCTGCTGGTTTAGACAAATTAAGTATAATGAAGAAAAGAGGCATAACATAAACAAACATTAGACTCTCTCTCTCTGTCTTACGGCTTCACAAAGTCAATCAATTGACTTTGAAAAAAGGGGGAAAAATAAATGAAAAAAAGAGGATACACCTTAAAAACCGCATCCATGCCTTTGTCATGTAATATAATATTAGAATAAGTATTTTTTTTTTTGTTTTTGTTTTTATAGTGGACCATATATATATCATCAGTTTATGTAACATAAAAATGTGGGTGTATAAGAAGTGTGTGCTTGTAGCTTGCTTCTGCACAATATGTAGTGTCCTCACTTCAACAGTTAGAAAAGTCCAAAGGAAATCCTCCTGAGTCACACAATAACAACCAAGTTAGTGATATTTCAAAAAAATAAAGATTGAAGTAAGTCTAAAATATGATGTGTATAATTAATTATCCATTCAATTTATAAATGAAATACCCACCAAAACTTACGTGATCCTAAATTGTCAAAAATCACAAATTCACTTGTGTCTCTGGATTAGTTGATCAATAATCACAAACTCATTTATTTTTTTAGATTAATTGATCAGTAGCACTACAGACAATGTCAACAGTGCCAACATTATTTTGGATTAATTGCATTGTTAACTTTGTTTTGTAGTTAATTGTAGTCCAATAATTAAGTTGTAAACTGGATTACTTTATTGCTTGGTTGGTTCTAGCCATATAGGCCTTGTTTAGTTGTCCATATTGGATTTGGATATAATGAAATATAATATGTTTAGGATATGAGATGAATTATGTATATTGTAAAATTATTTTTATTATATCCAAATTCTTTAGATCGGTGGTTTACTGGTTTTGATAAAAACTTGAATGAATGTGCTTAGAACATAGGAATGAATGTGTATTTCAAAGTGTATAACCAAACATAGGAATGAATTGTTTATCTTTTCTTTTTTTCTTTCTTCTTTTTTCTTTTTTCTTTCGCATTGTGAAAGAAATATTCTTTGATAAACTTGTTGCCTTTGAATTGTATTCATATTCATTAAAATGTGTTGGTTGAAAACACATAATGTTAAAAACTAATGTGAATGTTGTCTATTTAAATTTGTTTTATTTTTAACTGTTTTTGTCAAAATATTCATATTTGCCCCTTTTGTTTATTTTTTTATCTTGCTTCCAGCAATCATATATTAAATATGAAAGGTCGTTCATGGCCTCTTACTGGAGGCAATAGCAAGCAAAAGGTTGCATTTTCTCCATCAACTAATCAATCAACAACTCGTGTTGCCCTTAATCCCGATTGTTCTGAGATTTCCAAGCCATCCATATCAAGTGAACCTATCAATGAATTTGTTCAGTTAAAACAAGAAATCGAGGAATTCTTTCGACGGTTTAAGAGGGAGGAGATCTATTATAACAAGGCATCAACTGGAACTCTGCCGACTCTACTCACCGAATACCCAAAGCTAGAGCTACATATTGAATATGAAAAAAAGATCTCAGAAGATATTGCTAAAAAAAAAGAAGAATTTATAAAGAGATATGATGGTTCTGAATTTGAGTTGCGTTATGATGAAAGTAGTGCGTCATCTTAGTTTTGTCTTAGATTTCTGTATTATGTAGTTCTTTATATATAGATATATATTTCATGTTGTTTAGTGTGCTTGTTATAAAGATCCAAACATAATTTTCAAATATTTTAAGCAGTTATAGTTGTTGGCTTTTGTATTTATGCACATGTAAAAAGTTGTACTACTTTTTTGTATGCATTCTTTATTTTTCTTCTACTATCTGTATTTATGTTTTTTTCTTCTTCTAATATTCTCCTACTTCAATTGCATTTAAACTTTCTCAAGTACAGTGTTACCTTTTATTAAGGTGCTCATACCCTGTGCTAAGTTTAGTGCATATAAATTTTCCTTCTAGATTTAATGTGCTTAATTTGTTTTTTCTTAGATTAACATATTATTAAAATTCCTATTGATTTGCATACGATATTGTCTCATTTTGGCTATGCTATGTTTTTTTCCGAAGGTTTGAGCAGTGAGTTATTGCTATACCATCGTTAATTTGCACCAAATATATAATATTTATAAAATGAGAGTATACATTAAATTATGAGAGTATACATTAAATTAAACCTTGCTATTTGACTGTTTTAGTTTAAAAAATATAAAATATCCAACAGCAAATAAATAAGATAAATTTTAATCAAATATATACCCCCAAAAAAACAATTAATTAAATTTATGCATTAAATTAAATGTTAATACTTATATTAACAAAATGCACAACCAAATTATTATTTTTAATTGTTGTTTATATATACATTACAATTTGTATAAACCACAATATTTATCTTTATATATTGAATAAAAATATAGTATTTATCATGTTGCATTGTCCATTTGGTGTTCAATCAATAAATGGACATTAATTATTAATTTTTTTACTGTCAAATCCTTTCCATGGTAGCCAAAGGTGAAATCCAGCAATTTGACTGCTGGGTTTTCCATTAAATGTGTCAAATCAATTTATGAATTGATCATCTCCATTTAAAAAGTTTGACTCTCTCAAATTATTATTTGATTTTTTTTACCATTATATTTTTAGACAAATTTCATACTTATCCAGACCTTTCACTATTTTACCCCTTTATTTATTTTCATAGAAGGACAATCTTCATAATTTTGTGATACAAGTGAAATATACTCCTCTTATTACTAATTTTTGCATTAAAATAAATGTTAAATCAATTCACAAATTAAT
Organism: Camellia sinensis; assembly: GCF_055761805.1. Taxonomy (NCBI): domain Eukaryota; kingdom Viridiplantae; phylum Streptophyta; class Magnoliopsida; order Ericales; family Theaceae; genus Camellia; species Camellia sinensis. The sequence continues at coordinate 109,190,913 of NC_138966.1, forward strand.
CATCTTCGCTTACGGAATTTTATTTCCACACCATACAAATTTTGAATAAACATCATAAATGGTATTTAAATATAAATTTCTGAATAAAATTAGATGTTCAGATTTTAAGTTATAAACAATAATAAATTATTCAAATATACATTTTATTTAATTGTTTACATGTCAACAACTTTTTTTTGGCATCAATTTTTTTATATTTAAATATTTGATTTTTCTTTATAAATTTATATTTAAATCACATTTATAATATATACTAAAAGTTTGAGTGATGTCAAAATAAAATTAATCTCTAATTGCCTCACTTTTTTATCATTATACTTTCACAAAAATATATTTTTTTTTATGTTGATTTTTGCATTAAATATATGTCCAATCAATTTCTGGATTAAAGATCTGGATTAAAGATCTTTATCTCTAGGGTTGATATCAATAATTGTTATTTTACATTTTTGCCCTTTTACTTTTAAAGAAATCCCTTAGCTAAATAAAACTAAAAATAAAAAATTCACCAATTTACATCTATGCCATACATCTGTCATGATCACTACCATACACAGTCCTATTTGTCTTATTATATTCATATTTAAGAAGGAAATACAATCAGAACTTGTTTACGGTTGCTCTAATCACTTCTGCTGCAAATGGAGTTTGTCCTTAGTACTTACAAAGCAAATTCGAAGGAGCTCTTCTTTTGCAATATTCAGCATTGAATTGTAAGTTCTCATTTATATTTATTACTCTTTAATTTTTAACTGTTTACAGCATCTTCAATTCTTCACCAAACCCCAAAATTTGATAAATTTTTTTGTGAAAATGAGGTCAAATCCTTTAATCAAACTTGTATAAAATCAACAGAGAAATAAAATTTTCACAAAATCAAGGAAACTATACCAGCATATACTTTTTTATTCAATGATTTATTCATTTATTCTAGCATTTAATCCTAATTTTCAAAGTAAAACTATTTTTTTAAAATTACTTCATATAAAATAAAAACACATATTAAACTTCTATAAATTTCTCTTACAAATCCTTAAAATAAAATGTTACTTTTTTTTTTCCATAACTGTTGTTTGCTAAAATATGATTTTTGCTTTTCTTTAAAATTGAAAATTTCATTTTTACAGTATTATTAATAATTATAAAGGACAATTAAAAAAAATATCCACTATTTGAGCATTATAACAAAAAATAAATTTCTTTAATTTAAATATCAATCTTTTGATTTCTGTCCAATCCAAACCATTTGGCTATTTTCAATTTCTAAACTACCTTTCTTTTTCTATCTGCAGTAGTCACAATTCTACACTCTTCTACCAAGTTAACTGAGCTTTGCCAGGTTCTCTTTGCTTTAACTGTTTAGCTACAATTAAAAATTTGTTCCTTTCATAATTTTTTTGCATGTTATATTCCAAATAATTATCATTCTTTAATTTATTTATCTTTAGAATATTATGATATAAATGTGTCAATCAGTACCATTTAATGTTTTTCCACATAAATAGTATTGTTAAACATAAGACATAGCTCAATACAATCCATTCATTCTACTAATACAAAAATAAACTTCTTTTATGTAGTTTTAGTATGTAGTTGTGCAACGCAAAAATGTGAAAACGAAGATTATGTGCCGATCAGGAAGATGCCGATCAATCTTTGGTTAAAAGTACAAAACAATTTACTTTAAAACTTTTAACTTCTGTTCAAACATTTGTTTTACACATATTTACCCATAACTTATATAAAAGAGAAGAACATTAAAATACTAACTTTTTACATATATACTTTATTCCTCTGCTTACAGAAAAACAAAGACTTGAAAAAAATAGAAGACTGCGAGAGGCATATGCCAAAAAGAAACAATATCTACTTTCGCAAGCTGAAAACTCTGTTGGTATTAATTTTTCCTTTAAATCAACATTAGATTTAAATCAAGATTAGATATCTTACTACTAATCTTAGCTTAAAAATATCATCTCTTGTAAATCTAACATATTTGCCATATGAATTATTGGTACATTCCATAGACTTCCGTCAAGATAAAAAAAAGGAAACGCACATCGTCAACAAAAAATAGAGATTTATTGATTCAAGGGAGCAACTCAAATCAGCAACAATTGCATATAGGTAACTGATAACAAAAAATATTGAACGTGATTACATAATAACATAGTAATTTTAAAATCATATGATAAACATTTCATTTAGTTTCTTTCTTTTTCTTCTTATTTTTATTAGGAAATCATGTTTCAACTGTTCAAACTGGCTTTGTTACATGTCATGACAACAGAGGGAAATCCCACATAAGTTATTTCGGTATTTATGAAAAAGGTTTGAATCTTATTCTTTTTATATAAATCATCTAATAGAATTATAGCAACAAATCTAACATTAACACATTAATTTTCATAGGTTCCACTTCCGGAACAAATCATCACTCAAAACCTGATGCAGGTTGATTCTAAATTTAAATTCTTTACAAATTAATTTCTTTGCTTAACTTTCTAAATAACAAAATTATATCTTCCACTTCATAGAAAATTGTAGTTCGCGAATATGGAAGGCTTCTAACAAAAAAACTGACGGCATTCCAACTCAACCTGCTATCTTACCACTACAAAGACCTTGCAACTTCTGTGGTGCGAAAAAGTTTTACCTTGAGCCTAATAGCTTTTGTTGTATGGGTGGACAAGTCTCTTTGGTTTCCAGTAACTGTCCTCCAGAACTTGACTGGTTATATACTTCTAACTCTGAGGAAGCAAAAGAATTTCGTACGTATGTTCGAACATATAACAATTGCTTTGCTTTCACATCTTTTGGAGTCAAATATGACAAGGAATTGTGTCGGAGAAATAAAGGAATCTATACATTCAGGATACAAGGTCAAGTTTATCACTTCATTAATGAGCTTACATCTTCTGATGAAAATCTTAGTCATCTACAGCTCTACTTTTATGACACTGATCATGAAATCCAAAACAGAATGAAATCTTCCGAAAAGCTAAATCCTGTTATTCTTGAAAGGCTCATAAAGATTTCACATCTGAATCCATATTCAATCTTCTTCAAGAGATTAGAACACATAGATCCTTTGAACTCTGTACAAATTATTATTAGATCTGATGTATCATTAGATCAGAGAGTCTAGAATCAACCTTCAACCTCACAAGTGGCAGCAATTTGGTCTGAAAATGATGTCTTAACCAAAGAAATCTCAAGAGATATTGTTGTTCATCAAATTTCTGGTCATTGTGAAAAAGTTCAATGGTATTTTGGATGTTATGACCCATTACAATATCCATTGTTATTTCCATATGGTGAATCTGGATGGCATTATGGTATTGAGAGAGTTGACAAAAACCAAACAAAAATCACATGCCATCAACAAACTATTCTTAGTGTTCATCAAGCTACTACTGCTTCAGACCTTCTCATAAAAAAAGCCCAAGGTAAATAAATCCTCTCCTTATCAATTAAATAGTATTAAAAATTATTTACTCCTAACTAAAAAAAATTTATTTCAATGTTTCAGAAACAAAAGAATAAGAAAACTACCATTTCTTGTCGTGAATACTACTGCTACAAGCTTCAAATACGACCCAATGATTCTTCAATCTTACTCCGCTCTGGTCGTCTCTTTCAGCAGTATTGTGTTGATATGTATGTCAAGATTGAAACATCTAGACTTCAATTCTTTTGAAACAAACAAAGAGAAATTAGGGCTGATTTGTATCAAGGAATCATAGACAGTGTCACAACGGGTGAAGGTAGAGGTTCAAAGATTGGTCACAGGGTTATACTACCACCGTCATTCATAGGTAGTCCAAGAGATCTTAGACGTCGATATGTTGATGCAATGGCTTTGGTCCAACGATTTGGCAAACCTGATATCTTTCTTACAATGACTTGTAATCCAACATGGCCAGAGATTAAAGCTGAGTTAAGACCTAATGAAGAAGCTCAAAATAGACCAGATTTAACCTCTCGCATTTTTAGAGCAAAAATGGAACAACTGAAGGATGACATCATAAAACATCAAATCTTTGGGAAAGTCATTGCATATGTTTACGTCATTGAATTTCAAAAGAGAGGTCTTCCACATATGCATCTATTGTTAATTCTAGCACCTGAACAAAAGCCTTTATCTCCTGATACTTATGATTCAATCGTATCTGCTGAACTTCCTGATCAAAAAAAACATCCTCATTTGTTTTCTATGGTGGTGAAACACATGATGCATGGACCTTGTGGTGAAATGAATCCAAACAACATTTGCATGAAGAATGGAAAATGCAAAAATCATTATCCCAAAAATTTTGAACCTATAACAAGATCTTCCAAAGACTCATACCCAATATACAAGCGTCGTGCTGATGGTAATCAAGTGAAAATCAGAGGGCAAATTTTGGATAACCGTTGGGTAGTTCCGTACAATCCATATCTTCTTGCCAAATATGATTGCCACATTAATGTGGAAATTTGTTCAACAATCAAAGCTGTCAAATATTTGTACAAGTATATTTACAAAGGCCATGATAAAATTGCATTCCATATTGTTCAAGAAAATCAATCAGAAATCATAGATGAAATCCAACAATTTCAATCCGCAAGATGGATTTCACCTCCAGAGGCAATGTGGAGAATTTATGCATTCTCTTTGAATGACATATACCCATCAGTAATCCATCTTCAAATCCACCTTGAACACCAACAATTTGTTACTTTCAATCCTTCAGATGACCTAAATTCTGTGTTAAATGATCCCATCCGTTCGAAAACAATGTTGACTAAATTCTTTTTAATGAACAAGTCAAATGAGAAGGCGAAGCTTGGAAAATATTTATATAAGGAATTCCCTGAACATTTTGTTTGGTGGCAACAAGATAGAATGTGGACTAAGCGAAAAAAGGGCAATGTTATTGGGCGCATTGTCACAGCACATCCTGCACAAGGTGAAAGATATTACCTTAGGTTACTTCTAAACAACATCAGAGGCCCTACATCATTTGAATCCTTGAGAACCATAAATGGAAGAAAAGCAAAAACTTTTCGAGAAGCTGCCCTTCTCTATGGTCTTTTACAATCAGACAACAATCTTGAACAATGCTTGGAGGAAGCAATCTCTTACCAAATGCCTTACTCTCTAAGAAGATTGTTTGCAACCATTCTCATTCATTGTGCTCCTAATAATCCAAAGCAGTTGTGGGAAAAATTCAAAGACTACATGGCAGAGGATTATGCCAAAACAACAAATCTTTCAAAACAAGAAATTTTCAAAAAAGTTCTACAGAGCATCAATTCAACTCTTCAATCAATGGGCAAAGATATCAAAGATTTCAATATTTGCTCTGACAACATGCTCTCATCTGATAATCAAGAGACTTGTCGTGAAATTGAAGAAGAAATGAACATTGTTGTTTCTGAAGCTGATTACCAGTCTATCTCTCTATTATCCTTGGAACAAAAAGTAGCATTTGACAAAATCTTAAATAGGGTCTTCTCAGGAAATCAAGGGTGTTTTTTCATAGATGGTCCTGGAGGCACTGGTAAGACCTTTTTATACAAGGCATTGTTGGCAGCAATTAGATCCAAGAATTACATTGCTCTTGCAACAGCAACATCTGGAGTAGCAGCTTCTATTCTCCCAGGAGGCCGCACAGCCCATTCTCGTTTCAAAATACCTATAGATGTTGATACATATAAATCTTGCAACATAGGTAAACAAACTGGGCTTGCAAATCTTTTGAGAACTGCAAAACTAATCATTTGGGATGAGGCACCTATGGCCAAGAGGCAAAACATTGAGGCATTAAATGATATGCTGAAGGATATCAATGAGTCAGAGTTACTCTTTGGAGGCAAAGTTGTAGTTTTGGGTGGTGATTTTTGACAAATACCACCAGTCATTCCCAAAGGAACAAAATATGATTCAATTGATGCTAGCTTGGTCAATTCAAAATTATGGAAATCTGTTGAGAAAATAAAGTTGACTGAAAATATGCGAGCAAGGCATGATCCTTGTTTCAGTAATTACTTATTGCGCATTGGCAATGGATCTGAATCGGTCAATGATCAAAACAAAATCAAAATACCAGCATCTATGATAATTTCTAACAATTTTTCAAATGCTGAAAATTCTATCAAAGACTTGATTCAAACTGTCTTTCCAAATCTCAAGAACTACTCAGAAGATCCAATTTCAATGATTAATTCTGTTGTGCTCACTCCAAAAAATGATTGTGTACAAGAAATAAATGCTTTGTTGATCAAACAATTTCCAACAAAAGGTAGATTATATACAAGCATCGACAAGACAATCGATCCAAATGATCAAGGACAATATGAAGACTTCTTGAATTCTCTTGAACCAAATGGTCTCCCACCTCATCATTTAGAATTGAAAATCAATAGTCCGATCATGACTTTAAGAAACATAGATCCTTCAATAGGCTTGTGCAATGGAACGCGACTTATTTGTTGAGATCTCAAAGATTTCATCATTTGTGCTGAAATTGCTGTTGGGGATCGGAAAGGGCAAATGGTTTTCATACCACGAATACCATTGCAACCCTCAGATCATCAAAAATACCCAGTTCAGTTTACTAGAACACAATTCCCAGTAAAGTTATGTTTTGCCATGACAATAAATAAAGCGCAAGGCCAAACATTACAAAAAGTAGGTCTTTACCTACGAGAGCCAGTATTCTCCCATGGACAACTTTATGTTGCTCTATCACGAGCTACAACTGCTGCAGATGTTAAAGTTCTCATTCCGCCAACAAATCAACATGCTTTGGATAACAATACCACAAAAAATGTTGTTTATGAAGAACTACTAACACTTGCAGGCTGTATATAATTCATTTTTTTGTTGTAAATTTTTGGTAAATTTCCTCTTATGTAGTGTAATTTTAATTTTATTTGTATTTATTATAATTATCTATTATCGTTGTATTAAGTTCTTGTTAAATTGTTTCTTACAACAAATTTTGCAGGATGAATGAAGAAATAACACCTATCAAGAAAATAACTAGCACAACTAAACAATGGACAGCAAAGATTCGTGTTTTGGAAAAGTGGAATCCACGAATCCTAAAAACAGGCTCAACAAGATATCAAAGGCTCATTTTGGCTGATGCAGAGGTTACACTTTCAAATTCTTGTTTTATAATACATACCATATTTACCATATTCATTTTTTACGTTCTTAACAATAACATTTTTCATTGAATTCATAATTACATAATTCATTGCCTCATTAACTTCTGTTTTACATACCACTTGTATAGGGTACACAAGTTCAAGCTATACTTTATGAAAATCAAATAGAACAATTCCAAGATACCTTCAAAGTTTTTAACTCATACTATGTCTCAAATGCTGTTGTCAAGTTGCTACAAGAAAAATACCGTATCACACCACAATCATGGCAATGGCAATGGACAATCACTGCTAGCACACTTATTCGAGATGTTGAAAACAGTAATGAAGATAACAATGCCCCAACATATCACTTTGTACCATTCAATGAATTCTCTGACCATCTTGGCAATGAAACATCATCCATAGGTAATTTTCTTAGATCAACATAAATAATTATCAAGTTACTTTTTCATTAGATACTCTTATTGTTTTTGTATCTATAACAGATATTCTTGCAGCAGTTATTCAAATTAAGCCACCAAAAACAATCACAACAGAAAATGGAACCACAACTGCACAAGAAATTGTACTCATTAATGAAGAGTAAGTATTTTGTATACCTGCGTTTAGTATAACTTGATTTCAATACTAACAAATTCTCTTAATTGTAGCAAGTTAATGCCAATAGTTTTAACTTTGTGGGGTCAATTTGTCACTAATGAAGGAGAGAGATTGCAAGCCATTGCTCAATCATTCCCAACTCTAATTGCAATCAGGTTTAAAGTCTCATCGTTTCGCGGTAATTATAATCTTACCACATTATACTAAATATTAAAAATATATAAAACATATTTTTTTTAATTTATTTTTTACAGGACAATCATTATCAACAAAACCAACATCAGCTTTTGTGCTCAACCCCAACTTCAAAGCTGCACACCAACTTCACAATTGGTACCATCTAATTCAAATACTTTAACTCAAATAATAATTTCTCACAAACACTAATATCAAAATAAATTGATGCAGGTGCATCCAAAATGAAGAAGTCATTAGAACTTTACCTTCTCCACTTGAAACTCATGTTCGAAACATCACAACTCCAAGTCCTAAAGTAGATAAAATCATTTCCATCAGCAGCATTCCATCTTCTCCAGATGCGGTAAGCTTCATACATATTCTTCTACTCTTTAAGCATCTTAAATATATCATTAGTAACCATTGCTAATCACCTGTTACTAGAAAATGTACTGGGTCAAAGCAACTATGTCCATCACCTCACTTGATCAATCTTTTTGGTACATGAGCTGCAACAATTGTTACAAATCCATAAATGCAAAATATCAAACTATTTTCAACTGTTTCCACTGTAAAAAAAAAGAGGTCATTGCAGAACCGAGGTAACAACAAACTAACCCTACACCTTTTAATATAACTAATGTTTTATATTTAATAAAACTAACATATAACTTACTACAAACAAACAGAGTCAAATTCCAAGTTGAACTCAAAGATAATTCAGGTTCAATAATGGCAACAATATTCCAGGATCATGCAGAAAAGTTCTTTTCAATTTCATCTACTAACCTAATGAAGCATACAACACAGGTCAAATAAATTAACATGCTTCATCTTCAAATTCACTATTTTTCTTCCCAATTTTAAAAATATTCTACATATATTATGCAGGATGGAAAAGTTTCAAATGAGGCCCTTCCAAAATTAAATGTGCCAGAATATCACATTATTCAACTAAAGCCTCGCCAATATCAGTTTCGTGGACAAGTAATGCTTCAACATGTCATCACATCAGTGAACAATGATGATGCAGAACCCTCTATCATAACTCTTGCTTCAAAACCACATCAACAATCTATCCAAATAGAACCCAAGGCAAAGAAAGAACTATTTCCATCAACTGTTGGTACAAATGTTGCTTCTGATATTTCAACTGCTGCTGTTGGTACAAATTCTGCTTCTGATATATCTGCCGCAACAAGTGTACCCTCTACAAAATCTCTCTAGAAAAAACACTCTAGACTATAATATTTTTGTAATAGGTTACTACAATGTGACATATTTTTGGTTTGATTTGGTATGGCTCAAGTGGTTTGGTTTGTAACATATTTTTGTTGTTGCCTGTTTGCAACTACAATGTGCTAGACACAACTCAATATTACTTTTGGTTTGGTTTGGTTCTTACTGCTCATGAAAGTAAATTATCCAATATTACTTATAATGGGTACTAACCCACTTACTACTACAACTTTTATTCTCTTCCTGCATGAATAGTTTGAACTTAATTTTTATAGTACTATTTTGAAAATCAAAAAAATATGATGTGTGTTGATTCTTATGATGTGTGGAGATAATAATATGATGTGTGTGATGTAGACCTCAATGCATGCTAAGTCCTTGTCTTCCTCCCATATCTACAGATTTATACAAATAAGTAACATGAATGCAAGATTCCCCTCATTTGTTGTCACATTTAATAGTCCATAATGTTTTTTATTTAATTCCATTTCATTTTTTCCATCTGTGGTTCATCCATTCATCCAAAATACCAAATTTATTAACAAAATTATATTATTATCTCCTTTTATTAATGGGCATTTTAATGGGCATCAGTTAGCGTGCTTTGCACGCAACCCCCTCACTAGTATATATATGTGTGTGTGTGTGTTGTGTAAAATCCAACACGACTCAAACAAAGCCCTAGGGCTACCCTTCTAATTTATTTATTTAATAAAAAATGCAAATTGTATCCAAATTATGATGTTGCCCACACACCATAATCCATGAACTATAAGACAAGACTAATATAAAGAGAGAGGGAGAACCATAAAATGCTGCAACATTACCACATGCAACTGCAAGAACAAGAAAAACCCATACCCTAACCAAACCCAGTAGTGTGTTTCCCTGTAAATGGCAAATCTCTTTCGTCCTCTTTGAAAACATACATGCCCGAACCAACACCAGAGCCAGAGCAGGAGGGAGAAGAAGCATAGAGAGAGAGAGAGCGAGTCTCCTCCTTCTGGGTCCCGCCGTTGTTGGCTAACCAATTCGAACATCAAGATGGCATTGATAATGAGATCCGAAATGATTGTGTTCGAACGTCCGCCAACGGAGAGACCCGATCCGAAATGAGATTCGAAATAATAATGAGATCTTCCCGTTTCTGTTTGTTTCCAGGGAAAAAAAATGTCATTGATGTTTGGAAGAATGGAACAAATGAGGCAAAGAGAATCCCAAGACAAATTTAGTTCTCTTCTCTGTGATGCTTAATGTTAAATTTTTTATTTTGTGTTTATATATATGCAGGGAAGGTAAATGTAATTTATGCTGAAGGGTAGTATTGGAATTTGTAGAATAATTATGGATGACATCAACAAAATTTATTTGATTTTGGACGGATGGGTAAAAAAATGTCTTTGTATATTAGTTTCAAAAATAGGGAGATCAGTATTATTTTTGAAACTACAAGAGAGTTACCTGTAATTAAGGTAAATCTCTGGAGAGGTCAGTGTAATTTACCCAATTATTAATAAAAACAATAAACATTAAATTTTAAAATAAAATATTTTTTTTTTCTCATAATGCACTCAAATCACTTATATGTTTTCTTTATATTCAATTTTTTTTTTTCTTTTCCAAATTTCAATTATTTTATCTTCATCTTTATCATTACTCCAAAACTCTAATTCACTTCACCAAACTCATAATACTGCCTTGCCACAAGATGTGCAACCTTATTTTGGCCTATTTTGGCAAGTTGGTAAACCTCTGGGGAGGTCAGTGTCATTTACCCAATTATTAATAAAAACAGTACACATTAAATTTTAAAATAAAATATTTTTTTCTCATAATACACTCAAATCACTTATACGTTTTCTTTATATTCAATTTTTTTTATTTTCTTTTTCAAATTCCAATTATTTTATCTTTATCTTTACCATTACTCCAAAACTTCAATTCACTCCACCAAAACTCATAACACTGCCTTATTATGTCCTATTTTGGCAAGTTGGTTAAAAGCAACTTCTTAATTTTTTTAATTTTTTCAAGTCACATAACTTCTTTACTTTTTTATATATATATTTTTTTAAAAAAATTAAAATAAAAAAACTAAAAAACTAATTTTTAACGATTTTTCCAAATTGTAATGACCAAACAGTTGCTTCAGTTCCAAAATGTCTGAAGCGAGCAGCGCTATCCGACGATAAATCATCCGCTCACCAGTAAGCATTGCAATCCAACTTTAATAATATTTATTTGACATTATTATATATTAGTATTATCATATTGAAAGAGAATGAGGAGATAGAAATGAAAAGAGACGTGTGTTTTGTCATCCTTCTTCGTGGTTCTCCTTTGTCAATACCATCGTTCTCTCTGTTTGTGAATAAAAGAAATAATTGCAATGAGAAATTTGTTTAAAATTTTTTTAAAAACTGTAATTTGATATTTTTGATTTGTTTATTATTTACTTGTACCTTGAAAGGTAATTTGAAAAAAAAATAAATAAATAAAATAAGATATATTGAAAGTAGTCTATAATTCTAAATAACTTATTAGAGTGCATTAAAAAATTAATGGTACTTAATAAAAATAATATATATATATATATATATATTTTGGTAATGTAAATAGAATCACCGGTGAGACTATGTTGATTGGTGGACTAGGGTCCCAAACTATTCTCATCTATGGGATAAGCTTCCTTTATACCTCATTTTTTCATACCTTTCCATGCCTTTTTTTTCTTTTCTTTTCTTTTTTCTTTTTTTTTTTGTTAGTAGGTTTCAATGTGAACCCCGTCTATCTCATAGGTTTCATAATAAAAGTTATCTATACAAAAAATCAATTTCATCAGAAAATTATAAATATAAAAATAAAGAGAAAATTGTTGAAAAGTCCAATATAACATTTGTTTAAGGCATTAGGTCCAGGAGATACTTTTTGTTAGTGAGAAATCTACCTTTTGTGAAATAATTTGATTAGAAATCTTTTTGTTGTTTTGAAGGACATTTGATTTCTAATTTTGCCCCTTAACTTATTCAAATATTTTTTATCTGTTAAATTTTTTTAAATCTATATGTTCAAATATTTTTATCTGTTGAATTTTTTAAACTTATTTTTCCTTATCTGTTGAATTTTTTTAACCTATATGTTGAAATATTTTTTTATTTGTTAATTTTTTCAATCTATTTTCTTATCTATTCAACAAAACAATCATAATCTTCAATTTTTTTTATCTGTTGAAATAAAGTCTGGTCTGTTACAAATTTTTATCTGTACAAATTGATTTCAAAACCCACTTTTCTCTCTCTATTTGTTTGTCTCTCTTTTTATCTGTTGGTATCTCTCTCTCTCTCTATCTCTTTTATTTATTGTCACGGGTTGCATTTCCAATCAACTTCAACACCTAGAAACAAATAAAACAAAATATTTTAGAGAGAGAGTGTGTGTTTTTCAATTCAACTGCTAAAAAAGTAGAGGAAAATGGGAAACCAAGAAAATTTCTCAATAACTATTGTTGAAACTTCTCAATAACCAGTAGAAAATAGAGGAAATACAAGAACATCATAGGCTATGTTTGGTACAGCTCTAGAACTAACATTCTAGAGCTTAATTTGAACACAGCGTTTGTTTACGAATTTCAAAACTTAATTCTAAGTTCACTTTTGCAAATGCGGTCGAAAGCGAAAAAATTTGGACTAACCAGATGTCCCATCGGTCGTCCGACTGGTTGACCTGAACAGTACAATTTTTTTTTTAATTTTTTTAATTTTTATTTTTTTGCAATTGACATATGTTAATTTTTATATATTCGAAAAAAATATTTTCTGAATTTTTAATTTTTTTTATGTGTTTTAATATAATTTTGAGTTGTATGTTTGGTTATGAGTTGTAAGTTTTTGTATCAAATATCATATGTCACATCAAAAATTTCTCACTCTTTTCAAAACTCTTTCACCAAACAAATTTTCCACACTCAAATCATAATTCCAAAACTCACAAACTCAAAATATAACTCCTACTCTCAAATTATAGTTAGAAAGCTCTACCAAACACAACCTATGTTTTTTTTTTCAAATTAATCAAACATAACTAACACAAGCAAGTATTCAAAAGTGTAAATCGATAATCCCCCAAAATTCAACACAAATTACCAATAACAAAAAACCAAATGCCTCAAACAAAACTCTAAGTCTTAATAAAAAACAAAATAGATAAATCTAACCAAATCAAAACACAGATCTAAACCAAATAGTTATATATGATCATGTATATATATGTATACACACAAATAGATAGAAGAGGAGAAGAGAAGATAGATAGAAGAGAGAAAAGAGAAGAGAGAAGAGAGAGACGGATTAGAGATGTGTGAGGTGAAGAAAGGGGCGGCGGTGATAGTGTAAAACTCACTAGGGTTAGGGTTCTCACGACGAACTTCCAAGCGCCTCAGTCCATGCTGGGGGCAAAGGTGCCAAAGGTATGATAGGGACATTGAAGGTAGAGAAGATGTGGCGAGTCTAGCCGACTTGAGAAAGAGAGAGAGAGAGAAAGAGATTGATTTTGAGTAGAGAGAGAGTGTCTAAGTCAGAAATAAAACACATATAGTGGTAAAGGATATTTTGATCATTTTATGATAACTTTGTCGTCCTTATGGACATAACAAATGAACGCCTTTGAACAAGGAAAATTAAAAAATTGAATTTTTCACTCAGGCACCCAAAAATAAATTGTATTTTATTTTATTAAATAGATAGTAAATATAATTAAATTTAAACTATTTATTTCATACAACAAAATATAATTTGTTTCCATGCTTATGATTGTCGGATTCTAATTTTTTGCATAAAATTTAGTCTACAAAATACACAATTCAAATTATTATTACAAATCCAAATTAAAATCATAAAAATGGTATGATAAGATATGAAAAAGATGAGATGAGGTATGCTCATCCACCGTTGATCTTTCAGAATTCAGAGTTAAAAAAAAAAAAAAAAACTGAAGGGGGGTCAATGTCAAGGAGAAACAAAACACACATTGTTATCAACGTTTCAGTAACATCCCCTTTTCCGCCATCCTCCTCTCCAACCCCAACCTACCCAACAGATCTCCCCATTACTCTCTCTCTCTCTCTCTCTCTCTCTCTCTCTGTGTGAAAATGGCAGAAGATAGAGAATCCACGTCTACTGCAGGGGGTGGTCAAGATGACCCTGTCAACGATCCCGAAGATCCTGCTAAGTCCCCTCCTAATTCCCCCAATTCTTCCACTCGCAAGGTCAATTAAACCTACTCTCTCTCTCTCTATATATATATATATATATACACACACACACACACACACACACACTCAAACGAAAGCCCCGACTTTCGTGGATCTGTTTTGTTTTCAATACTCTGATTATCAAGAACTTGTCTTCTTTCAATTCGGTTAAGAATTATGCATATTTTTGCAATTTTTTTCATGTCGGAGTTTGTTACTTTGCATTTTACTCTTTTACGATGTTGGTGTTCACTCTAATTACGTTAATTGCTAACGTGGCATGGCTTAACGAGTTCATTCATATTGTTGAATCGATTAAATTTCCAATTAAATTATTGAATTTTGGGAGTTACGACAAATTCTAGAGTTATTAGGTTTATCAATTTGATATTTTTTGAATTCATTATGTTGCATGAAAGCTCAGTGGGACTGTAGAGTCGGTTGAAAGGGTTTAGGAAATTGCTGATTTATTGTATTTACTATTATTACATGGTCATTTTAAAGGGAAACCCTTTGTGAACCGTATGCACATTGTTTTTCATTTTTGTCGTACATGTTACGTATTTTTCTGGTGGAATTATGATAATTTGTGGTTCAAAAACGAAGTTATGCACTTTGGAGTAATGTTATGCATTTTTTTTTTCTAAAATTTTTTTACCACAAAATAGGTAACATTATCCAAAAATATGTAACACTACCACAATGATGTGTAACTTCATTTCTAACTCGCAAATTGTCGTAACATTTGTCACAAAAATACATAACATGTACTACAAAAATGCAGTTGAGGTGATTTCTCATTTCCCTGAGAATAGTGAATTAGAGTGGAGTCGTAGAGAAAGGTGAGCAATGAATGTTAGAGACTCTCAACCTATTGGTCTTGTTAGGGATGTGTATACATTGTTGCTTAAATGCTAGGTTGAAATTATGGAAGGTGATGGCCTGTCCACCCTGGAGATTAGTCAGGTTTTGATCCGGAAACCCCAGTACCATTCAAAAAAAAAAAAAAAAAAAAAAATTATGAAAGGTGATGACAAATTTATAGGGTGTCCTTTTTGAGAAATTTGTGCACTCTATATTCATTTATTTAGTTTTGGTTGATAGGAATGTGCAATTCACTAGTAGCAGGTAAGGCAACCCACAAAAAATGTTGTGTAAGTAGAAAGAACAAGCATACTACCTACATAAAACCAGAGTCTTATTCCTTCAGAAAATTGGCAAAAGAATTGTTGCATATTGAGGATTTATGTATTACCCAAAATGTGGTCAGATAGACCTTTATATTCTTTAATTTGGGAAAACATGCACCCCCCCCCCCCCCCCCCACACACACACACACACACAAAAAAAAAAAAAAAACCGAAGAAGAAAAAAAAGAAAAAAAGAAAAGAAAAGGATGAATTGGTCAAATCCAAAAAACCTTTAAAGAAATTAAAAGTTTGGAGACAAACATAATTTATGCCTAGAGAGGATGAATAGGTCAAATCCATACAAATAATGCCAATTAAAATTAAACCAGCATGTATATATATCCATCAACTAATCAAATTAACCACACAAATCGCATAAAAAAAGATATGAGTGCGCCATTTATGAGAAAACTCTTGCAGACAGCAATCTGTAATGTAAAACCACGGGCATCTCATCAGTCAAAGACAAAACATTAAATCAAGGGTTTAGAATAGGACTCAAGTAAAGCGAATTGCAACAAACTTGGATGCACTTTTAAACTTACATCTTGTTTTCAAAGAACACTTCTTTGTTTTTCACTCCACCCATAGATTCAACTTTTGTTGGCCCTCTCTTAAATATGGTTTGTTCTTTCATGAATTGCTCTGATCTTCGAAATGAGGCTCCAACCACACCAACAAGAATCAATCTCCACATAAACACCCCAATCTCTGCTAGACGAGGTTTCGATTGCAATCTACCACTGAATCAATGATATTGCAAGGATGCAGTGTGATTATGTAGGGTTTTGCAGAGCACAAAAAAGAGACTAGTTTTGAAAACAATATATCAAATCAGAACAACTTCTTTGAATTTTCTATGGTCAAGAACTTGCAATTAAGTAGAATTTTGAGCAGGCTAAGGTACCAAACCAGTCTCTATGCATATCTTAAAAAAACATTAGGGTTGCCTGATTAATCCAAAAGCCGCCCAAGCAGCCTTCAGACTTCTAGTAGATGTTTTTTTGATAACCAACTTAGGGGCCACTTGTGTGTCCATTGGATGCCCTTCAAGTAGGGCTTTCATATTGTATGTTTCGGAATGCTTTCAAGCCATTAAGTACCAAATACTTAAAGAACTAAAATGTGGGAAAACCTAGATGAATTAAACCAAGAAAAAAATCTTGTAGACTAATGCAATGTCTTCAATAAAAAATATACCTTTAGCATGTGGAGCGAAGATTGCACAACCTCAAGATCTTCAATCAACGACTCATGGATGCAATGACAATGTTTTCCTAGACAACCTACCCTAAGTTTTGCCTATGAAAATTGTCAACATACATTTTGTAATGGAAACTAAAAAGACTCCCCTTCTGAAAAGTCATCCTTCCCCCTCGCTCAAAATAAGAGAGAGGAGAGAGAAAGATAAAAGAAAAGACGAGAAATATGGTATAAGCATAAATCATACAAAAGATAAAATCTATCATTTGTATTGCCTCTCATAACACCTTTTCAAGACTGGTTCATACCACCCCAATCCTCTCAATAGAAATATCTCTCTATGAGTTGTTTGTTTCATGTGGCCATCATCTTGACTAGGGTATTATTGTGGGACCTATCTGGATCTTGTATAATACTAAAATTAGGATGGTCATATGCATGTGATCGGGTAGTTGGAAATCTTCTTGCTTTGGCTAGGGCTGCTAAGGAGCAGTGTGGTAGCAGCTTGAGCTCAACTTGACTCCGCACAATTAATTGAGTGAGCTCGAACTCGAAAAGAAGTGGAGTTGTAATACGAGTTTGTAACCTAAAATATGCACATCAAGAGAGAGAAGCAAAGGTTGTGGACAATAGAATAAAAGAATGTTTATGTTATTATTAAAACTCCATTATTCAAATACATAAATTTGTAATTTTGACAGAAAGCTAAACACCAAAAAATATAAAAATGAATGAATCTGAAAAGTGCACGAGTACGATGACAGTATCAATTCAAGGTAAGAATAAGCCACTAAAGGAGCCAACCTGATTAACTGAACCCAAACCCTTTCTCGTTTTTTAAGGTGCTATTTCAGCTATACATTCAGGAGACTATGGTTAATAAAACATTATAATTTTATTTTTTACACTGTTGTGTTCCTGGACAACCAAATAAAAGATTAATACCTACAGTGCAAGAGATTATTTTCCCACCAAACCCTTCCATCAACATTCTCATAAGAAGAATCATAATGATATTTTATGCAATAGTGCAGAAGTTCTAATTATAGATAATCAGAAGAGCTCACTTTAACAAATGATATGGCAAGCCAACCAATACTATTCAGAATGGTTTGCTAGCCTGCTGCCATCAGTGACGGCAATTTAACAGGAGAGTGTCTTTTTGAGCAGATCTGTGACTGATGCAGACATAACCTGTGAAATGGCTGTGCCTTCACCCACCCCTTCTTTTGTCTTGCTTTTTTCATTCTTGTGTAACTACAACGTTAATGGACAAATACTTTATATTCATACACTATTAGTAGTACAACAAAAAATTATTAGGTGATCGATTTGGTTTATTTGCATGTAGTATGTCCTGTACGGAATCCACTTTTATTCATGTCATATGGTATTGACTATAGTATTTGATCAGGCTTGCTATGCTGTTCTCCAAAGTTGGGTTTCAAAGAAGTTCATGACTGGATGGTAATCAGCTTTAGCAATGATTAAGTGATTTTTTCTTTAATTTAATTTAGTTTAATTTTTTTATTGTAAACTTTGTTTTATACTGTGAAATGGCAGTGTGGTTCTCTTTCCTGTAGCTGTGACATTTCTTGTCACATGGTGGTTTATTCAGTTTGTTGATGGTTTCTTCAGTCCCATATATGAAAGGCTTGGCATTAATATATTTGGTAAGTCATTAAATCCATGTAAATTGTTCTTCATTTTATGATCTTTGCTGGGCCAACATACTTTTACGTCTTGTTCTCAACTAGAAATTGTGCGTCTAGTAGAATGACCTAAAAACAAAATGAATTGCTACACAAGTATGAGTACCAAAGAAAGTCTATGATGCGGGCATTCTTTAGAAGTTTTAATGTGTTTGAGTCGGTAAATTTACCTTCAATGGAAGGGTTGAGTAAGAGGCTAAGAAACATGATACGGATACGGGACATGAATGTGACACAATATGAGCACGTTGACATAACAATTTTCTATGGCAACTAATGAATATATGGTTTTATATGTGTACATGAAAATAATAACTATTATTATTTTTGGTTACAAATACTTTAAAATTATTGATCAAAATAGTAAGAATCTTTTCTTCTTTTTTTTTGTCTTTTTCGCATATTGGAAAAGAAGTGTAAACAAAAAGTCCTAGTATCTAATTTAGAAAGCTCTATTTATGCATAAATTGAAAGTTTGGGGCTTTATAATTCTTAAAATTAAGAAGTTTAAAGAATAAGAGATTAATGGTAAAAGTCAACATTTTTTTTTCCATTAGATTCCAAATTATTTCCTTCTATGTTACATGGACTTAGGTATAGGTGTTGGGGTGCAGGTATGTGTCCAAGTGTTAGATTCATCTAATTTTTTTGTTCAAGAACACAGGGATATGACAAATATTTATTTCTTAGTGATCTTATTTTATTTTAACCTCCCTTAAGGTTTGGAAAAAATTACATCAAGTTCCACAAGTTTGACATAATTACACTTTGTTCCCTTGATGTTTAAATTCACATAAAACTTTCCTCTCTTACTATCAGTCATCAGTTACTAGTTAGTCATATGAATGAAAAATTATTCTGTCATCTCTTTTAAAATGAAATATATATGTTACAATTGATTGTCCTTGTGTTTCCCTACCATCTGCTTTATTTCATTTGCTTCACTATTACTAAAAAGGAGGTTAGTGTAATTACGCTACGCTTGTGGGGCTTGTATTTTTTTCAAACCTCAAGCAAGGTCAGTGTAGTTTACGCTTTTATTTTAAAGGATAAAATGGGGTTTGCAAGGTGTCATGAAGAATTTCCAAGCATAATATTGGTGTTTTATGCATAGCTATATGGAAAACTCAAAACTATTAGACAAATTTGTTGGTTGAATGTCCAAATACACATGTCGGACACATATCTCATATCCTGATCAAAATATCAAGTGTCCAACATGGGTACTTTAGAAAAGTCCATGTAATACAGATTTTCTTCTGTGTTACATGGACTCTTCTATTTCCCCCACAATACCCGTGTCCACCGGATATGACATGGATAAGGGTGTGAGATATGTGTCCGACGCTCGCACCCAATTTAGACACTCAGATCCTTTAATTTGTAACAATACATGAAGAAAAAAGAAACTTGCATTTGTTAGTAAAACAATATTTTTAGGCTCCCACGTGAATTAGATATAGAAATTTCATATTTTTTTCTAAATCATATTTAATTTCTAATATATTTCTACATAATTTAAATCATCTCATCCGAGAATATTATATAATATGCAATATATATATGCATATGACGTGTCCCCGTATCCATATCCAATTTTGGATACATACCCCAAGATCCTAAGATTTAAATTTATGAAGGTCTGACGCTTGGATACACACCCGCACCCGACACTCATACCCGAGTCCATGTAACATAGATTTTCTTTACACTTGTAATGTGTTTTATGTGTCTATAATTAATGGACACGTGTATACCTAAGTGTTCGAAGCGTGTTTGGTTCTAAAACTAATTAAAGAAAATAATAGGATACATTTGATTCGTGTCCAACTCAAAACGTGTTGGTCTTTGACACTGACACAACACTTACTTTGAAGTGTCCGTGCTTCTTTTGTCGGAGGACAAATATTACTAGGGTAAAACGGAAAAGGGTAACTGTAGGGTTAAACTTGAATTATGTAACACATGAATTTCTCATTAACTCGTCAGCATTATTATTTGAAGAGCTAGGTTCAAAGGTTCTATGTGAAAATTATGAAGCATAGTCTAGATCATGAATATGTAGCATGGGTTCTTTTCCTTTATATTTGTAACTAATTACATATTTTTGGTTGCACTCTCAACCATAATAGCTTAAAAAATTCAAATGGTCTATTATTAGATTTGAAATCAAATCAGCTAGGTTATGGTGTGGTGTTTGTTAAAATTTTAGGTCTGCTCTTTTGTCTATGTATCCTCACATAGGATATCATTGAGTGAAAGTTAGCACATGCCATCAGATAAGTTGCACTGCAGACCTTTTATGCGGTACCTTCCATTTGTGAAATAGATTGCTCTGTGTCCAAGGGCTTGGCTGTTACAACTGCTGCTGTTGATGTCGAGTTTTGTTTCTCTGTTTACTTAAGAGCATATATCCATGATGTTCATCTAATCCTTCTTTAGTCAGTTTGAAGGTTTTCCTATTTTAAAGGCCCATTGGGTTCTGCACTATGGAATGCTATTTCTCTAAATGGTATTTCGAGTTAGACTACTGGGTACTCTGGTTTCTGAAATTCATTTGGGGGGACTCTAAACTTCTGATTGACTGATTGATCAATCTGACAATGTGAAGTGTTCAAATGTTTTGACTGAAAACTTGCAAGTTTGTTAATGGCTAGCAGTTGAATGCAGAGTATTCTGAAATAAATTAAAGAGGTTGGGATAATGCATTTTGGAATCTTCTGGACTATGTAATATGACTTTCCGATTTTCATAAGAAATGATTTGCTATCTACAGGGATGGTTTAGTCACTATATACTTTCATGGATTATTTATCATTTTAACCTTTCCATTTTTTTTATTCTTATAATCTTGCCTTTCCTGGTGCAGGCCTTGGATTTGTAACATCATTAGTTGTTGTATTCTTTATTGGTATATTTGCCTCATCATGGGTGGGTGGCACTGTTTTCTGGGTCGGTGAATGGTTTATAAAGCGAATGCCCTTGGTAAAACACATATACTCGGCCTCCAAGCAAATTAGTGCTGCTATTTCTCCAGGTAGTGTTTTCTGCCTTTGATTTCATAATCCAATGATTACCTAACACTTACATGTTTGATACAATTTAGGAAAGCCACATGCAGTTGCATGCAGGTCACTTACGGTATCCATTTTTCTACATTATAATCACTAATCAAGGTAGCAATAATGTCCTTATGTAAAGTGCTATCACAGGAGAAATAGATGGATTTCTGTTAAATTTACACCAACAATGTAAAATGGTGATGTTTTTTACCTGTTAATTTATGGTTGGTTTTTGTCAGCATCATTATTCATTTCTGTTCAACATGTTTGTGCTTATCACTTGTTTTTAGTTTTAAAATCAACATCCTCATCTTGGATATGTTCATTTCTGATTATTATTATTACTTAAATTAATTATTGATTTAAATATTGAGAGATGGTTTTTCATTAGTAAGGGGCAGGTCAATCTGGAACATTGAGAATGTCACAACATATAAATAAGGAGGTTCTGAAGAAACAGAGGGAAGTAAAGTGTTTTAAATATCTTGAATCATTTTTATTTATTTATTTTTAAATATTAGGATGTTGGGTTGTTTAGATGTTTGGTCTTGAAGTGATGGCATTACACTGGAAAAAGAAACTACTTGCCGTAGACTTAACTCCGCAGGGCCTTCCTCCACCCAAGGAATTGTGGGACCTTTTCTGGAGGCACCTGGAAAGTGGTTATGTTCTGGTATTGAAGGTCATCTTGTTTTAGTTCATCTTCAAACACAATTTCTGGGTCATCTGTCTGAGATCATTTGGATGGTATTTGGGTAGCAAAGGGGAGAAATTCAATTCTACTATATTAATATCAGTGAACTTGTGTTACTGATCGAAATCAAAGAAAATGAATGAACAAGTATTAAACAAATAAGTATCATCCAGAGATTGCTTAGTCAAAGGAGTCAACATAGGAACTCATGTTTGGATAGTTCTAAAAGGACGTCTCTCTTTAAATTTGTAATGTAGTTCAAATATTAAGAAATATATAAACACTGTCATGAGATTCATATCTGTATGTGTGTGTGTTTCACACTTTCAAGTCAAAATGAATTCTGAAACTTGTTCTTTTCTTAGAGTTCCTAGATTTCAAGCATTGTTCCTGGCTAGGCATTACTTGTTTTAAACATTGAAAAAACTTTTCTGTATGCTAGTTGACTCAGTAATGGGTGCCCTCTTTTTTGTTACAGACCAAAATACCACAGCTTTTAAAGAGGTTGCAATCATCCGCCATCCTCGTATTGGTGAATATGCATTTGGTTTTATCACATCATCAGTTGTTCTTCAGGTATCTGAAATTTTATTCCTAGAACATTGTTTCAATTTATTGGCCATGTGAAGCATTTTTTTTTTTTTGGTTTGTGTGGGTGTGGGTGTGGGTGTGGGTGGGGTGTAGGGGGGGGTACATGTCAAGAGTTCTATAATTAGTCTCTCTTGCCATCTGATTATATAGGGTAAAAGAGAGTGATTTGGTCATCATTCTCTGAACTGGCGTTGTGCTAAGGTCATGGAGTCATTAATCTCCTTCTCTTGCATTGGCATGCTTTGGTGTTATGTTTCATGTTATCGTTGCTCTTTGTGATCTCTAGTTTGGTGCTAGAGGCATTCTGAAGTTGGTTACAGGTGTACAAGAAATGGGCAAGCTGCTGCTACTGACTGCCTATTTTCTTATGTAGAGTCTGAGTGTATGATATTAGAAGGTCCTTTAAAGCATCTAGCTTGGCTTTACTAGTAAAAGATGTGTCCTGTTATTTAGTTATCAGTTAGATCATTCTTTCCTTCCAAATCCTTTTGTAGATTTCCTAGGATAGTTTGGGGGCTCGGTTTTTGTCTGTTCTGGTGCACAGTGCATGTTTTCTACCCCATTTTGGTAGTCTATGATGGATTCCTTGCTCATCCAATATTAACCCTAGACTCAAAATCTTTTGTTTAATTTGGTCCTTACATTCAAATTGGACATTAGAATTCACGACTTTTTAACACACATCAATCATATGAGTATATAGAAAAAATTTACGGTAATTTGAACCTTAGTAGCAGGAATCGTCTCAGATGGTAACGACTCTGAGGAAGAAGCACAATTTTGCACTTCTGAGGAAGAATCGCAGCAGAATCGCGAATCTAAGGAGAGGGAAACACGAATCTGGTGCGAGAAGGAAACACTCTTGAGATGGCAAGGAGAGAACCCGGTCGCTGGCTTAAATCCTCTGTTCGACAACTTCAATCTCGTGCCCTTTGATTTCCCCTTCGAAGCCCTAGTCTTCGTCCCTCTCTTTGAAGCCCTAGGTTGTCGTCTCTCTCTCTTCTCTCACTCTCGATCTCCTCTTCGTCTCTGTTTGCTTCTCTCTCTCTTCGTCTGTTTGCTTCCCTTGCTTCTCTCTCGATCTATTTTCTTCTCTCTCCCTCCCTCTCCGTTTTCATATTTGACTTTGTTTTATATAATATAATTTATCACATATATATAATATAATTTATTATAAACAATATAATTTTTATGTCTAAAATAAAAAATTATTTATTTTATCATATATAATATAATTTTTATTTATTATTTCTTTTTTATTTTTTTAACAGAATTTATTATTTCTTAACTTTTTAACATATAATAAATAAAATAAATCATCTAATTGTTTAAAAGAAATCTATTTAAATCATATATAATAAAAAAATTATAAAATAAAACATCTAATTTTTATTTTTTTATTTATTTTAACATTATTTATTATTCCTTATTTATTATAATAAATAAAATATAATTAATAAAAATAATACATAAGCACTCCTAATCTACGACTCCTCTAAGTGGTCACGTTCCCCCGCTCCCGCTTTGTGCAACTAAGATTTGAACGGAAGGATTAAATTGGAACTAAACTTAAAGTCTAGGGTTAACATAGTCTAAATTGAAATAATAAGGACCAAAGTGAAATATGTGCCAAAATATAGTGGTGAAAAGTGATAATTAAACCAAGTAAGGAAGTATATCCCCCCCCCCCCCCCCGGGACTCTTTACTGTAGAAATGTGCTGCACTTGTCTCATTACGAAGATATCTGTTAATAATTAGCATTTGACATTGTTTTTGCTCGTCTTTGTTGTGATTGTCAATTGTTCAAATGCAGGGAAATAATGGGGATGAAGAATTATGCAGTGTTTATGTCCCAACAAATCATTTATACATTGGCGACATATTTCTTGTTAATTCCAGGGAGATCATAAGACCAAATTTGTCCATTGGAGAAGGCATAGGTCAGTTGCTGCTTAGCCTACACTTACTATGCTTGCCTATATGTCTGCTGTTGCCCAAGATGCCTTCTTTTAAAATGTCGTACCTTTGTCAGTTTAAAATTTGATGGTCTGCTAGATCAGCTACTTTATGATGCATTTGAGCCACATGAAAATTTTATTTTATACCAAGTTAGATGTATAATTCTTTATCGTGTTCTTGTGATATTTTATTGACATTTTCTTTCTCCTTTTTTTCCCCCGCTTGCAATCCAGAGATCATTGTTTCTGTGGGGATGACAATGCCTCAGATGATTGCTCCAATTGAAAGGATTCCTCGTCAGAATGATCAGATACCTCTAAACAGAATGATGTAAAGAGGAGACTTTGTTTAGCACGTGCAGTGAAATTTCTTTGATTTCGCATCCAGTTGATCACATTCTTGTAGATTTTGAAGACATACATTTGGAAAGAATGGTTGGTTGAAAGGGTGTAGTTAGTTGTGAGGCTTTGTGTAGTTCTAATATGGTTGAAGCATATTACTTATTTGGGGAATATAGTTCTCTCTCTTCAGCAACAACTTTATTTTAGTCACACTGCCTTATGTATGTTCATGTAATCACTTTTGTAGAAGGAAGTGCAGATATTGTAGAATCATATTCAATATTCAATGTTCTACTGCTCTCTCTCTCTGCGGAAAGTGCTTGTTCATCCGGTTTGAAACCAGTTGGTTCCCCAGTTTTAGAATTCTGGTGATTGCCATCGAATGGCATTTTTCAGATAAGCCAACTACTTCGTTCTTGGAATGGTTTTTCACATGTAGATAAAACAGATGCTAAGATTCAGATCCCATCACTAATCAGGAGGGATACAGAAAAACTGGGTTATAGGCACACCAGACACTCAGAGCAACACCCAAGTGTTTCCTTTAAGGCATGTTTGATATCGTTTTTCATATTTTCAAAAACAAAAAAACATCACCCATCTTAAAAACAAAACAAAACCGAGAAACGTCAGAGAGTTCAAAAATAGCTATCGTTTCCATTTTTGTTCATAAACTATTTTTCAAAATTTTAAAGGCAGTTTTTTGTGTGTTCACTAAAAAGTGGGTTATCAAAAGAAATAATTTTTAGAAACAGTTCACGAGACAAGTTATACAGGTTGTATAGAAAACGAAGACAAAAACGGAAAAACCAAAATGTTTTAGCTACACATGGGATGCTTTGATACATGGTTAGTGGTCTTCAGGAACTGTCATCATGTATTGTTTTCTAAGACAAAATGAACTATTTTTGTATTGGGCAAATTACAAACACCCCCTCGAGATTTGGTAAAAATACAAATTTCCCCCTGAGATTTGAGAAATTACAAATTGTCCTCGAAGGATCAAATTTTCATAACAAATTAGGAGAAATTAGGGGGGAATCTGTATGAAAATAAAAACTTCAGGGGACAATTTGTTATGAAAATATAAACCTCAAGAGGCGGGATGTAATTTCTCAAACCTCAAGGGAAAATCTATATTTTCACCAAATCTCGAGGGGCTATTTGTAATTTGCCCTTTTTAGGTTTTAATTAATTTGTTTTCTCAAATTGAAAACAAATGGCTGGAGTATCTTAGATGGCTAGATCGTGCGGCTGTTTACGACAAGGTCAAAATTTCAAGCCCTTCCTCTAGCGTCTATCAAAATAATTTTTATTTTTTGACATTGGGTACAATAAAAAATAAGAGTCTAAAAGAAAAAATTTCTATAATCAACCGAAAACAAGTTTATTTTGGTTGAAAACGGAAGCAGATGTGGAATTTGCAACTTCCAGCATATATTTTGGATACATTTTGTGTAGGAAATGCCTCAATGATACTCTCTAATGTTCCTACTTGAATAGCCAATTTGGCTTTGCAGTCTGAGTTTTGGCAAAAGGCCTAGCAGCTATGGTGTAATTAAGTTGACTATGTATGCTGCTTTTCTTTTCTAATGAAAGTCATAACTTCTAATAAAAATAAAAATAAAAAACAAAACGACCAAAATATGTTAAATGAAAGTATTTTAGTATCAGATTGTTCCACATTAACAATTAATGATTCTTTTTTTTGGCAAAGAGAGAAATTAATTGATAGAGATAAAAATTACAAGAGTTAAGCGTTCATACAAAATCAAACAACCCCAAAAGAAAATTACCCAAGTAGTAATACAAACAAAAGCTAAATAAAATTGCTAAGCTTCCACAGCTAAAAGCCTCTTCATCCATTATCAAAAGGGAAGTAAGTATTGCTTTCCGTATGATTTCTTGAAAAAACAGCAAAACTAGCCAAACGGAGGAGTTTGCAAGATCAACCAGCTACTATCTAGCAACATTATGCAGATATTAAAAGAGCGAACTAAAATGCAGAAATCAAAAAACGTAGGGGCTGCAATAGCTTGCAATTCTTTACTATTCTCCAGCTGTTGAAAGAAAGATTGAGAGTTAATAGTGATATTAACATTTACAAAAGACTGCTCTTGGGCCCATTTGAGTCTCATGTTGTTACCTATTCTCCCTTGTAATTATTCATATACATTCCAGTGTGTTCCGAGGTGTCATTTTGTATCTTTGGGTGTTGGAGTGAATTCGGGAATAGTGGGAATGCTTTAAGGTTGTTTTGTCTCACTTTTAAGTTGAGACCGCTCGAGCGGTTCTTTTGCCGCTCAAGCGGTAACGTCGACCTTCCAGTATCTCATTTTGCAGTTTGAATTTCTACGAGTTTGTATTCTTCACTCGAGCGAAGGTTTCGTTGCTCGGGTAGTCTTTTGCAGGGAGGAGAGAGATTCTAGGAGTTTGAATTGTTCACTCGAGCACAGGTTTGATTGCTCAAGCAGTCTGTCCGCAGTCTGCTCCGAAAAATGTGTCCAATCACTTAAAAGTTGGACCCTTACACCATTTTCTTTCACTCTTCACTCTCTCTCCCTCTACATTTCACTTTTCCTCTTTTCTCTCATCTCTCTCTAGAAACCCTTCCACCTATAGCGATCCCAGTTTTGACCCCACTCTTGTGGTATTCTGGACTCGGGTTTAATGCTCTCATATTGTTGTTTACCTTTTTCCTCCCTTGTATCTCTTTGAAATCGGACTTTGGGTTGTTGTGGTTGTGTTTGGAACAGGTTGGTTGATTGTTTTTCCCAAACCTTGTTGTCTAGATTTTTGGTCATCCGCTCGAGCAGCCATTCTTGCGCTCGAGCAGGCTCTGTATATTTTGGTCCTCCACTCGAGTGGCCTTTCTTGCACTCGAGTGGGATGTGCAAACTCTCAATACTTTACACGTCTACAAAAGTACTGTAGGGATGTTTTTTACGCTCGTGCAGTATTTCCTACGCTCGAGCGGGTGGACGCTCGAGCGGGTGGACGCTCGAGCGGCCTTTCTTTCGCTCGAACGGGTTGTCTGTTGTTTGCATAAATATTGGATGTGTGTATTCTGTGCTCAAGCGGGCCACTTTTGTGCTCAAGCGGGCCACTTTTGTGCTCAAGCGGAACCAAACTTTGTATCTGACACTGGAGCATCAACTCTCCCGCTTGAGTAGACTGCGCATATATCAGATCGCGAAAAGCACTTTTTACATTACTTTTTCAGATCTATTTGCTCCAAAATCCTAAAGTGAGACCTTCTCTCTCCCTCTCTCTACATTTTCATCTAGTTCTACTAATTTCCTCTCCCTAATCTCTTTGTTAAAAAGTAGGGCATCTCAAGATCTACATTTTGAACCGAATAAAGTTGGGTTTGAACGTCTTTGGAGTTCCACCTTTGCTTTGCCCGTCTTCTCTTCTTGAGGTAGGGATTTTTTACACTTTGTTATGGGTTTTAACTTAGTTATTTGTGATTGTGTAACAATGGTAGTATTTGGGAGTAAATTGAGGAAACCTAGGGTTTGGGTGAAATGTAAAATAGGGATTTTTGGTGGAAATGAAACAAATGAACATGGGGTTTGAAAATGAAGTCTTGTTGTGTCAAAATGGGTGATTTTGATACTTGGGTCAATATTTTGAAAAGGTGGATTTTTTCCCTAAAAGGACTATCATACTTATTTTCTATAAATAGTTGAAATTGGTGTTATAAACATGGAATTGAGTGAGTATTGGAATTGATGGTGGAATTGACTATGAAATGCCTCACATCCTTGGAAATTTTGATTAAATTATCTGCTTTGAGATTGCATATCTATTTAGAAATATCTATATTGGACTATCGGTAGAGGATAGTTTTGATTGTTGTAGAAATTACTTGTAGATTAGGTAAATTGAAACTAGTCCATGGTTGATTATCATTGAATATGATCACGTTGTGAATATATTGTATATGTATGATTATTTGGGAGGAGAAAGAGGATGTACTCCCTATGTGTGATTATGTGCCTAAATATATTGCATATGTATGATTGTTTGGGAGAAGAAAGGGGATGGACTCCATTATAATTAAGTTGGCCAAAGTGTCCTGAGTGAAAGTCCCGAAATTTATACATGGGTGCCGATCCCGCAGACGAAATATCCGTAAAATGGTAGTTGAAAGTGTTTGTGTGTTAATTGTGAAATTGGTGAACCTTTGAGTTGTAGTCTCATTTGGGTTATTGAGAAATGATGAAATTGGCTCATGTATTTAAATGAATTGATGGAAAATGAAATGGAATATGAATTTGATGTTTTTACGAATATATATATAAGATTGTAAATGTTTTACCCTCAACATTGTATATGCACATTGCACTTATATCTTTGTTAAATTTCACATATTGTGTTAGATTATTCCCATTGGGTTGTGGCTCACCTTATTTGGGAAAAATATTTTCAGGAAATGATGGTATACCTCCGCCAAGGCAACAACATTGGAGAAATTTTTGGGAAGCAAGAGCTTTTTATTTTGTTATATTTTTTGTATAGCCTAGAGCTAAATTTGTATGAGCTAGTCTCTTTTGTTGTAACCAAGCCAAGACTTAGAAATGTGTAAGGGCATTTATTTATGTTAAACTCTTTTGTATTATCATCTTCATATAATGAGAAAACTTTACACTCTGATTGATGTAATTGTTAGTTATGCTTTGGATCATATTTACTGTATTATTTTGGGGGCATTACACCACCCACCTCATTTATTTCTTTGATCTACCCAAATCCATTGGGTTTTTGACCCTAGTGCCTTCATTATTATTGGAGAGCTTATCAAGAGCAATATTATGTGCGATGGAGATCACATTTCGACGCCGTTGATTTTAAAGTCTTTCTCACATTTTCATCCCAAATCTTGAGATATGGAATTCTTTGAGTTATATATATGATTTTAGCATGTCTAGTCTATTTTTTCCATGGCTTTGAATGTAGGGTTTGGGTTTTGTAGTGTGGGTTTCGAAAATGTTGAAGAAAATTACTTTCTTGTGAGAATGTTCAAATTAAAAATGTTTTATGAACTTGTAAAACTCTTGGAAGTACCTTGTGAGGAAATTCTATGAAGAATGAAAGAAAAACCTTTTTGGATCAAACCCTAGTTTTGACGAAATTTGGGAAAAAGTGGATTTTGTGAGATATCCATGAAATTGTTGTTAAATTCCTCATGAAATTGATAGAAACCTCCTTATGTTGATTGTGTAGTTGAGATATCCATGGGATGGAAAAATGTTGTTGAAAAATGTTGATATTCTTGAAATAGTATAAGTTGGACTATGAAATGAATATTGATTGTGAACATGAAATGACATAAATGTCACATGGGTTTGTATTTTGTCATGATTTGGAGAACTATTGAACAATAGAAGTTCACTTTGAATAAGTGTTGAGAATCATGAAAATATTGCACAAATGAGATACATATATGTAATTACCTTGCATTTCACTCGTTTGCATCGTTTTGAATATTGTTCATTTACTACTATGGCTTGGAAATTAATTCATTTTTTGAGAAAACAACTGTTGGAATTGAATTGTTTTGGGATGAATACGTTTGGTAAGTCCGAATAGGGGGGTGTAGTTGGTATTGTTCAAGTTGGGCTTTAGTATCTAGGGTGAAAAACCGCAAACACAGGCGGATGAGGTACCACATGCCTTCCAGTTAGGAGCTGGAAAAGTAGGGGACTGGTAGTGCTTGTTATGTCTACATGCAAACACCAGTCTAGAGATTACCTGAGTCGTATTTACCACTCCATTGTTATTATTTAAATTTCATGGAGAAAATGAACTTTTCGAAAGAAACATTACATGTGATTCCAAAGAAAATAGAAAATTTTGACATTTGAACATGACATGGCATTGCATTCATGCATATGAGACTACTTAAATATATATACATTGTTAAGATATCTCTATTGGGCTTTGTGCTCACCCCTAGTTGATTTGTACATGAAAAGATGTGGTGATTCTACCTATTTGAAGGTGTGGAACGTCTTGAGAGCAAGAGGCTCTCTTCCTTTTTTGATCTTATGGCAAGCCAAGAGCTTAGTGTGTATGGGTTTGACAACCTTTTGTGTAACCAAGCTTAAGCCTTGAAACTTGTAGGCCTTGGGCATTTACTTTGTTGTTATTTCTTTTACTTTTATATTGTTACACATGTTATGGATTCATCCTTTTAGGAGATTGAATATTTATTGCACATGAACACTTTTGTATGTCTCTCTTATGAATGAAATACATATTGAGAGAATTGATTAATCATAGTAGGATTTGTTTACTGGAAGGAATCATCATATCTATTTTATGTCTATTATTTGGGGGCGTCACAATAATTCTTCTCTATGTAGAGGTTTTCTCCTCCTTGCATAGAGTTTATTTTTCTTACTATGTGGAGATTCATATCCTCTCTGCGTGGAGGGTCTCTTTATCCCTTTAGGAATCTGTTTTGTACTTTGATGTATTTTAATTGATGACTTATTGTCAGATGTGCAATATTTTAAACCTCATGTTTCCTCTCCCCCCCCCCCTCCCTCCCAAAAAAAAAAAAAAAAAAAAAAAAAAACATAAGGTTTATGAGAACACTCACCTCTATCACTATCTACACACTTCAAAACCCTTAATACCTACACATCCGTAAAACCTTCAAAACACTCTAGCAGCTAGTCTTTCAGCGGCTTCTAGCGGGCGACAACTCTTCGACAGTACACAATTTTTTGACAATTGTAATAAATAAAAGCTTTTCTACAATTCCAATACCATGAGATGAATAGACCATCACAATGTAAGCTCATAGGAGGTTCAAAGTTTAGATGATGCTCGTAGCTTGAAGGAGTTAACCTTATAATGATAAGTTTTTAAAAATATATATATATATATATATATTAAATAGTGAACATGGTTCCACTTATTTTTAGTATTAAACTCCTGAATATATGCCAAAAATATGTCAACAAAGGGCCGAATTAAAGGTATTGGTTCGGCAATGTCTAACTAAACATTATTCATATGTTCGGCACTTTGGATTCGAACGTTTTTATTCATATGTTGAACAATTTGGATGTGACCTTAATGCATACTTTTGTTTTGATTATGCGACGAACTTTAAATTTATTTGTTAATTAAACTAGTTGATGTATACTATATTTGTTTGTAAAACTTTGATGGGTTAAACTTGTTCACAGACACATAACTTTTCATTTTTATAATGTTCGGTAACTCAAGTCCAAAAATGTATAAATTGTTCGGTAACGCAGGTCCAGACATGGATAATTTGTTTGGCAACACAGGTCCAAACATGAGCAATTTGTTTAGCAACATAGGTTCAAACATGGCGGCGGAGGAATCGACGGCGGCGAAAGGTCGACGATGAGAGATTAGCTGTGACAAAGATCGACAGCGCAGCT
The DNA here is from genome assembly GCF_055761805.1 of Camellia sinensis. Lineage (NCBI taxonomy): Eukaryota > Viridiplantae > Streptophyta > Magnoliopsida > Ericales > Theaceae > Camellia > Camellia sinensis. The sequence goes on from NC_138966.1 coordinate 109,223,521, forward strand.
CGATCGACAGTGAGAGGAGGATTGGTGAGTTCAACTGTTAAGAATTCTCTAACAAATATTTAACAAATGACTAGGATCACGAGGACCGCAATATTTGTGTTCTAAAGAATTCTCTAACAAATACTGATGATTTGTAAGTTTGGACTGTTGTAATCAATGGATCTTGGAAAGCTCACGATTGTAGTGCTGGTGTGGCCTGGATTTGCTATAATGAAGAACAAGTAAAAGTAGTGCAAAATGCATTTCTCTAAACATTCCGATAACCTCCTTCCATCGGCCAAAATTACATAGGCCTTTTTTGGGGTAACTAAAATTACATAGGCCATGAATCAAAGATGTATAAGTGACAACATTTTGACAAATGCTTTGTTCTTTCATCTTAGAAAAGAGTTTGAGAACATCGTCCACCATTCTATCCTTGCAAAGATTATCAATAATCATGGTATACACTACGATATCATATTTACAACTTCCCATTCCCATTATCCGAAGTAGAGTAGTTGCCCTGCTAGCGTTCCCCGTTCTGAGAGCCCATTAACAACAGTTCCATGCATAGTCACGTTGGGTTCAATTTCTCTCATTCTCATTAATTTCCTAAATAATTCCACAACTTCAGGAGTATTATCTCCCAAAATAAGTCCATTGACGAGAGTTGTGAAGGTAAGGTAATTGCCTTAGGCATAAAACTACATTTAAAGAGGGAACCAAAAAGAGAACGTGAAATGGACTCGATTAAGGCAGAGTAACAATTGAAAGTGAAGAGATCGACCCCTAAAAAATGCAACTTGCCAATAATAAGAGAAACAGTGAAGCCATAATGATCATACCTATATTTCACCTAGTTTCATACACTTTTTCCTTTTTCCTTTCCAAATCCCTCCTTAAATCCCCCAACCAAACACAACATAAAGCTTTGTTGAAGTGAGAAATGGGAGGGAAATGTTGCATTTAGAGCATGCAATTGAAGAAATGAACAGCATCATGGAGTCGTTTATTGGGTATTATAGAAGAAGCAAGAGGAGAAATGGGGCTAGTAGAGAGAGAAGGAAGCAAAAGAAATATGGATGGAGGATTCCAACATACTAGGTGGGTGTGTGCCGATCCTATAACAAGGAGATACACAATCAATTTGTCTAAAATGTAAGAGAAAAAGTCAAAAAAAACAAAAAAGAAAAAAAAACTAATTACCCAACCCCATACACTTGCAAGAACAGACCACGTAAAATATACGTCAGGCCTAAACCTACAAGATAATTTATGCATAAGAAAAGTATAATAACGTTGAACACATCACCACCTAATATTAACACGAACCTCCACCTAAAGTTGAACTTCACCACCTGCCTAAACACCAAACCGACCAACTGACAAAAACAAACACTACATTTAGCAAACATATATATACATCCATAGCTCTGGCACAGGGCCACGCAATGCAATTCTTTGTTCAAAACTCAACAAGCCCACTCACAACCCAGGTTCAGTCCTGGATGCCCAGCCCAGACCACAAGCTAAAGCAAAATTTAGAAGGGGCTGCACTGCAGAAGGGCAAGTAAACATCAGTGACCCATCTATAACCTAGCAAAAATGGTCCACACAGCACACAAACATGTGTATCACAGAGAGAGAGAGAGAGAGAGAGAGTCATAACCCATCCACAGGTAACCAGGACAAAGAGGGAGGGAGGGAAGAATAGAGTGAAGAAAAAGAGAAACTAGGAGAACAAAAGGTTGAGATATAACAAGCAAAGAACTGTGAATACTTCACAAATTCATTGATTGAACAAGCTAATGTTGGATTTACGAAGAGAATACATGTAATTTAACCGACACTACAACATACATACAACAATGACACTGCATTGGATCTCTCAATGACAAGAAAATACTCCCTCTCCCCCCTCCACCTCTAAAAATCTACCGTATCTGCAAACAACAGATTCCCTTAGACATCAAAAGCAAACTTGGGACTGAATGGTACAAAGCACATAAAGACGAGAAGAGTCCAAGATTAAGTACAAAACCAAAGAGCATTCCACCAATACAAAAGCAATAAAACCAGGTTACAAGAAAATGCAATATTAAAAACGATCACAACTGGAACATAAATAAAATTCCCTTTTTCCCCACTTGTTACTCGTTACTTCCCTTTTTTTTCTGATACGAGGGTCCGTCCTAAATGGTCTGCAATTGGGAAAAGGAGATCCGGATCATTGAACCGTCAAGTGAGCTGGCATGTTTGCACACAAGGGCTTCAGTGGCCTGCTCTTCATTTTCGAATAGGACAAGGGCCTGCTTTTTACCATTCATCTCAAAGAGCTTGGTATTGACAATGGTGCCATGCTCTTCTAGGTGGGCCACAATCTCCTCCTCGGTGACATCTTGGGGGAGGGTGGACAGGTGGATCATTTTGGTTGGGGAGCAGCAGTAACGATAATTCTTTGCGGCATTGCGGTTGAAGCGATTGAGATTTGAGTTCGAGTACTCATGTGTATCCACACCAGTTGTAATGTTTGGATGCTTTGAAAAGTTTACCTCCAATCGTTTTCCAAACAGCATGGCTCCCTATGAAAGAATTTAGATTAATTTTATTACCGTCCAATGAAAAGGAAAGTTCCACAAAAGTATTTCAAGTTCAAATTATCGAATAACAGGTCAACTCCGCTCAATAAAGCCTATCACAGTAAATAAGCAATCAAGCACACTTAGATCTTAAAGAATATTGTTTGATCAAGAAATAACACCTTCAAGTCTAGTGTGTTCAAACACAAACCAACATAATGAAACAAGCCTGAGCTAGTCAATAACACAAGCCAAATTCTAACATGCCATCACAGTCTAGTTACAAAACTGAATTATATCCCACAAAATCAAGCATCATGACTGCAACTATAAACTAGGAGGGAAACTGAAAAAAAAAAAATTAAATGAATGTTAAGAGGAGCCAACCTTCAAGAAGTGTACTGCTAATTCAGCCTGGAAGCCATCACCCATCTGAACTAGCGCATGATCTGGTTTATTGCGGAGAAGTTTAATTCTTACAATGTTTCCATAAATGGAGAACAGATTGAAAAGTTTATCCTCGTCTATGCTCTGAAATGAAAATTACAAAAGATTAAATAAAATAATTAATATGTTACCAACATTAACGGTGGGGCAGAACCAAACCATTGAGATCAGAGAATTGGCTGCGCCCATTGAATGCAAAAAGAAAAGGAAAAGGAGAAGTTTGTGGAGAGAGAGAGAGAGAGCTTACATCAGGATTTAGGTTAGATACAAGAACAGTGCACCTGTCATTTGTCCCGCTTATTCCAGGAGGCAAGCCTCCTCCAAAAGCAGCTGCAATGGCAGCAGCAGAATTGCCCATCTACATGAGGAACAAAATAAAATCAAGTTACATGACACATCCAATGAACAAGATAAAAGCTAACGATTATTTGAAGTTAATTATGATTGATTAAGACAAAAATAGAACATCCCAAGCAGAAAAGGGAAGGGGGGGGGGGGGGGGGGGGGGGTTGGAGGGAAATGGAAGAAGATGAAGAAAACCCAAATCAGTGCCACCATCCAACAAGCCTCGTGCACTAAAAATCTCCTAGTAAAATATCCCAGTCCACCCATTTTTATTTATTTTTTAATCAAACTCCTTGCTGCAATTTGACAATGAATACCATCAAATAGAGCTAAATGCAGGCAGGAGATTAACGTCGGAAGTGTGAAATAGTTATCCCAAACTAGGCAATCATAACAAATGCTGTATGATGCAACTCTTTGAAATGCAGGGTTTGTAACAAAGAAGAGAAGTCAGCCTGTAGATGTCCAAATAATCCCCGAAAGATGCAAAAAGAAAACAAATTTCCCAAACTTCACAGAAGGGGCCAACAACATGAGAGCAATCAGTACCCACCTGCTGAAATCCAACTGAAACACAGAAGGAAATATACAGATTAGAATGTGGTTAAACATCACAAAGAAATATTTAAATAGAGGCAGCAGATAATTGTTCAACTGCCAAATTAAGTACCTGCCCTGGCTCCAGGAAACATGCTTCCTGCATCTCCATACCCAGGCTGGTCCTCCATGCAGTAAACATAAATTTTAATATCCGAGGTCAAAGTAGAGTATAAGACATACTACATCATCCATGATTCATTAAAAAAAAACCAAAAACATAGGCACTTACTTGTGAGGATCTTCCCTTCTGTTCTGAAGGCAGAGATGGGTTTGTAAAATCCCTAAACAAAATCAACATCATTATTACAATAATGCAATTAGAATAAATGAATTCAAAAGAAAAACCTTAAGGCCCCGTTTGATTGTTCGGATTGGATATAAGGGTTTGAGGAGGATATGTAATACCTAAGGATAATGATGGGATATAACATGTTGTAGGATATGAGCTGGATTATATATATTGTGGGGTCACTTATATTATGTTTGATTAAGATAAGATGTAGGATGGGATAATGGAGAGTAATTATTTTTGACATTTGGATGAAAGATTCCCTATATCCGATGGTGGGAGATATACAATACCATGGGGTGTTGGTATTGCATATCCCCCCATTTTGCATCATATACTATCCAGACTCCCTATATCCGGAGCAACCAAACAAGGGATATAGGGAGACAATAAAATATGTGGGACCCACCTCATATTATATCCGGTCCCACCCTCATATCTACCACTTATATACAGTAAACAAATGGGGCCTAAGTAAAAGAAAACTGAAAAATCATGCAGCTAATAACACACCTTGAACGTTCATTATTGTAGTTCACTTGTAACTCATCGAGGCTGAATAATAAAAGTGAATGATAAATACAATATCCACCATAACATATAGAAAAGGAGGAAAACCCAAGCAATTATGCATATGCACATGCCCCCAAGAAATAAAAAATAAGTTTTGAAGGTTTGAAGCCTACTTCGAAAACTGAATGTCCAGCTGACAGCAACCATCATAAATATTGCGCCCCTACAAAGCAGTTCCTAGAGTCAAAAACTTTTGCGAAGAAGCTGAACCAGCAAACAGAGCTAAAACAATCTGTCCACTTCGAATAAACTTGCAGAATACAGTATGTACTACAGACCTGAAGAGAGTTTCTTGCCAAGACAGCACTTTGGCGTAATTGATACTGTATAAGGGCTTGAAAACCTACACAATTTGCACATAAAAGGATAAAAATAGCTGACAAATAAAATATAAACGGTTTATGAAACATTTTGGGGGATGGATGGCATCTTGAATTATTTTAAGGTACATATGATATACAATGAAATACTCTCATAATTTTAGCCCAAAAAAGTATTCAAAGGTAACGAACTAGAGCCATTGCACATGCAAATATTAGTGAAGTTTCCTGACAGAAATAAATGTCATATCTCATACCCTCATAGGTTGTTAAAAAAGAATTGAAATTAAGCAAAAAGAGAGAAGAGAGAGAAAGAAAACTTGAAGAATCTGACCAGCTGACTTCTGAAATGTGACGATCTTCTCCACAAATCCATGAGGAGAAAACACTTGATGCAGAACTTCCACGGTTATAGGATATAGCATGTGATGAATTGTAACTAAGAGAATTCGATTAGGCTGTGTATCCAAAATGTGCGCGACAGCAGACCAGCATAGAGACAGGAGAGAGAGAAAGAGAGAAGAGAATGAATAGAGAAGAATAGATGGAGAAAAGGAGAAAGAACTACTGATATAATAAAAAAGTAATTTCCCACAAACAAATAGAAACCACTAAAACAAAATATAGACAAACAGAAAAAGAAAAAGAAAACTTTATACAGATATATATGGGAGAGAACAAGAAAGAAATTTATTTAGTAGTCAATTGGTAATCTGCTTTTATGGTTAGCCACATGTGACACCACTAAATTATTATCATCAAAATATATGCATACCTACCATCTAATATTGCAGCCCAAATCTAGATCTGCCCATTCTTCCTGAACTCTATATTTTAGAATTCTGCTGGACCATATGAGAGCATTTGGAGAAAACAACTACCAATGCTTACAATTAAATAAATGTATTGTTGAACTTCTACGAGCTCTGTGTATGTGGGTCCATCAATATAATAAATTAGTTTAGCACATAATTTCCAAAGAAACATATCTCAAGTTGTTAAGAAATGTCACCCAATACACATGGAGCCGGGAAAAGATTTGACATCACAGTGACAGATACATAAGAAGCAGGTAACTTATAAGAACCACATTGTTTTGTGATGGGATAGTGGTGTTGACAGCCATCTCATTATTGATGATGCATATGCACCGGATTTGATGCAGGACACATGATAAGATGATGACTATTTACATCATTTGGTGCCACATTGACACTACAAGATTATATATTATCCTGTTATGATATTATTCATTTGAATAAAGAATGGTCCTAATAATCAAATTTGAATCGTACTAATTTACCATGATGGTAGGATAGGTTTACAAGGTATATAAGTAAGTTTTTGTGGTTTACTTATTCAAATAAAAAAACAATCATGGCTGAAACAGTCCTAAGCCTCAAAGATGAATAAAAGATTCAAGAAAAATTGAAAGAGGCAAAGTGCACTCTTCAGTTTTGTCTAACTTCCTCTATCAATATCTCTGTCTCTTTTATTCTCCTCTCATATTTCTCTCTCCCAAATATTTTTCTCGTCTCTTCTTGTTGTCTCGTCACATATCTCCCTTATCTCATTTATTCATTTTCCCTCACCACTTATCTATCTCTCTCTCTCTCTCTCTCTCTCTCTCTCTCTCTCTCTCTCTCATATCCATTTTCAGAGCATGAAATTTAAATTAACAGAAATATACAGGCATAACCAGATAGTAAAGTATATTGAATGAAAATAATTTCAGTCCAACCAAATGATGCAAAAGGTTGTTAGTATGGACAAGGGGATTTCAAAAGAATCAGGACACATGCACATGGGGATATGGCAAAATATAATTTTTATATTTTTTTTTTTACTTGCTATGTATATAAATATTACATCCATAAACAATCAAAATTAGTAAAAACTAACACTAATTTAACACACACACACACAAAAAATAAATAAATAAATAAATTTAAATTTAAAATTACCCAGAGCCTAGATGAATGTATTGTGTTAGGGCTCTAACCTTTAGGGATTGTTAGAAGCCAGTCTCTCTCAACTTCATAATTATGGTTAGATTTGTGTTGGTTTGATATGAGTTATATATATATTTTTTTAAATCCAACCCTCATGTTTCCAACTATTATAATATGACCTCCGAAAGTAGCTTGGGAAAATTAAATTTAGAGTCCATAGTGTCCCAAAGCGAGTCCCCACCATGTCCGGTGAAAAAATATTTATTAAAAAAATGACACCACGTGGCATGTCAGACATGTATCCCTACCGTTTTATGTCTCATATGTGTCCGACACGACTACGGCACCTATTTGGAAGTGCCGATGCTTCACAGATGTTAGTTGATGGTTGTATTTTTTTTTATTTTTTATTTTTTGCCAAGTACATCATATAAAGAGTACACCAAAAGGGGTGGGGCATAACCTTAGTAAAAAATTGTACAGAATCTATAAAAGTTCAACACAAAAAGCTCTCCAATAAAATCTACAAGAGCAAAAGAGGATTCATGAAAAATATGACACCAAAGATTATGCAATAACAATGCTTGAGCTTTTGCACCCATAACTCCATTGCTTCAAAATTAAGTGTGTTCCTTACTCTCCACAAGAACCACATGATACACAAAGGTGCCACCATCCATGTTTTCTTCTTCCTCTTCATCCTGCATCCACCTTCCCAACACTCCAATGGCCCCGTTTGGTAGAGCAGTGGGAGAGTGATTATAACTTATAGCCTAATAGCTTATAACTTATAACTGTGAACATAAACTGATTTTTTACTTATAAATTAATCTTCTCCTCTCCCACTCAAAGAATAAGTTGATTTTTGACTTACAAAAAGCTATAAGGTGTATTGTTAAGCTGAACCAAACACATCAAAATAGCTTAAATTAAGCTAAAAGCTGAAATAAGCTGGAAATAAACCCTATCAAACAGGGCCAATAACTTACAAAAGAAAGCTAACAACATCACGAAATGAATATCAAGAACAGCCATAAGACGACTCCTTAACTCCTTGGCAAGATTGCAATAAATCAATAAATGATATATTGTCTCCTTTTCTCTACAATACATGAAGAAAAAGATGAGGGTTGGATAGAGTATAACCTGTAAAGTAGTCATCCAAACAAACAACACCACCTTAGTTTCTACAACCTCACATGTTGTACAATATTTGACCAACTCTTCCTAATGTCTATCCACAAATCCACCTCATATGATAGTCAAACTTCCCAATGTCCACCCCCTCTAATTCACTCCAAACTTATAATCACTCACTCTTCTCCATTATGGGTCTTTCTCTTCGACATATCTCCGCAACCATTTATCCAAAAAAGCTTTATTGAATTGGAATCAATTTCATGAACAAAGCATGAATCTATCCCGTACAGCCCCTGGTAATCTTAAATTCCAACTCAATCTAGAAAATGAAGAAAAAGATGGGTTGTAATAATTTTTCTACTATTCGCCTACATCATGTCATACCCTAATAAATTTCTCTTTAACATTGACTCCTTTTTCTCTTACACTATTCTCAAAATTTTTATTGAGTTAATAAACTATAAAAGCCTTCAATGATTTGGGGACTGCAAGGTTCAGAACTACGAGGGAAAATTCCATAACAGCTTTCTTAGTAGAGCAATGTTCATTACCACAATGTTTCCAATGGCAAGGCCCCCTTTCTCTTTGGGGAGAGAAAAGTGCCTCCCACTTTGCCAAATGGTCTTTTTTTCACTCACTCCGTCCTTCCGAAAGAAAGTCCCTTGTCATTTCTCAATTTTATTTGCATCCACAACTGGAATCTTAAACAAAGACAAGTAATAGATATACAAATAATACACAACACAGACTGCACCGAAGTGAACCTACTTCCTCCAGAGAACAATTTTCTCTTCTAACCTTCCAACCTCGTTCCCATCTTTCTAACACTGGAGCTCAAAAAGACTACTATAGGGTTGTCATCCCCCAACGGGAGGCCCAAGTACTTAAACGGAAAATTCTTGAAGGCAATACTAAGGGGTTGTTTGGAGTGTCCTAAATAAGTGCACTTTTTGTCTTTTTGAACTAAAAAATTGAGGAAGAAAATATAGATGTTTGGATTAACTTTTTGACTTTTTATGGAAAAATGTGTAATAAAAAATTATAAAAATTGGTTTGTAAGAGAAAATTAGAATTGGGAGTTCTGCAGCCGTAATTGTTGACTTTTGGTGAATAGTGTTAACTTTTTAACTTTTTGAGTAACTTTTTGGCTTTTTGACTTGTTCTGGACTTGCCAAACTTGGCCTAACACATAAAATGCCATTATTAATGTAAAAATCAGCATTGCTAACCGTCAAAAATAAGCTTTCCAAAAAAAAAAAGAACTGCTTTCAAACCACCATTTTACCAACAATTGTTGATCTCACACCGCTAAGTACAAAGTACTAACCTCATCACCCCGGCCTTGAGTATTCTGCTCCACAGTTGTTAGCTCTTGATGTGATGAGAATTGTACATAAACATTTCTGCCCCTAGATGTCACAATAAAAAATTTGATCAAGCAAAACCAAAAAATAATAATAATAATTTGTTGCTTCAACAGCTATTTAGAAATATTCACAAAAAGGTGGAATATAGTTACTGCAGATCCAGAACAAAAAATAAATAAATGTTTATTACATCATGATACCTTATGCTTGGCTGAACACCTGTGTAGAATTGCAATGCATTGACAGCTGAAGGAACATCTTGCATTTGGAGGAGTGCCTGCATGCATGAAAGTATACACTACATCTAAGTTCTTGTTTTTAGCATTAGTTTCAAACATATAAAGATCTCTCTACCAATAATAATAAAAACAAAAAAGACCTGATTTTTGGCACGAAGCATCACGAGCTTGGTGATGACCCCAAATGGCTGGAATAGCTGAAGCAAGTCATTCTAGTAAAACATCGTAAACTGTGTCAGTAGATGTATACATATTAAAGAAATGCACACACACACAAACAAATATGATCTAACACACTGTAAAACACAATCTCCTGCTGGAAAAGCATCAAAAAATAGTACAAACATATTAAAGAAATGCACATACACACACAAACAAATATAGCTAGGATCTAGCACAATGTAAAACACAATCTCCTGCCGGAAAAGCATCAAAAAAATAGTACACCAGCTAATCACCATATGATCAGAACTTTCTATTTTTTTTAGCAATCATTCATGTTTATTTGGAATCAATAAATGCCTCAACCTACACAAGTATTTCTCATTCTTTCTTATGAGATCCCTTTTTTTGAAGTCTATACAATTTATCGCAAGCTAATCACCATATGAGAAGAATTTTCTATTTTTTTTTAGCAATCTTTCATGTTTATTTGGAATCAATAAATGCCTCAACCTACGCAAGTATTTCTCATTCTTTCTTATGAGATCCCTTTTTTTGAAGTCTAGACAATTTATCGCATTTTCACTGCAAGACAATTTTGTTACGATTATGGATGTCTACAGACTTTACACAATAAACCTAGCAATATTCACATTAATTAATTTTCTTGTGTTGAGTTCCTTTTCATACTCATTACTTCTTTCTTACCTGTGACAAGAAAAAATTACTTCTACAAATTTGGAATTCTAGTTTTCTTATTTTTGTTTTCAGTAGACATGTTCAGTTCTTAATTCAATTTTTTTTATTTACTGTTCTGCATTCACCTTTGATGACATAACAAATATTCCATCCATTAAAATTACACATACATGCACTGAGGCAAAGGTCTGACTCCTGAACCCATGTTGTGTGTACCATGCTGCAGCAACTGCAACTAGAATGCATCCCCTCCACCAAGCGAGGGGTCTTCTCCTCTTGTGTCAAAATAAGGCAGTAGTGCATAAGGTTCACTTATCGAAAGTAATCTTCAGGAAACAAAAGCAAGCTTACCCTACACGATTCATGATAGGAGAGGAAGTGAATCAGCCTTAGAGTTTCCTTTCTTGCTTCAAATGGTTAAAGAATTCAATACAGCGGACCTACTTTCCCCTTCTCTCGCTCTCCTCCAATTCTCCTCTCTCCCCTTAATCAATAAGGTCTGGGAGGAATGAGAAAGCGTCTTAGATGATACATGCAGGGTAAGTGACAAAGGCGGATATTAACTCCTCTAGGAACCAGCAATGCGTAAACCAAGACCAATCAATATCTGAACTAAACGGGTTCAAACTTCTCCTAGAATAATTTCCAGTGCAAAATGAAATTTACAAGATGAGTAATTCAAAGGAAAATTATAAATATCTGACAGGATTTTTTCATTTTAGTAGTTGACAAAACAAATAGGATTGATTATGTATCACAATTCCATCATACTAATCTCCAAAGTGTGAATGTCTCTATATCTATTTTCTTGCTTAAAGTCGAGAGTGAGGTTAACCATTCATTAAGCTCAAGCTGGCAAGCCTATGCCCCCAGTGATCTGCTTCACCCAAGAAATTGAACTAACTGGCAGGTCAGTATACAAACAGAGGTCTCCCTTGTAATAGGAATGAAAAATGACCCAACCTAACAAAGTAGAGCCTTTGAGCCTGCCTAAGCAAAGATCAGCACTCGAAGCCTTGAGTTGAGGAGCAGCCCAAAAAGGGGAAGTTGTGGAGACGGCAAATAGCATTCGAGTCAATACTATAATGTGCTATCTAAAGTCCCCCACCTCAACACGCTCGCTCACTTCTTGAGAAACTTGATTGGAACTAAGGAGAGGCAAATATTACACCACTTCATTGGAAGAACAATTTGGTATAATGACCAAGATTTCAATATATGATTTTTTCTTGACCGAGTAGGTGTTTGGCATGTACTAAAAAAGTGCACTTTTTTGCATACATACACTTATTTGAATCATATCAATAAACATCTTCTCTCTACTTTTCTACTCACTTTCTCTACTTTTCCACACATTATTTTATAAAAAGTCAAAAAGTGAACATCCCAAACCACCCCTGAGCCTCTTTTCACTCACACCCAAGCCCCACTGAGGACAGCTACTGGACCTGAATAAGTAAGGCCTGTGATCCCCGCCTTTAGAAAAACCAGTATGTAAGTAAATATATTTTTTCTGTAACCAAATTTCAAAATGGTAATAAAGCATCCTTCACACATTCTTGAAGTCCCATTCCTATCAACTTAACACACCCCAAAGGCTATCTTTGGGTGAAGGGAATCAAAGAGAAGGAATGGGAATCTGATTACCAGAAATCTCATTGCTATATTAATGTGTCTATATTTTTCAAGTGTTTGGCATAAGTAGGAATTCTCTATTGAAAATTGATAAAAATTTAAATATCGTAGGTCCGCCTACTTTTTTCTTCTTCTTCTTTTTCAACACTCAAATAGTGCTCATTATTCCAGGAATGTAAGATTACCGTTGGAGAGTGGGGATCATAATTTGGGAATGTGAATCCAGCTTGAGTAGGTAATCAAGAATCATTTCCCCATTCCCATCCGTTCCAAAAAAGTGGAATCATGAGGACCCGAATTACATTCTCGTTCCCCTCAAGATTCCTGTCATCCAAACTGAGCGCAAGGATTTTACGATTTGATTGTGGTTCCTGTAAGATGCTTCCACCTTCTTGCAGGTTTTTTTCAGAATAAGTTTGACAGGAGACGAATGTGTTTCTAAGCTCAAACAAAAAGACTTAAACAAGTAAGGCCAAGATGCAGAGGAGGATATACTCATGTTTCTTTTTCTCAGACTAGCAGAACCAAAAAGGAAAACTTTCACAGGGCTTAGTCATTTAGGGAGAGCACAATTCAGGAGCATAACGTAAAAGAAGAATCAAAAGTCATTATCGGTAAATACAAAAGCTTAAAACACTGTCTACTTACATATTTACAACACACACACATACATAGAGGGAAAGAAGGTACCTCAGCAATTTCATGCCCTACATTGCGCACATGAATGACTTTGGAAGGCTCAGTCATCTTTAAAATACCCTGAAATTAACCCAAAAAATATGATGATGATCATAGCATACCAACGACATCAAATCTAAAAGACATCCTCAAAAAAACAAAGGGATGGAATAGAAACAAAGCAGAAGATTTTTCTTTTACTGAAAACAACAACGACGAGTTCTTTCAAAAGATGAGAGTGCACTAAATATAAATAGCAATCAAACCAAAAATCAAAGCTGTGTTTTCCTTTTGTTCTCAAAACTGAAAATTAAAACATCAGCTAAACCACGAAAATCCAATCTATACCCCAAATCTAATGCAATCTACCGAACAAATTCAAAAACGAACTAGAAAAGCTCAAGAAAAAGATCCATCCTTGAACCTCAAAACCCTAGATTCATGTGAAGTGAGCAGTGAATCGAAAAATCGATGAGAGAAGAGGACCTGAAAGGAGCAGAGTGAGCTTACCTAGAGAGAGAGAGGGGGGGAGGAGAGAGATAAGAGAATTCGCCGGGGAGAGAGGGAGGGAGAGAGCGAGCCTGATGTGCTATATCTAAATCTATATATAATATCTATCTATACGTCTATCGAATCGATGACACGTACTTCGGTGGCAAATAAACAAAAGTACTCTGCCCTAAATTTGATTCGCCTCCTCTCCAGTACTATCCAATCCAGTCGTCATCGTGCATTTTCTTGCCAATCCTTTGTCCAGTTGTTGGACCCATCAATCAGCAATAAAGTGATAGTCGCAATTTATAAAGGTGACAAATGTGATAAGATTAGGTGATAGTTGTGGTCAATAAAGGTGACAATTAGATAAATATCATATTAGTTATTCAGATGATCGATCAACATACACAAAACGTGACATCTCTCTTCTTTTTAAATTTCTAATTGTCCAGTGTTTTAATTGTATGAAGAGTGCAAGAGGTGCTAGAGAGAAAAATGCAAGAGAGAAGGCAGATCCCCTAATTTTGGACTTAATGATGCATTTTGTTGTTTATTGTTTTGTTTTCTGTGGCGAAATTTATTTTTAAACTAGTTATTGACTCTTGTAATGTACGTTTTATTTTATTTTTTAAAATATTTAATGATATAATATGTGTATTATAAAAAAATAATATTAATTTTAATAAGAATAAATTATATTGACACTCCTTGAGATTTAATTTAATATAGATACTCTTTCTACCTTTTAAAAATTATAACCCCCTTCTCATGATTTGAAGTCACATTACAAATAGCCTCTTCTATTAGGGTGTGTTTGATTGGACGGACTGGATAAGGGGGATTAGAATCTATCGGACTTGAGTCCTAGGACTGTGAATCTCCCGGACTATTTAGTTGGATTGGATATATATCCTGTGTTAGTTTTTTCATGGGACTAGATGTCTGGAAATGACTATTTTTAGTGAATCTAACGTTTGGTTGGACGGATTAGATAGGATAAATGAATACAAGACTATTTTACCATTTTTCAATTGTTTACTAAGTAATAGCAATATTAAACATATCTTTAATATTTTAATTATTTTTAGCTAGATTAAATAAAATTTTATTTTATTTTATTTTTTACACAATTAAATAAATTTATTTTTTTAAAATAAATAAATAAATAAATAAAATATCAATAAAAATTTATAATATTTTTTTAATTAAAATTTTAAATAAATTTGTTTTTAAAAATAATAATAATTAAACAATGAAATTAAATAAAACATCTATTAACATTTAAATAATGAAATTAAATAAAATATAAACAAAATTTTAAAATAAGACATCAATAAAATATCTATAAAAAATTATTTAAAAATAAATAAATAAAACATCAATAAAAAGTTAAATAAAATTATTTTATTTTTAAATTGAGACATTTAAATTTTATTGAATTTTACTAAATATAATACATAATTAAATAGTAGATGGTCAAAATGGTCATTTCACCACCTAATCCCAACAGTAAATAATCCCCTCAAAATTATCCCACAACCCCCCTAGGATAATATAATCCCCCATATGGAGGATAAGGAGTCCGGCTGAACTCCATGTCCGACGGACTAAAAAAAAAAACAAATATCGAATTGGATTTACTATACGGATTACAATCCGCACAGTAAATAATCCCCCTCTTATTCCCCAATCAAACACACCAGTTGACCGTTAAATAAACTACTAGTTTTGTTGATGTCAACCATTAATCTTTTTTAAAAATCAATTTTACCCTCACTTGTTCTCCTCTGTTTATGTATTTTCTTCTCCTCTTCTTGCAAGCACATGACAAATAGCACCCATTTTATGAACCAGCCAACACAAATATAATTTTATCAATATATATATATATGCATCAACACAACCAACAGAACAACTAAAAAGAAGGGTTATTGCACAATACTATAGAAGAGTTATGATATTTGTAGTGTTGCAAATGTCATAATTAAATATTTTAATTATAATTAAAAACAAAATAATGTGTCATAATTAAATATCATACATAATTTTTTCGGTCATAACTAAAATGATAATCACAATGAATCATAATTAATACACAATGTAGATTATAACCAAAGACTTATAAAAAATTTCTTTTATTTATATTTCATTTTCAAAAAACTCTATAATACACGTACCATTTTCAACCAAAAAAAAATATTTAAAAAAAAAGAGAGAAATTAAGACAATTAAATAATATAAGAGAAGTAAGATAGTTCTTTCTTTCATAGCCACCGACATGTTTTTCAAACCCAACCCAGAAAACATATCTCAATCTCAGGCGATTAATTAATAATTTAATATATATGTGGATGTGTGTAAAAATTTATATATACACCAAAGAACTGAACAAAACATAATTGAATTTCAAGACCTTCTTACTAGTTAAAATTCTGAAGCTCAAAAGAGAATATTGATATAAAAGAGTAAAATCGTTTTATCTTTCCAAGCAAATATATGTGTTTGAGAGAAAACAAAGATACAATTCAAAACTTGCTAGCTATATGAACCAGAGGCGATTTGAACATAGCAACTTAATCTTAAAAGGTTTTACCACCCAAAGCTTAACCAAGCAAGTGATGGCCTACACAAATTCCAAAAGCAGAGCCTTTTCCAATTATTTCCTTGTTTCTAGTGCTCAAGAAAAATTATGTTTGAAGCAATTAATCAAGTATATAAATTCTACATGTGAATTGATGTGACCACGATTACACCCGTTTGTGAAATTGTCTTTGGAAGCCGGAGGAGCTCCACACCCGGTCCCTAATGCTGTGTTTGGTTGGTGGATTTGAGGAGGGATTTGAAAAGAGAAATGGAAAAGGAAGGTGAAATGTGAATAAAACATACCTATATTTCACATAATTTCACACACCTTTTCCTTTTCCTTTTCTCTTTTCAAATCCCTCCCCAAATCCCTCAACCAAACACAACGTAAATCTCTCATGTTCCCTCCTTAATCAAATCAATCATTGGGCACCGTGAGTCACTATGGCCTGTGAATCATCATCGACAGCTCTCTCTTACCACCGTCTTGCTATTAATAATGGCCATTGTCTCCTCCTCTTTTCAATAGTGGAATTGAAATTGTTGTGGATATGAAAATTGATGATCATGGGTGTTGATGAGTTTGGTAGTGGTTGTGGAAAAGAGCATGGTTGTGGGGTGGAGATTGGGTACTAATTTGGTGGTGATGGGTTTAGCAATTGTGATAGAGGTGAACATGGTGTTAGTGGTAGAGATTTGGGAGTTGATGTGTTTGGTGGCAGTGAGGCAAAAGTTGTAGACTTTTGGTGGATTATGTTGTTTGAGCGACGAGAGAATCGATGGTGAGTTGTAACTTTGGAAAGAAGAGCCAAGTATTAGGTAAGGGTAATAAGGTAATTATATATTTTTTATTACTTAAAAGGCAAACATTGACGAGGGGTGCAGTGTAAGGTGGAGGGAGAATCTGTATTAAACATAAACCTCAAGAGGTGTCAGTGTAATTTACCTTTTTAATAATATTGACACTATCATTCTATAAAAGTATTACTTGAATACTTATATATATTAATTTTAATTAAATTATTTGTGTATTTTGATAATTTTAATTCTAGCGTATTATAAAAGTGTAATTATTATATAATAATTTTGTGTGATATATATTAAATTATAAGATAGTAAAACAAATACTCATTTTGATATTAAAAATAATTGTTAAATTAGAAGAAGAATTAGTAACATAAAATTAAAATTAAAATATAATTTATTAATAGTAATTCTAACTATTTAATTTTCTTTTATATTTATTTAGATTATCATATAATGATTTTATATGATATATATTAAATTATAAGATTGTAAAATAAATACTCTTAATTAAATTAAAATATCAACTATATAAAATAATAAACAAGAAATAATCTTATAACAACATTTAAACCCAAAAAGAAAAAATAAATGAAAAACATCCAAATGATAGATACATCTTACTGTGTGAAATAATTAATCATCTGTAATATGATGTCAAAACATGAAAGAGTTTACTGTTCAGCAATTGAAAAAACAATGCAAGTGGTAAATCCAAATTTTAGAAGTTCTTCGAGAGTATTATTGTTATGTATATTTTTCTTCTAATGAGTTGTAATTATATAAAATAATGTATAAAAGATTTTGTACAATTATAGTTTCTCTAATAGAATACATATAAAGTTGGTATTGGATTTGTGGATTATCTGAATTTAGGATGAAAAAGTAGATAAAAAAGAAGTATTTCTCAAATACAGTCTATATAAAATAGGTAAAGTTATAATAATTTAAATTGGGTTTACGTTTGTTTAAAACTCTATATGTAAATGGAAAATGCATGCTTGATGTGACTTTTTTAAAAGAAAAAATAAAATAAGTCTTTAGAATGTGCCGCCTAAGATAGGAAAAAACGCTACTCATATGTATATATATGATCTAAGGTTGTTTGGAATGATCTAAAATAAGCATATTTTTTGACTTTTTATAAAAAGATGTGTAAAAAAATAGAAAGGTGATGTAACCCAAAAAATAAAAAGTATACTATTTTATATTGTGTTTAGTTGGGGAATTTAGGAAAGGATTTGGAAAGGGAAAGGAAACATATTTGTGAAATTAGTTGAAATGTAAGTATATTTTGTTCACATTTTACTTACATTTTCCCTTTCTCTTTTAAAATTCTTCTCAAAATTTCCTAACCAAACACAGCCTTAGTACATCCCACACAAGAGGGGAAAAAAAAACACTTTTAGTTGATTTTTAATCTTTAAAAAATTATTTTTCCACAAAACAAAAACAGAATAAAAGCTTGTTTGGTTTACAATGATTTTATAAAAATGAAATTTTCATTTTTCATATATATATATATTTAGTAGATTTTTTTAAATATTTTAAGCATTATTTTTTTTTTATAATGCACCTAATCTAGATACTAATAAAAAAATATAGGGCAAATTAGTTGTGTGAGTAATTTTTTGACCACACTGCCAACTCAGTATTTAGTTGGAAAGCACTGGCAGAATAGATGACACTTGTCTGACCTGCAACAGAAAGAGAAGATTCCGGCGGTGGTTTTTCCACCCGGGAGCACTTCGACGATCAAGTCAGTATATCTCTCAAAGATAAATAATGCTAAACTCACTGTTCTGAGTATCAAATTGCGTACCTTAGACCCATGGGAGTGCCTCTCTTTTATAGTAAACACAAACCTAGTCCCAATAGAAGCCTAGCTTCAATGGATTCAGGATTACTACTAATCATGGACTCCGAGTAGAATTAAGATAAACTCTCTAAGAGTCTTATCTTTACCCAAACTGAAGTCTTCTCCCATTTTAGGACTCTTGTCCCTTATCCACTTATCTCGGATTCCGATATCTTCAGAGATAATCTCGGCATTATTTAGATAACCTCGGCGTCATGACCAGGACACGTGGCACCTCAGCTGACATGTCGGAGTCACCTTGGCTACGTGTTGGTACTCAGAAAATATCTCCCCACAACTGCCCCCTAGGTTCTATTACCTCGGCATTCTGAGGTGATGGAACCTATATTGGTACTTCCTTCAAGAACGTCAGCTTAGAGTATCTCAGCTGAGATCGTCATTTAGGCTGACATGCCTTTTACAGAACAAGAGTTCCTAAGTGCTCTTTCATGCGTATGAGCTGTCATATACAATCATTCAACCATTTAAGCCACGCGTTTTCCCCTTATTGGATCGTACTTGTGACGTGCCTGTAAGCCGTTTCGTGCATGCGTGCTCCGCCCGACGAATCCGTCTTTCCAAGCTCATCAATTTTATTTTGCCGTCGTTTCAAGTTTTGACAAAACTTTTCCCCCTCCCGTCTTTTCACTTTACATTTGTTTCTGAAGCTCTCTTTCTCTCTAGTTTTTTCTTCTAAGTCTGCCGTTGTTCAAGCTTTTTTAGCTTCGCAGCTCGCTCCGTTTTACCACCTCCGGCAAGATTTTCACCGATCTTCCACCTTTGCAACCGTCGTCCGACATCGGCAATCCTCATTTCGGCTTTTCTTTTTCTGGTAAGCCTCTGTTCCTCCTGGTTTTTCTTATTCTTGTTCTGTCAAAAAGTTTTGCTTCACTTTTAGTCGCCATTACTGTTTTACTCAAGTTTTTGATTCATGAATCTCGTATCTTGAGTGTGTTTATTTCACGACTTTGTTCTTTGCCCATGTCTTGAATACTCGCACTGCTCACAACTTTTCTGCACTTTTGCCACTGTTCCTGACCTTATATCATTTGTACTTACAATGTTCTTGATAGTCCATCTTTGTTCTTGATTCTAAAACACGTTCTTGTTTTCTGTCTTATGTGTCTTTTCTAGATTTGTGCCTTCAATCTTTGCTTCCATAGACTTAGGTTTGGGATTTGTTTGTAGATCCTAAAAAATTTAGGAAAAACTGGAACGATTCCCCTAGCCTCTGTGTATTTTGAGGTTTTAGCCAGGGTCCTTTAAACCCTACAATACTCTTTCCTTCTGAAATTCAATATGTGGAAACATAGGGTAGGCACGCCGACAAAACTAGATCACTTTAGGCGTGAGTTTGAAATTTCGTCCGACGTCCATCTGAGGTTGGCTGGGGATGAT
The DNA here is from genome assembly GCF_055761805.1 of Camellia sinensis. NCBI lineage: Eukaryota > Viridiplantae > Streptophyta > Magnoliopsida > Ericales > Theaceae > Camellia > Camellia sinensis. The sequence continues at coordinate 109,243,666 of NC_138966.1, forward strand.
GACTCCATCATGCCTACAACTGACTCTATGCCCTTCCCTGTGGTAGCCTTTATTGAGTGTAGACTTTAGCTCCCACTTAACACCTTTTTTTGTGAGATACTCCACTATTATAAGTTGAACCCGATGCAACTCGCCATCAATTCCTATCGAATAATCAATGGTATCATAGCCTTAGCTCGACAAGAAAACGCTAGGATTATGTAGACACCCCATTTTTGACCGTCCTCAAGACTTGGATGTCACCACTTGAACACTCGGTGATCATCCATGTTTGTGTTCATCTTGAGTTCCCGGAGGTCTCGGCTACGCGCCTTGCCTCAGGATCTCTCGACTCGACTGTTTTGTGTCTGGTTTTGCACCAAACACTTGTGCTTTGCCTTGGAGGGGCAGGGAATGGCTTGTGGGCCATCCCCACACTCCACCGGCCATGGCTTGAGGCCACAGGCTGTGTTTTGTTGCCACCAACCAAATGTTTGGCCGGCCGGCACTGTAGATGGCCGGCCGGCTATCTTTTTTTGGTCAATTGCATTTTTGGCCGGCCGACTACTGTGCATCTGCTTTTGCAGATATTTTTGTGCAGCTGGCATACACTTTCACCCCCTCCATACACGTGTATGGAGGGATTGCCCTATTGTTAGCTTCCTTTGGAAGCTTTACAAGGCCATTTGTCTACAAAAGAGAGGCTTCTCTCTCTTGTTGGGGGGTTAGACAATTTAGACAGCATTTTCAGAGGGTTTTGAGTTTTAGGGTTAGGGTTCATATATCCTCCATCTCTATATATCTCTCTCTCTCTCTCTCTTGTGTTTTGTGTGCGTTTTTGTCTTAGTTTTGCACACAAACACCCACCATCACACCTTTTCTTGGAGCTGAGGCCCTTGAGGGTTGTTTTTGGAGTTGTGGAGCTGGTTTGAGCTTGAAGAACCAGCTGGTTCACCATTGGTGAAGAGGGTCTACAAGGGTAAGAAACTTGTCCCTTTTTCCCCCATTTTTGCATTACATTTTTGCCTACCTTGCATCTATTTTTGAGCTTTGTGTATAACATATAAAAGTTCTGATTTTTAGTGCTCTAAATAGTTTGTCAAGGTTGTTTTAAGCTTTGGGGTTGTTTGACCCCTCTTAAGCCTTGAAAGGCTCCATTTTGTGCCATTTCGGTTGAGCTCCGGGACCATTGTGTTTGGGCCTCCTCACCACTGAAATCTTGAGGGATTTCAGAGGTGGGGATGGTGCCTTGAGGTCCTAGGAAGGAGAGGGCCACCCCCTCTCCTTGTTTTCCTTGAAAATGGTCATTTTTGCCTCTTTAGTGAGCATCTAGTCTAAGTGTGTGTTGGCCATACCTCAGTTGATTTTCATGCTTATTATGTCATAATATGCCTCTGTTTTTAATTGATTTTGGTACACCATGCTTGCTTAGCATACATGCCTTGTAATGCCATATTGTAGCCTTAACATACATCTAGGTTTTAACCCTTGTTCAAGCATGCTTTTGGCCTAGCTTTGTGAAGCTTTCGTACTTATTTTGCCATGTTTAAGGTCTGTTTTTGGTTGTTTTGGTCAACCATAACATGTATTGCATAGCTCTTTTGTATTGTTAGCTTGTAGGCTTTAAGTATGTGAAATGTTAAGCATGCATTGTTTGATTTATTTCAGTGGTTTGGCACCACTTATAGCATCATTTCAGTCCACTTAGCATGCTTGTATGCTTGCATTTCATGGCCCCTTTGATGCTCCAAGAGGTTGTGTCCTATGCTCCATGTTTGGTCACTGTGTATGCTTCTATGTGTAAGTCATTTAGATGCCATCTAAGTGGTCTTTTGGCTTTGTTTTAGCATGCTAAAACTCTGATTTTGGTCACCTAATTCATGCCATGTGTGGTTGCATTAAGTGTAGTTCAATCCCCCTTGGGCTTGCCTTGAATCTTGGGCCAATGTCACATGCCATACTTACCTTGTTTATTTGGTTTAGCACCATTCTTAACATGATTTTCAAAGCTTATGATGCATGCCATTTGTCCATGATTGCATCCTCTTAAGTGTGCTTGAGAGTTACTTTTGATGTTTAAAGTTTTAAGTCATGTTTGCATGCATGCTTATATATGTAGACATTTGGCTCATGACACATCGTTGCACGCTTTTGTGTTGTTGCATTGGGCATGCTTTGTATCCAACATGTTGTCCATATTTCACCTTGCATGTGTGCATGTTGTTGTTACACTTTGCATGCTTGGTTAGTTGCATCTTTGCATTACTTGCTTGCATGCCCATATTGCACACTTAGGCTCACATGCTTAGGATTGCATTGCATTGCATTGGCATGCATGTTTCACCTCTTGATCAAGCCATGATAGAGGTTGAAAGCCCCTTGGTTTGTTTATGTTCATTGCATTCCATTTGAGATCGAAATGCACACTTGATTCTTTGGGCCATCATGCATGGAAATGCACAATTGGTGGTCCAAGAATCGAGAATCATATCCCTTTGAGTCATGAATATGATAAGGGGTGTGGTTGGTGCATACATTGCTTGAAACGCATTGCCATGCCTTGCCTGCCCTCTGCTGCTGTCAAAAACAGGTTCAGCAGGAAGATTTGGCCGGCCGGCAGTGTGACCGGCAAAGAATTTTTGGCCGAGCACATAATGCTTAGTCGATGACCACTTCAAAATGGCCGGTGATGATCCCACTCAGTCGGTGGTGTTCCACAACACTCAGAGAAGTAACCTTGGGAGTTGTGCAATTTTCAGAGAAGCAGAATAGTCAAAGCAGAGGCAACTTGTGCATGGCAGTGACTTTCCGAGCGGAGCCGAGCACGCATTGCATTGGGGCCCTCTTCCCAAGGCTATTTACTGCTTTCATTAGATTAGTCAAATTTGTTAATTAATTAATTGATTTGTAATATTTAATTAGCTTGTAGGTTAATTAACTTGTATTATTCTCTCGGTCCCTCCAAGCGAGGCCAAATCTGTAATAAGTGTGGGTGCGTGTGTACATGTCTTCCAACCCCCATTTCTTTCTCCCTTTTACTTACCTGCTTTTGATGGTTAGTATTAGGACATGTTTACTTTAGCATACCTTATGCTATGCATGCGTGCATCATTCATCAGTATTGCATGCACCAGGCTCGGCGAATCATACTAACTACATAAGTATTTCAAATCTAACTTGAATACATGCTACTTGTGCATTTTCACATGTCATTTATAGACTAGCCGAGTCTACTCTAGTGACATTCTGTATGTGTTGCATTAGCCACTTAACATGGACTTGGATCATGCATTGATTGCTAACATGTTTTTGTTTTGACTCGGAGTACTAAGTAAGTATTTATGCTTTAGCATACCACATGCGTGTGAGTGTTGCCATAACAACATGATTACCATGAGACTAGATGCTTATGTGATATAAACTGCTTGAATACCTGTGGGTGAAGGTTGGATTGTTCGAGTTGGAACAACTCGTTGAAGTCCATGCTTTAGCCTACTTGCGAGTAGCAAATTTCAAATTGTTTTTCAAACAAACGGATATGCAATGCTTCATTCCAATTCAGGTGATTTGGTCTATACTTGTTTGTCGTGCGCATAACGTAGTAATTCTAGGCTAATAAACGGAATAAGAACACATAAACGTTTTCAAAATCGGATATCACAGTTAGTAGAGGCCGATCTTCGGATCGGGCGAGAGGGGGTGCTCAAAGCTGACCTTCCCCAATCGTACCCAAGCTCCCGAGCTGAGGCAACTTTGGTGATGACGGACACGTGGCCTTTGGCACCGAGTCAGGGTTTCCTAAATTCCCCCATAAAAAATATTTAGGTGGCGACTCTATATCTGGCAAAACAGTCCATGTTTGGCATTTCTTTCAAAAATCTGTTTCTCAAAACGATTTGCCGGATTTGGACTCTTTGGTTCAGATTAAGAACCGTGACAATTTGAGAGTCTGAACTGTAGTAAGCCCAAAACGAACAGAATAGGGGAACGGGACTCGTCCTCCCGGGGCGTTCGGGGACGTCTACAGATTACCTTAGCCGATATCCAATACTGCTACACCATGTGTGGCCTCAAGAAAGATACAGGCTACGTTTACTACCTTAAGCCAAGGTCCACAGAGTAGAAAATTGTTGTCGACCTCCCTAACTCCAACAAGGGAGTTGGGGATGACTATTTTATTACCTCAGGGAACTAGGAGTTCGCTCCAGACGAGAACCTCCATCTCTACCCTCTTTCTCAATTAGTTTTTGTAAAGAGCAATGGTAAAAGCCCTGTGTTCATACTTACTTGTTTTTAAAGTCTTTAATACTTTATTTGTTTCTAACGTCTGTTTTTCTTGCAGCTCTTCCTCAGCCACCAAAGGACTTCTGTCAATCTTTCTTTCCCAGCAAACACTTGAAGAAACTTTTGGACCTGCCAGTCCACAAACGAAAGGCTCCTCTTCTACTTAATTTCATTCCTATGTACAGGTCAGCTCTTCCTGATGTTCCCCAGAATAAGAAGAATAAGAGTATGTCTCCCCCTTCTGCCACAACTCCCCTAGCTACCTCCATATCTCGGCCAGATCAAGGATGAACTTCTGATCCAACAGAGCAGCCATCAACCTCGGCTCCATACCTGATCCCACCATCTCAACGACAACGTCGGCGACGACTCATTCTTGCTGCCGAGATGAGTCGTCAGAAAGCAGTTGCCAAAGATCTCTTGACCAACATTCCAGATTCAGTTGATGCTCAACCAGCACCAACCCAGCCTCCAAAGCCAAAGCAAAAAAGGATCAAGAAGGCTCAGCCAAAGGCAAGGGTGACTCAGGTTGAGACTGAGGATACCTTACCCATTTCTAAATTGGCTGAGAGTGAGAAGACCACCTCTGTCCCCGTGAAGAGGCTTGCTGAAGCACAATCGGCTGGATCGACCAGACCAAAGAGGCCGAGGTCATCTTCTGCAACCACCTCGGAGTCTCAAAAGTATGATGCCCCCTGGGTTCCCAAAATCACATTGGATGATAAGCCAGTCATGGCTGGGGATAGCGCCGATGATGTCAACGTTGGCGTTGCTCTCAGCACTGCCGTTCTTCTTCCCGGTGATCTCGACCGAAACGCTGAGTTGAGCGAGTTCAAAAACTATGCTCTAATGCTCCAGCGATCTGTTCAAGTAAGTGTCTTTACTTGGTAATTTTTCTTTCTATCTCTATACTTGGAAAAAAATTTTATTTTAATAACTTCTGCTCTATTCATGTTCCTTCAGGCAATGCAGCACGCCCATTCCTTCTCAGTACAATCTTTTAAGAACCGGAAGGAGCTAGCCGACAAGCGGAAGGAGGTCTCCAGTCTGTAGAAGATTAATAAAAACCTTCAATCAAAGATGAAGACTTTGGAAGATCAAGCCGATACCGCTATTAAAGCTCAAAACGACGCCGAAGAAAAGGCGAAATCCGCTGAGGCCATTAGGAAGGTTCTTGAGGCCCAAAAGAAGGAGGCCGAGGAGAAAACGGCCCAGGCCTAAAAAGAACTGTAAGAAGCCTTGGCCACGAAGGACGCCGAGCTCAAGGCAGCCGATGAGAAGGCATATGCAGAGGGGGCAGCTGATGTCACAGCTGACTATAAAAGGCAAGTGAAGCAAGCATGCAACAAGGGTTTTACCCATGGTTAGATGTCTCTTCTAAAAAAGCTTGAGTCCCCGAGGACTCGCCCCTCAGGAACGCCGACGTCATCCCTCTTCCATTCCCTCCAACTCCAAGCCAATCCGATGACGAATCTTAGTCTGAGGAGGAGACTTTGGTGAGGAAACCAAAGGAGGCTGCTGGGACTAAGTCCCCTTCTCTGAATGAGCAAGTCCTGGACTTGACTCAAGATGAGGAGGGTGAGGAGGTTCCGAAAGATGCTGCAACTGAGAAAGCATCAGCCGATGTGTCCCTCGCCGACAAGAGCCTTGATGAGACCCTTCAAGAGATTGATGCCGAGCTTGCGGTGGAAAAGGCTGCCGAGGTGTCTTCCCAGCAGTCGTCTGAACTTCAAACCCAACCACCTGCTGTTGCTGAGGAGTCTTAGGCTTATGTTTTTCTCTTCCTTTCTTGTACTTTGTTTTTTCTTTTTGAAGTAATGTAAACTCTTTATATCGCCGATATGCCTTTAATACAATTCTTTTGTTTTGAATGCTTGCATGTTTGCCTTGTATGCTTCCATACTTCGAATATTTTGTATGTCTTTAATATATACTTCAATCCTTGTGCAACCTTCTCGGGGTGACACACCTCGGTTATATAAATTGATGATTTACCTCGGCAAGTACCTAAGTACCTTTCTTGGCCTAAGCTTGGTTTCACCTTATAAATTACTTCATAAAATTTCAACAAGTGTTTAACCTTAGTCTTCAACTTGTAAACTTTTCTCAAGTTTCAACAAGTGTTAAATATCATCTCGGTTTAACTTCAACTTGTAAATTTTTCTCAAGTTTCAACAAGTGTTAAGCATTATGTTTCCTCTCTCAGCCCCCTAATGTGAACCTAAGTTCCACTTGGGTTCTCATTATACATGTATTTCAGAAACAACGTTATGTATCTTTATCAGTCACAAGTGTATAAACATATAGACAAGTGAAAGTTTTATTTATTTACTTCGGCAAATGACAAAAGAACAAAAATTCTAATGATAGAAAAATTTCAAATTGCAAGTGTTCCAAGGCCTTGGCAACTCTTTACCCTCGTTATCTTCAAGCCGATATGCACCATTGCCCAGTACCGAGATGATTCTGTAGGGTCCTTCCCAATTTGAGCCAAGCTTCCTCTCTCTGGATCCTTCTTGTTGCTGACAACTTTCCACAGGACGAGGTCACCGATTTGAAACTCCCTTGGGTTGACCCTTTTATTGTAAGCTCTGGTAAGCTGCTGCTGGTATGCTGCGAGCTGTATTGCAGCTTTCTCCCTTCTTTCTTCCAGTAAATCCAGATCTCGGGCCAATAATATGTTATTGGTCCCATTCTCCACTCCCTGGGTTCTGATCCCTGGGATGTCGACTTCCAAGGGAATGACTGTTTTTGTGCCATAAGCCATGGCAAATGGGGATTCTCCTGTTGATCTTCTCGGCGTAGTCCGATATGCCCAGAGTACATTGGGCAACTCGTCTACCCACTTTCCTTTTGCTGCCTGCAGCCTCTTCTTTATCCCATCCAAGATTACTTTGTTGGATGTTTCCGCTTGTCCATTACTTTGGGGAAAGCTTGGTGTTGAAAAGTAGTTCTTGATCTTAAACTTTGCACAGAAGCTCTTAATTAGCTTACTGTTAAATTGTGTTTCATTGTCTGCAACTATTGCTCTTGGGATCCCAAACCTGGTAATGATATTTTTCCCAATGAATTTATTCACATCCACATCTCGGATCTTGGCAAGGGGTTTAGCTTCTATCCATTTAGTGAAGTAATCTGTGGCCACCAGCAGATACTTCCTTTGTCCAGTTGCTTAGGACAGTTGCCTAACGAGATCCATGCCCTATTGGGCAAACGGCCAAAGACTGGATACTGGGTTTAGGTCTGCTGCTGGTTGGTGTAACAGAGGTGCAAACCTTTGACATTTTTCACACTTCTTGTCATAGGTCTCTGCATCTTTCTGCATGTAGGGCCACCAATATCCTTGGGTAATGGCCCTATGAGCTAGTGATCTGCCCCTAGCGTGGCTTCCACAAATTCCTTCATGTATTTCATATAAAAAATCTTCAACTTGTGAGGAATGTACACACCTTAAAAAGGGTCTAGTGAAGGATCTTCTGTAGAGATGTCCTTTTGCTGTCAGGCTGAATCTTGTCGACTTCAGTCTGATCTTGTGTGCCTCTTTGTGGTCATCTGGCAGCTTTCCTTGTTTCAGGAATGCAACAATTGCATCCATCCAGCTTGGTCTCATGTCCACACACATTGCTTCATGCTCTGTGGTTATTGGCTCGATGCTCGGGCCCGACAAGTATTCGACCATTATTGTCCTTGCTTTTCCAGGTTGCACTGCGCTAGCTAAGTTGGCCAATGCATCGGCGTGACTGTTATCATCTCGGCTAACCTGAAGTAGTCGGCAGTTTTGAAACAAGGCTGCCAACATGATGACCTCCTTTGCGTAGGCCGACATCCTTTCATCTCGGGCTACAAACTTGTCTGTTGCCTGGTTAACTATAAGTTGTGAGTCACAAAAGACTATTACCTCATCTGCTTGTACTGCTGCTGCCAATTTCAGTCCTGCAATGAGTGCTTCGTACTCTGCCTTATTGTTTGAGGCCTTGAACCCCAAACGAATCGATTGTTCTAGTACCTGCCCCTCTGGAGATATCAATACTACTCCTGCCCCCGCTCCCTGCCGGTTTGAACTCCCATCAACGAATAGTTGAAAGGAGTCGCCGATGTAAATGCTGCAGGGTCTGCGTTTTTCCTCTTTCCTTTGTTTTGTCGCCTTTGGCTGGGCTCATCCTTGTTTGTTTGGGCAACGTTCATCCTGGCTCAACGGAGTCCGATATTTGATGGATTCCAGCGTGAACTCGGCCACGAAGTCGGCCAAAACTTGGCATTTGATTGCCGTTCTGGTCTGAACTCCAGGTCGTACTGGCCTAGGGCGACTACCCATCTGGCTATTCTTCCTGTCAGGTCTTCTTGTTGTAGTAAGGATTTTAAGGGGTGCTCAGTTAGCACCATAATTTCATGGGCTTGGAAGTAATGGTTCAGTTTCTTTGAAGCCATTACTAAAGCCAGCGCCAATTTCTCTAGGGGTAAATACCTTGTTTTTGCATCAGCCAGGGTTTTGCTTACATAGTAAACAGCCCTTTGTTCCTCTTTTTCTTCTCGGACTACTACTGCACTTATCGCATGTTCTGAAACTGCTAAGTATAAAAACAGCTCCTCTCTAGGTTCTGGATTTGAAAGAACTGGAGCTGTGGTCAGATACTTCTTTAGGACGGCCAAGGCGACTTCGCATTCTTCGGTCCACAGGAAGTCTATGGCTTTCTTCACTAAGTTAAAGAAAGGTCTGCACTTGTCTGAGCTTCGGCTGATGAACCTATTCAGGGCTGCGGCCCTTCCAGTCAACATCTGTATCTGTTTTGCCGACGTCGGGCTCTTCAACTCTAGGGTGGCCTTGATCTGATTTGGGCTGGCCTCAATGCCCTTTCTGGTCACCAGGTATCCCAAGAACTTACCACATCTAACTCTAAATGCACACTTCAATGCATTGAGTCAGAGCCAATAGGTTTTAAGGATTTCAGAGCCTTCTTTTAGGTCAGCCAGATGACCCTCAGGTTCCTTGGTCTTTACGACCATGTCGTCGATGTAAACTTCTATCGTTCGGCCGATCAAGTGTCTGAACATCTTGGTTACCAGTCTTTGGTAAGTTGCTCCTGCGTTTTTCAACCCAAAAGGCATCACTTTGTAGCAATACAGCCCTTTTAGGGTGATAAACGCAGTCTTCTCTTCATCTGGAGGGTACATAGCTATCTGCTGATACCCCTTGTAGGCATCCAGGAAGCTTATCCTTCCATGCCCTGGCGTGGCATCCACTAGCTGGTCAATCTTGGGTAGAGAAAAGCTGTAACAACCCTCATACTGTTTACCGATTAATGACTGATTGATTACCGATAACCATCGATTACCGTTAAACTGAATTGATTATGACTGATAATTGAACTGATTAAAAATACTGAACTGACTGACTGAAAACTGGAACTGAATTGACTGAGTATGTACGTTTGAATTGCATTCTATCTGTTGATTGTTTATTTGATCTGTTCGTATTTTAGTGTTTAAACTGCTAATTGAAGGCCTTATCGGCGGTCGAATCCGGAATTGATTAATGTTTTATGATCGTCAGGTACGGATGGTTATACTGTATTTAGTGATGCTTCTCATAAGGGTTTGGGGTGTGTTTTAATGCAGAATGGGAGAGTAATTGCCTATGCTTCCCGTCAACTGAGACCGCATGAAAAGAACTACCCGACCCATGATCTGGAACTTGCTGCAGTAGTATTTGCACTGAAAATCTGGCGTCACTATCTGTACGGGGTGACATGTGAAGTATACACCGACCACAAGAGTTTAAAATATTTCTTCACACAGAAAGAACTGAACATGAGACAGCGGAGATGGCTAGAACTGATTAAAGATTATGACCTACAGATATTGTACCATCCGGGAAAAGCCAATACCGTTGCCGACGCATTGAGCCGAAAATCGATTGGAAACTTAGCCTGTTTGCTTACCGGACAGAAAGAGTTGCTTTGTGACCTTGAAAAATCAGAAATCAAAATTGTCTTACGAGAACAAGGTGGAACCTTGGCTGCTATTTCTGCTCAACCGGCACTGATTGAAGAAATTAAAGAGAAACAGCAACTGGATGACTTCTTGAAGAAGGTCATCGAAGAAAGAGAATCTAAACCGAGACCGGGATTCAAATTTGAGAACAATGTACTGAAATTTCAAGACAGACTGTGTGTACCAAATGATACTGAACTGAAAAGAAGAGTTCTGCAAGAGGGCCACAATTCAAAATTTTCTATCCATCCGGGGAATACGAAAATGTACCAAGACCTGAAATTGAATTTCTGGTGGCCGGGAATGAAGAAAGAAATTGCTAATTTTGTATCGAAATGTCTTCATTGCCAACAAGTTAAAGCCGAACATCAACAACCTGTCGGATTATTGCAACCCCTACTCATACCAGAGTGGAAATGGGAGCATATCACGATGGATTTTATCGTTGGGTTACCTCGCTCCAGAAAAGGTATGGATTCAATTTGGGTTATTGTTGATAGACTAACCAAATCTGCTCACTTCTTACCTGTCAAGACAATCTATAATGCGGACAAATTGGCTGTTATCTATATTGATGAAATTGTGAGACTGCATGGAGTGCTTGTGTCTATTGTGTCTGACAGGGATTCGAAGTTTACATCGAGGTTTTGGCAAAGTCTACAAACTGCATTGGGTACTGATTTGAGGCTGAGTAGTGCCTATCATCCTCAGACAGATGGCCAGTCAGAAAGGACCATCCAAACTCTGGAGGATTTACTGAGAATGTGTGTCCTTGATTTTCAGGGGGACTGGGGAAGTCATCTGCCATTAGTTGAATTCGCCTACAATAACAGCTACCATTCGAGTATTGGTATGGCGCCTTTCGAGGCATTGTATGGCAGAAAATGTAGATCTCCGATTTGCTGGGCAGAAATTGGAGATGGGCCTTTGCTTGGCCCCGAGATGGTTTATGAAACAACTGAGAAAGTGAAACTGATACAACAAAGATTGAAAACTGCACAGAGCAGACAGAAGAGTTATGCTGACGTTAGAAGACGAGACAGAGAGTATGAAGTGGGTGATCACGTATTTATAAAAGTGACACCGATGAAAGGCCAGACTCGTTTTGGAGTCAAAGGCAAGTTAGCACCGAGATATGTCGGACCATATGAGATTATTGAGAAAATCAATCCGGTGGCGTATCAAGTTGCGCTCCCTCCTGAAATGGAGCATATGCATAATGTTTTCCACATTTCGATGTTAAGAGATTATCTCCGGGATCCCTTCCATGTAATAGAGCCTACCCACGTAGTGTTGAGTGATGACTACACTTACGAGGAACGACCTATACAGATTGTAAACAGACGGATCAAGAAACTGAGGAACAAAGAGATCCCGCTAGTGAAAGTCGACTGACAGAACCATGGTGGCATGTATGCCACTTGGGAAAGGGAAGATGACATGGCTAAAAGATATCCTGAACTGTTTCCACTGAATCCTGTTTTCTTCCAGAATGAAGGTAACTTGAGTTTAGAGGACTAAACTCTTTATAAGGAGGGGAGACTGTAACAACCCTTATACTGTTTACCGATTAATGACTGATTGATTACCGATAACCATCGATTACCGTTAAACTGAATTGATTATGACTGATAATTGAACTGATTAAAAATACTGAACTGACTGACTGAAAACTGGAATTGAATTGACTGAGTATGTACGTTTGAATTGCATTCTATCTGTTGATTGTTTATTTGATCTGTTCGTATTTTAGTGTTTAAACTGCTAATTGAATGCCTTATTGGCGGCCGAATCCGGAATTGATTAATGTTTTATGATCGTCATAATTAATGTGATTTTATGGTATAATTATCTGAAAACTGATTAGGTATGATTAAATTAGATTAAAATGAGTTAGTTGCATAGGTTGGCCTTATTTACCAAACTAGCCTTAAGTGCCCACTACCTATACACCTTTGAGCTCATTGCACTTGAACAACATAACTTCATCAGCCATTTCCCTTGTCATTGCCGACTAGAGAGAGAGAGTAAGAGGAAAAGAGTGATTCAACTTGAGTCATCTTTAGAATTGCTTGGAATTGGAGGAATTGAAAGGAGTTCTTGCTAGATTGAACCTCAAGACTAGTAATTAAGGAACCTAGGTATGAATTTCATCCTTTTGGTTTGTCTTTAAGTTGATTCTTGCATGGTCCATGTTTAATTGTAGAGATAAGCCTTGTTTTAGTTCATACATGTTGATATAGAGCTCATTTCATGTATGCATGTTTGAATTGATGAGTTTGAGTTGAATCCATGGTGAAATGGAACATGCATGTTCATAATTTTGTAATGGTCCATGTTTTCAACTTGTTTTTGGATCAATTGGCTCCTTAGAGCATCAGATTGGAACTTCCAAATGATTTGAATTCATGCATGTTTGCGTGTTCATATTGTTCATGAAATTGGTTTGAAATTGAGTTTGAATTAAACACCCTTGGGCCTTGATTTCTCAAAATTGAGCTTTGAACTAGGATATTCTATGTGTTTATAAATGTTTTCCAGAAAATGGGCCCAAGAGGATTGGTCTTGATGCATTTGAATGTGAGTTTGAGCTTGGAGGTGCAATCTGGAATTCCCAGATTCTGCACTTCCGCTTGAGCGGGGGAAGTGCCGCTCGAGCGTGGAATCCAAGCATCCAGTATCTCTGCACTGTTTTACAGTCCGCTCGAGCGGAGGATTGGGCGCTCGAGTGGAGTCATGTCTCAAGCTCGAGCGGGCGTTGAGCGGAGATTTCACCCATCCAGTACTTTTACAGTACGCTCGAGCGGGAAAGTTGACGCTCGAGCGTGTACCTTTGTTGCATAACCGCTCGAGCGGGGAAACCTGCGCTCGAGCGGGACTCTATTTTTCTGCAAATCTTGAAACAATCTTCTGATCACATCTTTGCATCCTCATTCCATTCTAGGCATTCTTAGGCCTAGTTTTAGACATCTTGTTGAGGATAGATGTAGAACACACCGAGGCATTAGGGGTTAAATTATGTTATCTCCCAACTGTGTAGCTTAGTGTGTGTTCAATCTGTTAACTGTGTAGGGTTGGCGACTGGGGAGGCGCGCTCTAGCATACTGTAGCCCAAACTCTGTGAGTAACAACTGTGTAAAGATATGTTCAAAATGATTATTTTCTGAACAATTGAACTGTACTGCTTTCTGAACTGTTACTGTTAATTGAATGAATGTATGTCCTCTATTTTGAACTGTATTGTGGCATCCTTAGCAACTACTGTTACTGACTGTTACTGTTATAGAGATCTCTGTCGGTTCCCTCGTGGAACCACTACTGTTTACTGATTGATGGCCATCAATACTATTCGGTCTTTAAGACCTACTGTTTACTGCTATGCTAATGGATGTACCACATATGATTGATTAACTGTTCTGACTGAAAGACTGAAGTATTGTTAATGAACTGATTTCAATACTGTAAGGACATTTCATTCTTAACCCCTTTACGCATTATGTTATTCACTGGGCTTTAGCTCACTGTTTATATATATATATAGGTGCTCAGCCACCAGATCGGAGCTAGGAGCGCGGGTTAGACTCCAGTTTTGTCAAGCCAACCTTTGTGCCTCACTGCGAGGTTCCGAATTGCCATGCTATGGCTTTGGGGTGTCTTGTTTTTCCCCCGTCTGTCTCCGTACTGTTTGGTTTACTGTATAGACTGTCAGCTACTAACTGTACTTTTATCAAGGGATTTGGTCCCTGTACTGTGTGACTGTAAATTTTGTGTGAATGCTTGAAAAATCTTTTTGGCATACAGACTGTCACAGCTCAATGGACATTATTTATTTACTGTTTTGGCTTCCGCCAGGACCTGTACTCTGTTTTACTATACTACTGTTCTGCAGGCCTTCGGTAATCTCGGATTACTGGCCGGTTACGGTGCTAAACCCATAGGGCCGGGTTTGGGTCGTGACAAAAGCTGTCTTTGGGACAGTCCTTGTTCAGGCTGGTAAAGTTCACGCAGACCCTCCATTTACCATTCTTCTTTTTTACCACCACTATATTGGACAGCCATGTCGGGTAGTAAACTTCCCTAATGGCCCTGGCCTCCAGAAGTCTGTCTACTTCTTTCTTTACTGGTTCGACGTGCATCAACGTCGGTCTTCTTGCTCGTTGGATTACAGGTTTGGCCGACCTGTCAACGTTCAGTTTATGGCAAGTGACCTCGGGGTCAATGCCAGGCATTTCGTAAGGCGTCCAAACAAACACCTCAACGCTCTCAAAATAACTTCCAACTCTTTTTCCTCTTCTTCGGCTAAGCACGAGCCAAGAAGAATGAAACATTCTTCATCCCCCTCCTGGACGAGGATTTTCTTCAGTGCTTCTTCACTCTTCTCGGTTGGCTCCTTGCCGACGTCTTCCAGGACTCCCACGTCCTCATCTTCAATTTCTGCCCTTTCTGGCTCTTGAATGCTGTAGGTAGATTTCATTGCTGCCATGGAGCAATTCTTCGCCTGCAGCTAATCTCCTCTGACCTCATCTATCCCATGTTCTGTTGGGAACCGCAATAGTTGATGCAATGTTGAGGGGACAGCCCCCATCGCATGCAACCATGGCCTTCCCAAGATGATATTGTAAGGGGAGGGCGTGTCGATTACAGTGAATTCCGTCTTTACCTTCTTCATGCCAGCCTGCACTTCTAAGCTTACTGCTCCTAGTGGCGATGTCGGCGTTCCATTGAACCCGACCATTGGGCCATTAGATTGTTCCATATCGTCTGGGTGAAGACCGAGCTCCTGGTAAAATCTGACATACATGATGTCACAGGAGCTGCCTTGGTCAATGAGGATGCGCTTTACTTGGCACTCCCCAACCTAGAGAAATACTACCAAGGCATCGTTATGCGGGTGTTGGACCACCTCAAGGTCGGCTTCGGTAAATGACACTACTGGTCCCAGGTATTCCTCTTCCCGATGTCTCTTCTCCCCGACTTGGTAGACAAGTTGTAGGTGCTTTACCTTCTGGGTCTCCCCCCGAATTTCGTTCTCGTTGACCTTCGAGTGAATTACATTAATTACCCGAGCTCCTCCTACCTGAGGTTGCTATGCTGAGGGGGCGGAGCTGCTGGTGCCTGAGGCAGTCTTGCCTATTCTTCTCTTGTCCTGGCCTCATCGACAAGGTCTTTCAGATGGCCTTGCCTCACCAGGTCTTTTAAGTGTGCTTTTAGGGCTCTGCAACCCTGAGTCATGTGTCCATCTTCGTTATGGTAAGCACAATGCCTACCAAGGTTCCTTCCCATAAACTCTCCTGGCGCCCTAGCTGGTGCTCTGAAATAGGGCTGGGACCGGATTTTGTCCAGGACTTTGTGAATTGGGATTCGGAACACAGTTGCCACTGCCTGCGTAGCCCTCAGTTCTGTCTCTTGCTTGCTGGATCCATTGTTACCTCGACCTCGCTTCGGCGAGCCGTTTCCTTTCTCTTGCTTAGTCCCCGATGTATCTTCCTCGGCTCTGGCGTATTTTTCAATTCTGGCCATGAGCTCTTCCATGCTTTTTGGCAGTGTCTTTGCCAAAGACTTTCGCAGTGGGCAGTCGTCTTTTAGGCCATTCTTGAAAGATACGACCGCCACCTCTTGGTTGCACTCGGGTATTCGGTTGAACACCTCATAGTACCTTTTTGCATAGGCCCTAAGGCCTTTATCCTTACTGATCTTCAGAGCCATCAATGCGTCCACCCTTAATGGCTATAGCTTGTTCGTTATGAACCTGGCCACGAACATATCCTCCAGGCCTTCCCAGGTCTTCACACTTCCCTTTGGCAGTTTGTGAAACCAATCTGATGCAATCTCTTCAAAGGATGAAGGGAACACTTTGCAGAGCAACGGCTCGTTTTCACTATACAATGCCATTGAGTTCAACTATAATCCGATGTAGAAGTTAGGGTCTGACTTACCATCATATATTTAGAACCTCGGCATACTAAATCTCTTCAGCGCCTCAAATTTGTCCAACTTCACTAAGAATGGTGTTCTTGGTTTAACAGTAGATGTTACCTCGACCTGATCTTGCTTCCTCTTGAGGTAATCTCTCAAGTCCTCTTTGGTCCGACCAGGAGCTCGGTTATCTCCTGACTTCAGTTTTTTCGGAGCACTGCTCTCGGCTTCGTTGCGAGCCCTTTTCGACCTTTCTTCGTTATGTGTGTCGAAGCACAGCACCTGCCCCTGAACATGCCGATGTTCTTTGGGGTCAGCCTCCTTGGTGTGATGCGTCCTCCGTGATTCCTCCCTCATTGACTCTCCTCGCTCGACCTCCCTTGAAGGCTGGTGAGAGTGTCTTTCACTCCTGGTGTGCTGGGGGGCTATTGGGATCGTTTTCTGCCCTTCCTTCTGGGCATCGGCCGCTGAAATCGGCGTGTCCTGCAGTGGATATGGCGGCTGCATGACATTATTTTGCATCATGAAATTGACGACCGATTGCAGGTCCGCCAATTTGTTCGCCATCTCTTTTACTTTTTCGTCCTTCCGAAGGCATCTGTCCCTCCATACCTGGAGGTCATCCTCGTTGTAGTACCCGCTTCGATCTGGCTTCTTTGGTACGTCGCCATCCTGGCCGACATCTTTCTTGCTATGATTCTGGTCATGAGTTTCTGTGTTGCGGTTGTCTCCTTCGACGTCAAGGTCGATAGGTCTGCCACTCCCAGCAGGAGTGTCGTCCCCAATCTTTTCCTTCTGTCCGTTGTTGGCCATCTATTCTCCTTTCTTTCCCACAGACGGCGCCAAATTGTGTGAGTGATTTTCTGCCCACACTGCCAACTCAGTATTCAGCTAGAAAGCACTGGCAGAATAGATGACACCTGTCTGACTTGCAACAGAAAGAGAAGATTCCGGCGGTGGTTCTTCCACCCGAGGGCACTCCGATGATCAAGTCAGTATATCTCTCAAAGATAAATAATGCTAAACTGACTGTTCTGAGTATCAAATTGCGTACCTTAGACCCACGAGGGTGTCTCTCTTTTATAGTAAACACAAACCTAGTCCCAATAGAAGCCTAGTTTTAATGGACTCATGATTACTGCTAATCATGGACTCCTAGTAGGATTAAGATAAACTCTCTAAAAGTCTTGTCTTTACCCAAACTGAAGTCTTCTCCCATTTTAGGACTCTTGTCCCTTATTCGCTTATCTCAGATTTCGGTATCTTCGGAGATAATCTCGGCATTATCGAGATAACCTCGGCGTCATGACTAGGACATGTGGCACCTCGGCTGACACGTCGACGTCACCTTGGCCACGTGTTGGTTCTCAGAAAATATATCCCCACATTAGTGAAACATTAATTTTCAAATTTTGATAGTAAAAGAGGTTTAATATGTTTTTTCTTATTAGTTAAGGTTCCTCAATTAGAAATTTTTTGGCGCATCACAGAGATAAATTTTCTCTATGACAAGTTGAAACAAGTTGAAATTTCTTTGTGAAATTAAAATTTCTGTTTGAAGATCTAAAGTTTCCCTATACCAAAATTTCTTTGTGAAAATGCTAAGTGACCCCAACTATTATAAAAATATTGAATGTCATTTATCTTATAAAATGATAAAATGATAATATCAGGTACTTTAAACTAAAATTCTCAAAAATACAATATTTATGAATTTAAAAAAAAAATCACTAAATACCAAAAATATAAAAGTTCAACACATTTTCATATTCTTGTATATTTATTAGTTTTTTCATATTTTTTTACAAATATTTTAATTTTAAGGTGCATCTAAATTAAGTACATCTAAAAAATAAAAATAAAAAATTAATTAAAATATTAAAATTCTAAAACTAAAAAAAAATATATAAAAAATTAATCAAAACCAAACAAGGTGCAAGGTTTTTTTAAAAAAAATTTAATTGAATTTTAATTTTGAAAATGCACTTTTTTTGCTCAGCTAAAAAATACAAATAAATAATAATAATAATTATTAAAATGAAAATAATATCAAACAGGACCATATGTTTATTTTGCAAGGGATAGATTATCAGATTTTAGTTTTTAAGCATGGTTATTGTGGGGACATAACTTTTGAATGATAACACATGGCCGAGGTGTCACCGAAGTGTCAGCCAGGGATGCCACGTGTCCTGGTCATGACGTCGAGATGATCTCGGTTAGGCCGAGATTATCTGTGAGAATACCAAAATCTGGGATAAGCGGATAAGGGACAAGAGTCCTAGAATGGAAGGAGACTTCAGTTTGGGTAAAGATAAGACTCTTAGAGAGTTTATCCCAATCCTACTGGGAGTCCAAGATTAGCAGTAATCCTAAGTCCATTGAAGCTAGGCTTCTATTAGGATCAGGTTTATGTTGGCTATAAAAGAGAGGCACCCCCATGGGTCTAAGGTATACTTTTTATATTCTAAATAAGTGAGTTAAGCACTTTTGCTATCTTTGAGAGATAACTGACTTGATCGTTGGAGTACCCCTGGATGAACGAACCACTACCGGAATCTCTTCTTTTTGTGATAGGTCGTTCGGGCTTAATCTATTCTGTCAGTGTTTCTCCAACTAAGTTCTAGTTTGGCAGTGTGGTATGAAATCGACACATACAGTTATACGAGTCCAGAAATTAAATTAAATTTTCAAACTTGATGATATGGAAATCAATTAAGATGTTTAAGGTAACACTATCTTATGCATTCTCTAATCATCAATAACTCATATTAGTTATACATCATTAAGTTTAGAAAATAAATTTAAAAATAGACTTATATATCATTTTTCCTAGTTTTTATATGAAAAAAATATGATAATTTATACTTTTCCTTCAAAAGTATAACAAACTCATATAAACATTTTGTATAACCAATCAAATTAAAATTTTAAAATTTTAGCCCAATTAAGAGGAGCCTCTACTTTTATAAGGGAGCCTCCACTTTTACTCGGTTTACACATTTAGTAAAAATAATTAATTACAATTTTATTTTCAAATAAATTTACTAAAATATTTGTATCTTTTTCATTCTAAATCCTAAACTCTAAACGCTAAATCAATCCTTCAACCACACCTACCCTCATTAGCCAATAATCTCTTCCTTACAATGATAACCCCTCGATTTTAAACTAAGGGCTACTCAGACCAAATTTTACTATCTTCCCTAAAATCAACTGATGTTAGAGATGATTTTATTGTATATTGTACTTCTTAACAGTCACAGAGAATGAAGTTATGTACCAACCTAAAGCATAGGTATACATACAAATTCCCACTCTAAATTATTTAATTAGCTCTTGTTTATCATAATTCTAACTTCGCATTTTCATCATAATTTCCTCTCTCCAATGCATGCCCTCCCCCCCAAAAAAAAAGTGTTGTTATTAGCACATCAACAATTATTTTGGACCTCCTATTTCTTTGTACCCCCACTTATAAATTTTAAAATCCTTAAAAAAAATTTCTCCCCTCAAATAATACTAAAATTATTTGTGTGAAAACAATTCACCCATTCAATTAAATGCACACTCCCCACACCCCAAAAAACCTCTCTTCCAAAAATCCTAACAAAATCCACGAATGTGATTACTATTTCATCTTTACATACTTGTTCATGACCTTACAATGAGAAAATAAATGTAGGTTTTTAATCTTCAATTCTTAGAGTATATCAGCAAGAAATTGGGTTGGGTTTTTTTGCTTGAGAAAAAAGAAGAAAAGCCAAGTGTGATTACTGTGAATTACCCTAACAAGACTGGCTTGGGTTGTGATCTCTACCACCTCATCATTTTCTTTGGTTTAGCCATTGTCAGAGTTGGTTATCTGTTCCCAAACAAATAAGAAATGCTTGGTTACTTGTTCCCAAACAAATAAACAATATTCAGGCTTATGTTCCTAAATTTCGGTCATATGTTTGGGAGTTTAGTTCCGAAAAAATGACGAACAATTTTTATTATTTTTGTCATTTTTTTCAAGAAACTTATCCGTACAAGGCCAATCTCCTCTGAGCTAAGAACACCATCAAAGTTATGAACCTCTTCCGAGCTTTTATTGTTGTACTTCTCTCATCATGGAGTTGTGGTTGCCCGAAAAACTTCCACTCATTGACGTTGCCGAAGAAGTGAAGGTAATCAAATGGTTGCCACTGTTACCACCAGAATATTGTCACTAAAGGGTTTTCAAGGTTTTGAGGGTGGGTAGGTTTTGAAGGTGGGATTTGGTAAAGATGGATGGGTGGTGATGAATGTGGGTGCTCTCATAAATCCTAATTCATGATGTAGTGGGTGTGTGAGTTTAATTGTGAGATGAAGTATCCCAAAATTATTGATCTCATTTTTAGTAATTTTATTTGAAATTATTATTATAATAAAAAAAGCTAAAAAATAAGAGGTCTAAAATAATTGATGAGATGCTAATAGTAACACTCAAAAAAAATATTTCCCATGGGTTACATCACCATTACCATGTAGAGTGAAAAAATGAAGGCGAGTTTTTTCTTCATGGATTAAGGTGGAAATACTATGGTGACAACAAGATTATGTTGCTTAGTGTCATAATCATAAATGAGATTGGATTGTCATTGGTGGTAAAGGCAGTGACAATGATCGAGGCAACAATAGTGTCATAAAATTAATCAAGTTCTTAATTTGATTTGTTAAAAATTTATTTGAGATTAATTAATTAAATAAATAAGTTAAATTTAAATATAATTTAGAATTTATTAAGTTTTCAGGTTAAACTTAAACAATCTGCTACCTAGTTCGATTTTATTATATGCACAATAACAAAATTAAGTTACTCATACTCGTCTTCTAATCAACTCAATTAAAAATTAATTGAGATTTTTGAAAAATAAATAAATTAAATTTAAACATATTTTAAATATATTAAGATTTTAAATCAAGTTAAACAATTTTAATCCTCAATTTTCCTAAGCAAAATTCATAACGATAGTGACTATCATGTGTAAGCCAAGTCTCCTAATAGGAGATTTAATGTGGCTCACATACACATTAATATTATAAATTATACATTATGTATTATTTGTATATTTATCTTTGTTATGTATTTATCCTTGCTTTATTATTTATATTAAGATATGGTGATAATTATAAAGGTTGCCTAAATACTAAAAACTCTACTAATGGTTTGGTTAATACCTATCAAGTTTCCACTAATCGATAACTTGGCTAAGGCTTATCAAGTTAACCGATAACTTGGCTAAGGCTTATCAAGTTTCACTAACTGATAAGTTTCCTTGATGGAAGGAAATCTAATAACGAAGTTTATCTGATAAGGATCCCTAGCCTAGCAGCTATAGATAAGCGTACAATTTTTCACCAATGAGGCACCTAAGTTCTGCATAAGTTAGAAGACACTTATTCCTAAAGTGTGAGAGTGAGCAATATAATATTGAGCGATTAAGAAAGCATATACAGAGCACACAACTTGATCAACAATGGCTGGAGGTTAGTACAACATTTTCCAATGCTATCTATACATATATTTATAATCATTATATTATATATGTGTATGAAAATCTTACATCTTGGCCATTGTCTTCACTGCATGTCAATCTGAGACAATGGTTTAAATTTTTTATAGTAATAATAAGTTTGATATTGGGTGTTTAGCACTTACAAATGTGCTATTGAGTGTTCTATGTGATGGGTCAAAAACACATTTTGATTGTTACAATTATATGTTTGGTTGCCCATTAAAAGCATGTTAATTTTATTACTTTTTTCCCCTAAATATGATTTTTTTTTTCTTTAGTAGAACATCAAATATTTCAATAGTTTTTTTCCTTTTGTTCAAATTTTCTTTTGGTTTCTGTAAATGAAATGAGAGGTCATTTGTTACATGTTGTGCAACATTTTTTGTGTTGATGGGCTAGCTTTAGAGATAAATGCAATGTAAGTCACAAGTTGAACTTAGACAAATCTCAATATTCTTCAAGGTTGAATTTGGATAGGTGTTGTAGGAGACTCATATTTGAAATTTGAAAATACTTGTCAGAATCGTCTTGATAGGAAAAACACTTTTGAAAAATGAAAGATAGCCAAGATCCTAACAGAAATGGGTCAAAAGCAAATCTTAAATAGTTCGTGAACCAACCCACATGAGATCTATTGTGGGCATCATAAGTCCTTCGGTGAGTTAGTCAAGGCAAGAAGAATATCCCCAAGAACTAGCAAAATGAACTCATTGAGATACCCCAAAGGGTGAGATGAAACCAATTAAGACACAATTAGCTAATACGAGACTAGTTGAGGCATAACTAGCAGAGTTGAAATCAACCATGGCATAATTAGTCCAGCGGAGGCAAAACCCTCCAAGTTGAGAAAAGCCTTGAGATAAACCAAATCCCCAATGTGCCTCATGAGGGTAAGGTCCCTTTAAAGCTTGTTAGTTGTTATCTATTCCTATTATACTTAGGATTCTTGTATTCTTGTACACCTAGGTTTCTTGTACACCTAATTTTCTTGGTTCATATATACATGTTTCTCCTATTGTATTGTATTGATTAATTATACACAATACATATTATTTTTTCTCTTTACTATTCTAACATGGTATCAGAGCCTAGGATTCTCTCATAGCCTCCTTTTATTCTACTTCATCACGTGTTTTTTTTTTCTCTCTTTTTTTCTGGCAAATTATTTTTATCTCCCGTTAGTTTCTACTGGTTTCTGCGTATCTAGTCCATCACTGTTTCCACATTTTTCCTATACTAGCCTCTTCATATCTTTAAGACGAAGCCAACGCCACCAAAATCACCTCCATCGAACGCCTCACGCGCCCCTAAACGCTCTGCGCATCGGTTTCCATCGTTGCCACTCTCAGCACGTGCGTGCACGCGCCGTCTTGGCTCCATTCTCAGCCAATTAGCTTTTGGCTTCCACTCAGCTTACGCCTCAGCCGTGTGTAGCCATTGGCTTTCGCCCAGTTTTTCTTAGCCATATGCCGCCCATTGTCTTCGGCCTGGCTTGTGACGCCCTGATTCTACACTATAGGTTGTAGTTAAGGGAAAGTTACTAATGAGTCCTATGGTTAATAACCAAGTAAGATCCCAGATCGCCGGAGGAGTCAAAATAGCCTCCCTTCTAAGTCCAGCTTTTTTAGGCAGCACACTACCTTTTTGACAGATCTTACAAGGCATTGACACAAGGTCTCATAAGCAACGATAAGGTTCATACATAGGATATAAATACATAATAACCACAATTATACTTACTTTAAAAGATTGTTCCATTACATTACATCCCAAAAAGAGAGTTTTAAACTTCATATGAGTCTTACAAGATAACAAAAAAGAAATTTCTAGTATTCCTAAGATAGCCAAAAGTCTTCAAAGGTTTCCGGCTCGTCGTCTTCCGCTATGAGTTCCGCTTCGTCACCTGGCATGATACGCCGTGAGCTTTGAATGCCCAGTAAATACACACACACCCTACCCCTTTTTTCCAATCCAATACACAGTCACAACTATAACATCAAGTAATAAAGCATGATACTCAATTAAATAAATAAAGGATTAAGTTAGATGTTAGCAAACTAGAAATCCCCCAAAGAGATTTCGTCCTCCCAACCACAAGAATCAGACGCGGATTATTCGGTATGCCCCCTCTTTTGCTGCTTTGTTGCAGACTTAACCTCAGATGCCTACCAACGGTTATATACCGTGTAGCGCCAACCGCAGGGCCTCAAAAGAGACGGTAAAATAGGGCCTTGCCTGAATCCCTCCTTACACCAAACCACCTAGGGTCCGAATACAACTGCTCCGTTCAAGGGTTTTGAAAACTATTTGCGCAAGACTTTTATCTTTCAAAGAGGAAACGCATCCCAACAATCCATATATCACATATACTCATCTTTTCATTACTCAAGTGCTCAAAAACCCAATACCTTCCCAATTAGGTTTCCCATTGAATTAAGTGTTTTAAGACAAGGTTAGTTCAACTTATAAAACAGTAATATCCATATAAGTATGTATTCTTAAGATGAGAAAGGTAAATAACATGACCACAACACATATATTATCAGGTCGAGATATGATTATAAGCTACAAACATTCTCATGAACTCAAAGGTACAAAACATCCACACCTAACAAAGTTTCTAGATTTAGTATCGCATAAGGATTAAAATGAGAGAGCGATTTTAGATCCTTTACGGGGCTTGGCCTTCCTATGGTTTGTAGAGGATTCAATCTAGTTTCTAGAACATTTTTTGGAATCGGGGTTATTTAGAAAATATTTCAGCGCTGTCCAGAATCTGCCCAGATCCGTCGACTGTTACAAAAACTTGATTTTCTTGCAAACCGCTCAATGTTTTTCGGTGAAACCAATTTTAGTTGAAAGCTAACTTTTTGAGGAAGGTCTTGACATAAAATAGGGGTTCAGAATAATTTTATACATTTTTCTGGAATTTTTGAAAGTGGGCTAAAAAAACAGGTTCTAAGGTGAATTGCCCAAAACAAGAAGATCTATGAAAAGGGGGTTCCACCAGGGGAAAATTTCATTTCTTTTGTGAAGAAAATATGCTAACTATCACATGTTTAACTCAAAAAATTTGTTTGAAGGAGTCCCCTTGAAAAAATTGAGAGATTGGTACAAAAGAAGATGGTTTTGTGCCAAAAGGGGGAAATACAAGAGAGATGGACTCAATGCTCAAATCTTAGTAATTTTAACATAAGAACTTGATATTAACAGATCTGAAAAACATTATTTAGATCTTTAAAAACATGCATTAGAAAAAGAAATGAAGAGAAAGTTGTGTTTGTGGCTTACCTTCTAAGCTTTGCACAAGAAACTCTCTTCTTTCTCCCTCTTCTCCTCTAGACTTCTCTTCCTTGCTCTCCTCCCTCTCTCTAACCAAAATATGTGTGTGAGTGAGTGCGTGGTGTGAGTTTGCAAGCTAGGGGGTGTGGTATATATAGGCAATTTTGGTGTAAAAGGACATAAAAGCCCTTTAGTTGAAAATGGATGGGAAAGTTAGGATTTTGCTTGGTGTCAAAAGGGATAGGAGTAACTAAGGTGCTAAATCATAGGTTTTGGCATCAATTAGTTGATCTTTAGTTAAAGGTAACTAGTTTTGAGATTTGCAACCTAGGTCTAGACCACTAGGTTGTGTTTTTTCCTAGAATCTCATGATGGTGTGTCTTGGAAATAGATTTCTCACCTCCTCCAAGGAAGGGCTGGCCATAGGGATGTGAAGGGCCTAATTTTTAATTATTTTATGTTCTAGGCACATTCTTCTAGGTGTATATGTATATATATAACAAGATTGATGGTACTTCAAGGTACAAGATACAAGTACTAATTTGGGGTAAGTTTAGAATTTAAATAAAGAGTGAGGGCTTGGAATAAATACATGTAACTTATGTAGAATTAAATTAGGTCAAGGATCCTAATCCGATTAGGGAAATTCCTATTTCGATAAAAAAATAAAAAAATAAATAATAAAAAAATAATGCTAACCGACAAGATTTGAATTAATTCAAGTAAACGAGGGGCTTTAAAAAAAATAATTCAACATTAGGGTTTTTAAAATGAATACATATTTCGGGGCTTCACATGGCTTCCCTTAGCCGTGTGTCGCTACTATCGGTTTCCTTAACCATGTGTTGCCTTAGCCGTTGACGTCAGCGCTACTCAGCCATTGACGTCAGCCCTACTCCCCTGACTCAGCTGCTGACGTCATCACACCAATTGTGATAACCCTGTTCCGTATTATGTTAATTAATCTTAATTATGATTGCGATTATGTGTTTAATATGATTTTGAGTGCCATTTATATGATATATGTGGTTTTGAATTTCTATCTATTCACCGTAGGAAAAATCTATTCAACTTACTGTTATAAACTGAAAATTGAAGATCTTATCGGCCACAGAAACCGAAATTGACTACGCCGTTGTGATTGGCATAATTTTTAGAGCTTATGGTGAAATTTAATTGAAAACTGATTTGGAACGAAATAATTAAATTCAGAACAATTAATTAAGCACTATTACTTAACCTTAATCAATTTGATTAAGGCAAACATATATAAAGGCCCCATTACACTTATGTTCATTTTGCTTGAACTCAAAATCTGAAATTACACTCTAGAGAGAGAGAGAGGGGCTGGTTCTAGAGAGAGGAAGAGGGAGAATTATGCATTTTGACTCAAAGTTTGTGAACTTGGAAGCTACACTCAAGATTTAACTACATTTATGAGGATTGAAGCTCTTAGGTGAGTAATTGAGCATAGATTCATGAAATTAAGTTGTAATTTTGTGAATTCTAAATTAAGTGGTAATCAAGAGCATAAATTGAATTGATTATGATGAATTTGGAGTCTACATGCATGTGCATGTAAAGAATTGCCATGATCTTACATACTCAAGCATGAATCATGTTGAACATGAAGAATTGAACACCAATTTCCACATGCATGTATAATTTCTATGAGTTTCATAGTTACAAGTATCAATTGTAGTATTTGAAGTAGAGATGAAGTCAAGAATTGACATGCATGCATGATAGATAAGGATATGGAATTTGTATGAAAGTGAGTACATGGGTTTTGAAAATTATGAAAAGAATTCAAGATAATTTATGAGGTGGACCATGATTTTGGTCAATTGGTTCCAAATTACTCATGTTCTTGTGTTATATGATGTCCTTTTATGCTTTTGTATCAAAAACATGAGTTTTGAGCCTTTGAACATCAAGTTTGAGCTTCAAGAACGATTCTGGAAATTCCAGAATTTGGCATGTCCGCTCGAGCGGGAAAAACGCCGCTCAAGCGTGAAATGTTGGTTCCCATAACTTTTGCAAACATTGATGTCAGCTCGAGCGGGGAGAGTCACGCTCGAGCGTTAGCCACATGTGTCAACTCTAAGCTCGAGCGTCTGAAGTCACGCTCGAGCGTAAAAATAAGGCAACCAGTACTTTTTTAGACCAAAGAGGTCCGCTCGAGCGGAGGAAACCACGCTCGAGCGGGGAGCCCTATTTCAGAAATTTTGTAAATATAATTTTATGCTTTGTTTCCATTCTCTTTCACTCCTAAGCACTCTTAGGCATACATTGAGCATTGTAAATGGACTAAGAAGATAAGAGAGAGACGTAAGAGGAATGTATGAATTAAGAATGGATTGAATCGTTTGTGACCCGGTATGTGTTATGTATTATGTAGGGTCGAGCACAAGAACGAATCTACCAACAGAACACTGTGAGTAATATCTTAATAAAGATATTTTGAAGTATGTTATTTGTCCAATTATTTACTCCTATGTAAGTTTTGTAAGCTTGTTAATTTGAAAGGTGGACAATATTTGTTATGCCATATAATTAGGCCAAGGGTCGTCAGACATGAATAATTGGGCCAAAGGTCGTTGGATATGAATAATTAGGCCAAAGGCCGTCGGACATGAATGATTGGGCCCAAGGCCGTTTGACGCGAATGATTGGGCCAAAGGCCGTCGGACATGAATGAATGGGCCAAAGGCCGTTTGATACGAATGAATTGGGCCCGAGGCCATTTGATACGTCTGAATTTGTAGTCGTTTGATACACTAGATAGAAACATGAACTGGGCCTAAGGCCGTCCGATGCATCTATTTCAAATTTCGTTCATGTATCTTCTTTATTTGATATTATTCACTAAGCTTTCGCTCACTCTCATTCATGTGTTTGTAGGTAAGCCAAGAGATGTCCAAACTCAGCCCCAGTGAAGTATGTGAGAAACAGTCAAAGTTTTGAGAAGTCAGCCCATACGTCTCACGCATGAGACTTGTTTTCGCCCTTTTGTTCTTTTGTTATATTTTTGCTATGTTGGCGAAAACTTTAGATCACTTTTGTATATAAGCTTTTGGTATGGCTGATTATGACCTGAATGATCCTGTTGTGTAAAGCTTATATGTTAACTTCCTTTGATGTGAGTTATTAATGACTATATGTAAAATGTTATGATGTGCCATGTAAGTATAGCTCTATGGACAAAAGTTTTAAGTTTGCTTTCGTTTTGGCGCCTTGACTCTGTTGAAATATATCTAATCTGGTTTGAGGCCGTAGGTAATCTTTTGATTACTGACCGGTTATGACCTTAATCCATAGGGGCGGGTTTGGGGTCATGACATCCGTAGTGCTGATGTCAGCCCTACCCATTCCCAAGATTTTTTAGCCTTTTGAATCTATTGGTGACCTTCGTTTTGGAAAATTCCACATATCTTTCCTTGTTTTCTCCTTATGGATCATACCGAGCACATCTACTCTGTTTCTGTTATACTTGATGGGTCAAATTATATTAGTCAGGCTCGAGCTCTCTCTAGCTTCATCAAAGGGAAATGACTTTGGTGGATCATTACTAGTGTTCTTCCCAAATCCAACCAGAAGAAGGATGAGACTAACTCTGCATTCGATGACCATCTTGACGAATGGGAAAGTAAGAATGATCAAATTATCACATGGTTCCGGGCTACCTCAGTTCCCTCAATTCATCTCCAGGTTGGCTAGTTCTAAGATGATGATCAAATTGTTTTTCTTGCCAAAGCAATTTGGGATTTCTTGAGGGACCGTTATCAGACCACTGGCCATGCTCATCAATATCAACTATTACAGACTCATCATCACATGAGCCAGGTACTCGGTCAGTCTATCAATGAATTCTTATCCCAAATGTCGTTTGTTTGGGACCAACTAGCTCTTTTTTAGCCTCCATGGGCATATTCTAAGGATGCACAACTGCTTATTACTTATCGGAATCATCAGCGACTATTACAGTTCCTTATGGCTCTTTATAGCACTTTTGAGCCCATACGTGCTTCATTGCTCCATCGTTTGCCCTTGCCTACTTTAGAGCAAGCCATTACTAAACTATTATCAAAGGAGACTCGTTTTGGGACTCTCAAATCTCAGAATATAGATTATGTTCTTGCTACGCCATCATCAAGGAGTTTCTTATCTTCACAGCCTGCTAGTTCATGCCAGTATTGTCACAACCATGGCCTGCCAACCACTTATTCTTTTGTTTAGTGCTAGGTTCGCAAATGCTTTACTTGCCATAAGACTGTTGCCGGTCATCTCCAACGCCATTGTCCTCGAGCCTTCTCTAATACTTCATCCAGGAAAAGGTCTTCTCGTTCTGTATATCAGTTCAAATCTGGCCAAGGTTCTCGCTCCTCTGCTGTTTCTTCTGAGGGTTTTTTTACTCACCACTCCACTAATTCCATCACTCCTTCATTCTCTATGGATGATGTTGAGTCCATCATCCAACAGGGCTTGCCAAATCTGGTACTCCTCCCTCTATTTCTTTTTCAGTGACTTTAGGTAATTCTCCATGGTATTTTGATTCCGCATGCTATAATCACATGACTTCTGACTCCACTATGTTTTCTTCTATATCATCATCATCTTCTGTCCGCGTCATACACACTGTTGATGGTTCTCATATGATTGTTCATCAAATTGGTCAAATTTCTACTTTCACTGTGTCTCTTTCTAATGTTTATCACATTTATGCTCTTCAATTGTACCTTATCTCTGTTGGTCAGTTATGTGAACTTGGTCTAGGCATTGCCTTTTCTGCTAATGGTTGTTGGTGCGGGACCCTCAGACGAGACGAATCCTTGGAATAGGTCGTAAGCATGGATGTCTGTTTGAGCTTACCTATCTTCACATTCCCTACAAATCATCTACTGTTGCATCCCATATATCATTTATTGCTGCTCTCATTGCTTCATCTACTGCATCTACCTCTGCCATGTCTTATTTTCACCTTTGGCATTGTCGCTTAGGACATGTCTCTTTTAGTCGTTGGAAAACTTTAGTTTCTAGTGGTCAGTTAGGTCTTGTCTGTCTTAAAGATATCAATTGTTTGTCTTGTCAAATTGTTAAACAACCTACCTTTTCTTTTAATAATAGCACTTCTATGTCTACTGCTCCTTTTGATCTTGTGCATTCAAATATTTTGGGACCTTCCTCCACACTGACCGGGGGGGTCAAGATATTTTGTGATTTTTGTTAATGATTTTTCTCGTTATACTTGGTTTTTTTTTTTCAATAATCGATTTGAACTTAAACAGATTTATTATGATTTCTCTGCCATGGTTCGCACTCAGTTTTCTTGTACTATTAAAATCTTTCGTTTTGATAATGCTATAGAGTACTTGGATTCTGAATTTCTTTATTTTCTTTGGGCTAATGGTACACTATCTCATCGATCTTGTGCAGGCACGTCCCAACAAAATGAACGAGCTGAAAGGAAGTACCGTCATATTCTAGACACTACCCGGGCTCTTCTTATCTCATCTTCTTGTCTTGAATAGTTTTGGGGGGAAGCTGCCCTTACTGCTATCCACACCATAAATTGTGTACCTATACCTGTCATAGCTAATACTCCCCTTACGAGCGCTTGTATGGTTTTCCTCCTGACTACACCATCCTTAAAGTTTTTGGTTTTTCTTGTTTTGTTCTATTTCAGTCTCATGAACACACTAAACTAGAACCTCGCTTTCGTCTTTGCTGTTTTCTGGGGT
The DNA here is from genome assembly GCF_055761805.1 of Camellia sinensis. Taxonomy (NCBI): domain Eukaryota; kingdom Viridiplantae; phylum Streptophyta; class Magnoliopsida; order Ericales; family Theaceae; genus Camellia; species Camellia sinensis. The sequence goes on from NC_138966.1 coordinate 109,274,399, forward strand.
ATGGTATAGAACATAAAGGGTATCGTTGTTGAGATCCTATCTCCAAGCGACTTCGTATTTCCATTCATGTGGTCTTTTGGGAACACAAAATGTTCTCAAATCGTTCCAAGTTTCACCTACCACAGTCCATCCACTCACTAATCTTTATTGATCTCTCTATAAACTTGTTTTCTGATGACTTTGATGCAGATTTTGACTCTATGATTCCACCGCCGCATAAGCCTATTGTGTATCCTGAGGATCCTGTGTCTGTTGATGGCCCTATACCTTCTCCTGTTGAGGTTCCTCCTCTACCAGAGCGTCATTCCACACGGGTAAGTTAATCTTATGTTCTTCTCCGTGATTATATTGTTGGTTCCATTGCCTTTTCCTTTCATGAACCTACTTTCTATTAAAAAGCTTGTTCTAACCCTCTTTGATAACAAGTTATGACTGATGAACTGCAGGCTTTCGATAAAACTCATACCTGGGATATGGTTGATCTTCCTCCTGGCAAGAGTACTGTTAGTTGCAAATGGGTTTACAAGATCAAAACTCATTCTGACGGTTCTATTGAGTGTTACAAAGCTCACCTTGTCGCCCGAGGGTTTACTCAAGAGTATGGCATTGACTATGAAGAAACATTTGCTCCTGTTGCTTGTCTTACTTCCGTTCGCAGTTTACTTGCAGTGGCTGCTGCTCGCCACTCGAGTCTTTATCAGATGGATGTCGATAATGCATTCCTCAATGGTGATCTCACTGAGGAAATTTATATGCAACCTTCTCTTGGTTCTTCCATTCCATCAAACAAAGTCTGCAAACTTCGTTGTGCTTTGTATGGTTTGAAACAAGCTCTGCGTGCCTGGTTTGTTAAGTTTAGCTCTACCATTCATGACTTTGGCTTTTCCTCCAGTGCCTATGATTCTGTCTTGTTTATACATAAGATGAAGCGTGGTACTATTCTCCTTCTCCTCTATGTGAATGATATGATCATCACTGGAGATGACCCCGCGGGTATTTATAGTCTCCAACAGTTTCTCCAACGCCAATTTGAGATGAAAGATTTGGGTTTGCTTAGCTACTTCCTTGGCTTGGAAATTTCTCAAGATTAATCTGCTTACTTTCTTACCCATGCCAAGTATACTTCTGATTTCTTGGCTTATGTTGGCTTTGCAAGACTGCCACTACTCCTGTTGATCCTCAGACTCGTTCTACACCTCTTGAAGGTTCCCTATTGTTTGATGCCACTTTATATTAGTTGGCAATTTTGTCTATCTCCCGGTTACTCGTCCAGATATTACTTATGTTGTTCACATTATCAGTCAATTCATGGCTGCCCCTCGCTCTCCACACTATGATGCTCTAATTCACATTTTGCACTATCTCAAAGGCACTTTGTTTCATGGTCTTCACTACTCCGCTCAGTCTTCTTTATAGCTCCATGCCTTTTCTGATGCAGATTAGGCAAGGGATCTTACTGACCGTTGTTCCACTACTAGGTTTTGCTTCTTCTTGGGCAATTCTCTCATTGCCTAGCGTAGCAAGAAACAAACTCTTGTTGCTCGTTCTAATATCGAGGCTGAGTATCGTGCTCTTGTTGACACAACTCAGGAGCTTGTGTGGTTTTGTTGGCTTCTTTTTGATACGAGAGTTTCTCATTTTGCTACCACCAATCTTTATTGTGACCACCAGAGTGCTATTCAGATTGCACATAACGATGTCTTCCATGATCACACCAAGCATATTGAGATAGATTGCCACTTCATATGCCAGCATGTTACTACGAGCACTGTTCGTCTTCTCTTTGTTACCTCTGCTAATCAGATCGTCGACCTCCTCACCAAAGCTCATCTTCCAGGACGCTTCTCTGATCTCCTTGCCAAGCTCAAGTTGATATTTGAATTACCACCTTGAGCTTAAGGGGAGGTGTTAGTTATTATCTATTTCTATTATATTTAGGATTCTTGTATTCTTGTACACCTAGGTTTCTTGGCTTATATATACAAGCTTCTCCTATTCTATTGTATTGATTAATTATATACAATATATATTATTTTCTCTCTCTACTATTCTAACAAAGCTAATAGCAAGCTCATGGTGTTAAGATACTGTGAATAAATCAAAACTATGATTCTCATGAAGACAGAGAATGCGACATGTGAAAGTAAAGAATCTCTTAATTTGTTTGTCCTACTCTTACCTTGCGACTTTCTTCTCTGTCTCTAGTTTACTATTCAGATTACTGACTTTTTCAATGATATAGATTCTTGTACAAAACACCATATATTTTCGAACTCTCTATAGTTGCCAACCAACTGAGACGGACCCAAGATTTTCGTATAGAGGGGGCGAACATATATATGTTAACAAAATTTTTAAAAAGAAAGAATGAATTTTAATAGCAATTTATACTAATATAAAAAGTGAAGATAAGATGAAAATATATATATAAATAGCACTTTTTTGTATCCGCAGTAGTTACAAAAGATAACAATTATAAAATAATCTCTATATTAAAGTGAGACATTTTGAGTATGCCATTAAAAACTAGCAATGCACCCGTGCTATGTATGGTTTAAACAAATAATTGAAATTTAATTTTGAATAATAACATAAAACTTGTTTGACACGTATAGGAAAAATAATTTATAATCAATTAAATTTTAACCACTTTAATTGGAGGTTTTTATTTATTTATTTATGCATTAATTGTATATTCTAAGTTTTTAATAAGAAATAAATGTCCTAGTTTAATTGATAGAATTGAAAATAATAATAATAAATTAAAAAAGTCACATTTATGATAAAATAAAAATACATTATGTTCTATAAAATTTTCAAGTTTAGTTTATCCTATGTCAAAGTTCACCCAATGATATATTAAAACATATTGCATAAAAGTAATAGTTTCCCGTGTAACTTTCATATGAGAATGGACAATAGTTGAATTTTGAAATTAGAATTGAGTTCGACATGACATAAAATCCAATTAGATTGATTATTACAGTAATTTGGCTCTAACCTAATTTTATAAATAATAAACATAAGTATCAATATATACTATTATAAATTCACTACCACTACCATTACCACTATCACCAGCACTAGTACTACCACTTTTATCACTATTGTCATCGTTGCTACAAGCATCACTATCATTTTACTATTACTACCATTGCTACCGTTGCCACCGCCGCCGCTGCCACCACCACTACTACCACCACTACCATCAATGCTACCATGCCACCACCGCCACCATGTCACAATCACCACTACCATCGTTGCAACCGCTACTTTCACTGCAACCATCATCAACGTTACAACCACCACCGTCACCGTTATCGTTGCCGTTACCGTTATCGCTACTGCTACCATCACAATATAAAAGTTAAATATATAATTTGAAAAGAATAAATTTTAAATTTAATCTTATACATATATACCAAACAACTTATTTTTTAGGGCTAAGCAAAGAATCTGTGAAATCCGTAATCCGATCCAGTTCAGTTCAATCCGATAGGTTTGCATTGGTTTTTTCAATCCGTGGTTCGGTTCTGAATTGAAAAATTAAAAATTTGTAGTCCACGGATTGGTTCCGGATTGAACCCCACGGTTCCGGATTGGAACCGATCCGGACTGTATACAAATAATCTATATTTTTATTATACATCCTCCCCCATAGTATCTTCTTTTATTCCATATAAAACTAAACTCAAACTTAAACCCGCATCATATATTCTTTTATTATTTTTGTTTGTTAGTTTTTAGTTTTAATTTGTAATGGTCTAAATACTTATGGTGAAACCAATTTTTTTATGGTTGTTTAAATTCTAGAACAGTATGTCGCTGTTATAGAAAGACATGTTGCTATTGTGAAACTAATATAGCGCTATGTTTATGCTTTTATGAAATTAAAGTGCTATATATATATTTTTTTGTTATTTAATTATGTGAATCCGTGGTCCTAAACCGATCCAATCTGTATTTAAATGGATTGGTTCGGATTGGTTCCATGATTTAAACGGATTGGATTGGTTTCAATTTTTCAGGAATCGTAAATAACGGATTGGTTTTGGTTTTACTCCAATCCGGTCTAATCCGGGCCCTGCTCAGTCCTATTATTTTTAGTTTATCGCTTAAATTTTTATCAAATAGATTTTCAGCTTAAAAAATTCAATATTCAGTTTTCAATACTTAATTTTCAGTTTTCATCTTTTTCAAACACTACTTTAGTCTATGCCTAACTCATTAACCACTAAATTTATTTATTATTAAATTGGTGAATACAAATGAGTTAATTACACCAAGAATTCCTAAATTATTAACAAATATCACTTTATCCTCTTCGTATATGAATTCACACATACTGATCTCCTAAACTATAAAATATAACACTTTCACCCCCTCCAAACGACCTCCAAAAAGGGTATATTTGTATAATTTTCATAGTTGAAGGAGTCAATATATATGGGTTTATAGATGAGAGAGAGAAAGTGATAATAATAGTTGAGAGGGTATTGGTGCGATTAAACCTAATAAAAAAAAAAACAAAAAAAAAAAAAACATGTATATGCATATTTATTAAAAAAAATATTGAGCAAAAAATTATATATTTATATTTAAAATTATTGTTAATTAAAACTATCTAATACTGGATCACGTTAAAATATAGGTATTATTCTAGCCCTACCTTGCACTTGATTTAGAAAATTGATTGGTTAATTAATACAAACAATTGATAATAATCAATTTAAAATATCCTAGTTTATGAGGTTGTGATAGGGATGAATTAATTTGAGAGTGTCAGTTTTGGATTAAACACAAAAGTAATTTAGAAGTCGAATATGAATAATTTTTAAGCCAATGATCTAAATTTTAAAAAATTGTCTTGGTATAAAAATTGTCCAATACTGTATCGATTTAAAAAATGTGCCTTGTTCTAACCCTACCTTGGACCTAACCTAAAAAATTGATTGTTAAATTAGTAAAAAGAGTTGGAAATAATCAATTGAAGGCTCCTAATTTAAAGACCAAACATTTTGAAGGCTCCTAATTTAAAAAAAAAAAAAAAAATCAAAGATACTAAAATATTAATATGATTTTGTAATATAAATTCTCAATCATTTGAAAGTGTTTAGGAGTTAAAGATCTAGGTTTATCAAGGAATGAGACTAATATCATAGGAGCTTCTAATTATACACAATTATTTTTTTTTTCATACACACCACATGCATTATAAATTTTATAATTTAGGCATAAATATTAGTACATCTAAGTATACAAAGATATTAAATATGTGTAATTACAAATATTTAATACCACCGTTATTGATATGGTGTTAAGAAATTTATGTAGTGCTAAAATTATCAAAGGAAAACCAAACATACGACTCCTAATTTAAAAAAAATAAAAATAAAAATCAAAGATACTAAAATATTAATATGATTTTGTAATATAAATTCTCTACCGTTTGAAAATATTTAGGAGTTAATTTAGGAATATAAATTTAAAAGGTTATATGGTATCAATAATATAGTTATACAATAAAACTAACTATTTGAGCATTTGAAGGAGTTAATTTGGAACAAAAATTATTAATGATATTAAAAATTGTTTAATCAATCAATCATTTTAAGACATGTCTTTTTTTACTTTCACAATAATTCAAAAATTCTAAAAACTCATGTTGAGCATGTGGAGTTCTCACATCCCTTCTCATTAGAAACTTCATTTTCTGTATAGATGTCTATGATAAAATTAAAATCTCATAAAGTGTTTTTCTCAATGAATGTGATCAAGAAATTCATTGATACCTTATTCTATTTTTTTATAAACTAGTTGTAATTAACCCTAGTTATAAAAAAATAATTTCTTTTATTATATTTTGTCCATTTTTTTTTAATTTTATATTTTGATCTTATATTTCATAGATATAGAGTGGCAACCACTTAAAATTTGTAAAAAAAAAAAACTCAAGGGAAGCGAACCTCTATAATTGTAACTAATATTATTATTATAAATGGTGTTTATGTAATCGGGGGAGGAAAATGGTCCCCTCTTGCTACCCTGTAGATTCATCTTTGCCAACCAATCAATTTGCCTGAGTTATTGTGCTAAATCTTATGATCCAAGTTTATCTTACACCTTAGTGAGCAATACGACTTATTTGTGTAATTAGCATGCGGTTGTATCATCCTATATTTGACCATAATTTTGTTAGAAATGCAAGTCCGTTGTATATTCAACAATGATTCATCCCACTAAAAATATCACCACTAATAACACTAATGCATTAAAAAAGTAAAAAAAAAAAAAAAAAATACAATTCCAAGACCAAAACATCACATCATTAATGGCGGGACCCACTGCCACCTAATTAGTGGGAGCACTAATTAGTGCTCCCAAGCATTTTTCTTGTCTATTTTGTGTTGGGCACCATTGTGAAGTCACGTCAAGATTCGAAACTCATCAAGTACTAACATTTACCATGTAGCTATGTTAGGATGTGTTTGTTTAGACGGGTTGAATAAAGGGAGATTGTAATCTATCGGACTATTAGTCTTGGAATACATTGTTCTCGGACTATTTGGTTGGACTGGATTTGTATCCTATGTTTGTTTAGTCATGAGATTATATTTCTGTATTAGACTATTTTTAGTGAATCCAATATTTGGTTGGACGAACTGAATAAGGATAAATGTTCAAAAGACTATTTTACCCTTATAATTTATAATTTTTATTTAATATATAATTTTAAATTTGTAATCTATAATTTATAATTTATAATTTAACAACACTAAAATTTTTTAATTTATAAGGCCATAATTTTTAATTTATTATTTTTAATTAAATTAAATTTATAATTTATATTTTTATTTAATATATAATTTTAAATTAACAACACTAAAAAAATTTAATTTATAAGGCCATAATTTATAATTTATTATTTATAATTAAATTTAATTAATAATTTATAATTTATATTTTTTATTTAATATATAATTTTAAATTAACAACACTGAAAAAATAATTTTATTTAATATATAAATTTAATTTTTTTAACAACACTAAAAAAATTTTAAGGCCATAATTTTTAATTTATTATTTTTAATTAAATTTAATTTCTAATTTATATTTTTTTATTTAATATATAATTTTAAATTAACAACACTAAAAAAATAATTTATAAATGTTCAAAATACTATTCTATCCTTTTCGAATTGTTTATTAAGTAATAGCATAAGGGTAAAATGGACATTTTACATATTAGTCCCATGGGATACCATTCCTATAGAAATAATTCCACCCCTCCTCCTAGGATACAATAATTCCTCGTATAAGGGGCTAATAGTCTGAAGGGACTATTAATCTGAAGTAAAAAAAATTGAACAAAATAATGGACTATTTGTCCAGATAGACTAATAATCCAATCCCATAAAATAATCCCTCAAAACAAACGCACTCTTGTGTATGCCAAGTTGAATCCAAGCCCACTACGACGTCACTTTATTTTCACAATGGTAGGTTAATAAAATAAAAAAGGTTACTCGGGAATGATCAATTTGTTAAATATTTGTTTAAAATTGTAATTTGTACTAATATAAATAAGTTAAGTTTGAGTGTATTTTAGAATTCATTAATTTTTTAAGTTCGACTTGATAAATTTATATGTATTATAAAAAAAATCAAGTTCCTCAAATTTATCATGATAAATTTATTAGGAAATCATTTCGAAATAAATATGTCATACATCTTAAGGCTCTTTAAAATTTTTAATTTAAAATTAAACATCTTTACAACCTTACTTAATAGGTCCAAACAATACAAATACATATGTTTGATTCCACAAGACTAATAGTGAGGTATTAATAATCCAATCAAATTAGTGTGGTATTTACAATCCCACCCCTACCCCATTACTAATAATCCTACAAATTTGTTAGATTAATTATCCATTAGATTGATAATCCTAAAACAAAATGTCAAAACAAACATAGGATAATTGGGCCCGCAGATTAATAATCCCAATCCCATGCTCTAATCCTTCCAATCAAACATACCAGAGATCACTACATTGATTACTTATTTTAATGTAGGGGTAGGGTTGTATCAGCGCTTATTCTACCTTTAACTACACAAATCACACCATAAAAAAAGAGAGAGTTAATTATCAAAACATCAACTTAATTGAATATTATTTGGTTCATATTAATTTTAAAATCAGATATTTTAATGTCTTAATTAAAAAGATTGTTTTATGAAAAAATGAAAGTGATGCAATTTTTTTATTAAACGAATTGAAATATATTCAACAACAATGTAATTATTAATCTTTTAAAATAAAAATTAAAAAAAACTCACATATCAGCATCATAATTCGTTCAAGTTCATGCAGAATAGTGTCATTATTGTGCCCTAACTTGGTTAAAAGCAGTTTCGTTGACTTTTTGATTTTTTTGGTCGCATCATCTTTCTATATTTTTACATATTTTTTCAAAAAAAGTAAAAAAAAAAGCCTAAGACTCACTTTTATCATATTTTATCCATTTATTGAACAAATTATTCATAACATAATCAAATGATTATATTTTATTTATTTTTAAAAATAATTTAATAATATAATTATTAATATCTAATTATTTGTATTATTTTGGGATAATTGTTGAAAAAAATAATATAAACTCAAAAAACTGCAAGGAAATAAAAGTACAAGAATTACACAATTTAATGCATAAATTATTTATTTTTCATGATATTATAATTATTTTGTAATTATCTTTATAATTTTTTAAAGAAAATTAAAAAAAAAACTATTTAGATTTGACCATTATAACAAAATAAATTCTAAATTTTTAATTATGTCAATTTAAAAGCTAATTTTTTTTGTTTTATTTTCAATCTAAATCATTTGTTTATTTTTATTAAGCAAAATTGATAAAAAAAATTATATTTTAGTCATTAAACTCAACAAAAAAAATATTTTAGATGTTTTATGTACACTTAGGTTAAGTTTAATGACTTTGATGATTAAAGTATTCAGCTTTTATCTATTTTACTTAACGAAAATAGGCTGATAATTTAGATTAAAAATAAATAAAAATAGAATTTAAATTGATAAAATAAAAAATTTATTTTATTATAATAGTCAAATTCTATTTTTTTGTGGTAATTTTTCTTAATTTCTCATATAAATAATTAATTAAAAAATTGTTTAGAATAATCTAAATAAATGCACTTTTTACTTTTTTAAGACAAACAAAACAAAGAGAGAAAAAACTAAAAAGGTAATCAGCTTGTTTGGCTCTAGCATTCAGAAAACAGTTTTTAGAAAATTCTATTTTTTTATTTTTCATTTTTTTATATTTTCTATGATTTTTTTTAATATTTTAAGCAATTTTTTTTTTAATTTTAGACATACCTAACATAAATATATTTAAAAAATATAATATTTATAAAAAAACTTTAAAAATACACTAAATATCAAAAAATAATACGAAAATCCAATAATTTTTATTTTTATTTTTGTGTATATATTAATTTTTTAAAATATTTTTTCATAAAAAATTATTTAAAATTTAAAAAATATTCATTAAAAAATATATAAAATATAAAAAATTAATTTTAAAAAAAATTAAATTTAAAAAATTGAAACTAAATACAGTAAAAATGTGATTGGTAAGTATAAACTAAAAGGTAATGTGATTCCTAAGTACATTTATTTAAGAAATGTTAAACAAATTTTTAATTACAAAATAAATAGTAAACAAATTAGATTAAAGAGTGATTACATCATGAGTGACACGAAGTCCAGTAAAATGAAAGTTCGAAAGATGAGATAAATGGGGCGGTCTCCGTGGCGATACGACCGCCACCGTCAGCCCTACTCCATAATCCCCATCTCTCTCTCTCTCTCTCTCTCTCCTCCTCCTGTGTATAAAAGGAACCAGAAAAGCAGAGCCACGCGAGCCTCTTAGAGCGGAAACTGAAGAAGAAGTAGTAAAATTCATAACCCCCCCACCCAAAGAAAGAGGGCACAAGGCGAGAGCGGGTTTTCAGAGACTTCCATTACCTTTTACCCGTTCCCAACTCGCTCAACACTCACCACGGTTACTCCTCTACCTATTATTCCCTTCTTCAGATCTGATTTCTGTGTACCCTTTTGCTGTTTTTTTGTTGGGTTTTTGATTTTTTGGAGAAAAAATTGTGTTTTTGATTTTGGGTTTTTCTGTGTTTAGATGGATCGGTATCAGAGGGTAGAGAAGCCGAGGCCAGAGACGCCGATTAACGAGAATGAGATTCGTATAACCACTCAGGGGAGGATGAGGAACTACATTACTTATGCTACCACTCTGCTTCAGGTCTCTCTCTCTCTCTATGTATGTATACATATTTAGAGAGCTCACTGTACTGGTTTTGAATTTTGCTGTTGAAATCTAAGCATTGTGCGATTGTTTTTCATGGTCTGTTTAGAAGTACGTTTGAAACTACTTGTTTTTCTCTTTTCAGCACTGAAAAACGGGAATGATTGGGGAAGTATTGTCAGTTCTTTATGCAAATGAGGTGAAGAGTTCTGAATGCATAATAAAAATGATGTCTTTTTGAAGAGGGAATAAAAATAAAAAGCTGTATAAAAGTTTATGATGCCAATGTGTGAACAATTAGGCAATTTTTGCCCTTGAGGATGTATAATTTGATCTTATGAGCTTACATCTTAGGTAATTGTTACTGGACAAGGTCTTTGCTAATATATGAGTTTTGGGCTGTTCGCCAATCTCTAAAAAAAAAAAGAGAGTTTGTATCAATGGTCCCATTTGCATGGACGCGACCATAGTCATAAGAAAACTCTAATATCCTAGCAGTTATGTTTTGAATGCCATTATCAAACATGCTACACTATCATTCCAAAACAATAAATTTAGCAATCCAAACCAAATATATATTTTTTCTACCATTTGTTTTCCTTAAATTTTTTGTATGAGAAAAAAGAACGTCAATATAATTGGTTAAAATCTAGAACTAGTGGAGTTGCCAAGAAATATTTAGAAGAAGGTGGTTCTATTGCATTGAAATGTGTTTGTATATGACTAATTTAACTATTAAAAAACTTCAAACATTAGTAGAAATGCATTTTAATGTATTGTGTCTCATTAATTTTCTAGTTATTTATGAAATGGCATCCATATATTTAGAAGTATTTTAGTACACTCACTAATGTGATGTATATAATGTGTGTGTTTGGAAAGTTGTTATTTTAGTAGGCTATTTAAGTTTTTGGCTAATTTAGTAGGCTAAAATTTTTGTATTTAGGAAGATAGTTAGATTTTTTTGTAGTTAGATGTAATGTTTGTGAGAGAAAAAGTGAAATAATTATGGGTTTGATGTGATATTATTGGCTATTTTAGTCTATTTTGTTTTTTGTGAATTTTATCCAAAAAAGCCAAAAAATAAGCTTTCTCAAATCATAGTGCATTTTAAAGTATGTTGTGTACCCATTCATGTTCTTGTTTTGCATACTAGAATGATTCATGTTCATTATAACATTGGTTTGTGTTCTTGGTAACACTTAATCAAGCCAATTTGCCCAATTTACCAATGCTCTTGGCTCATTGCCTCTATTTTGTTGATACTCTTCTTTGACAAATAAAAAGAAATTTTATTTTTGTTTTTTCTTTATTCTCTCCTCAATGATTTCCTTTCATTTGAGATTTTCTTTGTTGGAAACCTTAAGGGCTTGTTTGGTTGTGCTATCTTTTTTTTTTTTTTGAAAATAACTTTTTAGTGTTCTTTAAAAAGTTGTTTGTTTTATAAAATTTTCCCAAAAAAAGTTATTATGAATATTCTCCGAACAAGTTTTTTACGTTACGAAAAATGAAAACAAAAAATGCAAATACAACCAAACAGGTCCTAAGAATGTGGTTATTTTGGAATGGGTACTAGTTTTCTTCTCTCTTTCTATTCAAGGTGGCTTATTGTTTCATGCCGTGATGCATGCATTTTGATTGAGCTCTTTTGAGTGTTATATTGATGGAACTGCTAGGATTTCTGTTGATGTTCCATATACCTTTATTTTCTAATATTTGTCTTTATCATCATCGCTTTTGTTAACTCATTTGACATTTTCAATATTTACATGCTTTGTGCATTGCAAATGCTCTTTCCTACATATCACGAACTTGGTAGGCCAAATGTTGGACTCTTAACCTTTGATGTCATAACCTCAAATATGCATTATTTATAGACAAAAGTATCTGGTTATTGGGGAAAAATCAATATACTAATAATCTCAAAACAGGATCAACTAGGATGTAAATAAAGCATTGCGTTGAAATCTTCTTTGGTGTCAAGGTCATAGTTATACATAATCGACTTTCTGGAAAGTGTAGAAGAATGATACCTATTAGAGGGTATACAATGCATTACAGACGTATGATCATTATGCTTCAACCGGGTTATTCTATTCCAACTCTTAGAAAGAAAAGAATGTAAATCAAAATATTTAATAGCATGGCAATACATTTATGCAAAAGTTCTAACTTGAGCGCATGCAATGGAAAACTACACATTAGAAAACAGTATAACATTTTATCTATAAGTGCATCAACGTTTCTTCTGGTCTTTAGATTTACTTTTATTCTGTCTTCTCTATCTTAACTCCTTTTTTTTTTTTGTTTATTTAATGTTTTTGTAGGAGAAAGGATCCAATGAAATTGCTCTAAAGGCCATGGGCAGAGCTATCAACAAAACTGTGATGATTGCTGAATTGATTAAGGTGGTTCTTTTCTCCTGTTTGGTTCTTGTGGGAAATTGTTCAAATAGCCCTTAACCCTTCTCCAGAAAAATTGTCTATGCTGTCTTCTATGTATTACATGCTAATGAAAACGAGTTTTCTGTATCAGAGAAGGATTGCTGGTCTCCATCAGAACACGTCAATTGGTTCAATGGATATAACCGATACATGGGAACCATTAGAAGAAGGCCTTCTTCCGTAAGAAGCAAAGCATCTTCTTATGCTTGTGAACTTAGTCATTTTGTCTAGTGCCATTTTGATGGTTATTAAGCTGATAGATTTTTTGCTAGTGCAGCCTAGAAACTACTCGCCATGTCTCAGTGATAACAATTACTTTGTCCAAGAAGGAACTGGATACATCTTCTGCGGGGTAAATTTTACTTTCTTCCCTTATGTTATTTATGTTTGTGATAATCAACTTGAGATTTTGGGTTAGGGATGGAAGGTTATTATTTATTAGTGGGTGATATTAATGCAGGATTGTACAAGTATGGCTCGTGTATATTGTATCTGTTTGCATATATGTGTTTATCTATTATTATTGCTTCTTGAGGCCCTATGTGAAGAGTTGCTAGCCTACATACACGTCATAAGTGTGCTTATTCTTGCCCACAAGTGGAACCCTTTACGGTTCCATATTAATTAGGAAGTTTGTAAATAATTGTGAAGTTCATACGGGGTCAGTAATTCAAGAGGTCCCAAGGGATGGGATTTTGTGTAAAGTATCCATATTCAACTAACATTGACAACCTACACTTGGAGGTTTTTTTTGTTGCTCTGATATTTTTAACATAGTGAAGAGCCTGTAATCCTTAATAAAGGGTTGCATAAAGTACTTCAGAGTGAAAAATTGCTTGTCTATAGGAATCCTTCTCCTCTGATCTTATAGCTGTATAACTCCCTTCTTAGTATATATCACTTATGAGATATTATGTACAATTAAGGTAATTACAGAGGTCCTAAGCCTCCAGGGTTGGTCATGTATGTTCTTGGTCATGTGTGGACAGTAATTCTATTTTGGTGACTATAGATGATGTTAATGCTTGAAACGCTGCCATGCTTGGCAAACAAATCAATTGTTTGGGGCGTTCTGTCATTGACCTAGGTCCTTCACCTTCACTACATTGATGTGGATTGCCCTGTGAAGTAGCAATAAAACTTTTCTAGACATTTGTAATTCATGGTCTAATTAGACAACATTTAAACATCGGAGTTGTGAAGAGGAAAATGATCCATTTCATCTTGACTTGCTTCTGTTTTTATTTATTTATTATATTTTTCTTTCTTAAAAATTCCAAGTTGGGTTCTTCTCCTACCTGTATCAAATAGAACATGCTGAGCCAACTTTGATGGACCGTACAATCATTGGGTGTCAACCAACAAACAAAAAACTAACAATCTAAACAATGATTCGATGAATAGAATTGAGGTTTTATACAAAGAGTCTCTTTCTTTGGATTTACTTGAAAAGAGGATTAGATTGTGTAATGATGAGCCTAAAAAAAAATACATGCCCAAAATATATGATCTTATGAACCCAAAATATATGATCCTATGAACCCATTGTTTAACTATCCAAAATTTGACTACATTTGAGCTACCCTGCCCTTTGTTTCCTTTTGTAGGTAATGGTTGATGATCATCATAGTCTTTTTAAGTCTTGGTCTATGGTTGAGAACCTTTAAATTTATGTAGAACTTTAGTATGATAAAGTGTATCTGAACATTTGAGTTGCTAATGATTAGTATCCCATCTTCTAATTAAATTGCAGGTACCAAACACCTATTCCGGTTGATCAAGTGAAACCATGGAATGAATATGATTATGAAGGAGGTAAATAAATATTATATAATTCTCTATATTATTTTTTTTCTAAAATATTTTTATAATTAGGTTGTTCTTGTATGGAATCAGAGGGATCTCCTAATATGCGTGGGAGAGGACGTGGTGGTCGGGGAAGGGGTAGAGGAAGAGGTAAAATACTCTGCATTTTATTCCTTTGATTCTGCTTTTGGAAATAACATTGATGGTGTCTTTAAGCAATTGCATTCTTCATTTGATTGTTATCTGTGCAGCTTTTATATGTGCGACTGTCAAAAAAAGATGAACAAGCACTACAAAAGAAGTTTTGCCATGAATTATTAAATTCCTTTAAAGCCAGTACAAATGTTGTGCGAGATTGTCATGAATATTTTGAAAGAAAGATTATGAGAACTAATTAACTCAATAAAGTCATACTACTTGAGGTTAGGAACATTGATCATTCTCTGCCATTTTTCTGTATATAGGGTGTTAAACTAACTATTGATTTTGAAATAGATCAGATTTTTTATTTTTTTTTTGGATAAATAAAAGAGATCAGAATTTATTGGAAGTGTAGGAATTTTAGAAAATAAATATGAACAACAGATATTTAAGCGAAAGATGTGAATTAAACATAAGATGGTGTTATTTCAAATGGATTGATTCTTGCTGGTGGTTGGCTGGAATGAAATTTTGCGGCATAGACAGCTGATATACAAAGATCACTTTATAATGCACAATGCATAATACCAATCTTTTGGTAGTTTGTTATCATCCTTGAAGTTCTCTCTTCCTTCCACCTGTAGTTTGAATAGAGTATGGCTTAAGCTTTATTCATATAGGAATGAGTGTTGCACCTCATACACAGGTAGGTCTGCTATGAAGCATTAGTTACATGTAGGTTTGGGCTTTGAAGGGTTAGAAAAAGGCCCCTCAAATAATTTTTGCTTCCCCTAGAAACAAAAGAAAGTATAGAGCACTAATCGATTGATTGGGTGTTCAATCTATTTCACATTCGTTTGTCCTCTTTTTTCTTCCAGTCTGGCCCCTAGAGTATCCTCTGGGGGAATTAGATTCAAATTTTGATCAAGAATATATTGCTCAACAGATAGAACCTGCGCTTGGTGAAACTTCAAATAGGTTCCCTGTATAGCACCGCATTGAATGTGGTTCCATGTGGTAGCCTGATGGGCTGGTTGGTTAGATGATGTTTATACTGTGGGTAGGAAAAGACTGGTTTTCTGTATAATATCATAAAAATGAAACAAATTTAAGTAGTAAAGAATGAAATAAATAACATATAAAGAGAAGGAGTGAAACAAATATCTTTTGGTTTTCGAACCTTGGCATAGAAAGAATAGGAGATTGCCTATAAAAGTATTTGTACCAACACTCTTCCCATTTTGATGACCCAATCAAGGATGTGGTTTCTTGAAATAAGGCTTTCAGAAGTTTGACTTTAATAAAAATAAATAAATTATATATGTATAATGATAAAGAATTTTTTTAGCAAAATAAAAAGTCGAATGGATAAATTGTAGGGTGTTTTTGTTTTTGAAAAGATTAAAAAGGTGGGTTATAAATTTAACAAATTTAGGGGGGCATATATAATTTGAGGTGGCAAATTGAAAGATATTTGCAAAACCATAGGTGAAAATGTATTTGTTTAAAAGTTGAGCAGGGGCACATGCCCCTTCGAGGCCTTAATTGGCTCCGCCACTGATTGCTGGAGACTTGCAACAGTTGAAGCTAGAATGTGAATTCACATTGAGTGCAGGAATTGGGTTTCAAGTTATGATAGTTGATGCAATATTAAAAAAATGGATAATGTTTGGTTAAGAAGCATTTCTATTAGGGGCCAACATATTAATTTTCAGCACCCTTTGTCGGTGGCTATGGTGCTGTGTTGTCGATTATATTGCTTTATTTTTGCCCCTGTTCTGACTCCTTATGAAGTGTAATAGCCACAAAACCGTTTGTCATTGGCTATAGTTTTGCCTTGTGGATTATAGTGCTTTATTCTTTCCCCTCTAACCTGACTCCTTATGAAGTGTAATAGCTACAATCTATCTTCTACAGGGAGTAGTAACAATGGAGTGGTAGAATACAATGGAGATGGTGGATGGGATGGTGGACGTGGATATGGTGGAAGAGGACGGGGTAGGGGAAGAGGCCGTGGTTTTCGTGGACGTGGAAGAGGCTATGGTGGTGGGGATATGCAACAAGACTTGGGTGGTTACAATGACTATGGTGGATCAGGGGCACCGTTTGCTCAAGGCCGCGGTAAGTATATTTATATGTTTGCCATTCCAAAGATTTCTCTCTACTTAAGTAAAATGTGATGGTCAATTAACAATAGTGGAGTTGAGAACTTTAATAACCACACACCAGTGACCCTTGTCATTTTTCTTTCATGAGCTTGTCGAGGGTGGAATTTCTTGTAAGCTGCAGCTGGGATTAGTTGCATACTAATGTGCGTCATGTAGATTAACTTTTTCCTGGATAAATTACAGTTTTCACCCTTAAAACTTCTGAATTTTACTTTGATACCTGATTTTATCTGAATTTCACCCTTACATTTGGTCCTTCTATCAATTATCATTAAAAATTTGGACGGAAAGTGATCACATGATGGCTGCGTGAATACATTTTAAGGGCATTAAACAATTTTTTTAATGATAAATTACACTTTTCATCCTCAAACTTACACTCAAATTTCAAACGGTGGGATGACTGGGGGATCACATTGAAACACATGTTGAAGTTTGATGACCTAATTGTTGCAATTAGAGATGAGGGACCAAAGTGAAGTTTGGGTGAAAGCTTGAGGGTGAAAAGTGCAATTTACCCATTTTCCTCCTTTCTTATGTTCCCTGGATCTGTCTGTCTTTCTTGAAGACCTTTTACTTTTAGGAAAATTAGAATTTATCCACTTGAACTATTACTCAGTATCACTCTGTCCTCTTCAACTACAAATTGCTACACTTGCTACCTTGAACTGTCAATTTGTACCAATAAAATATTGTAGAATGCTTGAAATGACCCCCTTTTTTTTTTGTTTTCCCTTCTCCTACCCACCCACGACAACAGCCATGGCTGCTGACGTGCATAGAAGAAAGAAGGGAAGGGAAGGGAAGGAGAAAGAGAGAGAAAATATGAAGAAAAGAAATAGGTCATTTAAGCATGTCACAATATTTAAGATTTCATGTGCATGTCATGTCAAATTTTTATCCATTTATGTGACGGATCCTTAACAGAATGTTTAGATTAATGCAAATTGATAATTCAAGGTGGCAAAGTATAGTGCTTTTAGTTGACCGGATAAACTGATACTGAGTAATATGTTCAAGAGCGTTTGCCTTTTTGTTTCATTGTACATGTATACGCTTGCAGAGGTGCTGAATCTAGAGTTCATAATTAATGTTGGATACGTCAAAATCTTGCTTGGCTGATCTGTGTTCACAAAAATATCTAAATTCAGCTGGTTTTGGTTCATTTTTCATGTATTATATTTATTTTCAACTTTCGACATTAATCTCCATGGATCTTTGCAGGCCGTGGACGTGGGCGTGGACGCGGACGCAGCTGGGGCCGTGGGCGTGGGCGTGGGGGTGGTCAGGATTTCCGATCTGATGGTCCAGTCCAGGCAGCTGCCTGACCGGCAGAAGGTACAGCTCTTAGATTGGTAGTTCTGGATGCCTGCTCTGCTGATTATGTCTTCTTCTCATGAAAAAAGGGGGAAAAAAAAGAGAGAAAAAAGTAGTGTAATTTCATCAATGATTTTCTAGGAATATGGGTTAATAGTGAGCAGCTGCTGTTTTTGTGCAGCAGCCATGTTTTTTTGTAGTTTGTAGGATTATTTTAATTTAATGATGACAAACTAAGTTGTACAATTCCTCTTTTTAGGAGAAATAATAGAGCAGTACATTCTTTTATTCTTAATTCTAACTATACCGCCTCTTTGCTGAATCAGAAGTTTCATGAAATTTTTGTTGTAAGGTTGTTTGGACTTTGCATTACTTGTTTTCAGTCGTCAGCTTTGTCACTGGCCACCCTTTCTAGAAGTTGGGTGAAGTATATATCATTTAAAATTCATCATATTAATAAATAAGTTCCATAGGACTATGCAATGGTTTATAGGGGCGTGTGTGTGTGTGATACATGTAACTAGAAGTTTTTGTGTTGTCCTATATAAAGGGTACTATAGTGGGCTACATGTAAGTGAATTGAAGTTAAGTTGAAGAAGGTTATAATAATATTTGTATATATTAAGTGTTTTAATTGAATTCTTAGTTCATATCGAAGGAGATCTGTACAAGTCCTACCTCATACAACCGTACATCTCAATGCATACTTGTACCCTCTAGCACAATTTATTTTAAGCTTTCGCTGCCCTTAACATCTCCTGCCTCCCCTGTGTTCCATGAAAAGGGTGAGCTGAAATGTTTTTGGTGTGCTGTTGGAATTGGCATAATGGGACTATGTATGCATTCTATTGTTGGGATTGCTCTTTCTTTCTTTTTTTTGTTTAATTTTTAATTTTTTTTATTGTGTTTGGGAATGCTCTTTTTGGTTGAACTTTTTTGCATGTGTCCATTACTCTTCTTTTCGACGAGGAAAATCTAAAGGGTTTCGAAGACAATAGGCTAGAAAAACTGACCTGGGGAGGATGGTACATGGGTGAGTGCACAGCTGACACACACCCACACAAACATTCTTCCATGTGATGAGGATTGTAGTGCTGTTTTATGTTATGTTGCTCTTTCTTTCTTTTTTTTGTTTAATTTTTAATTTTTTTTATTGTGTTTGGGAATGCTCTTTTTGGTTGAACTTTTTTGCATGTGCCCATTACTCTTCTTTTCGACGAGGAAAATCTAAAGGGTTTTGAAGACAATAGGCTAGAAAAACTGACCTGGAGAGGATGGTACATGGGTGAGTGCACAGCTGACACACACCCACACAAACATTCTTCCATGTGATGAGGATTGTAGTGCTGTTTTATGTTATGTCCCAAGCAGAGAGGGACTATGAATCTGTGATAGCTTGCCTTGTTGAGAACTCAGAGAAAGTGATTTCATCATATGTTTTAAGTCTTCAAGGCAATTTTATTTTATTTTATTTTTTCAATTGGAAGGAAGTTGATTCTTACTATAATCCACTACTAAGGTAATATTTGATTCACTGGAATAAAACGGAATCATTCCATCAAAATATTCAGAGGAATGAAGAACAGAAATGACACCATGGAAATCAAAAGGCAAGTAAAATTATGAGACGGAATTTCTCCAACTGTGAAATTCAGTCCAACTGTTTGTAAACTTAAATTTTATAAACTAGTACATCAATCTTCAATGGTTCATCCAGAATTTGGTAATTTCCAAATCCAGATCAAAGCCTGGCCAATTTCTTGGAAACCCAGTTAAAGTAAAGCTTGTAGTATGTATACACAAGTAAGCCCTTTTTTTTGGCATATCTATTTTCAGTGAGATATGTAAATAAGTGAGACTATTTGTAGCACACAAAAGTTGACATCATGAGTCAATTTTCTTAGTTGGATGAAGTCATACACAGTATTACCCATTGAGACAAAAGATGGCCAAACTCGACACCCAAAAGTCAAGTCTTTGTAGGGAACCGAATCCCTTGATTATGATTTCTTTCCCATTGATTTATACCTAAAGAAAACAATTGTTGACTAGACAAAAATAGCTAAATGAACTCTCTTTCCTTTTTCCAAACACCTGTTTGTCTATTTTGTGACGTTTTCTCTTTTTTTTGGGAGCAATTATTGGATACCGCGGAGAATATATTGTCATGTGATGCTTTCCTCAGACATTATTAGTTTACACAATGGAACATATCAGCAATGTTCGGCACCTAAAAAATTTATCCAAAAAAATACTGGAGGGTTGAGATTCATTTCAAGTATGAGTTTCACTATATATAATTAAATTTTGACAACACATTATATTTTGGGTAAATTTGTGGACAAATTTTATAGTTTCTTAACTTTTATTGCCTAACAAGAGGGGAATCACAATTGACACTTAATGGTTGGTATGGGGTAAACTTTATTGCTTGCACCCATCTTCTTCTTGCTGATCTGGAAAGATCTTATAGATCAGTTGACCAAGCTCAACTTGCAACCAATAGGCGTACAATTTTCAAACTCATATCATAATTCTCAAAGAAATCGTGTTTTTTTTTAATTAAAAAAATTCAATTATTTATTGCACTCTGTATCTATACATACCTCTCATTGCACTTCAAGCTCTTCAGCTCCCTTCTTAGCTTACATTGAAACATCAACAATGACATCATTAGCAATGTCTCCTTCCAAACAGTTCCTTTCTTTCCAAGTCCAGTTTATCTTTCTCATCATCCTTGTGCTGGTCTCTTCTTCCCATTTTGCTGCTTTTGCTTATTCTCCGACTCCAAAAACAGAAGTAGTGGCTCTTTTAACGTGGAAAGCAAGCCTTGACAACCAAAGCCAATCTCTCCTATCATCGTGGGTTGGAAGCAACCATTGTAATTGGGTTGGAATTCGTTGCAACAAGGTCAACAGTGTCACCCATATAAACATTACGAGTTATGGTTTGAGAGGTACGCTTTCCAATCTTAATTTCTCGTCCTTCATTCATCTCCTCAGCCTCCAACTTTTTAACAACTCACTCTATGGGAACATCCCTTCCAGCATTGGGAGCCTTTCAAGACTCTCATATCTTAGCTTGGCCGCCAATAATTTGTCTGGAACAATTCCACCTGAACTAGGCAACTTGATGAATCTCAAGATCTTGTACATGAATAGAAATCAAATCAGTGGCTTCATCCCTCGAGAAATAGGATTGTTCAGCTCTCTCAAGGAGCTTAGTTTGTATTCTAATAATCTCACAGGTTCAATCCCTCATTCTATAGGAAACTTGAGTGATTTAACCCTTTTGTTCCTTTATGACAACAAACTCTCCGGATCTATCCCTCGAGAAGTTGGGATGTTGAGTTCTCTTGTTATGCTTGATTTGTCTGCAAACAACCTAGTGGGTTCAATCCCTGCTTCTATAGGTAACTTGAGCAACCTAGCAATTCTATACCTTTTTCAAAACCAACTTTCTGGTGCAGTCCCTCAAGAAGTTGGGTTGTTAAGGTCTCTCAAAGAGCTAGTTTTGGGGTCTAACAATCTCACAGGTTCTATTCCTACTTCTATAGGGAACATGGACAACTTAACGATCTTGTACCTGTATGAAAACCAACTTTCTGGATCAATCCCTCAAGACGTTGGGTTATTACGGTCACTCAATGAGCTCATTCTATGGTCTAACAATCTCACGGGTTTAATCCCTGCTTCTATAGGAAACTTGAGTAGTTTATCCACCCTAACCCTTTCTGAAAACCACCTTTCTGGATCAATCCCTCATGAAGTTGGGAACTTGAACAGTTTATCCACCCTAACCCTTTTTGAAAACCACCTTTCTGGATCAATCCCTCATGAAGTTGGGTTGTTAACGTCTCTCAGTAAGCTTGCTCTGAATTCTAACAATTTCACGGGTTCAATCCCTCCTTCTATAGGGAATTTGAACAACTTAACAATTCTATATCTTTATGGCAACCGACTTTCAGGAACAATTCCTAATGAAGTTGGGAATCTAAGGTCTCTCATTGAACTTGATTTGTCATCAAACAATCTTATTGGGTCAATCCCTACATCTATAGGGGACTTGGGCAACTTAAACGTGTTGCACCTCCAGGCAAACATGTTCTCAGGATGGATTCCTTCAACTATTGGAAACTTGACCAAGCTCAGTGCGTTAGATTTAGCTGTAAATCGATTATCTGGCTACATTCCTTCAGAGATAGGAAAGTTAAAATTCCTTGAGTTTCTTGGGTTGACCAGCAACCACCTCACTGGCTCTATACCTCTAGGATTGAGTAATCTTACATATTTGAAAAATTTCCATATAGGTTACAACAAACTTACCGGTCATTTGCCAGGACACTTATGCTTTGATGGTGGATTACTTGCATTGAGTGCAAACAACAACAATCTCACAGGTCCCATCCCAAAAAGTTTGAAAAATTGCCATAGCTTATACAGAGTTAGGCTTGATGGAAACCAATTTTCAGGAAATATATCAGAAGATTTTGGCTTGTACCCAAACTTGATTTACATTGATTTGAGTGATAACAATTTCTACGGCGAGCTATCTCAAAAATGGGGAAAGTGTCATAATTTAACTAGTCTCAAAATGTCTAATAATAATATTTCTGGTGGGATACCGCTTGAATTGGAAGAGGCAGCTCAGCTACAGAAACTTGACCTCTCTTCAAATCATCTAGTTGGAGAGATACCAACAAAATTGGGAAGGTTGGTTTCATTGTTTGACCTTAAGCTGAATGATAACAAACTCTCGGGCAACATTCCTCAAGTGTTTGGCAAGCTTTCCAATCTGGAGAATCTTAACTTGGCAGCAAATAATCTAAGTGGTCCGATCCCTATAGAACTGGGGGAATGCTTGAAACTATTAAGCTTGAATTTGAGCAACAACAGAATTGGGAAAAACATTCCTTTAGAGATAGGCCATTTACAGGGCCTTCAAAGTCTTGATATTGGTTACAATTTGCTAATAGGTAAGATACCACTACAGATTGGTGAATTACAAAGCCTAGAAACATTGAATATCTCCCATAATGAGCTCACTGGTTCCGTTCCATTATCTTTTGATAATATGTTAAGTTTGACATCGGTAGATGTATCTTTCAATCAGTTGGAGGGTCCTATTCCTAACATGAAAGCTTTCCGAGAGGCTCCATTTGAGGCGCTCAGAGGTAATAAAGGTTTGTGTGGTAATGCTACTGGTTTGAAAACTTGCTCGCCTAAAATGAACAATGAGATTGGTAAAAAAAAGACAAACAAAGTAGTGTTACTAGTTGTCCTAATTTTTGGATTTTTATTGCTTTTGCTAATGGTTCTCGGAATTTTTATGGCTTTTCATAAGAAAGTAAGGAACACAACAAATGAACCAAGACAAGTACATAATCAAAATTTGTTTGCAATTTGGAGCTATGATGGGAAAATGGTGTATGAAAACATCATTGAAGCGACTGAGAACTTTAGTACCAAACATTGTGTTGGGGAGGGAGGATGTGGTACTGTTTATAGAGCTGACCTTCCAAGTGGTCAGGTAGTTGCTGTGAAGAAACTTCACGAATCACCTGATGATGACTTGACTAATCTAAAAAGCTTTACGAGTGAGATCCATGCGTTAACAGAGATTCGCCATCAAAACATCGTAAAACTTTATGGTTATTGTTCACACCCGAGGCACTCGTTTTTGGTTTATGAGTTCTTGGAAGGGGGAAGCTTAGGAAATATATTGAGCACAGAGGATCAAGTATTGCAATTTGATTGGATTAAGAGAGTGAATGTTGTCAAAGGTGCGGCAAATGCTTTGTCTTATATGCACCACGATTGTTCACCTCCAATCATCCATCGAGACATATCAAGCAAGAATGTTTTGCTTGATTTAGAGTATGTGGCTCACATCTCAGATTTTGGCACAGCTAGATTTATGAAGCCTGACTCATCCAATTGGACTACATTTGCCGGGACCTATGGGTACGCTGCTCCTGGTATGTAATTTTCTATTGCAGTGATTTTATCTCAAAGTCATCCATATAATGTTCATTTTAATTTATCAATCTTTGCGTATTAAGAGTTTTTGATTTCACTTGATTTAAAAGAATTGTTATCTGGATATGGAACAATTCTTTATATATTTTTTAATTACTATTTTCTTCTGTTGGTCATTTGTTTGATTTGGTAGAACTTGCTTATACAATGGAAGTAGATGAGAGGTGCGATGTTTATAGTTTTGGGGTGCTCACACTGGAATTGATTACGGGGAAGCATCCGGGTGATCTAATCTCCTCTTTGTCATCATCTTCATCCACCTCATCAACATCAACTGTGCATGGAATGTTATTGAAGGATGTGTTGGATCAACGTCTCTTACCTCCTAAGAATCAAGTGGCGGAGCAAGTAGTTATGGTTGCGAAACTAGCATTTGCATGTTTACAAGCCAATCCATTATCTCGGCCAACCATGAGACAAGTTGCCATGAAGCTATCAGATGATCGTGTAACCATGAAGATATCAGATGATCAAAGTCCACCTTTGCAAAATCAATTTCACACGATAACTTTAGGACAACTCTTTTGATATCACCTGTTCGACCTCTTTGAGTGTTTGCCTTCTATCCTTAGAATGTATGCTGTTCTTGTTTTTCATTTTCGACATTTTCTAGTCTATTTTTCTGCTCTTTTTCACTACTAGCATTTTCAAAAATTTTAAATAACTAATTTAAAAATATCTATAAGCACAACCCCATAGTTGCAAGCATTATAAATGAATGGTTCCAATAAAAAATTTCTACTTCTGTATCTTGAATTCATTCAACATTTGAGTGGCTCAGATGATTTAAAAATTTATAAGCTATAAATTCCAGATTTGCCTTTTTATACTCATTCCGTATTCAAAACTTGCTTGGTCTATATCTTAGCAATTTGTGTGATAATTTATTTATTTATTTTCTACAGAGTAATTTGGAGATACCTGTACAAAGTGGTGTTGCACAATGCTTCAAAGAAAGAGAAATTCACAAGGACGTAGTTTGGATACCAAAGAACAGTTAAAAGTGTGTCATTGAAACCAGAGCATAAGACGACATGTTGATTTAGCAATTTGTTTGCTAACTTCTGTGAACAAATCAGAAGAAATTGAAAAGAAAAATGAACAGCACAGATTTAGATTAGGTTTTTTTGTGATAATTTTTTGAGTAATAATCTTAAAATGGTGGTTTAAACCTCAAAATATAATCATTATTGTACTAAATATTATTTCAGGGAATCATAATTATACAGATTTATACGGTTGGGTACAAATAGATTTCTTTTAATGGATGAGAATCATTATTATACAGATTTCTGAGGGATCATCGAGCTTTCCAAAACTTAATTGAATATCCATTTTCAACCTGTCAACGAAGTCCTTTTAATAGAAGAGGTAGCCTTTAAATGACATTCGAACTTATCGATCTCGGAGTGGGATAGCCTTTAAATGGATTCCTAGAGATGCAAATCAGGTTGCACATTGGTAAGCTTATAATATGAAGGACAAGCTCCCTTTTGATTGAGTGGGGAACCCTCCTTCTGAGCTTTAAGGCTTTTCTAGCGTTAGATTCTCCCGGTAATCCTTATGGCATTTCCTCGTTTAAAAAAAAAGGCCTGATGCTTTTAGCCATCCACTCCAAAAGCCTTTTCTCATGTAGGTCCTATTTCAGATAATTTCAGATTTAAATCAACAAATTTGATTGAGGACTTTTTATTTTAACATTTTCCTATTTCTTTATTTAAAAATTTATTTTCTCTTTTCTCGAGTTGAAAATTTACTAATTAAATATTCATATTCAAGTTTTGCTAACACACACACATATATATATATATTCAATTGATAATATGACTAATTCACTTGTTTCAATTTTTTTTTTTTTCAAACTATCCTTGTCTAGTGATTTTAATTTTGAAATCAAATAGAAAATCAAAAATATATTTGAAAATTAGAACTTATTCAAGTATGATTTGATTTGAAGAAAGTTCGCTAGAGATAGTGTGTGGATTTTGACTTTTGAGCTTCTTTTTTCAAACTCAATAGAGATAATTGTACTAGTAAAAGGGAAGATAATTATCTTTTTTTGAAAAAACCAGCTAAAAATTTCTAATTAACTAGTGTAGCTTATTTTGAGCTTTCTCTTTTGATGGACCTTTTTTTTAATTAAAAAGTGTGTGGAAAGCAGGTGAAATAAAATATTTTTGTTACGACCTAAATTTGCCCTTATAGGTTTAGTATCGTAACCGGTTAGTAATCATTAGATTACCAAAGTCCTTTGAACAGATTATCGTATAATAAGGGACTGCGAAAGTAAATATAGAAACATACATAATCCATATAGCTGTGCCATATAGCTGTGCAGACATATACATGACAGATAATTTAAAACCTTGTATATATAGAGACATATATGACGTCATAGACATCCATCCAACCTTGTCTTTATACACAAAATAGAACAAAAGAATTGGTCACAGAGCAACAAAAGTCCCAAGTTTATGTCATGGTTTACAAAACTCGACCGTTGAACTCTTTCCGGAACCTCCTTGGGAGGCATAACGGTTGGCCGACAAAATAGAGACTCTAGGTCATCAACTCTGAGACTGGTCACGCGCTTGGTCGCCTACATACATAATATAAATAGTGAACGGAAGCCCAGTGAATAATAATAGAGTAAAGGTTTTACTGAATGATATCCAAACAGAAACAAAGTCTTGTACATAATCAGATGTCGAAGCAAAAACAGATTTACATACATATTTCATATTCGTATTCAAAGTTCATACATGTCACATGATAGCACGCAGTACATCCATTAGCGTTAACAAATTCGATGACCCATGAAGGGACGGTTGTGAAGGTATTCCGATGACCCATAAAGGGACAACCATAAGGCATTTCGATGACTCATGTGCACAGAGACGTTTCCGATGACCCATAAAGGGATAACCATAAAGGCATTTCGATGACCGATAAAGAGACGCATATCATATGATACTAAGGATGCCACGAATACATTTTATAAACTTGGACAATCATTCATTCATATGAAACATAGCATTTCAGAAAACTGATCATTTCATACCATCAGAAAATAATTAAAGTTAAACATAACTTTACAAAGTTATTATTCACAGATAGCTTCAATAGCAAAATAGAGGAAGCGGCGATTTGGATAGTCTATAGCGCATGACTTACACAAACACATAGCAGATACACATTGAAACACACGCTCGGAATATACTTAACTCATTACGTTTCGTTCTTAGTGTGTTTCTAAGTCTTATCCTCATTATTATGTCTTAATCTTGGCTTAGGAATGTCTAGCATGCAATGAGAATACGAAAATGCACTTGAAAACACTTGGTCAAATATGCTGGAAACAGGAGTCTCACTCAAGTGTAACTTCCTTCGCTCAAGCAGACGTCCAAACATGTAAGTGGTCGCTCGAGTGCAACTTCCTTCACTCGAGCAGTCTGTAAACTCTGCAAAAGTACTGGTTTGTTGATTTTTTCCGCTCGACGGTCGCTCGAGCATGAGACTGAGGTCCTTGTTCTAGTGCAACTCTGGATGCTTGAGCGGTCTGTAAACCTTGTAAACTTCTGGGAGCATACATTTTACGCTCGAGCCAACTTGTGGTCGCTTGAGCGGAAGTGCCAAAATGCGAGTGGTCGCTCGAGCGCAGGTTCTGTCGCTCAAGCGGAGGAGCAGAATTCTGAAATTTTCAGATTCACTCCCAAGTACCAAAACTCAAATTCAAAGCCACAAATCATGTTCTTTTGGGCCAAAAGCTTGAGAAAACATGTCTAAACTTGACAAACATCATGTATTCAAAACCATTTTGCCAAATCAAGGCCCAAAAGCTTGTCAATTGCTCAAAATTTAACTTGAAGTTTATGAATATGATGTGAACATGACATGCATGAATTGTCATGAACTTAAGCTTTCCAAAACATGATCAATTAAGGTCAAATGGTAATAAATGTGATGAATTCTCAAAACAAGGTCAAGATAGACAAATGCATGTGAGACTTTTGTGAAGTTCAAACTCAAAATGCTATGATACATGCATGCATGTATGGAATTCATCTATTTAAGCACAATTCTTATGTTAACTCATCTATCACACTTGATTTCATGTGGCAACCAACTAAATTACAAACTAGAAGATATAAATTCTTACCTTAGAAGCTTAATTGTGTCCTAGATGTCCAAATGGTTGAGTCACTTAGTTCAACACCTTGAATTCTCTTCAATTTTCCTTCATCTCCTTAAATTTCCAATTCAACACTTGATCTCTCTCTCTCTCTCTCTCTCTCTCTCTCTCTCTCTCTCTCTCACGTTTGATGCCTCAAGAAGGAAGAAATAAGAGTGTAAAGTGTATACAAGGGTCCACTAGTGCCTTATATAGGCGTGGATTAAGGAATTCATTAATTAGGCTTAATTGAGCATTAATTATTCTAATTATTTCGTTCCGAATCAAATTTTAATTAAACCTACCACAATGTTCTAAAAATTCCAACTAACACATAATTCAAGTCAATTTTGTAATCGGATGCCGATGAGGCCTTAAATTCGCAGAACAAAACAGAAACACAAACAGATATTTCTATGGCAAACAGATAGAAACATAAATAATGCAACACACATGCAATTAATTCATAATTTCATCGTAATTACTCATTAGGCATAATTAATCATGGTCTATCGGCTAATCATAGGTCGGGGTTGTTACAATTTCACTCACATTTTATATGCCTTTTGTTTTTTCTTTTTTAAATCTCTTCTTATGTTTATGAATTAAACACAACCTTATGCTCTGTTTAGTTTAAGAATTTGCTGAGAGATTTGGAATTGAAAAAACGGTAGGTGAGATGCAAATGAAATAAAATTATATTTTACAGATATTTCACATACATTTTTTTTAAAAAATTTTCTTTCTCTATTTAAATTTATTAACCAAACACAACCTTAGAGTATTTCAAATATTAAGAGAAGAAGATTTTGTAGGTGGATTATTTATTTAATGCAACCAAGAAAGTTTCTTTCAAATATGAGTATGTTGGGCTAAACTTATGGCTAAACAAATTGTTAAGGTTAGTATGAAGTTACCTACTTAATTATTTATAATTGTTCATATGATTTAAGGGAAAATTAGTCTAAGGTCCCTCTCACATATTTAGTAATGGAAGAGATTCACAATATTATTTTATGATGTCTAAGATCCCTTAACCTCCACACTCATATATCACAGAGAAATTTCTCAAATCAAACCTCATTTTTTTTTCTCTCTCTCACTTTAAATTCTTTCCCTCTGCTAAATTCATCTCTTCTCCCCTCTCTCTCATTTCTGCGTCTCTTTCTCTCTCTAAAATGTTCTCTCTCTAAAGCAATAGTCTTGATCTTTCTGATTGCCCCCATTCCCACCGCCATGCCCATGCCCATGCCCATGCTTGTTTCCGATCTCTGTTCTTTTCGCCGGAAACTTCCATCTCCAGCGGTTGTAATCTTTCTTTGCATAGGTAGATGAAGTGCAGCTTTGTGATGAAGATGATGAAAAACATGAAGTGGGTCTAAGACGCCGGAGCTCTGTTCAGGTTGGCCCTGTATCAAGCCTAGACTCACTAGACCCACCCATTGGGTTCTTTCTTCGACGATGACCCTTCCAGCGAGCGAATTAGCAACGATTTTGTTTGATTCCCAACTTCGGGTCCACCAATCCTCCTCCCTCCTCTACCCTATTTTCAGGTGAATTATACACACATATATATGTATATGTAACTATGAAGATTGATGAATTTAAGTGCTATTTTAGATGATGATGATGATGGTCATTGTGAAAATTGCGCAATTACGTTCTTTGTGCTTTATTGATTAGTTGATTGTTGTATCAGTGGTTGCGTGTTTGGTTGCTGAGAAAATGTGTGGAATGGAAAGAAACTTAAAATTTGAATATTATTAGGTTGAAGGTCTGTGATAAAGATGATGAAGAAGATGAAGTGGGTCTGAGAGATGTTAGAAATCATAGAAAATGAAATTTCTCTGATTTTGAAGAGAATTTCTCTGGGTTTGAGAGAATTTCTCTGGAAGGGTTTGTTTGGGAATTTATCTAGTTTTGAGATAATTTCTCTAGGTTGGGTAGTCCAGAGAAGTTCTGGGAAAAATTCCTTTGGATTTTGTATTAGTGGTTGCGTGTTTGGTTGTGGAGAAAATGTGTGAAATAAGAAGAAACTTAAAATTTGAATATTATTAGGTTGAAAGTCTGTAATGAAGATGGTGAAGAAGATGAAGTGGGTCTGAGAGATGAGTAGAGAGCTACCATTGGAAATCACAGAAAATGGAATTTCTCTGATTTCTGAGAGAATTTCTCTAGGTTTGGGAGAATTTCTTTGGAAAGTCCAAGAATTTCTCTAGAGAGAATTTCTTTATGAAGTCCAGAGAATTTCTCTGGATCCAATTTTCTCTGGATCAATTTGAGGGACCTTAAATATTATGAAAATATTGAATGTCTTTTACGCTATAAAATCTTAATATTAGGGACCCTAAAAAAATCCCCATGATTTAATTTGTTCAATAAATTATATGCTTTAATGAAATAAAATTTTTCTTCTTCACTTGCTGATTTTTAACTAAAACAAATTATAATTAAATTTCAATGTGTTTGGTTGGATTCAATTTATGATTTGTTAAGATCAGCTATAGATTAAGTTTTAATAGATTTCATAAATTTTTTAATTCTAAAATGAAAAATAATTTTTTTGAAAATTAATAAAATGAACTTTCATGTATTATCATCCAAGTTTTGCCACCAACTTATGGGAAGAGAAAAATGGAGAATTAATAAGCATGAAGAATATAAATATTATGTATGTGGTGATGAATTCCATTGTCCTAGTGTTTAGTTGTGGGTTAATAACTTTTTAATATTTGCAATGCAGTTTTTTAGCAATATCAAAATTTAAAAATTTTGTTAAATAGATTCGGTAATTTAATTTTAAATTAATTAATTTATTAAATCCAGATCCATCGGATTTAGTCCATTGGTTTTGACAATCTTCTTTTTTTTTTTTTTTATTTTAAATATTTTTGTTAACCGTATCTATAGTTGAATAGATTTGTGCCCTTGCAAGTACTTAAAGTAAATACATCAAATTATTCTTGGCGAGATGCTTAAATAATATTTAAATCTAAATGTTGTAGGATTAGGCCATGCGTTGAAGCTTTTAAGTTTTAATAATCACAAATTTTTTTTTTTCTTTTTCAATGGGTAAGAAAAAATTTGCACAAGAAAAGCTTTTAGATTTATGCTTAGAATTTTACCTATAAAGATAAATGTGACATACAGATTCAAATTATATAAGAAAATTCAACAATATATATCTAGAAGTATGTGACAAATTTAACAACCAATTACAATGTCTTCTCCTATGAGAGTCAAATTCATAAAATTAACCACTAAAATAGATAATAATAATGCCAATTGAATCACACTGAACCACATGAGTATTGATTGGGTTTGAATAATCACGACAGTGACTTCAATTTGAACATTTAGTTACTATTTTCTTGCCCTCTACCCACGATAGATTAAGATTGAGAAGAAATTGAAAGTTTGGTTGGCCTCAAAAACATTTGTCCATTGTATGTATATCCATCCACATCTACATAGACATTGACAATTACTAGGTAGCATTTATTATTCATCTTTCTATGCAAATCTTTCTTAAAATGTCTGTCATATGAGAAAACGAATTTTAAATAAGACAACTAAAGTCAAGTCCTCATATTGGACAAATGTATTTCGTCAAGATTCCTTCTCCTTTTCCCATGAAAAAAGGAAAAGAATAATTTGCTGAGAGAGAAAGGAAAAGAAAAAGAAAAGAAAAAGAAAAAAAAAGATATTTCATTTACTATTTTTTTCTTTTATTGTTTATTAGTCTTTGCAAAATCATAATTTTAACACCACAACAGTGCCTGTCGCATGAGAAAATGAATTGTAAATAGGACAATTAAAGTCAAGTCTTTGTATTGAACAAGTGTATTTTATTAAGATTTCTTCACCTCTTCCAAATACATATATAAAAGAAAAGGAAAAAAGTCCTTCCCTTTTATGCATGGTAAGGAAACATATGCCATAAACAATTACACGCTTAAGTGAGAAAAAAAAATTATTCAAATTTTATTATTCGTTATTTTTCTCTATAAATCATGCTTAAAATTTATAATTTCAATGATAACACAGTGCCTATCACATCAAAAAATGAATAACAAATAAGACAACTTAAGTCAAGTCTTCATATTGAAAAAGTGCATTTCATTAAGATTCCTTCCTTTTTTTCCATTAAAAAAAAAAGAAAAGAAAATTTGCAAGAGAGAAAAAAAAGTAAAAAAAAAATATAGCTCATTTACTATTTTTTTCCCTTCTTTCTATTGCTTGTTCTTCTTCAGATAATCCCTCTTAAAATTCATAATTTTAACACCGCCATAATGCCTTTAGCATGACAAAATGAATTGTAAATAGGGTAACTAATCAAGTTTTCGTATTAGACAAGTGTATTTCATTGAAAATGAGAAATTTGCCAGAGGAAGGAAAAGAAAAGAAAAAATAATTATATTTCATTTACTTATTTTTCTTTTATTATTTATTCTTCCTTGCAAAAGCTTTCTTAAAATTTATAATTTTAGTACTATCACAGTGCCTATCTCATGAGAAAATAAATTATAAATAAAACAATTAAAATCAAGACGTTATATTAGACAAATTCGTTAGCCACTATGCATGGTAAAGGAAACATTTGTGGTGAACAATTATATATGGTTACATAGTCCATTTCTACTATTTTTCACACATTTATTATATATATGTGTTGGAATTTGCAAATTGTTCTCAACTGATGTGGCTTTGAAGTCCATTCCAACTAGTGAACAGAAGTCTTTAACCATTACACTGTGTTTGGTTGAGAGATTTGAGGAGAGATTTAGAAAGGGAAAGAGAAAAGGTATGTGAAATTAAGTAAAATGTAGGTATATTTTATTCACATTTCACCAACATTTTCTATTTTCTATTTCCTTTTCCAAATCCATCTCAAATCCCCCAACTAAACACAACATTAGTGATCCTAAAATTGGGAATTAAAAATAAAACTTGAACAAGAACCGTGGGAAGTTCCTATTGAAGATAGAACATATTGAAGATAAAATTTTCTCATGTGTGGTGGCATAATTTGTAATTTGATCTTATTTCTGTTGGAAATGGTTTGGAAAATTTTGGTAAAAACACACAGATTTTTTCCGAACTTTGGTCAATTATTTAGGTGGGACCCGTACACCGAAGTTGGCGGGTCAAAGTGGTAACGCATTCTATGCCGTGTTGTGATTCACGTGGTATATTTGGTTGCTCAAAATCATTATCGAATAAATGGGAAATTGAAGCCAAAGTATGCTCTATGGAAATGGAGTTTTGGTGGAAAATCCTTAAATGTTGAAAAGTGGCTTGTCCCACATTGATTTGGTGAGAAGTTTTTAATGGGTTTATAAGGCTTAAGATTGGAACTAGGGGTGTGCCCCGAGGGGTACCCAAGTTCTGTAGAGAGGGAGGTTATGGTCCAAAAGGGCTAGACCTATTGGATCCAAAAATCACCACACGCGCGCCTTTGGTCGAGCGGGTTGGGCTTGTTCGGCCCAATACTAATCCTTTTGGGCCAAAAACATTTGAATTTAAATTTTATTTTTTGAAATAAAATTTGTCCAAAAATTCATTCCGAATTTCTGTCCAGATTTAAATTTTAAATTCAAATTGTTGCACCTCTTCACAGACAGATCCGAGTTTGTCCAAACCGAATTTGTTCTGTTCAAATTCAAATCAAAACAGGTTTTTGAATTGAAATTCAAACCAAACACTGCCTATCTGTTTAATTTAAATTGAACAGGTATTGTACCTGTTTAATTCAAAATTAGCAGCCACCAAGCCACCACTTCATCTCTATAAATAGACTAGTCCCTCATTTCGTTCAAATACTAATTTTCGTCCACAAAATTCTGCATTCATACTCTTCATTTTGCTGCATTATTTTCTTGTGAGAGAGAGTATAAAACACTTAGGCCCTGTTTGGTTTGGCTTTGCGAAAAAGAATTTGGAGAAATTTTTTGAAAATTTTGTTTGGTTTGTAATTTTTCTCAAAAAAATTTCAAAATCACTCTTTCTCCTACACATCAATCAATCATTTTTTCTCTTACATACATCTACTCAATTACAATAAAATATCAAATTATCCCAAACTCCCAAACTCCAAACTATTTTCAAAATATACAACCAAACAAACTACAAAACTTTCTAAACTCTCTTCCCAAAATATTTTTTGAAAACTTACCTCCCAAAGTCAAACCAAACAAGGCCTTAGTGTGTTCGTTGTACAAATATATTATAGTGTTGCATATATTTATTGTTAATCATTTCATTGTGGGTGATAGACGTCCATATTCTGAAAGCACCGTGGAGAGGACGAATCTATCTTAAGGATACAGTGTCAAACACTGGACTTGATCAGAATAATATTCAAGATTTTAATCAAGTAAGTTATTTATTTATTTTCTGTTTTTATTATTTATTTAAATTAGATTTTAATTTTGTTTTTATAACAAAATAAAATCTATTTTTATTTATTTAATTCTTTTTCTAGTTTGATTTTTGTAATTAAACATTCATTCTCCTTTCCTTTATTTATTTGATATTCTGTTTGTTGTTAAATACACAAACAGAATTAATTAATTACAGTGAAGATTGTCCAACAATTTCAATTACCAGAATTATGGATGTTGTGATAAGATTTAAAAAACTAAAATTAGAAATAAATATATTCGTAAAATGGCAAGAGTAGCACCTATTAAAAAAATAATAATAATTGAGAGAATAAGTTAAGATGAATTGGTCATATATAACAAAGACTAACTGATATTATGGTAAGAAAGAGTGACACAATCACTATAAATGGAGATGTTAGTGGAGGGGAAAAAATATATTTATTTAATTTACCTGAATATATAACTATTGATAAAATAAAATGACAAAAAAATTGATATAGTCGATCCTACTTAATTAAGACACAACACTTGATTTTTGATTTAATTTAATATGGTGTATGAAATTAGATAAATGCCATGGCACATGTAAGTTTTTACCAACTTCATTTATCGTCTCACATGGTAGACCGTTAAAAACAGCTATCTCAAGTTTACATTAGCACATTCTCACATCATACCCATTTTATTTTCCTAAATGGTTTGACATTCATCTAAAAAATTTATATTTTTTAATTTTTTTTTGTTTTTGTTTTCAGTGATATATTTTTTAAAAATTATGTTAAAATTCTTTTGAGGTCCGTCTAGTGCACAAGGATTTTATTGGCGTTACATTTAAACCATCCAATGCAAAGGTGACACATGGCAAGCAAGGGGTACTGGATACATCAAGATAATGAAAAGTCTCACGTTCGAAGGTGCTCATGTGAGCTGCGAATGCAAGTTTTCAGCCAATGGAGATGCTAAACAACACGTGAATGGCACATGGAGAGGAAGTTAACAAAGAAACGGTTATTAGCAGTTACACACGCACAAAGAGGAGTTCATAGCCCCAAGGAGTAGCAAAGGAGAAGGAGATCATGGCGGAAGATAACAACTTAACTGCTTTGAATATGCAAAGAAGTGACTATAAATAGATGAAAGCAAAGATTGCAAAGGCCCCTAACCAAATCTAGACTCTACGTCTTTGTCAATTTTATTTATCTTTAAATTTCTGCACTTTACTTTCTTGCACTCTACTTTCATGCACTGCACTTACTTTTCGTAGGAGTAGATTAGTCTTGTAATTTTAGAACTCGGTTGGTCTAAGGTTTCAAAGTTGCTCTTACTAAAGGTAACATATTGTAATCATTTATTCAGTTAATCAATTACAATTTTCTGCCCAATTTCTCTCTCTCTCTCTCTCTCTCTCTCTCTCTCCCATTCTGTTACGAATTTAAACTACAAGCTTTGGTGAGATCGTGCCCTTGCAAGTACTTAAAATAAATACATCAAATTGGTCTTGGCAAGATGCTTAAATAAAATTTAAATTTAAATTTAAATTTAAATGTTGTGTGATTAGGCCATGCGTTGAAGCTTTTAAGAGTTTTAAAAATCACAATTTTTTTTTCTTCCTTTTTTCAATGGGTATGAAATAATTTGCACAAGAAAAGCTAAGTGCCTGAGATTCATGCTTAGAATTTTACCAATAAAGATAAACGTGACATACAAATTCAAATTATATAAGAAAATTCAACCATTCATATCTAGATGTATGTGACAAATTTAACCACTAATTACAATGTTTTTGTTATGCAAGAACTTGATTTCAATCACACAATAAACAATAATAAGAACAGGCACACACACAAACACAAAATATATATGGTTTGGCAAATGTCTACATTCAAGGCGGAGAAACGATCAAAATCCACTATATGCAATAAGGATTACAAAACATTCAACAACTCTCTCTATTTTTCTATAACCCTAAAATGTATACACTGATACAATATATGGGGTGAAAATAATAAGGGCTGAAATTAACATTACATGCCCATAATGTAGGGGGTCCGCTCCCTGACCCCGAGCTAAAGGTATAGTGAATACAAGACATCTCACAACAGTCTTCTCCAATGAGAGTCAAATTCATAAAATTAACCACGGAAATAGATAAAAATAGTGCCAATTGAATCTCACTGAACCACATGAGTATACATTGGGTTTGAATAATCACATCAGTGACTTCAATTTGAACATTTAGTTACTATTTTCTTGCCCTCTGAGCACGGCAGATTAAGATTGAGAAGTAATTGAAAGTTTGGTAGGCCTAAAAAATATTTGTCAATTGTATATCCATCCATATCTACGTAGACATAGAACTAGGCAGCATTTATTATTTATCTTTCTATTTATAATTTTAACACGATTACAGTCCTATCACATAAGCAAAAAAATTAGACAACTAAAGTTAAGTTCTCATATTGGACAAGTGTATTTCGTTAAGATTTCTTCCCATTTTTTCATGAAAAAAGGAGAAGAAAAATTTGCTGAGAGAGAAAGGAAAAGAAAAGAAAAAGTGAAAAAAAAATATTTCATTTACTATTTTTTCTATTATTATTTATTATTCTTTGCAAAATTCCTCTTAAAAATCATAATTTTAACACCACAACAGTGCCTATCACATGAGAAAACAAATTATAAATAGGACAAGTAAAGTCAAGTCTTCGTATTTCACCTCTTCCAAATAAATATATATATGAAAAGAGAAAAAAAAAAAAAAAAGTCCTCTTTTATGCATGGTAAAGGAAACATTTGTCATAAACAATTACATGCTTAAGTGGAAAAAAAATATACATATTTCATTTATTTTTTATTTAGTGATTTTTCTCTATAAATTATGCTTAAAATTCATAATTTTAATAACAACACAGTCCCTATCACACAAAAAAACGAATAGCAAATAGGACAACTTAAATCAAGTCTTCATATTGGGAAAGTGCATTTCATTAAGGTTCCTTCCCCTTTTCCCATTAATAAATAAATAAAAAGAGAGAAAATCTTTGCAAGAGAGAAAAACAAGTACAAAAAAAAAATATATATTATTATATGTCAATGGTTTAATTCTTGCTTTGGCAAGATTTCCACTCCCTTAACCTTAAGCGATACCATTGTACCCAAAGATTTTACATATATAATTTAAAAAAAAATTCCTTTTAAAAGATATTAAAGTATGGGAAAGCTCTTTTGAAATTGTTCATGACTGCTAATCCTAGAGTAGGATAATTCCAATAATAATCAGAATTGATCATCAAAATTTAATATGATTAAAAAGTTATTAGAAGTTGGGAAATCTCTATTGAAATTGTTCATGATTGCCGGTCCAAAGTAGGATAATCCCAATAATAATCAGAATTAATCATCCAAATTGAAAAATCTAGAAATCCCCTAGATGTTGATTTGTGATTATGTATCAATTTTAAGCAGAATATAACAATCCCAATCAAACAATCAAACAATCAAGACAAAGAGACACAGTGATTTAACGTGGAAAAAACCACAATTGGACACCTCCAACTGTGATCAAAAAACCACGGGCAACAGCCACAAGACAATCCACTAAGAAGAATTAAAGGAATTACACAGGTATACTCTCAATTACCTAGCGAATCCACAACGCCTAATTGAACCAACCTTTATGTGCTTCTTCCAACCCCATCTTCACCACGGAATTGTCTTTCTGATGAGCCACTCTGGATTCCACCAAAGCTTCAGGCTCGAATTCTTCAGAATCCACAACTGAAGAATAACTATCTCTTTTGTGTATAACAAACAAACCTTTGATGTACTCTCTTTAGATCATGAGTTGAATACTCAATAAAAACATCAAAGAAAACTCCCAAAGTATCCCCAGATATAAACCCTAGAAACCAAAAAGAAGATCTGGAGAAGTCATCCTCAAAATCTGACCCAACACGCGAATTTATAGAATCTGTCCCGCGATCTCCGCTCGAGCGCCCAACAGCCCGCTCGAGCGGGCTTCAGCAAAATATGCGTGAAATATCACAGAGGTCCGCTCGAGCGCCAGAAAGCCCGCTCGAGCGCAAAATCACACATCTCAGTATTTTTGCAGGCGACCAAAACTGCTGGAACCAGGGATTCTCCGCTCGAGCGCGGGTATGTCCGCTCGAGCGGACAGACAATTTTGATCCCCGTCATAATCAGCGAAGTGGCAATCTTGAAAGCTTTATCAACACAAACTTCTCTGAAAAGCACAATTCGGGTTGGATTCGCATCTAAACACTCAGAGCCTCACTGAAAATAAAAAGTGCGAATAAAATTACAACTCAAAGGAGTTTTGTCAAACGGGATTGCCAAGAAATAAAACCTAACACAAATAAAGGGAGCCTTAGTGACATTTTTTTAAAATTATGTCAAATTTTTTACTTTTTTAGTCTGTTTTGTGTAAACGAATCAAAAAATTAAAGAAAATTGAAAAATTTCAAAAAAAAAAAAAAAAAAAGAAGTCAAAACACTAGTTTTTTTTTTTTGTCCTTTTTAGATTTTTTTTGAATTCTTTTTTGATTTTTTTTATTTGCTTGTTCGTCTTGTTGAGTATAATCTAAAATTTTAAAGTGTATTTTTTTAAATAAAAAAAAAATCAGTAAAGATGAAAAATACCAACAAAAAAATTACGGGATTTTTATTGATAAGTCCAATTTAGAAGTGTTTTAACCCAAGAAGTCCATGAAGAAATTTTTTAACCCATTTAGTCCCATGTATGTATAGTTTTATTTCATAAAGTCCATTTTCTTGATTTACACTATTTTCTTGGACACTTATGCCCTTATATTTAATTTTGATACCCTTATAAATATTTTTTGAACGATTAGCAATTTAATGATGTGAACATTCATATTTTAAAATTCACATTGGTAGGAATGTAAAATTGGCCCGTGGACGGCCCGAAACCTGGCCGCGAGCCGGGGCGGGCCCGACCCGTTGACAATGTGAATATTCACATTGACATATTAACATTCACATTAATAGAAGTGTAAAATTGACCCCAGTTCCGTGGCGGCGCGAAACCCGCCCGCGACCCATGGTCGGCCCGGGGCGGTCCCGGTCCGGCCCGTCGACAATGTGAATATTCACATTGACATGTTAACATTCACATTGATAAGAGCATAAAATTGGGCCGCGGCCTATAGGCGGCCAAAAGCCCGCCCGCGGCCCGGGGCTGGCCCGGCCCGGCCCGTTGACAATGTGAATATTCACATTAACATGTTAACATTCACATTGATAAGAGTATAAAATTAGCCCGCGCCTCGTGGCTGCCCAAAACTCGCCCACGACCCGTGGGCGGGCCCGGCCCGACCTGTTGACAATATGAATGTTCACATTGACATGTTAACATTCACATTGATAAGAGTATAAAACTCGACAGCAGCCCAGGGCGGGCCCGACCCGGCCCGGCCCGTTGACAATGTGAATATTCACATTGACATATTAACATTCACATTAATAGGAGTGTAAAATTGGCCCCCGTCCCGTGGTGGCGCGAAACCCGCCTGCGGCCCATGGGCGGCCTGGGACGGGCCCGGTCCGGCCCGTTGACAATGTGAATATTCACATTGACATGTTAACATTCACATTGATAAGAGTATAAAATTGGCCCGTGGCCTATGGACGGCCAAAAGCCCGCCCGCTGCCCGGAGCGGGGCCGGCCCGGCCCGGCCTGTTAACAATGTGAATATTCACATTGACATGTTAACATTCACATTGATAAGAGTGTAAAATTGGCCCGCAGCCCGTGAGCGGCCCGAAGCCCGACCGCAGCCCGAGGCGGGCTTGGCCCGACTCGTGACAATGTGAATATTCATATTGACATGTTAACATGCACATTGATAGGAGTGCAAAATTAGCCCGCGCCCCGTGGCTGCTCGAAACCCGCCACGGCCCGTGGGTGGCCCGGGACGGGCCCGGCCCGTCCTATTGACAATGTGAATATTCACATTGACATGTTAACATTCACATTCATAAGTGTGTACAATTGGCCCGTGACCCGTGTGCAGCCCGAACCTGACCTCAGGCCGGGGCGGGCCCGGCTCGTTGGCAATGTGAATATTCACATTGACATGTTAACATTCACATTGATAGGAGTGTAAAATTGGCCCGCAGCCCGTGGGCGGCTCGAAGCCTGATCGCAGCCCGAGGCGGGCTTGGCCCGACCCGTGACAATGTGAATATTCACATTGACATGTTAACATTAACATTGATAGGAGTGTAAAATTTGTCCGCTGCCCGAAGCTCACCTGCGGCCCGGGGTAGGCCCGGACCCAAACCCGGGCCGCCCGTGGGACGCGAGTCAATTTTACACTCTTATCAATGTGAATGTTAACATGTCAATGTGAATATTCACATTGTCAACAGGCCGGACCGGGCCCGCCTCGGGTCGCCCACGGGCCATGGGCGTATTTCGGGCAGCCACGAGGCACGGGCTAATGTTACACTCTTATCAATGTGAATGTTAATATGTCAATGTGAATATTCACGTTGTCAACGGGCCGGGCCCGCCCCGGCCCGGGGCCGGGCTTCGGGCTGCTCACGGGTCACGGGCCAATTTTACACTCTTATCAATGTTAATGTTAATATGTCAATATGAATATTCACATTGTCAATGAGCCGGGCCGGGCCCACCCTGGGCAGCGAGCGGGTTTTGGGCCGCCCACGAGCCACGGGCCAATT
Organism: Camellia sinensis; assembly: GCF_055761805.1. Taxonomy (NCBI): domain Eukaryota; kingdom Viridiplantae; phylum Streptophyta; class Magnoliopsida; order Ericales; family Theaceae; genus Camellia; species Camellia sinensis. Next base: position 109,315,933 of record NC_138966.1, read on the forward strand.
TTACACTCCTATCAATGTGAATGTTAATATGTCAATGTGAATATTCACATTGTCAACGGGCCGGACCGGGCTCGCCCCGCGCCGCCCACGGGCTTCGTGCCGCCCATGGGACGCGAGTCAATTTTACACTCTTATCAATGTGAATGTTAACATGTCAATGTGAATATTCACATTGTCAACAGGCCGGGCCGGGCCCACCCCGGGCCGCCCACGGGCCGTGGGCTTGTTTCGAGCAGCCACAAGGCGCGGGCTAATTTTATACTCTTATCAATATGAATGTTAACATGTCAATGTGAATATTCACATTATCAACGGGTTGAGCCGGGCCGCCCAGGGCAGCCCACGAGTCGCGGGCGGGTTTCGGGCCGGCCACAGGCCGCGGGCTAATTTTACCCTCCTATCAATGTGAATGTTAACATATCAATGTGAATATTCACATAGTCAACGGGCCGGGCCCGGGCTTCGGGCTGCCCACGGGTCATGGGCCAATTTTACACTCTTGTCAATGTTATTATTAATGTTAATATGTCAATGTGAATATTCACATTGTGAACGGGCCGGTCCGGGCCCGCCCCGGGCGGCGGGCTGGTTTCGGCCCGCCCACGGGCCGTAGGCCAATTTTACACTCCTATCAATGTGAATGTTAACTTGTCACTGTGAATATTCATATTATCAACAGGCCGAGCCAGGCCTATTTTTTTGGCCTGTGGGCCGGCCCGGCCCGACTCGAATTTTTCCGGGCACCCACGAGGATCGACATGGGCCGGGCCCCTACACATTGACGATATGAACATTTACGTTGACGATGTGAACATTCACATTAAGGGTATTTTGGTAATTATGTCACCCATAGGACTTATTAAAATATAAGAAAATAATGTGAACTAAATAGAACAAAAGTAGATGAAAAGGGCATTTTGGTCTTCTTATCTCAAATTGGACCTAATGGAATAGTAAAAAAGAATATGGGTTGGATGGAATAAAGCTCTTAGAAAATGGATTTATCAAAAAAGCTCCCAAAAAATTACTAAAAAAGCAAACTATTTTTTTTAAACATTTATTATTGGACAAGGAATTTTTATTTTTATTTTTTTTTACTTCGCTATAGAACATCATCAAAATTTCTTATCATATATATATATACTGAGAAAATCATAAACCAGTCTATTTAATAATAATAAACTGGTTGTGATTTGAAAATTATGTATCAATGTGTTGTTTAAATCATCAACGGAATGATTATGAAATTTTCCTATTGCCATTTTGATTGTCAAAATCATTTTATCAATTTCGTCAATAATATAATAAATGATATAAAGTTATGTTTTACTTTCTTTTTCTTTTTTCATTTTTATTTTTTTATCATTGATGTTTAGGATTCAAAGTTGCAGCTAAAAAAAAAAAGGGTCTAGTATTCAAAGTATTAAAAATAAACTATTACAGTCCAAAATTACATGAAATTCATATTTTAGAAACAACAGATATATTTTACTATCATTTCTTTAATTTAGACGATTTGTTTAAAATTGAATCAATTCAACTCTACTCAATGTGAATACTTCAATGATAAAATTAAAAATCTTAAAATTTTAAAAATAAAAGTAACACAAAATGTATATTTGAAGAAATGTATTTTATCCTAATTTATAATACGGTGAGAGACGCAAATGAAACTAATGGAGGACCAAACATGGGGCAAGATCGTTGATCCAAATGACATGGTGCTTATGTTGTATTATTTGTTACCAAAGTGATGGTCCAAAGACATCTGTTTCATATGGATCGATCAGGCATGATCTTATTGGTCATCACTTTACCAAAAATGAACCTAGACAGACCAAAACTATTGAAAGGAATTGCACTAGAATTTTCAAACCCAACTAATAATTTTCCAAGTTGTAGTATCTATCTATAAATACCTCTCCATGCTCTTGCAGCTCTTCATCCCTCCATCTTATTACTGTCTTTCATAGCTTTCTATTCTATTATTAACAAACAAGCTTACAATGACATTCTTGCCCAATACAATTCCCAACCACTTTCTTTCTTTCCCACCCCTTTTACTCTGCCTCATCATCCTTGCATTGCCCACTTTTTTTGATTATGCTGCTTTTGCTTCTTCCTTAACTGGAAAACAAGCAACTGAACCCACGGCTCTCTTGACCTGGAAAGCTAGCCTTCACAACCAAACTCAAACTCTTCTGTCCTCCTGGGTTGGAACCAACCATTGCACTTGGCTTGGTATTGGCTGCAACAAGGCCGGTAGAGTTGCCTATATAGACCTTCAGAGTTATGGTTTGACAGGTACTCTTTCTAATCTTAATTTCTCATCCTTTCCTCATCTCCTCACCCTCGAACTTTTTAACAACTCACTTTATGGGACCATCCCCTCCCATATTGGTAGCCTTTGGAGACTCACCTTCCTTAGCTTGTCTCTCAACAATCTCTCTGGAACAATTCCGACCGAAATAGGCCAACTAACTAATCTAAGGTTCTTGTACCTGAATAGAAACCCAATCGGTGGCTCCATCCCTCAACAAATAGGATTGCTCAGCTCTCTCAATATGCTCAGCTTGTATGCTAATAATCTCACGGGCTCAATCCCTTTTTCAATTGGAAACTTGGGCAACTTAACCATTCTATACCTTTATCAAAACCAACTTTCCGGATCAATCCCTCAAGAAATTGGGATGCTGAGGTCTCTCGTTGAACTCGCACTCACAGAGAACAATCTCACTGGTTCAATCCCTGCATCTATAGGGAACTTGGGCAACTTGACAGCTTTGTTCCTTTATGACAACCAACTTTCCGGATCAATCCCTCAAGAAGTTGGGATGCTGAGGACTCTAGTTATTCTCGAACTCTCATATAACAACCTCACGGGTTCAATCCCTGCATCCATAGGGAACTTGACAAAGTTGTATCAATTAGACTTTAGTCTAAATCAATTATCAGGCTCCATTCCTTCAGAGATAGGAAATTTAAAACAACTTGGTTATTTTTTATTCATTGATAACCAACTCACTGGCTCCATTCCTCCAAGATTGAACAATCTTACACAGTTGAAATGGTTTCAGATAGGTTCCAACAAGCTCAGTGGTCATTTACCAGAAAACCTATGCTTTAGTGGATTACTTACACGTTTAGGTGCATATGACAACAATCTCATAGGTCCCATCCCCAAAAGCTTGAGAAATTGCTCTAGCTTATACAGAGTTAGGCTTGAGGAAAACCAACTTTTGGGAAATATATCAGAAGATTTTGGCATATACCCAAGCTTGGATTACATTGATTTGAGTCATAACAATTTTTATGGTGAGCTATCTAAAAACTGGGGAAAATGCCACAATTTAACTAGTCTCAAAATGTCTAACAATAAAATTTCTGGTGAGATACCATCTGAAATAATGGATTCAACTCAACTACGCCTCCTTGACCTCTCTTCAAATGACCTAGTTGGAGAAATCCCAATGAAATTGAAAAAGATGGTTTCATTGTTCAACCTTAAGCTAAATAATAACCATCTATCAGGCAACATTCCTCCAGGATTTGGTAAATTGTCCAATCTAGAGATCCTTGACTTGGCAGCAAATGATCTAAGTGGCTCAATCCCAGGAGCACTAGGGGAGTGCATGAAACTTTATAACTTGAATTTGAGCAATAATAGATTTGGGGAAAGCATTCCTGCTGAGATAGGTCATATCCATAACCTTCAAATTCTTGATCTTGGTCATAATTTGCTAATAGGTAAGATACCACAGCAGATTGGAGAATTGCAAAGGTTAGTAACATTGAATCTCTCCCACAATGAACTCTCTGGTTTCATTCCATCATCTTTCGATAATATGTTAGGTTTGACATTGGTAGATGTATCTTTCAATCGGTTGGATGGTGCTATTCCTAACATCAGAGCCTTCCAAGAGGCTCCATTTGACGCACTCAGAGGTAATAAAGGTTTATGTGGTAATGCTACTGGTTTGAAAACTTGTCCAGCAAAAATGAACAATGGGGAAGCGAAGAAAAAGAGTAACAAACTTGTGTTACTAATTGTTCTTCTTTTAGGATTTCTATTTCTTTCATTAATGGTTGTCGGAATAGTACTCTTGGTTTTTTGTAAAAAATATAGGAACACGAAAAATGAGCCAAGACGAGTAAATAACGAAAATTTGTTTGCAATTTGGAGCTATGACGGAAAAATGGTGTATGAAAGCATCGTTGAAGTGACTGAAAACTTTAGTACCAAACATTGTGTTGGGGAGGGAGGATGCGGTACTGTTTACCGAGCTGCTCTCACAAGTGGTCAGGTAGTTGCTGTGAAGAAACTTCATGTATCACCCGACGGTGACTTGGCTAATCTGAAAGGCTTTACGAGTGAGATCCGTGTATTAACAAAGATTCGCCATCATAATATTGTAAAACTTTATGGCTATTGTTCACACCGAAGGCACTCGTTTTTGGTTTATGAGTTCTTGGAAGGGGGAAGCTTGGGAAAGATATTGAGCAGGGAGGATCATGTATTATACTTTGATTGGATTAAGAGAGTGAATGTTGTCAAAGATGTGGCAAATGCCTTGTCTTATATGCACCACGACTGTTCTCCAGCAATCATCCATCGAGACATATCAAGCAAGAATGTTCTGCTTGATTTAGAGTCCGTGGCTCACATATCCGATTTCGGCACAGCTAGATTTTTGAAGCCTGACTCATCCAATTGGACATCATTTGCAGGGACCTTTGGGTACACTGCTCCTGGTATGTGATGTTCATTTTATTTTATCAATCATTGCATATTAAGAGATTTCTAATCTTGGATGTTATTTCACTCGAATTGAAAGGGTCATTGAACTTCTAATTGTTCTTTTGATATGGAGCATGAGCATGTGCATGTTTCTTGTTTTTCTTTTTTCTTTTTCCACCTTTGTTTTTTTTAAAATTACTATTTTCTTCTCTTGGTTGTTTGTTTCATTTGGTAGAACTTGCTTATACAATGGAAGTGAACGAGAGGTGCGATGTTTATAGTTTTGGGGTTCTCACATTGGAAGTGATTATGGGGAAGCATCCAGGTGATCTAATCTACTCTCTGTCATCATCGTCATCCTCTTCCTCATCCACATCAACTGCACATGGGATATTATTGAAGGATGTGTTGGATCAACGTCTCACAGCACCTGAGAATCAAGTGGCGGAGCAAGTATTCGTGGTTGCAAAACTAGCATTTGCATGTTTGCAAGCCAATCCACTATCTCGGCCAACCATGAGACAAGTTGCCATGAAGCTATCAGATGATCGAGGGTCACATTTGCAAAATGAATTCCACATGATCACATTGGGACAACTGATATCAACTGCTCAACCTCTTGAATATTTGCCTTCTATCCTTGGACTATATGTTGTTCTTGTTTTCCATTTTCTTAGATTGTTCAATTTCAACCCTCTTTTCTAGTCTATTTTTCTGCTCTTTTATACTATTAGCATTTTACAAAAACTTTTTAATGACTAATTTGTTGAAGGTCACCCCATGTGAAAGGGGTGATCCTCATGTCAACAAAGGAAGACAACCAACCAAGTCAAGCTTGGTGGCCACCAACCATGTCAAAAGTCAAGAATGAAGGCTCTCCCACCTACTCCTTTGTGTATAAATAGAGACGGGAGGGAGAGGATGAGATACAGATCAGAAATTAGAGAGTGAGAGCTGTGAGTTGAGTGAGTTTCATCTCCTCCTCTGTATTTTGTATTTTGCTCCATTTTAGTGAAAACTTCTCATTTCTGTCCGTGGATGTAGGCATTGGGCCGAACCACGTAAATATTGTGTTTCCTGTGTGTGTGAGATATATTTCTGGGTGTGTTTGATCCTAACAAGTGGTATCAGAGCCGGTGTTGTGCGTTTTGCGGAAAAACAGAGTGTTGTTCCGAAACCGCCCAGAAATCGTATTGCTCGAAATCAGATTTTGAGCATACCAGGAGCAAGGGCTCGACGAGAGGAGTCCAGAAATATAAAGCAGACACCCAACGGAGGCAGGACGTGCCCTCACGCGCCTCTGGAAGTTGGCGCGTGAATCCCAGTCGCGTCACGCGCCTACACGCGCCGTGCAGGCTCCCGGCGCGTGGTTACAGTCTCAGACACGCGCTACACGCGCGGACGAAGGTAGACGACGCGTGAGTTGACGCGCGACACGCGCCGCACGCGCGCGCATCAAGCCGCTCGAGCAGGAGCCGCGTTGACCGAGCCGGAGCCGCTGACCGAGCCGCTGACTGAGCCGATGACGCCAGCCTGACGTCAGCATAACTGGAGGAGTAATCTGGTGCTTCGCAGGCGCACCAGATTCTGCCGATCTGCACCGTTAACATTGTTTTGGCTTGATCTAAGCCATTTGGAGTCCGTTTTTGGTGATCCAATAGTGGTTTCTGACTATTTGGAGTATTCCGGACACATCCGTACGGTCAGATTTTGCAAATAAGTTTTTCAAAAATTCGCAGTTTTTATTTTGGCAATCCGAAGTGTTTTTCCGGCTAATTTGAGCAGTCCGGACTTCACAGCAAAGCCTGTTTTTCAAACATAGATTACTTTCTGGATGATGGAGGAATCCACATCAGCTTCAGGGCCGATGATTCGGTTGAACGCTTCTAATTATGCGATATGAAAGCCGCGGATGGAGGACGTCCTGTATTGTAGAGATTTGTTTGACCCTATAGCGCTAAAAGGGGTCAAACCAGATGGAGACAAGGATGTGGACTGGATAAAAACCAACCGGAAGACTGTCGGTCAAATCAGACAGTGGATTGACCACAGTGTGTTCCACCATGTTGCCCAAGAGACAGACGCCTATGCCCTATGGATGAAATTGGAGGGCATGTACCAGTCCAAGACCGCACGGAACAAAGCCTTGATAATGAGAAGGCTTATAAACTTGAAGCTGAAGAATGGTGTGTCTGTTGCTGAACACACCAGTGAATTCCACAGCCTTGTGAACCAGCTTGCATCAATCAAAATGGAGTTGGAGGATGAGATGCAAGCATTATTATTACTCAGTTCCTTACCAGATAGCTGGGAGACGTTGGTGGTTTCCCTCAGTAATTCTGCACCCGAAGGGAAGCTGACCATGGGAATGGTCACAGACGCCTTATTCAACGAGGAGGCAAGGAAGAAAGAGATGGAAGGAGAGCAGTCCCATGCTCTTGTCACAGAAAGTAGAGGCAGAGATAGAGAAAGGGGCAGAGGTAGAGGAAGAAGTAAAAGCAGAGGGCGTTCACAGTTCAGACAGGACAACACGAGGAGGTGTTTTTACTGTGATCAAGAGGATCACGTAATAAGAGATTGCCCAGAGAAAAAGGCGGACAGACAAGCCAAAGAGAAGGCTAAGGGACACGGAGGTCCCTCAACTACAGCAGTTGCAGTGCATTCCTCTGACGATGAAGAGGTGTTGCTTACAATCTCGTCAGAGTTGGAGACACCCGGCTGGATTTTGGATTCAGGGTGTACGTTCCACATATGTGCGGATAAGAAGCTTTTCTCCACTTATCGATGAGTCAGCGGTAGCACTATCCGGATGGACAACAACACAGTGAATAGAGTTGTCGGCATAGGGACAGTGCGATTCCTTACTAAGGATGGAAGAAAAGTAATTTTATCTGAGGTCCGACATGTGCCAGGAGTACGGAGGAATCTAATCTCCCTGAGTATGCTAGATCTAAAAGGAAATTGTTTCTCATCTAGTGGTGGGGTTCTTCATGTACGCAGAGGTGATAGAGAAATGTTGCAAGGCAAATTGTGCAACAAACTGTATAGACTGGAAGGAGAAGCTTTGACAAAGATGAGTGTTGTCAAATGCCAGTCAAAGGGTACAAAGAGAGAACATACGCAACCAAAGCGTATGATTGAGCAAGACTTTCATCAGGAATGGCGAAAACGGTGCACGGGAACGCAAGGAGGCAGTTCAAAGGTGCACAGATCTGAGCCAGTGAAGCCAATCTTGAAGAAAGTTCAGAGCAAAGAAACCAAGTCTGTAGAAACTATGCCAGTGAAGAAGAGAGTTTCTTTTGCTCCCGTGTTAAAGAAATTTTGCAACCTCTCAAAAGATGCAAGGGAGGGATGCAATTTCAAGTCGCAAAGTGAGCTTTGCAATGCACTCCAATAAGGGGGTGCAAGCACTATGCACGGAGTTGCATAGTGGTAACTTGTACAGACCGGTGGAAGGTGTCTTGGCAGAAGGGCTAACTGTCAAACATCAGAACGGACGTACAAGTGAGACAGAACCGAACATCAGGGATTGCAGCACAGACAACGGGCGTATGAGATCGCTGGGAAGTTGTTCTGAAGTGCAGAAAGCAAAGGCTGGTTGTTCAGAAATAAGCTCCGAGCAAGGAAAATTGAAGATGTTGATGTGTCAAACTCTGAAGTTTTCTAGTTGCTCCCGTGTTTCATCATGCAAGAAGCTGCACGGTAATGCAAGGGTATCCCGAGCAGGGGGTGCAGGGCATCCAATCAGGGGGTGCTTGATACCTTGGCAGCAGGTTTTGTTGTGGATCACCTCACATGGGCTGAGGGGGTGATTGTTGAAGGTCACCCCATGTGAAAGGGGTGATCCTCATGTCAACAAAGGAAGACAACCAACCAAGTCAAGCTTGGTGGCCACCAACCATGTCAAAAGTCAAGAATGAAGGCTCTCCCACCTACTCCTTTGTGTATAAATAGAGACGGGAGGGAGAGGATGAGATACAGATCAGAAATTAGAGAGTGAGAGCTGTGAGTTGAGTGAGTTTCATCTCCTCCTCTGTATTTTGTATTTTGCTCCATTTTAGTGAAAACTTCTCATTTCTGTCCGTGGATGTAGGCATTGGGCCGAACCACGTAAATATTGTGTTTCCTGTGTGTGTGAGATATATTTCTGGGTGTGTTTGATCCTAACATAATTTAAAACCATCTTAAATCTTCATGTTGGTGTATTTAGTGTTCCGTTTTTCATTGGATTTTTTCAAGCTTTTTAAATGAATAGTTTCAATAAAAAAATTTATACTTATTTATCTTGAATTTATTTGACATTTGAGTTGCTCATATAATTTATACATTTATAAGCTCTAAATTCCACATTAGCTTTGCTATTCTTATTCTTTATTTCAAACTTGCTTGCTCTGTTTCTTACAAAGTGGTGTTGTACTATGCAGGCAACTAATGCCCTTAGCCATCCAATCTAATTGAAAGCCTTTTGACGTAATTTGAGACCGAAATCAATAAATTTGATTGAGGCGTTTTTATTTTTTAATATTTTTTTTATAATTTACTTTTTTGTGATTTTGAGATGAAAATTTACTAATTAAATCTTCATATTCAAGTTTGCTAACATTTTTTTTTTTTCAATTGATAATATGGCTAATTTACTGTTATTATAAAATATTTTTGAAACTGTCGTCATCTAGTGATTTTAATTTGTAAAATTAAATAAAAAAATCAACAATTTCTTCCAAAGTTAGAAATTATTCAAACATGACTTGAATTGAAGAAAGCAAGATAGAGAGAGGGGGTCGGTTTGGTTTGGTGTAATTTTTTCAAACTTTTGAACTTTCTTTTTTTAGATCTCAGCAGACAGTTTTTTGTGTTAGTAAAAGTGAAAACAATTGTATTTTTTTAAAACCCAGCTATTAAAAATAAATAAAAATTTAACTAGTGCAGTTTGTTTTGAGCTTATTTTCTGATGAACTTTTTTTATTTGGATCAGGGCCTTCTTATATATATATATATATATAAAGGATAAATTACACTTATCCTCCCTTGATATTTAAAAAAAATAAATTAGTCCCATACTTCTTTTTTTTTTTTATTTAAAATAAATAAATTTATGAGACTCTTTTAGTATGATTAAAACGACTAAAACTAATACCAATAGTGAGAAGACATTGAAATAAACAAATACAAACATACATTTTAGTAGGAAAGAGATAATAACATTATTTATTTATTTATTTATACAACTAATGCATTACTGGTAAAAAGGGGCTTAAGTGTTACATAAATTAAAGCTTTAGAAAGGTCAGTATATTTATGTCGAAAGGGTGAAACTAAGCGTATTTTTTTCAAATTTCAAGAGAGGTGAGTGTAATTTACTGAAAACAAATGTAAGAATTATATGGAATTTTAATCATAACCTGTAGATTTTCTAAAAAATGTGGGTCTTCTTAGGTCTATTTTTCCATTTGAACCATGATCGCCTTATTTTCCAGGGAAAAAATGTTAAAGTTATATAGGCCTTAATATATGGGATAATTACTCACAAGTCCTATTAATTTGATTTATTTACTCATAAATCTTAAGTGGTTTTTTTAATGCGTATTTGCCTCTTATTTTAATAATGAGATGAGAAAATTTTGAAACTTTATACATATATTTTGTGTTTGTAAATTAATTATTTGCTACTCGTAATGATACTAATAAATTTATCAAAGTGATAAATAATTATGACATTTTGACTTTTGTTTGCAAGTTTTGCTTAATTTTAGTTTATTTGTGTTGGTTTGTATTAAAATATGATATGAGCGGTGTCACTAGTTAAATTGTATTTTTTTTATAAATATTTTTACAGTTTTAAATTTATCACTAAAAGTTAAAATAGGATATTTTTATAAATAAATTTGATCCATAGAATCTATCCCTTAAAGGCTTTCAAAAAATTAGGACCACAAAAAATTAAGGCTTATAGCAAGGGTTTTATTGGCTCTATGGTTAAGCCACCCATGTTTCCATGTTTAATTTTAATTTTTTTTTTTTTCATGTTGCTTCCATTTCTTTCACAAGGTCATCTACTCATATTAATGATTTCATGTACTGTTTGGAAGGATTAAAGACCATCAAGATCAAGACCAAGAGCTAATGAGTTAGAAGAAGCATTGGCTGGTGCACATATGGCCCTTAGGACTGATGTGTGATTGCGTGGACCTGCATATTGCTACTGCAGCTTGTCTTTTGTATTGGATTGTATGTAGGGCTTAGAGTTGTCCTCTGTTTTGTCATTTAGTTGCTTTTTTGGTTGGTTTCTCATCAATTCAAGGTGATTTCTTTATATATGATTGGCTTGTTTTTCGGTGCCAACTTAGTTGGAATCATGTAATCTTGCTCTGATCTAGTCTTGCACTCACCTTTTTTCACTTTATTGATGTATTATTTGCTTGTATATTGGTTTTCATCAATAAAATTTTCTCCTTTGCTGATTAAAAAAAAAAGAAAAAAGAAGCAATGGCCTTGTGATGTTGTAACGTAGGTAGACTCAACCCAAGTAACTTAAGTCTAGTTTTGAATTTTTTAAGATTTGTGTAACATATTTTTTAATTTAATGCAGGATTTTGGTAAAAATTTAAAAATTCAAAATTAAATTTGGGATTGACTTAGGCAAAGACATTATGTGGGTGTTTGGGAAGTTGCTATTTTAGTAGGCTATTTAGTTTTTGACTATTTTAGTAAGCTAAATTTTTTGCGTTTGGGAAGATGATTGGAATTTTTTTGTAGTTGGATGTGATGTTTGTGAGAGAAAAAGTGAAATAATTATGGATTTGATGTGACATTTTATCTTATTAGCTATTTTAGCATATTTTGTATTTTTATAGATTTTAGCCAAAAAAAAGGCTAAAATCGAACTTGCCAAACACTCCCTATACAATCCAACTAACCCAAAACCCGAATTGTATATAAAAGGTACATAAAATATTAAATATAAACATAAATTATTAGTTATTAAATAATGTTAAAATTATTTAGATTGTTAGGTCATATTCACTAAATTCATTGCTTAGCTATTATATAGCAAACACACCCCCAAAATGCAGTCCATCAAACTCAATAACATACTCCCCCTTTTAACTCCATCGTCACAAATAGCTAGTAGTTAGATGCTCAACAATTAATTAAAATAATTAAATATTACATTTTTGGCTTTGAAGTGCCATAATTTATGAATAATTATTCATTAATCTAGAATATCAAGTCAAAAAAGTCTTGTTTGGATTTTGATTTTTTTTTAGAGATTTCTTAAATTTTTAGGTTTTTTAGCAAAATAAAAAAATTAATATGTTTTCGAAAGAAGTTGGGCAACTTAACCACTCTGTACCTTCGTCACAACCAACTTTCTGGATCAATCCCTCAAGAAGTTGGGATGCTGAGGTCTCTTGTTGAACTCGTTCTCTCAACGAACAATCTCACCGATTCAATCCCTACATCTATAGGAAACTTGGGCAACTTAACCAGTCTTAATTCTTTAAGAAGTTGGGATGCTAAGGTCTCTCTTTGATCTCGAACTCTCAATGAACAATCTCACCGGTTCAATCCTTGCATCTATAGGAAACTTGAGCAACTTAGCCTATTTGTACTTTATAACAAGAAGTCCCAGAAGGCCTATGCTTTAATGGTTTGTTGGTTAATTTGATTGCATTTCATAATAATTTCACAGGTCCCATCCCAAAAAGCTTGAGAAATTGCTCTACCTTATTCAGACTTAGGCTTGATGGAAACCAACTTTGGGGAAATATATCACAAGATTTTGGTATATACCCAAACTTGGTTTACATTGATTTGTGTTATAACAATTTTTACAGTGAGGTATTGCAAAAATGGGGAAAGTGCAATAGCACTACAAGAATTTACATAATTGCCGACCACTTTTGCCGACCAAAAAAATTTTGGTCGCAAAAAAATGACATTTGGCGACCAAATATTAATTAGTCGCGAATAATCATTATTTTTGGCGACCAAATATTATTGGTCGCAGAAGGTTATATTTTGGCGACCAAAAAATGAGTTGGTCGCAAAAAGTTGTATGCTTTTGCCGACCAACTACAAATTTGGTCGTGGAAGGTCACATATTTTTTGGGGACCAAAAATTTGGTCGCCAAAAACTTATTTTCAGCAACCAAAAAAAATTAGTTGCCAAATTAGTACTTTTAGCGACCAATATTTTAGTCGCCGTTGATTAAGATTTGGCGACTAAAAAAATTTGTCGGTGAAGGTACCTTTTCTGCGACTAATATTGTCTTTTGGTCGCCAAAATTTTGAGCGCTAAACACCATAATATGAAAAAAAAAAAAAAAAAAAAAACAAAAACCCCTTTACACAATGGATCTCTGGTTCTCAGTTTATTTTGGAGAGAAAAGAGCGAAACGAAGGAGAAAGAAAGAGGAGGGGGTTCGATCTATATATGGAATTGACGCGAAGCTCGTTGATTGTTCTCCGGAGTAGATTGATTATTATTGTTGAAGATCGCACATCACTGATTCGGCATAAGATCGAAATCGAATCGACTTTCTTATTATGAGGTTTGACAAGCTTCGTTGCGCTTCCAATCTCAGCCGCTTCATCGCTAGCCTTCTCGTCTTCATTCTTTATTATTCCTTTCAATTAATCTCCAATTTTTTGATTCCTATACATCCCTAATTCTTCATCTTCTTCTTGTTCTTCTTCATCATCAAACCTTTGCTTTGCTTACATTCCTTTTTTTCCTTTTTCCTTTATGGATCTCAAAGATTCAATCTCCAATAACTTTCTCGACTGAAGAGATGAAGGGAGCAAAACCGAGAAGAGATGGAGAAGAGAGAGGGTTCGAATGAGCAAAACCGCAGGAGAAGGGTTTCAATCTCTCTTGATATTGCATTCTCCACCCAATGTTTTCTTTGAATTTGAAGGTTTGTATTCCGACTTTGATTAATTAGATGTTTTGGTGTTTTTGTGAAGTGAAGGTGCACTCTCTGCTTAATGTTTTGATGTTCATTTTTGGGATTCTTTGTTGAAATGAATGATATGAGTTTTCTAAGGTTTCACATTAGGGCTATGGTTCTCAGATCTTTCGGAGCATTTTTATTTTCTGATACTTGTTTGAGTTTGAGATTTCTTGATGCTTTGGGATGATTAGTTGTTTTTGAATGGGACACTTGTGTGCCTCATTTTTTCTATGGGGTTTATCATTATGTTGGCATTTTGTGAATGATTTGTTGGGTATATGGGGTGAAGATTTAATCTGGAGAGTTTCTGGGTTGAGGAGTTGTGATTTTTAAATTTAGGTTTTAAATGGCCACTTCTCTGTAAATTTTTGACTGTTGGTATATTTGGGACTGTGTAAATTTTAGGTTTTTCAATTTTTGTTTGTGTCCATGTATCGATGAGAAATGGAACCCTTATCTAACCTATTCTTAGCAATAAAGTCTCGCATCATGTTGCATGAGACATCCAACCACATGATTGGCTTGCACTTTCAAGTTTCAATAGTTTTTATTTTCTCCTTATGACCTTCATGGGTTTTGAGATGGCCTGAACCATTGAGCTGTGTCTAATTTTCCAAAAGCAATAGACTAATGGAAATTGCTTATGGCTAATTGAGATTGAAGAAAAATGGCACTTTTAGTTTTGTAGAATAAGAAATGCAGGAAATCAGAAAATGGGATTTCACTATTTAATAAAAAAATTAGGTATTAAATCTTGTAAAAAAAATTATTTGTAAATTTTGATTTTAGTTTTTTTTTTTTTTTTTTTTTTTGTTCTAGGTGTAATTAGATAATGATGATTGAAGGCCATTGGGCCCAATGGATCTTCATAAGGTAATATCAATTAATCGCCAATAATATCAAACTAATTTTTTCATTTTTTAGTGACTTTTGTGATGTTGAATTTCTATATTGCTTCTTTGTATCATTTTTTTGATCGCAATCAAAATGGAACAGAATATAAGTACTTATTTCGTTTGGTTTGTTCTTTTTTCTCATTTGACAATGCCATTGCCTAATAAAAAGAGCAATTAGTAGAATATGTAGAGAGAAAAAAAAAGTGCAATGATGTGAGTAATTTTTAAATTTTTTTGGATACATAACAGTGAATTACTCATTTTGGCTGGTTTAATACATTTAACTAGAAGGAGATGGGATACATTGCGTGTAACGCCTTCAAAATAATAACATTAAACCCACCAATAAAGACATGAATTGGTAATAAAGATAAACATTCTTCTATTCATCAGAGTAGTTTCTTACAAAAGTATTACATGTTAACAACAAAAGCAAATGCCCTACGGGCTTACAGCTTTCCAAGTTAACACTTGGTTACAACAGAAGAGTATTAACTCATTTACACATTAAGCCCTTGGCTTGAATTTACATGTAATACACCAAAAATACAAAACGACAAAAGTGTGTCCGCCTCTAGCCTCCCAAGCTATGTCCTTGGAGGTGGCATGCTATCTGTACCTGAAAATGATATTCCCATATAGGGTGAGCCACAGCCTAGTAGAAATACACTAAACCAACCATGAACAATGACTAAAAGATTAGCAATTGATAGATGGCCAACACAGATACATCCACATAAAATCACATTTTATGTCATACGACTTATGAGTCCAAGTTAGCTTTCATTTTCCCCTTTTCAACAGAAAAGCATATTAGCTCTATCATCATCTCAACAGATATGTATAAAAACTATATCTCACATTCACAGATAAGCAAATAAGCTATATCTACATCCTCGACAGATATGTATAACAACAATATCCCACATTCACAGATAAGCATATAAGCTATATCTACATCCTCAACAGATATGTATAACAACAATATCCCACATTCACAGATAAGCATATAAGCTATATCTACACTTCACAAAGATAAGCATATGAGCTCTATCTTCACTTCTCTAGACAAGCATATGAGCTGTATCTACGGAGTTCATCCCCTATCTTCTCCCAATACTATCCGGTTTAGAGATACATCCCCCATCTTCCCCTAAACCGCGGAGTACATCCCCCATCTCCTCCTCTACACATAACGTATATAAACACATTGGTTCTATATACAATCACTCAATACATACAGTTAATGTATTCTATCAACCGTCAAATTTCATGACACATTCCATTGATTAGTTTTCGTCTGCCTAATCATCATGCATTGTCTACAACAATCACGACTATCCTCTACCGATAGCCCAAAGCAGTTATTTCTAAACAGAAAATAAATGCACAAATGGATATTTAATCAACATTTCAATTCGGTGTGTGATAAACAATTCAACTACACCCTTTAACCCCATGCACTCCCAATCTCAACAATTTCATTTCATCTCCTCATTTCTCACAATTAATTATCCCAATTAATCAATCAATGTAATTAGGTCATTCTCCATAATTAACATTACAACCCTTAGGTCCCATTTTTCATCAATGATTCAACATTTATTCCATTCCTCTATACCAAACATGCACTTAGGTTTATTATAAATAAAACCCCAACTTTTGTAAAATAACACAAAAGCTCCAAACTTTCACAAAATTACCAAACCAACCCCAACATCTCAAAATACTAAAATTTAAAGACAAAATCCATAGAGAGGAGTAGGATATCCCTACCTCAAATCCGGAGCCCCAAGGGAGAAGATGACAAAAACCAACGTGCTCCAAATCCCGAAATTTTCAGATTAAAACGAAGCCCTCGACGATCAACAACTTTTTTGTAAAGGCCAAAGATGAGCAAATCACTCCTACTAGATCAAAACCTAGGGAGAAGGTAGAGTTCTAGAGTGAGAGGCTCAACAATGGCGTTTTTGGAAAAGTAGGAGAGAGAAGAGAAAGTGAAAAAGTGATTTGAAAAGTCAAAACTCGGAACTTAAACCCAGTTTCCTGCTCGAGTGTCAAACACCCCGCTCGAGCGTCACTCACAGACTCCCACTCGAGCGTAAACCATCCCGCTCGAGCGGCGGATGCACACTCCCAGAACTTTTACAGAACCAGGTCTCCGCTCGAGCTACCAACTCCCCGCTCGAGCGGCACTCACACAACCCCGCTCGAGCGGCCAATCCCACACTCGAGCGTCCAACACTGCACAGGAAATATGTAACGTCCTCAAAATAATAACATTAAACCCATCAAATAAGACATTCATTGACATATGAAATAACCACATTCTTCTATTCATCAGAGTTTGATTACAAAAGTATTACATGTTAACAACAAAAGCAAAATGCCCTACGGGCTTACAACTTTCCAAGTTAACACTTGGTTATAACAAAAGAGTGCTAACTCATTTACACCTTAAGCCCTTGGCTTGAATTTACATGTAATACATCAAAAATAAAACGACAAGAGTATGTCCGCCTCTAGCCTCCCAAGCTATGTCCTTGGAGGTGGCATGCTACCTGTACCTGAAAATGATATTCCCATATAGGGTGAGCCACAGCCCAGTAGAAATACACTAAACCAACCATGAACAATGACTAAAAGATTAGCAATTGATAGATGGCCAACACTGATACAATCACATAAATCACATATTTATGTCATACGACTTATGAGTCCAAGTTACTTTTCATTTTCCCTTTTTCAACGGATAAGCATATTAGCTCTATCATCATCTCAACAGATATGTATAAAAACTATATCCCACATTTACAGATATGCATGTAAGCTATATCCACATTCTCAACAGATATGTATAACAACAATATCCCACATTTACAGATAAGCATATGAGCTATATCCACATTCTCAACAGATATGTATAACAACAATATCTCACATTCACAGATAATCATATAAGCTATATCCATACTTCACAAAGATAAGCATAAGAGCTCTATCTTCACTTCTCTAGACAAGCATATGAGCTGTATCTATGGAGTTCATCCCCTATCTTCTCCCAACACTATCCGGTTTAGAGGTACATCCCCCATCTTCCCCTAAACCGCGGAGTACATCCCCCATCTCCTCCTCTACACATAACGTATACAAACACATTGGTTCTATATACAATCACTCAATACATACAGTTAATGTATTCTAACAACCGTCAATTTTCATGACACATCCCATTGATTAGTTTCCGTTTGCCTAATCATCATGCATTGTCTACAACAATCACGACTATCCTCCACCGATAGCCCAAAGCAGTTATTTCTAAACAGATAATAAATGCACAAATGGATATTAAATCAACATTTCACTTCGGTGAGTGATAAATAATTCAACTACACCCTCTAACCCCATGCATTCCCAATCTCAACCATTCCACTCCATAACCTCATTTCTCACAATTAATTATCCCAATTAATCAACAATGTAATTAGGTCATTTTCCATAATTAACATTACAACCCTTAAGGTTCCATTTTCATCAATGATTCAACATTTATTCCATTTCTCTATGCCAAACATGCACCTAGGTTTATTACGAATAAAACCCCAACTTTTGTAAAATTACACAAAAGTCCCAAACTCTCACAAAATTACCAAACCAACCCCAACATCTCAAAATACTAAAATTTAAAGACAAAATCCATAGAGAGGAGTAGGATATCCCTACCTCAAATTCGGAGCCCCAAAGGAGAAGATGACAAAACCCAGCGTGCTCCAAATACCGAAATTTTCAGATTAAAATGTAGCCCTCGACGATCAACAACTTTTTTGTAAAGGTCAAAGATGAGCAAATCACTCCTACTAGATCAAAACCTAGAGAGAAGGTAGAGTTCTAGAGTGAGAGGCTCAACAATGGTGTTTTTGGAAAAGTAGGAGAGAGAAGAGAAAGTGAAAAAGTGATTTGAAAAGTCAAAACACGGAACTTAAACCCAGTCGACCCGCTCGAGCGTCAAACACCCCGCTCGAGCGTCACTCACAGACTCCCGCTCGAGCGTCAACAATCCCGCTCGAGCTGCGGATACATACTCCCAGAACTTTTACAGAACCAGGTCTCCGCTCGAGCTTCCAACTCCCCGCTCGAGCGGCACTCACACAACCCCGCTCGAGCGGCCAATACCACGCTCGAGCGTCCAACACTGCACAGAAAATACTGGATGGGTGCAATTCCCGCTCGAGCGCCAACACCCCCGCTCGAGCTGACAGGTCAAAATCTGGGCAACTAGTTTTGGTTTCTAAACTCAACCAACCTGTAACAAACCTGCCCAACACATCCTATAACTCAAATACAAAGTAAGAAAGGATGTAAACAAGATAATAATCAACTACTAACATTCACGGACACATGTCCGGATCACTGTTCAACAAGGGTAAACCCGGGATCGCTATAAAATACTGGATGGGTGCAATTCCCGCTCGAGCGCCAAAACTCCCGCTCGAGCGGACAGGTAAAAATCTGGGCAACTAGTTTTGGTTTCTAAACTCAACCAACCTATAACAAACCTGCCCAACACAACCCATAACTCAAATGCGAAGTAAAAAGGATGTAAACAAGATAATAATCAACTACCAACATCCACGGACACATGTCCGGATCACTGTACAACAAGGGTAAACCCGGGATCGCTATATTGCGTCTTAGGTGGGGTTTCTTCAAGCATTGTTTGGACTTATACTTGCATTTCTTTTCTTGCATCTTGATCTGATAGTGGTGTTTGTTGTGAGTTTTACACCAGTTTTCTATGCATTCAGGTAATATTAATTAAGCTCAATTGTATTGTTGCAGCTTGGGGGCTACTCAACTACTGGTTTGTTCATTTTAGATTGGAACATCATACAAGAACTACTTGTTTTTCTATACTCTAAATTGAGAATTTTTAGTCTATTTGAATTTTAGGGCATTCTTTGGGAAAAGTCTGATGTAACAAGGGAAAGCTACAAATTACAAGAATTATCAGAACATCACCTTATGAGGCGAACTACAAGATAAAGTTGTGGCTTACTTTCTCTGTTAAGAGTTAATGAATTGGAGATTATTTTTCTTGAAGGGTGATTATGTTGATTATATTGTCTTTTATTTATACAGGAATGCAAACAAATGGAAAGGGGTAGTACTATGAGTTATTCCAAAATACCAGATTGGGGAATCCCATAATTCTCGATTTTCAGGTTTGTGCTATGTTGCATGGTATATTTTGCTTCTATTAATTATAATTTATATAAAGGAAACAAGGTGTTTATATGAGCTTAGTTTGTTTTCCTTATTTGATGAAAACCAATATACTCATAGATGGACATTCCTCATAGTTCACATAGTTAGTTTTGTTTTTTTGTTTAATTAATGACTTTTGTGTGTCTGTATCTATATCATTGATTTTTTTATTTTTTGGGTGCAATGTATCATTGATTTCATGTGATAAGATCAGTTCTTTTTTGACATGTATATATATATATATATATATTGTAATTCAGATTCTCTCATCAGGCCCAATCTTATGATTATATTGTCAGTGTTGGTATGGAGAAAAAAAAAGGATTTTGGTTCTTTACTTTGTTTTGATAATCTTTCAATCTACTTATGATTTATGTCATTCCTTGTAGGCATCTTGGAATTTATTCTTGGTGGTGGAAAATGTATTTATACCCAGAATTGGAACAATTTGAGATCAAAGCTTAAAAAGCAAGTACTGACTTATTCAAATGTATGCTTCATCTTATGTTTTGATATTGCTATGCCTTGCTTCAGGGCAGCCCATTTGTTATTCTCCCTAAAAATTTTCTCTCTCTTTTCCTCTAAAAGCTGGAGTTCTATCTTTCCCTCTTAATGCTTAGATGGAGTTCATTATACTATTGTGCCAAAATATAATGCAAGAGATACTTGTTTCGAAAATATTTTACATTGCTCTGATATTGCTTCATCTAGTCGGATTACATTGAGAGGTGAGTATAATTTTTTAGTATCTTCATCTGTTTTAGTGTTTTGAATGTAAAATATATATTTTTTTCTTGATGTGCTTTAAGGGCCTCTAGTTGCGGGAGCTTTACTATTCTTTTAATTCTTTGTTCTCAATGAATTGAATGTAAAGTATTTCTACCTAGCTTTGCTAATCTTGAAGTGCACCCTTATTGTGATTTCCTGTATTAAATATCTAAATGTCTCATGGGTGAAAACCAGGTAAAGAGCATTGTTGAGAGATAAAACAGATAATCACACAACTTGCTCTGTAAGTATGTTTTTCATAATTTAATTTTCAAATCACTAAAAGCACTTAAATTTTTTTTTGAAACAAACTACTGTTGCTGTGTTGCTCTTGAGTTGGATGTTGCTTGTGTTGAGCCTTTTCCTTGGGTTTGACCTTGCAGTTTGCTGCCTTGCTTCACCTTGATTGTTGAAAGTTGAACTGGTTTGGTCCCAATCATCTGTGGGTTATGGTTTGGTCCCAATATTTTCATTTGTTATTAAAAATAATTAAAATGCAGCATGTTCCTAATACAGATTTGCATCTATGCATCCAACCAATTCAACTTGCTTTGTTTTGTACCTAAGAAACAAAATCTAGGACAAAAAAACACAACCATAAATGATTAATATTATATATATAAGATTAAAATCTGATGATAGTTGCAGCTGTTGCTTGTATAATGCTCATACTTCAAGGTCGTTTGCCTATTTGTCCTCTTATGATTAGGCTTCTTAAATACGATATTCTATAGCTATCTTCACTATATATACCAATTGAAATTGATCATTGTTTTGAGACAAGAAGAAAAGGGTACCATAAACTTAGTATTCCCAAACTTCATCATTCTTCATTTTTCTTCTTCTAGTTAAGGAAAAAGTTACTTTTCTCCTGGTGATTATTATGCTAATTCTTTCACTTGAACCTTTGTTGTAGATCTCAAAATCATATGAATTCTTATTATAGCACAGGATTATTGTTTGAATGCATGCATGGCTTCAAACCCTAAAATTCATGAACTCTCATCAATTAATTAAATATTTATAATTTTGGTTTAAAACTTACATAATGATATTCCCAAAGTGACAGATGAATCTAAGGATGAGACTCCAATTTCATGTTGAGGGGATGCATTGATATTTTACCTTTTTTTTTTTTTAACAAATATAAGTTCGCCTTTAAGGTCTTGTGGTTTTCTAGAATTTGTTAGTTCCACAATTTTTGTCTTTTAAATTTGTTTTGTGTCTTTTATTTATTAGCGCCTATGTGTGGTTGTGCCGCTTTAGTGGTTTTTTTTGATTATTTTCATTGGTGGGTTTGTTGAATTTCGTGTTTTCTTGATTTGGTTCGAGTGTTTGGATGAAGTGTGGTGGATATGATTTTCATAACAAAAAATCTGCTCTCTCTTCCTCTTGCCCCCACCCAGCTGTTGCTTCTTCTTCTCTCTCTCTCTGTCTCTCTTCCTTTGTCTCTCTCTGCTTCTGCTTCTTTTACCAGACCAGGGCAAAGCTTTTCATCCTCTTCACTTTATTGTCTTGCTTTTTCTTTTTTCCTACTTCGATAATTGTTGTTTTTGAAACTTGGATGTTCATATTATATATATTTGTTTGTTTAATGTTAGTATTTTAATGTTGGATGCTCTATTTTTTGGTTTTTGAAATTCTTTAAATTTTTGCTTAGTCCATTTCCAATCCTCGCCTATACTTTTACTCAAAATTATGCTTTTATATATCATTTTGAATTTCTATATTGGTGTGTAAGCTAAAAGCAAGACATTAAAGTACATAACTAGAGGAGCGAACTAAGCCTTTTTTTAACATATTAAATTTAAAATTTGTTCATTAATTGATATCTATGAAGCCTCTAGTTAGAATTAAGAGGAGCAAATAAACTATGTTCTAAAATCACAAATCAGAGTAGTGGGATTCATGTAAAAAGTAACACTCTGAACGTACTCTGTTGAAAATGCCAGACTTCTGACATTTTGTACCTGAATTTAAGAATTGTGCAACAAAATGCCATTCCTGTTTGCTTCTTTTACTTTATTTTTATACTGTTTCCCTGTGCTGTACTAGTTGCCTTTCTAAATTGGTACCATGGTGGTGGTCAACGTGAGTGATTTTGATGTACATTCTTACTGACCTATGCAGAATGTACATCATTGTCGAGCATTCCTCGTGGTAAATGGTATTGTAAATATTGCCAGAACATGTTCCAAAGGGAGAAGTTTGTGGAGCATAATGCTAATGCTGTAGCAGCTGGAAGAGTTTTAGGAGTTGATCTTATTGAACAGATAACCAAGCGCCGCATTCGAATTGTCAAAAATCCAGAAGATGCTAAGGTCGTTGCATGTGTTTTGTGCAGGTACTGGTTACGCTATGCAAGATTAATTGTCGATCCTTAGATTTTCTTCATGATTTTTATTGCTATTTGTAACGCCCTCAAAATAATAACATTAAACCCAACAAATAAGACATGCATTGATATTCAAAAGTTCCACATTCTTTCATTTCTCAGAGTTTCATTACAAAAAGTATTACATGTTAACAACAAAAGCAAATGCCCTACAGGCTTACAGCTTTCCAAGTTAACACTTGGTTACAACAAAAGAGTACTAACTCATACACATTAAGCCCTTGGCTTGTATTTACATGTAATACATCAAAAAGTAAAACGACAACATTATGTCCGCCTCTAGCCTCCCAAGCTATGTCCTTGGAGGTGGCATGCTTCCTGCACCTGAAAATGATATTCCCATATAGGGTGAGCCACAGCCCAGTAGAAATACACTAAACCAACCATGAACAATGACTAAAATATTAGCAATTGATAGATGGCCAACACTAATACAATCACATAAATCACATATTTATGTCATACGACTTATGAGTCCAAGTTTCCTTTCATTTTCCCTTTTTCAACGGATAGGCATATAAGCACTACCCACATTCTCAACAGATATGTATAACAACAATATCCACAGATAAGCGTATAAGTTATATCCTCACTTCACAAAGATAAGCATATAAGCTCTATCTTCACTTCTCTAGACAAGCATATGAGCTGTATCTACGGAGTTCATCCCCTATCTTCTCCCAACACTATCCGGTTTAGAGGTACATCCCCTATCTTCCCCTAAACCGCGGAGTACATCCCCCATCTCCTCCTCTACATATAACGTATACAAACACATGGGTTCTATATACAATCACTCAGTACATATAGTTAATGTATTCTATCAATCGTCAAGTTCCATGACACACTTCATTGATTAGTTTCAGTTTGCCTAATCATCATGCATTGTCTACAACAATCACGACTATCCTCCACCGATAGCCCAAAGCAGTTATTTCTAAACAGAAAATAAATGCACAATGGATATTCAATCAACATTTCATTTCCTCATTCCTCACAATTAATTATCCCAATTAATTAAACAACGTAATTAGGTCAATTCCCATAATTAACATTTCAACCCTTAGGTCCCATTTTCATCAATGATTTAACATTTATTCCATTTCTCTATTCCAGACATGCATCTAGGTTTATTATGAATAAAACCCCAACTCTTGTAAAATTACACAAAAGCCCCAAACTTTCACAAAATTACCAAACCAACCCCAACATCTCAAAATACCAAAATTTAAAGACAAAATCCATAGAGAGGAGTAGGATATCCCTACCTCGAAGTTTGAGCCAAAAAGGAGATGAAGACTCGGAGACCAACGTGCTCCAAATCCAAACTTCTTCAGATTAAATCAAAGCTCTCAACGCCCTCTATCTTTTTAACAAAGGCCCTAGGCCAGATTCACACTCTAGGGAGATCAATTCTTAGAGAGAATATAAGTGTAGAGAGAGAGGGTCTCGGATTTAGGGTTTGATCAAAAAAAGAAAGTGAAAAAGTGATGTTCAAAACGCTACTGTCCGCTGATATAAAACACGCTCGCTCGAGCGAAGCCTTTGTCGCTCGAGCGACCAGACACAGAAAACTCTCGCTCGAGCCAAAAACTCAAAAGTGCGCTCGAGCGAAAGAATACTCGCACGAGCCAACAACTCAAACCCTCAGGTCTGCAACCAGAAGCACGCTCGAGCGACAGACCTCTCGCTCGAGCGAAGAACAAACCAGACCGCTCGAGCCAAGAAAAGCTCGCTCGAGCCAAGAAACACAACTCTCAGGTCCAGAACCAGGAGCAAGCGCTCGCTCGAGCGAAGCCACTCTGGCTCGACCCACCAGACACGAACTCAACTCTCGCTCGAGCGACCAACTCCTCGCTCGAGCGAAGGTTCAAAAATCTGGGCAGCAACACTAGGCTCCTAAACACAACCAACCTGAAACAAACCTGCCCAACACATCCTATAACTCAAATACGAAGTAAAAAGGATGCAACAAGATAATAAACAACTACCAACATCCACGGACACATGTCCGGATCACTGTACAACAAGGGTAAACCCGGGATCGCTATAACCTCCCCCCCTTAAAGAATTTCGTCCCCGAAATTAAGCACAAGTTTTCAAAAACAAGTTTTTCTCCATTTTAAACAATGTTACACTTTAACATTCAACAATTCGACCCATTACCGGTCATCCCATCCCTTTAACAAGAGACATCTCACAATATGTATACAACATATATACTTTCAACATGCATTAACATTACGCATTATCTTTCCAATTTCAACAATACATTCAACACATATAGTGTCACATTCAACTTCCATATGAGGCAAGTTCCAAAACAGACATCCAAATAACCAAAACATTTTCAATGTTTCACAACTTAAGACATATATGAAAGCTCTTAAGTTCAACAATTGTTCAAAATTTAAATACAAGATCACATATCAACAAACAAGTCCGGATATTTCTCTCGGACTTCCAACTCACGTTCCCAAGTGGTTTCCTCCACTCCGTGATGTTTCCACAAGACTTTCACCAAAGGAATGGTCTTGCCACGCAGGACCTGATCCCGCCTATCCAAGACCCGAACCGGTCTCTCCTCATACGAGGCATCCTCATCTACCTCTAAATCGGTCCAATCCAACACATGTGATGGATCTGGCTCATACTTCTGAAGCATACTCACATGAAACATGTCATGTACTCCGGACAACTGCGGCGGTAAGGCTAACCGATAAGCAACCTCACCAATCCTCTCAAGGATCTCAAAAGGACCAATAAACCGAGGGGATAACTTCCCACTTTTCCCAAACCTCATCAAGCCTCGTCTAGATGATATCTTCAGAAAGACATGATCACCTACCTCAAACGCCAAAGGCCTCCTCCTACGGTCAGCATAAGATTTCTGCCGACTCTGGGCTGTAACAAGCCTCCTACGGATAAGCTCAACTTTCTCCGTCGTCTCCCTAACCAACTCCGGACCCAACAAAGGTGCATCACCCACCTCGGCCCAACAAACTGGAGACCTACACGGTCGGCCATACAAGGCCTCAAACGGTGCCATACCGATGCTAGACTGAAAACTGTTGTTGTAGGCAAACTCTACCAAGGGCAAGTGCCTCTCCCACGTCCCACTGAAGTCAAGGACACAACCCCGAAGCATATCCTCAAGGATCTGAATAGTACACTCGGACTGCCCGTCAGTCTGAGGATGATAGGCCGTACTAAAGGTCAACTTAGTGCCCAAGGCACTCTGCAAACTCTGCCACAACCTAGCAGTAAAACGAGGACTCTATCTGAGACGATCGTCACTGGGACCCCGTGCAATCTCACTACGTCCCGAATATACAAATCGGCAAGATGATCCACCGAATCTCACACGCGCATAGGAACAAAGTGCGCCGACTTAGTCAACCGGTCTACAACCACCCAAATAGCATCACTACCCCGCTGAGTCCTCGGAAGACCTACAACGAAGTCCATAGTGACATGCTCCCACTTCCACTCGGCAATAGGCAAGGGTTGCAACAAACCCGCTGGCCTCTGATGTTCGACCTTCACTTGCTGGCAAGTAAGGCACTTTGATACAAAAACCGCCACATCTCTCTTCATACCCCGCCACCAAAACTGGCGACCCAAATCCTGATACATCTTAGTACCTCCCGGATGCACCGCAAGGCGCGAATGATGAAACTCTCGGAGTACTTCCTCTCGGCAAGACTCCGGTACAAACAAACGGTCTCGGTATC
Source organism: Camellia sinensis (assembly GCF_055761805.1). Taxonomy (NCBI): domain Eukaryota; kingdom Viridiplantae; phylum Streptophyta; class Magnoliopsida; order Ericales; family Theaceae; genus Camellia; species Camellia sinensis. The sequence continues at coordinate 109,342,686 of NC_138966.1, forward strand.
TCACACTCAGGTCGGGATACACCGTCAAACCCTTCTCAACTGTCCCACTGGAGATCTTCTCTCGGAGGGATTCTACCTCAAGGTCATCTCTCTGTGCCTCTAACACTCTAGTCACAAGTGTAGGCTGCGCAACAACAGAAAACAAGGCCGCAGCCTCAACAGATTCGCCCAGTAGCAAATCAAACTCGCCAAGTGCTCCCAACATCTCCTATTCCCGGATGGCTATACAAGCTACATCACTAATGGTCTTCCTACTAAGGGCATCGGCCACAACATTGGCCTTTCCCGGATGATAGTGCAACTCAAAATCATAATCCTCGATGAACTCCATCCACCTCCTCTGCCTCAAATTCAAGTCTCTCTGTGTAAACAGATACTTCAAACTCTTGTGGTCCGAGAACACCTCGAACTTCTCACCATAAAGGTAGTGCCTCCAAATCTTCAAGGCAAAGATCACTGCTGCTAACTCTAGGTCGTGTGTGGGGTAATTCTTCTCGTGTATTTTCAACTGACGTGAGCCATAAGCTACCACTTTCCCCTCTTGCATCAACACACAACCCAAACCCTCTCGTGAGGCATCACAATAAACCGCATAACCCAACCCTCTCTCCGGAATAATCAACACCGGAGCGGTGGTCAATCTAACTTTCAACTCTTGGAACGACTTTTCACAAGTCTCACTCCACACAAACTTGACTCCCTTCCGAGTCAGTCTAGTCAACGGTGACGCTAACCTAGAGAAATCTTTCACAAACCGACGGTAATACCCAGCTAATCCCAGAAAACTGCGGATCTCAAACACACTCTTAGGCTGTGCCCAATCCTGCACTGCCTCAACCTTGGATGTATCAACAGACACCCCTTTCCCGGATACCACGTGGCCTAAGAATTTGACTTCCCTTAGCCAGAACTCACACTTCCCAAACTTGGCATACAGCCTATGGGCTCTAAGCAACTCAAGCACCACTCTCAAGTGTTCCTTGTGCTCCTCCTCTGAAGGCGAATAGATAAGGATGTCGTCCACGAAGACGACCACAAATCGGTCTAAGAACTCCCGGAAAATCCGGTTCATCAAGTCCATAAAGACTGCCGGTGCATTGGTAAGCCCAAATGGCATCACCAGAAACTCATAATGGCCATACCGCGTATGGAATTCCGTTTTCGGAATATCCTCCTCCCTGACCCTCAACTGGTGGTAACCCGATCTCAAGTCTATCTTAGAGAAACAACGGGAACCTTTCAACTGGTCAAACAGATCATCTATACGGGGCATAGGGTACTTATTCTTAACCGTAGCCCGATTCAACTTCCGGTAGTCAATACACAATCTCAAGGCACCATCTTTCTTTTTAACAAAGAGGGCCGGTGCTCCCCACGGCGAAACACTAGGGCGAACAAAGCCCTTATCTAGCAATTCCTGGAGCTGAACTTTCAACTCAACCAACTCTGCTGGAGCAAAACGGTAAAGTGCCATAGAAATCGGCGCCGTGCCAGGCACTAAATCAATAGAGAACTCTATCTCTCGGTGAGGTGGCAAACTAACAAGATCTTCGGGAAAGACATCCGAATACTCACAAACCACCCTCGGCAGCACAATCTGAGTCTCATCACACTCACTACTCTCGAAGCTAGCAAGTAGACCACTAAACTCACTTCGCCCTCGCGAATCACACCCTGGTGGCAAAACACTACCAACCCGGTCTCCCAAGAAATGGAACCACTCCCCGCTCAAGGTACATAACGTGACCCTCTGGCGGTAGCAATCGATAACAGCCCGGTATGACGATAGCCAGTCCATACCCAAAATAACATCAAAACCCTTCATGGGCATGACAACAAACGGAAAAGGAAGCCTATAATCGGCGACCTCAATATCACAACCTCTAACACCCTGTTTCAGGATCAACTCACCACCCAAAGGTGATACCACGCAAATAGGAGATGCTAACTGTGCTAACTCCAATTCCAAAACAGATGCAAATGCAGCAGATACAAAAGAATGAGATGCACCCGTGTCTATCAACACACTAGCAACCGAGTTGCAAAACAGAAAAGTACCTCTCACTACCGATGGAGCCGGTAGTAAATCCTGCGTGGTAACAGCATACACGCGCCCCGTAGGCCCCTGGTCTACCTGCTCACCTCTCGGAGCAAAAGACTGCTGCACAGACTGGGATGACGAAGCCCCCGGATTGGCCCTCGAGGCCTGCACAGACTGAGCTGGCTGAAAACCCTGCGTCTGCCTAGAACCAGATGCCCCGAAGTGGCACTCAACTGCGGGCAAAACCTCTTCAGGTGCCCAGGCTGTCCACACTGATAACAAGACAAGGGCTGCCCCCTGCCCAAACTCTGACTCTGCGGTCTAGCTGAAGAAGAAGTAGCTCTCTGACCCCCACCCTTCTGCGGGCAAACAGAAACCTTGTGACCCAGCTGGCCACACTTGTAACAGGTGAATTCCCCCTGACCACCTCTCCCGGAGCCTGCACTCGGCACTGGGAAGGTCGATCTAGCAACACCACCCTGCGACTGCTGAGGGTTAGAACCCCTCTGCCTCCTGCCATCACCCTGGCCATCCTGACTCCTCTTGGAGCCTCTCTGCCCCTCATCCTCCTCCTGCATCATGAGCTCCATATGAGCTGCAGCGTCCACTAGGTGTCTATACTCTCGGATGTAAGACCCACCAACCCTCAACTTGAGGCCCCGCCTCAACTTCCGCTCAAACTCATAGCAACGGCGTTCCTCAGATGCCACCAGTTCAGGTGCGAACCTGGACAGACTAGTAAAGGTAGCCTCAAACTCGGCCACTGACAAGCCCTGCTGATTAAGCCGGCTAAACTGATCCCTCAGCTTCTCCCTAGCTGCTGCAGACAAAAACCTCTCCTGAAAAGCATTTATAAACGCCTCCCAAGTACCACCAACACGAGCCTTCTCGTACTTCCACCATTGACCCGCATCTCCCTTCAGTTGGAAGGATGCCAAGGTCACTTTCAGTGCTCCGTCCTCGATGCCAAGCATCTCGAACGTCTTACTCATTTGTTCTAGCCACTCATCAGCCTTCAGTGGCTCCTTCGGATCCCCGATAAACTCATCCGGATTAGACCGGAAGAACTCCCTCTTCAAGAAAGAAGGCCCTGCCTCAGTTGCCTGATTCCCAGCTCTAAGAATACCCAAAGCTCCTGCTATCTCTCTGGCCAAGGCACCCACAGCCTGCTGACCCACTGGCTCGGCCACATTGGCCTGACCAACTCCCTCCTGTACTGCCGGAATCTCACCCTGTAACGGTACTCCCTGCCTCGCAGGTCTACCACGCCTAGCACCTCTTCCTCGTCCTGACATCCTAATAAAGGTAACACAGAACATTAGCACATTCATAAATGTGCCGAAACTAAACACTCACGTCCTAATGCATGGACAACTGTAATTCACTCCACATAAGCACATAAACACATAAGCACTTACGAATTTCATTTCCGGATAATGATAGTCCCGAGGCGTTACTAGAGTTCCGGTTAGAAACAGCATTGATCAAGTGCTTTTCCAACAAGACTCCCAGAAACCCAAGGATCCAATCAACATCCTAGAAATTAAATCCCATACCCACATAGTCACATAAGCATGTTATCAAGTAAGCACATAGCATATGATACTACATCTAAGTCTCTATCAAGCGAGACAAACCCATTGTGATCCTAATCACTTCCCACGTACCCAAAGTATTCGAACCCGGTACGCTCTGATACCAAGTTGTAACGCCCTCAAAATAATAATATTAAACCCAACAAATAAGACATGCATTGATATTCAAAAGTTCCACATTCTTTCATTTCTCAGAGTTTCATTACAAAAAGTATTACATGTTAACAACAAAAGCAAATGCCCTACAGGCTTACAGCTTTCCAAGTTAACACTTGGTTACAACAAAAGAGTACTAACTCATACACATTAAGCCCTTGGCTTGTATTTACATGTAATACATCAAAAAGTAAAACGACAACATTATGTCCGCCTCTAGCCTCCCAAGCTATGTCCTTGGAGGTGGCATGCTTCCTGCACCTGAAAATGATATTCCCATATAGGGTGAGCCACAGCCCAGTAGAAATACACTAAACCAACCATGAACAATGACTAAAATATTAGCAATTGATAGATGGCCAACACTGATACAATCACATAAATCACATATTTATGTCATACGACGTATGAGTCCAAGTTTCCTTTCATTTTCCCTTTTTCAACGGATAGGCATATAAGCACTACCCACATTCTCAACAGATATGTATAACAACAATATCCACAGATAAGCGTATAAGCTATATCCTCACTTCACAAAGATAAGCATATAAGCTCTATCTTCACTTCTCTAGACAAGCATATGAGCTGTATCTACGGAGTTCATCCCTTATCTTCTCCCAACACTATCCGGTTTAGAGGTACATCCCCTATCTTCCCCTAAACCGCGGAGTACACCCCCCATCTCCTCCTCTACACATAACGTAGACAAACACATGGGTTCTATATACAATCACTCAGTACATATAGTTAATGTATTCTATCAACCGTCAAGTTCCATGACACACTTCATTGATTAGTTTCAGTTTGCCTAATCATCATGCATTGTCTACAACAATCACGACTATCCTCCACCGATAGCCCAAAGCAGTTATTTCTAAACAGAAAATAAATGCACAATGGATATTCAATCAACATTTCATTTCCTCATTCCTCACAATTAATTATCCCAATTAATTAAACAACGTAATTAGGTCAATTCCCATAATTAACATTTCAACCCTTAGGTCCCATTTTCATCAATGATTTAACATTTATTCCATTTCTCTATTCCAGACATGCATCTAGGTTTATTATGAATAAAACCCCAACTCTTGTAAAATTACACAAAAGCCCCAAACTTTCACAAAATTACCAAACCAACCCCAACATCTTAAAATACCAAAATTTAAAGACAAAATCCATAGAGAGGAGTAGGATATCCCTACCTCGAAGTTTGAGCCAAAAAGGAGATGAAGACTCGGAGACCAACGTGCTCCAAATCCAAACTTCTTCAGATTAAATCAAAGCTCTCAACGCCCTCTATCTTTTTAACAAAGGCCGTAGGCCAGATTCACACTCTAGGGAGATCAATTCTTAGAGAGAATATAAGTGTAGAGAGAGAGGGTCTCGGATTTAGGGTTTGATCAAAAAAAGAAAGTGAAAAAGTGATGTTCAAAACGCTACTGTCCGCTGATATAAAACACGCTCGCTCGAGCGAAGCCTTTGTCGCTCGAGCGACCAGACACAGAAAACTCTCGCTCGAGCCAAAAACTCAAAAGTGCGCTCGAGCGAAAGAATACTCGCACGAGCCAACAACTCAAACCCTCAGGTCTGCAACCAGAAGCACGCTCGAGCGACAGACCTCTCGCTCGAGCGAAGAACAAACCAGACCGCTCGAGCCAAGAAAAGCTCGCTCGAGCCAAGAAACACAACTCTTAGGTCCAGAACCAGGAGCAAGCGCTCGCTCGAGCGAAGCCACTCTGGCTCGACCCACCAGACACGAACTCAACTCTCGCTCGAGCGACCAACTCCTCGCTCGAGCGAAGGTTCAAAAATCTGGGCAGCAACACTAGGCTCCCAAACACAACCAACCTGAAACAAACCTGCCCAACACATCCTATAACTCAAATACGAAGTAAAAAGGATGCAACAAGATAATAAACAACTACCAACATCCACGGACACATGTCCGGATCACTGTACAACAAGGGTAAACCCGGGATCGCTATACTATTCATTCTGAGTTTGACATTGTGCTTATATTAAACTTTACCTTTAGTTAATATCATCCTTTATTTATTTATTTATTTATTTTTTAATGTTCTTCATTTGTTGGTTTATCTAGAGGTTGATGTTTTTCAATTTGCTTTATGCAGAGGTTATCAGTTTGGAAAATCTGGATTTGGTCCACACACAGTAATAGTTTGTGATCAGGTACTCTCTGTTCTTTATGTTAGTTCCTTCTTTTTTTAATTTATTTATTTTTTCATCCGAGTTACAAAGTGATTTGAATCATAGTTGTCAAATTATGAATCAAAATTTCCTTTTTGTTGAATTGTGAATTGATTTGGGTTGCAAACCGTAAAGATTCTGTTTTAATATTTGATACATAAAAATATATCTAAACATATAGTTATTAAAGATACACTATAAATAAATGAATTGCTTCTTTTAAATGATGGACATGGGTGTAATAGGGAAGATGCTTCTGTCTATGTTTAGTTTCATATATTACGAATAACAATCTTTCATTGTTACATGACACACTTTGTGCATCTTACATGGTTCCTATCTTTCTAGTTGATATAGGTGTATGTTTAATGGAACTCGACAGAAATGGGGTCTCCTGGTGAAGGATCCATCAAATTTATAAACCTTTGGACACAAGGATACATAACACTAATGTTGTGTTTGGATCTTGGATTTGTGACGGGAAAAGGAAAGGGAAGAAATTTGTGGAAAAATTTTGCTTCTATTTCATTCACTTTTCCCTTCCCTTTTTTCTTTTTCCTCTACAAATCCAAGAGTTTCCAACTTTTGTTCTCCTATACCCTAGGGTAAAACTTGTGTTCTTAGCTTACAGGCACTTAATATGAGTACCTCATTCATCTCAAAGTCTCAATATGTCAGGAAAATGAACATATTAAGATAGTATCAGTGTCATGTTGTGTTCAACAGAGTTTGATTATGCATTTTGAGGTGTCCCTGTAACATAATTCTAGGCACTTTGGAGAAAGTAAAGAGGCTGTTCTTGCAAGGATGGATGGATGCCCTTATGATGAGTGTTATGTATCAAAGCTCCAGTTCCATTGACTGTTTTGTATTAAAGCTTGAGTCATGACAGTAAAATTTTGCCTTACTAATCAAATTGATCATTCAACAGTGTGTTCTGCTTATGTAGTTAAATGATTGATTTCTATTCTTATTGTAGTTTAGCCAATGTGAAACCTAGTGCTTTGATTTTTGGAGTCTTGAACCTTGATTTGATTGGTTTCACTGTGCTGTATTTACATCGTGGTTTCTTGATATCCAAAATTTTGCTTTTGCCTTAGTTAAATGTTTCTATGATGCATTCTGCTTATGTAGTTAAATGATTGATTTCTATTCTTATTGTAGTTTAGTGAGTGTGAAATCTGGTATTTTAAGTTTTAGAGTTTTGTACCTTTATTCTATTGCTTTAGTAGTTATTGTTTAGTAGTTGTGGAGACAATAATGTGACAGCTGTTATGGTCAATTCTGAAACTATGAGTGTTTAGTGATGGTTTACTTATAAAGATTACTCGAGGTAAATATGAACCAAATTGTGTGCTCTATGTCCTTGATACTTAAGTTGTGATTGCTTCCATTGAAAGTGCGTACCTGTTTTTAGGTCAGCAACTCAGTTTTTCAAAGAATCCCGCTATAGTGTCAAAATTGTGAACAATTATAATAAGCAGTCAATGAAATGACTAAACCTTTAATATTCACAGCCTGACCAACACTATATTTTGTCTAGTTAGTCTTAATGTTTTGAGCCTTCGTAAAAACTTGCCAAATTATTGTATCTGGAGGAGGTTGCTCTGTTGGCTTAGCATCAAGGTAAGTTGGTTGTGCAGTTTTAGTGCCTTGGTAATTTTATCGACAAGTTCTATTAAGGAATTTGATGTCTAAGTCCTATGTTTCCTGGAAAATGAACAACTTAACAAGTGACTATGTCTGTGGAAGATTGTTGAAAACTCTGTGATTTATCTCGTTTGTGTTTTTGTGTTTGTAACATGTTTAGTGAATTAAAAATAAATAAATTTGAAAGGGCATTTAGATGCCCCATTGATATGATATTGTTCTATTATTCTTTATAGAGCATGCAATTACAAAAGTTAGTTTAGAATTGGAATCAACATTTTTAATCAGCAGAACAATAGCAGTAGACAGAAATTATGTGATTTGTTGAAATTGCATTAACTTTCTGTTTGAAGAAAGCTGAAGTATTTTTATTTCTTTTCAAATTGGAGTATAGTGACATTGTTTGATTGAGCAAACCAAATAGGATGTGCTGTGAATTGAACATTTGGGTTCATGCCTTGTCTTTCAGGAGGTAATGATGCTTCTCACTCAACTGAAGCTACAGCCCGCAGAGGATCAAGTAGTTTTGCTCGCCCTAACGTTGATATGCATTCTAGATCAGGAATGGCAACTCTCTCTACTATTGGTGCTGTTGCATCTGCAATGGGACTTGCAGTTGAGAAGTCTAGCAAGGCTGTTTGCTCTAAACCTAAATTTCCTTCTAACTTTGTATTCTATGTCCTTTAAATTTGACTTTAAATTGGGTAGTTGTTTCTTGCAGGGTATACTGTTAGATTTTGTAAATAATTTTATATATTTATCATGCTTCTCTGATAAATTTTCCAATTATGTTTCTTTATTAGGTGCCTGACATCACTACTGCTTTGATAGATGCGAAGCTTGGCACAGAAGGGCGCAAGGATCTTTTTGATTGGCTATCAAGGCAACTTAGTGGATTAAGCTGTGTTGTTGAAGGATTAAATATTTTTGGATGGATGTGTATGGATAACAAATATTAGTAGTTTTATTTGTTGATAGCTGCGCATGGATAACAAATAGTTATGTTTCGATTTGTTATGCTAGATGGATGTGACTTGTGAATGAAAACTTAGAATAGTTGTATTGTGTCGAATGTTAATGAATTATGTATTGTGTCGAATGTTAATGATTCAGTTAATTTGAATGATGCTTTAAAATTATAGGTTTATTATGGATTGAATAAATTATTAGGAATTACAGGTGTATTATTTTCTTGCTTTGGAGGCCAATTTATTAGTCGCGACAAATAAATTATTTTTTTCCGCAAAAAATGACAATTGCCGACCAAGAGTTTTGGTCGCAAAAAATACATCTATTGCCGACCAAAACAGCTCTTGGTCGTGGAAACTCACTTTTGCCGACCAAAAGTTTTGGTCGCGAAAAGTAACAAATGGCGACCAAAACCTTTTTGGGTCGTGGAATGTCACGATTGGCGACCAAAATTTCTGGTCGCGAAATGTCACAATTGACGACCAAACTTTTTGGTCGTTGAATGTGATAATTGGCGACCAAACTTTATAGTCGGGAAAATATCACTTTTCGCGACCAAAGTGTTTTGCCGACAAAATAAATTAGTCGCGGTAATTAAATATTTAGCGACCAAAAATTTAGTCGCGAAATCCAACTTTTGCTGACCAACCACAATTTTGGTCGCGAATTACTTTTGCCGACCCTCAATTGGCGACCAAAGCAGCGACCAAAAAAATTGGTCGCGAATAACTTTTGCCGACCAAAAATTGACTTTTAGCGACCAATTTTTTTGTTGCCAAAAAAATTAGGGAGCCCACTAACATACAGCAATATTGGCCCAATTTAATAGGGAGAAACTCTAGAATCCACAAACGTCAAGGCCTAACATACATTATTTGAAACTCATACCTACTTAAAAATTTAAGCCTATAAGTAGAGAGCCCATCTAATGTATATCTCTTTTTACTCTTTATCCGATGTGAGACTCTGCTTTCACCTCCATGAATGTTCCCCTCCAATCATCCATCGAGACTTATCTAGCAAGAATGTTTTGTTGGACTTGAAGTACAAGGCTCACATCTCTGATTTTGGCACAACTAGAATTACGAAGGCTGACTCATCCAATTGGATGTCATTCGTAGGGACCTTCGGTTACACTGCTCCTGGTATATATATTTTTTCTATGCCATGAGTTATATGTAATAAAGTCACCCATAGAGTGTTCATTTTTAACTTCTTGTCTATTTAAGCTTATTATTCCATTGCTTCTGACATGCATACATTTGATTTGTCATGAATAATGAGGATAAAACTATTGAAAGCCATTTTGGATGAAATATATGCAGTGAATTCTTTTTTGCAAGCCATGGAAATATTTTATTCTTTTTGTTTTTCAACGTGATTTAATGATGTTCTTTTGATTCAATATTTAATGCTTTTGGTTGAGACTTTGGCTCCCTCCAAATGTAGCTTATGATAGTCCTTTAACATCCCCTGGATATGGTTCATTGATCAATAGCTTATTTATTATAGTTAACATTCGGTTTTCATAAATTTTTAGTTCTCTCATATACTAAGGTTAGTTGTCAATTTTGAAAGAGTAATAGCAGTTGAAAGACTTTACTTATTAGTTATTCAACTCATTATTATTTATCAAATAATTTCAAGCAAGTTAACCATAGTCTGAAAAGGAGCATGAACATGTTTCTTTTTTCATTTTTCTTTTTCTTTTTTTTTTTACCCTTTCTTTATTTAACTATTTTTCTTTTGTGGACATTTTTATTCTTTTTTTCTTTTTTCAGAACTTGCCTATACAATGGAAGTGAATGACATATTTCTAAGTAAAAGCTTTATACCTTTTGCAGATTGAGAGATTTCTTTTTCCATTTTCATTTTGCAAAATCTTTATACCTTTTACTGTAAAAGGGATTTCTAAGACTATCAACAAACACCATATAATGTATGTGGATATATGCAGAATAATGGATATCAGGACCTGCTTGAGAATTTTACATCAGTTGCAACAAAAATGGCTATGTGATCCTGTTAGTACAAAAAAAGTTTATACTTAATTTATAATGTATGTGGATATGTGATATTAGTACAAAAATGTTTTGGTATTTTCGCACTTTTGTCTTATTCTCCTAATTTCTATGTAGGGTAAGATGAGCTGTCTTTGTATCATTTAAATTTTTTTTTTTTTTTTTATTTGAAAGTAGCAACCGCCCTGAATGTAACTATTATTTTGGGACAAACTACGTAAATCATTGTATTCTTATGTGCTTGTATTGTTTCTATTTTTTTTATTTTTTATTTTCTATTTATGTTTCATATCTCACCTGTCTTGATTAGGTGTATCAATTCTTAACAAAATGCAGTATATAGGAAATATGTAGGACTCAAATTCGAAATTCCTGAACAACATACTAGCAAAATCATACCATAATCCATTGAATTTTGAAAAAATAAATATGAACTATTAATTTAATTTGTGAGTAATCAAACATCTCTAAATTCATTACAAAAAATAAAGGGTAAATTACACTAACGGTCCCTATAATTTGGAGCTTATGTCACTTCAGTCCTTGACTTTTTAATTGTGACATATTTGACCCTGAATTTTGAATCTTGTTCCAAATAAGGACAATTGAATATATTATTGCTTAATTTCAAGGGCAACATCGTCAATTTGATAAAATATAAACTAATTTGATAAAAATAAATGTCAAAAAATATTTTCGAATATTTAAAAATTATTTCTATCCACTAAAGATAAAATTATGCAAAATTGATAAATCTTTTAGACATTTATTTATTTATATCAAATTAATTTCTATTATGTGTTTAGATGATGACTATGTAATGGGTAGTTTTTATTTTTATTAAATTAGTTTCTATTTTTTCAAATGTCAAATATGGTGACAACTTTAATATCATTATTAAACCAATCCATTAAATCAAAAAATCCAAAACTAAAAACATTTCATATATTAAATATATCACTTACACATTATAATCTTAACAATCACCCATTACATGGTCATCATCCAAGCACATAATAAAAATTAATTTTGTAAAATAAATAAATAAATAAATGTCTAAAAAAATTATCAATTTTACATAATTTTATCTTTGATGGGTAGAAATAATTTTTAAAAGTTTTAAAATATTTTTTTGATTCTTGACTTTTCAATTGTGACACATTTGACTCTGAATTTTGAATCTTGTTTCAAATAAGGACAATTAAATATACCATTACTTAGTTTTAAGGGCAAAATTTTTAATTTGATAAAATATAAACTAACTTAACAAATATAAATGTCAAAAACATATTTTAAAATTTTTAAAAATTATTTCTAATAAATCTCACTAAAAATTATATGATCATCATCTAATAAATGTCATTTATTTTACATAAAATATAAACTAACTTAACAAAAATAAAATATTTAATAAAATATTGAAGATTTTGCTTAACTTTACATGATCATCATCTAAACACATAACAAAAATTAATTTGATATAAATAAATAAATGTCTGAAAGATTTATCAATTTTACATAGTTTTATCTTTAGTAGGTAGAAATAATTTTTAAATATTCAAAAATATTTTTTTGACATTTATTTTAATCAAATTAGTTTATATTTTGTCAAATTGACGATTTTGCCCTTGAAATTAAGCAATAATATATTCAATTGTCCTTATTTGGAACAAAATTCAAAATTCATGGTTAGATGTGTCACATTTGAAAAGTTAGGGACTAAAGGGACACAAGCCTCAAATTATAGGGGCCGTTAATGTAATTTGCCCAAAAACAAATAATATGAATCATAAACAAATATCTCTGAGTTGTAACTCAACAGTACTAAGTTCATAACCTATTTTGGTTAAATAATATGAATCATAAATAAATATCACTATGGGTTATAACTGAACAGTATTAAGTTCATAACCTATTTTAGTCTAACATTTAAGTAGTCCTGTAATCACTTAAAATTGCAAATGGGATATAACAAAATACCACAAAAGATATAATTAAATGTAAGGAAACACTAAGGTATAGACTCCTCAAATAATGTATATCATATGCACCTTATAATTAAATAATAAAATGACATAATTTCATACTTTTTGAGTTATAACAAAAAAAAAAAAAAATGTCATAAATAAACATAACATGAGCCATAACTGAAAAACTCATGAATCATAACTAAAATAATATCACAACTATATAAGAAAATTAGTCATAACTAAAAAAAAAAAATGAAATAACTAGGAATGCATATTGTACATCCTTTTCAAGGGTGTATATATTACAATGTCCCTTAAATGTATGGTACATACTCAAAAAGTGAGCGTGGGTCTCGATTCGCCAGAACTCCTGCACTTCGCTAGGAGGTCCATAGTTTGAATCTCCATAATTGTGTATGAGTTTTATTTCCCATGTATTAATTGAGCTTTCTCTCCTACTTTGAGAGTTTCTTTGTAAAAGTCTGTACTGTATTTGATCTTCACTACTATAATTATAATTTAATTGTGACTTTCTCTCCTATTTTGAAAGTTTCTTTGTAAAAATTTGAGGTTTTTTCTCCTATTTCGGGATTTTCTTTGTAAAAGTTTGTGTTATATTATAATTCATTGAATTTTATTGTAAATATATAATATCTTATATCAATCAAATCTTAATAAATAAATAATTGAGTGTGGGTGTATAATTGTCCAATTTTAAATAATCAAAGTCGAGTCTATTAGACTCATTAAAAAAAGAAAAAGAAAAAGCGAAGTCAAGTCTATTGGGCTCATTAAAAAAAGAAAAGGAAAAAGTCAAGTCAAGTCAAGTCTATTGGGGGGCAGCATATGCATAAAGATTTGGTTATGATTTTCTTGCCTTTTTACATGACTGCATGGCATGAACGTAGGCCAAGTAATTTGAGTCAAGTAGTACATTTATTATAGAGATAATCTCAAACGTATAATTAAAATTATTTTATTTTCTCTGTATAAGAAATATATATATATATATATATATATATATATTTTATAGGTCTAGCTTCTCTTTAGCTCAGATCTTGAATTAAAGGATATTGTCCAAGCCTATAAAACTCACTACATGTATTGTTTTGATGATATGAACTGTTTATTTTGTAGGAGTTTTCATGTATATCATCTACACAAAAAAAATTAGGTTGATCCGATAATCATAATTTGTTCAATTTATTGTGTTTGTTGGCGAAGTCTATTTTTAAAAATACAGTTCTCATCTTCTTCTTTTTTTAAACAAGTGAAATAAATTAAATATGTTACGATTATTAAATTAATCTAACTTATTTGTACGGATCATTGGAAAACGGGATGCATGTTGAGCTCCACACGCCTAAATAGTACATTCCTCTGGATTAGAGAAAAGCCAACCCTATTATTCACATAAAAAAAAAAGAGATCAATTTAATAATTGTAATGTATTCAATTTCTCAACTTTATCTCAAAACAATATTGACAATGCGTATTTTTTTTAAAAAGATCATTCAATTTTTTTTTTTTGGTAATAAAAGTTAGAAATTGAATATGTTACGATTATTAGATCGACTAAATTTTGTGTGTGAATAATGTACATGAAAGACTCTCCAAAATGAATGATTCAGATGATCGAAACGAAATCCTTGATGAAAGACAATCCAGATCTTATTCTGTTCTATTGGGTGTTCGGGGTGGGTTCAACCTTGGGGTGGGTTCAGTCTTGGTGTTCGGCGATCTCTAGAGAGAGTTTTTGTTCTTGGGGGAGTCCGATGGAGTTGGATCTTGGGTCTTTCAACCATGGGTTTTCTTTGGTGGGAGTCGGTGTTTCGGCTTGTGGAGGAGGTATTTTTGACCCTGGGTATGAGTTGTTGGCCAAAAGGTGTTTTTGCGGTGGGTGTTTTGATATTGGAAGCAAGCTTCGAGCATGGAGTGGGTGAAGTCCCACGAAGTTCGGCGAAAATGTTAGGCATAGGTGAAGTCCGATGGAGTTTCGGCCTTGGGAGAAGGCTGATGAAGATGTCTGGCGTGGGAGAAGGCTGGGTGAAGCCCGATCGAGATGTCTGGCGTGGTAGAAGGCTGGTGGAAGGGTCAGGAATAGAACAACAAGGAGTGCATGCGTCTTGGCAGTGGTGGTGTGGGTTGGAGGTGGTGTTTCGGCTTGTGGAGGAGGTATTTTCGACCTTGGGTGTGAGTGTTTGGCCAAAGGAGAAGGTTGGTGCAGGGTCTGGTGTAAGTGTTTGGCCAAGGTATTTTCGACCTTGGATGTGAGTTTCTGGCGTGGGAGAAGGCTGGTAGAAGGGTCAGGTGCAGACCAGCAAGGAGTGCTTGCGTCTTGGCAATGGTGGTGCGTGTTCGGATGAATAAATTGTGGTCAGGTGTTTTCCTCGGATGTGGAGTTTTTCGGTGTTGGCTTTGGAGTTTTCTCGGTATATGCGTGGGTCTTGGCGTGGTGATTAAGTTGTGTTCAGATGGGTGGTTGGTCGGTGGTTGGTTCCGATGGAGTTCCGGCCGTGGGAGAAGGCCGATGGAGATGCCTGGCGTAGGAGAAGGCTGGGAGAAGCCCGATGGAGTTGTCTGGTGTGGAAGAAGGCTGGTGGAAGGAGTGCATGCGTCTTGGGGAGTGCAGCAGCTTAGGTTTTAAAATATTTGGGTTGATTAGAGGTGTGCAGGAGTTTGGGTTTTTTTTGTGGGGATTCATGTATTTTATTTTCTAGTTAATTCTTTCTTAACTTTTTTTGTTTAAAAAAATAATTATGAGGCCAAATGGTTGGTTGTTTGGATGCGAGTAGCAGTAGTAGGGGTAATTTATACTTTTCGAATCTCTCTCGATGCATGTTATCTTCCTGTACCTTTAATTTCATGCTGTTAATGAAATTTTTCTTTGCTGATAAAAAAATGAAGCGGGATTGTAGGCTAATTAAAATAAAGGAAATTTTACAATACACATCCTATTTTGGGGTGTGTACCATATGTATCAATTATGACATTTATAGTCTTGTGTTATGATTTATTATGGTATTAGTTATAACTTAATTATGATTATGTTATGACTCATTGTAATGTTAGTTATGACTGTTAGGTTTTATTCTTGGCAACCCCATTTGACAAAACTCCTTTTAGTTGTATTTGTTTTTCGCACCTTTTATTTCAGTAAGGCTTTGAATTTATTAGATGCGAATCCAACCCGAATCGTGCCTTTGTCAATTTCCATGGATCAAAACTGAGGTTGTAACAGGATCTAGTTTTCCACATTTTTCAATTTTGGTCGTCCCGCTCGAGCGGGGAAAGTGACGCTCGAGCGGGGATTGCAAGCTCATAGCATCTTTGCTTCGTCTGAAAAAGTACTGGATGGTGTGATTCGACGCTCGAGCGTGGAAACTTCCGCTCAAGCGTGAAGCCTATATGAATCACACAATTTTGAAGCCTCCTCTCGAGCGGAAATTTCCACGCTCGAGCGGACCGCGCGAACACAGATTCTTGGATTTCTATAAGGAATTGGTTTTCTTCCAAAACTAAGATTACTTTGGTTTTCTATAAGTAGTTGGGTTTCTCCCAAAACTTGGACAAGTCCTCCAGATTTTCTTTTTAGATTCTAAGGTCTATATCTAGGGATATTTTACTAGTTTACTTTGATGTTTTTTTGAGTATTTAACTCATGGTTTAAAAAGCATACATCAAATGATTATTTGTTTGTTTTACACAAAAGAAAGAGTTGTTCTTTGGTGAATTCTGAAGAATTCGAGCCTGAAGCTTTGGTGGATTCCGGAGTGGCTCATCGTCAAGACAATTCCGAGGTGAAGACGGGGTCGGAAGAGGCACATAGAGGTTGGTTCAATTCGGGCGTGGATTCGCTAGGTAATTGAGAGTATACTTATGTAATTCCTTTATATCTTCTTAGTGGATTGTTTTGTGGCTGTTGCTCGTGTTTTTTTTTTTCACAATTGGAGGTGTCCAATTGTGATTTTTCCACGTAAAAATCGGTGTGTCGATTTGTTTTGATTGTTTGATTGGGATTGTTATACACTGCTTAAAATTGATACATAATCACAAATCAACATTTAGGGGATTTCTAGATTTTTCAATGACTTATAGTGGTGTTAATTATAACCTTTTGTGATTATTAGTTTGGTTATAATTATAAGAGTAAATGTCATTTTCCCCCCAAACTATCACGTGTTTTTTACGTTGACCCCCATACTTCGATTTATTTCAATTTAGTACCTGAACTTTCCACAAATTGATCAATTAGACCCCTGCCGTCACCTTTCGTCCACAATTGGATGGAACATGCTGATGTGGGGGGGCAAATTGATTTTTAAAGTATAATTTGGAGGGCAAATTGATTTTAATTTGGGGGGTAAATTGATTTTAAGATATAGTTTGGTGGATAAAATGAAATTTTAAATGTCACGTCAATACATTCTGTCCAATTGTAGACGAAAGGTGACGACAGGGGTCTAGTTAATCAATTTGTGGAAAGTTCAGGTGCTAAATTGAAATAAATCGAAGTATGGAGGTCAACGTGAAAAACAGGTGATAGTTTGCGCGGGGAGGGGGGGGAAATGATATTTACTCTAATTATAATCCAAAATGTCGTTAGTTATATTTTATGTTGTGTTTGTTTAAGAGTTTTTTTTTTTTTTTGGTAGATATGGAAAAAAAAATGATTATGATATTTGTGATAATCAAAAGTCAAGTCTTGATATTATACAATGAGGGGTGTTTGGTAAGTGTTTGGAATTTGCTTTTATGATATTTTTTTGTTGACTTATTCTTTTATGATAAATTACAAATACATTCCTTGAGAACTTTTTAAATATATATTGCCCTTTGTACTTTTGAAAATTACAAATACTTCTAGTTAGAATTTGTCATTTAACAGAATCAATATAAAAAGAGAAATTTTTAACTACCCTCCTATATAACAATTAAATTATTAGAAATATTAATTAAAATATATTTATAATATCATTAAAAATTATTTATGACTAAATGATTTATTAACAAAATGAGTCATTTATTATGCAATTAAAAATTCAAAGACAATAGAATTTTCAAAAAAGGAGTGCTACATCCCCTAATATGTTACCTCTATTTTGACATTTAATGAGGCAGGAGAGAGAGAAAGAATAGAAAGAGATAAAGAGAGGAAGGATAAGGAGTGCGGAGTGAGGTCCATTTCACATCATTAGAAGCAGATTAGGGGTGCTCAACAAGAGCTCCCAAGCATTTTTCCTTTTGAAATTACAATTAGTATTTTAAACAAATCTTAATAAGGAACAATTTCTCTCTAGTTGGGACTGGAGCATGATGTTGGGCTTCAGTGGGTCTATTACGGAATTCACATCGACGATTCAAACCGAGCAATGCGTAGGGCTCGTCGAGTACTTTATTATTATAAAAAATCAAGTTAATCAGATATCACTAACCACTTTATCAGATTATATTTGTATTAATAATTTATTTTTAAAATTATAGTTACCGTTAATATAAATTTAATCTGATCAAGCAACTATTAATATCAACGTAATTTTTTATAAAAATAAAATATTTAACAAAATTTACATATTGAACGGTTCGAATTATCAATATAAATTTTGTAGGAAGCTTACGAAATCCAACAACACTCTCTATTGTGATTTCAAACAGGAGAGAAACGTGGGGCCATTTCCCAATATAAGCCATTTTTGTATCGTATTTCCAAAACTAGGCCAACTTCTGACGGAATTCCAAAACTAAGTTAAAACGCTATTACTATTCGCGCTTTCACTGTTAGGAGCGTAAAAGTAGGTGAACAGTAAAATCGCTATTACAAATAGCGACTTTGATTAATAAGTCGCTATTACAAATAGCGCTTCTAGTGTTAAAAACGCTTTTCCTAACAGCGCTTTTTTTAAAATAAAAACGCTATTCGTAATAGCGATTTTAAGAAAAAATTTTCCTCGGAAAAAACGCTATCTCTAATAGCGATTTCAGTACAAATTTTTTTTGCCAAAAAACGCTATTTGTAATAGCGATTTCATTTAAATGAAATCGCTTTTTATATCAGCGTTTTCAAACTCCTCATATATACGAACAAACCCCCCCCTCACCCCCCCCTCATTTGCATACTCAGACTTAGGTTTTTGGCTCTCTCTGCTCTCTGCTCTCGCTCGCTCTCCCTCTCTCTGCTCTCGCTCGCTCTCTCTCTCTCTGCTCTCGCTCCATCTCAGCTCGCTCTCGCTCTCTGTCTCTGCTCTCTGTCTCTCTCCGTGGTATGACATTAACCCTAATTTTATGTATTTACTTTTTGTGTTTGTTTTGTGTTGTATTTTTTTGTCAATGTTAGGGTTTTACTTGTGAATTATTAAATGTGTTAGGGTTTTTATCATTGTGGTTATGAAATTAGGGTTTGGAATTTTTTGGCATACGGGTTAGGGTTTTTCTGTCAATGTTAGGGTTTTGAAATGAAATTGAATTTTTTGGAATCATGGTTAGTTTTTGAATTTTTCTGAAATTTTTATTGGTTTATCAAAATAAAGTATTTTTAATTTGAAACATATACTGTCATTATATAATTTGTAAATAAAGTATTTTTATTTATTTGGTTTTTTATTTTTTGGAATAAATTGAAATGCTTTATTTTTTTTGTAATATTATAGCATCAATGGATTTTATTTTTTTTGGTTCTAATATTATAAAATTAATAGATTAAAATCTAATTGTAAGTGAAATTCAATAATCTATTTCAAAGAATTGTTTCAAGTTAAATGAGCTTCCAAATAAAGAAAGTAATATTATTTATATGATTTATAAATTTATATTTTATTTATAATGAAATATTAATGTTTTTTGTTTTTTTATTCAAGAGGATACTATCATTTTATTTTGTTATGTTTTTTTTTATAAATTAGTTAATTTCATTATTTCAAATGTGAGAACATTTTTGTCTATGTACAAAAATATCTAAGTTTCATCATATTTATTTCTATTTATGTTTTACATTCTCCTATACAAATGAAGATAGTTAAAATAGAAATCAAAGCATGTAAATGTCATTAATTTGGGAGAAATTGTAGAGGTCAAGACTCGAGACCTGCATTGTGATACCCAAGAGACAAAGGATTCATGTTTCTTTGGGACTATTTAGGGGTTTTGTTTATTGGGTTTTGAATGTGTTAGGATCACATATGGATGACCTACCCCAAAAAACAAATTAAATTAAAATTTTAAAAAAAAAAATAGGAAAGTTTTGTCACATATGTATACTCTGATTAATTTAAGGCAGAGAGAATTACATGGAGGATCAAAATATTTTACATATCCTCATCTCTTGAAAACGTGATAAGATTCACTAAATGCTAGATTTAATATAATTTGATCATCCCAAAATTTCATGGACCGTTACAACAAAACCAAAATATTAATAGGGCTACCCAAAAATAAAATAAAAAATAAAATGAACATAAACAAATTTCAAGGTTTCAAGTCAAAGAAATAGTCATATAAGATAAAATAAGTTATTTTATTCATATAAGACAAAATGTTATATCTAAATCATAAATATTTTATTTTTTCTCTCATAAAAGTCAAAAAAACATATCACTAACGACATTTTTTAGCCCCAAATTAAATAGTCAAAAAATCGACTCATATCCAAACAAACCCTTTTTGTCAAAAAATCGACTCATATCAAAAAATCGACTCAGATCTCAATCTTGATTTTTTTGTTGGAATGCAGTAAATGACAACACCCTAAGATTATGTTTCTTTATCTTGACAAAAAGAAAATGAGGTGAATTTATTTATTTCTCTTGGTAAATCAAAGGCTCGGGTACAACATTAAATGACCACATTAACTTAATTCACAAGTCTTTTAATAGGTGTACCAAAAACTTGAAATCAAATCTAACCTTCAGCCGAAAAAAAAGAAAAAAAGAGAGTATTTTTTTCTCTTTTTACAATCAATTCTGCAATGATAAATCTAATACAACTTTGATTAAGAAAGTGTCTCATTTGTCAAGTCAATCAATCTCTTAAAACTGAGTTTGAATTAAGAGAAAGAAAAATGTGAGTAAAATAAAATCTAATTTGTTCTTCTATTTTCTTTTATTTTATTTTCTTTTCTTTTCTTTTTTTTTTCTTATTTTATTTTAGTTTTAATCTGTGTTCAAAGTTATGATTCAAACACAATCATAATCAAGTCAAATGAAGGGAATTCATGAACAAGTGAAAGAGCTACTCATCATTATGCAAAATCATAGACTGGATTTCTATTGGGCAATTAGCTAATTTAGCTGTAATATATATAATTTTAGGATGCATGTAAATAGTGTTATGCCTTCTAAATTTAATTTTTGTGAATCTTAGGTTTCGTTTGGCATGTCATGTTTGGGCTAAAATAGCTATAAAAAGACTCTTGACCAACAAGCTAGTTCTTTGTTTCATACTTTTGCGAAGTGGGTTTATTAGTAGAAAGAAGAATCTCCAATGTCCACCCATTAATTACTATGTATTGCACCACTGGCATTGGACCCAAAAGAAAAATATTTTGAATATTGAATAAGTTTGAATATTTTGAATGTTTATATTTTTAAATTTCAAATCAGGAATTAGAATTTTTAAATTATGTTTGTGAATGAAAATGTCTATATTTTGAATATTGAATAAACCAACGTACATTTGTTGAATTGGAAATTGTTTTTTTTTTTTCTTGTGAAGAGGAATTAAAAGGAAATTAGGGTTTTAAAAGTAATTTTTTTTAATTAAGAATTGCGATTAAAAAATCCGAAATTCATATATTTAATTTTGACTATATTTTATTAAAAAGAAATATTTTTATTGGTTTCTCAAAATATTTAATTTTGACTCTATTTTATTAAAAAGAAATATTTTTATTGGTTTATCAAAATATTTAATTTTGACTCTATTTTATTGAAAAGAAATATTTTTATTGGTTTCTGAAAATATTTAAATTTGACTGTATTTGATTTAAAAAAAAAAAATTTGGTTTAATTTCGTTTGGTTTATTTTACTATATTTGGGGTCATATTTGGGGTCAAGCAGCCAAAATATGATTAAAACATTTAATGAGCTGAATTTGTAATACATATAATAGTATTCTAGTACAAATTAAAATTTTATGATAAAACTGAAGAAAATTTGAGAAAGTTTTTGAAATGGGTATTGAACGAACTGACTTATCGTCTTTTTCACTTTGTGATTGTCCACTACCATTGAAAATGAAAATCTACTTTGGCTGCTATTTTAGAGTAGTTACAATATATGCATGAAAAGAGTAATAAATTATTTTAATTAATAGTCCATAGCAATTTCGTACGTAAGAAGGGAAAAAAAAAAATTGGCACTTTGATGGGTAAGCATGTGTTTTGTAATACCAAATAATTGGTACGGATGGCCCGATAGATTCACATGGATAACTATCCAAAATGTAGTCCATACATTTAACCACCAACTTCAATTGAATTATCTGTAATTATTTTTTTGTTTTTGTATGTGTAAGAAAAAAAAGGAGTAAATAAATTTAATTTTTTTCTTACTTTTCAGAACGATCCAAAATGATCCAAAATCAAGTTTTCTTACTTTTCAGAACGATCCAAAATGATCCAACATGGAAACACTTCAAATAATCAACTCGTGCTCTGATACCACTCTATCACGACCCAAACTCGCTACTATAGGTATGACCGGCCAGTAATCCTAAGATTACCGAAGGCCACTTAAATAGATTTACAAAATTAGGGGTTGACCGGCCAGAGTCTTTGGTTTTCTCGATTTTTTGCTCGATTTTTTTTATTACAACGCATCTGTTATTGATATATGTGAGATTCTTTGTCATCTGTTAACAACAGCATGCCTTTATTTTGTCCTTATATGCAGATGGATGGTCTTTGTCATGTGAATTGGTGCACAGGCTTTGGTTTCCTCGATTTGTTGCTCGATTTTTTTTATTACAGTGACAACTCATCTATTATTGATATATGTGGGATTCTCAACTTAGAAAGTCACATGGCAACAGTGAATTCACTGAATTACCTTACAGTCACCATGCCCTTATTTTGTTCGTATATGCAGATGGATTGTGAAGTGATGTGACTTGGTCCACATGCTTTGGTTTTCTCCATTTTTTGCTCGACTTTTTTGTTACAGTGATAACTCATCTCGTATTGATATATGTGGGATTCTCAATTTAGAAAGTCACATGGCAACAGTGAATCTACTGATTTACGTTACAGTCAGCATGCATATATGTGGGATTCTCATTTATCCGTTCATAATCAACTATATAAACGAGTAAAGGTGAAGACACAACCTTACAACTCAAGGTGAAGACACAACCTTACAACTCATTTCGCCCTACGAAATTATTATTCATTTGTTTTAAAAAATTAGCATGGCTACATGGTTCATAGGAGGGAGTGGGGGTCGCAGAGGTGGTAGGAACTTGCAAAGGGGTGAAAGTTCACGACGAGGAGGGGGAAGGGGAAGTGGCGATGCTGAAGATGAAACACCATTTCCTTTCTTGGATGCCTCTTGTGCTTATCATGATAGGTTTGGGAAGCGACATTTCGTCATGCCCAAGTACTATCGAGATCCATGTGGTTTGGTGGAGGATCCATCAGAAAATCAAACAGGATATGGTTATGCAAAGGCTAGACTTCTTAAGTGGCCCGCACTATTTATAGAGCGAGTGCAAAACGAAAGATTATGTCGGGAAAGAGGACTGAAGGTGCCAAAAGCACGTTCTGTTGAGATCCAAAAGGAAGATCCTGATAATGTTGATCGACTATGTCAAACACTAGAACGTGAGATTTCTCAAATGGGTCGTAGATTGGCCCGCGATATGCAGCTACTCATACTTAAGAAGGATGCCCAGAAGAACAAAACAGAACCAAATGTTGCGGCTATCAAGGCTATCATGGAGGATCCTGAACTTGTCTCTGACGCTGAGCTTTTGGATTGTTCAGATTCTGAGCCACCTGCCGATTTAAGCGCGAATTAGGTGTTAATGTCTACACTTCGGCAATATAACAACTTCCATTAATATGTAATGTCTGTGTTAGAGTAAGTATAACTGTTATGTTATGTTATGTTTATGTTTAAGTTTATGTTTATGTATTGTGTCTGTCAAATGTTACGGCTATTAATATGCAATATTAGGTCATGAATTAGGTGTTTCTCTATCTAACTGTTATGTTTATGTATTGTGTGTTCAGTTAAGAGTGTCCAGGATGTATGTAATGTGTGTTCAGTTCATGGTGTCCATAATGTATTTTTGTGGGAGAATTATGTCTGTACTACCTACGTAACTGAAAACTATTACATTTGCAACTTCAGTTATGTTGTTTTCATACCCGTAAGAGTATTTTGTAAAGTACTGACTTCGTATATTATGTATTAAGTATTATTACAAAAATGTTGAGAAAATTTATTTTAGGAGCTCTCGCTGTGGCCTTTGTCTTCTTGGCCTACTCCGCGGTGGTCTTCGCGTCTCACCCTTCGTCGTTGCTCGTCGAGTTGCACAATGTGTGGGTGTGCTTCGAACTGTACAGCATGCATATCACATTCTAACCCATAACAAAATAAATTTAAATGAAAACGGGTACAAAACGGTTTTACTAAACTGGTTTACTAAACTGATTTTCTGAATTACATTCTCACCTTCTAACCCAAAACAAAAGAATAAATATATATTTATGTTTAAATGAAAACGGCTTTCGTAAAGCCAAAATAATTTTCAAAATAACACATTCCAACCCAAAATAAAGACAAAAGAAAAAAAAAATTTACATGAAAACGACTTTAGTAAAGCGAAAAAAAAATAATTAATTACACAAAACAATAAGCAAAAAAATATTTTACATGAAAACAACTTTAGTGAAGACGAAAATTTTTTTTTAATTACATTTTCTAAAACAATAGCGATTTTAACAAAAAAAATTTTCCCAAAAAAATGTAATTAAAAAAATGTAATTAAAGCTCATTTAACTTGAAACAATTCGCTATGAAATAATGAAAAATCGCTATGTAAAATTAATATACTATTGATAATAGCTAAATGAGCTTTAATTACATTTTTTATAATAGCTAAATCGCTATGTAAAATTTTCCCAAAAAAAATTCAATAATCTACATGAATATGATTTTGAAATTATATATATGAAAAATAGTATGTAAAATTAATATATGAGAAGAGGTTTTTTTTCATATTATGTAAAATTTATGAATTACACATTCTAAACAAAAAAAAAGAAAAAAAAAAACATATTTTAACATGATAATTGCTTTATGTTTTTTTCTTTTGTTTTATCTTGAAAATAGCGTTTTATTCCAACAAAGTTTATGCTAAAAAAAAAATTTCTGTTAAAATCGCTATTAGGAATAGCGTTTTTGGAACAAAATTTGAACTGAAATCGCTATTATGAATAGCGTTTTTTCTGCAAAAAAAATTATGTTAAAATCGCTACTATAAACAGCGTTTTTTGGGGAATTTGTTTTTGTTAAAATCGCTATTGATAATAGCGTTTTTTTGCAACAAAAATTTGTGTGAAAAGCGCTGTTAAGAACAACGTTTTTTATTGGGAAAAAAATAACCCTAGAAGCGCTATTTGTAATAGCGACTTATTAATCAAAGTCGCTATTTGTAATAGCGATTTTACTGTTCACCTACTTTTCCGCTCCTAACAGTGAAAGCGCGAATAGTAATAGCGTTTTAACTTAGTTTTGGAATTCCGTCAGAAGTTGGCCTAGTTTTGGAAATACGATACAAAAATGGCTTATATTGGGAAATGTCCCGAGAAACGTGTGTCATCTCAATATATTCATAATTTGCTTTAAATATTAAAATGCACCAACTTTGCATCTTTGATTCATGGTCGACCGAGAAAAGAACAAGATGACAGGACCCACAGTCAAGTCAAGTCTACTTATAATTAAAACAGTAATATTATGGACCAAACATAAAAATTCAAAAATTATTCAAAATTTTATATTAATTACTCATATTTTCATATATAAATTTTACATTGTACAAATTCAATATTTGCCATGCATCACTCTCTCTAACAAAAGGATAAATTACAAATACACCTGAGATTTCTTAAAATATGAATTGCCTCCTATGGTTTGAAAAATTACAAATACCTCCCTGTCAGATTTTTTTATTTGACAAAATTAATTCAAAAAGTGAAATTTCTAACTGTCTACCTATACAATAATAAAATTATCTGAATTATTAATTGAAATAAAATTTTAACATTATTAAAAATGATTAATTAACTTGATGATTTATTAATAAAAGGACATATTTGTTATGAAATTAGAAATCTTGGGGGCATAATGTAATTTCTAGAACTACGAAAAATAATTTATAATTTAAATAAACCTCAAGGGGTGTGTTTGTAATTTACCCCTAAAAAAATTTGAATAGATATGTCATTGTCCATAACATTTTTGTAATAATAATAATAATAATAATAAAAGGAAATTACCAAAAAGATGTAAGTTGATAAAATTATTACATTTGTATGAAAAAAATTATAATTTTAATTATTAATAATATTAATAAAATTTATTATTAATTTTGTTAGGTTTTTATTCTTGGCAATCCCGTTTGGCAAAACTCCTTTGAGTTGTAATTTTATTCGCATTTTTATTTCAGTAAGGCTATGAGTTGTTAGATGCGAATCCAATCCGAATTGTGTCATTCAGAGAAGTTTGTGATGTTAATGCTTTCAAGATTACCACTTCGCTAATTATGACGGGGGTCGAGCTGACCAGTCAGCTCGCGAGCGAAACAAATTGCAAAATTGCATTCAAAATTGCATGTCCGCCCATATTCGCTCGAGCCAAGGAAAGCTCGCTCGAGCCAAGGAGTTCTCACTCGAGCTAAGGATTGTGTCCATACAAAAACCTGAAAGAGTTGATTGCTCGCTCGAGCCAAGGATTCGTCGCTCGAGCCAAGGCACTAGTAGAAATCACAAAAATTAAGCTCCTCGCTCGAGCGAGAAAAGCTTCGCTCGAGCGAGATTCAAAATCCGAATTTCTTAAGGACTTGGTTTTCTTTCAAATCTAGGATTACTTTTGGTTTTCTATAAATACTTGGTTTTCTCCCAAAGTTGAGAGAATTTTTTTTTTTTTTTTTTTTTTTCCAGATCTTCTTTTTGGATCTTAAGGTTTATATCTGGAGATATTTTGTTAGATTTTCTTTGATGTTTTTATTGAGTATTCAACTCATGGTTTAAAAGAGAGTACATCAAAGGTTTTGTTTGTTATACAAAAGAGAAAGTTGTTCTTCGGTGGATTCTGAAGAATTCGAGCCTGAAGCTTTGGTGGATTCTGGAGTGGCTCATCGTAAAGACAATTCCGAGGTGAAGACGGGGTTGGAAGAGGCACATAGAGGTTGGTTTAATTAGGCGTGGATTCGCTAGGTAATTGAGAGTATACCTGTGTAATTCCTTTAAATCTTTTTAGTGGATTGTTTTGTGGTTGTTGCTCGTAGTTTTTTAATCACAGTTGGAGGTGTCCAATTATGATTTTTTCACGTAAAATCGTTGTGTCGATTTGTCTTGATTGTTTGATTGAGATTATTATATATTGCTTAAAATTGATACATAATCACAAATCAACATTTAGGGTTTCTAGATTTTTCAAATTTATAATTATTTTCAAAATTTTCTCCTGATATTATTGTTATTGAAAAAGAACAAAACGACTGGAGTCCCCAAAAGTCAAGTAAAGTCAAGTCTACCTAATATAATAATAATATTATTATTATTATTATTATTGAAACTGGTTGTGATTTGAAAATTATGTATATCATTGTGTTGTTTAAACGATTAACAGAGTGATTATGTTTTACTTTTTTTTCCCGTTAGTGTTTAGGATTCGAAGTTACACTTAAAAAATAAAAATAAAAAAGTCTAGAATTCAAAGTGACAAAAATAAAATATTAGAGATCGAAATAACATGAAATTCATATTTTAGAAACTATTTCATTATCATTTCGGTAATTTAGACAATCCGTTTAAAATTGAATCAATTCAATTCCACTCAAAGTGAATACTTCAATGACAACATTAAAAATTTTAAAAATCAAATGAAACTTTGGAGGACCAAACACGGCGCAAGGTCATTGATCCAAATGATCGGATGCTTATGTTGTATAATTTGTTACAGAAGTGATAGTCCAAAGACATGTGTTTCATATGCATCGATCTGGCATGATCTTAGTGGAGGATCCAAACCAAGACTATTGAAAGGAATTGCACTAGAATTTTCAAACCCAACTAATAATTTTCCAAGTTGTATTATCTATCTATAAATACCTCTCTATGCTCTTGCAGCTCTTCATCCCTCCATCCTATTACTGTCTTTCATAACTTTCTATTCTATTCTAGTAATAACAAACAAGCCTACAATGACATTCTTGCCCAATACACTTCCCAACCACTTTCTTTCTTTCCCACCCCTTTTACTCTGCCTCATCATCCTTGCATTGCCCACTTTTTTTGATTATGCTGCTTTTGCTTCTTCCTCAACTAGAAAACAAGCAACTGAACCCACGACACTCTTGACATGGAAAGCTAGCCTTCACAACCAGAGTCAAACTCTCCTGTCCTCCTGGGTTGGAACCAACCATTGCACTTGGCTTGGAATTCGTTACAACAAGGCCGGTAGAGTTGCTCATATAGACCTTCAGAGTTATGGTTTGAAAGGTACTCTTTCTAATCTTAATTTCTCATCCTTTCCTCATCTCCTCACCCTTCAACTTTTTAACAACTCACTTTATGGGACCATTCCCCCCCATATCGGTAGCCTTTGGAGACTCACCGTCCTTATTTTGTCACTTAACAATCTCTCTGGAACAATTCCGACCGAAATAGGCCAACTAACTAATCTAAGAATCTTGTACCTGAATAGAAACCCAATCGGTGGCTCCATCCCTCAACAAATGGGATTCCTCAGCTCTCTCAATGAGCTCAGCTTGTATACTAACAATCTCACGGGTTCAATCCCTTCTTCAATTGGAAACTTGGGCAACTTAACCATTTTGTACCTTTATGACAACCAACTTTCCGGATCAATCCCTCAAGATATTGGGATGCTGAGGTCTCTCGTTAAACTCGCACTCTCAACGAACAATCTCACTGGTTCAATCCCTTCTTCAATTGGAAACTTGGGCAACTTAACCCTTCTGTACCTTTATGACAACCAACTTTCCGGATCAATCCCTCAAAAAGTTGGGATGCTGAGGTCTATCGTTGATCTCGAATTGTCAATAAACAAACTCACGGGTTCAATCCCTTCATCTATAGGGAACTTGGGCAACTTAACCACTCTGTACCTTTATGACAACCTACTTTCCGGATCAATCCCTCAAGATATTAGGATGCTGAGGTCTCTTGTTAAACTCGCACTCTCAACGAACAATCTCACCGGTTCAATCCCTTCTTCAATTGGAAACTTGCGCAACTTAACCCTTTTGTACCTTTATGACAACCAACTTTCCAGATCAATCCCTCAAGATATTGGGATGCTGAGGTCTCTCGTTAAACTCGCACTCTCAACGAACAATCTCACCGGTTCAATCCCTTCTTCAATTGGAAACTTGGGCAACTTAACCCTTCTGTACCTTTATGACAACCAACTTTCCGGATCAATCCCTCAAGAAGTTGGGATGCTGAGGTCTATCGTTGATCTCGAATTGTCAATAAACAAACTCACGGGTTCAATCCCTCCATCTATAGGGAACTTGGGCAACTTAACCACTCTGTGCCTTTATGACAACCAACTTTTTGGATCAATCCCTCAAGAAGTTGGGATGCTGAGATCTCTTGTTCATCTCGAACTCGAAAGGAACAACCTCACTGGTTCAATCCCTCAAGAAATTGGGATGCTCAGGTCTCTCGTTCATCTCGATTTCTCAGGGAACAAGCTCATGGGTTCAATCCCTGCATCTATAGGGAACTTGGGCAACTTAACCACTCTATACCTTTTTGACAACCGACTTTCCGGATCAATCCCTCAAGAAGTTGGGATGCTGAGGTCTCTCGTTGATCTCGAACTCTCAAGGAACAATCACACCGGTTCAATCCCTGCATCTATAGGCAACTTGACAAAGTTGAATATCTTAGGTTTAGCTAAAAATCTATTATCAGGCTCCATTCCTTCAGAGATAGGAAATTTAAAACAACTTGGTTATTTGTACTTCGTTGATAACCAACTCACTGGCTCTATTCCTCCAAGATTGAACAATCTTACACATTTGAAATCATTTCAGATAAGTTCCAACAAGCTCGTTGGTCATTTACCAGAAAACCTATGCTTTAGTGGATTACTTACATATTTAGGTGCAGCTGACAATAATCTCACAGGTCCCATCCCCAAAAGCTTGATAAATTGCTCCAGCTTATACAAAGTTAGGCTTGATGGAAACCAACTTTCGGGAAATATATCAGAAGATTTTGGCATATACCCAAGCTTGAATTACATTGATTTGAGTCATAACAATTTTTATGGTGAGCTATCTAAAAACTGGGGAAAATGCCACAATTTAACTAGTCTCAAAATGTCTAACAATAAAATTTCTGGTGAGACACCATCTGAAATAATGGATTCAACTCAACTACACGTCCTTGACCTCTCTTCAAATGACCTAGTTGGAGAAATCCCAATGAAATTGAAAAAGATGGTTTCATTGTTCAACCTTAAGCTAAATAATAACCATCTATCAGGCAACATTCCTCCAGAATTTGGTAAGTTGTCCAATCTAGAGATCCTTGACTTGGCAGCAAATGATCTAAGTGGCTCAATCCCTGGAGCACTAGGGGAGTGCATGAAACTTTATAACTTGAATTTGAGCAATAATAGATTTGGGGAAAGCGTTCCTGCTGAAATAGGTCGTATCCATAACCTTCAAATTCTTGATCTTGGTCATAATTTGCTAATAGGTAAGATACCACAGCAGCTTGGAGAATTGCAAAGGTTAGAAACATTGAATCTCTCCCACAATGAACTCTCTGGTTTCATTCCATCATCTTTCGATAATATGTTATGTTTGGCATTGGTAGATGTATCTTTCAATCAGTTGGATGGTGCTATTCCTAACATCAAAGCCTTCCAAGAGGCTCCATTTGACGCACTCAGAGGTAATAAAGGTTTATGTGGTAATGTTACTGGTTTGAAAACTTGTCCAGCAAAAATGAACAATGGGGTAGCTAAGAAAAAGAGTAACAGAGTTGTGTTACTAATTGTTCTTCTTTTTGGATTTCTATTTCTTTCATTAACGGTTGTCGGAATAGTACTCTTGGTCTTTTGTAAAAAAAATAAGAACACGAAAAATGAGCCAAGACGAGTAAATAATGAAAATTTGTTTGAAATTTGGAGCTATGACGGAAAAATGGTGTATGAAAGCATCATTGAAGCGACTGAAAACTTTAGTACCAAACATTGTGTTGGGGAGGGAGGATGCGGTACTGTTTACCGAGCTGATCTCGCAAGTGGTCAGGTAGTTGCTGTGAAGAAACTTCATGTATCACCCGAAGGTGACTTGGCTAATCTGAAAGGCTTTACGAGTGAGATCCGTGCATTAACAAAGATTTGCCATCACAATATTGTAAAACTTTATGGCTATTGTTCACACCGAAGGCACTCATTTTTGGTTTATGAGTTCTTGGAAGGGGGAAGCTTGGGAAAGATATTGAGCACGGTGGATCATGTATTATACTTTGATTGGATTAAGAGAGTGAATGTTGTCAAAGATGTGGCAAATGCTTTGTCTTATATGCACCATGATTGTTCTCCAGCAATCATCCATCGAGACATATCAAGCAAGAATGTTTTGCTTGATTTAGAGTCCGTGGCTCACATATCCGATTTCGGCACAGCTAGTACTCTTGATTTTTTTAAAAAAATTGAGGAACACAAAAAATGAGCCAAGACGAGTAAATAACAAAAAAATGTTTGAAATTTGGAGCTATGACGGGAAAATGGTGTATGAAAACATCATTGAAGTGACTGAGAACTTTAGTACCAAATATTGTGTTGGGGAGGGAGGATGTGGTACTGTTTACAGAGCTGATCTCACAAGTGGTCAAGTAGTTGCCGTGAAGAAACTTCATGTATCACCCGATGGTTATTTGGCTATTCTAAAAGGCTTTACGAGTGAGATAAGTGCATTAACAAAGATTCGCCATCACAATATTGTAAAACTTTATGGCTATTGTTCACACCAAAGGCACTCGTTTTTGGTTTATGAGTTTTTGGAAGGGGGAAGCTTGGGAAAGATATTGAGCACGGAGGATCATGTATTATACTTCGATTGGATTAAGAGAGTGAATGTTGTCAAAGATGTGGCAAATGCTTTGTCTTTTATGCACCACGACTGTTCTCCATCAATCATCCATCGAGACATATCAAGCAAGAATGTTTTGCTTGATTTAGAGTCCGTGGCTCACATATCCGATTTCGGCACAGCTAGATTTTTGAAGCCTGACTCATCCAATTGGACATCATTTGCAGGGACCTTTGGGTACACTGCTCCTGGTATGTAATGTTCATTTTATTTTATCAATCATTGCATATTAAGTGATTTCTTATCTTGGATGTTATTTCACTCGAATTGAAAGGGTCATTGAACTTCTAATTGTTACTTTGATATGGAACATGAGCATGAGCATGTGCATGTTTCTTGTTTTTCTTTTTTCTTTTTCCACCTTCGTTTTTTTTTTTTAATTACTATTTTCTTCTCTTTGTTATTCGTTTCATTTGGTAGAACTTGCTTATACAATGGAAGTGAATGAGAGGTGCGATGTTTATAGTTTTGGGGTTCTCACATTGGAAGTGATTATGGGGAAGCATCCAGGTGATCTAATCTACTCTCTGTCATCATCGTCATCCTCTTCCTCATCCACATCAACTGCACATGGGATACTATTGAAGGATGTGTTGGATCAACGTCTCGCAGCACCTGAGAATCAAACGGCAGAGCAAGTATTTGTGGTTGCAAAACTAGCATTTGCATGTTTGCAAGCCAATCCACTATCTCGGCCAACCATGAGACAAGTGGCCATGAAGCTATCAGATGATCGAAGGTCACATCTGCAAAATGAATTCCACATGATTACATTGGGACAACTGCTATCAACTGCTCAACCTCTTGAGTATTTGCCTTCTATCCTTGGACTATATGTTGTTCTTGTTTTCCATTTTCTTCTTAGATTGTTCAATTCCAACCCCCTTTTCTAGTCTATTTCTCTGCTCTTTTATACAAAACTTTTTAATGGCTAATTTAAAACCATATTAAATCTTCATGTTGGTGTATTTAGTGGGCTGTTTTCTTTGGATTTTTGCAAGCTTTTTAAATGAATAGTTTCAATAAAAAATTTCTACTTATTTATCTTGAATTTATTTGACATTTGAGTTGCTCATATTATTTATACATTTATAAGCTCTAAATTCCACATTAGCTTTTCTACTCTTATTCTGTATTTTGAATTTGCTTGCTCCGTTTCTTACAAAGTGGTGTTGTACTATGCAGGCAACTAGAGCCCTTAGCCATCCAGTCTAATTGAAAGCCTTTTGAGGTAATTTGAGATCGAAATCGATAAATTTGATTGAGACATTTTTATTTTTTAATATTTTTTATAATTTATTATTTTGTGAGTTTGTGATGAAAATTTACTAATTAAATCTTCATATTCAAGTTTTGCTAACATTTTTTTTTTTAAATTGATAATATGACTAAGTTACTGTTATTATAAAATATTTTTGAAACTGTCATCATCTAGTGATTTTAATTTTTAAAATTAAATAAAAAAAATCAACAATTTCTTCCAAAGTTAGAAATTATTCAAACATGACTTGAATTGAAGAAAGCAAGCTAGAGAGAGGGGATCTGTTTGGTTTGCGTAACTTTTTTCAAACTTTTGAACTTTCCTTTTTTCGATCTCAGGTGAGAGTTGTATAAGTAAAAGTGTTATGTAAATTAAGGACTTAAGAAGGTCAGCGTAACTATGTCGAAAGTATAAAACTAAATGTATTTTCTTAAAATCTCAAGAGAGGTGAGTGTAATTTACCGAAAACAAATGTAAGAGTTTTATGGAATCTTAACCACAACTTGTAGATTTTCAAAAAATGTGGGTCATCTGGGGTCTGTTTTTCCATATGAACCAGCATGGCCTTATTTTCGGGGGAAAAGAATGTTGAAGTTATATAGGGCCTTAATATATGGGATAATTACTAATAAGTCTTATTGATTGGATTTATTTACTCATAAATCTAAAGTGATTTATTTATTTATTTATTTATTATTTTTACGTATTTGCCTCTTATTTTAATAATGAGAAAATTTTGAAACTTTATACATATATGTTGTGTTTGTGAAATGATTATTTGGTACTCAGTAATGATACTAATAAATTTATCAAACTGATAAATGATTAGGACATTTTGACTTTTATTTGTAAGGTTTGCTTAGTTTTAGTTTATTTGTGTTGGTTTGCATTAAAATATGATGTGAGAGGTGTAACTAGTTAAATTGTATTTTAAAAAAAAATATTTTTACAGTAATAAATTTATCTCTAAAAGTTACAATAGGATATTTTTATAAATAAATTTGATCCATAGAATCTATCCCGTAATGTATAGGCTTTCAAAAAATTAGTACCATAAAAAATTAAGGCTTATATCAAGGATTTTATTGGCTTTATGGTTAAGCCACTCATGTTTCCATGTTTAATTTAATTTTTTTTTTTTTTTCATGTTGCTTCCATTTTTTCCACAAGGTCATCTACTATCATATTGATGATTATGTATTCATATTAATGATTTTGTAACGCCCTCAAAATAATAACAATAAACCCATCAGATAAGACATGCATTTACATTTAAACTAACCGCATTCCTTTCATTCATTAGAATTCCATTACATAAGTATTACATGTTAACCTCATAACAAAATGCCCTACGGGCTTACAGCTTTCCAAGTTAACACTTGGTTACAACGAAGAGTTCTAACTCGTTTACACATTAAGCCCTTGGCTTGAAATTACATGTAATACATCAAAAGTAAAACGACAAAACTATGCCCGCCACTAGCCTCCCAGCTATGTCCTTGGAGGTGGCATGCTTCCTGCACCTGAAAATGATATTCCCATATAGGGTGAGCCACAGCCCAGTAGAAATACACTAAACCAACCATGGACAATGACTAAAACATTAGCAATTGATAGTTGGTCAACACTGATACAATCACATAAATTACATATTTATGTCAACGACTTACAAGTCCCAATTACTTTTCATTTTCCCTTTTCAATAGATAAGCATGCTAGCTCTATTATCATTTCCACAGATATGTATAAAAACTATATCTCACATTCTCACCAGATATGTATATCAACAATATCCACAGATAAGCATACAAGCTATATCCACACTTCACAACAGATATGTATATCAACAATATCCACAGATAAGCATACAAGCTGTATCCACACTTCACTTCACAAAGATAAGCATATGAGCTCTATCTTCACTTCTCTAGACAAGCATATGAGCTCTGTCTACGGAGTACATCCCCTATCTCCTCCAAATACCTATCCGGTTTAGAGGTACATCCCCTATCTTCCCCTAAACCGCGGAGTACATCCCCTATCTCCTCCTCTACACAAAACGTATATAAACACATTGGTTCTATATACAATCACACAATACATACAATTAATGTATTCTATCAATCGTCAAGTTCCATGACACATTCCATTGATTAGTTTCCGTTTACCTAATCATCATGCATTGTCTACAACAATCTCGACTATCCTCCACCGATAGCCCTAAGCAGTTATTTCGAAAACAGAAAATAAATGCACAAATGGATATTCAATCAACATTTCATTTCCTCATTTCTCACCAATTAATTATCCCAATTAATTAAACAATGTAATTAGGCTATTTTCCGTAATTACCATTTCAACCCTTAGGTCCCATTTTCATCAATGATTCAATAATCATTCCATTTTTCTATGCCAAACATGCATCTAGGTTTATTATGAATAAA
This sequence comes from Camellia sinensis, assembly GCF_055761805.1. Taxonomy (NCBI): domain Eukaryota; kingdom Viridiplantae; phylum Streptophyta; class Magnoliopsida; order Ericales; family Theaceae; genus Camellia; species Camellia sinensis. Next base: position 109,378,364 of record NC_138966.1, read on the forward strand.
ACCCCAACCTTTGTAAAATTACACAAAAGCCCCAAACCTTTACAAGATTACCAAACCAAGCCCAACATCTCAAAATACCAAAATTTAAAGACAAAACCCATAGAGAGGAGTAGGATATCCCTACCTCAAATTCGGAGTCCCAAAGTAGAAGACGACAAAACCCAACGTGCTCCAAAACCCGAGATTTTCAGATTAAAATGAAGCCCTCGACGATCAACAACCTTTTTGTAAAGGCCAAAGGTGAGTAAATCACTCCTACTAGATCAAAACCTAGAGAGAAGGTAGTATCTAGAGTGAGAGGCTCAACAATGGTGATTTTGGAAAAGTAAGAGAGAGAAGAGAAAGCAAAAAGTGATTTGAAAAGTCACAATTTCGGGATTTAAACCCAGTCTTCCGCTCGAGCGTAAAACACCCCGCTCGAGCGGCCACTCACAGACTTACACTCGAGCGGCCAACCTCCCGCTCGAGCGCAGAATGCACTCGCTCAGCACTTTTGCAGAACCAGACCTCCGCTCGAGCTCCCAACCCTACGCTCGAGCTCACAACACTGCACAACAAGATACTGGATGGATGTAATCTACGCTCGAGCGCCAACACCTCCGCTCGAGCGTACAGGCCAAAAATCTGGGCAACTAGTTTTGGTTTCTAAACTCAACCAACCTGTAACCAACCCGCTCAACACATCCTATAACTCAAATACAACGTAAGAAAGGATGTAAACAAGATAATAAACAACTACCAACATCCACGGACACATGTCCGGATCACTATACAACAAGGGTAAATCCGGGATCGCTATAACCTCCCCCCCTTAAAGAATTTCGTCCCCGAAATTAAGCACAAGTTTTCAAAAACAGGTTTTCCTCCATTTTAATCAATGTTACAATTTAACATTCAACAATTCGACCCATTACCGGTCATCCCATCCCTTTAACAAGAGACATATCACAATATGTAAACAACATATGTACTTTCAACATGCATCAACATTATGCACTAACTTTCCAATGTCAACAATAAATTCAACATATATAGCGTTACATCCAACTACCATATGAGGCAAGTTCCAAAACATACTACCAATAATCAAAACATTCTCAATGTTTCACAACTTAAGACATATATAAAAGCTCTTAAGTTCAACAAAATGTAAAATTCAAATACAAAATTACATATCAATAAACAAGTCCGGATATTTCTCTCGGACTTCCAACTCACGTTCCCAAGTGGCTTCCTCCACTCCGTGATGTTTCCACAAGACTTTCACCAAAGGAATGGTCTTACCACGCAGGACCTGATCCCGCCTATCCAAGACCCGAACCGGTCTCTCCTCATACGAGGCATCCTCATCTACCTCTAAATCAGTCCAATCCAGCACATGTGATGGATCTGGCTCATACTTCCGAAGCATACTCACATGAAACACGTCATGTACTCCGGACAACTGCGGTGGTAAGGCTAACCGATAAGCAACCTCACCTATCCTTTCAAGGATCTCAAAAGGACCAATAAACCGAGGGGATAACTTCCCACTCTTCCCAAACCTCATCAGGCCTCGCCTAGGTGATATCTTCAGAAAGACATGATCACCTACCGCAAACGCCAAAGGCCTCCTCCTACGGTCGGCATAACTCTTTTGTCGACTCTGGGCTGTAACAAGCCTTCTACGGATAAGCTCAACTTTCTCCGTCGTCTCCCTAACCAACTCCGGACCCAACAAAGGTGCATCACCCACCTCGGCCCAACAAACTGGAGACCTACACGGTCGGCCATACAAGGCCTCAAACGGTGCCATACCGATGCTAGACTGAAAACTGTTGTTGTAGGCAAACTCTACCAATGGCAAGTGCCTCTCCCACGTCCCACTGAAATCCAGGACACAACCCCGAAGCATATCCTCGAGGATCTGAATAGTACGCTCGGACTGCCCGTCAGTCTGAGGATGATAAGCCGTACTAAAGGTTAACTTAGTGCCCAACGCACTCTGCAAACTCTGCCACAACCTAGCAGTAAAACGAGGATCTCTATCTGAGATGATCGTCACTGGGACCCCGTGCAATCTCACTACGTCCCGAATATACAAGTCGGCAAGATGATCTACCGAATCTCTCACGCGCATAGGAATAAAGTGCGCCGACTTAGTCAACCGGTCTACAACCACCCAAATAGCATCACTACCCCGCTGAGTCCTCGGAAGACCTACAACGAAGTCCATAGTGACATGCTCCCACTTCCACTCGGCAATAGGCAAGGGTTGCAACAAACCCGCTGGCCTCTGATGCTCGGCCTTCACTTGCTGGCAAGTAAGGCATTTCGATACGAAAACAGCCACATCTCTCTTCATACCCCGCCACCAAAACTGGCGACCCAAATCCTGATACATCTTAGTACCTCCCGGATGCACCGCAAGGCGCGAATGGTGAAACTCTCGGAGTACTTCCTCTCGGCAAGCCTCCGGTACAAACAAACGGTCTCGGTATCTCACACTCAGGTCGGGATACACCGTCAAACCCTTCTCAACTTTCCCACTGGAGATCTTTTCTCGGAGGGATTCTACCTCAAGGTCACCTCTCTGTGCCTCTAACACTCTAATCACAAGTGTAGGCTGCGCAACAACAGAAAACAAGGCCGCAGCCTCAACAGATTCACCCAGTAGCAAATCAAACTCGCCAAGTGCTCCCAACATCACCCATTTCCGGATGGCTATGCAAGCTACATCACTAATGGTTTTCCTACTAAGGGCATCGGCCACAACATTGGCCTTTCCCGGATGATAATGCAACTCAAAATCATAATCCTCGATGAACTCCATCCACCTCCTCTGCCTCAGATTCAAGTCTCTCTGTGTAAACAGATACTTCAAACTCTTATGATCCGAGAATACCTCGAACCTCTCACCATAAAGGTAGTGCCTCCAGATTTTCAAGGCAAAGATCACAGCTGCTAACTCTAGGTCATGTGTGGGGTAATTCTTCTCGTGTATTTTCAACTGACGTGAGCCATAAGCTACCACTTTCCCCTCTTGCATCAACACACAACCTAAACCCTCTCGTGAGGCATCACAATAAACCGCATAACCCAACCCTCTCTCCGGAATAATCAACACCGGAGCGGTGGTCAATGTAACTTTCAACTCTTGAAACGACTTTTCACAAGTCTCACTCCACACAAACTTGACTCCTTTCCGAGTCAGTCTAGTCAACGGTGACGCTAACCTGGAGAAATCTTTCACAAACCGACGGTAATACCCAGCTAATCCCAGAAAACTGCGGATCTCAAACACACTCTTAGGCTGTGCCCAATCTTGCACTGCCTCAACCTTGGATGTATCAACAGACACCCCTTCCCCAGATACCACGTGGCCTAAGAATTTGACTTCCCCCAGCCAGAACTCACACTTCCCAAACTTGGCATACAGCCTATGGGCTCTAAGTAGCTCAAGCACTACTCTCAAGTGTGCCTCGTGCTCCTCCTCAGAAGACGAATATATAAGGATATCGTCCACAAAAACAACCACAAAGCGGTCTAAGAACTCCCGGAAAATCCGGTTCATCAAGTCCATAAAGACTGCCGGTGCATTGGTAAGCCCAAATGGCATCACCAGAAACTCATAATGGCCATACCGCGTACGGAATGCCGTCTTCGGAATATCTTCCTCCCTGACCCTCAACTGATGGTAACCCGATCTCAAGTCTATCTTAGAGAAACAACGGGAACCCTTCAACTGGTCAAACAAATCATCTATACGGGGCATAGGATACTTATTCTTAACCGTAGCCCGATTCAACTTCCGGTAGTCTATACACAATCTCAAGGCACCATCTTTCTTTTTAACAAAGAGGGCCGGTGCTCCCCACGGTGAAACACTAGGGCGAACAAAGCCCTTATCTAGCAATTCCTGGAGCTGAACTTTCAACTCAACCAACTCTGCTGGAGCAAAACGGTAAGGTGCCATAGAAATCGGCGCCGTACCAGGCACTAAATCAATAGAGAACTCTATCTCTCGGTGAGGTGGCAAACTAACAAGATCTTCGGGAAAGACATCCGAATACTCACAAACCACCCTCGGTAACACAACCTGGGTCTCACCACTCTCACCACTCTCAAAGTTAGCAAGTAGACTATTAAGCTCACTTCGCCCTCGCGAATCATACCCCGGTGGCAAAACACTACCAACCCGGTCTCCCAAGAAATGGAACCACTCCCCGCTCAAGGTACATAATGTAACCCTCTGGCGGTAGCAATCAATAACAGCCCGGTATGACGATAACCAGTCCATACCCAAAATAACATCAAAACCCTTCATGGGCATGACAACAAACGGAAAAGGAAGCCTATAATCGGCGACCTCTATATCACATCCTCTAACACCCTGTTTCAGGATCAACTCACCGCCCAAAGGCGATACCACACAAATAGGAGATGCTAACTGTGCTAACTCCAATTCCAAAACAGATGCAAATGCAGCAGATACAAAAGAATGAGATGCACCCGTGTCTATCAACACATTAGCAACTGAGTTGCAAAACAGAAAAGTACCTCTCACTACTGATGGAGCTGGTACTAAATCCTGCGCGGTAACAGCATACACGCGCCCCGTAGGCCCCTGGTCTACCTGCTCACCTCTCGGAGCAAAAGACTGCTGCACAGACTGGGATGACGGAGCTCCCGGATTGGCCCTCGAGGCCTGCACAGACTGAGCTGGCTGAAAACCCTGCGTCTGCCTAGAACCAGACGCTCCCGAAGTGGCACTCAACTGTGGGCAAAACCTCTTCATGTGCCCAGGTTGTCCACACTGATAACAAATCAAGAGCTGCCCCCTGCCCAAACTCTGACTCGGCGGTCTAGCTGAAGAAGAAGCAGCTTTCTGACCCCCACCCTTCTGCGGGCAAACAGAAACCTTGTGACCCAGCTGGCCACACTTGTAACAGGTGAAATCCCCCTGACTGCCTCTCCCCGAGCCTACACTAGGCACTGGAAAGGTCGATCTAGAGACTGCACCCTGAGACTGCTGAGGGTTATAACCCTTCTGTCTCCTGCCATCACTCTGACTATCCTGGCTCCTCTTGGAGCCTCTCTGACCCTCATCCTCCTCCTGCATCATAAGCTCCATATGAGCTGCAGCATCCACTAGGTGTCTATACTCTCTAATATAAGACCCACCAACTCTCAACTTGAGGCCCCGCCTCAACTTCCGCTCAAACTCATAGCAACGGCGTTCCTCAGACGCCACCAGTTCAGGTGCAAACCTAGACAGACTGGTAAAAGTAGCCTCAAACTCGGCCACTGACAAGCCCTGCTGATTAAGCCGGCTAAACTGATCCCTCAGCTTCTCCCTTGCTACTGCAGACAAAAACCTCTCCTGAAAAGCATTCACAAACGCCTCCCAAGTACCACCAACACGAGCTTTCTCGTACTTCCACCATTGACCCGCATCTCCCTTCAATTGGAAGGATGCCAAGGTCACTTTCAGTGCTCCGTCCTCGATGCCAAGCATCTCAAACGTCTTCGTTGTCTGTTCGAGCCATTCATCTGCCTTAAGCGGCTCTTTAGGATCCCCGATAAACTCGTCCGGATTACACCGAAAGAACTCCCTCTTCAAGAAGGAAGGCCCTGTCTCAGCTGCCTGATTCCCAGCTCTAAGAATACCTAAAGCTCCTGCTATCTCTCTGGCCAAGGCACCCATAGCCTGCTGACCCACTGGCTCGGCCACATTGGCCTGCCCAACTCCCTCCTGCACTGCCGGGATCTCACCCTGTAACGGTACTTCCTGCCTCGCAGGTCTACCACGCCTAGCACCTCTTCCTCGTCCTGACATCCTAATAAAGGCAACACAGAACGTTAGCACATTCATAGGTGTGCCGAAACTAAACACTCACGTCCTAATGCATGGACAAGTGTAATTCACTCCACATAAGCACATAAACACATAAGCACTTACGAATTTCATTTCCGGATAATAATAGTCCCGAGACGTTACTAGAGTTCCGGTTAGAAACAGCATTGATCAAGTGCTTTTCCAACAAGACTCCCAGAAACTCAAGGATCCAATCAACATCCCAGAAATTAAATCCCATACCCACATAGTCACATAAGCATGTTATCACTTAAGCACATAGCCTATGATACTACATCTAAGTCTCTATCAAGCGAGACAAACCCATTGTGATACTAATCACTTCCCACGTACCCAAAGTATTCAAACCCGGTACGCTCTGATACCAAGTTGTAACGCCCTCAAAATAATAACAATAAACCCATCAGATAAGACATGCATTTACATTTAAACTAACCGCATTCCTTTCATTCATTAGAATTCCATTACATAAGTATTACATGTTAACCTCATAACAAAATGCCCTACGGGCTTACAGCTTTCCAAGTTAACACTTGGTTACAACGAAGAGTTCTAACTCGTTTACACATTAAGCCCTTGGCTTGAAATTACATGTAATACATCAAAAGTAAAACGACAAAACTATGCCCGCCACTAGCCTCCCAGCTATGTCCTTGGAGGTGGCATGCTTCCTGCACCTGAAAATGATATTCCCATATAGGGTGAGCCACAGCCCAGTAGAAATACACTAAACCAACCATGGACAATGACTAAAACATTAGCAATTGATAGTTGGTCAACACTGATACAATCACATAAATTACATATTTATGTCAACGACTTACAAGTCCCAATTACTTTTCATTTTCCCTTTTCAATAGATAAGCATGCTAGCTCTATTATCATTTCCACAGATATGTATAAAAACTATATCTCACATTCTCACCAGATATGTATATCAACAATATCCACAGATAAGCATACAAGCTATATCCACACTTCACAACAGATATGTATATCAACAATATCCACAGATAAGCATACAAGCTGTATCCACACTTCACTTCACAAAGATAAGCATATGAGCTCTATCTTCACTTCTCTAGACAAGCATATGAGCTCTGTCTACGGAGTACATCCCCTATCTCCTCCAAATACCTATCCGGTTTAGAGGTACATCCCCTATCTTCCCCTAAACCGCGGAGTACATCCCCTATCTCCTCCTCTACACAAAACGTATATAAACACATTGGTTCTATATACAATCACACAATACATACAATTAATGTATTCTATCAATCGTCAAGTTCCATGACACATTCCATTGATTAGTTTCCGTTTACCTAATCATCATGCATTGTCTACAACAATCTCGACTATCCTCCACCGATAGCCCTAAGCAGTTATTTCGAAAACAGAAAATAAATGCACAAATGGATATTCAATCAACATTTCATTTCCTCATTTCTCACCAATTAATTATCCCAATTAATTAAACAATGTAATTAGGCTATTTTCCGTAATTACCATTTCAACCCTTAGGTCCCATTTTCATCAATGATTCAATAATCATTCCATTTTTCTATGCCAAACATGCATCTAGGTTTATTATGAATAAAACCCCAACCTTTGTAAAATTACACAAAAGCCCCAAACCTTTACAAGATTACCAAACCAAGCCCAACATCTCAAAATACCAAAATTTAAAGACAAAACCCATAGAGAGGAGTAGGATATCCCTACCTCAAATTCGGAGTCCCAAAGTAGAAGACGACAAAACCCAACGTGCTCCAAAACCCGAGATTTTCAGATTAAAATGAAGCCCTCGACGATCAACAACCTTTTTGTAAAGGCCAAAGGTGAGTAAATCACTCCTACTAGATCAAAACCTAGAGAGAAGGTAGTATCTAGAGTGAGAGGCTCAACAATGGTGATTTTGGAAAAGTAAGAGAGAGAAGAGAAAGCAAAAAGTGATTTGAAAAGTCACAATTTCGGGATTTAAACCCAGTCTTCCGCTCGAGCGTAAAACACCCCGCTCGAGCGGCCACTCACAGACTTACGCTCGAGCGGCCAACCTCCCGCTCGAGCGCAGAATGCACTCGCTCAGCACTTTTGCAGAACCAGACCTCCGCTCGAGCTCCCAACCCTACGCTCGAGCTCACAACACTGCACAACAAGATACTGGATGGATGTAATCTACGCTCGAGCGCCAACACCTCCGCTCGAGCGTACAGGCCAAAAATCTGGGCAACTAGTTTTGGTTTCTAAACTCAACCAACCTGTAACCAACCCGCTCAACACATCCTATAACTCAAATACAACGTAAGAAAGGATGTAAACAAGATAATAAACAACTACCAACATCCACGGACACATGTCCGGATCACTATACAACAAGGGTAAATCCGGGATCGCTATAACCTCCCCCCCTTAAAGAATTTCGTCCCCGAAATTAAGCACAAGTTTTCAAAAACAGGTTTTCCTCCATTTTAATCAATGTTACAATTTAACATTCAACAATTCGACCCATTACCGGTCATCCCATCCCTTTAACAAGAGACATATCACAATATGTAAACAACATATGTACTTTCAACATGCATCAACATTATGCACTAACTTTCCAATGTCAACAATATATTCAACATATATAGCGTTACATCCAACTACCATATGAGGCAAGTTCCAAAACATACTACCAATAATCAAAACATTCTCAATGTTTCACAACTTAAGACATATATAAAAGCTCTTAAGTTCAACAAAATGTAAAATTCAAATACAAAATTACATATCAATAAACAAGTCCGGATATTTCTCTCGGACTTCCAACTCACGTTCCCAAGTGGCTTCCTCCACTCCGTGATGTTTCCACAAGACTTTCACCAAAGGAATGGTCTTACCACGCAGGACCTGATCCCGCCTATCCAAGACCCGAACCGGTCTCTCCTCATACGAGGCATCCTCATCTACCTCTAAATCAGTCCAATCCAGCACATGTGATGGATCTGGCTCATACTTCCGAAGCATACTCACATGAAACACGTCATGTACTCCGGACAACTGCGGTGGTAAGGCTAACCGATAAGCAACCTCACCTATCCTTTCAAGGATCTCAAAAGGACCAATAAACCGAGGGGATAACTTCCCACTCTTCCCAAACCTCATCAGGCCTCGCCTAGGTGATATCTTCAGAAAGACATGATCACCTACCGCAAACGCCAAAGGCCTCCTCCTACGGTCGGCATAACTCTTTTGTCGACTCTGGGCTGTAACAAGCCTTCTACGGATAAGCTCAACTTTCTCCGTCGTCTCCCTAACCAACTCCGGACCCAACAAAGGTGCATCACCCACCTCGGCCCAACAAACTGGAGACCTACACGGTCGGCCATACAAGGCCTCAAACGGTGCCATACCGATGCTAGACTGAAAACTGTTGTTGTAGGCAAACTCTACCAATGGCAAGTGCCTCTCCCACGTCCCACTGAAATCCAGGACACAACCCCGAAGCATATCCTCGAGGATCTGAATAGTACGCTCGGACTGCCCGTCAGTCTGAGGATGATAAGCCGTACTAAAGGTTAACTTAGTGCCCAACGCACTCTGCAAACTCTGCCACAACCTAGCAGTAAAACGAGGATCTCTATCTGAGATGATCGTCACTGGGACCCCGTGCAATCTCACTACGTCCCGAATATACAAGTCGGCAAGATGATCTACCGAATCTCTCACGCGCATAGGAATAAAGTGCGCCGACTTAGTCAACCGGTCTACAACCACCCAAATAGCATCACTACCCCGCTGAGTCCTCGGAAGACCTACAACGAAGTCCATAGTGACATGCTCCCACTTCCACTCGGCAATAGGCAAGGGTTGCAACAAACCCGCTGGCCTCTGATGCTCGGCCTTCACTTGCTGGCAAGTAAGGCATTTCGATACGAAAACAGCCACATCTCTCTTCATACCCCGCCACCAAAACTGGCGACCCAAATCCTGATACATCTTAGTACCTCCCGGATGCACCGCAAGGCGCGAATGGTGAAACTCTCGGAGTACTTCCTCTCGGCAAGCCTCCGGTACAAACAAACGGTCTCGGTATCTCACACTCAGGTCGGGATACACCGTCAAACCCTTCTCAACTTTCCCACTGGAGATCTTTTCTCGGAGGGATTCTACCTCAAGGTCACCTCTCTGTGCCTCTAACACTCTAATCACAAGTGTAGGCTGCGCAACAACAGAAAACAAGGCCGCAGCCTCAACAGATTCACCCAGTAGCAAATCAAACTCGCCAAGTGCTCCCAACATCACCCATTTCCGGATGGCTATGCAAGCTACATCACTAATGGTTTTCCTACTAAGGGCATCGGCCACAACATTGGCCTTTCCCGGATGATAATGCAACTCAAAATCATAATCCTCGATGAACTCCATCCACCTCCTCTGCCTCAGATTCAAGTCTCTCTGTGTAAACAGATACTTCAAACTCTTATGATCTGAGAATACCTCGAACCTCTCACCATAAAGGTAGTGCCTCCAGATTTTCAAGGCAAAGATCACAGCTGCTAACTCTAGGTCATGTGTGGGGTAATTCTTCTCGTGTATTTTCAACTGACGTGAGCCATAAGCTACCACTTTCCCCTCTTGCATCAACACACAACCTAAACCCTCTCGTGAGGCATCACAATAAACCGCATAACCCAACCCTCTCTCCGGAATAATCAACACCGGAGCGGTGGTCAATGTAACTTTCAACTCTTGAAACGACTTTTCACAAGTCTCACTCCACACAAACTTGACTCCTTTCCGAGTCAGTCTAGTCAACGGTGACGCTAACCTGGAGAAATCTTTCACAAACCGACGGTAATACCCAGCTAATCCCAGAAAATTGCGGATCTCAAACACACTCTTAGGCTGTGCCCAATCTTGCACTGCCTCAACCTTGGATGTATCAACAGACACCCCTTCCCCAGATACCACGTGGCCTAAGAATTTGACTTCCCCCAGCCAGAACTCACACTTCCCAAACTTGGCATACAGCCTATGGGCTCTAAGTAGCTCAAGCACTACTCTCAAGTGTGCCTCGTGCTCCTCCTCAGAAGACGAATATATAAGGATATCGTCCACAAAAACAACCACAAAGCGGTCTAAGAACTCCCGGAAAATCCGGTTCATCAAGTCCATAAAGACTGCCGGTGCATTGGTAAGCCCAAATGGCATCACCAGAAACTCATAATGGCCATACCGCGTACGGAATGCCGTCTTCGGAATATCTTCCTCCCTGACCCTCAACTGATGGTAACCCGATCTCAAGTCTATCTTAGAGAAACAACGGGAACCCTTCAACTGGTCAAACAAATCATCTATACGGGGCATAGGATACTTATTCTTAACCGTAGCCCGATTCAACTTCCGGTAGTCTATACACAATCTCAAGGCACCATCTTTCTTTTTAACAAAGAGGGCCGGTGCTCCCCACGGTGAAACACTAGGGCGAACAAAGCCCTTATCTAGCAATTCCTGGAGCTGAACTTTCAACTCAACCAACTCTGCTGGAGCAAAACGGTAAGGTGCCATAGAAATCGGCGCCGTACCAGGCACTAAATCAATAGAGAACTCTATCTCTCGGTGAGGTGGCAAACTAACAAGATCTTCGGGAAAGACATCCGAATACTCACAAACCACCCTCGGTAACACAACCTGGGTCTCACCACTCTCACCACTCTCAAAGTTAGCAAGTAGACTATTAAGCTCACTTCGCCCTCGCGAATCATACCCCGGTGGCAAAACACTACCAACCCGGTCTCCCAAGAAATGGAACCACTCCCCGCTCAAGGTACATAATGTAACCCTCTGGCGGTAGCAATCAATAACAGCCCGGTATGACGATAACCAGTCCATACCCAAAATAACATCAAAACCCTTCATGGGCATGACAACAAACGGAAAAGGAAGCCTATAATCGGCGACCTCTATATCACATCCTCTAACACCCTGTTTCAGGATCAACTCACCGCCCAAAGGCGATACCACACAAATAGGAGATGCTAACTGTGCTAACTCCAATTCCAAAACAGATGCAAATGCAGCAGATACAAAAGAATGAGATGCACCCGTGTCTATCAACACATTAGCAACTGAGTTGCAAAACAGAAAAGTACCTCTCACTACTGATGGAGCTGGTACTAAATCCTGCGCGGTAACAGCATACACGCGCCCCGTAGGCCCCTGGTCTACCTGCTCACCTCTCGGAGCAAAAGACTGCTGCACAGACTGGGATGACGGAGCTCCCGGATTGGCCCTCGAGGCCTGCACAGACTGAGCTGGCTGAAAACCCTGCGTCTGCCTAGAACCAGACGCTCCCGAAGTGGCACTCAACTGTGGGCAAAACCTCTTCATGTGCCCAGGTTGTCCACACTGATAACAAATCAAGAGCTGCCCCCTGCCCAAACTCTGACTCGGCGGTCTAGCTGAAGAAGAAGCAGCTTTCTGACCCCCACCCTTCTGCGGGCAAACAGAAACCTTGTGACCCAGCTGGCCACACTTGTAACAGGTGAAATCCCCCTGACTGCCTCTCCCCGAGCCTACACTAGGCACTGGAAAGGTCGATCTAGAGACTGCACCCTGAGACTGCTGAGGGTTATAACCCTTCTGTCTCCTGCCATCACTCTGACTATCCTGGCTCCTCTTGGAGCCTCTCTGACCCTCATCCTCCTCCTGCATCATAAGCTCCATATGAGCTGCAGCATCCACTAGGTGTCTATACTCTCTAATATAAGACCCACCAACTCTCAACTTGAGGCCCCGCCTCAACTTCCGCTCAAACTCATAGCAACGGCGTTCCTCAGACGCCACCAGTTCAGGTGCAAACCTAGACAGACTGGTAAAAGTAGCCTCAAACTCGGCCACTGACAAGCCCTGCTGATTAAGCCGGCTAAACTGATCCCTCAGCTTCTCCCTTGCTACTGCAGACAAAAACCTCTCCTGAAAAGCATTCACAAACGCCTCCCAAGTACCACCAACACGAGCTTTCTCGTACTTCCACCATTGACCCGCATCTCCCTTCAATTGGAAGGATGCCAAGGTCACTTTCAGTGCTCCGTCCTCGATGCCAAGCATCTCAAACGTCTTCGTTGTCTGTTCGAGCCATTCATCTGCCTTAAGCGGCTCTTTAGGATCCCCGATAAACTCGTCCGGATTACACCGAAAGAACTCCCTCTTCAAGAAGGAAGGCCCTGTCTCAGCTGCCTGATTCCCAGCTCTAAGAATACCTAAAGCTCCTGCTATCTCTCTGGCCAAGGCACCCATAGCCTGCTGACCCACTGGCTCGGCCACATTGGCCTGCCCAACTCCCTCCTGCACTGCCGGGATCTCACCCTGTAACGGTACTTCCTGCCTCGCAGGTCTACCACGCCTAGCACCTCTTCCTCGTCCTGACATCCTAATAAAGGCAACACAGAACGTTAGCACATTCATAGGTGTGCCGAAACTAAACACTCACGTCCTAATGCATGGACAAGTGTAATTCACTCCACATAAGCACATAAACACATAAGCACTTACGAATTTCATTTCCGGATAATAATAGTCCCGAGACGTTACTAGAGTTCCGGTTAGAAACAGCATTGATCAAGTGCTTTTCCAACAAGACTCCCAGAAACTCAAGGATCCAATCAACATCCCAGAAATTAAATCCCATACCCACATAGTCACATAAGCATGTTATCACTTAAGCACATAGCCTATGATACTACATCTAAGTCTCTATCAAGCGAGACAAACCCATTGTGATACTAATCACTTCCCACGTACCCAAAGTATTCAAACCCGGTACGCTCTGATACCAAGTTGTAACGCCCTCAAAATAATAACAATAAACCCATCAGATAAGACATGCATTTACATTTAAACTAACCGCATTCCTTTCATTCATTAGAATTCCATTACATAAGTATTACATGTTAACCTCATAACAAAATGCCCTACGGGCTTACAGCTTTCCAAGTTAACACTTGGTTACAACGAAGAGTTCTAACTCGTTTACACATTAAGCCCTTGGCTTGAAATTACATGTAATACATCAAAAGTAAAACGACAAAACTATGCCCGCCACTAGCCTCCCAGCTATGTCCTTGGAGGTGGCATGCTTCCTGCACCTGAAAATGATATTCCCATATAGGGTGAGCCACAGCCCAGTAGAAATACACTAAACCAACCATGGACAATGACTAAAACATTAGCAATTGATAGTTGGTCAACACTGATACAATCACATAAATTACATATTTATGTCAACGACTTACAAGTCCCAATTACTTTTCATTTTCCCTTTTCAATAGATAAGCATGCTAGCTCTATTATCATTTCCACAGATATGTATAAAAACTATATCTCACATTCTCACCAGATATGTATATCAACAATATCCACAGATAAGCATACAAGCTATATCCACACTTCACAACAGATATGTATATCAACAATATCCACAGATAAGCATACAAGCTGTATCCACACTTCACTTCACAAAGATAAGCATATGAGCTCTATCTTCACTTCTCTAGACAAGCATATGAGCTCTGTCTACGGAGTACATCCCCTATCTCCTCCAAATACCTATCCGGTTTAAAGGTACATCCCCTATCTTCCCCTAAACCGCGGAGTACATCCCCTATCTCCTCCTCTACACAAAACGTATATAAACACATTGGTTCTATATACAATCACACAATACATACAATTAATGTATTCTATCAATCGTCAAGTTCCATGACACATTCCATTGATTAGTTTCCGTTTACCTAATCATCATGCATTGTCTACAACAATCTCGACTATCCTCCACCGATAGCCCTAAGCAGTTATTTCGAAAACAGAAAATAAATGCACAAATGGATATTCAATCAACATTTCATTTCCTCATTTCTCACCAATTAATTATCCCAATTAATTAAACAATGTAATTAGGCTATTTTCCGTAATTACCATTTCAACCCTTAGGTCCCATTTTCATCAATGATTCAATAATCATTCCATTTTTCTATGCCAAACATGCATCTAGGTTTATTATGAATAAAACCCCAACCTTTGTAAAATTACACAAAAGCCCCAAACCTTTACAAGATTACCAAACCAAGCCCAACATCTCAAAATACCAAAATTTAAAGACAAAACCCATAGAGAGGAGTAGGATATCCCTACCTCAAATTCGGAGTCCCAAAGTAGAAGACGACAAAACCCAACGTGCTCCAAAACCCGAGATTTTCAGATTAAAATGAAGCCCTCGACGATCAACAACCTTTTTGTAAAGGCCAAAGGTGAGTAAATCACTCCTACTAGATCAAAACCTAGAGAGAAGGTAGTATCTAGAGTGAGAGGCTCAACAATGGTGATTTTGGAAAAGTAAGAGAGAGAAGAGAAAGCAAAAAGTGATTTGAAAAGTCACAATTTCGGGATTTAAACCCAGTCTTCCGCTCGAGCGTAAAACACCCCGCTCGAGCGGCCACTCACAGACTTACGCTCGAGCGGCCAACCTCCCGCTCGAGCGCAGAATGCACTCGCTCAGCACTTTCGCAGAACCAGACCTCCGCTCGAGCTCCCAACCCTACGCTCGAGCTCACAACACTGCACAACAAGATACTGGATGGATGTAATCTACGCTCGAGTGCCAACACCTCCGCTCGAGCGTACAGGCCAAAAATCTGGGCAACTAGTTTTGGTTTCTAAACTCAACCAACCTGTAACCAACCCGCTCAACACATCCTATAACTCAAATACAACGTAAGAAAGGATGTAAACAAGATAATAAACAACTACCAACATCCACGGACACATGTCCGGATCACTATACAACAAGGGTAAATCCGGGATCGCTATAGATTTCATGTTCTGTTTGGAAGGATTAAAGACCATCAAGATCAAGACGAAGAACTAATGAGTTAGAAGCAGCATTGGCTGGTGCACATATGGCTCTTAGGACTGATGTGTGACTGACTGCTGAGACCTGCATATTGCTATTGCAGCTTGTCTTGTGTGTTGGATTGTATGTAAGGACTTAGAGTTGTTCTCTGTTTTGTCATTTGGTTGTTTTTTATTTGGTTTCTCACCAACTCATTGTGATATGCGTCCATATGATTAGGTTTGTTTTTCAGTATTAACCTAATTGGGATCGTGTGGTCTTACTATGATGTAGTCGTGCACTCGCCTTTTTTCACTTTCAACAATGATAGAGATCACTAATTTTGAAGCTGTAAAAGGATCACTAATGACATGACACTCAATAAAAAATGAAAAAAAATGCAACACCAAGGCCAAAACATCAAATCATTCATGGTGGGGCCCACTGCCACATCATTAGTGGTAGCACTAATTAGTGCTCTCACTCATTTTCCTTTCACTTTACTGATGTTCAATTTGTTTATATGCCGGTCTTCATCAATAAATTTTTTTCTTTTGCTGATAATAAAAAAAAAATGAAAAAAAAAAGACAATAGCCTTGTGATGGTGTTGCAACGTAGGTATTTGATTTATTTTTTTCCAACTTTTTCATTTTTCTTCCAAATCCATAATATATACATAACCAGAGTTCCTATCACCCAAGAAAAAGAATGGAAAATAGGACACCTAAAGTCTTAGTATTGGACAAATGAAAGTGTTTCATTAAGATTCCTTGCCTTATATACATGGCAAAGGCAAATCATTGGTCTTACACAATTATTTATAGGATTTAGGAAAAAATAATTTTTGCTTCTGGAAAAATTCATGTGATGTTTTTACTTGATACTTATTTTTTAAAATAATGAGACTCAATACTTTTTGTTATATTTTTAAAAAAAAAAAACTTGACAAATATCAAATGATGAATAATATAGAGTAATGCTCCAAACCTATAAACTAATCACTCATGGTTTAGAGTGTATTCCATTATTTTCTGTGCCTTTAGATGTACTAGTGTTTGTGGAGGGCTCTAACTGATTGATTTCTCTTTACCAAACTTGTCTCCTACCCAATTCACGATTTTGATATTCAACTTCTTTAGTCTTAATGTTCTCTATAGATGACTTTAGATTTTATATCATTTCAAAATTTTACTTCAATTGTCTGTTCATTTTACTTAAAAACTGAAATCTCTATAATTGAATTGACTGTTGCTTATTGAATTATAGAATGAAATATTTATTTAATCATACTTTCTAGAAAGTATAAAAGAATATTAATCAAGAGCTCTTAATTCAATTTTACAACTACAAATGCAAAAACAGTAATGTTTAAGTGATACTGCGCTCAATTAATTTATTACTCTAGATTTTTGTGTACTATTTTTTTCTTTCTTGTGTAAATGGTTAAAATATAAAACAATAATAGTAAATTTAATCATTTTAAAATTTTCTAATAACTATTTTAAATTGATTTTATCTTTTTAAGAGATATGTAAAAATATAGATGTCACGGCTCAAACTTGCCCCTATAAGTTTAGTATCATGACCACCCAGTAATATATAAAAAAAATAATTTAGTCGTTGGGGTCGTCACAATAGGTCCCCAAATTAACGCTTCGCTTTGGGCCTCTGAATGTTCAGGGCCGGCCCTGCCTCCGGCCACCTCCTCCCACTAATGGAAACCACCTTTGGCCACCTCTCCTTGCCAAAATCCATCTTTGGCCACCACTTTTGAAAGTCGATTACCATCCCCGACCATCGGCCACCACTTTCGGCGGCCAATTAACATCTGACCATAATATGTGACTATCGATAATCACCTTTGGTCAACATTTCCCACCAGACACTTCCTTCCCTTATTTTCAAAATAAATTTTTAAAACATGTGTATATCAAATTGATTTTTGTTTTTATTTTCATAAAAAATAAATATAAATATATATAATGTTTTATGTAAATAATAAACTGTCATTGTCATCAAACGGTATTACATAAATGTCAGAAACTAACCCAATTTTTATTTGATTTGAAAATAAAATAATTGACAAATCTCACAATTATGAACGTTCAATCTCCCATATACAAAAGTTAAAGTTAATAAAAGATTCAATAGTTATTACAACTCAAAAATTGTGAAACGGAATTATGCTTATCAGTGTGCCGTAAGTCATTCAAGTTGGCCAGAATAGATTGTTGCTTGATCAGAGAGCGAGCCTGTGAGCATAAAAAAATATTAATTATCCCTTCTTTTTACTTGGTGTTCTTTGATTTCAACAGACCTTTAGTTTCGTTTCATAACAAGATATGCGGTTTGGTTTGATGACGGTTTCGATAACAACCTCTTTTTTTTTTTTTTTTTTTTAAATATTAATATTAATATAATATAATAAGGGTAATTTGGGAAGAAAAAAAAACAAATAATATATGCCTTCCGTTTTTTATAATTAATTTAGATATGTTGAAATGTGCAAATTGTTCTCAATTCATGGATTGGTGAAAGGTACTGCCATGTGATACTCTATTGGCATACAAAAATTTCTCGAATTCATGTACCTTGAAAGTGACAGAAGTACGTAAGCAGTAATTTTCCTCAAATTTGGAACTAAGGAAGGAAGTACTACCTTAGAGTATGCTCTTGTTACAATGTCACATTGCAATTTGAGTGAACAATTGAGAAAGAAATTGCAATTTTATGATTGCAAATTTTTTAGGAAAAATTGCACATACGTGGAAATTGGAGAAAACATTTACAAATTAATGAAAAAATTTATAAATTTAATTATTAATATTTTTAAAAAAAAATTCATTGATTTTTTGAATTTTTGATATTTTGATTTTTTTTTTTTGAAAAATTACAGTGCTGTGTACTTTCCCCAATCTTTTATGTATAATGTATGATACATATTCAAAAAGTGGGTGTTGGAGTGCGTGGCATATAATTGTCCAAATTTGAAAAATCAAAGTCAAGTCTATTGATACCTCAAAAAAAAAAAAAAAAAAGTCAAGTCTATTGGGGGGCAGCATAAACATTCAGGTATGATTTTCTTGCCCTCTTTGCACGACGGATTAAAGTTGAGAATTGATTGAATGGTTCTTCCCAACTGCATGCCGTGAACGTAGGCTACATAATTTGAGTCAATTTGAGTCGAGCAGTACTTTTATAATAGATTCTAGGGAGCTGTTCACTTACGCATTTTTGTAAAATTATTTATGTGATTTGTAAAAATTTATTCATTTTGTGAAAACTTAATTTTTTTCAACAAACTTATCTATTTTTGTGTTCACTTACGTATTTTCGTAAAATCACTTATGTGATTTATGCAAACTTACGCATATTTGTGTTGTTCTAAATTTTTAGTAACAAACTAACCCATTTTTGTGAAAACTTAAGCATTTTTGTGAAATTATTTACGTGATTTGTGAAAATTTATGCATTTTGTGAAAACTTATTTTTTCTTATCAACTTACCTATTTTTGTGTTTACTTACGCATTTTTGTGAAATCACTTTGATTCGTGAAAACTTATGCATATTTGTGGTGTTCTAAATTTTTAAGAGCAAACTTATCTATTTTTGTGAAAACTTATGCATTTTTGTAAAATTACTTATGTCATTTGTGAAAACTTACGTATTTGTAAAAACTTGCGCATTTTGTGTTGTTCTAAATTTTTAGGAACAAATTTACCCTTTTTTTGAAACTTATGCATTTTTGTAAAATTAGTTACGTGATTTGTGAAAACTTATGCATTTTGTATTGTTCTAAATTTTTAAGAACAAACTTACCCATTTTTTTGAAACTTACGTATTTTTGTGAAATCGGTTATGTGATTTGTGAAATCTTACGCATATTAGTGAAAACTTAATTTTTTTCATTTTTGTGTTCATTTACGCGTTTTTGTGAAATCACTTATATAATTTGTGAAAATTTACATATATTTGTGTTATTCTAAATTTTTGGAACAAACGTACTCATTCTTGTGCTCACTTATGCATTTTTGTGAAATGACTTGGGTGATTTGTGAAAATTTACGCATTTTGTATTGTTTTAATTTTTCAGATACAAACTTACTCATTTTTGTGAAAATACTTACACGTATATAATATAATCTATTTTTTTATTAGTTTTACCTGTAAGGTGACCTGCTTAACAGGTCACCAATGTATAAGTTGTAACACAAATTTGTGTAACTAATTACACAAATTGTATAAACTTACGCTTTTTTGTATTGTTTTAATTTTTTTTATGGGACTTTTTTAGTATGGTTAAAACAACTAAAACTAATACCAATAGTGAGCAAACACTAAAATAAACAAATATAAATATACATTTTAATAAGAAAAAGATAATAGCATTATTTTTTATTTATTTATATTACTAACGAAGTATTGGTAAGAAGAAGCTCAAGTGTTATTGTAACACCTCCAAAACAATACAATAAAACCAACTTAGAAAGAGAGTAATAATCTTCCATTCATCAGAGTTTGTATTATAAAAGATAATACATGCAATATACATTTATAAATATTCATCCTGAATCTATAGCATGTAATACCAGTTAATAATCAACAAAATAAATGTCCTACAGACTTACATCTTTCCAAGACATTGCTTGGTCAAAATAAAAGAAATAGTCTAACTCGATACAACTTAGCCCTTGGCTATACAAAATAAACAAAACAAAAGGAAGCTCTTGCTCTTAGTCTCCCCAAACTATTGTCTCGGGGGAAGCATGTCTCCAACACTTGAAAATGCTTCCCAAGTAAGGTGAGTCAAAATTCAGTAAAAACATACTAACACAATATATAAGAATTAACAAGACATAAGTGTGATGCACAGGTTTAATGTCCTACGACAAAATCTTTATAACTCTTTCCAAACCATATTATGCCAAACTTGCATATCAATTCATTCATTTTAATTCAATAAATACATCCACTGCATTCAACCCATCAACAGAGGTTACACCTCACAAGTTCCCAACAGATAAAATCATCATACAAATACATTTACTTTTATTTGTCATTTTACGAAAATTTCGTCCGCGGGAATCGACACCCATGTATACAAATGGTTTTGAGGACTTTCACTCTGGACACACAGGCCAACTTAGTTCAACGGAATCCATCCCCTTTCTTCTCCTCAAAACATGGAGTACATCTCATTTCTCCTCCCAAATATCATACATATACAATGTATATCATTCATAATCATATTCAATGATAATGGTTAAAGAATTGGTTTCAATTGCCTAATCTACATGCAATGTCTACAACAATTATGACTATCCTCCACCGATAGCCCAAAGTAGTTATCTCTAAACAGATATACAATTTCTATAACAGATAAATCATCAAATTTCCATAGGTGAGTTGAAAAATCTAGAAATCCCCTAGATGTTGATTTGTGATTATGTATCAATTTTAAGCAGTAAACAACAATCCCAATCAAACAATCAAGACAAATCGACACAACGATTTTACGTGGAAAAACAACAATTGGACACCTCCAATTGTGATAAAAAAAACTACGAGCAACAGCCACAAAACAATCCACTAAAAAGATATAAAGGAATTACATAGGTATACTCTCAATTACCTAGTGAATCCACGTCCGAATTGAACCAACCCCTATGTGTCTCTTCCAATCCCGTCTTCACCTCAGAATTGTCTTCACGATGAGCCACTTCAGAATCCACCAAAGCTTCAGGCTCAAATTCTTTAGAATCCACCGAAGAACAACTCTCTCTTTTGTATAGAATGAACAAACAAACCTTTGATGTATTCTTCGTAACCCATGAGTTGAATACTCAATTAAACATCAAAGAAAACTAGCAAAATATCCTCAGATATAAACCCTAGAACCCAAGAAGAAGATCTGGAGAAGTAATCCTAAAATATGACTGAATCACGTATTTATAGAAAACTGTCCCGCGATCTCCGCCCGAGCGTCAGATTGGCCGCTCGAGCGCGGAAAGTTTCGCTCGAGCGGGAAAAACAACATCCAGTATTTTTGCAGGCGAACACACTTCTGAAACCCAATATTCTCCGCTCGAGCGGGGGAATGTCCGCTCGAGCATAAAGGCAACTTGGAATGCATTTTTGCATTTTGCTTCGAGGGCGCTGCCCCTCGACCCCGCCATGGCGCTGCCCTAGACCCGCCAAGGGACGCTGCCCCCTGGACCCCCGCGAGCTGACCAGCCAGCTCGATCCCCGTCATAATCAGCGAAGTGGCAATCTTGAAAGAATTAACACCACAAACTTCTCTGCAAGGCACAATTCGGGTTGGATTCACATCTAAAACAGGTATCCTCACTGAAATAAAAATATGAAAACAAGTACAACTGAAAGGAGTTTTGTCAAACGGGATTTCCAAGAATAAAAACCTAACATGAGTGATTAAGCAAATCCAACAACACCATTCATGTATACATCCTCTCAATTTCACATTTTTCATACCAATTTCATTATTTAAACAAAATAATTATTCAAAATATTTCAGGGCAAGCTCCCCATTTTCCAAATATTAACCCAAAGGCCAAAGTCAACTATTTTGACACAAGATAACCTCATATCCAAACCCCATAATCATATATACAACACCCCCATAGAAACCCCTCTTTTAAACTTAAACCCAAACCCTAGTGTAGACACCCCATTTTTTACCGACCTTAAGACTCAAACGTCACCGATTGAGCGCTTGGTGATGTTGCATATTGTGCTCGTTCTGAAGTTTCAGAGTCTTAGCTGCGAGCCTTGCCTCCGGACTTCCGGACTCTTTTGTGCTTTGCCTCGGTTTTCGAACCAGGCCCTATTTTCTCTGTTTTCTCTTCCCGAAGGGAGGGAGAGGTCTCGTAGATCATCTCTCAGTGGCCGTAGGCTACGTTTCGTGGTCGTAGGCCATTTTTCCCGTTTGGAGCCTAGTTTCCGATTTTTCAGAGCCGACGGCCATGTGCCTCGGTTCGGGACCGCTTAACCACCTCCGTTTGCTCCGGTTTTTGGCACATACCTTATTTCCTCCCTTTTGAGGGACACTGTGGTCCGAGAGACCAACTTCGTGGTCGGACACCACTTCCGGTGCCTAACAGCCAACTTTCGGGGCCCCGAACTGCGTGTTTTGGCTCCCGTACCTTCATTCTGTATTTTTGGGCTCCAACCCGAACTTGAGATAGTCATATTTTGAGGTCCTTTTCATGTTTGATTAAGGACCTTTTGCTGTTTGAGATCTCCTCCTATCACTTGCTTCTTTAACGCTCTTTTTGGCCTATTTTTGCACGGTATTTTAGGCTTACTTGTGAGCTGTTTCGGACTTGGACATAAATTACAAAGTGTCTTTTTTTGAGCCCCTCTTCAACTTTGTTGAAGGGCTCTCGGCCATTTGGGTCTAGAAGCTACCACTTGCCTTTATATCCCACTTTTTGGCCTTTTTGGGGGGAAACTTGAATTGTTTCCCCCCCCATTTTTCCCCCTCTTTTCCACCTCTTTTGCTTATAAAACCAGCAACTCCAGCTCTGGTTTAAGGGTTACAAAAAATTGTTTAAAGCTTTTTACATAAAATCCCCTCTCTCTCTCTCTCTCATCCAAGCTCTAAAACCCTAAGCTTCTTGCACTATTTACCCTACAACCCCTAGCCTATCACCTCCATTACTCATTTCAGTACCTTAGAGGACATTTGAAGAGGTTGAAAGCTTAGATTTTCAGACTAAAAGCTGCTGGAAAGTTGTTCTTCAAGGGTGAGTCCCTATTTCCCTTAAACTTCCACTTTTTTGCATGATTGTTTAGCTTTACTTGCAAGTATTTTTGGACTTCGATCCAAACTGAAAAAGATCATATTCTGAGGTCATCTTCATGTTTGATTAATAAATTTTTTCTGTTTGAAGTCTTCTTCTCCCCCTTTGTTCTTTACCTCTCTTTTAGGGCTTATTCTTGCATGATATGTTAGCCCTGTTTTTAAGCATTTCTGGGCTCTGAGCCAAACTGTAAAGTGGCTTATTTTGAACCTTTCTTCAGCATTGTTGAAGGGTTCATCACTGTTTGAGGCTTCCATCTTCCACTTCCCTTTATATCCCTCTTTTGGCCATATTTTTGCATGATTTGTTAGCCTCTCGTGCTTCTGTTTTTAGGCCCTGGTCCGAACTATAAGTGGCCTTATTTTGACCCCCTCTTCATGTTTCATTAAGAGTCTTTCACTGTTTGAGGCATCCTTTTTGTACTTTGTGTTATAGCTCTCTTTTAGGCCATATTTTGCATAGTATTTTAGGCTTGCATGTATACTATTTTGGGTCTGGCCATCAACTGAAAAAAGCCATGTTTTGGATTCCTCTTCAAAAATTTTGAAGGGCCCTCTTTTGTTTGAGGCCAGAAACTGTGACTTGCTTCTTTATCTCACATTTAGGGCCATTTTTGCATGCTAGCTTAGCCCCATTTGCGTTCACCTTTTCGTCTTACTTAAAACTGGAAACATGCTTGTTTTGGGACTGCCTTGAATCTGTCTTCATGCTTCATGATCAAATAATGCATGCTTTGTATAGCTATAGGCCAATGCATATGCCTAGTTTTGCATTTTGGGTACTATTTCATGCATCGGGTGCCATGTTTCCATGATTCGGGGCTGTTTTTCATCATATTTCAGCGCTGAAATTTGCATGCTTGCATGCCATATTCCATGCCTTGCCATGTCTTGTTAGAGTGGCATTTCATGCCTTAGGGTCGGTCCTCGATTTGCATGCATGAGTGCACGTACTTCGAGAGTCTCATTTTCATCTAATGGCCTCTTATGTGAGTGTGGCTGAGGTCCACTCATGTTGGTGTAAGTCCATTATGCATTGTGTATGCCATTTCATTTCATAGCATTGCGTATGCTAGGTTGTATGTTAGCGCATTGTGTATGCCATGTTATCTCGTGCATCGTGTATGCCATTTCATAGCATTGTGCATGCTAGGTTGTATTTTAGTTGCATTTCATGCATATCATGCATATTGCATCATGCTTGGGATAGGAGTTAGCCCGAGCACGGGAAACGAGGGACGTTTCGTACTTCGAGTGACGGAACGTGCCTCAATTCCCAGTCGCCGACACTCCGGATTATCCATGATGGAGTCTAGGTTTTGTTGTGTTTTCATATGCATTCATTCTATATTGAGTTGTGCAATTTGACTCCTCGGCTATCATGCATCGAGATGCGTGATTGGTGGCACGAGGATCGAGGCATGCATACATTTGTGAAAATACATTGCTATGCCCCTTTCCTGCTCTCTGTTGCAGCAAATCAAGAATCAGCAGTCTTTCGGGGCTTGGCGCGCATTCCAAGAATAAATTGCAAACAGAGGCTAATCAGGGCATCGCCGTGGATTTCCGCGCAAGGCAACCCGAGCATGCATCATTCATCATCCGGAGCGGAGTCGAGGCAGCCCTTAGCTTGCATGCTAGTTTACAGCTTTTTTAGTTTAATTGTTATTTAATTAGGGTTTTGTAATTATTTATTTGAACTGTAATTATTCATTTATTTGGGACTGTATATTATTCTTTCGGACCCTCTGCGTGAGGGCACAACTGTAATAAGTGTGCGTGTGTGTGATGTATGTCTTCCAACCCCACGTCTTTCTTCTCTTTTATTTACCAGCTTATGATGGTTAAATTAGGGCATGTTTTAATTAGCATACAGTATGATAGCATGTTTGCATTCATTCATCTGTATTGCATGCACCGGGCTCGGTGCATTATACTAACTGCATTGTATTTTCAATTTCAAGTTGAATACATGTTAGCTGTAGCATTTCATATGCTATGTTTAGAATAGCCGAGCCTATTATAGTTGCATTTTTGCATATGTTGCATTAGGCATTCCTGTATAATTAGGATCATGCATGATTTCTAATTAGCTTCTGTTTTGGCTTGGAGTACTCGGTAAGTTTTATGCTTTAGCATCCTTGCATGCATGTGAGTGACTGCCATGAATAGCATGCTTACCATGAGGCTATATGCTTATGTGATATAACTGCCTGAATGCCTGTGGGTGAAGGTTGGGTTATTTGAATTGGAACAATTCATCAAATGTGTGTTTTAAGCCCACTAGATAGTGGCAAAATCATGTTTTCAAAGCCCACCTGAGGGTGGCAAATCCACGTCTTAGCCTACTTGCGGGTAGCACCATCAAACCATCTTTCAAACAAACAAACATGAAATGTTTTGTTTCAATTCAGGCGACCCAGTCTATACTTGTATGCTGTGCGCATCACATAGTAATCTAGGCTAATAACCGGAATAAGAACGCATAACGTTTTCAAAAATAGATATCATGGTTAGTAGAGGCCAATCTTTGATCTGGCGAGCGAGGGTGCTCACGAAGTGACCTTCCCTAATCGTACCCAAGTTCCCGAGCCGAGGCAACTTTGGTGATGACGGACACGTGGCCTTAGGCAAACGAGTCAGGGTTTCCTAATTTTCCCAAAATAAAACATTTAGGTGGCGACTCTGTATCTGGCAAAGCAGTCCATGTTTGGCACTTCTTTCAAAAAAATCTGTTTTCTCAAAACGATTTGCCGGATTTGGACTCTTTGGTTCAGATTAAGAACCGTGACAATTTGAGAGTCCGAGCTGTAGTGACCCCAAATGAACAGAACGGGACTCATCCTCCCGGGGCGTTCGGGGACGTCTACAGTTTCTGGCGACTCTGCTGGGGATTTAGAGAACTTGACTCGAACTCATGATATCTTGTTTTGACTATACTTGTGTGTTTCTTTGCATTGCATTTGCATTGGTGCGCCTAGGACACCGTGTTTGCCATCTGCTATTCCTGAACGGTTTGCCGGAGGCTTGTCTTGTCAAGGCATGACCATAAAGCTGACCGGTTGTGGGCTCTGCCAGTATGGGAACACAAACCCCTGTTTTACCGGGGCACCCTTTTGACCATTTGACCTAGTGCATATCGAAATCCATAGTGACCATCCCAAACTAGGACAGGTTGCTTACCCGATTTTAAGTTGTTTGAAACCACTGCGTGCGTAGTGAAACCCTAACTCCTGACAAAATAGGACAGGGAAACCCTATCCCAACATAGAGGTGTTTTGGCTCTCACTTGTCTGCTATGTGCTTTTAGAGTGCGTCTCTATAGGAATGCATGTATCAGTCTACAAGTTTGGGCATCAGGCCTGCGGGCATCAGTATTTGGAAGAATCAGTTTTACCTGAGGGTATCAGTTTTCTGGCAGAATTTTGGGCAGAATTCAATAGAGAGCACACTCATTCAACTATGCTCAAATCTGTTCAGATGAAATCAGGCTGAGATGCTATCTGTTTTCTCTTTTGCTAGGCAGTCTTGGAACCATAGCTTCAGAAAGCCCCAATATTCCCCGGGTACACCGAACTTGTGTTGATAGACTTTGTTGGGTCAGAGATTCAGTTCAAGGGCAATCAGTGTTCCTTTACCAGAGGCAGGGTGAAAAGGTCGGTCAGGCACAGACAACCAGTACAGCAGCTACCAGCTCAGTGGTCTTTGAACAGCCAGGTTGAGATTTCTGAGCCTACTGCAGACACAGGTATACCAGTTGCTCAGTTAGATCAGGGCAATATGTCGGGTCTGGAAGAGATGGTGCGCCAACTCCAGGATAGTATGAAAGCCATGCAGCAAAATGCTATCCGTCAAGCGGAATTCACCAAGCAACAGGCTGTGGTCATAGCCCAACAGGCAGAAACAATTGCTAGGTTAGAGCAGCAAACTGGAGTATCTACTTCACACCAGGCTCCTCCCCCACCAAGAGTTCCCATACTCGGGGAGGCAACCCACGTCCAGGATGATACGGACATTCCAGGTGGGCCAGCTCCGCCCCCAATGCTACCCCAGCTGTCTAAAACACCCACCAACCTGCCAGACTCCCCCTTTGAGTTCAAGACGGACCCCACAGCATTGAAAGTGAGCAAGCTTAAGAAATTGTTCAAAAAGTCTTAGGGGGCCCACTCTATTCCTGATATAGAGGATGGTTATACCGACTCAGTGGTGACATTACCGGATCGGTTCAAGATGCCACATATCGATCGATTCGATGGCTCTGAAGACCCAATGGTGCACCTCCAACTGTTTTCTGATATTTTGAGGCCAATGGGTTTGACCACAGCCCAGAAATTGTCACTATTCGGCCGAACCCTGTCTGGGATAGCCGCAATCTGGTATGCAAAATTGGAGAACTCTGTGAAACAGAACTGGGAAGGGCTGGCTGAGGCCTTTATTGCTCAATACTCCTACAACACACAGATCGAGGTCACGACTCGTGATCTCGAAGTCACCCGCCAAGAGCCAAAGGAGGGTTTCTCAGAGTTCGTGACAAGATAGAGAGCAAAGGCCTCAATGATGACTACAAGGCCTTCCGACAAAGATCAGATCAGGATGATTGTTCGGAATCTGCATGGCAAGTTGCTGCAAAAGATGGTCGTTCTACCTCTGTTTACTTTTCCAGCCCTTCATGAAATGGGGGTTCAAATCGAGGATGCCATCAGACAAGGGATCTTTGCAGAAGATAATGAGCCTTCGAAGAGAAATGTTGCTCGCAGTTCCAATGCTACTACTGATGGTAGCACAGCTGCGAAATGCTCAAAAGTAGACACTATCATCACTTCCCTCAATGACCAAGAACCAACCACTTCAACTCGGCCCCAAGCCTGAAAATTCCATCCTCTTTACATGAGTCTCTCCCAAAGCTTTGAAAAAGCTGCAAGAAGAAGGGCACCTAGAACTCCTAGAACCCCAACCCCTTCCAAATCCTCTTCCACCAAGATATGACCCAGCTAAATACTGTGCCTATCATCAACAACACGGTCATGATACGAACCGTTGCATCCGCCTCCGTCATAAGATTCAAGATCTTATTGACGAAGAGACCCTAGCTTCACCAAAAGGACCTCAGGTTAGTACTCATTCATCACCTCCCCATCTCAACCTCATTCATACACTACCATCCACCTTCGACCCCAGCATATACATCACCCCAGCCCATCTACCCAAGCCTGAGGTGTTCATTCCATAAAGCATGGACTTATGCATGATGGATGCACCTGGACCCCAATCATCTCAAACCCGTGAGCCCACTACTTCTGAGCTGAAGAGGATGATCGAAGATCTTCAGAGAACTGTGACAGATTTGGCCTCCGGGACATCGGCTCCATCATCGACCACATCACATACTAGGGAGTTCACGTCAAAAGGCTCCCCAGTCTTGGAACGGGCTGTATTTGAGGAATGCCAATCCCTTGGCAAAGTGGAGGCGAGTGGAAAGAACAAGATAGGGGCGGACATGGATCCCCATGAGCATCTCCTGTTGGCTGTTGAGGCTTTGAAAGCCGAGGGACTGAACAAAGAGCAAGTGCCCGCAGTTGTTGCAAAAACTGTGGACGACATTTTCGCCACTCAAGTTGGGGGCAGTTTGAATCAAGGGGCAAGCCGGGAGAAGGGTCGTTGTATCAGAAACGTTCCTTTCAGCTATAATCCTACACTCATAAGAGATCAACAAACCAGGGCCAAGCCCTTTGCTGGTGCGTCCAACAAAAATCCACAAACTTTGAAGTACCAACCCCGAGGTCAAAGGGTCTTCCATGCCCTTCACATTCCTTTGTCCAAAGCTTTCCAAATCCTAATAAGACAAGGCCATCTCAAACCCCTTGATCCACGGCCTCTCCCGAATCCTCTTCCGGCTACGCATGATGCTGCCCAATACTGTGCCTTCCATCAACAAACCGGTCATGGTACTGACAATTGCTCTCGTCTTCACCACGAAGTGCAAGATTTGATTGACAACGGGGTCATCCTCCCACCAGCTCAGCAAAGTCTATCGCCACTGGATCAGTGAACTTGGGGGATAGTGCAAATATGTGATTTGGGGATGAACCACCTGCGGGCGGCACTCAGTTTCCTCCAGATGTTGCGTGGGGCATGCACTGTTTTGAGCATTTGCGAATGATGGTTTTTGTAGCTTCTGACTTGGGTGTTGAGTCAGTTTTGTGGTTTTGTTTTGAGTCTGTCTCTTTGTTTTGAGTCAGTCTTTTTTGATTAAGGGTCTGTCTTGTTGTATCGAGTCAGTCCTGTTGTATAGAAGTCGGGTGATTCCGGGGGTGTTACTTCGGATATCACTATTTTGCTTTGTGTTTGTCCTTTTTTTTGAGTCTGTTTCTGCCAGGGACCCAGTAATGCCAATAGATTTGAATGAACAGCAGTGCTTTTGTGCTTGCTTTTGCCTTGTGCCAGTTGTAACAGAAATTCCAAATGAGATGGCAGTATTTGATTAGAAGCTGTGTCTTTTCTGTGCCTTGAATTCATTGCATCGACCTAAGTTTTTCAAAACTTTTCAAACACTGCGGTGAAAACGAAGAGGAAGGAATTCCTCGGGTTTTGCAAAACTTTGATCATTCAAGAGAAAGAAAGGCGTGCTAAGCCCTTAATGAATGAAATCATGCTTGTTAGTGTGAGTACTGGGAAAGATCCTGGCTTGATCCAGATTGGTTCTACACTGTCTTCAGCGCGAGCGACTGGTCGCTTTCTTAAAAGATTTCAAAAAATGTTTTGCGCAGTCCTGCGAAGACCTGTGTAGAATCGCTCTTGAGATTGTACAGCTTAGGATCGCTCTCAGCCTCGAGACTCGACCCCTCTGCTTTCAAAACCTTGAACTCGAATTCAGAACGTTCAACGGTCAACTATAATGTGAGGCCTGTGTGGCCAGATTCAAAGCAGCCCTCGAACAAGAGGCAAGGAAGTCAGATCAAGAAGACCAGATGTCATCAAAAGAAGCTTGCGAAGCTAGGTCAGAAGCACCCTTCGAACTAGGGGCAAAAAAATGTCAGACAGCTCGAAGAGCCAAAGGTGGATCATTCCGCAAGTCAATGCAGACCGGCAAGAATGCCAAATCCCAGAAGGGAGGAAAGAAGAAAGTATTACTGAAGGACAGACGAGTTCCTATCCACAACACTAGGGGCAAATTCAGTCCCCATTGGATGGACTTCTACTTTGTCAGCAAATAACAGCCATTCTCCTGGATTCAGACGATTTCAGGATCTCAGAACCATTTGACATGGACCAAGCTACACTTTTACCCTTGAGAGGCTTGCTGGGCCGAAAACCCGGAAGGGCGACCCGGGCAAAAGTTAGAGCAAAGAAAAGAACAAAAAAAAAAAGAAAATCAAGAAAAGAAAAGAACACAAAAATTGAAAAGAAAAGAAGAACAAAGCTCGCAAGGTCGAAAACCCGCAACGAGCGCCTTGGCAAAAGTTAGAGCATAAAAAGGAGAGGTTAAATACCCGAGTGTACCTTGATCCCGAACTACGTAAGGCTTGATTCTCATCTTTGGGATACGTAGGCAACTTCATTCTGAAGTCCAGCCGTAAAATACTTCAAATTCAACTGTGTCCATGCGATGGTTCTGGTCATCTTTGTCTTCTCTGTATCTGAGAGTCTGGTTGTGTTCGTCGCTCTAAGGACTGACTACAATGCGCTGCGGTGCTATCCAAACAAGGGGCAACTTTCCGTTGCCATTCAAAACGCCGCAGTGTCATTTCAAACAAGGGGCAACTTTCCGTTGCCATGCAGTGTCCTTCAGACAAGGGGCAATTTTCCATTGCTATGGATCCGAGGTTGTGCATCTCAAGAGTAGGTTCCGTGCTCGTTGAGCAGTGGTCGTTTGCAAAAATAGTTTTTGAGAATTTTTACTGAGGTTGACTAATCTTCTTGAAAAGTACTCCAATTTTCAAAACTGGACCATTTCTTGGACCCAAAAGAGGAAAACTCTCAGTGCTCATAGCCTAACTTGCATGATTTTAAATCAGAAAATCGAACAAACGCGTTAATCTAACTCTCATGTTGGTCAAAACTGTTTTAGTAGAAAGCAAAAACAAAAAATGGTCAAAATAATGAACTAGGGGCACAGTTGAGTTAGGTGTTCTGTCTTTTCCCCTTTGTCAAAATGCTTGCCAGAAAGGGCACTCTACTTGTCGGAAAGGGCACCGTATTCGCCAGAAAAGGGCACAACAAAGGGCAGAAAGCTCTCACATCCTCCAAGCAACGAGGTATCAATCAAAGTGCGAAGCACGAACTAGAATGGGGCAAGATATTCCACTCCATCATCTGGACAGATCTTATCACGTCCAAACTCCCCAGCAAAGCATCATCAACTGATGTTAGCTGCAGATTTGCTACACACCCAGTTGTAGCGCAACACTTCCGTGGGAGGAATTTACTAGCTGTGAGCGGAAGAAAGAGAATCTAGCAGAATGCTAGGGGTACGAGCCCACAATTTGCTGTTTATCCATCAACCACCCAGGGGAGGGATGAAAAATGAGAGATCGAAGAATAGAGAGATGTGTGATGAGAGGAAAAGTGAGAAAAGGTTTTTTTTCAGAAAAAACAGAGCTTGAGGGCCGAGTGATGTGAGAACCACAAATAAGAAAGGGTGGGAAACACTACCCGGTGAAACAGGCTCCCTGTGC
Organism: Camellia sinensis; assembly: GCF_055761805.1. Lineage (NCBI taxonomy): Eukaryota > Viridiplantae > Streptophyta > Magnoliopsida > Ericales > Theaceae > Camellia > Camellia sinensis. The sequence continues at coordinate 109,410,594 of NC_138966.1, forward strand.
ACGTCTGAGTGTCGTGTCTTTTTGTTTTATCTCGATTCTTGTTTTGAATCGTTTCGAGTGTTACTCGACGTGTCTAGGTTGTGTGCCTTTTATTTCCTTGTTGAGTTGTTTTGCTGTGTTCAGTCGTAGGCTCAATACTTGGTCAAAAACTTATCTCTCAATTTCAAAAAATAAAATCGTTTTGTGCTCCGAGTGCCGTGCCGTTCTCCACATTTGTGCAAAACAGAATTGGTTCTTTCATAAAGTCGCGGGGTTCCACCTAGGTCACGTGAGAACAGTAAAACCAGGACCTATCTAAAGCTACATGGGTTCCGGACTGTAAAGCAAAAGAAAATAGGAAAAATGGAAGCATCTGAGTGTGTTTCACCTTCAGCAAATTTCGTGATTGTATTCCGGATGTACCTTTTCAAAGCCTTGTCAATGCTCCGAAGTATGAGTGTGCCTCTACCTCAAGCGCAAGATCAAGCCTGCTTCAAAGTTATGCATCCTTCCACCTGCATTGTTATGCACTTTTCCACTTGTTTTGTCAAACACACCATACTTCCATTTATTTGCATCTTGTGTTATCTTCTACCTTTTATCCTTTTACGCTGAGCAGCGTTTGGGATCGTTGTCCTCCGGGACTTTCTCGGGTTGCGTTGTGCGCGCACTTGAGCGGTTGTTTTAGGACCTCTTCTCACGATTTCAGCGTGGTTAGAGTGTTCTTTTCCTCATACGATTTCAGCATGTTTGGAATTTATCTCAGGTTGCGTTGTGTACGCACCTGGGCGGTTGTTTTTGGGCCTCCTCTCACGATTTCAGCGTGGCTTGAGTGTCCCGTTCCTTACGCGATTTCAGCATGTTTGCAATTTATCTCAGGCTGCGTTGTGTACGTACCTGGGCGGTTGTTTTTGGGCATCCTCTCACGATTTCAGCGCGGTTTGAGTGTCCCATTCCTTATGCGATTTCAGCGTGTTTGGAATTTATCCTAGGTTGCGTTGTGTACGCACCTGGGCGATTGTTTTTGGGCCTCCTCTCACGATTTCAGCGTGGTTTCAGTGTCCCATTCCTTACATGATTTCAGCGTGTTTGGAATTTATCCTAGGTTGCGTTGTGTACGCACCTGGGCGGTTGTTTTTGGGCCTCCTCTCACGATTTCAGCGTGGCTTGAGTGTCCCGTTCCTTACGCGATTTCAGCGTGTTTGGAATTTATCTCAGGTTGCGTTGTGTACGCACCTGGGCGGTTGTTTTGGGGCCTCCTCTCACGATTTCTGCGTGGTTTGAGTGTCCCATTCCTTACGCGATTTCAGCGTGTTTGGAATTTATCCTAGGTTGCGTTGTGTACGCACCTAGGCGGTTGTTTTCGGGCCTCCTCTCACGATTTCAGCGTGGTTTGAGTGTCCCGTTCCTTATGCGATTTCAGCGTGTTTGAAATTTATCTCAGGTTGCGTTGTGTACGCATCTGGGCGGTTGTTTTTGGGCCTCCTCTCACGATTTCAGCGTGGTTTGAGTGTCCCGTTCCTTACGCGATTTCAGCGTGTTTGGAATATATCTCAGGTTGCGTTGTGTACGCACCTGGGCGGTTGTTTTTGGGCCTTCTCTCACGATTTCAGCGTGGTTTGAGTGTCCCATTCCTTACGCGATTTCAGCGTGTTTGGAATTTTTCCTAGGTTGCGTTGTGTACGCACCTGGGCGGTTGTTTTTGGGCCTTCTCTCACGATTTTAGCGTGGTTTGAGTGTCCCATTCCTTACGCGATTTCAGCGTGTTTGGAATTTTATCTCAAGTTGCGTTGTGTACGCACCTGGGCGGTTGTTTTTGGGCCTTCTCTCACGATTTCAGCGTGGCTTGAGTGTCCCGTTCGTTACGCGATTTCAACGTGTTTGGAACTTATCTCAGGTTGCGTTGTGTACGCACCTGGGCAGTTGTTTTTGGGCCTCCTCTCACGATTTCAGCGTGGTTTGAGTGTTCCGTTCCTTACGCGATTTCAGCGTGTTTGGAATTTATCTCAAGTTGTGTTGTGTACGCACCTGGGCGGTTATTTTTGGGCCTCCTCTCACGATTTCAGCGTGGTTTGAGTATCCCTTTCCTTACGCGATTTCAGCGTGTTTGGAATTTATCCTAGGTTGCGTTGTGTACGCACCCTGGCGGTTGTTTTTGGGCGTCCTCTCACGATTTCAGCGTGGCTTGAGTGTCCGGTTCCTTACGCGATTTCAGCGTGTTTGGAATTTATCTCAAGTTGCGTTGTGTACGCACCTGGGCGGTTGTTTTGGGGCCTTCTCTCACGATTTCAGCATGGCTTGAGTGTCCCGTTCCTTACGCGATTTCAGCGTGTTTGGAATTTACCTCAGGTCGCGTTGTGTACGCACCTGGGCGGTTGTTTTTGGGCCTCCTCTCACGATTTTAGTGTGGTTTGAGTGTCCCCTTCCTTACGCGATTTCAACGTGTTTGGAATTTATGTCAGGTTGCGTTGTGTACGCACCTGGGCGGTTGTTTTTGGGCCTCCTTTCACGATTTCAGCGTGGTTTGAGTGTCCCGTTCCTTACGCGATTTCAGCGTGTTTGGAATTTATCTCAGGTTGCGTTGTGTATGCACCTAGGCAGTTGTTTTTGGGCCTCCTCTCACGATTTCAGTGTGGTTTGTGTGTTCCATTCCTTACGCGATTTCAGCGTGTTTGGAATTTATCCTAGGTTGCGTTGTGTACGCACCTAGGCGGTTGTTTTTGGGCCTCATCTCACGATTTCAGTGTGGTTTGAGTGTCCCGTTCCTTACGTGATTTCAGCGTGTTTGAAATTTATCTGAGGTTGCGTTGTGTACGCACCTGGGCGGTTGTTTTTGGGCCTTCTCTCACGATTTCAGCGTGGTTTGAGTGTCCCGTTCCTTACGCGATTTCAGCGTGTTTGGAATTTATCTCAGGTTGCGTTGTGTACGCACCTGGGCGGTTGTTTTTGGGCCTCCTCCCACGATTTTAGCGTGGTTTGAATGTCCCATTCCTTACGCGATTTCAGCGTGTTTGGAATTTATCCTAGGTTGCGTTGTGTACGCACCTGGGCGGTTGTTTTGGGGCCTCCTCTCACGATTTCAGCGTGGTTTGAGTGTCCCATTCCTTACGCGATTTCAGCGTGTTTGGAATTTTTCTCAGGTTGCGTTGTGTACGCACTTGGGCGGTTGTTTTTGGGCCTCCTCTCACGATTTCAACGTGGCTTGAGTGTCCCGTTCCTTACGCGATTTCAGCGTGTTTGGAATTTATCCTAGGTTGCGTTGTGTACGCACCTGGGCGGTTGTTTTTGGGTCTCCTCTCACGATTTCAGCGTGGTTTGAGTGTCCCATTCCTTACGCGATTTCAGCGTGTTTGGAATTTTTCTCAGGTTGCGTTGTGTACGCACCTGGGCGGTTGTTTTTGGGCCTCCTCTCACGATTTCAGCATGGTTTGAGTGTCCCATTCTTTACGCGATTTCAGTGTGTTTGGAATTTATCCTAGGTTGCGTTGTGTACGCACCTGGGCGGTTGTTTTTGGGCCTTCTCTCACAATTTCAGCGTGGCTTGAGTGTCCCGTTCCTTACGCGATTTCAGCGTGTTTGGAATTTATCTCAGGTTGCGTAGTGTACGCACATGGGCGGTTGTTTTGGGGCCTCCTCTCATGATTTCAGCGTGGTTTGAGTGTCCCATTCCTTACGCGGTTTCAGCGTGTTTGGAATTTATCCTAGGTTGCGTTGTGTACGTACCTAGGCTGTTGTTTTTGGGCCTCCTCTCACGATTTCAGCGTGGTTTGAGTGTCCCATTCCTTACGCGATTTCAGCGTGTTTGGAATTTATCTCAGGTTGCGTTGTGTACACACCTGGGCGGTTGTTTTTGGGCCTCCTCTCACGATTTCAGCGTGGTTTGAGTGTCCCATTCCTTACGCGATTTCAGCGTGTTTGGAATTTTTCTCAGGTTACGTTGTGTACGCATCTGGGCGGTTGTTTTGGGGCCTCCTCTCACGACTTCAGCATGGTTTGAGTGTCCCGTTCCTTACGCGATTTCAGCGTGTTTGGAATTTTTCTCAGGTTGCGTTGTGCGCGCAATTGAGCTGTTGTTTTCAGACCTCTTCTCCCGATTTCGGCGTGGTTAGAGTGTTCTTTTCCTCACACGATTTCAGCGTGTTTGGAATTTATCTCAGGTTGCGTTGTGCGGGCATTTGAGCGGTTGTTTTCTGACCTTTTCTTACAATTTCAGCATGGTTTGAGTGTCCCCTTCCTCACACGATTTCAGCGTGTTTGGAACTTATCTTAGGTTGCGTGGGACGCGCTCCTGATTGATTTTCTTTGTTCTGCCTCCACTCACGAGTCCAGCGTGGTTGGAATATGTCACCCTTTGCATCTGTTGTACTCTCTGTTGTATCGCATCTATTGTCTATTGCATCACATCTGTTACATCCATTGCATCATATTTGTTTTATCGTCCGGTCTAAGGAGACCTTAAATCCTGCATCATCATTCGTGCCATTCTGCGCATCGCACTTGCATTTCATCGCACTATCTTGTGTACTCCCGGTCTAGGAGACCTTAAATCCTCTAAAGGTGCAATTCCTTTGGTGTTTGTCGTGCCCGAACGACTTCTGGTGGCCTGGTATAGCCACCTGCCTGTGTTTACGGTGAGTTCCTAGGAGACCAACTGAGACGGTGGAAACTAGAGTTCGAATGGTTTATGCCTAGAATGCAAAGGTTCGGGATTTCTGAGACTAAAGTCTGGTTTAAATACCCAGGGGTATATCCTCGGCTTGAAATCTGTATGGCAGCCCCATAGATTAAGATAGCATGTGTATGCGCCTCAATTCTGGATACTGAATCAACCTAGTCTGTCACCCTGTTGGAGAATAGGGAAAGCTGCGACCATAGTCAGGGAGAAAAGTAGTACCTGCGGTTCAACCAAGGAGAAGTGAAAGATCCCCAGCAGCATGAGGTAAGTCATTGCCAATTGCCCCTGTAAGGTACCTTTACCTCTTAGCTATTACATTGCATTTTAGCCACTACATTACAGTGCATTGCATGAATCCTCAATTTTCAAACCGGCTTCGCGTAGCATATAAGCCCAATTATCAAACCGGCTTCGCGTAGCGTATAAGTCCAATTATCAAACCGGCTTCGCGTAGCGTATAAGTCCAATTATCAAACCGGCTTCGCGTAGCGTAGAAGTCCAATTATCAAACCGGCTTCGCGTAGCATATAAGTCCAATTTTCAAACCGGCTTCGCGTAGCGTATAAGTCTAATTATCAAAATCTTCCTGCATATCATTTTGCATCTTGCCCCCCGCTTGCGGGCACATTTCTTTGTTATCTAGTATGTTTGTCTAAGTCTTCGGCCTTGTCAAAAATGGGTCATCTCTAGGCTTTGACATTCACCCCCGTCATTCTTATGACTTTCGAGTTCTGTCAAAGAGGGGCAACTGTAGACACCCCATTTTTGACCGACCTTAAGACTCAGACGTCACCGATTGAGCGCTTGGTGATGTTGCATATTGTGCTCGTTCTGAAGTTTCAGAGTCTTAGCTGCGAGCCTTGCCTCCGGACTTCCGGACTCTTTTGTGCTTTGCCTCGATTTTCGAACCAGGCCCTATTTTCTCTGTTTTCTCTTCCCGAAGGAAGGGAGAGGTCTCGTAGATCATCTCTCAGTGGCCGTAGGCTACGTTTCGTGGTCGTAGGCTATTTTTCCCGTTTGGAGCCCGGTTTCCGATTTTTCAGAGCGGACGGCCGTGTGCCTCTGTTCGGGATCGCTTAACCACCTCTGTTTGCTCTGGTTTTTGGCACATACCTTATTTTCTCCCTTTTGAGGGACACTGTGGTCCGAGAGACTAACTTCGTGGTTGGACACCACTTCCGGTGCCTAACAGCCCACTTTCGGGGCCCCGAACTGCGTGTTTTGGCTCCCGTATCTTCATTCTGTATTTTTGGGCTCCAACCCGAACTTGAGATAGTCATATTTTGAGGTCCTTTTCATGTTTGATTAAGGACCTTTTGCTGTTTGAGATCTCCTCCTATCACTTGCTTCTTTAACGCTCTTTTTGGCCTATTTTTGCACGGTATTTTAGGCTTACTTGTGAGCTGTTTCGGACTTGGACATAAACTACAAAGTGTCTTGTTTTGAGCCCCTCTTCAACTTTGTTGAAGGGCTCTCGGCCATTTGGGTCTAGAAGCTACCACTTGCCTTTATATCCCACTTTTTGGCCTTTTTGGGGGGAAACTTGAATTGTTTTCCCCCCCCCATTTTTCCCCCTCTTTTCCACCTCTTTTGCTTATAAAACCAGCAACTCCAGCTCTGGTTTAAGGGTTACAAAAAATTGTTTAGAGCTTTTTACATAAAATCCCCTCTCTCTCTCTCATCCAAGCTCTAAAACCCTAAGCTTCTTGGACTATTTACCCTACAACCCCTAGCCTATCACCTCCATTACTCATTTCAGTACCTTGGAGGACATTTGAAGAGGTTGAAAGCTTAGATTTTCAGACTAAAAGCTGCTGGAAAGTTGTTCTTCAAGGGTGAGTCCCTATTTCCCTTAAACTTCCACTTTTTTGCATGATTGTTTATCTTTACTTGCAAGTATTTTTGGACTTCGATCCAAACTGAAAAAGATCAAATTTTGAGGTCATCTTCATGTTTTATTAAGAACTTTTTGTTGTTTGAAGTCTTCTTCTCCCCCTTTGTTCTTTACCTCTCCTTTAGGGCCTATTTTTGCATGATATGTTAGCCCTGTTTTTAAGCATTTCTGGGCTCTGAGCCAAACTGTAAAGTGGCTTATTTTGAGCCTTTCTTCAACATTGTTGAAGGGCTCATCACTGTTTAAGGCTTCCATCTTCCACTTCCCTTTATATCCCTCTTTTGGCCATATTTTTGCATGATTTGTTAGCCTCTCGTGCTTCTGTTTTTAGGCCCTGGTCTGAACTGTAAGTAGCCTTATTTTAACCCCCTCTTCATGTTTCATTAAGAGTCTTTCACTGTTTGAGGCATCCTTTTTGTACTTTGTGTTATAGCTCTCTTTTAGGCCATATTTTGCATAATATTTTAGGCTTGCATGTATACTGTTTTGGGTCTGGCCATCAACTGAAAAAAGCCATGTTTTGGGTTCCTCTTCAACATTGTTGAGGGCCCTCTTTTGTTTGAGGCCATAAACTGTGACTTGCTTCTTTATCTCACATTTAGGGCCATTTTTGCATGCTAGCTTAGCCCCATTTGCGTTCACCTTTTTGTCTTGCTTAAAACTGGAAACATGCTTTTTTTGGGACTGCATTGAATATGTCTTCATGCTTCATGATCAAATAATGCATGATTTGTATAGCTATAGGCCAATGCATATGCCTAGTTTTGCATTTCGGGTACCATTTCATGCATCGGGTGCCATGTTTCCATGATTCGGGGCTGTTTTGCATCGTATTTCAGCGCTGAAATTTGCATGCTTGTATTCCATATTCCATGCCTTGCCATGTCTTGTTAGAGTGGCATTTCATGCCTTAGGGTCGGTCCTCGATTTGCGTGCATGAGTACACGTACTTCGAGAGTCTCATTTTCATCTAATGGCTTCTTATGTGAGTGTGGATGAGGTCCACTCATGTTGGTGTAAGTCCATTATGCATTGTGTATGCCATTTCATTTCATAGCATTGCGTATGTTAGGTTGTATGTTAGCGCATTGTGTATGTCATGTTATCTCGTGCATCGTGTATGCCATTTCATAGCATTGTGCATGCTAGGTTGTATCTTAGTTGCATTTCATGCATATCATGCATATTGCATCATGCTTGGGATAGGAGTTAGCCCGAGCACGGGAAACGAGGGACGTTTCGTACTTCGAGTGACGGAACGTGTCTCAATTCCCAGTCGCCGACACTCCGGACTATCCATGATGGAGTCTAGATTTTGTTGTGTTTTCATATGCATTCATTCTATATTGAGTTGTGCAATTCGACTCCTCGGCCATCATGCATCGAGATGCGTGATTGGTGGCACGAGGATCGAGGCATGCATACATTTGTGAAAATACATTGCTATGCCCCTTTCCTGCTCTCTGTTGCAGCAAATCAAGAATCAGCAGTCTTCCAGGGCTTGGCGCGCATTCCAAAAATAAATTGCAAACAGAGGCTAATCGGGGCATCGCCGTGGATTTCCGCGCAAGGCAACCCGAGCATGCATCATTCATCATCCGGAGCGGAGTCGAGGCAGTCCCTAGCTTGCATGCTAGTTTACAGCTTTCTTAGTTTAATTGTTATTTAATTAGGGTTTTGTAATTATTTATTTGGACTGTAATTATTCATTTATTTGGGACTGTATATTATTCTTTCGGACCCTTTGCGCGAGGGCACAACTGTAATAAGTGTGCGTGTGTGTGATGTATGTCTTCCAACCCCATGTCTTTCTTTCCTTTTATTTACCAGCTTATGATGGTTAGATTAGGGCATGTTTTAATTAGCATACAGTATGATAGCATGTTTGCATTCATTCATCTGTATGGCATGCACCGGGCTCGGCACATCATACTAACTGCATTGTATTTTCAATTTCAAGTTGAATACATGTTAGCTGTAGCATTTCATATGCCATGTTTAGAATAGCCGAGCCTGCTATAGTTGCATTTTTGCATGTGTTGCATTAGGCATTCCTGTATAATTAGGATCATGCATGATTTCTAATTAGCTTCTGTTTTGGCTTGGAGTACTCGGTAAGTTTTATGCTTTAGCATCCTTGCATGCGTGTGAGTGACTGCCATGAATAGCATGCTTACCATGAGGCTATATGCTTATGTGATATAACTGCCTGAATGCCTGTGGGTGAAGGTTGGGTTATTTGAATTGGAACCATTCATCAAATGTGTGTTTTAAGCCCACTAGATAGTGGCAAAATCTTGTTTTCAAAGCCCACCTGAGGGTGGCAAATCCACGTCTTAGCCTACTTGCGGGTAGCACCATCAAACCATCTTTCAAACAAACAAACATGAAATGTTTTGTTCCAATTCAGGCGACCCAGTCTATACTTGTATGCTGTGCGCATCACATAGTAATCTAGGCTAATAATCGGAATAAGAACGCATAACGTTTTCAAAAATAGATATCATGGTTAGTAGAGGCCAATCTTTGATCGGGCGAGCGGGGGTGCTCACGAAGTGACCTTCCCCAATCGTACCCAAGTTCCCGAGCCGAGGCAACTTTGGTGATGACGGACACGTGGCCTTAGGCAAACGAGTCAGGATTTCCTAAATCTCCCCAAAATAAAACATTTAGGTGGCGACTCTGTATCTGGCAAAGCAGTCCATGTTTGGCACTTCTTTCAAAAAAATCTGTTTTCTCAAAACGATTTGCCGGATTTGGACTCTTTGGTTCAGATTAAGAACCGTGACAATTTGAGAGTCCGAGCTGTAGTGACCCCAAATGAACAGAACGGGACTCATCCTTCCGGGGCGTTCGTGGACGTCTACACCTAGGTTTGCTCAAAACACCCCCAAATCTCACCATTTTCATACAACCTATAACTAAGTTAAAACCCATATTAAGGTGTAGAGAGTCCCTACCTCAAGTGTAGAAACCCAAAGGAGAAGTGGAGAAATCTCAAAGATGCCCAAACTCAACTTTATTCAGATCGAATGGAAACCCCCCGAATGCTCTATCTTTTAATCAAAGGGAGTGGGGCAGAGAGATCCTCAGATCTAGGTGTATTTATAGAGAGAAGTCAAATTTTAGAAAGAGAGGGAGCTGGTCTAGGGTTTGTAAGTGAAAAGATATCAAAAAGTGATGTAAAAAGGTGCTGCGACGAACTGATATATGCGAGACTCACTCGAGTGCCAGAGTTGTCGCTCGAGCGACTAAACATAATAAGTGCCCTCGTTCGAGCGCAAAATACAAACTTTCATAAGTTTTACATACAGAAGACCGTCGCTCGAGCACAATAGTTCTCGTTCGAGCGAACAACAACACCCTTCCAGTATCTCACAGGCCTGCAAAAGTATTGGGAGATCACAAAGGTCGCTCAAGTGCAAGAAGCTTTGCTCGAGCAAAGAAACCAAAATCTGAGCAACAATAATTTAGACCAACTAGTAATCAAACTGTTCCAAACATGCCCAAGACATCCCAATACTCAAACTCAAAGAGGTGAAAGGAGGAACAAGGCATGAATGACAATATTAAACCATAAGACCCGAGTCCGAAATACAACAAGGGTCGGGTCAAAACCGAAATCGCTATAGGTATGTAAATTAAAGTCTTAGAAAGGTCAATGTAATTATGTCAAAAGTGTAAAACTAAGCGTATTTTTTTTTTTTAAAATTTCAAGAGATGTAATTTATAGAAAACAAATGTAAGAATTATATGGAATCTTAATCATAGCCTGTAGATTTTCAAAAAAATGTGGGTCTTCTTGGGTCTGTTTTTCCATGTGAACCAGTATGGCCTCATTTTCTGGGGAAAAAATGTTAAAGTTATATAGAGCCTTAACATACGGGATAATTATTAACAAGTCCTATCAATTGGATTTATTTACTCATAAATTTTAAGTGATTTTATTTTAATACGTATTTGTCTCTTATTTTAATAATGAGAAAATTTTGAAACTTTATACATATTTTATGTTTGTGAAATGATTATTTGATACTCGTAATGATACTAATAAATTTATTAAAGTGATAAATGATTAGGACATTTTGGCTTTTGTTTGTGAGTTTTTCTTAATTTTAGTTTATTTGTGTTGGTTTGCATTAAAATATGATGTGAGAGGTGTAACTAGTTAAATTGTATTCTGTTGCATAAATATTTTTACAATAACAAATTTAACACTAAAAGTTAAAATATGATATTTTTATAAATAAATTTGATCCATAGAATCTATCCCTTAATGTATATGCTTTCAAAAAATTAGGACCATAAAAAATTAAGGCTTATAGCAAGGGTTTTGTTGGCTTTGTGGTTCAGCCACCCATGTTTCCATGTTCAATTTAATTTTTTTTTTTTTTTCTGATGTTGCTTCCATTTCTTTCACAAGGTCATCTACTCATATTGATGATGATTTTATGTTCTGTTTGGAAGGATCAAAGACCATCAAGATCAAGACCAAGAGCAAATGAGTTAGAAGAAGCATTGGCTGGTACACGTATGGCCCTTAGGACTGATGTGTGATTGTCTAGACCTGCATAGTGCTATTGCAGCTTGTCTTGTGTATTGGATTGTATCTAAAGGCTTAGAGTTGTCCTCTATTTTGTCATTTGGCTGTTTTTTTGGTTGGTTTCTCTCCAACTCGTGGTGATTTGTTTGCATATGATTGGGCTTGTTCTTTGGTGCCAACTTAATTAAAATCATGTGATCTTGCTATGATCTAGTCTTGCACTCGCCTGTTTTCTCTCTATTGATGTACTATTTGCTTGTATGTTGGTTTTCATCAATAAAATTCTCTTTTGCTGATAAAAGAAAGGGGAAAAAAAAAAAGAAAAAAGCAATGGCTTGGTGATGGGTTCAACCAAAGCAACTTGAGTCTAGTTTTGAAGTTTTAAGATTTGTGTAACATATTTTTGAATTTAATGCAGGATTTCGATAGAAATTTAGAAATTAAAATTAAATTTGGGATTGACTTAGGCAAAGACACTATACAATCCAACTAACGCAAAACCCGAATTGTATATAAAGAATATATAAAATATTAAATATAAACGTAAATTATTAGTTGTTAAATAATGTTAAAATTATTTAGATCGTTGGATCATAATTACTGAATTCATTGAATAGCTATTATATAGCAAACACACGCCCAAAATGTAGTCCATCAAACTCCGTCGTCAAAATTAGCTTAGCAATCAAATGCTCAACAATTAATTAAAATAATTAAATATTACATTTTTGGCCTTGTAGTCCATCATGTCAAAAAAGTATTGTTTGGATTTTTGTTTTTTTTTAGAGATTTCTTAAATTTTTAGGTTTTTTAGCAAAATAAAAAAATTAATATGTTTTCGAAAGACTTTTTAATTATATGAAAAATTTTGAATGATAAATGTAAATGCTTTTTAAATATATTTTTTGACTTTTTAATTTTTTTAATAATTTTTTCAATGATTAGTAAAAATGTTTATTGATGGGATAGCATTGACTCAAAGTAATTAAGAAATAAAAATTACTCATTTAATATATTTTGTGATTTTTTATTTATGAGGAACAACTCATAAGTAACATCGCATGATACGGTAGAATTACCTAATAATTTTCATATGATTGATGCACATTTTTGGCACTAAATATAGCATTTCATTTTGTTGTGTTTAATGCTATTTTTTGTAATACTTTATCGTAGGAAATGCTTGTTTAAAAAAATATATATACATTTAACAGTGCAATACTTGAAACTTGTCTTCTAACTTTGCTAAATATTTTCTTTAATATATTTTCTGAAAAAAATATGATTGTTTAAAAAATATTATCATAAACAAAAGCTTATTCTAAAAAACTGTGACAATTGAAAAAAAATATTTAAATAAAACAGAGAAAGAATAAAGTTTTTGTTGTGAAGTGTATTTGAAAAGATGACTAACTAAAATATAAATCAACTTTTTAGCTAAAGTTCGACTAAAAATTTAACTAGCTTAGTGGAGATGCTCTAAGAAATCATAAAGACCACCGCAATATCTAGTCAATTTTGCAATTCTCATCTCTCTGTTCTCCATCTCACTAACATTAGATAAATTATTTGATTTGATATTACTAATGATTACCAAAAAAAATATTAATAAAGTCTAATTTTAACAAATTAAGTAACTTGGAAAAAAAAGAATTTATGGGCAATTCAGGCCTTACTGAGGTTAGCCTTTGGTAAACAACTTCGAAATACAGGTACTTAAAGACAAAAATAGTCTAAAGAGTCAACTTTTCAATTGAAGCTTGTGTTTGGATAATAGATTTAAGAATAGATTTGCTAGGAGAAAAAAAAATGAGAAGGAAAAATTGAAAAAAAATAATAATATTTGATTTATTTTTTTCCAAGTGTTTCATTTTTTTTTTTTCATAAATCTTTTCTTCAAATTCATAATTTATACATAACCAGAGTTCCTATTACACAAGAAAAAGAATGGCAAATAGGACACCTAAAGTCTTAAGTCATGGTATTGCACAAACAAAAAGTGTTTCATTAAGATTCGTTGCCTTTTATACATGGCAAAGGCAAATCATTGGTCCTATACAATTATTTATATGATTTAGGAAAGATTATTTTTGCTTCTAGGTCAAATTCATGTAATGTTTTTATTTGATACTTATTCGTTAAAATAATAAGACTTAATATTTATATTAATTTTTTTAAAAATAACTAAGCATTTATCAAATGACGAACAATATAGAGTAATGTTTCGAGATTACAAAATAATCACTCATGACTGAGTATTCCATTATTTTCTGCACATTTGGATGTATATGTTGAAATGTGGAAATTGTTCTCAATTGATGTGCCCTGAAAGCGACAGCAATACTTAAGCAGTGATTTTCCTCAAATTTGGAATTAAGGAAGGAAGTACTACCTTAGAGCATCTCCAATGCACTAGGCATATAATACTTGTTAGTTAAAATGCCTAGTGTGATTCACTTTTTTCAATTCCAATGCACTAGGCATATGATTAGGCATTTTGGCTCAACTCATATTCACTAGCCACATGTAGCTAGCCTTCAATGCTAGGCAAAATGTATTCAATCATTAGGATCATTTCCCTCCATCTTTGTTGTTGACGTGGCATTCTGTAAAATTAATAGTATTTGGATAAATAGGTAAAATAAAGAGCATGGTTGGAGTAAAAACATAAAACAGTTGATAGGCAAAATAAAATATATACTTTATAGTAATATTTAGATAGGTAAAATGCCTATTACCGTTGGAGATGCTCTTAGAGTATGCTCTGGTTACAATGTCAAATTGCAATTTGAGTGGAAAATTGAGAAAGAAATTGCAATTTTATGATTGCAAGTCTTTTAGGCAAAATTACACTTAAGTTGGAATTGGACAAAATATTTACAAATTAATGAAAAATTTTGTAAATTTAATTGTTAATGTTGATAAAATTTTTCGTTAATTTAATTTAAATTTTTTTTGGTTGAAAAACTACACTGTTGTGTAGTTTCCCCAATCTTTTATGCATGATGTATGGACATATTCAAAAGTGGGTATGGTGTGTGGGGCATATAATTGTCCAAATTTGAATAATCAAAGTCAAGTCTATTGGGGGGCAGCATAAACATTTAGGTATGATTTTCTTGCCCTCTTTGCACGACGGATTAATGTTGAGAATTGATTGAACCGTTCTTTCTTCCACATGCCGTGAACGTGGGTGAAGTAATTTGAGTCAAGCAGTACATTTTTTTTTTTTTGGAACGAAAGGAGCCACCACTCTATTAAGATTTTGACAAAACTGCTAACAAAGCTACAGGGAGGCAGAAACCCAATTATAAGGAAGATAGCCACCCCAAAAAGCTTGGGCTATCTATTGGCATTCCTAGAACACCAAGAAAAAGACAACTGAAATTGCCTAGCAAAAGACCTAAGACCAACAATAACAGTGCAAAACTCCCAAGGAGGAGCGTCACACAAAAATGAATAAGCCTCTTGACATCCCCTTCAATCTCCACCGAGGATAGGTTCAAGGAGCTGACCATAAGACATGCAAGTCGAACTACTAAAGCTTCCCCTTAGATTACTAAAAAAATTGCAACCTCTCGAACCAAACCACCCACAAGGTAACCACGATCGTCATGAAGCAAAACTGCAATGGCCCCTTCAGAAGACTTCCAACGAAGAGCCACATCACAATCTGCTTTGAGTAGTGCTTTGCACATATCAATCAATTATTCTTGACATTCTCTATTCAACTATAAAAATAATGTTTTAACATTATAACTTAGTTATATTTCATTGAGGTTTTAGTTATATTTTAAGTATTTTTTTTAAAGTCAATATAAGAGATTAATTATAAATATAAAAAATATTATCTTAAATTGACCACTAACTCAATAATAACCGAAAATTCAACAACTACACGAGAAATAAACAAACGAATTTAGGCCCAAACGTAACATGTAACATTCTAAAAAAATGCTTTATTATACTTTTTTCATATGTAATACTCCAATCAATGTAACACACAAAAATTTTTTAGTGTACTTTTTCCAAACGAAACCCAAACGTAATACTCTAATTAATGTAACATACCTTAGTGTACTTTTCTCAAACGTAACAATGTAATATTCTAAAAAAATTCCTTATAGTGCATTTTTTCCAAACGTAACACTCTAGTCAATATAACACATAAAAATTCCTTAGTGTACGTTTCCAAACGTAACACTCTAATGTAATACTAGAAAACCACACTAACACAAATGCAGATTTTCATGCTCGATAACCAATACTTCAACTACTAATCCCCCCAAAAAGAATCTTTCACACTTCACATTTCCATTCTCATCCCAAAAACAAATCACAAAATTGGAAATATGAATCACAAAATGCCATTCACTTAAACTCAAATGGCAATAAATCAAATAAATACAACTTTTCAAAACAAAAAATGACTAATTGGTTCATAAGAAAACTCTAAAAACTAAATGGATCAACATTCCTCCATATAGGATTTATGAGTAAATTTCCTTTTATTATTTCTATTCTTGTAATTAAAATTCAAAATTATTCACAATCTTTATTATTAGGAGTCTTTAGACAAGGAGATTTAATTTGTTTTTCTTTACGCTGTGTTTGGTTGGAGAATTTGGGAAGAAAAATTTAGAAAGGGAAAGGAAAAAAGTGTGTGAAACTAGGTGAAATATAAGTATGTTTTATTTACATTTTACCTACATTTTTCATTTCCCTTTCCAAATTTCTCAACCAAACACAGCATTAAGGACTATTTGGGAACTTATAAACGAGTCACATCTCTTTTTTGAACTTCTTTGCTTAAGTTTCGTTTTTTTTGATTACTCATTTTTTGTTATTTGATTGAGCAAAAAGTAAGTATAACATTTTTTAAGAAAAATAGTTTTGTATTATTTTTTCAAAAATGACTTACCTTTAAAATTTTGTAAGCTAATTTTTACAAAGTTGACTCTCACTCATTACCTTTTAAACACATTTAGCCTTTTCAAATAAATATTTTAGCTTACTAAAAAGTTATAAATGACACTTTAGTGAATCAAAATTTCTATTTTAGGCAATAAAATGTTTTTGTTTCAAGTGTCAACCAAACGTTGAAAAATGAAAACAAAAATATTTTTGGGTGTAAAATATTTTACGTTGAAACAAATGGAGCCTTAGTGACATTTTTTAAAATTATGTCAAAATTTTTACTTCTTTGTTTTGTGTAAACGAATCAAAAAAGTAAAGAAAATTGAAAATTTCCAAAAAAAAAAAAAAAAAAAAATTAAAATAAGTCAAAACACTAGTTTTTTTTTTACTTATTTTTGTCTTTTTTAGATTTTTTTTGAATTCTTTGTTGATTTTTTTTATTTGCTTGTTCGTCTTGTTGAGTATAATCTAAAATTTTAACATTTTTTTTAAATTAAAAAAAAAAAACAGTAAAGACGAAAAATACCAACAAAAAGAAGTTACTAAAAAAACAAACAATTCTTTTAAACATTTATTATTGGACAAGGAATTTTTTTTTTTTACTTCGTTATAGAACATCATCAAAATTTCTTTATCATATATATATATTGAGAAAATCATAAACCAGTCTATTTAGGCAAAGTTTGGGAAGATAAGAAAAAATCAAAAAAGTCAAAAAGTTATTCAAAAAGTTAAAAAGTTAACACTATTCATCAAAAGTCAATAACTACGGCTGCACAACTCCCAATCCTAATTTTCCCCTACAAACCAATTTTTAGAATTTTTTAATACACATTTTTTCATAAAAAGTTAAAAAGTTAACCCAAACATCCATATTTTTTTCCTCAATTTTTTAGTCTAAAAAGACAAAAAGTGCATTTATTTAGGGCATCCGAAATAACCCCTTAAGAATAATAAACTGGTTGTGATTTGTAAATTATGTATCACTGTGTTGTTTAAATCATCAACGGAATGATTATGAAATTTTCCTATTGTCATTTCGATTGTCAAAATCATTTTATCAATTTCGTCAATAAGATAATAAATGATATAAAGTTACGTTTTACTTTCTTTTTTCATTTTTCGTTTTTATTTTTTTATCATTGATGTTTAGGATTCAAAGTTGCACCTTAAAAAAAAAAAGGGTTTAGTATTCAAAGTATTAAAAATAAACTATTAGAGTCCAAAATTACATGAAATACATATTTTAGAAACTACAGATATATTTCACTATAATTTCTTTAATTTAGACGATCTGTTTAAAATTGAATCAATTCAATTCCACTCAAAGTGAATACTTCAATGATAAAATTAAAAATTTTAAAATTTTAAAAATAAAAATAACTCGAAATGCGTATTTGAGGAAATGTATTTTATCCTAATTTATAATACGGTGAGAGACTCAAATGAAACTAATGGAGGACCAAACATGGGGCAAGGTCGTTGATCCAAATGACATGGTGCTTATGTTGGTATTACCTGTTACCAAAGTGATGATCCAAAGACATCTCTTTCATATGGATTGATCTGGCATGATCTTATTGGTCATCACTTTACCAAAAATGAACCTATACAGACCAAAACTATTGAAAGGAATTGCGCTAGAATTTTCAAGTTCTATTATCTATGAATACCTCTCCATGCTCTTGTAGCTCTTCATCCCTCCATCCTATTACTGTCTTTCATAGCTTTCTATTAATAACAAGCCTACAATGACATTATTGGCCAATACACTTCCCAACCACTTTCTTTCTTTCCGAGCCCTTTTACTCTGCCTCATCATCCTTGTATTGCCCACTTTTTTTGATTATGCTGCTTTTGCTTCTTCCTTAACTGGAAAACAAGCAAGTGAGGCCATGGCTCTCTTGACGTGGAAAGTTAGCCTTCACAACCAAAGTCAAACTCTCCTGTCCTCTTGGGTTGGAAGCAACCATTGCACTTGGCTTGGAATTCGTTGCAACAAGGCCGGTAAAGTTGCCCATATAGACCTTCATGGTTATGGTTTGAAAGGTACTCTTTCTAATCTTAATTTCTCATCATTTCCTCATCTCCTCACCCTTCGACTTTTTAACAACTCACTTTATGGGACCATCCCCCCCCATATTGGTAGCCTTTGGAGACTCACCGGCCTTAGCTTGTCTCTCAACAATCTCTCTGGAACAATTCCGACGGAAATAGGCCAACTAACTAATCTAAGGATCTTGTACCTGAATAGAAACCCAATCGGTGGCTCCATCCCTCAACAAATAGGGTTGCTTAGCTCTCTCAATGAACTCAGCTTGTATACTAACAATCTCACAGGTTCAATCCCTTCTTCAATTGGAAACTTGGGCAACTTAACCATTTTGTACCTTTATGACAACCAACTTTCCGGATCAATCCCTCAAGAAATTGGGATGCTGAGGTCTCTCGTTGATCTCAATCTCATAGAGAACAAGCTCACGGGTTCAATCCCTCCATCTATTGGAAACTTGGGCAACTTAACCACTCTGCACCTTTATGACAACCAGCTTTCCGGATCAATCCCTCTAGAAGTTGGGATGTTGAGGTCTCTCGTTGATGTCGAACTCTCAAGGAACAATCTCACCGGTTCAATCCCTGCATCTATAGGGAACTTGGGCAACTTAACCACTATGTACCTTTATCACAACCAACTTTCCGGATCAATCCCTCAAGAAATTGGGATGCTGAGGTCTCTCGTTGATCTCGATCTCATAGAGAACAAGCTCACGGGTTCAATCCCTCCATCTATTGGAAACTTGGGCAACTTAACCACTTTGCACCTTTATAACAACCAGCTTTCCGGATCAATCCCTCAAGAAGTTGGGATGCTGAGGACTCTCGTTGATCTCAAACTCTCAAGGAACAATCTCACCGGTTCAATCCCTACATCTATAGGGAACTTGGGCAACTTAACCACTCTGTACCTTCATCACAACCAACTTTCCGGATCAATCCCTCAAGAAATTGGGATGCTGAGGTCTCTCGTTGATCTCAATCTCATAGAGAACAAGCTCACAGGTTCAATCCCTCTATCTATTGGCAACTTGGGCAACTTAACCACTCTGCACCTTTATGACAACCAACTTTCCGAATCAATCCCTCAAGAAATTGGGATGCTTAGGTCTCTCGTTGACCTCGAACTCTCAAGAAACAGGCTCACGGGTTCAATCCCTACATCTATAGGGAACTTGGGCAACTTAACCACTCTGTACCTTAGGCACAATGAACTTTCCGGATCAATCCCTCAAGAAATTGGGATGCTGAGGTCTCTCGTTGATCTCGATCTTGTAGAGAACAAGCTCACAGGTTCAATCCCTCCATCTATTGGCAACTTGGGCAACTTAACCACTCTACACCTTTATGACAACCAACTTTCCGGATCAATCCCTCAAGAAATTGGGATGCTAAGGTCTCTCGTTGACCTCGAACTCTCAAGAAACAGGCTCACGGGTTCAATCCCTATATCTATAGGGAACTTGGGCAACTTAACCACTCTGTACCTTACGCACAATGAACTTTCGGGATCAATCCCTCAAGAAGTTGGGATGCTAAGGTCTCTCGTTGATCTCGAACTCTCAATGAACAATCTCACGGGTTCAATCCCTGCATCTATAGGAAACTTGAGCAACTTAGCCACTTTGTACCTTTGTAACAACATGCTCAGTGGTCATATCCCAGAAGGCCTATGTTTTAATGGATTGTTGGTTAATTTGTCTCTACATGATAATAATCTCAGAGGTCCCATCCCAAAAAGCTTGAGAAATTGTTCTACCTTATTCAGAGTTAGGCTTGATGGAAACCAACTTTTCGGAAATATATCAGAAGAGTTTGATATATACCCAAACTTGGTTTATATTGATTTGAGTTATAACAATTTTTACGGTGAGGTATCACAAAAATGGGGAAAGTGCAATAGTTTGACTAGTCTCAAAATGTCCAACAATAATATTTCTGCTGAGATACCACCTGAAATAATGAATTCAACTCAACTAGGCCTCCTTGACCTCTCTTCAAATGACCTAGTTGGACAAATCCCAGTGAACTTGGGAAGGATGGTTTCACTATTCAAGCTTAAGCTAGATGATAACCATCTATTAGGCAATATTCCTCCAGATTTCAGCAAGTTGTCAAATTTAGAGATCCTTAATTTGGCAGGAAATGATCTGAGTGGTTCAATCCCTGGAGCACTAGAAAAGTGTAAGAAACTTTGGAACTTGAATTTGAGCAATAATAGATTTGGGGAAAGCATTCCTGCTGAAATAGGTCGTGTGCATAACCTTCAAATTCTTGATCTTGGTCATAATTTGCTAAGAGGTAAGATACCACAGCAGATTGGAGAATTGCAAATGTTAGAAACATTGAATCTCTCCCACAATGAACTCTCTGGTTTCATTCCATCATCTTTTGATAATATGTTAGGTTTGACATCGATAGATGTATCTTTCAATCAGTTGGATGGTCCTATTCCTAACATCAAAGCCTTCCAAGAGGCTCCATTTGAGGCACTTGGAGGTAATAAAGGTTTATGTGGCAATGCTACTAGTTTGAAGACTTGCCCGCAAATAATAAACAATGGGGTTGCTAAAAAAAAGAGTAACAAAGTTGTGTTTGTTCTTATTTTTGTTTTTCTATTTCTTTTGCTAATGGTTGTTGGAATAGTACTCTTGATTTTTTTAAAAAAATTGAGGAACACAAAAAATGAGCCAAGACGAGTAAATAACAAAAAAATGTTTGAAATTTGGAGCTATGACGGGAAAATGGTGTATGAAAACATCATTGAAGTGACTGAGAACTTTAGTACCAAATATTGTGTTGGGGAGGGAGGATGTGGTACTGTTTACAGAGCTGATCTCACAAGTGGTCAAGTAGTTGCCGTGAAGAAACTTCATGTATCACCCGATGGTGATTTGGCTATTCTAAAAGGCTTTACGAGTGAGATAAGTGCATTAACAAAGATTCGCCATCACAATATTGTAAAACTATATGGCTATTGTTCACACCAAAGGCACTCGTTTTTGGTTTATGAGTTTTTGGAAGGGGGAAGCTTGGGAAAGATATTGAGCACGGAGGATCATGTATTATACTTCGATTGGATTAAGAGAGTGAATGTTGTCAAAGATGTGGCAAATGCTTTGTCTTATATGCACCACGACTGTTCTCCATCAATCATCCATCGAGACATATCAAGCAAGAATGTTTTGCTTGATTTAGAGTCCGTGGCTCACATATCCGATTTCGGCACAACTTGATTTTTGAAGCCTGACTCATCCAATTGGACATCATTTGCAGGGACCTTTGGGTACATTGCTCCTGGTATGTAATGTTCATTTTATTTTATCAATCATTGCATATTAAGTGATTTCTTATCTTGGATGTTATTTCACTCGAATTGAAAGGGTCATTGAACTTCTAATTGTTATTTTGATATGGAGCATGAGCATGAGCATGTGCATGTTTCTTGTTTTTCTTTTTTCTTTTTCCACCTTTTTTTTTTTAATTACTATTTTCTTCTCTTGGTTATTTGTTTGATTTGGTAGAACTTGCTTATACAATGGAAGTGAATGAGAGGTGCGATGTTTATAGTTTTGGGGTTCTCACATTGGAAGTGATTATGGGGAAGCATCCGGGTGATCTAATCTACTCTCTGTCATCATCGTCATCCTCATCCTCTTCCTCATCCACGTCAACTGCACATGGGACATTATTGAAGGATGTGTTGGATCAACGTCTCGCAGCACCTGAGAATCAAGTGGCAGAGCAAGTATTTGTGGTTGCAAAACTAGCATTTGCATGTTTGCAAGCCAATCCACTATATCGGCCAACCATGAGACAAGTTGCCATGAAGCTATCAGATGATCGAAGGTCACATCTGCAAAATGAATTCCACCTGATCACATTGGGACAACTGATTTCTACTGCTCAACCTCTTGAGTATTTGCCTTCTATCCTCGGACTATATGTTGTTCTTGTTTTCCATTTTCTTCTTAGATTGTTCAATTTCAACCCCCTTTTCTAGTCTATTTTTCTGCTTTTTTATACTAATTAGCATTTTACAAAACTTTTTAATGACTAATTTAAAACCATCTCAAATCTTCATGTTGGTGTATTTAGTGGGCTGTTTTCATTGGATTTTTGCAAGCTTTTTAAATGATTAGTTTCAATAAAAAATTTCTACTTTTATCTTGAATTTATTTGACATTTGAGTTGCTCACATAATTTATACATTTATAAGCTCTAAATTTCACATTAGCTTTTCTTCAGACTTGCTTGCTTTGTTTCTTACAAAGTGGTGTTGTACTATGCAGGCGACTAATGCCCTTGGCCATCCAATCCAATTGAAAGCCTTTCGAGGTAATTTGAGATCGAAATAAATAAATTTGATTGACACATTTTTATTTTTTAATATTTGTTTACAATTTATTTTTTTGTGATTTTGAGATGAAAATTTACTAATTAAATCTTCATATTTAAGTTTTGCTAACATTTTTTTTTCAATTGATAATATGGCTAATTTACTGTTATTATAAAATATTTTTGAAACTGTCATCATCTAGTGATTTTAATTTTTAAAATTAAATAAAAAAATCAACAATTTCTTCCAAAGAAATTATTCAAACATGACATGAATTGAAGAAAGCAAGCTAGAGAGAGGGGATCTGTTTGGTTTGGCAGAACTTTTTTCAAACTTGAACTTTTCTTTTTTCGATCTCAACAGAGAGTTGTATCAGTAAAAGTGTTATGTAAATTAAGGACTTAAGAAGGTCAGTGTAATTATGTTAAAAGTATAAAACTAAATGTATTTTCTTAAAATCTCAAGAGTGGTGAGTGTAATTTACCGAAAACAAATGTAAGCGTTTTATGGAATCTTAACCACAACTTGCAGATTTTCAAAAAATGTGGGTCATCTGGGTCTGTTTTTCCATATGAACTAGCATGGCCTTATTTTCGGGGGGAAAAGAATGTTGAGTTATATAGGGCCTTAATATATGGGATAATTACTAATAAGTCTTATTGGTTGGATTTATTTACTCATAAATCTAAAGTGATTTATTTATTTATTATTTTTACGTATTTGCCTCTTATTTTAATAATGAGAAAATTTTGAAACTTTATACATATACTTTGTGTTTGTGAAATGATTATTTGATACTCGTAATGATACTAATAAATTTATCAAAGTGATAAATGATTAGGACATTTTGACTTTTATTTGTAAGTTTTGCTTTGTTTTAGTTTATTTGTGTTGGTTTGCATTAAAATATGATGTGAGAGGTGTAACTAGTTAAGTTGTATTTTTTATAAATATTTTTACAGTAATAAATTTATCTCTAAAAGTTAAAATATGATATTTTTATAAATAAATTTTATCCATAGAATCTATCACGTAATGTATAGGCTTTCAAAAAATTAGTACCATAAAAAATTAAGGCTTATATCAAGGATTTTATTGGCTTTATGGTTAAGCCACCCATGTTTCCATGTTTAATTTTAATTTTTTTTTTCATGTTGCTTCCATTTTTTTCACAAGGTCATCTACTCATATTGATGATTATGTATTCATATTAATGATTTCATGTTCTGTTTGAAAGGATTAAAGACCATCAAGATCAAGACCAAGAGCTAATGAGCTAGAAGCAGCATTGGCTGGTGCACATATGGCTCTTAGGACTGATATGTGACTGACTGCCGGGACTTGCATATAGCTATTGCAGCTTGTCTTGTGTGTTGGATTGTATGTAAGGGCTTAGAGTTGTTCTCTGTTTTGCAATTGGTTGTTTTTTATTTGGTTTCTCACCAATTCGTTGTGATGTGCTTCCATATGATTAGGTTTGCTTTTCAGTATTAACCTAATTGGGATCGTGTGGTCTTATTATGATGTAGTCGTGCACTCGCCTTTTTTCACTTTATTGATGTTCTATTTGTTTATATGCTGGTCTTCATCAATAAAATTTTTTCTTTTGCTGATAATAATAAAAAAAAATGAAAAAAAAAGACAATGGCCTTGTGATGGTGCTGCAACGTAGGTACTTGATTTATTTTTTTCCAACTTTTTCATTTTTCTTCCAAATCTATAATATATACATAACCAGAGCTCCTATCACCCAAGAAAAAGAATGGAAAATAGGACACCTAAAGTCTTGGTATTGGACCAGCGAAAGTGTTTCATTGCCTTTTATACATGGCAAAGGCAAATCATTGGTCCTACACAATTATTTATATGATTTAGGAAAAAATTATTTTTGCTTCTGGGTAATTCATGTGATGTTTTTACTTGATACTTATTTGTTAAAATAATGAGACTCAATACTTTTTGTTATATTTAAAAAAAAAAAAAAACTTGACAAATATCAAATGATGAATAATATAGAGTAATGCTCCAAACCTATAAAATAATCACTCATGATTTAGAGTGTATTCCATTGTTATTCTATTTTCTGTGCCTTTAGATGTACTACCAAACTTGTCCCCTACCCAATTCACAATTTTGATATTCAACTTCTTTAGTCTTAATATTCTCTGTAGATGACTTTAAATTTTATATCATTTCAAAATTTTACTTCAATTATTTGTTCATTTTACTTAAAAATTGAAATCTCTATAATTGAATTGACTGTTGCTTATTGAATTATAGAATGAAATATTTATTTAATCATACTTTCTAGAAAGTATAAAAGAATATTAATCAAGAGCTCTTAATTCAATTTTACAACTACAAATGCAAAAACAGTAATGTTTAAGTGATACTGCGCTCAATTAATTTATTACTCTAGATTTTTGTGTACCATTTTTTTTTCTTGTGTAAATGGTTAAAATATAAAACAATAATAGTAAATTTTATCATTTTAAAATTTTTTAATAACTATTTTAAATTGATTTTATCTTTTTTAATTGATATGTAAAAGTATAGATGTCACAACCCAAACTTGCCTCTATAGATATAGTATCATGACCACCTAGTAATATATAAACAAATAATTTAGTCTTTGGGGTCGTCACAATAGGTCCCCAAATTAACGCTTCGCTTTGGGCCTCTGAATGTTTAGGGCCGGCCCTGCCTTCGGCCACCTCCTTCCACTAATGGAAACCACCTTTGGCCACCTCTCCTTGCCAAAATCCATCTTTGGCCACCACTTTTGAAAGTCGATTATCATCTCCGACCATCGAGCACCACTTTTGGCGGCCGATTAACATCTGACCATAATATGTGACTATTGATAATGTAACGCCCTCAAAATAATAGATAGAACCCATCTCATTAGACAAGCATTTATATATAAGATCCACATTCTTCAATTCATCAGAGTATTTCTTTACAAAAGTATTACATGTTAACAACAAAAGCAAATGCCCTACGGGCTTACAGCTTTCCAAGTTAACACTTGGTTACAAAAAAGGAGTACTAACTCAATTACACATTAAGCCCTTGGCTTGGATTTACATGTAATACATCAAAAGGAATTAAAACAACAAAAGTCTGTCCGCCTCTAGCCTCCCAAGCTATGTCCTTGGAGGTGGCATGCTACCTGTACCTGAAAATGATGTTCCCATATAGGGTGAGCCACAGCCCAGTAGAAATACACTGAACCAAATATGAATAGTGACTAAAAGATTAGCAGTTGATAGATGACCAACACTGATACTTTCACTCATAACACTTTACAGTTTCATAACATACAAGTCCATGTTACAGTCCATTTTCCAATTCTTTTCAATTCTCAATTTATAACTATGGCTCAGAACCTGGCCAAACAACTTATATGAGACAGTAACTCATATTAAACACTTTCCCATTTCATAATAGATAAGCATACTAGCCATATCACACACACCAACAGATAAGCATACAAGCTATATCATCACTTCCATAGATATGCATAAGAGCACTATCATACTTCCAAGGACAAGCATATGAGCTGTGTCAACACATTACTAGATAAGCATATGAGCTCTATCTATGGAGTCCATCCCCTATCTTCTCCCAACAACATCCGGTTTAGAGGTCCATCCCCTATCTTCCCCTAAACCGTGGAGTACATCCCCTATCTCCTCCAACACGACACAATGCATATAAACAATAATTATACACATCATCACACAATACATAAATTTAATGTATTCTTTCAACCGTCATACTCAAAGACACATTCTAGTGATTAGTTTCAGTTTGCTTAATCATCATGCATTGTCTATAACAATCAAGACTATCCTCCACCGATAGCCCAAAGCAGTTATTTCTATACAGAAAATAAATGCAACAATGGATATATAATCAACATTTCAACTAGGTGAGTGATAAATAATCCAACCACACCCTTTAATCCCATACCTTTCCAAATCAATTCCTCATTTCTCATAATTAATTATACGAATTAATTAACCAATGTAATTAGGGCATTTTCCATAATTAACATTACAACCCTTAGGTTCCATTTTCATTAATGTTTCAACATTAATTTCACTTTTCCATACCAAACATGCATTTAGGTTTTATATAAATAAAAACCCCAACTTTTGTAAAATTATACAAAGGCCCAAACTCTCTCAAAATTACCCAACAACCCCCAACATATCGAAATGCAAAAATTTAAAGACAAAGCTCATAAAGAGGAGTAGGATATCCCTACCTCGAAGTTAGAGCTCGAATGGAGAAGAGACCAAAACCAAAGTGCTGCAAAGACCAAGATTTTCGGATCAAAACGACGCCCTCGACGATCAACACAACTTTTACAAAGGCCGAAGAGAAGGAGGACACTCTAACTAGATCAAACCCTATAGAGAAGGGAGTTTCTAGAGAGAGGGGCTCTCAAAAATGGGTTTTAGAAAAAAGTAGGAGAGAGAAAGAAAAGCAAAAAGTGATTTAAAATCACCCAGCGGATAACTCATATACGCATGACCCGCTCGAGCGTAAAGAACAAATATCTAGTCCCGCTCGAGCGCATATATGACCGCTCGAGCGCCAAGAAACAAAAGCAAAACACATCCGCTCGAGCGTGAAAAGCCAGTCCGCTCGAGCGTAGATTTTCATCTTCTAGAACTTTACAGGAAAAGGACTACCCGCTCGAGCGCCAACAATACCACTCGAGCGCGACCCGCTCGAGCGCAAGAAACCCGCTCGAGCGTAGAAAACACACCTGCAGAAGTTTTGCAGGGCCACGAAATACTGGAAGTGTGTAAACCCCGCTCGAGCGCAAGAAGACCCGCTCGAGCAGAACGCCTAAAAACTGGGCAACAAGGAATTGAAACCAAGGCCTAACCAACCTGTAACAACCTTGCCCAAAACATCCTAAAACTCACACAAATGGAATTAAAGGACGACAACCAGATAGATACAACTACCAACTCTACGGAACCGAGTCCGGAATACAACAGAACAGTAAAGGGACAACCAGAATCGCTATAGATAATCACCTTCGGTCAACATTTCCCACCAGACACTTCCTTCACTTATTTTCAAAATAAACTTTTAAAACATGTGTATATCAAATATATTTTTGTTTTCATTTTCAAAAAAAATAAACATAAATATATTTAATGTTTTATGTAAATAATAAACTGTGATTGTTATCAAACGGTATTACATAAATGTCAGAAACCAACCCAATTTTTATTTGATTTGAAAATAAAATAATTGACAAATCTCACAAATTATGAACGTTCAATCTCCCATATACAAAAGTTAAAGTTAATAAAAGATTCAATAGTTATTACAACTCAAAAATTGTGAAACAGAATTATGCTTATCAGTGTGCCGTAAGTCATTCAAGTTGGCCAGAATAGATTGTTGCTTGATCTGAGAGCGAGACAATGAGCATTATAAAATATTAATTATCCCTTCTTTTCACTTGGTGTTCTTTGATTTCAACAGACCTTTATGCGGTTTGGTTTGATGACGGTTTCGATCACATCCTCCTTTTTTTTTTTTTTATAAATTTAATATTAATATAATATAATAAGGGTAATTTGGGAAGAAAAAAAAGTAGACAAATAATATATGCCTTTCGTATTTTATAATTAATTCAGATATGTTGAAATGTGCAAATTGTTCTCAATTCATGGACTGGTGAAAGGAACTGCCACGTGGTACCCATTGACATACAAAAATTTCTCGAAAATTTCTCGAATTCATGTACCCTGAAAGTGACAGAAGTACGTAAGCAGTAATTTTCCTCAAATTTGGAATTAAGGAAGGAAGTACTACCTTAGAGTATGCTCTTGTTACAATGTCACATTGCAATTTGAGTGAAAAATTGAGAAAGAAATTGCAATTTTATGATTGCAAAATTTTTAGGAAAAATTACACATAAGTGGAAATTGGAGAAAACATTTACAAATTAATGAAAAAATTTATAAATTTAATTATTAATATTTATAAAAAATTTTATTAATTTTTGATTTTTTGATTTTTGATTTTTTTGAAAAACTACACTGATGTGTAGTTTCCCCAATGTTTTATGTATAATGTATGATACATATTCAGAAAGTGGGTGTTGGTGTGTGTGGCATATAATTGTCCAAATTTGAATAATCAAAGTCAAGTCTATTGATACCTCAACAAAAAAAAAAAGAAGTCAAGTCTATTGGGGGGCAGCATAAACATTTAGGTATGATTTTCTTGCCCTCTTTGCACGATGGATTAACGTTGAGAATTGATTGAATGGTTCTTCCCAACTGCATGCCGTGAACGTAGGTGACATAATTTGAGTCAATTTGAGTCGAGCAGTACTTTTATAATAGATTCTAGGGAGCTATTCACTTACGCGTTTTTGTGAAATTATTTATGTAATTTGTGAAAATTTACTCATTTTGTGAAAACTTAATTTTTTATAACAAACTTATATATTTTTGTGTTCACTTATGTATTTTTGTGAAATTACTTATGTGATTTGTGAAAACTTACTCATATTTGTTTTGTTCTAAATTTTTAGTAACAGACTTACCAATTTTTGTGAAAACTTAGGCATTTTGTGAATCACTGACGCGATTTGTGAAAATTTACGCATTTTGTGAAAACTTAATTTTTCTTATCAACTTACTTATTTTTGTGTTCACTTACGCATTTTTGTGAAATTACTTGGATTTAGGGGTGGGCGCGGGTCGGTTGCGGCCACGGAACCTCCAATCCGCCATCCGTCCGCCAGATTGGCGGATTGAAGAAAATCAATCCGCATCCGTCCGCCAATCCGGCGGATGTGGATTGAGCGGATTGGCGGTTTGGCGGATGGATGCGAATCGGTTTGGCGGTTTAAAATTTTATAAATTTTCAACATAATTCAACTTGTGCACTTCCTCAAACGAAAAAAGAAAAAAAAGAAAAAGAAAGTATTACAGTCAATGACTTAAAAAAATATTACAATCACTGTATGCCTTATCCAAAGAAAAAAAGTTTGAAACTTTAGAATATCATGATCACTGCATGCCTCATCCACATATTACAATCACAGTATGATTCATCCCCATAAAGTATTACAATCTGTCATTCTTAAAATATAATAACAATTCAAATCACCAAAACCATGAACAGAGCAGTAGTAGAGATTAAATGTCTCTGTATTGTTACATCTACATATGTTTTTGAAAACAAAAACCAACCAGCATATATCATATTTTCTATTTATTATTTTTAGAGTTACATTTAAAAACTAAAAAATATATATGAATAATACGTTTATTTTTTTCAATTCAAAAAATATATTCAAGTTGAAAACTTTTTTTCAACAGAATATTTAAACTCTTTTTCAATTGAAAACACAAATATAATATTTAAACAAATTAAAAATACAAAGTCTTATAAATTACTAGGGGTCCTCGCGATTTGGCGGTTTGGCGGTTCGGTTACGGCCAAAAAATCTCAAATCCGCCATCCGTCCGCCAAATTGGCGGATTTGAGAAAATCAATCCGCAACCGTCCGCTCGTCATCACGCATCCGTCCAAAATGCGGCGGATCGGTTTGGTTCGGTCGGTTTTGGCGGATCGGTATATCCGCTGCTCACCCCTACTTGGATTCGTGAAAACTTATGCATATTTGTGGTGTTCTAAATTTTAGGAGCAAACTTATCTATTTTTGTGAAAATTTACGCATTTTTGTAAAACTACTTACATGATTTGTGAAAACTTGTGCATTTTGTGTTGTTTTAAATTTTTAAGAACAAATTTACCCTTTTCTTGAAACTTATGCATTTTTGTAAAATTAGTTATGTGATTTGTGAAAACTTATGCATTTTGTATTGTTCTAAATTTTTAAAAACAAACTTACCTATTTTTTTGAAACTTACGGATTTTTTTGAAATCAGTTATGTGATTTGTGAAATCTTACGCATATTTGTGAAAACTTAAATTTTTTTGAACAAATTTTTTCATTTTTATGTTCACTTACGCGTTTTTGTAAAATTTTGTGAAAATTTACGTATATTTGTGTTATTCTAAATTTTTTGGAATTAACGTACTCATTTTTGTGTTCACTTACACATTTTTGTGAAATGACTTACGTGATTTATGAAAACTTACGCATTTTGTATTGTCTTAAATTTTTAGCTACAAACTTACTCATTTTTGTAAAAATACTTACATGTATATAATATAATCTATTATTTTATTAGTTTTACCTGCAAGGTGACCTGCTTAGTAGGTCACCAATGTATAACTAATTATACAAACTTGTATAAACTTACGTATTTTGTATTGTTTTAATTTTTTTTATGGGACTTTTTTAGTATGGTTAAAACAACTAAAACTAATACCAATAGTGAGCAGACACTGAAATAAACAAATATAAATATACATTTTAATAGGAAAAAGATAATAACATTATTTATTTATTTATTTATATAACTAACGAAGTACTGGTAAAAAGAAGCTCAAGTGTTATTGTAACACCTCCAAAACAATACAATAAAACCAACTCATAAAGAGAGTAATAATCTTCCATTCATCAGAATTTGTATTACAAAAGATAATACATGCAATATACATTCATAAATATTCATCCTGAATCTATATCATGTAATACAAGTTAATAATCAACAAAATAAATGCCCTACGGCTTACATCTTTCCAAGACATTGCTTGGTCACAACCAAAGGAATAGTCTAACTCGATACAACTTAGCCCTTGGTTATACAAAATAAACAAAACAAAAGGAAGCTCTTGCTCCTAGTCTCCCCAAACTATTATCTCAGCAGAGGCATGTCTCCGACACCTGAAAATGGTTCCCAATGTGACGATCGGGTCTATTTTGTTTTGTTTTCTTCGCTCCGTCCTCCTTTTGTTTTCGTTGGGTTTGAAAGTCTAGAAAATAGTTCTCAAAATAAAATTCTTGTTCTTGTGGTGTTCGGTGTTGGATCTCATTTGTTCCGGGAAGTATGGAGTTAGGTCCGGAGTGCTCGAAAGCGAAGTGGGGAATTTCTAGGTTGCTTGGCCAGGGCCACACGTGCGGGGGGTGAGGTTGCACGTGCGGGGGGTGAGGCCGCATGTGCAGGAAGAAGTGAGGTGCTGAGGGTTGCATTCTACTTAAAAGGCACGAGTGAAGAGTGGTGCAGGAGGACCCCCACACATGCGGGGGTGAGGGCCGCACGTGCGGGAAGGGGCGCTCCGCACGAGTGGGAAGGGGCGCCGCATGTGCGGCACTCTGGGCATTCGAAACTCTTTTTTTTTTTTTGCTCTTTTGGCCGAACTTGTAACCCATTATAGGCACTTTCCTCTTACTCTAAACTTCATTTCTCTCCTCCTTCTCTCTAGAAACCCTTACCAAAACACTAAAACACACTTTTCTTGAAATCCTTGGGTTTAGATCATCATCATCTTTCACAATCTTGAAGATCTAGGGCAAAAGTTTCACTTGGTGTGGTAGAAATCAAAGCTCTCTCTTATCCTTGAAGTTAGGGTTTCATCTTCTCCTTTTCATCAAACTTTGAGGTAGGGTTTTCCTTTGAGTTATATATATGTTTATGTAAGTTTTGGTGTTGATTATGTGCGCCCCTCTTGTGATTTCGAAAATGGGTTTGGTGGCTCAAGAAATTGATGATTTTGTAGAACAAACTCTATCTTGTGTTCTTTTAAAGACTTTTCTTAAAATTTTTGGGCAACATGGGTTGAGATTGAAGTATATGATGAGATTTTATAAAAAGATGAACAATGTTTGGGTTTTTGCGAAAAACCCTAGAAAATTGGGGATTTTTGGAATGTATGGAAATGTCTAGAGTGATTTTATTCTTCTTGTGATATAAGAATGGTTATGTGTAGATTTCATGATGTTGTTTATAAAATGGTAACCAAATTGATATATTGGAAATGAAGAACTTGTTTTAAAACTATTGTTAATTATATGATGATATATGGTTGTGAGATGGCAAATTGTTGTGCACTATGGGTTTTGTGAAAATTATGAACATTAGAGATTAATGATTGAAAACACTACATGTAGTCTTAAACAGACTAAATTGTGAAGGCTTGTGAAATGAGAAGCTGTAACTAGGTGTTGATGATATATGGTTACCTTGTGGAAGAACATTGAAAAGAGGAAATGGAGAAATATTATGTGCTACGGAGAGATCATTGCATTGCACACTCATTCAATTATTTATTTCGCATTGTGAATTCTAGATTAAAGTTAATTACTTCACGAAAGAGAAATGGCATTGTAATAATAACTATGGAAATGCTTGAGGGGTAAATACGTTGGTAAGTCCGAATAGGGGTTGTAGATGGAATTGATAAGTTGGCCTGAGTGTCTGGGGTGAAAGACTGAAAACACGCGCGGAGGAGGTACCACTTCCCTTCTGGTTAGCAACCGGCAAAATGGGGTACTGGTAGTGCTCGTAGAGCCTACTTGCAGACACCAACCTAGGGATTACCTGAGTCGTATTTACCGCCCCTTATAATTAAGATTGGATGTTTGGAAAATTGATGAGATTGCAAAATGATAATGAAAACATGGTGATTTTCAAGAAAAACATGGCATGTGATTATTTTTGAAATGGCATTGCATGGCATTTGCATTAACATTTAATATTGGGCATCTTACATAAATGTATATACTTTGTTAAGGATTTCTCTACTGGGGCTTTATGCTCACCCCTATGGGATTTGGTGCAGGTAAAGATGTGGTGATCCCGCCAAGTTGAGGGCGTGGATTTATTTTGTGAAGAGTAGATTGCACTCTTACTTTTGTTGTAAATGCCAAGGGCTAATTTGTATAAGTCCGAGAGACCATTTTGTGTAACCGGGATGTCGCCTTGGAACTTGTAAGCCCTTAAGGGCCTTATTCGTTTTGACTAAATGATTTTACATGTTATAGATTCATATACTAGTTTGTCAATGAATGTATAGTCATATGTGAGATTACTTTTGTATAAGCATTTGAAGTTATATAATAGAATATGGTGAACACGACCTTCCGGTATTTTGTGCATCGGGATTATTATTGCTAGATTGTGGGTTGATGTATTATATTTATGTTGGATAAATTTCGGGGTGTGATACCTAAGTAGGATGAGCCAAAACCCAATAGAAACATATTAACACAATATATGAGAATTAACAAGATATAAGTGTGGTGCACATGTTTAATGTCCTACGACAAAAATCTTTATAACTCTTTCCAAACCATGTTATGCCAAACTTTCATCTCAATTCATTCATTTTAATTCAATAGATACATCCACTACATTCAACCCACCAACAGAGGTTACACCTCACAAGCTCCCAACAGATAAAATCATCATACAAATACATTTACTTTTATTTCCCATTTTACGAAAATTTCGTTCGCAGGAATTGGCACCCATGTATACAAATGGTTTTCGAGACTTTTACCCTGGACACATAGGCCAACTTAGTTCAACAGAGTCCATCCCCTTTCTTCTTCTCAAAACATGGAGTTCATCTCCTTTCTCCTTCCAAATATCATATATATACAATGTAAATCATTCATAATCATGTTCAATGATAATGGTTAAAGGATTGGTTTCAATTCGCCTAATCCACATGCAATGTCTACAACAATCATGACTATCTTCCACCGATAGCCCAAAGCAGTTATCTCTAAACATATATACAATCTCTATAATAGATAAATCATCAAATTTCCATAGGTGAGTGATTAAACAAATCCAACAACTTCACACCAATTTCATTATTTAAACAAAATAATTATTCAAGATATTTTAGGCCAAGCTCCCCATTTTCCAAATATTAACCTAAAGGCCAAAGTAAACTATTTTGACACAGGATAACCTCATATCCAAACCCAATAATCATTTATACAACACCCATATAGAAACCCCTCTTTTAAACTTGAACCCGAACCCTAGGTTTGCTCAAAACACCCCCAAATCTCACCATTTTCATACAACAACCTATAACCAAATTAAAACCCATATTAAGGTGTAGAGAGTCCCTACCTCAAGTGTATAAGCCCAAAGGAGAATTGAAGAAATCTCAAAGATGCCCAAACTCGACTTTATTCGGATCAAATGGAAGCCCTCGGAATGCTCTATCTTTTTATCTAAGGGAGTGGGGTAGAGAGATCCTTAGATCTAGGCGTATTTGTAGAGAGAAGTCAAATTTTAGAGAGAGAGGGAGCTAGAGATGGCAATTTAAACCCGGCCCGACGGGGACCCAACCCCCCGACCCCGATTAATACGGTTTTTCCCCGAAAAATATCCCCGACGAGCCGGGGATGGTATTAAAAAAATAATCCCCGGTCATTTTCGGGCCGGGGACGATGATAAGAAATTCGGCCCCGGCCCCGGCCCGACCCCGGCCCCGGCCCCGCTCCCCGTTTCTGCCCCGCCTAATATATGTTATGTACTCTCTCTAATATAATATATTATGTACTCATCTCTCTATGATATATATTATATGTACTCTCACCTACCCACCCACTAAATATATCGACTCTCTCTCTCATCTGCTAGTAACAATCCCAAAGCAAACACACCTCTCATCTCTCTCTCATTTCAGATCGATCTCTCTCCCTCTCTACCGCCATGATCGATTTGCTCTCAAGCTCTCACTCTCGCACTGTTCTACTCTCTCACTCACTCTCGCACTGTCCGCGATCGGCCTCCTCCGTCGTCCATGGCCTCTGTCGTCGCAGTCACAGCCATCCATCGCCTCCGCATCTCCGATTGTCCTGCTCCTCCTTCGTCCACCACAGATCTGTATGTGTATCGTCCTCCATCTGTGTGTTGATGATCCGATCTCAGATCCGATGTTGTTGTTGTTGACAATCCCAAAACAAACACATCTCATTTTTATGTTTATGTTGATGTTGTTGTTGTATTCATTTACATTTTGTGTATGTATACAGGTATACATGTATACGTGTATGTATATTTTTTTTTTTGGTTTATATTTTTTTTTTGATCTCAGATCCGATCTGTCCATTTTTTTTTTTGGGTTATTTTGTTGATATGTTGATGTTGATAATTCTGTTGATGATGATGTTATTGTTGTTGTTGTTGTTGATGGTGGTGTTGAAACAGATTTGGGGGCGGGGAATTTTCAGGTTCGGGGAAGCCCGATCCCCGTTGGGGGCGGGGATGGGGAAGGTGGAAGGTTCCCCGTCGGGGATCAGGGTCGGGGTCGGGGAGATCTTCACAATCGGGAATCGGGGACGAGGAGGGTGATCCCCGGCCCCGCCCCGCCCCGTTGCCATTCCTAGAGGGAGCTGGTCTAGGGTTTGTGAGTGAAAAGATATCAAAAAGTGATGTAAAAAGGTGCTGCTGTGAATTGATATATACGAGGCTCGCTCAAGCGCAAGAGTTGTCGCTCGAGCGACCAGACACAATAAGTGCCCTCGTTCGAGCGCAAGAAACATCGCTCGAGTGCAGAATACAAACTTTCAAAATTTTTATAGATAGAAGACCATCGTTCGAGCGCAAGAGTCCTTGCTCGAGCGAACAACAACACCCTCCCAGTATCTCTACAGGCCTGCAAAAGTACTGGGAGATCACAAAGCTCGCTCGAGTGAAGAAGCCAAAATCTGGGCAACAATAATATAGACCAACTAGCAACCAACTTGTTCCAAACGCACTCAAGACATCCCAATACTCAAACTCAAAGGGGTGAAAGGAGGAAAAAGGCACGAATGACAATATTAAACCACGAGACCCAAGTCCGAAATACAACAAGGGTCGGGTCAAAACTGAAATCGCTATAGTTATGTAAATTAAAGTCTTAGAAAGGTCAATGTAATTATGTCAAAAGTGTGAAACTAAGCGTTTTTTTTTTTAAATTTCAAGAGATGTAATTTATAGAAAACAAATGTAAGAATTATATGGAATCTTAATCATAACTTGTAGATTTTCAAAAAAAATGTGGGTCTTCTTGGGTTTGTTTTTCCATGTGAACCAGTATGGCCTCATTTTCTGGGGAAAAAATGTTAAAGTTATATAGGGCCTTAATATATGGGATAATTATTAACAAGTCCTATCAATTGGATTTATTTACTCATAAATTTTAAGTGATTTTATTTTAATACGTATTTGCCTCTTATTTTAATAATGAGAAAATTTTGCGACTTTATACATATTTTATGTTTGTGAAATGATTATTTGATACTCGTAATGATAGTAATAAATTTATTAAAGTGATAAATGATTAGGACATTTTGGCTTTTGTTTGTGAGTTTTGCTTAATTTTAGTTTATTTGTGTTGGTTTGCATTAAAATGTGATATGAGAGGTGTAACTAGTTAAATTGTATTCTGTTTCATAAATTTTTTTACAATAACAAATTTATCACTCAAAGTTAAAATATGATATTTTTATAAATAAATTTGATCCATAGAATCTATCCCTTAATGTATACGCTTTCAAAAAATTAGGACCATAAAAAATTAAGGCTTATAGCAAGAGTTTTATCGGCTTTATGGTTCAGCCACCTTTTTTTTTTTTTTGGATCAGCAAAAGAAAACTCTTTATTGATGATAACATAACAAAAACAACATGGTATACATCAATAAGGAGGGGAGGCACGAGCAAAAAGCATCAAAGTAAACCACCCTAATCCCAACTAGGTTGGCACTAAGGGGAATGCACAATCATATGCTAGCTCGAGCCTGAAGGTTGAAGAGAATCCAACCAAAAAGGGAAACAAAAACAAAAACACACACCCCAATCTCACAGCAGCTGGCAGAAGAGGATGGGGAGACCACCCTTCCTGTCTATAGCAAAACAGTAGCAAACCCGAGCCAGACCAACCACAGCAAACCAGTGCACAGTCATCTGCTAACCACTACTACAACACCACTGGCTGAGATTGATCAACAACCAATTCAGACCACCAAATATATGTTAGCCATCAACAGCCTAAGACTCCAGGACTATACCATCAATTAGCAGCAGTAGCAGGATACCCCTATCAGTATTGCACTTGAAGCAAATCAGATACAAGGATGGACTTCAGTAGCAAACCCATCAGCAAACAGCCAACTACAGCAGTGCAATAGCTCCAACTGCACTCCAACCATACAGCATTCGGAGCATAACAGACTATTCTTCCTCCCACACAGATCAACCATTAACAACCACCAAGATTACACTAGTCAGATGCCAATTATTCCCTAAGGCCAATTAGCCAGCCCAGTACACCAGACGGCCAGAGTCTAACATACTGATTTACACAGAATCATTTGGCAATCAATCAATGAAACCTCCTCTGCGTTACCCACCCAAAGCTGCAGAAAGTCACAAAGATCCCATTCAATCTGCTGCAGAAACTCCTAAGCCAAGCATCTTCTAATCTGTTGCAAATTATGCACTAGGTCATTAACAAAAAATTTGGACCATTTCTCGATTTGTGTGTGTCATCCTTGCGCAGGGGCCATGCTAATCTTCTCTGTATCGTTCCAATTTTATCGGATGTCCCCGAAGGGACTATGGTTCAGCCACCTTTGTTTCCATGTTTAATTAAATTTTTTTTTCCCCATGTTGCTTCCATTTCTTTCACAAGATCATCTACTCATGTTAATGATGATTTTCTGTTCTTTTTGGAAGGATTAAAGACCATCAAGATCAAGACCAAGAGCTAATGAGTTAGAAGAAGCATTGGCTGGTGCACATATGGCCCTTAGGACTAATATGTGATTGTCTGGACCTGTATAATGCTATTGCAGCTTGTCTTGTGTATTGGATTTTATCTAAAGGCTTAGAGTTGTCCTCTGTTTTGTCATTTGGTTGTGTTTTTTGGTTGGTTTCTCTCCAACTCGTGGTGATTTGTTTGCATATGGTTGGGCTTGCTCTTTAGTGCCAACTTAATTAGGATCATGTGATCTTGGTATGATCTAGTCATGCACTACCCTTTTTTCACTCTATTGATGTACTATTTGCTTGTATGTTGGTTTTTATCAATAAATTTTTCTCTTTTGCTGATAAAAAAAACGAGAAAAAAAAGAAAAAGAAAAAAAAAGCAATGGCTTGGTGATGGACTCAACCAAAGCAACTTAAGTCTAGTTTTGAATTTTTTAAGAATTGTGTAACATATTTTTTAATTTAATGCAGGATTTTGGTAGAAATTTTGAAATTAAAATTAAATTTGGGATTGACTTAGGCAAAGGCACTATACAATCCAACTAACCCAAAACCCAAATTGTATATAAAATATTAAGGGGTGGTTTGGCATAACCTATTTTAGTCCATCTTTTTATCTTTTTTGGGTCACATCAATCAACATTTCCTCTTTACTTTTCTATACATCATTTTATAAAAAGTCAAAAAGTACACTAATTTAGGACATCCCAAACCACCCCTAAATATAAACTTAAATTATTAGCTGTTAAATAATGTTAAAATTATTTAGATCGTTATATGAACAATTTTGAATGATAAATGTAAATGATTTTTAAAATATTTTTTTACTTTTTAATTTTTTTAGTAATTTTTTCAATGATTAGTAAAAATGTTTATTGATGGGATAGCGTTGGCTCACATTTGTTAAGTAATTAAAATATAAAAATTACTCATTTAATATATTTTGTGATTTTTTATTTATGAGGAACACCTCATAAGTAACATCACATGATACGGTAGAATTACCTACCTAATAATTTTCATATGATTGATACACATTTTTGGCACTAAATATAGCATTTTATTTTGTTGTTTTAATGCTATTTTTTGTAATAATTTATTGTAGGTAATGCTCGTTTAAAAAAATATATACACATTTAACACTGTAATACTTGAAACTTGTCTTCTAACTTTGCTTAATATTTTCTTTAATATATTTGCTGAAAAAATATGATTGTTTAAAAATATTATCATAAACAAAAGCTTTTTTTAAAAAACTGTGACAATTGAAAAAAAATATTTAAATAAAATAGAGAAAGAATAGAGAGTTTGTTGTAAAGCGTGTTTGAAAAGATGACTAACTAAAATATAAATCAATTCTTTTTAGCTAAAGTTTAACTAAAAATATAACTGGCTTAGTGGAGATGCTCTAAGAAATGGTAAAGACCACTGCACGATTTTGCAATTCTTATCTCTGTTCTCCATCTCACTAACATTAGATAAATTATTTGATTTGATATTACTAATGATTACCGAAAAAAATATTGATAAAGTCTAATTTTAACAAATTAATTAGCTTGGAAAAAAAGAATTTATGGGCAATTCAGGCCTTACTCGGGTTAGCCTTTGGTAAACAACTTCGGAATACAGGTACTTAAAGACAAAAATAGTCTAAAGAGTCAACTTTCCAATAGAAGCTCGTGTTTAGATAATAGATTTAAGAAGAGATTTGCCAGGAGAAAAAAAAAATAAAAAGAAAAAATTGAAGAAAAATAATAATATTTGATTTATTTTTTTTCCAAGTGTTTCATTTTTTTTTTTTAAATAAATCTTTTCTTCAAATCCATAATTTATACATAACCACGGTTCCTATTACATAAGAAAAAGAATGGCAAATAGGACACCTAAAGTATTCAGTCATGGTATTGCACAAACAAAAAGTGTTTCATTAAGATTCATTGTGTTTTATACATGGCAAAGGCAAATCATTGGTCCCATACAATTATTTATATGATTTAGGAAAGATTATTTTTGCTTCTGGGTCAAATTCAAGTAATGTTTTTATTTGATACTTCTTCGTTAAAATAATAAGACTTAATATTTATTGTTAAATTTTTTAATAATAACTTGGCAAGTATCAAATGACGAACAATATAGAGTAATGTTTCGAGATTACAACATAATCACTCATGACTTAGAGTCTATTCCATGATTTTCTGCACATTTGGATGTTTATGTTGAAATGTGGAAATCCATGTCAATTGATGTGCCTGAAAGTGACAGAAGTGCTTAATCAGTGATTTTCCTCAAATTTGGAATTAAGGAAGGAAGTACTACCTTAGAGTATGCTCTGGTTACAATGTCAAATTGCAATTTGAGTAGAAAATTGAGAAAGAAATTGCAATTTTATGATTGCAAGTCTTTTAGGCAAAATTACACTTAAGTTGGAATTGGACAAAATATTTACAAATTAATGAAAAATTTTGTAAATTTAATTGCTAATGTTGATAAAATTTTTCATTAATTTAATTTAATTTTTTTTTGGTTGAAAAACTACACTGTTGTGCAGTTTCCCCAATCTTTTATGCATAATGTATGGACATATTCAAAAGTGGGTATGGTGTGTGGGGCATATAATTGTCCAAATTTGAATAATCAAAAGTCAAGTCTATTGGGGGCCAGATAAATGATTTTCTTGCCCTCTTTGCACGACGAATTAATGTTACAAATTATAAGGAAGATAGCCACCTAAAAAAGCTTGGACTATCTATTGGCATTCCTAGAACACCAAGAAAAAGACAACTGAAATTGCCTAGCAAAAGACCTAACATCAACAATAACAGTGCAAAACTCCCAAGGAGGAGCGTCACACAAAAATGAATAAGCCTCCTGTTATTCCCTTCAATCGCCACCGAGGATAGGTTCAAGGAGCTGACCATAAGACATGCAAGTCGAACTACTAAAGCTTCCCCTTAGATTACTAAAAAAATTGCAACCTCTCGAACCAAACCACCCACAAGGCAACCACGATCATCATGAAGCAAAACTGCAATGGTCCCTTCAGAAGACTTCCAACGAAGAGCCACATCACAATTTGCTTTCAGTAGGGCTTTGCACATATCAATCAATTATTCTTGGCATTCTCTATTCAACTATAAAAATAATGTTTTAACATTATAGCTTAGTTATATTTCATTGAGGTTTTAGTTATGTTTTAAGTATTTTAAAGTCAATATAAGAGATTAATTACAAATATAAAAAATATTATATTAAATTGGCCACTAACTCAATAATAACTGAAAATTCAACAACTACACGAAAGAGAAATAAACAAAGGAATTTAGGCCCAAATGTAACATGTAACATTCTAAAAAAATTCTTTAGTATATTTTTTCCAAACGTAACACTTCAATCAATGTAATACACAAAAATTTCTTAGTGCACTTTTTCCAAACGTAACCCAAACGTAACACTCTAATCAATGTAACACACAAAAACTCATTGGTTTATTTTTCTCACATGTAACAATGTAACATTCTAAAAAAACTTCTTAGTGTATTTTTTTTTTCAAACGTAACACTCCAATTAATATAACACACAAAAACTCCTCAGTGTACTTTTCCAAACGTAATACTCTAATGTAACACCAGAAAACCGCACTAACAGAAATGCATATTTTCACACTCGACAACCAATACTTCAACCACTAGTCCCCCAAAAAGAATCTTTCACACCTCACATTTCCATTCTCATCCCAAAAACAAATTACAAAATTAGAAATATAAATCACAAAAAGCCATTCACTTAAACTCAAATGACACCAAATCAAATAAATGCAACTTTTTAAAACAAAAAATGACTAATTGGTTCATAAGAAAACTCTAAAAACTAAATG
This sequence comes from Camellia sinensis, assembly GCF_055761805.1. Taxonomy (NCBI): domain Eukaryota; kingdom Viridiplantae; phylum Streptophyta; class Magnoliopsida; order Ericales; family Theaceae; genus Camellia; species Camellia sinensis. The sequence continues at coordinate 109,452,549 of NC_138966.1, forward strand.
GATCAACATTCCTCTGTATAAGATTTATGAGTAAATTTTCCTTTTATTTTTTCTGTTCTTGTAATTAAAATTCATAATTATTCACAATCTTTATTTTTAGGAGTCTTTAGACAAGGAGAGTTAATTTGATTTTACGCTGTGTTTGGTTGGAGGTATTGGAAAAGAATTTGGAAAGGGAAATGAAAAATGTGTAAAACTATGTGAAATATAGGTATGTTTTATTCACATTTCACTTACCTTTTCCATTTCTCTTTCCAATCCCTCCTCAAATCCCTCAACCAAACACAGCATTAGGGATTATTTGGGAACTTATAAATGAGTCACATCTCTTTTTTGAACTTTTTTGCTTAAGTTCCGTTGGTTTTGATTACTCATTTTTTGTTGTTTGATTGAACAAAAAGTAAGTACAACATTTTTTAAGAAAAATATTTTTGCATCGTTTTTTTGAAAAATGACTTCCCTTTAAAATTTCGTAAGTCAATTTTTATAAAGTTGACTCTCACTCACTACCTTTTCAATACATTTAACCTTTTCAAATAAATGTTTTAGCTTACTAAAAAGTTATAAATGACACTTTAGTGAATTAAAATTTCTATTTTAGGCAATAAAATGTTTTTATTTCAAATGTCAACCAAACGCAGAAAAATAAAAACAAAAATATTTTTTTGTGTAAAATATTTTAAATTGAAACAAACAGAGCCTTCATGACATTTTTTAAAATTATGTCAAAATTTTTACTTTTTTAGTCCGTTTTGTGTAAACGAATCAAAAAAGTCAAGAAATTTGAAAATTTTCAATAAAATAAAATTAAAATAAGTCAAAACACTAGTTTTTTTTTTACTAATTTTTGTTTTTTTAGATTTTTTTTAATTCTTTTTTTGATTTTTTTAATTTTCTTGTTCGTCTTGTTGAGTATAATCTAAAATTTTAAAGTTTATTTTTAATTAAAAAAAAATCAGTAAAGGCGAAAAATACCAACAAAAAAGTTACTAAACGTTTATACTGTCAATGTTAACATTAATATGCGCTTCACTCTATTATTATTAGGGGTATTTTGGTAACAATGTCACTCATAGGACTTGTTAGAATATAAAAAAATAATTTGAATTAAGTGGAACATAAGTAGGTGAAGAGAAATTTATGAATAAATTGCCCTATAGGCTATAAAAAACTTGTTTGATATTTGTTTTCATAGAACTTATAAACAATTTTATAAAATTTACAAAAATTTTGTACCTATAAAAGAGTTGATTTAACTTATGTAGGATTTTTTCCCCCCTACCCCCCGGCCAGGGCCGGCTCTAGGGGCAAGCCAGCAAAGCGCTGCTTTGGGCCCCCAGATTTGAACTGAAAAATAGGGCCTCATGTAAAAAATAATTCTTATAATATTGGGTAATTTTTTTTTCTTAGGACCTCAATTAAATGAAAAGCCTCAATTATTTTTATCACACTTAACTCTAAGCCCTTAGCACCAAATTCAAAAACAAAACTGCTTTTATATGTGGAAGATTCCCATACTAAAACCCAACTTCGTCCAGTGCTTAATACCAAACCTAAAAATAGTATACTACTTTTATTATGGGAGGGCTCTAAGTAGTTGATTTCACTTTACCAAACTTCTCCTACCCAATTCACTATTTTGATATTGAACTTCTTTGGTCTTAATATTCTTTGTAGATGAATTTAAATTTTATATCATTTCAAAATTTTACTTCAACTGTTTGTTCACTTTACTTAAAAGTTGAAATCTCTATAATTGAATTGACCATTGCCTATTGAATTATGGAATGGAATATTTATTTAATCATACTTCCTAGAAAGTATAAATGAATATTGAATCTCAAGCAAGAGCTCTTAATTCAATTGTACAACTACAAATACAAAAACAGTAATGTTTAAGTGATACTCCGTTCAATTAATTTATTACTCTAGATTTTTGTGTACTACTTTTTTTTTCCTTGTGTAAATAGTTAAAATATAAAACAATAAAAGTAAATTTGCTCATTTTAAAATTTTCTAATAACTATTTTGAATTGATTTTATCTTTTTAAGTGATATGTAAAACTATAGGGCCCCAAATTAACACTTCATTTTGGGCCTCTGAATGTTTAGGGCCAGCCCTGCCTCCAGACAACACGTCCCACTAATGGAAACCACCTTTGGCCACCTCTCCTTGCCAAAATCCATCTTTGGCCACCACTTTCAGCGGCCGATTAACATCTGACCATAATATGTGTTTGAAATTGTTGGAAAATTCTGAGTAAAATCAGAATTTTTTCCTAACTTTGGTCTATTATTTAGGCGGGACCCGAGTGTCAAATTTAGTGGGTCAAAGTGGTAACGCGTTCTGTGCCGCGTTGTGATTCACATGGTATATTTGGTTGCTCAAAACCATTACCGAGTGAATGGAAAATTGAAGCCAATGTATGCTCCATGAAAATGGAGTTTTTGGTGGAAAATCCTTAAATGTTGAAAAGTGGCTTGTCCCACATTGATTTGATAGGAAGTTTTGAATGGGTTTATAAGGCATGTGATTGGATCTTGGGGCACCAAGGGGTACCCAAGTTTTGTAGAGAGGGAGGTTATGGGCAAAATGGGCTAGACCCATTAGACCCAAAAATCATCACACGCGCGCTGCCATCCAGTCGGGCGGGCTAGGCTTGGGCGCGAGTGCGTAGTGTGAGGTTGGGTTGGGCTTGTTTGGTCCAATACTAATCTTTTTGGGCCAAAAACATTTGGATTTAATTTTATTTTTTTTGAAATAAAATCTGTCCAACTGTCCAGAATTGAAATTAATTTCGGAATTAAATTGTTCCGATTTTTCCCTACACCCAAATAGGACCCTACGGTTTTTTATCTGTTCAAATTTGAATCCAACAGATTTAAATTTGTTTAATTCAAAACCAAACAGGTTTCATACCTGTTCAAACAGGTTTGCACTTGTTTAATTCAAAACCTACAGTCACCAATCCATCTATAAATAGGACAACTCTCATTTGATGTTAGATTCAAAAATTTCGTACTTTAACTCTGCAAATTTATTCTTCATTTTGCTGCATTTAATTTTTGTGAGAAAGAATATAAACACTTACTGTGTTCGTTGAACAAATAAATTGTAGTGCTGCATTTATTTGTTGTTGATCATTTCATCATGGGAGATAGACATCCATATTCGGAAAGCACCGTGGAGAGGACGAATCTGTCTTAAGGACACAGTGTCAAACACTGGACTTTATCAGAATAATATTCAAGATATTAATCAAGTAAGTTATTTATTTATTAAATCAGATTTTAATTTTGTTTTTGTAACAAAATAAAATATGTTTTTATTTATTTAATTTTATTTCTAGTTTGATTTTTGTAATCAAACAATTTTTCTCTCATTTCCTATATTTCTTTTATATTCTGTTTATCGTTTAGTACCCAAACAGAATTAATTAATTTAAATACGGTGAAGATTGTCCAACAATCTTAAGACAGATCCATTTTTGGTATCTTCATTGTATTTAATTTTCTGTGATTTCATAAAGACATATTCTGGTTGGAAAAACAAATTGTGGTTTATGCTATTTGACAGATAGTAGTAATATACTGTCTCTTTTTTTTTGACAACTAGTAGTAATATACTGGTGTCATTAATAATTGCAGAATATTAATTTGTGTTATAGAAAATTATTGTGGTATTTTATTTTTCTAGTTTTAGTAACAAGGAAAATAAAAGTATTTTGTGTAATAATTTATTTTCTGGTTTTAGTAACTAGAAAATTAATTTGTGTTTTAATTTTTTCTGATTTTTGTAATCAGAGATTATGGCTACTGCCACTGAAACTGCAACTGGAAGTGGTACTCCGATTGTTACACCAACACCGGTCCCTATCCAGAACCATGTTCATGTACTAATAAATCATAGAGAAAAATCGAAAAAATTTAACGGTACTGAGTTTAAGAGATGGCAGCAGAAGATGTTGTTCTATCTTACAATTTTTAATTTGGCCCGGTTTCTCCATGAAGAGGCTCCAACACTTAAAGAGGGTGAAAGTGATCGGCAAGTTGCTGCCGCTGTAGATGCTTGGAAACATTCAGATTTCTTATGCAGAAAGTATATCCTCAATGGCCTTGACAATATGCTGTATAATGTTTACAGTCCTTTGAAGTCAGTAAAAGAATTATGGGATTCTTTGGAAAAGAAATACAAAACAGAGGATGCCGGCACGAAGAAATTTATTGTCGGTAAATTTCTGGACTTCATTATGGTAGACTCTCAAACGGTAATTTCTCAAGTTCAAAGTTTTCAATTAATTTTACATGATATTCATTTTGAGGGTATGTCTCTAAGTGAGTCTTTCCAAGTCGTTGCTTTAGTGGAAAAGTTACCACCGGCTTGGAAAGATTTCAAAAATTATTTAAAACATAAACGCAAAGAGATGACCATGGATGAACTTATTGTAAGACTGAGAATTGAGGAAGATAACCGAAAGGCTGAAAAGAAGAATGGAAAAAATCCCATTGAGTCCAAGGCTAATGTGGTTGAACAAGTTCATAAACTACATAACAAAAAGAGGAAGTTTACTGGAGATGGTCCTAAACAAGGCAACAACAATGGCAACAAGAAGTTCAAAGGTAAATGCTATAACTGTGGCAAAACTGGACATCGAGCTTCTGACTACCGCCGCCCTAAGAAGGATCATGGAAGTACAAGCGAGGAGACTACTAATCAGGCCAATGTAACTGAACTAGATTACATCTCTGACGGAGTGAATGACATCAACCTCTCTGCTGTAGTGTCTGAGGCTAATCTGGTTAGAAATCCCAAGGAATGGTGGGTTGACACTGGGGCAACTCGTCATATTTGTGCGGACAAGAAGATGTTCACTACCTACAATGAGGCTGCAAATGGTGAACAACTTTTTATGGGAAATTCTTCTACTTCTACTGTGGCTGGACATAGGAAAGTGGTCTTGAAGATGACATCAGGGAAATAACTGACCCTCAACAACGTACTGCATGTACCTGACATCCGGAAGAATTTAGTTTTTGGTTCTTTGTTAAGTAAAAATGGTTTTAGGCTTGTTTTTGAGTCTGATAAATATATATTAACAAAGAGTGGTATGTATGTTGGTAAGGGATACATGAGTGATGGTCTCTTCAAACTAAATGTAATGACAGTTGTACCAAAAGTTGCTATGAATGAGAATAACACATCTTTTGCTTATATTCTTAAGTCGAATTTATGGCATGGTAGATTAGGACATGTGAATTTTGATGCTTTGCGTAGATTAATTGGTTTAGATTATATACCAAAGTTTGAAATTAATCTTAATCATAAATGTGAAATTTGTGTAGAAGCAAAACTAACTAAGGCTCCATTTAAATTAGTTGAAAGGAAAACAGAACCTCTAGAATTAATTCATACAGATGTATGTGATCTTAAATTTGTTCAAACTAGAGGAGGCAAAAAGTATTTCATAACATTTATCGATGATTGCACAGATATTGTTATGTGTACTTACTTAGAAGCAAAGATGAAGCCTTAGAAATGTTTAAACTCTACAAAACAGAAGTTGAAAATCAACTTGGTAAAACCGTTAAAATGGTTAGAAGTGATAGGGGTGGTGAATATGATGCACTATTAAATGAATTTTGTGCACAACATGGCATTATTCACCAAACTACAGTACCCTATTCTTCTCAGCAAAATGGAATTGCTGAAAAAAAGAATAGAACTCTAAAAGAAATGATGAATGCCATGTTACTAAGTTCAGGCTTACCACAGAACTTGTGGGGGGAAGCAATATTGTCTGCTAATTATATTCTCAACAGAACACCCCACAAGAAAACCAACAGCACTCCTTATGAATTGTGGAAAGGTCGACCGCCTTCCTACAAATACTTAAAAGTGTGGGGGGTTTTTGGCAAAAATTGAAATTCATGTTCCTAAAAAGACTAAGATTGGACCAAAAACAGTAGATTGTGTGTTTATTGGTTATGCTCAGAATAGTAATGCATATCGATTTCTGACTTATAAATTAGAAATACCTTATATAAATGTGAACACTATTATAGAGTCAAGGAATGCTGTGTTTTTTGAACATGTCTTTCCTTACAAGAAAGGACAGGAATTAAGTTCACAGAAAAGAACTTATAATTGTACACAAAGTCAAGAGACTAATGACAATCAAACACAAGAGGCTAGTAATGGTCTCGACCAACAGGATTTAACTGATGATGAACCAAGACGAAGTAAGAGAGCGAGAACATCAAAATCCTTTGGTCCAGATTTTCTGGCATACTTGTTAGAAAATGAACCTTAAAGCTTTAAGGAAGCAATGACAGGTCCTGAAGCACCTTTGTGGAAAGAGGCGGTTAATAATGAAATTGAATCCATTATGCAAAATCATACTTGGAAATTGGTGGATCTTCCACCTGGTTCTAAACCTCTTGGATATAAGTGGATATTCAAGAGAAAAATGAAAGTAGATGGTTCAATAGACAAGTATAAAGCAAAACTTGTAGTAAAAGGTTACAGACAAAAGGAAGGTCTGGACTATTTTGACACATATTCCCCTGTGACAAGAATAACATTCATTCGTATGCTTATTTCTATAGCAGTGTTGTTTAATTTAGAAATACATCAAATGGATGTTAAGACAGCTTTCTTAAACGGTGATCTAAATGAAGAGATCTATATGGAGCAACCCGAAAGGTTTGTAGTGTCGGGGCAAGAAAAAAAGTTTGTCGGCTTGTAAAATTTCTTTATGGATTAAAACAAGCACCTAAGCAATGGCATGAAAAATTTGATCATGCAATGCTTACTAATGGGTGTAAGATAAACGAATGTGACAAATGTGTCTATATTAAAAACACTGACCAAGGATATGTCATAGTTTGTCTTTATGTGGATGACATGCTTATCATTGGAAGCAGTCAAAACATGATCAAATCAACTAAGCAGATGCTTAACAAAAGATTTGATATGAAAGATATGGGGGTCGCAGATGTTATATTAGGTATGAAAATTACTAAAACATCTGATGAATATGCATTATCTCAGTCACATTATATTGAAAAAATTCTTGGTAAATTTATCAAGGATGATATGAATTTAGCTAAAACACCTATAGACGTCAATATTATTTATCAAAAAACAAAGGTGATGCAGTGTCTCAGCTAAAATACTCCAAAATCATTGGAAGCCTAATGTACCTAATGAATTGTACTCGTCCTGATATAGCTTATACTATCAGTAAATTGAGTAGGTACACTAGTAACCCCAGAGAAGACCATTGAAAAGTGATCATTCGGGTTCTTAGATATCTAAGATTTACTCGTGATCATGGTTTGAACTTTACTTGATATCCAGCAGTACTTGAAGGTTATTATGATGCAAATTGAATATCAGATACTAAAGATTCAAAATCCACAAGTAGATATGTCTTTATTCTGGGACGCACTGTTGTTTCTTGGAAATCCACGAAACAAACATGTATTGTGCGATCCACAATGGAATCTGAGTTCATTGCTTTAGACAAAGCAGGAGAAGAAGCAGAATGGCTTCGTCACTTCTTAGAAGACATTCCAATGTGGCCAAAACCTGTGCCAACTATTTGCATTCATTGTGATAGTCAATTTGCAATAGGCAGGGCACAAAATCATATGTATAACGATAAGTCACAACATATTCGTCGTCGACATAATACCGTTAGGCAATTGTTGTCAAATGGAATAATCTCAATAGATTATATAAAATCTAAAGAGAATATTGCGAATCCGTTAACAAAAGGTTTGACAAAAGAGTTAGTGTATAGTTCATCAAAGGGGATGAGATTAAAACCTATTACATAAGAGTCATCATGATGGTAACCCTACTTATATGACTGGAGATCCCAAGAACTAAGTTCAAAGGGACAACTAAGTTATGTGTGGCTCACCAGAAATCACCAGGGGATTAAAATTCCTTACCCATTCCTATGGTGAGAGTGATATCTACAGCATATGTTGTATGCAGTGGTATAAGGATAAGCTTTGCTTTTAATGATTACTTATATCTTGATTGAGGCATAAAATCAAGACGAGTATAAGGAGATACTCACAATAAGAATCACCTATATGCGTGTCGAACTGGGGCCGGTTCTATGAGAATGAAAAAGGCTAAATTCTCTAGAAACACTCATGATAACCAGGAGCGTTCAAGGCCAAAATGAACACAACAGTGAGAACCACGATATGTTAGAAGAGATTTTGTGTGAAATCTATTGTCTTGGTTTACACAAACGGCTGAACAGTTCAAGGCATCGCTTCCATTGGTTAGCTAGTAAGTCCGATAGGTTATCACTAGGGAAGGTTCAAGGCCGAAAGCTACCTATCCTGATGCAAGATATTTTCGACTTATACTCTTTCGATAAATTTTGCATATTGTTGCATTTCCGTTGTCATCAAATTCCATTCATATGGGGGATTGTTGGAAATGGTTGGAAACCAGAATTTTTTCCTAACTTTGGTCTATTATTTAGGTGGGACCTGAGCGCCATATTTAGCGGGTCAAAGTGGTAACGCGTTCTATGCCGCGTTGTGATTCACGTGGTATATTTGGTTGCTCAAAACCATTACCGAGTGAATGGGAAATTGAAGCCAAAGTATACTCCATGGAAATGCAGTTTTTGGTGGAAAATCCTTAAATGTTGAAAAGTGGCTTGTCCCATATTGATTTGGTGGGAAGTTTTGAGTGGGTTTATAAGACATGGGATTGGACCTTAGGGTGTGCCCCAAGGGGTACCCAAGTTTTGTAGAGAGTGAGGTTATGGGCAAAATAGGCTAGACCCATTGGACCCAAAAATCACCACACGCGTGCGTGCGTGCCGCCGCCGCCGTCCCTCTGGTCGGGCAGGCTGGGCTTGGGCGCGGGTGCGTGGTGTGAGGTTGGGTTGGGCTTGTTCGGCCCAATACTAATCTTTTGGAGCCAAAAACATTTGGATTTAATTTTATTTTTTTGAAATAAAATCTGTCCAACTGTTTATAATTGAAATTAATTCTGGAACAAAACTGTTCCCATTTTTCCCTACACCCAAACAAGACCCTACGGTCTTTATCTATTCAAATTTGAATCCAGCAGATTTAAATCTGTTTAATTCAAAACCAAACAGGTTTCATACCTGTTCAAACAGGTTTGCACCTGTTTAATTCAAAACCTGCAGCCACCAATCCATCTATAAATAGGACAGCCCTCATTTGATGTTAGATTCAGAAATTTTGTACTTCACCTCTGCAAATTTGTTCTTCATTTTGCTGTATTTAATTTTTGTGAGAAAGAGTATAAACACTTAGTGTGTTTGTTAAACAAATAAATTGTAGTGCTGCATTTATTTGTTGTTGATCATTTCATCTTGAGAGATAGACGTCCATATTCTGAAAGCACCGTGGAGAGGACAATCTGTCTTAAGGTCACAGTGTCAAACACTGAACTTGATCAGAATAATATTCAAGATATTAATCAAGTAAGTTATTTATTTATTTTCTGTTTTATTTGTTTATTAAATCAGATTTTAATTTTGTTTTTGTAACAAAATAAAATATGTTTTTATTTATTTAATTTTATTTCTAGTTTGATTTTTGTAATCAAACAATTTTCTCTCATTTCCTATATTTCTTTTATATTCTGTTTTTCGTTTAGTATCCAAATAGAATTAATTAATTTAAATATAGTGAAGATTATCCAACAATATGTGACTATCGATAATTACCTTCGGTCAACATTTCTCGCCAGACACCTCTTTCATTTCAAAATAAACTTTTAAAACGTGTATATCAAATATATTTTTGTTTTCATTTTTTATAAAAAATAATCATAAAAAATATTTAATGTTTTATGTAAATAATAAACTGTGATCGTTATCAAACAGGATTACATAAATGTCAAAAACTAACCCCATTTTTATTTGATTTGAAAATAAAATAATTGACAAATCTCACAAATTATGAACGTTCAATCTCACGCATACAAAAGTTAAAGTTAATAAAAGATTCAGTGGTGATTCAACTCAAAAATTGTAAAACGGAGTTATGCTTATTAGTAGACTGCAAGTTATTGAAGTTGACTGGAATAGGTTGTTGCTTGATCCGAGAGCGAGACAGTGAGCACTAAAAAATATTAATTATCCCTTCTTTTTACTTGGTTTTCTTTGATTTCAGCATACCTTGAGTTTCGTTTCATAACCGGATATGACATTTGTGAAGAAAAAAAAAGTAGACAAATAATATATTCCTTCCGTTTTTTATAATCAGTTTAGATATGTTGAAATGCGCAAATTATTCTAAGTTGATGTACCTTGAAAGTGACAGAAGTACTTATGCAGTGATTTTCCTCAAATTTGGAATTAAGGAAGGAAGTACTACCTTAGAGTATGCCCTGGTTACAATGTCAAATTGCAATTTGAGTGGAAAATTGAGAAAGAAATTGTTTTGTGATTGCAAATCTTTTAGAGAAAATTACACATAAGTGGAAAATGGAGAAAACATTTACAAATTAATGAAAAAATTTATAAATTTAATTATTAATATTTATAAAAACTTTCATTAATTTTTTGATTTTTTTTTTTTTTTGAAAAACTACACTGATGTAGTTTCCCCAATCTTTTATGTATAATGTATGATACATATTCATAAAGTGGGTGTGTGGCATATAATTGTCCAAATTTGAATAATCAAAGTCAAGTCTATTGGGGGGCCGCATAAACATTTAGGGTTGATTACGGCGGATTAGAGTTGAGAATTGATTGAATGGTTCTTCCCAACTCCATGCCGTGAATGTAGGTGAAGTAATTTGAGTCAATTTGAGTCAAGCAGTACTTTTATAATAGATTCTATCATCTTATATGTATAATTAAAATTATTTTATAAGTCTAATTTCTCTTCAGTTCAAATCTTAAATTGAAGGGTATTATTCGGACCCGTGAGGTTCACTATATGTCCCGTTTTGATGATACAAATTGTTCATTTTGTATGAACCTTCATGTATATCATGTACCCAAAACGTTAAATCAATTAGATAATCATATTTGTTCAATTTATTATTTTTGTCATCAAAGTCTATTTTTAAAAACATAGTTATCTTCTTCTTCTTTTTCTTTTTTTTTAAAAAAAAAAAAAAACAAATGAGATAAATTGTACATGTTATGATTATCAAATTAATCTAACTTTTTTGTATAGGTGATATACACGAAAGACTCCATAAAATAAATGATTTGGATCATTGGAAAACGGAATGTATGGTGACTCCATGAGTCTAAACAACAAGAAATTTTTGTATGTCAATAGGGTAACACGTGGCGCTGCCTTCCACTAATCACAAATGTATATGCCCACTATTATTCTCCAAACACTTAACATAAATGTAGTGGACCCTACTGTCAAAGCCAATTACAATAATAGAAGGTATCACATGACATATACCCTATCCGCATATAAAAAATTCTTCTAAACAACGCACTCTTCTGAATTAGAGAAAAGCCCAATCCTATTTTATATAAGGGCTAGGCTTCTCTCGAGTCCAAAAGGTGCTTTTCGGCCCGTGAGATGCACCACGGGTCATGTTTCTTTAATCTGAACCGTTTCATTTTGTAGAGACATTTGTGTATATTATCCACATAAGAAATTAGATCAATTCAATAATTGTAATTTATTCAACCTATTACATTTGTCTCCAAAAAATATTGACGATAAGTGTATTTTTTAAAAAAGATCATTAATTTTTTTGGTAATAAACACTATAAATTGAACAGATTACAATTATTGAATCGACGTAATTTTTTGTGCGGATGATTTACATGAAGGACTCTATAAATTAAATGGTTCAAATTATCGAAACGAGACCCGTGGCAAGGCCCACAGGTCTAAACAACACCTTCCAAACCAAATTTAGACTAAAGGCAATCCAAATCTTCTATGTAAATTTGTTGTCATATAAGTTAAAGAAGGGGGATCGTAGGCTAATTAAAATAAAGAAAATCTTACAATACACATCCCATTTTGGGGTGTGTACCATATGTTCTAATTATGATACTTATAATATTTTGTTATGACTTATTATAACTTTAGTTATGACTTAATTATGATTTTGTTATGACTCCTTGTGGTTAGGGCTGTAAACGAGGCAAGCCAAATTGAGTTTTAGTATGTTCGAGATTGTTTATTAAGATTTTAACAAGCTCGAGTTGAGTTGGCTTAGGTTTGATTCGAGCTCCAACTTATTCACAAACCTTTAATGAGCCAAAGAAATTATAAATTCATATTTACGTATGAGACTAAAATTATAATTAAAATTTTGATTCTAGAATTATACATACAATATATAAACATATTTAAAGAAAAGTTAATATCTTACCAAAATAATAATATCTACTACTACTATTATATAAATATATATATAGTTAGCTATTATTTATATAGCGATCCCGGTTTTTCCTTCCTTTGTATACTGTATTATGGACTTGGTTTCGTGGACTTGTTTTTGTATCATTATCACTTCTAGCCTTTACTCTTTGTGTTTGAGTCTTGGGTTGTGATGGGCAGGTTTAAAACAGGTTGGTTGCACTTTGAAACCAAAAGGTGATGCCCAGATTTTGGCCTTCACGCTCGAGCGGAAGTTTTAACGCTCGAGCGGGCTCTTCGTTGTTGTTTATCCGCTCGAGCGGGAGTTTTGACGCTCGAGCGTGGTTATCCATCTCCCAGTACTTTACTCTGCAGTTCGTTTGCTCGAGCGGTAGTTTTTACGCTCGAGCGTGATCCCTTGATTTTGTCCCTCCGCTCGAGCGGAGAGTTTTACGCTCGAGCAGATACCATCGCCTGCAAAACTTCTGGAAGTGTGCAATCGACGCTCGAGCGGCCCTTTTCATGATCGAGCGTGAGTCTGTGTCTGACGCTCGAGCGGGGTTTTTAACGCTCGAGCGGGGAATCGACTACATCAGTCCGTGATTTCACTTTTTGGATCACTTTTTGACCTACTTCTTTTCCCTAACTCTTTAAAAACCGCCACTTGAGAGTTTCTCTCTCTACTCTCACCTTCTCTCTAAGATTTGATCTATTCCTTGTGGTCTTCTACCCTAGTTCCTTTGGAAGAAAGGTAGAGCTTCGCGAGAGCTTTCTTTTAATCTAAAAAAGAGAGGATTTGGGGCACTTTGGAGTTTCGTCATCTTCTCCATTCGAGTTCTTCTCTTTAAGGTAGGGATTTCCTACTCCATCCTATAAGTTTTGTTCTAAGTTTTGATATTTTGATATGTTGGGAGTACTTTGGTAATTTTGGAAAAAACCCTAGTTGTATTAATAAATTAATTTGTATAATTAATTTAAGGAAATTGGGGAAATTGGTTAAATGCATGAAATTGAGGAATTCATTGATTAAATGGTGTAGTTGGATAATTAAAATCACTCACCTATTGAATTGTTGATATATTTATTTCCAGTCTAGAAATAACTGTTTTGGGCTATCGGTGGAGGATAGTCGTGTTTGTTGTAGACATTGCATGTGGATTAGGGAAAATTGAAACTAATCAATTTGTTTAAGTCATAAATTTAAACTATTGAATTAATACAGAAATTACATGTATTGTTTGAGCATTGCATATGCATATTGTTTGGGAGGAGATAGGGGATGTACTCCACGGTTTAGGGGAAGATAGGGGATGGACCTCTAAACCGGATTTTGTTTGGGAGGAGATAGGGGATGGACTCCATTAGCATCACTATTATGTGTGCTTATTATATTGAAGTGTTTTTACATGTTATTGATACAGCACTACAATGTGTATCAAATGGGAAGTATGAAGTGTTTTGATATGAGCCTGAGTCTCATTTGTGTTGTTGATATTGGAAGTAATGTGAATATGTTATATAGTTCACTGTTGTAAGTTTGGCCAGGTTCTGAGCCATATTGATAATAATGGGAATTGGAACATGTCATAAACATTAGTGTCATGAGACGGAATTAAGTTATAATTGATTATCTTGGTTAACCATCTATTGAATGCTATAACTTTATTCAATGCTTATATTTGGTTTAGTATTTTTCTACTGGGCTGTGGCTCACCCTTTATGGGAACATCATTTTCAGGTTCAGGTGATAAGCTACCTCCAAGGACTTAGCTTGGAAGGAATTGGAGTTGAAGACTCTGTTTAGTTTAGTTGTTATTTATTTATTTGATATTACATGTAAACATTCAAGCCTAGGGCTTTACTTGTATTTGAGTTAGAACTCATATTTTGTGTCCAAGTGTTGGCTTGGAAAGATGTTAGCCCGTAGGGCATTTAATTTGATGTTACTTGTAATGCTTTTATTTAGTGATACTCTGATGAATGAATTAATGAATTGTTTCCTTTAAATATTGATTGGCAATGATATATATATAATGGGTTTATTTTGAGGGCGTTACAACTTGGTATCAGAGCGTACCGGGTTTGAATACTTTGGGTACGTGGGAAGTGATTAGTATCACAATGGGTTCGTCTCGTTTGATAGAGACTTAGTGAAATGTTATATGCTTATATGATGACATGTTTATGTGATTCTGTGGGTATGGAACGTAGTTTCTAGGATGTTAATGGACCCTTGAGTTTCTAGTAGTCTTGTTGGAAAGGCACTTGATCAATGCTGCTTCCAACCGGAACTATAGTGACGCTTCGGGACTAGTATCATCCAGGAATGAAATTCGTAGGTGCTTATGTGATTATGTGCTTATGTGGAATGAATTATTGTTATTCAATGCATTAGGACGCAAGTGTTTAGTTTCGGCACATTTATTAATGTGCTAACATCTTTGGTTTCTTTATTAGGATGTCAGGACGAGGACGAGGGCGTGGTAGGCGTGGTAGGCCGGGTAGGCAGGAGGTGCCTGTGCCAGAGGAGGTTCCAGCAGTACATGAGGGAGTTGGCCAGGCCAATGTGGCCGAGCCAGTAGGCTAGCAGGCTATGGGCGCTCTAGCCCGAGAGATAGCAGGGGCATTCAGGGAGTCAGTAGGCATTCTCAGAGCTGAGAATCAAGCTCGGGTTGTTGTTGTAGATGCAGGACCTTCCTTTCTGAAGAGGGAGTTCTTCCGATCTAACCCGGATGAATTTGTGGGTGATCCTAAAGAGCCGCTTAAGGCAGATGAATGGCTCGAACAGACAACGAAGACGTTTGAGATGCTTGGCATCGAAGACGAGGGGTTGAAAGTGA
Organism: Camellia sinensis; assembly: GCF_055761805.1. NCBI lineage: Eukaryota > Viridiplantae > Streptophyta > Magnoliopsida > Ericales > Theaceae > Camellia > Camellia sinensis. The sequence continues at coordinate 109,467,752 of NC_138966.1, forward strand.
CCTTGGCATCTTTCCAGCTGAAGGGAGATGCGGGTCAGTGGTGGAAGTTCACTAAGGGTCGGATAGGAGGTACATGGGAGGCTTTTGTGAATGCTTTCCAGGAGAGGTTTTTATCTCCAGCAGTTAGGGAGAAGCTGAGAGACCAGTTCTGCCAACTTAAGCAGTCGAGTTCTTCAGTGGCCGAGTTTGAGGCTACATTTACTAGCTTGTCCAAGTTTGCACCTGAGTTGGTGGCGTCTGAGGAACGCCGTTGTATTGAGTTTGAGAAGAAGTTGAGGCGTGGTCTCAAGCTGCGAGTTGGGGGAACTATGATTCGGGATTATGGGCATATGGTTGATGCTGCAGCCCACATGGAAATCATGATGCAAGAGGAGGAGGAAGGACAGAAGGGCTCCAAGAGGAGTCAGGATGGTCAGAGTGATGGTAGGAGACATAAGGGTTTTAAACCTCAACAGTTTCAGGGTAGCTTTTCTAGATCGACTTTTCCTGTGCCAAGTGCTAGTTCGGGGAAAGGCAGTCAGGGAGACATTACCTGTTTCAAGTGTGGCCAGCTGGGCCACAAGTCTCCAGTTTGTCCTCAGAGGGGAGGAGTGCAGAGAGCAGCATCATCTTCGGCTCGATCTCAGAGCCAGAGTCAGGGTAGAGGCCAGCCACTCTCGTGTTATCAGTGTGGTCAGCCAGGGTATATGAAGAGGTATTGCCCGCAGTTGGGTGGCACACCTGGTGCATCTGGTTTGAGGCAGATTCAGGGTCAGCAGCCAGCTCAGTCGGGTCAGGCCTCGAGGGCCAATCAAGGGGCTTCATCGTCCCAGTCGGTGCAGCAGTCTTATGCTCCTAGGGGTGAGCAGGTTGATCAGAGGTCGTCTGGGCGCGTGTACGCTGTTACCGCGCAGGATCTTGTGCCGGCACCATCTGTTGTGAGAGGTACCTTATTGTTTTGCAACTCGGTTGCTAGTGTTTTGATTGATACGGGTGCATCTCATTCCTTTGTGTCTGCTGCATTTGCATCTGTTTTGGAGTTGGAGTTAGCACAGTTAGCATCCCCTATTTGTGTAATGTCACCTCTTGGGGGTGAATTGATCTTGAAACAAGGTGTCAGGGGTTGTGATATAGAGGTTGCCGATCATAGACTTCTGTTTCCTTTTGTAGTTATGCCCATGAAGGGCTTTGATGTTATTTTGGGTATGGACTGGTTATCGTCATACCGGGCAGTTATTAATTGCTACCGCCAGAGGGTCACTTGTTGTACCGTGAGCGGGGAGTGTTTTTATTTTCTGGGGGACCGAGTTGGTAGTGTTTTGCCACCGGGGTATGATCTACGAGGGCGGAGTGAGCTTGGTGGTCTACTTGCTAGCTTTGAGAGTGGTGAGTGTAGTGAGACCCAGACTGTGTTACCAAGAGTGGTTTGTGAGTACTCGGACGTCTTTCCCGAGGATCTTGTTGGTTTGCCACCCCACAGGGAGATTGAGTTCTCTATTGACTTAGTGCCTGGCACGGCGCCGATTTTTATGGCACCTTATCGTTTTGCCCCAGCTGAGTTAGTTGAGTTGAAGATCCAACTCCAGGAGTTGCTAGATAAGGGCTTTATACGTCCTAGTGTTTCGCCATGGGGAGCACCGGCCCTCTTTGTTAAAAAGAAAGGTGGTGCTTTGAGACTTTGTATAGATTACCGGAAATTGAATCGGGCTACGGTTAAGAATAAGTACCCTATGCCTCGTATAGATGATCTGTTCGATCAGTTGAAGGGTTCCCGTTGTTTCTCGAAGATAGACTTGAGATCGGGTTATCATCAGTTGAGAGTCAGGGAGGAGGATATTCCGAAGACGGCATTCCGTACGCGGTATGGCCACTATGAGTTTTTGGTGATGCCATTTGGGCTCACCAATGCACCGGCAGTATTTATGGATTTGATGAACCGAATATTCCGGAAATTTTTAGATCGTTTTGTAGTCATCTTCGTGGACGACATCCTTATCTATTCACCTTCTGAGGAGAAGCACAAAGAACACTTGAGAGTGGTGCTTGAGTTACTTAGAGCCCATAAGCTTTATGCTAAGTTTGGGAAGTGTGAGTTCTGGCTAGAAGAGGTCAAGTTCTTAGGCCATGTAGTTTCTGGGAAGGAGTGTCTGTTGATACATCCAAGACTGAGGCAGTGCAAGATTGGGCACAGCCTAAGAGTGTGTTTGAGATCCGCAGTTTCCTGGGGTTAGCTGGGTATTATCGCCGGTTTGTGAAGGATTTCTCCAGGTTAGCTTCACCTTTGACTAGATTGACTCGGAAGGGAGTCAAATTTGTATGGAGTGAGACTTGTGAAAAGTCGTTCCAGGAGTTGAAAGTTAGACTGACCACTGCTCCGGTCTAGATTATTCCGGAGAGAGGGTTAGGTTATGCAGTCTATTGTGACGCCTCACGAGAGGGTCTGGGTTGTGTGTTGATGCAAGAGGGGAAAGTGGTTGCCTATGGCTCACGTTAGTTGAAAATACACGAGAAGAATTACCCTACGCATGATCTTGAGTTAGCAGCTGTGATCTTTGCCTTGAAGATTTGGAGGCATTATCTTTATGGTGAGAAGTTCGAGGTATTCTCGGATCATAAGAGTCTGAAATATCTGTTTATACAGAAAGACTTGAACTTGAGACAGAGGAGGTGGATGGAGTTTATTGAGGATTATGACTTTGAATTACATTATCATCCGGGGAAGGCTAATGTAGTGGCCGACGCCCTTAGCAGGAAATCTGTTGGTGACATAGCTAGTATAGCCATTCGAGAGTGGGAGATGTTAGGTGCACTTGGGGAGTTTGATTTGCTTCTGGGCGAATCCGTTGGGACTGCAGCCTTGTTTTCTGTTGTTGCTCAGCCGACTCTTGTGACTCGAGTGTTAGAGGCTCAGAGAGGTGACTTTGAAGTAGAATCTCTTCGAGAAAAGATTTCCAGTGGGAAGGTTGAGAAGGGTTTGACGGTGTATCCCGACCTGAGTGTGAGATACCGAGACCGTCTGTTTGTGCCGGAGTCTTGTCGAGAGGAGGTACTCCGAGAGTTTCATCATTCACGCCTTGCGGTGCATCCGGAAGGCACTAAGATGTATCAGGATTTGGGTCGCCAGTTTTGGTGGCGGGGTATGAAGAGAGATGTGGCAGCTTTCGTGTCTAAGTGCCTTACTTGTCAGCAAGTGAAGGCCGAGCATCAGAGGCCAGCGGGTTTGTTGCAACCCTTGCCTATTGCCGAGTGGAAATGGGAACATGTCACTATGGACTTCGTTGTAGGTCTTCCGAGGACTCAGCGGGGTAGTGACGCTATTTGGGTGGTTGTAGACCGGTTGACTAAGTCGGCGTACTTCATTCCTATGCGCGTGAGAGATTCGGTAGACCATCTGGCCGGTTTATATATTCGGGACATAGTGCGGTTGCACGGGGTCCCAGTGACGATCGTCTCAGATAGAGATCCTCGTTTTACTGCCAGGTTGTGGCAGAGTTTGCAGAGTGCCTTAGGCACAAAGTTAACCTTTAGCACGGCTTATCATCCTCAGACTAACGGGCAGTCCGAGCGTACTATTCAAATCCTTGAAGATATGCTTCGGGTTTGTGTTCTTGACTTTAGTGGGTCGTGGGAGAGACACTTGCCTTTGGTGGTGTTTGCCTACAACAATAGTTTCCAATCTAGTATCGGTATGGCACCGTTTGAGGCCTTGTACGGCCGACCGTGTAGGTCTCCAGTTTGCTGGGCCGAGGTGGGCGATGCACCTTTGTTGGGTCCGGAATTGGTAAGAGAAACGACGGAGAAAGTTGAGCTTATCCGTAAGAGACTTGTTACAGCCCAGAGTCGCCAGAAATCTTATGCCGACCGTAGGAGGAGACCTTTGGTGTTTGAGGTGGGTGATCATGTCTTTCTGAGGATATCACCTAGGCGGGGATTGATGAGGTTCGGGAAAAGCGGGAAGTTGTCCCCTCGATTTATTGGCCCTTTTGAGATCCTTGAGAGGATTGGCGAGGCTGCTTATCGTTTAGCTTTGCCGCCGCAGTTATCCGGAGTACATAACGTGTTTCATGTGAGTATGCTCCGGAAGTATGAGCCAGATCCATCGCATGTATTGGATTGGACCGACTTAGAGGTAGATGAGGATGTCTCGTATGAGGAGAGACCGGTTCGGGTCTTGGATAGACGGGATCAAGTTTTGCGAGGCAAGACCATCCCTTTGGTAAAGGTTTTGTGGAAACATCACGGGGTGGAGGAAGCCACTTGGGAACGCGAGTTGGAGGTCCGAGAGAAGTATCCGGATCTATTTGTAGATGCTTGAACATATGTTTCTTATTTTGTTGTAATATTGCACCTTAAGTGTATTGAATATAACTTAAGTTGTGAAACATAGTTTATGTTTTGGTTAATGGAAGTATTTTGAAACTTGCCTCATAATGGAAGTTAGTGTAACACTGCATATGTTGAATGTGTTGTAGAATTGGAGTTATATCATGAGATTGAATATGATATGGAGATGGAAATTATAGATGTTGAAAACTGTTAAATTTGAAAGGAAAATGCATGTTGATAATACAAGTTGTTATGTATAATGTGAAATGCCTTTTGAAAAGAGATGGGATTGACTGGTAATGGGTCAGGTTGTTTAATAGAATGTTAGCGTATTGTGAGAAATAGAGAAAACTCTTTAAAAAAAAAATCTTGTACCTAATTTCGGGGACGAAATTCTTTAAGGGGGGGAGGTTATAGCGATCCCGGTTTTTCCTTCCTTTGTATACTGTATTCTGGACTTGGTTCCGTGGACTTGTTTTTGTATCATTATCACTTCTAGCCTTTACTCTTTGTGTTTGAGTCTTGGGTTGTGATGGGCAGGTTTAAAACAGGTTGGTTGCACTTTGAAACCAAAAGGTGATGCCCAGATTTTGGCCTTCACGCTCGAGCGGAAGTTTTAACGCTCGAGCGGGCTCTTCGTTGTTGTTTATCCGCTCGAGCGGGAGTTTTGACGCTCGGGCGTGGTTTTCTATCTCCCAGTACTTTACTCTGCAGTTCGTTCGCTCGAGCGGTAGTTTTTACGCTCGAGCGTGATCCCTTGATTTTGTCCCTCCGCTCGAGCGGAGAGTTTTACGCTCGAGCAGATACCATCGCCTGCAAAACTTCTGGAAGTGTGCAATCGACGCTCGAGCGGCCCTTTTCACGATCGAGCGTGAGTCTGTGTCTGACACTCGAGCGGGGTTTTTAACGCTCGAGCGGGGAATCGACTACATCAGTCCGTGATTTCACTTTTTGGATCACTTTTTGACCTACTTCTTTTCCCTAACTCTTTAAAAACCGCCACTTGAGAGTTTCTCTCTCTACTCTCACCTTCTCTCTAAGATTTGATCTATTCCTTGTGGTCTTCTACCCTAGTTCCTTTGGAAGAAAGGTAGAGCTTCGCGAGAGCTTTCTTTTAATCTAAAAAAGAGAGGATTTGGGGCACTTTGGAGTTTCGTCATCTTCTCCATTCGAGTTCTTCTCTTTAAGGTAGGGATTTCCTACTCCATCCTATAAGTTTTGTTCTAAGTTTTGATATTTTGATAGTACTTTGGTAATTTTGGGAAAAACCCTAGTTGTATTAATAAATTAATTTGTATAATTAATTTAAGGAAATTGGGGAAATTGGTTAAATGCATGAAATTGAGGAATTCATTGATTAAATGGTGTAGTTGGATAATTAAAATCGCTCACCTATTGAATTGTTGATATATTTATTTCCAGTCTAGAAATAACTGTTTTGGGCTATCGGTGGAGGATAGTCGTGTTTGTTGTAGACATTGCATGTGGATTAGGGAAAATTGAAACTAATCAATTTGTTTAAGTCATAAATTTAAACTATTGAATTAATACAGAAATTACATGTATTGTTTGAGCATTGCATATGCATATTGTTTGGGAGGAGATAGGGGATGTACTCCACGGTTTAGGGGAAGATAGGGGATGGACCTCTAAACCGGATTTTGTTTGGGAGGAGATAGGGGATGGACTCCATTAGCATCACTATTATGTGTGCTTATTATATTGAAGTGTTTTTACATGTTATTGATACAGCACTACAATGTGTATCAAATGGGAAGTATGAAGTGTTTTGATATGAGCCTGAGTCTCATTTGTGTTGTTGATATTGGAAGTAATGTGAATATGTTATATAGTTCACTGTTGTAAGTTTGGCCAGGTTCTGAGCCATATTGATAATAATGGGAATTGGAACATGTCATAAACATTAGTGTCATGAGACGGAATTAAGTTATAATTGATTATCTTGGTTAACCATCTATTGAATGCTATAACTTTATTCGATGCTTATATTTGGTTTAGTATTTTTCTACTGGGCTGTGGCTCACCCTTTATGGGAACATCATTTTCAGGTTCAGGTGATAAGCTACCTCCAAGGACTTAGCTTGGAAGGAATTGGAGTTGAAGATTCTGTTTAGTTTAGTTGTTATTTATTTATTTGATATTACATGTAAACATTCAAGCCTAGGGCTTCACTTGTATTTGAGTTAGAACTCATATTTTGTGTCCAAGTGTTGGCTTGGAAAGATGTTAGCCCGTAGGGCATTTAATTTGATGTTACATGTAATGCTTTTATTTAGTGATACTCTGATGAATGAATTAATGAGTTGTTTCCTTTAAATATTGCTTGGCAATGATATATATAATGGGTTTATTTTGAGGGCGTTACAATTTACATATAAATAAATTTACCTATTATTTATATTATTTAAATATATAAATAACATATTTATCCAATTTTATACATATTTTTACATTATATTATATATAAATAATAAATGCCCCTATATTTATTTTATTATTAAAATAAATGTTAAACCAACCTTACTAACGAACCGAACTTTAGTATATTTAAACTTGTTTATTAAGATTTTAACGAACTTGAACTTGAACTCAATAAAAATTTAATGAACCGAGTTCGAACAAGTCCTTATCAAGTCGAGTTCAAGTTTGTTCATGAATGACTCTGTTCATTTGCAGCCGTAATTGTAGTGTTGGTTATGACGTATCGTGATGGTAGTTTTAACCTATCATGATTATTAGTTTGATTATAATCCAAACAATCGTTAGTTATACATTGTGGTGTTTGGTTACGAGTCATTTTTTTTAGTTATGTTATAAAAAAAATTAGTTATAATATTTGTGATAATCAACACCACAAATGTCATAACTTGCAAAAAAAATATTTATCAGCATCTATAGTCAAGTCTTGATATTATATCATGGGGGGTGTTTGGTGCAGATTAAAGTAAATGTTTGAGATTTACTTGTTTGGTATTTTTTTGTTTTAAGAGGGAAAAAGGTCAGGGACCGGGATGCATTGCTTCAAGAGAAATTAAAGAAGACATCTCAGGCGGGATTTCTTCGATTCAAACAGACAAAACCAGAGGAACGAGAAGGCCGCCAAGCCAAAACATGTGCAGCTCTATTGCCCAATTGTGGGACATGCGAGATACAAAAGCTACTAAAACCACTACACCTCGCATGGCAACCGGCAATGATATGTAGGGGTGACTCTACATAACATTGGGTGTTCAATTTTTACCTTGAATTTTTATTTATTTATTTATATATATGTAATTTAACTTAAAACTTTATGTTAAACACCGTAATCCATTTTTTTTGAAGACCTGATCCGGTTGAACACTCACTCAACCCACTTTCTTGAACACCTAACTCAACTGGGGATGACCATTTTAATCCGATCCGCGGGGGTCCACAGGAGCCCGCTCATACCCGGCCCGACATTTATGTGGGGCAAAAGTAGATTATGTTTTGGTCACCTGCAATGCGGGTGGGGTGAGGCGGGGTTGGTATTGCCTTCCCCTATACAAACCCGACCCGATATAATTAATTATATAAATAAATAATATATATGTATATATATATCTAATATAATTAGATATAAGAAAATAATTTAAAAAATCCGTGGTTTTGCTTAAATATAAATAACTAATAATCCTAAAAGTCTCACTGTTTGTATATATGGAAACAAGAAAAATTATTTAGTGTGCTACGGATTTAAATGGTTCTCAATTTTTTTTGACTATTTGAAACGTGGTCGGATATTCGCGGGTATCGGCTATCCGCAGGGACGGGGATGGGATTGAAAAGTTCCATTCATAACGGGGGTGGGGTGGTGGTAGGGGTTGGAGTTTGTTGGCGGGGGCAGGGGCGGAGGTGGGGAATGGCAAACCCTTCCCAAACTCGCCCCATAGCCATCCCTAAACTCAACTCAGAACCCTTTAACCAATACATATGCTTTGTGAAGTGAACACACAATATGTTTTGGAGCTTTGCTTCCTTAGCCTGTACAAAGTACCACTTAGACAAAATTGTGTGATTTTGCAATTCCCAACAAGTACATCATTTGAATGTTATTGTTGATTAACAGTTTTATAACTTATCACAATTTAAATTAAAAGAATTTTTTTTTTTATCATGCTAGTTGTTAGGTCTTTATTCTTGGCAATTCTGTTTGACAAAACTCCTTTCAGTTGTATTTATTTTTGCACTTTTATTTCAGTGAGGCTATGAGTGTTTAGAAGCGAATCCAACCCGAATTGTGCCTTTCATAGAAGTTTGTGATGCTAATGCTTTCAAGATTGCCACTTCGCTGATTATGACGGGGATCGAGCTGCGCGGCCAGCTTGCGGGGGTCGAGGGGGCAGCGCCCTCGAAGCAAAATGCAAAAATGCATTCAAAATTGCCTGTCCGCTCGAGCGGGCATTCCTGCCCGCTCGAGCGGAGAATGCTGGGTTTCAGAAGTTTGTCAAGTCTGTAAAAATACTAGAAGGTGTGATTTCGCACTCGAGCGGGTTATCTAGCGCTCGAGCGGACCTCTGTTATATCACGCGCATATTTTGCTGAAGCCGCTCGAGCGGGATTTTGGGCGCTCGAGCGGACCGCGCGAACACAATTTTTCGGATTTCGATAAGGATTTGGTTTTCTGAAGAAACTAGGATTACTTTGGTTTTCTATAAGTAGCTGGTTTTCTTCCAAACCTTTAACAAGTCCTCCAGATCTTCTTTTTGGATTCTAAGGTTTATATTTGAGGATATTTTGCTAATTTTCTTTGATGTTTTATTGATTATTCAACTCATGGTTTAAAGAGAGTACATCAAAGGTTGTGTTTGTTCTACAAAAGAGAGAGTTGTTCTTCGGTGAATTCTGAAGAATTCGAGCCTGAAGCTTTGGTGGATTTCAGGGTGGCTCATCGTAAAGACAATCCCGAGGTGAAGTCGGGTTAGAAGAGGCACATAGAGGTTGGTTCAATTAGGCGTGGATTCGCTAGGTAATTGAGAGTATACCTGTGTAATTCCTTTGAATCTTCTTAGTGGATTGTTTTGTGGCTGTTGCCCGTGGTTTTTTTATCACAGTTGGAGGTGTCCAATTGTGGTTTTTCTACGTAAAATCATTGTGTCTCTTTGTCTTGATTGTTTGATTGGGATTGTTATATTCTACTTGAAATTGATACATAATCACAAATCAACATCTAGGGAATTTCTAGATTTTTCACTAGTAATAATATATATATATATATATATTTATTTATGTAAATTTTTGTATCTATATTTTATTTTTTTGAAACAATGATATTAATATATTATAATTTTTTTATATTTGTGTGTCATTTGAAAAGTCTAAAACATAAATAAATTTTTAAATATCTATCCTGAAAAAAATTCTTAGAATACCCACTGTGAACACCCTGCCACTGATAATATGCCCAAGTGTGGCCAACGAATGTAAACCATACCGAATCGAAATAACAATCGTTAAAGAATTGCGTTGAAGATGCACATTCTGTAAACCCAATTCATGAGCAAAGTCTTAAGCACGCATCGCCGCAAAAGCTTCAGCGTAATCGGCATCCCCCAACACAAAACCTTCTCCGATAAGGCAGCAATCACCAGCCCAATATGATCATAAACAATGACCCAATGCCTAATGCTTTTTGTTTCCTAAAAACAGAGCCATCGAACATTCATATCAATCAGCGAACGTAACGTTGGTATATTTTTGTTGAGTTGTTTTTTTTATGATAAATTATAAATACATCTTTTGAAATTTTCTTAAAATATATAGTCTATTGTAATTTTAAAAATTACAATTACTTCTCGTTCTAATTTGTCATTTAACAAAATTAATATAAAAAGAGGAATTTCTAACTACCCTCTTATATAATAATAAAATTACTAAAAATATTAATTGAAATATATGTCGGATATCATTAAAAACTACTTATGACTTAATAGTTTATTAACAAAAGAAGTCATCTATTATGCAATTAAAAATTTATAGACACACAACATAATTTTTAAAATCATCGCACACAATTAATATTTAAAAAAAATCTCAATCTTAAAATGCACCAACACATTTGGTAATCTGTAGCAAATATCTTGACTTTGCATCAGTGATTGATGGTCCACCGGGAAAAGAACAAGATGACAGGAGGAGCTCCCAAAGTCAAGTTGAGTCAAGTCTACCTATAATAATAAGAGAAGTGATTCAGAGCTCTATTGATGTGGCAACCCGAAAAAAAAAAAAAAAAAAAAAAAAAAAAAACTCATATCTAATATTTCTCTATAATATTGTGCTTTGGTATGAAGTTCAGGGGGTTTAAATGTTACAAATGAAATTATAGTGAGACTCTGTGTTTTTTGGGTAAACCATAGGGGGTTAAATTATAATTTCCCCATTTTTAAAAGAATTTTTTTTTTGTAATAAAATCTTAATTGGAGACGGTCTTTTACTAATTTATAATACGTATAGGCATATATTTTATTTTAGTAATCCTTTTAGGGACTAAATAGGTTTGAATTAAATATTTTAGAGACTTAATAGATTCAATCGATAGTTTAGGGACTAAATAGACTTTGATTATATACTTTAGGGACTAAATAGATTCAATCGATAATTCAAGGACTCAATAGACAATTTGACGAGAGTTTAGGGGTAAAAAGTGTAATAAACCCGAATAATAATAATAAGGAGCCCCCCAAAGTCAAGTCAAGTCTACCTATAATAATAATAATAATAACTGAGAGGGAGATTTAAGCCGAGCAAATGGGCCGAGCATAATCGAAATATGGGCCATTGGCCTAGATCTTATAGCCGGGCTGGAGAGAAGGCCAAGTGTTAGGCCGAGATGCTTGATCGGCTTGAATCAAGGGCACAACCTAATCAACTGGCAGCCTAACTTTCAACCGGGCAAATGAATGGCTTGTGATCTCAATTGGGCCGAGGAACTAGGCGAAATTTGCTTGGATGAACCCATACAACCGAGTAAAGGAGTAGTTGAGGCCGACAACTACGCCGTGAACGGACCGATCATGTTGGCCATGATTCAAAGTCGGACGAAGTTGGCTTGAAAGAGCTCACCAAGTTCAACCGAGCTAAAAATGTCCGATTGGGCATTCTTTGTTTAGGCCGGTTGGTAGTAGCTGATCTTGGATGGTGGCATCGCACCGGGCTGAAGATAGTGCGGCTGTAGTACCACGTGGTCCAATTGGAATGCGAAGAAGGGATTTCGTCATCTGTACGTGTCAATACCGCTTAGTAGTTTGGCCAACGTTGTTTGGCAGTATTGATGCACACACGTGTAAAGAAAAGAGAGGACAGTATTGCCACGTGTCTAGAAAAGAACGGTAGAGGTAGTGCGCGCACAAGCTAAATATAAGCCTTGCAACACCTTTATGGAAGAGGTCTGCAATTTCTTCTAACTCAAAGTTATCCTTGTTCTATATTCTCTCTTCATCTCCAAGAAACCTAACTTCGCTGTCGGAAGGGTTTTCTGGCAAACTACCCATCGGGTAGCTCACTCATGTTTGTTCACAGTGAGGCAGAGTTCCATTGGAGCAAGATGAGCTTGGTAGCAAGAAGTATGGAAGGCAACAAATATTTTCCGCTCGTACAATTGGTGTCGTCTCTAGGAATTCGACAAACAAAACCTTGTCCTTTAAACTTTTCTGCCCACTTTCCATGGCGAACAACAACGATGTTCCGAAGTTCATTCGGTGGCATGACGACTTGCCCGCCGTTCTGACGATGGCTGGTTTGGAGACCTCCATGTGAGGACCTTCTAGAGACGCGTGAGACAAACGCGCAAAGAGTTCTAGGCGCTTATTGAGCCCGGAAGGTCATTGTCGATGGCAAGAGTCACACACTCAGCACGTGGAGAGCAAGCTAAAGGACCAAGACGCCATTATAATGAAGATGGCGATGGTGATGGTGATGGAGGCCATGAAGCGCCAGCTGAAGAGAAATGGCATTGCTGGAGTGGGAAACCACAGTGAGCGCACCCAATCCCACTATTCTGGCAGTTAGAGTAAACGACCAACTCCTTCACTCTTCATCACAAGGAGCTTCAAAGTTGACGACTCCATCGCACTGGCAAAGATGTCTCACACTTGAAACAGTAGCTATTGCCTTTCATGTTCGTCAAAGAAGTCGAGGTACTCGTATTTCGATCGATCGGGAGATCTGAGGGATGTATTGGAGGAATGAGCCCACTGACGAGAGGTTCAGAGGGTGTCGGCACTGCAGCAGTTGGCCCCTGGAGGTCTTGCCAGTCAGAATGTCATAATGTTGCTGCCGCTGTGCCTAGCGACGCATGCGCCACCAGATAAGGAGTTGCCAAGGCTGAGTGCCATCCCTTTTTTCATGAAGATAGAGAACACACCACTCCCTACTGGCTTCCACCAGCCCAAGTTCACACTCTATGACAACAAGACCGATCTATACATGTACGCGAGCCACTTCCAACAAGTTATGGTTGGACACAGGCGAAACGATACACTGATGTGCCTTATTTTCCCATCAAGTTTGGGCGAATTAGGCCTGAAGTGGTTCGAAAGGTTGTTAGAAGAGAGTATTGAGAGGTCGCAACAAGAATGTTGTCTTGGATCATCCGTCTAGGTACAAAGGTCGATTGGTTTGGGGATATTATCGCGCCCAACACACCTTTCAAACGATTAGCTAACACTTTAGGGATATTATCATGTCCACACTTTGCAGTACATCTTTTTTCCAACATTTGGTATTGGAATTAATGGCTTTATCAATTGAGGATAAATTGCATCCGCTGGGTTTATGGGATCTCACACAAAAATCTTGTGTCGAAACTACCCATTTGTCTTCCCAAAACTTGATAGATTTTCCATTGTAAACCTATCATTGGGCCCATCAGTTTAGTAACTCGCGACCCTCCAAAATTCTTGCCCAAGCCCATGACACCCGAGCCCCTTTTCTAGCATTCCAAAAGTCTGAGTTTGGGTAGTAAATACCTTTGATAAATTTAGCACCGAAAGACTTGGGGTATTTGCACAGCCGCCATCCTTGACGAGCCAACAAAGCTTTATTAAAAGATCGAAAATCCTGAAACCGCATCCCTCCTTGGATTTTTGACTTAGACATCCTCTCCCACAAGGCCTAATGGATGCCTCTCCTCTTTGGTTCCCCTTTCCACCATAAATTGCTTAACAAAGAATTCAAATCAGCACACAGCTTCTGGGGAAACATGAAACAAGCCATCGCATAGGTGGGTATCGCTTGAGCGACTGATTTAATAGGAATTTCCGACCTGCATGGGACAGTAACTTACTCTTCCAACCTTGAAGTTTGTCCATTACTGGCTCCACAATGAAATTATAGGTCTCACGTTTAGATCTCCCCCAATAAGCCAGTAAGCCCAAATACTTTGCTCCTGCCTTTATTGGAGCAATGTGCATAACATCACAAATTTGCTTTTGTAAACCCAGCCTAGTGTTAGAAGAAAATTAGATGCCCAATTTATCAAAATTAACTAATTGACATGATGCCTGACCATAGGTTTCCAAAATTCTAAGAATTTCCTGACATTGGCCAACATCTGCTTTAAGAAATAAGAGAACATCATCCGCAAACACCAAATATGATAGCCTTGGGGGCAACCTCTTCTAATCTGTCTCCCAGAAAATGCCTTAGCTCTCAAGCTCCGATGAAGAAGTTTAGATAAGACCTCAACCACCAGAAGGAAAAGGTAAAGGGATAGAGGATCCCCTAGCCAAATACCCCTAAAGGGTTTAAACGCAGTTCGTTTGGCCCCATTTACAAATATTGCAAAATTAACTGTGGATACACATTGCATCACCCAATGAACCCATTTCTCGTGGAAACCCATTTTCTGCATAACCGCTTGAAGAAAATCCCATTGGACCCGATCATAGGTGTCACACCCTAAACCCGGGCATGACTGACTGTGGCCCATAGGGACTTAGCCCATGGCACACGTAAGCCTAAACATGAATCCAAAATCACAAAGAATAAATGTGACGATAGCCCAGAAATAAATAATCAAAACCCAATCCAGTGACAAATCACAAGTATAAATGGTAAAACCAACCACAACCAACTTCCAAAAATATATACTAAATGGAACACAAACCATCCACAAAATAAAATAATTCTAAATAAAATCCAACCACAATGTATGCACAAAACTGAAATAACAAGCTAAAACAAAATAATGAATGTCCTAGAGGTCCATGCAATTGAGTCCCCGCTACACCATGATTCCACTCTAAGTCCTTCTAACACATGGACGTGATAAACAACTAAGTCAGCTAATAGCTCAATGAGTAGCAGCATGGATAGTAAATACAATTTTGAAATAGCGTTCAATTCCAAAATAAGATATGTATCACAGAAACTAGATTGGCATACAGTTTTGATAAAGATAATCTGTTTCAAAAAGAAGGTTCCACAATTCAACAGTTAAAATACTCATGTCTTAAGAACATGATAAATGGCATTCTCCACTTAAATAGATTACAACATGATCACCAAATAATTTTCTGGGTACCAAGAATAACAGGTAACATGCCACAAAATTTTCAAGGCAATAAGCCCGTTGGATCTAATATCGAACCAAGAGTCATCCTAGGGGTGGCAACCGGGGCCTTTTCTCTTGGACGATCCGATTAAAAGTCACCTAGCCTAGCCTAGGTCTTTTCCTTACAATCGTTGAGCACTAGAGTCATCATGGCCCGTGTCACGCCCCAATTTTTTTATTACTCGGAAACATTACCAAAGTCTGTAATTTAGATCCCTTTTTTTTTTACAAATATCCGTTGCCCTTGAGTAATGGGAATACAATGATACACGTTTTCTCTCTCTCAATGAATACAACAATAACAATAATACATGCCACTATTCTACTGTGAACCTACAAATAAATAAATACAAATCTCAATATACAACAATTACTTCCTTCACACCCACAAGAAAATTACACACAAATAAACTCATGGACTTTGTAACTCTTCCACTATGAATCCAAAGTTTGTTCCTGTAAAAAGATAAAACAACAACGGGATGAGCACTAATGCCTAGTAGGAATCTCATAATTCTCAATCAATAACAAACACACGGATAGAAGTGATCATGCTTGCAGGGTGATACCATATAGTTGGATGACATTTTATAATTTCAAAATATCATAAGTAAGGTACCTTTTTCTCAAAAATTGTTTAAACACTTTCAAGAAAAACCTTCAGCCATTAAAATCATCCCTTAACCTTAGAAAAACATAGACCCTTGTGAAACAACCATATTTAAGAAAATAACATCATTAAAAAGTTATTAACCAATTCCCAAAATATTTCTCATTCAGTTTCCATTTTTAATGTTCCTTTTTTTTTCTTTCATTCTTCCTTTCTACTCATTTTATTTATTTAGAACCCCATAACTTCAAGTTCAAGTTTCCTTTTTTATTCACTAACAATTCTCCTATACTCAATTCACACCGTTATTTACACTTTCAAATTTCATTTCAAGGTAACACAAGGTTAACAAACCCCTTTCAATTCAGTCTCTTATTTATTTTACAGAACAATACTCATAAGTTACCTTTATTGTCGCAACTAATTCATTAAGTTCACCATCACCAATCCATAATCCAATTACCACTTCAATTTCCATTTTTTCAATTGATTTCATATCAAATACCGGATCCAATCACAAGTCATCTCCATGAGTCACACGCTTTACCGGTCACTAGCCGGAAGGAATGCGGAACCTCACGCTTTACCGGTCACCAGCCGGAAGGAACACAGAACTTCACGCTTTACCGGTCACCAGTCGGAAGGAACGCGGAACCTCAACATACCACACGCTTTACTGGGCGCTACTTCGGAAGGAAGGCGGAACCTATCTCAAGCGCCATGCTTTACCGGCTCAAATACGGCTGGAAACGGACCCCAAGATAACATCACAATCCATCATTACAGTTAGTGGACAATGCCAACACATCTTCCATTATTTCCGTAACACATTAATTCAATATACATCCACCATATATTAAAATTACATTCACATAGCAAGTACAAATATGTTCCACGACCTTCTTCATTATCCATTAAACCATTCATTGTTTTGTCACACAAAAATATAACAACACCTCCATAGAGGCAAAGATTCATCTTTAAAGTATTCACAATTCTTGGGTTCAAACTATTTCTTTACTTTTCCGTATTATCATCAAGTCTTCAAATTCAATTTTTAAAACACATTGGTTATCAATTACTACCCATGGTTATAAATTAAATCTCTAACATTTAATTTTCTTTGATACAACTCATTCATATAACATCATCATATTTCACAATCTCCCATTTATCATTATTCACACTCATCTTAACCCAAAATAGACGTAATTTCATAAATTTAATGTTGATTGAAGTATCCTCATTTACCAAAATGAAACTCCATAACTATTGTTAAATATAAAGTTGGACTTTTAGTTTTGAGGTACAAAATCGCTTTCTAATTACACAATAAAATTCTTAAATCTTGACCCAACCCGGATTTGTTCCCTAGTGGCCAAACTCGCCACACACAGTGGAATAATTTCCTTGGACTAAATATACAAATGGTTCCGATAATCAATACAATTTAGTTTTGCAAAACATGGTAGTTCACCATTATAAACATGAGACCATAACAAATAGTTTACAGTATGCCAAGTTTATACATGTTACAAAAATAATTTAATTCCATTGATACTATAATAATTTATCAAAATAGTTTAGTCTTGAAACAACAATTTAATTTTCCAATAGTTTAAGGTAGGGGAACATTTATAAAAATATGTAACATGCAACTACTCACCTGAACACGGTATAATATAATTCTCGACTAAAGTATAAAAGTCCAACTAGTGCCCTAAACAAAGTATTAAAACTACACGTCACTACTAATTCAAACATACTAAAAGGAATAATAAACTAAGTAACCCCAAACTAAAGCGCACTAACACAGCTCACCCCACTCACCGTTACTCATAAATAATACCTAAGTTCATGTTTTTCAAGGCATGGGTTCAGATTGAAACTTAATTAAAAGTAACTTTAAGATAAAACGAAATTTTAAACAAGTTTCCCTAATCTACTCACTAACTTTGAAAATTAGAAACTCACTCCACGTTGTTCGAAAAATTGCAAAACCCTCAAAATATCAACTAATATATCTTAAGTTTCAAACCCAATTTGTTTTATTTGATTTGCTTATCAAAATAATTATTTACAATTAATTATGCCCAAACAGATTGTTTTCTGCAACACTTTAAATAAATTAATGGTTCTCTTAGTATACAAGAACAATCAACGCAAGGAAAAAAATGTAAGAAACTAGACTCGTAACCAGTTCTAATGACTCTGATTTGATAATTTTCGGATTTATACTCAAAGAGAACGATACTTTCGAAGTTACTGTTTTGTACTAGTTTTCTGGGCAGATTTGAATGCACCAGTTAATATATTTTTTGACTCCCAAAAATTATGAGAAACTTCTGATATGGGGTTCAATATATAATTAATCTACCATAAAAATTTTAATTCAAAATTCATCCGTTTGATATGATTCCTCGATTTTTAAAATTTGCGATTTTGTGCAGAAGTTTTGGACAACGAATTACACCCATTCTTTACACATGAATTTAGCTCCTCAAATTTCTTAACAATATATATATATATATATATATGTAATACATACACCTACAACATCTCCATTAATGAATTAAATAGTAAAGGAATACGGACAAAGAACAAATGAAGAAGGGAAGAAAACTTAGGAGAGCTATCCTTTGATGATCACACATAACACAACACACCCAAATCCTTAGTTGCAACCTTTTGTTTCTCTTCTCTCTCTCACGGCTGTTGCTGGGAAATTGTTAGAAGAGCTAGGGTTTTTCTTTTCTTTTCTTTGTTATATATAACATAAAAGACTCTAAATAATTATCCTTTGTTTTGTATTTTATTTTTCTCCCCATTCACTTAATAAAATATAACTATTGCTAGATCAAAATATACTAACTAATTTGTTCCCTATTATTTCATTTATTTATTTATTTATTTTTTAACAATAAATCTTGACTCTAAATTAAAAACTTTCACCATAAATTTATTTTAAGTTTAAAATTAATTAAAAGGCCATACAACAATATTTAATTTGTACTTTAGGATTCACCATCAAAATATTTGAGATTGTAAAATATTATTATTTAATTATTTACTTTTTCTTATCGGGTTCTCATAATAGGCTTTGTTGAAATCAAGCTTAACAGCCATATCCGACTTTGTACCCTTCTTTTACATTTTTAGGAAATGAAACGCTTCATAGGCGACAAGAATGTTATCTTGGATCATCCGCCTAGGTACAAATTATTTACTTTTTTTTATCAGGTCCTCACAATAGGCTTTGTTGAAATCAAGCTTGACAGCCATATCCGACTTTGTACCCTTCTTTTGCATTTTTAGGAAATGAAATGCTTCATGGGCCACAAGAATGTTATCTTGGATCATCCGCCCAGGTACAAAGGCCAATTGGTTTGGGGATATTATCGCGCCCAACACACCTTTCAAACGATTAGCTAAAACTTTGGTGATAATCTTGAGAGTAAAGTTACATAAACTAATGGGTCGGAATTGTGCCAGCGTCTCAGGTGCTTTAAGCTTCGGAATCAAGACCAAATTTGTAAGGTTTAACTCTTTCAACAAAAAACTACGTGCAAAAAAACTCCGTACAACCTTACACACTTCAGTCCTAATCACAGCCCAATACAGGTGGTAAAAAAACCCCGGATACCCATTAGGCCCAGGAGCCTTAATAGAGCCCCATTGAAACACCGCCAATTTAATTTCATCATCCAACACGTCCCTGGTTAAACGAGAGTTCATCTCAGATGTAATAACATGGTCCACCACACTCAACGCCTCCTCCAGATCGCAATTTCCATCAGAAGAAAACAACTCAGTAATAACTGTATAAATGGTGGTTAATGTCCTCATCCGATTCCAACCACACACCCCCTGTTGTCTTGAGGCGCACCAACTAATTTCTCTGCCTATGCTGGGTAAGAGTTGCATGAAAAAAGTTCGTATTCATGTCCCCATAAGAGAGCCAATTAACCCGAGACCGTTGATGATAGAACATTTCCTCCCTAAGTAATAAGTCCTCGAGCTGGGACCGGATGGTGCTTTGGTCTTGATAGTTCAGGTGCTTTTGATATGTTGAAATGTGCAAATTGTTCTCAATTGATGTACCCTAAAAATAACAGAAGTACTTACACACTGATTTTCCTCAAATTTGGAATTAAGGAAGGAAGTATTACCTTAGAGTATGCTCTGGTTACAATGTCAAATTGCAATTTGAGTGGAAAATTGAGAAAGATGTTTCAATTTTATGATTGCAAATCTTTTAGGGAAAATAACACATAAGTGGAAATTGGAGAAAACATTTACAAATTAATGAAAAAATTTATAAATTTAATTGTTAATATTTGTAAATAAATAAAAAAGTTCATTAATTTTTATTTTTATTTTTTGAAAAACTACACTGATGTGTAGTTTCCCAATCTTTTATGTAAAACGTATGATACATGTTCAAAAAATTGGGTGTTGGTGTGTGGCATATAATTGTCTAAATTTGAATAATCAAAGTCAAGTCTATTGACCATTGGGTGGTGGCCTCGTAGACAACGCATTGTGTTTTCACAGGGTTGAGTCAGGTTTGAATTTTGGGGGCCACACTCTCTCTATGGAGATTTTGTGCTATACTTTAATTGAAACTTCGTATAGCGACCCCGGTCTTTTTCCCATTTGATTATTGTATCCGGACTTAGGTTCCGTATATTTTGTCATTGTATAATTGTTGTTGTCGTCCTTTATTTTCTCATTTGGAGTTATAGGATGTGTTGGGCAGGTTTGTTTCAGGTTGGTTGGGTTTGGAAACCAAGTGTTACTATCCAGTTTTTGGGTTGGTCGCTCGAGCGAGGGCTTGGTCGCTCGAGCGAGGGTTATATTTTGTGTCTGGTGGCTCGAGCCAGCTTTTCTTCGCTCGAGCGAGCTATTGCGTTTAGTATAGACCTGAGAGCAGTGTTTCTTCGCTCGAGCGAGCATTCTATCACTCGAGCGTGCTTCTGGGTTGCAGACCTGAAGCATTGCATTCTTGGCTCGAGCGAGCTCTTCTTCGCTCGAGCGAGGGTTTCGTGTGTCTGGTCGCTCGAGCGACCAAGTGTTCGCTCGAGCGAGCCTGTCGGGTTTATATACACAGCAGCGGTTTTTAAAACGTTTTTTCACATCATTTTGATCCTAAAACCCTAGTTCCGAGTTCTCTCTCCCTCTACTCACCTTCTCTCTTAGGTTTCATCACCTTTTAGGGTGTTTCTACCCTAGTTGCTTTATTAAAAAGATAGAGTGAGTCGAGGGCTTCCATTTAATCTGAACGTTTGGTGGTTTGAAGCACTTTGGAATTTGGGTCTTCATCTCCGTCTTCTCCATTCGGGTTATTTTCTTCGAGGTAGGGATTTCCTACTCCATTTTATAAGTTTTGTTCTAAGTTTTGGTATTTTGATATGTTGGGAGCACTTTGGTAATTTTGGGAAAAACCCTAGTTGTATTAATAAATTAATTTGTACAATTAATTTAATGAAATTGGGGAATTTGGTTAAATTCATGAAATTGGGGAATTCATTGTTTAAATGGTATAGTTGGATTATTTAAATCACTCGCCTATTGAATTGTTGATATATTTATTTCCAGTCTAGAAATAACTGTTTTGGGCTATCGGTGGAGGATAGTCGTGATTGTTGTAGACATTGCATGTGGATTAGGAATAACTAAAACTAATCACATTGGTTAAGTCACAAATTTTGACTATTGAATTAATACAGAAAATACGTGTATTGATTGAGCATTGCATTTGCATATTGTTTAGGAGGAGATAGGGGATGTACTCCACGATTTAGGGGAAGATAGGGGATGGACCTCTAAACCGGATTTTGTTTGGGAGGAGATAGGGGATGGACTCCATTAGCATCACTATTATGTGTGCTTATTATATTGAAGTGTTTTTACATGTTATTGATACAGCACTAAAATGTGTATCAAACGGGAAGTATGAAGTGTTTTGATATGAGCCTGAGTCTCATTTGTTTGTTTGATATTGGAAGTAATGTGAATATAACATTTATAGTTCACTGTTGCAAGCTTGGCCAGGTTCTGAGCCATATTGATAATAAAGAAAAGTGAAACGTGTCATAGACATTAGTGTCATGAAACTGTATAATGATGTAATTGATTATCTTGGTTAACCATCTATTGAATGCCATAGCTTTATTCAATGCTTATATTTGGTTTAGTATTTTTCTACTGGGCTATGGCTCACCCTTTATGGGAACATCATTTTTCAGGTCCAGGTAATAAGCTACCTCCAAGGACTTAGCTTGGAAGGATTTGGATTTTGAAGACTATCTTTAGTTATTTGTTTTTATTTGATAAACATTCAAGCCTAGGTCTTTATTTGTATTTGAGTTAGAACTCATATTTTTGTGTCCAAGTGTTGGCTTGGAAAGATGTAAGCCCATAGGGCATTTAATTTGATGTTACATGTAATGCTTTTACTTAGTAATACTCTGATGAATGATTTAATAAATTGTTTTCTTTAAATATTGCATGTCAATGATATATAGATAGTGGGTTTATTTTGAGGGCGTGACACTTCGCCTCTTCTATGGTGTGTGATGAGATCCATTGGGTGCTTTTGTGATAAGTCCCTTTCTATGGATTAGGTTAAATCCAGCCAACAACCAATTATCCTGAAACTAGGGCCCACAAATGTTATGATATCCCATAGAGCGTCCTTTTTCTTTTGATAAAAAACAAAAAGTCAAGTCAATTGTGGCATCATAAACATGTAGGTATGATTTTCTTTCCCTCTTTGCACATCGGATTAAAGTTGAGAATTGATTGAATGGTTCTTTCTAACTGCATGCCATGAATGTAAGTGAAATAATTTGAGTCAATTTGAGTCAAGCAGTGCTTTTATAATAGATTCTATTATCTATTATGTATAATTAAAATTGTTTTAGAAGGCAAATTTCTCTTTAGTTCAGATTTTAAATGGAAGGGTATTAGTTGATATACGGGGAGCAAATATTCCGGCAAGCCCGTACTCCTTTCTTCCGAGCTCCGTTTCTGTCCGATCACCTGCGAGCAAATAACGGTGAGCTACCCGGCGGTGTGTGGCCGGAGAAACCCTCCGACGATCAAGTTAGCACACACCTTAGGATAGAGAGAGAGAGAGAGAGG
The DNA here is from genome assembly GCF_055761805.1 of Camellia sinensis. NCBI lineage: Eukaryota > Viridiplantae > Streptophyta > Magnoliopsida > Ericales > Theaceae > Camellia > Camellia sinensis. The sequence continues at coordinate 109,490,407 of NC_138966.1, forward strand.
AGTGTTTGAGTGTAAGAATTCCTTACAAAGTGTTCGTCTGTCTCCGTATGGGGGGCGCAGACATGCTTACATACCCTCTGCGCCCCATATCCACTCCCAGTCATCTCCTGACACGTGGCTCCGCTATCCCATCTGTTAGCATAAACCTTGCTGAACATCACCTAATCTCAACTGCCTGTCTTCTCAGCCCGAACTCGGCAGCCGAGCTTCTCTATCCACGGCTGTGCTGTGCTTCATACCCAAGCACTTCACTGGCGTAGCCCAAGGAGGACTGGGCTAGGCGGCATCTCGGTAAAGCCTAGCCCGGGGCACCTCCTGTGGTCGGCCTTCCTGCCGATCACACGATTACCTCGGCTGAACACGCCTTTCCGGGCGCCGGTCACTCAGCTTGACTGGCTCCAACATTGCTTCATCAAGCAGCTCGGTCCAACCGAGCACTGCCTTGCCGAGCAGCTTCTTTCCAAACTAGGCCACACATACTTGGCCCAACTCCTGCCCGGTCCAACTCCTCGCAGCCCAACTTCAGGCGGATCGCCGGTCATCTCGGCCCGATGCACCATTAGGCTCTCAACCTGCTCGGCCTTTACCTTGGCCCAATTCCAGATCATAAATCTCCCTCTCAATTGCCCCTTAATTCCGTCCGCTGAAGCATGACTGGGATTACTTATTTCGACCGGGATGACACTTTCTTGGTCCTCAGAACGCGAAATGACGACCGGGCTAGTTGACATTCCTGCCCGCAAACCTGCCCGGTTATACTCCTCGGTTGACGTCCTCTTTTTCAAAAATTTGCCCGGTTGTCTCCTCGACTCTCTAACCTATCGCTTTAGTTCTGATGTCGACATAAATGGGGACACGTGGCGGGCTTCCATTGGTCCTCGAGCAGCCAAACCAGCCGTCCGCCAGAATTTGAATTTTTGGCGGTTCCTTCATCTATACATACAAGCCCCCTCTTCCTCAACTCGCTCCTACTGCTTCTCTGCAATTCGACACTTCAGAGCTCAAGCAACTTTCTCCCTGCCTCGTCTGCCATTCTTCGTGCTCGAAGGAACAGTTCCTGCCCTTCACTAGTAAGTCCTTCGACCTCTCTTCTGTTGCTATCTTCTTAAATATTTCTCACATTAGGGCACTAGAACATAGTTCTTAGGTCGTAGCCATAGAAATCGTCCAAAACCTGCCACTGTTCATGGTGTTCTTCGTTTTTGCTGATGAACTTCGAAGGACTGGGGCGAACCGGGCTCCTAGTCTTCGTTTGATCCAAAAAACCATCCCAACCGAGCAAAAAACATGTTTGTCAGAACCCCAGCAAAAACCGAGATAGCAAAAGGAATTGGTCGCTCGACCGGGCTAACATCTGGTTCGTTTGGGCGACCGAGCTCCTTAGTTAGCTTAGGAAACCGAGGTGGTTTGGCACTCTTCATGATCGAGCTAAAGAAAAGCTCATTTTGCGCGACCGCGCTCACACTTACACTTGCCATCCTTTTCCTGCAGAGTCCAAGGGGACCACTGTCCATTCCTCGGGCTCTCAAGACCGAGCAACTACCAATTGCCACTGTGCCAAACACCTAAGCCGAGCTACCTTAGTCCGGCCACAAATGGGGAAATTCCGCTTCCTAGTGGATACTCCGGCCGCGCTAGCTGCGTTCAGAGAGGAGTACGGCATCCCGGCCAACGTCCATCTCGAACTGGCTGAAGAGGAGACAACACCCTGGGGCAGACTAGACCAATGCCCCTTCACCGTGCTGTCAATCATCGAAGGAGGCCTCCGCTTCCCACTAAACCCACTTATCACCGAGTTCCTCCGCCGCACCGGGCTGGCACCCACACAACTATCTACCAACACTTATCGAATTATCAACGATGTCCATGAATTGAACAATCGGCTAGGCACCAACCTAGGTCTAGCCGAAATATTGAGGCAATACACGATGGGTCACATCGGTGACGGCCTTGCCTATTACTTGAAAATCAGACCGGGCAAGGAGAAAATTGTAACCGGCACCCTGGATAAAGATTTGCACGACGACGATTTTTTCTGGGTGTCGGGCAATTATGAAACAGCTGAGGTACCGGGCTGGTTTATAAGCAAGGACTTCGGTTCCTCATGTAAGCCGCTCAAACTTGCTCGGTCAGCTTACCTCTTTATTCTGTAATTAACCGGTTTTCCTATTTCTTTTGCAGCAATCCAAGCCTTGCAAGCCGACTATCAATTTCCCAACGTAGAGGCAATTCGAACCGTGCTTCGATATTCCCACCGAGATTGCAACGATTTTCTCGGTTACACCCCGACCTACAGGTACTCTGCTCCGCGCCGGAGTAGAGTAACAGACTTCCTCCGTGCTCCTTCGCCACCTCCAGACCCTACCCTTCCTGACGTCCCCTTAATCCGGTTGACAGACGAACAAGAAATGGCCAAAAGAAGCCAAATCAAAAACCTTCTCACTGCAACCTCGGCCGAGATACCGAGCGTCGTCGCCCGCTCCCCGACTGCCGGTCAATCAAGCGCCGCCGTGGTCGCCTTAACTTCTCCAGCCGCTGGGCAATCTAGCCAAGAAACACGCCGGGCTGGCAAAAGACCACGGGCGGATCCCTCTGTCGAGCTCATCGCCGAACTGACAACCGAGCAACCTGCCGATAGGGTCAGCTCCATCCCAGCATGGCGACCGCAGCTGAAGCACCGGGGCAAAGAGATCCCGGTAAATGCTTCGGTCAAAGGCGACAAGGAGAACTTGCTTGCCTTCGACCTCTCAAAGGCTCTGCTGCTGCCCAGCGACATGGTTGGAAGCGATCACGTTCCTGACACCCGGCTGGTCAAATCCGCTGTGAAGTCCATGACCAGGGTAAGAAGTTCAATCTTCTGCTTCAATTTTCGCAAGTGTTTGCACGGTTTCTTGTCTGATCAAATTCTCATTTTGCAGGCCACCCAAAAGCAGCACTTGGTCATGGAGCGCATCCACAGACTTCGGCAGAAGGCGAGTGATACCGCCAGCCAAGTCGAAAGCCTCCAAACCGAGCTTGGCCGAGCAAGGTCATCCCTTGAAGCCGCCAATTCTGACAACAACCGGCTGCTAGGCCAACTTGAAGCAGCCGAGAAAGAGAAAGATGGGCTCCGGGCCGAGCTTGACGAGCTTAAGAAGTCCAGGAAAAAAGACTGCGAGGACGCCAATAACGCCGGCTTCAACGAAGCCGAGAAAAACTACAAGAAACAAGTCTTTGCCACCCAGGACATTTACTTTAAGGCTGGATGGAAGGCTGCCTGTCAACAGCTCGGTCAGGGTCCTGACACTGACGTGTTTTCCTCTCCACCGGCTGTCTTCTTACCGACCTACCTCATTCCCTATGCCAATGACACCTTTAGCGCGCTGCAAGCTGAGGCCGAGGAAGGGCTTGAAGAAGAGGGTGAGGCAGACGCTGAAGGAGAGGATCAAACCGAACAGGAGCAGGCCGGCCAGACTGGGACCGGTGTCCAGGAGCCAACTGCAACGGTCAACCTGGAGGCTGATGAGGAGTTCCCTGATCTCTCCCCCGTAGCTTAGGTTTCTCTTCTTTCTGTATGTTTGCTTTTTGCGTTTCTGATGTAACCGGGCTCTGTCCCCACCTTTTGTAATGACTTTCTATCAATAAAAAACTCTAATTTTGCCAAGTATTTGCACGGTTGTCATCAATTCCATCTTCAGCAAAACATCTCGGTATAAATCATAGATTGAATAACACCTCTTTAACCGAAATACATAACTCGGTTGAAGTACTTAAGCAGAACAAAACAGCAACTTCATAAACTGAAATAACCATCTCGGTTGGTAATAACAAAGTTGAACAAATCACCAACTCTTCCAACCGGAGTAAATCACCTCGGTTGAGAATAGCAGTTGAACAAATCACCAACTCTTCCAACCGGGATAAACCATCTCGGTTGCGATTCCCAAGTTGGACAAAACACTAACTCTTCCAACCGGAGTAAACCATCTCGATTGGGAATACTAAGTTGTACAAAACGCCAACTCTTCCAGCCGGAGTAAACTATCTCAATTGGGAATCCTAAGTTGGACAAAACACCAACTCTTCCAACCGGAATAAATCATCTCGGTTGGGAATCCTAAGTTGGACAAAACACCAACTCTTCCAACCGGAATAAATCATCTCGGTTGGGAATCCTAAGTTGGACAAAACACCAACTCTTCCAACCGGAGTAAACCATCTTGGTTGGGAATCCTAAGTTGGACAAAACACCAACTCTTCCAACCGGAGTAAACCATCTCGGTTTTTTACATTAAAACAACAGTCCAAGTGCAAAAGCAAAATTACTTCTATATATTGACAAAAAGAATTACATTCTGCAGTGCAAGCCAAAAAATTCCTTTGCACCAGAAAAGAAAGCAAAATCTTAGAAATAATACAATTTCAGGTTGGCCGCATTCCATGGTCGGGGTATTGCTCTTCCCTCTAGATCCTCCAAGTGGTAAGCCCCCTTGCCCGCCAGACCGGTGATCTTGTAGGGTCCTTCCCAATTTGCCCCTAGTTTGCCTTCACCTGGCACCAGGGTGTTGCCCATAACCTTCCTCAAAACCCAATCACCAACTTTGAACGGTCTGGGGTGCACCGTCTTGTTGTATTTCTTTGAGAGCTCTTGTTGGTAGGCGGCCACATGGATGAGGGCCTTCTCCCGACGCTCGTCCACTAGGTCCAGCTCCAAGGCAATAGCCTCGGCGTTCAGTTCGAGCTCAAAACTCTCGCTTCTTAGGGTGGGCATGCCAACTTCCAAAGGTATGACCACCTCCATGCCATAAGCCAAAGAAAATGGAGTTTCCCCGGTAGATCGCCGTGGGGTTGTTCGGTATGCCCAAAGGACGCTGGGTAACTCCTCAACCCATTTTTCCTTTGCCTTCTCCAGCCGTTTCTTCAACCCATCCAGAATAGTCTTGTTCGATGCCTCGGCTTGACCATTAGACTGCGAGTAAGCCAGAGTGGAGTTGTAGAATTCAATCTTCAAATCTTCACAAAATCCTCGGAACAGGCGACTGTCAAACTGGGTGCCGTTGTCAGAGATCAAGATCTTGGAGACGCCAAACCGCGTGACCACGTTCTGCCAGACAAACCGCTTCACGTCTTTCTCTTTGATTGTTGCCAAGGGCTCAGCTTTAACCCATTTCGTGAAGTAATCTGTGGCCGCAATGAAGAATTTTCGGTTGCCTGGTGCTGTTGGCAGTGGCCCCACTATATCTAGCCCCCACATGGCGAAGGGACAAGGACTGGTGAGGGGAAGAAGTTCCCTAGCAGGCTGATGGATCTGATGGGTGAATTTCTGACATTTTTCGCACTTGCGGACGTACTTTTGTGCGTCGGCCTGCATGCACGGCCACCAGTACCCCTGCGAAATAGCTCGGTAGGCCAAAGACCTGCCCCCTATGTGGCTGCCACAAATGCCTTCGTGAATTTCGTACAAGAAGGCCTTCACACTACTCGGGTGCACGCACTTTAGATAAGGACCAGTGAAGGACTTTTTATACAACGCACCAGATGAAGAGAGCCAAAACCGCTCTGACTTCACCCGGACTTTGTGTGCTTCTTTCTTGTCAGTTGGTAGAGTCCGGTCTCTGAGGAACAAGATTAAGGGGTCCATCCAGGAAAGACCTAGCGCGGCGCAGAGAACATCCGTCTGCCCGGCGTCTTCAATGCTTGGCCGAGGAAGAAAGTCAATTAACAGGGGGTTTGGAGACGTACTACCTACCATCGAAGCGAGGCCGGCCAGCTCATCAGCTCGGCTGTTTTCTTCACGGCCAATCTGTTGGACTCTGATTGCCTGAAACTGCTTGATGTGTTCCCTGACCAAAGCTTGGTACTTCGCCATCTTGTTGTCCTTTGCTTCGTAAATCCCAGAGACTTGGTTAACCACAAGCTGGGAATCACTGTACACCAGTAGCTCGGCAGCCTTCATTTGAATAGCGCTCTTGAGCCCGGCGAGAAGGGCCTCGTACTCAGCCTCGTTGTTAGATGTTGGGAAGCCAAGCGTGATAGAATGTTCAATGGTTAGGCCATCCGGGGAGATAAGAACGATACTTAGGCCGGCACCATGACGGTTGGATGCTCCATCAACAAAAAGCTTCCATATTTTCCCCACAAAAAGCTTCCAGCAGTCTGATGGATCTTGAGAGTTGCGAAGGGCAATAGGATCACGGTTTCTTGGCTGTCTGGGTTCAAGTTCCGTGTTGATTGGTTCCACTCCAGCTCCCCTTGGCGATTCGGCACCGGACTCAGCAAGTCGGTCTGTAATGCTCAAGTCCGTAGGCGAATCATCAGGTTGCGGTGCTATGCCGGCCGCAGGTTCTGAGTTGTATGGTTCCATTTCTTCCCCCCTTAGTGATGCGGGACCGGACAGAGTAGATGGGTCGGTGATACTCAACTCCGTCATCGCATCACCGGGTAGTAAAACCGTGCAAACTGAGGGCGCTTCAATGATGCGCGCAAACTCCGCATCGCTACCTCCACCAACTGGTTGTATCTCGGATGGTCTTGCGTGCATCTCATCATCTGCCACGGTAATATCGACCGGGCATACCGGATAAGTACCAGGTGAGAACTCGGCGACGAAGTCTGTCAAAGTCTGGGCTTTGATAGCAGTGCACGGCTGGAACTTCACATCAAACTGTCCCAACTCGACCGCCCACTTAAGAATTCGGCCTGAAAAGTCTGCCCGTTCAAACAAGGCCTTGAGGGGAAACTCGGTCAGTACGACGATGGTATGGGCGTGAAAATAATGCGCCAACTTCCTTGAAGCCATCATCAATGCCAACGCAAGCTTTTCCAGTGGCAAATATCTCATCTCAGCCGGCAGTAAGGTCTTGCTGACATAAAAAATTGGGAGGTGCTTGATTCCTTCAGCGCGGACTAGCACCGCACTGACTGCGTGCTGGGAGACGGCAAGGTAAAGGTAGAGTTCCTCACCCAGCTTTGGTGTAACCAACAGTGGCGGAGAAGACAGATATTCCTTGAGCTCGGCCAAAGCTCGGTCACACTCTTCGTCCCACGAGAACTTTGACTTCAATGCTTGAAAAAAAGGGCGGCAGCGATCTGATGACCGGCTTATAAATCGATTAAGCGCGGCGGCCATCCCGGCCAGATGCTGCACGTCCTTAGCCGAGCTGGGCTGCTTCAACTCTTGCACGGCTCTGATCTGGGTAGGGTCTGCTTCGATGCCTCGGTTCGTGACTAAGAACCCCAAAAATATATCGGATCCCACGCCAAAGGCACACTTTGATGCATTCAAGCGCAGCTTGTGCTTCTTTAGAATGGCAAACATCTCGGCTAAGTCGGACAAATGGTTTGCCTCGTGTCGGCTCTTTACCACCATATCATCGATGTAAGCCTCCATTGTACGGCCAAGCAAAGGAGCAAACATTTTGGTCACCATCCTCTAAAAGGTTGCCCTGGCGTTCTTCAAACCAAAAGGCGTGACTCGGTAGCAGAAGAGTCCCCTTGGAGTTGTGAAAGAGGTGATCTCTCGGTCAGGCCCATGCATGGCGATCTGATGGTAGCCGCGGTAGGCATCCAAGAAACTGAGCCTATTATGTCCAGCCGTCAAGTCCACAAGCTGGTCAATTCACGGCAAAGGGAAGCTATCTTTGGGACAAGCTCGGTTGACTGTCTTATAGTCGACACAAACTCGCCACTTTCCATTCTTCTTGGGCACCACTACTGTGTTGGGAATCCACCGAGGGTAGTGCACTTCCTGAATTGCTCGTGCCTCAAGCAGGTTCTTCACCTCCTCTGCAACTACCTCGGCGTGATGCAGTGCCGATCTCCTTGTTCGCTGGATGACTGGCTTTGCTCCAGGGAAGACATTGAGGTGATGGCAGATAAAACTTGGATCGAGGCCAGGCATGTCGTAAGGCAACCACGCGAAGACTTCGATGTTGGCCATCAAAAACTCAACCATCTCGGTCCTCTCTATGGCCGTGAGACTTGAGCCTAGCAAGAAGAACTTGTCCGACTGTTCTGTATCAATTCGCACCTCAACCAATTCTTCAACTGCCTTGTCTTCGGCCTTGGTGTCCACATCATCCAAGACACCCTGGTCCTCCGGTCCCTCAATCATTTGAACGAATCCTTTGGCAACCCGGCTTCCGTTGACCGCCACGAAGCACTGCTTGGACATGACCTGATCGCCCCAAATCTCTTCGATTGCCCCCATAGCCGAGGGGAATCTCATCACCTGGTGGTAGGTCGACGCGACAGCTTGCATAGCGTGAAGCCATCCCCTTCCAAGGATAAGGTTGTACGTCGATGGCACTTGTAGCACCCAAAACTCCACTTGCTTGACCACGGATCCCGCTTTGACCGGCAGGATAATCTTTCCCAAGGGCCACTCCGGCTGCGAGTTGAAACCAACCAGTGGCGAAGTTGCCGGAGCCAAGTCTGTCTCTCGGAGTTTGAGCTGCTTGAACGCATCATAATACAAGATCTCGACCGAGCTTCCCTGATCGATCAAGATCCGTTTAACATCAAATTCCTTGACGCGTAGTGTTACTACTAGGGCATCGTTGTGCGGTGTCTGGATACGCTCTAGATCCTTTGAGGTGAAACTAATCACGTCTTTTTCTTCAGTCTTTCCCCTTTTGATGGCAGGCTGTACCGACAAAACTTTCCTCATATGTTCTGCCTTTTTTATCATGCCCCGGAGTTCGTAAACACGCTCCGGTGCCACGATGCCGTGGATGACATTAATAACTCCCTGTGCTGGTGCGTCTCGGTCATCCTGTCCCCAGGGATCGACCGGAGCCTGATTCGGCTTCACGCCGCCATCAATGTAAAGGTCTAGGTGCCCGGCCGCGACCAGCTCTTCTAAGTGTTGCCTTAAAGGCAAACAATCCTCAGTCTGGTGGCCTCGCTCCCGATGAAACGTACAACGATACCGCAGATTGTAGCCCTTTTGTCCATCGCCCAACTTAGCAGGAAACTGGACATACTCCTCGTCCCGAATTTCATTAAGTATGCGATAGATTGGAATCTTGAAGACCGTGGTTATGCCAGTCCTTGCCTTCAGCCTTCTGTTTGCGTCCGCTACATCATCTCGGGGGTAGTCATCCCGGTCATTCCGACGTCTTCTACCCCGGTTTTTGCGATTCAAGCCACGGTCCGATTCCTCTGCTCGGTCACTTGAGCGGCTGGACTCTTGCCCAACTGCGTGCACTTTGCCTGCTGTCTTCTTGTCTGTTGCTACCGGATTTGCCTTTACGGTAGAAGCTGACGCGTCATCCTCTACTCGGATGTGCTCATTGATGCGCTGCATGAGCTGGCCCATGGAGGTCGGTTGGTGCATGGTCAGCGAGTCCCGCAATCTATGGCCGACCGGGAGACCACGCTTATATTGCGTGATTGCGAGGTTGACCGGGCAATCCAAGATCTCGTTGAAGGTTTCCCAATACCTCGAGTTGTATACCTTCAGTGTGTCGCTCGGTTCCATCTTGACACTTAGCAAGTGATCAACTTCCTTTGGTGTTTTTGTGTTGGTTTTGAAGCGTGTAACAAACGCCCCGGCCAACTGATGCCACCTTTGTATGCTCCCTTCCGGCAACCTCTCGAACCACTTTAAGCCCAGCTCGCCTAAACTTGACGGGAAGATTAGGCACATAAGTCCGTCATTTCGCCTATGTCCGGCCATAACCTGTCGAAAGTGGCTCACATGCATGTAAGGATCGGTTTTTCCGTCGTAGAGTGTGAACTTAGGCTAGTGGAAGCCTGCCGGAAGCGGTGTTGTTTCTATTTCCAGGGAAAAAGGGGTGGCACTCAGCCTGGCCAAGTCCGTATCTTCAAAGAGTGGCACTGCTTGGCGGGGTGGAGGCATTCCGACCTCGCTAGCGTGAACCCCGTAGGATAGCTGCTGAAAAGTCGGTATTCTCTGAGCTTCGCACCGGCGAGCCCGCTCCTTTAAGACCGCCCATAAATCCTCTGACTGAGCGGAGTAAGAGTACCTCGACGTTGTCACCGGACGTGAGGGTTTGTAGGTGCTGTCTTGCGCGCTAGACTTTTCTGCATGCGCGTCGGAATCACCAACCTGGTAACTTCTGGTAATAGATATGGACTGAGTACGTCGCTGACTCTGACCGCCTGAACGGTGGGATGGGGTGCGCTCACTGTGGTCTCCCACTCCAGCTACACCTTTCCCTTTGACATGCCGCTTCAGATCCTCCATTTCCGCCGCCATTCGCCGGATGACAGCGTCTTGGTCCCTCAACTTATTTTCCAGACGTCTGGCGTGTGAATCTCTCCTCCGCCGGTGACCGTCTGGACTCCGTGAATGACCATGACTTCTTCCGCGCTTATCCCGCGCGTCTCCTGACTGTCCTCCGGTGGGCGTCCCCAAGTCCGCCATTGGATGGATGGCGGGAGGACCTTCTCTCCTTCGGGTGAACTCCGGGGTGGCTCCGTCTATGGCAGACAACGGAAACTCGTCGTTGTTCGCCATGGATGGCGATCAGATGAACCTGGAAGACAAGGTTTTGTCTGTCAAGTTTTCCCACAGACAGCGCCAATTGTACTCCGTGAAGCAAATATTCCGGCAAGCCCGTACTCCTTTTTTCCGAGCTCCGTTTCTGTCTGATCACCTTCGAGCAAATAACGGTGAGCTACCCAGCGGTGTGTGGCCGGAGAAACCCTCCAACGATCAAGTTAGCACACACCTTAGGATAGAGAGAGAGAGGAGTGTTTGAGTGTAAGAATTCCTTACAAAGTGTTCGTCTGTCTCTGTATGGGGGGCACAGACATGCTTACATACCCTCTGCGCCCCATATCCACTCCCAGTCATCTCCTGACACGTGGCTCCGCTATCCCATCTGTCAGCATAAACCTTGCTGAACATCACCTAATCTCAACTGCCTGTCTTCTCAGCCCGAACTCGGCAGCCGAGCTTCTCTATCCACGGTCGTGCTGTGCTTCATACCCAAGCACTTCACTGGCTTAGCCCAAGGAGGACCGGGCTAGGCGGCATCTCGGCAAAGCCTAGCCCGGGGCACCTCCTGTGGTCGACCTTCCTGCCGATCACACGATTACCTCGGCTGAACACGCCTTTCCGGGCGCCAGTCACTCAGCTTGACTGGCTCTAACATTGCTTGATCAAGCAGCTCGGTCCAACCGAGCACTGCCTAGCCGAGCAGCTTCTTTCCAAACTGGGCCACACATACTTGGCCCAACTCCTGCCCGGTCCAACTCCTCGCAGCCCAACTTCAGGCGGATCGCCGGTCATCTCGGCCCGAAGCACCATTAGGCTCTCAACCTGCTCGGCCTTTACCTTGGCCCAATTCCAGATCATAAATCTCCCTCTCAGTTGAGTTTGTGAGATTCGCTATAGGTCCTGTTTTAATGATGTGAACTATTCATTTTGTTGGGGCCTTCATGTATATCATTTACACAAAAATTTAGGTCGATTAGATAATCATATTTGTTCAATTTATTTTTTTGTCACCAAAGTCTATTTTTAAAAACATACTTATCGTCTTTTTTTAAAAAAAACAAATGAGATAAATTGTACATGTTATGATTATCAAATTAACCTCTCTCTTTCTTTTTTTTTTTTTGTATGAACGATATACACGAAAGGCTCCATAAAATAAATGATTTGGATCATTGGAAAAAGGGATGCATGGTGAGCTCCATGAGTCTAAACAACACACTCTTCTCAATTAGAGAAAAGCCCAACCCTATTTTATAAAAGGGCTAGGCTTCCCTACCGTCCAAAAGGTGCTTTGCCGGTGAGACACATTACGAGCCATGTTTCTTTAATCTGAATCATTCATTTTGTAGGGACATTTGTATATATTATTCACATAAAAAATTAGATCAATTCAATAATTGTAACTTATTCAATTTATCACATTTGTCTCCCAAAAAAATTGACGACAACTGTATTTTTTTAAAAAAGATCATTAATTTTTTTGGTAATAAATGCTATAAATTGAATAGATTACAATTATTGGATTGACTTAATTTTTTGTGGGGATAATGCATATGAAAGGCTCTACAAAATGAATGGTTCAGATTATTGAAACGAGACTCGTGGCAAACCTCACAGGTCTAAACAACACCTTCCAATCCAAATTTAGAGTGAAGGCAATCAGATCTTCTGTGTAAATTTGTTGTCATATAAATTAAAGAAGGGGGATTGTAGGCTAATTAAAATAAAGGAAATTTTACAATACACATCCATTTTGGGGTGTGTACCATATGTTCCAATTATGGTATTTAAAATATTTTGTTATGACTTATTATAGTGTTAGTTATGACTTAATTATGATTTTGTTATGACTCATTGTGGTTAGGGTTGTAAACGAGCCGAGTCGAGCCAAGCCAAGTTTTAGTATATATGAGATTGTTTATTAAGTGTTGGAACAATCTTCTGTGTAAATAAAATAAACTGAAATAATTCGAACAAAATAAAATAACACTTACAGAAATTATTTTGTTGAACCAAACAAAAATAAAAAGACCAAGTCGAGTGTGAGACACTCTGTCCTTAAGACAGATTCGCCCCGCTATGGTACTTACGGTTGAGTGGCGTCTATCTCCCAGGATACAATGATCTTCACAAATTGTAGTAGTACTCCAAACAATTTGTTCGGCGAACCAAACCTTGTGTTCTAATACTCTCTTTTATTAGTCCTAAAAATATAAATGAAGAATAATATACTTAAATAAAACCGAACAGCAAAACAAAATTCCTTAGACTGATTTTTTCCTATCCCGGATCCCAACCCACTGCTAGGAAGTTAGTATATATAGGCACAAGGAACTCACCCCGAAGAGGTTTAATTTCAAAGTGAAAAGGTGCACACCTTTGGTCAACCTTTGAATTTTGAATTCAAAGAGCCGTTAAACACACTTTCATATAATTTGAATAGTGATCCGTAAAGGTGCAACAGTTAGGCAAACTGTTTGAAACTTTATAATTAAACTATTAGAAATAAAACCTTTCACTTGAATGAAATAACTCTATTAAACTATTTAAATAGTTTAATCAAATTTTTAGGAAACCAATTAGGAACTAAAAATTTGAATTAAGAATTAAATTAAACTCCCAAAATTACAAACCTTAGGAAACCACTTAGGAACCCAAAATTTGAATTTAGAATTAAATTAAATTCCCACAATAATTTTTTTTATTGAAAAAATTCAAATAAATTTTATCAAAGAAATTAATGTTAAACCCGAAAACGACATCAACTTCCCATTCACTCATAAATGGTTTTGACGTTCCGTCTTCACCGTGTGACTTGCCACGCGGCAAGAAACACGTCACTTTTTCGGACCCACCCCAAAAGATGTTTGGGGCCCACCCAAAATGGGCTCAAAATTATGCCTATATAAAACCATTTTCCAACATTAAGATTTTAGTGAGCTTGAGCTGAGTTGAGTTAGGTTTGATACGAGCTCCAGCTTGTTCACAAACCTTTAATGAGCCAAAGAAATTATAAATTCATACTTGCGTATGAGACTAAAATTATAATTGAAACTTTGATTATACAATTATATATACAATATATATAAACATATTAACAGAAAAGTCAATATCTTGCCAAAATAATAATATCTACTACCACTATTATATAAATATATTATATATAGTTAGTTATTATTTACATTATTTAAATACATAAATAATATAATAAATGCCCCTATATTCATGCTATTATTTAAATAAATGTTAAATAAACCTTGCTAATGAGCTGAGTTTTAGTATCTTTAAGCTTGTTTATCAAAATTTGAACGAACTCAAACTTAAACTCAATAAAAATTTAATGAACCAAATTTGAACAAGCTCTTACCAAATTGAGCTCAAATCTATTCACAAATGACTCTATTCATTTGCAGCCGTAATTGTGTTGTTAGTTATAACTTATAGTGATGGTAGTTATAACCTATCATGATTATTAGTTTGGTTATAATCCAAAAAATTGTTAGTTATATCTTGTGGTGTTTAGTTAAGAGTCATTTTTTTAAAAAAAATTATGGCATAAAAAAATTTAATTGTAATATTTGTGATAATCAACTTTACAAATGTCATAACTTGCATAAAAATATTTATAGGCATCCATAGTCAAGTCTTGATATTATACAATGGGGGGTGTTTGGTGTAGATTAAAGTAAGTGTTTGAGATTTGCTTGTTTGGTATTTTTTTGTTTTAAAAGGGAAAAAGGTCAGAGACCAGGATGCATTGCTTTAAGAGAAATTAAAGAATTACGTCTCAGGCGGGACTTCTTCGATTCAAACAGACAAACAAGAGGAACGAGAAGCCCATCAAGCCAAAACATGTGCAGACTTGAGAGATACAAAAGCTACTAAAACCACTACACTTCACATGGCAACCTCCAATGATATGTAGGGGCGACTCAACATAACATTGGGTGTTCAATTTTTACCCCAAATTTTTATTTATTTATTTATATATATATATGTAATTTAGTTTAAACTTTTATGTTAAACACCATAATCTATTTTTTTGAATACCTAATCCAGTTGAACACTCACCCAACCCACTTTCTTAAACACCTAACTCAAACCCATAACCCTTTAACTAATATATATGTTTTATGAAGTGAATACACAATATGTTTTGGAGCTTTGCTTCCTTAGCCTGTATTGTACAAAGTACCACTTGGACAAAATTGTGTGATTTTACAATTCCCAACAAGTATATCACTCGAATGTTATTGTTGATACAGTTCCATAACTTATCACAATTTGAATTAAAAGAATTTTTTTATTTTTTTGTCATGCTAGTAATAATAAAAATATATATTTATGTAAATTTTTGTATCTATATTTTATTTTTTTGAAACAATGATATTAATATATTATAATTTTTTTTTATTTGTGTGCGATTTGAAAAGTCTAAAAAAAATAAATTTGTGAACGTCTGTCCTGAAAAAAATTCTTAGAACACCCACTGTGAACTTGATAATATGCCCAAATGTGGCCAACGAATGTACACCAAAACGAATCGAAACAACAATCGTCAAAGAATCGCCTTCAAGATGCACATTCCGTAAACCCAATTCATGAGCAAAGTCTAAAGCACGCATCACCGCAAAAGCTTCAACGTAATCGGCATCCCCCAACACAAAACCTTCTCCGATAAGGCAGCAATCACCAGCCCAATATGATCACGGACAACGACCCCAATGCCTAACGCTTTTTATTGCCTGAAAAAAGCGCCATCGAAATTGACTTTGTAAACATCCATATCAGCGTACTTAAAGTTGGTATTTTTTTTTGTTGAGTTGTTTTTTTATAATAAATTATAAATACATATTTTGAAATTTTTTTAAAATATATATATATATTGTCTTTTGTAATTTTAAAAATTATAAATACTTCTCATTTCAATTTGTCATTTAACAAAATTAATATAAAAAGAGGAATTTCTAACTACCCTGCTATATAATAAAATTATTAAAAATATTAATTAAAATATATTTTTGAAATTATTAAAAACTGTTTATGACTTAATAGTTTATTAACAAAAGAAGTCATCTATTATGCAATTAAAAATTTAAAGACACACAACATAATTTTCAAAATCATCACACACAATTATTATTTTAAACAAATCTCAATAAATATATTTATAATTTTCTCTAACTATTAAAATGCACCAACACATTTGGTAATCTGTAGCAGATATTTCGACTTTGCATATGTGATTTATGATCCACCGGGAAAAAAACAAGATGACAGGAGGAGCCCCCAAAGTCAAGTCTACCTATAATAATAATAATAAAATAGGGAATGGGTACAGATTGGTGCACTTGTAAAAAAAAAAATCTTTAATTTAAATAATGTAAAAATTAATTAAATTGTTTAATTTGTTAAGGTTCAACCTACGATTAACATTTAATGTCAAAAGTAAAGGTATCAATCAAAATTAATTGTCAATATATTAAATAACTTACAAACCATAGTTTAATTTTAAAATCATGCTGAGTATAAAACAAAAAATAAAAAAGAAAGTCTAGCGAAAGGAGTTTTATCTCTATAGTAAAAGAAAATATTATTTCAATTGAGGTACAGTATGGCTTGGGTATATGCTAGATAAGTCTAGGTATGTCAAAAATTAAGAAGAAAAAATTTGGGTACGTGTTTCATATACCATGTACGTATGCAAAAGTATTATACGAAGTACCATATGCCAATAAGTACCCAATAGGGATGCGGCATGTTTTTCAAAGTACCCATACTTCATAGACCGACCATTATCACCTACTAGCTACCATTCTCCTCTACTCAACACCATCACCATATTATTTTTGTTTCAAATAATAAAAAATAATTTTGCACAATATTAAAAGAGACTTTAATTTGGGCGTCCAACCGTTGTCTTTTATTTCTGTGATTGCTTTATCAATACAAGTTTACACAGACTAGTCTAATTTTTTCTTATTTTTGCATTCAATCTTTATCTAAAATATATTTATTTATATACGTTTGCATGACAGGTGCATATGTAATTATAATTTTTGCAGTTTCTAAACCAAACTCCATGAAAAAATATATATTTCATTTACTAATTTTATCTTTTATTATTCTTTGCAAAATCCCTCTTAAAATTCATAATTTTAACACCACAACAATGCCTATCACATGACAAAACAATTTGTAAATAGGACAACTAAAGTCAAGTCTTTGTATTGGACAAGTGTATTTCATTAAGATTCTTTCACCTTTTTCCAAATATATATATATATAAGAAAAAAAAAAAAAAGTCCTTCCCTTTTATGCATTGTCACAACCCCATTCCGCCCCTGACAGAATAATGTCGCGATGGCCAGTAATTTTTTTTTTTAAAAGAATGAGTTTCATTTGAACTATGCACAACTTTTATGGACTAATTAGTTTTAATTTTATTGCTTCCGCACATGTATGCCTCCTATTTATACTCTGTATGTGTGAATCTTTGTATGTTGTCCTTCGATAATCCAATTAAAAATATACACTTTTGGCGACTAAACCTGTTTTTAGTCGCCAAAAACATCACCTTTTGGCTACTAAACTGAATTTTAGTCGCCAATGCTCAGTTTTTAGCTACTAATTTTTTTTTGGTAGCCAAAAAGCTTCACTTTCAGCGACCAATATGTTTTTAGTCGGCAAAACACCTTCAATTGGCGACCAATCTGTTTTTTAGTCGCCAAAACCATCACTTTTGGCGACTAAATTAGTTTAGTAGCCAAAAACTGTCACATTCGGCGACTAAACTACCTTTAGTCGCTAAAACCCCCAGATTCGGCGACTA
This sequence comes from Camellia sinensis, assembly GCF_055761805.1. Lineage (NCBI taxonomy): Eukaryota > Viridiplantae > Streptophyta > Magnoliopsida > Ericales > Theaceae > Camellia > Camellia sinensis. The sequence continues at coordinate 109,507,686 of NC_138966.1, forward strand.
AACTGCCTTTTAGTCGCTAAAAACCTTGTATTCGGCGACTAAACTGTTTTAGTCGGCAAAAGTGACCAATTTTGGCGACTAATTCCATTTTAGTCGCCAATTCTACTACTTTCAGCGACGAAAAAAGAAACTTTAGTCGCCAATTCTGCAATTTGTTGTAGTGTGTTAGGGGCGGAATGAAGTCGTGACATGCATGGTAAATGAAACATTTGTCATAGACAATTACACACTTAAGTGAAAAAAAATATATTTCATTTACTTTTTATTTAGTTATTTTTCTCTATAAATTAAGCTTAAAATTCATAATTTTAATAACAATACAGTGCTGATCACACGAAAAAACGAAATAGCAAATAAAACAACATAAGTCAAGTCTTTATATTGGAAAATGTATTTCATTAAGGTTCCTTCCCCCTTTTCCCACAAGAAAAAAGGGGGATAAACTATCAATAGGTTCTAATAGTTGGCTTAATTCCAATCAAGTCCTATTGAAAATAAATCTTAGTAAAATCGTCATTAAAAATAATGTTTTGTGATGATTTTTGCATGTCACTAAAAATTAAAAATTAGTGACTTTTTTGTCATGATTTTCATAAATTGTCACTAAAACTTACAATTAGTGACTTTTTCCTGTGATGAATTTTTCAAACTATCGTTGAAAGTTGAAAATTAGTGATCTTTTTTTGTGATGATTTTTTAAGTTGTTGCTAAAACTTATAATTAGTGACATTTTTATGATAAAAATTTCAAATTGTCGTTGAAAATTAATAATTAGTGACGTTTTTTAATAGTGTTTGATACAAAACGTCATTAATTATCATAGGATCTATTGGACAATAAGTCCACCTATTAGGACGTAAGTCCCTCTAAAAAAAAAGGAAATATTTGCAAGAGAGAAAAAAAAGTTTAAAAAAAATTATATTTCATTTAATAATTTTTTTCTTCTATTGTTTGTTCTTCTTTGGAAAATCCCTCTTAAAATTTACAATTTTAACACCACCATAACGCCTTTAACATGAGAAAATGAATTGTAAATAGGATAATTAAAGCCAAGTTTTTGTATTAGACAAGTGTATTTCATTGAGAAAGAGAAATTTGCTAGAGGAAGGAAAGAAAAGAAAAAGTGAAAAAAAAAGATTTATATTTCATTTACTTATTTTTCTTTTATTATTTTATTATTTATTCTTCCTTGCAAAATCTTTCTTAAAATGCATAATTTTAACACTATCACAATGCCTATTCACATGAGAAAATGAATTATAAGCAAGACAACTAAAGTCAAGTCTTCATATTAAACAACTTCGTTACCCTCTAAAGGAACCATTTGTGGTAAACAATCAAACATGGTTAAAGATACATTTCCATTATTTTTCACACATTTATTATATATATGTGTTGGAATTTGCAAATTGTTCTCAATTGATGGAAAAATTATTGAACACTACACGTATTCATACTTTTCATTAATTATTATACACTATATTCCTTCATGTTTCACAAACACTCAACACAAAATCGTGGGCCTTGAAATCCATTCCAACTAGTGACAGAAGTCCTTAAGCATTATTTCCTAAAATTTGGAATTAAAACAAGCAAAACTTGAACAAGAACCATGAGAAGTTCCTATTAGAACATATTGAAGATACAATTTTTTGATTTGTGGTGGCATAATTTGTAATTTGATTTTATTTTAATTACCAGAATTATGGATGTGTGATAAGATTTTAAAAGATAAAATTAGAAATAAATATATTCGTAAAATGGTAAGAGTAACACCTATTAAAAACAAATTGAGAGAATAGGATAAGATGATTTGGTCATATATAACAAAGACCAACTGATATAATGATAAGAAAGAGTGATACAATCACTATAAATAGAGATGTCAGAGGAGGAAAAAATCTAAGTTGACATGAGATGTGATAGTGAAAAAATATATTTATTTATTTAATTTAATTTAATATATAACTATTGATAAATAAAATGACAAAAAAAAAATTCATGTAGTCGATCTTACTAAATTCAGACACAGCACTTAATTTTTGGTTTTATTTGTAATAAGGTGAATGAACTTAGATAAATGCTATAGCACATGCAAGTTTTCACTAACTTAATTTGCCATCTCACATGGTGACCGTTAAAAACAACTATCTCATGTTTACATCAACACATTTAAACATCACACCCATTTATTTTCCTAAATGGTTTGACATTCAAATAAAAATTTTATATGTTTTTAATTTTTTTTTTAGTAATATATTTTTTAAAAATTATGTTAAAAGTCTTTTGAGGTCCGTCTAGTGCACAAGGATTTGAAAAGTAAAAACATTCTGAAAAAATTCAAAAAATATTCGCTAAATTTTTTTAATTATTTTATTTAATTTTATTTCTAGTCTATCTAGTTGAAAAAAAACTTAAAAGTGTAAATTTTTTTTACTAAAGATGAAAAAAATAGATGAAAAACTGTCTAAAAAAAGTCAATTTCAAACAATAAACTATATAAAAAAATCTTTGTGATTTCATACCTTTGTTTATGATAGAAACTTTCAATTAATTAATCTTAACATTTAGTACAGTGCATTACAAAAAAATTATGGATGTAATAATTGATAAATCACATATTTAATTAAGTTCAAGTCTTTTTATATTCCATTAGAGTTAAAGTTGGGACTTAGACGAATTACTCCATAGTGGCATGCTCATGTTTAATTATTTAGCTCCGTTTGGGGGATTTTAGCTTTTTAGTTAAAAAGTCAAAAAATCACTTCAAATTCTCACAGTATTCTCTTTATTTTTTTGCACATTTTTTTTTTTTATAGAAAGTTAAAAAGTTAACTAAAATAGCCAATTCCCAAATGAGGCATTAGTCACTTTTGTTGTCGAGACTTGAGAGTTGGCTAAACTACACTTTTTAAAATAAAATAAAAAATAAAAAATAAAACTAAACATTAAGAAAATTAAAAGAAATTAAACTTTAAAGAAAATGAAATTAGAAACCAACGGTGACTACTTCACACTACAATAAATTAAGATTTTTAAGATAAAAAATTTAGTGATGAAACAATTTTTTTTAGGATGAAATATATTAATTATAAAAGTGTCATTGCTGTATTTTTAAGACAAAATTAGACATTTTGTAATGAATTATTATTCTTTAGGAGCCAAATTTTTTATCTTAAAAATAAACCTTTTGGGTTGAAATTGTTTTATCTCTAAAAAAGCATTTATTAGCGACATCTTTCAAATTTTGTTGCTAAAGGTTTTTTTTTTCTTGAATTTTTGTAATGATTTTTTCACATATTGCGACTAGAATTGATCTCCTAACGATTTTTGATTATTTGTTTTTAAAAAATGATATACAAGCTATAGCGACTCTGGTTTTGACTGTCTTTTGTGGTGTTCTGGACTCGGGTTAGTATGGCTTTAAATGGTTATTCATGTCTTGTTTTCCTTTGCTTCCCCTTATGTTGGCTATCGGGTTGTAGTGGTGTGTTTGGAACAGGTTGGTTGCTTGTTTTTCCAAACCTTTGTTGCCCAGAATTTGGCCCTTTCGCTTGAGCGGGCATTCTTGTGCTCGAGTGGCCTTTCTCACGCTCGAGCAGGAATTGACAAGTTTCAGTACTTTTTACAGACCTGCAACTACTGGGAGAATGCATTGGGCGCTCGAGTGGAACTTTCCACGCTTGAGCGGGAGTCTGTGTTTGACGCTCGAGTGGAGCTTTCCACGCTTGAGTGGACCATGTTATATCAGTTCGTAAATGTGACTTTTCAGATCACTTTTCTTGCTCTCTCTGTCTCTCTCTCTCTAAAACCTTCCAAAAATGCAGATTTTGACTCTCTCTCTAAAATACACCTTCTCTCTAGATTTTCACCTAGATCCATGGAGATCTTCACCCTAGTGTCTTTGATAAAAAAGTAGAGTGCTTCAAAAGCTTCATTTTGATCAAAGAAGAAATTGGTTTCGTCATCTTTGAAGCTCTTCCTTGTTGTTGGATCTTCTACACTTGAGGTAGGAATTTTCTACACTCTTATATGGTTTCTAGCTTAGTTATTGCTATTGTGTATAGATGGTGAGATTTGGGTGTAGTTTGGGCAAATCTAAGATTTGAGTGTGACATGAAAAGAGAGGTTTTTGATGAATATGAGATAAATGAGTATGGGGTTTGAATATAAGGCCATGTTGTGCCAAAATAGTTGATTTTGGTATTTGGGTCGATATTTGGAAGAAGGGGGATTTTTCCCTAATTTGATTAAATTGTTATTTTGTATACATAATTGGAATTCACATTGAAAATGTGAAATTGGATGGTTAGTAATATAGGTGGTGAAATTGGATATGCATTATCTCATACCTTTGGAAGTCTTGAATAAACTATTTATCTCGAGATTAAATATCTGTTTAGAAATAAGTATACCGGGCTATCGGTGGATAATAGCTATGATTGTTGCAAAAATTGCATGAGAATTAGGTTATTTAATACTAATCCATTGTTGGTTGTTATTGAATATGACCACGTTTTATAAATACATTGTATATGTATGTTTGTTGGGAGGGGGAAAGGGGATGTACTCTATATGTATAATTATATTTATAAATACATTGTATGTGTACGTTTGTTGGGAGGAGAAAGGGGATGAACTCCATTGAGAATAAGTTAGCCGGAGTGTCCTAGGTGAAAGTCTCGAAATCTTATATATTCATGGGTGCCGATTCTCACGAACGAAATATCCGTAAAATGGCAAATTGGAGAAGTTATGTGCGTTTTGTATGATTGGCAAAAACCATTGAGTTGTAGTCTCAGTTTGGTTATTGAATGAAAATGAACTTAACTCATGAATTGAGAAGTATAGATGAACTAGTAACGAATTGAAGGAAAATAGATTAAGGTTTGGAACAATCTAGCATGATATGAATATACAAGTTTGTAGATGTTTTAGTACCGGCATTGTTTATGCACATGGTACTTATACATTTGCTAAATCTCATATATTGTGTTGGATTATTCCTACTGGGCTGTTGGCTCACCCTATATGGGGACATCATTTTCAGGTGCAGGTGATATGTTTCCACAAAGGCAATAGCATAGAGGGACATTTGAGAAGCAAGAGCTTCTTTAATATGTTTTGTTATTTGTAAAGCCAAAGGCTTAAGATGTAATGAGTGAGGCTCTCTTTTGTGTAACCAAGTAATGACTTGGGAAGATGTAAGCCTACAGGGCATTTGACTGTATGTTTGACTTTTATAAACAAATTTTGATGTATGAAAGTATGTTGTTTCTCATATTTATTCCACATATGAGTTATCTTTATTGTATTATTTTGGGGGCGTGACACACGCTCACTTTTTAGACCAATTTTCTAGACTCAATGATGTGCAAGTGATATGATTACTTGATAATTAGAGAAGATATGAGAGAGAGTGTTGTTTTAGATATTCTAATTGATTGTTACATTTTTGAACTTGAAAAGTGAGTCTAATTTTTTGACTTGCATAATATTTTTTTTTTCTTTTTTTTTCAAACAAAAAAATTTAATCCCTAAAATATTTAATGGTATAATTCTTGCTCTTGGCAAGATTTCCACTCCCTTAAGCAATACCATTGTACCCAAAGATTTTAGGAATATTTAGTCTAACATCCCTCTACTATTTTTAGTAATGTGAAAGGTTCACAATATTTTTTTTTGTTGCCTAAGGTTCCCCATCCACACCCATATATCACACCCACTCTCTCTCTCTCTCTCTCTCTCCCTCCCCGCTGTAACATCATCCTCCACCTCTCATGCCGACACCTCCTCCACCACCACGACGGTCGCAACCACCACTATCATCGCTACCACCTCTGTTGTTTATTCTTGCACTAAACCTCTCGCTCTCATCTAATCATAAATGAAAACGGTGAGCGACGGTGGGCAGCTTTATGGTAAACCAAACAAGAATGGAGATAATGATGAAAACGAAGAAGAATAAGATTCCAAGCTACACATTAGTGGCAATTGGGCCTACTCTTCTCCCAATCTCCTCAAGAATATGAATGGCAACGGGGCGGGGTGGGGCAGGGCGGGGCTGGGGATCGCACTCCCCGTCCCCGATCCTCGATTTGGAAAATCTCCCCGGCCCCGACCCCGATCCCCGACAGGGAACCTACCACCATCCCCATCCCCGCCACCAATGGGGATCGGGTTTCCCTAACCCCGAAGATTCCCCGCCCTCCATCTGTTTCAACAGCAACACAATCAACAACAACATCATTCATCATCATCCCCTATCAACAACATCCCTAGATTCATCAACAAATCATAAAAAAAAAAAAATACAAACAGATCTGAGATCTGTGTCACAGAGAAAGAGAGAGAGAGTGGACTATTGGCGGAAATGGACAATGGAGGAGGCGATGGTGGACGAAGGAGGACGGTCGGCGTCGCCGACAGTGACGATGGACGATGGAGGACAATTGGAGATTTAGAGGCGATGGGTGGCTGTGAGTGCGACGACGGAGAAGGACAATCGGAAGAGGAGGATGAGGAGGAGGAGGCAACGGCGGAGGATCGGCTCTCTCTCCCTCCCTCAGGCGGCGGAGGACGCTTCCTCCCTCTTTCCATTTTTCTCACGCCAACAGCCTCCCTCCCTCTCTCTCAATTTTTCTGCCAACAGGAGCAAAGTGATTGTGTGAGCAACATAAAGACACACATATTATATATATATACAAGGGTAAAGTAGTAATTTTATTTCGGGGAGAATCGGGTCGAGGATCGGGGCTGGGAAACGTATCCCCGTCCCCAGCCCGAAAATCATCGGGGATTCATTTTTAAATAGCATCCCCGACCCGTCGGGGGTATTTTTCGGGGAAAAACCGCTCAAATCGGGGTCGGGGTCGGGGATCCCCGTCGGGTCGGTTTCAAATTGCCATCCCTACTCAAGAATCTCTCATTTCTCTCTCTTCACCAAGTTCATATTCATTTTCATATATATATATATATATATATATATATATATATATACACGTATAATATGTGCGTTGCTGATTTGGGTGATTTGTATATATATCATCAGTACCAGGTTCATGGTAATGATGTATGTATATTTATATTCATCTTCTGGATTCATAAATTGGGTGTTGTTGTTGCTAATTTGGGTGATCAATTTGGTGTGGATATGTCATCATCACCATGACTGGTTTTGGCTAGTTTACCTCTGTTCAATTTTGTAGTTCAATTTTCTTTGGTTTGGTCAAAGGTTCAATTTTCGTTGGTTTGGTCAAAACACAAAGAAAATTGTAAGCAAACTAGAGAAAATTGGTCAAAATACAAAGAAATTTGTGAGAAAACTAGAGAAATTTCAACCTAAAGAAAATTTCAAAACACAAAAAAAATCAGAGAAATTGAGCAAACCAAAGAAATTTCAAAATACAGAGAAATTTGCCTTCATTGAAATTTCTCAAGAATCCCAACCACTATGAAAATATTGTATGTCAGTTATTCTATAAAATCTTAATACCAGGAACCTTAAAAAAAGTTTCCCAAGATTTTATATAAATATATATTTTTTTAAAAAATTCCTTGTAAACGATATTAAAGTGTGGGAAATTTCTTTTGAAATTGCTCATGATTGCTAGTCCTAGAGTAGGATAATTCCAATAATAATCAGAATTAATCATCCAAATTTAATATGATTAAAAGTTATTAGAATTTAGAAGCATGGGGAATCTCTTTTGAAATTGTTCGTGATTGCTAGTCCTAGAGTAGGATGATTCCAATAATAATCAGAATTAAACATCCAAATTTAATATGATTAAGAGTTTTCAAAATTTAGAACTATGGGAAATCTCTTTTGAAATTGTTCGTGACTGCTAGTCCTAGAGTAGGATAATTCCAATAATAATCAGAATTAATCATCCAAATTTAATATGATTAGAAGTTATTAAAAGTAGTGAATTCTATTACATTAATAAATATACTATTATCATATAGATTCCAAAACAGATAAATTACTAATAAGTCTTACTTTTGGGACTTTTTACTCATTATAGTCTTATTGATAAATTTAGCAATCTCTCTTATTTTTATAAATAAATTTTTCAGTGATAAATTTATCAGCTAGGACCTACAAATAAATAAGTTTAGTTAATAAGGCTGATTGGTAAATGCTCCAAAATAAATACATGAATAATAGTTGAGTAATGATATGTAAATAGAAAAGTGGTACATATCATTCTTATGAATTTTATTTTTTTTAAACATAATTTGTATATATGAAGAGAATTTTCCGTGACAGTTATATATAAATAACTGCTTATAATAATAAATTTATGTAATACCTTATTTGTAAATGGTTAGATTATGGTCCAAATCTCTGTTGTATTATAGACAGAATTTCTTAGATATCCTTTAATCTGGTGCTTAGATTATGGTCCATCTTTTTCTTATTCATCAATCTGGCATGATCTTATTGGTCATCAATTTCCCAAAATTGAACCCATACTTCCTAGTGGAGTATCCAAACCAAAACTATTGAAAGGAATTGCACTAGAATTTTCAAGCCCAACTAAACTTTGTTTGGATTCTATTTTTATAATTCACTTTTCAAAAAATTTTACTTTTTCGTTTTCCATATTTTTTTTATTTTCACTGAATTTTTTCAATATTTTAAGCAGTTTTTTTAATTTTTAGACATACCTAACATAAATACACTTAAAAAGTATAATATTTGTGAAAAGAATCTTTAAAAAATTCACTAAATATCAAAAATATAAAAAAATACAAAAATTCAATTCATTTTTCATATTTTTGTGTATTTGTTAATTTTTAAAATATTTTACTATTTAGATACATCTAAGTAAGGTATATCTATATATAAAAATAAAAATAAAAAAATTGCTTAAAATTTTAAAAATATTCACTAAGAACAAAAAATAAAAAAATCAATTTCCAAAAAATTAAATTCAAAAAATTGAACCAAACATTCTTAAAAAAAATATGAAAAATAAAAAATTAAATTTAAAAAATTAAAACCAAACACAGTGAATAGAATTTTCAAACCCAACTAATAATTTTCCAAGTTCTATTATCTATAAATACCTCTCCATGCTCTTGCAGCTCTTCATCCCTCCATCCTATTACTCTCTTTCATAGCTTTCTATTCTATTAATAACAAACAAGCCTACAATGACATTCTTGCCCAATACACTTCCCAACCACTTTCTTTCTTTCCCACCCGTTTTACTCTGCCTCATCATCCTTGCATTGCCCACTTTTTTTTATTATGCTGCTTTTGCTTCTTCCATAACTGGAAAACAAGCAGCTGAACCCACGGCTCTCTTGACGTGGAAAGCTAGCCTTCACAACCAAACTCAAACTCTCCTGTCCTCCTGGGTTGGAACCAACCATTGCAGTTGGCTTGGAATTCGGTGCAACAAGGCCGGTAGAGTTGCCCATATAAACCTTTGGGATTATGGTTTGAAAGGTACTCTTTCTAATCTTAATTTCTCATCCTTTCCTCATCTCCTCACCCTTGAACTTTTTAACAACTCACTTTACGAGACCATCCCTCCCCATATTGGTAGCCTTTGGAGGCTCACCTACCTTAGCTTGTCTCTCAACAATCTCTCTGGAACAATTCCGACCGAAATAGGCCAGCTAACTAATCTGAGAATCTTGTACCTAAATAGAAACCCAGTCGGTGGCTCCATACCTCAACAAATAGGAGTGCTCAGCTCTCTCTCAGCTCTCTCAATGAGCTCAGCTTGTCTACTAACAATCTCACGGGTTCAATCCCTTCTTCAATTGGAAACTTGGGCAACTTAACCATTTTGTACCTTTATGACAACCAACTTTCCGGATCAATCCCTCAAGATATTGGGATGCTGAGGTCTCTCGTTGATCTCGAACTCTCGGGAAACAAGCTCACGGGTTCAATCCCTGCATCTATAGGGAACTTGGGCAACTTAGCCACTCTATACCTTTATGACAACCAACTTTCCAAATCAATCCCTCAAGATATTGGGATGCTGAGGTCTCTCGTTAAACTCGCACTCTCAACGAACAATCTCACCGGTTCAATCCCTTCTTCAATTGGAAACTTGGGCAACTTAACCCTTTTGTACCTTTATGACAACCAACTTTCCGGATCAATCCCTCAAGAAGTTGGCATGCTAAGGTCTCTCATTGATCTCGAACTCTTAGGGAACAAGCTCACGGGTTCAATCCCTACATCTATAGGGAACTTGGGCAACTTAACCACTCTGTACCTTTATGACAACCAACTTTCCGGATCAATCCCTCAAGCTATTGGGATGCTGAGGTCTCTCGTTGATCTCGAACTCTCAGGGAACAATCTTGTCGGTTCAATCCCTACATCTATAGGGAACTTGGGCAACTTAACCACTCTACAACTTTTTGACAACCAACTTTCCAGATCAATCCCTCAAGCTATTGGGATGCTGAGGTCTCTCATTAAACTCGCACTCTCAATGAACAAGCTCACCGGTTCAATCCCTTCTTCAATTGGAAACTTAGGCAACTTAACCCTTTTGTACCTTTATGACAACCAACTTTCCGAATCAATCCCTCAAGAAGTTGGGATGCTGAGGTCTCTCATTGATCTCGAACTCTCAGGGAACAATCTCACTGGTTTAATCCCTGCATCTATAGGGAACTTAAGCAACTTAGCAATGTTGTACCTTAATTAGAATAGGCTTTTTGGATCTATTCCCTCAGTGTTCAACAATCTTACACATTTAACAGAGTTTATCATAGATGAAAACATGTTCAATGGTCATATCCCAGAAGGCCTTTGCTTTAATGGATTGCTGGTTAATTTTACAGCTAATGATAATAATCTCACAGGTCCCATCCCAAAAAGCTTGAGAAATTGCTCTAGCTTATATAGAGTTAGGCTTGACAGAAACCAAATTTCGGGAAATATATCAGAAGATTTTGGCATACACCCAAGCTTGGATTACATTGATTTGAGCCATAACAATTTTTATGGTGAGCTATCTAAGAATTGGGGAAAATGCCACAATTTAACTAGTCTCAAAATGTCTAACAATAAAATTTCTGGTAGGATACCATCTGAATTAGTAAGGGCAACTCAGCTATCCATTCTTGATCTCTCTTCAAATCATCTATTTGGAGAGATCCCATTGAAATTGGGAAGGTTGGTTTCACTATTCAACCTTAAGCTGGATGATAACTATCTATTAGGCAATATTCCTCCAGAATTAAGTAAGTTGTCCAATTTAGAGAACCTTAACTTGGCAGCAAATAATCTAAGTGGCTCAATCCCTAGAGCACTAGGAGAGTGCAAGAAACTTTGGAACTTGAATTTGAGCAATAATAGATTTGGGGAAAGCATTCCTATTGAAATAGGCCAGATTAACACTCTTCAAAGTCTTGATCTTGGTAATAACTTGCTAATTGGTAAGATACCATAATAGATTGGAGAATTGCGAAGCTTAGAAAGGTTGAATCTCTCACACAATAAGTTCTTTGGTTCTATACCATCATCTTTCAATAAAATGGTAAGTCTTACTCCTATTGATGTGTCATACAATCAGTTAGAAGGTCCTCTTCCTGACATCAAGGCCTTCCAAGAGGCTCCATTCAAGGCACTCAAAGGTAATAAAGGTTTATGTGGTAATGCTACTTGTTTGAAGGCTTGCTTGACAAAATTGAACAATGGGGATGCTGAAAAAAAGGGCAAGAAAGTTATGGTACTAACTGTACTTCTTGTTTTTGGAATTTTGTTTCTTTTGCTAATGGTTCTTGGCATTTTCATGGCTTTTCGTAAGAAAGTGAGGAACACAAAAAACGAGCCATCACGAGTAAACCATGATAATGTTTTTGCAATATGGAGCTATGATGGAAAAATGGTCTATGAAAGCATCATTGAAGTCACTGAGAACTTTAGTGCCAAGTATTGTGTTGGAGAGGGAGGATATGGTACCGTTTATAGAGCTGTCCTACCAAATGGTCAAGTAGTTGCTGTGAAGAAACTTCATGCAACACTTGATGATGACTTGGTTAATCTAAAAGGGTTTGCAAGTGAGATCCGCGCATTAACTGAGATTCGTCATCACAACATTGTAAAGTTGTACGGTTATTGTGTACACCCAAGGCACTCGTTTTTGGTTTATGAGTTCTTGGAAGCGGGAAGCTTGGGAAAGGTGTTGAGTATGGACGATGATTTAGTAGTCTTTGATTGGATTAAGAGAGTGAACACTGTTAAAGGTGTGGCAAATGCTCTGTCTTATATGCACCATGATTGTTTTCAACCAATCATCCATCGAGACATATCAAGCAAGAATGTTTTGTTTGATTTAGAGTATGTGGCTCACATCTCTGATTTTGGCACAGCTAGATTTATGAATCTCAACTCATCCAATAGGACTGCATTTGCTGGGACCTTTGGTTATGCTGCTCCTGGTATATATTTTCTATTGTGATGATTTATTTCCAATTAAATTACCCGTGTAGTGTTTGTTCATTTTAACTTACCAATGATGACAAATTGCTAGATTTAAGCTTTTTATCTAATATGCATACCCTTAAATTCTCATGCATGATGAGCATAGCTACTGAAAAGCCATTTTAGTTGAAAAATATGCACTGGAGTAAGTAAATAGTGTTGTAGATGTGTTAGCTAATTGGGGTTGTGATAATAATTCTTATTTCTCTAGTTTTTAAGAGCCTTGTAGATTGCCTAAGCCTGTTGTGGCTTTAGATATGTTGGGTACTTTGTATATATATATATATATATATTCAAGTTTGTTAGTGCTGATTCTTTTTTGGGCCAAATTACACTGTATCCCTATACTTTGCACCAGTTATTACTTTGCCCCTTGACTTTTAAATTATTTCAGTCAGCCCCTAGACTTCAAGTCCAGTTCCAATTGGGCCTAAGCATATAACATTGTCTTAAATTGAGATTTTGGTGAAAATCCAAGTTGATAAGGAATAAAGTGAGATTTTGATAAAAGTACGGGGGGGTGCTAATTGTAATGAATTCTATCACATGACTATTCTTTGTTAGTTTTTGAAACAAGGTCATACAAATGGGCCCGATTCCAATTTGACTCAAAGTCTGGAGGGTTGACTAAAACAATTAAACGGTCAGAAGGTAAAGTGGGATTAGATGTAAAGTATAAGGATGTAAAGTGTAATTTATGCATTCTTTTGCATGAATATTTTTTTTCTTCTATTTCTTCAGAGATAAGGCTCATTACCCCTATTGATTTTAGATTATTAATAAATTTCTCCTTATGTCGTCAAGGTTTACCAAAAAGTAAAAAATAAAAACTCTTTTTTGCAAGACATGGAATATTTTCTCTTTGTTTAACGTTCATTTAAGAAAATGATTCTTTCAACAAGATTCTATGTGTTTCCTTTATTTTAGTACTTATGGTTTTAGTTGAGTCTTTGGCCCGCTCTAATGACTTACCACTTGTGCAGCGATGGATCGAGGGGGCTGGCAGAGTGACTGCCACTCCAAAATTTTGAAATAACTCCTTAAATATAGTGGTTTTAGTTGTCAATATTTATAAATTATATAGGCTCACCCCTCCAAGATTTTATTGATTTTCTTTAGCTCGATATGCAGTTTTAAGTTTCAATCATTACTCTTCAACTCTAGGTTTTCTTTCTCTCTCTACCTCTTATTCTTCTTGTTTGTTTCGGTTCTCCTCTTCTCTTCTTATTCTTCTTTTTCCTCAACTTTTTCCTCTATCTTTTTTGTTATTTCAATTCTGTCTGGAACTCAATTTCCATTTTCACTTGTTCTTCCTCTTCTCCATCTCTATTTTAAAACAACTTATACTTTCTATTCTTTCTCTTTTTCTTATTTCTCTATTTAACTTACGTCTTTCTCTCTTCTTCATCTTTGAGATCTTAATTACATTCGATGGAAGTCGTAGTCACCAACAAAGAGATCACATTGCCATTGAGCATTTTCAAGTTGACATTTTACAAAAACTGATTTAAAAAAAAACTAATTGATTTTTCAAAATTGAAGATATTTGCAAGCTTGCAAGTAAATTTAATTTACATTTTAAATTCAGTTACAAAATTAGACATTTCAAAAATTGTTAATAATATTTGAGTTGTGCCAAAGCGTTTGTAAAGCAAGAAAGTTGATAATTTATCCTCTTGTCAATAGATTGAATCGTCATCTTTTGACTTCACCTATTTTTACAGTGATTACAAAAATGCACATTTTTGTCAATGAAAATTATCCAAACTAAGCAACACAAATAGTAATTTTTTCTCCTTGATTAAAAGTTTGCTCCCTAACATTAAAATCATGCATCCATCCTTGCACTTGTGAATAGTCCTACAAAAGCCACTGTATATAGTTCATTGCTTTAAAAACTTATCTTTCTATAGTTAACATTTTGTAGTGAGCAAATTTTCATCAATTCTTTATTTCTCTCAAATTAATTCTTGAGTAATAACACTTGAAAGATTTTAGATAATATTGGTGACTAACAATCCTATTGATGTCTTGAAAATCATGTATGGAAAGGTAGGTAGCTGCTTCAATGAATTTACTATCCTATTTTAAGATATTCACAGTTCTCAGGTTTTCATATTCTGAAATTTTGGCATTGGCATGCATCAAGCATTTATATAATTTCCTTCTTTTGGAACCCTAAACTATTTGCGCCATTTATCAAAGAATTTCAAGCAATTTAATCAATATCTAGAAATGGGCCAGGAGCATTTTTATCTACTTTTCCACCCTCCCTTTATTTAACTATTTCTGTTGATGGGCATTTTTGTTTTTTGGTAGAACTTGCTTATACAATGAAAGTGAATGAGAAGTGCGATGTATATAGTTTTGGGGTGTTGGCACTGGAAGTGATTATGGGGAAGCATCCCGGTGATCTAATCTTCTCTTTATTGTCATCCTCGTCCTCATCATCAACATCAACTGCTCAAGGGATATTTTTGAAGAACGTCTTGGACCAACGTCCCCTACCTCCGAGGAATCAAGTGGCAGAGCAAGTAGTTGTTGTTGCGAAACTAGCATTTGCATGTTTACACACCACTCCACTGTCTCGGCCAACCATGCAACAAGTTGCTATGACACTATCAAAGCATAGGCCAACACTGCAAAATCAATTCTACAAGATTACATTAGGACAACTCTTTGACATCAACTGATCGAGCTCTTGAGTATTTATTTTCCCTTCGATCCTTGGATTGCCTAATGTTCTTGCTTTCAATTGTCTTCTTATACCATTCAATTTCGCCCTGTTTCCAGTCTATTTTACAAACTTTTATATGCCTAATTTAAAAGTATCAATTCTCTATAATTTTCATCACGGTTAGAGATACAATAATGTGTCTTGAATTCTGCAATAGCCCACTTGTTGTATTACATATATCTTGGCTCTCAATCAACAAGTAGGCTCTGTGGTCAGTGTAATCCAACCATGAATAATAGACACACTCAAGCTCTTGCCATCTTGCATGCAATCAACATGTACAACATTGTATAATATCTTGCCTTCTTGATTTTTGTATTTCTATGTAGTTGGTGAACAAGATTTTCCATGGGAACTTGGCACCATTGTTATTGGACATCTATGACTTTAGTCCTGAGTTCCAAAAGCCAAGAGAACCAAGCTCGCTGTATGGCTACTTTTTTGAGAAATGCAAGGATTTGACTCAGTCTTCGTTGGTCATCTCAACCAGAGAGCAATCATCTAAGTTTTGGGTGGGTTTGTTTGTCCTGTTTTACGTGTTTTGTTTTGATTTTGCTTCTAGCAAGGTAGTGATGTGGTGTGTTGCTTTCACTTTGGTGGATTGGGAGTTTGGTGAACTTAGTTTTTTAGGATTCTCTCCTATAATAGACTTAGGTGGTGTTTTTCTTTCGATCTCTCTATTCGTATGGTTCAGATGTAATTGCTTTGTATATGAAATGAAGTTAATGAATCACACCTTATGATATTTAACAAGCATTCAAGGTTGGCACCAATTTGCATAGGACGGATAATTCTTTGATCATTTCATAAACTTTTTCCTCCTTCCACTCATTCTCTTGAATAAACAAAGAAACGCTAAATTTTTGTAAGTCCCTAAACCTCAAAATGGGCAGTCAGTTTATGATCTGATCTTCAATTTGCAGCAGTGTAGGCATGGTGCTGGGGCTTGAACTTTTGCTTTGTTTTCTCTGTTTTTTGTTTTTCTGGTCTGCTTCTTTGTTGTGTAGCTATATTGGAACCTCTCCATTTCTGGTTTACTATGAGATTGCTCATGATTGATCATGCATAGGGTGCCAACATAGTTGGGATGCTATGTTTTTGATAATGACACAGAGTTGTTCCCACTCTTTGTAAGTTCCTTGATCTACTTTTGATTAAAAAGATTCTTTTCTTTTGGCTGACCAAAACAAAACAAAACAAAACAAAAAAAAAAAAAAAAGAGGGCTTTCACAAAGGAAAAAAGGAAAATCAATTCAAACACATCGTAAAACATCCTCACCATACCGAAACATTCACTAGAAAGTCAGTTTCAAGCATCCAAATCATTCCTACAACATTGATTCTACAAAAGCTATATGCCTTTTTCCTGGCCCAATCTGTAGACCTCAGTCTCAAACATGTGCACATGTAGGTCTAACACACAAAGCAAACTGATACAAATGAACTCTTAGACATAGTCATGCACATGACCACTTTTGTCAACAAAGAAGTGTTGTTGAATTATTACCACAAAAATGAGCAAAGGCTAGATATCTCGACATGCTTAAGAAGTTCATTGCATTTAAGATGAACATTTTAGAAAATATGCATAGGCAAATTCTAAATTCACGGACAACATGCTAGTAGATCAAATAAAAATCTCACACATTAAGGTTAGGCATATAAAATTGCTACACCAGACTAAAATATAGTAAATAAAATTAAGAACCTAGTCTAAAACATTGGGTTAAAAATATCTCTAATAAAAATAGGCAAATTATATTAAAAACCAAATAAAAAACTATGGGGTTTTAAAATCTCTGATAAACAAAAATTTCATTCGTACTGTTCAAGTCCTCAGTACTAAGACACTCAAAAATAATATTGAAAAAGTAAATTGATGATAATTGTCCCAAGAAACATCAAAGTCACAAAACCTTGTTCACCGAACTAGCATCGACAACCCAAAATTTGAGAAGTTTGCATTATTATGTCTTTAGGTGTCCATAAAACTTATGCTTCTATTTTATAGTCTGAAAGCGTCCATGTCCAGACTCAGAATATGTGCTAATGAACTTGAGTTTAATCTACTCGAGGACCACACAGAATTCCTACATGAGAAGATACTGGCTAAGCATAACAACCACCCTCTTCTTCGGGCCAACAAAACAACCCTTGATCATTTCAAATGTAAGAAAGAAAGATCATGTAGCTCCTCTTGGCAGCATACTTAAAACCTTATCAAAATGTAAGCATTGTGTAACTTCAAAACCACACATCAGTTAATTGTTAACTTTGGCTTATTAGCTACACCTGCAGAGGGAAGACATGACTGATAATTCAAGTCTTTGATAATCTTTTGATTAAAATTGAACTCCTTCCGATATAAGCAAGGCAATAAATAATGGTATGTATAGTCCACAGGAATGCAGTGGCGACTCTAGAAAAAAAACTGATTGATTTTTCAAAATTGAAGATTTATGCAAGCTTGCAAGTAAATTTAATTTACCTTTGAAATTCAAGTTAAAAAATTAGACATTCCAAATTTCAAAAATTGTTAATAATATTTGAGTTATGCCAAAGTGTTTGCAAAGCAAGAAAGTCGATAATCTATCCTCTTGTCAATAGATTGAATCGTCATCATTTAACTTTACCTATTTCTATAGTGACTACAAAATGCACATTTTTGTCAATGAAAATTATCCAAACTAAGCAACACAAGTAGTATTTTTTCTCGTTGAGTATAAGTTCGCCCCCTATGATTAAAATCATGCCTCCATCCTTACACTTGTGAACAGCCCTTCAAAAGCTTCATTGTTTCAAAAACTTACATTTCTACAGTTAACATTTGGGACTGACCAACTTTTCATTAATTCTTTATTTCTCTCAAATTGTTTGGGATGGTCGTCAAATCAAAAAGACTAATAACACTTGAAATACGTTTTTCTACAGTTAACATTTGGGACTGACCAAATTTTCATTAATTCTTTATTTCTCTCAAATTGTTTGGGTTGGTCGTCAAATCAAAAAGACTAATAACACTTGAAAGACTTTAGTTAATATTGGTGACTAACAATCCTATTGATGTCTTGAAAATCATGTATGGAAAGGTAGGTAGTTGCTTCAATGAACTAACTATCCTATTTTAAGATATTCATAGTTCCCAGGTTTTCATATTCTTAAATTTCGGCATTGGCATTCATCAAGCACTTATATAATTTCCTTCTTTTGGAACCCTAAACTATTCGCATCATTTATCAAAGAATTCCAAGCAATTTAATGAATGTCTGGAAATGCGTTTTGGCAGAACTTGCTTGCACAATGGAAGTGAATGAGAAGTGCGATGTTTATAGTTTTGGGGTGCTAGCAGTGGAAGTGATTATGGGGAAGCATCCGGGTGATCTAATCTCCTCGTCCTCATCATCAACATCAACTGCACAAGGGATATTTTTGAAGGACATTCTTGGACCAACGCCACCTACCTCTGAGGAATCAAGTGGCAGAGCAAGTAGTTGTTTATTTTTGTAATTAAAATCTTAAATTTTTAATTTTTTTTAATATAAATTATTTGTTTATTTTTGTGCATTGTATTCATCAATCACAAAATGTATAAGCACACCACTAACTAGTGTAACAATAATATCTAAGGTAGCGTTTGGTAAAGTTTTACAATTATGATTTGAGTGTAGAGTGATATTTTGAGCTTGTGGTTTTTGAATTATGATTTGAAAATAGAAAATTTGTTTGGTTATAAGTTTTGAAAAAAGCTTTTTGAATTTTTGAAATGAATTTTAAATTACAAATGTTGTCTGATTCAAAAACTTATAACTTATAACCAAACACACAACTCAAAATCCTATTCAAAACTCATAACCAAACTCATTTTAAAATTCAATGAAAAAAAAATAATTATTGATAAAAACGATTTTTTATTTACAACATTTTAAAAAATTCCAAAAATATTTTTTATTTAAAATATAAAAATATATATATAATATTTTTTGTTAAAAAAATCAAAAACAAATTCCTATTTATTTTTTTTTTTCAAATAACAGGTGCTAATTGTCCCCCCTTCCAACAAAAAAAAAATACTGTTCCGGTCAACCGGGGGACGTCTGGGAGGATGACCGGGTAGACCCAATTTGCTCTTTTCAAAATTCAAAAAACTCTCTATTCTCCAAACATGATCTAAAATGAAATGTGACATTGGAATCAATTTTTGAAAACTTAAACCAAGCAAAGCATTGAAAAATGCACTGGAATCATGTTTCCAGAGCTGCTCCAAACATAGCCTAAACTTTTAGAAACCACAAATATCGTAATCAAGTCACAAAGTTTCACAAGATAAAACACAGAATATGTAACCACATCACTAATTGGCGTAACAAAATTGTTCAAAATTATTAGAAATCACAAATATCGTAATTAAGTCACAAAATTTCGTAACGTCAACTACAATAGGGTTGAAATAGACAGAGAGAGTAGTGACAAACTCAAGGATTTGTTGTAAAGACACATAAGTAGAGAGAGGTGATCAAGGTTAAGAGAGTAAGAATCCAGCGAGCGTCCAAACTCCCGCTCGAGCGTCGAACACGCACTCCCAGTACTTTTGCAGAACCAGGTCCCCGCTCGAGCGTCCAATCCCACGCTCGAGCGTCCAACACTGCACAGGAAATACTGGATGGGTGATAATCCCGCTCGAGCACCAAAACCCCCGCTCGAGCGGACAAGCAACAAAAGAATCCCCGCTCGAGCGTCAAACTCCCGCTCGAGCGGACAGGTCAAAATCTGGGCAACTAGTTTTGGCATCTAAACTCAACCGACCTGTATCAGACCTGCCCAACACATCCTATAACTCAAATACAAAGAGATTAAAGGACGACAACAACCAATATATACTGACAGGATCCACGGAACCTAAGTCCGAATACAATAATCTAAAGGAAAAAGACCGGGGTCGCTATAACCTCCCCTCCTTAAAAGAATTTCGTCCCCGAAATTAAGCATAAGGTTTCGAAAACAAGTTTTTCTCAAATTCCAACAATATGATAACTCAAAATAAACAACTTGACCCAACACCGGCCATTTCATCTCTTATCAAGAGGCATTTCTCAATATGTAAAATAGCATATATTTCCACCTGCATTAACACTATGCAATTTTCTTTCAATTTCAACAATTTTCAATATATTTAACATATGCAATGTTCTATTAAACTTCCATTTCGAGACAAGTTCCAAAATATTTCCATTAACCAAAACATTCTCAATATTTTACAGCTTAAGACATATATAAAGCTCTAAAGTTCAACAATATTTCAAAATCTAAATACAAGATTACAAATCGATAAACATGTCTGGATATTTCTCGCGGACTTCCAACTCACGTTCCCAAGTGGCTTCCTCCACCCCGTGATATTTCCACAAAACTTTTACCAAAGGAATGGTCTTGCCTCGCAAGACTTGATCCCGCCTATCCAAGACCCGGACCGGTCTCTCCTCATACGAGGCATCCTCATCTACCTCTAAATCGGTCCAATCCAACACATGTGATGGATCCGGCTCATACTTCCGAAGCATACTCACATGAAACACGTCATGAACTCCGGACAACTGCGGCGGTAAAGCTAACCGATAAGCAACCTCGCCAATTCTCTCAAGGATCTCAAAAGGACCAATAAACCGAGGGGATAACTTCCCACTCTTCCCAAACCTCATCAAGCCTCGCCTAGGTGATATCCTCAAAAGACATGATCACCTACCTCAAACGCTAAAGGCCTCCTCCTACGGTCGGCATAACTCCTTTGGCGACTCTGGGCTGTAACAAGCCTCCTACGGATAAGCTCAACCTTCTCCGTCGTCTCCCTAACCAACTCCGGACCCAACAAAGTTGCATCACCCACCTCGGCCCAACCAACTGGAGACCTACACGGTCGGCCATACAAGGCCTCAAACGGTGCCATACCGATACTAGACTGAAAACTGTTGTTGTAGGCAAACTCCACCAATGGTAAGTGCCTCTCCCACATCCCACTAAAGTCAAGGACACAACCCCGAAGCATATCCTCAAGGATCTGAATAGTACGCTCGGACTGCCCATCAGTCTGCGGATGATAAGCCGTACTAAAGGTCAACTTGGTGCCCAAGGCACTCTGCAAACTCTGCCACAACCTAGCAGTAAAACGAGGATCTCTATCCGAGACGATCGTCACTGGGACCCCGTGCAATCTCACTATGTCCCGAATATACAAGTCGGCAAGATGGTCTACCGAATCTCTCACGCGCATAGGAATAAAGTGCGCCGACTTAGTCAACCGGTCTACAACCACCCAAATGGCGTCACTACCCCGCTGAGTCCTCAGAAGGCCTACAACGAAGTCCATAGTGACATGCTCCCACTTCCACTCGGCAATAGGCAAGGGTTGTAACAAACCCGCTGGCCTTTGATGCTCAGCCTTCACTTGCTGACAAGTAAGGCACTTAGACACGAAAGCTGCCACATCTCTCTTCATACCCCGCCACCAAAACTGGCGACCCAAATCCCGGTACATCTTAGTGCCTCCGGGATGCACCGCAAGGCGTGAATGATGAAACTCTCGGAGTACCTCTTCTCGACAAGACTCCGGCACAAACAGACGGTCTCAGTATCTCACACTCAGGTCGGGATACATCGTCAAACCCTTCTCAACCTTCCCACCGAAAATCTTCTCACGGAGGGATTCTACCTTATGCTTAATTTCGGGGACGAAATTCTTTAAGGGGGGGAGGTTATAGCGATCCCGGTTTCCCTTTTCTTTACTTGTTATATACAGACTTAGGTTCCGTGGAGCTGGTTGTTAAGAGTATGTTGTTTGCACCCTTTAATCCTTATTTTGAGTCTTGGGTTGTGTTGGGAAGATTTGGAGCAGGTTGGTTGAGCTTAGGAACCAAGTCTAGTTGCCCAGATTTTGGCTTGTCCGCTCGAGCGGGGGTTTGGACGCTCGAGCGGGGAATACACCCATCCAGTATGTCCTGTGTAGTGTTGGCCGCTCGAGCGGGGGATTGGACGCTCGAGCGAGAAGTCGTGAGTGACGCTCGAGCAGTGAGTTGCGAGCTCGAGCGGGGACCTGTCTGCAAAAACTTCTGGGAGTGTGCATTCACCGCTCGAGCGGGAGTTTGGCCGCTCGAGCGGGAGTCTGTGAGTGGCGCTCGAGCGGGGGTTTTCACGCTCGAGCGGGGCGACTGGTATAAAAATCCGAGATCCGACTTTTTGGATCATTTTTCATCTCCTTTTTTATTTTAAAACCCTAGAACCGTCTTCTCCCTCTCCCTACACACCTTCTCTCTTAGGTTTGATCTACTTAGAGTGTATTTCTACCCTAAGTTCTTTGTTAAAAAGATAGAGTGGGTCGAGGGCTTCCGTTTAATCTGAACAATCTTGGGTTTGGAGCACTTTGGTTTTTCGTCATCTTCTCCATTCGAGTTCTTCACTTCGAGGTAGGGATTTCCTACTCCATCTTATAAGTTTTGTTCTAAGTTTGGTATTTTGATATGTTAGGAGCACTTTGGTAATTTTGGGAAAAACCCTAGTTGTATTGATAAATTGATTTGTATAATTAATTTAAGGAAATTGGGGAATTTGGTTTAATTTATGAAATTGAGGAATTCATTGATTAATTGGTGTAGTTGGATAATTTAAACCACTCGCCTATTGAATAATTGATATATTTATTTGCCAGTCTAGAAATAACTGTTTTGGGCTATCGGTGGAGGATAGTCGTGATTGTTGTAGACATTGCATGTGGATTAGGGATAACTGAAACTAATCACATTGATTAAGCCATTAATTTTGACTATTAAATTAATACAGAAAATACGTGTATTGATTGAGCATTGCATTTGCATATTGTGTGGGAGGAGATAGGGGATGTACTCCACGGTTTAGGGGAAGATAGGGGATAGACCTCTAAACCGGATTTTGTTTGGGAGGAGATAGGGGATGGACTCCATTAGCATCACTATTATGTGTGCTTATTATATTGAAGTGTTTTTACATGTTATTGATACAGTACTAAAATGTGTATCAAACGGGAAGTATGAAGTGTTTTGATATGAACCTGAGTCTCATTTGTTTGTTGATATTGGAAGAGTGTGAATTTGATATATATATAGTACACTGTTGTAAGTTTGGCCAGGTTCTGAGCCATATTGAATTAATATATTGGAAAGTAAAACGTGTCTTAGACATTAATGTCAGGAAACAGTATTAAGTTATAATTGATTATCTTGGTTAACCATCTATTGAATGCTATAGCTTTATTCGATGCTTATATTTGGTTTAGTACTTTTCTACTGGGCTGTGGCTCACCCTTTATGGGAACATCATTTTCAGGTTCAGGTGATAAGCTACCTCCAAGGACTTAGCTTGGAAGAATTCGATCTTTTTTTATGGATTTTGAAGACTTGTCTTTAGTTATTTGTTTTTATTTGAGATTACATGTAAACATTCAAGCCAAGGGCTTAACTTGTAAATGAGTTAGTACTCATTCTTTTGTGTCCAAGTGTTAGCTTGGAAAGATGTAAGCCCTTAGGGCATTTATTTTGATGTTACATGTGATGTCTTTCAATAAAAGTACTCTGATGAATAATTCAAATGATTCGTTTTCTTTTATTAATGCATGTTAATGTTATGTATATTATGGGTTTAATTTGAGGGCGTTACAGTTGGCAATTAAATTTCTGTAAGGACTAATTGATCCTTGCTGGCACGCTTGCAATTACAATAATAACCTTCGAAAGCCAAAAAGCCAACAAGTTCATGCTAAATTCTAATACACAATCATTATTTCCACATATTTGATCTTAGTTTTTTATTGTCAATAAATTACTTCCTTTGATGTTCAAATCAAATAAGCATCGAAGTCCCAATACAAATTTTAAATAACAAATAAATCTAAAATTCCATCATTAAATAACTGACCTTCAATTTTTTGGCATCAATGTAATTCCTCACACCAAGTACCAACCAGTTGTTTGAATTTAAAATCATCTAAAATGCACAAGATGAATTTTACTTTTTAATAAATAACAAAAATGCACAACAAGTAGGTGTAAAACCAAGTACTAAGAAGAAATCAATTCTTTGCCCTATCAAACAATACTTAGTTAACTTCTTTGCCATCTATAATGACTCCTACGCAATCTATACAGGGTCTAAACTAGATGCAATATAATTAAATCCTTTACATCCCAAACATGCAATTTAATTTATTATTCATGAGAAATGTAACAAGAAGAGAACCCGGGAGCTTCATGGATTCGCATTATCTCCCCTACAATGAAACTTCAAGAGCTCGCTCGCTCTCTACTATAATTGGAAGCTAAAATAATAGCATATAATGAACAACCAAAATTCTCAAACTAACACAAATTATATTAATATTTGATAACTAACACTAATTTAACCAATGAATTATTTTTTTTAAATTCAATAATTATCTTTTAAAATAACGATTACTATGTTTTTAATAGTTTATATTTAACAATTAATGCTTATTACATTTAAGACAAATTTTAATCAAACAACATTAACACTTGGGTAATTAGTAAATTGTGATTAATAAAA
The DNA here is from genome assembly GCF_055761805.1 of Camellia sinensis. Classification (NCBI taxonomy): domain Eukaryota; kingdom Viridiplantae; phylum Streptophyta; class Magnoliopsida; order Ericales; family Theaceae; genus Camellia; species Camellia sinensis. Next base: position 109,532,471 of record NC_138966.1, read on the forward strand.
ATCCGCTTAATGGCCATAATATATACCTTAGTTAAGTAATGATACATGAATTGGAGATGATGCATAGGTTCTAATGCCACGTATCCCATCATAATATTGGTAGCCACTGACACTGTAAAGACCCAAGATCACTTTTCTACAAGTCGACAAAATTAGTTGACTAATCAATTGCACATCTAAAACTTTGCAAAAGCATCGATTAACTAATCGATTGGAAGAATTGGCCACTCCCATCGATTGTCCAATTGATCGGATGGTTTCGCCAACACTAATCCATTCACCAATCGATTGGAAGGTTTGTCCACCACCAATCAATTGTGCAATTGATTGGATGGATTGGCCAACACTAATCAATTGTTCAATAAAAATTATAAACATTCATGCTATCATGCCTCCCAATGTTCTAAAACCAGGAAAAAATCAACTTACTATTTTCCTTTATCCATTATCTTAGAGAACAAATTATTCATTAAACCAACAATAGCTACTAATGGAAAAAATAAAATAAAAATAAAGAGACTCAATTTTCTAAAGTATAATCAGTTATATTCTGTTACCAACATTCCACGACTAGTCTTCATATGGTTTCAAGCTAGAAAACACTTTCCTTAAATAAAATAAATGAATATAAATCCCCTATTTAGGTAGACTACGACAAATTTAAAGCTAAAAATAACAGCAAGGCCTAGAAGACATTCACCATATTACATAAACAAATTGTGAAAAACAAAAATAAATAAATAATAGAATGAAAATCATAGTATTGATAATTTACCAGAATACATATACCATCATAGTTTTGTGGCAAACACTTAATCTATCCCCCAATTAAACAAATTACCCGATCCAATCATTGAACCCCTGAAGTTTAAGCAATGTGAAAACTTCAAGAACTCCAAAAAAATCAAAGGGATATGAAGAATGCCAAAGCTCCTTTGCAAGAAGAATCTAAAAAATAAAATAAAAACAAAGCACATGGAAACCGTCGAGGTTGTTGATCTTTGTTTTTGAGAACTACCTTGATTTTTGTTACTATCAATAAAACATCAACATTTCAGACCATCAATTTCTATAAACCGATTCATTCATGTTAATGTCCACAAATTGATTCATTAACATTTCAACTATTTGAATTGGGTTTCCTATGTTTTAACTTCAATTCTGTCAATTATGCATCAACTTCAGCACTCAAAGAAACCATTTGTTTCTAGACATAAGTTCTAGCATTTTAAAGACATTGGTTACTACAGCTTTTAAAACAGAATTTATGCTTTCAAACTTCAATTCAAGCACCAGAAAACAAGAACAATTAGTACTATTAAGATTTATGCTTCAATTAGTATGTGATGCTCCAATGAATGACATGGCAAAATATTTTATATGTGGGATAATGTTGGCCCACTTTTGTTGTTTGGTAGTTGAGAAACATTGAATGACTCGATGTGTTTTGTGGTTCCTTAAGAGCAAACAACCAAAGTTACTATCACGAGCAAATAACCAAAGTTACTATCACGAGTCACAAGCAGCAATGAAAAAAATATATATAAAATAAAAACGAGAGAAAATAATTTCCTAAAACTAATGCCAAATAGAAGGATCATACGTCCACCAATTCAATAATTTTAAATTTTACACTTTCTTTACATTGTCTAAATTACCGAACAAACCTAAAACACGTTCACAATTAAGTTATCAAATATAAAATTCTAAAATTCTGATGAACAAAAAAAAAAAAAAGCTAATGCCAAAATCAAGATAACATAGTCCAAAAAAGAAATATAACATTAAAAAGGCAAGAATGCCATAATGATAGTGTAGTTTGAAGGAGTAGACACCAAAAGAAAAAGGACAAACACAAATAAAAAGAAAAAGCATAAAGTGTAGCTAAAGTCTAAATAACCTACTAACATTCACAGAATAAGTTTCTATAATGGATAAACCAAAGGCAAATGTAAAGCAAAGGGTTATGTGATCATGTTGTGACTAGAACAGTGTTGAATACAGTGTTAACAGAGAAGGAAAAAAGAATTAGATTAAAGAGATATAAATGGAATCCAATATATAGATAATTGCATTCAGCAATGTGAAAACTTTAATATGGTAATCCAGTGTCAATACTCATTTTCTTATGTCAACAAAATATACAAACATGAAGATTTAAACAAGAAAATTAGGTAAAAAATACCATTTCAAGAACTCCAAAAAAATCGAAGGGCTATGATAATGTTCTTAAGGTTAGCTTGTGCTGGATAACAGTACCACTGGCAGCAGCCAGAGTCGGAAAGGGCGTAGGTGAGATGCTGTGGGAGAGAGGGAGAGGAAAAGTGGATCTGAGAGGAAGGAAAAAACTAAAGAGAGGAGGTCTAGTGCGAGAGGTGAGAGAGAATAGGGTTGGGAGAAAGAAAAAGCATAAGAGAAAAGACAGCAGTGGGTGCGAATTTGACCAGCATATACTCTATAATTTTAAAAAATTAAAATTAAAATAAAATACCAAACAATGCACATGACAAATTATTAGCTGCAACAAACAATATGAACCAAAAAGATGATGTCATGATCACCATTATAATTTCTCACATGTAACAGCTTTGAGAGAGCTTCCCATTTGGCACAAATTTTCTTTTCAGTAGAGCATATAGCGAAAAAAACTTGAGAGCAATGTCAAAATCATCCTTCTCTACCAAAAAATAATACACAGCGCTCTTTTACTAACAGTTAGTGGGCAACAAACAAAGAACTAGACTTGAATACAATGTTAGTGGGGTTGATGATCCAATTAAATCTCTTGACACAAATGTAACAAAAATTAAATCAAAAGTAGAGGTAAAAACAAAAGTTATAGTCAAACTCCTTTTTTTTTTTCAATCAAAAAACCAATACCGTAAAAGTTGTTATCACAAAACTTAGTTACTGGTTCGTAAAAACAAAATAAAAAACTGCAACTATAATTAACTTATGGATTTACATATTATAGCTATAACTTATTCATCAAATAGATGGCCTGCTCTTTCCTTCCTGTCTCGTCGTGATGGCCTAGTATACATCCCATTGAGGTTTCTAGGGCTGTGAGATGGATGAGTAGGGGCCTTCCTTCATCTCTCTTTCAAGTTTAACCTTCTCTTTTGTTTCATTTCTTCTGGACCTTTCTTGCATCCGTTGCTATGATCACCAGGGGATCGCCTTTTCTTACTGCCTCAAAGTGCGCACACCACGCCTGTAAATCAAAAATCACAAAATGGCAAACAATTCTAATCATAGGAACCTTTAAAAAAAAAAATAAAGAAAAAGAAAAGAGAAAAGCAAAATGCAATGCCTTTACATGTAGAGATGTAAGATGAAGAACAATGATGTTATAAGCTAAAATTACTTTGATTAGTCCAAACACTTCCATTCCAAGAATTTGTTAATTGTGAATTAAACTACTCCATCTAAATTAAACCATAAACCTTCCCCAAACTATGAACTTTTAAATCAATGAATTGTAAACCCACTTCTGGTAATGATATTTGGAGGATTCAATATGAAGCATCATACCAAACCAAAACAAAACAAAAAATAATAATAACAATAAATAAAATTGAAAACCTGAAACCAGATTTGAATTAACACCCCTTTACCCTTAACCTTAAGAGGTTTTAAGGTGATTAATGTTTGTTTTGTTGGACTAATTGCATACTTTTTTTCTGTTGTGAGGTGCCTTGTTAGTCCTTTTCCTCTTGTTCAAATAATATACAAAACCAATCATACATAAGAAATTACACACATTATAGCAGTGCAAGTCAATAAATTGATTAAATAGACTACTACAACACAAGAACCAAATCACACTAGGTTTTTCTTCCAATAATTCATGTGTACATCCAACATAAATATATTGCGTGTTTAACTGAATTTGCAATTGATCAAAGAAATATAAATGCGATGTACCAACACAAAATACTCCTCAAATTACCAAATCTGGAAATAAACATATACCCGCAACGAAATATGGTAGCTGAGAGAGAGAGAGAGAGAGAGAGAGATTAGGGCACGCTGGCAGGAAGCAAGAGAGGATGTAGAGATTGCTAAGAGAATGAGTCGATTTGTGAGAAATTAGGGCAGAGAATAAGATCCAAAGAGAGAGAGAGAGAGAGAGAGAGAGAGAGAGAGAGAAATCTAGTTACCTGGTGAGAATGAAATAGTCCAAGTTCGTGAATCGGCGGTGTCGATTTTGGATTTCAGGCGGTACAACTGTGGAATGGGACCAACAAAATCGTTCGTGAGAGAGGAGGAATGAGAGCAAGTGGTTGTCTTGTGTAAGAGAGAGGGAGAGAAAGAGACACGAGAAACGTAGGAAGGAGTGAGGGCAAAATTTTGAGGGTCCTCAATTTTGAGAGGGAATTTCAAATTTAAGGTAAAATTTTGCGAAAAATTTTGTTTTTAATTTCTTTTATAAATGTGAAAAATATGTTATGCTTGTTAAATTAATATTTTTTAATTATTATTTATTGTTTATAAATCTTATTTTATTGGAATTTTATGACTTAGTTTGAGAAGAAAAAAAATACAAAATTTAGATACATTTAAGAGAATAATTTTTATTCAAAAAATTAAAATTACACCAAATATAAAAGTATAAAAAATCATTTATTATTTTTATATTTTTTGTATTTATATATATTATTTTATAAATATTTTACTTTTTAGTTATATCTAGACTAATTGAATTTAAAAAATACAATTTTTAATTAAATTATTAATAAAATTCACTTAAAACAAAAAAAAAATGTATTGAAAATTCAAAAATAACTTTTGCAATTCTAAATCAAACATAGTTAGGAATGACAACGGGGCGGTTCGGGGTCGGGGACTGCACTCCCCGTCCTTGATCCCTGAAAGTGATGAATTCCCCGTCCTCGTCCCCGATCCCCGGTGGGGAGCCCATCGCCCCCCCCCCCCCGCCCCCGCCTCCGCTCCCGATCGGGGATCGGGTTTCCTCGACCCCGAAATATCCCCGATCTTTTTTTTTTTTTTTTGAATTTTGTTCAACACAACACAAGACAAAAACCAAAAAAAAAAAATTTTAATCTGTTTTCATCATCATCATCAACAATCTGAATCAACAACAATCATCAACTTAAAATAAAAAATAAATAAATAAATAAAAACTGAAATTGAAGAGAATCATTTCATTTGTTTTCAACATTATCATCGACAAAAAATCTGAAATCTGAAAAAATAAAATAAAAATAAAATTTGTTTTCATCATCATCATCATCATCATCATCATCAACAATCTGAAATCTGCAAAAAAAAATAAAAATAAAATAAAACGGAATCACTCATAGAAATCAAGAAAAACTCTAGATCGTTGAGGATTTAATCTGTTTTCATCATCAAGAAAAATTTAACCTCACTTCTGAGGGCGGCGGAGGCGATGCCGAGGGGAGTGGTGCTGATGCCGAGGAGGCTGGCTTGCTACAACTCTAGATCGTTGAGGAATATGAAGGTGAGGGAATGACGAGGATGATGAAGGTGGTTCCGGCGATCCACGAGGTTCCGGCGATCGGAGACGGCGACACAGCGCCTGAAACCCTAGATAGAACCCCTTCGTTGCCGTTGCTGCTCGATCTACTAAAAGATAGAGAGAGAGAGAGAGAGAGAAGAGAGAAACCGAGAGAGAGAGAGAGAGAGAGAGAGAGAGAGGGGAGGGGGAGGCCTCTGATGTCTATTTTATATATATAAACACGCAACACACATAGATAAATGAGGCCTCTGATATTTATATATATGAACACACAACACACACATATATATATTTATATCTATATAAACAAGGTCGGGGGCTGAACAGGCCGGGGCTCGGGCTGGGCCAGGTCCGGGGTTGGAAAATGTATCCCCGTCCCCGACCCAAATATCATCATGGATTTATTTTAAATATATAGCGATCCCGGGTTTACCCTTGTTGTACAGTGATCCGGACATGTGTCCGTGGATGTTGGTGGTTGTTTATTATCTTGTTTACATCCTTTCTTACTTTGTATTTGAGTTATAGGATGTGTTGGGCGGGTTGGTTACAGGTTGGTTGAGTTTAGAAACCAAAACTAGTTGCCCAGATTTTTGGCCTGTCCGCTCGAGCGGAGGTGTTGGCGCTCGAGCGGGGAATACATCCATCCAGTATCTTGTTGTGCAGTGTTGTGAGCTCGAGCGTAGGGTTGGGAGCTCGAGCGGAGGCCTGGTTCTGCAAATGTGCTGAGCGAGTGCATTCTGCGCTCGAGCGGGAGGTTGGCCGCTCGAGCGGAAGTCTGTGAGTGGCCGCTCGAGCGGGGTGTTTTACGCTCGAGCGGAGACCTGGGTTAAAGTCCCGAAATTGTGACTTTTCAAATCACTTTTTCACTTTCTCTTCTCTCTCTTACTTTTCCAAAATCACCATTGTTGAGCCTCTCACTCTAGACTCTACCTTCTCTCTAGGTTTTGATCTAGTAGGAGTGATTTACTCACCTTTGGCCTTTACAAAAAAGTTGTTGATCGTCGAGGGCTTCATTTCAATCTGAAAATCTCGGGTTTTGGAGCACGTTGGGTTTTGTCGTCTTCTCCTTTGGAACTCCGAATTTGAGGTAGGGATAACCTACTCCTCTCTATGGGTTTTGTCTTTAAATTTTGGTATTTTGAGATGTTGGGCTTGGTTTGGTAATTTTGTGAAAGTTTGGGGCTTTTGTGTAATTTTACAAAAGTTGGGGTTTTATTCATAATAAACCTAGATGCATGTTTGGCATAGAAAAATGGAATGATTGTTGAATCATTGATGAAAATGGGACCTAAGGGTTGAAATGGTAATTATGGAAAATGGCCTAATTACATTGTTTAATTAATTGGGATAATTAATTGGTGAGAAATGAGGAAATGAAATGTTGATTGAATATCCATTTGTGCATTTATTTTCTGTTTTAGAAATAACTGCTTTGGGCTATCGGTGGAGGATAGTCGAGATTGTTGTAGACAATGCATGATGATTAGGTAAACGGAAACTAATCAATGGAATGTGTCATGGAACTTGACGGTTGATAGAATACATTAATTGTGTGTATTGTGTGATTGTATATAGAACCAATGTGTTTATATACGCTATGTGTAGAGGAGGAGATAGGGGATGTACTCTGCGGTTTAGGGGAAGATAGGGGATGTACCTCTAAACCGGATAGGTATTGGGAGGAGATAGGGGATGAACTCCGTAGACAGAGCTCATATGCTTGTCTAGAGAAGTGAAGATAGAGCTCATATGCTTATCTTTGTGAAGTGTGGATACAGCTTGTATGCTTATCTGTGGATATTGTTGATATACATATCTGTTGAGAATGTGGATATAGCTTTTATGCTTATCTGAATGTGAGATATAGTTTTTATACATATCTGTGGAAATGATGATAGAGCTGGCATGCTTATCTGTTGAAAAAGGGGAAAATGAAAATTAATTGGGACTTGTAAGTCGTTGACATAAATATGTAATTTATGTGATTGTATCAGTGTTGACCAACTATCAATTGCTAATGTTTTAGTCATTGTCCATGGTTGGTTTAGTGAATTTCTACTGGGCTGTGGCTCACCCTATATGGGAATATCATTTTCAGGTACAGGAAGCATGCCACCTCCAAGGACATAGCTGGGAGGCTAGAGGCGGACATAGTGTAGTTGTTTAACTTTTGATGTATTACATGTAATTTCAAGCCAAGGGCTTAATGTGTAAACGAGTTAGTACTCTTTTGTTGAAACCAAGTGTTAACTTGGAAAGCTGTAAGCCCGTAGGGCATTTTGTTTTGATGTTAACATGTAATACTTATGTAATGAAACTCAATGAAATAAAGGAATGTGGTTAGTTTAATGTTATTTTTTTGAGGGCGTTACAAAATACCATTCCCAACCCGTCGGGGATATTTTTGGAGAAAAACCATTCAATTTGGGGTCGGGGGGTCGGGTCCCCGTCGAGCCGGGTTCAAATTGCCATCCCTAAACATAGTATTAGTTTTTCAATTTTTTTTTTTAAAAAGATGTATTATTTTTTATTATCATAAATAAATAATTAAATATCCATAACGATTGTCTATTACCATACAAACTGTCTCATGACAATCCAGCACCATGCAAACTATTTGTGCCTCACTGTGTCTTTTGGTCTTTAGATTCACTATTATTCTCTCTTCTCTTTCTTAACTCCTATTTATTTTTTTTGTTTATTTAATGGTGATTTTGGATGATCTAAATAAGTGTAGGTGATGTGATGGAAAAAAAAGATAAAAATATGGATTATTTCATGATATAAATTTAAAAATTGTAAATCCATATAATATATAGCTAACACAATCCATATTAAACCAAATTAGCTCCAGAAATTTACCTAAAAGTCATTCCGTTGTGCTCCGGAGACCTCAAGTGCTTTGACATTGAAGGAATCGACCCGAGGGCCTACCGAATGAGTCTTTGCTCGGAATTATCATCGTCGTCCGAATCCATGCCTATTCGAGGTGGCAAATCTTCATCATCATCCTCGTCCTTGATCTCTGACTTGTCCTCGTCTTGAAATACCGATCGAGATTCAATCGAATCCATTATCGATAGCCTCTCGTTCTCTCTCTCCGATCCATCCTCCACCATACTTTCTCTCTCTAGATTCCAAGCCGAGGCTGAGATCGATTAAAGGCCGTGTCTAATCAGTGAAAATTGATGCTCCATTTTTGTGTGTGCAAGTATGAGTGTGGAGATTGGAACCCTAGAAACTGGTGCAAAGATTGGCGACTGAGAGAAAGAGGGTTTTCGTATTCTAATATTTTTAACTTCTTTAGGTGTTTGAAAATTTCTTATTTTCTTATTTGGCGCTTGTTAATTTTTATTTTGGCGCCTTGGTTTTTCCGGTCACAAATGAAAATTTAAGGTAGCGTTTGATAATGTTTACGTTTTTTTGTTTATGTTTACAAAAATTTTATAAATTAGTTTTTGTTTATAAAAATGTTTGGTTTGAACATTAATGCGTTTGGTTTGAATAAAATATTTAAAAAAATTTAAAAACATAAACTAAAAAACATGCTTGTCCATGCCTAAAATATTTATATTTATTTTTTTATTATTTATGACAATGGGATCATACACATTATAATTGAAAAAATATTAATTGAAAAAAAAATTAATTGAAAAAAATACTTGAAAAAAAATTAATTAAAAAAAATTGTTACTCAAATTTTTAAATTTCTATTTAAAAACCAAAGTAAACTCATTTTTTGAGTTTACAATTTTTTCTCAATTTTATAAATTGAGACGACCATTTATAAACCAAAAAAATTATCATACAAGTTTTTATGATAGTTTTGTAAAATTTTGTAAATATAAACTGAAAACTGAAAACGAAATGGTTACCAAACAAGCCCTAAACAATGAATTCATGGCTCATTTAGTAATTTTTTTTATTTGTGACGGGGGTATTACCGTCGCCGATAGCCTGTATTTGTGACGGGAAAAGGTTGTCGTAGCCACAAAAAAAAAAAAACTCATTTTTTGCCAAAAAAACTCCATGTCCATTTTGCTACGCAATGAAAGCTAGGAAGAGAGAAACAGAAAATGGGAGAGAAACAAGAGACGATCAGCTAGATATAGAGAGTGAGAGAAAAAAAGAGATGAACAAGAGAGATATAGAGAGAGACATAAAAAAAAAGAGAAGAGAGATAAGTAAGAGAGACAGAGAGAGATGAGAGAGATAGAGAAAAGAGATGAGTGAGAGATAGAGAAGAGAGATGAGTGAAAGAGAGAGATAAGAGAGTGAGGGAGAGACACAAAGACAAAGAGACAAAGAGAGAAACCCATTTCATTTTTTGACTTTTTCCTCTTTCAACAACAATGGGCTTCGAGAAAGTGATGAGTGTGATTAAGAGAGAAGAGAGATGAGTGAGAGAAAGAGACACAAAGAGAGAGAGACACAAAGAAAGAGAAAAAAAGAGAGAGAAACAAGATGAGCGAGAGATAGACAAAGAGAGAGAGAGAGAGAGACATCAAAAAGAAATGAACAAGAGATATAAAGAGATAGAGAGAAAAGAGAGATGAGCAAGAGAGATAGAGAGCGAAGAGAGATGAGAAAGCCAGAGAGAAGAGTAATGAGTGAGTGAGAGAGACACAAAGAGAGAGAGAAAGAGAGAGAAACAAGATGAGCGAGAGATAGACAAAAAGAGAGAGAGAGAGAGAGAGAGAGAGAGAGAGACAACAAAAAGAGATGAACAAGAGATATAGAGAGAGACATAGTAAAAGAGAGAGAGAAAAGAAAGACGAGCAAGAGAGATAGAGAGCAGGGAGAGATGAGAGAGCTAGAGAGAAGAGTGATAAGTGAGAGAAAGAGAGAGAGAGAGATGAGAGATAAAGAGAGAGAGAGAAGAGAGATGAACGAGAAGGGAAGAGAGGCCCATTTCATTTTTTGACTTTTTTCTCTTTCGACAAGTGATTAAGAGAAATAAGCGATTGAAAGAAAAGAGAGAGAAAAAAAAAGAGATCGATAAATCGAGAGGGAGATTGGTAAATTGAGAAGCAGGGAGGGAGAGAGTGAGCAACGCGAGCACAGTGTGGAAGAGAGAGACAGAGAAAGACACAGACAGACAGACAAATAGTGATGAGTGAGAGAGAGAGAAAGAGAAATAGAAGAGAGATGAGCGAAAGATAGAGAGAGACAGGAAGATGAAAAAATGGGCGAAACACTACAAAAATTTTAGTTTTTTTTTTTTTTTTTTTTGCAACGGCACCTATTATCGTCACAAAAAACTCTCTATTTTGCAACTGCAATTCATGCTGTCGCAAAAAATAGCTTTATTTGTGACAGCATAGGTTACCGTTGAAAAAAATACGTATTATTTGCGACAGCAGTTGTTACCGTCTCAAAAAGTTTTTTTGTGACAGAAAGGGGTGTCGTCGCTAAAAACCCATTTATTGGCAACAGCAAGTGATTCCGTAGCAAAAAATCACTTTTTGCGACAGTAAGTGATGTCGTCGCAAATGCTTCCGTGTTATAATTGTTAGAACAATTTTCTGTGTAAATAAAATAAATTGAAACTAAATCAAACAAAATAAAATAAAAACTTACAGAATTTATTTTGTCGAACCGAATGAAAAAATAAATGACCAAGTTGAGTGTGTGACACTCTGTCTTTAAGACAGATTCGCCCCACTACGGTGCTTACGGTTATGTGGCGTCTATCTCCCAAGATACAATGATCTTTACAAATTTGTAGTAGCACTCCAAACAAATTTGTACAACGAACCAAACTTGTGTTCTATACTCTCCTTAATTTTCTCTAAAACTAGAATGAAGATTATAAATGCAAAGGAGCAAAAGATGACTGCAAGATGAACATTTCAAACTGATTTTTGAATGCCCAAAAACTGTTGGACAGTGCTGGAATAAATAGAGCCGAACAGGTGTAGAAATTTGAATGAACAGATGCAAAACTGTTCCGAACAGATACAACTTAAATTCAAACCGATCTAGATAGATTTGAATTCTGTAAACTGCAGTAGTTAAACCTGAAACTGCTGGGCAGTTTCTGGAAGTTTAATAACTGAAAAAACAGTTTGAAAACAGCGAGGAATTTCGGACTGGAAAGGTATCAAATGGACAGAAAAATTAATTCAATTTTGTTGGCACAAAATTTGAATTTAATTTCATTTAAAATTTTGCAAAAAAAATTAATATTAGAACCGACCCGACCCACAACCCACAACCGCACCCGGCCAGACGGCGGCGCGTGGTGGTTTGGGTTAAGATACACTTTGTCCATAACTCCTCCATTCTACAAACTTGGGGCCCAACCCAAGTGTTGTAGTCTAGAACTTATATAGATATACAAGCTCTCTTAAAGTTTCAATGTGGGGCAACCCATTAAAAGGAAACCCACATTTAAATCTTTAAATGTTCAATTCCACGAACCCGAAAACGACGTCAACTTTCCATTCACTCATAAATGGTTTTGACGTACCGTCTTCACCGTGTGACTTGTCACGCAACAAGGAACACATCACCTCTTTGGACCCAACCCAAAAGACGTTTGGGGCCCATTCAATTTTGGGCTCAAAGATCGCCCAAAATAAGCCTATATTACACCATTTTTCCAAGAATAAAGCCCCTTTTCTTGTAGTGTCTCTTCTCTTTCTTAACTCTTGTTTATTTATTTTGTTTATTTAAGGGTGGTTTGGGATGATTTAAATAAATGCAGGTGATGTGATGGAAAAAAAGATCAAAAGATGGATTATTTAGAGATGCCTTTTGTAGGAGAAAGGATCCAATGAAATTGCTCTAAAGGCCATGGGCAGAGCTATCAACAAAACTGTGATGATTGCTGAATTGATTAAGGTTGTTCTTTTCTCCTGTTTGGTTCATGGGGGAAATTGTTCAAATATCCCTTCCCCCCCTCCACAGAAAAATTGTCTATGCTGTCTTCAATGTATTACATGCTAATGGAAAGGCGTTTTCTGTATCAGAGAAGGATTTCTAGTCTCCATCAGAATACATCAATTGGTTAAATGGATATAACCGATACATGGGAACCATTAGAAGAAGGCCTTCTTCCGTAAGAAGCAAAACATCTTCTTATGCTTGTGAACTAGTCATTATGTCTAGTGCCATTTTGATGGTTATTAGGCTGATAGATTTTTTGCTAGTGCAGCCTAGAAACTACTCACCATGTCTCAGTGATAACAATTACTTTGTCCAAGAAGGAACTGGATACATCTTTTGCGGGGTAAATTTTACACTCTTCCCTTGTGTTATTTTTGTTCATAATAATCAACTTGAGATTTTGGGTTAGGGATGGAAGGTTGTGATCATTTATTAGTGGGCGATATTAATGCAGGATTGTACAAGTATGGCTCATGTATATTTGTATCTGTTTTGCATATATGTGTTTGTAAATTATTATTGCTTCTCGAGGCCCTCTGCGAAGAGTTGCTAGCCTACATACATGCCATAAGTGTGCTTATTCTTGCCACAAGTGGAACCCCTTACCATTCCATATTAATTCGGAAGTTTGTAAATACTCGTGAATGTTCATATGGGGTCAGTAATTCAAGAGGTCCCCAGGGATGGGATTTTGTGTAAGGTATCCATATTCATCTAACATTGACAACCTACACTTGGAGGTGTTTTTGTTGCTCTGATATTTTTTACATAGTGAAGAGACTGTAATCCTTAATAAAGGGTTGCATAAACTACTTAAGAGAGAAAAATGCTAGTCTATGCGAATCCTTCTCCTCTGATCGTATGGTTGTATAACTCCCTTCTTAGTGTATATCACTTCTGAGATAATATGTATGATTAAGGTAATTATGGAGGTCCTAAGCCTCCAAGGTTGGTCATGTGTGTTTTTGGTGGTTTGTGGATAGTAATTCTATTTTGGTGACCATAGATGATGTTAATGCTTGATGAGCTGCCATGCCATGCTTGGCAAATAGATCAATTGTTTGGGGCGTTCTATCATTGTCATGGGTCCTTCACCTTCATTCCATTGATGTGGATTGCCTTGTGAAGTAGCAATGAAACTTTTCTAGACATTTGTAATTCATGGTCTAATAAGACAACATCTTGCTTCAAACATAGGAGTTGCAAAGAGGAAAATGATCCATTTCATATTGACTTGGTTATGTTTTTATTTATTTATTATTTTTTTCATTTTTAAAAATTCCAAGTTGGGTTCTTCTCCTACTTGTATTGAATAGAACATGCAAAGCCACCTTTGATGAACTATACAATCATTGAGTGTCAAGCAACAAACAAAAAAATAACAATCTAAACAATGACTCGATGAATAGAATTTAGGTTTTATACAAAGAGTCTTACTCTAGATTTACTTGAAAAAATGATTAGATTGTGTAAGGATGAGCCTAAAAAATAATGCATGCCCAAATTACAGGGGTACCTATGTGTATATCCTAATAGGTGGACTGTCCAATAGGTCCTATGATAATTAATTGCGTTTTTCATCAAGTGCTATTAAAAAATGTCACGTCACTTATTGCTAATTTTTAGCGAAAGTTTGAAAATTGTCACAAAAATGTCATTAAATTATAAGTTTTAGCGGCAGTTTAAAAAAATTGTCGCAAAAAAGTCACTAATTTTTAACTTTCAGCGACAGTTTGAAAAATTCATCACAGAAAAGCATCACTAATTGTAAGTTTTAGCAACAATTTATACAAACCATGAGAAAAAAAAGGTCACGAATTGTCAATTTTTAGCGACAATTTTACTTAGACTTTTTTTCAATAGGACTTGATCGGAACTATCCAAAATTTGACTACATTTGAGCTATCCTGCCCTTTGTTTCCTTTTGTAGTTAATGGTTGATGATAATCATAGTCTTTTTAAGTCTTGTTCTATGGTTGAGAACCTTTAAATTTATGTAGGATTTTTAGTATGATGAAGTGTATCTGAACATTTGAGTTGCTAATGATTAGTATCCTATCTTCTAACTAAATTGCAGGTACCAAACACCTATTCCAGTTGATCAAGTGAAACCATGGAATGAATATGATTATGAAGGAGGTAAATAAATATTATATAATTGTCTATTTTATTTTTTTCTAAAATATTTTTGTAATTAGGTTATTCTTGTGTGGAATTAGAGGGATCTCCTAATATGCGTGGGAGAGGACGTGGTGGTTGGGGAAGGGGTAGAGATAGAGGTAAAATACTCTGCATTTTATTCCTTTGATTCTGCTTTTGGAAATAACATTGATGGTGCCTTTAAACAATTGCATTCTTCATTTGATTGTTATCTGTGCAGATTTTAAATGTGCGACTGTCAAAAAAAGATGAACAAGTACTACAAAAGAAGTTTTACCATGAATTATTAAATTCCTTTAAAGCCAGGACAAATGTTGTGTGAGATTACCATGAATATTTTGAAAGAAAGATTATGGGAACTAATTAACTCAATAAAGTCATGCTACTTGAGGTTGCAAACATTGATCATTCTCTGCCATTTTGCTGTTTATAGGGTGTTAAACTAACAATTGATTTTGAAATAGATCAGAATTTATTGGAAGTACAGAAATTTTAGAAAAAATAAATATGAACAACAGCTATTTAAGCGAAAGAAGTGAATTAAACATAAGATGGTGTTATTTCAAATGGGTTGATTCTTGTGGGTGGTTGACTGGAATGAAATTTTGTGGCAGACAGCTGATATACAAGTGAAAGGTCACTTTATAATGCACAATGCATAATACCAATCTTTTGGTGGTCTGCTATCATCCTTAAAGTTCTGTCTTCCTTCCACCTGTAGTTTGAACAGAGTGTGGCTTAAGCTCCATTCATCTAGGGATGAGTGTTGCACCTCATACACATGTAGGTTTGCTTTGAAGCATTAGTTACATGTAGGTTTGGGCTTTGAAGGGTTAGAAAAATGCCCATCAAAATAATTTTTGCTTCCCTTAGAAACAAAAGAAAGTATACTATAGGGCACTAATCGATGGATTTGGGTGTTCAAACTATTTCACATAGATTTGTCCTCTTCTTTCTTCCAGTTTGGTCCCTAGAGTATCCTCTGGGGGAATTAGATTCAAATTTTGATCAAGAACATATTGCTCAACAGATAGAACCTGCTCTTGGTGATACTTCAAATAGGTTCCCTGTATAGAATCACATTGAATGTGGTTCCATATGGTAGCCTGATGGCCTGGTTGGTTAGATGATGTTTATATTGTGGGTTTCAAACCTTGGCATAGAAAGAATAGGAGAACACCTATAAAAGTATTTGTTCCGACACTCTTCCTATTTTGATGACCCAATCAAGGACATGGTTTCTTGAAATAAAACTTTCAGAAGTTGAACTCTAATAATAAAAAGAGTAATGATTCATCCCCCTTTTCCCCCCACCCCCTTTGACCCCCTCTCTCTCTCATTGGTTACCTTTTCTTTTTCTTTTTCTTTTTTTTCCTGCTCCACCAATCACCCCCTGCCACGTGGCAAAGGGGGTGAGGGGGTGACCCCAAAAAGGGGTCCCAAGCATTATTCTAATAAAAAATTGAATGGATAAATTGTAGTATTTTTTTTTTTTTTGAAAAAATTAAAAAAGATGGGTTATATATTAAACAAATATAGGGGAATATATAATTTGAGGTGGCAAATTGAAAGATATTTTCAAAACATTTGGTGAAAATGTAAGTTTTCAAAGTTGAGGAGGGGCACATGCCCCTTTCTAGGCCTTAATTGGCTCCGCCACTGATTGCTGGAGACTTGCAACAGTTCACGCTAGAATGTGAAATCACAATGGGTACAAGAATTGGGTTTCAAGTTATGAATTAAACACAACCTTATGCGCTGTTTGGTTTAAGGATTTAGTGAGAGATTTGAAATTGAAAATGGAAACGGTAGGTAAAACGTGAATGAAATAAAATTATATTTTACACACATTTTACACACTTTTTTTATTTTCTTTTTTTATTCTATTTTATTAACCGAACACATCCTTAGTGTATTCCAAATATTGAGAGAAGAAGATTTTGTACGTGGATTATTTATTTAATTCAACCAAGAAAGTTCTTTCAAATATGAGTACGTTGGGCTAAACTTATGGCTAAATAAATTGTTAAGGTTAGGATGAAGTTACCTGCTTAATTATATATAATTGTTCATATGATTTAATTTTTTCAATTAATAATATTCTTTAATCAAATAAATTTTTTCTTCTTTACTTGTTGATTTTTAACTAAATTTTTTTAAAATTAAATTTCAATGTGTTTGGTTGGATTCAATTTATGATTTGTTAAGATCAGATATAAATTAAATTTGGATAGATTTAATAAATTTTTTAATTCTAAATTTTTATTTGGAAAATGAAAAATAATATTTTTGCCACCAATTTATGGGGAAGAGAAAAATGAAGAATTAATAAGCATGAATAATATAAATATGATGTATGTGGTGAATTCCATTGCCCTAGTGTTTTAGTTGTGGGTTAATAACTTTTTAATATTTGCAATATCAAAATTTAAAAACTTTGTCAAATAGATTCGGTGATTTTATTTTAAATTAATTTATTTTTTTAATTCAGCTCCATCGGTTTAAATCCATTGGTTTTGACTTTTTAAATTTTTTACAATATCTACATTTGAATAGATTCGTGCCATTGCAAGTACTTAAAGTAAATACATCAAATTATTCTTGTGAGTTGCTCAAATAATATTTAAATCTAAATGTTGTGGGATTAGGCCATGCGTTGAAGCTTTTATGTTTTAATAATCACGATTTTTTTGTTCTTTTCTCAATGGGTAAGAAATAATTTGCACAAGAAAAGCCACGTGCACGAGATTTATGTTTAGAATTTTAGCTATAAAGATAAATTTGTCATACAGATTCAAATTATATAAGAAAATGGATAAATTACACTTTACACCAAATCTCACTTTGACCCTTACATATGAATTCATGACAGCTAACTCCTTACACTTTTGGTCAAATCCCACTTTGGTTTACAGTCGGCCTTATGTACTTTTGGTCAAATCTCATTTTAATCCCTATACAAGTGTCAATATTCATTTTCTGTTGCTCAATTGTTTAAAAATTTAGCAGAATCTAATCATATGATAAGAATGTGACTACAACATGAGGGTAAGCAGGGAAAATCATCTACATTTTCCAGCATACACACTTTATCCCAAAATTTACTTCAAAATATGACTGTATTAAGCTAAAACAAAAAGCAGATTGTGACCAATTAAGAAGATGAATTAGGGTTTTGTATAAATTGGAATTACGAAACTTTGTTTTTACGGTAACACAGTCTTCTGTCTATTCATTTTTTTTTCTTTGATTTCTTTGTCGCATTTTTTTTAATTTCAAAAGTTCATTCTTGCCTTTTCGTCCAATTTTTTACCCCCGCACACACACATATATAACTTTTATGTATTTATTACGTAGGACAAAGTGTATTGGTGGGAAACATGGATGATTTCCTCTTTTACCCTCATTTTGCAGTCGTATTTTTGTCATATGATTGGATTTTGTTAAAATTTTAAAAATGAAATAACCAAAAAGGGATATTGACACTTGTGTAGGGACCAAAGTGGGATTTGAGTAAAAGTTCTGGGGGTTGATTGTCACATTTTCATATGTGGGGACCAAAGTGAGATATGACTAGAAGTGCAGGGATTGACTGTCATAATTTAATGTATAGGGGCCAAAGTGAGATTTGGTGCAAAGTACAAGGGCACAGAGTGTAATTTACCCTAAGAAAATTCAACAATATATATTTAGCAGTATGTGACAAATTTAACAACTAATTACAATGTCTTTTCCCATGAGAGTCGAATTCATAAAATTAACGACCGATATAGATGATAATAGTGCCAATTGAATTTCACTAAACCACATGAGTATTGATCGGGTTTGAATAATCACAACAGTGACTTCAATTTGAACATTTAGTTACTATTTCCTTGCCCTCTATACACGGCAGATTAAGATTGAGAAGTAATTGAAAGTTTGGTTGGCCTCAAAAACATGTCCATTGTATGTATATCCATCCACAGACAGACAATTATTAGGTAACATTTATTATTTATATTTCAATGCAAATCTTTTTTAAAATTCATAATTTTAACACCATTAACAACTAAAGTCAAGTCCTCATATTGGACAAGTGTATTTCATCAAGATTTCTTCCCCTTTTTTCATGAAAAAAGTAAAAGAAAAATTTGCTAAGAGAGAAAGGAAAAGAAAAAGATAAAATATTTCATTTAGTATTTTTTTCTTTTATTATTTATTATTCTCTGCAAAATCATAATTTTAACACCACAACAATGCCTATCACATGAGAAAATGAATTGTAAATAGGATAACTAAAGTCAAGTCTTCTTATTGGACAAGTATATTTCATTAAGATTCTTTCATCTTTTCCAAATATATATATATATATATATATATATATATAAAAAAGAAAAGAAAAAAAAAATCCTTTCATTTTATGCATAGTAAGGAAACATTTGTCATAAACAATTACATGCTTAAGTGAAAAAAATTATTTTATTTACTTTTTATTATTCATTATTTTTCTCTATAAATCATGCTTAAAATTCATAATTTTAATAATAACACAGTGCCTATCACATGAAAAAATGAATAGCAAATAAGACAACTTAAGTCAAGTATTCATACTGAAAAAGTGCATTTCATTAAGATTCCTTCCCTTTTTCTCATAAAAAAAAAGAAAAGAAAAATTTGCAAGAGAAAAAAAGTAAAAAAATAAAATAAAATTATATTTACTAATTTCTTTTTCTTTCTATTGCTTGTTCTTTTTTGGATAATCACTCTTAAAATTCATAATTTTAACACCACCATAATGCCTTTAATATGAGAAAATGAATTGTAAATAGGATAACTAAAGTCAAGTTTTAGTATTAGACCAGTGTATTTCATTGAAAACTAGAAATTTGCCACAGGAAGGAAAGGAAAAGAAAAAATGAAAAAAAAAATTTATATTTCATTTATTTATTTTTCTTTTATTATTTTATTATTTATTCTTCCTTGCAAAATCTTTCTTAAAATTCAAAATTTTAACACTATCACAGTGCCTATCACATAAAAAAAAAAAATTATAAATATATAGGACAATTGAAGTCAAGTCTTCATATTAGACAAATTGATTACCCTCAATGCATGGTAAGGGAAACATTTGTGGTAAACAATCATATATGGTTAAAGAGTCCATTTCCATAATTTTTTATACATTTATTATATGTATGTGTTGGAATTTGCAAATTGTTCTCAATTGATGTGGCCTTGAAGTCCACTCCAACCAGTGATAGAAGTTCTTAACCATTAGTGGTCCTAACATTTGGAATTAAAAACAATCAAAACTTGAACAAGGACCACGAGAAATTCCTATTGAAGATAAGAACATATTGAACATAAAATTTTCTCACGTGTGGTGGCATAATTTGTAATTTGATTTTATTTCAATTACTAGAATTATGGATGTGTGATCAGATTTTAAAAGACAAAATTAGAAATAAATATATTCGTAAAATGATAGGAATAGCGCCTATTAAAAAAATTGAGAAAATAAGTTAAGATGATTTGGTCATATATAATAAAGACTAATTGATATAATAGTAAGAAAGAGTGATACAATAATATTTTTATTTAATTTAATTAAATATATAACTATTGATAAAATAAAATGACAAAAACAAAATTCACATAGTCAATCCTCCTTAATTAAGACACAACACTTAATTTTTTATTTAATTTATGGTGTATGAAATTATATAAATGCCATAGCAATTGCAAGTTTTCGTCAACTTCATTTACCGTCTCACATGGCGGACCGTTAAAAACAACTATATCACATTTACATCAGCACATTTTAACATAATACCCATTTATTTTCCTAAATGGTTTGACATTCATCTAAAAATATATATATTTTTTATTTTTTTCTTTTTGTTTTCAGTGATATATTTTTAAAAAAATTATGATAAAATTCTTTTGTGGTCCATCTAGTACACAAAGATTTTGTTGGCGTTACATTTAAACCATCTAATGCAAAGGTGACATGTGACAAGCAAGGGGTACCCTGTGGGATACATCAAGATAATGAAAATTCTTACCCTTCTTGCACTTTACTTTTATACAAGTACTTACTTTCCGTAGGAGTAGATTAGTCTTGTAATTTCAAAATTTGGTCCGTCTAAAGCTTCGAAATTGTCCTTACTAAAGGTAATATATTGTAATCATTTATTTAATTAATCAATTGCAATTTTCTGGCCAGTCTTTCCCTCCCATTTTGTTACGAATTTAAACTACAAGCTTTAACACAACACAATAAAGTCGTCTTCATTGAGGTTAAGAGAACTTTAACATAATCGCTTGATACGAATTGACATTTATTATCTATAAGGAATTTTTAGATCCTTATTGACACCCTTAAATTATATTTCTAACTTTCGAAGTGTCAAAATAACCAACAAATTTGTAAAAATATTTTGAAAAAATTCAAAAAATATTCACTAAAGACAAAAAAAATTAATTGTTTTTTGTCTTTAGCGGAATTTTTTTCAAAATTTTTTCTTTTATTTAATTTTTGGTCCATCTAGTTGAAAAAAACTTAAAAGTGTAATTTTTTTTTACTAAAAAAATGAATAAAAGAGTTACTAAAAAAGTCAATTCCAAACAATAAATTATAAAAAAATCTTAGGTAAATTACACTTTGCACCTCTGCACTTTGCATCAAATCTTACTTTGGCCCCTATACATGAAAGCATGACAGTCAACCCCTTGCACTTCTAGTCAAATCCCACTTTGATCCCTGCACATGAAATTATGACAGTCAACCTCTTGTATTTTTGGTCAAATCTCAGTTTGGTCCCCATACAAGTGTCAATATCACATTTATGTTACTCAATTGTTTAAATCTTCAACAGAATCTAATTATGTAATAAGAATGAGATTACAACATGAGGGTAATAAAGGAAAATTATCTATATTTTTCACCAATACACACTTTATCCCAAAATTTACATTAAAATATAACTGTATTAGGCTAAAACAAAATGTAGATTGTGAACAATTAAGAAGATGAACTAGGATTTTGCATAAATTGAAATCACAAAACTCTGTTTTTTACAGTAACACAGTCTTCTGTCTATTCATCTTTCTTTCTTTTTGATTTCTTTGTTGTATTTTTTTTTTAAAATTTCAAAAGCTCTACTTTTTTGCCTTTTCATCCCATTTTTTACCATATGAACATATATATATATATTGTATTATATAACTCTCATGTGTTTATTACGTAGGACAAAGTGTATTGGTGGGAAACATAGATGATTTTTTCCTCTCTTATCCTCATTTCATAGTCACATTTTTGTCACATTACTGAATTTTGTTAAAGATTTAAAAATGAAGTTACAAAAAAGGGACATTGATACTTGTGTAGGGACCAAAGTGGGATTTGAGTGAAAGTGCAGAGGTTGACTGTCACGATTTCATGTGTAAAGACCAAAGTGAGATTTGACCAAAAGTACAGTGGGTTAACTGTCATGATTTCATGTGTAATGACCAAAGTGAGATTTGGTACAAAGTGTAAGGGTGCAAAATGTAATTTACTAAAAAATCTTTGTGATTTTATACCTTTGTTTATGGTAGAAACTTTCAATTAATTAATCTTATCATTTAGTACAATGTATTATAAATAAATTATGGATGTAATAACTGATAAATCACATATTTAATTAAGTTCAAGTATTTTTGTATTCCATGAGAGTTAAAGTTGGGACCTACACGAATTACTCCATAGTGGCTTGCTTATGTTTAATTATTTAGCCCGATTTGATGACTTTAGTTTTTAGTTAAAAAGTCAAAAATTTATTAAAAGTTCTCACATTATTTTTTCTATTTTTTTAATACATATTTTCATAAAAAGTCAAAAAATTAATTAAAATAGTCAATTTTCAAATAGGATTTTAGTCACTTTTGTTGTCAAGACTAGAAATTGAACTTATCAACTGAGAGCAGACTAAATTGCACATTTTAAAATAAATAAAACAATAAAACTAAACGTTAAGAAAATTAAAATAAATTAAACATTAAAGAAAAAGAAATTAGAAACTAACAGTGACTACTTCACACTATAACAAATTAAGATTTTTGAGATAAAAATTATAGCGATTCCGGTTTTTGACCTGACCCATTTGATTTTCTGGACTCGGGTTTTATGGTTTCTGAATGTTGTTCTTGTCTTGCTCCCCTTATTCTTACTTGAGTTTGGCTATTGGGTTGTACCGAACATGTTTGGAACAGGTTGGTTGCTTGGTTTTTAAACCTTTTGTTGCCCAAGATTTTGCTCCTCTGCTCGCGGCACTTCTTGCGCTCGAGCGAGCTTCATGAACTCTCAGTACTTTTGCAGGCCTACAAAACTACTGAGAGAGTGTATTCTACGCTCAAGCGAACCTTTCTGCGCTTGAGCGGGCTCAACTCGAGTGGCCTTTCTTGCGCTCGAGCGTTGGTCTGTTATCTGCAAAACTACTAAGAGCGTCATTTCTTCGCTTGAGCAAAACAACTTATTGTGTCTGACACTCGAGCGTCAACTCTTGCGCTCAAGCGGACTGTGCGTATATCAGTTCGCAGCAGCACCTTTTTACATCATTTTTTCACATCTTTTTCACTCTAAACCCTAGATCGGGACCCTCTCTCTCTCTAAAACTCACTCTCTCTCTACATTTTCATCTAGATCTGTTGGTTTCCCTACCCTAGTGTCTTGGGGAAAAAGGTAGAGTATCTCAAAAGCTCCATTTTGATCCAAATGGATCTGGATTTCGTCATCTTTGAAGTTCCTCCACTTCTTCCTTGGTCTTTTAAGCTTAAGGTATGGACTTTCTACACTCTTCTATGTTTTTTAACTTAATTATTTGTTGTTGTGTAAATAATGTTGGGATTTGGAGGATTTTAGACAAACCTTGGGTTTTGGTTTTAAACCAAAAGATGAATTTTCAAAGGAAGGTATTGAAAATGGTTATGGGTATAAATATGAGGATGTGTTGTGTTGAATTTATTGATTTTGACACATGGGTTGGATTTGGGAGAAAATGGAGTTTTGCCTTAAAATGTTTAAAATAATTGTTTTGTATAAATAATGAAATTGGTATTGGAAATCTAAAATTAGACGAATGTTTGTATCAATGGTGGAGTTGGATGTGTATTATCCCTCACCTATGGAAATTTAGATAATTTATCTATCGTGGAGATTTTATATCTGTTTAGAAATATCTATTTTGGGCTATCGGTGGAGGATAACTATGATTGTTGTAGAAATTGCATGAGGATTAGGTGAATTGAAACAAATCTCTTAGTTGGGCGGCACATCTAGTGCGTCTGGTTCGAGGCAAACACAAAGCCACCAGCTGGCTTAGTCAGCACAGGCCTCGAGGGCTAATCAGGGAGCCTTTTCGGCTCAGTCAGTACATCAGGCTTATGCTTCGAGGGTTGAGCAGAGACCTTCAAGGCGTGTGTATGCTATTACCACGCCAGATCTAGTGCTAGCGCCTTTGGTAGTGAGAGATATCTTCTCTTTTTACAATTCGGTTGCTAATGTGTTGATTGATACAGGTGCATCCTATTCATTTATTTCATCTGCATTTGCATCGGCTTTCGGATTAGAGTTGGCTCAGTTAGCATCTTCTATCTATGTAGAGTCACCTTTTGGTGGTGAGGTTATTTTGATGCAGGGGTGTCGGGGTTGTGACATAGAGGTTGTCGATCGCCGACTGCCTTTTGCATTTGTGTTGATTAATATGTCTAGTTTTGACGTTATATTGGGTATGGACTGGTTGTCATCCTATCGGGCTGTTATAGACTATTACCATCAAAGGGTTACTGTATATACCTTGAACGGTGATTGCTTTTATTTCTTGAAGGATGTGGATAGAGTCTTATCATCGGTGTATTATCTGCGTGGGTAGAGTAACCTTAGTTGCCTTTTTGCCAAATTCTTGAGTACTGAGTGTGATGAAGTCTGAGTTGAGTTGCCAAGGGTAGTTTACGAATACTCAGATGTTTTTTCGGAGGATCTTACCAGTTTACCACCTCATCGAGAGATCGAATTCTCTATTGATTTAGTGCTTGGCACGGCACCAATTTCCATGGCCCCGTATATATTTGCACCTGCTGAGTTGAGTGAGTTGAAGATTCAACTCTAGGAATTGTTAGATGAGGGTTTCATTCGCCGTAGTACTTCGCCTTGGGGAGCATCAGTTCTTTTTGCCAAAAAGAAAGATGGTGCGGTGTGACTTTGTATAGATTATCGAAAGTTGAACCGGTGCGATTTGTTTGATCAGTTAAAGGGATCTTGTTGCTTCTCTAAGAAAGACCTGAGATCGGGTTATTAGCAGTTGAGAATAAGGGAAGAGGATATCCCGAAGATGGCATTCCGTACGCAATATGGCCATTACGAGTTCCTAGTGATGCCCATTGGGCTAACCAATGCACCAGCTGTATTTATGGATTTGAGGAATCAAATCTTCCGTGAGTTCCTAGACCGTTTCATGGTCATCTTTGTGGACGACATCTTGATTTACTCACCCTCTGAGGAGGAGCACGGAAACACTTGCGAGTGATACTTGAGTTGCTTAGAGCCCACAAATTGTATGCTAAGTTTGGAAAATGTGAATTCTGGTTGAGAGAAGTTAAGTTTTTGGGCCATGCAGTATCCGGGGAAGGAGTGACTGTAGATTCATCTAAGATAGAGACAGTGCAAGATTAGGAACAACCTAAGAATGATTTTAAGATCCGTAGTTTCTTGGGATTGGCTGGGTATTACCGTCAGTTTGCGAAGGATTTCTCTAGATTAGCTTCATCATTAACTAAACTGATAAGGAAGGGAGTTAAGTTTGTGTGGAATGAGACTTGTGAGAAGTCTTTTCAAGAGCTTAAGGTTAGACTTACCATTACTCCAGTATTGATTATTTCGAAGAGGGATTTGGGCTATTCGGTGTATTGTGATGCTTCATGGGAAAGTTTGGATTGTGTATTGATGCAAGAGAGGAAGGTAATGGCCTATGGATTACAACAGTTGAAGACACATGAGAGAAACTACCCTACTCATGACCTAGAGTTAGCGGCAGTGATTTTTGCCTTGAAGATTTTGAGGCATTATCTGTATGGAGAGAAGTTTGAGGTGTTTTCCGATCATAAGAGTTTGAAATATTTGTTTACATAGAAACATTTGAATCTGAGGTAGAAGAGGTGGATGGAGTTCATAGAAAACTATTATTTTGAGTTACACTATCATCCGGGGAAGGACAATGTTGTGGCCGATACTTTGAGTAGGAAATCCATTAGTAGTATAGCTTGTATTGCCATCTGGGAGTGGGAGATGTTGGGTGCCATTATAGAGTTTGGCTTGCGTCTCAGCGAGTCTGTTGAGTCTGTAGTCTTGTTTTTAGTAGTTGCACACCCTACACTTGTGAACCGAGTGTTAGAAGCACAGAAAGATGACCTTCAAGTAGAATCCCTCCGGGAGAAGATTTCCAGTGTAACGCCCTCAAAATAACACATAAAATCCATCACTTTAGACATACATTGATACAAAAGAAATCAACCATTTCCATTCATCAGAGTAGTTTTTACAGCAATATTACATGTTAACATCAAAAGCAAATGCCCTACGGGCTTACAGTTTTCCAAGTCAACACTTGGTTACACAAAAAAAGAGTACTAACTCTATACAAAATAAGCCCTTGGCTTGATATACATGTAATACAAACAAAATAACCGAAAAGAGTCTTCAACTCCCATGACCATCCAAGCTATGTCCTTGGAGGTGGCATGCTACCTGTACCTGAAAATGATGTCCCACAAAGGGTGAGCCAACGCCCAGTAGAAATATGCTGAACACAGCATGAGCAATGACTAAGACATTAGCAATTGATAAATGTTCAATTTCCATAAATCAATTCATAACCCATTTCCATTTCATGACCACAGTGTTCATGTTTCATTTCATTTTTCATTTCTTATCAATTTCACAATTTACATCAACGGCTCAGAACCTGGCCAACCACTTATATGAGACAGTGACTCATATTAAACGTTTCCCATTTTACAATAGATAAACATACTAGTTGTATCAACATCTCAACAGATAAGCATACAAGCTGTATCCACATTTCAATAGATAAGCATATTAGTTATATCAACACTTCCAAAGATAAGCATATGAGCTGTATCAACACTTCCATAAATAAGCATATAAGCTATATCAACACGTCAACTGACAAGCATATGAGCTGTATCAGTGGAGTCCATCCCCTATTTCCTCCCAAACAACATCCGGTTTAGAGATCCATCCCCTATCTTCCCCTAAACCGTGGAGTACATCTCCTATCTCCTCCCACACACACAACGTACATACACAAAGGTCATATACACAATCAATCAATACATAACGTTAATGTATTCTATCAACCGTCATACTCTATGACACATCCAATTGATTAGTTTTAGTTTGCCTAATCATCATGCATTGCCTACAACAATTAAAGCTACCCTCCACCGGTAGCCCAAGTAATTATTTCTAAACAGATAATAAAAGCTCCAACAGATAAAAATATCAATGTTTTCAAAAGTGAGCGATTAATAAATCCAACTCCACCACTTCACAACATAATGAGCCAATTTCATTATTTCCAACTCAATTCCATAAGTCCACAATTTTCCCAAATTAATTATACCAATTAATTTATACAACAAATTAGGGTTTTCTACCCATTTCCCAATATTTACCCAATGGCCTATATATCAACAACCAACAACAATATCATTATTTTGAAACCCACAATACCCATTTTAGGATCAAAATAACAAAACCCTCTTTAAACATTTTGAAACCCTAGGTCCCAAAATTACCCAACTTCAACACTTTATCAAAACAACCAAAGATCTATGTCAAAGACCATAAGAGTGAGTAGGAATCCCTACCTCAAAAGTTGACACCCAACGAAGAAGATGAAGAAAACGGAAATGCTCCAAATCCCGAGATTCTTGGATCAAGAGATAGCCCTCGATGATCAACAACCTTTTTGTAAAGGCCAAAGGTGAGGAAACAACTCTTACTAGATCAATACTTAGAGAGAAGTTTGAGTTTTAGAGTGAGGTGCTCTCTAATGGCTTTTTCGGAAAAGTAAGAGAGAGAAAGAATGAGAAAAAGTGATTTAAAAATGCCCCACAGCTAACTGATATACGACATTCCCGCTCGAGCGGAAAACACACTGCTCGAGCGTCAATCACAAAATCTGGACATGCTCGAGCGCAAGAAGGCCCGCTCGAGCGCCAAGACACAAGAATAAAGTACATCTACTCGAGCGCGAAAACCAGTCCGCTCGAGCATAAATTTCCCCTTCCCAGAACTTACACCAAAAATGTACTACCCGCTCGAGCGCCAACAATCCTGCTCGAGCGCGACCCGCTCGAGCGCAAAAAACCTGCTCGAGTGTAGAAAACACACCTGCAGAAGTTTTGCAGGGACACGAAAAGCTGGAAGGGTGTAAACCCCACTCGAGCGCAAAATGACCCGCTCGAGCGAACCATTCAAAAACTGAGCAACAACAATGGGAGCCAAGGCTCTACCAACCTGTAACAACCAAGCCCAACACATCCTAAAACTCAAACAAATGGATTTAAAGGATATCAACAAGATAGATACAACTACCAACTCTATGGAACCGAGTCCGGAATACAACTGAACAGTAAAAGGGAAAATCGGGATCGCTATATCCAGTGGGAAGGTAGAAAGAGGCTTGAACGTGTGCTCCGACTCGAGTGTTAGATACCTTGACCGTCTCTTCGTGCCGGAGTCTTATCAAGAGGAAGTACTCCGAGAGTTTCACCATTTATGCCTTGCGGTGCATCCGGGAGGCACAAAGATGTATCACGACCTTTGTCGCCAATTTTGGTGGAAGGTAATAAAGAAGGATGTAGCTGTGTTTGTGTCTAAGTGTCTTACTTGTCAACAAGTGAAGGCCGAACGTCAGAGGCCAGCGGGTTTGTTACAACCCTTGCTTATAGCCGAGTGGAAGTGAGAGCATGTCACGATGGATTTTGTTGTGGGTCTTCCAAAGACTCAACGCGGTAGTGGTGCCATTTGGGTGGTAGTTGATCGATTGACTAAGTCGGTGCACTTTATTCCTATACGTGTGAGTGAGTCGGTAGATTATCTTGCCGACCTTTACATTACGGACATAGTGAGGTTGCACAGGGTCTTTGTGACAATTGTTTCAAATAGAGATCCGTGTTTTATGGCTCGGTTATAGCAGAGCCCACAGAGTTCCTTGGGCACGAGATTGACCTTTAGCACTGCGTATCATTCTCAAACTAACGGGCAGTCCGAGCATACCATTCAGATCCTTGAGGATATGCTTCGGGATTGTGTCCTCGATTTTAAGGGGTCGTGGGAGAGGCATTTTCCCTTAGTGGAGTTTGCCTATAATAACAATTTCTAATCGAGCATTGGCATGGCACTGTTTGAGGCCTTGTATGGCAAACCGTGTAGATCCCCTGTGTGTTGGGCCAAGGTGGGTGATGCACCTATGTTGGGTCCAGAGTTGGTCCGGGAAATGACTAAGAAAGTCGCACTTATCCGTTAAAGGTTGGTTATGGCTCAAAGTCGCCAGAAAAGTTATGTTGACCGTAGGAGAAGACCTTTGTCTTTTGAAGTGGGAGATCATGTATTCTTGAAGATATCACCTAGGAGAGGTTTGATGAGATTTGAAAAAAGTGGAAAGTTGTCCCCTCAATTCATTGAGCCTTTTGAGATCCTTGAGAAGATTGAAGAGGTAGCTTATCGTTTGGCCTTGCCGCCACAGCTTTCCGGGGTTCATGATGTGTTTCGTATTAGCATGCTTCGGAAGTATCAGCTGGATCCATCACACGTATTGGATGGGACTGACTTAGAGGTAGATGAGGATACCTCGTATAAGGAGAGACCGGTGAGAGTCTTGGATACCCGGGACCAAGTTTTGCAAGGCAAGACAATTCTCTTGGTTAAGGTATTGTGGAAACATTATGGAGTTGAGGAAACAACGTGGGAACGTGATTTATTTGTGGAAGCTTGAACATGTATTGTATTGTTGTTATGTTAACGAAATATGAAAACATTGTATATGTTTTGGAAATACAGAAACATTGTTTATGTTATTTATGTTTCGGAAATGTAAGTTTATTACAAACATTGTATATGTCTTGGAAATATGAATTATGCATTCAATATTGAGAATTTGTTTATCGTGTTGATGGGATTGGATGACCGGGGAATGGGTCATGATGATGAAATTGGTAGATGATCATTATTGTAATTGGTTTAAGCATAACTTTAAAACTTGATTTGAAATTTCGGGGACGAAATTCTTTAAAAGGGGGAGGTTATAGCGATTTTGGTTTTTGACCTGACCCATTTGATTTTCTGGACTCGGGTTTTATGGTTTCTGAATGTTGTTCTTGTCTTTCTCCCCTTATTCTTACTTGAGTTTGGCTATTGGGCTGTATCGAACATGTTTGGAACAAGTTGGTTGCTTGGTTTTCAAACCTTTTGTCGCCTAGGATTTTGCTCCTCCACTCGAGTGGCACTTCTTGCGCCTGAGCGAGCTTCGTGAACTCTCAATAATTTTGTAGATCAGTAGTTTTGCAGGTCTGTAAAATTACTGAGAGAGTGTATTCTACGCTCGAGCAGACCTTTCTGCGCTCGAGCGGGCTCAACTCGAGCGGCCTTTCTTGCGCTCGAGCGTTGGTCTGTTGTCTGCAAAATTACTAGAAGTGTGCATTCTGTGCTTGAGCGTCGTTTCTTGCGCTTGAGCGGAACAACTTATTATGTTTGACGCTCGAGCATCAACTCTTGCGTTCGAGCAGACTGTACGTATATCAGTTCACAACAGCACTTTTTTACATCACTTTTTCACATCTTTTTCACTCTAAACCTTAGATCGAGACCCTTTCTCTCTAAAACTCACTCTCTCCCTACATTTTCACCTAGATCCGTTGGTTTACCTACCCTAATGTCTTGGGGAAAAAGGTATAGAGCATCTCAAGAGCTCCATTTTGATTCGAATAGATCTTGATTTCGGCATCTTTGAAGTTTCTCCACTTCTTCCTTGGTCTTCTAAGCTTTGAGGTATGGACTTTCTACACTCTCTTGTGTTTTTTAACTTAGTTATTTGTTGTTGTGTAAATAAGGTTGGGATTCGAAGGATTTTAGACGAACCTAGGGTTTTGGTTTAAAACCAAACGAGGGTTTTCAAAGGAAGGTATTGAAAATGGTTATGGGTATAAATATAAGGATGTATTGTGTTGAATTTGTTGATTTTGACACATGGGTTGGATTTGGGAGAGAATGGAGTTTTGCCCTAAAATGTTTAAAATAATTGTTTTGTATAAATAATGAAATTGGTATTGGAAATCTGAAATTAAACGAATGTTTATATCAATGGTGGAGTTGGATGTGTATTATCCCTCACCTATGGAAATTTAGATAATTTATTTGTCATGGAGATTGTATATATGTTTAGAAATATCTATTTTGGGCTATCGTGGATGATAACTATGATTGTTGTAGAAATTGCATGAGGATTAGGTGAGTTGAAACAAATCTCTTATTGGTTGTCATTGAACATGATTGTGTTTTAATACATTGTATATGTATGATGTTTGGGAGAAGAAAGGGGATGTACTCCATGTTTGGGAGGAGAAAGGGGATGGACTCCAGTGAATTAAGTTGGTCTGTGTGTCCAGGGTGAAATCCGAAAAACCATTTGTATACATGGGTGTCGTTCCCACGAACAAAATTTCCATAAAATGGCAAATGAATATGTTTGTATGATAACCGTATTGATTTTAGACTCGATGAGTTATATCCTCAGTATTGGGTGATTGAAAGAAATGGATATGAACAATGAATTGAGATATAAAATTTGGCATACTATGATTGAAAAATCTAGAAATCCCCTAAATATTGATTTGTGATTATGTGTCAATTTTAAGTAATAAATAACAATCCTAATCAAACAATCAAAACAAATTGACACAATAATTTTACGTGGAAAAACCACAATTAGAGCACCTCCAATTATGATAAAAAACCACGAGCAAAAGCTACAAAACAATTTACTAAGAAGACAAAAGGAATTACACAAGTGTACTCTCAATTACCTAGCGAATCCACGCCCGAATTGAATCGACCCCTATATGCCTCTTCCACCACGGTCTTCACCTTGGAACTGTCTTGCCTAACGCTGAATCTACAGCGCCGATGTCGAATCACGACGATGAGCCACTCTGGAATCCACCAAAGCTTCAGACCCGAATTCCCTAGAATCCACCGAAGAAGAACACTCACTTTTGTATAGAATAAACAAACAATCCTTTAATGTATACTTCTTAAACCATGAGTTGAATACTCAATCAAACATCAAACATCAAAGAAAACTAGCAAAATAGCCCCAGAGGAAAACCCTAGAACCCTCAAAGAAGATCTGGAAGCCATAACCCTAAAATTTGATAAAACAACATATTTATAGAAAATTGATCCGCGATCTCCACTAGAGTGCAGGAATGGCCGCTCGAGCGGACCTCGCTTGAGCGCAGGAAAGTTCGCTCAAGCGTAAAATCCCAACTTTCAGTACTTTTGCAGACATGTCAAACTTCTAGAACTAAACATTCTTCGCTCGAGCGTATAATTGGCCGCTCAAGCGGACAAGCAACTTCGACTGCATAGTCAACAAAGTAGCAAACATGAAAGAATTAACTTCTAAAACATCCTCTGCATAGGCACAATTCAGGTTGAATTCGCATCTAAAACTCATAGCCTCACTGAAATAAAAGATCGAATACAATTACAACTGAAATGAGTTTTGTCAAATGGAATTGCCAAGAATAAAAACCTAACAATGATCTTGTAAATTATGAATGATTTTATTGCAGGCATTATATATGCACATTACACTTATATCTTTGTTAAGATTCATATATTGTGTTAAATTGTTTCTACTGGGCTTTGACTCGCCCTATTTGAGAAAAACCATTTTCAAGTACTGGTGATATGCCTCCGCTAAGGACTTAGCTTGGGATGATTGTGGAGCTGAAGGCTCACTTTTGTTTATTTTGTATTCACCTTTTGTACAAGCCTAGGGCTTTATTTGTACTGAGCTTATGTCTCATTTTGTTGTAACCAAGCACGGTCTTGGAAAGATGTAAGCCATTAGGGCATATGAATATCTGTTTAGCTTTCATTCTTTATTTACGTCTTGTAATACTGTAGATTTAGGATGAACGATTTATGAATGTGTATTGCATGTGTCACCTTTTGTATATTAACTCTGATTAATGAAAGCTTCTTATTGTATCTAGATCACTTGTACTAGTGCTTG
This sequence comes from Camellia sinensis, assembly GCF_055761805.1. Classification (NCBI taxonomy): domain Eukaryota; kingdom Viridiplantae; phylum Streptophyta; class Magnoliopsida; order Ericales; family Theaceae; genus Camellia; species Camellia sinensis. The sequence goes on from NC_138966.1 coordinate 109,565,375, forward strand.
CAGTTGGATTATTGTAATTATTTTGGGGGCGTCACAAAATTTTAGTGACGAAACCATTTTTTGATGAAATATCTTAATTATAAAACTACTATTGTTGTATTTTTAAGACAACATTGGACATTTTGTAATGAATTATTATTGTTTCGGAGCCAAAATTTTTATCTTAAAAATAAACCTTTTGGGGTGAGATTGTTTTATCTCTAAAAATGTATTTATTAGTGACACCTTTCAATTTTGTTGTAGAGGTAATTTTTTTAAAATAAATTCTATTTTGCCCTCCTTATGTTTAGGACTATTCAATTTTGTTGGTAGAGGTAATTTTTTTCAATTTTGTTGGTAGAGGTAATTCCTTTTAAAAGATATTGAAGTATGGGAAGTCTCTTTTGAAATTATTCATGACTGCTAGTCCTAGAGTATGACAATTCTAATAATAATCAGAAATAATCATCCAAATTTAATATGATTAAAAGTTATCACAAGTATTGGAAATCTCTATTGAAATTGTTCATGACTGCTAGTCCAGAGTAGGATAATTCCAATAATAATCAGAATTAATCATCCAAATTTAATATGATTAAAAGTTTTTTTTTTTTTTTTTTTTTTTGAGGACTAATGGAAGCATGATCACTAACTAAGCAAACATGTTAAAGCAGTAGCCAACTTATGGGCTGGTTTAAAAGTTATTATAAGTAGTGAATTCTATTACATTTAATATACTATTATCATATAGATTCCAAAATAGGTAAATTACTAATAAGTTTTACTTTTGAAACTTATTACTTGTTAAAGTTCAATTGATAAATTTATTAGTCTCTCTTGTTTTTATAAATAAATTTATACTGATAAATTTATCAGTCATGACTTGTATGTAAATAAGTCTAGTTAATAAGATTGATTGGTAAGTGCCCCCAAATAAATACATGAATAATAGTTAAGTAATGATATGCAAATAAAAAGTGATACAAAATGATGCTGATTACTTTTTATTTTAAAACAAAACATAGATAAAAATTAGTTTTATTTATCAAAATAACACTAATACATTATTCTTATGAATTTTTTTTTTTACATACTTTGTATATATGAAGAGAATTTTCCATGACAGTTATATACAAATAACTGCTTATAATAATAAATTTGTGTAATACCTTATTTGCAAATAGTAAGATTATGGTCCAGATCTCTGTTGTACAATAGACAAAATTTCTTAGATATCCTTTAATCTGGTGCTTAGATTATGATCCATCTCTTTCATATGCATCGATCTGGCATGATCTTATTGGTCATCAATTTGCCAAAATTGAACCCAGACTTTAGTGGAGGATCCAAACCAAAACTATTGAAAGGAATTGCAATCAGCTTGTTTGGTTTGAGTTTTTTTAATTTATTGTTTAGAAAATTAAAATTTTTTATTTTTTGTATTTTTTTTTTGTTTATGTTAAATTTTTTAATATTTTAAATAATATATTTTTTTAATTTTTACATACATTTAACATAAATATACACTTAAAAAGTATAATATTTATAAAATTATTTTTAAGAAATTCACTAAATATCAAAAATACAAAAAAAATAAAAATAAATAAATAAATAATAATAATAATAATAATAATACATTTTTTATATTCTTGTGTATTTATTAATTTTTTAAAATATTTTTTTACAAATATTTTACTTTTTAGATACATCTAAGAAAACTGCATTTAAAAAAAATTGATTTAAAAATAAAAAAAAATTATGAAAAATAATCTAGTGGATGATCCAAACCAAAACCATTGAAAGGAATTGCAATCAGCTTGTTTGGTTTGAGATTTTAAAATTTATTTTTCAGAAAATTAAAATTTTTTATTTTTTTATATTTTTTGTTTATACTGAATTTTTAAATATTTTAAATAATTTTTTTAATTTTTACACATACCTAACATAAATATATACTTAAAAAGTATAATATTTGTAAAATTATTTTTAAAAAATTTAACTAAATACCAAAAATACAAAAAAAAAATTAAATAAATAAAAATTCAGTATATTTTTCGTATTCTTGTGTATTTATTGATTTTTTAAAATATTTTTTTATAGATATTTTACTTTTTAGATACATTTAAAGAAAGTACATTTAAAAAAGTAAAAAAATTACTTTAAAAAAAACACAAAAAAAGAAAAAAATAAAAAATTCAATTTAGAAAATTAAAATCAAACACTGTGAATAGAATTTTTAAACCCAACTAATAATTATATCCTGATATTATTCTTATGTTGTATAATTTGTTACAAAAGTGATGGTCCAAAGACATGTCTTTCATATGCATCGATCTGGCATGATCTTAGCGGAGGATCCAAACCAAGACTATTGAAAGGAATTGCACTAGAATTTTCAAACCCAACTAATAATTTTCCAAGTTGTATTATCTATCTATAAATACCTCTCCATGCTCTTGCAGCTCTTCATCCCTCCATCCTATTACTGTCTTTCATAGCTTTCTATTCTATTCTATTAATAACAAACAAGCCTACAATGACATTCTTGCCCAATACACTTCCCAACCACTTTCTTTCTTTCCCACCCCTTTTACTCTGCCTCATCATCCTTGCATTGCCCACTTTTTTTAATTATGCTGCTTTTGCTTCGTCCTTAACTGGAAAACAAGGAATTGAAGCCACGGCTCTCTTGACTTGGAAAGCTAGCCTCCACAACCAAAGTCAAACTCTCCTGTCCTCGTGGGTTGGAACCAACCATTGCACTTGGCTTGGAATTCGTTGCAACAAGGCCGGTAGAGTTGCCCATATAGACCTTCAGAGTTGTGGTTTGAAAGGTACTCTTTCTAATCTTAATTTCTCATCCTTTCCTCATCTCCTTACCCTTGAACTTTTGAACAACTCACTTTACGGGACCGTCCCTCCCCATATTGGTAGCCTTTGGAGACTCACCAACCTTAGCTTGCCTCTCAACAATCTCTCTGGAACAATTCCGACCGAAATAGGCCAACTAACTAATCTAAGGATCTTGTACATGTATGGAAACCAAATCGGTGGCTCCATTCCTCAACAAATAGGATTGCTTAGCTCTCTCAATGAGCTTAGCTTGTCTACTAACAATATCACGGGTTCAATCCCTTCTTCAATTGGAAACTTGGTCAACTTAACCACTCTGTACCTTTATGACAACCAACTTTCCGGATCAATCCCTCAAGAAATTGGGATGCTGAGGTCTCTTGTTGAACTCGGACTCTCAACAAACAATCTCATTGGTTCAATCCCTACATCTATAGGGAACTTGGGCCACTTGACTACTCTGTACCTTTATGACAACCGACTTTCCGGATCAATCCCTCAAGATATTGGGATGCTGACGTCTCTCGTTAAACTCGCACTCTCAACAAACAATCTCACCGGTTCAATCCCTTCTTCAATTGGAAACTTGGTCAACTTAACCACTCTGTACCTTTATGACAACCAACTTTCCGGATCAATCCCTCAAGAAATTGGGATGCTGAGGTCTCTTGTTGAACTCAGACTCTCAACAAACAATCTCATTGGTTCAATCCCTACATCTATAGGGAACTTGGGCCACTTGACTACTCTGTACCTTTATGACAACCGACTTTCCGGATCAATCCCTCAAGATATTGGGATGCTGACGTCTCTCGTTAAACTCGCACTCTCAACAAACAATCTCACCGGTTCAATCCCTTCTTCAATTGGAAACTTGGTCAACTTAACCACTCTGTACCTTTATGACAACCAACTTTCCGGATCAATCCCTCAAGAAATTGGGATGCTGAGGTCTCTTGTTGAACTCAGACTCTCAACAAACAATCTCATTAGTTCAATCCCTACATCTATAGGGAACTTGGGCCACTTGACTACTCTGTACCTTTATGACAACCGACTTTCCGGATCAATCCCTCAAGATATTGGGATGGTGACGTCTCTCGTTAAACTCGCACTCTCAACAAACAATCTCACCGGTTCAATCCCTTCTTCAATTGGAAACTTGGTCAACTTAACCACTCTGTACCTTTATGACAACCAACTTTCCGGATCAATCCCTCAAGAAATTGGGATGCTGAGGTCTCTTGTTGAACTCGGACTCTCAACAAACAATCTCATTGGTTCAATCCCTACATCTATAGGGAACTTGGGCCACTTGACTACTCTGTACCTTTATGACAACCGACTTTCCGGATCAATCCCTCAAGATATTGGGATGCTGACGTCTCTCGTTAAACTCGCACTCTCAACAAACAATCTCACCGGTTCAATCCCTGCATCTATAGGGAACTTGACAAAGTTGACGGATTTAGACTTAACTCTAAATCTATTATCAGGCTCCATTCCTTCAGAGATAGGAAATTTAAAACAACTTGGTCATTTGCTATTCAGTTATAACCAACTCACTGGCTCTATTCCTCCAAGATTGAACAATCTTACACATTTGAAATGGTTTCAGATAGGATACAACAAGCTCATTGGTCATTTACCAGAAAACCTATGCTTTAGTGGATTACTTACACATTTATTTGCAACTGACAACAGTCTCACGGGTCCCATCCCCAAAAGCTTGAGAAATTGCTCTAGCTTGTACAGAGTTAGGCTTGAGGGAAACCAATTTTCGGGAAATATATCAGAAGATTTTGGCATATACCCAAGCTTGGATTACATTGATTTGAGTCATAACAATTTTTACGGTGAGCTATCTAAAAACTGGGGAAAATGCCAGAATTTAACTAGCCTCAAAATGTCTAACAATAAAATTTCTGGTAAGATACCATCTGAATCAGTAGGGGCAACTCAGCTATCCATTCTTGATCTCTCTTCAAATCATCTAGTTGGCCAGATCCCATTGAAATTGGGAAGGTTGGTTTCACTATTCAACCTTAAGCTGGATGATAACTATCTATTAGGCAATATTCCTCTAGAATTAAGTAAGTTGCCCAATTTAGAGATCCTTAACTTGGCAGCAAATAATCTAAGTGGCTCAATCCCTACAGCACTAGGAGAGTGCAAGAAACTTTGGAACTTGAATTTGAGCAATAATAGATTTGGGGAAAGCATTCCTGCTGAAATAGGTCGTATCCATAACCTTCAAATTATTGATCTTGGTCATAATTTGCTAATAGGTAAGATACCACAGCAGATTGGAGAATTGCTAAGGTTAGAAACATTGAATCTCTCCCACAATGAACTCTCTGGTTTCGTTCCATCATTGTTTGATAATATGTTAGGTTTGACATCGATAGACATATCTTTCAATCAATTGGATGGTCCTATTCCTAACATCAAAGCCTTCCGAGAGGCTCCATTTGAGGCACTTAGAGGCAATAAAGGTTTATGTGGTAATGCTACTGGTTTGAAAACTTGTCCAGCAAAAATGAACAATGGGGAGAGTAACAAACTTGTGTTACTAATTGTTCTTCTTTTAGGATTTCTATTTCTTTCAATAATGGTTGTCGGAATAGTACTCTTGGTTTTTTGTAAAAAATATAAGAACACGAAAAATGAGCCAAGACGAGTAAATGACGAAAAATTGTTTGCAATTTGGAGCTATGACGGAAAAATGGTGTATGAAAGCATCATTGAAGCAACTGAAAACTTTAGTACCAAATATTGTGTTGGGGAGGGAGGATGTGGTACTGTTTACAAAGCTAATCTCACAACTGATGAAGTAGTTGCTGTGAAGAAACTTCACATATCATCTGATGGTGATTTGGCTAATCTGAAAGGCTATACGAGTGAGATCAGTACATTAACAAAGATTCGCCATCGCAATATTGTAGAACTTTATGGCTATTGTTCACACCAAAGGCACTCATTTTTGGTATATGAGTTCTTGGAAGGGGGAAGCTTGGGAAAGATATTGAGCACAGAGGCTCATGTATTATACTTTGATTGGATTAAGAGAGTGAATGTTGTCAAAGATGTGGCAAATGCTTTGTCTTATATGCACCACGACTGTTCTCCAGCAATCATCCATCGAGACATATCAAGCAAGAATGTTTTGCTGGATTTAGAGTCCGTGGCTCACATATCCGATTTCGGCACAGCTAGATTTTTGAAGCCTGACTCATCCAATTGGACATCATTTGCTGGGACCTTTGGGTACACTGCTCCTGGTATGTAATGTTCATTTTATTTTATCAATCATTGCATATTAAGAGATTTCTAATCTTGGATGTTATTTCACCCGAATTGAAAGGACCATTGAACTTCTAATTGTTATTTTGATATGGAGCATGAGCATGAGCATGTTTCTTGTCTTTTTTTAATTACTATTTTCTTCTCTTGGTTATTTGTTTCATTTGGTAGAACTTGCTTATACAATGGAAGTGAATGAGAGGTGCGATGTTTATAGTTTTGGGGTTCTCACATTGGAAGTGATTATGGGGAAACATCCGGGTGATCTAATCTACTTTCTGTCATCATCGTCATCCTCTTCCTCATCCACATCAACTGCACATGGGACATTATTGAAGGATGTGTTGGATCAACGTCTCGCAGCACCTGAGAATCAAGCGGCAGAGCAAGTATTTGTGGTTGCAAAACTAGCATTTGCATGTTTGCAAGCCAATCCACTATCTCGGCCAACCATGAGACAAGTTGCCATGAAGCTATCAGATGATCGAAGGTCACGTCTGCAAAATGAATTCCACATGATCACATTGGGACAACTGATTTCAACTGCTCAACCTCTTGAGTATTTGCCTTCTGTCCTTGGACTATATGTTGTTCTTGTTTTCCATTTTCTTCTTAGATTGTTCAATTTCAACCCCCTTTTCTAGTCTATTTTTCTGCTCTTTTATTCTAATTAGCATTTTACAAAACTTTTTAATGGCTAATTTAAAACCATCTTAAATCTTCATGTTGGTGTATTTAGTGGGTTGTTTTCATTGGATTTTTGCAAGCTTTTTAAATGAATAGTTTCAATAAAAAATTTCTACTTATTTATCTTGAATTTATTTGACATGTGAGTTGCTCATATTTTTTATACATTTATAAGCTCTAAATTCCACATTAGCTTTTCTACTCTTATTCTGTATTTCGAATTTGCTTGCTCCGTTTCTTACAAAGTGTGGTTGTACTATGCAGGCAACTGGCACCCTTAGCCATCCAGTCTAATTGAAAGCCTTTTGAGGTAACTTGAGATCAAAATAGATAAATTTGTATGTGACATTTTTATTTTTTAATATTTTTTGTGATTTTGTGATGAAAATTTACTAAGTAAATCTTCATATTCAAGTTTTGCTAACAATTTTTTTTTTTAATTGATAATATGACTAATTTACTATTATTATAAAATATTTTTGAAACTGTCGTCATCTAGTGATTTTAATTTTTAAAATTAAATAAAAAATCAACAATTTCTTCCAAAATTAGAAATTATTCAAACATGACTTGAATTGAAGAAAGCAAGCTAGACAGAGGGGGTCGGTTTGGTTTGGCGCGACTTTTTTAAACTTTTGAACTTTCATTTTTTTAGATCTACTGTTTTTTGTATCAGTAAAAGTGAAGACAATTGTGTTTTTTTAAAACCTAGCTATAAAAAAAAAATTAAAAGCGTCTTTTCTAATGAACTTTTTTTTTTTTTGGATCAGGGCCTTCTTTTGTATATATATAAAGGATAAATTACACTATCCTCCCTTGAGATTTTAAAAAAATACATTAGTTCTATACTTTTGACATAATTATATTAATTTCTTTTTTAGCATTTTTTTTTTATGGGATTCTTTTAGTATGGTTAAAATGACTAAAACTAATACCAATAGTGAGTAGATACTGAAATAAATAAATATAAATATATATTTTAGTAGAAAAGAGATAATAACATTATTTTTTTAATTATTTATACAACTAACGAATTACTGGTAAGAAGAGGCCTAAGTGTTATGTAAATCAAAGCCTTAGGAACGTTAGTGTAATTATGTCGAAAGTGTGAAACTAAACGTATAATCTTCAAATCTCAAGATAGGTGAGTATAATTTACCAAAAACAAATGTAAGAATTATATGAAATTTTAATCATAACCTATAGATTTTCAAAAAAATGTGGGTCTTCTTGGATTTGTTTTTCCATGTGAACCAGCATGGCCTTATTTTTTGGGGGAAAAAATGTTATAGTTATATAGGACCTTAATATATGGGATAATTACTAAGAAGTCATATTAATTGGATTTATTTACTCATAAATCTTAAGTGATTTTTTTTTTAATACGTATTTGCCTCTTAGTTTAATAATGAGAAAATTTTGAAACTTTATACATATATATTTTGTGTTTGTGAAATGATTATTTAATACTCGTGATGATACTAATAAATTTATTAAAGTGATAAATGTATAGGACATTTTGACTTTTGTTTATAAGTTTTGCTTATATTAGTTTATTTGTGTTGGTTTGCATTAAAATATGATGTGAGAGGGGTGTAACTTGTTAAATTGTATTTTTTTAATAAATATTTTTACAATAATAAATTTGAATAGAATCTATCCCTTAATGTATAGGCTTTCAAAAAATTAGGACCATAAAAAATTAAGGCTTATAGAAAGGGTTTTATTGGCTTTATGGTTAAGCCACCCATGTTTCCATGTTTAATTTTAATTTTTTTCTTTCTTCATGCTGTTTCCATTTCTTTCACAAGGTCATCTACTCATATTAATGATTTCATGCTGTTTGGAAGGATTAAAGGCCACCAAGATCAAGACCAAGAGCTAATGAGTTAGAAGAAGCATTGGCTGGTGCACATATATCTCTTAGGACTGATGTGTGGCTGACTGCCTGGAACTGCATAGTGCTATTGCAGCTTTTATGTAAAGGCTTAGAGTTGTTCCCTGTTTTGTCATTTGGTTGTTTTAGTTCATTTCTTGTTTCCCACCAACTCGCAGTGATGTGCTTGCAAATTATTATGTCTGCTTTTCAGTGTCAACTTAATTGGGATCGGTCTTGCTACGATGCAGTCTCGCACTTTCCTTTTTTTCACTTTTTTGATGTTTTATTTGTTTATATGTTGGTCTTCATCAATAAAATTTTCTCTTTTGTTGATAATTTTTAAATAAATAAATAAATAAAAAAAGACAGTGACTTTGTGATGGCATTGTAATGTAGGTATTTTATTTACTTTTTTCCAAGTTTTTCATTTTTCTGGCATAAATCTTTTCTTCAAATCTATAATCAATACATAACTAGAGTTCCAATCACACAAGAAAAAGAATGGAAAATAGGACGCCTAAAGTCTTGGTATTGGACAAACGAAAGTGTTTCACTAAGATTTCTTGCCTTTTATACATGGCAAAGGCAAATCATTGGTCCTCCACAATTATTTATATGATTTAGAAAAAAATTATTTTTGCTTCTGCCTCAAATTCATGTAATGTTTTCACTTGATACTTTATCCGTTAAAATAACGAGATTCAATACTTTTTGTTAGATTTTTCAAAAATAACTTGACAAATATCAAATGAAGAATAATGTAGAGTAATGCTCCAAAACTATAAAATTGGAGGTGAGGGTGAGGATTTGGGAAAATCGTTGTCTGATCCTGGCAAAATTGGACCAATTTCGATGAAATTTGGGGACTTTGATCGCAATACAGAGATGGATATTGGTGATAATGCAAATTCTCCTGAAAGGTCAGAGCTTTTGGGGGAAGACAAAGGTTGAGATGGCGAGGCCGGTGGAGATGTGGCTTCGAGTGGTGAAGAAAGTGTTGCCATAGGATCAGTGAAGCCAAGTGAGGAAGAGAAGAGGGTTGTTGTGTGGTGGAAGGTTCCATTTGAGTTCTTGAAATATTTTGCTTGCAGGGCTAACCCAGGATGGACAATCTCGGTGGCCGCAGCAGTTATGGGTTTTGTAATCTTGGGACGAAGGTTGTATAAGATGAAGCAGAAGAGCCAAAGCTTGCAGCTGAAGGTCACCATGGATGATAAGGTCAGTTATTGTGTGGCATTTAGGTTCTGTTGGATAGTTGTGGATTTTCAAATCAATGTATTGTAATTTGTAGATCAAATAGATAATATAAAAAAAAATGGAATAAGATAAGTTGACACTTTTGTAGGTTTATAGCTAGAAAGAGAATCTTTGAACGTGATTTCAAATAACTAGTTTTAGATAGTTGTTTTAAATCCATCATGTTCACGTTATTTATTTTAATCTTGAAATTCATAAGTAAACTATTGTATCTAAATTGAGTTATTGTCTTTGAATGATTAAGGTCAAATCCTTGATTTAAAATCTACATCTATTCAAACTGACTGTTAATTTCATCTAGTTAATTTAGTTTCCAACTGCTATTTTTCTTATTTCAAGTTATTGATATATCACAAAATGAGTACCATTTAACTCTTGACATTGTATTTTGTAGAGTATTTTCACCTTAATTGCTATTTTTGGTTGATGGCTTAACCTTGAAAAACGAAAAAGAATCAAATTTCTAAATTTTGAATATTTTATAAATAGGCTATGGAAAAGAAAATATTGCTAACTTAGCATCACGCAAGTATATGGCTTACTTCAATTTTCATTTTTGAACCAACTCATAGCACAAGACTCTTTTTTATTTGGTCTGATAATTTTTTTAATAAAAAGATTTTGCTTTTTGTTCTTTCCCTGTTGGTTTTTTAATAACTAAATCAAATGGTAGGTTATGTGTTGTAATCTATTGGTTACTTGCAGTTTACAATTGGGGAACTTTCAGTTTACCCCATAAACCATTTGGAAATAACCACTTAATGCCTTGTGGTTTTTAGACTGAAATGACCTGTCACAATTTCTTTCCAAATTAACAGGAAGTGCATTACATGCACCAGTGTTGAGAGTAAATAAACCATTTGTTAAAACAAAAATTCCCGTGTAACAAAAAATCTACTTTTTTCTTCTCTCTCTCTACTGTTTATATCTCCTAAGATGTTCTATCTTACAAAATGCCACATTCCCCAAGTTGTTCTATTTTAACCTGATTGCACAAATAGAGCATGCTATACAAAATAAGCTTATTATAATTGGTTTTGTTTTGGATCTTTGGATGAATAATTAGTCTTCTCTGCCTGCTGGAATATTGTAATACTGTTTAATATTGTATGCCTTTTTTCTCTTCCCCCCCCCCCCCCCCCCCCGCGGGGGGTGTTTTTTTACTCATTCATCTTTGGAACATAGCATTATTTAAGGCCCCCGTCTTTAAATTATTTATTGAGTGATTATATCATTTTTTTTCCCCTAGAGGGGTAGTAACTATATGCCTTCATGCTAAGAAATCATTATTAAGATATCTTTGGCACCCTCATCTTTGATAAAAATCATAAAGGGTATCTTCTCTCCATTTTTAGTGTAAAGAAAGCTGAGTGTTTACTAGGCATTTCAAGCTTGCATGGTAGTGTGGGAATTGCACTTGATGTTGTCTAGATCAAGGTTTTTTTAAATAGCTGCTCACCTACTTGGAAGAAGTAGGCACATGTTGGCTACTTGGCCTCAGTATATTGACAAGATGACTAGACTTTGAATGTTGGTTTTCCTTTTTGATGCTAATATTTCTTTTTAGAATTGAAACATTGCAAGGAAAAAAAAAAGGAGAAAATGTCATGTTACATCGATGTACCCCATCAGAATTAATAGTGAATGGAGGTAGTAGGCTTGGGATAAATGTAATCCTCATTGGGAGATCTTTTCTTTATTGATTCTTTTACATTATCAACTAGGATTGGACCACATATAAGTCTCGTGGTGTTAAGAAAACAAGGTCCCTCTTTTCATCTATTCTTTGCTTGCAGCAGTTTAAGTAGTCTTCAAGGGAAGGGGGCAAGACCTGATGCATAATTGGTGCCTAACATTTTTTTATTTATTTAAATTTTTTGATTGATTATCTGCAGAAGGTATCTCAGTTCATGAGCCACGCTGCATGTCTTAATGAAGCTTTCTCAGTAGTGAAACGGGTCCCAGTCATACGACCAACTCTGCCTGAAGTTGGGGTGACTGCATGGCCTGTGATGAGTTTGAGATGAGATTCAGGTTGTTAAATAGAGCGAGAATGCAGTATGTTCATGAGGTATGTGTACCATGATTATATGTGTGGTTTTTATATCATTACTTGTATAATCATGAGGTATGTGTACCATGATTATATATGTGATTTTTATATTGTTACTTGTGTAATCCATGCGTTCAGGTTTTCTTTATGTATTATGAACCTGCAAAATCACTAATGCTGTGTTTGGTTGGAGTTTTTGAGGTGGGATTTGGAAAAGGAATGAGAAATGTAATCCTATTTATGTTTGGTTATAATAAAAAATATATGGGAAAAGAAAGGGGATGAGAAATAAATAAAGAAATAGGATACCTTTTAGGACATCAATTCTATTTTATAACCAACACAACCAAACATAGTTGGGATTTGGAATTCTATTAATTCTTTCTCCTTTTCCTTTCATTTCCATTTCCCTTTCCATTTCCCTTCCCAAATCCCCCAACCAAACACAGCGTAAGAGACTTCTGTATCAATTTACCGTGTGTGCAAACTTAAAAGTTGGTTTCTTTCAGTGTCCCTGATATTTCTGTTCACTTGACTAATCCTGTCTAGTATTTTTTGTGCTATTTGAACACTCCGAAAGTGAATTTTATACAAATTTGCTACAACTTGCTTTGAGAGCATGTATGTTAAAATAACACGGGGCATATTATACTTTGCTCTCCTCATGTTTGGTCATTTTTCATTTTAGCTCTTATAGTTTTTTCCTCCATTTTGGATCTTTATTTTTGAAGTTTTTTCCAAAAGCTAACTTTTGTATAAACATATTTAATAATGTATAATTCACATTTCTAATATAAATCTAAACTTCAGACAATTAATGTAGTATTTTCTGTCTAATTTGAACGGAAGTTAGTTTTAGAAGTAAATTGTGAAAAATTTCAAATCAGCAATGCTACAGGCCCCCACTGGGGATGACCCCCAGTGCCACGTGTCGGCCTGGGGTTGGCTGAAAACTCAAAAAAAAAAAAAAAAAAAAACTGTTTTTTTTTTGGACCAATGGGAGGTGACCCCCAGTACCCCCGCTGGGGGTCCAAAGCTTTATTCATTTCAAATATGGAAGGTTCAAGTGAGAAAATGATCAAAATTAAAATGGGCCAAGTGTAATGTATCAAAAAATTATACACAAAAATTAAGTGAATGTAATGAAATATTATAGTTACCATTTATTCACACAGTTATCAGTAGTGCAGTGGTTAATTCCGTATTTTCAACAGTTCTTTAAAAATTGGGAATTGCATCACAGTGGATTGACCCAAAAATATTCATAAAAAGGGGTGAGGTGTAACTATTTCTATGAATTCTTTGCAACAAAAAAAAGTTGCATCCATCATGTTTTTAAATCATTTTTCATCTTTCACCATGATTGTAATTTTTCCTTAAAAATAAGCCTATTTTTCATTTAAAACGGGTGTGCTGATTTATTCAGACCAAAAGTTGGACAATCAATCAAAGTGTTTTTTTATATAAGGAAAAGAAAAGAAAAGCTACTGCTCTGGAAATACAAAAGCATAAAAAAGATGTATATAACTTAAATGTTGATTAAATCAAAGTTTACTATTCTCCTTTCATTCTTCTCCAACCTCACACTCTGAATGGAAGGATTTGGTGAGAAAAAGCTTTAAAAAAATAAAAAAATAAAAAAAGAGAGAGAGAGAGAGAGAGAGAGGAAAGAAATAAACAAAGAATATGATTTGATTTCTTATAATTTTTGTGGATGATTAAAGAAGTGAAAGAAAGAGAAACGCTGAAAAAGAGAGTTTACTGAAAATTGAGAAGTTTTGTTTCTCACCAATTTTTTGTGTGATTTGAGGAAAAATCAAAATTATTTTTTACAAAAAAAAATTATGATACTAAAATTACCCCTCTAAATACAAAAACAAATAAAATGAAAATATCTTGCTTTATTCATTAATCATTCAAATAAGAAAACAAAAAATTACAACCATTTTTCTCCCAAGTGAGGAAATATATTATAATTTTATTTGTTTTCTCATCTCATGATACAAACAAAACGTATTAACCTTGGTTAGTCTCCTACTAACTATGCTTATGCTTTGCAGGGTGACAAGAGAGAACCACATAAACAATCATTTCCAGAAAACGCACTTGCCAGAAATTGCCTTAGGCAACTTCCCAAACACCAAATTTCTTGACAAATCCAAATCCTTCAAAGTATTGGGAAATTTCACACTTTCCATGGCGAACCGTATCCGATTACCCGAGGCCCGAAAACCCACCAAATAATTGGTTTGGTTCGGTTCAGTAACCCAAACGGGCTACCCGATATTTCATTGTCGGAAAAGATCAATGTAGTCATAAAAATAGGTCTCCACTGGCTTCCAATCATCAAGCTCGATCTTGATCCCACATCTTGCGAGCTTGAGAGAGTATATTATAGTAGATGAAGTGACCCATTTAGGAATTTCACTCAGATGAAACCCATTATATGATAAATCTAGAGATTCAATACCTTTCACACTCATTTCTGGAAATGGGTCGACGAGAAAATTGTGAGAAAGATCGAGATTGAATATTTTGGTGAGATTCCCAAAAGATTTTGGTACTGTCCCAGAAAATCGATTCCATGAAAGATCCAAAGTGTCGAGTGCGTGAAAGCTTCCGAGAAAATCTGGGATTTGTCCTGTGAAATAGTTGTGGCCGAGCTCTAGATATATAAGTTTCGGTGCTAGAGCTGAGATTGTTGAAGGAATCTTCCCGGAAAATTTGTTGTGGGAAAGTAAAAGTGAACGGAGCTCCGTCAAGGTCGAGAAAATGTCCGGTCCGGTACCGGTGAGTTGGTTCCGGTCCAAACTCAGTGGGGTTAGCTTATTGAGTTCCTGAATACCGGCCAGTACGGTACCGGTGAGAAGATTTCCGCCGAATTTGAGTTGACCCAGCTGAGTCAATTTGGAAATCGAACTCGGGATTGGACCCGAAAACCGATTGCTAGCAAAACTCAGCGCGACGAGTCGGGTCAAGTCCCCGATGTTGACTGGTATTTGACCCGAGATGTTACTGTTTTCAATGTAGACGTGCAATGTTTAGTAGAGAGAATAGTAGATTTGGAAAAGGACCCGAAAGTTTTGGAGATTTTGGAGTTAAATTCCACCCACGTAGTGGAGTTTGGAGAGAGACGGGGAGATTGTACCCGACAAGGAGGTGTTGGATTGGTCGGGCTGACCCACTAGGGTTAGGATTGTGACCCGGTGGTTGTTACCACCGCATGATATGCCGAACTATTTGCAGCAATCGGTTCCGGGTTTCCACGAGTTAAGGTTGCCGGACGGGTCGGCTGTTATACCCGATTTGAAAGCCAATAAGCCTGTCTCGTCGTCCACGTGGCATGTTGCCGTGGTGACTGTGAAGCACTGGAGGGTGACGAAAGAGAGGAGAACGAGGTGAAGGTGAAGGTGAAGGTGAAGGTGAGAAGAGAAAGAAAGCATATTATGGCTTTGAAAGAGTGGAATTAGAAATGGGGGCATTTCCCAAAATAAGTCAAATTTACAATTCAATTCCCAAACTATGTTTAGTTTTGAAAGATTTCCCAGAATAAGCTAAATCGTGGTTGTGAACCACGATTTCAACATATATCCGCCTGAAATCGGAGAAGTCTTAAAAGCATGGTTACAAAACGCGATTTTGATTAATAAATCGCGGTTACAAAACGCGCTTTTAATTAATTTTTTTTCCTTCTGAACTCGCTGTTACAAACCACGATTTCATCCAAAAATATTTTTGTTTTGAATTCGCTGTTAAAAACCACGCTTTTATGAGAAAAAATTTTTGTTCTGAACTCGCTGTTTGTAACCACGATTTTGTCAAAAAAAATTTGTTCTAAAATCACTTTTCTAAACCACGTTTTTTAGGAAAGTCTTTTTTTTCATTAAGTGAAATCGTGGTTCACAACCATGATTTTAAAACTTATATAAGATCCCCCAGCCCCGTGTTTTGCATTCACGCTTGTTACATTTCCTCTCTCCCTCCCTGCTCTTTTCGCTCCCTGCTATGTCTCTCTCGGTCTTACTACTCTCTCTGTCTCTCGCTCTGACTCCTCTCTCTCTGTCTCTGTACTCCCTGCTATCTCTCTGTCGAGCTCTCTCTGATTCAGTACTGTCTCTCTATCGTTGGTATAGCTTCTATCATCTACTCCAATGCGAATAAATTAGGGTTGGGGTTTATATTTGTGAATATATTTGTGTTTGTGAAAATGTGAATAAATTAGGGTTAGGGTTCATGAATGTGGGGTTAGGGTTAGGGTTTATATTTGTGAATAAAATGTTGTGAAATCAGAAATAATAAATTAGGGTTAGGGTTTATATTTGTGAAATTTTAATTATAGATAATTTGTTGAATGTGAATGTTGAATGTGTTGAATTTTAATTATAGATAATTTGTTGAATTTGTTGAATGCGTTTAATTATAGATAATTTGTTGAATTTTAATTATATATAATCTGTTGAATGTGAAATATTAAATCTTAAATTAGGGTTAGGGTTAGGGTTTATATTTGTGAAATCTGTTTAGAAATCTGTTGAATGTGTAGGTTGAATGGTTTATATTTATCTTTAATCTGTTTATAATTGTGAAATCTGTTGAATGTGAAATCTGTTGAATGTTGAATCTGTTTAGAAAATTTTAAATATTATGTTTGAAATGAGAAAATGAGGGTTATGGTTTTCTATTGAATGTGAAATCAGAAATGAGGGTTTTGATTTTTAATTAGGGTTTTGAATTGATGAATGTAAAATCATTTTTCAATTAGGGTTAGGGTTTTAAATTGTAAAATCAGAAATGAGGGTTATGGTTTCAGAAATTAGGGTTTAAGAAATTTATGATAAGTTAAATTTTTTTAATAATGTTATATGATTTTTTTTAGGAACAAATAATTTTTACACAATAAATAATTATCTATAATAATAATAATTTTCTTGTATATTATTATCGTAACTAACTTTATAATTTATTGGAAAAAAACATGGCAAAACACAAGAAAATCTAATTTTGTCTACATAAAAATTATCTATAATTAAAATTTCAAAATTTTCTATCCCTTTCTTTCAAAATTTGCAAATTATTATTTTTTTTTTCTTTCACTTTCACTTTCACTTTCTACAAATTTTTCTTTTTAATCAAAACATATTTAAGGAATAATTATGCCATTCCCTTTTATTTTCATTCCAATAAATTACCTTAGTCCTATGCAGCTAAAGTGTAACTAAATATTTACAATAATTTTAATGCTGTTAATTAATTACATAAGAAAGAGAAACGTTAATTTGGCTGTAAAAATTATTATTAATTAGGTGATGTGGAGTAGTAATAACTTAAAATTAATAAAGTAACAAAAATATTTTTGTTCTAAATTTCAATTTTTTAAGTAAGAATAAGAAATTGAAAAGTAAGGAACAAAATTTGTGATAAGAAATTGTTATGGAAGTTTTCTCATAATTTTGGCCAAGAACAAATATATATATATATATATATATTTTGGAGATAGGGATATGGCAAAATAGAAAAGTCAAATAATTGAATTTTATGTCGGTGTAGGCCTTCTTTCGTTTTCTTATTAAATTTTTTTAAAGAGTGATTGTTATTGTTAATATTTTCTATGGGCGACCCTTTAAGTAGTACACTAAAATTTTATTAACAAATTAAAAATCTAACTACTTAGAATGTTGACCCAAAAAACAAAAAAAAAAAAAACAAAACTGTAAAATATGCCATTGATGCCACATGTCCCTACGATAAGAAAAATTGGTTTGACTAAATTTATACACTAAATTCAAATCTATTCGTGGTTAAATATAAAAAGTATAGTTTACTTGAATTTCATGGCCCATTTAGGGTTGAATTTCATTTTCGAGTTTTTCCTCCTTAAAATATTTGATTTATAAAATGAGTCATTCTCGATAATTTTTACCCACTTGAATTATCCAATTGACTTATTCTCTATGCGCCTGCATTATGTTTATTCAATTAAGTTTTAACTTTTTATGATAATCGGATGTCCGAATCAGTTTACATATTTATCGACTAATCTTACAATCCACACCAAACGTCCCTTCCACGTAGATCCGACAAATCTCAATTAATACCTATAAACATGACACATACTGAGAGTTCAATTTGAGATCTGAAAGGAGCATACCTAATTTTTAACACATAATGAGAGCTCATTAATATTAATGAAACTCAAGTTTGACTCGATTCAGGTCGATAATTTTTTTGTTATGTCTTTTTATATTGCTTAAAATTATGAGAGCTCATTAATTTTTTATTTATGTTATTTCTTACGTTATTTCCCTAAATTATTTCCTATGTTATTTCGTATGAGGTTATTTCCCTAAGTTAGGGAATAATGTCATAGGAAATAACCTATCAAATAACTTTGTCATTAAGGTCCCTGTTGGCAGAAGCTTGAGCAAATAAAAGTAACTTGTCTTTAATTGTCCATAAATCTCACTAATTGGACCACCACTTTTAAAAAATGACGTGAACAATATTTGAAATAAAAATTAAGAACAAGTCATACAAAATCAGTCGAGTTATTTGAACTCAATGAAAAAAATAATAATTTCATAGAAAAAGTTACACTATGATTTAAGATTTTTGTATGATTTGTCCAATTTTGTCCAATCGCACTAAATAAATACAATACTTGATACAAATTATAGTATAAAATTATATGAACAGAAAAATAAAAGAAGAATCTTCGTAATGTCTTCATATTCAAAATTATTGATATATCTGTCTAGGTTACAAATCACGCTTTTAAGGAAATTTTAGTTATACATAAATTTTGAAGTAATTATTTTTTTAAAGTAAATCTGATTAAGGAAATTTGATTTATACATAACCATGTTTTTGTTAAGTAATTCTTTCTATCTTCAAAAAACGTGGTTGCAAACCACGGTTTTACTGTTGACCCGTGGATAATAATCACTTCTAAGCAAAATGTAAAAATTCAACAAAGAATTCAAAACCAGCACTCATTCTTGTTTGTCACACACACCCACAACACTCACACTCACATCAAAAAAAAAAAATTCATTGGAAAAAAAATAAAAATAATTGGAAAAATAAATTATTTGAAAAGAAAATTTAAATTAAAAAAAAATTAATTGTTCTGAATTTTATAAGATAAAAGTTATATATATTAAAAATTATATATGTTTCATGTGAGTGTGAGTGTTGTGGGTGTGTGTGTCAGAGAGAGAGATATAGAGAGAGTGTGAGTGTCTATGACAAAGAAGAGTGAGTGCTGGTTTTGAATTTTTGTTCAAAATGTGTTTTGAAAACACGTTTTTACATATTTTACTTATAAGCGCGGTCACGAATATGTATAAATCAAATTTCTTTATGTATAAATCAAGTTTACCAACACTTTATAATTTATATAAACTCACAACCTACACTCATAATTTATGTAATGATTAGAAATTTAGGTAAATTAGAAATATTGTTACTTTGATGTAGGTTGGTACTTTGATGTAAAGTTAGGTTTACCTACACTTATAAGTTTACCTACCTCGTAACATTGTTGGATTTTCCTACACTCATAAGTTTACCTACACTCAAAGTAACAAGATTAACAACTTACACTCATAAGTTTATGTAAATTACTTAGATTTATAATTTATCAATTACCTAAATCAACTTACATCAATTATATTTATTTAATGATTACAAATGTTGTTACTTTATAATTTATAATCATTTTTTTATAATTTATACAAAATTAATAAAAGATTTTCAGACCTAAAACTTAGCTGAATTTGTTTTAATGTGCACAAGAGCATGATCTTAATCATAATAAATAATGTAAAAAGCATAACAGAAGAACATGATGTTAATTTTGTATGTGTTGTAAGATTTGTTTCTTAAAAAGCTAAAAAATCTAAAGCATTATCATTATTTTAACTCATATTTTAATTCAAAAATCAATACTGGTTGTTGGATTACAATTGCTGATTACTTAAATAAAGTTTTTGCATTACAAGTAATTGTAATTGAATGAGTTAAAATTCATATAATTCTTTTACAAGTACAAGGAGATATAAGTATATTGTTGCTATTTTAATGTTTTTTTGTCTTAATTGAAGCAAGTATATGGAGACTGTTCCAATTATTTTCTATTTGGGGGAAAACATAATTCGGGATCCCGATGAAGGCGTCTCATATGATGCTGAGCCGAAAGGGATATATGCGGTGCAAATTGGCACCACACTTAGCAATTTGGAGGAGATGTTTATGTCAAAGGTGGCAAGTTACGGGGAAAGTGTCCGATTGACCTTCAAATGTAGATATCCTTATCGCCAGTGGCAAACACACAACAAATACAAGATATTACCGATCAATGACGATGAGGCATTGAACACCATATTAAGTATCGGTGCAAGTTTTCAAGCACCAAATTGTTTGGAAGTCTACATTCCTAAAGAGGTTGTACACAATATCCCGAACATGACACAAATGGATTCTCGTCCGTTCACTACATTGCTGACGCATGGAATTGACACAACAGCGTTTCAGTCTCCTATGTATGAATCAGGTCAATGTTATCCACTGTGCTACACACAACAGTCATTTCAGGGCCATGGTGTAGAATCAAGTTCACGTGGTGGATATGATTATGAATTTGACAATAACACACAAGATGTGCCCACATGCAGCCATCATACCACTCCAGTTGAAGTTGCTGGTAATATGGCTGAAACAGTGAACGAGGTGCAGTTTGCTGACAGTGACATGTACGGTCCTGATGTCGCCCTAAACGATGACGACAATGAAATGTGTGATGAAGAAAATTTATTAGGCGGATCAAATGATGATAATGATGAAGAATATGACGTCCAGGCTCCCGTTGACCCTGAAAATGCCCCCATTCCACCTAGAGTTGAAATCCCTTTCTATGACAACATTCACATGGGTGGTGATTTTGACATTAGTACCTGTGATGTCGTTCCCCGTAACCGGATCTGGAGCGCTGAAAATCTAGAGTTGGACAGAGGAATGGTTTTTGTTGATAAGAAGCAACTTCTACATGCTGTGAAATTGTACCATGCAACAAATAATCGAGAGTATAAGGTCGTAACCTCCAAGCGAGACTTTTGGGTGTCTGCTTGCAAGCACGACTACAGTTGGTGGTTGCGTGCATCTCTTAGTAGGAAACATGGTCTTTTTGAAATAAAGCAGTACAGGGGTCCTCACCATTGTTTATACCCACAAATGAACAGGGACCACACTAATATTAGCTCCAGTTACATTGCTTCTCATATTTTGGGACAAGTTGCGGTTAGTATAAAAAATAAATGTTTACATATATATACATATTTGTTTGTTTATAGTGTTCACACCCAGATAATCCAACTCATATTTGATTGTCGTATGCAGAATGAACCTGATATGCCAATTAAGAATGTGATCGAAGATATAAAAAAGACCATGAACTATAGTATATCATACAAGAAAGCGTGGCATGCAAGGGCAAAGGCAATTAAAATGGTATTCGGTGATTGGGATGAATCATATAGGCAGTTGCCTAAATTCATGCATGCATTACAGACATCTAATCCTGGCACCATCGTGACATGGAAGCACAGATATACCGGGTATACAACCATTATGCCTGTCTTCCACTTTGTTTTCTGGTCTTTCAAACCCGTCATCAATGGCTTTAGATATTGTAGGCCTGTTATAACTATAGATGGTACATTCTTATACGGTAAATACACTGGTGTGTTGCTTGTAGCAACGATTGTCACTGCCAATGCCAAAATATTACCGCTTGCATTCGCTGTTGTCGACAGGGAGAGTTTGGAGTCTTGGTCGTTCTTCATTCAAAATATCAAGGAACATATCGTCATGGACCGACAGGGAGTGACTTTGATATCTGATCGAGCTGAGAGTATTTTAGCTGCTGTGAGACGGCATTGGCTGAATCCCTCGCTCTAATTTGTTGGATATCATCGGCATTGCCTTCGACATGTTTGCAGTAACTTTAACATACATTTCAAAAATAAGGAGCTCGAACAACTTCTATGGAAAGCAGGGAGTGCTGATCAACGACGAAAGTGTAATGGTTACTTAGATCAGATACAGGCTATTAACCAAGAAGCCATCAATTGGGTGCACAAGATGAATCCTGAGGACTGGGCCCTTGCATATGACGGTGGATATCGCTGGGGGGTATTGACTAGTAATGATGCAGAGTGTTTCAATAGCGTCTTGAAAGGTGCAAGGAACTTACCAATCTCAGCTATGGTTGAATTTACATTTCGACGGCTCGTCAAATATTTTGACGAGATGGGAGCCCAAGCTGAAACAGATGTACGCAATGAGTTCCAATACCCTAGAGAGATGCAAAAAACTATCGAAGAGGGTATCGCAAGGGGAAATACTTTCCAGTTGATATCGTATGACAGGTTAGTTTGTAATGTGAAAAATTTGTTATTATTATGTTGTTAAGTTTATTACACCTAAAAACATGAACTTGATTAGTTTGTATCAATATTGTCATATAGGCCCCGCCGTGTATTTGAGGTGCAAACATCTTTTCGCCGTGGACGAGGTCGCAATAGACAGATTGTGCGGATGAATCAACCCATGTGCAGTTATGGGAAATATGAGATAAGACACTATCCATGTTCCCATATGCTCACTGTAATGTCTGAATGTGGTGACAATCCATTCCAGTACGTTGATCCAGTATATAGGCTTCCTGTATACATGAGGGTTTGGGAAACTAAATTCAATCCAATACCGCATCAAGATTATTGGGATGATCCGCAGTGGACCTTAATGCCTAATGAACTTCGTCTGCGAGAAGTAAAACGGGGTCGTACATCTATGGCTCGTATTCCGAATGAGATGGATATATCAGACAGGCGTTTGACAGCTCGTTGCAGTGAATGCCACCAGACAGGTCATGACAGGCGAACATGTCCAGCGCGACTTGGTCGATGAAGACTATGTAATACTTACATGTTGTAATATTGCATTTTTAAATTCTTTATTTGTAATAGATCATTTAATTATGTATTTTTAAATTCTTTATTTTTAAACAGGGTCGTACATTTAAAATGTGTATTACAAAATGTGTACTTGATTCAAAATGTGTAATGCAAAATTTAAAATGTGTATAATTTATTCAAACTTGCATAATTTATTGAAAATGTGTACTAGTTTTGAACTGTGTACTTGATTCGAAATGTGTATTACAAGATTCTATACTTAATCACGTAGTTCTTCTACCATTTCAAAATTTTATTTTTTTGAATAAATTTAATATCGAATGTTGCAATCATTGTTCACATTTTATAATTTAAAAAATTTACAAATTTTAAAAAATATTAACCGAAAGTGTAAATTATAATTTTAAAAATTGGAATGTTGCAGTCATTGTTCACAATTACAAATTTTATATGTAATTTGCAAAATTTATAATTTATTCAAACTTTTAGCATTACAAAATCAATATTTAAGTTTTGTCAAATATGCCATAAATGTAATCATTAATTTCGAATTGCTTCCGTGTAAGTGGCACATAAATTTGTTTTTTCTCGAACCCATAAGATTTACTTCATTGTATTTTAAATCGTTAAGTAGAAAATCAATAATTATAGTTTTTTTGTTATTATGTTATGATTAAATGAGATTTTGATATGGATGATCTAATATTTCAGTTGTACAGGCTTCATGGCACATGTACTTGAGGAGGTTCCACTGTTCAGACAGGCACATCGGATTGACAGTATTTGGGACCGTCCGGTATACAATAACGTTTGTTGGACTTTACGCTTACAATTAAAATACATTGCATTTTGTTGTATATTTCGTGATAATGTTATTATTTAAACTGGTCATTCTGTTGTGCAGGATGAGGCGCGCACCGTGTTGACATGCCGTCGGGTAGATTCTGGATTGTGGGAGCATCCGTTGGACCATAGAGTCTTGCAGTATCTATTACGCGCAGGATTCTATGGTGTGTATCGTATCGGGCACATTCGACTGGACCACGCACTCATCACTGCTCTCGTCGAGAGGTGGCGCACAGAGACTCATACATTCCATTTCCCAATCAGGGAGGCCACCGTCACGTTGCAGGACGTATCCGTCCTATATGGTCTTCGGATTGATGGCCGAGCAGTTACTGGAGTTGACCCATCTTTCGCGACAGAGCAGTGGATAACCCTATGTGCTGAGCTATTGGGAGTAACACCTACACCAGCAGATTTACAGGCAAGTAGACTGAGGGTGAGGTTGCTGGCCAAGCACTTTGCTCATCTTCCAGATCATGCTCCAGATGAGTTGGTACAGCAGCATACCCGAGCATATATTCTGTGGCTTATTGGGGGGGTACTTCTCCCTAATAAGTCACAGAACCTACTCAAGCTGATGTACTTGCCATTGCTGAGAGACATTGAGGAGATTGGGCAGTACAGCTGGGGTAGCACGGCTCTGGCATGGTTGTATAGGATGCTATGTCGAGCAGCTCAGGTGGGTACGAGGGAGATTGGAAGACCACTTGTGTTGCTACAGGTCAGTAAGAATTTTAATACATGTCAATTCATATTGTATGCCATATATCAGTATTGTAATTGTGTTTAAACTATTGCAGATTTGGGCATGGGAGAGATTGATTCGCATTGCCCTGTCTAGGCGGCAAACCGGTTGGTCCTGGTGAGCTTCCTATGGGTGAGGGGGACATGCAGTTGCCCACCGGACCGCAAGGTAGCCGGTGGAGGGTTGACATGGGCCATGAGGTCGTCTCCACCCACGTAGTGGTAGTTTATAGAGACCAGCTGGACCGGATGATCGAGGGCGAGGTATGAAATTTTTTGATTGCGTTTTAGTTGTCTTCTTAATTGTATATGTTTTGAGTTCACGAGCAAAATTTAATTTATTTGTCGTCATTGTAGTTTATCTGGCAGCCTTACGCTGGGGTCCTCGGTACGCTCCCCGACTACTACCGACTGGGTCAGGAGATATGGATGGCGAGAGTGCCACTTATTTGTTTTGACGTGGTTGAGTGGCATCTCCCCCATCATGTCCTCCGACAGTTTGGTCGAGTGCAGTCCGTGCCGGATTGGTTCGACACTGAGTGGCAGTTGCACGTCACTAATAGGCGTGGCCGAGCTAGCACTGGCTGGCATCTGTTTTATATGCCCTATATACAGTTGTGGGATGCCCGCCGGGACAGTATTGTACAGGCTGACTACAGCGATGAGGTGATCCCCTCTTCCGACCCTTACATGTTGTGGTATCGGCGACATACACACCTACTAGTCGGGAATCCGAGCCACGTGTCTGAGTCTGGATATCAAGGAGTTGGGCCTTATCTTGAGGCATTGGTGAGTATCATATTATGTGTCAGATAATTATTAAAATCATACTTGATTTACTTTCAGTCAACTGTAGCCTAATAAGACGTCCGAATGTTTGTTCAGGTGGCTGGAGCTGGGAGGTCGTTTCACTTGGCTGAGGACGCCCATTTGAGACGTGATGGACAGCATGCCTTACAGGCCATTGCAGAGATCCAGGAGTTATTGTACCAGGCATTCCAGGTTGCCCATCGGGGAGATCGTTTGCATTACGGCCACTACGGTGTACACACTTCAGCAGCTGCTCCAAACACATCAGCGCCATCCACTTCAGCGCCTGCCACATCAGCTCCTTTGACATCAGTCACCCCACTACATACTACCCTATACATATCTGCAAATTCCCTCGACGTACTTCCTACGCAGCATACTGGCATACCTCATGTGCCTGACCCTGATTGGACACCGCCCCGATACATGCATGACGTTGTTACCCCACCCACCCAGTTACCACCACCAGACAGTTCGACCGCGACCATGAGTACACATGATGCAGTTCTCACTGACATCTCCCACGTTGACGCTGAGGCCCATATTGAGCCCCCACCCAGAGCGCGCGGGAGAGGCCGAGGTTTTGGTCGTGGCGGACGTCGCGGCCGAGGTCGGGGTGCGGGCAGAGGCAGAGGTCGAGCTCCAGCTGCAGGTCGTGATACAGTTGCACCAGATAATAGAGTTTCACAGCTCACAGCAGTATCCGATCTTCCGCCACAGACAGGATCAGGGGCAGCACATGCAGTAGAGGGGGGGTCACACTCACAGGCTCCACAGGATACGCATTTATGATTAGAGGAGCCAGATATTCAGAGAGTCTACCGCAGGAGACCGAGGAGGGAGGTCTACGGTCGGGATTGTGGGACTGGGGGCAGGTTAGGGCATTAACGGGTGTGATGTGGAGTGTATAGTTTATTTTATTTATAGTTTTTGTAAATCAAACTTATACAGATGATGTAAATGTGTCATACTTATTTATTCAAAAAATATAATTTTACAATTTTTTATTCTTACTTGTTTTGATGATTTTCATAAAAATGAGAAGGAAAATAGGAAAAAAAAGATAAGAATTGATAGAATTTTATTATTGAGCGAGATTGGAGGACCACTTGTGTTGCTACAGGTTAGTAAAAATTTTATACAAAAAAAATCTGGGAAAAAAATGTAAACATTGCATAATGGATAGTTGTGGGGAAAAATATGAGTAAACAGGAAACAAAACAAATATCTAAACAAACACATAATTTTGTTTTCCCTTTTCTTTCACTTTTCTGAATGATTGCATTCACTGTCTTCTTTTCATGTACAAACCAATCATAACCAAACAAAATGTAGGCATATATATTTGTTGTTCATATAGCTTAAACGTGTATTTCAACTATTTGTTATATGAACATGTACTTCATTAAGTATCATTATTATATTCCACATCAATAATGCATGAAATCATGAAAGTTTAGTTGAAGTAGCGTTCTTCAAAATAACAATAACGGAGAGAAAATAAAGGTAGAATTACAAGAACTATTCGAAAGCAATTGAAATATCTCCCTTCATTGATAAGTCGTGGATAAGCATTAAAAATTGCATGCATTACAGAAATGGTTTGGGCGTTCATCCAAACAATTTCATTCATTATCATCATCATCTGACATCTCAATATCAGATTCATACATAACATCCATGCTCCAGGCGTAGTACTGGTGTGCATCATCCATTAACCTATCTTCGGCACGCTCATTTGCGGTCTTCAGTAGTCCGGACCTTTGCAAACGTTGGGTCATGCGATTAACCTCGTCGCGGATACGATGCAATGCCCTTTGCAACAACTGTGGAGTGTCAGTTGGCATACGCATGGCTAACCGGCGAGGAAATTTAAGATTAACTTCACGACATACCTCAACGAGAACATTTGCTCGAGTTTTGCGAAATTCCCACTCAGCTCTCATGGTATTGACGGTGGCACGTGAGTAATGCAAATTTGGATTTATTGGGTATTCAAATTCATCTCCATCTGCAACCCAATACCGACCCATTGCTGAATATAGATCAACCGCCGTATATCTCATGATGATATCGCTCGAAATAGCTGTAAAACTTTTGTTGTGGTATGATGCGATATTTATACCATATATACACATGGTACCTGTATGTATGAAATTATTGTAAACAACTATGCATCAGAGTTGTCACGTCAACTTTTATGACCTGAACAACTATGCATCAACTTGATAGGAGTTGTCACTTCGACTTTTATGAATTGCATAATTTACTATTATTCCAAAACAAAAAGTAAAAACATAAAAAAAATAATAATAAAATAAAAACCAAGCTAATCAACCGACTAAACGTCTGAATTAGTCAAATTTCTTTGCCTGAAATTTTTTTTTAAAAATAAACGTGAACTCACAATTTAAAAATCTTTAAAATATTTTTAAATTTTTGGAAATATTTATTCACAAATTTGTTTTACTTTTTAGGTGTATTGACATATTTATTAATTTATTGTTATTTTGTTATGACACCCCTTCAAAATTTTAATGGATTGCATAATTCACAACGGCACAGTAGGTATGGTACGATAATAAATTGTAGCTCGGCGCAGTGATACGTCCAACATTTGTCAGTGATGCTCGCCAATGACTTGAATAGATATAATAATTTGGATGCTTTGTTTTTTCCTCAGATGCTATGTGACTTTGTGCAGCGATGCAGTGATGCATCTGACTTTGTGCAACGATGCAGTGATACATGTGACTTTGTGCAGTAATGCAGTGATGCATGTCACTTTGTGCAGTGATGCAGTGATGCAGTAATGCATGTGACTTTCTGACTTTGCGACCACATGGCACATCAATACGACCACGTGGCAATAGTGTTGATAAACAATTACGTGATGGACTGAAGGAGTAAAGTGTAATTTACCGAATATAAAAAGAAGCAAAAAATGCAAAGATGAGAAAATGGGATGACCGTGAAGTTCATTAAGTGAAAATAAGATAAAATATAGGCTGTTTATGAATAATATTACTTTAAAACAAAGAAAATTTAAGCATTTAATTTCATTTATAATTTGTTGAAAACACCAATTTGTACTGAAATCGTCAATTCCAAGTGACTACTTATGTATTAAAAAAGTAAGCATGAAAAAATAGTTTCATGTGGCGATATGATAACTCACTGCATGTTGTTTTATTTGACAACTCACTGCTCCAATATGACGGGATTGCATTGTCATCCTCTGGCCTACAATTATGATTTTATTTGACAACCACATCCGTGACTACATCACAGGTACACAAAATCACGGTACTCAAGATTGCATGAAATGAAAAGCTAAAAAATAATATCACGGATATCACTTATTCCATAGTGCCCCAACATGCATTATCGTCACTAGATCATCTCTAGTTAACCCTCAGTATGATGTCTATAAATAGCGACACCCCCAGTATGATGTTTGTTCAAGTCATAACAATAGTAATATATCTACAATTACTATTATTATTTGTTTGTTTATTTTATGAACAATGTCTTCAAGAGGTACAGGAAGTTCGCGCCAGCAAAGAAATCCGAAAGTGTGGCTGCTACCTCCATTTACTTATGACTACAAGAGTGAAAAGTACTCAAGTCCGAAGGATTATTATGCTAGTATCCGAGCAGAATGGGCGTTCAGGGTAACGGAGCAAGAAGGATTGTTTAATGATCTACGTAACTTTGGGGCACCGGTACCTCATCGTCGTTCATTGACCATGGCTAGACGAAATGTGAGTGACTATGAAAAAACAGTTAGCAGAATTAAGAAGGAGAACAATAGAATGTTGATGCGGAGATGTCGACATTTCATGCTTCAACTAGCCACCGAAATGGCAGAAGCAAGCAACAAAGATTTGACAGTGATTGAGCGAAATAATGTCTTAAACAATGAAAAATATCTCTCTGACTACTACATGTCAGATAAGGAATGAGAAATCAAACACCTTTATCTTTCATATATGTTTGTATGTTGTCTCATATCTTCGTTACTGGAGTGTAAGACAATATTGTTGTTCATCTAACGTACGGATGTATTTCAAGTATTTGTTTTATGAACCTGAAGTTTATGAAATAACTACATTTATAACTGCACATTTATTAGTTCATGACTTTCTTTATTGAATTGCAATGAGTTAATGAATGTTCTGGATTAATGAATGGATTAATGTATGTTGAATGATGTAAATACTTAAAACACATAAAACATAACAGGTAGCTCGATGAAAAGCTTCCCTTAACTGGGGCTCGTGAAATAGGAATCCTGTACGTAAACAATTTCAATCTCCATCGGGAAAAAAGAAAGAATCGCCTTCCAATTCCTGGAAGTCCAGTCAAAATGATGACTGTGGTAAGGAATGGGGGGTTGACAGATAACTAAACTTGGGGGGCTGGACAAACAAGCTCAAAGCCAAGTGGTTGGTCCAGTTGGGGAACTAAATAAAGTTCATACAAACGAACTACCGCCTTGAACAACACATAAAACAGAACAGGTAGCTCGGTGAAAAGCTTCCCTTAACTGGGGCTCGTGAAATAGGGATCCTGTGCGTAAAGAATTTCAATCTCCATCGGGAAAGAAGAAAGAGTCGCCTTCCAATTCTTGGAAGTCCAGTCAAAATGATGACTGTGGTAAGGAATGGGGGGTTGACAGATAACTAAACTTTGGGGACTGGACAAACAAGCTCAAAGCCAAGTGGTTGGTCCAGTTGGGGAACTAAATAAAGTTCATACAAACGAACTACCGCCTTGAACAACACATAAAACAGAACAGGTAGCTCGGTGAAAAGCTTCCCTTAACTGGGGCTCGTGAAATAGGGATTCTGTGCATAAAGAATTTCAATCTCCATCGGGAAAAAAGAAAGAGTCGCCTTCTAATTCTTGGAAGTCCAGTCAAAATGATGACTGTGGTAAGGAATGGGGGGTTGATAGATAACTAAACTTGGGGGGCTGGACAAACAAGCTCAAAGCCAAGTGGTTGGTCCAGTTGGGGAACTAAATAAAGTTCATACAAACGAACTACCGCCTTGAACAACACATAAAACAGAACAGGTAGCTTGGTGAAAAGCTTCCGTTAACTGGGGCTCGTGAAATAGGGATCCTGTACGTAAAGAATTTCAATCTCCATCGGGAAAGAAGAAAGAGTCGCCTTCCAATTCCTGAAAGTCTAGTCAAAATGATGACTGTGGTAAGGAATGGGGGGTTGACAGATAACTAAACTTGGGGGGCTGGACAAACAATCTCAAAGCCAAGTGGTTGGTCCAATTGGGGAACTAAATTTAAAACCCAATTGGTTTTACTCGATTTGCTTGTCAAAATCACTATTTACAATTAATTATACACAAACAGATTTACCTCAACACCAATTTGATATATGTGGGATTCTCAATTCAAAAAGTCACATGGTAACAGTGAATTCACTGATTTACCTTACAGTGAGCATGCCCTTATTTTGTCGGTATATGCAGATGGATTGTCAAGTCATGTGACTTGGTGCATAGGCTTTGGTTTTCTCGATTTTTTGCTCGATTTTTTTATTACAGTGACAACTCATTTGTAATTAATATATGTGGGATTCTCAATGCAGAAAGTCACATGGCAACAGTGAATTCACTGATTTACCTTACAGTGAGCATGCCCTTATTTTGTCCGTATATGCAGATGGATTGTCAAGTCATGTGACTTGGTGCACATGCTTTGGTTTTCTCAATTTTTTGCTCGATTTTTTTATTACAGTGACAACTCATCTCTTATTGATATATGTGGGATTCTCAATTCAGAAAGTCACATGCCAACACTGAATTCACTGATTTACCTTACAGTGAGCATGCCCTTATTTTGTTGGTATATGCAGATGGATTGTCAAGTCATGTGACTTGGTGCACAGGCTTTGGTTTTCTCAATTTTTTGCTCAATTTTTTTATTACAGTGACAACTCATCTCTTATTGATATATGTGGAATTCTCAATTCAGAAAGTCACATGCCAACACTGAATTCACTGATTTACCTTACAGTGAGCATGCCCTTATTTTGTCGGTATATGCAGATGGATTGTCAAGTCATGTGACTTGGTGCACAGGCTTTGGTTTTCTCAATTTTTTGCTCAATTTTTTTATTACAGTGACAACTCATCTCTTATTAATATATGTGGGATTCTCAATTCAGAAAGTCACATGGCAACAGTGAATTCACTAATTTACCATACAGTGAGCATGCCCTTACTTTGTCGGTATATGCAGATGGATTGTCAAGTCACGTGACTTGGTACACAGTATTTGCTTTACTCTGTTTTTTCATTCTAGTGACAACTCATACCTTGTTTGTATATGTGGGATTGTCATGCAGAGGCATCTGTCTAAAGCCGTTCATAACCAACTATATAAACAACTAAAGGTGAAGACACAACCTTACAACTCATTTCGCCCTACGAAATTATCATTCATTTGTTTTAAAAAATTAGCATGGCTACATGGTTCATGGGAGGGAGTGGGAATCACAGAGGTGGTAGGAACTTGCAAAGGGGTGACAGTTCACGACGAGGAGGAGGAAGACGAAGTGGCGATGCTGAAGATGAAACACCATTTCCTTTGTTAGATGCCTCTTGTGCTTATCATGATAGGTTTGGAAAGCGACATTTTGTTATGCCCAAGTACTATCGAGATCCATCTGGTTTGGTGGAGCAACCATCAGATAATCAAACAGGATATGGTTTAGCAAATGCTAGACTTCTGAAGTGGCTCGCACTATTTATAGAGCGAGTGCAAATGGAAAGATTATGTCAGGAAAATCGACTGAAGGTGCCAAAAGCACGTTCTGTTGAGACCCAAAAGGAAGATCCTGATAATGTTGATCGACTATGTGAAAGACTACAACGTGAGATTTCTCAAATGCGTCGTAGGTTAGCCCGCGATATGCAGCTATACATAGTTAAGAAGGATGCGGCTATCAAGGGTATCATGGAGGATCCTGAGCTTGTCTCTGACCCTGAACTTTCGGATTATTCAGACTCTGAGCCACCTACCGATTTAAGCGCGAATTAGGTGTTAATGTCTACACTTCGGCAATATTAGATCATGCATTAATATGTAATGTTTGTGTTAGAGTAAGTGTTTCCGTAATGAGTTTGTCAGCTTGTCTGGCTAATATTTGTCTGTCTAACTGATATGTTTATCTATGTATTGTGTGTTTAGTTCATGGTGTCCACAATGTATTGTTGTCCGAGACTTATGTCTGTACTACATATGTATTTTTGTGGGAGACTTATGTGTTTTTTCCTCAAGGTTTTAGGAATTACATTATCACCTTCTAACTCAAAACAAAGACAACAGAAAAAAAAAATTATTTAAATGAAAACGGCTTTAGTAAAGCCAAAACAAATTTCTGAATAACACATTCTAACCCAAAACAAAGACAAGAGAAAAAAATAAAAAATAAAAAACTTTACATGAAAACGGCTTTAGTAAAGCGAAAAGAAATTTATGAATTACATTATCACCTTCTAACCCAAAACAAAGACAACAGGAAAAAAAAAATTATTTACATGAAAACGGCTTTAGTAAAGCCAAAACAAATTTCTGAATAACACATTCTAACCCAAAACAAAGACAAGAGAAAAAAATAAAAAATAAAAAACTTCACATGAAAATGGCTTTAGTAAAGTGAAAAGAAATTTATGAATTACCTTATCACCTTCTAACCCAAAACAAAGACAAAAGAAAAAATATATATATTTAAATGAAAACGGTTTTATTAAAGCCCAAACAAATTACTGAATAACACCTTCTAACCCAAAACAAAGAAAAAATAAAATAAAAAAAAATTTACATCAAAACGGCTTTACTAAAGCTCAAAAAATTTATGAATTACATTATTACCTTCTAACCCAAAACAAACACAAGAAAAAACAAAATAAATTTACTTTAGTCAAGCCAAAAAAAAATGCTGAATTACACATTCTAACCCAAAATAAAGACAAAAGAAAAGAAAAAAAAATTAACATGAGAACGGTTTTAGTAAAACAATTGTAACCCAAAAAATTATTCTGAAATACATTATCACCAAAACAATGACAACA
The DNA here is from genome assembly GCF_055761805.1 of Camellia sinensis. Lineage (NCBI taxonomy): Eukaryota > Viridiplantae > Streptophyta > Magnoliopsida > Ericales > Theaceae > Camellia > Camellia sinensis. The sequence continues at coordinate 109,598,861 of NC_138966.1, forward strand.
GAAACAAAACCAAAAAAAAAAACCAAAAAAAAAAAAATTACGCTAAAAGCGTGGTTCATAATCACGATTTCAGAAGAAAAAAATTTTGGCCAAAAAGCGTGGTTCGAAAGAGCGAGTTCAGAAGAAAAATATTTTTTGATAAAATCATGGTTAGGAAAAGCGAGTTCAGAAGAAAAATGTTTTTTTGATAAAATCGTGGTTAGGAAGAGCGAGTTCAGAAGAAAAATGTTTTTTGATAAAATCGTGGTTAGAAACAGCGAAGTTAGAAGAAAAAAAATTTGGTTAAAATCGTGGTTTGTAACAGCGAGTTCAAAATTAATTAAAATCGCGTTTTGTAACCACGATTTCTTAATCAAAAGCGCGTTTTGTAACCACGATTTTAAGATTTCCCAACTTCCACGCGAGAGAGGCGTATATGTGTTGAAATCGTAGTTCACAACCGCGATTTAGCCTATTTTGAGAATTCTTTCCAAACTAGACTTAATTTGGAAATTGACTTACTATTTTGTCTTATTTAGGGAAATGCCCCTTAGAAATGGGTTGTTGAAGAGAGAGTCAACAGTTTCGGGCTACTTATGGGAGAGAGGCACTAGGTTGGCTGCATTTCATAATGCCTCCATCTACTATTTGATCTTGTTTAGTTGGGCTTATTTTTAACTTATTTCAGTTTTTAGTTTAATTTAAATTATTTTGATATATTTGGTTCAGCTTAACAATACAGTTTATAATTTTTTTGTAAGTCAAAAATCAACTTATTTTTTAAATAGAAAAGAAAAAGTTTAATTTGTAAGTCAAAAATTAACTTAAGTATACAATTATAAGCTATAAGATAACATGTACTTATAGGATGCCTTTTTAATAGTGAAATGTATAACCATTTTAAACATATTAAATAGTGTTTTGAAAAACAACCATTGACAATATCCATTAAACTAATCAAGAACTTTCTAATGATGGAATTATTTCAAGAAGTCAAAACATGAGTAGTTGGGAAAAAAATAGAAAATAAAACAAAAATAGGAATTAAATTATTATTTGGGAGAATTTAGATTTAGGCCTCGTTTGGCAAGAGGCTATTTTAGCCAATTAGCCAAAAAGTTACTAAATTAGCCAAAAAGCCAACAACCCATACCAAAAAGTCAAAGATTCTCTTTTCTCTCTACTTTTTGCACATCTTTTCGTAATTAGTCAAAAAGTCATCCCAAACATACAAGTTTTTTTTACCTACCTTTTTAGCCAAATAGCCAAAAAGTTACTAAATTAGCTTGTTCCCAAACGAGGCCTTAGTTATAGTCATTTGAAAAACTAATGAGTATTGAAGAGAGACCCAATTTGGTCAGAAAAATCAGCACATGCAAGTTTGAAAGAAAGCTGAGCGAACGGTGAATTTTCTCCGCAAATAAGGCGGTGGGTGTCGGCACTTTAATTTATAATGTTTATAAATTTATATATTTTTGTAAAAGTTTTTTAGGAATTAAATAAATTTAAATTAAATATTTTCAAAACTTAATAAATTCAATTGATAGTTCAAGAACAAAGAATATAACTGAGAGGTGAAGCATTTTACTACATAAAAAAGTAACAATCTTTGTGGTGTATAATTTTGAGTATTTTTCTACATAAAAATGACTTGCTTCCCATGCATTGCAATTAGTTTTGGTCAATTACTTGTAATTTTTCTTATATAAAATCAGAGTAATTTTAATAACAATAATACAAAAATAATTATATTCATATTTTATTTATTGTCTTATGTGTTATAATTATATTAATAATATATATGAATAGTGAGATTCATTAAATTAATACAATTATATTTTATAAAATAAATAAAATGTAATATACAAGATTGTTTAAATAATACAATCAATGACACATTGTTGATTGATTTTATTATTATAAAATAAATAATGTTATATGCACTAATTAATGTATCAATTGATGATGTGACATAATTTAAAAGATTTTTGATATTTTTAATTTGTATAACGAGTAGGATCAATAATCATGTTATAACTAATGTTGATACACAAACTAATACACTAATTAATACATATAACATCATCGTTATAAAATATATAGACAAATGTGTGTTGAATAAAGAGAGTGGAGAGAGAAAATGAGGATTTTGGGAGAGTGAGGGTGGTGTGATGAGAGAGAGTCAAGTTCCTCTGCTGCAACACTTGCTCTGAGCTCCGCAATTTACATGACTGTCAGCGCTCCTTTCTATTTACGCCACCTCTTTTGTTCCCCCAATTACCATTCCTATCTCTATCTCAATTATTAACCAACATTAATTATTAATAAATATTACTTTAATTTTTTATTTATAAATTTATACATTTTAATCGCCTTAACTATAGAAATATATCATTATCATGTTACTCATTATTCAATTATATTTAGATAAATTATACTCATTTCTCATGAAATTTAATAAAAGTACAATTAACTTCATAAACTTAACATAATTATACTAATTTATGGTATAGTAAATTTGAGCCATCAAATCTATACGGCAAGTAGAGATATAAACAAGCAAAGATAAAAGATACAATTTAATAAAAAATACACAATAATATTATTTTTCTCAATCATACGACTCACAAATTATTAATAAAAAAATTAAATTTTATATGAATTAAAATATCAAAAAAGGTTAGTGAAATTATATCAAAAATATGAAACTGAATTTTTACTAATCGCAAGAAAAATAAATGTAATTTATTAATTTTTTATTTTTTATTTCACATAATGATTGAGAATATATTGGAATAAGTACAAAAAATGGCTACATCAAAGGAACACAACATTTATGAAAAATATGGAAGAACAACTTTAGGTCTCCTTGACCAAGACAACAACATGGGCGTGGAAAGGCTCAAAAGGGACTCCATTCACAACAATACATGTAGAGGTGCTACACAATGAAGAAATGAGACTGATTTTGGAAGAACATCCAAAAAAAAAAAAAACCACAAGTCACGACAAGACAATACAATACAATATAGGCTTTGTAGAAGGAAATCACAATCAGATGAACTCCAAATGGAAATCACATTCACTGGGTTCGTAGAAAAGTTTTCTATTGTGAATTCTCGTGATTCAGTTCATCAACGCATCCTTGTCAAAATTCTGCAGATGAGCCTACAACAAACTATTAGGAACATACACTCGAGTACACCTGAGATGTAATGGACACCACTCTGATAGCTAAAGAGTAGTAGATATAACCTCTCAAATGTACACAATCAATTAACAGAAGAAAGAATGCGTTATGGGTAACACAAATCATAACTTGTTGAAACCATATACCACCAAGAATAAAGATGATAAAGCAAAACACAAATTAAAAGACCCCCTCAACACAGCCATGCACATGGATCAATGATAACCTGTACTGCAAATCCATTATGGCATTCAATCATATAGCCAAAGAAAGGCTCTTTTGGGCTCCAATGTTATGCGGCCTTATTTCCCAAAAAGCGGCCTCGTATGCTTCTCCAGGGAGGATAAAAGGCAAAGAGATCTCTCGAATCATCAAGTCACCGCAAAATGGGCATTCACAAGCTATGGCATCATCCAATTGTGAGCGTATCTGTACAAGCAAATTCACTATGTAAGACGCTACAATTTATGAATCACTTAGCAGCAGGGTATGAAATTTATTCTAGAGTAAATTGGCACAAGAAAATCAAATGAAATAATGCTATCTCATTTACAAAAGCATTTGAAGCAAAAATCCATCATTTTTATTGAAATAAGAACAAGAACACCATTATCATCATTTACTTCACCACCAACTGCAACCTGTGAAGCAGAGACACCTCTTCGGAGGTCACATACCAGTAAACGACACATGTTGGCCAAGAACACACTAGGGGCATTCTCTATTTTTAACCCCTTTTTTTCAACTGAAATAGCATACTCAAGGTTGATAAATTTGATGAGAATAAATATTTGATACAGAATAAATATATAATATTAAAAAATATGACATATAACAAATATATAAATTACATGGTTTGCATGTGTCGTCAATGCGTCGTCTCCTATGTTTTATGAAAATTCGTGTGTCTGTGTCATGTCACGTGTCTGTGTCCGTGCTTCTTAAACTACAACCATCAACACATGGGTACCACAACTAAAGTCTTTTATTTTACTTCCAAAGTTTTTGAATGCCAACAAACAGCAACAATTAAAAATGAAAAAAATAGCAACAGGAGAAAAACCAAGGGCTTGAGAAGGAAGCAACAAAAATGAGTACACGACTTTATGGCAATGTTCCAGACTTTTTACACAACAATTAAATTGACTCATCTCAAAGGCAGTGAAAAACTAAATAGAGTAGAATAATGCATGTTGAACATGAGAAGATTTGACAGCAGAGACGCATTCGACACCAATTTTGAGTTGCTTAAACACATGAAAAACATCATAAGTACCTTATCCGTTGGGGTCATGCTAGTTATGGATTCCTCCTCGGTTAAGGTACCATTAGACTCCTTGGATTCACCTCCCAATAAAGTAAGTTGCTTTTGAAGATCCAGTATATATTCTGCCTGCAACATTCATTTGAAGGAAAAAGTACAGAAAACAAAAATTACGCAAAAGGGACTTTGTTTACGAAATTACACTTCTAACAAAACATAACTCTAAATAGATTCACACAAAATTAATCAAAAGCCACTGTAAAAATCTATTATATATTGGAGGACATACACATGGTTAGAATGTTAAAATTTGATCAGCTCAACTCAGAAATGGAAACAAGCCTACGCAGAATGATTTTGGGATGATGATATACTAAAAACTTCTAAATAAGTTCATATATGGGAGTTGTATCATCGGGTTTCTGAATATGTAACCTAGGCCTGTGCAAATAACCAAACCAACCGATCAACTCATTCAAACCGACGAACCGATGGAACATTGGATGATTTCGACTGCTGCTACGGTCGGCTATGAGTTGTAAACTTTGTATTTTTCGAATTGGCGATCACCCAACGGATTGAAAATTAGAAAATTCGTAAAAACCAAACCAAGCGTATATCTTATATATTAAATATATATTTTACAGGTGTCAAACTATATTTGGTTTACAAGATTTCACCTTATCAAATTTGTTGGTCTTTAAGACACGTGTTAGCTACTATGAAGCACGGACACTGACACGGACACGGACACGGACACGGATACGGACACGGGACACGGCAATTTCCAAAAAATGGGGACACGGACACGGCAGGGGACACGGCGATTTTTTTTTTATTTTTTTTATATATATATATATATTTTTATGTGTTATTATGTAGATTCGTATTACATTCATTCTAAATCAAAATTAACAAACACTAATATAGTACCATTAATTCAATAAATATAAGAAAGGCAAAAGATTCAACATCCAACAATAAATATAAGGGGAAAACATCCAACAATATTCTTCACAAAAACACTAAATAAGAGACAAAGAAGAAGAAAAAAAAGAAAAAGAAAAAAAGAAGTAGGCCTTTCAAAACTTCAAGTAGATCCAATTTCTTGTACGTCTTCATCATCATTAGCATCACCACCTTTTTCTTCGTTTGCACCTCCATCATCTGTAAACAACACAACCTCCATCTCAGGTTCATCAAGTGACAGATTTGCAACCTCAAGCATTCCAACATCATCAAATGAATCAAATGTGTCGCCCGCAATATCCCATAACTTGGTCTCTCCTTCATGGTATTGTGGGGTTCTCCTTGATAAAAGACGGAGGTTGCTATGAACAAAAACCAAGTCCTCTGCACGTTGGGGTGTCATCTTGTTTCTTCTCATTGAATGGATAAAAGAGTATATACTCCAATTCCTCTCAGCACATGATGAAGAAGAAGGTTGCACAAGTAGCCTTAAAGCCAAAGATTGAAGAGTGGGTGCAGATGCACCATGAACAACCCACCAACTATGAGGATCCATATCACATCTATCTCCAATGGAATCAATGTCAGCAAATGGCCCCTCTTTTGTTGAGAACTTAGCATACTCCAAATTTGCTTTAGTGCGCTCCATTGGATCATCAAAGAACCTTTTCAAGCACTTTTTTCTCTCAAGACAAACCTCCTCATCCCTATGTGGGGGAACTCGGCTTGGATCCTCATGAAGCCACACATCACTATAATACCTAAAATGAAAAAAAAGTACTACTCATTATAAATGTGAAAGAATAATATTAAACTTAAATTAATAAAAATAGTAAATTGTGTTGTAATCACCTTGGATTCAATGAGTGTGCCAAGCAATGAAGTGGTGTGTTGCTCTTGTTCCACCGGTCTACAAGAATCTGATGTACTACATTATAGAATGTAGACTCATCTTCTAGTCGCTTTCCTTCATGCTTATATATCACCATCTTCACTTTTTCTATCATTGTATCCCACATGTCATATACTAAGTGAAGAGAAGGTCTATCGGTGTCACAAACTCTAATCATGTCATAAATAGGAGCAGTAAAGGAAAGTATGTGTAAGAAATAATGTATAGAGAAAGAGAGAGAATAAATTGTATGTATTATTATTGATTGATATATTGATATATTACAATGATTCATGATTCCTATATATAGAAGAGGGTGAGTGTGTAGTAGGTAAGGAGTAGGTGAAGTGGAGGTGGTAGTGGTGTAGTGGGTTAGGTTTAGTGGAGTAGGTGAGGTGGTAGTGGTGTAGTGGGTTAGGTTTAGTGGAGTAGGTTTAAGTGGGTGAAGTAGGTGATAGTGGTGTAGTGGGTTAGGTTTAGTGGAGTAGGTGAGGTGGTAGTGGTGTAGTGGGTTAGGTTTAGTGGAGTAGGTTTAAGTGGGTGAAGTAGGTGATAGGTTTTAACAGCCCCCCGCAAACTCAAGGGGGATAGGAACTAACCAACTTGAGTTTGGAGAGAGTTACAAAATAAGAAAATACATAAAAATAAAAGAGGATAGGTGACACTGTATGGTCGTGTCAGACCATTGGTGAAGACACTGGATGGTGGTGTCATAACGTTGTAGAGGACACTGTATGGGGGTGTCATAACCATGTAGAGGACACTGTATGGTGGTGTCATAACGGTGTAGAGGACATTGGATGGCGGTGTCAGACCGATGTAGAAGACAGTTTATGGGGTCATGTCGGACCGTTGTAGCAGACAATGTGGTGACAGTTGTTGTGACAGTTTACGGAGTCTTGCTGGACCCTTGTAGAAACTAACCGGAATCAATGTCGGGACAGTTTACAGAGTCTTGTCGGACCCATGTAGAAACTAACCGGAATCAATGTCGGGACAGTTTACAGAGTCTTGTCGGACCCATGTAGAAACTAACCGGAATCAATGTCGGGACAGTTTACAGAGTCTTGTCGGACCCTTGGAAAAGCTAACCGGAATCAAATGTCGGGACAGTTTACAGAGTCTTGTCGGACCCCTAAAAAGTCGCACCCTCAAAAGGTGTGCCCAATCTTTCAAAAGGCGTGCCATCAAAAGGCGTGCCCAATCCATAAAAAGACGTGCCATCAAAAGGCGCGCCCACTTCATCAAAAGACGTGCCCGACAGAAAGCGTCGAGCCATCAAAAGGGGCGCCTGACACGCGGCGATGCACGTGATTGACAGAGCGCGTGTCGGCCTCGTCGTCTCTGTCTTTATAAACCAAAGCGAAGTCTGAGGCTTGGAAGCATAACAAACCAGTTGAAACCTCTTCGTTCTCTGTAACATTCTATAACCAACCCTTCTCTGAAACACTCAGCAACCCAAAAACATGGCTTCTTCTTCCCGTTCAGCTACCCAGAACATAGCCTCTTCTTCCCGTGGTCTGCTCACTCTCTTTCCCGACCTCAACGAGTCAACAAGAGAGATAACTGGTGCGGTGGCCTGTGAACCTCAACCAAACACCTCTGATTTTGCTCCGTTGAACTTTCCGATGCGGTCTGTGGAGCAAAGAATGGCAGTGCAGTCGGATGTGGAGGCCAATCAGTATACCTTGAAGTCATGTGTGGAAACCATGACTGCGGTTACAAATTTGTCGAACAGGCTGCAGAGTAGGACAAATGAGGTGCAGCAGTTAAACGCCCAACTGGCTCTGCTCCAACGCATGTATAAGGATGCGCGAGCAGAGATAAGTGTGCTAAAGGCGGAAAACAAGGAGCTGAAGCGGAAGGCCAGTTTTATGTTCCGATTTGGAGGGCCGCCATATGCTGCAGTGGAGGAGCAGGGATTAGTGATCATGCCCAGTGGAGTGGGAAACACGGAGGCAACACCGGCAAGGGCCGCCCAAGATGGTGGCAAGAAGAAAAGACCGGCAGAATAGGCGAGAAGAAAAATCCCACTGTTCCGATTTGTGTTGGTTGTGTTTTGTTTTGTTTTGTGTTTTTTTATTTTTATTTTTTTTATTTTTTTATTTTTTTTTTTATGGTGTAAAATGCTGATCGGGGTTGATCCCCGGCATGAAGAAATGACAAGTTTGTAAAATGTTGTTGTTGTTTTTTTTTTTTTTTTTTTTTTTTTTTTTTTTTTTTTTTTTTTTTTTGGGAGTGTTTTGTTGAAAAAATAAAAATAAAATGAAAGAAAACAAGGGAAAAAGAAAATAGATAAAAAATATTTATAGATGGATTATATGAAAAACATCAGTGCGATTGTTTCAAAATAAAGTGGGGTATTTAAAAAAGAGGAAAAGTGACTTGGAAAAAATAAATAAAAATAAGTGATTTTTGAAATCAAATGGAGGAGAGAATGAGTGGAGTATGGTAAGGGTTTCATCCAAAGCCAAAATTCCTGCAGTGAATCACTTCGCAAATCCTAGCATGAGCTTTTTCTCTTTCCAGGCTTATTCATGAATTTCCTGGTGATTTCAAGAGCCTCTGGTGGCATTGTGGCAGAGAACACCCCAACCTGGATTTTGGGTGGCAGCAACTGAGAACACCCCAACCTGGATTTTGGGTGGCAGCAACTGAGAACACCCCAACCTGGATTTTGGGTGGCAGCAACTGGAAAATATCATAGATCTGATTTTTAAAAACCTCGTGACAGCATTTCATCAGCTTCATCCAAGACAAACATTTTGATGTAAACAGGGCGAAGTGATTGTCTCCGCAACATGTCAAACACACGACCAGGAGTACCAACAACAACATGAACCCCACTGGAGAGAATGCGCTGATCTTCGCGCACACTAGTCCCTCCAACACAAGCATGAACCTTCACACTTTGCTGGGCAAGTTCAAGAGTGGGTGGAAGAACCAAAGCTTGGCACTCAACCAAGCTATAATCTAGCTGCTGCAGAATTCCAGTTCCAGACTGTCTCGTCATATGAGGTGAAGAATTCTTCTCCATCAGCCTCACACATGACTACAGTTGCACAAATCTTTGTTGATTTTATCAGCGGAATAGGTTGAGGTCCGGCGGGCGGCTAAGGTGAGGTTGCCGCCCGCCGGGGAAGCGAAAATACTAGGTTTTAAACCAGCTCTGATACCATGTAAGAAATAATGTATAGAGAAAGAGAGAGAATAAATTGTATGTATTATTATTGATTGATATATTGATATATTACAATGATTCATGATTCCTATATATAGAAGAGGGTGAGTGTGTAGTAGGTAAGGAGTAGGTGAAGTGGAGGTGGTAGTGGTGTAGTGGGTTAGGTTTAGTGGAGTAGGTGAGGTGGTAGTGGTGTAGTGGGTTAGGTTTAGTGGAGTAGGTTTAAGTGGGTGAAGTAGGTGATAGTGGTGTAGTGGGTTAGGTTTAGTGGAGTAGGTGAGGTGGTAGTGGTGTAGTGGGTTAGGTTTAGTGGAGTAGGTTTAAGTGGGTGAAGTAGGTGATAGGTTTTAACAGTATGTAGTCAACTTGATCCCACCAAAAATCATCCAATAACTTATCCTTCACAAACTTGGCCTTGCCAATATCATCATCCCTATAACAACTCCATTTGTCACTGATTACCATTGTTTGGAGACCTTGCTTTATCAACTTGACCCTCTTAAGCATGACAATAGAAGAAGCAAAGCGTGTCTCGGCAACTGAAAGAAGTTTCAAACTCACAAACTCATTGTACATTGCCAACCTCATGGAATGATTACAAATAAAATTCTTGATCATCATCACATCACCCACAATCTCACTAATCCAATTACACTCTTCAAATGCAACTGAATTATTTTCCACATTCTTGGCAGCACAAATATTCTTCAAGGCAAGATTGAGGGTGTGCACAACACAAGGAGTCCAAAAGATGTGAGGAAATTGTGCTTCAATTAGGTGCCCGGCTGCCTTGCAATTTGCAGCATTATCTGTAATGACTTGAACCACATTTTTAGGCCCAACCTCCATAATTACTTCCTTCATCAAGTTGGAAATAAAATATTTGTCCTTTGTTTCCCCTGAACAATCAACCGCTTTAAGAAACATAGGCCCACCTCCGGTAACAGCCATAAAATTTATTAATGGTCTTCGTTGGGAATCACTCCATCCATCACTGACTATACTCACCCCCTTCTCTCTCCATGAGCCTCGAATAGGATCTAACAACCTATCAATGTTTGTCCTTTCTTTTTGAAGCAATGTAGTTCTCAACATGTTATACCCAGGTGGTACATATCCTTGTATGTTGTTATTTGCAGCAAAAGTAAATGCACTAACATAGTAAGGATTTCTTGCCAAATGAAATGGCAAGCCTGCTGAATAAAACATTCTAGCTATCTCACTATTTAGTCGTTCTCGAGCACCAATGTTAAATGCTTTCATAACAGGGTTACTACTACTTCCACTCCCTAAAGCAGTTGACCTCTTCCTTTTTGATCCATATATCTCCTCTGGTTCATTAAAACATAAACCTAATGATGCACTTGAACTAGGAGGAGGCAATGGGACTTTCTTCAACCTAGAGTTTTTCAATTTCAACTCTGCTTCTGCAATTGCCCTCTCAAAATCTGCTTTATCCTTACTTGTTACTTTTGGACACACTTCTATCCCCTGATTTTTAATTTGCATCAAATGGGCTTTTACCCTAGTGTATGAACCTTTACGTGTAACCCGACAAAAGTTACATTGAAAAGTATAATTCCCCCCCTTTGCACCAGATTTTTCTAATCTAGTCACATATTTCCACAGTGGCTTATCATCTTCAGCATCAAAGGCAGATGGTGTGTTATTGGCAGAATTTGAACTAGACATTTTTCCTATAAATTAACATTAACATTAGAAGGATAAATAAAAAAATAAAAAAAAAACAAAAAAAAAGAGCTTAAATAGAATTTAAATAAAACAGAATTTAAACATATAATTAAAAAAAACAGTCTCATCTAAATAAAGAGTTTAAATAAAAAAAAACAGAATTTAAATACAGTTTTATATATATACATATATATAGACATATAATTAAAAAAAAAAGTTTTTACATATATATATATAAACATGTAAACAAATAAAAATAAAAATAAAAAAGAGTCTTATATATAATATATATCAAAATAAAAAAATATAATAAAAAAAAGAGGCTTATTAATATATATCAAAATAAAAAATAAATAAAAAAAACAGTATGTTACATATAATATATAAACAAAAAAACAGTATGTTACATATAATATATAAACGTAAAAAAAATAAAAATAAAAATAAAACATAAACGTAAAAAAAAAATAAATAAATAAATAAAACTAAACTCAACTCAACTCATCAGTCGAAAGCTGAGAGTCGAAAGCTGAGAGAGAGAGAGAGGGAGAGAGCGAAAGAGAAGGAGGAGGCGAAAGAGAGAGAGCGAGAGACGCAGAGAGAGGGGCTCACCTCGAAGACGACTGGATCGACTGATGGAGAGACTGAGGGCTGCGATCGACGTCAGAGGCTTCGATCGACGTCGGAGGGCTTCGATCGACGTCAGAGAGCTGCGATCGACGTCGGAGGTCTGCGACTGAGAGACAGCTTCGATCAACTTCAGAGGGCTTCGACAGAGAGAGGGGGCTTCGACTGAGAGAGAGAAGGCAGGTTTGATTTTTCTCTTTTTACTCAGTGTCGATTAGGGCTTCTTTTTTTTTTTTTTTTTTTTTTTACTTTATAAATATTATACTTTGACCCCAAATAAATATAAAAAATTCAAAAAGGAGCCCCGTCGTGTCCCATGGCGTGTCCAGAAATGGACACGCGTGTCCCCTCCGTGTCCCTGCCGTGTCCCCTTCCAAAAAAATCATTAAATTAAAGGGACACGCCATCTGGCGTGTCCCGTACGTGTCCACGGCGTGTCCCCGTGTCCCCGGCGTGTCCGCGTGTCGGACACTGCTACGGCATCAATTTTGGAGTGTCCATGCTTCATAGGTTAGCTATTCACAAAATAACTTTTATCACTTTTATTATTTCTTTCATTCTCTGTCTCACAGATCTGCCAAACGTCTCATCACCTACCCTAACCCCTCATTTCTCTCTCTTCAAGTCACCTCACAAATTAATACTCACCAACCCTCATCAATTTGCATAACTCTCTCCCTCATCCCTAATGTTCTTCACTCTCTAAACCTGTTCTTTCTCACCCCCATCAGAGATCTCTCTCACTTGGATCTCTTTCAATTCTATAAGCAATGGTTCGCATAGCATATTGTTGAACTGACGGTGGTGAGGAATCGTGTTGGTTGACCGACGATGATGATGAATCATAGTGGTCAACTGGTGGTGGTGATGAATCATGTTATCAATTCTGATCTCCCTCATACCATTTATCTTTCTTTGGTCTCAAATCTCGCTACCCTACGATCTTCTCCCTCGAAACCCCATCACAAATCTCCCCTCAAACCACTGCCGTTGTTGGAATCTTTGTCTACATCTTAACTCTATTTTTTGTGTTGTATGCATATGTTGTTGAAACCGACCTTAACCGACCGCTGATTTCGGTTGAGGAAAGATGCGGTTTTGACTCAGAATAGGTCGAAATCGGTTGAGATAAACATGAACCTGATACGTTCGGTTTGGTTGATGGGTTTAGGGTGAACCCCACCCAACCCAACCCGTGCACACCCCTAATATAACCACATTTTTCTTTTGATCTAGTTAAGGACATAGTCATATCAGCTTAATCGGCATATGCAGAACTAAGATTTAAAATTGTATCACCGGTGCCAATTTCATACTTATGTTCTGGGCTGTAAGAGGGATGCTATGAGCCCTACTGGATAAGCTTCTGTTTGGCATTTGTAAGACAACCAAAACTAGCTTATAGGCCATATGATGACTAAATCGGGCTCACCTCAATGGATACATGACCTTTGCACTGGTATAATGAGTATTAGTGATACAAAATGCAAGATTTACGGATGCAATACGAATTTATTGTCATTATTTTAAAAGGTAGAATGCATTTCAGACTTTTTGTTCAAGGATTCGCCTACACCCAAGGCAAGGAGGCCACTAGCAAAGAGCCACCCTCCCCCCGGGGGAGCAAGGGTTGAACAATGGGTTATCATATGCAATTCTATTTCCCATCTGATGACAAAGTGTTAAATTAGTCACATTTTTTTTAATCAATTTTAATAAAACTATTTGTTGTCAAACTTTCTAATTTTATTTTTAACAACCACTGCAAACCAAATTTGTTGTCGGCCACCAATGTTGCTTTAGTATACCCCATCTTTGAGGATATTAACTAAGTTCTAAGTGGTACATCCATGCTGGCAACAGCAAGAGCAAGTACCAAGTATAGTTAAGCATAAGATTTAAAGGATCTTGATACCTCCTACTGTCATGCATTGCCACTTTAAACGTGAAATTACTTAAAGCAACGATATAAGGATCAACACCCAATCAGCTTTACAAATATACATAAATGTATATGAAATCATTCTAGAACTTACTTGATCTCGGTTGGTACACCTTGTGACATGGGCAATCAGGCATTGAGCATGGAAGGCATGTCCACATGGAAAGACATAGAAAGGGGCCATTGCACCTACTGATGTATAACCCCTAGCCATCCGATGGTCCCAACCTGCAGTTAGAATCTTCCTCTGACAAACCTGAAATTCGCAAGTGATAAACAGATGCAACAAGTCAGCTAATGATGAAAGTCAACTAGATATGATGACAAAGGAATTGAAACAATAATCAGGTGCAGCGGGGGCGGGGGGGTTGTTCCTAAAATTACCAATTGTGCGGTAGAAGTTCCTGTTGCTCAGTATAGTACTATAAAATTACTCAAGCCAAAAATCAACCTACTTGAAAGAGAAAATAGAAAAGAAAAAATATGTCTAAAATGAACACAAATAAAATAGACAAGTTTTTTTACTGGGAGATTCCTAACAAACTGGTACTTAATGAAATAAAAAATAAAAAATCCCGAGGAACTACTTGGAGCATTTCAAAGGCTAGCCAAATTAAAGTAAAAGATTACATTTCCAATCTCTTGCAAATAATAGTTTATCAGAAGAAAATAAAAAACAAAGCAAGATCTATAGCAAATAACATCAGGAATATCGTTACCCCACATTCCTCGTCACAATCAATGACAGCATATCGTTGAGCAAGTGCACTGATATCATTTCTAATGTTATGAGCACCGTATGTTGAATCGTTCATCTCCTGTTTCAGTTGTTCAATTTGCTTCTTGTAATCCTCTAATGATGAGCAAATTACCTCCTACAAACATATCAAAGAATTTAATTGAATGACAAATGATGAAGACAGTTTAGCATATGCCCACAGGAAGCATTGGAAAAACAGTTTGCAGCATATGCATGTGGTTTGGCACATAGCCATTCAAATAAAAAGAGAGATTTTTTTCACAATGCACATACATCATAGCGTGTCAAGAAATGCCAAGTGGGAAAAACCAGGGAATCTAGAGTTGACCCTTCAGTTCCCATGGGCAACCTAGAGTTGACCCTTACCCAAGGGTAATCTATTAAAAAAAAAGAGAGAGAGAGAATGGAAAATTACAAATAAGTTGGAATTAGGAAATATAATCTCAAATCAGTGAAGAATTTTTAAATTGTAATACTGGTGTGAAGAAAGAAAAATAATTAACAAGGGGTGGAAACTACTCCTTGAATTAACCAAGCTACTCTCATCTTCCTTCTTCCTCTTCTCTCCTGCTCTTCCCTCTCCAACAATTAACACTGACCATCCCTTGCTGGCCTGGCCACCACTCCGCGACTCTGCCGTACCACCCCCAAGCCCTCCCGCCAACCCCAGCCCCTCCCTACCCTTCATGCAATTGCCACCACTAGTGCCTCCCCGCGACCCCCAGTCGCCACCACTATATGCTATACAAATCAGAACAGAAATATTTGTGATTGTTCTTTTCACAAATTATTCCTACGTTCTCTCATGATGATTCCAATTGCAGTCCCCCACAAGTGACCTAGAGAAAATGGTAGCCTAATATTGACAAACTTGCCTTTTTAATTTATTGAATACATAAAGGGAATATGAAAGCAACTATTGATACAGTTACGAAATTGATATTTTTTCATATAATGTATTTCAAAAAATATACAGTTATACAGCTGTTTTTAGACATTGCAACCTCTGAAGTTTATATGAGAAACGAGCACTTGGCACTATTATAAAGAAAGGAAGCCTATGGAATGACTAGAACATCTAGTGTTACATTGATTGCAGCACAACAATTTGATAATGTGATAGCAACAAATAAATAAATAAGAATAAAATCTAACACTCAGTATTTCCTTCCATTAAAACAAATGTTAGCCTAGTTATAAGTGAAAAACTAAGGTAAAAAAGTGTTACCTTGAAGTCATCAATCAGGGCAAAGTCCGGAAAGAAGGGCAAAATATCCTCAATTTTCAGCAGCCCGTCAGTTTCCTTGAGAAATGCTATTGCTTTTCGAATGTTTTCCCTTTTACTTCCCTTTTCTTGTTCAACGACATGTTTGGCAACCATGAGCCAGAGCTTCTTCCTTGAGTCTTCATCATCTTCAACCTTGTCCGCTTCGGCCTTAGCAAGTTTGGGGTCAACCTAGCACACCGAAAGAAGAACTCCATGAAACAACAGCATCAAAGATTACAGTATTTTAGCACAAATAACCATTAACGTTTTCAAGAACAAGCAAGTGAATAAGAAACTGTACCAAAATATTTTAAGCGAAAAAACAATTAGCCACAAGATACATCTTTAGTACATTGACAGCAAACTAAATTCCAAGCCTTTAGACACAAAGTAAGTTTGTCCATTTCTCATTTTAAAAGTATGTCTCAAGTCTCAACCACCCAATTCCTTCTAACTATTACATGATCAAATCTTGCAACACTCATAGACAAAAGAATTAAAGAAATATAAGTTTAACAGACCCATAGCAAAGATATAAGGCAACTGACAACTCATCTCAATTTCAAGCTTTTCAGCCAACCAATTTCAATCTAGTTTAAAGACTCCATAAAGTATATTGGAAACAAGGGGGAATTGGGAAAGGGCACAGATTTGATGGTTATAGAACCCCAATGATCATCCAGCCATTCTGATCTTAACTGATTGTAAAATTGATCCCATTTTGAACATAATCAGTTGCCCCACTGGCACATGAAAATGTTTGGAAAAACCCATCAGAAATTAAACTGATCATTCCAAAAAGGTGAACCATAATAATAACGATAATAATAATATTGGAAGGTTAACTGCCAAATCATGTAAGATGCTAGACAGTTGGTGATTAACAATTTAACAGCTTCTTTTTTTTTTTCTTTTTTTTTCTTTTTTTTTTTTGTGGCAAAGTACAATATAACAGTTATGTAAAGTAGAATAATGGTAACAAAATAAAACTGGTGAAATTTGGTGAATTTAAATTTTATTCACCATAGAGAGCTAATTTAGTCACATCCATACAACCAATTAAGTGAACTTTGTATCACTACTTCAACATCTTCAGTTCAATGTCCATTTACAATGGACCCATCGAAAAGCACCTGCAGGATGTGGTTTTTCCCATGTCCTCTTTATGTACACCAATAAAAACATAAAAGTTCCAGAATGAATCTTTTTCATGTGCCATTATTAAAATAGTATGATTCAAACAATCACATGACCATGTGGTTTGTAGTCAAATAAGGAACAACTGTTATTGCTATAAAGCGTACAGCTTACGTTAGCCAAACACAAGGTAATGTACGAAGAATGCCATTACTACTGAAAAGAAGGGGGGAAGGGGGGAAGAAGGGAAATCAAAGAACCAATGAACACAACCAACCCAATTGGATAATAATACTACCTGTAGAGCAAGAGCAACTGCTTCTTCATGCATGGACATCATGCTGTATATATGAACACAAGCCCGCATCCGCTTTTCCTTAAGGCAAAGGCGCAAGGCATATTTGGGATCATAGAAGAATTCAGGGCCGCTAAGCCGTCCTTTGCCAAACTTGCATTGCAGGAAACAAAGAAGGGCACTGTCATCCTCCTAATTGTGACATGGAAGGAAAACTAATATCAGACTGAGATGCATTTTAAGCATTCATTACTTGTTTTTGTAGAGGGAAAAATCATGCAATAATCTCACTGGTTATATGTAAATAGATAGATCTTAGAAATTTGTAAGATCAAAGTTCAATGTCACAATGCAATTGTAACTAGAGATTATACGTTCTCCTCAAATCCCATACAGCCTACAAATATCCCAAAAAAAAAACACTAGTTGAACTCAATTTTATTGGAACATGAGCATCTTGAACAACTGAAATTCAATGACAATACCCATTTTCCTTAAATGAGAACCATTCTGCTAATGAATCTGCAAATCTGCAAATCTGCATTTATTAAATTTGGTATTGGGCCACCTCAATTTTCAAACTTACTGGCAAGTACAAAATTCCATTTGATGTGTGTCTCCATTCGTAACATGAATATTCCAAACATGTACCAAAAGGCCCAAAACATAACAAAGACAATATCAGACATTACAAATGCAACAAAACAAATAGAAAGCGTTACTGCATTATTAAGTCAAAACATTCACAGTAATTTCCTTGATTTGGAATATATATATATATATATATATATTCAACCTATTCTCCATCTTAAATACCAGAAAAATGCTCCAAGCTGGCAATCCTAGAGTATTTAAACAAAAATCTACTTGGACACAATGGTAATCCTAAAATAAAAGATGTAAGAAAAATTGATAGAGAGAGAGAGCAAGTGAATAAATTGATGTATTATTGATTGATATCTTGTTTTAGTTGATTGTTACAATGATTCCTATATATAGAAGAGTAGGTGGTAGTAGGTGGTAGATGGAGTAGGTAAAGTGGAGGTGGTAGTGGTGTAGTGGGTTAGGTTTAGTGGAGTAGGTGAGGTGGTAGTGGTGTAGTGGGTTAGGTTTAGTGGAGTAGGTTTAAGTGGGTGAAGTAGGTGGTTTAAGTGGGTGAAGTAGGTGGAGAGTAGGTGGATTTTAACAGCCCCCCGCAAACTCAAGGGGGATAGGAACTAACCAACTTGAGTTTGGAGAGAGTAACAAAACAAGAAAAGACATAAAAATAAAAGAGGATAGGTGACACTGAATGGTCGTGTCAGACCATTGGTGAAGGCACTGGATGGTGGTGTCATAACGTTGTAGAGGACACTGTATGGGGGTGTCATAACGTTGTAGAGGACACTGGATGGTGGTGTCATAACGGTGTAGAGGACACTGGATGGCGGTGTCAGACCGATGTAGAAGACAGTTTATGGGGTCATGTCGGACCGTTGTAGCAGACAATGTTGTGACAGTTTACAGAGTCTTGTCGGACCCATAAAGGAGCTAACCGGAATCAATGTCGGGACAGTTTACAGAGTCTTGTCGGACCCATGTAGAAACTAACCGGAATCAATGTCGGGACAGTTTACAGAGTCTTGTCGGACCCATGAAGGAGCTAATCGGAATCAATGTCGGGACAGTTTACAGAGTCTTGTCGGACCCATAAAAAGTCGCACCCTCAAAAGGTGTGCCTAATTTATCAAAAGGCGTGCCATCAAAAGGCGTGCCCAAGTCATAAAAAGATGTGCCGGACATGATGGTGAGGCACGTGAGTGCCTTGGCTGGCGCGCCCGTTTGTCGTCTGGCGTCAAGTGGCGCGCGATACGCGTGGCTGCCTCGCTATTTAACCAAGGTTGATGCTGAGGCTGAGGCAGACAAAAAACTTCTGAAAATCCTCTGAAAAAACTCTTCCTTTGCTGAGAGAGAAACTCTGTAATACTCTGTAACCAACCCGTCTTTGAAACACTCAGCAACATGGCCTCTTCTTCCCGTCCAGCTACCCAGAACATGGCCTCCTCTTCCCGTGGTCTGCTCACGCTCTTTCCAGAACTGAACGAGTCCACAAGAGAAATAACTGGTGCGGTGGCCAGTGAACCTCAACCAAACACCTCTGGTTTTGCTCCATTGAACTTTCCGATGCGGTCGGTGGAGCAAAAAATGGCGGTGCAAACTGATATTGAGGACAATCAATATCTGGTGCGGTGGCCAGTGAACATGGCCTCCTCTTCTTCCCGTCCAGCTACCCAGAACATGGCCTCCTCTTCCCGTGGTCTGCTCACGCTCTTTCCAGAACTAAACGAGTCCACAAGAGAAATAACTGGTGCGGTGGCCAGTGAACCTCAACCAAACACCTCTGGTTTTGCTCCATTGAACTTTCCGATGCGGTCGGTGGAGCAAAAAATGGCGGTGCAAACTGATATTGAGGCCAATCAGTATACTCTGAAGTCATGTGTGGAAACCATGACTGCGGTCACAAACTTGTCGCACCGGCTGCAGAGCAGGACAAATGAGGTGCAACAGTTAAACTCCCAGCTAGCTCTGCTCCAACGCATGTATAAGGATGCGCGAGCAGAGATAAGTGTGCTAAAGGCAGAAAATAAGGAGCTGAAGCGGAAGGCCACCGTGATGTTCCGATTTGGAGGTCCGCCATACACTGCAGTGGAGGAGTATGGGGGAGTGAACGTGCTCGGTGGAGTGGGAAACACGGAGGCAACACCGTCAAGGGCCGCCCAGGACGGAGGCAAGAAGAAGAGACCGGCGACAGAGTAGAGAAGAAAATCCCCGCCTGTGAATGAGGTTGTTGTGTGTGGATTGTTGTTTTTTTTTTTTTTTTTTTTTTTTTGGTGATCGGGGTGAGCCCCGACATGAATAAAATGAGTTTGGTGTGCAGTTCATCTTCTTCTTCTGCTTGTTTTTTTTTTTTTTTTTTTTTTTTTTTTTTTGCAAAGAAATAAGAATGAAAAAAAAAAAAAAAAAAGGTTTCGTGGCCCACGGTTTTGTGAAAACCTGCAATGGGTTACATGATGAGGAGGATGATAATAAGAATAAAACGAATAAAAAAAAAAGTGGTGTGGTGTAAGGTGGTGGCTTTATTTGAAAGACAAAAGGTAGTGGAGGTAAATATTAAAAGAAAAAGAAAGGAAAAGAGAGGGTTTAAAGGTGGACACTGCCAGTGGAAAACATAAGGGTATTGATTAGGTGATATAATAATGCGAAAAAGATGTTGTGGTGGTGGGAGAGATATATTAAAAAATTGATTAATATTTGTGGTGGTAGGAGAGATATATTAAAAAATTGATTAATATTCCTCTCTACTCAAGGCTGCTCCTCTGCAACTCACGTGTTGCACACTCATCTCCACGTGCTTCCTTCTCCTTCCACACTTGCCGACATCACAAACCACATATAATAATCACCTAGTATGACTGAGCAGAAATCCTCGCAGCAGAGATCACAGGGTGGCATCCTCTGTTGACCACTGAGAGTGAAAAAGCTGGTTGAGAAGTTGAGTGAAGGAAGCCATCCTGGTTTCTCTTCACCCTCAGGTTCAATCGGTTTCATTTTGTACACTGCCATGGCAGAGACTCTGAAGAAGGAAGGGGACGTCATGCCAAATGAACGTGAAGCACAGCATCGTTATGCTCACCGTAGGTGCTGGAGAGGCAAGCTCATCAACAGGTTGTTCCAACTCCAAGTTGATTCAACATTTTGTAGGAATGGGTTTTCTCAGCTCTTGAAGACACTCCCCAACAGCAACCACCTGTCAGTTCTGATCACTTCTCTTCGGAATATGATGAGAACATTCTGGATGATCTCTCTGATTTAGATAGTTGGTCTAAAGATGAGGAAAATACAGATTCTTTGTCCAGTAAGGAGAAGACATTATTGTCTTTAGCAAATATGGGGTGCACAGTGGAAGAGGCTTCAATGGCTCTGAATAGATGTGGTCCAGATGCCTCAATTGCTGAACTAACGGATTCTATATGCGCTGCTCAGATGGCAAACACAACAAATGTCCGCCCACAGGAGCTACCTGATGAGCACGAGCCAAAGCCAAAGCCAAGGCCAAATCATATATATAATGGCAACGGTACCCACAGCAATGTTACCCACAAGAGGAAATTTCTTGAAAGTGAATGTTGAATTGGGTTTAGTAGCAGCGGAGTCAAGGTATGTGTAGAGGTCCGGTGGGCGGCCAAGGCGAGGCTGCCGCCCGCCCGCCGGTGAAGCAGAATGACTAGGTTGTTAACCTAGCTCTGATACCATGTAAGAAAAATTGATAGAGAGAGAGAGCAAGTGAATAAATTGATGTATTATTGATTGATATCTTGTTTTAGTTGATTGTTACAATGATTCCTATATATAGAAGAGTAGGTGGTAGTAGGTGGTAGATGGAGTAGGTAAAGTGGAGGTGGTAGTGGTGTAGTGGGTTAGGTTTAGTGGAGTAGGTGAGGTGGTAGTGGTGTAGTGGGTTAGGTTTAGTGGAGTAGGTTTAAGTGGGTGAAGTAGGTGGTTTAAGTGGGTGAAGTAGGTGGAGAGTAGGTGGATTTTAACAAAAGATAACTACATAAAATAAAAAATAATATGTTTCAATAATAGCAATATGAGGAGATTAAATGAGTTACAAAGAGAAACAACTTTATCATCATTGCATATACAATAGCAGCAAGGAGCTACCCGTATTGCCTATCAAGCATTCAGGTGACATGCTCCGTTTGAGGCTCAACAAGGAGTAAAATCAAAGAAATTAACTTTAAAATTAGCATCAAAACCACACACACTTATGATTGTTTAGGTCAGGCATGAATTTAGCCAATTTTTTAATTTGTTTTCTGTTTCAAAGGTCGAATTTGACAGCAAGATGTGCTTTAGTGGGCTGAAGTCATCACGATCACCATATGGTATTACTCCAAATTAAACTGTTGGGTCTTTGTATATGGTTTTTAGTTGATTCAAATGGTGCCAAATTCTTTAGCTTCTGTATGTGGGTTCATTACCCAATTCAACATAGCTATGCAATGCTTTTAGTTCAGTAGAGAATAAGTTAAAAGTAAATTTAGTAGTTATGCTATTTGAGGATTGTGTGATGCAATTCTAGCCCCAAATCTGTACATTCCTATCAGAATCTACATATGACATCTAGCATTTTTTTTCTACTACTTTCCTTTTACTTTATACGCTTCAGTAGCCTTTTAAAGCCCACAGCCAGACATGATCGCCTTTTGCTTTACCTTTAACATATCAATGGACATCCCTAGTCCATCTTTCCTTTAGTCCTACTGCAATCCACATAAAAGTAGCCAAAATCAGCAAAGAGTACAGCTCATGGTACTGTTCAAAGCACCAAGAACAGACCTCAATTCTCATTCATCCTTCTTTAACAAGACCCAAACTTTTATTCCTTCTATATAATATTATAATCCTTAAAAAGCTCAAAATTTTACAAGCATCTAAGTTCTAACCATAAAATCAGCACATAATACCACTTCTGCCACTGCCCAATATCACCTTGGGAATTACAGTTTGTGAGACTGTCCCATCTGCACTCATCATAAATCACCATGGAAGTGAGAGAACCAAAAAAAAAAAGAACCTCAATAGAGCATATTGAGTTCAGATTATATTTTCATTAGCTTACCCATTTATATATAGCTTCATGACACTGTAAAGATTTACAAAAGCAGTCCAGGTAGCAAAGGCAAATCAAATATATCCAAAAGTCACTCCAGTTATAAAAATCAACCTACGTTACATGGACTCTCAGTTTTGGTGAAGTACCCATGTCAACATGACAGGACATAGGTAGAGGATACAAATCCGATCCTTCTACTTCGAAACAGATACTACTTAGTTTCTTTTTTTTTTTTTTTGGGAGGAAAAAAAATAAAATTTGAAGTAAAATCATTGCATGTATATTAAATTTTTTGTAAAATCATTGTATTTTGTATTTTGCATTGCTAATAAATAAAATTATAGTAAAATCATTGTATCTAATATGATATATCAAGAATAAATTTTACTTTGCATATATAAATTTATTTATTTTTCCAATTAGAGGACATATCCCCCGTACCTGTATCTAATTTTTAGATCCTTTTTCACAGATGGTTTTAGGATGCTAGAGTCGTGCTGGCTGTTGTTGCAAGACCATAAACATTTCCATCAACACAGCAGTAATTTTTCACTTTAATTTCCGGCCACAAATTTTCAAACTTCTCACCATAAATGTCTATAAGTCTCATTCCGTATGTATACTTACAGCAGGCAAGAATATAAACATGTATTCAACCAATCAATTATCAACATCACTATGGATTCAATGTAGTTATAAAGTAGTATTGAAACCAAACATATTGTAAAGGTTGTGAACCACTATATGAAACTATAAGATAAAGAAAACTGTTTGCAGAAACTTTGTTAAGCTTTTGAGTGAGAAAAACAACCTGCTTCGCATACAGAGAGAGCAACAAGTTGTGAACTCCAGGATCCTCATTTTGCAAACGGTGAACGCAAAACTCCAGATATTTTATTACTTCATGGGTTTCATTCCTGTTTTATGGTATATGGTAACAAGAAAACTGATCACCATGACTTCTAACAGAATGAAAGACATGAAAAATGTATAATCCAATCAACAAAAAGGAAATAGATCCGATACAGATCCTACTAACTTATTAGCAGAAGGTATCCATCAATCATAAGTCCTGCCTGATGATGTAAAAGATGTAGCTGTCCTTGGGACATAAATATTAGTGTTTTATTGTGACTTTCGCAAATATTTCATTCTTTTCCTTTCGTTCATACTATATATATATATATATATATATATGCGTATAAGAAAGAGGAAGAACAGGTAATTTAATAGAGTAAATGGTTTCAAAATGTTTAAATCATAGCACAGATTACATCCAAACATTAATGTAATATTCACCAAATGAACGCACTGGAAATTAAAATTGTTTATGCTAGGTTTGGTGCCCTTCATGTTTGGGGGAACAAACAAGTATCTTGCACTGACTGAACCCCACTTTCTGGACCACAAAAGCAAATTATGTTCTGCATATATCCTTGAAAAGTACCACAATAGTAGAAAACAAGAAATAAAATCCTCAAAAAATCTAGTTTTTACCAAATGACCAACAATAGAAACTATCATCACAGCAGCAGATCAACTGTGCTGAATCCATGGGATAAGAAACCAAATGCATGGCAAATATTTCATTCTTGTGACTTTTGCAAATATTTCATTCTTTTCCTTTCGTTCATGCTATATATATATATATATATATATATGCATATAAGAAAGAGGAAGAACAGGTAATTCAATAGAGTAAATGGTTTCAACATGTTTAAATCATAGCACAGATTACATCCAAACATTAATGTAATATTCACCAAATGAACGCACTGGAAATTAAAATTGTTTATGCTAGGTTTGGTGCCCTTCATGTTTGGGGGAACAAACAAGTATCTTGCACTGACTGAACCCCACTTTCTGGACCACAAAAGCAAATTATGTTCTGCATATATCCTTGAAAAGTACCACAATAGTGGAAAACAAGAAATAAAATCCTTATAAAAATCTAGTTTTACCAAATGACCAACAATAGAAACTATCATCACAGCAGCAGATCAACTGTGCTGAATCCATGGGATAAGAAACCAAATGCATGGCAAAATGGTTTAAAACTTTAACTGCTAGTAATTGTAGCACAACGTATTGTATGTGCAACTGCGTTTAGACTAACCATTGAAATAAACTAAGTATGATATTATTCAACAATCAAATGATCACATCCACCTTTAACTAAATTCCCTAAATAGCTGGAGTATTGTAATGATTAAAGAAACACTTACGCTTTCAGTCTGATTTATAAAAAAACAACAATCTTTTGCCATAATTTCAAACTGGGGAGAACTTTACTTTGCATGAGGTTCACTTGAATAACGCATCATTGCAGGAATTAACTTCCTTGGGTTCAGGTTTTTTGTTGTCATCCATGACTCCACAGTTTCATATGCATCAAGCATGATGAGGTCTGGAGCAAACTTGTACTGCATGGTAAACACAATTTGTTAACCTTTTCAACAATATAATGGTTTAACAGATTGTAGATGAGCAGCTGTTTGCCTGTTGCAATATCATGTACACAAATAGCAGCTTTGGCAGTAAATGAAATAATAATAATAAAAGATGGCAAGTGAAGCTGTGGTCAGTCATTATTATACAAAATAAATAAATAAACAAAATCGCCCAACCTTGACTCAAATAATCGAGATCAGCCCTTACCTGAAGATCTATGGGCACAGCAGGTTTTTGAAGCACTTTCAATGCTTTCTTCGCTTCTCCTTGCTAAGCCCAATACAAAAAAATGGGTTAACAAAATGGAAGCTCAAATTAATAAAAAGAAGAAAATGGAGATTTTTGTGAAATTAGTAAACGAACTGTGTAAAAGCCATATGAATCATTTCCCATTTACTTTTTTTATTTTGACCAAAAATTTAATATTAAAACAAGGTTATCTCCATATCATATGAATTTATGATAGCAAGAATTGAGTTTCACCTAGAGCATGTCATTTTTGAATCACATGGAAAGTGGGGTTAACTTGGGCTAAAGTATGAAATTGGAACACATTTGAATTGAATTAGAAATGGTTTCTCAAAAGTTACGATTTTATAAAAGCTTTTACAAAATTCATTGCCTTATTTTGTGTGTGTGGCTTTTGAAGGCTCTTGAAAACCAAACTTATTAATATGTTAGGCTTGTATGTAAAACTAGGGGTAAAATGGTAAATTTATACTTGAGGGTTTTTCGTAATTATGTACATGGTAAAGTAGTTGAATGCATATAATTGGACAGTTGGTGGGTATGTGAAATTTCACCGTGTTAAGGAACTTTAATTTTGAGTATGGACCTTACTAAAATTATAATGTTGACTTGAGAAATTCAATTTTGATTATGGACCTTACTAAAATGTTAATTCTTAAGTATGGACCTCACTAAAATATATGAACACACATTATGACATACTCCCAAATAAAAAGAAAATGGAATACCAAAGCACCTGGATATAATGATGAACCACAATCTCATATTGCTCCTTGAGACTCGCAAAATATACCAACTCATAAACTCTCCCATAACTGCAATAAATTGGAAAACAAAATAACTTTAAAAAAGATTAAAGTAAAACCATTTTAGAATACTTTGACAGAAGAATATTGAGAAACAGTTACACATTTAGGTAATAAGCACTAGTCTTATGCAATCACAATAATGCATCATAGACAGCAAGTCTTAGGAAACAATGATTAAAATGGTGGAGACAAGAACTATAACATAATGCTAAACTCCACATGTATGTCTTACATGTAATTAGCTCAATAGGCAATAGACATCCCAAGTAAAAAGGTTGGAAGCAATTACTCATTTAATTAAAAATAACTCCGTCTATGTTAACTAAAAAAATAAGATCAAAAAGGGATAAATGAAAAGCATCATTCCAACTAGTTCAGAAATTTATTACTCGTGAAAGTAGGAAAACAAAATTGGGAAGTGAAGCATGCCAAAGTCCAATTGCAAAAAACATTTTTCATTTATAAATTTCAGATGTCAAAAGAAAGTTTTCTTCTTCATAATGGATAGTGGAACCATACTAATGAAACAATGAAGAAAAGCATGTCATTCAAATTTATGAATCCCAATTAACAAGGAAGATTCCTATTCATGGATAAATTAACTAAACACATTCAAGATGATGTCCCATAGTAAATGAAATTAAGGAATTAACACTAAATTAGAAATATGAAGAGAAGATAATGGTGCAGCCCGTAATTGGATAGAAAATAATTATCCACTTTGTAAGCCTCAGGTGAATCCCACAAGCTCATTGCATGGAATGAAGACATTTTGGTCCAACAAATGATCACATTTGTGAAATGATAGTAGCAGGCACCAGTTGAAGATAAATTAAAAACAACACACTAAGATGGTTCAGTCATGTATAATAAGATGGTTTGACCAGTAGATGCAATGATAAGAAAGAATGATATAATCATTGTAAACAAATAGCCGACCCCAATTAACTGCGAGAGAAGCTTTAGTTTTATTTGGTTCAGTTCATTGTATAGATGTGGGTTGTGCCAAGGTTACATAACCTAGCATTTTGTGACTATGGTATTGTGTTGTACACATCAATTTTTGTTTTATAACGTACCCCAATTAACTGGGAGAAAAGCTTTAGCTTTATTTGGTTCAGTTCATTGCAAGGTTCTGAAAAGCGGTTGCGGTTGCCGTAACGGTGGCGGTGACGCGGTTGCGGTTGCGGGGTGTAAAGGCCGTAGTGTAACGGTTGCGGTAACCGGAACCGTGAATTTTTTTATTTTTCGCACAATTTGAAAAAAACTTACTGATACACATTTTTTTCCATGATCATATTTATTGGGTTAAAAATAAATATTGATCAATTTTTATAAATTTTTAAGTATGATCCAATATATTTTATATTTTTAAATCACTATAAATTGAGTTTTTTACATTTTATTTTAATAATTAATGACTATATTTTACAAAAAAGCAATCACTAACTATTATATATAAGATAAATAATGACAAAAGTAAGAGATTAAATAAGAGCCTAAATAAATATATATACATATACATATTTTAACCAAGCCAAATAGATAATGACCACACTTATTATTATTATTATTATTATTATTATTATTATTATTATTATCAAACAATATATAGATAGACACATACAAACAAAATGGTTTCGTGATAGCAGCTGAATAAAATAGCATAGGTCTTATAGTTTCAACAAATCAATAACATGTTCTTCATCTTCCCTCTTCTCTCTCTCTCTCTCTCTCTCTCTCTCTCTATATATATATATATATATATCTTGCTCCTCCATTTTCTTTCTTTATCTTCCCTCTTCTCTCTATCTTTCTTCCCCCACTTTCAGCTTTTTTTTGTGTGTTTTTTCAAAAGAAACAGTTTGGAACCGTTACGTAACGGTGCGTAATAGGCCGTTACGGCTGTTACGGCACCGTTATGACTGCTACGGCAGCTGCTACGGCCTATACACCTGTGAATCTCAATCACACTGCAAAAGCGGCCGTAACGGGTGGCGGTAACCGCCAAAACCGTTATGTAACGGTGTTACGTAACGGTTGCGGCTGCTTTTTAAAACCTTGGTTCATTGTATAGATGTGGGTTGTGCCAAGGTTACATAACCTAGCATTTTGTGACTATGTTATTGTGTTGTACACATCAGTTTTTGTTTTATAACGTACCCCAATTAACTGGGAGAGAAGCTTTAGTTTTATTTGGTTCAGTTCATTGTATAGATGTGGGTTGTGCCAAGGTTACATACCCTAGCATTTTGTGACTATGGTATTGTGTTGTACACATCAGTTTTTGTTTTATATCAGTGGTACCTTTTATCTTTATTCAGTTTAATTATAGTTTAGTGATAAATTAAAGATAACAGGTGTTTGTCATGTCAAGTTATAGGGAAGGTGCTATCAAACCTCAAAGGATGGGACCTGACAAGGATATCTCAACATTACATAAAATTTACCTTTCTAAGAGGTTCATTGTAGTCGCCTCATCCAATACATCCTTGCAGTCACTAAGAAAAGCTCTGAACTCTTTAATGATTGAGTGGTACTTCGAACTATGATTCTCCAAAGCAGTGTCATCTTCAAGGAGAAGTCGATTGATCTAAAATAAAAATGAACAAACTAAAATTATATTAAAATGGCCAATTGTCATGTAGCTCTGAAGCACGGGTACTCCAAAAATGGTGTCGTAAGAGTACCGGTACGGCAGTGCGGGTACTAGGTACGGCGAATACATGTTGGGTACAACAAATATGTTTGGGTACGGCATGTGTACGGCGTGGGTATGGCGAGTTTTTTTTTTTTTTTTTTTTTTTTTTTTTTTTTTTTTTTGCAACTGGTAGAATTTGTTGTAGCCTTTATTATTCTTCTTTCAACTTCAAAACTCATCAAGTAATTTATTTCCAAAACCCTTTACCCATGAGTCATGGTTTTGCTCTCCTTTGCATCATCTTTCAGACAATCAAAAAAGAAAAATAAAAAGAAAGAATTATATAATTTTTTAGACAAGTTGTTCTCTTTTTAGTTTTGATATTGAAACTTTGATTTATATGTTGGATATTAAGCTATAAATTAAATATCAAAAATATAAAAAATAAAAATAAAACAATTGGCGTACCCCACCCGTACCTATACCCATACCCGTAACTTACTTTTTTAAGAATTTGTCATATCAGCATACCAGTATTGTACTTGTACCCGCACCTACACTCGCACCCGTGCTTCATAGTCATGTAGTTTATGATAAACGTGTTAAAAACACTCCAATAGATGTACAACTAGAGCACAATAATCACCAAAATTATAGCAACCGCTGGCTTTGTTACACCCATGTGAGAAGAAGTCTTGTAGTGTAAGACATCAAATTAAAACAAAGTAACAGAATAATAAGATAGATAAGTTATCTTGTAAGCAAAACCTTGTCCAGGTATAATTCAGTTGCCCATGTGGAAATCATAGTTATTTGGCATTTATCATCTTTTGCAAGATTATCAAGCTTCCGCAATAAGAAAGTTCTCAAAGCATCCTGCAAGGAAGTAAAAAATTATATATATACAAATTCAAAAACCACAAACCATACGAGCACATGGGTGCATAACTATTTAAAGTAAAAAATAAAGATAATCATGTTGACTTCAAAGTCTATATTTAATAATAAAAAGAAGTTTCGCTTAAACCATAACACCATCAACCTGAACTTCAAGTAAGCAATGAAACAATTGACACTCCACATGTAGCCTCCCTTACCATGTTGGACACCGTAATGCGCATGACAGTCAGACATGGATCTACATGGTAAAAGCTAGATATGGTAGTTGCAGCTATTTGAGGTCGCCACATCAGACTTTTGCGAACATGCGAGTCACTAACCCCCACGATTATGAGTCACTACATAATGATGCAATTTAAAAAGGCCAAACCAGCCTATAAAGCACGGATACTTCAAATAGAAAGACGTATCCGTATCGGATATCGATACTCCTCGGATACTTACGGATACGTATCAGATACTTATTAAAAGTATCGGATACTTCTTAATTAATTTTTCATTAATTTTGAAGTATCGGATATTTAATTTTGAAGTATCGGATACTCTGACTCACATATTATCGGATACTTCTTAATTAATTTTGAAGTATCAAATCCTCCAAGTCAGGTATTACTCCTTTTACGAAATTAGAATTGTATTATTTCTTGCATAACATCATGATATAATATAATTGCGAGAATAAATAGAATATTTTTACAATACTTTGCTTAGTTTTTTTTTTATAAAAATAACATAGTAAGCTCAAATAATAGAATTCATCAAATTGGCATATCTTCATTATATCATGCGTGCCCCCTATAACTACATAGAAGTAAGGATTAATAAAATAATATAACAATAGTAAAATTAAATATCAATAAACAAATAAGAAAATAAACTTGTGTACAATATTTTTGACTAGTGCAAAAGGAAAAAAAATAGGGTCAAGTTATGGATTGTTTGGATATTATAATATCAACATATTAGACTTGATATTGAAATGAAATATTTGCAAGACCTATTGAAAATTTAAAAACTAAACTAGCTATTAGCTTAAATTAATACCTAATTCTTAAATATTAGTATTTTGCATTATAAAGTTACTGTGATTTCTCAACATTCTTGAGCTTATGTGTAACTCATTGCTAATAATTTATTTATTTTTTATTTTTTACAAACGTATCCTAGCCGTACCCGTATCCTACCTTTTTAGGTTTTGTTGTATCGCCGTATCCGTATCGTATCCATATCTCGTATCTGTATCCATGCTTTCTAGAAACCAGCTAATTAACGAGAAGTATAGACATGGCTTTTTCAAGCATATATGTGGTTATCCAAAAGGGAGCAACACTAGCCTAGTAAAGGCTGAGCTAACCAACAAATATAATCATCACACTTGATTTGTTCGAGGAAAAGTATAGATATGAACAAGGAGGAACTGCTATTGTGAAAAGAAATAGACAACACTATTTACGTATGTGTATATATTCAACAAACTTAACATAGTGTAGATCAAAACCTTACTTGAACAGGAACTTAGGGTTCGTTTGGGAGGTGGTTTTTTGGCTAAAATATGAGGTGAAAGTAAAAAAAGTGTTTGAGAATGGCTTTTTGGCTTTTTACAAAAAAATGAGCAAAAAGTAGAGAGAAGGAAAGGAATCTTTGACCTTTTTCATATTACTTTTTGGCTAATTCAGCCAATTGCCAAACGAGGCCTAATGTGGATATAGTGTATCAATATTGCAGTGGTTACAAATATATCAACAGCTCAAACAGAAAAACAATATTCCATGTTGTACGTTCTTTGCACATTACATAAAAAAATAAACTCTTCAGACGTGACCTTAGCAGATAATAAACACTTGAAGAGGCTACAGGATGACATGATGAAAAAAAAGACCATCCAGAAGTGAAAAGACTCCACAAATTAAACTCAAGTAGCTATGCAACAAAATCACATGCAACTCATGGGCTTCTAATTTAGTGACATAGTTGTTGAACTCAACTGAAAGCTTTAGCCGTTAGAAAGGGGTCATTTTATTATATAATATATATATATATATATGTATGACTGGACTCTCCTCCATAAAGATGCCAAACACATGCAAGTATTATATTTATTTGGTAGACAATGAAGTTTGAATACAATATCTATTGTATGCTCTGTGATACCATGTTGAATTGTTGACTACCAACTCATCTAAAAACCTAAGTTGTTAGAGAGAGAGAGGGGGGGGGGGGGGATTTCATTATTTATATCCTCAATAATAGTATAAAGAAATTCAAACAATAGTTTTAATACAGATTTCTAGTTCATAAACTGTGTAATTGCAACAAAATTTAACAGCCTTTGGCATGTCTATTTTTAGTCATAGTTAAATATAAGCATTATGCACATAACTCTCAAAAGATGCTTACACTAAGCATAAATTGAAGTAAAGCATCACATATAACAAGGTCAAGAAGATTAAATCAAAAGATTTTAGTTGAGAACAAAATAATCTCATACATAGAATAACAAAATATATAGTAATTTTTACTTCTAAGCGCAGTATTGTTTTTTTATAACTAAATTTTATTTAAAGGCGGCACCAAGAGTGGCGCAACCTCTGTATACAGGATGTATACAAAGAAAGCCTAAAACCCATAACTAAAACAGAGCTCTCATATACTAAGCACAGTATTATCACTGAAAACAAGATGCACCTAAAACTATACATACAGCTGCCTATCAATCGTTTGTATGAACCTGCAATAACACATCTCTAGAGGGTGAAAACTGAGGGTAACATAACTTACCGGTTCATTTACGCAAATAAACTTCAAAGTGATCTCTTCAAATGATAATATGTAATAAATCTGCAAAATGCATTCACTTTAGTTAAAAAACTAGTCATCCTCCATTACATGAACAATATTACGCACTCAGATATTTACTTCAAATATGTATGATAGTGACTTTCCAATGTGTATTTAAGTTCAAAAAGAAACACGTGCAATAAGAAAATCCTTAAATATACAAGCATAATAAAACCAAAACAAAATGGTAATTCACCTTTGCATAGAAAGATGCTGCCCTGAGGAAATCCTTGGCAGAAAATGCAGCTTCAGCCTGCATCATAAATAGGTCAGTGATGAACTAAAATAAATTCAAGTTGCATACGATTGTATGTGGCCATAATCTAACCAACAAAGTCAATAAGCCCAGACCTGTGCTAGATATACTTGATCTCTCTGGAATGGATCCCGACAATTTGCCAAAGCTCCCGCATACTCCTTCAAGTCCAGGTACACCTTCCACATATCTCGGCCTTCATCATTTACAGACACCTGCTTTACAATCTCAAATTCATCATATGGAAATTTATTGGATCAAGATACGGCTGCTACTATTTAAACATCCTGGTCATTGCATGTACTACAAAATTAGGCAAGAAGTTAAACATCCTACACCATGTAGGGGGCCATTTAGCTGTTTCATTTTGTTGATCTGTGTATATCACTTGTTGTAGGGTATGCCCTAAATGACCCTTTTGGATATGCCTTTTAAGATTTTTCTTACCTTCGACACCAACAGCACGTAGTGCACAGTTATATCACAAAACAATGACATCATCCCAGCATACAAACCTGAAAAATGGAGTTCTGGCCATATGCATAGAACAATCCAGCAGAGGCATCACTGCATAATCCAATAATACCCCTTGACATTGATTCTGGTGTTTCATCAAACTGAAGTTCCTCTATGATCTGTTCACTGATTCTATTTACAACCTAAAACACATAACAAAAACACAGCAAACATCTGTATAATGTTAGTGAGCAGGGGAACTGATGAACAAATATTGAAGTCAGTTCCCAACTTGTCCATCATCGCCGTGGACAAAGAAAATGGAATGCTCTCCAGGATCCATCTGCTAAAACTTTATTACCAGCAAATAATGAAGTTCATATTTACAAAATTGACAAGAAAATTCAAAATCATGTATATGTAATTAAATATATGTCTGTGCGTGCGCTGCACAGAAAGACGTACCTCAACCTTGTTTCCTAGGAGAAGCAGAAAATGAAATTCAGACACTGCCAGAGAATTGGGTTTAATAGCTTCAGCAACATCAACTAATTTTGAATAGTCCAAAAGACCCTTGTTCTCCACAAAATTTCCATTTCCTTCTGGTGAACTGCCCAAGAGGTTTCCCAAAAGATTTAATAAGAAAAATGCTTCATAAGAGAACTATACTATTACCACATAAAGAATCAATACACTACAAGACCGAGGATGGACATAAAATGAACATTTTTTCAAGAGAGAACCAAAGAAGTAGAGCCTAGTAAACAATAAATTCAAGAATTTATGCCTATTGTTCTGTTCACAAAAGGAAGCAAAAGTGATGAGACTTGAGAGTCATCTCCTACCTATGCTGTGCTCCAAAATTTAGGCCACCGTGATAGATACCGGCTCCAGAAAGCCACGCAAAATGTACAGCTCTTCTTTGCTTGATAAAGAAATGCAGTTCACTGCAAGATAGGCAAAAATGGACTTCATTTTCAAAATTCAAGAATATGATTATGAGAACAATATGTCCACCCAATATGTGTAAAATCATAATTAATTTGATTACAAGAAAGAGAACAAACCCATGCAACCTGTCTTCTTAGTCAAATACCATACATGACACCAATTAAGATTCTATTTATTAGTAAGAATAGTGTATAAAAATTATACAAACATGGTAAAAAAGATATGAGTCAATCCAAGTTTCACATAATAAATTAAAAGGCCACCAACTTCATCAGGCAAATTCCCCAACCCACCCACCCACCAACCCCAAAAAATTAAATGATCCCCCTCCATTAATCAAATGGTGAAGAAATGATATTCTGAGATGACTTCGAAGGAATGAAAAGCAAACCCTATTTCCCTGATTATTTCAAATTTAACAATATTCTCTATGTAACAGGTTCACTGAATTAACAAAACAAACCAACTGATACAATGAACAAGGCATGGTTTAGTGCACCACATTAAAACAACTAAAATAATCATACCAAGTTTGGCAACAACAAACCAACTGATACAATGAACAAGGCACGGTTTAGTGCACCACATTAAAACAACTGAAATAATCATACCAAGTTTCGCAACAACAATAAACTCTTTCGTTTAGTAACTACATCTGATAGATCATAAAAGTAGCGTGGACAGCCTAAATAAGGTGAAGCTACATGTAGTTCAACAAACTAGAGGCCCCATGCAATGTCTTGCAGCCAACAGTGCAGTGAGCTTTTTGTCAAAACTCAAAAATAACTTATTAGTTCATGAATATTTGTAGATTTTAAACATCTGTATTTTGTACTCGATGCATATTACCAATTTTCATGCATGCATATGAATATATGAGATAGTAGTTGTCAATGTACCTAATCTTAACATTTTTCTTGCTTCAATTACGTATTATCTAGTTCTACAAGTTCCGTGTGTCATAAATCTTCACTCCTTATGTTTCCAATAGCATGAACATTTATGTGTGACAATTATGCCAAATGGATTACTTCTCATCAAGCTCCAAATGACAAGACGAACTAGATTAATTTCCAGTTCTCAATGTGTACAGTATATGTTTCATATCATTATCCAAGGCACTGCTGTCATTAACTAATTTTATTTATGTACCTTTTAGTAGTGTTTAAAACATGAACAAGCACAATGAGTTCATGGCAAAATAGGTTAAATGTAAATCCAAAGAAAATACAACAATAAAAGAAGCATCTAAAATTTATTATCTGTGTCCCAATAAATGGAACTTCATTATATCAAAAGCACTTGCCTATTTGGTATTTCACCAGGAAGTTCCATAAAACGCACTGGACGATCAACATAACTAGCAAAAACAGTCTAGAAAATGCATTAAAATCAATAAGCATGAAATTTCAAATAAAATGTATTAATCACAAAGAGCTATAAGACAAATAAAACATCATCTACAAAATAGCGACAAATGCAGGGAAGGATGCATTCCCGAGAACCACGAATATAACCACCTAAATAGGTGAGCTACTACAAAATTATGAGTTTAAAGCAACAATTAAGTAAATTACTTAATGCAATCTTATAGACCTGATAGATGGAGAAATGGATGCTTGGGAAGTGAGCTTAAAAAATCCAAAGAGAATATATTAGTGTGCCTCCCTATCAACTCTAAGCCTAACTGGGATGGGAGATTGAAGAACCTCAGAGCAAACACTTCACTTCTTTCTATAAGTGAAATAGACGCTTGACCTTCTTATTACAAATTAGAGAAACATTGTTGAGGTATCAGGGCAAGATCTCAGATAGACAAGCACCTAAGAGGAAGAGGGCTACAGGGTCTGGAAGCCTTGGTCAAGCCAAAGCCCCTTGATCAGCAGTCCCAACTACTTTGCCACTAATTTTCAATTCTTAACATACAAAACAAGATCACAGAAACAGGATTTCTCTTTGTGAAGTTCGAAGACTCCCAATATCTAATATGAGGTCCAAGGGGGAATAACCTTGCATAATCATTTATATAAAGCAATAAAAGGTTGAAGGTTGACAAAAATATAAACCCTAAAGGTTGAGCATAATCATAATCATTTCTTAGCATTTATAGAGCACTAGAAGTTGGAGGTTGTCAAAAATATAACCTCTAAGAAAAATGTTAAAGAAAATAGAAAAGTTTAAATAAATCTATGCAGTGGTAAGAGAGAAAAATATATATTATTTAGCTCAATTAGAAATTGCTTCTCACATTGATGTAGGACACATAAATAAACAACATACACTGCAAGAGGTTTAGAATGGCTAAACCTAAGGAACGCAGGCAAAAGATCTAAGCTAATGAAATAGTATCAACACTAGGTCAAGAAGAAAGGAATTGATAAGGTCAATTTCTTGTCAACATGCATTATTCAAAGACGACACTCGTGAGTTACTTATATGGGCTACCGGGTGCACCACCTGGCGGGTTTAAGAACATAAAAAACTGTGAACCAACTATACAGAGCTCTTCATTTCAACATCATGACCTTCAGCACTAACTAAACCACCGGGAGTCCATACAAAGGCCAAATTCTATGGTAAAGAAGGCCGTAATAAATTAATAATAATTGGGCCATGAGAGACTTTATGAAGTAACTTTAATTGCAGATATAAAAGGCCCCAGAAGAAATTTACAAGTATTGCAGATTTGACAGGCCCCTGCAAGAATACACGGACTTAATTAAACTCACATCCAGCGACCCAATGCCACTGAAAGAATAAAGCCGCGTAGGAGTAACGGCCATCATGTAATATTTAGTTCCATTGCTTGTGCTAGCTGTCTCCATCTACAAAAAAATAAAATAAAATAAAGACAGGTAAGAAAAAGACATTACAGGCAAACCCAAGTAAAACTCTAGCTAAGCCAGAGAGAGTAAAATAGTTAGTGAAGATTAGTTTCTCAACAGCCACTTCACTAATCTAGTGATCATCCACATGCATGCTTATTTTTTCAAATGACCAATTCCATCAATCAAAAAATTTAACATTTTGTAGGAGCATTAAAATACTCAAAGAAATCCATATATCTGATGGAGAAACACCATATATAAACTGTCTGGTTTTTAGCACCAACCATGTACATACTAAATCTTTAAGCAATTTTAAATATTGCTAAAAGTAAGCAAGCCTCCCCTAATACAAAGGAAAGCCCCAAGTGGCAAATTGGTATGTATCCCCAACGGAAAAGGACCAGAAGAGGTGAAATGAAGGGGAGGACCTGCAAACCCATGAAAGCTTCTGGAAGTTCTTTAAGTTCAAATAGAAAATTTATGTGCTTCTCCTTCTTATCCTTCTCATCTACAGCAATTCCATGGAGTTGTCCATTATCTGTACCAAGAATGACTTCTCTTGTAGAAGCTGCAAAGACATTAGATACAATAGAAGAAATAAATTAATATGAAAAAATCCCTCTGAAATATTAGCTGGTGTATAAAAGAGAGGGATGGCTGAGAAACCAAACACAAACCTTCTGTTATCAGTTGTCTATTCCAGGCAACAGCATTCACGACAAGACCCTTCAGTTTGCTTAAAACACGTGGCCTAGTCCACTTAGCATGTGTATAAAATGTATCTACACCTCCACCGCCAACAATGGTAGCAATACAGTGGCTCCCCCCAGGATCAACAAAAACTCTATGGATAGATTGCTCCCCAGCTCAACCCGTAGAGAGATCAATATCTATGAGTGAAATGATCAAGAAAATATAAGTTGAGTGTTGGATGCAGCCCAAGGTCTAGATCCCAACAGTTGCACAAAGTGACCACATAAATTGCAATGTTGCATGTGATTATGGCAATCCCAACATGTAATGACAATAAAATCAAGAGGAATTAACAAATGGTATGTATTATAGAATAAGATATATCAAAGAAATATAGGGCATAACTTGCCACCTCAAAAATCATCACTAGTTTTACCCTGTTAACGGGAATGAAACAATGGTGCAAAGAGTTCCATTTACAAATATTAACCCTAAAATTGAACCGCACTGAATCCATCAGTGTGGCAGCATCCCATTTCCATCTACGAAAATTTTGGTTAAGTAAATAGTACTAGCTGAACTTGGGAGAAGACATGATACTCCAATTTCCAGCATAGCATGTTATGGTTGATTGTTAACCTAAGAGTTACATTGGCAAATTGGATCTATAATTTATAATATGACAACTGTGAGCATACTGTAGAAGTTATATACAATCATATGATATCACATCTCATTTTTAACAGGTCCCGTCTCTAATGATTTTTATAGTTGAATCACAAAAGAGAATTAATAAGGAAGAATCTAGTAAAGTAAATGAGTATAAGAGCATACCATAAGAATCTCCAACTCCGACATCATGTCTAATGATCCACCCTTTACTAGTTCCTAATACAATAACATCATTGCCAGCAGCCATGCATGTGATAACTCCATGCCCCTTTGCTGCATATCTCTCCAGAAGATCCACAGAAAAAACCTGCCTTCCTGTTTCCATCTTTAGAACCAAAAACTTCAACCTAACAAGTGGTAACAACTTTTTCACTTGGAACTAGAATATTCTAAAAAATCAAAATAATGGAATAAGTACAAGACACTTTAAAAAAAAGAGTCACAAAGAAAAAAAAATCCAACAAACGGAATGAGTTACCAAATTTATTCACTTCCTCTATAATCTCTCATTATACTCCCAATGAGAAAGACGCAAGTCCATAAAGAAGCGGAATACCTTAATGCTCTATTCGGTTTATTGAAATAAGATGGACTGGAGGGGAATGGCCATTCCTTAGGCTCCCCTATGGCTTGATCATTCCCTAACAACAATGAATGACAATTTCATTTGCAATGCATTTTTCATTATTTTTTTCGTCAACCAAACATGGGAACGGACATTTTGATGGAATGAAGAATCCATTCCAATGAACCAAACACTACCTAAGGGCTTGTTGGTTTGTGGTATAACTCACATAAGTATAAGTAATACCACCTCCCCCATGGTATTACTTGTACAAGACCATGAGATTATATCCATCCCCAATCCAATGGTCATAAATAATCTTTCCATCTTATCCCACCATTTATCCCACCCTAACCAAACATAATACAACTAATCCTATGGTGTATATAATCCATGCCATTACTTATCCCCACTAATCCCAACCACAACCCATGGTATCCAATCCCCTCCTAAATTAATCGGCAATCAAACATGGCCTAAATTCAACAAGTAGAAATCAAAATACTCCCTTAGGACACTTTTTATGTGTCCAAATTACCATTTTTGGAAGTCCCATTCTATGTGTTCTAGTTTGAAAAGTCAAAAGTTTTAACTATTACTTACCTTAATACTCTTCATTAATTTATATGTTAAAAATGGCCGTAGATATGCTTATCACAGAAGAAAAAAGAAGTTCAGAAGCGATTGAGAACAAGAATCACAAGAATCATAGCTTGTAATGTCGACGTTGAAACCGGCCTACCTAACTGAAAAATGTACTCATTTATGATAGTTTAAGAAAGAGAAGGGATACTAAAGAAGATGGTGAGATGAGATCTGAATAGTAAATACAGTTATAGACAAGGGAAGTTATTGGCAAACAAAGCCTTGTTTATAATCCAATGGAGCCATTTTCTTATACTTGTTGTAAGTTGTAAACACAGTTATAAACAAGGGAAGTTACTGGCAAACAGAGCCTTATTTATGGTCCAATGTAGCCATTTTCTTATACTTGTTGTAAGTTGTAAACAATGCCATATTACATCACAAGTAACAAGATAGATTTATATTTTATATACATAATATGAATGAAAATGCATTGTATATGCAAAATCAAGGACACGAGGCAGCCACCGAGATTTCTTGTCTTCTTTATTTCTTGATAAAGATTGAATTAGGAGTTAAAAATCATGAACACACATTTGATAAATGGATATTTTCATCGGTGTATGACAGAAGTAATTAAAGTTTTATGATGATGGGCTCCCAAAAACCTTAAGAAAAAATTGGGCTATAAATTGAAAATATTCAAAACGAAGGACATTTTTTAAATCTATCATTCAATGATGTTTTCTTAAAGTTTGTGCAAAGCCAATAGATTCTACAAGCTAGTACAATTGAGTGTCAATCCCAATTCAATCCTTGCCATTCAAGTATTGCATAGCGTCTAATACATGAAAGGGTAGTCTAAAGTGGACAACAACAATTGCGTGTCATGCATATTGAACAGCTTAAGAATCTAATACAATACCAAAGACCTCCAAATAAAGCAACCACACTCGAATGAAAGCAATGCTTGTTCCAAATTGGTTGCTCAAAATTTGGTCTTTAGTTGACTCAATTCTAACAAACCCCCAAATCTAGGAACTTAGCGTGACAACTGGGAAAATCAATCACATTACGTAGGAACGTGATTTTCATTCTAGAACAATCAGGTGAATTGGGGTTTGGTATGGTGATGAGAAAAAGTGAGAGTAAGGGATCAAGAGATTGTAAGTACCTTAGGGTTCGACTATTGCAGAGATGAGAGAGAAGAAACGTTGGAGGGAAACCCTAGTTCAGAGAGAGCACTCTCGATCAACTGGACCAAGACTGCTCGGCCTATCCGCCATTCTCAGGAGCCTTCTCCTCCGCAGTGAGAGAGATAACTCACAGCCACTGAGCCAGAGTTTGGAATCGTGAGCAGAGAGAGAGGAATCGTTATTCAGGCGTTGTTTGGTAAATCTAAGGAATTAGAATACAAATCTACCATGTTTCAAAATGTGCATTCCCAACTGAAAATCACACTGAACATTTCAGTACCTTTCGTCATCAGTATAACAGTTTAGACCTTTGCTGATAACCAATGTGTTGTAATAATGATGTGATGAATTATTCAACAATAATGATGTAATGACAAAAGATTAATTAATAAAGATAAAAACACATCAGCATCAGCATCTTTTGTAGACAAAAACAGAAAGAGTAGTATAACCTAATCAACATAATCTCTTGAAACACCATGGATAGAAGGGGAGGAAAATTTTTGAAGGTACGAAACCATATTATAAAAATTCAGGTAACTTCCGTGATCAAAAAGAGTTCCATATTATTCACAAACCTAAAACAAAAAAAATGTAATCCGATACCCAAACTGAAGGAAACAGAAGTCTATCTAAGTACAAGCGTCTCTCTAAGTATAAGCTTTAGGGGTGTGAAAAATTAGGGATTTTGCTGTATGAGAACAATAGTTTTTCTGTGAATTTGGAGATTCAATCATAGATGAAAAATTAGGTAAAATCATGCGGTTCTCATTCTATACAAACATAAATTTTTATCAAAGCTTTCCAAATAGTTTAACTCTTGAAAACTGAGGCATATATATATATATAGATGTG
Source organism: Camellia sinensis (assembly GCF_055761805.1). Taxonomy (NCBI): domain Eukaryota; kingdom Viridiplantae; phylum Streptophyta; class Magnoliopsida; order Ericales; family Theaceae; genus Camellia; species Camellia sinensis. The sequence continues at coordinate 109,640,660 of NC_138966.1, forward strand.
TTCACCGTCGCTAAGGAGGGAGGAGCAGCGACGGTAGTGAGGAGTGTGGGTGTCGACGAAAAGGAAGAGGCAAAGTTGCTGCTGTGGTCGTGGTGGACAAGTGAAAGAGAGAGTGAGAGCTATGAGGTGGGGCCCGGGCACAGACTCTGCTCGGAGGACCCATTAATCTATGATGGATTGATCTCGACAGTGGTAACCAATTATACCAATTATATAAAATTGATCTCGACAGTGGTAACCAATTATACCAATTATATAAAAATAAAATTAAAAATAAAATTAAAACAGGGATCCCACTACAAGATTCATAATACATTTTGAACATCTTCCTTGATTCTTTACATTTTGAAGAATCCTTCCACGAAGACCCAACTTTGAAGAATCACTCCAAAGGTCTACATCAATAATTGGCGCTCCAACAAAAGAAGACAAAATCCCTAGAAGATAAGGATTCTCTTCAGATATCATAAAAATATACACCAAGAAAAAATCCAAAAAGATTTTGGAAATATTTTGTGTCTGTAATTATTTGAGTCTGTCAGTGATAAGGATTTTCCTTCACTCACTACTTTAATAAAGTAGATATTTCTTATCCTGCTTTATTAAAGAAAAGCTGTGAAAATCCTTATACGTGTCCTGTAATAATTTATAGTGTCAAAATTTTGTCAAAAAGGAATGATTGAATGATATGCGATGGGGCCCAAAGCAGTACCCGATATCATTATCCTAATCTTTTATTGATAAAATTTTATCCTTAATAGTAACTCACGTCCAAATCTATGCATTTATGGCATAGATATTATTGTAAGAGTCTAAGAATCTATAGTCAAGTCTAGAGTTAATAGCCTTTTAGACTTTTATTTTTGGCCAAAACTTTTTGACGTATTGTTTTTTGGACTGTATGTATCAATTGTGTGTATAAATTGGCATGCTTGCCAACGGAGAAGGCAGAATGAAAAACACCACTTCACTCTGCGTTGTAAATTTTCCAACCCCTCTCAAAAACCTCTAAGTGTATTAAGATTTTCAGAATTTCAGAGTCTGTAATATAATCTTTGTAAGTATATTTCTTATTAATATGACGTGTGAGTAGTTTCTCTTTTTCCTTAAATATTTCGAAAGGGTAACTCTTCTATTCTAAAAATTTATTTTCTTTTTGGAAAAACTACGTTTATGGAATGCTTGTTTGCTCATTTATATTACATGCTTTGAACCTTCGTAGTATCTTCAGTTTTCTATTTTGTTACTGAGTGACCTTAGCTGAAGAGCCCGTGTGAGCCGTGGTTAGGCGTTGGAGGGCGAATTGTAGGCAGAAAGGGAAAAGTAAAAAATGGAAAATAAAAATATACTTTGTTGAACGAGGCTTAGTCTCAAGGTGGGAGTACATGTAATGAAAACAAACATTTCTTAAAAATAGTTTTTACCATAGAAAATAATTTTAGAATAAAAGGAGAGCAACTCGAGTAGAAATATTAAGGAAATATTGTCCATATAAGAAATTCAAAAAATCAAAAATTTGTATGCCCTTAGACGTAGACTTTAGAAATAAAAATTAAATTTCAAAAAATAAAGAAAAGTATATGCCCTTAGACGAAGACCTTAGGAATAAAATTAAAATTAGTACTGAACTAATACAAGAATTAGAAGATCAAAAATTTAGATATCAGTTTCTTTTATCATTAGCTTCTAGCAAATCTCTAGAAAATTACAATTTAAAAAATCAGTTTCTTTTATCATTAGCGTCTGGCAGATCCCTAGAAAACTACAGTTTAAAAATTTCTCAAATAAATAGAAAGCTAATTGTAAAACAAGAAGCCTTAAAAATAGCTATACAACAGCTTGAAGATCTAGTAGCATAACTGTAGAATTAGTCAGATAATTCTCAGCCCAATTTCAAAATAGTGGTAAACCACTAACTCAACCCCCTACACAAAAATTTGGTATCAGAGCAGTGTTCGGTTTTAGGACAGTTTAAGTTAGTTTATGCATTTTGCTTATGATAATAGAGTAGTTTTTATTTTTGGAGATTTTAGTTATAAATTTCATATCATAGTAGCTTGTAATAATTTTAAAGTAGGAGTTAATTTTGTATATGAAAAAAGTAGAGTATCTAGATTTATAACTCAGCAGCCATAACCGTCGCCTTAGCATAAATAAAAATAATTTCCGTTGTAATTTTGAAGAGACTTTTACACATCAGCTTCATAGTGAACATAATCCTCAGCTAAATAGTATCATAGATTATCAGATTAATTTTGCAGAAAATATTAAAAAAGACATAGATAAAATTAGCAATCTTTTTATTTCATCTATAGATCATCTCCGTAATAATCGTAGTATAATTAAAGATCAAGATAAAAAATTAGATTATATTCAAGATCAGTGTAGTTCTATCCTACAAAAAAGAATAGATTTAAATTTAGAAAAATTTCCTACTAAGCTAGAAATAGAAACATTAATTTCAGTTACAAATCAAATAGCTAAACAAATAGAACAAATTAATCAAATTCAAGATAATTTAAGACAAAAATTAGAAATTTTAGAACAACTTGTAAGGTCCTAGTTTATGAGTAGTGATAAGAAAGCTAATAGAGATTACCAGACTATTTTAAAACAAGCGGAAGATTTTCATAATAACCCGGAAGGAATTAGTACTTATCAAGGAATAAATCAATCAGATAAAATATCAGTAAGACAAAATAATATAGAAATTTTATTTTTAATTCGATTGTGCGAAAAACTTGAATACCTATCAGAACAACTACATAGCCTAGAAAATCGTCTAGCGTCTTTAGAAAAAATAGTACTTCAGAAAGGAAAAGGAATAGAAGGACAATCCAACAAACCTCAATCTCAAGTAAACGAGGAAGATATAGCTAGATATTTTGAAAAGCTTAAATTACCCAGAAAACTAGCGTGTAGAATTTATAGAAAATAAAAATGTTTAAACAGCTAATGAAAGGAAGTAACAGTAAAAAGCGTAATGAAGATGAAGATGTTAAAGTGGAAGAATTTATAGATGTAGAACAGCAGATAGAAAAATTTAAAAAAGAAAAGTTAGAGTTAATTCCAGCTAAATATGTGTATAAGCTAGGTAAGATTTATAAAAAATAATATTTATTTAAACACTATGGTGAACGAATGATTAGCGTGACTCAAGAAGATGAGAAAATAGAGCTAAATTTAATAGAAAGAGAAAGCTATAAATATGCAATAAATGAACACCTTAAAATGACTCATTTAGAATTAGTAGTGGTAGGAGTTAAGGCTTTAACCAGAGAAAATTTAGGAACTAAAGTATTTGTATGTCTCTATGATGATAGGTTTAATGATGTCGGACAAAGTATTTTAGGAAGTTATGAATTAGATATGAATTCAAAAGGAGGAATAGTTTATTTTACACCAGACTTTTTACTACCAACCACAACCTTTCATAAAAAGATAAAAATAGGAATAAAAAGTAGAGGATATAAAATGAAAAAGAAAGAAAAGAATTTATTAGTTTGCACAGGATTTTTAGGTCTAGCAGTCTCAGAAAGCAATACTCACTATAGACTTACTAATGATCAGATAGTTAAATTATTAGGCGCAAAAGGAATAAAAGCATTACCAGCTAAAAAATTTAATTCTGAAGATAATGCAGCACTAGATTGGAAACTAGGAGATTTTCTAGGACAAAAGAGATTAGCCCCTCAAGATAATTTATTATACCAAACAGCAGATGGAAATTATGCAGTAAGATTTACTCAGTATACTTATGTAGCACCAGAAAAATCTGAGGATGATGAATTTAGTAGTATAGATAGGGAAGAAAATCAAGATAATCGTAGTGAAATAAATTAGCTTTACGTAATGACAGAAGAAAAAACTATATCACAAAATAAGATATATAATATTGATGAGATAAATTTAGAAAAATTTACTCTAGAAGACATGAATAAAATACTAGATGCTAGATATTATGAATACTTAGCCAGAGGAGATACCCATGACGAAGCAGTGTCATTTTTGGATCAAGAATTTCATACGGAATATGTAGATGATATCATAGAAGATAATATACATCCTAGCAAAATATTTAGAACACCAAAGCAACCTAACCTAGAAGATACTTTTTATATGCATACAGAAAGCTCAGGAACCAATAATCCACAACCAACTGTAGAAGATCCAATAGAACCAATGCAGTATGCAGTAAGAGGAAGAAGACCATTAGCCAGTTCAGGACGCAGTCACGCAGACCCAGATAAAAGCTATAAGTTTCATGGAAAGCGTAGACAACTAGATATGAGTATACAATTACAGCCAGTCCATAATCAAGGAACCCTTTTAGATTTAGCTAGATTCGACCCTCAGGTATGGCAGGAAGTAATAGAAAGATGGGAAAAAGATGCAGTAAAAGCATGGATGACTAGTCCCTATGAATCAACAGATATGTGGGAATATATGGAGACACTTCTAGGAGATTCAGCTTATAATATTTATTTAACTTTCAAGGGGAAATATGAAGAAACAATTAAACAGCTCAAAGAATTAGGAAATAACCCGTGAAATTTTACAAATTTTATTAAAGAAATACTTATAGAATATGATCCTTCTAGAGGAAATGACTCCGCTCAAAGCGTAGCATTAACTGAGTTAGACCAAATGACATTAGGAAGTTGGAAATATATTGTACCTTTTAGTAGAGAATACTTAGCCATAGCAGCAAGAACTGGAAAGAGCTTTGATGAAGAAATAGGAAATAAATATTTTAGAAAATTACCAGGAGAATAAGGAAGAGAGATAGAAAACAAATGGGCAATTTATTATGCAAGTTTACCAGCGAGAATAGCCACTGGAGAATTAAGAATAAGAGGAACTTTAGGAATAGGACCTAGAATAGTTTTTACATTTTATAAGCTTAGAGAAAAATGTATAGAAGTTAAAATACAGAAAGACTTGAAAAAACAAAGTTACGGCTTTTGTAGCAGCGTAATATATACTCCTCAGCAATATGAAGATGAACATAATAGGAAAAAATACAAAAAATATGGAAAATATAGAAAAGAGAAATATTGGAAGAAAAATTATAGAAAACCATGGAAAAAACAAAAATTCATTAGAAAAAGTAGAACTTTTAATAGGACAAATTATAAGAAATTACCCAGAGAAGAAAAAGATAAAAGAAAACAAAAATATGTTAGAAAACCCAACAGTAAAAAATGCAATTGTTTTATATGTGGAGAACCCAATCATTTTGCAAAAAACTGCCCAAAAAGACAAAGACCAAATACTAATAAACAGATAGAAAGACTACATATTATAGAAGACTTAGAAGAAGATATAGTTAGCATAACTAGTGATGATTCAGAAGTATATAGTATAGTCAGCGATTATGAATATCAAATAGAAGCCATAAGTTCAGATAGTGACTCAGAAAGTGATACTAATATAGATAATCTTTTAGGACAACTCAACCAAGAAATAGGACCAACCCCTTCCCAAGATACTTTCTTTATGATGGAATGCAATGCAGATACTGAATGCCAGCATAACTTTCAAATAGGATTAGGATTTGATACCACTAGATGCAGCTATTGTAATTGGTTTCCAGCTAAAGATAAACGAGCTCAATGTTTATTATGCAGCATAACCTATTGTGTAGTCTGTCTAGAAAAATTAAATATGACACATAAGATATATAGCGACCCCGGATTTACCCTTGTTGTACAGTGATCCGGACATGTGTCCGTGGAGGTTGGTAGTTGATTATTATCTTGTTTACATCCTTTTTACTTTGTAGTTGAGTTATGGGATGTGTTGGGCAGGTTTGTTACAAGTTGGTTGAGTTTAGAAACCAAAACTAGTTGCCCAGATTTTGACCTGTCCGCTCGAGCGGGGGTTTTGGCGCTCGAGCGGGAATTGCACCCATCCAGTATTTCCTGTGCAGTGTTGGACGCTCGAGCGTGGGATTGGCCGCTCGAGCGGGGTTGTGTGAGTTCCGCTCGAGCGGGGAGTTGGAAACTCGAACGGAGACCTGGTTCTGTAAAAGTTCTAGGAGTGTGTATCCGCTGCTCGAGCGGGATTGTTGACGCTCGAGCGGGAGTCTGTGAGTGACGCTCGAGCGGGGTGTTTGACGCTCGAGCGGGACGACTGAGTTTAAGTTCCGTGTTTTGACTTTTCAAATCACTTTTTCACTTTCTCTTCTCTCTCCTACTTTTCCAAAAACACCATTGTTGAGCCTCTCACTCTAGAATTCTACCTTCTCTCTAGGTTTTGATCTAGTAGGAGTGATTTGCTCACCTTTGGCCTTTACAAAAAAGTTGTTGATCGTCGAGGGCTACTTTTTAATCTGAAAATTTCAGGATTTGGAGCACATTGGGTTTTGTCATCTTCTCCCTTGGGGCTCCGGATTTGAGGTAGGGATATCCTACTCCTCTCTATGGATTTTGTCTTTAAATTTTGGTATTTTGAGATGTTGGGGTTGGTTTGATAATTTTGTGAAAGTTTGGGGCTTTTGTGTTATTTTACAAAAGTTGGGGTTTTATTTATAATAAACCTAGATGCATGTTTGGCATAGAGAAATGGAATTAATGTTGAATCATTGATGGAAATGGGACTTAAGGGTCGTAATGTTAATTATGGAAATGACCTAATTACATCGTTTGATTAATTGGGATAATTAATTGTGAGAAATGAGGAAATGGAATGAAATTGTTAAGATTGGGAATGTATGGGGTTAAAGGGTGTAGTTGAATTAATTATCACTCACCGAAATGAAATGTTGATTGAATATCCATTGTGCATTTATTTTCTGTTTAGAGATAACTGCTTTGGGCTATCGGTGGAGGGTATTCGTGATTGTTGTAGACAATGCATGATGATTAGGCAAACGGAAACTAATCAATGGAATGTGTCATGGAAATTGACGGTTGATAGAATACATTAGCTGTATGTATTGTGTGATTGTATATAGAACCAATGTGTTTGTATACGTTATGTGTAGAGGAGGAGATGGGGGATGTACTCCGCGGTTTAGGGGTAGATGGGGGATGTACCTCTAAACCGGATAGTGTTGGGAGAAGATAGGGGATGAACTCCGTAGATACAGCTCATATGCTTGTCTAGAGAAGTGAAGATAGAGCTAATATGCTTATCTTTGTGAAGTGTGGATACAGCTTATATGCTTATCTGTGAATGTGGGATATTGTTGTTATACATATCTGTTGAGAATGGGGATATAGCTAATATGCTTATCTGTGAATGTGGGATATAGTTTTTATACATATCTGTTGAGATGATGGTTGAGCTAATATGCTTATCTGTTGAAAAAGGGAAAATGAAAAGTAACTTGGACTCATAAGTCGCATGACATAAAAATGTGATTTATGTGGATGTATCAGTGTTGACCATCTATCAATTGCTAATATTTTAGTCATTGTTCATGGTTGGTTTAGTTTATTTCTACTGGGCTGTGGCTCACCCTATATGGGAACATCATTTTCAGGTACAGGTAGCATGCCACCTCCAAGGACATAGCTTGGGAGGCTAGATGCGAGCTGATTTTTGCTGTTTAGTTTCTTTTGATGTATTACATGTATATTCAAGCCAAGGGCTTAATGTGTAGATGAGTTAGCATCTTTTTGTTGTAACCAAGTGTTAACTTGGAAAGCTGTAAGCCCGTAGGGCATTGTGTTTTTGTTGTTAACATGTAATACTATTGTAGTGAAACTCTGATTAATAGAAGAATGTGGATATTTTGCATGTCAAGGAATGTCTCAATTTAGGGTTTAATGTTATTATTTTGAGGGCGTTACAAGATAGCCTTAGGAAATACTAAGGAAGATCATAGTCTAGAAAGCAGAGAATTACATTTAACAATTAGAGAATTAGAACTACAAGTAAGAGAACTTAAGATACAAATACACGAGATAGAAACTAAGACTAGCTTTGACATAGAATGTTTAGAATTAGAAAATAGACAGCTTAAACAGCAGCTAGAACAATTTCACAATAAGTATCCTTTAAAAGACAAACTGATTGAAGAGCATATGAATTCATTAGAATTAGTCAACCTAGTTAATTCTCAACCCTTTAGTCAAAACTCTAAAGCCCAACCAGATACCACAACCTTACCATTTAATTATCCGGTTATACCTAAACCAAATCTAGTTGAGATCTCTTGTGTAATCAAGTTTGCAGCAAAAACCCTTAGTATAGATGCCATGATAGATACAGGAGCTAGTAAATCATATATTGAACAACAAGTAGTTCCCCCAGGATGGAGCACGACTTTAACAACCCCAGCTTTATTTAGTATAGCAGACGACACTAAACAGATATACACACATTGCATCAATGGAGCACAGATTAGTTTTCATCATCTAGGTTCTCAAGATCAGCATATAGAATGGTTTCCTTTACCTCAGGTTTGGATTGGAAATACCCGACAGAATCATCCTTTCATCTTAGGACTTAATTTCATCCTTAGCTTACAAGGTGGCATGTTACTCAGTCAAAACAACATTAGTTTCTTCAAGCGAACTGTACATACACCAACGGCTTATGCCCTTAGCACCATCGCCCATTCATCAGAGTTGCGTGCGAAGCGTGGTGGTACCATAGGAGTAGATTCAGTTCCAGCTAGTTTTTTATTTCCAAGTAGAAATATTTTTCCCGACCTAGCCCAAAAATATATACCTAATGAGAAAGCAAATATGTCTTTAGAAAATTTAGATACAGAAAATTATGATTTAGAAGAATTTGATTTTGAAAATAAGGAAGATTATTGGAACCTAGAAGATTTTAAACAACCAGCTAATTTAGAATTAATTTTTGCAAAAATAGGAAAAATAAAGAAAAAACCAATATACAGGAGAACCGAAAATGATTTAGATGAGATAATAAGATTAGCTGAAACAACAGAAATTTTAGAAGAACAACCCATGAAATATTGGAAAAGAAATAAAATTTTAGCTAGTCTAGATATAAAAAACAAAGATTATAGGATTACCTCAGCACAAATAGATCATACACCAGCAGACATAGAAGAATTCAGAACACAGATTAAAGAATTACTAGATCTAGGAGTAATTAGACCCAGCAATAGCCCACACAGGAGCGCAGCATTTATGGTTAGAAATCATGTAGAGATAAAAAGAGGAAAAGCTAGAATGGTAATAAATTATAAAAGATTAAATGATAATACAGAAGATGATAAATATAATATACCAGATAAAGACCAACTCATAAATAGAATACAGACAGCAAAGATATTTAGCAAATTTGATTGTAAGTCAGGATTTTGGCAGATAAAAATGGAAAAGGAAAGCATACCATGGACAGCCTTCTGTTGCCCTCAAGGACATTATGAGTGGCTAGTTATGCCCTTTGGATTAAAAAATGCACCTTCTATATTCCAGCGCAAAATGGATAATATATTTAATAAATATAGTTTTATACTGGTATATATAGATGACATATTAGTGTTCAGTCCAGATAAAAGTAGTCACATAGATCATTTGTATATAACATTAGAAGAAGTCATAAATAATGGAATAATAATCAGCAAGAAAAAGATGGTATTAAATAAACCCTACATAGAATTTTTAGGAATGGAGCTAGGAGATGGAAAAATTAGGTTACAACCTCATATAGTCAAGAAAATTTTAGACTATCCAGACAAATTAGAAGATACAAAGCAACTGCAATCCTTTTTAGGAATTTTAAATTATGCACGAATGTATATTCCTAACCTTAGTAAAATAATAGGACCCCTTTATAGTAAGACCACACCCACAGGGCAAAAATATTTCAATCGGCAAGACATAGCTCTAGTTAGAAAAATAAAAGACATTTGTAAAAACCTACCAGACCTACAACTTCCCTTAGAATCTGAATACATAGTTGTAGAAACAGACGCAAGTCAATTAGGATGGGGAACAATATTATTAGCTAAACCCAGTAAATATGACAGTAAAAATAAAGAACGCATTTGTAGATACAGTTCTGGAAAATTTAAAGAAAAAGATACAACTATGACCAGCCTAGATTTTGAAATACTAGGAGTAGTATACGCAATAAATAAATTTAGATTATTTTTGTACAAACCTTTTACAATAAGGACAGATTGTGAAGCCATAGTTAGATTTCATAACAAACTAAACGAGCGTAAATTAAGTACTAGAAGATGGGCAAAATTTTTAGATTGTATAGTAGGACAAGGATATAAAGTAGAATTTGAGCATATTAAAGGAAGCGATAATAAATTAACAGACTGGTTAAATAGAAAAATTTATTTAGAAAAAGAAGATAACGAGTTTAATTTCTGTGCAGATAATGGAAAACAGCAAGACCATGAACTTTGGGGGATTTTCTCTTCCCATTCATGAAGGCAGAACCAAGTTCAGACCCTTAACAGGGATTGAGTTAGACCCAGTTCAACAGTGTCTTTTAGATAACCTTTGGACCAGCCAAAACCACCCAGCTAAGCGCCTTTCAGCCCTAAACTCTCTCAGTATATATTTTTCAAAAATCCAAAACAAGCCCTTGTCTAAAAGTTTTTCTTTCTATGTAGTAGCTAAAGGAACCAAGCCTGGTATTTACCATGATTGGATAGAAGTAGAACCTTTAGTCAAAAATTTTCCCACACCTCAGTTTAAAGGATTTTATGATTTTGAGTCAGCCAGTACCTATGCCCGAAGACAAATAGGAACCAGTTACTTTATTAGCCAGATAGCTAAAGATTACCTGGACACATTGAGCAAGATGAGATCTACCATCCTTGCTACCAGTGGCGTTCCAGTTAGCCAGACAAGTGGAAGTAGTAGTACAAGCAACAGTAGTTCTAATCCTCAGATAGATTCCCAGAATCCTCTCCAAATGTGCAGACATTGTGAAGGCCTTTCCAGAAATTTCAAGAAAATTATGGATAAAGGCAAGAAGGTCAGTGACGAGCTAGACTAGCTCCGAGACAAAGAAAAACAATTGAGAGCAACCATTAGAACCTTAACCAACCAGCTTAAAAAATTAGCTCCAGAAAGAACACCTACCTCCTTACCTAGCCCAGAAATCAAACAGCTCACCAGTGAGGAATTTGACCAATTGAGTGCTAGAATGTATTTCTTTAGGCATTCTATCATTCGATCCCTTTGTGAGAAAAGCCAAGTAATGGAAGACCTAAAACCCTATATTTATACCTTAGCCGGAGATAGCAGAAACAACGAGTTAGTCATTATTCAGCAGTTTCTTCAAGATCTCTCCATAGCAAGGGTTGACTGCCCCGGCCTAGCTTACCAATGGACCTATACCTATGAAAATGAAGAGCAACCCTGCTTAGACGAAGAAAAATGCAATAAGAGGTCAGAACATTTTGGTAGATGTCAGTGTAACCTAGACTTCAGCATTTGCCTTTGCCAGATAAATTTAGCTACATTCGAGCCGCTGGAGATAGAAATTAGGGGCGAAACTCGTTATCTAACAGCTCCAAAATTGTTAGATTACGGCTTTGTCTCTAGACTAATTTTCACAGATCCAGATCAGACAGATAACTTTGGACACAAGCTTGCCCATGCAGTACTGTGCGTAATGGAAGAACATCATCCGTATGTGGAAGCTTTGATAGATAGCAAACTACCAGAGTGGAAGGGAATATGGTGCAATCCAGCTAAACACAAAATGTACCTCAGAGGAACCTCTACATTTCCAGGATACCCAGGACTTCTCAATAGGAGACCCTGGCCATGCAGAAGATTTTCACTCAAAGACCAGCTCAATAAATGGAGAAAATTTGCTAGCAACTCTCTCTTAGCCTATAATGGAAATTATGGACATCTAGTTTGTGAAGATAGACATCAGAAGATACATTGTAATTTAGCCATCCCAGGATATCCATTCAGCAAAGAGACATTTGTCGATGAAAGTCAGTACCCGAACTACCAGCATGGCGTCTCTCATGAATCACCAGTGATGGGAGAGAATGATCAAGAATGGAACGATGAACCACCCATGGGAGATGGGGATGACTTTTACGACCAACTCTCAGTTAAAAAAAAAAAAAAAAAAAACAGGGGGTCCCACTACAAGACTCATAATACATTTTGAACATCTTTCTTGACTCTTTACATTTTGAAGAATCCTTCCACGAAGACCCAACTTTGAAGAATCACTCCAAAGGTCTACATCAATAATTGGCGCTCCAACAAAAGAAGACAAAATCCCTAGAAGATAAGGATTCTTTTCAGATATCAGAAAAATATACACCAAGAAAAAATCCAAAAAGATTTTGCAAATATTTTGTGTCTGTAATTATTTGAGTCTGTCAGTTATAGCGATCCCGGATTTACCCTTGTTGTAAAGTGATCCGGACATGTGTCCGTGGAGGTTGGTAGTTGATTATTATCTTGTTTACATCCTTTTTACTTTGTATTTGAGTTATGGGATGTGTTGGGCAGGTTTGTTACAGGTTGGTTGAGTTTAGAAACCAAAACTAGTTGCCCAGATTTTGACCTGTCCGCTCGAGCGGGGGTTTTGGCGCTCGAGCGGGAATTGCACCTGTCCAGTATTTCCTGTGCAGTGTTGGACGCTCGAGCGTGGGATTGGCCGCTCGAGCGGGGTTGTGTGAGTGCCGCTCGAGCGGGGAGTTGGAAGCTCGAGCGGAGACCTAGTTCTGTAAAAGTTCTGGGAGTGTGCATCCGCCGCTCGAGCGGGATGGTTGACGCTCGAGCGGGAGTCTGTGAGTGACGCTCGAGCGGGGTGTTTGACGCTCGAGCGGGGCGACTGGGTTTAAGTTCCGAGTTTTGACTTTTCAAATCACTTTTTCACTTTCTCTTCTCTCTCCTACTTTTCCAAAAACACCATTGTTAAGCCTCTCACTCTAGAACTCTACCTTCTCTCTAGGTTTTGATCTAGTAGGAGTGATTTGCTCACCTTTGGCCTTTACAAAAAAGTTGTTGATCGTCAAGGGCTACATTTTAATATGAAAATTTTGGGTTTTGGAGCACATTGGGTTTTGTCATATTCTCTCTTGGGACTCCGAATTTGAGGTAGGGATATCCTACTCCTCTCTATGGATTTTGTCTTTAAATTTTGGCATTTTGAGATGTTGGGGTTGGTTTGGTAATTTTGTGAAAGTTTGGAGCTTTTGTGTTATTTTACAAAAGTTGGGGTTTTATTTATAATAAACCTAGATGCATGTTTGGCATAGAGAAATGGAATAAATGTTGAATCATTGATGAAAATGGGACCTAAGGGGTCGTAATGTTAATTATGGAAATGACCTAATTACATTGTTTGATTAATTGGGATAATTAATTGTGAGAAATGAGGAAATGAAATGAAATTGTTGAGATTGGGAATGTATGGGGTTAAAGGGTGTAGTTGAATTAATTATCACTCACCGAAATGAAATGTTGATTGAATATCCATTGTGCATTTATTTTCTGTTTAGAGATAACGGCTTTGGGCTATCGGTGGAGGATAGTCGTGATTGTTGTAGACAATGCATGATGATTAGGCAAACGAAAGCTAATCAATAGAATGTGTCATGGAATTTGACGGTTGATAGAATACATTAACTGTATATATTGGGTAATTGTATATAGAACCAATGTGTTTGTATACGTTATGTGTAGAGGAGGAGATGGGGGATGTACTTCGCGGTTTAGGGGAAGATGGGGGATGTACCTCTAAACCGGATAGCGTTGGGAGGAGATAGGGGATGAACTCCGTAGATACAGCTCATATTCTTGTCTAGAGAAGTGAAGATAGAGCTCATATGCTTATCTTTGTGAAGTGTAGATACAACTTATATGCTTGTCTGTGAATGTGGGATATAGTTGTTATATATATCTGTTGAGAATGTGGATATAGCTTATATGCTTATCTGTGAATGTGGGATATAGTTTTTATACATACCTGTTGAAATGATGATAGAGCTAATATGCTTATCAGTTGAAAAAGGGAAAATGAAAAGTAACTTGGACTCATAAGTCGTATGACATAAAATGTGATTTATGTGAATGTATCAGTGTTGACCATCTATCAATTGCTAATCTTTTAGTCATTGTTCATGGTTGGTTTAGTGTATTTCTACTGGGCTGTGGCTCACCCTATATGGGAACATCATTTTCAGGTACAGGTAGCATGCCACCTCCAAGGACATAGCTTGGGAGGCTAGATGCGAGCTGATTTTTGCTGTTTAGTTTCTTTTGATGTATTACATGTATATTCAAGCCAAGGGCTTAATGTGTAGATGAGTTAGCATCCTTTTGTTGTAACCAAGTGTTAACTTGGAAAGTTGTAAGCCCGTAGGGCATTTTGCTTTTGTTGTTAACATGTAATACTATTGTAATGAAACTCCGATTAATAGAAGAATGTGGATATTTTGCATGTCAAGGAATGTCTCAATTGAGGGTTTAATGTTATTATTTTGAGGGCGTTACAACTTGGTATCAGAGTATACCGGGTTCGAATACTTTGGGTACGTGGGAAGTGATTAGGATCGCAATGGGTTTGTCTCGCTTGATAGAGACTTAGATGTAGTGTCATATGCTATGTGCTTAATTGATAACATGCTTATGTGACTATGTGGGTATGGGATTTAGTTTCTAGGTTGTTGATTGGATCCTTGGGTTGCTGGGAGTCTTGTTGGAAAAGCACTTGATCAATGCTGTTTTTAACCGGAACTCTAGTAACGCCTCGGGACTATCATTATCTGGAAACGAAATTCATAAGTGCTTATGTGTTTATGTGCTTACGTGGAGTGAATTACAGTTGTCCATGCACTAGGACGTGAGTGTTTAGTTTCGGCACATTTGTGAATGTGCTAACGTTCTGTATTACCTTTATTAGGATGTCAGGACGAGGAAGAGGTGCTAGGCGTGGTAGGCCTGCGAAGCAGGAAGTACCATTACCGGAGGAGGTTCCGGCAGTGCAGGAGGGAGTTGGCCAGGCCAATGTGGTCGAGCCAGCGGGTCAACAGGCTATGGGTGCCTTGGCCAGAGAGATAGCAGGAGCTTTGGGTATTCTTAGAGCTGGGAATCAGGCAGCTGAGGCAGGGCCTTCTTTCTTGAAGAGGGAGTTTTTCCGGTCTAATCTGGATGAGTTTATCAGGGATCCGAAGGAGCCACTGAAGGCAGATGAGTGGCTAGAGCAAATGAGTAAGACGTTCGAGATGCTTGGCGTCGAGGACGGAGCACTGAAAGTGACCTTGGCATCCTTCCAGCTGAAGGGAGATGCGGGTCAATGGTGGAAATACGAGAAGGCTCGTGTTGGGGGTACATGGGAGGCGTTTGTGAATGCTTTTCAGGAGAGGTTTTTGTCTGCAGCAGCTAGGGAGAAGCTGAGGGATCAGTTTAGCTGGCTTAAACAGCAGGGCTTGTCAGTGGCCGAGTTTGAGGCTACTTTTACCAGTCTGTCCAGGTTTGCACCTGAACTGGTGGCGTCTGAGGAACGCCGTTGCTATGAGTTTGAGAAGAAGTTGAGGCGGGGCCTCAAGTTGAGAGTTGGTGGGTCTTACATCCGAGAGTATAGACACCTGGTAGATGCTGCTGCTCATATGGAGATTATGATGCAGGAAGAGGAGGAAGAGCAGAAGGGCTCTAAGAGGAGCCAGGATGGTCAGGGTGATGACAGGAGGCAGAGGGGTTATAACCCTCAGCAGCCTCAGGGTGCAGTTTCTAGATCGACCTTTCCAGTGCCGAGTGCAGGCTCGGGGAGAGGCAATCAGGGGGAGTTTGCTTGTTACAAGTGTGGCCAGCTGGGTTACAAGGTTTCAGTTTGCCCGCAGAAGGGTGGGGGTCAGAGAGCTGCTTCTTCTTCAGCTAGACCGCAGAGTCAGAGTTTGGGCAGGGGGCAGCCCTTGTCTTGTTATCAGTGTGGACAGCCTGGGCACCTGAAGAGGCTTTGCCCGCAGTTGAGTGCCATTTCGGGAGCGTCTGGTTCCAGGCAGACGCAGAGTTTTCAGCCAGCTCAGTCTGTGCAGGCCTCGAGGGCCAACCAGGGGGCTTCGTCATCCCAGTCAGTACAGCAGTCGTATGCTCCTAGAGGTGAGCAGGGGGATCAGGGGCCCTCAGGGCGCGTGTATGCTGTTACCGCGCAGGATTTGGTATCGGCTCCGTCGGTAGTGAGAGGTACTTTTCTGTTTGCAACTCGGTTGCTAGTGTGTTGATTGACACGGGTGCATCTCATTCTTTTGTATCTGCTGCATTTGCATCTGTTTTGGAATTGGAGTTAGCACAATTAGCATCTCCTATTTGTGTGGTATCGCCTTTGGGTGGTGAGTTGATCTTGAAACAAGGTGTTAGAGGTTGTGATATAGAGGTCGCCGGCCATAGGCTTCCTTTTCCGTTTGTTGTCATGCCCATGAAGGGTTTTGATGTTATTTTGGGTATAGACTGGCTATCGTCATACCGGGCTGTTATCGATTGCTACCGCCAGAGGGTCACGTTATGTACCTTGAGCGGGGAGTGGTTCCATTTCTTGGGAGACCGGGTTGGTTGTGTTTTGCCACTGGGGTATGATTCGCGAGGGCGAAGTGAGCTTAGTGGTCTACTTGCTAGCTTTGAGAGTGGTGAGTGTGATGAAACCCAGGTTGTTTTGCCGAGGGTAGTTTGTGAGTACTCGGATGTCTTTCCCGAGGATCTCGTTAGTTTTCCACCTCATAGGGAGATCGAGTTCTCCATTGATTTAGTGCCCGGCACGGCGTCGATTTCTATGGCACCTTATCGTTTTGCTCCAGCAGAGTTGGTTGAGTTGAAAGTTCAGCTCCAGGAATTGCTAGATAAGGGTTTTGTTCGCCCTAGTGTTTTGCCGTGGGGAGCACCGGCCCTCTTTGCTAAGAAGAAAGATGGTGCCTTGAGATTGTGTATTGACTACCGGAAGTTGAATCGGGTTACGGTTAAGAATAAGTACCCTATGCCCCGTATAGATGATTTGTTTGACCAGTTGAAGGGTTCCCGTTGTTTCTCTAAGATAGACTTGAGATCGGGTTACCACCAGTTGAGGGTCAGGGAGGAGGATATTCCTAAGACGGCATTCCGTATGCGGTATGGCCATTATGAGTTTCTGGTGATGCCATTTGGGCTTACCAATGCACCGACAGTCTTTATGGACTTGATGAACCGGATATTCCGGGAATTCTTGGATCGATTCGTAGTCATTTTCGTGGACGACATTCTTATCTATTCACATTCGGAGGAGGAGCACGAGGAACACTTGAGAGTGGTGCTTGAGTTGCTTAGAGCCCATAGGCTGTATGCCAAGTTTGGAAAATGTGAGTTCTGGTTAGGAGAAGTCAAATTCCTAGACCACGTGGTATCCGGGGAAGTGGTGTCTGTTGATACATCTAAGGTAGAGGCAGTGCAAGATTGGGCACAGCCTAAGAATGTGTTTGAGATCCGCAGTTTTCTGGGATTAGCTGGGTATTACCGCCGGTTTGTGAAAGATTTCTCCAGGTTAGCGTCACCGTTGACTAGACTGACTCGGATGGGAGTCAAGTTTATGTGGAGTGAGACTTGTGAAAAGTCATTCCAAGAGCTGAAAGTTAGATTGACCACCGCTCCGGTTCTGATTATTCCGGAGAGAGGGTTGGGTTATGCGGTTTATTGTGATGCCTCACGAGAGGGTTTAGGTTGTGTGTTGATGCAAGAGGGGAAAGTGGTAGCTTATGGCTCACGTCAGTTGAAAATACACGAGAAGAATTACCCTACACATGACCTAAAGTTAGCGGCTGTGATCTTTGCCTTGAAAATCTGGAGGCACTACCTTTATGGTGAGAAGTTCGAGGTGTTCTCGGACCACAAGAGTTTGAAGTATCTGTTTACACAGAGAGACTTGAATTTGAGACAGAGGAGATGGATGGAGTTCATTGAGGACTATGATTTTGAGTTACACTATCACCCAGGAAAGGCCAATGTTGTGGTCGATGCCCTTAGTAGCAAATCCATTAGCGATGTAGCTTGTATAGCCATCCGGGAATGGGAGATGTTGGGAGCACTTGGCGAGTTTGATTTGCTACTGGGCGAATCTGTTGAGGCTGCGGCCTTGTTTTCAGTTGTTGCACAGCCTACACTTGTGACTAGAGTGTTAGAGGCACAGAGAGGTGACCTTGAGGTAGAGTCCTTCCGAGAGAAGATCTCCAGTGGGAAAGTTGAGAAGGGTTTGACGGTGTATCCCGACCTGAGTGTGAGATACCGAGATCGTTTGTTTGCACCGGAGTCTTGCCGAGAGGAAGTACTCCAAGAGTTTCACCATTCACGTCTTGCGGTGCATCCGGGAGGCACTAAGATGTATCGGGATTTGGGTCGCCAGTTTTGGTGGCGGGGTATGAAGAGAGATGTGGCTGTTTTCGTATCGAAGTGCCTTACTTGCCAGCAAGTGAAGGCCGAGCATTAGAGGCCAGCGGGTTTGTTGCAACCCTTGCCTATTGCCGAGTGGAAGTGGGAGCATGTCACTATGGACTTCGTTGTAGGTCTTCCGAGGACTCAGCGGGGTAGTGATGCTATTTGGGTGGTTGTAGACTGGTTGACTAAGTCGGCGCACTTTATTCCTATGCGCGTGAGAGACTCGGTAGATCATCTTGCCGACTTGTATATTCGGGACATAGTGAGATTGCACGGGGTCCCAGTGACGATCGTCTTGGATAGAGATCCTCGTTTTACTGCCAGGTTGTGGCAGAGTTTGCAGAGTGCCTTGGGCACTAAGTTGACCTTTAGTACGGCTTATCACCCTCAGACTGACGGGCAGTCCGAGCGTACTATTCAGATCCTCGAGGATATGCTTCGGGGTTGTGTCCTGGACTTCAGTGGGACGTGAGAGAGGCACTTACCCTTGGTAGAGTTTGCCTACAACAACAATTTTCAGTCTAGCATCGGTATGGCACCGTTTGAGGCCTTGTATGGCCGACCGTGTAGGTCTCCAGTTTGTTGGGCCGAGGTGGGTGATGCACCTTTGTTGGGTCCGGAGTTGGTTAGGGAGACGACGGAGAAAGTTGAACTTATCCGTAGAAGGCTTGTTACAGCCCAGAGTCGTCAGAAATCTTATGCCGACCGTAGGAGGAGACCTTTGGAGTTTGAGGTAGGTGATCATGTCTTTCTGAAGATATCACCTAGACGAGGTTTGATGAGATTTGGAAAGAGTGGGAAGTTATCCCCTCGGTTTATTGGTCCTTTTGAGATCCTTGAGAGAGTTGGCGAGGTTGCTTATCGGTTAGCTTTACCGTCGCAGTTGTCCGGAGTTCATGACGTGTTTCATGTGAGTATGCTTCGGAAGTATGAGCCAGATCCATCACATGTATTGGATTGGACTGATTTAGAGGTAGATGAGGATGCCTCGTATGAGGAGAGACCGGTTCGGGTCTTGGATAGGCGGGATCAGGTCCTGCGTGGCAAGACCATTCCTTTGGTGAAAGTCTTGTGGAAACATCACGGAGTGGAGGAAGCCACTTGGGAACATGAGTTGGAAGTCCGTGAGAAATATCCGGACTTGTTTGTTGATATGTAATCTTGTATTTAAATTTTGAACTATTATTGAACTTAAGAACTTTTATATATGTCTTAAGTTGTAAAACATTGAAAATGTTTTGGTTTATTGGAAGTATGTTTTGGAACTTGCCTCGTATGGAAGTTGAATGTAACATTATATATGTTGAATACATTGTTAAAATTGGAAAGGAAATGCGTAATGTTGATGCATGTTGAAAGTACATATATTGTTTACATATTGTGAAATGCCTCTTGTTAAAGGGATGGGATGACCGGTAATGGGTCGAATTGTTGAATGTTAAAGTGTAACATTGTTTAAAATGGAGGAAAACCTGTTTTGAAAACTTGTGTTTAATTTCGGGGATGAAATTCTTTAAGGGGGGGAGGTTATAGCGATCCCGGATTTACCCTTGTTGTAAAGTGATCCGGACATGTGTCCGTGGAGGTTGGTAGTTGATTATTATCTTGTTTACATCCTTTTTACTTTGTAGTTGAGTTATGGGACGTGTTGGGCAGGTTTGTTACAGGTTGGTTGAGTTTAGAAACCAAAACTAGTTGCCCAGATTTTGACCTGCCCGCTCGAGCGGGGGTTTTGGCGCTCGAGCGGGAATTGCACCCATCCAGTATTTCCTGTGCAGTGTTGGACGCTCGAGCGTGGGATTGGCCGCTCGAGCGGGGTTGTGTGAGTGCCGCTCGAGCGGGGAGTTGGAAGCTCGAGCGGAGACTTGGTTCTGTAAAAGTTCTGGGAGTGTGCATCCGCCGCTCGAGCGGGATGGTTGACGCTCGAGCGGGAGTCTGTGAGTGACGCTCGAGCGGGAGTCTGTGAGTGACGCTCGAGCGGGGTGTTTGACGCTCGAGCGGGGCGACTGGGTTTAAGTTCCGAGTTTTGACTTTTCAAATCACTTTTTCACTTTCTCTTCTCTCTCCTACTTTTTCAAAAACACCATTGTTGAGCCTCTCACTCTAGAACTCTACCTTCTCTCTAGGTTTTGATCTAGTAGGAGTGATTTGCTCACCTTTGGCCTTTACAAAAAAGTTGTTGATTGTCAAGGGCTACATTTTAATCTGAAAATTTCGGGTTTTAGAGCACATTGGGTTTTGTCATCTTCTCTCTTGGGACTCCGAATTTGAGGTAGGGATATCCTACTCCTCTCTATGGATTTTGTCTTTAAATTTTGGCATTTTGAGATGTTGGGGTTGGTTTGGTAATTTTGTGAAAGTTTGGAGCTTTTGTGTTATTTTACAAAAGTTGGGGTTTTATTTATAATAAACCTAGATGCATGTTTGGCATAGAGAAATGGAATAAATGTTGAATCATTGATGAAAATGGGACCTAAGGGTCGTAATGTTAATTATGGAAATGATCTAATTACATCGTTTGATTAATTGGGATAATTAATTGTGAGAAATGAGGAAATGAAATGAAATTGTTGAGATTGGAAATGTATGGGGTTAAAGGGTGTAGTTGAATTAATTATCACTCACCGAAATGAAATGTTGATTGAATATCCATTGTGCATTTATTTTCTGTTTAGAGATAACTGCTTTGGGCTATCGGTGGAGGATAGTCGTGATTGTTGTAGACAATGCATGATGATTACGCAAACGAAAGCTAATCAATAGAATGTGTCATGGAATTTGACGGTTGATAGAATACATTAACTGTATGTATTGGGTGATTGTATATAGAACCAATGTGTTTGTATACGTTATGTGTAGAGGAGGAGATGGGGGATGTACTCCGCGGTTTAGGGGAAGATGGGGGATGTACCTCTAAACCGGATAGCGTTGGGAGGAGATAGGGGATGAACTCCGTAGATACAGCTCATATGCTTGTCTAGAGAAGTGAATATAGAGTTCATATGCTTATCTTTGTGAAGTGTAGATACAGCTTATATGCTTGTCTGTGAATGTGAGATATAGTTGTTATATATATCTGTTGAGAATGTGGATATAGCTTATAAGCTTATCTGTGAATGTGGGATATAGTTTTTATACATACCTGTTGAAATGATGATAGAGCTAATATGCTTATCAGTTGAAAAAGGGGAAATGAAAAGTTACTTGGACTCATAAGTCGTATGGCATAAAATGTGATTTATGTGAATGTATCAGTGTTGACCATCTATCAATTGCTAATCTTTTAGTCATTGTTCATGGTTGGTTTAGTGTATTTCTACTGGGCTGTGGCTCACCCTATATGGGAACATCATTTTCAGGTACAGGTAGCATGCCACCTCCAAGGACATAGCTTGGGAGGCTAGATGCGAGCTGATTTTTGCTGTTTAGTTTCTTTTGATGTATTACATGTATATTCAAGCCAAGGGCTTAATGTGTAGATGAGTTAGCATCCTTTTGTTGTAACCAAGTGTTAACTTGGAAAGCTGTAAGCCCGTAGGGCATTTTGCTTTTGTTGTTAACATGTAATACTATTGTAATGAAACTCCGATTAATAGAAGAATGTGGATATTTTGCATGTCAAGGAATGTCTCAATTGAGGGTTTAATGTTATTATTTTGAGGGCGTTACATCAATGATAAGGATTTTCCTTCACTCACTACTTTAATAAAGTAGATATTTCTTATCCTGCTTTATTAAAGAAAAGCTGTGAAAATCCTTATACGTGTCCTGTAATAACTTATAGTGTCAAAATTTTGTCAAAAATGAAGGATTGAATGATATGCGATGGGGCCCAAAGCAGTACCCGATATCATTATCCTAATCTTTTATTGATAAAATTTTATCCTTAATAGTAACTCACGTCCAAATCTATGCATTTATGGCATAGATATTATTGTAAGAGTCTAAGAATCTATAGTCAAGTCTAGAGTTAATAGCCTTTTAGACTTTTATTTTTGGCCAAAACTTTTTGACGTATTGTTTTTTGGACTGTATGTATCAATTTTTTGTATAAATTGGCATGCTTGCCAACGGAGAAGGCAGAATGAAAAACACCACTTCACTCTGCGTTGTAAATTTTCCAACCCCTCTCAAAAACCTCTAAGTGTATTAAGATTTTCAGAATTTCAGAGTCTGTAATATAATCTTTGTAAGTATATTTCTTATTAATATGAAGTGTGAGTAGTTTCTCTTTTTCCTTAAATATTTCGAAAGGGTAACTCTTCTATTCTAAAAATTTATTTTCTTTTTGGAAAAACTACGTTTATGGAATGCTTGTTTGCTCATTTATATTACATGCTTTGAACCTTCGTAGTATCTTCAGTTTTCTATTTTGTTACTGAGTGACCTTAGCTGAAGAGCCCGTGTGAGCCGTGGTTAGGCGTTGGAGGGCGAATTGTAGGCAGAAAGGGAAAAGTAAAAAATGGAAAATAAAAATATACTTTGTTGAACGAGGCTTAGTCTCAAGGTGGGAGTACATGTAATGAAAACAAACATTTCTTAAAAATAGTTTTTACCATAGAAAAGAATTTTAGAATAAAAGGAGAGCAACCCGAGTAGAAATATTAAGGAAATATTGTCCATATAAGAAATTCAAAAAATCAAAAATTTGTATGCCCTTAGACGTAGACTTTAGAAATAAAAATTAAATTTCAAAAAATAAAGAAAAGTATATGCCCTTAGACGAAGACCTTAGGAATAAAATTAAAATTAGTACTGAACTAATACAAGAATTAGAAGATCAAAAATTTAGATATCAGTTTCTTTTATCATTAGCTTCTGGAAGATCTCTAGAAAATTACAATTTAAAAAATCAGTTTCTTTTATCATTAGCGTCTGGTAGATCCCTAGAAAACTACAGTTTAAAATTTTCTCAAATAAATAGAAAGCTAATTGTAAAACAAGAAGCCTTAAAAATAGCTATACAACAGCTTGAAGATCTAGTAGCATAACTGTAGAATTAGTCAGATAATTCTCAGCCCAATTTCAAAATAGTGGTAAACCACTAACTCAACCCCCCACACAAAAATTTGGTATCAGAGCAGTGTTCGATTTTAGGACAGTTTAAGTTAGTTTATGCATTTTGCTTATGGTAATAGAGTAGTTTTTATTTTTGGAGATTTTAGTTATAAATTTCATATCATAGTAGCTTGTAATAATTTTAAAGTAGGAGTTAATTTTGTATATGAAAAAAGTAGAGTATCTAGATTTAGAACTCAGCAGCCATAACCGTCGCCTTAGCATAAATAAAAATAATTTCCGTTGTAATTTTGAAGAGACTTTTACACATCAGCTTCATAGTGAACATAATCCTCAGCTAAATAGTATCATAGATTATCAGATTAATTTTGCAGAAAATATTAAAAAAGACATAGATAAAATTAGTAATCTTTTTATTTCATCTATAGATCATCTCCGTAATAATCGTAGTATAATTAAAGATCAAGATAAAAAAATTAGATTATATTCAAGATCAGTGTAGTTCTATCCTACAAAAAAGAATAGATTTAAATTTAGAAAAATTTCCTACTAAGCTAGAAATAGAAACATTAATTTCAGCTACAAATCAAATAGCTAAACAAATAGAACAAATTAATCAAATTCAAGATAATTTAAGACAAAAATTAGAAATTTTAGAACAACTTGTAAGGTCCTAGTTTATGAGTAGTGATAAGAAAGCTAATAGAGATTACCAGACTATTTTAAAACAAGCGGAAGATTTTCATAATAACCCGGAAGGAATTAGTACTTATCAAGGAATAAATCAATCAGATAAAATATCAGTAAGACAAAATAATATAGAAATTTTATTTTTAATTCGATTGTGCAAAAAACTTGAATACCTATCAGAACAACTACATAGCCTAGAAAATCGTCTAGCGTCTTTAGAAAAAATAGTACTTCAGAAAGGAAAAGGAATAGAAGGACAATCTAACAAACCTCAATCTCAAGTAAACGAGGAAGATATAGCTAGATATTTTGAAAAGCTTAAATTACCCAGAAAACCAGCGTGTAGAATTTATAGAAAATAAAAATGTTTAAACAGCTAATAAAAGAAAGTAATAGTAAAAAGCGTAATGAAGATGAAGATGTTAAAGTGGAAGAATTTATAGATGTAGAACAGCAGATAGAAAAATTTAAAAAAGAAAAGTTAGAGTTAATTCCAGCTAAATATGTGTATAAGCTAGGTAAGAATCATAAAAAACAATATTTATTTAAACACTATGGTGAACGAATGATTAGCGTGACTCAAGAAGATGAGAAAATAGAGCTAAATTTAATAAAAAGAGAAAGCTATAAATATGCAATAAATGAACACCTTAAAATGACTCATTTAGGATTAGTAGTGGTAGGAGTTAAGGCTTTAACCAGAGAAAATTTAGGAACTAAAGTATTTGTATGTCTCTATGATGATAGGTTTAATGATGTCGGACAAAGTATTTTAGGAAGTTATGAATTAGATATGAATTCAAAAGGAGGAATAGTTTATTTTACACCAGACTTTTTACTACCAACCTCAACCTTTCATAAAAAGATAAAAATAGGAATAAAAAGTGGAGGATATAAAATGAAAAAGGGAGAAAAAAATTTATTAGTTTGCACAGGATTTTTGGGTCTAGCAGTCTCAGAAAGCAATACTCACTATAGACTTAGTAATGATCAGATAGTTAAATTATTAGGCGCAAAAGGAATAAAAGCATTACCAGCTAAAAAATTTAATTCTGAAGATAATGCAGCACTAGATTGGAAACTAGGAGATTTTCTAGGACAAAAGAGATTAGCCCCTCAAGATAATTTATTATACCAAACAGCAGATGGAAATTATGCAGTAAGATTTACTCAGTATACTTATGTAGCACCAGAAAAATCTGAGGATGATGAATTTAGTAGTATAGATAGGGAAGAAAATCAAGATAATCGTAGTGAAATAAATCAGCTTTACGTAATGACAGAAGAAAAAACTATATCACAAAATAAGATATATAATATTGATGAGATAAATTTAGAAAAATTTACTCTAGAAGACATGAATAAAATACTAGATTTTAGATATTATGAATACTTAGCCAGAGGAGATACCCATGACGAAGCAGTGTCATGTTTGGATCAGGAATTGCATACGGAATATGTAGATGATATCATTGAAGATAATATACATCCTAGCAAAATATTTAGAACACCAAAACAACCTAACCTAGAAGATACTTTTTATATGCATACAGAAAGCTCAGGAACCAATAATCCACAACCAACTGTAGAAGATCCAATAGAACCAATGCAGTATGCAGTAGGAGGAAGAAGACCATTAGCCAGTTCAGGACGCAGTCACGCAGACCCAGATAAAAGCTATAAGTTTCATGGAAAGCGTAGACAACTAGATATGAGTATACGATTACAGCCAGTCCATAATCAAGGAACCCTTTTAGATTTAGCTAGATTCGACCCTCAGGTATGGCAGGAAGTAATAGAAAGATGGGAAAAAGATGCAGTAAAAGCATGGATGACTAGTCCCTATGAATCAACAGATATGTGGGAATATATGGAGACACTTCTAGGAGATTCAGCTTATAATATTTATTTAACTTTCAAGGGGAAATATGAAGAAACAATTAAACAGCTCAAAGAATTAGGAAATAACCCGTGGAACTTTACAAATTTTATTAAAGAAATACTTATAGAATATGATCCTTCTAGAGGAAATGACTCCGCTCAAAGCGTAGCATTAACTGAGTTAGACCAAATGACATTAGGAAGTTGGAAATATATTGTACCTTTTAGTAGAGAATACTTAGCCATAGCAGCAAGAACTGGAAAGAGCTTTGATGAAGAAATAGGAAATAAATATTTTAGAAAATTACCAGGAGAATAAGGAAGAGAGATAGAAAACAAATGGGCAATTTATTATGCAAGTTTACCAGCGAGAATAGCCACTGGAGAATTAAGAATAAGAGGAACTTTAGGAATAGGACCTAGAATAGTTTTTACATTTTATAAGCTTAGAGAAAAATGTATAGAAGTTAAAATACAGAAAGACTTGAAAAAACAAAGTTACGGCTTTTGTAGCAGCGTAATATATACTCCTCAGCAATATGAAGATGAACATAATAGGAAAAAATACAAAAAATATGGAAAATATAGAAAAGAGAAATATTGGAAGAAAAATTATAGAAAACCATGGAAAAAACAAAAATTCATTAGAAAAAGTAGAACTTTTAATAGGACAAATTATAAGAAATTACCCA
The DNA here is from genome assembly GCF_055761805.1 of Camellia sinensis. Lineage (NCBI taxonomy): Eukaryota > Viridiplantae > Streptophyta > Magnoliopsida > Ericales > Theaceae > Camellia > Camellia sinensis. The sequence continues at coordinate 109,667,265 of NC_138966.1, forward strand.
GAGAAGAAAAAGATAAAAGAAAACAAAGATATGTTAGAAAACCCAACAGTAAAAAATGCAATTGTTTTATATGTGGAGAACCCAATCATTTTGCAAAAAACTGCCCAAAAAGACAAAGACCAAATACTAATAAACAGATAGAAAGACTACATATTATAGAAGACTTAGAAGAAGATATAGTTAGCATAACTAGTGATGATTCAAAAGTATATAGTATAGTCAGCGATTATGAATATCAAATAGAAGCCATAAGTTCAGATAGTGACTCAGAAAGTGATACTAACATAGATAATCTTTTAGGACAACTCAACCAAGAAATAGGACCAACCCCTTCCCAAGATACTTTCTTTATGATGGAATGAAATGCAGATACTGAATGTCAGCATAACTTTCAAATAGGATTAGGATTTGATACCACTAGATGCAGCTATTGTAATTGGTTTCCAGCTAAAGATAAACGAGCTCAATGTTTATTATGCAGCATAACCTATTGTGTAGTCTGTCTAGAAAAATTAAATATGACACATAAGATAGCCTTAGGAAATACTAAGGAAGATCATAGTCTAGAAAGCAGAGAATTACATTTAACAATTAGAGAATTAGAACTACAAGTAAGAGAACTTAAGATACAAATACACGAGATAGAAACTAAGACTAGCTTTGACATAGAATGTTTAGAATTAGAAAATAGATAGCTTAAACAGCAGCTAGAACAATTTCACAATAAGTACCCTTTAAAAGACAAACTGATTGAAGAGCATATGAATTCATTAGAATTAGTCAACCTAGTTGATTCTCAACCCTTTAGTCAAAACTCTAAAGCCCAACCAGATACCACATCCTTACCATTTAATTATCCGGTTATACCTAAACCAAATCTAGTTGAGATCTCTTGTGTAATCAAGTTTGCAGCAAAAACCCTTAGTATAGATGCCATGATAGATACAGGAGCTAGTAAATCATATATTGAACAACAAGTAGTTCCCCCAGGATGGAGCATGACTTTAACAACCCCAGCTTTAGTTAGTATAGCAGACGACACTAAACAGATATACACACATTGCATCAATGGAGCACAGATTAGTTTTCATCATCTAGGTTCTCAAGATCAGCATATAGAATGGTTTCCTTTACCTCAGGTTTGGATTGGAAATACCCGACAGAATCATCCTTTCATCTTAGGACTTAATTTCATCCTTAGCTTACAAGGTGGCATGTTACTCAGTCAAAACAACATTAGTTTCTTCAAGCGAACTGTACATACACCAACGGCTTATGCCCTTAGCACCATCGCCCATTCATCAGAGTTGCGTGCGAAGCGTGGTGGTACCATAGGAGTAGATTCAGTTCCAGCTAGTTTTTTTATTTCCAAGTAAAAATATTTTTCCCGACCTAGCCCAAAAATATATACCTAATGAGAAAGCAAATACGTCTTTAGAAAATTTAGATACAGAAAATTATGATTTAGAAGAATTTGATTTTGAAAATAAGGAAGATTATTGGAACCTAGAAGATTTTAAACAACCAGCTAATTTAGAATTAATTTTTGCAAAAATAGGAAAAATAAAGAAAAAACCAATATACAGGAGAACCAAAAATGATTTAGATGAGATAATAAGATTAGCTGAAACAACAGAAATTTTAGGAGAACAGCCCATGAAATATTGGGAAAGAAATAAAATTTTAGCTAGTCTAGATATAAAAAACAAAGATTATAGGATTACCTCAGCACAAATAGATCATACACCAGCAGACATAGAAGAATTCAGAACACAGATTAAAGAATTACTAGATCTAGGAGTAATTAGACCCAGCAATAGCCCACACAGGAGCGCAGCATTTATGGTTAGAAATCATGCAGAGATAAAAAGAGGAAAAGCTAGAATGGTGATAAATTATAAAAGATTAAATGATAATACAGAAGATGATAAATATAATATACCAGATAAAGACCAACTCATAAATAGAATACAGACAGCAAAGATATTTAGCAAATTTGATTGTAAGTCAGGATTTTGGCAGATAAAAATGGAAAAGGAAAGCATACCATGGACAGCCTTCTGTTGCCCTCAAGGACATTATGAGTGGCTAGTTATGCCCTTTGGATTAAAAAATGCACCTTCTATATTCCAGCGCAAAATGGATAGTATATTTAATAAATATAGTTTTATACTGGTATATATAGATGACATATTAGTGTTCAGTCCAGATAAAAGTAGTCACATAGATCATTTGTATATAACATTAGAAGAAGTCATAAATAATGGAATAATAATCAGCAAGAAAAAGATGGTATTAAATAAACCCTACATAGGATTTTTAGGAATGGAGCTAGGAGATGGAAAAATTAGGTTACAACCTCATATAGTCAAGAAAATTTTAGACTATCCAGACAAATTAGAAGATACAAAGCAACTACAATCCTTTTTAGGAATTTTAAATTATGCACGAATGTATATTCCTAACCTTAGTAAAATAATAGGACCCCTTTATAGTAAGACCACACCCACAGGGCAAAAATATTTCAATCAGCAAGATATAGCTCTAGTTAGAAAAATAAAAGACATTTGTAAAAACCTACCAGACCTACAACTTCCCTTAGAATCTGAATACATAGTTGTAGAAACAGACGCAAGTCAATTAGGATGGGGAACAATATTATTAGCTAAACTATAGCGATCCCGGGTTTACCCTTGTTGTACAGTGATCCGGACATGTGTCCGTGGATGTTGGATGTTGTTTATTATCTTGTTTGCATCCTTTTTACTTTGTATATTGAGTATGGGATGTGTTGGGCAGGTTTGTTACAGGTTGGTTGTGTTTGGGAGCCTAGTGTTGCTGCCCAGATTTTTGGTCCTTCGCTCGAGCGAGGAGTCTGTCGCTCGAGCGAGAGTAGTGTTGCCCCGGTTCTGGACCTGAGAGTTGTAGTTTCTGGCTCGAGCGAGAGTTTCGTGGCTCGAGCGGTCTGGGTTTTTCTTCGCTCGATCGAGAACTTCTTGGCTCGAGCGAGAGTTTTCTGTGTCTGGTCGCTCGAGCGACCAATCCTTAGCTCGAGCGAGCGTGTTTTATATCAGCGGACAGCAGCGTCTAAAACATCACTTTTTCAGTCCTTTTCTTTGATTAAACCCTAAATCCGACACCCTCTCTCTCTAAACTTGCACTCTCTCTAAGATTTGATCTCCCTAGGGTGTGAATCTAGCCTAAGGCCTTTGTTAAAAAGATAGAGGGCGTTGAGAGCTTCGATTTAATCTGAAAAAGTTTGGATTTGGAGCAAGTTGATCTTGGAGTCTTCATCTCCTTTTTGGCTTAAACTTCAAGGTAGGGATAACCTACTCCTCTCTATGGGTTTTGTCTTTAAATTTTGGTATTTTGAGATGTTGGGGTTGGTTTGGTAATTTTGTGAAAGTTTGGGGCTTTTGTGTAATTTTACAAAAGTTGGGGTTTTATTCATAATAAACCTAGATGCATGTTTGGCATAGAAAAATAGAATGATTGTTGAATCATTGATGAAAATGGGACCTAAGGGTTGAAATGGTAATTATGGAAAATGGCCTAATTACATTGTTTAATTAATTGGGATAATTAATTGGTGAGAAATGAGGAAATGAAATGTTGATTGAATATCCATTTGTGCATTTATTTTCTGTTTTAGAAATAACTGCTTTGGGCTATCGGTGGAGGATAGTCGAGATTGTTGTAGACAATGCATGATGATTAGGTAAACGGAAACTAATCAATGGAATGTGTCATGGAACTTGACGGTTGATAAAATACATTAATTGTGTGTATTGTGTGATTGTATATAGAACCAATGTGTTTATATACGTTATGTGTAGAGGAGGAGATAGGGGATGTACTCCGCGGTTTAGGGGAAGATAGGGGATGTACCTCTAAACCGGATAGGTATTTGGAGGAGATAGGGGATGTACTCCGTAGACAGAGCTCATATGCTTGTCTAGAGAAGTGAAGATAGAGCTCATATGCTTATCTTTGTGAAGTGTGGATACAGCTTGTATGCTTATCTGTGGATATTGTTGATATACATATCTGTTGTAGAGTGTGGATACAGCTTGTATGCTTATCTGTGGATATTGTTGATATACATATCTGTTGAGAATGTGGATATAGCTTTTATGCTTATCTGAATGTGAGATATAGTTTTTATACATATCTGTGGAAATGATGATAGAGCTAGCATGCTTATCTGTTGAAAAAGGGAAAATGAAAAGTAATTGGGACTTGTAAGTCATTGACATAAATATGTAATTTATGTGATTGTATCAGTGTTGACCAACTATCAATTGCTAATGTTTTAGTCATTGTCCATGGTTGGTTTAGTGTATTTCTACTGGGCTGTGGCTCACCCTATATGGGAATATCATTTTCAGGTACAGGAAGCATGCCACCTCCAAGGACATAGCTGGGAGGCTAGTGGCGGGCATAGTTTTGTCGTTTTACTTTTGATGTATTACATGTAATTTCAAGCCAAGGGCTTAATGTGTAAACGAGTTAGAACTCTTTGTTGTAACCAAGTGTTAACTTGGAAAGCTGTAAGCCCGTAGGGCATTTTGTTATGAGGTTAACATGTAATACTTATGTCTTGGAATTCTAATGAATGAAAGGAATGCGGTTAGTTTATATGTAAATGCATGTCTTATCTGATGGGTTTAATGCTATTATTTTGAGGGCGTTACAACTTGGTATCAGAGCGTACCGGGTTCGAATACTTTGGGTACGTGGGAAGTGATTAGGATCACAATGGGTTTGTCTCGCTTGATAGAGACTTAGATGTGGTATCATATGCTATGTGCTTAAGTGATAACATGCTTATGTGACTATTTGGGTATGGGATTTAATTTCTAGGATGTTGATTGGATCCTTGAGTTTCTGGGAGTCTTGTTGGAAAAGCACTTGATCAATGCTATTTCTAACCGGAACTCTAGTAACGCCTCGGGACTATCATTATCCGGAAATGAAATTCGTAAGTGCTTATGTGTTTATGTGCTTATGTGGAGTGAATTACACTTGTCCATGCATTAGGACGTGAGTGTTTAGTTTCGGCACACTTATGAATGTGCTAACGTTCTGTGTTGCCTTTATTAGGATGTCAGGACGAGGAAGAGGAGCTAGGCGTGGTAGACCTACGAGGCAGGAAGTACCGTTACCGGGTGAGATTCCGGCAGTGCAGGAGGGAGTTGGGCAGGCCAATGTGGCCGAGCCAGTGGGTCAGCAGGCTATGGGTGCCTTGGCCAGAGAGATAGCAGGAGCTTTAGGTATTCTTAGAGCTGGGAATCAGGCAGCTGAGGCAGGGCCTTCCTTCTTGAAGAGGGAGTTCTTCCGGTGTAATCCGGACGAGCTTATCGGGGATCCTAAAGAGCCGCTTAAGGCAGATGAATGGCTCGAACAGACAACGAAGACGTTTGAGATGCTTGGCATCGAGGACGGAGCACTGAAAGTGACCTTGGCATCCTTCCAACTGAAGGGAGATGCGGGTCAATGGTGGAAGTACGAGAAAGCTTGTGTTGGTGGTACTTGGGAGGCGTTTGTAAATGCTTTTCAGGAGAGGTTTTTATCAGCAGCAGCTAGGGAGAAGCTGAGGGATCAGTTTAGCCGGCTTAATCAGCAGGGCTTGTCAGTGGCCGAGTTTGAGGCTACTTTTACCAGTCTGTCTAGGTTTGCACCTGAACTGGTGGCGTCTGAGGAACGCCGTTGCTATGAGTTTGAGCGGAAGTTGAGGCGGGGCCTCAAGTTGAGAGTTGGTGGGTCTTATATTCGAGACTATAGACACCTAGTGGATGCTGCAGCTCATATGGAGCTTATGATGCAGGAGGAGGATGAGGGTCAGAGAGGCTCCAAGAGGAGCCAAGATAGTCAGAGTGATGGCAGGAGACAGAAGGGTAATAACCCTCAGCAGTCTCAGGGTGCAGTCTCTAGATCGACCTTTCCAGTGCCGAGTGTAGGCTCGGGGAGAGGCAGTCAGGGGGAATTCACTTGATACAGTTCTGGAAAATTTAAAGAAAAAGATACAACTATGACCAGCCTAGATTTTGAAATACTAGGAGTAGTATACGCAATAAGTAAATTTAGATTATTTTTGCACAAACCTTTTACAATAAGGACAGATTGTGAAGCCATAGTTAGATTTCATAACAAACTAAACGAGCGTAAATTAAGGACTAGAAGATGGGCAAAATTTTTAGATTGTATAATAGGACAATGATATAAAGTAGAATTTGAGCATATTAAAGGAAGCGATAATAAATTAATAGACTGGTTAAGTAGAAAAATTTATTTAGAAAAAGAAGATAACCAGTTTAATTTCTGTGCAGATAATGGAAAACAGCAATATAGCGATCCCGGATTTACCCTTGTTGTATAGTGATCCGGACATGTGTCCATGGATGTTGGTAGTTGATTATTATCTTGTTTACATCCTTTTTTACTTCGTATTTGAGTTATGGGGTGTGTTGGGCAGGTTTGTTACAGGTTGGTTGAGTTTAGAAACCAAAACTAGTTGCCCAGATTTTGACCTGTCCACTCGAGCGGGGGTTTTGGCACTCGAGCGGGAATTGCACCCATCCAGTATTTCCTGTGCAGTGTTGGACGCTCGAGCGTGGGATTGGCCGCTCGAGCGGGGTTGTGTGAGTGCCGCTCGAGCGGGGAGTTGGAAGCTCGAGCGGAGACCTGGTTCTGTAAAAGTTCTAGGAGTGTGTATCCACCGCTCGAGCGGGATTGTTGACGCTCGAGCGGGAGTCTGTGAGTGACGCTCGAGCGGGGTGTTTGACGCTCGAGCAGGTCGATTGGGTTTAAGTTCCGTGTTTTGAATTTTCAAATCACTTTTTCACTTTCTCTTCTCTCTCCTACTTTTCCAAAAACACCATTGTTAAGCCTCTCACTCTAGAACTCTACCTTCTCTCTAGGTTTTGATCTAGTAGGAGTGATTTGCTCACCTTTGGCCTTTACAAAAAAGTTGTTGATCGTCGAGGGCTACATTTTAATATGAAAATTTCGGGTTTTGGAGCACGTTGGGTTTTGTCATCTTCTCCCTTGGAGCTCCGAATTTGAGGTGGGATATCCTACTCCTCTCTATGGATTTTGTCTTTAAATTTTGGTATTTTGAGACGTTGGGGTTGGTTTGGTAATCTTGTGAAGATTTGGGGCTTTTGTGTTATTTTACAAAGGTTGGGGTTTTATTTACAATAAACCTAGATGCATGTTTGGTTTAGAGAAATGGAATGAATGTTGAATCATTGATGAAAATGGGACCTAAGGGTTAAAATGGTAATTATGGAAAATGACCTAATTACATTATTTGATTAATTGGGATAATTAATTGTGAGAAATGAGGAAATGAAATGGAATTGTTGAGACTGGGAATGTATGGGGTTAAAGGGTGTAGTTGAATTATTTATCACTCACCGAATTGAAATGTTGATTGAATATCCATTGTGCATTTATTTTCTGTATAGAGATAACTGCTTTGGGCTATCGGTGGAGGATAGTCGTGATTGTTGTAGACAATGCATGATGATTAGGCAAAACGAAAACTAATCAATGGAATGTGTCATGGAATTTGACGGTTGATAGAATACATTAACTGTATGTATTGAATGATTGAATATAGAACCAATGTGTTTGTATACGTTATGTGTAGAGGAGGAGATGGGGGATGTACTCCGCGGTTTAGTGGAAGATAGGGGATGTACCTCTAAACCGGATAGTGTTGGGAGAAGATAGGGGATGAACTCCGTAGATACAGCTAATATGCTTGTCTAGAGAAATGAAGATAGAGCTCATATGCTTATCTTTGTGAAGTGTGGATACAGCTTATACGCTTATTTGTGAATGTGGGATATTGTTGTTATACATATCTGTTGAGAATGTGGATATAGCTTATATGCTTATCCGTGAATGTGGGATATAGTTTTTATACATATCTGTTGAAATGATGATAGAGCTAACATGCTTATCTGTTGAAAAAGGGAAAATGAAAAGTAACTTGGACTCATAAGTCCTATGACATAAATATGTGATTTATGTGAATGTATCAGTGTTGGCCATCTATCAATTGCTAATCTTTTAGTCATTGTTCATGGTTGGTTTAGTGTATTTCTACTGGGCTGTGGCTCACCCTATATTGGAATATCATTTTCAGGTACAGGTAGCATGCCACCTCCAAGAACATAGCTTGGGAGGCTAGAGGCGGACATACTTTTGTCGTTTTATTTTGATGTATTACATGTAAATTCAAGCCAAGGGCTTAATGTGTAAATGAGTTAGTATTCTTTTGTTGTAACCAAGTGTTAACTTGGAAAGCTGTAAGCCCGTAGGGCATTTTGCTTTTGTTGTTAACATGTAATACTTTTGTAATGAAACTCTGATGAATAGAAGAATGTGGTTATTTCATATGTCAACGAATGCCTTATTTGATGGGTTTAATGTTATTATTTTGAGGGCGTTACAAGCAAGACCATGAACTTTGGGGGATTTTCTCTTCCCATTCATGAAGGCAGAACCAAGTTCAGACCCTTAACAGGGATTGAGTTAGACCTAGTTCAACAGTGTCTTTTAGATAACCTTTGGACCAGCCAAAACCACCCAGCTAAGCGCCTTTCAGCCCTAAACTCTCTCAGTATATATTTTTCAAAAATCCAAAACAAGCCCTTGTCTAAAAGTTTTTCTTTCTATGTAGTAGCTAAAGGAACCAAGCCTGGTATTTACCATGATTGGATAGAAGTAGAACCTTTAGTCAAAAATTTTCCCACACCTCAGTTTAAAGGATTTTATGATTTTGAGTCAGCCAGTACCCATGCCCGAAGACAAATAGGAACCAGTTACTTTATTAGCCAGATAGCTAAAGATTACCTGGACACATTGAGCAAGATGAGATCTACCATCCTTGCTACCAGTGGCGTTCCAGTTAGCCAGACAAGTGGAAGTAGTAGTACAAGCAGCAGTAGTTCTAATCCTCAGATAGATTCCCAGAATCCTCTCCAAATGTGCAAACATTGTGAAGGCCTTTCCAGAAATTTCAAGAAAATTATGGATAAAGGCAAGAAGGTCAGTGACGAGCTAGACCAGCTCCGAGACAAAGAAAAACAATTGAGAGCAACCATTAGAACCTTAACCAACCAGCTTAAAAAATTAGCTCCAGAAAGAACACCTACCTCCTTACCTAGCCCAGAAATCAAATAGCTCACCAGTGAGGAATTTGACCAATTGAGTGCTAGAATGTATTTCTTCAGGCATTCTATCATTCGATCCCTTTGTGAGAAAAGCCAAGTAATGGAAGACCTAAAACCCTATATTTATACCTTAGCCGGAGATAGCAGAAACAACGAGTTAGTCATTATTCAGCAGTTTCTTCAAGATCTCTCCATAGCAAGGGTTGACTGCCCCGGCCTAGCTTACCAATGGACCTATACCTATGAAGATGAAGAGCAACCCTGCTTAGACGAAGAAAAATGCAATAAGAGGTCAGAACATTTTGGTAGATGTCAGTGTAACCTAGACTTCAGCATTTGCCTTTGCCAGATAAATTTAGCTACATTCGAGCCGCTGGAGATAGAAATTAGGGGCGAAACTCGTTATCTAACAGCTCCAAAATTGTTAGATTACGGCTTTGTCTCTAGACTAATTTTCACAGATCCAGATCAGACAGATAACTTTGGACACAAGCTTGCCCATGTAGTACTGTGCGTAATGGAAGAACATCATCCGTATGTGGAAGCTTTGATAGATAGCAAACTACCAGAGTGGAAGGGAATATGGTGCAATCCAGCTAAACACAAAATGTACCTCAGAGGAACCTCTACATTTCCAAGATACCCAGGACTTCTCAATAGGAGACCCTGGCCATGTAGAAGATTTCACTCAAAGACCAGCTCAATAAATGGAGAAAATTTGCTAGCAACTCTCTTTTAGCCTATAATGGAAATTATGGACATCTAGTTTGTGAAGATAGACATCAGAAGATACATTGTAATTTAGCCATCCCAGGATATCCATTCAGCAAAGAGACATTTGTCGATGAAAGTCAGTACCCGAACTACCAGCATGGCGTTTCTCATGAATCACCAGTGATAGGAGAGAATGATCAAGAATGGAACGATGAACCACCCATGGGAGATGGGGATGACTTTTACGACCAACTGTAGACACCCCATTTTTGACCGTCCTCAAGACTTGGACGTCACCGCTTGGAACACTCGGTGATTATCCATGTTTGTGTTCGTTTGGAGTTCCCGGAGGTCTCGGCTCGCGCGCCCTGCCTCAGGATCTCCGAACTTGACCGTTTAGTGCCTGGTTTCACACCGAACACTTGTGTTTTGCCTTGGAGAGGCAGGGAATGCCTTGTGAAGCATCCCCACACACCACCGGCAGTGGCTAGAGGTCACCGGCTAGTCTTTTGCTTCCATCGGCACTATTTGTTGCCGGTCGGCACATTTTATTGCCGGTCGGCATAGTTTGTTGCCGGTCGGCACCTTTTTTTGTCGAAATGACATTTTTGGGCAGCCGACCACTGTTCATCCACTTTATGGAGATATTTTGTGCCAGCTGTGATAGCTGGCACCAACTCTGCCTCCCTCCATACACGTGTATGGAGGGATCTTCCTCTAAGCAAGCTTGTTGTATAAGCTTTGCAAGAGGGAGTCTTATAAGAGGAAGGCTTTCCTCTTTGATTTAGGTTAGAAAGTTAGAAGCAAAAACCAGAGCTTTGAGATATAGATATATCCTATCTCTATATCTCCCTCTCTCTCCTCCTTTGTGTGTGATTTTTGGCCCAACAGTGTGTTTTTACCTTACTTTTGCACCATTGCACACACTATTACACCTAGCTCCGAGATTGAGGGACTTGGGGGGTTGATTCTTGAGTTTTTGGACTGATTTTGATCAAAAGAAGAGGGCTGGACCATTTGTTCTTCAAGGGTTCTTCAAGGGTGAGCATCTTGCTTTATATTCCCCAAACTTGCAATAGTCTTTTACCTATCTTGCTTGTTGATTTAGCTTTTGTGTATAACATGAAAAAGGCTTGTATTCTCATGCTTTAGAACTTTCATTAAGGTTATTTTGTGGTTTGAGTGCAAACTCACCTCATTAGGCTTTATTTAGCCTCTTTTGTGCTTCTTTTGAGAGGCCTTGTTTGCTTGAATGTGTTGGTCTCTTTACCACTAAAAACCAGTTGATTTTCAGTGTTAAAAAAGGTGGTTTGAAGTCTTGCGTAGGGGAGGGACACCTCTCTCCCTTCATTGTCTTGTTTCCTTACATTTTGGCCTAAAAAGGTAGCATGTATGTTTGATCATCTTGAGCCTTATTTCAGAAGTTTTTTGGATGTTTTAGGTCATATGTAACCTCTGTTTTTGGCCAGATTTGTGCCTCCTTATATGCTTATGGTACTTGCTTTGCATTGCTCCATTTAGCTTGGAAGTGCACCTCATGATTAGGCCATGATTCTTACATGTGTTGGCTTAGTTCTATGAAGTTGTTTAGCTTTGTTTTCCCATGCTTAAAGTCTGTTGGTTATCAATTTGGTCATGTTTGACATGTTTGTTAGGGTTGCTTTGCATTTTGGCTTAAAAGCTTTGAGCATATTGACCCCTAGCATGCATGGTTGTGATCATCCTCATGATTTGGCATCATTTAGGACCACGTTTTAGTCTAAGAATCATGTTTGTATGTGTGCATGTATGATCTCTTTTATGCCTTGAGGGTGTGCCCTCTTATGCCTAGAAATGAGTTTTGGTGGTAGCATTTCATGGGAGGTATTTTAGCTGCCATATTAGGAGGCTTTGGAGTCCCATTTTGCATGTAAAAATTCTGTCTTTACTTGTCTTAGTCATGCCGTGAGTGGTCATGTTGGTGGGAGTAAAATGCCTCCCCTTTGTGCCTTAACCTTAGGACCATTACCTTGCTTGTTAGCATGACTATTTGTCCACCTTTTAGACACCTTTCAACCACTGTTTTGGGGTAGATCAAGGTCTGTCTCCTTATGGTTCAAGGTCCCATTGCATGCTTGCTTCATGTTTGTTGCATGGTTGCTCCATTAAGCCTTGTAGTATATTAATCCCATTGTCAAATTGGTCCATGTTTGCACCACATTTGCACCTTATATGCTTAGCATTGCATATTTGTCATGATAGTTGCATAACATTTGCTATGTCTTGCATAATTGGTATCATGTTGCATTTGAGCCATATTTGCATAACATGCATTGCATTACTTGGTTTGGGGTGTCAAACCAAGTGTGAGTGTTAAGGAGTGTTCATACTACAAGTGATGAAACACGCCTTAACTCTCGGTCGCCGGGGCCTTTGACTTCGACATGACAAGGCTTTGGGTCTCATTGGTATGTTGCATGCATCTTTACATTAAGTGGCAAACTTGATCCCTTGGGTTATCATGCACCATTGATGGCTCGAGGATCGAGGGTCATGCTTTTTTGAGTTCAAAACATGATAGGAAGCATAACCATGCTCACATGTACCTGAAAACCCCATGCCATGCACTGTCTGTTCTCTGTTTGCTGTCAAACTGTCTTCTGCAGGAAGTTTCTGCCGACCGGCAGAATTTAGTGCCGACCGGCAATCTCTGAAGTGCCGATGAATCCAAGAACAGCCGGTGGAAATTTTGAAGTGCCGGTGGGAATTCTGTCTGGCCGGTGGTGCTCTACAGCATGTAGGGAACATGCTCCAGGACTTTGACAATTTTCAGAGAGACAGGGCAGTACAAACAGAGGTGGCACAGATATGGTACGGGTTTTTCAGGCGAGCCGGGTTTCGAGCACGCATCATTCGCGCATCCTGAGGCAGAGGCTGCGGCCACCCTCTTCTTTCCTTTGCCATCTTTTCTTTTAATTAATTAGAAATTTTGTAATAATTTTATTTGTTTATTATTTGGGACTGTAATATTTTATTTGTTTATTATTTTGGGACTGTAATATTCATTTGGACCCTCCGAGTGAGGGCAGTGATGTAATAAGTGTGGGTGAGTGTGTGTATGTCTTCCAATCCCCACTTCTTTCTTCCCTTTTATTTACCTGCTTATGATGGTAGACTAGGGCATTTTTGAAATTAGCATACCTTATGCTATGCATGCGTGCATTCATGCATTTGTATTGCATGCATTAGGCTCGGTACATCATGCTAACTGCATTCGTATTTTCAAATTCCAAATTGAATACATGAATCAATTGGTTGCATCTCACATGCCATATTTAGGTTAACCGAGCCTATTCTAATTACATTTTTGCATGCGATGCATTAGTCATTTTAACATGAACTAGGACATGCATATTTGCTAACTAGTTTATTGTTTTGGCACGGAGTACAATGTAAGTAGTTATGCTTTAGCATCCCGCATGCGTGTGAGTGTTGCCATGACAGTATGCTTGCCATGTGGCTAAGTGCTTATATGAGATAAACTGTTTGAATGCCTGTGGGTGAAGGGTGGATTGTTTGAATTGGAAAAAACTCATTAAAATCCGTGTTTTAGCCTACTTGCGAGTAGCAAATTCCAAAACGTTTTCCAAAACAGACGGATATGCAATGTTTATTTCCAAATTAGGCAATCTAGTCTATACTTGTTTGCTGTGTGCATAACATAGTAATTCTAGGATAATAATTGGAATAAGAACACATAAAGTTTTCAAAATCAGATATCATGGTTAGTAGAGGCCGGTCTTCGAACCGGACGAAAGGGGGTGCTCATAGCTGACCTTCCCCGATCGTACCCAAGCTCCCGAGCCGAGACAACTCCGGTGATGACGGACATGTGGCCTTCGGCACCGAGTCAGGGTTTCCTAAATTTCCCCATTTTAAAATATTTAGGTGGCGACTCTGTATCTGGCAAAGCAGTCCATGTTTGGCACTACTTTTTCAAAAATCTGTTTCTCAAAACGATTTGCCAGATTTGGACTCTTTGGTTCAGATTAAGAACCGTGACAATTTGAGAGTCCGAGCTGTAGTAACCCCAAATGGACAGAACGGGACTTAACCCTCCCGGGGCGTTCGGGGGACGTCTACACCAACTCTCAGCAGCAGATCTTGACGACCTAGCAGACAGAATGTATGGGTAAAAAAAAAAAAAAAAAACAAACAAACAAAAGAAGACAAAATTGATATCTATACCCAACTCTGTAGTGGTGTTTTTCATTCTGCCTTCTCCGTTGGCAAGCATGCCAATTTATACACAAAATTGATACATACAGTCCAAAAAACAATACGTCAAAAAGTTTTGGCCAAAAATAAAAGTCTAAAAGGCTATTAACTCTAGACTTGACTATAGATTCTTAGACTCTTACAATAATATCTATGCCATAAATGCATAGATTTGGACGTGAGTTACTATTAAGGATAAAATTTTATCAATAAAAGATTAGGATAATGACATCGGGTACTGCTTTGGGCCCCATCGCATATCATTCAATCCTTCATTTTTGACAAAATTTTGACACTATAAGTTATTACAGGACACGTATAAGGATTTTCACAGCTTTTCTTTAATAAAGCAGGATAAGAAATATCTACTTTATTAGAGTAGTGAGTGAAGGAAAATCCTTATCACTGACAGACTCAAATAATTACAGACACAAAATATTTGAAAAATCTTTTTGGATTTTTTCTTGGTGTATATTTTTCTGATATCTGAAGAGAATCCTTATCTTCTAGGGATTTTGTCTTCTTTTGTTGGAGCGCCAATTATTGATGTAGACCTTTGGAGTGATTCTTCAAAGTTGGGTCTTCGTGGAAGGATTCTTCAAAATGTAAAGAGTCAAGAAAGATGTTCAAAATGTATTATGAGTCTTGTAGTGGGACCCCTTGTAAAGCGCCAATAGTGTTGTTTTATTATTGAGATATAAAAATAAAATTAAAAAAAATATATTCAATCACATTTATATAGGAATTGTGATTAAAAAATATATATATAATTATATTTATTTAACACGAAATATTAAAAATAAATACTATCTTATTTAATTAGATTAATTGTAATTAAAATATTATTTTAATTTTTTTAATCGCACTTTTAATAAAAATGAGATTTTTTAATTTTGTGTGATCTTTAAGCATTATTGTAGCAGTGAAAATACATATCTAATTCAAAAAATTTGAAAAATTGTATATTTTTCAATTTAATTCCGATTAAAGCCTATTTTATATGAATAAAAATATTTTGGGGAGTACAATCTAAATATGTAAATTTCATTTACACAAAACAAAAATTTATTTTCTGTTTTTGAGTACCAAAAAATCTGTTGTATGTAAAAAATACATATTTAACTCAAAAAATTTGAAAAATCATATATTTTTCACTTTAACTCCAATTAAAACCTATTTTATATGAATAAAAATCTTATGGAGAGTACAATCTAAATATGTCAATTGCATTTACAAAAAAAGGAAATTTTATTTTCTATTTTTGAGTACCAAAAAATCAGTCGTATGCAAAAAAAAATACATATTTAACTCAAAAAATTTGAAAAATCATATATTTTTCAATTTAACTTCGATTAAAGCCTATTTTATATCAATAAAAAACTTATGGAGAGTACAATCTAAATATGTTAATTTCATTTACAAAAAATGAAATTTTATTTTCTGTTTTTGAGTACCAAAACATCTGTTGTATGTGTATTACCCAAAAAAAAAAAACTCTTTGAATATGCCATAATATAAAACAATATTAATGATGCATCAATCTAATAGTGTAAGCCATAAACAAACCAATGTCATACTAATCAAGAGGTGAAAATAAGCAATAAACGGAAAAGAGTTAGTAATATGCAGTGATAGAGAATCAACAACCTTGCCAATTTAGAGTGTGTTTCATAAGGGAGACTCTAGTAGCCTCTTTACTGATGTGGAGTTTGCAACAAAAACGGCTCGCAATTCAAGATTTCGGATCTTACTGCATAGATGTTTGTCTGCCTAAGGTAACCTATATTTGCTAACAGTGATATCAGAGCAATTTACTAACTATCATGACCCAAACCCGCTCCGATAAGTTTAGCGTCGTAACCGGCCAGTAATCGTTGGATTACCAAAAGCCTTTGAACAGATTATCACGTAATAAGGGGCTGTAGAAGTAAATATAGAAACATACATAGCCCATAGAGCTGTGCAAACATACATGGGACGGATAATTTTAAAACCTTGTATATATATATATATATACATATATAATGTCATAGACATCCATCCAACCTTGTCATCATACATAAAATAGAACAAAAGAACTGGTCACAAAACAACAAATGTCTTAAGCTTGTGTCTTGGTTTACAAAATTCGACCATCGAACTCTTTCTGGAACCTCCTCAGGAGGCACAATAGTTGGCCGACAAAACGGAGACTCCAAGTCATCAACTCTGAGCCTGGCCACACACCTGGTCACCTACATACATAATATAAATAGTGAGCAAAAGCTCAGTGAATAATAACAGGGTAAAGATTTTAATGAATGATGTCCAGTTCTGTATCATATCAATCAGAGAGATAAGCATGGTTGTATCAAAAATAGAGTCATGTTCATATTCGTATTCAAATCATGTGTGGTACTTTCATTAGCATTAACATATCACTTTGGTCAAGCATATCAAGTTCCATAACGGAACCTCCGGTATCAGGTAACATATCTCATACATAGGCCACGGTATTGCTTCCCCCGGGTGAGGGCCTGGGCCACAGTATTGTTTCCCCCGAGCAATGACCTCATGACCATAAGCCACAGTATTATTTCCCTTGGGTGAGGGCCTCTACTAAGGATATCGCAAATACATTTCAAAGTTATGGATTATCATTCATGGAATCAGAAAATAGCCTTTTATATCATTCAGAAACAATTCATAACATATCATATTGTTCAGAAAGTATTTTCATATCAAACATAGCTTTACTAAGTTATTACTCACAAATAACTGCATAGGTAGCTTTGATAGCAACCAATGGATCAACAGCTTACGGCACGTGGCCTACACAAACATAATACATACATATATTGAAATACAGGCCCGGGCCGTACTTAAATTATTTCATTTTGTTCTTAGTGTGTTTCTAGCCATTATCCTCATTATTATGTTTTAATCTTGGCCTAGGAATGCCTAGGATGCAATAAGGATGCCAAAACATGGTGTTCAACAATTAGACAAATTTGCTGAAAAAATGGTCCTCGCTTGAGCGCAGCTTCCTTCGCTCGAGCAGACGTTCAAAAATGTGAGAGGTCGCTCAAGCGCAATTCTGGTTGCTTGAGCGGTCTGTAAACTTTGCAAAAGTACTGGTTGCTTGATTTTTTCGCTCGACGGTCGCTCGAGCGTGAGATTGAGGTCTTCACTCGAGCGTAACTCTTGTCACTCGAGCGGTCTGCAAAACATGGAAACTTCTAGGAGTATGCAATCTACGCTCGAACCAACATTTGGTCGCTCGAGCGGAGGTTCAAAAATAAAAGTGGTCACTAGAACATAGGATCTGTCATTCGAGCAAAGGAGTAGAATTCTGGAATTTCCAGATTGTACTCCCAAGCTCAAAACTCGAATTTAACCCATCAAAACTCATCCTCTTAGGCCAAAACTTAATAAAACATTTAGAAACTTGTAGAATACCATGAATTGAAGATCACTTCGCAAAAATCAAGGCCCAAAATCATGTCAATTGTATGAAATCAAACTTGATGTTTCATTAACATAACATGTATGAAGTTTCTTGGCTTCAAAGCTTTCAAACCTTGTTCAAATGAGGTGTTAAGCACAAAAACATGTTGAATTCATAAAACAAAAGCAAGAGAAGCACATGTATGTGAGAATTCTTTGAAATCAAACTCAAATTGTGGTGAAATGAACATGCATACATGATATGATCTAAATTCTCATACTTAGTCACAAGAACTTCTTGAATTCTCTTCATTACCAACTTAAATACAAAGATTAGGAATCAATTACTCACCTAAGATCCTCAATTGAGTTCTACATTGCTATGTCTTTGAGCTTCCAAGTCAATTTCCTTAATTCCCTATAGATTGCTAGCAATTCCCTTAGATTGAGTTTAATTCTTCTCCAAATTGACTTCAATCTCACTCTTTTCACTCTCCCTCACGTTTTGCTCTCTCCTAAGATGAAAAATAAGGGTGCAAGTAATGGCCCTTAAGTTAACAATTGCCTTATGTAGGCTTAATTAGGGAATACACTTAATGACTAATTAATTGACATTATTTATTCTAATTATTTGGTTCCGAATCGAATTTAAATCAAACCTAGCACAAATTTCTAAAAATCCTAAATAACACATAACCCAAGTCCATTCTTGATCGGACGCTAATAAGGCCTTCAATTCGCAGAACAAAACAAAAACATAAACAGATCTTTCTACAATAGATAGATATGAACACAAATAATACAACACACATGCAATTAATTCAGAATTTCATCTTAATTACTTAGTAAGCATATAATAGATTAAAGGCTGATCATAGGTTAGGCTTGTTACACTAACACAACATATTAATGAACATTTTAATAAATAAAGATCATCAATCAAACTACTAAAAGCACAAAAATGAAGTTACTAATATGCTGTGATACAGAATCAAAAAAATATCCTAGAAAACTAATTGGAAGTAGAAAAACATCCAAACAAACAACCATGAAAGAAGAAACCCATGAGATCTGGCAAGATTAAAACTTGTTAACAAAGATCAAGTAACTTTAGCGAAATAAGAATGTTCAGAGACAGATAATGTGACACTTCATACTTCTTGGATTAATGGGATTGCTCTGAAGACCTTTATTATTATACTTGGAGCCTCTTAGATTCATTTTGGAATATTGATTGAGGTGGTATCATGTTTGGGAAGTAGGATTGAACCAAAAGCTTTGATTCGGATAATTGTCCTATGAGCAATCATTACTCTTTTGCCATTTTCTTTTTCTACACTTTGAATTTGGATATAAGGCCAGAACCATTGGAAATTGTATTTTTGGGGCTTCAATTTGGACACAAGAACGACCTAAAAGACGAAGGAGTTATACCCGTTTGAATTTCGAGTATCTGTACTGGAAACAAGTCCGCTCGAGCACAGGAAGTTGCGCTCGAGTGGTCTGCGCGAATTTCAGAGATTCTGGGAGCTCTTTTTATATGCTCGAGCCTAGCTTTCTTCGCTCAAGCGAACTGGTCGATATCAAACACTTTAAAGTGACTTTTTGGCCTAAAAACTTTATTTTCTTCTTCCTCTCTTCTTATAGCGACCCCGGTCTTTTCCCATTTGATTATTGTATCAGGACTTGGGTTCCGTTTATTCTGTCATTGTATATTTGTTGTTGTCGTCCTTTATTTTCTCATTTGGAGTTACAGGATGTGTTGGGCAGGTTTGTTTCAGGTTGGTTGGGTTCGTAAACCAAGTGTTGCTGTCCAGTTTTTGGGTTGGTCGCTCGAGCCAGGATTTGGTCGCTCGAGCAAGGTTTGTTTTTGTGTCTTCTGGCTCGATCCAGATTTGTTTCGCTCGAGCGAGCGACTGCGTCTGGTTTAGACCTGAGGGCAGTGCTTATTTGCTCGAGCGAGATTTTCTTCGCTCAAGCGAGCGAGGTGTATGTTTTCGAGTTCCTTGCTCGAGCGAGCATTCTGTCGCTCGAGCGTGCTCCAGGGTTGCAGACCTGAAGCATTGCATTCTTGGCTCGAGCGAGCTTTTCTTCGCTCGAGCGAGGTTTTCGTGTGTCTGGTCGCTCGAGCGACCAAGTCTTCGCTCGAGCGAGCCTGTCAGGTTTAAATAGGCAGCAGCGTGTTTCAGATCAGTTTTTCATACACTTTCAGATTCCAAAACCCTAGTTACGAGTTCTCTCTCCCTCTGCACACCTTGATCTACTTAGAGTGAGTTTCTACCTTAGATCCTTTATTAAAAAGATAGAGTGAGTCGAGGGCTTCCATTTAATCTGAACGTTTGGTGGTTTGGAGCACATTGGAATTTGGGTCTTCATCTCCGTCTTCTCCATTCGGGTTATTTTCTTCGAGGTAGGGATTTCCTACTCCATCTTATAAGTTTTGTTCTAAGTTTTAGTATTTTGATATGTTGGGGGTACTTTGGTAATTTTGGGAAAAACCCTAGTTGTATTAATAAATTAATTTGTATAATTAATTTAAGGAAATTGGGGAAATATGGTTAAATTCATGGAATTGAGGAATTCATTGATTAAATGGTGTAGTTGGATAATTTAAATCACTCGCCTATTGAATTGTTGATACATTTATTTTCAGTTTAGAAATAACTGTTTTGGGCTATCGGTGGAGGATAGCCGTGATTGTTGTAGACACTGCATGTGGATTAGGGATAACTGAAACTAATCATTGATTAAGTCATCAATTTTGACTGCTGAATTAATACAGACATTATGTGTATTGATTGTGTGTTGTATATGTTATGTGTTTACATACATTGTTTTGTGTGGGAGGAGATAGGGGATGTACTCCACGGTTTAGGGGAAGATAGGGGATGGACCTCTAAACCGGATTTTTGTTTGGGAGGAGATAGGGGATGGACTCCATTAGCATCACTTTTATGTGTGCTTATTTATATTGAAGTGTTTTTATTGATACAGCACTAAAATGTGTATCAAACTGGAAGTATGAAGTGTTTTGATTTGAGTCTGAGTCTCATTTGTTTGTTGACATTGGAAGAATGTGAATATGATATATATAGTTCACTGTTGTAAGTTTGGCCAGGTTCTGAGCCTTATTGATGATAGACGTTAGTGTCATGAAACTGTATAAAGATGTAATTGATTATCTTGGTTAACCATCTATTGAATGCTATAGCTTTATTCAATGCTTATATTTGGTTTAGTATTTTTCTACTGGGCTGTGGCTCACCCTTTATGGGAACATCATTTTCAGGTCCATGTGATAAGCTACCTCCAAGGACTTAGCTTGGAAGGATTTGGATTTTGAAGACTATCTTTAGTTATTTGTTTTTATTTGATAAACATTCAAGCCTAGGGCTTTATTTGTATTTGAGTTAGAACTCATATTTTTGTGTCCAAGTGTTGGCTTGGAAAGATGTAAGCCCATAGGGCATTTAATTTGATGTTACATGTAATGTTTTTAGTTAGTAAGACTCTGACGAATGTTATAATGAATTGTTTCCTTTTAACATTGCATGTTGATGATATATATATATTTAATGGGTTTATTTTTGAGGGCGTTACAACTTGGTATCAGAGCGTACCGGGTTTGAATACTTTGGGTACGTGGGAAGTGATTAGTATCACATTGGGTTCGTCTCGTTTGATAGAGACTTAGTGTAATGTTATATGCTTATGTGATAACATGTTTATGTGATTATGTGGGTATGGAATGTAGTTTCTAGGATGTTGATTGGACCCTTGAGTTTCTAGTAGTCTTGTTGGAAAGGCACTTGATCACTGCTGCTTCCAACCGGAACTATAGTAACGCATTGGGACTATCATTATCCGGGAATGAAATTCGTAGGTGCTTATGTGATTATGTGCTTACGTGGAATGAATTATTGTTGTCCAATGCATTAGGACGTGAGTGTTTAGCTTCGGCACATTTATTAATGTGCTAACGTCTTTGTTTCCTTTATTAGGATGTCAGGACGAGGACGAGGACGCGGTAGGCGTGGTAGGCCGGGTAGGCAAGAGGTGCCTGTGCCAGAGGAGATTTCGGCAGTTCAGGAGGGAATTGGCCAGGCCAATGTGGCCGAGCCAGTAGGCCAGCAGGCTATGGGCGCTCTAGCCCGAGAGATAGCAGGGGCATTCAGGGAGTCAGTAGGCATTCTCAGAGCTGAGAATCAAGCTCGGGATGTTGTTGCAGATGCAGGATCTTCCTTTCTGAAGAGGGAGTTCTTCCGGTCTAATCCGGATGAATTTGTGGGTGATCCTAAAGAGCCGCTTAAGGCAGATGAATGGCTCGAACAGACAACGAAGACGTTTGAGATGCTTGGCATCGAAGACGAGGGGTTGAAAGTGACCTTGGCATCTTTCCAGTTGAAGGGGGATGCAGGTCAGTGGTGGAAGTTCACTAAGGGTCGTATAGGAGGTACATGGGAGGCTTTTGTGAATGCTTTCCAGGAGAAGTTCTTATCTCCAGCAGTCAGGGAGAAGCTGAGAGACCAGTTTTGTCAGCTTAAGCAGTCGAGTTCTTCAGTGGCCGAGTTTGAGGCTGCATTTACTAGCTTGTCCAGGTTTGCACCTGAGTTGGTAGCGTCTGAGGAACGCCGTTGTATCGAGTTTGAGAAGAAGTTGAGGCGTGGCCTCAAGCTGAGAGTTGGGGGAACTATGATTCGGGATTATGGGCGTATGGTTGATGCTGCAGCCCACACGGAAATCATGATGCAGGAGGAGGAGGAAGGACAGAAGGGCTCCAAGAGGAGTCAGGATGGTCAGAGTGATGGTAGGAGACAGAAGGGTTTTAATCCTCAGCAGTCTCAGGGTAGCTTTTCTAGATCGACTTTTCCTGTGCCGAGTGCTAGTTCGGGGAAAGGCAGTCAGGGAGACATTACCTGTTTCAAGTGTGGCCAGCTGGGCCACAAGTCTCCAGTTTGTCCTCAGAGGGGAGGAGTGCAGAGAGCAGCATCATCTTCGGCTCGATCTCAGAGCCAGAGCCAGGGTAGAGGCCAGCCACTCTCGTGTTATCAGTGTGGTCAGCCGGGGCATATGAAGAGGTATTGCCCGCAGTTGGGTGGCACACCTGGTGCATCTGGTTTGAGGCAGAATCAGGGTCAGCAGCCAGCTCAGTCGGGTCAGGCCTCGAGGGCCAATCAGGGGGCTTCATCGTCCCAGTCGGTGCAGTAATCTTATGCTCCTAGGGGTGAGCAGGTTGATCAGAGGTCGTCTGGGCGCGTGTACGCTGTTACCGCGCAGGATCTTGTGCCGGCACCATCAGTTGTGAGAGGTACCTTCTTGTTTTGCAACTCGGTTGCTAATGTTTTGATTGATACGGGTGCATCTCATTCCTTTGTGTCTGCTGCATTTGCATCTGTTTTGGAGTTGGAGTTAGCACAGTTAGCATCTCCTATTTGTGTAGTGTCACCTCTTGGGGGTGAATTGATTTTGAAACAAGGTGTTAGGGGTTGTGATATAGAGGTTGATTATCATAGAATCCCATTTTCCTTTGTAGTTATGCCTATGAGGGGTTTCGATGTTATTTTGGGTATGGACTGGTTATCGTCATACCGGGCAGTTATTGATTGCTACCGCCAGAGGGTCACTTGTTGTACCGTGAGCGGAGAGTATTTTCATTTTCTGGGGGACCGGGTTGGTAATGTGTTGCCACTGGGGTATGTTCCGCGAGGACGGAGTGAGCTTAGTGGTCTACTTGCTAACCTTTCGATTAGTGAGGATGATGAGTCTCAGATTGTGTTGCCAAGGGTGGTTTGTGAGTACTCGGACGTCTTTCCCGAGGATCTTGTTGGTTTGCCACCGCATCGAGAGATTGAATTCTCTATTGACCTAGTGCCCGGCACGGCGCCGATTTCTATGGCACCTTATCATTTTGCCCCAGCCGAGTTAGTTGAGTTGAAGAGTCAGCTCCAGGAGTTACTAGACAAGGGCTATATACGTCCTAGTGTTTCGCCGTGGGGAGCACCGGCCCTCTTTGTTAAAAAGAAAGGTGGTGCTTTGAGACTTTGTATAGATTACCGGAAATTGAATCGGGCTACGGTTAAGAATAAGTACCCTATGCCTCGTATAGATGATCTGTTCGATCAGTTGAAAGGTTCCCGTTGTTTCTCGAAGATAGACTTGAGATCGGGTTATCATCAGTTAAGAGTCAGGGAGGAGGATATTCCGAAGACGGCATTCCGTACACGGTATGGCCACTATGAGTTTCTGGTGATGCCATTTGGGCTCACCAATGCACCGGCAGTTTTTATGGATTTGATGAACCGAATATTCCGGGAATTTTTAGATCGTTTTGTAGTCGTCTTCGTGGACGACATCCTTATCTATTCACCTTCTGAGGAGAAGCACAAGGAACACTTGAGAGTGGTGCTTGAGTTACTTAGAGCCCATAAGCTTTATGCTAAGTTTGGGAAGTATGAGTTCTGGCTAGAAGAGGTCAAGTTCTTAGGCCATGTAGTTTCTGGGGAAGGAGTGTCTGTTGATACATCCAAGACTGAGGCGGTGCAAGATTGGGCACAGCCTAAGAGTGTGTTTGAGATCCGCAGTTTTCTGGGGTTAGCTGGGTATTATCGTCGGTTTGTGAAAGATTTCTCCAGATTAGCTTCGCCTTTGACTAGATTGACTCGGAAGGGAGTCAAATTTGTATGGAGTGAGACTTGTGAAAAGTCGTTCCAGGAGTTGAAAGTTAGACTGACCACCGCTCCAGTATTGATTATTCCAGAGAGAGGGTTGGGTTATGCAGTCTATTGTGACGCCTCACGAGAGGGTCTGGGTTGTGTGTTAATGCAAGAAGGGAAAGTAGTTGCCTATGGCTCACGTCAGTTGAAAATTCACGAGCAGAATTACCCTACGCATGATCTAGAGTTAGCAGCTGTGATATTTGCCTTGAAGATTTGGAGGCATTATCTTTACGGTGAGAGATTCGAGCTATTCTCGGATCATAAGAGTCTGAAATATTTGTTTACACAGAAAGACTTGAACTTGAGGCAGAGGAGGTGGATGGAGTTCATAGAGGATTATGACTTTGAGTTGCA
The DNA here is from genome assembly GCF_055761805.1 of Camellia sinensis. Classification (NCBI taxonomy): domain Eukaryota; kingdom Viridiplantae; phylum Streptophyta; class Magnoliopsida; order Ericales; family Theaceae; genus Camellia; species Camellia sinensis. The sequence goes on from NC_138966.1 coordinate 109,691,917, forward strand.
TTATCATCCGGGAAAGGCCAATGTGGTGGCCGATGCCCTTAGCAGGAAACCTGTTGGTGACATAGCTAGTATAGCCATCCGAGAATGGGAGATGTTGGGTGCACTTGGGGAGTTTGATTTACTTCTGGGCGAATCCGTTGAGGCTGCGGCCTTGTTTTCAGTTGTTGCACAGCCTACACTTGTGACTCAAGTGTTAGAGGCTCAGAGGGGTGACCTTGAGGTAGAATCTCTTCGTGAGAAGATTTCCGGTGGGAAGGTTGAGAAGGGTTTGACGGTGTATCCCGACCTGAGTGTGAGATACCGAGACCGTCTGTTTGTGCCGGAGTCTTGTCGAGAGGAGGTACTCCGAGAGTTTCATCATTCACGCCTTGCGGTGCATCCGGGAGGCACTAAGATGTATCGGGATTTGGGTCGCCAGTTCTGGTGGCGGGGTATGAAGAGAGATGTGGCAGCTTTCGTATCTAAGTGCCTTACTTGTCAGCAAGTGAAGGCCGAACATCAGAGGCCAGCAGGTTTGTTGCAACCCTTGCCTATTGCCGAGTGGAAGTGGGAACACGTCACTATGGACTTCGTTGTGGGTCTTCCGAGGACTCAGCGGGGTAGTGATGCTATTTGGGTGGTTGTAGACCGGTTGACTAAGTCGGCGCACTTCATTCCTATGCGCGTGAGAGATTCGGTAGATCATCTTGCCGGCTTGTACATTCGGGACATAGTGAGGTTGCACGGGGTCCCAGTGACGATCGTCTCAGATAGAGATCCTCGTTTTACTGCCAGGTTGTGGCAGAGTTTGCAGAGTGCCTTAGGCACTAAGTTGACCTTTAGCACGGCTTATCATCCACAGACTGACGGGCAGTCCGAGCGTACTATTCAGATCCTTGAGGATATGCTTCGGGGTTGTGTTCTAGACTTTAGTGGGTCGTGGGAGAGGCACTTGCCGTTGGTGGAGTTTGCCTACAACAACAGTTTCCAGTCTAGTATCGGTATGGCACCGTTTGAGGCCTTGTATGGCCGACCGTGTAGATCTCCTGTTTGTTGGGCCGAGGTGGGTGATGCACCTCTGTTGGGTCCGGAGTTGGTGAGGGAAACGACGGAGAAAGTTGAGCTTATCCGTAAGAGGCTTGTTACAGCACAGAGTCGTCAGAAATCTTATGCCGACCGTAGGAGGAGACCTTTGGTGTTTGAGGTGGGTGATCATGTCTTTCTGAAGATATCACCTAGACGGGGTTTGATGAGGTTTGGGAAGAGCGGGAAGTTGTCCCCTCGGTTTATTGGTCCGTTTGAGATCCTTGAGAGGATTGGCGAGGCTGCTTATCGTTTAGCTTTACCGCCGCAGCTGTCCGGAGTACATGACGTGTTTCATGTGAGTATGCTTCGGAAGTATGAGCCGGATCCATTACATGTGTTGGATTGGACCGATTTAGTGGTTGATGAGGATGTCTCGTATGAGGAGAGACCGGTTCGGGTCTTGGATAGGCGGGATCAAGTTTTGCGAGGCAAAACCATCCCTTTGGTCAAAGTTTTGTGGAAACATCACGGAGTGGAGGAAGCCACTTGGGAACGTGAGTTGGAAATTCGCGAAAAATACCCGGACATGTTTATCGATTTGTAATCTTGTATTTAGATTTTGTAATATTGTTGAACTTAAGAGCCTTACATATGTCTTAAGTTGTAAAACATTGAGTATGTTTTGGTAAATGGGTGTATCTTGAAACTTGCTTCATTATAGAAGTTTAGTGTAACATTGCATATGTTGATTACATTGTTGAATGAGTTGTATATATCATGCAATTGAATATGATATGGGAATTGCTAACATTGAAAGGAATAATGCATAATAGTGATGCAGGCTGAAATATATGTTGTTTTATATACACATTATGAGATGCTTCTTGATAAGAGATGAAATGACCAGTTTTGGTCAAGTTGTTTACTATTGAATTGTCATATTATAAAAAAAAAAAACCTGTTTTCAAAAACTTATGCTTAATTTCGGGGACGAAATTCTTTTAAGGGGGGGAGGTTATAGCGACCCCGGTCTTTTCCCATTTGATTATTGTATCCAGACTTGGGTTCCGTTTATTCTGTCATTGTATATTTGTTGTTGTCGTCCTTTATTTTCTCATTTGGAGTTATAGGATGTGTTGGGCAGGTTTGTTTCAGGTTGGTTGGGTTCGTAAACCAAGTGTTGCTGTCCAGTTTTTGGGTTGGTCGCTCGAGCCAGGATTTGGTCGCTCGAGCGAGGTTTGTTTTTGTGTCTTCTGGCTCGATCCAGATTTGCTTCGCTCGAGCGAGCGACTGCGTCTGGTTTAGACCTGAGGGCAGTGCTTATTCGCTCGAGCGAGATTTTCTTCGCTCGAGCGAGCGAGGTGTATGTTTTCGAGTTCCTTGCTCGAGCGAGCATTCTGTCGCTCGAGCGTGCTCCAGGGTTGCAGACCTGAAGCATTGCATTCTTGGCTCGAGCGAGCTTTTCTTCGCTCGAGCGAGGTTTTCGTGTGTCTGGTCGCTCGAGCGACCAAGTCTTCGCTCGAGCGAGCCTGTCAGGTTTAAATAGGCAGCAGCGTGTTTCAGATCAGTTTTTCATACACTTTCAGATTCCAAAACCCTAGTTACGAGTTCTCTCTCCCTCTGCACACCTTGATCTACTTAGAGTGAGTTTCTACCTTAGATCCTTTATTAAAAAGATAGAGTGAGTCGAGGGCTTCCATTTAATCTGAACGTTTGGTGGTTTGGAGCACATTGGAATTTGGGTCTTCATCTCCGTCTTCTCCATTCGGGTTATTTTCTTCGAGGTAGGGATTTCCTACTCCATCTTATAAGTTTTGTTCTAAGTTTTAGTATTTTGATATGTTGGGGGTACTTTGGTAATTTTGGGAAAAACCCTAGTTGTATTAATAAATTAATTTGTATAATTAATTTAAGGAAATTGGGGAAATATGGTTAAATTCATGGAATTGAGGAATTCATTGATTAAATGGTGTAGTTGGATAATTTAAATCACTCGCCTATTGAATTGTTGATACATTTATTTTCAGTTTAGAAATAACTGTTTTGGGCTATCGGTGGAGGATAGCCGTGATTGTTGTAGACACTGCATGTGGATTAGGGATAACTGAAACTAATCATTGATTAAGTCATCAATTTTGACTGCTGAATTAATACAGACATTATGTGTATTGATTGTGTGTTGTATATGTTATGTGTTTACATACATTGTTTTGTGTGGGAGGAGATAGGGGATGTACTCCACGGTTTAGGGGAAGATAGGGGATGGACCTCTAAACCGGATTTTTGTTTGGGAGGAGATAGGGGATGGACTCCATTAGCATCACTTTTATGTGTGCTTATTTATATTGAAGTGTTTTTATTGATACAGCACTAAAATGTGTATCAAACTGGAAGTATGAAGTGTTTTGATTTGAGTCTGAGTCTCATTTGTTTGTTGACATTGGAAGAATGTGAATATGATATATATAGTTCACTGTTGTAAGTTTGGCCAGGTTCTGAGCCTTATTGATGATAGACGTTAGTGTCATGAAACTGTATAAAGATGTAATTGATTATCTTGGTTAACCATCTATTGAATGCTATAGCTTTATTCAATGCTTATATTTGGTTTAGTATTTTTCTACTGGGCTGTGGCTCACCCTTTATGGGAACATCATTTTCAGGTCCATGTGATAAGCTACCTCCAAGGACTTAGCTTGGAAGGATTTGGATTTTGAAGACTATCTTTAGTTATTTGTTTTTATTTGATAAACATTCAAGCCTAGGGCTTTATTTGTATTTGAGTTAGAACTCATATTTTTGTGTCCAAGTGTTGGCTTGGAAAGATGTAAGCCCATAGGGCATTTAATTTGATGTTACATGTAATGTTTTTAGTTAGTAAGACTCTGACGAATGTTATAATGAATTGTTTCCTTTTAACATTGCATGTTGATGATATATATATATTTAATGGGTTTATTTTTGAGGGCGTTACACTTCTCCCCTTCTCCTTCATACCTGAAACCGTAGCCCTAAAAACCTTGATTTTATCCATTTTTCACCTAGAACCCACCATGGATCTTGCATTAAAGATGAAGAACAAGTGAAGATGTAAAGACCAAAATAAAAATATATAAAAAAAAATGTGGTGGTGGAAAATTATTTGAGAGGGTTGCTCACTTTCGGTGTAAGAAAATGATTAAAGAGAAAAAGCTGGGACAAGAGTGAGTGGGAAGGGTTTTGTTTAAGATATCTCTCTCTCTCTCATTTTTTTTTGATTGGATCTAAAAATTTCTTATCAACCGTTGGAGGAAGACAGCTATGGGTAGCATCTTTTCTTGGGCTCTCTAGTTCTCTCTATCTCGCATGGGCTGCACTATCTTTTCTCGCTAGAGGGAGTCAAGGCTGTATGGCTGGGTTTGGTGATGGCTATGTGAAATCAGTCCTCATCAACACCACACTCTCTCTCCCAACGACAACAACAACAACAGCCACAATGGAGCTTTCATAGTGACCTGTCCGAATCACCTACCTCAAGCAATCACTCACTCCCGTCACCGGAAACAATGGCTATCTCCGGTGAAAACCAAAGCTCCGACAGTTCTCTCACCCACACTCTCACCGCCAGAATGCCATTTCTCAAACTAAAACTCTACCTCGTGATAGCAATATGATGTACGTTCCTAATTGCAGCAGTCTTTCTTCTGATTTGTCTGTGTCTGCGTTGTTCAAATCGAATCTTGAAACGGCGAGGAACGCGCATGAAGAATAGTTCAGGCTTGGTACCGTTAGTTTGCGGTGGTATCGGTGGTACAGCTTGAATGAGCTGGAGAAGGCGACATGTTGATTTGCCGTAGAAAATGTGATCGGTGAAGGTGATTACGGAGTTTGTTGAAGACACAAGTGGTCTCTCTCTGGCCTCTCTCTCAGCTGGTTTGTAGGAGCATAGTTGATCATGATCTGCTTAAAAAAAAATAAAATCTGGCTGCATGCATCTCTCTTGGCATGCACACGGCAGCAGCTAGAGGAAATAGAGGAACACAGACACAATGCACATGAGAGAAGAAATCATCTGAATTTGGCTATTGACTCAAAACCATGAATGATCAGCCACTACCTCTCTCTCGCTGCAATACACTCACCAAGCTCTCTCCCTCTCTCTCTCGGTGTGCATGGACGGAGGAGGAGATGACCTGAGCTAACAGTGCATGGACGGAGGAGAACATTATCTGGCTGAAAAACACACCTGGTCTATCACTCTCTCTCTTTTCTTTTTTTTTTCTTTTTGCTTTCATTTGCATTTCCAATGGCCACTGTTGAGGTTACAGTAAAGAAGGAAAGTTTGAGGTTGAAGAAGTTTACAACTTCTCTCAAGATGATCTGTTGACCGAGGATATCTTGATACTTGTCACACACGGCCAACTCTCTCTCTCTCTCTCTCCCTCTTTATTTCTCCATTGATGCTCAATCTTTGAGCTTAAAATGAGAGTCCTTAGAGTGAGATTTTGTCAAAGTATTGTACATGAAAGTCGGAGGGCTTGTCGTGATCTTCGCAATGATGATCTCGGATCCATGATCGGGTGATGTCTGCATTTTCGGATTAGCTTTTCTTCATACTTGAGGTAGGGATTTTCTTTGAGTTATATATATATTTTTGCAAGATCTAGATGATTTTCGAAATCATCCTTTGATTTGTTCTTTTTTTGAAAATGGATTTTGTTGAGTCAAAAAGATGAGTGATTTTGAAAGTGGGTTTACTTTCTTGTTTCTTTTAAAATAGAAATTTAGGGTTTTGGACTATGTTGGTAAAAGAAAGATGGCTTTGGTGAGATCTTCTCAAATATTTGAAAATAGTTGGTTTTGGTGAGAAAACCTAGAAATTAGGGGATTTTAAAGGAGATTGAAAATCCATGGGTAATATTGTTATGTTTATTTTTGTGTGCCAAAATAAATGATGTTTAGAAAATTTATTATTTATATTTGTATAAATGATTAATTTTGTGGATTATGAGAATTGCTGTTCATTTTAGAAATGATTATTCAGAATGTTGATATAGTCTTAAAATGACTAAATTGTTGAGAATACTTGAGAATAGGAAATTGTGTTTATTCCTTGGATGATGAATTGGAATAAAAGTAATTGTGTTCATCTTGTGATATTGGCATATCATTTCATTTCATTACATTACACTTTGAAGGTTGATTTGAAAACGTGCATTGAGAAAAGAATGTTGAGAAATAAGTTTTCATGAAATGGTTTTAGGGTAAATATGTTGGTAAGTCTTGATAGGTGGTGTAGATGATATTGAATAAGTTGGCCTGCGGGTCCGGGGTGAAAGACCAAAAAATCCGCGAGGATAGGTGTCGAGCCTTCTGGTTAATACCGGTAAAAAGAACAATTTGGTAGTACTCGTATAGTCTACTTGCAGACACCAGCCTAGGGATTACCAGAGACGTATTTACCGCCCTTGAAATAAATTGTTAAGTTTTGAACAATTGAAATTGCATGACATCATTGAGCATGATGGTTTTCAAAAGATGAAATTGTAATTTATCTTCAAAAAATGGCATAGCATGACATGTGCATTTCATCTCTTGAGACTTATATAAAATGTATATACTTTGTTAAGAATTTTCTACTAGGCTTTAAGCTCACCCTACGGGATTTTTGTGCATAAGAAGATGTGGTGATTCCACCCAACTAGGGGCATGGAAGTATGTCTGTTGGGAGTACAATGCTCTTATTTTTCCTGACTCTGTTTTGTAAGCCAAGGGTTGTATTTGTGTGGGTTTGAATAACCGATTTGTGTAACCGAGCCTTAGCCTTGGAAACTTGTAATTTCTTAGGGGTATTTATTGTTTAATTAATTGTTGTGGAATTAATTGTATTATCGCATGAAGGCTATTTACATCATGTAATGCAAGTATGAGGACTTATTATCAGTTTTATTTTAGATGGGCATGATTATTGTATTACCATTTGGGCATGAAAATTGGGGCGTTACAGAAGATGAGCATTTTTAACCGATTGGATCATGGTTTTGTGAAGGATTCTCCTAGAAGTCTTGCTCTCTTGCTCTTTTCTTGAGGTAGGATTACTTTTAGCTTTGTTTCTCTTTATTTTGAGGATGATTATTTGGTATTATTGTGACATTGATGCTATAATTAAAATTTTGAGTTTACAAAATTGGGTTTTGCTTCAAAAATGAGATTTCCTCTACTTTCTCTTGAGATTTTATCAATGGCTATGAATTATGGAGATTTTAGTTTGAAGATAGCATTTTACATGGTTTATGGGCAAAAGCCCCAAATTTATGAAAACCCTAGTTGTCAAATTTGAAGAAAAGATAAAATTGATTTCAAATGTTTAAATTGATGAATGGATTATGAGATTTTGAATATGTATTGCTTGAGATTTATGAATTTGAAAGCCATTGAGATTTTTCCTTGGAAATATGATGAATGTATATCTATAATAGTGCAATTATTTGCATGGTGATATTTACCTTTGTTCTCATGGCTATATAAATGCTTGTAATTTGTGGAAACATTGGAAAGGCTGTTTTAAGGGGGTGGTAAATAGCATGTGAGTCTTGGGATAAGAGTTGGTTTTGTCATGTTGGTGTGTGTTGGTACCTGCACGGGAAATTAAGGTGCCCAATTGTCTTGAGCTTATCACTGGACAAATGTGGGGTTATTTTTAAACAAAAACGGATGTTTTTGGGTACCTACGTCCTGCCGTATAAAAGTTGGTGAATGTGGGGGTATTTTGAATATAAAACTATATATATATGTGTGTGTGTATGTACTGGGGTTCTCTTTAAGGACTTTATGGCTCATTTACCCCCGATTTTGAAAAGTGATCATGGAAATGATAATATTTGATTTTTGATGCTTAAACATTTATCATGTGTTTAAAATCAGGAGCTACTTGAACTTGTGTTTTCCCTTGATTGGCATCCTCTTTTGGCTTGGGTTCAGCAGTAGCTTCTTTCTCTTGGCCGATTTCTTCTTTCATCTTTTCTCTCCCCTGCTCTTTTGCTTCACCAGCACTTTTTTTTGGCTTGGGTTCAGCAGCAAGTTCTTTTTCTGTTTCAATTTCTTCTTTTGTCTTTTCATTCTCTTTCTCTTTTTCTTTATCAATACCCTCTGTTGGTTTGGGTACATCAGCAGCAGCTTCTGTCTCATTCCTTGTATATTCTTTGTCATTTTGTTTCTGCATAGTTTCTTTGGCTTTTGTCATTGGTTGGTATTCAAAATCTGGCTTGCGTGCTCGTTTTCTTGACTTTTGTTTGATTCTCTTAACCATTGATCTTTGTTGGGGACTTCTAGTTTTTTTGGCGAACAATTCCTTTAACTACTCTTCCTTTTTACACAATTCAGCCATGAATTTTTATTCCATTTCCTGCGTTTGTGCTCTCATGGATGCTATGAGTTTGTCTTTGTTGTCCTCTTTGGTTGATGTTTGTGCTTGGTCATCATTTATAAAAATGTTGGATTTTATTTTGGTTAGTTTAATTAAATTTTACAGTTTGGTTCAGTATTAGACAAGAGTTTACCTTGTGCATGAAATGTGTCAAATTTCTCTTGGAGTTCTTCTTTTTGTTGTTCTGTCCTTTTTTCTTCTTGTTGGTTTGCTTGTTCTTTTGCTTCAAGTTGTTGTTCTTGTTGGTCTGTCAGTTCTTGTTCATTGACTTCTTCTTATTGGTCTATTTGTTCTTGTTCTTCTTCTTCTTGTTGTTGGCCTTCTTCTTTATCAGTGTCTTCTTGTTAATCACTTTCTTCTTCTTCTTCTTCTTCTTCTTCTTCTTCTTCATCAGTGTCTTATTGTTCATCACCTTCTTCTTCTTCTTCTCTTGTTTTTCTTCACCACTCTTTTCTTCTTGTTCATCACTTTCTGTTTCTTCAATTTGTTGCTTTTGTGGTTCTTGCTTTCTTTTCTTTCTTTTTTGTTGTTGTTCTTGTTCTGATTCTAATTGGTGTTCTCCTTCGAGAAAGTCATCCTCATCACTGTCTAGAAGTTTTTTTTTTTTTGTTGCTTTTGTTTATTTTTTTCGCTTCTTGTCATTTCTGTGGTCATGTTTCTTTGCTAAAGGGTCTGTTGATGTGTTTTGATTGATATGCAATAACTATATTTCTTGTTCAGTTGGGGTTAAAGCACTTTGGTCAACCTACATTGGAACAATGTGGCATATATCAGTAATACTGTAAAATTGGTCAGTTTCATAACATGATTTGTGCTGTGAGTAATGTGAGTTAAGTGCTGAAAATATGTTGTTTGAAACTGCAATTTTTTACAGTTTCATAACATAATGTTAGTGTTATCAATGTTAAAGGAGTGATAAATAGATTTTTTATTTGAAACTGCAAAAGTTTGCAGTTTCATAACATTATTGTTACTATAATTACTGTGGAACGAGTGTTGTGTAGATTTGTGCTTTGAAATTGCAAAATTTTACAGTTTCATAACATGATTGTTAGTGTAATGAATGTGAAAGGATTGTTGAATAGATTTGTGTGTTGAAATTGCAAATTTTTGCAGTTTCATAACATAAGTGATAACAATGTTACATAGGTGTGTGCTTTGAAACTGCAAACTTTTACAGTTTGATAGCATGATTGTTATTATAATGACTGCGAAATGAGTGTTGAATAGATTTGTGCTCTGGGAGTAAAAAAGAGTTTGAATACCTTTTCAAAGTCAGCAAGGCTGATGTGTTTCCACTTAGAGTACATTTTGCCAAGGTTCCACTTCATAAACCTTGGGAAGCCTTCTTTGTTGGATGGTCGGAGGAGTTTACTGTGCTCGCAGTACCAATACGGTAAAAAAAAATTGAAATATGTTAGATAGTTTGAAATAGTTGGATGTTTGTTATTTTTGTGTGAAGTAGTTGAGTAGTGTGTTTACCAAGAGTAACATGACGCATCCAGTGACATGCCTTGGGTTGTTGTTTACATTTACCATTGAATTCATCAGTGTGCCTTTTATTGCCTCAACCCAATTGTACTTCTTCATGTTGTTAAGATTGTCAACATAGTTGAGGAAACTCCAACTGAGTGTCTGGCCTGTTGTAGGCATGAGAAGTTTCAAGCACAAGTAAAGGGTAATGACCCTTGTAAGATCTTGACGGTCGTTGGTTGATTTTCCTTTTTTGTTTCTTGAAACATTTTGGTCAATGACTTGGCATCCAGTCTCTTCACTGATTTACATCTTCATTTGTAAAATGCGAGCTTAAAATCCTTTGGCCTTGCATGGAATTTGGTGGTGATGCTATTTTCTCCACAGTCAATACCAAAAATGAGCCTCACATCATTGTTTCTGAGTTTCATTTCCTTTTTGCCAAGTATAAATGCTCTTTTTTTTTGTTGTTGTAGAGTTGTCATTTCTTCTACAATGGAATTGTAGCATCTGCACCAAGAGGCTTTTAATTGTGTTGAGGAGAGAGCATTTATAATGGCCCAAAAAGGGATTTTTTGCAACTCTGTCTTTTGGGCTGTTGTGAATTTGACCCCCTTGAACAGTTTGATTACTGTTCCGATGTTGGATTGGTAATTAAACTGTTGGACTTTCTTTGTAGGGACTGATCTTTTTTTCCCTTTTGATGCCTTGGTTGATTGGCTTACTAGGAGCTTTTTTTTTTTTGGTTGGAGGAACTTCTTGTTTTTTTGTTGGCTTTCTTTTGTTTGTTTTTTTTGTGGTTGGAGGTATGGTTGGTGTTTGTTGTGTGGGTGTAGTCTGTGGTGTAGTTCTTGGGCTATTTCTTGTAGGTAGTGTGGTTGTTTTGTGGGTTTTTTTTTTGTTGTTTTTGGTTGTGGTGGTTAAGTTTTTTGTGGAGGGGAAGATGTTGGTGGCATTTTAGTGGATACAGGTGAAGGACTGTCAAAAGGGGAGACACTTAAATCCCTGATTGGATTTTTGGGCATATTGGTTTGTTTATTCCAATATCTTCTAACAGCTATTTCTGAAAAAATGAAAGCAACAGCAGGGCATGAGTAATATAGGGACAAAACTGTATAATTTTACAGTTTTATATGCAGTTTAATAGTAAGTTATATCTATTTGTTGTTAATAGTTACAAAACTGTATAATTTGGCAGTTTGATTTGCACTTTATAATAAGTTACCTATTTGTTTTGAATAGTGATTAAACTATGTAATTTTGCAATTTGAATAAATTTAGATATGTTACTTGAAGAGTGATGAAACTGTCTGATGTTTCAGTTTTATAAACACTAGCAACAATAAGAACAATCCATTGTATTTTGTAAACAACAACAATAACAACAAGAAGATGAAGTATTCAACGAAATGTAACAACAATAAGAAGAAGAAAAGCCAATATTTAACAACAAGAAGAAGCAACAACAACAAGAATAAGAACAAGGAGTTGAATGTGTAAAAATAGGGATTTATGTGTAAAAACAGGGGATTAGAATGTTTTAAAATAGGGGATTATATAAAATAGGATTTATACATTTTGAAGTATGTAAAATGTGTTTTACAAGGTTTTTTTCTTATGAAAGTGTTATTGAAACGATATGATATATACAAAATATCAAAGAGTAATGTACAAATTTGAATGAAAAATAATAGGTGAAGAGAGATGTTATTTTTTGTCCCCATTTCTGTGAATCAGAAGTTAGAAACTATGAAATTTCTTCAGAGTCTTGATGGTTCTTCGTGTTGTTGAGAGTCGCCGATTTGAGAAGATGAACGGCTTCGTGTTGTGTTAGTGAGAGTCGATGATTGGAGAAGATGAATGTCTTCGTTTTGTGGTCAAGGTAGGCTTTCAGAGATAGTGCAGTCAAACAGTGGAGAGATGGAGGACTGAGAATGCAAAGGCAAGTAGTGGAGATGTGACAGTGTACCGATCAGACTAGTGTGAGATGATCGTGAGTGGAGGTTGCGCACGTGTGAATTGGATGATATGTGAGGGTATTTTCGTCTGATTGATAATTTGAGGACTTAATGAAGTATTGAATTTGTTTTGGGTCTAAATGGGGCGTAATATGTTAGGTTTGGACCTTTGGGTTAGTTTCCCAAAGTTTTTTCCCATTTGGCGTGACCCGACCCGACCCGACCCCAACGGCTCCCTACCCCTTGTCAGTGCAACGGTCAAAAATTTAAAAAGAAAAATTGAAACAGTCATATAACCGTTAATTCCACCAACAGCTAATTTTATTATTTTTATTTATGTATATATATAAATTAACCCCACCCTCCCAAATCCAATAAATACCATCACTCTCTCATTTTATTTCTCACAAATAAATTTCTCTCTCAAACTCTCATTCTCTCTGAACTCTCAACTCTCTCAATTAATTTTGAAGTGTCATTCCTAGGCGACAATTGCAATTGATCACCTATCTCTATTTTAGATTTATTTGTTAGTCGCTAATTACCTTTCCCGACAATCATTCAATGACGAAGCTGGCGACCAAAACATTTAGTCGGCAAAAGGTTTGGGCGACTATAATGTGACTTTTGGCGAAAATTTCTTAGGTACTGTGTGTGTGCACGTGCGCAATTGTAACAAGTTTATTATCCTAATTAATTTCAATTGACTTGATTAACTAATAGTAATTTTTAAATTGTGGGAAATTTTTTTCATAATTTGGTAACTACCCGGTACGGGTATGACATGTTTGTCGACATACCCATCATTCATAGTCTCAATATAATTTTAAATGAGAATTTTTATATTTTTTTGCAAAGTATATATTATTTAAAAGTCATTTTCATGATTTGGTGGTCGTGGTGTTGGTGTAAGAGGCGGTACCCTTTGTCCAATCCATTTGAATCCAATTATAATTGAGTTTGTAGGATAAAAATCATTTAAATTATATCAAATTTCTCACATAAAATTACATAATTATTTAATGCTAATTGAATTTATAAGTATTAATGCACAAGTATCAACATGCACCATTATAACCTCACAATCGTTACAATCATCACTAATATTATTGTAACCATTATCACCATCACTATCACCACCACCATCACCCCACCACCACCACCATTGTGAAGCCACCATTGCTATTACCACCACCTTCATTATCATTGTCATCGTTATCATAAAACATACCATCATTTCAACTAGTGAAATTTCATTATCTTTAAATAGCGAAATTTAACCTTAATATTTAGGTGAAATTATTTAAAAAGTGAAATTTCTACTAAAGAAGTAAAAATTATAAAATTAAAGGCAAAGATGAACTAGTGAGTAAATGGAAAACTTATGAGTTAAAGAGAGATGTCACCAATGGTTTCGTTGGAGCAACAAGTGATTGTCACTATATTTTTAATTAGCTAACGATAATTTAATTTTCTTAATTAATTTGTTGTGTAATTAATTCTATAATGTGTGCAATTACAAAGATTTTAATATTGTTTAATTAAAACTTGATAGTAATAATTATTTAATTATCTTCAACTCGTGAAATTTCATTATCTTCAAATAGTGAAATCTAGCCTTAATGTTTAGGTGTAATATAATTATTAGCAAAGTGAAATTTCTAGTAAATGAGTATAACTTATAAAAATGCCAAAGACTAAATAATGAGTAAATTAGAATATTTATTGGAGGCTTTCATTGTCTCATTTTATCGTTTAGGTAGTAAAGTAATATTTCGTGATAGTTTCAAAGGGGGAGAGGTAAAGTGGGACTTTATGCAAGTTTCAGTAGAGAGCAGTAAATTGACACCTCATGATAGCTTTAGGAAGGTCAAATACTACAGGGGTGTAGGACATTTTCGTATAAAGGAAGAGAGGCCTACAATGACGTGGAATTGCAGAAGAATCACAAGTTCAATGAGAGAAAAATATGCTTTGAACCCTTTGACAGTTGCCTCTACAAATTTTAATTTTTCTATCGACAAAATAGAGACAAAGAGACATAAAGAGAAAGGTAAAAAAAAATAAAAATAAAGGCTTGTGATGGATCTAAATGAGTGCAGTAGATCTAAAATCTTATTGCCACAACAATGGTGATGGACAATCACGAGACAGAGTTTGCATGGTGCTGGATTGTCATGAGACAGAGTTTGTATGATGATGGACAATCGTTATGGATATTTAATTATTTATTTATGACAATAAAAAATAATATATCTTTTTTTTAAAAAAAAATTTGAAAAACTATTTAGAATTGCAAAAGTTATTTTTGAATTTTCAATACATTTTTTTTTCCCTTTTAAGTGAATCTTATTAATATTTTAATTTTTAAATTCAGTTAATCTAGATATAATTAAAAAATAAAATATTTATAAAAAAAGCCTATAAATAAAAAAATAATGATTTTATTATATTTTATATTTGGTGTAATTTTAGTTTTTTTAATAAAATTTATACTTTTAAATGTATTTAAATTTTGTACTTTTTTTTATTCTCAAACTGAGTCATAAAACACCAATAAAATAAAAATTATAAACAATAAATAATAATTAAAAAATATTAATTTAACAAGCATAACATATTTTTCACATTAAAAAAAATTAAGAACAAAATTTTTCACAAAATTGTACCTTAATTTAAAATTCCCTTTCAAAATTTTGCCGATAATCCCTCCTACCTCACGCACTTTCACCGCTCTGTGATCACAAATCGACCCATCGCTACCACCAGCCAATCTTACAGGTAAGCTCGCTTTCCTTTGCTTTTGTTGTCCTTTTACATCCTCTCTTGTTTCCTGCCATCGTGCCCTAATCTCTCTCTCTCTCTCTCTCTCTCTCTCTCTCTCTCTCTCTCTCTCTCTCTCTCAACCACCATATTTCGTTCTGGGTATATGTTAATTTCAAGATTTGGTAATTGGAGGAGTATTTTGTGTTGGTACTTCACATTTACGGCCTTGTTTGGTTAGATTTTCGGAGATAAGTTCTAAAAAAATATTTTGGGAAGAGAGTTTAAAATTTTTTGTAGTTTGTTTGGTTGTATATTTTGAAAATAGTTTTGAAGTTTGAGAGTTTGGGATGGTTTGATATTTTGTTGTAATTGAGTAGATGTATGTGAGAGAAAAAGTGGTTGAAAATGAGAGAGGAGAGAGAAAAAGTGATTAATTGATGTGTAGGAGAGAGAAAGTGATTTTGAATTTTTTTAGAGAAAAATTACAAACCAAACAAAATTTCCAAAAATTTTCTCCAAAATCTTTTTCCCAAAACCAAACCAAAACAAAACAAACAAGGCCACATGTTTCTTTGATCAATTGCAAATTCAGTTAAAAACACAATATATTTATGTTGGATGTACACATGAATTCTTGGAAGAAAAAACCTAGTGAGAACTAAGAATTTGGGTCTTATGTTGTAATCTATTTAATCAATTTATTGACTTGTACTACTATAATATGAGTAATTTCTTATGTATGATTGGTTTTGTATATTATTAGATTATATTCTATTTTGATTCTATTTGGATTATTTTATTCAATTATGTTGCTTGCCTTGAACCTTGATTCGGTTCCCTTAAATCAAGTGTTGTTGGCTCTATGTTATATTTTGCAGTGCCACAAACTGGTAGTTTGGGACAATTTGTTAGAGTACTTTGACAAATTATTTGTTCAGTGAAAGCAACATTTTGCTTTTAAGTTTTCAATTGGTTTTCCCTTTAATGATAACGTTAAAAAATTGACATGCGTATGTCATGATGATGGTTTGGCAAAACTTCCTGCCTTCCATGCATTGTAACCCCTCCACCCGCTACACATTGATGATATGGGATGAAATTCCTAAGTGATTCGTGATTAGATAACGATTTAATTCCACCAATTCCCAATTATTCAAAATACACAATCTAAACCAACAAGCACTTACGAAAGTGGTTTAGATTGTTGTTTTTGAAAAACAATAAATTGACACAAACGATTTTTACGTGGAAAAACCACAATTGAAGCACTTTCAACTGTGATAAAAAACCACGGGCGAAACGCCACTAATCAATCCACTACTGAAGAAAGATAGATTACAAGAACAACCAACAAATTACCAAATGCATCAAATTTGTCTTCAAGCTTCTGTAAATCTTTTGCCACAGCCTTCGTCTCGGAATTGAACAATATGAAGTTGAATCCAACTTCCGATGTCGAATCAACGACCACGCACAATATAAAACTCCTTTGATGCTCCACGCGTGAATCTCCGGATTCCACCGAAGAAGAATGCTCTTGAATATGAAGTAACAAACTCCTTGATGTATGTATTTCAGATCATAAGTTTAGAACTCACTCAAATCATTAAGGAAAACTCACCAAGACTTTCAGAAGAAAACCTCAAACAAAACCCTAAGACTCTTAAACAAGATATAGGAAAAGTAACCCTAGAATTAAACCAACACGCGAATATATAGACACAAAGATCGCGCGGTCCGCTCGAGCATGGGAATGGACGCTCGAGCGGGGGCTTTATATCGCGTGTTCCAACCAGGGTTCACGCTCGAGTGGAAGATCCCACGCTCGAGCGTTCACCCAGTATTTTTGCAGACATACCAGATGCTGTGAGAGTAAAAACCTCACTCGAGCCTCACTTTCCCCGCTCGAGCGGGAAGACTAAAACTTGAAAAACTGGAAAATTTGCAACTTGATTATACAATCAGTTTTTCCATGGATTTTGACAACAAGAGGGTCCTAACAATCTCCCTCTTTGTCAAATCCCGGACAAAACTATTCTAAAACAATTTTTTCCTAACAAATGACAAAAAACAAACCAGCTAAGCAAAACAACCTCCGCAAAAACAAAATAAAGGCTTAATCAATTCCCTTAAAAAGATAAACACACAAACCAAAATCATGGAACTAGATAAATAGCAACAGATTATGCATAGCAAAAAAAAACACTAGAAGAAATAAACAATATACCCATCTAGCCAATTGATCCAGCTGTATGAAGTATATTACCAAGTATATAAACAAAACCACTGCCCCTTTTTGTCCGGGAGGAATCAAAAACCAAGAAAAACAATATCCAAAAGCATGACTGGACAGTAATGATCATGGAGCGAGTGGTTGTGACTGCATCCAAAAAAGAGACAGGATCTGAGCCAACTAAGAAAAAGACTGGGCCATAGACTCCTCAATGCGCTGTAAAAAAGCCTCAAACGCAATGAACCAAGCATCAGCGGTAGTCTCGAGATCCGTGAGTCGTGCCTCAAAAATATCCATCCGCCCCTCGAGTTGATCAAAACACAAAGCAACAGACTGCTCAAAAGACTGACGCTGACCATGAACAGTACGAACCGGAGGTAGCAGCTCCCCCTCAGCAATAGCACCACCAGCAGCCGCTGCATTGTACTCAGCCTCTTCTGCCATAGCAGCAGCATCACCTGCACCTGTACCAGACCGACCCACCCTGGTAGAAACCCCCCGAATGTGAGATAGTCTTTGAGAGACAGTCTTTTTGGTAAAAGGCCGGGTAGGTGAAGCAAACTCATCCTCATCAAATGAAGGGACCTCAAACTTGGTGAGAAGTCGGTTAATGAGGCACCCGTAAGGTAAACCAAGGTTGTTACGCTCATACGCGGCAACCATTTTCTGGATGATCAATGTGTTAAGATCAATGGAACGATTGAGAGCAATACACTGTAGAACAAACCCTTGTTCTTGATTAATTTCGAAGCTATGGGTAGTGACTATAATGTTAGCACACACTATTAGATTGAGTAATCGAAAATGGGGTAACAGTTCATTTTGTTTGATCAGTGCCCCAGAGGGCCAAGGACGAGAGGTACCACACAGAGTAGTGGCCACCTCATTGAAATTGCAAGTGGAGCGAACAACAAAAGGATAGAAGATAAGGAAGACTTGACCAATCCCTAAGAGCTCTTTAAGAAGATCAGTGGTGACTGTGATGGACTTAGACCGGACCCATGTGTTGAATGACGGTCCAATGTCATCAAGACTCTCCATGTTACAGTAAAACTCTCGCACCCAACTTAGATTTTGGGGACTTGAGAAAGAGAGGACATAATCTCCACCCAAGGGATCAAAAAGATGACGAATCTGGATAGACTCAAAGGTGTTAGGTTGAACATTGCGTTCGAGATGAACGGTACGGGACAGATAGGACTCTTGAAACAATTTGGCTTTCTCAGCAGAGGGAAACTGGTCAAAATTAAAAACAGGTCGAGGGGCAGTAGACTTTCTTCTCTTGAAAGTAGACATGACTAAACCAAGATAAAGAAACAAAAACAAAACACACAACCCCCAACCCAAAACAGAAAAATAAACCAAAAGAGGAAGAACAAAACATTAGTAGCACAATTAAATATAGCAACATGAGTCAGCCAGAAGATGTTGAAAAAGCAATATGAGCAATGCATAGTAATCCCAAGAGGCAAAATACACCAGAGAAGAGGCATGGTTAACAAGGCAGCCATATTAAAAAAAAAATTAAAAAAAATAGACTCAAGAAAAACAGTGATACAAATGACTGTTAAAGACCTTAATCCATCAGAATATGCAAAAACTCAACACTGCAGAACAAAAGGCACACGACTAATAAGACCCATCATATATGAGTACGAGTAAAGGAGGAAACATTACTGAGGACAAAAATAACTTTGAAAATAAACAAGAAAACAGAGATATGACACAAAATGGACATACCTTTGGGGTGTTAGAAGGACAGAAATCAGCAATGCACAGACCAAGGAAGACAATGCACGGAGTTGTCAAGGAGCCCTAGGAGAGAGAGAAATTTGGGGAAAAATGAACGAAAGAGACAAGGGAGGAAGAATTTAAACAAAATCAGTCTGCTCAAGCATGAGGTTGAACGCTCGAGCGGGAAATGAAGCACGCGTAGAAGTGCTTGAGCTGGAAAATGGACGATCGAGCGCCAAAACGACCCTCACAGAACTGCAAAACACGGCACTAAATGCTGCAAAACTGAAATCCACGCTTGAGCGTGAGATTTGCCGCTCGAGCGGGAACAAAGCACCACCAAACTTAAATATTTTTTTTTTTGTTTTTTGTTTTTTTTTAAAAATACACCCTTAAAAAAACAAATACACCCCAATCGGAAAATGATGGCCTGTAAACAGCGGGATGCACAATGGAAAGACTGTAGCACTGAGATGAGATTATCCATCAGCCATGAATCCTGTAAACTTGTAAAGTGAAAAAAGAAATATGAATCACAAGATCATGAGCAAATCAAAAAGAATTACATCAATGATCATAAGCAGCATGAGAATGCATAACTCAAAAACACACATGAGATCTCACGAAAAAAATGTGTGTGTGTGCAATCCTTGAGAATCACAAAGCTAGAGTTAATCCTCGTAGTGATCGGATGGCTGGACTTCCGACAAGAGTAACTGAACATCACAGAGAAAAGTCAAACCACTAGGAATCATCGGGTATTTGTTGAGTGAAGGCGGAGGCTCCCCCTCAATCAATGAGTCCTTTTATTTTTTATTATTTTTATTTTTTTTTTCTTGTGGGCACTCACGGGTGGCATGCACACTCAAGAGTAAGGAGACCAAAC
Source organism: Camellia sinensis (assembly GCF_055761805.1). Lineage (NCBI taxonomy): Eukaryota > Viridiplantae > Streptophyta > Magnoliopsida > Ericales > Theaceae > Camellia > Camellia sinensis. The sequence continues at coordinate 109,711,377 of NC_138966.1, forward strand.
CAGAGAAGTATGAAATCAAAAGTGATGGCCTGGTTGGTGCCTCTGAGGTAGCCTTTTCCTAATGCCCGAACTTCAATGAAAAGAGGGAGAAATCGTGGAAGTGAAAACAAGATGGTAGATGGTTAAGAAACTCAACATCACCCATGATATACTAGTATCGGTCAATTCCACTGTCAAAGTACAAGAAACACTGTTAGTGGTCCATAGAGAACTTTGATCACTTATGCGGAAACCCCTGCAACAGTTTATCTCAAGGATGTGTACAGAATGAGTTCATGAAGTCAATGAGTATGAGCATTCAAAATGAGCTATGAACAAAGAAGAATGAAATCTTCTTAGCAGTATAATCAGTGTTCATATTCAATTAGATGCAAAAATGACAGGAATCAATGACAATGAGATTATAACATCCAAGTATACAAAGACAAAACAATCATACACACCCCCTCCAGAATAGATAACACCCTAACAACTGAGCACTATACCCAAGGTCTTTCTAAAGAACTCAAACCTAAGAAAATCAAGGGGTTTTGTAAAAATATCAGCTTTTTGATGCTCAGTGGGTACATGTTCAAGAACAACAAGGCCTTCTTCCACTAACTCTCGAATAAAATGATGACGAATGTCATTGTGTTTGGTGCGAGAGTGTTGGACAGGATTTTTTGAAATGTTTATAGCACTTGTGTTATCACAGAAAAGAGTGAGAGTGTTCTGATCTATCCCATAGTCATGAAGCATTTGCTTCATCCACAACATTTGTGCACAACAACTCCCTGCAACAATGTACTCAACCTTAGCAGTCGAAAGAGAGATGGCATTTTGCTTTTTGCTATACCAGGAAACCAAATTATTCCCAAGGTAAAAACACCCTCCGAATGTACTCTTCATATCATCAACACACCCTGCCCAGTCGGCATCAGAAAAATCAATAATTTCAGCTGTAGTATCAGTAGAAAACCAAACCCCATACCCCAATGTCCCATTAACATATTTAATGATGCGTTTTACTGCAAGAAGATGAGACTCTTTAGGACTGGCTTGGTAACGGGCACAAACACCTACACTGAAAGCAATATTAGGATGACTGGTAGTCAGGTAAAGAAGACTCCCTATCATACTCCTATACAGGGTAGGATCAACATTAGTACCAGAGGAATCTTTGGAAAGGTGAAGACTGGTGCTCATGGGAGTGCGTGCATGTTTGGCAGACTCAAGACCAAACTTTGACACAAGATTTTGGCATACTTAGTCTGAGAAACAAACATACCCGAAGGTGACTGTTTAATTTGTAGACCCAAAAAATAAGACAACTCTCCCATCATGCTCATCTCAAACTCATGTGTCATGCAATCCGAAAAATATTTCACAAGATGATCATCAGTGGATCCAAACACAATATCATCAACATAAATCTGAGCAACAGGAATATGAGACTCAGTATGTTTCACAAATAAAGTCTTATCCACACTACCCTTTTGAAAATCATTATCAAGAAGAAATGTGGTAAGTCTATCATACCAAGCTCGAGGGGCTTGTTTCAACCCATACAAAGCCTTGTCTAACTTGTAGACATGATTTGGACATTTAGGGTCCCCAAATCCTTTTGGTTGCTCAACATAAGCCTCTTCTTTCAAGTACCCATTCAGAATGACACTTTTTACATCCATTTGATACAATTTGAAACCAAGAAAACATGCAACACCAAGTAAAATTCGAATAGATTCGAGACGTGCAACTGAGGCAAACGTCTCATCATAGTCAACACCCTCTACTTGTCTGTAGCCTTAAGCGACCAACCTGGCTTTATTTTTAACCACGGTACCATTCTCATCAGATTTATTTTTAAAGATCCACTTGGTACCTATCACATTCATTTTTCTAGGTCTGGGAACTAGAGTCCAAACATTGTTACGTTCAAATTGACCTAATTCTTCATGCATAGCATTGACCCAACTATTATCTAGTAAGGCCTCTTTAATATTCTTAGGTTCAATTAATGAAACATAGCACATATGAGATACCTCATCCCAAATCTGTCTTCGGGTTTTCATTCGATTCGATACACTTCCAATCACCTGTTACATTGGATGATTCAGTTTCACCCTTGCTGATGGTTTGAACTCAGGACTTGCTGTGACAGAAGCATCAGGAGTGATGTCTCTCTGTGCACTCTTTGGGCTCTAACTTACCTGTGAGGATGGTCCTGTCTCAATTTCTTGTGCTTGGACCTCAGCTTCTCTTTGACTTTGTGGTTCAGTATCTCGGATTGGAGACTCACCATTGTCATCCTCATTTGTTGCTGGAGTAGGGGAACCTGTGTCATCTATAACCACATTGATTGATTCCATTAAAGAAGAAGTTTGTAGGTTATAGACTCGAAAAGCCCTACTGGTGGTTGAATACCCTAGAAAAATACCTTCATCACTTCGGGAGTCAAATTTGCCCAAAGGCTCTCTATCTTTGAAAATGTAGCACTTACTCCCAAAAGTTTTGAAGTATTTTACATTAGGTTTCAATCCCTTCCACAATTCATATGGATTTTGTAGAGTGCCGAGCCTTAAATACACGTGATTTACGACATAAACATCAGTATTTAGGGCTTCAGCCCAAAACTTTGGAGGAAGTTTCTTACTAAGGAGCATGACCCTAGCCATTTCTTGAACAACTCTGTTCTTCCTCTCAACCACTCCATTTTGTTGTGGAGTAACAGGTGTAGAAAATTGATGCTTAATTCCATGCATATCACAAAAATCCAAAAACGAACTGTTTTCAAATTCACGACCATGATCAGTTCGGATTCTTATGATACACCCAATGAAAACACCCTGTTCATTTTGGATTTTAAGGATTAAGGCCTGGAAAGCATCAAACGTATCAGATTTTTTCCTTAAAAAATTTACCCATGAAAATCGAGTAAAATCATCAATAGTTAAAAAAATGTATCTTTTACCTCCAATGCTTTCAGTGCGAGTAAGTCCCATTAAGTCCATGTGAACCAATTCAAGAGGGCGTTTGGTTGTAAAGCTGCTCACCTTTTTATGAGGGGCACGAGTTTGCTTTCCAAGTTGACATGGTCTACACACATGGTTCAGATTCTTACCCAGTTTAGGTACTCCTCTCACAAGCTCTTTGTTGGCTATCTTAGTTAGGTCTTTGAAATTCATGTGACCTAGCCTTTGATGCCACAAATCAATGTTACTTATGATGGGAGAGTGACAAGTGAGATCATTAGTAGTAACAATTCCATAGCAGTTATCAGATGTGCAAACCCCGTGCAAGACAATATTTCCCTTGTTATCCAAAATTTCACATTTATTTTTTGAAAACAATACTTCATGGTGGGAATCACACATTTGACTGATGCTCAAAAGATTTGCTTTTAGACCATCAACAAGTAAAGCATTTTCAAGCTTGGGAAGACCAGCAACACTTATAGAGCCTTTACCAATGACTTTAGAAGTGCCGCCATCTCCAAAGGTAACAATTCCTCCTTCATATTTTTCAAGGGAGGTGAAGTAGGATTTGTTATCTGACATGTGACGAGAGCACCCACTATTAAGATACCACATGTGTGAGTCACGTGCTTTTAGAGCAGTGTGAACAACTAAACAAGTCAAGTCATCTTTTCTCACCCAAATCTTTTTGGTCCTAACAAAATTAGGTCTAGCGGTCTTGGTAAATGTCTAGGCGTTGTGAACACCCTCATGAATGTTGGTATTCCGCCTAGACATGTAAGGTTGTCTCCTAACCCAAAAAGTATTCAAATTTCTACCCTTTTGAGACATCTTACCAAACAATTCAAAGCAATAAGGACGAATGTGGCCATACCTACCACAATGATGACAAATAAAAATCGGTTTTACCTCCCTTTTGTTGATCTTACCTCCTTTAGGTGGATGAAGAGAGGGATCATCCTGGTACACATTGCAGATAAGAAACCAGTGGAGGTACACATTGCAGATAAGAAACCAGTGCCAGATTATTAACATCATCGATTTAAAATTCGAATCTTACCAAATATAACATTGAACAATTCAAGCCTTACCAAAACTACCATTGAAAACTTCAAATATTGTTAGATTTACTATCGAATACTACAAATCTATCAGATCTATCAATTACAAAAATAAAAAAGAAGTTCATGCTAAAGTTCCCCATCAATTCAACATTGACACATGGCATTTAATACTAATCCAGTTGAATAAAGTTCATGCTAAATTCTAATACACAATCATTATTTCCTCATATTTGATCTCAATTTTTTATTATTAATAAATTACTTCCTCTGATTTTCAAATCAAATAAGCATCGAAGTCCCAATACAAATTTTAAATAACAAATAAATCTAAAATTCCATAATTAAATAACTGACCGTCTGTTTTTTGGCATTGATGTAATTCCTCACACCAGGTACCAACCTATTGTTCGAATTTAAAATCATCAAAAATGCACAAGATGAATTTTACTTTCTAATAAATAACAAAAATGCACAACAAGTAGGTGTAAAACCAAGTACTAAGAAGAAATCAATTCCTTGCCCTATCAAACAATACTTAGTTAACTTCTTTGCTATCTAGAATGACTTCTACGCAATCTATACAGGGTCTAAACCAGATGCAATTTAATTAAATCCTTTACATCCCAAACATGCAATTTAATTTATTATTCATGAGAAATGTAACAACAAGAGAACCCAGGAACTTCATGGATTCACATTATCTCCCCTACAATGAAACTTCAAGAGCGAGCTCGCTCTCTACTGTAATTGGAAGCTAAAATAATAGTATATAATGAACAACCGAAATTCTCAAACTAACACAAATTATATTAATATTTGATAACTAACACTAATTTAACCAATGAATTATTTTTTTAAATTCAATAATTATCTTTTTAAAATAACGATTACTATGTTCTTAGTAGTTTATATTTAACAATTAATGCTTATTACATTTAAGACAAATTTTAATTAAACAACATTAATACTTCGGTAATTAGTAAATTGTGATTAACAATTTTCATAAAAATCCGCTTAAAAGGCATAACATATACCTTAGTTAAGTAATGATACATGAATTGGAGATGATGCATAGGTTCTAATGCCATGTATCCTATCATAATAATGGCAACCACCGACACTGTAAAGACCCAAGATCACTTTTCTATAAGTCAGCAAAATTAGTTAACTAATCAATTGCACATCTAAAATTTTGCAAAAGCATCGATTAACTAATCGATTGGAAGAATTGGGCACTCCAATCAATTGTCCAATTGATCGGATGGTTTTGCCAACACGAATCCATTCACCAATCGATTGGAAGTTTGTCCACCACCAATCAATTGTGCAATTGATTGGATGGATTGGCCAACACTAATCAATTGTTCAATAAAAATTATAAACATTCATGCTATCATGCCTCCCAATGTTCTAAAACCAGGAAAAAATCAGCTTACTATTTTCCTTTATCCATTATCTTAGAGAGCAAATTATTCATTAAACAAACAACAGCTACTAATGAAAATAAAATAAAATAAAGAGACTCAATTTTCTAAAGTATAATCAGTTATATTCTGTTACCAACATTCCACGACTAGTCTTCATATGGTTTCAAACCAGAAAACACTTTCCTTAAATAAAATAAATGAATATAAATCCCATATTTAGGTAGACTATGACAAATTTAAAGCTAAAAGTAACAACAAGGCCTTGAAGACATTCACCATATTGCAGAAACATATTGTGAACAACAAAAATAAATCAACAATGATTCATCCCACTAAAAACACCACCACTAATAGCACTAATGCATTAAAAAAAAAAAATACAACTCCAAGACCAAAACATCACATCATTAATGGCGGGACCCACTGCCACCTAATTAGTGGGAGCACTAATTAGTGCTCCCAAGCATTTTTCAAAATAAATAAATAATATATTGAAAATCACAGTATTGATAATTTACCAAAATACATATACCATCATAGTTTTGTAGCAAACACTTAATCTATCCCCCAACTTAAACTAATTACTTGATCCAATCATTGAACCCCCTAAGTTTAAGCAATGTGAAAACTTCAATATGGTAATCCAATGTCAATACTCATTTCAAATGTCAACAAAATATACAAAAATGAAGGTTTAAACAACACAATTAGGTAAAAAAAAATACTACTTCAAGAACTCCAAAAAAATCAAAGGGATATGAAAAATGTCGAAGATCCTTTGCAAGAAGAATTTAAAAAATAAAATAAAAACAAAGCACATGGAAACCATCGAGGTTGTTGATCTTTGTTTTTGAGAACTACCTTGATTTTTGTTACTATCAATAAAACATCAACATTTCAGACCATTAGTTTCTATAAACCGATTCATTAATGTTAATGTCCACAAATTGATTCATCAACATTTCAACTATTTGAATTGGGTTTTCTATGTTTTAACTTCAATTCTGTCAATTATGCATCAACTTCAGCACTCAAAGAAACCATTTGTTTCTAAACATAAGTTTCAGCATTTTAAGGACATTGATTACTACAGCTTTTAAAACAGAATTTATGCTTTCAAACTTCAATTCAAGCACCAAAAAGCAAGAACAATTAGTACTATTAAGACTTATGCTTCAATTAGTATGTGATGCTCTAATGAATGACATGGCGAAATATTTTACAATGTGGGATAATGTTGGCCCACCTTTTTTTGGTTGGTAGTTGAGAAACATTGAATGTCTTGGTGTGTTTTGTGGTTCCTTAAGAGCAAACAACCAAAGTTACTATCGCGAGCAAATAACCAAAGTTACTATCACGAGTCACAAGCAGCAATGAAAAAAAAATATATATAATAAAAACGAGAGAAAATAATTTCCTAAAACTAAAGCCAAATAGAATGATCATACGTCCACCAATTCAATAATTTCAAATTTTACACTTTCTTTACATTGTCTCAATTACCAAACAAACCAAAAGCACATTCACAATTAAGTTATCAAAATATAAAATTATAAAATTCTGATGAACAAAAAAAAAAGAAGAAGCTAATGCCAAAATCAAGATGACATAGTCCAAAAAAGAAATATAACATTAAAAAGGCAAGTATGCCATAATGATAGTGAAGTTTGAAGGAGTAAACACCAAAAGAAAAAGGACAAACACAAATAAAAAGAAAAAGCATAAAATGTAGCTAAAGTCTAAATAACCTAGTAACATTCACTCACTAAGTTCCTGTAATGGATAAACCAAAGGCAAATGTAAAGCAAAAGGGTTATGTGATCAGGTTGTGACTAGAACAGTGTTGAATACAGTGTTAGCAGAGAAGGAAAAAAGAATTAGATTAAAGAGATAAAAATGGATTCCAATATATGGATAGTTACATTCAGCAATGTGAAAATTTTAATACGGTAATCCATTGTCAATACTCTTTTCTAATGTTAACAAAATATACAAACATGAAGATTTAAACAAGAAAATTAGGTAAAAAATACCACTTCAAGAACTCCAAAAAAAATCGAAGGGCTATGATAATGTTCTTAAGGTTACCTTGTGTTGGATAACAGACCACTTGCAGCAGCCAGAGTCAGGAAGGGCGCAGGTGACCTACGGTGGGAGAGAGGGAGAGGAAAAGTGGATCTGAGAGGAAGGAAAAAACTAAAGAGAGGAGATCTAGTGCGAGAGGTGAGAGAGATTAGGGTTGGGAGAAGGAAAAAGCATAAGAGAAAAGACAGTAGTGGGCGTGAATTTGTCCAGCATGTACTCTATAATTCTAAAAAATTAAAATTAAAACAAAATACCAAACAATGCACATGACAAATTATTAGCTGCAACAAACAATATGAACCAAAAAGATGATGTCATGATCACCATTATAATTTCTCACATGTAACAGCTTTGAGAGAGATTCCCATTTGGCTCAAATTTTCTTTTCAGTAAAGCATATAGCGAAATAACTTCAGAGTAATGTCAAAATCATCCTTCTCTACCAAAAAATAATACACAACGCTCTTTTACTAACGGTTAATAGGCAACAAATGAAGAATTGGACTTGAATACAATGCTAGTGGGGTTGCATGATCCAATTAAATCTCTTGGCACAAATGTAACTAAAATTAAATCAACTTACCTGGTCAGAATGAAATTGTCCAAGTTCGTGAATTGGCGGTGTCAACTTTGGATTTCAGGCGGTACAACGGTGGAATGGGACCAACAAAATTGTCCATGAGAGAGAGGGAGAGAAAGAGACATGAGAAACGTAGGAGGGATTGGGGGCAAAATTTTGAGGGTCCTACATTTTGAGAAGGAATTTCAAATTAAGGTAAAATTTTGTGAAAAAATTTGTTCCTAATTTTTTTTTTTGTAGATGTGAAAATATGTTATGCTTGTTAAATTAATATTATTTTATTGGAGTTTTATGACTCAGTTTGAGAAAAAAAAAATACAAAATTTAGATACATTTAAAAGTATAAATTTTATTAAAAAAAATTTAAATGACACCAAATATAAAAAATCATTTATTTTTTATATTTTTTGTATTTATATATATTTTTTATAAATATTTTAATTTTTAATTATATCTAGATTAGTTGGATTTAAAAAATACATTTTTTAATTAAAATATTAATAAAATTCACTTAAAACAAAAAAAAATGTATTGAAAATTCAAAAATAACTTTTGCAATTCTAAATCAACCATAGTATTAGTTTTTCAAATTTAAAAAAATATATATATATGTATATATATTATTTTTTATGGTCATAAATAAATAATTGAATATCCATAACGATTGTCCATCACCATATAAATTGTCTCATGACAATCCAGCACCATGTAAACTATTTGTGCCTCACTGTTTCTTCTGGTCTTTAGATTTACTTTTATTCTCTTTTCTCTTTCTTAACTCCTATTTATTTTTTGTTTATTTAATGTTTTTGTAGGAGAAGGGATCCAATGAAATTGCTCTAAAGGCCATGGGCAGAGCTATCAACAAAACTGTGATGACTGCTGAATTGATTAAGGTGGTTCTTTCCTCCTGTTTGGTTCATGTGGGAAATTGTTCAAATATCCCTTCCCCCCCTCCACAGAAAAATTGTGTATACTGTCTTCTATGTATTACATGCTAATGGAAAAGAGTTTTCTGTATCAGAGAAAGATTGCTGGTCTCCATCAGAATACATCAATTGGATATAACCAATACATGGGAACCGTTACAAGAAGGCCTTCTTCCGTAAGAAGCAAAACATCTTCTTATGCTTGTGAACTAGTCATTATGTCTAGTGCCATTTTGATGGTTATTAGGCTGATAGATTTTTTGCTAGTGCAGCCTAGAAACTACTCACCATGTCTCAGTGATAACAATTACTTTGTCCAAGAAGGAACTGGATACATCTTCAGCGGGGTAAATTTTACTTTCTTCCCTTGCATTATTTCTATTTGTAATAATCAACTTGAGATTTTGGGTTGGGGATGGAAAGTTGTGATCATTTATTAGTGGGTGATATTAATGCAGGATTGTACAAGTATGGCTCATGTATATTTGTATCTGTTTTGCGTATATGTGTTTATAAATTATTATTGCTTCTTGAGGACCTCAGCGAAGAGTTGCTAGCCTACATACATGCCATAAGTGTGCTTATTCTTGCCCAAAAGTGGAACCCTTTACTGTTCCATATTAATTAAGAAGTTTGTAAATACTCGTGAATGTTCATATGGGGTCAGTAATTCAAGAGGTCTCCAGGGATGGGATTTTGTGTAAGGTATCTATATTCATCTAACATTGACAACCTACACTTGGAGGTGTTTTTGCTGCTCTGATATTTTTTACATAGTGAAGAGCCTGTAATCCTTAATGAAGGGTTGCATAAACTACTTAAGAGTTGTAGGAGTGGGTTCAAGAAAGGAGTTGGAAAATTCGAAGATCTTCGAAGATCCTTGAAGAACAATTTCGAATTCTCTAGAATATGATGAGAGGCTTAGATTCTTCAATAATCTCAACTTAGGAACACGACAACAAAGGAGATGATGGAGATAAGAGATTGGGTGAAGAAGAAGGCAAAATGGCTAGAGAATAGAATAATGGCAAGGCTCTCCCATGGATCTCCCACTTTCACTCTCAAGGTTGATAATGGAGAAGGGAAATTAGTTCTTTCCCAAGAGTTAAAAATCTCCAAAATCCATCCCTTGTAAAGCTATGGGTGGGTGCTATTTATAGGCACCTCATGATGTAGGATGGAGCCCATGTGCAAGGCACATGGAGGATATTCTCTCTAACCACCTTGTCCGAGGGGGTGACCTCTCCGAGGAGGTGACTTCTCCGAGGAGGTGACCTCTCCGAGGAGGTGACTTCTCCGAGGATGAGAAAACCCCGAAGAGGAGATCAATCCCTCGGCGAACCCTTCTTCTTAGCCACACCTAACCAATGATCCCCAATCATCCCAAAGGGTCAGGGGTAGTCCCAGAGGACGTCCTGCCGCAAAATATTGCCGAGTCTCATGGACCCCCCGGGGTCGTGCCACCTCGACCCGGGTATAGGCTAGTTTAACCGAAGAGTGAATTTATCTCCACTCACCGTCCTCGGGATCGGGTCCTTTGTTCGAACTCCATTACGCCCATGGTTCTGGTGCGTAGATCCCGGAAAGCTCCGAGCCCGCAAGTGTTCTGGGACTCATTAACGGAGCGACTTCTAGATTGCGTCTGAATCCGTTCGAAGCCAAGTGCTTCGGATCTCTAGATTTGTGGATCCGAATCCTTTCGAGTCCGAGTGCCTCGGATCTCTAGGCTTGTTTAATACCCTTTCGAGTCCGGGCCCGAGTAAGTTTCTAGGTTCGTGGATCCGAACCCTTTCGAGGCTTAGAGCGATTCAATCCGTTTGATGACGATAAATCTGGGCCCTCCGATTCTTGGACTTGCGATAAATTCGGGCCCACTAATCTTGGGCTATTGGGCCTAAATAATTTAGTGGGCTCAAAATAGCCCCTCTTACATTTGCCCCTTGCGTGTATGAGAAATTTTAAATTTCTCAGACATGCATACTGTCATTTCTTCGACCCTGTTTCGCATCACGTTCCCCAAAAAAAAAAAAACATTTTGTCACGACAGAGCCTATGGATAAAGTTGATGACGCACTTCAATTTACAGAAAAAATTGATAAGCAAAATTTTTTTTTTTTTTTTTTTTTTTTTTTTAAGGAAAGGCTCAAAAAACCCTAATCCTTACAAACTTTGCACAGCCGCCGCATCCATTCCGACTTCGTCTCTCAGCCTACTCTCTCTCTAGATTGAGAGACCATCTTTCTTCTTCAACAAACCAGCACCGCTGCCATTTGCACAGCCCTCCATCACAGCTTCCATCAACGCCGCCGAAGACCCAGCCACTGTCACGGCAGGCCAACACCAGCACCGACTTGCCATCACCTTGCCCCAGCTCCGACGACCGTGCGTATCGTGACCCAAGCCGCTGCTCACCATGGGTGCTTTACTTCGGCTCATCGACGTAGCTTCTCAGAAATCCAAATATTCCGGAGCAAGGTTCACCAACTAGCACCGACACTGACTTTTCTTGTGACGACACTGCTGCTTCCGGCTTTTGAGAGCCATTGTGACGCCGACTCCTCTACCTCACCATCGGTGTTTTACTATTGTCGACTTATCTCTGCTGTAATCTTTGCTACCGGCATCGGCTATCCAGCGCTACCCACATGCGTTGCTACTTCTGTCCTTAACTGCCCAACACCGACCACACATGCCGCCGACTCAACGTGGCGTGCGTGGTCTCACCAAGCACCGTTCAGCTTGTTGTTGGTATTCTTTCTTAGCTTAACAATATTTATCGGGGCTCCGAACTCACGAATTTCGGCCCTACTTTCATACCCATTGTAATCCATCGCCATTGGTTCCGGCTATGATTAATCAACGCCAACCACACCGCCGACTCAGCGCGGTGTTGGTTTGCTTAGCTGCCCGCTGTTTCGTGCACCATTCTCAGCCTACACCGCCTTTGGTCTTCATCCTCTTCGTTACTTCTCTAAGTCTGTGGGTAAGTATTATTATTATTATTTTTTTTTTTAAAGAAAAATTGGTGGAAGCCTTCTTTGTGGTAAACCCAATTTCAGAATCTCTACATCTGATATATATATTTTGTGAATCTTGATGTGTCGATTGCTGCTCATTGCTAAAGAAAATAAAACTTGAATAGCCCTCCGTTGATTTTTTCCTTGAAATGGAGGCAAGTCTTGAGGCATTTTTGTTGACTCAAAATCTGATGTTGCTAAAATCACAATATTGAATGTTTGAATATTGTAATTCCTGAATTTGAAACTTTACTCAGAAGCTTGGTTTGAATGTAGACAAAAATGACACTTTGTTCTGTTGAAAAGAAAGAAACAAACGTGTTGTTGTTGTCGATGATACACACATTGCTATTGCTATTTGTTGAACCCCTCCGACTGGATCTTGAACTCATGATGAAATGTAGCCCTGAAATTCATATTTTGAAGCTTGACTTTGTGTCGATAAATATTGACATAGATGGGGTATTAATGTTGGTGTAGAGAGAGAAATAATTTGAATCTTTTGAGTTTTGTTGGTGCTGCTACTGAAAATTTTGTTAGACTTGTCTTGAAATTTGTAGAGCAGAATACAATAAATGTTGTTGCAAGCGAAACCCGAGGGAATGAGCCCCTCATATTGTATATAAGTCATGTTGTTGAATAATTAATTATTGTCTTGTCGATCTTGTAGATGCTCGGAAGATAAATAGTGGATGCCCGATGCTTTGCCTTCGTCTTCGGCTGTTCAACGCGAACCACACGTCGCCCACTCAACGCGATGTGTGGTTTTGCCTAACACCATCCAGCTCGTTAGTCTCACCACCCAGCGCTATTTTTTTTTTTTCGGAGTTTGAATCTCGATTTTTGCATACTCACTGGATTCGGCCGTGATTAATCAACGTGGACCACGTCGCCCTTTCAACGCGTCGTTGGTTCGTCTAGCACCCCTCTCACTTACTGTTTATCCAAGCTACACTCACTGCTGCCGCCCTGTCTCAACTTGTCCAACGCCGACCACGCACGTTCGCCCACTCAACGCAACGTGCGTGGTCTTGCCCAGCCTAGCTCAGTCCTGTTGATTACAGTCTATAAAACCTCTCTGATTTCAACTTGAATTTCCAACATTGGCTTCGGACTTCACCCCTCTAACAGTCCCAAATTTGTGAGTATGAAATTCGGCTCCCTCTTCCTCTCGTTGAATAATAAAGATGATATATTGTTGTTTGTTTAACTTGTGGATGCCTGGGAAATACATAGCTGATGCCAAAATTTTGTGTGACCGTTGTAGCTTTACGTCGGCTTGAGAGGAGCCGGCCCGAAGAGACAAAAACTTGATTGTTGCATTTTTCACGAACTCGCTCAAAGGAGTAGAATTGTTGTAGCTTAAATAGATCATTATTATTTGTTGATGTTGCCCCATTCTGATAATGTCTGAATCAGGATATGAAATTGATATTGCTCATCTCATTTGTCGGTTTTACTATTTCAGGCAAATAAATTTTTGTGCGAAATCCATGACCTCGGGGCCCTTAAAACCCGAACTAATGAGAGCAAGGGCTGTTCCTCGGAAGTCTGAACAGAAGCAAGACTGTCCCTCGGGAGTCCGAAGGTAGCACACACCCTACTTTGGCAAGAAAGATTCCTCTGGAAGATAACCGAGTCTACCAAGCTTGCACCAACAGAAATAAAGATTGTCTCCCAGAAGTCCGAGCAGAAGCAAGGCTGTCCCTCTGAAGTTTGAGCAGAAACAAGGCTCTCCCTCAGAAGTCCGAGTATAAATAAGGCTGTCCCTCGGAAGTCCGAGTGGATGTGCACTTCTACTTTGGCAGCTAATGGAAGCAAAGGCTATCTCTCGGGAGTTCGAGTAAGAGTCCACTCTACTTTGAAAAGAAAGATCCTCGGAGCTCGTATTGATGAAATCAAGGGCTGTTCTTCAGACCCGCACTAATGAGAGCAAGAGTTGTCCCTCGGAAGGCTCTCCCTCAGAAGTCCGAGCAGAAACAAGGCTGTCTCTCGGAAGTCTGAGTGGATGCGCACTTCTACTTCGGCAGCTAATGGAAGCAAAGGCTATTCTTCAAAGCTCGCACTGGCGGAAGCAAGATCTGTTCTTCGAAAGTCTGAGGCGGAGAACACACTCTACTTTAGCAAGACAGATCCTCGAAGCTCACGCTGATGGAAACAAGATCTGTTCTTCGAAATTCTGAGTGGGAGCACACGCTCTACTTCAGCAAGAAAGATCCTTGAGACTCGCATTGATAGAAGCGAGGGCTGCTCTTCGGAAGTCCGAGTGGGAACACACACTCTGCTTCAATAAGAAAGACCCTCAAAGCTTACATTGATGGAAGCAATAGCTGCTCTTCGGAGGTCCGAGTGGGAGTATACTTCTACTACGTCAAGAAAGGTCTCTTCAGGTTGGTAACCGAGTCTACCATTCCTTTTTCTTCTTTGAGGGGCAACAACAAAAAAAATTGAAAACTGTTTCAAGCAACATAACACAATGAAGATATACAATGTAGAGAAAATAACTTTTAATGGAGATACATAATATAGAGGAAATAAATTTCTTCATAACATAAGAAAGATAGAACTTCATGCACAATGCAGTAAATGCAAACTGTAAATGTCATAGGTAGACTTCTTTCACGGAATGTTGAAATTTGCCCCTAGAGTTGCAAGATCATTTGAAAAGCTTTCACCAGCTGCTCGGGTTGTGGCCATCATGCACCATCATAGCTATGTCTTTGGATCTTTCTGTACAGACTGATATCCACATCCCCGCAAGACTTTTCATGGATCTGTTGTAGTCGGAAACTTGCTTCTTGTTGGCCAACACACCAGGCTAGGAATCCGGTACCTCCTCGGAAATAAAGTTCACCTTGAATAATTATGAATTGGGCAAGCTTGGCCATAGTCAATTTTCCAACTTTGCTTCTGAGTTGTTCGAGGAATTCTCCTCTCCAGTCCTCTGGAAGGCCTTTGTCTTCAGGTATTATCGAAGGCTCTATTCTCTTCTTGATAATAATTGTCGCCTCCTCCTCTGGGATATCAACTCCTGCCCTTAATGTAGTGAGGGCGTCTGAAAACTTGTTGTCGGAACGAGGCACATGCTCTATTTCGACCTTCTGAAATTTGTCAAGAAGCCTTCGGACTGTTGTTCGATATGTGGCCAAGGCAGGCTCCTTTAAGATGAACTGTCCTGAAACTTGCTTCACTATCAACTTTGAGTCCCCCCGGATCCGAATCTTCTTGATATTGTGCTTCTCAGCTACTATCAAGCCTAAAATAAGAGCCTCATACTCGGCTTCATTATTCGAACAATGGAAATCCAGTTTATAAGACAAATATAACTTTTCCTCACTTTTACTTGTAAGGACTATCCCGGTTCCTCTTTTACCTCCGGCTGTTGCTTCGTCAAAGCTCAATGTCCAAAAGCTTTCCTCGGAAGCCATAGCTGCATGCACCTCTCCTCTTAATTTTTCATTCACTGGTTCATAGTCACCACTTGGAAATTGAGCAAGGAGATCAGCTAAGGCTTGGCTTTTGATCGCCTTGGGGGCTACACATGTGATCTCGAATTCACCCAGTGCTAACAACCATCTTGCCACCTTCCCGGTTAGAGCAGGCTTGCTGAGGAGGTATCGGATTGGATCACTTTTAGTAACAATCTGAATCTGGTGTGCTAAGAAGTAATGTCTGAGCTTTTGGGCAGTGAATACCAAAGCTAAACAATGTCTCTCTACCAGAGTATATCGGACTTCTGCTCCTCGAATCTTCTGGCTGATGTAATACACCGGGCGTTCTGCTCCATCTACATCTTGGACCAATAATGCCCCTATGGACTTGGGAGTTGATGTTAAGTACAACATTAGAGGGACCCCGGGCTGCGAGGCTATCATGGTCTGAGGCGAGGTCAAGGCCGCCTTGATTCTCTTGAAGGCCTTTTGGTGTTTCTGGTTCCACTTGAACTTGGCATCTCCTTTTAACAATGAGCCGAAAGGGGCAGAAATCTCTGCAAGTGCTGGGATAAACCTCCGAATATAAGACACCTTCCCGAGGAACTTCTTTAACTCCTTCTGAGAATGCGGGGGAGGCATTGCTCTGATAGATTTGACCTTGTCTTCATCTGCCTCGATACCATGCCTATGTACAAGAAACCCGAGGAACTTCCTGGTCGTCACCCCGAAAGCACATTTGAGAGGATTCATTCTCATTTTGAACTTCTGGCACCTCTTGAATACCTTCTCAAGGTCTCGGAGATGGTCTTCTTCTTTCTTGGATTTCCCCACTAGATCATCAACATAATCTTCCACCTTATGATGGATCATGTCATGAAAGATTACAGTCATAGCCCTTTGATAAGTTGCACCGGCATTCTTGAGTCCGAAAGGCATGACTGTATAGAAGAAGTTTCCGAGAGGTGTTCTAAAAGCAGTCTTTTCTGCGTCCTCTTCAGCCATCTTAATCTGATTGTATCCACTGAATCCATCCATGAATGAGAACATCTGGTGTCCCGAGGTAGTATCCACGAGGGTGTCGATGTGAGGAAGAGGGAATTCATCCTTCGGGCAAGATTTGTTCAAATCTCGAAAGTCTACACATACTCTGATTTGGCCATTCTTCTTCTTTACTGGCACGATGTTTGCTAACCACGTGGGGTACTGTATTGGCCGGATGAAACCAGACTGTTGAAGTTTTTCAATCTCCTCCTTAATCTTCTCTTCGAGATCTGGATGATATTTTCGAGCAGCTTGCTTAATTGGCTTGGAGTTTGGGAACACATCAAGATAGTGGGAGACTAGGTCAGGATCTAGTCCGGGCATTTCCTTATATGACCAAGCAAACACATCTGAGTATCGGCTTATCAACTTTAACAACTGTTCCCGCTTTTCTGGGCTAAGGCTCGAACTTACGAATACCGGCCTCGGTGCATCTTGTCCATCACTCAGATCTATTTCGATAAGTTGTTCAGGCTGAGGCTTCGGCCCATCTTGCATACATTCTGGAGCCACTTCAGGCTTTATTACTATATCATTGTCAGGAGGCTCTTCTTTTGACTCGGAGTCGGTGACTGAAGAAACCGACTCCCCGCACCTTCATAAATAATACACCATCTTGCCTCCTTCTCGAACTTTCATCACCTTCCGAGGAATAGGCGGACTTTCTGGTCTAGACATCGCCCGCTTACTTGATTCTGTCATCGGCTCCTTGTCATCTTTGATATCCTCCCAACGAGGAATTTTGACCCCTCGAGGCTTAGAGGTGGTGGGAACTTCTTCGACAGCCAGTTCGGTGAAGTAGATGGCATCAGAATAATGAGCTTCATGGATCTCGAACGGCCTTTCTGTAGCCTGAATTGTCACCGTCTTCTTTCCCCATTTAGCCTTAACACACTGATGATAACTTGATGGTACAGCCCCATATCTATGCATCCAGGTCCTCCCTAGAATGATGTGATAATTTGCCTCAGAATCGATAATATGGAACTTGGTGGCCGAGCGAATCTCTCCAACGGCTAAATCAACTGTTACGCATCCGATAGTAACTCTCCTTTCTCCACCGAAGCCAGTGATGACTATCGGCTGCTTCACAATGCGTTCTTCAGAGATTCCGGCTTTTTCTAGAGTAGCGCGAGTCATAATGTTGATAGAGGCTCCACTATCTAGAAAGGCCCTTTTGAACTCAACCCCGTTAATAAAAACAGTCACATAAAGTGGGATTGTGAGAAAAAGGATACTTTCGATCAGCCTCGGAGAAAGTAATGGCACTAGATTGCTCTTTTGCCTTCCTCGGGATAGACCCCTCAGTCGACATGCATTCCTCATGGTGTGCCTCGGCTATATTAATGATAGACTTGGTGATTTCCGTTCTTGCCTCCCTGGAAAGTCCAAGCTGGTCAAAGAACTGCTTGAACTTTACACAGTCTTGCAGGGTTTTGGCATAGTGATCCGGATCTTTTTCCACTCTTGGAGGCTCGTAGTTAACCATCTCCTCGGTCTCCTCAAAATAAGATGCCACATAAACATGGTGTCCTCCTCTTCCATAGTATTCTTCTCCTCCTTCTGGATCAAAGGGATCTTCGCCATGAGTCATAAATGTTCTGCCCTCTGGATCGAGAGCACTTCCATAGTAAACTTGCTCACCCTCTGGCTCGAGGATGTCGTCCAGATAACAGTCATCGTCATCAAGATTAGCGATAGCCTCGATCATTGGGCCTTCATAAGCTATCATAGCAACATTCTTGCCCTTGTCTCGGTGTTGAGGATACGGTTGTTCTCGGATGTCTTGAGTCCCTCGCTTTTTGAACCTCAATTCGTCTGCCTCGACTTTATCTCTGAAGATTTTCCTGAGAGTCCAACACTTCTCCGTCGGATGTTTCAATGTACGATGGTAGACACAAAATTCAGGGCTCTTACAGTCCTTTTTTGATGGCATTTCTTCAACATAAGGCAATTTTAGCTCTCCGTCAGCCACCCATTCCTTAACTAGAACTTTCACTTCCTCGATTCCACATGGATAAGAAACATTCCCCTTTTCACCATTATATTGCTTTCTCTTCTGGCCTCTATGACCTTGTGAATTTCGGGTATCTGGGGCAGAGGCAGCAGCAACAATAGGTCCACGAGACGATTTGAAACTAGTCTTGTAACTGGCCTTAAATCCGGACTCCTGAGCATGAGGAATGCTAATGTTCCGAGCTGCTTCTATTAATGCCGAGAAGGTGGGTAGCTTGTGATTAACTAGAAACATTTTGTATCTGCTCAATGCCCCTTCTAGACAGATTTGAACCAGATAACTCTCCTCGACTGCTTCATGACAATCTACGGCCTTGTCCTGAAACCTTTTGACGTAGTCAAGGATGTCTTCACTTTCTTCTTGCTTCTCTTTACACAATGTAAGTGTGGTCACCTTCTCCGCCACTTGAAAGAACTTGGAGTGGAATTTGTTAACCATTTCCTCCCAACTTCGGACAGAGTTTGGGGCCAAATTAACATACCAACTATATGCTCGGTTGGTGAGGGACTTAGAGAATTCTCTCAGTCGGAGGACGTGGTTTGAACCATGAATACCCAGAGTCTCGATGAATCGCACAACATGTTCTCGGGCATTTCCTTATTTGCCGTCGAACTTGATGAACTTCGGCACTGTATACCCCTCAGGGTATGGATAGCTCAGCATCTCAATGGGGTAAGGCGGCTTGATGTCTGGATCAGGCAAAGAGGGTAAGGTCCTCTTGCCCCGTTCGAGATCGAACATGGCCTGCACATCGGCGAGAGTGAGAAACTGTTGAGGGAGAGAGTTTGATGGTGGTATTCCCGGGACTTGGCTTATGTACCCGAAGACTGAGCTAGGGGCATCTTGGCCATTCTGGTGCTGCGAATTCATCATTGGTGAGGACATTTGACGATACTGGCCATCAGCGCCTATAGACAAGCCAGTTGGTGATGGGATATTGAATTGAGGCCCATAGAGTCCACCGCACGGCGCCGCTATACCGGGTTGTGCTTGCAGATTTGTTGTCGGCACCAAAGGAGGCCCGCTTGGTGCTTGGGTAACATTTATTGGTGGCGTAACAAGATTAGGTACGGGCAGAGCTCCCTTTTGCGCCATCATGCTCCTTATGTTTTCCTGGACACCAACAGTCGTCGGAACGCCATTCATTACACCAGAAACTCCCCTAGTCACCATTGGATCTTGGCTCGGCACGCCATGGAGCCCGGGCATAGGCAAACTGCTGCCGCCTACTGTGGTTTGAGCATGTGTTACTGTGGCTGTGTTGCCATGAGCCACAGGTTGATTGGGGCCTACTTCTTCTTGGATTTGATTTTGCGCTCCGGCGGAAATAACTCCACCACCAGTTTGATTTCCGTTTGGCGCCGGTGCAAAGTTAGAACTCATCACCAACATGGTGTGAGTGAGATTCTGAAGAGTGGTAAGAATCTCTTGTTGAGTATTTTGAAGTCCTTGAATGGCTTCAAGCAAAAGTGGTTGATCTGGAGCCATGGTTCTGTCATCACCACCATTAGAGGATCCTTGTTGGTGAACTTCATCTTCTCCCGCCATTCTTGTTGGAGTTGTGTGGATTCCAGATCTTGTTGAGACCATTAACCAATCCGCCTCCCCAGCAGAGTCGCCAAAATGTAGGAGTGGGTTCAAGAAAGGAGTTGGAAAATTCGAAGATCTTCGAAGATCCTTGAAGAACAATTTCGAATTCTCTAGAATATGATGAGAGGCTTAGATTCTTCAATAATCTCAACTTAGGAACACGACAACAAAGGAGATGATGGAGATAAGAGATTGGGTGAAGAAGAAGGCAAAATGGCTAGAGAATAGAATAATGGCAAGGCTCTCCCATGGATCTCCCACTTTCACTCTCAAGGTTGATAATGGAGAAGGGAAATTAGTTCTTTCCCAAGAGTTAAAAATCTCCAAAATCCATCCCTTGTAAAGCTATGGGTGGGTGCTATTTATAGGCACCTCATGATGTAGGATGGAGCCCATGTGCAAGGCACATGGAGGATATTCTCTCTAACCACCTTGTCCGAGGGGGTGACCTCTCCGAGGAGGTGACTTCTCCGAGGAGGTGACCTCTCCGAGGAGGTGACTTCTCCGAGGATGAGAAAACCCCGAAGAGGAGATCAATCCCTCGGCGAACCCTTCTTCTTAGCCACACCTAACCAATGATCCCCAATCATCCCAAAGGGTCAGGGGTAGTCCCAGAGGACGTCCTGCCGCAAAATATTGCCGAGTCTCATGGACCCCCCGGGGTCGTGCCACCTCGACCCGGGTATAGGCTAGTTTAACCGAAGAGTGAATTTATCTCCACTCACCGTCCTCGGGATCGGGTCCTTTGTTCGAACTCCATTACGCCCATGGTTCTGGTGCGTAGATCCCGGAAAGCTCCGAGCCCGCAAGTGTTCTGGGACTCATTAACGGAGCGACTTCTAGATTGCGTCTGAATCCGTTCGAAGCCAAGTGCTTCGGATCTCTAGATTTGTGGATCCGAATCCTTTCGAGTCCGAGTGCCTCGGATCTCTAGGCTTGTTTAATACCCTTTCGAGTCCGGGCCCGAGTAAGTTTCTAGGTTCGTGGATCCGAACCCTTTCGAGGCTTAGAGCGATTCAATCCGTTTGATGACGATAAATCTGGGCCCTCCGATTCTTGGACTTGCGATAAATTCGGGCCCACTAATCTTGGGCTATTGGGCCTAAATAATTTAGTGGGCTCAAAATAGCCCCTCTTACAAGAGTGAAAAATGCTAGTCTATGCGAATCCTTCTCCTCTGATCGTATAGCTGTATAACTCCCTTCTTAGTGTATATCACTTCTGAGATAATATGTATGATTAAGGCAATTACGGAGGTCCTAAGCCTCCAAGGTTGGTCATATGTGTTTTTAGTGGTGTGTGAACAGTAATTCTATTTTGGTGACTATAGATGATGTTATGCTTGATGAGCTGCCATGCCATGCTTGGAAAATAGATCAATTGTTTGGGGCGTTCTGTCATTGTCATGGGTCCTTCACCTTCATTACATTGATGTGGATTGCCTTGTGAAGTAGCAATGAAACTTTTCTAGACATTTGTAATTCATGGTCTAATTAGACAACATCTTGCTTCAAACATAGGAGTTGCAAAGAGGAAAATGATCCATTTCATCTTGACTTGGTTATGTTTTTATTTATTTATTATTTTTTTCTGTTTTTAAAAATTCCAAGTTGGGTTCTTCTCCTACTTGTATTGAATAGAACATGTAGAGCCACCTTTGATGAACTATACAATCATTGAGTGCCAACCAACAAACAAAAAAATAACAATCTAAACAATGATATACAAAGTGTAATGATGAGCCTAAAAAATAATGCATGCCCAAATTTTAGGGGTACTTATGTGTATATCCTAATAGGTGGACTGTCCAATAAGTCCTATGATAATTAATTTTTTCATCAAGCACTATTAAAAAATGTCACGTCACTTATTGTAAATTTTCAGCGATAGTTTGAAAATTGTCACAAAAAGTGTCACTAAATTATAAGTTTTAGCAGCAGTTTAAAAAAATTGTCCCAAAAAAGTCACTAATTTTTAATTTTCAGTGACAGTTTGAAAAATTCATCACAGAAAAACATAACTAATTGTAAGTTTTAGCAATAATTTATACAAACTATGACAAAAAAAAGGTCACTAATTGTCAATTTTTAGCGACATGCAAAAAATCATCACAAAATTATTTTTAGTGATGATTTTACTTGGACTTATTTTCAATGGGACTTGATGGGAACTATCCAAAATTTGACTACATTTGAGCTATCCTGCCCTTTGTTTCCTTTTGTAGTTAATGGTTGATGATAATCATAGTCTCTTTAAGTCCTGTTCTATGGTTGAGAAGCTTTAAATTTATGTAGGATTTTTAGTATGATCAGGTGTATATGAACATTTGAGTTGCTAATGATTAGTATCCTATCTTCTAACTAAATTGCAGGTACCAAACACCTATTCCGGTTGATCAAGTGAAGCCATGGAATGAATATGATTATGAAGGAGGTAAATAAATATTATATAATTGTCTATATTATTTTTTTTTCTAAAATATTTTTATAATTAGGTTATTCTTGTGTGGAATTAGAGGGATCTCCTAATATGAGTGGGAGAGGACGTGGTGGTTGGGGAAGGGGTAGAGGAACAGGTAAAATACTCTGCATTTTATTCCTTTGATTCTGCTTTTGGAAATAACATTGATGGTGCCTTTAAGCAATTGCGTTCTTCATTTGATTGTTATTTGTGCAGCTTTTAAATGTGCGACTGTCAAAAAAGATGAACAAGTACTACAAAAGAAGTTTTACCATGAATTATTAAATTCCTTTAAAGCCAGGACAAATGTTGTGTGAGATTACCATGAATATTTTGAAAGAAAGTTTATGGGAACTAATTAACTCAATAAAGTCATTCTACTTGAGGCTGCGAACATTGATCATTCTCTGCCATGTTGCTGTATATAGGATGTTAAACTAACTATTGATTTTGAAATAGATCAGAATTTATTGGAAGTACAGAAATTTTAGAAAAAATAAATATGAACAACAGATATTTAAGCGAAAGAAGTGAATTAAACATGAGATGGTGTTATTTCAAATGGGTTGATTCTTGTTGGTGGTTGACTGGAATGAAATTTTGCGGCAGACAACTGATATACAAGTGAAAGGTCACTTTATAATGCACAATGCATAATACCAATCTTTTGGTGGTCTGCTATCATCCTTAAAGTTCTGTCTTCCTTCCACCTGTTGTTTGACTATTGTGTGGCTTAAGCTCCATTCATCTAGGGATGAGTGTTGCACCTCATACACATGTAGGTTTGCTTTGAAGCATTAGTTACATTTAGGTTTGGGCTTTGAAGGGTTAGAAAAATGGCCATCAAAATAATTTTTGCTTCCCCTAGAAACAAAAGAAAGTATACTATAGAGCACTAATCGATGGATTTGGGTGTTCAAACTATTTCACATAGATTTGTCCTCTTCTTTCTTCCAGTTTGGTCCCTAGAGTATCCTCTGGGGGAATTATATTCAAATTTTGATCAAGAATATATTGCTCAACAGATAGAACCTGCTCTTGGTGATACTTCAATCGGTTCCCTGTATAGCACCACATTGAATGTGGTTCCATATGGTAGCCTGATGGCCTGGTTGGTTAGATGATGTTTATATTGTGGGTTTCAAACCTTGGCATAGAAAGGATAGGAGAACACCTATAAAAGTATTTGTTCCAACACTCTTCCTATCAAACCCAATCAAGGACATGGTTTCTTGAAATAAAACTTTCAGAAGTTGAACTCTAATAATAAAAAATTGAATGGATAAATTGTAGTATTTTTTTTTTTTTTTGAAAAAATTAAAAAAGATGGGTTATATATTAAACAAATATAGGGGAATATATAATTTCAGGTGGCAAATTGAAAGATATTTTCAAAACATTAGGTGAAAATGTAAGTTTTTCAAAGTTGAGGGGCACATGCCCCTTCTAGGCCTTAATTGGCTCCGCCACTGATTACTGGAGACTTCAACAGTTTACGCTAGAATGTGAAATCACAATGGGTACAGGAATTGGGTTTCAAGTTATGATAGTTGATGAAATATTTAAAAAATTGGATAATGTTTGGTTAAGAAACATTTCTGTTAGGGGTCAACATATTAATTTTCAGCACCCTTTGTCGGTGGTTATAGTGATGCTTTGTGGATTATATTGCTTTACTCTTGCCCCTCTATTTTGACACTTTACGAAATGTAATAGCTACAAAACTGTTTGTCATTGGCTATAGTTTTGCTTTTGTGGATTATAGTGCATTGTTCTTGCCCTTCTATCCTGACTCCTTATGAAGTGTAATAGCTACAATCTATCTTCTACATGGAGTAGTAACAATGGAGATGGTGGATGGGATGGTGGATGTGGATATGGTGGAAGAGGCTGGGTTAGGGGAAGAGGCCGCAGTTTTCTTGGACGTGGAAGAGGCTATGGTGGTGGGGATATGCAACAAGACTTGGGTGGTTACAATGGTGGATCAGGGGCACCGTTTGCTCAAGGCCGTGGTAAGTATTTTTATATGTTTGTCATTCCAAATATTTCTCTCTACTTAAGTAAAATGTAATGGCCAATTAACAATAGTGGCATTTAGAACTTTAATAACCACACTCCAGTGACCTTTGTCATTTTTTTTCATGAGCTTGTCGAGGGTGGAATTTCTTGTAAGCTGCAGTTGGGATTAGTTGCATTCTTTTGTGCATCTTGTAGATTTTTTTTTTTTTCTGGAGAACTTACACCCTTAGCCTTACTTCTGAATTTGACTTTGATACCTGATCTTATCAGACTTTAAATCTTTTTCCATTTGGTCCTTCTATCAATTATCGTTAAACATTTGGACAGAAAGTGACATGAACACATTTTTAAGGGCCTTTTTTTTTATTGATAAATTACACTTTTCATCCTCAAAACTTCCACCTAAATTCAACTTTTACTAAAATTTCAGACAGTGGGATGACTGGAGGACCACGTTGAAACACATGTTGAAGTTTGATAACCTAATTGTTACATTTAGAAAATGAGGGACCAGAGTGAAAGTTTGAGGGTGAAAAGTGCAATTTACCCATTTTCCATCTTTCTTATGTTCCCTGGATTAGTCTGGCTTTTTTGAAGACCTTTTACTTTTAGGCAAATTAGAATTTACCCCCTCTTTTTTCCCCTTCTTTCTTCTACTCATGACAACAGCCATGGCTGCTGACATAGATAGGAGAAATAAGGGAAGGGAAGGGAAGGAGAAAGAGAGAAAATAGGAAGAAAAGAAATAGGTCATTTTAAGCATATCACAATATTTAAGATTTCATGTGCATGTCATATGACAAATTTTCATCCATTTATGTAATGGATCCTTAACAGAATGTTCACATTAATGCAAATTGATAATTCAAGGTGGCAAAGTGTAGTGCTTTTAGTTGATGGGATAAACTAATACTGAGAGACATATTCAAGTGCGTTTTCCTTTTTGTTTCATAGTATTTGCATACAAGCCTGCAGAGGTGCTGAATCTACAGTTCATAATGTCGGATACCTCAAAATCCTGCTTGGCTAATCTGCGTTCACAAAAAATACAAATCCAGCTGGTTTTGGTTCATTTTTCATGTATTATATTTATATTTCCACTTTCAACATTAAGTTCTATGGATCTTTTGCAGGCCGTGGACGTGGGCGCAAGGGCGGACTTGGGGCTGGGCATAGGTGGCTGCAGCCCAGCCCAAAATTTTAAAAATTTGTAGAAATATTTTTTCCCAGCCCTGCAAGCCCCAAGTAAGGGCCAATAGTTTTTTTGTTTGTTTTTTAGATAGGCAGCCTAATGCTTACCCAAAAAAATAGACAGGCAACCCAATAGGTTTGTATTTGTTTAAAGAACAAATCTTTCAAAACAATCCTCACATCTTTCAATAGATAGGCAGCCGCCCTCTCCGTCGTCTCTAGCAGCTCCACTTTCCTAACATTTTTGGTAAGTATAATTCACCAATTATTTTATTTCGTTGGTTGAGAATGGATTTGATTAACAAAGGTTTTGAAATTTTGTCTTTATGGAACAAATATTATATTGCTCTTCATTTTTTTATGATGCTGCATTGTTTAATGTTCTATATTGCTCTTAGTTTTTGAACTTTGAAGGAGTTTTTTTGGACATCTATAAAAATAATGAAAGCTAAATAAAAATTATTGAGGATTTATATAAAAACCCTAATATTTAAAATTATTGCGAATATACTCTGGTTTACTATTAAATAGGGCTAAATTTTTTTAAAAAAAATTTAAGTTATAAATAATGGAACCTCCACACTCAAAAAAGGAAAAACTCTTTTCTCATTCTGTCAATCAAAACAGAAGTCTAGTAGTACAACATCCAATGCTGTTGAAACCTCATTTTCTGATGTGCAATTGTCTTCCATGCCTCAAGCAAATAAGCCAAGCAAATTTGATTCAATTGTTATTGAACGGGATCCTGATTTACGCTTGCAAATTTGTGAATATCCAGTTAATCAACAAGATGAGGTTAGACGAACTTATGTGAACTTGGGGCATTATCAACCTAAACTTGAGTATCTTAGGTTCACATTTGGAAAACAGAATCGCCGATTTCAACATATTTGGTTTAAACAATTTTCTTCGCTAGAGTATTCTTCTTCAAAGGATAAAGCATATTGTTTTTCATGCTTTTTGAAAATTGATCAAGATTCTATAATCGATGAATTCGAATCTTTAAAGACTCGTCGAGCACAACTTAGTTAGATTGTTTCAAATCAATAAATTTAGATATTAATCTAGATTATATTATTAAATTCTCTTTTTTCTTATGTGGTTATACTTAAAATATATCATATAATTTTACCTTAATATTAGCCCACCCCATCAACGAATCCTGGGTCCGTCCTTGCGTGGGCGGGCGCATGGACGCAGCTAGGGCTATGGGCATGGGCGTGGGGGTGGTCAGGATTTCAGATCCGATGGTCCAGTCCAGGCAGCTGCCTGATCGGCAGGAGGAACAGCTCTTAGATTTGTAGTTCTGGATGCCTGCTCTGCTGATTATGTCTTCTTCTCATGAAAAAAAGGGGAAAAAAGAGAGAGAAAAGTAGTGTAATTTCATCGATAATTTTCTAGGAATATGGGTTAATGCTGAGCTGCTGCTGATTTCATGCAGAAGCCATGTTTTTTTTGTAATTAGTAGGATTATTTTGATTTAATGATGACAAACTAAGTTGTACAATTCCTCTCTTAGAAGAAATAATAGAGCATTACATTCTTTTATTCTTATTTCTAAATTTACCGCCTCTTTGCTGAATCAGTTGTTTCATGAAATTTTTATTGTAAGGCTGTTTGGACTTTGTATTACTTGTTTTCAGTCTCCAGCTTTGTCACCGGGCCCCCTTTCTAGAAGTTGGGTGAACTATACATCGTTTAAAATGCATGATATTAGTAAATAAGTTCCACAGGACTATGCAATGGTTTCTAGGGGTGTGTGTGTGATACACGTAACTAGAAGTTTTTATGTTGTCCTATATAAAGGGTACTCTAGTGGGCTACATGTAAGTGAATTGAAGTTGAAGAAGATTATAATAATATTCATATATATTGAGTAAGTGTTTTAATTGATTTCTTAGTTCATGTCGAAGGAGATCTGTATGAGTCCTACATCTTACAACCGTACATCTCAATGCATACTTGTACCCTCCAAGACAAATTATTTTAAGCTTTCGCCGCCCTTGACGCCTCCTCCCTCCCGTGTTTCATGAAAATGGTGAGCTGAAATATGTTAGTGTGCTGGAATTGGCATAATGGGACTATCTATGCATTCTATTCTATGAAGCATGGACACTCCAAAATTAGTGCCGTGGCGGTGTCCGACACGAGGACACGCCGGGGACACGTATGGGACACGCCTTTAATTTAATGATTTTTTTGTAGGGGACACGGCAGAGACACGGCAGGGACACGCGTGTCCATATGGGGACACGGCATGGGACACGGCGGGGACACAACAGGGCTATTTTTATTTTTATTTTTTTTAATTTTTTTAATCTTTTGCCTCTCTTATTTAGTGTTTTTGTGAAAAATATTGTTGGATGTTGAATGTTTTTCCCTTCTCGTCTTAGTTCTTGTTATCGTTTATTATGACTTTTTTGTGAATTTTTTGTAAATGGATGATCTATTAATTTGTTTAAATATAATGGTTATGTTTATTCAATTAATGTTACTATGTTAGTGTTTGTTAATTTTAATTTAGGATGAATGTAATATGAATCTACATAACACATAAAAATATAAAAAATAAATAAAATAAAATTCGCCGTGTCCCCCGCCGTGTCCGTGTCCCCCATTTTTGAAAATTGCCGTGTCCCGTGTCCGTATCCGTATCCGTGTCCGTGTCCGTGCTTCATAGATTCTATTGTTGGGATTGCTTTCTTTCTTTCTTTTTTTTTTATCTTTTATTTTTTATTATTATTATTTTTTTATTTTGTTTGGGAATGCTCTTTTTGGTTTAACTTTTTTGCATGTGTTCATTACTTTTCTTTTCGATGAGGAAAATCTAAAAGGTTTTGAAGACAATAGGCTGAAAAAACTGACCTGGAGAGGATGGTACATGGTGAGTGAACAACTGAGACACACACACACACACACACACACACTCTTCCATGTGATGAGGATTGTAGTGCTGTTTTATGGAGGATTTTCCCAAACTAAGCCTCTTTTGCCTCCTATTTCCCAAACTAGGCATAGTTTTGATGGATTTCCCAAACTAAGCTAAAGCGCTATTACAAATCGCGCTTTAACTGTTTGGAGGGCAAAATTTGATGAATAGTGAATGTGCTATTGTGAATCGCGATTTTAATTAAGAAAACGCTGTTCCGAATAGCAATTTTAACCTCAATTATAAAACGCTATTCCAAATAGCGCTTTATTTGCGGATTGGTTTTGTAAAGAAAACGCTATTACAAATAGCGATTTTGTGAAGAAAACGCTATTGTAAATAGCGAGTTTAATTGTGAAGAAAACGCTATTTAGAATAGCGTTTACACTGTTAAACTGCAATTGAGAACGCTTTCAGTGTTCATTTCTTTCTTGGTAAGCAAATTATTGATTAATATTTTGTCTTTTTTCCTGTTGTCATTGTTTTGGTGATAATGTGATTCATAAAATTTTATTGGCTTTAAAGCCATTGTCATGTTAAATTTTTTTTTTTTTTTTCTTTCGTTTTTGTTTTGGTTTAGAAGGTGTAATTTAGAAATTTTACATAATATGAAAAAAACCTCTTTTCATATATTTATTTTACATAATATTTTTCATGTATATAATTTTAAAATCATATTCATTTAGATATTATTAAGCCAATCATGTTCATTTATAAAAGTCATGGTTTTACTGTTCACTATTGTAAGCATAGATTGAAACCACACTTTGACTGTTCATTTAAATCAGATTTAATTTTTTTTTTGTAAATATTTTTTTCTGTTGTCATTGTTTCGGTGATAATGTAATTCATAAATTTTGTTTGGCTTTACTGAAGCCGTTCTCATGTTAAATTTTTTATTTTTTCTTTTGTCTTTGTTTTGGTTTAGAAAATGTAATTCAAAAATTTTTTTGGTCTTTACTAAAGCCGTTTTCATGTAAATTTTTTTTGTTTATTGTTTTGTGTTTGTTTTGGGTTAGAAGGTGATAATGTAATTACTAATTTTTTTTTTTTTGCTTTACTAAAGTCGTTTTTCATGTAAATTTTTTTTTTCTTTTGTCTTTGTTTTGAGTTAGAAGGTGTTATTCAGAAAATTATTTTGGCTTTACGAAAGCCGTTTTCATTTAAATATACATATATATTTAAAACCAGTTTAGTAAAACCGTTTTGTACCCGTTTTCATTAAAAAAAAAAAATTGTTTCGTCTTTGTTATGGGTTAGAAGGTGATATGCATGCTCTACAGTCCGAAGCACACCCACACACTATGTAGCTTGACGAGCAACGACGAAGGGTGAGACGCGAAGATCACCGCGGAGTAGGCCAAGAAGACGAAGGCCACAGTGAGAGCT
The DNA here is from genome assembly GCF_055761805.1 of Camellia sinensis. Classification (NCBI taxonomy): domain Eukaryota; kingdom Viridiplantae; phylum Streptophyta; class Magnoliopsida; order Ericales; family Theaceae; genus Camellia; species Camellia sinensis. Next base: position 109,741,503 of record NC_138966.1, read on the forward strand.
CCTAAAATAAATTTTGTCAACATTTTTGTAATAAATCTTAATACATAATATACGAAGTCACTAATTTACTAAATACTCATACAAGCATGAAAACAACATAACTGAAGTTGCAAATGTAATAGTTTTCAGTTACATAGGTAGTACAGACATAATTCTCCCACAAAAATGCATTCTGGACACCATGAACTGAACACACATTACATACATCCTGGACATCCTGAACTGAACACACAATACATAAACATAACAGTTAGACAGACAAACACCTAATTCATGACCTAATATTGCATATTAATAGCCGCAACATTTGACAGACACAATACATAAACATAAACACAAACATAAACATAAACATAAACATAACAGTTATACTTACTCTAACACAGACATTACATATTAATGCATGACCTAATATTGCCGAAGTGTAGACATTAACACCTAATTCGCGCTTAAATCGGCAGGTGGCTCAGAGTCTGAATAATCCGAAAGCTCAGCGTCAGAGACAAGCTCAGGATCCTCCATGATACCATTGATAGCTGCAACATTTGGTTCTGTTCTGTTCTTCTGGGCATCCTTCTTAACTATGTATTGCTGCATATCGCGGGCTAACCTACGGCGCATTTGAGAAATCTCACGTTGTAGTCTTTCACATAGTCGATCAACATTATCAGGATCTTCCTTTTGGATCTCAACAGAACGTGCTTTTGGCACCTTCAGTCAATTTTCCCGACATAATCTTTCCATTTGCACTCGCTTTATAAATAGTGCAGGCCACTTCAGAAGTCTAGCGTTTGCTAAACCATATCCTGTTTGATTATCTGATGGATCCTCCACCAAACCACATGGATCTCGATAGTATTTGGGCATAACAAAATGTCGCTTCCCAAACCTATCATGATAAGCACAAGAAGCATCTAACAAAGGAAATGGTGTTTCATCTTCAGCATTGCCACTTCCCCTTCCCCCTCCTCGTCGTGAACTGTCACCCCTTTGCAAGTTCCTACCACCTCTACGATTCCCACTCCCTCCCATGAACCATGTAGCCATGCTAATTTTTTAAAACAAATAAATGATAATTTCGTAGAGCGAAATGAGTTGTAAGGCTGTGTCTTCATCTTTAGCCGTTTATATAGTTGGTTATGAATGGCTTTAGAAAGATGCCTCTGCATCACAATCCCACATATATGAACAAGGTATGAGTGTCACTAGACTGAAAAAACAGAGAAAAGCAAATACTGTGTACGAAGTCACGTGACTTGACAATCCATCTGCATATAAAGGCATGCTGACTGTAAGGTAAATCAGCGAATTCACTGTTGCCATGTGACTTTCTGAATTGAGAATCCCACATATATCAATAACAGATGAGTTGTCACTGTAATAAAAAAAATCGAGTAGAAAATCGAGAAAACCAAAGCATGTGCACCAAGTCACATGACTTCACAATCCATCTACATATACGGACAAAATAAGGGCATGTTGACTGTAAGGTAAATCAGTGAATTCACTGTTGCCATGTGAGTTTCTGAATTGAGAATCCCACATATATCAATAAGAGATGCGTTGTCACTGTAATTAAAAAATAGAGCAAAAAATCAACTTGACCAAAGCCTGTGCACCAAGTCACATGACTTAACAATCCATCTGCATATACGGACAAAATAAGGGCATGCTCACTGTAAGGTAAAACAGTGAATTCACTGTTGCCATATGACTTTCTGAATTGAGAATCCCACATATATCAATAAGAGATGAGTTGTCACTGTAATTAAAAAATCGAGCAAAAAATCAACTTGACCAAAGCCTGTGCACCAAGTCACATGACTTGACAATCTATCTGCATATACGGACAAAATAAGGGCATGCTCACTGTAAGGTAAATCAGTGAATTCACTGTTGCCATGTGACTTTCTGAATTGAGAATCCCACATATATCAATAAGAGATGAGTTGTCACTGTGTATCAAATAATCGAGCAAAATATCGAGAAAACCAAAGCCTGTGCACCAGGTCACATGACTTTGCAATGACAAGTCTCTCTACCATTTGACTACTCAATGTTTGAAAAAATGAAGCTTATGTAGGCAATGTTGTGTTTCACTTAGCTATGCATCATTCGTTGTTACGACCTACTATTTCTATCAACGGGAAAAGTATGACTATTTGAATTTCTGTTGTCATTTGGAATTATTTTAAAATCAACTTTTGAATATTCGATTTGTAATATTTTGGGAAACATTTACAATCTCAACTTTTGAAATCAACTTTAAAATAATGGTGGATCTTGTGAGTGAAACGTGGGTTACGTAGGAGTACTTGGCCACCAATGTTTATGAATATCATGGCGCATTCAAATCTGTCCAGAAAACTGGTGCATTCAAATCTGTCTAGAAAACTGGTGTTACACAGTAATTTCGGAAGTGTTGTTCTTTTTGGGTATAAATCCGAAAATTAACAAATCAGCGTCATTAGAACTGATAACAATTCTAGTTTCTATACTAAGAGAATCGTCAATTTCTTCAAAAATGTGCAGAAAACAATCTGTTTGGGTATAATTAATTCTAAATAATGATTCATCCCAACCAAATCAAATAAAACCAATTGGGTTTTAAACTTAGTCCCCCAACTGGACCAACCACTTGGGTTTGAGCTTGTTTGTCCAACCCCCGAAGTTTAGTTTTCTGTCAACCCCCCATTCCTTACCAGAGTCATCATTTGTACTGGACTTACAAGAATTGGAAGGTGACTCTTTCTTCTTCCCTGATGGAGATTGGAATTCTTTACGTAGAGGATCCCTATTTAACGAGGCGCAGTTAAGGCAAGCTTTTCACCTAGCTACCTGTTCTATTTTCTATGTTATTGAAGGCGGTAGTTCGTTTGTCTGAACTTTATTAGTCCCCCAGCTGGACCAACCACTTGGTTTTGAGCCTGTTTCTCCAGCCCCCGAAGTTTAGTTTTATGTCAACCCCCCATTCCTTACCAGAGTCATCATTTTTACTGGACTTCCAGGAATTAGAATGCGACTCTTTCTTCTTTCCTGATGGATATTGAAATTCTTTACGTAGAGGATCCGTATTTGACGAGGCCCAGTTACGGGAAGCTTTTCACCGACCTACCTCTTCTGTTTTATGTGTTATTGAAGGCGGTAGTTCGTTTCACCGAGTTTAGTTTTCTGTCAACCCCCCATTCCATACCAGAGTCATCATTTGTACCGGACTTACAAGAATTGGAAGGTGACTCTTTCTTCTTTCCTGATGGAGATTGAAATTCTTTACGTAGAGGATCCCTATTTAACGAGGCGCAGTTAAGGGAAGCTTTTCACCGAGCTACCTGTTCTGTTTTATGTGTTTTAATTATTCACATAATTGAACATATATTAATCCATTCATTAATCCAGAACATTCATTAACTCATTGCAATTCAATAAAGAAAGTCATGAACTAATAACTGTAAATTACTATAAATGTAGTTATTTCATAAACTTCAGGTTCATAAAACAAATACTTGAAATACATCCGTACGTTAGATGAACAACTACATTGTCTTACACTCCAGTAACGAACATACGACACAACATACATACAAACATATATGAAAGATAACGGTGTTGGATTTCTTATTCCTCATCTGACATGTAGTAGTCAGAGAGATATTTTTCATTGTTTAAGACATTATTTCGCTCAATCACTGTCAAATCTCTGTTGCTTGCTTCTGTCATTTCGGTGGCTAGCTAAAGCATGAAATGTCGACATCTCCGCATCAACATTCTGTTGTTCTCCTTTTTAATTCTGCTAACTGCTTTTTCATAGTCACTCACATTTCCTCTAGCCATGGTTAATGAACGACGATGAGGTACCGGTGCCCCAAAGTTACGTAGATCATTATACAATCCTTCTTGCTCCGTTACCCTGAACGCCCATTCTGCTCGGATACCAGCATAATAATCCTTCGGACTCGAGTACTTTTCGCTCTTGTAGTCATAAGTAAATGGAGGTAGCAGCCACACTTTCGGATTTCTTTGCCAGCGTGAACTTCCTTCACCTCTTGAAGACATTGTTGATAAAATAAAAAATTTAATAATAATAGTAAGTGTAGATATATTACTATTGTTATGACTTCAACAAACATCATACTGAGGTATTTATAGACATCATAGTGGGGGTTAACTAGAGATGATCTGGTGACGATAATGCATGCTAGGGCACTATGGACAAAGTTATACACGTGATATTATTTTATGTTATTCATTTCATGTAATTTTGAGTACCCGTGACTTTGTGTACCTGTGATGTAGTCATGGATGTGGTTGTCAGATAAAATCATAATTGTAGGCCAAAGAATCACAATGCAATCCCATCATATTCAAGCAGTGAGTTGTCAAATAAAACAAAATGCAGTGAGTTGTCATATCGCCACATGAAACTATTTTGTCATGCTTACTTTTGTAATACAGTAAGTAGTCACTTGGAATTGACGATTACAGTACATATAGGTGTTTTAAAAAAATTATAATTGAAATCAGAAAATGAAACAACGGCTTTAATTTTCTTTGTTTTAAAGTAATATTGTTCATAAACAACTATGAAACAAAATGCAAGTAAATACACAATCGTCCAACTCACTTCGATCTACAAAACTATCGTCGTTTTTTTCACCAAAATAATAAAATGGTCACCTGATATGTAAACACGATTGGAACTTTGCAGCCTATATTTTATCTTATTTTCACTTAATGAACTTCACAGTCATCTCATTTTCATTGTTATTACACAACCGTCCATCATGTTTATTTCACCAACATAATAGCATTTTCTGCTTCTTTTCACAGTCGTTTTAATGTGACTTAGATGAATTTTGAAATGTGAGGAAAAAACAAAGCATGTAAGTTGCGCTGCAGAAAGTCACATGCATCACATAATGTGAGGAAGCATGGCAAAGTCAGAAAGTCACATGCATTACTGCATCACTGCATAAAGTGACATTCATTACTGCATCACTGCACAAAGTCACATGCATCACCGTATCACTGCACAAAGTCAGATGCATCACTGCATCGCTGCACAAAGTCACATACCTACCTACTGTGCCCATTGGAATTATGCAATTCATACAAATTTTGAGGGGGTGTCAGAACAAAATAACAATAAATTAATAACCATTACAATACACCTAAAAAGTAAAAAAAAAAATTGTTAAAAAATAACAAATTAATAAATACATAAAAGTAAAAAATATTGTAGAAAAAGTGGTTTGAACAATGGATAGAGAAATATATTGTAGAAAAATATTGTAATGTGAGGAAAAAATACACTTATTTTGATCATCCCAAACAACCTCTTAATTTTCAACTTCCATTTGAGAGAAGGTAAAGTTACATTTTTATAGTAGCCAGGCTGGCACCATCTGCGGCACAACAGCCGATGCTACAGGCCTTTGATTCGTTCATGACTTGACAAAAGTCGAGTCCTGCCAGCCGAATGCACTGTATAAGGTCAGTGGCATGCATGTGATCCAACAGGAAATGCTCATAAATTGGTTGAAACAAAATATTATAATAAATTAAAATATTTTAGTACTTAAAATTGTAAGTATATTTCAATGCAATATTGTAGTCAAAATTCAGGCTGTGTTCAGTTATATTTGTCAATTACATTTTTACCCAATTTTACGGCCGTGGTGTTTGTTTTGCATTTTTAAATTATAATTTCACATTTATTTTTTTAAAAAAATTTCAGGCAGAGAAATTTGACTAATTCAGACGTTTAGTCGGTTGATCAGCTTGCTTGTTTTTATTTTTCAGAAAATATTTTTCAGAAAATTCTACTTTCTTAATTTTCGTGTTTTTCTTTTATTGAATTTTTTTAATATGTTAAGCAATTTTTTTACTTTTTAGACACACCTAACATAAATACACTTAAAAAGTAAAAAAATTCTAAACAAAATCTTTTAAAAATTCACTAAATACCAAAAATATTAAAAAAAATTACAAGCATTCAGTACATTTTTTGTATTTTCATGTATTTATTAATTTCTTGAAATATTTTTTCACAAATTTGTTACTTTTTGTTTTCAAATAACAATAAATTATGCAATTCATAAAAGTCGAAGTGACAACTCCTATCAAGTTGATGCATAGTTGTTCAGGTCATCAAAGTTGACGTGACAACTCTGATGCATAGTTGCCATAGTTGTTTACAATAATTTCATACATACAGCTACCATGTGTATATATGGTATAAATATCGCATCATACCACAACAAAAGTTTTACAGCTATTTCGAGCGATATCATCATGAGATATACGGTGGTTGATCTATATTCAGCAATGGGTCGCTATTGGGTTGCGGATGGAGATGAATTTCAATACCCATTAAATCCAAATTTGCGTTACTCACATGGCACCGTCAATACCATGAGAGTTGAGTGGGAATTTCGCATAACTCAAGCAAACGTTCTCGTTGAGTTATGTCATGAAGTTAATATTAAATTTCCTCGCCGGTTAGCCATGCGTATGCCAACTGACACTCCACAGTTGTTGCAAAGCGCATTGCATCGTATCCGCGACGAAGTTAATCACATGACCCAACGTTTGCAAAGGTCCTCACTAATGAAGACCGCAAATGAGCGTGCCGAAGATGGGTTAATGGATGATGCACACCAGTACTACGCGTGGAGCATGGATGTTATGTATGAATCTGATATTGAGATGTCAGATGATGATGACAATGAATGAAATTGTTTGGATGAATGACCAAACCATTTATGTTGTAATGAATTTGTAATGCTTATCCACGACTTATCAATGAATGGAGATATTTCAATTGTTTTTAGGCTTGAACAAACACATTTTTTAGGCATGAACAAACATATTTTTTATTTTATGTTTTTATGGGTTGTTTAAACATTTTGTTCAAACCAAACGCGTTTGTAATTTATGTTTTTCTAAAAATAAACAAAAATCAGTTTTTAATTTTTTTGTAAACATAAACCAAAAACGTAAACGTTACCAAACGCTACCTTATTTATTTTTATGTTAGGGTTTAGGATTTATAATTTAATTCTTCAAATTTATTTAAACTTCAATTTTATAAATGGTTGTCTCAATTTATAAAATTGAGGAAAAATCGTAAATTACTATAAATAATGCACAGACTACCGATAATGAGAGAGAAGTAGAGATGTGAAAGAGATTTGTGTGATTCATCAATATAAGTAAGAATAAAAAATTGTGAAATTATAATTGCGAATAAATAAGTATGACACATTTACATCAGCTGTACAAGTTTGATTTACAAAAAATTATAACAATTACCAAAAAAAAAAAAAAAACTATACAGTCCATATCACAACCGCTGATGCCCTAACCTGTCCCCAGTCCCACAACCCTGACCGTGGACCTCCCTCCTCGGTCTCCTGCGGTAGACTCTCTAAATATCTGGCACTCCCTCCCCTGCATGTGGCCCTCCACTGACTGCCTGTGGCACCTGTGAGTGTGACCCCCCCTCTCCTGCATCTGCTGCCCCTGATCCTGTCTGTGCCTGCAGATCGGATACTGCTATGAGCTATGAAACTCCCTCATCTGGTGCAACTGTGTCACGATCTGCAGCTAGACCTCGACCTCTGCCTCTGCCCGCACCCCGACCTTGGCCATGATGTCCCCCACGACCATAACCTCGGCCTCTCCCTCGCGCTCTAGGGGGGCTCAATATCGGCCTCATCGTCAACGTGGGAGATGTCAGTGAGAACTGCATCATGTGTACTCATGGGCGCGGTCGAAGTAGTCCCCAGAAAAGCAGGTGGTAACTGGGTGGGTGGGGTAACAACATCATACATGAACCGGGGCGGTGTCCAATCAGGGTCAGGGTCAGCATGTTGGGTAAGATGTACGTGTGGGGAATCTGAAGAAATGTATGGGGTATCATGCGGTGGGGTGACTGAAGTCCAATGACCTGCTATGGCTGGCACTGAAGTGGGAGGCACTGACGTGAACAGGACTAATGTGTCTGGAGCAGCTACTGCACTGTGTACACCGTAGTCCCCAAAATGCAGACAATCTACCCGATGGGCATGTTGGATCCCCTCGTACAATAACTCTCGGATCTCTGCAAGGGCCTGCAGACCAAGCTGTCCATCACGTCTGAAAAGGGCGTCCTCAGCCAAGTGATGACCTCCCAACTCGAACCACCTGAACAAAAAATCAGACATGTTAGGCTATAGTTGACTGAAAATAATCAATTATGATATTAACAATTATCTGACATATACTATGATACTCACCAATGCCTCGAGAGAAGGCCCAACTCCCTGATATCCGGCCTCAAACAGGTGGCTCGAATTACCGACAAGTAAGTGTGTATGTCGCCGATACAACAACATGTAAGGGTCGGGAGAAGGGAGGACCCCATCGCTCCACTCAGCCTATACAATAGTGTCGCGACGGGCATCCCACAACTGTATGTATCGCATATGATGTACACTCCAGTCAGTGCTGGCTCGGCCACGTCTATCAGTCGCATGCAACCGCCACTCGATGTCACACCGATCCGGCACGGACTGGACCCGACCAAACTGTCGGAGGACACGATCAGGGAGATGCCACTCAACCACGTCAAAACAAATGAGTGGCACTCTCGCCATCCATATCTCCTCACCTAGTCGGCAATAGTCTGGGAGCGTATCGAGGACCTCAGCACAAGGCTGCCAGATAAACTACGATAACGACAAGTCTATTAAAAATCGCTCATGAACATATACACTCCATATGACAATTAAAATTTAGGTATTTAAATTTGATACCTCGCCGTCTATCATCCGGTCAAGCTGGTCTCTATACACGACGACTACGTAGGTCGATACGACCTCATGGCCCATGTCAACCCTCCATCGGCTACCTCGAGGTCCGGCCGGCAACTGCATGTCTCCCTGGCCGATGAAAACCTCACCAGGAGCAACCAGTTGCCGCCTAGACAGGGCAATGCGAATCAATCTCTTCCACGCCCAAATCTGCAATAGTTTGAACGCAATTACAATACTAATATATGCCATACAATATGAATTGACATGTAATAAAATTCTTACTAACCTGTAGCAAGACAAGGGGTCCTCCAATCTGATTCGCACCCACCTGAGCTGCTCTCCTATACAAGCATGCCAAAGCCGCAGCGCCCCAGCTGTACTGGCCGATCACGTCAATATCTCTCAATAGTGGCAAGTACATCAGCTTGAGCAGGTTCTATGACTTATCAGGGAGAAGTACCCCCCCAATAAGCCACAGAATATATGCTCGGGCATGCTGATGTACTAACTCATCTAGAGCATGATCTGGAAGATGGCCCTGAAACTGCTCGGACAGCCACCTCACCCTCACTCTACCTGCCTGTAAGTCTGCAAGTGTAGGTGCTACTCCCAATAACTCAGCACATAGGGCTATCCACTGCTCCCTCGTCAATGATGGGTCAGGTCCAGTAACTGCTCGCCCATCAATCCATAGACCGTATAGGACAGATACGTCCTGCAATGTGACGGTCGCCTCACCGGTCGGGAAATGAAATGTATGAGTCTCTGTGCGCCACCTCTCGACGAGAGCAGTAATGAGTGGGTGGTCCAGTCTGATATGGCCTATACGATATACACCATAGAATCCCGCGCGTAGTAGACACTGCAAGACTCTATGGTCCAATGGATGCTCCCACAGGCCGGAATCTCCCCGCCGGCATGCCACCACGGTGCGTGCCTGGTCCTGCATAACAGAATGAGTAGTTTAAATTATAGCATTATCACGTAATATAAAACAAAATGCAGGGTATTTTCATTGTAAGCGTAAAGTCCAACAAACATTATTGCATACCGGGTCCTCCCATATACTGTCAGTCCGATGTGGATGACTCAAAAGTGGGACCTCATCAGGTAGATGTGCCATGAAGCCTGTACAGTTGAGCATGTAATTTAACTATAACAATTAAACTCAAATTATTCTGTACATGACGACTTGAAAAAGTATCAAATTTGTGTGGTCGATTATTTTAAAAGTATCAATTTGTGTGCCATTAACATGGAAGCAATTCACTAAAATTTAAATTTTGCATATTATGTGCCATTAAATATGATAAGCAGTTCAACAGAACCTATCGTTATCTATGCTATAACTAATATAGAAATCGTTTACAAAATCATTTTACGGTCTCTGTTACATAAGCTTAATAATGACCAGTAGCATGTAGATAGTTTTCGTACATAAATATTTGCGAAAAAATGGAATGAGAATTTTTTTTCCAAACCTTCATTATTGATTTTAGCATATTTGACAAAACTTCATTATTGATTTTGGCATATTTGACAAAACTTCATTACATTTATGGCATATTTGACAAAACTTCATTATTCACTTTTGTAATGTTTTTTTTTCCAATAAAGTATCAAATTTGTAAATTACGTACATCTAATTCAGAAATTGTAAATGTACAAAATGCTTGCATCAGTCGAAATATTAAAATCTTCAAATGGTAGAAGAACTATGTGATTTTAACTAAAATTTTGTAATAGACATTTTCAATCAAGTAGAGAATAAAAAACATAGGCCTATGTGGTATAGTTAAATGTTTTTGCGTTGTCATTTAGTTTAATTTATTTGTTTAGTATGTTAGTTGTAAATTTTGTCAAGGAAATCAAACAATTACAATATATAAAGAATTACAAAATAGAAATGATCTATTACAAATAAAAAATGATCTATTTAAATGTACGACCCCGTTTACAAATAATGAATTACGAAAGAAAAGAAAATGATCTATTACAAATAAAGAATTAAAAAATGATCTATTACAATATGTAAGTATTACATAGTCTTCATCGACCAAGTCGCGCCAGACATGTTCGTCTGTCATGACCTGTCTGCTGGCACTCACTACAACGAGCGGTCAAATGCTTATCTGATATGTCCATCTCATTCGGAATACGAGACATAGATGCACGGTCCCGTTTTACTTCTCGCAGGCGTAGTACATTAGGCATTAAGGTCCACTGCGGATCAGCCCAATAATCTTGATGCGGTATTGGATTGAATTTAGTCTCCCAAACCCTCATGTATACAGGAAGCTTATATACTAGATCAACATACTCGAATGGATTGTCACCGCATTCAGACATTACAGCGAGCATATGAGAACATGGATAGTGTCGTATCTCATATTTCCCACAACTGCACGTAGGTTGATTCATCCGCACAATTTGTGTATTGCGACCTCGTCCATGGCGAAAAGATGTTTGCACCTCAAACACGCGGCGTGGCCTATCAGAAAATTGTAATAGAAATTAATCAAGTTTATGTTTTTAGGTGTACTTAACTTGACAACATAATAACAACAATTTAGTTTATATTACAAACTAACCTGTCATATGATATCAACCTGAAAGTATTTGCCCTTGCGATGCCATCCTCAATAGTTTTTTTGTATCTCTCTAGGGTATTGGAAGTCATTTCGTACATCTATTTCAGCTTGGGCTCCCATCTCGTCAAAATATTTTATGAGCCGCCGAAATGTAAATTCAATCATAGCTGAGATAGGTAAGTTTCTTGCACCTTTCAAGACGCTATTGAAGCACTCTGCATCATTGCTGGTCAATACCCCCCACCGATGTCCACCGTCATACGAAAGGGGCCACTCCTCAGGATTCATCTTGTAAACCCAATTGATGGCTTCTTGGTCAATAGCCTGTATTTGTTGTAAGTAACTATTACACTTCCGTCGTTGATGAGCACTCCCTGCTTTCCATAGAATTTGTTTTAGCTCCTTATTTCTGAACTTAGTGTTAAAGTTACTACAAACATGTCGAAGGCAGTGCCGATGATATCCAACAAATTGGAGCGAGGGATTCAGCCAATGCCGCCTCACAGCAGCTAAAATACTCTCAGCTCGATCAGATATCAAAGTCACTCCCTGTCGGTCCATGACAATATGTTCCTTGATATTTGAAATGAAGAACGACCAAGACTCCAAACTCTCCCTGTCGACAACAGCGAATGCAAGCGGTAATATTTTGCCATTGGCAGTGACAATTGTTGCTACAAGCAACACACTAGTGTATTTCCCGTATAAGAATGTACCATCTATGATTATAATAGGCCTACAATGTCTGAATCCATCGATGACGGGTTTGAAAGACCAGAAAACAAAGTGGAAGACGGGCATAATGGTTGTATTTCCGGTATATCTATGCTTCCATTGCACAATGGTGCCAGGATTAGATGTTTGTAATGCATACATGAATTTAGGCAACATCCTATATGATTCATCCCAATCCCCGAATACCATTCTAATTGCCTTTGCCCTTTCATGCCATGCCTTCTTGTATGATATACTATAGTTCATGGTCTTTTTTATATCTTCGATGACATTCTTAATGGGCATATCAGGTTCATTCTGCATACGACAATACCTATGAGTCAGATTATTTTTATGTGAACACTTTAAACAAACAAATATGTATATAAATGTAAACATTTATTTTGTATACTCATCGCAACTTGTCCCAAAAGATGAGAAGCAATGTAACTAGAGCTAATATTTGTGTGGTCCCTGTTCATTCGTGGGTATAAACAACGGTGAGGACCCCTGTACTGCATTATTTCAAAAAGACCATGTATCCTACTAAGAGATGTACGCAACCACCATCTACAATCGTGCTTGCAAGCATACACCCAAACGTCTCGCTTGGAGGTTATGACTTTATACTCTCGATTATTTGTTGCATGGAACAATTTCACAGCATGTACGAGTTGCTTCTTATCAACGAAAACCATCCCTTTGTCCAACTCTAGATTTTCAGCATTCCAGATTCGGTTACGGGGAACGACATCGTGGTTACTAATGTCAAAATCACCACCCATGTGAATGTTGTCATAGAAAGAGATTTCAGGTCTAGGTGGAATGGGGGCATTCTGAATATCAACGGGAGCGTCGGCATCATCTTCATCATCTTCATCATCATCTGATCCGCCCAATAAATTTTCTTCATCACACATTTCATTCTCATCATTGTCTAGGGCGACATCAGGACCGTACATGTCACTGTCAGCAAACTACATAGAATTAACCGTTTCAGCCATATTACCAGCAACTTCAACTGGAGTGGTATGATGGCTGTAGGTGGGCACATCTTCAGTGTTATTGTGAAATTCAGTCTCGTATCCACCACGTGAACTTGATTCTCCACCATGGCCATGAAATGTCTGTTGTGTGTAGCCAGCTACATAACATTCATTTGATTCATACATAGGAGACTGAAACGCTGTCGTGTCAATCCCATGTGTTAGCAATGTAGTGAACAGATGAGGATCCATCTGTGTTATATTAGGAAGATTGTGTACAACTTCTTTCTCAATGTACACTTCCAAACAATTTGGTGGTTGGAAACTTCCACCGATACTTAATACGGTGTTCAACGCCTCATCGTCATTTATCTGTAATATTTTGTATTTGTTGGTTGCTTGCCACTGGCGATAAGGATATTTACATTTGAAGATTAATCGGACTGTTTCCCCGTAACTTGCCACCTTGGGCATAAACATCTCCTCCAAATTGCCAAGTGTGGTGCCAAGTTGCACCCCATATATCCCTTTCGGCTCAGCATCATATGACACACCTTCATCGGGATCCCGAATTATGTTTCCCCCCCAGTAGAAGATAATTGGAACAGTTGCCATATACTTGCTTCAATGAAACAATAAACATTAAAATATCAACAATATACATATATCGAATTCTACTTCTAAAATAAACATTAAAAGAAGAACAATAAATTTTCAAAAAGTCACATTTATATCATAAGTGACATTTTCCTATCAAAATCAACCCTCTCATTTTTTGTCAATTTATATTTTCCAGGGTTGAAGGAACTGTAGAGGTGAAACATTAATTCAATTTATATTTTGTCAGCTGTATATTTGTGTCTCAATTTGATTATTACTGTTTATTTTCTCATTTTTCTCACTTATTTTTATTCGTATAAAACAACAGCTGAGATTTCATCTCTACGTGGAGTTTTTATTTACTTCCTATGTGAAGACTCTTATCTTCTCTACGTGAATGTTCTTTGTTGTCATTGCTCTCTTGTCTTAATTTAAAAAAAAACATCACAACAAGTATACTTCTTGTCTTAATTCTTTTGAATTAGTGGCGAAAAATAAATTTTGAATCACATTGCAACAATAACTTCATATGATCCCTCCCTCAATATGATCAATTTGTAAAAGGCATTCACTGAAAATAAATAAATAAATAAATAATAATAACGACTTTACACAACCGTTAATTTAGGCAATAATTTAATCGTACGCATGTAAGCGGGACCAATTTTAAAAACACGTATTTTGTTTTCTTTTCATAAATCTTGATCTATTTTTTAGTATTTTCATAAGGTAGATAGATATATCACACATTTAAAAAACACTTCATTGTATCAAGTATTTTTCTTATGCAGTGAGACTGGACAAAATTGGACAAATCATACAAACATCTTAAATCATAGTGTAAGTTTTGTAAATAATTAAATATTTCTTCCATTGAGTTGAAAGAACGCGATTGATTTGGACAATATAAAATAGAGGTTGCAAACATTGTTATTAATTTTTTAAAACTGGTGATCCAATTCTTCAGATTCATGGACAATATAAGTTAATTTGATTTGCTCAAACTTGTGCCTAGGGACCTTAATGACAAAGTTATTTCCTATGTGAACTAGTAACCCTCGTCCACTTTGTAGAGGTCATAGAGGCTTTCTTATAAAATTAAAACAAAAAGCTCATTTTGGATCGTTCTGAAAAATAAGAAAAAAAAATTAATTTATTTACTCCTTTTTTTTCTTAAACATACAAAAACAAAAAAATAATTAGAGAGATAATTTATAATGGCCAAAAATTAGAGAGAATTAAATTGAAGTTGGTGGTTAAATGTATGGACTAAATTTTGGATAGTTATCCATGTGAATCTATCGGGCCATCCGTACCAATTATTTGGTATTACGAAACACAGGCTTACCCATCAAAGTGTCAATTTTTTTTTTTTCCTTCTTACCTACGAAATTGCTATGGACTATTAATTAAAACAGTTTAAGACTCTTTTCATGCATATATTATAACTAGTCTAATAATGACTTCTAATTATATAAATAAAAATAAAAATTATTAAAACATAATGTTTAGATTTTCCTTTTCAATGGTGGTGGACAGTCACAAAGCGGAAGTGGCGATAAGTCACTTCGTTCAATACCCATTAGAGAGAATTAAATTGAAGTTGGTGGTTAAATGTATGGACTAAATTTTGGATAGTTATCCATGTGAATCTATTGGGCCATCCGTACCAATTATTTGGTATTACGAAACACAGGCTTACCCATCAAAGTGCCAATTTTTTTTTTCCTTCTTACCTACGAAATTGCTATGGACTATTAATTAAAATAGTTTAAGACTCTTTTCATGCATATATTATAACTAGTGTAATAATGACTTCTAATTATATAAATAAAAATAAAAATTATTAAAACATAATGTTTAGATTTTCCTTTTCAATGGTGGTGGATAGTCACAAAGCGGAAGTAGCGATAAGTCACTTCGTTCAATACCCATTTCAAAAAAAAATTCAATTTTTCTTAAGTTTTCAAAGGAAATTTTAATTTGTACTATAATGCTATTATATGTATTACAAATTCAGCTCATTAACTTTTTTAATCATATTCTGGGTGCCTGACCCCAAATATAGTGAAATAAACCAAACGAAATTAAACCAAAATTTTTTTATTTAAATAAAATAGAGTCAAAATTAAATATTTTGAGACAACATGATATTTTCATTTATTATTTTGAAGTCAATAAAAATATTTTTTTTGAATAAAATAGAGTCAAAATTAAATATTTCAGAGAACATGATCTTTTATTTGAGAGAACATGATCTTTTCATTTATTATTTTGAAGTAAATACAAATATTTTTTTTAATAAAATACATTCAAAATTAAATATTTTTTGTTTAATAATTACATTTAGTAGAAATTAGACATTTTGATTCAAAAAATATAGACATTAACAATTTCTGAAGCATAATTTGATTCAAAAAATATAGACATTTTGATTCACAAGCATAATTTCAAAATTCCAATTCAACAATTCTCAATTACATGAATTTCGTAATATGACATTAGCAATTATGAATTATATGAATTTCAATTTTTTAAATTTTATTCTTAATTAAACAAAATTACTTTTAAAACCCTAATATCAAACCCTAATTTCCTTTTAATTCCTCTTAAGAAGCAAAAAAAAAAAAAAAAAAAAAACTCACAAGCATAATTTTAAAATTCCAATTTCTGATTTCAAATTTCAAAATATAGACATTTCATAATTTCAATTCAACAATTCTCAATTACATGAATTTCATAATATGACATTAACAATTATCAATTATATGAATTTCGGATTTTTTAATCACGATTCTTAATTAAAAAAATTACTTTTAAAACCCTAATGTCAAACCCTAATTTCCTTTTCATTTCTCTTAACAAGCAAAAAAAAAACAATTTCCAATTCAACAAATATAAGTTAGTTTATTCAAAATTCAAAATATAGACATTTTGATTCACAAGCATAATTTTAAAATTCTAATTTCTGATTTCAAATTTCAAAATATAAACATTCCATAATTTCAATTCTCAATTCTCAATTCTCAATTATATGAATTTCATAATATGACATTAACATATTTATGATTTATGAATTTATGAATTTCATAATTCCAATTTTCAATTCTCAATTCTCATATTTATGATTTATTTAAAAAATTCAAAAAATTAAAAAAATTCCAAACCTGATTTATGATTCAAAAGCATAAAAATTCACAAGCATTAGAACCCTTAATAATGTGAACCCTAAAATGTCATCCTAAAAGGATGTGTGAACAATCTGATATCGAGCAACAATTATCATTAGAATCCTAATTTCATAACCACACTAATAAAGCGTAAAAAATCCAAACCCAAATATTCAATTCA
Organism: Camellia sinensis; assembly: GCF_055761805.1. Classification (NCBI taxonomy): domain Eukaryota; kingdom Viridiplantae; phylum Streptophyta; class Magnoliopsida; order Ericales; family Theaceae; genus Camellia; species Camellia sinensis. The sequence goes on from NC_138966.1 coordinate 109,758,540, forward strand.
CAAGCAACATCTAAAAATTCAAAAGCATAAAAAATTTCACAAATTCAAAAGCATTCACATTTCTGATTTCTGATTTCCAAACCCTGATTTCTTATTTCAAAAAATTCCAAACCCTAATTTCATAACCACACTGATAAAACCCTAACACATTTAATAATTCACATATAAAACCCTAACATTCACAGCAAATTAAAACACATTCACATTTTCACAAACACAAAAAATAAATACATAAAATTAGGGTTAACTGTCATACCATGGAGAGAGAGAGAGAGAGCAGAGACAGAGAGTGAGAGTAGAGAGCAGAGGGAGAGCGAGAGCGACAGTGAGCCGAAGCAGAGCGAGATCGAATGAGTCTGCGAGCAGAGGGAGATGGAGAGTGAGAGATGGAGAGTCTGTTTGACACAGATAGATCGAGCAAGAGACGAAAAACCTAAGTGTCAAAAACGTAAATGCAAATGAGAGGGGTCTTTTATAGGAGTGTTAAAAACGCTTTTTCAATTAGTGTTTTCATTTAGCTACAGTGAAGTCGCCATTTGAAATAGCGTTTTATTCACAAAGGTGATGCGCAGTGAAGTCGCTATTAGGAATAGCGTTTTCTTCACAAAGCTGATGGACAGTGAAGTCGCTATTCGGAATACCATTTTCTTCAGGAATGAAGCCCCCTTATACGAAAATCGCTATTCGAAATAGCGTTTTATTAATTAAAATTGCGATTCACAATAGCACATTCACTATTCATCAAATTTTGCCCTCCAAACAATTAAAGCGCGATTTGTAATAGCGCTTTAGCTTAGTTTGGGAAATCCATCAAAACTAGGCCTAGTTTGGAAAATATGAGGCAAAAGAGGCTTAGTTTGGGAAAAACCTCTGTTTTATGTTATGTCCCAAGCAGACGGGGACTATGAATCTGTGATAGCTTGCCTTGTTGAGAACTCGGGCAAGTGACTTCATCATATGTTTTAAGTCTAAGATTATGAGTTTAAGTCTTACAGGGCAATGCTATTTTAATGTAATTTATTTTATTTTTTTAATTAGAGGGATGTTGATTCTTACTCTAGTTCATTTATAAGGTAGTATTTGGTTCACTGAAATAAAACATAATGGAATAATCATTTCATCAAAATATTTAGAGGAACAAAGAACAGAAACAACACCGTGCAAATCAAAAGGCAAGTAAAATTATGAGATGAAATTTCTCAAATTCTGAAATTCAGTCTGACTGTTAATGAACTTAAATTTTAAATACTAGTACATTAAACTTCAATGGTTCATCCAGAATTTGGTAATTTCCGAATCCAGATCAAAGCATGGCCAATTTCTTGGAAACCCGAGTCAAAGCAAAGCTTGTATTAAAGTACACACAAGTAGGAGGTATTTACTAAAATAATATTGTCATTGCTATAATTTAGTAACAAATAATATTATTTTGCCATCTTATAGTAATGGTGTTCCAATAGTTACATGTTATTTTGGTAAATTTCAACTAATTTTCTCTCCAAAATTGTTTGTGTTGTTTGGATATAAATTTTTTAGTAATTTTTTTTGTTTATTTTTGTCTTTTGTGATCTTTTTTCAACCGTTTATAAAAAAAAAAATTATATATTTATATTATACTCAATTAAATTAATATAAAAAATTAAAAATATATATTTATATTATACTCAATTAAATAAATATAAAAAATTAAAAATAAATTAAAAAAATTTCAAAAAAAATTTAAATATAATTCACCCAACGAAAAAGAGCACCGTTGGATTGTTTCCAGATTGATCCTTATTTCTGTCTCCTATCTCTCTGTCACTGTGTCTCGTTGATTCCATAACCACCTCTACCCATCTCTGTCTCTCTACCCATCTTTATCTCTCTCCCTCGCCCTCACCCTCACCGATTACAGCTCTCCGATCTCCAACCCTCTTCTCCACCACAAACCCCTATCTTTCACTTTCTTCCTCTTTGAAACCCTAACCCTAACGATCGAACCCCTCCGTTCGAAACCCTAACGATCATCACTGACAGAGAGGGATCTCCAACGAACGAAACCCTAATGAAGAACACGAAGAAGATCATCCGAAGAATACGAAGGAGATCAACCCTACAAAATGTCAGGTATTTTTTTTTTTTTACTTCAGTGTTTATTTTCTAATTTTTATTTTTATTTTTATTTTTTTGCTTGAAATTGCTGAAATTGAAATTTTGCTAGCTTGCTTGTGTTTGAAGTTGTTCAATTTTGCTTGCATGCTTGAAATTGATTCTGTTTGAAATTTTGCTTGCTTGCTTGAAATTGTTCAATTTTGTTATTTTTTCTCCAGAAATTCTGCTTCTGTTTTATTTTTTTATGGTTTTTGGGTGAAAATTGCTTCTGTGTTTGGAAAGGATGATGAGAAGGGGAGGGAGGGAGGGAGGGAGGGAGGGAGGAAACGGTTGGTTGAAGCTGACTTGGCAGCTTTGGCAGCTGCCAAAGGTAGCAGCTGCTAAAACTTACCATTGGAGATGGCTTTCTATGAACCGCTGCCATAATTTGGCAATGGCAGCTTCAATGACAAACCATTGGAGATGTGTAATAAGTGATATTACTAGTAGCACACAAAAGTTGACATCGTGAGTCAATTTTTTTAGCTGGATGCAGTCCAGACTGGACACCCAAAAGTCAGTCTTTGTAGGGGACAGAATCCCTTGATTATGATTTCTTTCCCATTGATTTATACCTAAAGAAAACAATTGTTGACTAAACAAAAATAGCTAAATGAGCTATCTCTTTCCTTTTTCCATACACCCATTCGTCTATGTTGTGACCTTTTTTTGTCCTTTCTTTTTTTTTTTTTTTAAGCAATTATTGGATACTTGGAGAATATTGTCATGTGATGCTCTACTTGGACATGATTAGTTTACACAATGGGACTCATCAGCAATGTTAGGCACCTAAAAAATTTATCCCCAAAAATACTGGATGGTTGAGATTCATTTCAAGTATTTTTTTTTTTTTTTTTGATAAACAAACAAACTTTATTAAAAAAGTATCAAGGCGATGCAAAGAATACAAGGAAAAAAGCATCCCAGGCTAGGCTACAAAAACACACTAGTTAAGCAAATCTTCCACAAAATGTATAAAAGTCAGCACATCAGGATCAACCGCACTCGTAATCCAACTATGCAATAACAAAAAAAGCCTACTTTCTAACCAAAGAAAGGATTGAGAGATGTTCTGAAACACACACCTATTCCGCTCCAACCAAACCAACCACAAGAAGCAATGGGAAGCAAGTAACCAAGCCTTCCGCCGCCGCTTGCCCACCCTCGCCCTGTCCCAACTAAGCAAGACTTCCAACACCGATCCCCGGTTGCACCCAAATCAAACCAAAAAGAGCAACCACCCTACACTGAGCCGTGAGACCACCGGACACTGCACGAGCAAATGATCAACCGTTTCCGCATCCCTACAGCACAAACAACACCAATTTACCAACATATGCCTCCACCGTTTCAAATTATCAATAGTAAGAATACGGCCCAAAGTAGCTGTCTAAACGAAAAAAAGCGACCTTGGAAGGAGAACCTGATGCCCAAATACATTTCCAAGGAAACACACCACCAATAACCCCCGCAAGCACCCCATAAAAGGACATAGAGAAAACACCTTTAGAACGCCAGACAGCCATTCCATAGAATCCATCCCAACCCCCCCCCCCTCAACCCATACAAAAAACCTAATAGATCCACCAATTGGTCTAGCTCCTAATCCTGAATATCACGACGAAGACGAACATTCCAAATAACAGAATGACCTTGCATCCCCCTAACTGAAGCAACCAACTCCGCCCCATACACGGCAATAGCGTAAATCAAAGGGAACATGGCCGCCACAGACAAACCATCACACCACCGATCTTGCCAAAAGTGAACTCGGTCACCCATCCCCACTTTAAATCGAACTTGCTCCCAAAAAACCTCCCTCCCCAGCCAAATCCCTTTCCATAAACCACGACCATGAGGACGAACCACCCTCTTCAAACTCCAACCCCCCCTCCCTCCTCCCCGTATTTAGCCACCACCACCTGCCTCTATAACCTCTCCCGTTCCCTCACAAAACGCCACAACCACTTACCCAATAAAGGCCGGTTAAACACCACCAGTTTTTGCACACCCAAACCCCCCCTCTCCTTCAAAGAACAAACCCTCTCTCAAGCCACCAAATGATAATGAAAACCGTCCCCACCCCCGCTCCACAAAAAATTCCATTGCAGCTTTTCCAACCTCTATGCCACCCCCACAGGAATGACATGCACAGACATAAAGTAAGTCAAAATGCTGGAAAAAACACTCTTGATCAAAGTAAGCTGCCTCCCTTTTGACAAATATTGGCACTTCCACCCTACCAACCGCTGCTGAACTCTGTCCGCTAACCCATCCCACACTCGAGTCTCCTTAAAAGAAGTCCCCAAGGGAAGACCCAAATAAGAAACTGGCAACCGTGCCACCTTACAGCCCAAGATAGCAGCCATCATTGGTAAATGATCAACCTCCCCTACTGGAATCAATTCTGATTTTGTCAAATTAACCAGCATCCCTGACACCGCCTCAAAACACAACGAAACACATTGCAAGTTGCCAATCTGAGTAGTTTTCACATCACAAAAAATCAACGCATCATCAGCATAGAAAAGATGAGAAACTACCAAAGATGTGGACCTCTCTCTCACTTCAAAACCTGATAATAAACCCCCTTGAGCTACCCTAGATAACAAACGACTCAAAACCTCCATAACCAAGATAAACAATAATGGAGACAATGGATCGCCCTGCCGTAAACCTTGCCAAGTAGGGAAAAAAACCTGCCAGAGTCCTATTAATCAACACGGATAGCCGAACAGTGGAGATACAAAAATACATCCATCTGCTCCAACGTTCCCCAAAACCCATCCTCTCCATCATATCCAACAAAAACTTCCAATTGACATTATCATAGTCCTTCTCAATATCCAACTTACATATAAGCTCCCCTTTCCCTTGTCGAAGCCGCGAGTCCACACACTCATTAGCTACCAAAACAGCATCCAAAATCTGACGCCCACCCACAAAAACGTTCTGAGACTCTGACACCACCCCCTCTAGCACCCCCTGAAGCCTATTAGCCAAAACCTTGGCCAATATTTTGTAAGCACTGCCCAAAAGACTAATCAACCAGAAATCTCAGATATCATCTGCCCCTCCTTAGGAATCAAAGCTATAAAAGTTGCATTTAGACTCCTCTCAAATTGTCTAGTTTGATGAAACTATGTAAACACATCCAACACCTCCCCTTTCACCATCCCCCAGCAGTGCTAAAATAAAGCAATTGAGAAACCATCCAGGCCCGGTGCCTTATCCCTGGGCATACTCTGCAACGCACCCAAGACCTCCTCCTCAGTAAAAGGCCTTTCTAACAACTGTTCGTCCTCCTCGGAAATAGAATAAAAAACAGCACTATCCAACCCCGGACGCCACATTAGTCCCTCATCATGACACAGATGCTGATAGAATGACATTATACCATCCCTAACCTCCTCTTCTGACGAAAGCAGCATCCTATTTACTCGCATATTCCCTATCTGGTTCACCCGCCGATGGGCATTTGCCATTCGATGAAGGAACTTTGTATTACGATCTCCATCTTTCAACCACAAGCACCTGGATTTCTGCCGGAAACTAAACTCCTCAATCCGTGCAATCCTCGCAAAATCTCTATGAGCCACATCCTCCTCCGAAAAGGCCCCCTCCCTTTCCTTGTCATCGAAACCCTGTAAAATTGACAAGATATTGGTCTTTTGAACCCCCAGATGGCTGAAAACCTCGATATTCCACCTCTTCAGATCAGACTTAAGAAGTTTCAATTTCTGGACTAATCTATAGCCAGGTGAACTGCCACATTGTAACTCCCCCACCAACCACCCACCCACCCTCTCAACAAAGCCATCTACTTGTAACAACATGTTCTCAAACCAAAAAGGCGAAGGACCGCTTCGAACCATAGTTCTAAATATCGGCCGATACGCTACGTATCGGCCGATACGTATCGGAAAAATGGGGTGCCGCGACGGATACAGGCCGATATACCACTGAGATTAAAAATCGCAGGAGTATCGGCCGAGTCCCGGTACGTATCGGCCTGTAAGCGTTACACAAGCCGTTACACAAGCCGCGACAGGCCGATACTCACCGGTTCGGACCGGTACGGGAAAGAAAAAGTTGAAAAACCTTTAAAATGATTTTTAAAATTTCACCACCGCGACACCCGATTCCCGATACGTACCGATCGATACTACCGATACCGATACTCCGCGATCGATACCGTTACGTTACCCGATACCGCGATTTAGAACCTTGCTCCGAACTCCCCCGCTGTCCAACAGGACTGGCCAATGATCAGAAGTCGGACGTTGCATCCTGCACTGAAGCAACTGAGAAAAATGCTCCTCCCAATCCTCAGAAACCAGAAATCTATCAAGCTGAGAACTTGCTCGGCCACCCGACCAGGTAAAACCTCCCCCTTGTAATGGCAAATCTACCAACTCCATCTCATCAATAAAAGAAGCAAAATCCCTCATAGATCACCCCAACTGACTCCCCCCAGTCTTTTCCATTGGACTCCATACAACATTGAAATCACCCCCAACACACCAAAGCAAGCCCATCTAAAAGCAACATGCTATAATTCCTCCCAAAAGGCTCCCCTTTCTGGCCCCTAAACCGGACTATAAACCCCAGTAACACCCACCGAAAATCATCCTCAAGGCATCTGAACAAACAAGATAGAGAAAATCCCCCTGCTTCTTCCCCCTCCTTCATGACCACTCTACTGTCCCAACATATGAGAATACCCCCCGCCACCCCTAAAGATGGTTGGAAAGCCCATTCCATATGCCTCCCACCCCATAACTCCCGCATAAACTCCAACCCAACAACCTCCATTTTCGTCTCTTGGAGATACACCATGTCCGCCCTAACACTCTTCAATAAGGACTTCACCATCGTTCGTTTGCACCGATCATGTAAAGCCCGCACATTCCAAGTCAAGATTTTCAGATGCATGGCAACAAAAGGGGACCACCTCGCTCCTTCCTTATCCGATGACCAGCTCTGTTCGTGTTTCGATCATAATTGATTGAACAGTCTAGTCTCCGTAACTCCCTACCCGCTTCATCTTTCTGACTAGCAAACTGCACTTCTGGACCACCCATGCCTTCTCCAGTCCATGAAGCTTCAATAGCGGAAAATAGTTTCAGAGCTTCATCCTCATGACCCGCAAAGGATACTCCCAAAAATTTACTAACCTTAGATATGCTAACCAACACCCAGTCTGACACTTCAGCTGAAGATGGTGTTTGATCCATACAGAAATCGGCACCCATCTCCAACTCAGGTGCTAGCTCCAGAGATGGCAACCCAGAGGCCCCATTTGCTATCACCTCTGGCCGTACCACCAAAGCCAATTCATTACCCGCAGTCTGTCATTGCATCGCCGTTAGTACCCCAGGCCTCGCCTGCTCCCCTAAAATAGGCAACTCGTCCCTAGCAATATCCCCGCCTAACAGTGTACTGATCAAATCATGCCCCACCACCTCCATAGCCATATTTACCAAACCACCCGACAATAGGTCCTCCGCCACTGACTGGCCCAGGGGCGACCGGGGCGTTGAAGTCGACGCGTGCGCCACCCCCCCTCCCAATTGAGCTCCTCAACCATCTGTCCGTCGGATGGAAGCTGTACTACCCTATCCTCCGCCGCCGACTGCACACCAACGAGACTCCTAGTAGGCAAACGATGCTCCTCCAGCGACGATCGAGACACCATAACTCCACCCAGAAGACCACCAGTGCTGTCGATATGCCGTTGCGATCCAATACCATCACGCAAGGATCCAAAAACCCAAGCAACCGACGGATTAGAACAGGGTCCTGGATTCAACTGTGGGTTGGATTGGCCGTTGACTTTAGTTGATGGGCCTAGAGTGCTTGGGCCCTTGCTTTGCGGCTCATGAAGAAACCTGGCCTCCACAGGAGTGATCTATCCCATTCCCGCACTACTGTCCACCTTGTTTTGATTTGGGCCCAAATGTAATTCACCTAAAGCCCACTCCCCCTACCTAAATAGCTTCGATCTGCCCTGATTGCCATACCCTACCAAATCACCCCCAAATTTGCCAGCAACTCTACCAAATTCTCCATTTTCCGAAATTGCGCCATTCATCACGCCTTCCCCACCGACTTTCCTTTCCCATTCGAAGTCCAGCTCGAACCTCCACTGTCGGTGACACCGCGTCAAACATTGACCCAACTTCCGGCCATAAAGGAACCACATACTGCCAAGTTTCCCAACGGAGCATTATCTTGGTCGGAATGTTGCCCTAACACCGAACTTGCAGTCTTACCACTACGAGATCCGCCGAAAGCTCATCGACCTCCACAAAACCTCCACACCGGTCACCAATGGCCCTATACGTTTCCAACCCACGAAGATGAATTTGTAGACCCACCACCGTCACCCACACTGACGTTCCCATCAACACCGGCTTCCTCTTGTCACACAGGACTGTCGGTGACCATCGTTGCAGATTTAGGTCTCGACCATCAACGACCCACCTACGCTGCACAATATTCTCAGCCGCTCGCTTTAAGGGAATACAAAGAGAAAATCTTGACCCCCAACTGGCCGGATCTCCACCTTCCCCGAAGAAGTCCACCATCGACCAACCCACTCCATCATAACGGAAAACCCAATCCTCTTAGCCCCCACCACACCCATTTTCCCCACTAAAGCCCTATTTGAGCAAACCGAACCATCCCTTCTCCGCCACAGCAAGAATCGGACCCAGATTAGCCACACTTGGTACCACCGTCCTTTTCGCCATTGGTGACCCCGCCACTTGGCCAGGCTTCGCAAGCCAACTCTCTCCTCGGGCGAAGCCCTCAATAACCAACGCCACACCCTCCCAACCATCCCCAAACTCCGACACGGGGATAAAGACCTGCTGCCTTCTACCATCATTCGTAACCAGAATCTGAAACGATGTCCCACCATCCTCCTCACCACGAATCCAGATCACCAAACTCTGCTGCTTACCGTCCAAACGACCCAAGAAAGATTGGGTCCGTATATTGCCCAAAGCTAACCGCAATTTGGTAACGACCCAATCCACTTCGCAGCCAACCAAAATCACCTCTCGCTGTAGGCCGGAACCACGCTCCACAATACCCAACCCCCGATGCCCCCTCTGATCTGCTGTCTTCTCCTGGAACTCAAAGGATCGACCACCAAGGAAGAGGATCCGACGCCGTGGACCGGTCTCCTTCCCCACCGGAAACATCCCAGGTAAGCCTAAGACATTATAGAATTAAATCTAGACAACACATAATATTTTGGGTAAATTTGTGGACAAATTTTCTAGTTTCTTAACTTCTATTGCCTAACAAGGGGGGTTTCTTAACTTCTATTGCCTAACAAGAGGGAAATCACGATTGACAATTAATTTTTGGTATGGGATAAACTTTATTGCTTGCATTCATCTTCTTCTTGCTGATCTGGAAAGATCTTATAGATCAGTTGACCAAGCTCAAATTGCAACCAATAGGGGTAGAATTTTAAAAACCCATATCGTAATTCTCAAAGAAATGGTACACTCCATTTTTAGTTTTTTTTTTTTAAAAATTAAAAAATTCAATTATTTATTGCACTTTATATCTATACATACCTCTCATTGCACTTCAAGCTCTTCAGCTCCCTTCTTAGCTTACATTGAAAAATCAACAATGTCATCCTTAGCAATGTCTCCTTCCAAACAGTTCCTTTCTTTCCAAGTCCAGTTTATCTTTCTCATCATCCTTGTGCTGGTCTCTTCTTCCCATTTTGCTGCTTTTGCTTCTTCTCCAACTCCAAAAACAGAAGTAGTGGCTCTTTTAACGTGGAAAGCGAGCCTTGACAACCAAAGCCAATCTCTCCTATCATCATGGGTTGGAAGCAACCATTGTAATTGTGTTGGAATTTGTTGCAACAAGGTCAACAGTGTCACCCATATAAATATTACGAGTTATGGTTTGAGAGGTATGCTTTCTAGTCATAATTTCTTGTCCTTCATTCATCTCCTCAACCTCCAACTTTTTGACAACTCACTCTATGGGAACATCCCTTCCAGCATTGGGAACCTTTCAAGACTCATATCTTAGCTTGGCCGCCAATAATTTGTCTGGAACAATTCCACCTGAAATAGGCAACTTGATGAATCTCAAGATCTTGTACATGAATAGAAATAAAATTAGTGGCTTCATCCCTTGAGCAATTCAACTCTCTGAAGGAGCTTAGTTTGTATTCTAATAATCTCGCAGGTTCAATCCCTCATTCTATAGGAAACTTGAGTGATTTAACCCTTTTGTTCCTTTATGACAACAAACTCTTCGGATCTACCCCTCGAGAAGTTGGGATGTTGAGTTCACTTGTTATGCTTGATTTGTCTGCAAACAACCTTGTGGGTTCAATCCTTGCTTCTATAGGTAACTTGCGCAACTTAGCAATTCTATACCTTTTTCAAAACCAACTTTCTGGTGCAATCCCTCGAGAAGTTGGGTTGTTAAGGTCTCTCGAAGAGCTAGTTTTGGGGTCTAACAATCTCACAGGTTCTATTCCTACTTCTATAGGGAACATGGACAACTTAACGATCTTGACCCTTTATGAAAACCAGCTTTCTGGATCAATCCCTCAAGACATTGGGTTATTAAGGTCACTCAATGAGCTCATTTTGTGGTCTAACAATCTTATGGGTTTAATCCCTGCTTCTATAGGAAACTTGAGTAGTTTATCCACCCTAACCCTTTCTGAAACCACCTTTTTAGATCAATCCCTCGTGAAGTTGGGAACTTGAGCAGTTTATCCACCCTAACCCTTTCTGAAAACCACCTTTCTGGATCAATCCCTCATGAAGTTGGGTTGTTAACGTCTCTCAGTAAGCTCGCTCTGAATTCTAACAATTTCACGGGTTCAATCCCTCCTTCTATAGGGAATTTGGACAACTTAACAATTCTATACCTTTATGGTAACCGACTGTCAGAAACAATTCCTAATGAAGTTGGGAATCTAAAGTCTCTCATTAAACTTTATTTGTCAACTAACAATCTTATTGGGTCAATCCCTACATCTATAGGGGACTTGGGCAACTTAAGCATTTTGCACCGCCAGACAAACATGTTCTCAGGATGGATTCCTTCGACTGTTGGAAGCTTGACCAAGCTCAGTGCGTTAGATTTAGCCGTAAATCAATTATCTGGCTACATTCCTTCAGAGATAGGAAAGTTGAAATTCCATGAGTTTCTTGGGTTGAACAGCAACCATATAGGTTACAACAAACTTACCAGTCATTTGCCAGGACACTTATGCTTTGATGGTGGATTACTTGCATTGAGTGCAAACAACAACAATTTCACAGGTCCCATCCCAAAAAGTTTGAAAAATTGCCATAGCTTATACAGAGTTAGGCTTGATGGAAACCAATTTTCAGGAAATATATCAGAAGATTTTGGCTTATACCCAAACTTAATTTACATTGATTCGAGTCATAACAATTTCTACGGCAAGCTATCTCAAAAATGGGGAAAGTGTCATAAGTTATCTAGTCTCAAAATGTCTAACAATAATATTTTTGGTGAGATACCGCTTGAATTGGTAGAGGCAGCTCAGGTACAGAAACTTGACCTCTCTTCAAATCATCTAGTTGGAGAGATACCAACGAAATTGGGAAGGTTGATTTCATTGTTTGACCTTAAGTTGAATGATAATGAACTCTCGGGTAACATTCCTCAAGTGTTTGGCAAGCCTTCCAATCTGGAGAATCTTAACTTGGCAGCAAATAATCTATGTGGTCTGATCCCTATAGAACTGGGGGAATGCCTGAAACTATTAAGCTTGAATTTGAGCAACAACATAATTAGGAAAAACATTCCTTTAGAGATAGGCCATTTACTGGGCCTTCAAAGTCTTGATCTTGGTTACAATTTGCGAATAGGTAAGATATCACAACAGATTGGTGAATTACAAAGCTTAGAAACATTGAATCTCTCCCATAATGCGCTCATTGGTTCCATTCCATTATCGTTTGATAATATGTTAAGTTTGACATCGGTGTATCTTTTAATCAGTTGGAGGGTCCTATTCCTAACATGAAAGCTTTCCGAGAGGCTCCATTTGAGGCGCTCAGAGGTAATAAAGGTTTTTGTGGTAATGCTATTGGTTTGAAGACTTGCTCACCTAAAATGAACAATGAGATTGGTAAAAAAAAGACAAAGAAAGTTGTGTTACTACTACTAGTTGTCCTTATTTTTGGATTTTTATTGCTTTTCCTAATGGTTCTCGGAATTTTTATGGCTTTTCATAAGAAAGTGAGGAACACAACAAATGAACTGTAAAAATTTATGTATTATTGATTGATGTTTATTGATTGTCGTATATATTGATATCGATTACAATTACAAGGATTCCTATATATAGAAGAAAATGTGGTAGTAGGTGTAGGAGTGAAGTGGAGGTGGTAGGTGGAGTGTGTGATAGTGGAGGTGGTAGGTGTGGAGTGTGTGATAGTGGAGGTGGTAGGTGGAGATAAATTCTAACAGCCCCCCGCAAACTCAAGGAGGAGAGAAACTAACCAACTTGAGTTTGGAGAGAGTAACAAAACAAGAAAATACATAAAAATAAAAAAGGATAGGAGACACTGTATGGTCGTGTCAGACCGTTGGTGAAGACACTGTATGGGGTGTCATAACGTTGTAGAGGACACTGTATGGGGGTGTCATAACCATGTAGAGGACACTGTATGGCGGTGTCAGACCGATGTAGAAGACAGTTTATGGGGTCATGTCGGACCGTTGTAGCAGGACAGTTTACGGGGTCATGTCGGACCGTTGTAGAAGACAGTTTACGGGATCATGTCGGACCGATGTAGCAGGACAGTTTACGGGGTCATGTTGGACCGTTGTAGAAGACAGTTTACGGGGTCTTGTCGGACCGTTGTAGCAGACACTGTGTGGTCGTGTCAGACCGTTGTAGAAGATAGTTGTTGTGACAGTTTACAGAGTCTTGCTGGACCCTTGTAGAAACTAACCGGAATCAATGTCGAGACAGTTTACAGAGTCTTGTCGGACCCATAAAGGAGCTAACCGGAATCAATGTCGGGACAGTTTACAGAGTCTTGTCGGACCCATAAAGGAGCTAACCGGAATCAATGTCGAGACAGTTTACAGAGTCTTGTCGGACCCATGAAGGAGCTAACCGGAATCAATGTCGGGACAGTTTACAGAGTCTTGTCGGACCCCTAAAAAGTCGCACCCTCAAAAGGTGTGCCCAATCTTTCAAAAGGCGTGCTCAATCCATAAAAAGGCGTGCCATCAAAATGCGTGCCCAATCCATAAAAAGACGTGCCATCAAAAGTTGCGCCCTCAAAAGGCGCGCCCACTTCATCAAAAGTCGTGCCCCGACAGAAAGCGTCGAGCCATCAAAAGGTGAGCCGGAGACGCAGCGAGGCACGTGAGCGACAGAGTGGCGTGTCGGCCGCGTCGTCAGTGTCGATATAAACCAATGCGGAGGCTGTGCTTGAGGCAGAAGCGAAGACAAAAAAACCTGGGAAAAAACTTCTGAAAAACTCTTCATTTTCTGAGAGAGATATTCGTTTTTCTGAGAGATTGCCTCTAAGAGCTGCAAATCTTGAAACACTCCCCTTCCGAACATTATCAGTCTGAAATTGCTATTTCGCTGAAACACTCAGCAACCCAAAAAACATGGCCTCTTCTTCCCGTTCAGCTACCCAGAATATGGCCTCATCTTCCCGTGGTCTGCTCACTCTCTTTCCCGACCTCAACGAGTCAACAGGAGAGATAACAGGTGCGGTGGCCCGTGAACCTCAACCAAACACCTCTGGTTTTGCTCCGTTGAACTTTCCGATGCGGTCGGTGGAGCAAAAAATGGCAGTGCAAACGGATATTGAGGCCAATCAGTATACATTGAAGTCATGTGTGGAAACCATGACTGCGGTTACAAATTTGTCGAACCGGCTGCAGAGTAGGACAAATGAGGTGCAGCAGTTAAACGCCCAACTGGCTCTGCTCCAACGCATGTATAAGGATGCGCGAGCAGAGGTAAGTGTGCTAAAGACGGAAAATAAGGAGCTGAAGCGGAAGGCCACCGTGATGTTCCGATTTGGAGGTCCACCGTATGCTGTAGTGGAGGAGCAGGGAGGAGGCAACTTGCTTGGTGGTCTAGGAAGCACGGAGGCAACACCGGCAAGGACCACCCAGGACGGAGGCAAGAAGAAAAGACCGGCGGTTGAGTAGAGAAGAAAAATCCCACTGTGGGTGTGGTAGTTTTGTTTTTGTTTGTGTGGGTTTTTTTTTTTTTTTTGATGTAAAAGTGTGATCGGGGTTGATCCCCTGATATGAATAAAATGACAAGGTTGTGGAATGTTGTTGGTGTTATTTTGTGGTGTTGTTTTGTGGTGTTGTTTTGTTTAATAAGAAAAATAAAATAAAAGAAAATAATGGATAAAGAAAATAGAGAAAAATATTTGTGGATGGGTGATAAGAAAAACAGCAGTGTGATTTTTTTTTTTTTTTTTTTTTTTTTTGGTGGAATATAAAATAAATAATAATAAGAGAATGGAAAACGGGTGATGCTTACTAACAAGGGATAGGGAAAATATATTATAATAAAATATATATATATATATATATTAAAATAAAAGAAAAGGGTGAAAGAACGTGGATGAAATAAATTAAGAGAAAGGAGAGATATGATTAAAGTGGGTTTGAAAGTGGGAAAAGATGAGAGAGGGAGATAGAGTGGGTGCATGATGATGATGTTGGGTCCATGGAGAGAGAGAGAGAGAGGGATGTTCAAGAAGCTTGTGCTTTTGATAGTTACACATTACCCAAGCTGTATGTGAAGATGCATGTTACTGTCTTACACTTCTGCCGGTTTGGTATTCTTTGTGGGGCACTTGCAACACGTGACATTGAAAATTGTATTCGAAAATGATGACATCTCCAACATGAAACGTCTTGGAAGCAGCCCAGGCCTTGTAATCAATATTCCCAATGATGGTTCAACCAGCGGAGTCCCCAACCTTGTACACTGCTGCCATTGAAACCTTCAAGCCAGCAAACATGGCTACCAACAACAGAGCCACAGCTCTACACCCCACACCCAAATCCATGGCTAAGAGAGAGAGAGCAAATCGGGAAAAAAAACAGCAGTGACGAGCAGAAAAGCAGCGCCAGAAACGTCAACGACGACGACGAGTAAGAGTACAACCACGGATATGTGAGAGGCGAGGTGAACGGCGATAGAGGCTAGACGATGATGCAGGTGCCGCCGCCGACATAGCGGAGGAGGGGGTAAGAAAATGTTGAAGAAGTCAAGGTATGTGTAGAAAATAAGCGGAATAGGTTGAGGTCCGGCGGGCGGCCAAGGCGAGGTTGCCGCCCGCCGGTGAAGCGAGAAATACTAAGGTCTTAACCTTGCTCTGATACCATGTAAAAATTTATGTATTATTGATTGATGTTTATTGATTGTCGTATATATTGATATCGATTACAATTACAAGGATTCCTATATATAGAAGAAAATGTGGTAGTAGGTGTAGGAGTGAAGTGGAGGTGGTAGGTGGAGTGTGTGATAGTGGAGGTGGTAGGTGTGGAGTGTGTGATAGTGGAGGTGGTAGGTGGAGATAAATTCTAACATGAACCAAGACAAGTACATAATCAAAATTTGTTTGCAATTTGAAGCTATGATGGGAAAATTGTGCATGAAAACATCGTTGAAGCGACTGAAAACTTTAGTACCAAACATTGTGTTGGGGAGGGAGGATGTGGTACTGTTTATAGAGCTGACCTTCCAAGTGGTCAGGTAGTTGCTGTGAAGAAACTTCATGAATCACCCGATGGTGACTTGACTAATTGAAAAAGCTTTACGAGTGAGATCCGTGCATTAATAGAGATTCGCCATCAAAACATCGTAAAACTTTATGGTTATTGTTCACACCTGAGGCACTTGTTTTTGGTTTATGAGTTCTTGGAAGGGGGAAGCTTGGGAAATATATTGAGCACGGAGGATCAAGTATTACAATTTGATTGGATTAAGAGTGAATGTTGTCAAAAGTGTGGCAAATGCTCTGTCTTATATGCACCACGATTGTTCACCTCCAATCATCCATCGAGACATATCAAGCAAGAATGTTTTGCTTGATTTAGAGTATGTGGCTCACATCTTAGATTTCGGAACAGCTAGATTTATGAAGTCTGACTCATCCAATTGGACTTCATTTGCAGGGACCTATGGGTACGCTGCTCCTTGTATGTACTTTTCTATTGCAGTGATTTTATCTCCAAGTCATTCATATAATGTTCATTTTAGTTTATCAATCATTGTGTATTAAGAGTTTTTTATTTGACTTGATTTAAAAGGGCTATCGAACTTCTAATTGCTGGATATGGAACAGTTTTTTTATATATTTTTTAATTACTATTTTCTTCTCTTGGTCATTTGTTTGATTTGGTAGAACTTGCTTATACAATGGAAGTGAATGAGAGGTGTGATGTTTATAGTTTTGGGGTGCTCACACTGGAATTGATTACAGGGAAGCATCCAGGTGATCTAATCTCCTCTTCGTCATCGTCGTCATCGTTCTCCTCATCAACATCAACTGTGCATGGGATGTTATCGAAGGATGTGTTGGATCAACGTCTCTTACCTCCTAAGAATCAAGTGGCAGAGCAAGAAGTTATGGTTGCAAAACTATTATTTGCGTGTTTACAAAGCAATCCATTGTCTCGGCCAACCATGAGACAAGTTGCCATGAAGCTATCAGATGATCATGTAACCATGAAGATATCAGATGATCAAAGTCCACTTTTGCGAAATCAATTTCACATAATAACTTTAGGACAACTCTTTTGATATCGCCTGCTTGACCTCTTGAGTATTTGCCTTCTATCCTTACACTATATGCTGTTCTTGTCTTTCATTTTTGACATTTTCTAGTCTATTTTTCTGCTCTTTTCACTACTAGCATTTAAAAAAAATTTAAATAACTAATTTAAAAATATCTATAAGCACAACCCAATAGTTGCAAGCATTTTAAATGAATGGTTCCAATAAAAAATTTCTACTTCTCTATCTTGAATTCATTCAACATTCGAGTGGCTCAGATGATTTAAAAATTTATAAGCTATGAATTCCACATTAGCCTTTTTCAACGCATTCTGTATTCAAAACTTGCTTGCTCTATTCTTAGCAAGTTGTGTGCTAATTTGTTTATTTATTTTTTACAGAGTAATTTGGAGATTCCTGTACGAAGTGGTGTTGTACAATGCTTCAAAGAAAGAGAAATTCACAAGGATGAAGTTTAGATACCAAAGAAAAGTTAAAAGTGTCATTGATTTAGCAACTTGTTTGCCTACTTTTGTGAACAAATAAGAAATTGAAAAGAAAAATGGATTAGATTAGGATTTTTTGTAATAATTTTTTGAGTAATAATCTTACAATGGTGGTTTAAACCTCAAAATATAATCATTATTGTAAAATTATTGTATTAAATATTATTTCATGGAATCATAATTATACAGATATATACGCTTGGGTATAAATGAATTTCGTTTAATAGGTGAGAATCATTATTATACAGATTTCTAGGGATCCATTGATCTTTTCAAAACTTAATTGAATCTTCATTTTCAACTTACCAACGAAGCCCTTTTAATAGAAATGACATTTGAACTTAGTCATCAAGGAGTGGGATAGCCTCTAAATGGATTCCTAGAGATGCAGATCACGTTGCACATTGGTTAGCTTCTTTTAATATGAAGGACAAGCTCCCTTTTGATTGAGTTGGGAACCCTCCCTTTGAGCTCAAGGCTTTTCTAGTTTTAGAATAAATAAATAAAAAATGAAACCTAATGCTGTTAGCCATCCGCTCCAAAACCTTTTTTCATGTAGGTCCTATTCCAGATAATTTGAGATTTAAATCGGCAAATTTGATTGAGGACTTTTTATTTTTGCTAACATTTTTTTGTTTCTTTATTTAAAAATTTATTCTCTTTTCTTGAGTTGAAAATTTACTAATTAAATATTCATGTTCAAGTTTTGCTAGCACACATATTTTTCAATTGATAATATGAGTAATTCACTTGTTTCAAATTTTATTTTTTTTCAAACTATCGTCGTCTAGTGATTTTAATTTTGAAATTAAATGGAAAATCAAAAATATATTTGAAAATTAGAACTTATTCAAGTATGATTTGATTTGAAGAAAGTTAGCTAGAGATAGTGTGTGGATTTTGACTTTTGAGCTTCTTTTTTTCAAACTCAACAGAGAGAATTGAATCAGTAAAAGTGAAGATATTTTTTGAAAAAATCAGCTAAAATTTTCTACTACTGTGGCTTATTTTGAGCTTTCTCTTTTGATGAACCTTTTTTTTTAATGGAAAAAGTGTGAGGAATGTAGGTGAAATATAATATTTCACTCACATTTTATCTGTCTGTTATTTTCTAAATCTCTTCTTAAATTCATGAATTAAACACAACCTTATGTTCTGTTTGATTTAAGGATTTAGTAAGAGATTTGGAACTGAAAATGAAAACGGTAGGTAAAATGTGAATGAAATAAAATTATATTTTACACACTTTTTTTATTTTCTTTTTTTATTCTAATTTATTAACCAAACACATCCTTAGTGTATTCCAAATATTGAGAGAAGAAGATTTTGTAAGTGGATTATTTATTTAATTCAACCAATAAAGTTTCTTTCAAATATAAGTACGTTGGGCTAAACTTACGGCTAAATAAATTGTTATGGTTAGGATGAAGTTACCTACTTAATTATATATAATTGTTCATATGATTTAATTTTTTCAATAAATAATATGCTTTAATCAAGTAAATTTTTTCTTCTTTAATTGTCAATTTTTAATTGAAAAAAATTATTATTAAATTTCAATGTGTTTGGTTGGATTCAATTTATGATTTGTTAAGATCAGATATAAGTTAAATTTGGATAGATTTAATAAATTTTTTAATTCTAAATTTTTATTTGGAAAATGAAAATAATCTTTTTGCCACCAATTTATGGGGAAGAGAAAAATGAAGAATTAATAAGCATGAATAATATAAATATGATGTATGTGGTGAATTCCATTGCCCTAGTGATTTAGTTGTGGGTTAATAACTTTCTAATATTTGCAATATCAAAATTTAAAAACTTTCTCAAATAGATTCGGTGATTTAATTTTAAATTAATTAATTTTTTTAATTCAATTCCATTAAATCCATTGGTTTCGACTTTTTAAAATTTTTACAGTATCTACATTTGATTAGATTCGTGCCATTGCAAGTACTTAAAGTAAATACATCAAATTATTCTTGTGAGATGCTTAAATAAGATTTTGATGTGTATAAGCCCATAAAGGCCATGAACCACTCATGGTCCATCACTTGAAGCCCAGTGCATAACCCAACTGATGAGGTCCAGGACAGCTGGAGTCCAACATGGCATAAAGAGCCAATGACATTCAGACACACGGCAAGAGAAGGACGAACCACATCAGCAGACAAAGATCTGCAAAGTTATTGCCACTGCACATCACCATTAATGCAATCCATCGCAGCATTTATTACAACAACACCTCTCCGCCGGAACAGAACCCCCTTACCCTAAGCAAGGCAAGCTACAACATAGGCTTTCGGCAAGGAGAGCAGGTCGGAAGGGACAGCGAAATGATTGCCAAAGGACATAAGCGAACGTTGTAGACAAGAAAAAGGTTAAGCTTTCCATCTCTAATCTTCTCCCATACACTTCACTTCTCTTCCTAACTTGATCGTCGGAGGGTTCGCTAGGGGACTATCCCGTTCCCTGTCGAACTTGTTTGCAGGTTATCTGGTGGGCACGGTCATTTGGGCTTGGACTTGAGGAGCTTGGACCAGACCAATCCATCCACTAGGACAAACGGTATTAACAATTGGCGCCGTCGGGGGGAACGCTTTGCTCCTCGCGCCAGTTGTGTTCACTGTCGCCGGAGGCCCCGTTCCAACAACCTTTTTCTCCTACCTGTCAAAGTGCATGGTCACGACTAGATCCATGGCTTCTCACAATAATGCCGCCGACCATCAAGCCGACCCCCCCCACCCAAACAACCCACCACAGTATTTTATCGAGCTTACCAACAGCATTAACCGTATGACCGAGCAAAACCAGGCCTTGATAAATGCTTTACTCCAAAGGAACATCCCAATGCCCCCTCTCCCACCTCCGGATATTCCTCCCAACCAAGAAAGGACCCCGAGCCATACTGCCCCACAACTCCATCCACCCAACTTGGAAGGTTTGCAACCTCCCCACCCACATATAAATCCGCCACCACCCCCACACCCGTCGGTCGTAGCACAAGCCCCTGAAGCGGAGGCTAGCAGCGTCCAGCCTCCATTGACTGACCATGGTGACCACGTTCCCATCTGGGACGCTGAGCTCCGCGCAATGAAGCTCCAACTCCAAGGCGTCATGCAGAATATTCAGCACAAACCCTCCACCATGGCAAATTCACCATTTGTTGCCTCCATCCGGGACAAACCCTTGCCCGCCAAGTTCAAGATGCCCACCATTGACTCCTTTGACGGTACAACGGACCCAGTCGACCATCTGGAGACCTACCACACCCTCATGATCCTCCACGCCTTCCCTGACGAGATCATGTGTAAGGCTTTCCCCGTGACACTGAAGGGGTCAGCTCGACTGTGGTTCAGTCAGTTACCAGCGGACTCTGTTTCCACCTTCCAGCATCTCAGCGACTCCTTCCTCAGCCATTTCATTGGAGCCCAGCACCAACGCCGCCCTGCAACCCAACTCCTCAATATCCGTCAGACCGAAGGGGAGTCGCTACGCAGCTTCGTTACCCGTTTTAACACCGAAGCCCTACAAGTAGCAGAGAATAACGATAAGGTCATCCTTACGACTTTCATAGCCGGCCTACGATCATCCGACTTCCTTTTCTCCCTCTCCAAAAATCCCCCGACCTCCATGGCAGCCCTATTATCCAAGGCCTAGAAGTATATGAATGCCGAAGATTCACTAGCCGCTTGGCAGGACCCAATATCCAAAAACCCGACCCCCAGAGAAAAAAGAAAAGACTCCGAACCAAGAAATACCCAGTATAACAGCCAAACACTCCAATATACCGACCGACCTCCTCGCGCTGAAAGATCGACACCAGCCCGACCTCCTGGTCGGTTCGAGCGGTACACGCCCCTTAATTCTCCCATGGAACAAGTCCTCCACCAAATCCAAAGGGATTACCCCTCAAATGGCCTCTGCCCTCACGAACCCCTTCCAACAGAAAAGACCAGTCCAAATATTGTCGTTTCCACCAGGATCATGGCCACAACACTGATGACTGTATCAACCTCAAGGACCAGGTCGAGACCCTCATTCGCCAAGGGCGTCTCAGCCGGTTCACGGACACCCACCCACAACAGAGGCAAAGAACCGAGCCACTCAGAAACAACCGCCGGCGTACCCCACCCCGACAGCAAGCCCAACCTAACCAAGGCCGTGACTGCCCCCCACAACAGCCTCGGCCCCCAGGTAATCCCCCTCCTCCAGTCGGCGAAATCCGAGTCATTTCGGGTGGCCTTGCTTGTGGTGAACCATCCCGCTCCGCTCAGAGGGCAAAGCTCAGGAAGATAAGGCAAGGCTCAGATAGAGCAGTGGATACGGTCGACCGACCTTCCAAACAGCCTAAGCAGTGGACAGAACCCATCACCTTCACGGACGCCGACTGTACCGGCATCCGTTATCCTCATGATGGCCCTCTCGTCATTTCTGCCATTCTCTCCAACTATAAGGTTAGACGGGTCCTCATCGACAACGGTAGTTCTTCAGACATCATATTCCTCAGCTGCTTTCGCCAGCTCAAACTTAGGGAAGAAAGCTTGTCCCCCCTCCAAACCACCCTGGTCGGTTTCATTGGAGACCGGGTGACCTCCATCGGCTCCATCGACCTCCCTATCACCATCGGTGAATACCCACGGCAGACTACCAAGTTGCTCACTTTCCTTGTGGTCGACCGTCCCTCTGCCTACAACATCATCCTTGGTCGCACCGCCCTCAACGCCTTTCAAGCTGTCACTTCAACCTACCACCTCGCCATAAAATTTCCTACCGACCTGGGGGTCGAACAGTACGGGGGGAGCAGACCATAGCCAGGGAATGTTATGTCGCCTCACTCAAGGAAGTCAAGTTAAAAGAGGCCATGATCATTGAAGGGCTTGACGCCCGAGATGAGGACGAGCTGGTCAGAGGCGAATCAGTGGAGGACCTCATAGAGATTCCCATCGATCCCACCAACCCAAAGAAAACTGCTAAGATCGGCAGCCAGCTGTCCCCCAAAGCTAAGGCCGACCTTACTGCCCTTCTGACCGAGCACAACGATGTATTCGCCTGGACTCACTCAGATATGCCAGGCATCGACCCTTCTTTCATAACTCATCGCCTCAGCATTGAACCTCATTTCCGACCTTACCGCCAAAAGCAGCGCGTCTTTCATCCAGAGCGCAACACTCTTATAGCCGCAGAAGTCGACAAACTCCTTGAAGCCCAATTCATCAAAAATGTCGACTACCCTAAATGGTTGTCAAACGTGGTCCTCGTCCGCAAAAACAATGGCAAATGGCGACTCTGTGTCAATTACTCCGACCTGAACCGAGCTTGTCCCAAAGACAGCTATCCTCTGCCCCGCATAGATCTGTTGGTCGATGCCACGACCGGTCATCAAATGCTCAGCTTCATGGATGCTTTCTCTGGCTACAACCAAATCCTGATGCACCCGTCCGACCGGGAACATACATCCTTCATCACCGACCGAGGTACCTACCATTACCAAGTAATGCCATTCGGATTGAAGAACGCTGGGGCCACCTACCAACGGTTGGTCAATGCCGTCTTCCATCACCAAATAGGTCGGAATATGGAAGTATACGTCGACGACATGCTAGTCAAGAGCAAACTCTCCACTGATCACCTGATAGACCTGCGAGAGACCTTCGCCACGCTACGCAAGTACCAAATGAAGCTCAACCCAGAGAAGTGCGCCTTCGGCGTCGGATCTGGGAAGTTTCTGGGTTTTATGGTCAGCCAGCGGGGCATTGAAGCTAACCCTGAAAAAATCAAGGCCCTGATTGAAATGCAGTCTCCCAGGACGGTCAAGGAGGTTCAAAGACTCACTGGCCGAGTTGCAGCCCTCAACCGTTTCATCTCCCGCCCAACAGATAAGTGCCTACCGTTCTTCAAAGTTCTTCGGCAAACTTTTGAATGGACAACTGAATCTGAAGAGGCTTTTCAGCAGTTAAAGCAGTGCATGGCCAATCCACCTCTCCTTTCACAAGCAATTACGGACGAGTCCCACTTCCTCTACTTAGCCGTCTCAAGCACCTCAGTCAGTGCAGCTCTTATCAGGGAAGACGACTCTGTCCAACGACCGGTCTACTACATCAGTCGGGCTCTCAGGGGAGCAGAGCAGAACTACCCCCTGTTAGAAAAATTATCCTTGGCCTTGGTCACCGCCTCTAGACGACTCCGTCCTTACTTCCAAGCCCATTCCATAGTGGTCCTTACCGAACAACCCTTGAAGAAGGTCATGCAGCAACCAGAACTTTTCGGCAGACTTATGCAGTGGTCAGTGGAACTCAGCCAGTTTGACATCTCTTACCGACCTCGAACAGCAATTAAGGGACAGGCTATCGCCGACTTCATCTTGGAATTCACTAATCCTACCCCAACCACTGCCCCTCCACCCCTGCCAGCTCCCATCGAGCCAGAAGACCCTCACTCTTGGACTCTCAACGTCGACGGATCATCCCGTAGGCAAGGTAGTGGGCAGGCCTCATTCTCACCAGCCCTGAGGGTGGGTATTTCAAATGTGCGCTCCGCTTCTTGTTTGAGGCCAGTAACAATGAGGCCGAATATGAGGCACTAATAGCAGGCCTTCGCCTAGCCAGGGACATTGGTGTCAGCGACATCCGAGTGTTCAGCGACTCTCAGCTCATCGTCGGACAGATCACGGGCGAATTCGATGCCAAGGAGGGCACAATGCGGACTTACAGGGATCTCGCACTTCCCCTTGTTCGCCTCTTCAACACCTTCCACATCAAACACATTCCTCGGGCAGAGAACTCTAAGGCAGATGAGATGGCCCAGCTGGCTTCCGCAGACCAGTCCGCCCTCAGCAGTGGTGTCCGCCTAGAATACCTGTCCCACCCCGCCATTTCCCCCGACCAACATGAAGTACAATTCCTCCAAAATGAGCCCATCCCTTAGGCATCAGATATCTTTCGATTTCTGACAGCAGGGGAACTCCCAGATGACCACCAGCAAGCCGCCAAAATCAGGGTACGATCGTCCAATTACATCCTTGTCGACGGCATCTTGTACAAACGTGGTTTCTCGCGCCCCTATCTGTAGTGCCTCAATCCGACTCAAGCAACTTATGTGATGCAAGAAATTCATGAGGGGATCTGCGGTAATCACTCGGGCGGCAGGTCCCTGGCCCACAAGATACTTCGCACGGGATATTTCTGGCCTACTCTCAACCAAGACGCGGCTGACTTCGTGCTCAAATGTGACAAGTGTCAGCGTTTTGCCAACATCCCCCATGCTCCTCCTACAGAGTTGATCACGTTTTGCAGCCCCTACCCATTCGCCAAATAGGGAATCGACCTGGTCGGTCCACTTCCCACCGGCCGAGGTCAAACCAAGTTCGCAATCATTGCCATTGATTACTTCACCAAGTAGGTAGAGGCAGAACCCCTCGCCACCATTACCGAACGGAACACGACCAAGTTTATCTGGCAATCGATCGTTTGCAGGTTTGGCATCCCTCAGGCCATCGTCTCCGACAACGGTAAACAATTCAACAACGCCAAATACAGAAAGTTCTGTTCGGACCTGCAGATTCAGCCCTGCTTCTCTTCCCCCGGTCACCCCCAAGCCAATGGCCAAGTTGAGGTCACCAACCGTTCTCTTCTGAAGATCATCAAAACCAAGCTAGAAGCTGCTAAGGGCCTTTGGGCTGAGGAGCTTCCAAATGTATTCTGGGCTTATCGAACTACAGCTCGGACTCCCACTGGGGAAACCTCTTTCCGCTTAACATACGGCGCTGAGGCGGTTATCCCAGTCGAAGTCGGTCTGCCTACCCCCAGGGTTTTACATTCGGATCCAGCACTAACTGAAGAACTCCGTCGGGCAGACCTAATTGAAGAACTTAGAGACACCACCGCTGTCCGACTGGCCTCATACTAACAGAAAATGAGAACACACTACAACCGCAAGGTCCGACCAAGGGAGTTCACTGTAGGGGATCTTGTCTTAAGAGAAGCAACCCTTGCTACCAGAAATCCGACCGAGGGTAAATTAGCAAAGAAATGGGAGGGACCTTACATTGTGAAAGCTCGACCCCGACCAGGCACTTACTGACTTCAGGACATGGAAGGTCGAGACCTCCCACACCCATGGAACGCCAAACACCTTAAACGTTACTTTCAATAAAGCTCCTATTTTTGTATTGTTCAGTTATTATATTTTCTTTTCGGGAAATTCACACATTCTTCATATTCCCCCACGCAATGCAACTTCTTGATTATATATCTTAGCTCTCTATGTGTTGTCTCAGTAACATTCTCATTTGCAGCATTAAAAGCCTCAGCCGGACTGAGCACTAAAAGCCTCAGCCAGACCGAGCACTAAAAGCCTCAGCCAGACCGAGCACTAAAAGCCTCAGCCAGACCGAGCACTAAAAGCCTCAGCCAGACCAAGCACTAAAAGCCTCAGCCAGACTGAGCACTAAAAGCCTTAGCCAGACTGAGCACTAAAAGCCTCAGCCAGACCGAGCACTAAAAGCCTCAGCCAGACCGAGCGCTTAACGCCTCAGCCAGAGCCGCCTCGGGCAGTCCGACCGCGGTTAACACACTCAGCCAGACCGAGCGCCGAAGCCCCCATCCGGACTGAGCGTTAAGCACTCGGCCAGGCCTAACATATTAGGCTCGGACAAAACCACCCATGCAAAACTTCACACGTATGGAATTAATAGACACACTTAGTCACAATTTCAGGTCCAAGTCTTCACACCACTCTTTACTTAGTCAAATTCCAAAGACGTTCTTATCATTTTTTTTTTTAAAAAAAAAAAAAAAAGTTCACAGGCTTATCATTTTAAGTCTCACTTTGCATTGTGGCGTTCTTAACGCCACTCTGCATTCAGTCTTTATTATAAGTTTAAATTTCACTCTTATTAACCAGGAGTTCTATGCACACTACGCCTACGCTTCATTCATCTCAGATACACAAACAGAAACAACCAAATAACAATCAAACAAAATTTTATTCATTCACAACTTTGTGTAAAAGTTCATTACAGCAGTCCATGTACAAATATTCATCACAGCAAAAAAAAAAAAAAAACGAAGTGTCTTTTTCCCCCCAGTTACTCCTCCTCATTGGAGAGAAGGTCTTCTTCTTCAATGCCCTTATCCAGGGGGGTTTGGGCCACATCGTCTTCGCCAATCGTTACACTACTAAGGTCTAAGCCTGGGAACAGCTTTTCGGCTCTATGTTTGAACATCTTCCAACCACTGTCCCAGTACTCAGCTATTTCATGCTTATAAAAGTCAGACTGCTGGAAGCTTGCAATCACCTCTGCGTCAGTTCTGCTTCCAGCGGTCGTCCTCGATGGGCCCGCCCCCCTAGATTCTTGCCCAGCCAGGCTACTCGCAACTGCGGCATCAACCGCCGTCTGAAATTTGGCCGACCCTTTGAATTGCTCCACCGCTGCGACGCACAGATCGGGATAAGCCGCCTTTTCAGAAGCTGCCTTTACCCTTTCGTCGTCCAGCTCTTTCTGTAGGGCCGCCCTCTCTGACGCAGCCTTTGCCCGTTCAGCCTCCAACTCCTTCTTCAGGCTCTCCTTCTCCGCCGTCGCCTGCACCCTCTCTACTTCCAACTCTTTCTGAAGCCTCTCCTTCTTCTCCACTGCCTTGGCGCGCTCTCCCTTCAGCTCCTTCTGGAGGGCCGCCCTCTTTGACGCAGCCTTTGCCCGTTCAGCCTCTAACTCCTTCTTCAGGCTCTCCTTCTCCGCCGTCGCCTACACCCTCTCTACTTCCAACTCTTTCTGAAGCCTTTCCTTCTCCTCCACTGCCTTGGCGCGCTCTCCCTCCAGCTCCTTTTGGAGATCGCCCACTTTGCCATCGGCCTCGTCTTTTTGCCTGACCAGCTCTTCGTTACTACTCATGGCCTCTTCATGTCGCTCGACCGCGACGGCGCAAGCTTTTTGGGCCTCCTCCACCTTCTTCTGCTCCCCAGCAAGCTGGAACTCGAGCGACACAACCTGGCGGCGTGTGTCCTCCAGCTCCACCTTCACTGCTTGCAGCTCAGTATGGGCACTCTCCCAACTTGCACTCTTCTTCTTTAACTTGTCCAGCTGAGCCCTGGCCTCATCTGCCTTGAGTTTGGCAGCCCCCGCCTTCCTTAGCAGAGCCCCCGCTAAGGTGGTTACCTCCATTTGAGCGGAGTACAAACCCCTTAGCAGTTCGGCCTCGTTGAATCTGGATGCCGAGCGCAAGGCTGCCTCTTCTACCACCCCTACCAAGCGGTCTGCCCCTGCCCTGGCTGGGTCTTCTTCCTCTTGCAGCCACCCGGCCACCGCACGAGCATGGTAGATCGCCGTATTCAAACTGACCGCCTCTGTTTGAGGTGTAGGACCCCCCTCGGGCTGTTCTTTCCTCCTTGGCTCTAGGCCAGCTGCCTCATCTCCCACTTACCCTTCGGGGGCGGCCTCAATGACCCCTGCGGCGGTCGCCGCCTCCACTGGCACAACCTCCATTCCATCTGAACCAACATCCCTCGCCTCTGGGCCACCTACCCTCCTGGGGCCCCTTCCATTTCTCCCCCCTTCACAACACTGGTTTCCTTTGCACCCGTCTCCCTCCTCCTCTTCTGGGCAGGCACTTCCTCACTCTACCTCACCCTCTTCTTCTTCTTCTTCCCTACGCCCAACGCCTCCATCTCCTTCAAAGACCTCTCCTTGAAAGGGTCTATTGGGGGCGGCCGTGGCACAAAATCACCCAAGTTTTTCTCTCCCAAGGGTTTGGGACGAGGTTGAATCCTCTCCCTCGCAACCGGTTTTGGTGGTCGGTCGGCCTAGGACTCTTTGAATTGTTGGGCTTTTGCCAGAATGGCCTAATCCTCCGCCTCCTGAGCCCTTTCCCTCGCCTCCAACTCTGCTCGGTCGAGGTCCCCTCTACTTGGTTTCGGCCCCAACCCCGCCTCAAACAATGCCGACGGCTGCACGAGCTCGTCCCATTTGGCGTTTTCTTTCTCCCTCCACTCCTTCACCCTCTTCACCCTCTTCACCCTCCCCTCCGCAGCTGTCCCTAGTTTCGGCTCCACCGACCGGATGGGTACTTTCCAAACGGTGCGCACGGTGCGCACTCCCAGCCCCCCATTGGCAAACACGTAGAACCATCGTGGTCGCCACCCCTTGATCGACGACGGTAACCCCGTCACCAACCCTCTCCCCGCTGATGCCTGCAGAGTGACCAACGTCTCCTGCTGCCCCGAGGCCTTATAACATGCAAAGAATTCGTCCACTGTCATGGCCTCCCCTCCATCCGCTTTCGGCCACGCACTTGCGCAGGCCAGCAGGATCTTCCATGCGTTGAGCATTAGCTGCCCCGGTGCTACCTCCAGACGGTTGAGCACATCCACCACCACTTGCGGCAGTGGTAACCTCAATCCACCCTTCAGAGCTTCCTCATACAGAGAAAACTCCCCTGGCCTGGCGTCAGACGGCCTTTCCGTTGATGTCGGCAGCAATAGCTCCACTTCCCCAGGGATTTGGTACTTTTCGCGGATAGCCTCCAACTCCGTTCCAGTAATCGTGGATTTGTCAGCCTTCGTATGCCAATGATTTGGTTCCGCCTGGCTGATTGGCTTTGGCGCTGCTGTCATGGTGGAACCGCAGGGTCGTACCACCGACTCCGCCACCCTCTCTGTCCTATACTGCGCCGCTAGCTCCACAGCATCGTCATCCCCAAGCAGGTCCACCCTAACAATTGCACTCCCTTCTTCGGCCATTTCTGTGGTATATTTGCGAATCGCTTCGGCGGCAGGAGCAAGGAAATCGAAAAAGTGCTGCAGAGGTGTATTGTGAGCAACAAAGGAATTCACACTTGGAATATTTTGATTTTTCGTAACCAGGTAGGTAAATCGAATAATGCCAAAAGCCCACGGTTTGCCCGTATTCCAAGGATCCCAATTAATTTCTGCCAGTTTGAAAACTTTTCAAAATCATCCGCCAAAACTGTCTCTTCAACAACCATAATGACTTACCGTTTCATTTCTGATCCAACGCCTAATCTTCCCCCCCTACGGGATGTTGCCACGTGTACGTCCACGATCCACTATCCCCTCCCCTTACTTTGTCTTTTCCACTTCAACTCATCACGTGGCCCGCCGCGTCTCGAGCCCCACGCCCCTCCACCTCACCCATCGCGGTCGGCCTTCCCCGCGGCCAGACTTTCCGCTCGGCCAACACTGCGGTCGGCCCTACCCTCGGTCAGCCCTCCGGTCAGCCCTCCTCACGATCGGCCTCCCAGTCGGTCCACATCACGGTCGGCCCTAGTCGCGGTCAGCCTCCCCCTTTTTTTTTCCCGGTTGACCTCTATCCTGCCAATCCCTAACACACTCATCTATGTCACTCATAATCCCTTCATTGGACTAAAGCTGCACTCGGGACTGGGGGACTACTGATGTGTATAAGCCCATAAAGGCCATAAACCACCCATGGCCCATCACTTGAAGCCCAGTGCATAACCCAACTGGTGAGGTCCAGGACAGCTAGAGTCCAACATGGCATAAAGAGCCAATGACATTCAGACACACGGCAAGAGAAGGACGAACCACATCAGCAGACAAAGATCTGCAAAGTTATTGCCACTACACATCACTATTAATGCAATCCATCGCAGCATTTATTACGACAATACCTCTCCGCCGGAACAGAACCCCCTTACCCTGAGCAAGGCGAGCTACAGCATAGGCTTTCGGCAAGGAGAGTAGGTCGGAAGGGACATCGAAATGATTTCCAAAGGATATAAGCGAACGTTATAGACAAGAAAAAGGTTAAGCTTTCTATCTCTAATCTTCTCCCATACACTTCACTTCTCTTCCTAACTTGATCGTCGGAGGGTTCGCTGGGGGACTATCCCGTTCCCTGTCGAACTTGTTTGCAGGTTATCCGGTGGGCACGGTCATTTGGGCTTGGACTTGAGGAGCTTGGACCAGACCAATCCATCCACTAGGACGAACGGTATTAACATATTTAAATCTAAATGTTGCGGGATTAGGCCATGCATTGAAGCTTTGAAGTTTTAATAATTACAATTTTTTTGTTCTTTTTTTAATGGGTAAGAAATAATTTGCACAAGAAAAGCCACGTGCACGAGATTTATGTTTAGAATTTTAGCTATAAAGATAAATGTGACATACGGATTCAAATTATAAAAGAAAATGGATAAATTACACTTTACACCAAATCTCACTTTGATCCCTACACATAAAATCATGACAGCTAACCCTTTACACTTCTGGTCAAATCCCACTTTGGTCTCTGCACATGAAATTGTAACAGTCAACCTTCTGTACTTTTGGTCAAATCTCACTTTAATCCTTTTACAAGTGTCAATATTCATTTTATGTTACTTAATTGTTTAAATATTTAATAGAATCTAGTCATGTGATAAGAATGTGACTACGACATGAGGGTAAGAAATGAAAATCATCTACATTTTACATCATAAATACTTCATCCCAAAATTTACATCAAAATATGACTGCATTAGGCTAAAACAAAACGCAGATTGTGACCAATTAAGAAGATGAATTAGGGTTTTGCATAAATTGAAATTACGAAACTTTGTTTTTACAGTAACATAGTCCTATGTTTATTCATTTTTCTTTCTCTTTGATTTTTTTGTCGCCTTTTTTTAAATTTCAAAAGTTCTAATTTCTTGCCTTTTCGTCCCAATTTTTACCATACGAAAAAACACACACGCACGCACATATAACTTTTATGTGTTTATCACGTAGGACAAAGTGTATTGATGGGAAACATGGATGATTTTCCTCTTTTACCCTTATTTTGTAGTCGTATTTTTGTTACATGATTGGATTTTGTTAAAAACTTAAAAATGAAATAACAAAAAATGGGACATTGACACTTGTGTAGGGATTAAAGTGGGATTTGAGTAAAAGTGCTGGGGGTTGATTGTCACGTTTTCATATGTAGGGACCAAAGTGACATTTGACCAAAAGTGCAGGGGGTTAACTATCACGATTTCATGTGTAGGGGCCAAAGTGAGATTTGGTGTAAAGTACAAGGGCACAAAATGTAATTGATCCTAAGAAAACTCCACAATATATATCTAGAAGTATGTGACGAATTTAACAACTAATTACAATGTCTTTTTCCATGAGAGTCGAATTCATAAAATTAACCACGGATATAGATAATAATAGTGCCAATTGAATCTCACTGAACCACATGAGTATCGATCGGGTTTGAATAATCACAACAGTGACTTCAATTTGAACATTTAGTTACTATTTTCTTGCCCTCTACACACGGTAGATTAAGATTGAGAAGTAATTAAAAGTTTGGTTGGCCTCAAAAACATTTGTCCATTATATGTATATCCATCCACAGACATAGACAATTACTAGACAATATTTATTATTTATATTTCTATGCGAATCTTTTTTAAAATTTATAATTTTAACACCATTAACAACTAAAGTCAAGTCCTCATCCTGGACAAGTGTATTTCGTCAAGATTCCTTCCCTTTTTTTCATGAAAAAAGTAAAAGAAAATTTTGCCAAGAGAGAAAGGAAAAGAAAAAGATAAAAGTGAAAAAAATAAAATATTTCATTTAGTATTTTTTTTCTTTTATATTTATTATTCTCTGCAAAATCATAATTTTAACACCACAACAATGCCTATCACAAGAGAAAATGAATTGTAAATAAGACAATTAAAATCAAGTCTTCTTATTGGACAAATATATTTCATTAAGATTCTTTCATCTTTTCCAAATATATATATATATATATATATAAAAGAAAAGAAAAGAAAAAAAAAGTCCTTTCATTTTATGCATAGTAAGGAAACATTTGTCATAAACAATTACACGCTTAAGTGAAAAAAAAATATTTTATTTACTTTTTATTATTCATTATTTTTCTCTATAAATCATGCTTAAAATTCATAATTTTAATAATAACACAGTGCCTATCACATGAAAAAATGAATAGCAAATAAGACAACTTAAGTCAAGTATTCATATTAAAAAAGTGCATTTCATTAAGATTCCTTCCCTTTTTCTCATAAAAAAAAAAAAGAAAAGAAAAATTTGCAAGAGAAAAAAAATAATTATATTTACTTCTTTTTTTTTTTTCTTCTATTGCTTCTTCTTCTTTGGATAATCCCTCTTAAATTCATAATTTTAACACCACCATAATGCCTTTAACATGAGAAAATGAATTGTAAATAGGATAACTAAAGTCAAGTCTTAGTATTAGACAAGTGTATTTCATTGAAAACTAGAAATTTGCCAAAGGAAAGGAAAAGAAAAAGTGAAAAAAAAAAATTATATTTCATTTATTTATTTTTCTTTTATTATTTTATTATTTATTCTTCCATGCAAAATCTTTCTTAAAATTCAAAATTTTAACATTATCACAGTGCCTATCACATAAAAAAATAAATTATAAATAGCACAATTAAAGTCAAGTCTTCATGTTAGGCAAATTGATTACCCTCTATGCATGGTAAAGGAAACATTTGTGGTAAACAATCATATATGGTTAAAGAGTCTATTTCCATTATTTTTTATACATTTATTATATGTATGTGTTGGAATTTGCAAATTGTTCTCAATTGATGTGGCCTTGACGTCCACTCTAACCAGTGATAGAAGTTCTTAACCATTAGTGGTCCTAACATTTGGAATTAAAAACAATCAGAACTTGAACAAGAACCACAAGAAGTTCCTATTGAAGATAAGAATTTTTCACGTATGGTGGCATAATTTGTAATTTGATTTTATTTCAATTACTAGAATTATGGATATGTGATCAGATTTTAAAAGACAAAATTAGAAATAAATATATTCATAAAATTATAGGAATAGCACCTATTAAAAAAAATTGAGAGAATAAGTTAGGATAATTTGGTCATATATAATAAAGACTAACTGATATAATGGTAAGAAAGAGTGATACAATCACTATAAA
Organism: Camellia sinensis; assembly: GCF_055761805.1. Classification (NCBI taxonomy): domain Eukaryota; kingdom Viridiplantae; phylum Streptophyta; class Magnoliopsida; order Ericales; family Theaceae; genus Camellia; species Camellia sinensis. The sequence continues at coordinate 109,791,937 of NC_138966.1, forward strand.
TGGACATGTTAGAGGAGGGAAAAAATATATATTTTTATTTAATTTAACTGAATATATAACTATTGATAAAATAAAATGACAAAAAAAATTCATATAGTCAATCCTACTTAATTGAGACACAACACTTAATTTTTGATTTAATTTAATATGGTGAATGAAATTATATAAATGCCATAGAACATGCAAGTTTTCACCAACTTCATTTACCGTCTCACATGGTGGATCATTAAAAACAGTTATCTCACATTTACATTAGCACATTTTAACATCATACCCATTTATTTTCCTAAATAGTTTGACATTCATCTAAATATATATATATATATATATATATTGTTTTCGGTGATATATTTTTTAAAAATTATGATAAAATTCTTTTAAGGTCTATCTAGTACACAAAGATTTTGTTGGCGTTACATTTAAACCATCCAATGCAAAGGTGACATGTGGCAAGCAAGGGGTACCCTATGGGATACATCAAGATAATGAAAAGTCCTACCTTTCTTGCACTCTACTTTTATACACTGTACTTACTTTTCATAGGAGTAGATTAGCCTTATAATTTTAGAACTTGATTGGTCTAAAGCTTTGAAATTGCCCTTACTAAAGGTAATATATTATAATCATTTATTTAATTAATCAAATGTAATTTTTTGGCCAATCTTTCCCTCCCATCTTGTTACGAATTTAAACTGCAAGCCTTGGTTTATCTTTTTAACACAACACAATAAAGTTCTCTTCATTGAGGCTAAGAGAACCTTAACACAATCGCTTGATACGAATTGACATTTATTATCTATAAGAAATTTTTAGATCCTTATTGACACGCTTAAATTACTTTTCTAACTTTCTAAGTGTCAAAATAACCAACAAATTTAAAAAGTAAAAATGTTTTGAAAAAATTCAAAAAATATTCACTAAAGACAAATGTGGAATTTTTTTCAATTTTTTTTCTTTTACTTAATTTCTAGTTCGTCTAGTTGAAAAAAACTTGAAAGTGTAATTTTTTTTTTACTAAAGAAAAAAAAATTAATAAAAAAATTACTAAAACAGTCAATTCCAAACAATAAATTATAAAAAAAAATCTTAGGTAAATTACACTTTGCACTCATGCACTTTGCACCAAATCTCACTTTGACCCCTACACATAAAAGCATGACAATCAACCCCTTGCATTTCTGGTCAAATCCCACTTTGGTCCTTGCATATGAAATTGTGACAGTCAACCCCCTGTATTGTCACACCCTAAAATCTGGCATGACCGGTCATGGCTCGCAGGTACTTAGCCCAAGGCACACGTAAGCCTAAATATGAATCCAAAACCACAAAGAATTAATGTGATGATAGCCCATAAATAAATAAATAAAAACCTAATCCAGTGACATATTACAAGTATAAACGGTAAAACCAGCCACAACCAACTTCCAAAAATATATACTAAATGGAACACAAACTGCCCACAAAATAAAATAATTCTAAATAAAATCCAACCATAATGTATGCACAAAACCGACATAACAAGCTAAAACAAAATAATGAATGTCCTAGAAGTCCATGAAATTGAGTCCCCGCTACGCCATGTATCGCGATCCCGGGTTTACCCTTGTTGTACAGTGATCCGGACATGTGTCCGTGGATGTTGGTAGTTGGGTATTATCGTGTTTACATTCTTTTTTCTTCATATTTGAGTTATAGGATGTGTTGGGCAGGTTTGTTACAGGTTGGTTGTGTTCGGGAGCCTAGTGTTGCTGCCCAGAATTTTGGACCTTCGCTCGAGCGAGTAGTTGGTCGCTCGAGCGAGAGTGGGGTTCGTGTCTGGTAGGTCGAGCCAGAGTGGCTCGCTCGAGCGAGCGGATGCACCTGGTTCTGGACCTGAGAGCTGTCTTTCTTGGCTCGAGCGAGCTTCCTTCGCTCGAGCGGTCTGGGTTTTTCTTCGCTCGATCGAGAACTTCTTGGCTCGAGCGAGAGTTTTCTGTGTCTGGTCGCTCGAGCGACCAAGCCTTCGCTCGAGCGAGCGTGTTTTATATCAGCGGACAGCAGCGTCTTAAACATCACTTTTTCACTTCTTTTCTTTGAGCAAAACCTAAATCCGAGCCTCTCTCTCTCTACACTTGCACTCTCTCTAAGATTTGATCTCCCTAGAGTGTGAATCTAGCCTAGGGCCTTTGTTAAAAAGATAGAGGGTGTTGAGAGCTTCGATTTAATCTGAAAAAGTTTGGATTTGGAGCACGTTGATCTTTGAGTCTTCATCTCCTTTTGGGCTAAAACTTCAAGGTAGGGATATCCTACTCCTCTCTATGGATTTTGTCTTTAAATTTTGGTATTTTGAGATGTTGGGCTTGGTTTGGTAATATTGTGAAAGTTTGGGGCTTTTGTGTAATTTTACAAAAGTTGGGGTTTTATTCATAATAAACCTGAATGCATGTTTGGCATAGAGAAATTGAATGAATGTTAAATCATTGATGAAAATGGGACCTAAGGGTTGAAATGGTAATTATGGATAACGACCTAATTACATTATTGATTAATTGAGATAATTAATGGTGAGAAATGAGGAAATGAAATGTTGATTGAATATCCATTTGTGCATTTATTTTCTGTTTAGAAATAACTGCTTTGGGCTATCGGTGGAGGATAGTCGTGATTGTTGTAGACAATGCATGATGATTAGGCAAACTGAAACTAATCAATGAAATGTGTCATGGAACTTGACGATTGATAGAATACATTAACTGTATGTATTGAGTGATTGTATATAGAACCAATGTGTTTATATACGTTATGTGTAGAGGAGGAGATAGGGGATGTACTCCGCGGTTTAGGGGAAGATAGGGGATGTACCTCTAAACCGGTTACTGTTGGGAGAAGATAGGGGATGAACTCCGTAGATACAGCTCATATGCTTGTCTAAAGAAGTGAAAATAGAGCTTATACGCTTATCTTTGTGATGTGTGGATATAGCTTGTATGCTTATCTGTGGATATTGTTGTTATACATATCTGTTGAGAATGTGGATATAGCTTATATGCTTTTCTGAATGTGGGATATAGTTTTTATACATATCTGTGGAAATGATGATAGAGCTAGCATGCTTATCTGTTGAAAAAGGGAAAATGAAAGGTAACTTAGACTCATAAGTTGTATGACATAAATGTGTAATTTATGTGAATGTATCTATGTTGGCCATCTATCAATTGCTAACATTTTAGTCATTGTTCATGGTTGGTTTAGTGTATTTCTACTGGGCTGTGGCTCACCCTATATGGGAATATCATTTTCAGGTGCAGGAAGCATGCCACCTCCAAGGACATAGCTTGGGAGGCTAGAGGCGGACATGTTTTGTCGTTTTACTTTTGATGTATTACATGTAACTTCAAGCCAAGGGCTTTTTGTGTAAGCGAGTTGGTACTCTTTGTTTGTAACCAAGTGTTAACTTGGAAAGCTGTAAGCCTGTAAGGCATTTTGTTTTGATGTTAACATGTAATACTTATGTAATGGAACTCTAATGAATAAAAGAATGTGGTTAGTTTATATGTAAATGCATGTCTTATCTGATGGGTTTATTGTTGTTATTTTGAGGGCGTTACACCATGAGTCCACTCTAAGTCTTTCTAACACCTGGAAGTGATAAACAATTAAGTCAGCTGATAGCTCAGTGAGTAGCAACATGGATAGTAAATATAGTTTTAAAAACATGGTTCAATTCCAAAATAAGATATATATCACAGAAACTAAATTGACATACAATTTTAATAAAGACAATCTATTTCAAAAAGAAGATTTATAGTTCAACAGTTAAAATACTCATGTCTCTCAAGAACATAATAAATGACATTCTCCACTTAAAACATATTGCAACATAATCACTAATAATTTTCTAGGTACCAAGAATAACAAGTAACATGCTACAAAGTTTTCAAGGCAATAAGCTCGTTGGATCCACTATCGAACCAAGAGCCATCCTCGGGGTGGCAACCCGGGCCTTTTCTCTAAGACAATCCGATTGAAAGTCACCTAGCCTAGCCTAGGTCTTTTTCCTTACAATCATTGAGCACTAGAGTTATCACAGCCCAACCCAGATTTGTTCCCTAGTGGCCAGAGTCACCACACACAGTGGAATAATTTCCCTGCACTTATATATACAGATGGGCCCAATAATCAATACAATTCAGTTTCGCAAAACATGGTAGTTCACCATTATAAACATGAGACCATAACAAATAGTTTATAGTATGCGAAATTTACACATGTTTTAGAAATAATTTAATTCCATTGATTATATAATAATTTATCAAAACAGTTTAGTATTGAAATAACAATTTAATTTTCCACTAGTTTAGGGTAGAGGAACATTTATAAAAATATGTAGCATGCAACTACTCACCTGAAAACAAAATAATATAATCCTCGAATAGAGTATGAAAGTCCAACTAGTGCCCTGAACCAGGTATGAAAACTACATGTCACTACTAATTTAAAAATTTTAAGGAGAATAATAAACTAAGTACCCCACACTAAAGCGCACTAACACAGCTCAACCCCACTCACTGTTACTCTTAAATAATACCTAAGTTCATGTTCTTCAAGGTCTCAAATTACCCAAGACATGGGTTCAGATCGAAACTTAATTAAAAGTAACTTTAAGATAAAACAAAATTTTAAATAAGTTTTCTCAATCTATTCGCTAACTTTGAAAATTAAAAACCCACTCCACACTGTTCGAAAAATTCCAAAACCCTCCAGATATCAACTAATATATCCTAAGTTTCAAACCCAATTGGTTTTACTTGATTTTCTTATCAAAATAATTATTTGCAATTAATTATATTCAAACAGGTTGTTTTCTGCAGCATTTTAAAGAAATTAATGGTTCTCTTAGTATACAAAGGCAATCAACGCAAGGCTACAAATTTAAGAAACTAGACTTGTAACCGGTTCTAATGACACTGATTTGATAATTTTCGGATTTATACCCAAAGAGAACGACACTTCCAAATTTACTATTTTACATCAGTTTTCTGGACAGATTTGAACGCATCAGTTAATATAGATTTTGACTCCCAAAAAGTATGAGAAAATTCTTATATGGCGTTTAAATGTAATTAATCTACTGTAAAAATTTCAGTTCAAAATTCATCCGTTTGATATGATTCCTCAATTTTTAAAGTTTGTAATTTTGGGTAGAATTCTTATCCAACAATTTTAGCTCCTTAACTCGCTTTAAAATTGTGCATGATAATAATATACACAAAACACTAACCCAATCAACCAAACTGTTCGTTTTTCTTCCACAACTCACAACACCCACATGCACCATTACTATGTAAACCACATACTATAATAGAACAAGAATAGCTTTATTGTTACCTTAGAGTTGTTGAGCCATAAAGGAGCCGAAAGTTTCTTTCTCTCACTCTCTTTTCTATCTCTTGCTCTCTCACGTTGCTGCCGTTGCTGCTGCTATAGTATTGTCAGGAACCCTAGGGTTGTTTTATATATCTAAACAAAACTCTAAATAATTATCTTTTGTTTTATATTATTATTTTTTTCCTCTCACCATTAATTTAAATAAAATATAACTATTATTATATCAAAATATATTTACTAACTTGTCCCCTATTTTTTTTTTTAATAATAAATCTTACCTCCAAATTAAAGACTTTCATCATAAATCTATTTTAGGTTTAAAATTAATTAAAAGATTGTTCAGTAATATTTAATTTGCACCTTACGATTTACAAGTAAAATATTTGATGTTTGTAAAATAATTATTATTTAATTATTTATTTTATTTTTATATTCGGGTTCTCACATGTATTTTTAGTCAAATCTCACTTTGATCCCTATACAAGTGTCAATATCCCATTTAAGTTACTCAATTGTTTAAATCTTTAACAAAATCTAATTATGTGATAAGAATGCGATTACAACATGAGGGTAACAAAGGAAAATTATCTACATTTTCCACTAATACACACTTTATCCCAAAATTTACATCAAAATATGACTATATTAGGCTAAAACAAAATGTAGATTGTGCACAATTAAGAAGATGAACTAGGGTTTTGCATAAATCGAAATTACAAAACTCTGTTTTTCACAGTAACATAGTCTTTTGTATTCATTTTTCTTTCTTTTTGATTTCTTTGTCATATTTTTTTAAAAATTTCAAAAGCTCTACTTTCTTGTCTTTCGATCCCATTTTTTTACCATACGAACATATATATATATATATATATATATATATATATATTGTATTATATAATTATTATGTGTTTATCACGTAGGACAAAGTGTATTGGTGGGAAACATAGATGATTTTTTCTTTTCTTATTGTCATTTTGTAGTCACATTTTTGTCACATTACTGGATTTTGTTAAAGATTTAAAAATGAAGTTACAAAAAAGGTGTAACGCCCTCAAAAATAAACCCATTAAATATATATATTATCAACATGCAATGTTAAAAAAAGAAACAATTCATTATAACATTCATCAGAGTCTTACTAACTAAAAGCATTACATGTAACATCAAATTAAATGCCCTACAGGCTTACATCTTTCCAAGCCAACACTTGGACACAAAAGTATGAGTTCTAACTCAAATACAAATAAAGCCCTAGGCTTGAGTGTTTACACGTACTAACAAATAATAACAAATAACTGAAAATAGTCTTCAAAATCCAAGTCCTTCCAAGCTAAGTCCTTGGAGGTAGCTTATCACATGAACCTGAAAATGATGTTCCCATATAGGGTGAGCCACAGCCCAGTAGAAATATACTAAACCAAATATAAGCATTGAATAAAGCAATAGCATTCAATAGATGGTTAACCAAGATAATCAATTACATCATTATACAGTCTCATGACACTAATGTCTAAGACACGTTTTACTTTCCAACATTATCAATATGGCTCAGAACCTGGCCAAACTTACAACAGTGAACTATATATATATCATATTCACATTCTTCCAATGTCAACAAACAAATGAGACTCAGGCTCAAATCAAAACACTTCATACTTCCAGTTTGATACACATTTTAGTGCTGTATCAATAAAAACACTTCAATATAAATAAGCACACATAAAAGTGATGCTAATGGAGTCCATCCCCTATCTCCTCCCAAACAAAATCCGGTTTAGAGGTCCATCCCCTATCTTCCCCTAAACCGTAGAGTACATCCCCTATCTCCTCCCACACAAAACAATGTATGTAAACACATAACATATACAACACACAATCAATACACATAGTGTCTGTATTAATTCAACAGTCAAAATTGATGGCTTAATCAATGATTAGTTTCAGTTATCCCTAATCCACATGCAATGTCTACAACAATCACGACTATCCTCCACCGATAGCCCAAAACAGTTATTTCTAGACTTGGAAATAAATAACTCAACAATTAAATGGATGAGTGATTTAAATTAACCAACTACCCCATTTAGTCAATAAATTGCTCAATCTCATGAATTTAACTAGTTTTCCCAATATTCCTTAAATTAAATATACAATTCAATTTATTTAAACAACTAGGGTTTTTGTCACGACCCAAACCCGGCCCTATGGGTTTAACACCGTAACCGGCCAGTAATCCGAGATTACCGAAGGCCTGCAGAACAGTAATACAGTAAATCAGAGTACAGGGCCTGGCGGAAGCCAATACAGTAAATAAATAGTGTCCATTGAGCTGTGACAGTCTGTATGCCAAAAAGATTTTTCATGCATTCATACAGAAACAGTACAGAACAGTATGTACAATATTGACATCCATTCAAACTAGGGACTCAACCCTACATAACAGTACAGAAAACATTCCGTCTGTACAAAACAGTACGGTCTATACAAAATTTACAGTCACACAGAACAGGGACCTAATCCCTTGATAACAGTACGGTAAACAGTCAGTCTATACAGAACAGTTAGACAGTATGAAGACAGGCGGGGGGAAAACAAACAAAACACCCCCAAGCCATAGCATGGCAACTCGGAACCTCGCAGTGAGGCACAAAGGCTGGCTTGACAAAGCTGGAGTTACCCTGACGCTCCTAGCTCCGATCTGGTGCCTGTACACCTACATATATATATGAGCAGTGAGCTAAAGCCCAGTGAATAACACAATATGTAAAGAGGTTAAGAATGAATGTCCTTACAGTATGAAAACAGTTCATTTCAATCAGTCATTCAGTTGTTCGGTACAGTAAACAGTCATATGTGGTACATCCATTAGCATAACAGTAACAGTAGGTCTTAAAAGACCGAACAGTAATGATGGCCATCAGTCAGTAAACAGTAGTGGTTCCACGAGGGAACCGACAGAGATCTCTGTAACAGTAACAGTAACAGTAAACCGTAGGTACTAAGGATGCCACAGTACAGTTCAGAAATAAAGGACATACATTCATTCAGGAAATAATACCAGTTCAGTAAACAGTTCAGTTCAGTATTCAAAAGATATCAGTTGAACATATCTTTACACAATTGTTACTCACAGAGTTCTGGGCTACAATATGCTAGAGCGTGTCTCCCCAGTTGCCAACCCTACACAGTTCACAGGTTGAACACACACTAAGCTACACAGTTGGGAAAATATCATAACTTAATCCCTAATTTGCCTTGGTGTGTTCTACAACGATATCCTCATCTAAATGTCTTAAACTAGGCCTAAGAATGCCTAGGATGGGATGAGGATGCAAAAATACACTTAGAAAACATTTTGCAAAGTTTGCTGAAAATAGGAGCTTCGCTCGAGCTAAACTTTCTACGCTCGAGCGTAAGTCCAAAATCAAAGGCTTCGCTCGAGCGAGGAATCCTTCGCTCGAGCGGTCTGCAAAACAGTAAAAGTACTGGATGCTGAAATTTTACGCGCGATCGTCGCTCGATGGTCGCTCGAGCGGAGCCCTGGACAAAGGTGCTCGCTCGAGCGGGGAATCCTTCGCTCGAGCGAGGAAGCCAAATCTGGAATTTCCAGATCTGCCTCCCAAGCTCAAACCAAGCATCCAACCACTCCAAACTCGACCTCTTGGGCCCAAATTCTGGAAAACATCATTAAATTCAATGTATAACAAGTTTCAAAGCTCAATTTATGAATTCAAGCCCCAAAGGTGAGTCAATTAAAACCACATTCAAACCCATTTTCAAGAATAACATTCAAACATGTCATGTATGAGTTTTAAACCAAATTAAAGCTCCAAAGCTTGTTCAAATGAGCTCATTTCTTTTCAAACCAGTTGGAAACATGGTCTATAACAACAATATGAGCATGCATGCACTAATGTCCATGTAATCAACCTCAAAATGCAACAATACCAACATGCATGCAAGAAATGATCTTCAATCCATCACTAATGAACCAAATCATGACTTAGCTCTACAAATTAACATGAATCATGCAAGAATGAACTCAAGAACAGCAACAAGAAGATGGATGTCCTACCTTAGTCTTGTAGAATTAGGAGTGAGGGAGCTCAAATATGCAAATACACTTCAATTACCAAGCAATTCTTCAAGTTTCCAAGGAATTCAAGGTGAATTCACTCTAACTCCCTACCTCCCTCTCTCTAGTCGGTGGTGTGCTCAAAATGAGCTGATGAAATGTGTATGTGTGAGCATAATGAGAATCAAAGATGATCCAAGTAGTGGGCCACTTAAGTGGCAAAATGGTAATTAAGTCCAACTCTTTAATTAGCTTAATTTAATCTAATTTAATCATGCCTAATCAATTTTCAGATAATTATACTATAAAATCACATAAATTATGAGGGTCACGGAACATCAATCGGTTTCTAATTCGGCCGCCGATAAGGCCTTCAATTAGCAGTTTAAACATATAAACATGAACAGATAATCAGACAATCAAACAGATAGAATGCAATTAACTAACATATACTCAGTCAATTCAGTTTCAATTTCAGTCAGTCAGTTCAGTATTTCATTCAGTTCGATTATCAGTCAGTTATCAGTCGTTATCCGTTTCGTTTATCAGCAATCGGTGATTATCGGTAATCAATCAGTTCCTAATCAGTAAACAGTATGAGGGTTGTTACAGTTTTTCCCAAAATTACCAAAATACCCCCAACCTATTAAAATGCCAGAACTTAGAACAAAACGTATACATTGGAGTAGGAAATTCCTACCTCGAAGAAAATAACCCGAATGGAGAAGACAGAGATGAAGACCTAAATTCCAATGTGCTCCAAATCACCAAACGTTCAGATTAAATGGAAGCCCTTGACTCACTCTATCTTTTTAATAAAGCAACTAGGGTAGAAACACACTCTAAATAGATCAAACCCTAAGAGAGAAGGTGAGTAGAGGGAGAGAAAAGTCGGACCTAGGGTTTTGGAATCAAAAAGAATGTGAAAAAAAACGTTTTAAAAACCGTTGCTGCGTATTTAAACCCGTCAGGCTCGCTCGAGTGAATACTTGGTCGCTCGAGTGACCAGACACACGAAAACCTCGCTCGAGCAAAGAAAATCTCGCTTGAGCCACAAATGCAATGCTTCAGGTCTACAACCCAGCAGCACGCTCGAGCGACATAATTCTCGCTCGAGCGAGGAACTCGAAAACATACACCTCGCTCGCTCGAGCGAATAAAATCTCGCTCGAGCGAATAAGCACTGCCCTCAGGTCTATACTAGACGCAATCGCTCGCTCGAGCGAAGAAAAGCTGGATCGAGCCAGAAGACACAAAGTACAACCCTCGCTCGAGCGACCAAGCCCTGGCTCGAGCGACCAACCCAAAAACTGGACAGCAACACTTGGTTTACGAACCCAACCAACTTGAAACAAACTTGCCCAACACATCCCATAACTCCAAATGAGAAAATAAAGGACGACAACAACAATTATACAATGACAGAATAAACGGAACCTAAGTCCGGATACAATAATCAAATGGGAAAAGACCGGGGTCGCTATAAAAGGGACATTGATACTTGTGTAGGGACCAAAGTGGGATTTGAATGAAAGTGGAGGGTTGACTGTCACGATTTCATATGTAAAGACCAAAGTGGAATTTGACCAAAAGTGCAGTGGGTTAACTGTCATGATTTCATGTGTAAGGATCAAAGTGAAATTTGGTACAAAGTCCAGGGGTGCAAAGTGTAATTTATCAAAAAATCTTTGTGATTTCATACCTTTGTTTATGGTAGAAACTTTCAATTAATTAATCTTATCATTTAGTACAATGTATTATAAATAAATTATGGATGTAATAATTGATAAATAAAATATTTAATTAAATTCAAGTATTTTTATATTCCATGAGAGTTAAAGTTGGGACCTACACGAATTACTCCATAGTGGCTTACTCATGTTTAATTATTTAGCCCGGTTTGGTGACTTTAGTTTTTAGTTAAAAAGTTAAAAAATTATTAAAAGTTCTCAAGTTATTTTTTCTTTTTTTTTTTTTGGGTACATATCTTCATAAAAAGTCAAAAAATTAATTAAAATAGTCAAATTTTCAAATAAGACCTAAGTCATTTTTGTTGTTGAGACTAGAAATTGAACCTATCAGCTGAGAGCGGACTAAATTGCACATTTTAAAATAAATAAAACAATAAAACTAAACGTTAAGAAAATTAAAAGAAATTAAACATTAAAGAAAAGGAAATTAGAAACTAACAGTGACTACTTCACACTATAACAAATTAAAATTTTTGAGATAAAATTTAGTGACAAAACCATTTTTTAGGGATGAAATATCTTAATTATAAAAGTATTATTGTTGTATTTTTAAGACAAAATTGGACATTTTGTAATGAATTATTATTGTTTCGGAGCCAAAATTTTTATCTTAAAAATAAACCTTTTGGGGTGAAATTGTCTTATCTCTAAAAATGTACTTATTAGTGACATCTTCAATTTTGTTGGTGGAGGTAATTTTTTTAAAATAAATTATATTTTGCCCTCCTTATGTTTAGGAGTTTTCCCACTTCAGCCCTTTAAATTTATTTTTTTCCAATTTACTCCAAATCCTAACTTCCATCCAAATCTAAATAGAAAATGCCATGGGGCATAAAAAAATTTATTTTTAATACATAATCCAAAACCCAAATCCAACATCTAAACCCAAACCCAAACCCAAAAACCTAGAACTCAAACCCTAATCCCCTCTCTCTCTCATCTGCAAATTCAGCAAACCCTAACCCCAAACTATCATCATCTTTTCTCGAGGTTCTAATGCAATGAGAGAGAGAGAGAGAGGGTATTTTTTTCTTTTTTTTTGGGTTTGGATTTTGGGTTATGTATTATAAATAATGTTTTTACGCCACATGGCATTTTTTGTTTGGAATTGGGTGGAAGTTAGGGTTTGGAGAAAATTTGGAAAGTTTAGTAACATTAAGGGTTAAAGTGAAAAAAAAAAAAACTTAAAAGACCAAAATGAGAAGAAGCCTAAACATAAGGGGGCAAAGTGTCATTATTGTATTTTAAAGATAAAATTGGACATTTTGTAATGAATTATTATTCTTTTGGAGCTAGAATTTTTATCTTAAAAATAAACCTTTTGGGGTGGAATTGTTTTATCTCTCAAAATGAATTTATTAGTGACGTATTTCAAATTTAGTTTTAAAGGCATTTTTTTTTTTTAAAAAAAAAAATTTGTAACGAGTTTTTCATGACCCCTCACATAGGGGCTAGAATTGAACTCCTAACAATTTTTGAATTTTTTTTTTGGTTGAAAAATGATATAAAAGCTCACTTTCTAGATTTAATGATATGTAAATGATATGATTAGTTGATAATTAGAGAAGATATGAGAGAGAGTGTGTTGCCTTAGATATTTTAATTGATTGTCATATTATTGGACTTTAAAAGTGAGTTTAATTTTTAAACTTGAATAATAATATTTTTTTATTTTTTTATTTTTACTTTTTCAAACGAAAAAAATTACCCCCTAAAATCTTTATACATTGTAGGATCTATCAATTGACCATATCACGAGGATGCCAATGTTTTAATTCTTGCTCTAGGCAAGATTTCCACTCCCTTAAGCAATACCATCGTATCCAAAGATTTTATATATATAATTTTTTTAAAAATTCCTTTCAAAAGATATTAAAGTATGGGAAATCTCTTTTGAAATTATTCATGATTGCTAGACCTAGAGTAAGATAATTCTAATAATAATCATAATTAATCATTCAAATTTAATATGATTAAAAGTTATTACAAGTATGGGAAATCTTTATTGAAATTGTTCATGACTGCTAGTCCGGAGTAGGATGATTCCAATAATAATCAGAATTAATCATCCAACTTTAATATGATTAAAGTGTTTTTTTTTTTTTTTTTTTAAGGACTAACAGAAGCATGATCATTAACTAAGCAAACATGTTACAACAGTCTCCAGCTTGTGGGCCGGTTTAAAAGCTATTAGAAGTAGTGAATTCTATTACATTTAATATACTATTATCATATAGATTCCAAAATAGGTAAATTACTATTAAGTTTTACTTTTGAGACTTATGTTAAAGTTTTATTGATAAATTTATTAGTCTCTCTTGTTTTTATGAATAAATTTATAGTGATAAATTTATCAGTTAGAACTTGTAAGTAAATAAGTCTAGTTAATAAGACTGATTGATAAGTGCACCATAAATATTAGTTAAGTAATGATATGCAAATAAAAAAGTGATACAATGATGCCCGATTACTTTTTATTTTAAAACAAAACATATATAAAAATTAGTTTTATTCATCAAAATAACACTGATACATTATTCTTTTGATTTTTTTTTTACATAATTTGTATATATGAAGAGAATTTTCCATGACAGTTATATACAAATAACTACTTATAATAATAAATTTATGTAATACCTTATTTACAAATAATAAGATTATGTTCCAGATCTCTGTTGTACTATAGACAGAATTTCTTGGATATCCTTTAATCTTGCTTAGATTATGATCCATCTCTTTCGTATGCATCGATCTGCCATGATCTTATCGGTCATCAATTTGCCAAAATTGAACCCAGACTTTCTAGTGGAGGATCTAAACCAAAACTATTAAAAGGAATTGCAATCAGCTTTTTTTGGTTTTAGTTTTTTAAATTTATTTTTCATATTTTTTTGTTTATATTGAATTTTTTAATATTTTAAATAATATTTTTAATTTTTGTATACACCTAACATAAATATATACTTAAAAAGTATAATATTTGTGAAATTATTTTTTAAAAATTTACTAAATATCAAAAATATAAAAAAAAAATTTAAATAAAAATTCAGTGCATATTCATATTCTTGTGTATTTATTAATTTTTTAAAATATTTTTTTATAAATATTTTACTTTTTAGATACATCTAAAAAAATGTATTTGAAAAAATAAAAAAGTTGCTTTCAAAATTAAAAAAAAATACAAAAAATAAAAAATTCAATTTAAAAAATTAAAACCAGTGAATAGAATTTTCAAACCCAACTAATAATTTTCCAAGTTGTATTATCTATAAATACCTCTCCATGCTCTTGCAGCTCTTCATCCCTCCATCCTATTACTGTCTTTCCTAGCTTTCTATTCTATTAATAACAAACAAGCCTACAATGACATTCTTGCGCAATACACTTCCCAACCACTTTCTTTCTTTCCCACCCCTTTTACTCTGCCTCATCATCCTTGCATTGCCCACTTTTTTTGATTACGCTGCTTTTGCTTCTTCCTTAACTACTGGAAAACAACCAAGTGAAGCCACGGCTCTCTTGACGTGGAAAGCTAGCCTTCACAACCAAACTCAAACTCTCCTGTCCTCCTGGGTTGGAACCAACCATTGCACTTGGCTTGGAATTCGTTGCAACAAGGCCGGTAGAGTTGCCCATATAGACCTTCAGGGTTACGAATTGAAAGGTACTCTTTTTAATCTTAATTTCTCATCCTTTCCTCATCTCCTCACCCTTGAACTTTTTAAGAACTCACTTTACGGGGCCATCCCTCCCCAGATTGGTAGCCTTCGGAGACTCACCTTCCTTAGCTTGTCTCTCAACAATCTCTCTGGAACAATTCCGACGGAAATAGGCCAACTAACTAATCTAAGGTTCTTGCACATGAATAGAAACCTGTAAGAATTTATGTATTATTGATTGATGTATTACAAGATTGATTAATTACAATTCCTATACAATCTATATATAGAAGAAAATGTGGTAGTAGGTGTAGTGGAGGTGATAGTGGGTTAGGTGAAGTGGAGTGTGTGGTGAAGTGGAGGTAGGTGAAGTGGAGTGTGTAGTGGAGTAGGTGAAGGTAAAGATGGGAAATTCTAACAGCCCCCCGCAAACTCAAGGAGGATAGAAACTAACCAACTTGAGTTTGAAGAGAGGAACAAAACAAGAAAATACATAAAAATAAAAGAGGATAGGTGACACTGTATGGTCGTGTCAGACCATTGGTGAAGACACTGTATGGTGGTGTCATAACGTTGTAGAGGACACTGTATGGTGGTGTCATAACGTTGTAGATGACACTGTATGGGGGTGTCATAACGTGGTAGAGGACACTGTATGGTGGTGTCAGACCGATGTAGAAGACAGTTTATGGGGTCATGTCGGACCGTTGTAGAAGACAGTTTATGGGGTCATGTCGGACCGTTGTAGCAAACAATGTGGTGACAGTTGTTGTGACAGTTTACGGAGTCTTGCCGGACCCTTGTAGAAACTAACCGGAATCTATGTCGGGACAGTTTACGGAGTCTTGTCGGACCCTTATAGAAACTAACCGGAATCTATGTCGGGACAGTTTACAGAGTCTTGTCGGACCCATAAAGGAGCTAACCGGAATCAATGTCGGGACAGTTTACAGAGTCTTGTCGGACCCATAAAGGAGCTAACCGGAATCAAATGTCGGGACAGTTTACAAAGTCTTGTCGGACCCATAAATGAGCTAACCGGAATCAAATGTCGGGACAGTTTACAGAGTCTTGTCGGACCCCTTAAAAAATCGCATCCTCAAAAGGTGCGCCCAAATTTTCAAAAAGCGTGCCATCAAAAGGCGTGCTCACTTTATCAAAAGATGTGCCATGAAAAGGCGTGCCAGTTTGTCGGGTCGGTGGCAAGAGGCGCGCGATGCGCGTGGCTGCCTCGGCTATAAGACGGAGGCTGAGGCTGAGGCAGAGGCAGAGAAAAACTGCGAAAAACCTCTGAAAAAAACTTCGTTGTGCTGAGAGAGAGAGTCTGAAAAACTCTTCGTTGTGCAGAGAGAGAGAGTCTGTAACACTCAGTTGCCCAGACAATGGCCTCTTCTTCCTCTTCTTCCCGTGGTCTGCTTACTCTCTTTCCCGAACTGAACGAGTCAACAAGAGAGAGAACTGGTGCGGAGACCAGTGAACCGCAACCAAACACCTCTATGTTTGCTCCGTTGAACTTTCCGATGCGGTCGGTGGAGCAAAAAATGGCGGTGCAGTCGGATGTGGAGGCCAATCAGTATACTTTGAAGGCATGTGTGGAAAGCATGACGGCGGTCACAAATTTGTCGAACCGGCTGCAGAGTAGGACAAATGAGGTGCAGCATGTGAACTCCCAACTGGCTCTGCTCCAACGCATGTATAAGGATGCGCGAGCAGAGATAAGCGTGCTAAGGGCAGAAAACAAGGAGCTGAAGCGGAAGGCCACCGTGATGTTCCGATTTGGAGGGCCGCCATATGCGGCAGTGGAGGAGCAGGGAGTAGTGATCATGCCCAGTGGAGTGGGAAATACGGAGGCAACACCGGCAAGGGCCGCCCAGGACGGAGGCAAAAAGAAGAGACCGGCGGCAGAGTAGAGAAGGGAGAAAAAAAAAATTCCGCCTGTGGGTGGTGGTTGTGGATGTGGTTGGTTGTTTGTTTGTCTGTGTTGGTGTTTTTTTTTTTTTTTTTTTTTTTTTTTTTTGTAAAATTGTGATTGGGATTGATCCCCGGCATGAATAAAAGAAGAGTGGTGTGCAGTTCTTCTGCTGCTTTGTTTTGTTTTGTTTTTGTTTTTGTTTTTTTGTTTTTTTTTTTTATTTTTATTTTTATTTTTATTTTATTTTTGTGGTTGTATAAGGAAAAAATAATAATAATAATAAGAATAATAATAATAATAATAAATAAAGAAATAAAAGAAAATAACGGTGTTGTGAAAACCTGTAATGGGTTTGGGATATATATATATACATAGATTTTTTTTTTTTTTTTTTTTTTTTGTTGTTTAATAATAATAATAAGAATAGATTAATAAAAAAAACAGGTGTCTCGGGAGATTGGAAAGTGAAAAGGGGGAACATGATGAGAGGTGAAAGCTGGTGGATGAAAACATGTGAGAGGCATTGGGTTTAAAGAAAAGAAGAGTAGGTGGACAATAAGAAAATAAAAGAAAGGAAAAGTGGGGGGACAAAAGGTGGTGGACAGTTGGATGAAGAGAAAGGGAAAAACCCAGATCAGTTCATGGATGAAAATATGCTGCAGTGAACTCGATAGCATTGTTTTAGTTGGCTTCTTGGAAAATGCTGGAGCTTTATTACTTGGAAATGCACCAATTCTCCTCGAAGCTGAGCGGTCTGAGCTACTCATAGGAACAGATTGTGGAGAGTCAACATCATCCTGATGTTCAGGATGATGTATTTGGTTTTGAGAAGGCGAAAGCTGTAACTGAAGATGTCAGTCATGTTTTTCATGATGGGTCACCTGATGTCCAGCGCAATGAATTTAGTGGAGATGCGGCTGAAACAAGGGCTGCTCAACATGAGGAGCATGTTCAGGAAAACCAGGCTTCCTTTGCCGAACTGAGCCTGAATTTATTATCCGAAAACTCTCTTACACAGACACTGTCAGAGGAAGAAATGAGGAGGTTAGAAAACCAGCAAGTGGCGGACTGGCGGACTTGTTGTGCCCAGGCGGCAGTGGCGCCGGCGTAGAAGGCAAGGAGGAAACGATGGTGGCTCGATGTCGCCATTGATGAACAAATATGTGTGAGGCAGAGAAGAGTTCAGCTATGACTTTCTGGCAGCGGAGTGAAGGTACGTGTAGAGGTCCGGCGGGCGGCCAAGACGAGGTTACCGCCCGCCAGTGAAACGAAATTATTAGATTCTAAACCTGCTCTGATACCATGTAAGAATTTATGTATTATTGATTGATGTATTACAAGATTGATTAATTACAATTCCTATACAATCTATATATAGAAGAAAATGTGGTAGTAGGTGTAGTGGAGGTGATAGTGGGTTAGGTGAAGTGGAGTGTGTGGTGAAGTGGAGGTAGGTGAAGTGGAGTGTGTAGTGGAGTAGGTGAAGGTAAAGATGGGAAATTCTAACATTTTTTTTTTTTGTGAAAAAGTACTGTATTATTGATTGATTGTATTGATTGATGTCTATTACAAATGATTCCTTATATAGATGTAGGTGTAGTGGAGGTGATAGTGGGTTAGGTGAAGTGGAGTGTGTGGTGAAGTGGAGGTAGGTGAAGTGGAGTGTGTAGTGGAGTAGGTGAAGGTAAAGATGGGAAATTCTAACAAAACCCAATCGGTGGCCCCATCCCTCAACAAATAGGATTGCTCAGCTCTCTCAATATGCTCACCTTGCAAACTAACAATCTCACGGGTTCAATCCCTTCTTCAATTGGAAACTTGGCCAACTTAACCCTTTTGCGCCTTTATGACAACCAACTTTCCGGATCAATCCCTCAAGAAATTGGAATGCTGAGGTCTCTCGTTAATCTCGAACTCTCAACGAACAATCTCACTGGTTCAATCCCTACATCTATAGGGAACTTGGGCCACTTGAGCACTCTGTATCTTTATAACAACCGACTTTCCGAATCAATCCCTCAAGAAGTTGGGATGCTGAGGTCTCTCATTATTCTCGAACTCTCAGGGAACAATCTCACCGGTTCAATCCCTCCATCTATAGAGAACTTGGGCAACTTAACCACTCTACACCTTTATGACAACCAACTTTCCGGATCAATCCCTCAAGAAGTTGGGATGCTCAGGTCTCTCGTTGTTCTTGAACTCTCAGGTAACAACCTCACGGGTGCAATCCCTGCATCTATAGGGAACTTAAGCAACTTAGCCATGTTGCACCTTCATTACAATAGGCTTCTTGGATCTGTTCCCCCAATGTTCAACAATCTTACACATTTGACTGAGCTTGCTTTAAGTTGGAACATGCTCAATGGTCATATCCCAGAAGGCCTATGCTTTAATGGATTGCTGGTTAGATTTACAGCAAATGATAATAATCTCATAGGTCCCATCCCAAAAAGCTTGAGAAATTGCTCTAGCTTATATAGAGTTAGGCTTGAAAGAAACCAACTTTCAGGAAATATATCAGAAGATTTTGGCATATACCCAAACTTGGATTACATTGATTTGAGTCATAACAATTTCTATGGTGAGGTATCCCAAAAATGGAAAAAGTGCCATAATTTAACTAGTCTCAAAATATCTAACAATAATATTTCTGGTGAGATACCACCTGAAATAATGGATTCAACTCAACTATGTCTCCTTGACCTCTCTTCAAATCACCTAGTTGGACAGATCCCAGTGAAATTGGGAAAGATGGTTTCACTGTTCAACCTTAGGTTGGATGATAATCATCTATCAGGGAATATTCCTCCAGAATTCAGCAAGTTGTCTAATCTACAATATCTTAACTTGGCAAGAAATGATCTGAATGGTTCAATCCCTGGAGGATTAACGGAGTGCAAGAATCTTTTGGACTTGAATTTGAGCAACAATAGATTTGGGGGAAGCATTCCTGCTGAAATAGGTCGTGTGCATAACCTTCAAAGTCTTGATCTTGGTCACAATTTGCTCATAGGTAAGATACCACAGCAGATTGGAGAATTGCAAATATTAGAAATACTAAATCTCTCTCATAATGAACTCTCTGGTTCCATTCCATCATCTTTCGATAATATGTTAAGTTTGACATCGGTAGATGTATCTTTCAATCAGTTGGAGGGTCCCATTCCTAAAATGAAAGCCTTCCGTGAGGCTCCATTTGAGGCACTCAAAGGTAATAAAGGTTTATGTGGTAATGCTACTGGTTTGAAAACTTGTCCAGCAAAAATGAACAATGGGGAGAGTAACAAACTTGTGTTACTAATTGTTCTTCTTTTAGGATTTCTATTTCTTTCATTAATGGTTGTCAGAATAGTACTCTTGGTTTTTTGTAAAAAATATAGGAACACGAAAAATGAGCCAAGTCAAGTAAATTTTGAAAAATTATTTGAAATTTGGAGCTATGATGGAAATATGGTGTATGAAAGCATCATTGAAGCGACTGAAAACTTTAGTACCAAACATTGTGTTGGGGAGGGAGGATGCGGTGCTGTTTACCGAGCTGATCTCACAAGTGGTCAGGTAGTTGCTGTGAAGAAACTTCATGTATCACCCGATGGTGACTTGGCTAATCTGAAAGGCTTTATGAGTGAGATCCGTGCATTAACAAAGATTCGCCATCACAATATTGTAAAACTTCATGGCTATTGTTCACACCGAAGGCACTCGTTTTTGGTTTATGAGTTCTTGGAAGGGGGAAGCTTGGGAAATATATTGAGCACGGAGGATCATGTATTATACTTTGATTGGATTAAGAGAGTGAATGTTGTCAAAGATGTGGCAAATGCTTTGTCTTATATGCACCACGACTGTTCACCAGCAATCATCCATCGAGACATATCAAGCAAGAATGTTTTGCTTGATTTAGAGTATGGAGCTCACATATCCGATTTCGGCACAGCTAGATTTATGAGGCCTGACTCATCCAATTGGACATCATTTGCAGGGACCTTTGGGTACACTGCTCCTGGTATGTAATGTTCATTTTATTTTATCAATCATTGCATATTAAGAGATTTCTAATCTTGGATGCTATTGCACTCGAATTGAAAAGGTCATGGAACTTCTAATTGTTACTTTGATATGGAGCATGAGCAAGTGCATGTTTCTTGTTTTTCTTTTTTCTTTTTCCACCTTTGTTTTTTTTTTAATTACTATTTTCTTCTGTTGGTTATTTGTTTCATTTGGTAGAACTTGCTTATACAATGGAAGTGAATGAGAGGTGTGATGTTTATAGTTTTGGGGTTCTCACATTGGAAGTGATTATGGGGAAGCATCCGGGTGATCTAATCTACTCTCTGTCATCATCGTCATCCTCTTCCTCATCCACATCAACTGCACATGGGATATTATTGAAGGATGTGTTGGATCAACGTCTCGCAGCACCTGAGAATCAAGTGGCAGAGCAAGTATTTGTGGTTGCAAAACTAGCATTTGCATGTTTGCAAGCCAATCCAGTATCTCGGCCAACCATGAGACAAGTTGCCATGAAGCTATCAGATGATCGAAGATCACATCTGCAAAATGAATTCCACATGATCACGTTGGGACAACTAATATCAACTGCTCAACCTCGTGAGTATTTGCCTTCTATCCTTGGACTATATGTTGTTCTTGTTTTCCATTTTCTTCTTAGATTGTTCAATTCCAACCAACCCTCTTTTCTAGTATATTTTTCTGCTCTTTTATACTAATTAGCATTTTACAAAACTTTTTAATGGCTAATTTAAAACCATCCTAAATCTTCATGTTGGTGTATTTAGTGGGCTGTTTTCATTGGATTTTTTGCAAGCTTTTTAAATGAATAGTTTCAATAAAAAATTTCTACTTTTTTATCTTGAATTTATTTGACATTTGAGTTGCTCATATTATTTATACATTTATAAGCTGTAAATTCCACATTAGCTTTTTTACTCTTATTCTGTATGTCGAATTTGGTTGCTCTGTTTCTTACAAAGTAGTGTTGTACTATGCAGGCAACTAGTGCCCTTAGCCATCCAGTCTAATTGAAAGCCTTTTGAGGTAATTTGATTTCGAAATTGATATATAGGACCTTAATATATGGGATAATTACTCATAAGTCTTATTAATTGGATTTATTTACTCATAAATCTTAAGTGATTTTTTTTTTAATACATATTTGCCTTTTATTTTAATAATGAGAAAATTTTGAAACTTTATACATATATATTTTGTGTTTGTGAAATGATTATTTAATACTCGTAATGATACTAATAAATTTATTAAAGTGATAAATGATTAGGACATTTTGACTTTTGTTTATAAGTTTTGCTTATATTAGTTTATTTGTGTTGGTTTGCATTAAAATATGATGCGAGAGGTGTAGCTTGTTAAATGGTAGTTTTTTAATAAATATTTTTACAATAATAAATTTGATCCATAGAATCTATCCCTTAATGTACAGGCTTTCAAAAAATTAGGACCATAAAAAATTAAGGCTTATAGAAAGGGTTTTATTCGCTTTATGGTTAAGCCACCCATGTTTTAATTTTAATTTTTTTTTTCATGCTGCTTCCATTTCTTTCACAAGGCCATCTACTCATATTAATGATTATCTACTCATATTAATGATTTCATGCTGTTTGGAAGGATTAAAGACCACCAAGATCAAGACCAAGAGCTAATGAGTTAGAAGAAGCATTGGCTGGTGCACATATGGCTCTTAGGACTGATGTGTGGCTGACTGCGTGGACCTGCGTAGTGCTATTGTAGCTTTTATGTAAAGGCTTAGAGTTGTTCTCTGTTTTGTCATTTGATTGTTTTAGTTGGTTTTTTGTTTCTCACCAACTTGCAGTGATGTGCTTGCAAATGATTATGTTTTCTGTTTAGTGTCAACTTAATTGGGATCGGATGGTCTTGCTATGATGTAGTCTCGCATTTTCCTTTTTTTCACTTTGTTGATGTTTTATTTGTTTATATGCTGGTCTTCATCAATAAAATTTTCTCTTTTGTTGATAAATTTTTTTTAAAAAAAGAAAAGACAGTGACTTTTGATGGCGCTGTAACGTAGGTATTTTATTTATTTTTTTCCAAGTTTTTCATTTTTCTTCTATAAATCTTTTCTTCAAATCCATAATCTATACATAACTAGAGTTCCAATCACACAAGAAAAAGAATGGAAAATAGGACACCTAAAGTTTTGGAATTGGACAAATGAACGTGTTACATTAAGATTCCTTGCCTTTTATACATGGCAAAGGCAAATCATTGGTCCTTCACAATTATTTATATGATTTAGAAAAAAATTATTTTTGCTTCTGCGTGTTTCATTAAGATTTCTTGCCTTTTATAAGGGCAAATCATTGGTCCTCCACAATTATTTATATGATTTAGAAAAAAAAAAATTTTGCTTCTGCGTCAAATTCATGTGATGTTTTTATTTGATACTTATTTGTTAAAATAATGAGATTCAATACTTTTTGTTAGATTTTTCAAAAATAACTTGACAAATTTCAAATGAAGAATAATGGAGAGTAATGCTCCAAAACTATAAAATTGGAGGTGAGGGTGAGGATTTGGGGAAATCGTTGTCTGATTCTGGCAAAATTGGACCAATTTCGATGGAATTTGGGGACTTTGATCACAATACAGAGATGGGTATTGGTGATAATGCAAATTCTCCTGAAAGGTCAGAGCTTTTGGGGGAAGAAAAAGGTCGAGATGGCGAGGCCGGTGGAGATGTGGCTTCGAGTGGTGAAGAAAGTGTTGCCATAGGATCAGTGAAGCCAAGTGAGGAAGAGAAGAGGGTTTTGTAATCTTGGGACGAAGGTTGTATACGATGAAGCGGAAGAGCCAAAAGCTTGCAGCTGAAGGTTACCATGGATGATAAGGTCAGTTATTCTGTGGCATTTAAGTTCTGTTGGATAGTTGTGGATTTTCAAATCAATGTATTGTAATTTGTAGGTCAAATAGATAATATAAAAAAAATGGAATAAGATAAGTTGACACTTTTGTAGGTTCCTTATATCTAGAAATAGAATCTTTGAACATGATTTCAAATAACTAATTTTAGATAGTTGTTTCAAATCCATCATGTTCACATTATTTATCTTTGAAATTCATAAGTAAATTATTATATCTAAATTGAGTTATTGTCTTTGAATGATTAAGGTCAAATCCTTGATTTAAAATCTACATCTATTCAAACTGACTCTTTAATTTCATCTGGTTAATTTAGTTTCCAACTGCTATTTTTCTTATTTCATGTTATTGATATATCACAAAATGAGTACCATTTAACTCTGACATTGTATTTTGTAGAGTATTTTCACCTTAATTGCTATTTTTGGTTGATGGGTTAACCTTGAAAAACGAAAAAGAATCAAATTTCTAAATTTTGAATATTTTATAAATAGGCTATGGAAAAGAAAATATTGCTAACTTAGCATCACACAAGTATATGGCTTTTCAATTTTCATTTTTGAACCAACTCATAGCACAAGACTCTTTTATTTGGTCTGATAATTTTTTTAATAAAAAGATTTCGCTTTTTGTTCTTTACCTGTTGGTTTTTTAACAACTAAATCAAATGGTAGGTTACGTGTTGCAATCTATTGGTTTCTTGCAGTTTACAATTGGGGAACTTGCAATCTATTGGTTTCTTGCAGTTTACAATTGGGGAACTTTCAGTTTACCTCATATGGTATAGGACTTGTGCACGCCATTTGGAAATAACCACTTAATGCCTTGTGGTTTTTAGACTAAAATGACCTGCCACAATTTCTTTCCAAATTAACAAGAAGTGCATTACATGCACCAGCGTTGAGAGTTAACCATTTGTTAAGACAAAAATACCCTTGTAACAAAAAATCTGTTTTTTTTCTTCTCTCTCTACTATTTAGCTCTCCTAAGTTGTTCTATCTTACAAAATGCCACATTCCCCAAGTTGTTCTATTTTAACCTGATTGCACAAATAGAACATGCTTCCCCAAGTTGTTCTTTGGATGCATAATTGGTGTTCTCTGCCTGTTGGAATATTGAAATACTGTTAAATATTGTATTCCTTTTTTCTCTTCCCCCCTCCCCTCCCAGGGGGTGTTTTTTTACTCATTCATCTTTGGACCATAGCATTATTTAAGGCCCCCGTCTTTAAAATTATTTATTGAGTGATGTTGTCTAGATCAAGGTTTTTTTAAATAGCTGCTCGCCTACTTGGAAGAAGTAGGCACGTGTTGGCTACTTGGCCTAAGTATATTGACAAGATGACTAGACTTTGAATGTTGGTTTTCCTTTTTGATGCTAATAGTTCTTTTTAGAATTGAAACATTGCAAGGAAAATAAAAGGAGAAAATGTCATTTACATCGATGTACCCCATCAGAATTAATAGTGAATGGACGTTGTAGGCTTGGGATATATGTAATCCTCATTGGGAGATTTTTATTTATTGATTCTTCTACATTATCAACTAGGATTGGACCACATGTAAGTCTCGTGGTGCTAAGAAAACAAGGTCCCTCTTTTCATCTATTCTTTGCTTGCAGCAGTTTAAGTAGTCTTCAAGGGAAGGGGGCAAGACCTGATTCATAATTGGTGCTTAACATTTTTTGTTTTTATTTAAATTTTTTGATTGATTATCTGCAGAAGGTATCTCAGTTCATGAGTCGCGCTGCACATCTTAATGAAGCTTTCTCAGTGGTGAAACAGGTCCCAGTCATACGACCAACTCTGCCTGCGGCTGGGGTGACTGCATGACCTGTGATGAGTTTGAGATGAGATTCAGGTTGTTAAATAGAGCGAGAATGCAGTATGTTCATGGGTATGTGTACCATGATTATGTGTGCGGTTTTTATACCGTTACTTGTATAATCATGAGGTATGTGTACCATGATTATATATGTGGTTTTTATATTGTTACTTGTGTAATCCATGCGTTCAGGCTCTCTTTATGTATTATGAACCTTCAAAATCGCTAAGAGACTTCTGTATCAATTTACCGTGTGTGCAAACTTGAAAGTTGGTTTCTTTCAGTGTCCCTGATATTTCTATTCACTTGACTAATTCTGTCTAGTATTTTTTGTGGTATTTGAACACTCCAAAAGTGAATTTTATACAAATCTGCTACAACTTGCTATGTTAAAATAACACAGAGCAAATTAAACTTTGCTCTCTTCATGTTTGATCATTTTTTCATTTTAGCTCTTAAAGTTTTTTCCTCCATTTTGGATCTTTATTTTTGAAGTTTTTTTTTCCAAAAGCTAACTGTTGTATAAAAATATTTAATTATGTATAATTCACATTTCTAATATAAATCTAAACTTCAGACAATTAATGTAGTATTTTTTGTCTAATTTGAACGGAAGTTAGTTTTAGAAGTAAATTGTGAAAAATTTCAAACATGAAAGGTGAAAGTGAGAAAATGATCAAAATTAAAATGGGCCAAGTGTAATGTATCAAAAAATTATACACAAAAATTAAGTGAATGTAATGAAGTATTATAGTTACCATTTATTCACATGGTAATCAGTAGTGCAGTGGTTAATTCCGTATTTTCAACAGTTGATTTCCTAGTGTGTGCAAACTTAAATGTTGATTTCTTTCAGTGTCCCTGATATTGCTGTTTACTTGACTAATCCTATCTAGTATTTTTTGTGCTATTTGAACACTCCGAAAGTGAATTTTATACAAATTTGCCACAACTTGCTTTGACAGCACGTATGTTAAAATAACACTCTCTTCATAGTTGGTCATTTTTTCATTTTAGCTCTTAAAGTTTTTTCCTCTATTTTGGATCTTTATTTTTGAAGTTATTTTCCAAAAGCTAACTTTTGTATAAAAATATTTAATTATGTATAACTCATATTTCTAATATAAATCTAAACTTCAAACAATTAATGTAGTATTTTTTGTTTAATTTGAACAGAAGTTAATTTTAGAAGTAAATTGTGAAAAATTTCAAACATAAAAGGTGAAAGTGAGAAAATGATCAAAATTAAAATGGGCCAAGTGTAGTGTATCAAAAAATTATACACAAAAATTAAGTAAATGTAATGAAATATTACAGTTATCATTTATTCACATGGTGATCAGTAGTGCAGTGGTTAATTTCGTATTTTCAACAGTTCTTTAAAAATTGAGAATTGCATCACAATGGATTGACCAAAAAATATTCATAAAAAGGGGTGAGGTGTAACTTTTTCTA
This sequence comes from Camellia sinensis, assembly GCF_055761805.1. Classification (NCBI taxonomy): domain Eukaryota; kingdom Viridiplantae; phylum Streptophyta; class Magnoliopsida; order Ericales; family Theaceae; genus Camellia; species Camellia sinensis. Next base: position 109,818,900 of record NC_138966.1, read on the forward strand.
TGAATTCTTCGCAACAAAAAAAAGTTGCATCCATGTTTTTAAATCATTTTTCATCTTTCACCATGATTGTAATTTTTCCTTAAAAATAAGCCTGTTTTTCATTTAAAATGGGTGTGCTGATTTATTCAGACCGAAAGTTGGACAATCAATCAGAGTGTTTTTTTATAATAAAAAAAAAAAGAAAAAGAAAAAAGAAAAGAAAAGCTACGGCTCTGAAAATACAATTAAAAGATAAAAGCATAAAAAAGATGCATATAACTTAAATGTTAATTAAATCAAAGTTTACTATTCTCCTTTCATTCTTCTCCAACCTCACTCTCTGAATGGAAGAATTTGGTGAGAAAAAGCTACAAAAAAAAAAAAAAAAAAAAAAAAAAGGAAGAAGAAGAGGAAAGAAATAAGCAAAGAATATGATTTCTTATAATTTTTGTGGATGATTAAAGAAGTGAAAGAAAGAGAAATGCTGAAAAAGAGAGCTTACTGAAAATTGAGAAGTTTTGTTTCTCACCAATTTTTTGTGTGATTTGATGAAAAATCAAAATTATTTTTTACAAAAAAAAAAAAAATTATGATACTAAAATTATCCCTCTAAATACAAAAATAAATAAAATGAAAAGATACATATATCTGGTTTTATTCATTAATTATTCAAATAAGAAAACAAAAAATTACAATCCTTTTCCTCCTAAGTGAGGAATTATATTATTATTTTATTTGTTTTCTCGTCTCAGGATTCAAACAGAGCTTTGATTAGTCTCCTACTAACAATGCTTTGTAGGATGACAAAGGAAAACCACATAGACAATCATTGCCGGAAAAGGCACTTTGCCGGGAACTTGTTTGGCGGTATTGAACCGCACAAATGGTTATTACTCACATTCAACTTCTCAAGCCCAGAAATTGCCTTAGCCAACTTCCCAAACACCAAATTTCTTGACAAATCCAAAACCTTCAAATATTGGGAAATTTCACACTTTCCATGTCAAACCGTATCCGATTACCCGAGGCCCGACAACCCACCAAATAATTGGTTCGGTTCAGTAACCCAGCCGGGCAACCCGATATTTCATTGTCGGAAAGATCAATGTAGTCATAAAAATAGGTCTCCACTGGCTTCCAATCATCAAGCTTGATCTTGATCTTGATCCCACATCTTGCGAGCTTGAGAGAGTATATTATAGTAGATGAAGTGACCCATTTAGGTATTTCACTCAGATGAAACCCATTATATGATAAATCTAGAGATTCAATACCTTTCACATTCATTTCTGGAAATGGGTCGACGAGAAAATTGTGAGAAAGATCGAGATTGAATATTTTGGTGAGATTCCCAAAAGATTTTGGTACTGTCCCAGAAAATCGATTCCATGAAAGATCCAAAGTGTCGAGTGCGTGAAAGCTTCCGAGAAAATCTGGGATTTGTCCTGTGAAATAGTTGTGGCCGAGCTCTAGGTATATAAGTTTCGGTGCTAGAGCTGAGGTTGTTGAAGGAATTTTCCTGGAAAATTGGTTGTGGGAAAGTGAAAGTGAACGGAGCTCCGTCAGGGCCGAGAAAATGTCCGGTACGGTACCGGTGAGCTGGTTCCGGTCCAAACTCAGTAGGGTTAGCTTCTTGAGTTGCTGAATACCGGGCGGTACGGTACCAGTGAGAAGATTTCCGCCGAATTTGAGTTGACCCAGCTGAGTCAATTTGGAAATCGAACTCGGGATTGGACCCGAGAGCTGATTGCCAGCGAAACTCAGCGCGACGAGTCGGGTCAAGTCTCCGATGTTGACGGGTATTTGACCCGAGATTTTGCTGTTTTCAATGTAGACGTATTCAATGTTTGGTAGATAGAACAAAGAATATAACTGGGAGTTGAAGCATTTTATTAAAGAAAAAAAGCAACAATCTTTGTAGTGTGTAATTTTGAGTATTTTTCTACATAAAAATGATTTGCTTCCCATGCATTGTAATTAGGGGTTGTTTGGGGTGTCCTAAATAAGTGTATTTTTTATTTTTTTGAACTAAAAAATTGAGAAGAAAAATATGAATGTTTGGGTTAATTTTTTGATTTTTTATGGAAAAATGTGTATTAAAAAATTGTAAAAATTGGTTTGTAAGGAAAAATTAGGATTGGGAGTTGTGCAGCCGTAATTGTTGACTTTTGGTGAATAGTGTTTAACTTTTTAACTTTTTAAGTAACTTTTTGACTTTTCAGTTTTTTCTCAATATCCCAAACTTGGCCTTAGTTTTGGTCAATTATTTATAGTTTTTCTTATATAAAATCAGAGTAATTTAATAACAATAATACAAAAATAATTATATTCATATTTTATTTATTATCTTATGAGTTATAATTATATTAATAATATATATGAATAATGAGATTCATTAAACTAATACAATTATATTTTATAAAATAAATAAAATGAAATATACAAGATGATTGTTTAAATAATACAATCTATGACACATTACTTATTGATTTTATTATTATAAAATGAGTAATGTTATAAACACTAATTAGTATACTAATTAATGTATCAATTGATAATGTCATATAATTTAAGAGATTTTGATATTTATAATTTGTATAATGAGTGAAGTCAATAATCATGTCATAACTAGTATTGATACATTAATTAGTACACTAATTGATATATATATAACACCACAGTCATAAAGTGTATAAGACAAGTATGTGTTGAATAAAGAGAGTGTGGAGAGAGAAAATGAGAATTATAAGAGAATGGGAGTGGTGTGTCAAGTCCGTCGACTGCCGTTGGATGCACTTGCTCCTCCTAACTCCACATGGCTGGCAGTGCTCCTTTCTATCTTCGCCATCTCTTTAGTCCCCCCAATTACCATTCCTATCTCTATCTCAATTATTAACCAATATTAATTATTAATAAAAATTACTTTAATTTTGTATTTATAAATTTATACATTTTAATAACCTTAACTATAGAAATATATCATTATTATGTTACTCATTATTCATTTGTATTGAGATAAACTACACTCATCTCTCATGAAATTTAATAAAAATACAATTGACTTCATAAATTAAATTATACTAATTTATGTTATAGTAGATTTGAGCCATCAAATCTATATAGCAAGTAGAGATATAAACAAGCAAAGATAAATATACAATTTAATAAAAAAAAATACACTAATATTATTTTTCTCATTCATACTACTCACAAATTATTAATAAAAAAATTAAATTTTATATGAATTAAAATATCGAAAAAGGCTAGTGAAATTATATCAAAAATATAAAACTTACTGTATTTTTTTCAAATTGCAAGAAAAATAAATGTAATTTATTTATTTTTTATTTTTTATTTCACATAATGATCGAGAATATATTGGAATAAGTACAAAAAATGGCTACATCAAAGGAACACGACATTTATGAAAAATATGGAAGAACAACTTTAGGTCTCCTTGACCAAGACAACATGGGCGTGGAAAGGCTCAAAAGGGACTCCATTCACAACAATACATGTAGAGGTGTTACACATTGAAAAAATGAGACTGATTTTGGAAGAAATTCAAAAAAAAAAAAAAAAAAAAAAAAAACACACACACACACACACAAGCCAAGACAAGTCAAGACAAGACAATACAATATAGGCTTTGTAGAAGGAAATCACAATCATATGAACTCCGAATGGAAATCACATTCACTGGGTTCGTAGAAAAGTGTTCTATTGTGAATTCTTGTGATTTAGTTCATTAACGCATCCCTGTCAAAATTCTGTAGATGAGCCTACAAAAACTATTAGGAACATACACTCGAGTACACCTGAGATGTAATGGATACCTCTGATAGCTAAAGGGCAGTAGATATAACCTCTCAAATGTACATAATCAATTAACAAAAGAATGCATTCTGTGCAACACAAATCATAACTTGTATACCACCAAGAATAAAGACGATAAAGCAAAACACAAATTAAAAGACCCCCTCAACACAGCCATGCACATGGATCAATGATAACCTGCACTACAAATCCATTAAGGCATTCAATCATACAGCCAAAGAAAGGCTCTTCTGGGCTCCAATGTTATGTGGCCTTATTTCCCAAGAAGCAGCCTCGTGTGCTTCTCCAGGGAGGATAAAAGGCAAAGAGATCTCTCGAATCATCAAGTCACCACAAAATGGGCATTCGCAAGCTATGGCATCATCCAATTGTGAGCGTATCTGTACAAGCAAATTAACATTTTTTAGTTCGTCTAATTCACAATGTAAGAAGCTACAATTTATGAATCAGTCAGCAGCAGGGTATGAAATTTATTCTAGAGTAAAGTGGCACAAGAAAATCAAATGAAATAATGCTATCTCATTTACAAAAGCATTTGAAGCAAAAAGCCATCATTTTTATTGAAATAAGAACAAGAACACCATTATCATCATTTACTTCACCGACTGCAACCTGTGAAGCAGAGACACCTCTTCAGAGGTCACGTACCAGTAAACAACACATGTTGGCCAGGAACACACTAGGGGCATGCTCTATTTTTAACCCTTTTTTTTCAACTGAAATAGCATACTCAAGGTTGATAAATTTGATGAGAATAAATATTTGACACAGAATAAATATATAATATTAAAAATATGACATATAACAAATATATAAATTACATGTTTTACATGTGTCCTCAATGTGTCGTCTCCTATATTTTATGAAAATTTGTGTGTCCGTGTCATGTCACGTGTCTGTGTCCGTACTTCTTAAACTGCAACCATTAACACATAGGTACCACAACTAAAGTCTTTTTATTTTACTTCCAAGGTTTTTGAATGCCAACAAACAACAACAATTAAAAATGAAAAAAAGAGCAACTGGAGAAAAACCAAGGGCTTGAGAAAGAAGCAACAAAAATGGGTACACAACTTTATGGCAACGTTTCAAACTTTTTACACTGCAATTAAATTGACTCATCTCAAAAGCAGTGAAAAACTAAATACAGTAGAATAATGCATGTTGAATATGAGAAGATTTGACAGCAGAGATGCATTCAACACCAATTTTGAGTTGCTTAAACACATATGAAAAACATCATAAGGACCTTATCCGTTGGGGTCATGCTAGTTATGGATTCCTCCTCGGTTAAGGTACCATTAGAATCCTTCTTGGATTCACTTCCCAATAAAGTAAGTTGCTTTTGAAGATCCAGTATATATTCTGCCTGCAACATTCATTTGAAGGAAAAAGTACATAAAACAAACATTACGCAAAAGGGACTTTGTTTACGAAATTACACTTCTAACAAAAACATAACTCTAAATAAATTCACACAAAATTAATCAAGAGACACTATAAAAATCTATTATATATTGGAGGACATACACATGGTTATAACGTTAAAATTTGGTCAGATCAACTCAGAAATAGAAACAAGCCTACGCAGAATGATTTTGGGATGATGATATTCTAAAACTTCTAAATAAGTTCATATATGGGAGTTGTATCATCGGGTTTCTAAATATGTAACCTAGGCCTGTGCAAATAACCGAACCAACCGATCAACCCGTTCAAACTGACCGAACTGATGGAACATTGGATGATTTCGACTGCTGCTACGGTCGGCTATGAGTTGCAAACCTTGTATTTTTCGAATCGGCAGTCGGCCAACGGATTGAAAATCAGAAAATTCGTAAAAACCAAATCGACCGTATATCTTATATATTAAATATAAATTTTACAGGTGTCAAACTATATTTGGTTTACAAGATTACACCTTATCAAATTTGTTGGTCTTTAAGACGTGTTAGCTAATCACAAAATAACTTTATCACTGTAACATTATTTTTTCTTTCATTCTTTGTCTCACAGATCTGCCAAACGTCTCATCACCTACCCGAACCCCTCATTTCTCTCTTCAAGTCACCTCACAAATTAATACTCACCAACCCTTATCAATTTGCATAACTCTCTCCCTATCATCCCTAATGTTCTTCTCTCTAAACCTGTTCTTTCTCACCCCATCAGAGATCTCTCTCCCTTGGATCTCTCTCAATTCTATAAGCAATGGTTCGCATAGCATATTGTTGAACTGACGGTGGTGAGGAATTATGGTGGTCGACCAACGATGATGATGATGTTAGCATATTATATTATTATCTGAGCTTTTGTGGTTTGTAATTAGTCTATGCCCCCAGGGCTCGACTTGTAATTGTCTCATCTTGTAAACCCTAATCTTCATTTATAAATAGGGGATGATATTCTATCAAACCCTAAGCTGGTTACTCAAGCTTCATGGTATCAGAGCAGAACCTCTAGGGTTTCGGCTCACCCTCGTTGGTAGACCTCTACACCAACGACACTCTAGGGTTCGAAGCTTACCTGGGTGGATTATCACTCAGCTCGTCTTCCTCAGTCGATCTCCTCAGTTCCTCGCCTTCCTTTGTCGATCGTCACTCAGCCGTCAGCTCGTCTTCCTCAGTCAATCTCCTCAGCTCGTCTTCCTCACATCGCCGATCTCCTCGCCTTCCTCTGTCGATCGTCACTCAGCCGTCAGCTCGTCAGTCGATCTCATCAGCCGCTTTCGTCACTCAGCTACGTCTTCCTCACATCGTCGATCTCCTTCATCTTCATTCGTCTGGTATACTCTCAGAGGTATACAACAGACCTCATCTCTGTTTGGTATATATGTCGTGTATACACATGTATAAATAAATAACCTATATGCCTGTATCCGTACCAATACATATATAAATAAATAAATAATTACTAAAAAAAAAAAACAAAAACAAAAAAAAAAAACAAAACAAAAACAAAAAACCTTTATGGTTTCTTAATTTTTTGTTATGCCTTTATAGTGTTCATTGTGCCTATTCTTTTACCATCACCTTCTGGGTGTGTGATTGTCACTAGTTTTGTTGCGGGTTCGGTAGTATCGTATCCATGGCAGATTCCACAAGTGTGTCCCCTACTTCTCAAACACCGAGGAGTGAGAGTCTCATTATACCTACTACCATGACTGAGAACCCCAGCCCTAGTTTGAAAATCACCACCTCTCTATTTAATGGTCAGAACTACCTAGCATGGTCTCAAAGTTTGACTATATTTTTGAAGAGCCGAGGGAAGATGGGGTATGTTGATGGCAGGATGCAGGTACCTAGTACCACTGACTCGGGTTTTGACCAATGGGAGATTACCAACTCTTTGATTATGGGTTGGCTTATTCATTCGATGGTTCCTGAAATTGGTGAGGGCTACTTGTCTATGGAGACTGCCCAGGATGTTTGGGAGGCTGCCACCTATTTCCGCAAAGGGAATTTCTCACAGGCATTTGAGTTGCGCCGCTCTATTGAGAGCTCATTTCAGGAGGAGCAGACTGTTCTTCAGTATTTCACTTTCCTCACCAACGGCTGGAAACGCCCTGACCACCTGGAAGACTATAAGCCTGTTTGCCCTGCTAATTCTGTCGAGTACAAGAAGTTCATCGCACGGGAACGAGTCTTTAAATTTCTGGCAGGCCTAAATGTGAAATATGATCCAGTTAGGGGTCGAGTTCTGGGTATGGACACTCTTCCTTCACTTCAGGAGGCATTTGCCTATGTACAGAATGAGGAGAGTTGCCAGTCTGCTATGATGTCCCCTGTCTCTACTGATCGCTCAGCATTATTATCTACTCCTCGAGATGGTCTCAGCCTGACTCCCATCCCTCAGTCTGCTGCTAAGGAGTCTGTATTCTGTGATTATTGCAAGAAGCCGCGGCATACTAGTGAGACGTGTTGGAAGCTTCATGGGACTCCATCCGGGGGTCGAAGTGATCGGTCTGGTTCTCGAGGAGGTCGGTCAGACCAGTCTAGAGGACGTGGTTCCTATTCCTGGGCACATCAGTCGAGTGCCGTTGATACACTTGATTCTAATTCTGCTTCTGTTGGCCAAGCTTCTGATACTGAGCTAGAGGATGCTTTGCGCCAATTGTTGGACCGCCGGTCTTCTACTGCTCTCAGTACAGCTTCCTCGTCCTTTGCCCGCTCAAGTAACTTAGCCTCTTCTCCTTGTGCTTTCCTATGTCATAAGTCTTTGCCTTGAATTATTGATTCCGGTGCCTCCGATCATATGTCTGGCTCCTCTGATCTTTTCTCTATCTATAAGCCCTTTTTAGGTCAGGACAAAGTTAGGATTGCCGATGGTACTGTTTCTTCCATTTCTAGAAAAGGTTTCGTCCAAGTCACTCCTACCATACATGTTAAAATTTATCAATAAACCTACCACCACTACCACCTCACCTACTCCACTAAACCTAACCCACTACACCACTACCACCTCACCTACTCCACTAAACCTAACCCACTACACCTACATCTATATAAGGAACCATTTGTAATAGACAGAATATATCAATTCATCAATCAATAAAACATATATTTTCACATGGTATCAGAGCGAGGTTAAGAACCTGATCATTCTGCTTCAACGGCGGGCGGCAGCCTCGCCTTGGCCGTCCGCCGGACCTCTACACATACCCTGACTCCGCTGTAACTTCATCTTCCTCTCCTCACTATTGAAGAACTCTGCTATTAGCCTTCTTCTTTCTTTCTTCATCACACCGAAGAAATCTGCTTCTTTCTTTAGCTCCACATTGACTTCTATTCGCGCATGCAGAGCTACAAAGAAACGAACAACTACATTAGAGCACTTGATAAGCCTATGTTGACAGTACCGGTTACGAAGAAACCGACCAAGAACGGCCAGTTCCGACTCCATTTTCGCCGCGGGCGCGGTCTCTCCTTCGCTCGCCGTCGGTTGCAAACGGGCCACGGATCGAACTTCCTCATCTCTCTCATGTTCAGCAGCAAACTCATTTGCTCATCCATCTGGTCCATGAGAAAGCTTCTCATGCACGAACTGGTCAGCCCACGCATGACCTCCATCATGCTGCTGTTGATATTCACAGAGCAAAGTTTCGCTGATTGCGATAATGGCGGTGGTTGTAACTATCGTCTCTCTCATAGAAGGATCTCTCGCAGCCGAAGCTCCGGCGCCGAGCCCTATCGCCGCCGCGGGCGCGGTCTCTCCTTCGCTCGCCGTCGGTTGCATCGTCACCTTCGCGGATGGAACTTGATATTCAGAAGTTCTTACATAATTCTGAGCAGCATCAGTTTGAGTTCCAGCATTTCCCTACTTCCTACCTTCGTCTTGCAGCACACCGTGTTGCTCAACACTATGGTCTGCAGACTATGGTTCAGGATAATGTCTTGGATGGTCTTGGTACTAGAATTGTGGTTAAAAAATTGGCAGAAAGCAGACCTATGCACATGGCCACACACTCTCCACACAATCCTGTTCCCACTCAACTTTCTTTTCTTTTTTTTTTATGTTTTTTTTTATTTCTTTTCTTCCATCTTTTGAAAAGCAAAAGAGACAACCTGATTTGCACTTTATTTTATTTTTTTTTTATTTCTTTTCTTCCATCTTTTGAAAAGCAAAAGAGACACAACCTGATTTGCACCTCAATATTCTTACTTTTTCTCGTGGGCTTGTTCCCACCACACTATTATACTATATTCTATTATTATTATTATTAGTTACACCAAAAAAAAAAAAAAAAAACATTGCAGGTTTTCACAAAACCGTGGGTCACGAAACCTTGTTTTCATTATTCTTTCTTTGCACACACAAAAAAAATAAAAAATAAAAAATAAAAAAAAATAAAAAAAAAAAACAAACCACAAACCGCAGAAGAAGAAGAACTGCACACCACACTCATTTTATTCATGTTGGGGCTCACCCCGATCACCATTTTACACAAAAAAAAAAAAAAAAAAAAAAAAAAAAAAAAAAAACACAAACCAAAACACAACACCCACACCCACAGTGGGATTTTTCTTCTCTACTCTGCTGCAGGTCTCTTCTTCTTGCCTCCGTCCTGGACGGCCCTTGCCGTTGTTGCCTCCGTGTTTCCCACTCCACTGGGCCTGATCACTCCCCCCTGCTCCTCCACTGCAGCATATGGCGGACCTCCAAATCGGAACATAACGGTGGCCTTCCGCTTCAGCTCCTTGTTTTCCGTCTTTAGCACGCTTATCTCTGCTCGCGCATCCTTATACATGCGTTGGAGCAGAGCCAGTTGGGCGTTTAATTGTTGCACCTCATTTGTCCTACTCTGCAGCCGGTTCGACAAGTTTGTGACCGCCGTCATGGTTTCCACACATGACTTCAAAGTATACTGATTAGCCTCCACATCTGACTGCACTGCCATTCTTTGCTCCACAGACCGCATCGGAAAGTTCAACGGAGCAAACTCCGGGGCGCTTGGTTGCGGTTCCAGTGCCACCGCACCAGTTCTCTCTCTTGTTGACTCGTTGAGGTCGGGAAAGAGGGTGAGCAGTCCACGGGCAGACGAGGACGAGGCCATTTTCTGGGCACCAGCGTGTTACAGACTATCTCTCTCAGCAAAACGCACTATCTCTCTCAGCAAAACGAAGAGTTTTTTTCAGAAGTTTTTTTCCCAGGTTTTTTTTGTCTTCGCTTCTGCCTCAAGCACAGCCTCCGCATTGGTTTATATCGACACTGACGACGCGGCCGACACGCCACTCTGTCGTTCACGTGCCTCGCCGCGTCTCCGGCTCACCTTTTGATGGCTCGACGCTTTCTGTCGGGCACGCCTTTTGATGAAGTGGGCGCGCCTTTTGAGGGCGCGACTTTTGAGGGCTCACTATATATATCCATATATATATATATTTGGGCAGCCTATATACACCATCATACAGTGTATTTTTTAAGGGTCCGACAAGACTCTGTAAACTGTCCCGACATTGATTCCGGTTAGCTCCTTACATCGGTCCGACATGACCCCATAAACTGTCTTCTACATCGGTCTGACACGACCACACAATGTCTGCTACAACGGTCCGACATGACCCCATAAACTGTCTTCTACATCGGTCTGACACCGCCATCCAGTGTCCTCTACACCGTTATGACAACACCATACAGTGTCCTCTACATGGTTACATGGTTATGACACCCCCATACAGTGTCCTCTACAACGTTATGACACCACCATCCAGTGTCTTCACCAATGGTCTGACACGACCATACAGTGTCTCTTATCCTCTTTTATTTTTATGTATTTTCTTATTTTGTTCCTCTCTCCAAACTCAAGTTGGTTAGTTTCTATCCTCCTTGAGTTTGCGGGGGACTGTTAAAATTTATCAATAAACCTACCACCACTACCACCTCACCTACTCCACTAAACCTAACCCACTACACCACTACCACCTCACCTACTCCACTAAACCTAACCCACTACACCTACATCTATATAAGGAACCATTTGTAATAGACAGAATATATCAATTCATCAATCAATAATACATATATTTTCACAATACATCTATCTTCTGTTCTCCATGTTCCCAATTTTTCTGTTAATCTGTTATCCTTGAGTCGTCTTACCCAGGATTTGAATTGTAGTGTGATGTTTTTTTCCTGATCATTGTCTTTTTCAGGACCTTGTCACAAGAAGGACGATTGGCAGTGGTAGTGCAGAAAATGGTCTCTACTTCCTGGATCTACAAGACAAACTTGCTTATTCTTCCACCACGTCTTCTATTACCCCCGCTGATTTATGGCTGTGGCATCGGCGTCTTGGGCATCCTTCCTTTTATTTACTTAAGCATTTATTTCCATCTGGTTTTGCAAATCATCATGTGTCTGACTTTCTTTGTGAGTCTTGTCAACTTGAAAAACAACACAGAGCTTATTTTGCTCCCAGTTTGAATAAAAGTTTAGTTCCTTTTTCATTAATACATTCTGATGTTTGGGGTCCTCGTGTTATGTCTGTAAAAGGTCATCGATGGTTTGTTACATTTATTGATGATTTTTCTCGTACTACTTGGGTGTATCTCATGAAAGATAAGAGTGAGGTTTTCTCTGTGTTTCGCAATTTTCATAAGATGATTTGTACTCAGTTTGGGGCCACTGTCAAACTATTTCGTTCTGATAATGGCGGGGAATACATAGATTCTGAGTTAGGACAATATTTCTCTTCTCATGGCATTATCCATCAGACATCTTGCACCAATACCCCTCAACAAAATGGGATGGCGGAACGCACGAATCGGCATCTTCTTGACATGGCTTGGTGCATGTGTTTTTCTATGAGTGTACCTCGGCCCTATTGGGGCGACGCTGTTCTCACCGCTGCCCATCTTATTAATCGTCTCCCTACCTAGGTCTTGCAAAAACAAGCTCCTCTTCACGTCCTCCTAGGTTCTCAGTTCTTGTTTTCTATTCCTCCCAAAATTTTTGGTTGTGTCTGTTTTGTTCATAATCACTCTCCTTCTCGTGGTAAGTTGGACCCTCGCTCTCTCAAGTGTGTTTTCCTTGGTTACTCTCCTACTCAAAAGGGGTATAAATGTTACCACCCTTCTTCTTGTAAGTGGTTTGTGTCCATAGATGTTACTTTCTTTGAGTCCCAGTCCTATTTCTTGTCCTCTCCGGTGTCACCGTCCTCATTTTCGGGGGAGCCTTGGTGTGAAGTGAGTCTTGTGCTTCCTATGGTGGACCCAATTGTTCTTGCACCACCCTCTTTTACTGTGCTTCCTATGGTGGAACCGGTTGTTCTTGCACCACCCTCTTCTACTGGGACTATAGAACCCAATGTCACTAAGGATAAGGACGGGCATGTTTATGTCCGGGACATAGACAGACAACAAGTTAACTGGATACAAGGGACCACTTCTGCTCCTCCACTGCCATCTCCTGCTTCTGATGAGAGTCTAGGTAACTTTGAATCTCTTGAGTCCATTGATCTTGATGTTCCTATTGCCAAGAGAAAGGGTGTGAAATCTTGTACTCAACATCCTATCTCACAGTTTGTGTCCTACTCTCATTTGTCATTCTCATATAGAGCGTTTGTGTTCAATATTTCCTCTGTTAGCATTCCTAACCATTTTCAAGATGCTCTTGCTACCTCTGAGTAGAAACTAGCCATGATTGAGGAAATGAAAGCACTTAGGAAGAATGGCACTTGGGAATTGATTGAGTTACCTACGAGCAAACGACCTATGGGATGTAAATGGGTATATACTGTGAAACACAAAGCAGATGGGTCTATTGAGCGTTACAAGGCAAGACTTGTGGCAAAAGGGTTTACTCAGACATATGGCATTGATTATCAAGAGACCTTCGCACCCGTGGCTAAGATGAATTCAGTCAGAGTACTTCTCTCTCTAGCAGCTAATCTAGATTGGCCGCTTTATCAGTTTGATGTCAAGAATGCCTTTCTCCATGGTGACCTCGAAGAAAAGGTATATATGGACATTCCTCCTGATTTTGAGGATCATCAGACAGAAGGCAAAGTATGCAAGCTTCGGAAGTCATTATATGGTCTCAAACAGTCTCCAAGGGCTTGGTTTGAGAGATTCACTCAGGCTATGTTTAAATATAGCTTCAAACAGAGTCAGGCAGATCACACCTTGTTTGTGAAACATTCCTCACGTGATAAGACTACAGCACTTGTTGTTTATGTAGATGACATAGTTCTTACAGGCAATGATAGTGGGAAAATACCTCTGTTGAAGAAATATTTAGCTAATGAGTTTGAAATCAAAGACTCGGAAAGCTTGAAGTATTTTCTGAGAATTGAAGTTGCTCGCTCTAAGGATGGGATATTTATCTCATAGAGAAAATATGTGCTTGACCTATTAAAGGAAACTGGGATGCTTGGCTGCAAGGCATGTGCCACTCCACTAGAACCCAATCAGAAATTGGGGGATGATGAAGGAGGAGAAGCTGTTGATAGGGAGAGCTATTAGTGGGTAAGCTCATTTACCTATCTCACTCCCGTCCTCATATTGCTGTTGCTGTCAGTGTGGTTAGTCAGTTTATGCATGCTCCTCATCAGATTCACTTTGAGGCTGTCATGAGAATCTTGAGGTACTTGAAGTCTGCTCCTGGTAAGGGTCTTTATTTTTCAAAGTATGATCATCTTCATGTGGAAGCCTATACAGATGCTGATTGGGCTGGATCAGTAACTGATAGGAGATCGACTTCAGGGTATTGCACCTTTGTTGGAGGCAACCTAGTTACTTGGAGGAGTAAGAAACAAAATGTGATTGGCAGGTCAAGTGCAGAAGCTGAGTTTAGAGCTATGGCACAAGGTGTGTGTGAACTTTTATGGATCAAATTATTGTTGAGTGATCTAGGTATTGATCAGACGGACTCCATGCAGTTATGCTGTGATAATAAGGCCGCCATCAACATCGCTCACAATCCAGTTCAACATGACAGGACAAAACATGTTGAGATTGATCGCCACTTCATTAAAGAGAAACTCACTAGTGGTACCATTTGTACTCCTTTTGTCCAGTCTGGTGAACAACTTGCTGACATTCTCACCAAGGGGGTTGGGAATAAGTCATTTCATGACATATTAGGCAAGTTGGGCATGAGAGATATCTTCGCACCAGCTTGAGGGGGAGTGTTAGCATATTATATTATAATCTGAGCTTTTGTGGTTTGTAATTAGTCTATGCCCTCAGGGCTCGACTTGTAATTGTCTCATCTTGTAAACCCTAATCTTCATTTATAAATAGGGAATGATATTCTATCAAACCCTAAGCTGGTTACTCAAGCTTCAGATGAATCACAGTGGTCAACTGGTGGTGGTGATGAATCATGTTATCAATTCTGATCTCCCTCATACCATCTATCTTTCTTTGGTCTCAAATCTCGCTACCCTACAATCTTCTCCCTCGAAACCCCATCACAAATGTTCCCTCAAACCACTACCGTCGTTGGAATCTTTGTCTACATCTTAACTCCTCTATTTTTTGTGTTGTATGCATATGTTGTCAAAACTGACCTTAACCGACTGCTGATTTCAATTGAGGAAAGATACGGTTTCGAATCAAAATGGATCGAAATCGGTTGAGATAAACATGAACCCGATACATTCAGTTCGGTTGATGGGTTTAGGGTGAACCCGACCCGACCCAACCCGTGCACACCCCTAATGTAACCACATTTTTCTTTTGATCTAGTTAAGGACATAGTCATATCAGCTTAATCGGCATATGCAGAACTAAGATTTAAAATTGTATCACTGGTGCCAATTTGATACTTATGTTTTGGGCTGTAAGTGGGACGCTATGAGCCCTTCTAGATAAGCTTCTGTTTGGCATTTGTAAGACAACCAAAACTAGCTTATAGGCCATATGATGACTAAATCGGGCATTACCAGAAAAAGCTAGGATCACCTCAATGGATACATGACCTTTGCACTGGTATAATGAGTATGAGTGATGCAAAATGCAAGATTTACAGATGCAATACGAATTTATTGTCATTATTTTAAAAGGTAGAATGCATTTCAGACTTTTTGTTCAAGGATTCACCTACACCCAGGGCAAGGAGGCCACCAGCAAAGAGCCGCCCTCCCCCCGGGGGAGCAAGGGTTGAACAATGGGTTATCATATGCCATTCTATTTCCCATCTGATGGCAAAGTGTTAAATTAGTCACATTTTTTTTAATCAATTTTAATAAAACTATTTGTTGTCAAGATGATGAGAACATATTAAAACTTTCTAGTTTTATTTTTAACAACCACTGCAAACCAAATTTGTTGTAGGCCGCCAATGTTGCTTTAGTATACCCTAAGAAGCACGGACACTTCTAAGAAGGTGACATATTCGTGTCGTGTCCGTGTCGGACACCGACACTCTTTGGACACTCTTAGGACACGTGTCCGACACTCTTCAAAACGTGTCCTAATTTTTAAATTTTTTTAAAGACCCGGACACTCTTTGGACACTTGAAAGACACACATGTCAATCACATAAACACACGTGTCTATCGATTGGACACATGAAACTAATTATAAGTTTAAACAAAATAACTTAAGATACAATAATAAAACAAAAATCATATAAATTTGTAGGAATTAGTATCATATTGCATTTTGTATTATCTTTGAATGATATATTAATATATATAACATATAATAAATATATAAAATTACATATTTCACGCGTGTCTCCCACGTGTCGTGTCCTTTATTTTTTGAAAATTAACGTGTCGGTGTGTCTGTGTCGTATCCGTGTCGTGTCACGTGTCCGTGTCCATGCTTCTTAGAGTATACCCCATCTTTGAGGATATTAACTAAGTTCTAAGTGGTACATTTGCAAGAGCAAGTACCAAGTGTAGTTAAGCATAAGATTTAATGGATCTTAATACCGCCTATTGTCATGCATTGCCACTTTAAACATGAAATTACTTAAAGCAACGATATATGGATCAACACCCAATCAGCTTTACAAATATACATAAATGTATATGAAATCATTCTAGAGCTTACTTGATCTCGGTGGGTACACCTTGTGACATGGGCAATCAGGCATTGAGCATGGAAGGCATGTCCACATGGAAAGACATAGAAAGGGGCCATTGCACCTACTGATGTATAACCCCTAGCCATCCGATGGTCCCAACTTGCAGTTAGAATCTTCCTCTGACAAACCTGAAACTTGCAAGTGATAAACAGATGCAACAAGTCAACTAATGATGAAAGTCAACTAAATATGATGACAAAGAAATTGAAACAATAATCGGGCGCCGGGGGGGGGGGGGGGGATTTCCTAAAATACCAATTGTGCATTAGAAGTTCCTATTGCTCCGGTCTATGAAGCACGGATACTGCGAAATGGCCCCCGTACGCATGTCGGATATGTATCGGATACGGATACGCGTCCAATACGGCGGAATATATATCAGATACGGCAAAGAAGTATCCAATTTTATTTATTTTATTTTTTTAAAATTCGGATACATATGTGATAAGTGAGGATACTTTAGGGATACGCTTGGGATACTTTCGGGATACGGCAGGGTGAAAAAATAATTTTACAAACTTATAATGGATCAAAGTGTAAAATAACAAAAGTTATAAAAAATAAAACAAACCTTAGCTCAAAGCAGCAACAACTCGAACAGAGCAAGAGTCGTCGTCGTCGTCATCTCTGTCACTCAATCAAGGAGTCGTCATTCGCCATTCGCCATTCGCGAACAGCAGCAAGGAGGAGGAGGAGGAGTCGATCAAGGTTCATCCTCCCTTGCTCTCACTCTCACTCTCATTCTCACTCTCACTCTCACTCTCACTCTCACTCTCATTCTCATTCTCATTCTCACGCTCTAGCTCTCTCTCTCTCTTGCTCACTCTCACTCTCTCGCTTTTCTGGCTCTCTCTCTCTCTTGCTCACTCTCACTCTCTCGCTTTTCTGTCTCTATCACTCGATCTTAGTCCCTCTCTCTCGCTCCATCTCACTCTCTCTCTCTATCTCTCTCTCCCTCTTGCTCGATCTCTCCTCTCCTCTCGCTCAATCTCACTCAATCTCACTCTCTCTCCCTCTCGCTCGGTCTCTCTCTCGCTCTCACTCTCACTCTCTCTGTCTCACTCAGTCTCACTGTCTCTCCCTCTCACTGTACTAAACTAACCCCTTTGATTTTTTATTTTTTTTTTCTTTTTTTGCAACTAAACTAAGCTACTAGTACCCATTTTTATTTTCTCAAAAGACAACATCAAGGGAGCCTTGTGCGGTTTTTTTTTTTTTTTTGATCATTGAAAGGGTTAACTACATTAATATTTTTTTTTTTTTTTTATTGAATTGTTGAATTGCTGAAATTTTATTGAATTGTTGAATTTTTGGAATTGCTGAAATTTTTGCTTTAAGTTTTATTTTTACGCATGCTACATTACTAAAAATTGTAAAAATAACATTTTTTTTACGAACGTATCCCCGCCATACCTGTATCCTAGTTTTTCAAATTTTGCCGTATCGTATCGTACCCATATCCCGTATCCATATCCGTGCTTCCTAGGCTCCGGTATAGTACTATAAAATTACTCAAGCCAAAAATCAACCTACTTGAAAGAGAAAATAGGAAAGAAAAAATATCTCTAAAATGAACACAAATAAAATAGACAAGTTTTTCTACTGGGAGATTCCTAACAAACTAGTACTTATTAAAATAAAAAATAAAAAATCTCGAGGAACTACTTGGAGCATTTCAAAGGCTAGCAAAATTAAAGTAAAAGATTACATTTCCAATCTCTTGCAAATAATAGTTCATTAGAAGAAAAAAAAAAGAAAGAAAGATCTATAGCAAATAACATCAAGAATATTGTTACCCCACAGTCCTCGTCACAATCAATGACAGCATATCGTTGAGCAAGTGCACTGATATCATTTCTAATGTTATCAGCACCGTGTGTTGCATCGTTCATCTCCTGTTTTAGTTGTTCAATTTGCTTGTTGTAATCCTCTAATGATGAGCAAATTGCCTCCTGCAAACATATCAAAGAATTTAATTGAATGACAGATGATGAAGACAGTTTAGCATATGCCCACAGGAAGCATTGGAAAAACAGTTTGCAGCAGATACATGTGGTTTGGCACATAGCTATTCAAATAAAAAGAGAGATTTTTTTCACAATGCACATACATCATAGCATGTCAAGAAATGCCAAGTCGGAAAAACCAGGGAATCTAGAGTTGACCCTTAAAGTTCCCATGGGCAACCTAGGGTTGACCCTTACCCAAGGGTAATCCATTAGGAAAAAAAGAGAGAGAGAAGGGAAAATTACAAATAAGTTGGAATTAGGAAATATAATCTCAAATCAGTGAAGAATTTTTAAATTGTAATACTGGTGCGAAGAAGGAAAAATAATTAACGAGGGGTGGAAACTACTACTTGAATTGACCAAGCTACTCTCATGTTCCTTCATCCTCTTCTCTCCTGCTCTTCCCTCTCCAACAATTGACACTGACCATCCCTTGCTGGCCACCACTGCGCGACTCTGCCCTACCAACCCCAACCCTCCGGCCAACCCCAGCCCCTCCCTGCCCTTCATGCAATTGCCACCACTAGCGCCTCCCCGCGACCCCTAGTCGCCACCACTATATGCTATACGAATCAAAACAGAAATATTTGTGATTGTTCTTTTCACAAATTATTCCTGCGTTCTCTCGTGATGATTCCAATTGCAGTCCCCCACAAGTGACCTAGAGAAAATGGTAGCCTAATATTGCAAAACACAAACTTACCTTTGTAATTTATTGAATATAGAAAGGGAATATGAAAGCAACTATTGATACAGTTACGAAATTGATATTTTTTCATATAATGTATTTCAAAAAATATACAGTTATACAACTGTTTTTAGACATTGCAACCTCTGAAGTTTATATGAGAAACGAGCACTTGGCACTATTATAAAGAAAGGAAGCCTATGGAATGACTAGAACATGTAGTACTACATTGATTGCAGCACAACAATTTGATACTGTGATAGCAACAAATAAATAAATAAGAATCTAGCACTCAGTATTTCCTTCCATGAAAACAAATGTTAGCCTAGTTATAAGTGAAAAACTAAGGTAAAAAAGTGTTACCTTAAAGTCATCAATCAGGGCAAAGTCCGGAAAGAAGGGCAAAATATCCTCAATTTTTAGCAGCCCGTCAGTTTCCTTGAGGAATGCTATTGCTTTTCGAATGTTTTCCCTTTTAGTTCCCTTTTCTTGTTCAACAACATGTTTGGCAACCATGAGCCAGAGCTTCTTCCTTAAGTCTTCATCATCTTCAACCTTGTCAGCTTCAGCCTTAGCAAGTTCTGGGTCAACCTAGCACACCGAAAGAAGAACTCCATGAAACAACAGCATACAAGATTTCTGAAAAGATTACAGTGTTTGAGCACAAATAACCATTAACGTTTTCAAGAACAAGCAAGTGAATAAGAAACTGTACCAAAATATTTTAAGCGAAAAAAACAATTAGCCACAAGATACATCTTTAGTACATTGACAGCAAACTAAATTCCAAGCCTTTAGACGCAAAGTAAGTTTGTCCATTTCTCATTTTAAAAGTATGTCTCAAGTCTCAACCACCCAATTCCTTCTAACTGTTACATGATCAAATCTTGCAACACTCATAGACAAAAGAATTAAAGAAATATAAGTTTAATAGACCCATAGCAAAGATACAAGGCAACTGACAACTCATCTCAATTTAAAGCTTTTCAGCCAACCAATTTCAATCTAGTTTAAAGACTCCAGAAAGTATATGGGAAACAAGGGGGAATTGGGGAAGGGCACAGATTTGATGGTTATAGAACCCCAATGATCATCCAGCCATTCTGATCGTAACTGATTGTAAAATTGATCCCATTTTGAACATAATCAGTTGCCCCACTGGCACATGAAAATATTTGGAAAAACCCATTAGAAATTAAACTGATCATTCCAAAAAGGTGAATCATAATAATATTGGAAGGTTAACTGCCAAATCATGTAAAAGATGCTAGACAGTTGGTGATTAACAATTTAACAGCTTCTTCTTTTTTTTTTCTTTTTTGTGGTAAAGTACAATATAACAGTTATGTAAAGTAGAATAATGGTAACAAAATAAAACTGGTGAAATTTGGTAAATTTAAATTTTATCCACCATAGAGAGCTAATTTAGTCACATCCATGCAACCAATTAAGTGAACTTTGTATCACTACTTGAACATCTTCAGTTCAATGTCCATTTACAATGGACCTAAGAAGCATGGACACGGACACGTGACACGACACGGATACGACACAGACACACCGACACGTTAATTTTCAAAAAATAAAGGACACGACACGTGAGAGACACGCGTGAAATATGTAATTTTATATATTTATTATATGTTATATATATTAATATATCATTCAAAGATAATACAAAATGCAATATGATACTAATTCCTACAAATTTATATGATTTTTGTTTTATTATTGTATCTTAAGTTATTTTGTTTAAACTTATAATTAGTTTCATATGTGTCCAATCGATAGACACGTGTGTTTATGTGATTGACATGAGTGTCTTTCAAGTGTCCAAAGAGTGTCCGGGTCTTTAAAAAAATTTAAAAATTAGGACACGTTTTGAAGAGTGTCGGACACGTGTCCTAAGAGTGTCCAAAAAGTGTCGGTGTCCGACACGGACACGACACGACACGAATATGTCACCTTCTTAGAAGTGTCCGTGCTTCTTAGCAATGGACCCATCCAAAAGCACCTGCAGGATGTGGTTTTTCCCATGCCCTCTTTATGTACACCAATAAAAACATAAAAGTTCCAGAATGAATCTTTTTCATGTGCCATTATTAAAATTGTGTGATTCAAACAATCACATGACCATGTGGTTTCTAGTCAAATAAGGAACAAATGTTATTGCCCTAAAGCGTACAACTTATGTTAGGGAAAAACAAGGAAATGTATGAAGAATGCCATAACTGCTGAAGAGAAGAAGGGGGGGGGGGGGGGGGGGGGGGGGGGGGGAAATCAAAGAACCAATGAACACAACCAACCCAATTGGATAATAATACTACCTGTAGAGCAAGAGCAACTGCTTCTTCATGCATGGACATCATGCTATATATATGAACACAAGCCCTCATCCGCTTTTCCTTAAGGCAAAGGCGCAGGGCATATTTGGGATCATAGAAGAATTCAGGGCCGCTAAGCTGTCCTTTGCCAAACTTGCATTGCAGGAAAGGAAGAAGGGCACTGTTATCCTCCTAATTGTGACATGGAAGGACAACTAATATCAGACTGAGATGCATTTTAAGCATTCATTACTTGTTTTTGTGGAGGGAAAAATCATGCAATAATCTCACTGGTTATATGTAAATAGATAGATCTTCTGAAGAAAAAGTGTCTTAAAGAAATTTGTAAGATGAAAGTTCAATGTCACGATGCAATTGTAACTAGAGATTATACGTTCTCCTCAAATCCCATACAGCCTACAAATATCCCCAAAAAAATACACCAGTTGAACTCAATTCTATTGGAACATGAGCATCTTGAACAAGTGAAATTCCATGACAACACCCATTTCCTTACATGAGAACCATTCTGCTAATGAATCTACAAATCTGCATTTATTAAATTTGGTATTGGGCCACCTCAATTTTCAAACTTACTGACTAGTATAAAATTCCATTTGATGTGTGTGTCTCCATTTGTAACATGAATATTCCAAACATGTACCAAAAGGCCCAAAACATAACAAAGACAATATCAGATATTGCAAATGCAACAAAACAAATAGAAAGCATTACTACATTATTAAGTTAAAACATTCACAGTAATTTCCTTGATCTGGAATATATAATATATATATATTCAACCTATTCTCCCTCTTAAATACCAGAAACATGCTCCAAACTGGCAATCCTAGAGTATTTAAACAAAAATCTACTTGGACACAATGGTAATCCTAAAATAAAAGATAACTACATAAAATAAAAAATAATATGTTTCAATAATAGCAATATGAGGAGATTAAATGAGTTATAAAGAGAGACAACTTTATCATCATTGTATATACAATAGCAGCAAGGAGCTACCCATATTGCCTACCAAGCATTCAGGTGACATGCTCCGTTTGAGGCTCAACAAGGAGTAAAATCAAAGAAATTAACTTTAAAATTAGCATCAGAACCACATACACTTATGATTGTTTAGGTCAGGCATGAATTTAACCAATTTTTTAATTTGTTTTCTGTTTCAAAGGTCGAATTTGACTGCAAGATGTGCTGAAGTGGGCTGAAGTCATCACCATATGGTATTACTCCAAATTAAGCTGTTGGGTCTTTGTATATGGCTTTTAGTTGATTCAAATGGTGCCAAATTCTTTAGCTTCTGTATGTGGATTCATTACCCAATTCAACAGAGCTATGCAATGCTTTTAGTTAAGTAGAGAATAAGTTAAAAGTAAATTTAATAGTTATGCTATTTGAGGATTGTGTGATGCAATTCTAGCCCCAATTCTGTATATTCCTATTGGAATCTACATATGACATCTAGCATTTTTTTTCCACTACTTTCCTTTTACTTTCTACACTTCAGTAGCCTTTTAAAGCCCACAGCCAGACGTGATCGCCCTTTTGCTTTACCTTTAAAATATCAATGGACATGCCTAGTCCATCTTTCCTTTAGTCCTACTGCAATCCACATAAAAGTAGCCAAAATCAGCAAAGGGTACAGCTCATGGTACTGTTCAAAGCACCAAGAACAGCCCTCAATTCTCGTTCATCCTTCTTTAACAAGACCCAAACTTTAATTCCTTCTATATAATATTATAATCCTTAAAAAGCTCAAAATTTTACAAGCATCTAACCATAAAATCAGCACATAATACCACTTCTGCCACTGCCCAATATCACCTTGGGAATTAAAGCTTGTGAGACTGTCCCATCTGCACTCATCATAAATCACCATGGAAGTGAGAGAACCAAAAAAAAAAAGAACCTCAATACAGAGCATATTGAGTTCAGATTATATTTTCATTAGCTTACCCATTTATATATATAGCTTCATGACACTGTAAAGATCTACAGAAGCAGTCCAGGTAGCTAAGGCAAATAAAATATATCCAACCTATTTTACATGGACTTTCAGTTTTGGTGAAGTACCCATGTCAACATGACAGGACATAGGTATAGGATACAAATCCGATCCTTCTATTTCGAAACAGATACTACTTAGTTTTTTTTTTTTTTTTTTTTTTTTTTTTGGAGGAAAAAAAATAAAATTTGGAGTAAAATCATTGCATGTATATTAAATTTTTTGTAAAATCATTGTATTTTGTATTTTGCATTGCTAATAAATAAAATTATAGTAAAATCATTGTATCTAATATGATATATCAAGAATAAATTTTACTTTGCATATATAAATTTATTTATTTTTCCAATTAGAGGACATATCCCCCGTACCTGTATCTAATTTTTAGATCCTTTTTCACAGAAGGTTTTAGGATGCTAGAGTCGTGCCGGCTGTTGTTGCAAGACCATAAACATTTCCATCAACACAGCAGTAAATTTTCACTTTAATTTTCGACCACAAATTTTCAAACTTCTCACCATAAATGTCTATAAATCTCATTCCATATGTATACTTACAGCAGGCAAGAATACAAACATGTATTCAACCAATCAATTATCAACATCACTATGGATTCAATGTAGTTATAAAGTAGTATTGAAACCAAACATATTGTAAAGGTTGTGAACCACTATATGAAACTATAAGATAAAGAAAACTGTTTGCAGAAACTTTGTTAAGCTTTTGAGTGAGAAAAACAACCTGCTTCGCATACAGAGAGAGCAACAAGTTGTGAACTCCAGGATCCTCATTTTGCAAACGGTGAACGCAAAACTCCAGATATTTTATTACTTCATGGGTTTCATTCCTGTTTTATGGTATATGGTAACAAGAAAACTGATCACCATGACTTCTAACAGAATGAAAGACACGTAAAATGTATAATCCAATCAACAAAAAGGAAATAGATCCGATACAGATCCTACCAACTTATTAGCAGAAGGTATACATCAATCATAAGTCCTGCCTGATGATGTAAATGATGTAGCTGCCCTTGGGACATAAATATTAGTGTTTTATTGTGACTTTTGCAAATATTTCATTCTCTTCTATTCGTTCATACTATATATATATATATATACATGCATATAAGAAAGAGGAAAAACAGGTAATTTAATAGAGTAAATGGTTCCAACATGTTTAAATCATAGCACAGATTACATCCAAACATTAATGTAACAAATGAACTCACTGGAAATTAAAATTGGTTATGCTAGGTTTGGTGCCCTACATGTTTGGGGGAACAAACAAGTATCTTGCACTGACTGAACCCCACTTTCTGGACCACAATAGCAAATTATGTTCTGCATATATCCTTGAAAAGTACCACAATTGTAGAAAACAAGAAATAAAATCCTTAAAAAATCTAGTTTTTACCAAACGACCAACAATAGAAACTATCATCACAGCAGCAGATCAACTGTGCTGAATCCATGGGATAAGAAACCAAATGCATGGCAAAATGGTTTGAAACTTTAACTGCCAGTAATTGCAGCACAACATATTGCATGTGCAACTGCATTTAGACTAACCATTGAAATAAACTAAGTATGATATTATTCAA
The DNA here is from genome assembly GCF_055761805.1 of Camellia sinensis. Classification (NCBI taxonomy): domain Eukaryota; kingdom Viridiplantae; phylum Streptophyta; class Magnoliopsida; order Ericales; family Theaceae; genus Camellia; species Camellia sinensis. The sequence continues at coordinate 109,843,897 of NC_138966.1, forward strand.
CAATCAAATGATCATATCCACCTTTAACTAAATTCCCTAAATAGCTGGAGTATTGTAATGATTAAAGAAGCACTTATGCTTTCAGTCTGATTTATAAAAAAACAACAATCTTTTGCCATAATTTCAAACTGGGGAGAACTTTACTTTGCATGAGGTTCACTTGAATAACGCATCATTGCAGGAATTAACTTCCTTGGGTTCAGGTTTTTTGTTGTCATCCATGACTCCACAGTTTCATATGCATCAAGCATGATGAGGTCTGGAGCAAACTTGTACTGCATGGTAAACACAATTTGTTAACTTTTTCAACAATATAATGGTTTAACAGATTGTAGATGAGCAGCTGTTTGCCTGTTGCAATATCATGTACACAAATGGCAGCTTTGGCAGTAAATGAAATAATAATAATAATAAAAGATGGCAAGTGAAGCTGTGGTCAGTCATTATTATACAAAATAAATAAATAGACAAAATTGCCCAACCTTGACTCAAATAAATCGAGATTAGCCCTTACCTGAAGATCTATGGGCACAGCAGGTTTTTGAAGCACTTCCAATGCTTTCTTCGCTTCTCCTTGCTAAGCTCAGTACAAGAAAAAGGGGGTAACAAAATGGAAGCTCAAATTAATAAAAAGAAGCAAATGGAGATTTTTGTGAAATTAGTAAACGAACTGTGTAAAAGCCATATGAATCATTTCCCATTTACTTTTGTCATTTTGACCAAAAATTTAATATTAAAACAAGGTTATCTCCATATCATATGAATTTATGATAGCAAGAATTGAGTTTCACCTAGAGCATGTCATTTTTGAATCACATGGAAAGTGGGGTTAACTTGGGGTAAAGTACGAAATTGGAACACACTTGAATTGAATTAGACATGGTTTCTCAAAAGTTACAATTTTATAAGAGCTTTTACAAAATTCATCGCCTTATTTTGTGTGTGTGGCTTTTGAAGGCTCTTGAAAACCAAACTTATTAATATGTTAGGCTTGTACGTAAAACTAGGGGTAAAATGGTAATTTGAACCATGGGGTAAAATGGTAAATTTAGACTTGAGGGTTTTTCGTAATTATGTACACGGTAAAGTAGTTGAATGCATATAATTGGGCAGTTGGTGGGTATGTGAAATTTCACCATGTTAAGGAACTTTAATTTTGAGTATGGACCTTACAAAAATTATAATGTTGATTTGAGAAATTCAATTTTGATTATGGATCTTACTAAAATGTTAATTCTTGAGTATGGACCTCACCAAAATATATGAACACACATTATGACATACTACCAAATAAAAAGAAAATGGAATACCAAAGCACCTGGATATAATGATGAACCACAATCTCATATTGCTCCTTGAGACTCGCAAAATATACCAACTCATCAACTCTCCCATAACTGCTATAAATTGGAAAACAAAATAACTTTAAAAAAGATTAAAGTAAAACCATTTTAGAACACTCTAACAGAAGAATATTGAGAAACAGTTACACATTTAAGTAATAAGCACTAGTCTTATACAATCACAATAATGCATCATAGACAGCAAGTCTTAGGAAACAATAATTAAAATGGTGGAGACAAGAACTACAACATAATGCAAAATTCCACATGTATGTCTTACATGTAATTAGCTCAATAGGCAATAGACATCCCAAGTAAAAAGGTTGGAAGCAATTATCATCTAATTAAAAATAACTCCATCTATGTCAACTAAAAAAATAAGATCAAAAAGGGATAAATGAAAAGCATCATTCCAACTAGTTCAAAAATTTATTACTCGCGAAAGTAGGAAAACAAAATTGGGAAGTGAAGCATGCCAAAGTCCAATTGCAAAAAACATTTTTCATCCATAAATTTCAAATGTCAAAAGAAAGTTTTCTTCTTCGTAATGGATAGTGGAACCACACTAATGAAACAATGAAGAAAAGCATGACATTCAAATTTATGAATCCCAATTAACAAGGAAGATTCCTATTCATGGATAAATTAACTAAACACATTCAGGATGATGTCTCATAGTAAATGAAATTAAGGAATTAACACTAAATTAGAAATATGAAGAGAAGATAATGGTGCAGCCCGTAATTGGATAGAAAATAATTATCCACTTTGTAAGCCTCAGGTGAAGCCCACAAGCCCATTGCATGGAAAGAAGACATTTTGGTCCAACAAATGATCACATTCGTGAAATGATAGTAGCAGCACCGGTTAAAGATAAATTAAAAACAAACACATTAAGATGGTTCGGTCATGTATAATAAGATGGTTTGACCAGTAGATGCACTGATAAGAAAGAATGATATAATCATTGTAAACACATAGCCGACCCCAATTAACTGGGAGAGAAGGCTTTGGTTTTATTTGGTTTAGTTCATTGTATAGATGTGGGTTGTGCCAAGGTTACATACCCTAGCATTTTGTGCCTATGGTATTGTGTTGTACACATCAGTTTTTGTTTTATATCAGTGGTACATTTTATCTTTGTTCAGTTTAATTATAGTTTAATGATAAATTAAAGATAACAGGTGTTTGTCATGTCAAGTTATAGGGAAGGTGCTATCAAACCTCCAGCGATGGGACCTGACAACGATATCTCAACATTACAAAATAAAATTTACCTTTCTAAGAGGTTCATTGTAGTCGCCTCATCCAATACATCCTTGCAGTCACTAAGAAAAGCTCTGAACTCTTTAATGATTGAGTGGTACTCCGAACTACGATTCTCCAAAGCAGTGTCATCTTCAAGGAGAAGTCGATTGATCTAAAATAAAAATGTACAAACTAAAGTTATATTAAAATGGCCAATTGTCATGTAGCTCTGAAGCATGGGTACTCCAAAAATGGTGTTGTACGAGTACCGGGTGCAGATACATGTACCGGTACGACAATACTCGTACTGGGTACGGCGAATACATGCTAGGTACAGCAAATACATCTGGGTCCAGCAAGGTGTTTTTTTTTTTTTTTTTTTTTTTTTTTTTCCAGCTACTAGAATTTGTTGCAGCCTTTATTATTCTTTTTTCAACTTCGAAAATCATCAAGTAATTTATTTCCAACACCCTTTACCCATGAGTCATGGTTTTGCTCTCTTTTGTATCATGTTTTAGACAATCAAAAAAGAAAAATAAAAAGAAAGAATTATATAATTTTTTAGACAAGTTCTCTTTTTAGTTTTGATATTGAAACTTTGATTTATATGTTGGATGTTTAGCTATAAATTAAATATAAAAAAATAAAAATAAAACAATTGTCGTACCCCACCCGTATCCGTAACTTATTTTTTTTAAGAATTTGCCGTATCGGCATACCAGTATTGTACCTATACCCGCACCCGTGCTTCATAGTCATGTAGTTTATGATAAACGTGTTAAAAACACTCCAATAGATGTACAACTCGAGCACAACAATCACCAAAATTATTGCAACCACTGGCTTTGGTACACCGATGTGAGAAGAAGTCTTGTAGTGTAAGACATCAAATTAAAACAACGCAGCAGAATAATAAGATAGATAAGTTATCTCGTAAGCAAAACCTTGTCCAGGTATAATTCAGTTGCCCATGTAGAAATCATAGTTATTTGGCATTTATCATCTTTTGCGAGATTATCAAGCTTCCGCAATAAGAAAGTTCTCAAAGCATCCTGCAAGGAAGTAAATATATATATATAAATTCAAAAACCACAAACCATATGAGCACATGGGTGCATAACTATTTTAAAGTAAAAAACAAAGATAATCATGTTGACTTCAAAGTCTTTAATTGATAATAAAAAGAAGTTTCGCTTAAACCATAACACTATCAACCTGAACTTCAGGTAAGCAATGAAACAATTGACACTCCACATGTCGCCTCCTTTACCATGTTCGACACTGTAATGTGCATGATAGTCAGACATGGATCTACATGGTAAAAGTTAGATATGGTAGTTGCAGCTATTTGAGGTCGCCACATCAGACTTTTGCAAACATACGAGTCACTAACATCCACGATTATGAGTCACTACATAATGACGCAATTTAAAAAGGCCAAACCAGCTAATTAACAAGAAGTATAGACTTGGCTTTTTCAACCATATATGTGGCTATCCAAAAGGGAGCAACACTAGTCTAGTAAAGGCCGGGCTAACCAACAAATATAATTATCACACTTGATTTGTTCGAGGAAAAGTATAGATGTGAACAAGGAGGAACAGCTATTGTGAAAAGAAATAGACAACACTATTTACGTATGTATATATATTCAACAAACTTAACATAGTGTAGATCAAAACCTTACCTGAACAGGAACTTAGGGTTCGTTTGGAAGGTGGCTTTTTGGCTAAAATATAAGGTGAAAGTAAAGAAAGTGTTTGGGAATGACTTTTTGGCTTTTTACAAAAAAAAAAGAGCAAAAAGTAAAGAGAAGGAAAGGAATCTTTGACCTTTTTCATATGGCTTTTTGGCTAATTCAGCCAATTGCCAAACGAGGCCTAACGTGGATTATGTATCAATATTGCAGTGGTTACAAATATATCAACAGCTCAAACAGAAAAACAATATTCCATGATGTACATTCTTTGCACATTACATAGAAAAATAAATACTCTTCAGACGTGATCTTAGCAGATAATAAACACTTGAAGAGGCTATAGGATGACATGATGAAAAGAAAGACCATCCAGAAGTGAAAAGACTCCACAAATTAAACTCAAGTAGCTATGCAACAAAATCACATGAAACTCATGGGCTCCTAATTTAGTGACACATTTGTTGAACTCAACTGAAAGCTTTAGATGTTAGAAAGGGGTCATTTTATTATATAATATATATGTATGACTGGACTCTCCTCCGTAAAGATGCCAAACTCATCTGAAAACCTAAGTTGTTAGAGGGAGGGGGGGGGGCCGGCGGGAATTTTATTATTTATATCCTCAACAATAGTATAAAGAAATTCAAACAATAGTTTTAATACAGATTTGTAGTTCATCAAGTATGTAATTGCAACAAAATTTAAAAGCCTTTGGCATGTCTATTTTTAGTCATAGTTAAATATATGCATTATGCACATAATTCTCAAAAGATGCTTACCCGGAGCATAAATTGAAGTAAAGCACCACATATAAAAAGGTCAAGAAGATTAATCAAAAGATTTTAGTTGAGAACAAAATAATCTCATACACAGAATAACAAAATATTTAATAATTTTTACTTCTAAGCGCAGTATTGTTTTTTTATAACTAAATTTTATTTAAAGGTGGCACCAAGAGTGCCGCAACCTCTGTATACAGGATGTATACAAAGAAAGCCTAAAACCCATAACTAAAACAGAGCTCTCATATACTAAGCACAGTATTATCACTGAAAACAAGATGCACCTAAAACTATACATGCAGCTGCCTATCAATTGTTCGTATGAACCTGTAATAACACATCTCTAGAAGGGTGAAATCAGAGGGTAACATAACTTACCTGTTCATTTACGCTAATAAACTTCAAAGTGATCTCTTCAAATGATAATATGTAATAAATCTGCAAAATACATTCACTTTAGTTAAAAAACTAGTCATCCTCCATTACATGAACAATATTACTCACTCAGATATTTACTTCGAATATGTATGATAGTGACTTTCCAATGTGTATTTAAGTTCAAAAAGAAATACGTGCAATAAGAAAATCCTTAAATATACAAGCATACTAAAACCAAAACAAAATGGTAATTCACCTTTGCATAGAAAGATGCTGCCCTGAGGAAATCCTTGGCAGAAAATGCAGCTTCAGCCTGCATCATAAATAGGTCAGTGATGAACTAAAATAAATTCAAGTTGCATACGATTGTATGAGGCCATAATCTAACCAACAAAGTCAATAAGCCCAGACCTGTGCTAGATATACTTGATCTCTCTGGAATGGATCCCGACAATTTGCCAAAGCTGCCGCATACTCCTTCAAGTCCAGGTACACCTTCCACATATCTCGGCCTTCATCATTTACAGACACCTGCTTTACAATCTCAAATTCATCATATGGAAATTTATTGGCACAAGATACGGCTGCTACTATTTAAACATCCTGGTCATTGCATGTAGTATACAAAATTAGGCAAGAAGTTAAACATCCTACACCATGTAGGGGGCCATTTAGCTGTTTCATTTTGTTGATCTGTGTATATCACTTGTTGTAGGGTATGCCCTAAATGACCCTCTTGCATATGCCTTTTAAGAATTTTCTTACCTTGGACACTGACAGCACGTAGTGCACAGTTATATCACAAAACAATGAAATCATTCCAGCATACACACCTGAAAAATGGAGTTCTGGTCATATGCATAGAACAATCCAGCAGAGGCATCACTGCATAATCCAATAATACCCCTTGACATTGATTCTGGTGTTTCATCAAACTGAAGTTCCTCTATGATCTGTTCACTGATTCTATTTACAACCTAAAACACATAACAAAAACACAGCAACCATCTCTATAATGTTAGTGAGCAGGGGAACTGATGAACAACTATTGAAGTCAGTTCCCAACTTGTCCATCATCGTGGACAAAGAAAATGGAACGCTCTCTAGGATCCAGCTGCTAAAACTTTATTACCAGCAAATAATGAAGTTCATATTTACAAAATTGACAAGAAAATTCAAAATCATGTATTTGTAATTAAATATATCTGTGCGTGCGCTGCACAGAAAGACGTACCTTAACCTTGTTTCCTAGGAGAAGCAGAAAATGAAATTCAGACACTGCCAGAGAATTGGGTTTAATAGCTTCAGCAACATCAACTAATTTTGAATAGTCCAAAAGACCCTTGTTCTCCACAAAATTTTCATTTCCTTCTGGTGAACTGCCCAAGAGGTTTCCCAAAAGATTTAATAAGAAAAATGCTTCATAAGAGAACTATACTATTACCACATAAAGAATCAATACACTACAAGACCGAGGATGGACATAAAATGAACATTTTTCAAGAGTGAACCAAAGAAGTAGAGCCTAATAAACAATAAATTCCAGAATTTATGCCTATTGTTCTGTTCACAAAAGGAAGCAAAAGTGATGAGACTTGAGAGTCATCTCCTACCTATGCTGTGCTCCAAAATTTAGGCCACCGTGATAGATACCGGCTCCAGAAAGCCATGCAAAATGTACAGCTCTTCTTTGCTTGATAAAGAAATGCAGTTCACTGCAAGATAGGCAAAAATGGACTTCATTTTCAAAATACAAGAATATGATTATGAGAACAATATATCCACCCAATTTGTGTAAAATCATAATGAATTTGATTACACAAAAGAGAATAAACCCATGCAACCTATCTTCTTACCAGTCAAATACCATACATGACACCAATTAAGATTCTATTTAATAGTAAGAATAGTGTATATCAATTATACAAACATGGTAAAAAAGATATGAGTCAATCCAAGTTTCACATAATAAATTAAAAAGCCACCAACTTCATCAGGCAAATTCCCCAACCCACCCACCCACCAACCCCAAAAAATTAAACGATCCCCCTCCATTAATCAAATGGTGAAGAAATGATATTCTGAGATGACTTCGACGGAATGAAAAGCAAACTCTATTTTCCAGATTATTTCAAATTTAACAATATTCTCTATGTAACAGGTTCACTGAATTAACAGAACAAACCAACTGATACAATGAACAAGGCATGGTTTAGTGCACCACATTAAAACAACTGAAATAATGATACCAAGTTTGGCAACAACAAACCAACTGATACAATGAACAAGGCATGGTTTAGTGCAGCACATTGAAACAACTGAAATAATCATACCAAGTTTCGCAACAACAATAAACTCTTTGGTTTAGTAACTACATCTGATAGATCATAAAAGTACCGTGGACAGCCTAAATAAGGTGAAGCTACATGTAGTTCAACAAACTAGAGGCTCCATGCAATGTCTGGCAGCCAACAGTGCAGTGAGCTTTTTGTCAAAACTCAAAAATATCTTATTAGTTCATAAATATTTGTAGATTTTAAACATCTGTATTTTGTACTCAATGCATACTACCAATTTTCATGCATGCGTATGAACCTAAGAAGCATGGACACGGACACGTGACACGACACGGATACGACACAGACACAGACACACCGACACGTTAATTTTCAAAACATAAAGGACACGACACGTGGGAGACACGCGTGAAATATGTAATTTTATATATTTATTATATGTTATATATATTAATATATCATTCAAAGATAATACAAAATGCAATATGATACTAATTCCTACAAATTTATATGATTTTTGTTTTATTATTGTATCTTAAGTTATTTTGTTTAAACTTATAATTAGTTTCATATGTGTCCAATCGATAGATACGTGTGTTTATGTGATTGACATGTGTGTCTTTCAAGTGTCCAAAGAGTGTCCGGGTCTTTAAAAAAATTTAAAAATTAGGACACGTTTTGAAGAGTGTCGGACACGTGTCCTAAGAGTGTCCAAAGAGTGTCGGTGTCCGACACGGACATGACACGAATACGTCACCTTCTTAGAAGTGTCCGTACTTCTTAGGTATGAACATATGGGATAGTAGTTGTCAATGTACCTAATCTTAACATTTTTCTTGTTTCAAAAATGTATTATCTAGTTCTACAAGTTCCATGTGTCATAAATCTTCACTCCTTACGTTTCCAATAGCATGAACATTTATGTGTGACAATTATGCCAAATGGATTACTTCTCATCAAGCTCCAAATGAAAAGACGAACTAGATTAATTTACAGTTCTCAATGTGTACAGTATATGTTTCATATCATTATCCAAGGCACTGCTGCCATTAACTAATTTTATTTATGTACTTTTTAGTAGCGTTTAAAACATGAACAAGCACAATGAGTTCATGGCAAAATAGGTGAAATGTAAATCCAAAGAAAATACAACAACAATAAAAGAAGCATCTAAAATTTATTATCTGTGTCCCAATAAATTGAATTTCATTATATCAAAAGCACTTGCCTATTTGGTATTTCACCAGGAAGTTCCATAAAATGCACTGGACGATCAACATAACTAGCAAAAACAGTCTAGAAAATGCATTAAAATCAATAAGCATGAAATTTCAAATAAAATGTATTAATCACAAAGAGCTATAAGACAAATAAAACATCATCTACAAAATAGGGACAAATGCAGGGAAGGATGCATTCCCGAGAACCACGAATATAACCACCTACATAGGTGAGCTACTGCAAATTATGAGTTTAAAGCAACAATTAATTAGATTACTTAATGCAGCCTTACAGACATGATAGATGGAGAAATGGATGGTTGGGAAGTGAGCTTAAAAAATCCAAAGAGAATATATTAGTGTACCTCCCTATCAACTCTAAGCCTAACTGGGATGGGAGATTAAAGAACCTCAGAGCAAACACTTCACTTCTTTCTATAAGTGAAATAGATGCTTGACCTTCTGATTACAAATTAGAGAAACATTGTTGAGGTATTAGGGCAAGATCTCAGATAGACAAGCACCTAAGAGGAAGAGGGCTACAGGGTCTAGAAGCCTTGGTCAAGCCAAAGCCCCTTGATCAGCAGTCTCAACTACTTTGCCACTAATTTTCAATTCTTAACATATAAAATAAGATCACAGAAACAGGATTTCTCTTTGTGAAGTTCGAAGACTCCCAATATTTAATATGTGGTCCAAGGGGGAATAACCTTGCATAATCATTTATAAAGCAATAAAAGGTTGAAGGTTGACAAAAATATAAACCCTAAAAGGTTGAGCATAATCATAATCATTTCTTAACATTTATAGAGCACTAGAAGTTGAAGGTTGTCAAAAATATAACCTCCAAGAAAAATGTTAAAGAAAATAGAAAAGTTCTAATAAATCTATGCAGTGGTAAGAGAGAAAAATATATATTATTTAGCTCAATTAGAAATTGCTTCTCACATTGATGTAGGACACATAAATAAACATACACTGCAAGAGGTATAGAATGGCCAAACCTAAGGAACGCAGGCAAAAGATCTAAGCTAATGAAATAGTATCAACACTAGGTCAAGAAGAAAGGAATTGATAAGGTCAATTTCTTGTTAACATGCATTATTCAAAGAAGACACTCGTGAGTTACTTATATGGGCTACCGGGTGCACCACCTGGCGGGTTTAAGAACATAAAAAACTGTGAACCAACTATATAGAGCTCTTAAATTCAACATCATGACCTTCAACACTAACTAAACCACCGGGAGTCCATACAAAGGCCAAATTCTATGGTAAAGAAGGCTGTAATAAATTAATAATAATCGGGCCATGAGAGACTTTATGAAGTAACTTTAATTGCAGATATAAAAGGCCCCAGAAGAAATTTATAAGTATTGCAGATTTGACAGGCCCCTGCAGGAATACACGGACTTAATTAAACTCACATCCAGCGACCCAATGCCACTGAAAGAATAAAGCCGCGTAGGAGTAACGGCCATCATGTAATATTTAGTTCCATTGCTTGTGCTAGCTGTCTCCATCTGCAAAAAAATAAAATAAAATAAAGACAAAGGTAAGAAAAAGACATTATAGGCAAAACCCAAGTAAAACTCTAGCTAAGCCAGAGAGGGTAAAATAGTTAGTGAAGGTTAGTTTCTCAACAGCCACTTCACTAATCCAGTGATCATCCACATGCATGCTTATTTTTTCAAATGACCAATTCCATCAATTAGAAAATTTAACATTTTGTAGGAGCATTAAAATACTCAAAGAAATCCATATATCTGATGGAGAAACACCATATATAAACTGTATGGCTTTTAGCACCAACCATGTACATACTAAATCTTTAAGCAATTTTAAATATTGCTAAAAGTAAGCAAGCCTCCCCTAATACAGAGGAAATCCCCAAGTGGCAGATTGGTATGTATCCCCAACGGAAAAGGATCAGAAGAGGTGAAATGAAGGGGAGGACCTGCAAACCCATGAATGCTTCTGGAAGTTCTTTAAGTTCAAATAGAAAATTTATGTGCTTCTCCTTCTTATCCTTCTCATCTACAGCAATTTCATGGAGTTGTCCATTATCTGTACCAAGAATGACTTCTCTTGTAGAAGCTGCAAAGACATTAGATACAACAGAAGAAATAAATTAATATGAAAAAATCCCTCTTCTGACATATTAGTTGGTGTATTAAACAGAGGGATGGCTGAGAAACCAAACACAAACCTTCTGTTATCTGTTGCCTATTCCAAGCAACAGCATTCACGACAAGACCGTTCAGTTTGCTTAAAACACGTGGCCTAGTCCACTTAGCATGTGTATAAAATGTATCTGCACCTCCACCGCCAACAATGGTAGCAATACAGTGGCACCCCCCAGGATCAACAAAAACTCTATGGATAGATTGCTCCCCAGCTCGACCCGTAGAGAGATCAATATCTATGAGTGAAATGATCAAGAAAATATAAGTTAAGTGTTGGATGCAGCCCAAGGTCCAGATCCCAACAGTTGCACAAAGTGACCACATAAATTGCAATGTTGCATGTGATTATCGCAATCCCAACATGTAATGACAATAAAATCAAGAGGAATCAACAAATGGTATGTATTATAGAATAAGATATATCAAAGAAATATAGGGCATAACTTGCCACCTCAAAAATCATCACTAGTTTACCCTGTTAACAGGAATGAAACAATGGCGCAAAGAGTTCCATTTACAAATATTATCCCTAAAATTGAACCGCACTGAATCCATCAGTGTGGCAGCATCCCATTTCCATCTATGAAAATTTTGGTTAAGTAAATAGTACTAGCTGAACTTGGGAGAAGACATGATACTCCAATTTCCAGCATAGCATGTCATGGTTGATTGTTAACCTAAGAGTTACATTGGCAAATTGGATCTGTAATTTATAATATGACAACTGTGAGCATAAGGTCGAAGTTATATACAATCATATGATATCACATCTCATTTTTAACAGGTCCCATCTCTAATGATTTTTACAGTTGAATCACAAAAGAGAGTTAATAAGGAAGAATCCAATCAAGTAAATGATAAGAGCATACCATAAGAATCTCCAACTCCGAAATCATGTCTAATGATCCACCCTTTACTAGTTCCTAAAACAATAACATCATTGCCAGCAGCCATGCATGTGATAACTCCATGCCCCTTCGCTGCATATCTCTCCAGAAGATCCACAGAAAAAACCTGCCTTCCTGTTTCCATCTTTAGAACCAAAAACTTCAACCTAACAAGTCGTAACAACTTTTTCACTTGGAACCAGAATATTCTAAAAAATCAAAATAATGGAAAAAGTACAAGACACTTTAAAAAAGTGAGTCACAAAGAAAAAAAACTCCAACAAATGGAATGAGTTACCAAATTTATTCACTTCCTCTATAATCTCTCATTATACTCCCAATGAGAAAGACACAAGTCCATAAAGAAGCGGAATACCTTAATGCTCTATTCGGTTTATTGAAATAAGATGGACTAGAGGGGAATGGCCATTCCTTAGGCTCCCCTATGGATTGATCATTCCCTTACAATAATGAATGAAAATTTCATTTGCAATGCATTTTTCATTATTTTTTTCGTCAACCAAACATGGGAATGGACATTTTGATGGAATGAACAATCCATTCCAATGAACCAAACACTACCTAAGGCCTTGTTGGTTTGTGGTATAACTCACATAAGTATAAGTAATACGACCTCCCCCATGGTATTACTTGAACAAGACCATGAGATTATATCAATCCCCAATCCAATGGTCATAAATAATCTTTCCATCTTATCCCACCATTTATCCCACCCTAACCAAACATAATACAACTAATCCTATGGTGCATATAATCCATGGCATTACTTATCCCCACTAATCCCAACCACAATCCATGGCATCCAATCCCCTCCTAAATTAATCGGCAATCAAACATGGCCCAAATTCAACAAGTAGAAATCAAAATACTCCCTTTGTACACTTTTTATGTGTCCCAATTTCCATTTTTGGAAGTCCCATTTTGTGTTCTAGTTTGAAAAGTCAAAAGTTTTGACCGTTACTTACCTTAATACTCTTCATTAATTTATATGTTAAAACTGACCGTAGATATGCTTATCACAGAAGAAAAAAGAAGTTCAGAAGCGATTGAGAACAAGAATCACAAGAATCATGGCTTGTAATGTAGACGTTGAAACCGGCCTACCTGATTGAAAAATGTACTCATTTATGATAGTTTTAGAAAGAGAAGGGATACTAAAGAAGGTGGTGAGATGAGATCTGAATAGTAAATACAGTTATAGACAAGGGAAGTTATTGGCAAACAAAGCCTTGTTCATAATCCAATGGAGCCATTTTCTTATACTTGTTGTAAGTTGTAAACACAATTATAAACAAGGGAAGTTCTTGGCAAACAGAGCCTTATTTATGGTCCAATGTAGCCATTTTCTTATACTTGTTGTAAGTTGTAAACAATGCCATATTACATCACAAGTAACAAGATAGATTTATATTTTATACACATAATATGAATGAAAACGCATTGTGTATGCAAAATCAAGGACACAAGGCAACCACCGAGATTTCTTGTCTTCTTTATTTCTTGATAAAGATTGAACTAGGAGTTAAAAATCATGAACACACATTTGATAAATGGATATTTTCATCGGTGTATGACAGAAGTAATTAAAGTTTTATGACGACGGGCTACCAAAAACCTCAAGAAAAAATTGGGCTATAAATTGAAAATATTCAAAACAGGACATTTTTTATATCTATCATTCAAGGATGTTTTCTTAAAGTTTGTGCAAAGCCAACTAAGACATAAAATGGGATAAAGGAAGTAATATCTCTACACCCACTGAAAGGGAGAGGAAGATATAAAAAGAAAAGCAAAAACATAAAAGGGAAAATGCAAAATAAATTTTTGTTGCTTATTGGGGAAAAAAATACAAAACAAAAAAGGGAAAGGAAAAAATCAAAATCTTGTCACTTCTTTTTTATAGATAAGTAGCCACACATTCAAACATATCAGGGAGATCTTGGGTTTGGATATCGAAATTGCTGAAGTCCCTAATGAGATAAATGACTCAAACCATATTGTTTTCATACTTTATATGTTTGCTAATTATGTATAAGAGACCCTCTAGAAAACTTGCTTTCTATTATTCCTTTTCAAGGCACCAGAAATAAATTACAAGAGATTCTACTCTAGGCACTGAAAATAAATTACAATAGATTCTACAAGCTAGTACAATTGAGTATCAATCCCAGTTCAATCCTTGCCATTCAAGTATTGCATAGCGTCTAATACATTAAAGGGTAGTCTAAAGTGGACAACAACAATTGAGTACCATGCATATTGAACAGCATAAGAATCTAATACAATACCAAAGACCTCCAAATAAAGCAACCACACTCGAATGAAAGCAATGCTTGTTCCAAATTGGTTGCTCAAAATTTGGTCTTTAGTTGACTCAATTCTAACAAACTGCTAACGTGTAAGTGAATATGGAATCAACAATTGGAACTACCAATTGAAATCAAACCGTCAAAAAAACAAATCACAATGATCACCAGCAGATTCAAACACAAAAACTCGATAAATTCTATCCAAAATGAAGTCCGCACAAAACCCCCAAATCTGGGAACTTAGAGTGGCAACTGGGAAAATCAATCGCATTGCGTAGGAACGTGATTTTCATTCTAGAACAATCGGGTGAATTAGGGTTTGGTACGGTGATGAGAAAAAGTGAGAGTAAGGGATCAAGAGATTGTAAGTACCTTGGGGTTCGACTATTGCAGAGATGAGAGAGAAGAAACATTGGAGGGAAACCCTAGTTCAGAGAGAGCACTCTCGATCAACTGGACCAAGACTACTCGGCCTATCCGCCATTCTCAAGCGCGTTCTCCTCCGCAGCTACACTACTGAAACACTTAATATTACTGCAGCTACACTACATGAGAAACAGCTAGCAAGTAGCAATATAGAGCACATATTGGGATTCAAGTTTACTCTTTGAAATGATATGAGCCTTTCCAGAATAAGTTTTGTTTGAATCCCAATATGTTTCCCAAGTAAGTTCAATGAATGAATCCCAAATTTTTCCCTGAGAAAGTTTAATATTTGATATGTTACAGGCCTTACCTCAATCTGCTCCTCATGAATTTTATGTGAGTAGTCAATTGCATTTTATTATCAATCCATTACTTGCATAAATCCTTTTTAAAAAGAACTGAGTGAGGAAAGAAAAGGGGCAATTTTTTTTTTTTTTATTTGATCACTAAATTTAAGGAATTAGAATACAAATCTACCTTGTTTCAAAATGTGCATTCCCAACTGAAAATCACAATGAACTTTTCAGTATCTTTCGTCATCACTATAACAGTTTAGGCCTTTGCTCATAACCAATGTGTTGTGATAATGATGTGATGAATTATTCAACAATAATGATGTAATCGCAAAAGATTAATTAATAAAGATAAAAACACATCAGCATCAGCATCTTTTGTAGACCAAAAGAGAAAGAGTAGTATAACCTAATCAACATAATCTCTTGAAACACCATGGCTAGAAGGGGAGGAAAATTTTTGAAGGTACGAAACCATATTATAAAAATTCAGAAAACTTCCGTGATCAAAAAGAGCAATACCCAAACTGAAGGAAACAGAAATCTCTGTAAGTATAAGCTTTAGGGATGTGAAAAATTAGGGATTTTTGCTGTATGAGAACAATAGTTTTTCTATGAATTTGGAGATTCAATCATAGATGACAAATTAGGTAAAGTCATGCGGTTCTCATTCTATACAAAGATAAATTTTTATCAAAGCTTTCCGAATAGTTTAACTCTTGAAAACTGAAGCATATATGTATATATATATATATATATATGTGTGTGTTCACCTTCGCAATGCTGTGTGAGGCTAAGATGGTGGCTACCGTAGTTGTTGCGACTGAGGAGTGTGGGTGTCGACGAAAGGGAACAGCCAATTATAAATATAAAAGGGCTTGTTTGGTTATGTTTCTCATAAAATTTTGGGAAAAATTCTTTATAAATAAGTTTTCAAAAGTAATCAAATCAAATAAATTTTTTAAAAATTTTTTTTCAAAACTTATTTGGTTTACAAATTTTTCAAACAAATCCCTCTCTCATACATATCAAATCAATCATTTTTTTCAAAATTCTCTCTCAAAATAATTTTTCAAAATATCTTTTGAAAAAGAATCAAACCAAACAAATTTTCGTACTTTTTATCTCAAAACATGTTTCTCAAATACAAACCGAATAAGGCCAAACACTTTTAAAAATAGTATTGTTTTATTATAGAGATATAAAATTAAAATTAAAAAAATATATTCAATCACATTTATATAGAAATTGTGATTAAAAAAATATATATAATCACATTTATTTGGAAGGTACCCATTCAATTAGATTAATTGTGATTAAAATAATATTCTCATTTTTTTAATGATACTTTTAATAAAAGTGAGACTTTTTACTTACTCACGTGTAATCTTTAGGTATTATTATAACAGTGAAAATACATATTTAAGTCAAAAAAATTGAAAAATATACAAAGCTTGTGGAGAGTACAATCTAAATATGTATATTTAATTTATAAGAAAATAAATTTTATTTTCTGTTTTTGAGTACCAAAAAATCTGTTGTATGCAAAAAATACATATTTAACTCAAAAAATTTGAAAAATCATATATTTTTTAATTTAACTCCAATTAAAACCTGTTTTATATGAATAAAAATCTTATGGAGAGTACAATCTAAATATGTCAATTGCATTTACAAAAGAATTAAATTTTATTTTCTGTTTTTGAGTACCAAAAACTTTGTTGTATGCAAAAAATACATATTTAACTCAAAAAATTTGAAAAATCATATATTTTTCAATTTAACACTGATTAAAACCTATTTTATATCAATAAAAAGCTTATGGGGAGTACAATCTAAATATGTCAATTTCATTTACAAAAAATGAAATTTTATTTTCTGTTTTGAGTACCAAAACATTTGTTGTATGTGTATTACCCAAAAAATAAAAATAAAAACTCTTTGAATATGCCATAATATAAAACAATAGTAATGATGCATCAATCTAATAGTATAAGCAATAAACAAATCAATGTCGTACTAATCAAGAGGCGAAAACAAGCAATAGGCGAAAAAGAGTTAGTAATATGCTATGACAGAGAATCAGCAACCTTGCCAATTTGGAGTGTGTGTTCCATAAGGGAGACTCTAATAGCCTCTCTACTGATGTGGAGTTTGCAACAAGACCAAGTCAAGATTCCGGATCTTACTGCGTGGATGTTTTTTCGCCTAAGGTAACCTATATTTTCTAACAATGATATCAGAGCATTTTACTAACTGTCACGACCCAAACCCGCTTCGATAGGTTTAGCGTCGTAACCGGCCAATAATCTTTGGATTACTAAAGGCCTCTGAACAGATTATCACGCAATAAGGGACTGCAGAAGTAAATATAAAAACATACATAGTTCATGGAGCTATGCAGATATGCATGGGACAGATAATTTAAAAACCCTGTATATATATACATATATAATGTCATAGACATCCATCCAACCATGTCATCATACACAAAATAGAACAAAAGAACTAGTCACAAAACAACAAAAGTCTTAAGCTTATGTCTTGGTTTACAAAACTCGACCATTGAACCCTTTCTGGAACCTCCTCGGGTGGCACAATAGTTGGCCGACAAAACGGAGACTCCAGGTCATCAACTCTGAGCCTGGTCACGCACCTGGTCACCTACATACATAATATAAATAGTGAGCAAAAGCTCAATGAATAATAACAGGGTAAAGATTTTAATAAATGATGTCCAGTGCTGTATCATATCAATCAAAGAAATAAGCATGGTTGTATCAAAAACAGAGTCCTGTTCATATTCGTATTCAAATCATATGTGGTACTTCCATTAGCATTAACATATCACTTTGGTCAAACATATCAAGTTCCATAATGGAACCTCTGGTACCAGGTAACATATCTTATACATGGGCCTCAGTATTGTTTCCTCCGGGCGAGGGCCTCATGACCACAAGTCACAGCATTATTTCCCCTGGGTGAGGGCCTCTGCTAAGAATACCGCAAATACATTTCAAAGTTATGGATCACAAAATAGCCTTTTGTATCATTCAGAAACAATTCATAACATATCATAGTGTTCAGAAAGTATTTTCATATCAAACATAGCTTTACTAAGTTATTACTCACAGATAACTGCATAGATAGCTTTGATAGCAACCAATAGATCAACAGCTCACGGCACATGACCTACACAAACATAACAGATGCACATATTGAAACACATGCTCGAGTCGTACTTAACTTATCTTATTTTGTTCTTAGTGTGTTTCTAGCCCTTATCCTCATTATTATATTTAATCTCGGACTAGGAATGTCTAGGATGCAATGAGGATGCCAAAACATGTTGTTCAACACTTAGACAGATTTGCTAAAAACAGGGTCCTTGCTCAAATACAGCTTATTTCGCTCGAGCAGACGTTCAAAAATGTGAGAGGTCGCTCAAGCGCAATTCTGGTTGCTTGAGCGGTCTGTAAACTTTGCAAAAGTACTAGTTGCTTGATTTTTCCACTCGACGGTAGCTCGAATGTGAGACTGAGGTCTTCACTCGAGCACAACTCTTGTCGCTTGAGCAGTCTACAAAACATAGAAACTTCTAGGAGCATGCAATTTACGCTCGAGCCAACTTTTGGTTGCTCGAGCGGAGGTTCAAAAATAAAGGTGGTTACTCGAGCACAGGATCTGTCGCTCGAGCGCAGGAGCAGAATTCTGAAATTTCTAGATTGCACTCCCACGCTCAAAACTCGAATTTAACATATCAAAACTCATCCTCTTAGGCCAAAACTTAAGAAAACAATTAGAAACTTGTAGAATATCATGAATTGAAGATCATTTCGCAAAAATCAAGGCCCAAAAGCATGTCAATTATGTGAAATCAAACTTGATGTTTCATTAACATAACATGTGTGCGAGTGATTTTCTAACTACACTACCAACTCAGTATTCAACTGGAGAGTACTGGCAGAATAGATGACACCTGGCTGACCTGCAACAGAAAGAGAAGATTCCGGCGGTGGTTCGTCCACCTGGGGGCACTCCGACGATCAAGTCAGTATATCTCTCAAAGATAATCAATTGCTAAACTCTCTGTTCTAAATATAAATTGCGTACCTTAGACCCATTGGCGGTGCCTTTCTTTTATAATTAACTCAATCCTTGTCCCAATAGAAGCCTAGCTTCAATGTACTTTAGCTCAGTGCTTATCCAGGACTCTTTAACAGATAGAGATAAACTCTCTAAGAGCTTTATCTTTATCCAGGCTGAGTCCCCTCATCATTCTAGGACTCTTATGCCCTATCCGCTTATCTCGGATTTTGATATCTTCGGAGATAACCTCGGCAGTGCCGAGATAACCTCGGCGTCATGACCAGGACACGTGGTACCTCGACTAACACGTCGGCGTCATCTTGGCCACGTGTTAGTGCTCAGAAAATATATCCCTACAACTGCCCCCTAGGTTCTATTATCTCAGCATTCTGAGGTGATGGAACCTATATCGGTACTTCCTGCCAGTACTTCGGATTCAGCCGAGATCATTATTACAGGCCGACATGTCTTCTTTAAAATAAAAAATTCCAAGAGCTTCTTCACGCGTATGAGCTATTATACATAATAACTCAACCGTTTAGGCCACGTGCCTTCCCCTTACTGGATCGTACTTGTTACGCGCTTGTAAGTCGAATTCTGCTTGTGTGCGCCGTCTGACAAATCCGTCGTTCTAGGCTCATTAATTCTGTTTTGCCGCCGTTTCAAGTTTTAACAAAACTTTTTTCCCCTTTCCTTATTTTTTCACTTTTCTCCATCGTTTCTGAGGCTTTCTCTCTCTCTAGCTTTTTCTTCCAAATCCTCCATTGTTCAAGCTTCTAAAGCTTTGCAACTTGCTCCGTCCACCTCCTCCGGCGAGGTTCTTACTAATCCTTTCTGCAGCTGTCGTTCGTCTGACTTCGGCGAACTCAGCACCGGCTTCTTTTCTTCGGTGAGTTTACTGTTTTTCCTAATTTCAGTTTTTTATGCTCTTCATTACTCGTTGCCATTACTGCTTTGTTCAAACATTCGATTTGCGAATCATATATCTGAGTGTGTTTATTTCACGGCTTTGCCCCTTGCCCATGTCTTGAATACATGCACTGCTCACAACTTTTCTGCACTTTTGCCACTGTTCTTGACTTTATACTCTTTTATACTTACAATGTTCTTGGTAGTCCATCTTTGTTCTTGATTCTGAAGCGCATTCGTGCTTTTCTGTTTTCCAGATTCGTGCCTTCAATCTTCGTTTCCATAGATCTAGGTTTGGGATTTGTTTGTAGAACTCTAAACTATTGTCTAGGGAAAACTGAAACGATTCCCCACAGATTCTATGTATTTTTAAGCTTTAGCCGAGGTCTATAATACCCCTTAGAAACACACTCTCCTGAAGTCCAACCCCTTCAGTTTAAGCCGATATCATGGGTATGTGGAAGCATAGAGTAAACACCTCATCCAAGTTAGAATACTTTAGGCGTGAGTTTGATATCCCAGCCGACGTCCATCTGAGGTTGGCTGGGGAGGACAACTCCATCATGCCTACAACTGATTCTATGCCTTTCCTTGTGGTAGCCTTCATTGAGTGCAAACTTCGGCTTCCACTCAACACCCTTTTCGTGAGATACTTTACTATTATAAGTTGAACCCGATGCAACTCGCCATCAATTCCTATCGAGTCATCAATGGTATCATAGCCTTAGCCAGACAAGAAAATGCTAGGATTACCTTAGCCGACATCCAATATTGCTACACTATGTGTGGCCTCAAAAAAGATACAGGCTATGTTTACTACCTCAAGCCGAGGTCCACGGAGTACAAAATTGTAGCCGACCTCCCAGACTTCAACAATGGATCTAGAGACGATTACTTCATTATCTCGGGGAATTGGGAGTTCGCTCTAGATTAGGACCTCCACCTCTACCCTCTTCCTCGAACAGTTTTTGTAGAGGGCAATGGTAAGAGCCCTGTGTTCATATTAACTTGTTTTTTAAAGTCTTCAATACTTTATTTGTTTCTAATGTCTGCTTTTCTTGTAGCTCTTCCTAAGCCACCAAAGGGCTTCTGCCAGTCTTTCTTTCCCAGCAAAGACTTGAGGAAACTATTGGATCTGCCAGTCCTCAAACGGAGAGCCCCTTTGGTCTTCAATTTTATTCCTTCTTATAAGTCGGTTCTTCCCAACATTCCAAAGAAGAAGAAAAAGAAGAAGAAGAGCCTATCTCCTTCCTCTGCCACAACTCCTCAAGCTGCCTCCTCATCTCGGCCAGATCAAGGATCAACCTCTGATCCAGCTAGGCAGCCGTCTACCTCGGCTCCATATCTGATCCCAATATCCCAACGCCGTCGACGACGCCAAACAGTTTTTACTGCTGAAATGGGCCGCCAAAAAGCAGTCGCTAAGGATCTCTTAGCCGATATTCCATTCACCATTGACACTCAACCAGCGCAATCCCTGCCCCCACCGAAGTCAAAAAGAATAAATAAGGCTCAGCCAAAGGCAAAGGTGACTCAGGTTGATACTGAGGACACTTTGCCGATTTTGAAATTGGCTGAGAGTGAGAAGACCACATCTGCTGCCGAAAAGAGGCCTGCCGAGGCCCAACCATCCGAGTCCATCTGATTAAAGAGGCCGAGGTCATTTGCTACAACCACCTTGGGGTCTCGAAAGCACGATTCCCCTTGGGGCCCCCAAATCACTCTGGAAGATAAGCCAGTTATGGCCAATGATAACGCTGATGACATTAATGTCAGCGTTGCCCTCAGTACCGCTCTGCTTCTTCCCAGCGATCTCGACCGAAACGCTGAGTTGAGTGAATATGAGAACTATGCTCTGATACTTCAGGGCTCTGTTCAAGTAAGTGTCTATATTTGGTCATTTTTCTTTCTTTCTTTCTTTCTTATACTTTAGAAATTTTTGTAATAACTTCTGCTCTGTTTTATTTTTTCTCAGGCCATCCAGTATGCCCATTCTTTCTCAGTACAATCTTTCGAGAACCGAGAGAAGCTGGCCAATAAGAAGAGGGAGGTCTCCAGCCTTCAGAAAACTAATAAAAACTTGCAATCAAATATGAAGACCTTGGAGGATCAAGCCGAGGCTGCTATTAAAGCTAAGGATGTAGCCGAAGAAAATGCGGAATCCGTTGAGGCCATCAAGAAGGTACTTGAGGCCAAAAGAAGGAGGCCGAGGAGAGAACGGTCCAGGCCCAAAAAGAATTGCAAGAAGCTTTGGCCACGAAGGATGTCGAGCTCAAGGCAACTGACGAGAAGGGCTATAATGAGGGTGTAGCCGATGTCACGGCGGACTATGAAAAGCAAGTGACGCAGGCATGCAACAAGGGTTTCACCCTTGGTTGGATGTCTCTTCTAAAAAAGCTTGAAGTCCCCGAGGACTCGCCCCTCAAGAACGCCGACGTCATTCCTCTTCCATTCCCTTCAACTCCAAGTCAATCCGACGACGAATCTAAGTCTAAGGAGGAGACCTTGGTGAGGAAATCAAAGGAGGCTGCTGAGACCATGTCCCCTTATCTGAATGAGCAAGTCCTGGACTTGACTCAAGATAAGGAGGGTGAGGAAGTTCCCAAGGATGCCACTCCTGAGAAGCCATCTTCGGACGTGCCTCTTGCCGATAAAAGCCTCGATCTAACCCTTCAAGAAATTGACGCTGAGCTTGCGGCTGAGAAGGCCGCCGGGATGTCTTCTCAGAAGTCCTCCGAGGTCCAAACCCAACCTGCTAATGATGCTGAAGAATCTTAATTTCATGTTTTTCTCTTTCTTCTGTGCTCTGTACTTTTGTTTTTCTTTTAAAACAGTGTAAGCTCCTCATATTGCCGAAGTGCCTTCTTATAAATACAACTTCATTGTTTTGAACATTTGTATGTTTGCCTTATCTTTACTACTCTTGTATGATTCCATACTTAGAATGTTTTGTATGCCTTTAATACACACTTTAATCTTTGTGCAACCTTCTCGGGGTGACACACCTCGGTTATACAAACTGATGATTCACCTCGGCAAGCACCCCAGTACCTTTCTTAGCATAACATTGGTTTCAGCTTGTAAATTTGTTCATAAAATTTCAACAAGTGTTTAACCTTAGTCTAACTTTAACTTGTAAACTTTTCTCAAGTTTCAACAAGTGCTAAACACGATCTCGGCTTAACTTCAACTTGTAAACTTTTCTCAAGTTTCAACAAGTGTTAAACATGATCTCGGTTTAACTTCAACTTGTAAACTTTTCTCAAGTTTCAACAAGTGTTAAACATGATCTCGGTTTAACTTCAACTTGTAAACTTTTCTCAAGTTTCAACAAGTGTTAAACATAATCTCGGTTTAACTTCAACTTGTAAACTTTCTCAAGTTTCAACAAGTGTTAAGCATAATCTTGGTTTAACTTCAACTTGTAAACTTTTCTCAAGTTTCAACGAGTGTTAAAACCATTTTTCTTCTCTCTGCCCCCTAATGTGAACCTAAGTTCCACTTGGGTTCTCATTATACATGTATTCCAGAAACAACGTTATGTATCTTTATCAGTCATAAGTGTATAAACATATAAACAAGCTAAAACTTTATTTATTTACTTCGGCAAATGACAAGAGAACAACAAATTCTAATGATAAAAAAATTTCAAATTGCAAGTGTTCCAAGGCCTTGGCAATTCTTTGCTCTCATCATCTTCAAGTCGACATGTCCCATTGCCCAGTACCGAGATGATTCTGTAGGGTCCTTCCCAATTTGGGCCAAGCTTCCCCTCTCTAGGATCTTTTTTGTTGCCAACAACTTTTTTCAAGACGAGGTCATCGATTTGAAACTCCGTTGGGTTGACCTTCTTATTATAAGCTCTGGCAAGCTGCGAGCTGTATTGCAGCTCTCTCCCTTCTTTCTTCTAGTAGATCCAGATCTCGGGCTAATAATATGTCATTGGTCCCATTCTCCACTCCCTGGGTTCTGATCCCTGGGATGCCGACTTTCAAAGGAATGACTGCTTCTGTGCCATAAGTCATGGCAAATGAGGATTACCCCATTGATCTTCTCGGCGTAGTCCGATATGCCCAGAGTACGCTTGGCAGTTCATCCACCCACTTTCCCTTTGCTGCTTCCAGCCTCTTCTTAATCCCATCCAAGATGACTTTGTTGGATGCTTCTGCTTGTCTATTGCTCTGAGGAAAACGTGGGGTGGAAAAGTAATTCTTGATTTTGAACTTTGCACAGAAGCTCTTGATCAGTTTACTGTCAAATTGTGTTCCATTGTCTGCAACTATTGCTCTTGGAATCCCAAACGGGGTGATGATGTTCTTCTATATGAAGCTCTTTACATCAACATCTTGGATTTTGGCAAGGGGTTCAGCTTCTATCCACTTGGTGAAGTAGTCTGTTGCCACCAGCAAGTATTTTCTTTGTCCATTTGCTTGGGGTAGTTTCCCAACGAGATCCATGCCCCATTGGGCAAACGGCCAAGGACTGGATACTGGGTTCAGGTCTGCTGCTGGTTGGTGTATCAAAGGTGCAAATCTTTGGCATTTTTTACACTGCTTCACATAGGCTTCTGCATCTTTCTGCATGTAGGGCCACCAATACCCCTAGGTAATGGCCCTATGGGCAAGTGATCTGCCCCCAGCGTGGCTTCCACAAATTCCTTCATGAATTTCATATAAAAAATCTTCAACTTGTAAAGGATGTACACACCTCAAAAG
Organism: Camellia sinensis; assembly: GCF_055761805.1. Classification (NCBI taxonomy): domain Eukaryota; kingdom Viridiplantae; phylum Streptophyta; class Magnoliopsida; order Ericales; family Theaceae; genus Camellia; species Camellia sinensis. Next base: position 109,868,698 of record NC_138966.1, read on the forward strand.
GGGTTCAGTGAAGGATCTTCTGTAGAAGTGTCCCTCTACTGTCATACTGAGTCTTGCCGACTTCAATCTGATCTTGTGTGCCTCCTTGTGGTCATCTGGCAGCTTTCCTTCTTTCAAGAAAGTAACAATTGCATCCATCCAACTTGGTCCCATGTCCACACACATTGCTTCACGCTCTGTTGTCAGTGGTTCGATGCTTGGGCCCGACAAATAGTCAACCGTTATTGTCCTTGATTTTTCAGGTTGTACCGCACTAGCTAGGTTGGCCAGTGCATCGACGTGACTGTTATCATCTCGGCTTACCTGAAGTAGTCGGTAGTTCTGAAACAAGGATGACAACCTGATAACCTCCTTTGCGTAGGCCGACATCCTTTCATCTCGGGCTGCAAACTCGTCTGTTGTCTGGTTAACTATAAGTTGTGAGCCACAAAAGACTATTACCTCATCTGCTTGTACTGCTGCTACCAGTTTCAGTCCTGCAATGAGTGCTTCGTACTCTGCTTCATTGTTTGAGGCCTTGAACCCCAAACGAATCGATTGTTCTAGTATCTGCCCATCTAGAGATATCAATACTACTCCTGCCCCCGCTCCCTGTCGGTTTGAACTCCCATCAACGAACAGTCGAAATGAGTCGCCGATGTAAATGCTGCAAGGTCTGAATTTTTCCTCTTTCCTTTGTTCTTTCGCCTTTGGCTGGGCTCCTCCTTGCTTGTTTGGACATTATTCACCTTGGCTCAACGGAGCCCGATGTACGATAGATTCTGGCGTGAACTCGGCCATGAAGTCGGCCAAAACTTGGCCTTTGATTGATGTTCTGGGTCTAAACTCCAGGTCATACTGTCCCAAGGCTACTGCCCATCTGGTTATTCTGCCTGTCAGATCTCCTTGCTGTAGCAAGGACTTCAAGGGGTGCTCAGTTAGCAACATAATTTTATGAGCTTGGAAATAATGGTTCAGCTTCTTTGAAGCCATTACTAAAGCCAGTGCCAATTTCTCTAAGGGTAGATACCTTGTTTCTGCATCGGCCAGGGTTTTGCTTACATAGTAAACAGCCTTTTGCTCCCCTTTTTCTTCTCGGATTACTACTGCGCTTATTGCATTTCTGAAATTGCTAAGTACAAAAACAACTCCTCTCTAGGTTCTGGATTTGAGAGGACCGGAGCCATGGTCAGATACTTCTTCAAGTCGGCCAAAGCGGCTTTGCACTCCTCGGTCCATAGGAAGTCTGTGGCTTTCTTTACTAAGTTGAAGAAAGGTTTGCACTTGTCTGAGCTTCTGCTGATGAACCTATTCAGGGCTGCGGCCCTTTCAGTTAACATTTGTACCTGTTTTGCCGACGTCGGGCTCTTCAACTCCAAGATGGCCTTGATCTAATCTGGGCTGGCCTCAATGCCCCTTCTGGTCACCAGGTATCCCAAGAACTTACCAGATCCAACTCCAAATGCGCACTTTGATGCATTGAGTCGGAGCCGATATGCTTTAAGGATTTCAAAGACTACTTTGAGGTCGGCCAGATGACCTTCAGGTTCCTTGGTCTTCACGACCATGTTGTCGATGTAAACTTCCACCGTTCGGCCAATCAAGTGTCTAAACATCTTGGTTACCAACCTTTGGTAAGTTGCTCCTGTGTTTTTCAACCCAAAAGGCATCACCTTGTAGCAGTACAGCCCTTTTGGGGTGATAAGTCTTCTCTTCATCCGCTGGGTACATGGCTATCTGGTGATACCCCCTGTAAGCATCCAGGAAGCTCATCATTCCATACCCTGAAGTGGCATCCACTAGCTGGTCAATCTTGGGTAGAGGGAAGCTGTCTTTGGGACAGGCCTTGTTTAGGCTGGTAAAGTCCACGCAGACCCTCCATTTACCATTCTTCTTCTTCACCACTACTGTGTTCGATAGCCATGTCACGTAATTTACCTCACGAATGGCCCTGGCTTCCAGTAGTCTGTCTACTTCCTCCTCTACTGCTTCGACGTGCATCAACGTCGGTCTTCTTGCTCGTTGGATTACAGGTTTGACCGACCTGTCAACGTTCAGTTTATGGCAAGTGACCTCGGGGTCAATGCCAGGCATTTCGTAAGGCGTCCAAACAAACACCTCAATATTTGCTCTTAAAAAAGCTTCCAACTCTTTTTCCTCTTCTTTGGCTAAGCCCGAGCTGAGAAGAAAGAAACGTTCTTCATTCCCATCCTGGACAAGGATTTCTTCAGTGCTTCTTCACTCTTCTCGGCTGGCTCCTTGCTGACATCCTCTAGGACCTCCACGTCCTTATCTTCGATCTCTGTCTTTTTTGGTTCTCGAATGCTACAGGTGGATTTCATTACTGCCATGGAGCAATTCTTTGCCTGCAGCCGATCTCCTCTTATCTTTTCTATCCCATGTTCCGTTGGGAACCGCAATAGTTGATGCAATGTTGAGGGAACAACCCTCATTGCATGCATCCATGGCCTTCCCAAGATTATGTTGTAAGGGGAGGGTGTGTCGATTACGGTGAACTCTGTTGTTATCTTCCTGGTGCCTGCCTGCACCTCCAAGCTGGTTATTCCCAGTGGCCATGTCGGCATTCCATTGAACCCGACCATTGGGCTATTGGATTGCTCTATATCGTCTGGGTGAAGGCCAAGCTCCTTGTAACATTTGACGTACATGATGTCATAGGAGCTGCCTTGGTCAATGAGGATGCGCTTCACTTGGCACTCCTCAACCTTGAGGGATACTACCAAGGCATCGTTATGTGGATGCTGCACCATCTCAAGGTCGGCTTCAGTAAAGGACACTATTGGTCCTTGGCGCTCCTCTGCCTGATGTCTCTTCTCCCCAACTTGGTAGACATGCTGTAGGTATTTTACCTTCAGGGTCTCCCTCCGAATCTCGTATTCGTTGACCTTTGAGTGAATTACATTAATTACCTGAGGTCCTCCTGCCTGAGGATGCTGTGTTGGGGGAGGTGGAGCTGGCGGCGCCTGAGGCAGTCTTGCCTGTTCTTCCTTTGTCCTGGCCTCATTGACAAGGTCTCTCAGATGGCCTTGCCTTACTAGGTCTTCTAAGTGTGTTTTCAGGGCTCTACAACCCTTAGTCATATGCCCATCTTCATTGTGGTAAGCACAATGCTTGCGAAGGTTTGTTCCCATAAACTCTCCTGGTGCCCTTGCTGGTGCTCTGAAATAGGGTTGGTTCCGAATTTGGTCCAGGACTTTGTGAATTGGGATTCGGAACACAGTTGTAATTGACTGTGTAGCCCTCAATCCTATCTCTTGCTTGCTGGATCCATTGTTACATCGGCCTCGCTTTGGCGAGCCATTTGCTTTTTTTTGCTTTGTCTCCTTAGTTCCCGACGTGTCTTCCTCGGCTCTGGCATATTTCTCGATTCTTACCATGAGCTCTTCCATGCTTTTTGGCAATGTTTTTGCCAAAGACTTTCGTAGTGGACAGTCGTCTTTTAAGCCGTTTTTGAAAGATACGACCGCCACCTCTTGATTACACTCTGGTATTCGGTTGAAAGACTCATAGTACCTTTTTGCATAGGCCCTAAGGCCTTCATCCTTACTGATTTTCAGAGCCATCAATGCGTCCATCCTTAATGGCTGCAGCTTGTTTGTCACGAACCTGGCCACAAACATCTCGGCCAGGCCTTCCCAGGTCTTCACACTTCCCTTTGGTAGTTTATGAAACCAATCTGATGCAATCTCCCCGAAGGATGAGAGGAACACTTTACAGAGCAACGGTTCATTCCCACTATACAATGCCATTGAGTTCAAGTATAATCCAACGTGGAAGTTGAGGTCTGACTTACCATCGTATATTTGGAACCTCGGCATACTAAATCTCTTCGGCGCCTCAAATTTGTCCAATTCCACTGAGAAGGGTGTTCTCGGCTTATCAGGGGAGGTTCCCTCGACATCGGCATTCTGTTGCTTCCTCTTAAGGTAATCTCTCAAGTCCTCATTTTTCCACCCAGGAGCTCGGCTATCTCCTGACTTCAGTCTTTTAGGTGCACTACTCTCAACTTCGTTGTGAGCCCTCTTCGACCTTTCTCCATAAGTTGTGTCGAAACACAGCTCTTGTCTTTGAACAAGCCGATGTTCTCTAGGGTCTGCTTCTTTAGTGCGATGTGTCTTTCATGACTCTTCCCTTCTCGACTCTCCTCGCCCGACCTCCCTTGAAGGCCGGTGAGAGTGTCTTTCACTCCTGGTGTGCTGGGGGGCTATTGGGATTGGTTTTTGTCCCCCCTTCTGGGCATTAGCCGCTAGAATCGGCGTGTCCTGCAGCGGGAATGGTGGCTACATGACATTATTTTGCATCATGAAATTGACGACCGATTGCAGGTCCGCCAATTTGTTCGCCATCTCTTTTATTTCTTCATCCCTCCGCAGGCATCTATCCTTCCATACCTGGAGGTCGTCCTCGTTGTAGTACCCACTTTGATCTGGTTTCTTCGGTACGTCACCATCCTGGCCGACGTCTTTTCTGCTGTGATTATGGTCTTCGTTGCAATTGTCCTTCTCGACGTCAACGTCAACAAGTCTCCCACTCCCGTTAGGGGTGTCGTCTTCAACCTTCTCCTTCTGTCCGTCGTTGGCCATCTATTCTTCTTTCTTTTCCACAGACAGCGCCAAATTGTGTGAGTGATTTTCTAACCACATTGCCAACTCAGTATTCAGCTGGAGAGTACTGGCAGAATAGATGACTCCTGGCTGACCTGCAACAGAAAGAGAAGATTTCGGCGGTGGTTCGTCTACCCGGGGGCACTCCGACAATCAAGTCAGTATATCTCTCAAAGATAATCAATTACTAAACTCTCTGTTCTAAATATAAATTGCGTACTTTAGACCCATCGGGGGTGCCTTTCTTTTATAGTTAACTTAATCCTTGTCCCAACAGAAGCCTAGCTTCAATGGACTTTAGCTCAGTGCTTATCCAGGACTCTTTAACAGATAGAGATAAACTCCCTAAGAGCTTTATCCTTATCCAGTCTGAGTCCTCTCATCATTCTAGGACTCTTATGCCCTATCCGCTTATCTCGGATTCCGATATCTTTGGAGATAACCTCGGCCGTGCCGAGATAACCTCAGCCTCATGACTAGGACACATGGCACCTCGGTTGACACGTTGGCGTCACCTTGGCCACGTGTTTGTACTCAGAAAATATATCCCCACAACATGTATGAAGTTTCTTTGCTTCAAAGCTTTCAAACCTTGTTCAAATGAGGTGTTAAGCACAAAAACATGTTGAATTCATAAAACAAAAGCAAGAGAAGCACATGCACGTGAGAATTCTTTGAAATCAAACTCAAATTGTGGTGAAATGAACATGCATGCATGATATGATCTAAATTCTTATACTTAATCACAAGAACTTCTTGAATTCTCTTCATTACCAACTTAAATACAAAGATTAGGAATCAATTACTCACCTAAGATCCTCAATTGAGTTCTACATTGCTATGTCTTTGAGCTTCCAAGTCAATTTCTTTAATTCCCTATAGATTGCTAGCAATTCCTTTAGTTTGAGTTTAATTCTTCTCCAAATTGACTTCAATCTCACTCTTCTCACTCTCTCTCATGTTTTTCTCTCTCAAGATGAAAAAATGAGGGTGCAAGTAATGGCCCTTAAGTCAACAATTGCCTTATGTAGGTTTAATTAGAGAATACACTTAATGACTAATTAATTGACATTATTTATTCTAATTATTTGGTTCCAAATCAAATTTAAATCAAACCTAGCATAAATTTCTAAAAATCCTAAATAACACATAACCCAAGTCAATTTCTTGATCAGACGTTGATAAGGCCTTCAATTCGTAGAACAAAACAAAAACATGAACAGATCTTTCTACGATAGACAGATATGAACACAAATAATACAACACACATGCAATTAATTCAGAATTTCATCTTAATTACTTAGTAAGCATATAATAGATTAAAGGTTGACCATAGGTCGGGGTTGTTACACTAACACAACATATTAATAAACATTTTACTAAATAAAGATCATCAATCAAACTACTAAAAGCACAAAAATGAAGTTAGTAATATGTTGTGAAAGAGAATCAGAAAAATATCCTAGAAAAATAGTTGGAAGCAAAAAAACATCCAAACAAGCAACCATGAGAGAAAAAAAACCCATGAGATCTGGCAAGATTAAAACTTGTTAACAAAAATCAAGTAACTTTAGCGAAATAAGAATGTTCAGAGACAGATAATGTGACACTTCATACTTCTTGGATTAATGGGATTGCTCTGAACACCTTTATTATTATACTTGGAGCCTCTTAGATTCATTTTAGAATATTGATTGAGGTGGTATCATGTTTGGACAGTAGGATTGAACCAAAAGCTTTGATTCGGATAATTATCCTGTGAGCAGTCATCACTCTTTTGCCCTTTTTCTTTTTCCACACTTTGAATTTGGATATAAGGCCAAAACCACTGGAAATCTTATTTCTAGGGCTTCAATTTGGACATAAGAATGACCTAAAACGAAGTCTAGACGAGAAAGTTATGCCCGTTTGAATTTTGAGTATCTGTGTTGGAAACAAGTCCGCACGAGCACAGGAAGTTGCACTTGAGCAATTTGCTCGAATTTCAGAGATTCTGGGAGCTCTTTTTCTATGCTCGAGCCTAGCTTTCTTCACTCGCGCGAACTGGTCGATATCAGTCACTTTAAAGTGACTTTTTGGCCTAAAAACTTTATTTTTTTCTTCATCTCTTCTCCCCCTCTCCTTCATACCCAAAACCCTAGCCTTAAAAACCTTGATTTCATCCATTTTTCACCTAGAATCCACCATGGATCTTGCATTAAAGATGAAGAACAAGTGAAGATGAGCATTTTTATCCGACTGGATCTTGGTTTTGTGAAGGATTCTCCTAGAAGTCTTGCTCTCTTGCTCTTTTCTTGAGGTAAGATTACTTTTAGCTTTGTTTCTCTTTATTTTGAGGATGATTATTTGGTACTATTGTGACATTGATGCTATAATTAAAATTTTGAGTTTACAAAATTGGGTTTTGTTTAAAAAATGAGATTTCCTCTACTTTCTCTTGAGATTTTTATTAATGGCTATGAATTATGGAGATTTTAGTTTGAAGATAGCATTTTACATGGTTTATGGGCAAAAGCCCCAAATTTATGAACACCCTAGTTGTCAAATTTGGAGGAATGATGAAATTGATTTCAAATCTTTAAATTGATGAATGGATTATGAGATTTTGAATATGTATTGCTTGAGATTTATGAATTTGAAAGCCTTTGAGATTTTTCCTTGGAAATATGATGATTATGTATCTATAATAGTGCAATTATTTGCATGGTGATATTTACCTTTGTTCTCATGGCTGTATAAATGCTTGGAATTTTTGGAAACATTGGAAAGACTGTTTTAAGAGGGTGGTAAATAGCATGTGAGTCCTGGGATAAGAGTCGGTTTTGTCATGTTGGTGTGTGTTGGTACCCACGCGGGGAGTTAAGGTGCCCAATTGTCTTGAGCTTATCGCTGGACAAATATGGGGTTGTTTTTAAACAAAAACAGATGTTTTTGGGTGCCCATGTCCTGACGTATAACAGTCGATAAATGTGGGGGTATTTTGGATATAAAACTATATATATATGTATGTATGTATTGGGGTTCTCTTTAGGGACTTTATGGCTCATTTACCCCCGGTTTTGAAATATGATCATGGAAATGATAATATTTGATTTTTGATGCTTAAACATTTATCATGTGTTTAAAATCAGGAGCTACTTGAACTTGTGTCTTCTCTTGCTTGGTATCCTCTTTTAGCTTAGGTTCAACAGCAGCTTATTTCTCCTAGCCGATTTCTTTTTTCGTCCTTTCTTTTCCCTGCTCTTTTGCTTCATCAGTACCCTCTTTTGGCTCGGGTTCAGTAACAAGTTCTTTCTTTGTTTCGATTTCTTCTTTTGTCTTTTTATTCTCCTTCTCTTTTTCTTTATTAATACCCTCTGTTTGTTTGGGTACATCAGCAGCAGCTTCTGTCTCGTTCCTTGTGTCTTCTTTGGCATTTTGTTTCTACATAGTTTCTTTGGCTTTTGCCATTAGTTGGTATTCAAAATCTGGCTTATGTGCTCGTTTTCTTGACTTTTGTTTGATTCTCTTGACCATTGATCTTTGTTGGGGACTTCTAGTTTTGTTGGTGGACATTTCCTTCAACTGCTCTTTCTTTCTATACAATTCAGCCATGAATTTTTGTTCCATTTCCTGCATTTGTGCTCTCATGGATGCTATGAGTTTGTCCTTGTCATCCTCTTTGGTTGATGTTTGTGCTTGGTCATCACCTATAAAAATGTTGGATTTTGTTTTGGTTAGTTTAATTAAATTTTACAGTTTGGTTCAGTATTAGACAAGAGTTTACCTTGTGCATGAAATGTGTCAAATTTCTCTTGGAGTTCTTTTTCTTATTGTTCTGCCCTTTTTTCTTCTTGTTGGTTTGCTTGTTCTTTTTCTTCAAGTTGTTGTTCTTGTTGGTCTGTCAGTTCTTGTTCATTGACTTCTTCTTGTTGGTCTATTTGTTGTTGTTGTTCTTCTTCTTCTTCTTGGCCTTCTTCTTCATCAATGTCTTCTTGTTCATCACCTTCTTCTTCTTCTTCTTCTTCTTCTTCATCAGTGTCTTATTGTTCATCACCTTCTTCTTTTTCTTCTCCATCAGTCTCTTGTTTTTATTCATCACTCTCTTCTTCTTGTTCATAACTTTCTGCTCCTTGAATTTGTTGCTTTTGTGGTTCTTGCTTTCTTTTCTTTCTTTTTTGTTGTTGTTGTTGTTCTGATTCTGATTGGTGTTCTTCTTCGAGAAAGTCATCCTCATCACTATCTAGAAGTTTCTTTTTTTTTGTTGCTTTTGTTTGTTTTTTTCACTTCTTATCCTTTCTGTGGTCATGTTTCTTTGCTAAAGAGTCTATTGATGTGCTTTGATTGATATGCAATTACTGTATTTCTTGTTCAGTTGGAGTTAAAGCACTTTGATCAACCTGCATTGGAACAATGTGGCATATATTAGTAATACTGTAAAATTGGTCAGTTTCATAACATGATTTGTATTGTGAGTAATGTGAGTTAAGTGTTGAAAATATGTTGTTTGAAACTGCAAATTTTTACAGTTTCATAACATAATGTTAGTGTGATCAATGTTAAATGAGTGTTAAATAGATTTTTTCTTTGAAACTGCAAAATTTTACAGTTTCATAACATTATTGTTACTATAATTACTGTGGAACGAGTGTTGTATAGATTTGTGCTTTAAAACTGTAAAATTTTACAGTTTCATAACATGATTGTTAGTGTAATGAATGTGAAAGAATTGTTAAATAGATTTGTGCGTTGAAAATTCAATCTTTTGCAGTTTTATAACATGAGTGATAGAAGTGTTAAATAGGTGTGTGCTTTGAAACTGCAAACTGCTACAGTTTGATAACATGATTGTTACTATAATGACTGTGAAAGGAGTATTGAATAGATTTGTGCTCTAAGAGTATAGAAGAGTTTGAATACCTTTTCAAAGTCAACAAGGCTGATGTGTTTCCACCTAGAGTACATTTTGCCAAGGTTCCACTTCATAAACCTTGGGAAGCCTTCTTTGTTGGATAGTCAAAGGAGTTTACTGTGCTCGCAGTACCAGTACTGTAAAAAAAATTTGAAATATGTTAGATAATTTGAAATAGTTGGATGTTTGATATTTTTGTGTGAAGTAGCTCAGTAGTGTATTTACCAAGAGTAACATGACGCATCTAGTGACATGCCTTGGGTTGTTGTTTGCATTTGACATTGGATTCATTAGTGTGTCTTTTATTGCCTCAACCCAATTGTACTTCTTCATGTTGTTGAGATTGTCAACATAGTTGAGGAAACTCCAGCTGAGTGTATGGCCTGTTGTAGGCATGAGAAGTTTCAAGCACAAGTAAAGGGTGATGACCCTTGCAAGATCTTGACGGTCATTGGTTGATTTTCCTTTTTTTTGTTTCTTGAAACATTTTGGTCAATGACTTGGCATCCAGTCTCTTCACTGATTTGTATCTTCGTTTGTAAAATGCGAGCTCAAAATCCTTTGGCCCTGTATAGAATTTGATGGTGATGTTGTCTTCTCCACAGTCGATACCAAAAACGAGCCTCACATCACTGTTTCTAAGTTTCATTTCCTTTTTGCCAAGTATAAATGCTCTCTTTTTTTTGTTGTAGAATGTAGGCATTTCTGTTACAATGGAATTGTAGGATCTGCACCAAGAGACCTTCAGTTATGTTGAGGAGAGAGCATTTATAATGGCCTACAAAGGGTTTTTTTGCAGCTCTGTCTTTTGGGTTGTTGTGAATTTGACCTCCTTGAACAGTTTGATTACTGTTCCGATGTTGGAACGGTAATTAAACTATTGGACTCTCTTTGTAAGAACTGCTCTTTTTTTCCCTTTTAATGCCTTGGTTTGTGTTTCGGGAGTTGATTAGCTTTCTTGGAGCTTTCTTTTTTTGGTTGGAGGAGCTTCTTTTTTTTGTTGGCTTTCTTTTGTTTTTTTTTTTTTTTTGTGGTTGGAGGTGTGGTTGGTGTTTGTTGTGTGGGTGTGGTCTGTGGTGTAGTTCTTGGACTCTTTCTTATAAGTAGTGTGGTTGTTTTGTGGATTTTTGGGGTTATTTTTGGTTATAGTGGTTAGGTTTTTTGTGGAGGGAGAGATGTTGGTGGCATTTCAGTGGATACAGGTGAAGGACTGTCAAAAGGGAGACACTTAAATCCCTGATTGGATTTTTGGGCATATTGGTTTGTTTCTTGTATAATTTGCCAGTTTAATTTGCACTTTATAATAAGTTACCTATTTGTTTTGAATAGTGATTAAACTGTGTAATTTTACAGTTTGAATAAATTTAAATATGTTACTTGTAGAGTGATGAAATTGTCTGATGTTTCAGTTTTATAAACACTAGCAACAATAAGAGCAATTCATTGTATTTTGTAAACAATAACAACAACAACAACAACAACAAGATGAAGTATTCAACGAAATGTAGCAATAATAAGTAGAAGAAAAGCCAATATTTAACAACAAGAAGAAGCAACAACAACAAGAATAAGAACAAGGAGTTGAATGTATAAAAACAGGGATTTATGTGTAAAAATAGGCGATTAAAATGTTTTAAAACAGGGGATTATATAAAATAGGTTTTATACATTTTGAAGTATGTAAAATGTGTTCTACAATGTTTTTTTTTATGAAAGTGTTATTGAAACGGTATGATATATACAAAATATCAAAGAATAATGTACAAATTTGAATGGAAAATAATAGGTGAAGAGAGATGCTACTTTTTTTTCCTATTTCTGTGAATCGGAAGTCAGAAACTATGAAATTTCTTCAGAGTCGTAATGGTTCTTCGTGTTGTTGAAAGTCGCCGATTGGAGAAGATGAACGACTTCGTGTTGTGTTGGTGAGAGTTGATGATTGGAGAAGATGAACGGTTTCGTTTTATGGTTAGGGTAGGGTTTCAGAGGTAGTGCAGTCGAATGGTGGAAAGATGGAGGACTAAGAATACAGAGGCGAGTGGCGGAGATGTGACAGTGTACTGATCAGACTGATGTGAGATGATCGTGAGTGGAGACTGCGCACGTGTAAATTGGACGATATATGAGGGTATTTTCGTTTGATTGATAATTTAAGGACTTAATGGAATATTGAATTTGTTTTGGGTCTAAATGGGGCGTAATATGTTGGGCTTGGACCTTTGGGTCAGTTCCCCAAAGTTTTTTTCACTATCTGGCCCGACCCGACCCTACCCCAACGACTCCCTGCCCCCTGTCAGTGCAACGGTCAAAAATTTTAAAAATAAAAATAAAAATAAAAATTTGAAATAGTCATATAACCGTTAATTCCACCAACAACCAATTTTATTAATTTTATTTATATATATATACATATAAATTAACCCCTTCCTCTCAAATCCTATAAATACCACCCCTCTATTGTGATGACCCGAGTGTTACCCATTCTAATCTTTTGTTCAACTTTGATTTGCTTCCTTAGCGTGTCTACTTTCATTTGGAATTACTTTTGAGTTGGGGTGATTCGGAAGACTACCTTAAACTTTTATCCTAGCTTGCCTCGGTGTTGAAGTGCCTTTATTCCCCGGAGAGAGAGGTCTGGTCCGGAGTGCCCGGGAATGTAGTGGAGTTTTTCTGGGCTGCTAGGTGACGGCCGCACGTGCAGGGCCCTAGGCTGCACGTGTAGGATGGGGGCCGCAAGTGCAGGAGGCCAAGCCGCACGTGAGGGAGGCAAGGGAGGTTGGGCAGTGCATTCTGTCTAATATGCACGTGCATGAGGTGAGGTGCTGGAGGTGCCGCACGTGCGGGGGTGATAGCCGCACGTGCGGGGGTGATAGCCGCACGTGCGGGAGAGCACGCTCTGCACGTACCGGGATGGGCGCCGCACGTGCGGTCGGCCTGGGTCTGATTTTCAGCTTTTTGTATCTTTTTGGCCGGGTTGTATATCATTTTGGGGCTTCACTCTCCACTCTAAAGGTTATTTTGCTCCTCCTTCTCTCTAGAAAACCCCTCAAACACAAAAGAAAACTCTTGATTTTGCAAATCCCTTGGAATCTAGATTCATCATATTCACCATCTCATTTTCTTAAGCCTTGGAGATCAAAAGCTAGGGCTTTCTTGGTGTAGGAGAAATTGAAAGATTTTCATCCTTAAAGCTAGGGTTTCATCATCTCCTTCATCAAGCTTGAGGTAGGGAATTTCTTGAGTCTTATATACATGTTTTGCTTCATAAATGTTGATTTTTAAGCTTCCATGAGGTTGTAGTGTAAATTTTACTCTTCCACTAAATAAAGAGAGAGAAATGGAGTTTTGAAATAGGGATTTTAAATCTCAATTTGTTTTTACCCATGGGAATATTCTTTGAGCCAAATTTAAGAAAGATATGGTTTTGGTTGGGTTTCAGCATGAAATGGGAGGATTGTTGGGTTTTTAATGAAAACCCTAGAACAATTGGGGGTTTTTGAAAAACATGAGAAAAGCTATGAAATTCTTCTTCCCTTGTGTTTAAATAAGTAATTAAGGGTGTGGATTTCACAATGTGAGATAATGAAATGATGATTTCCTTGATATAGAAGAATGGGGGACTTATTTCCTTTTAAAACTATTGTTGAATGTATGGAAATATTTATGTGGAAGATGATAATTGTTGTGCATCATGGATTGTGAGAACTAATGTTTTGAAAAACATTACATGTGGTATTGATGAGGCTATATTGGTAAGAATTGTGAAAGTGAAATTGTGGCTAAGTGTAGATAACATATGGTTATCTTGGGAAAGAGGATTGTTGACATTGTTGTAGAGACCTTGGAAATGGAGAAATTTTTTGAGATATGAGAATTATTGCATGGCATACTCACTTTCGTTATTACTACTTTTGCATTGTAAATTTCGATTGAAGATAATTGTTTATGAAAGAACATGTTATTTCAATGAGAATTATGGTAATGTGAAAGGGGTAAGTACGTGGTAAGTCCGGATAGGGGGTGTAGTTGAACTTGATAAGTTGGCCTGAGTGTCAATGGTGAAACACCAGAAAACCGCGCGTATAGGTGTCGAGCCTTCCGGTTAATACCAGTAAAAATGACAGTTGGGTAATACTTGTAGAGTCTACTTACAAACACCAGCCTAGGGATTACCAGTGTCGTATTTACCGCCCCTCTTGTCTAACAATTGGAAGTTTCAAAACAAGTTGAGATTGAAATTTTATTGAAAGATGATAATCTTCAAAAGAGCATGAAATGGATTTGTTTTAAAAGATGCATGGCATGGCATTGACATTTGCATTTTAATTGGAATTGCATAATTGTATATACTTTGTGAGAATTCTCTACTAGACTTTATGCTCACCCCTATGGGATTTGGTGCAAGTAAAGATGTTATGATCCCGCCGAGCTAAGGGTGTGGATATGTTTTGGTGAAGAGTAGATCACTCTTTCTTTTGTTGTAAATTTTTTGTAAAGCCCAGGGCTAACTCGGTATGGGTCCGAGAGACCATTTTGTGTAACCGGGCTATTGCTTTGGAAGATGTAAACCCATAAGGTTATTTCCTTTATTTTTGGAACTATATGTCTCACATGCTATAGATTCATGTGCTTTCTTATCATTGAATGTATAAGTGCATGTGGGATCCTTGTATAAACCATGGTGATCTTGATATAGAGAATGGAGAATGGTTATAATTAATGAATGTATGTGGTTGATGTATTATTCTTGTTGAATTTTTTGGGGCGTTACATTTATCATTTTATTTCTCACAAACAAATCTCTCTCTCAAATTCTCATTCTCTTTGAACTCTCAACTCTGTTAATTAATTTTGAAGTGTCATTCCTAAATGACAATTGCAATTGATCACCTATCTCTATTTTAGATTTATTTGTTAGTTGCCAATTACCTTTCCCGACAATTATTCAATGACAAAGCTGGCGACCAAAACATTTAGTCGGAAAAAGGTTTGGGCGACTAAAATGTGACTTTTGGCGAAAATTTCTTAGGTACTGTGTGTGTGTACGCCCACAATTGTAACTAGTTTATTATCCTAAATAATTTCAATTGACTTGATTAACTAATAGTAGTTTTTAAATTGAGTAGGAAATTTTTTTCATAATTTGGTAGCTACTCGGTATGGGTATAACATGTTTGTCGACATACCCATGCTTCATAGTCTCAATATAATTTTAAATGAGAATTTTTATATTTTTTTGCAAAGTATATATTATTTAAAAGTCATTTTCATAATTTGGTGGTGTTGGTATAAGAGGCGGTACCCTTTGTCTAATCCATTTGAATCCAATTATAATTGAGTTTGTAGAATAAAAATCATTTAAATTTGGGGCATTTACATACAAGTCCCATTTTGTGAACTTATACTACATTAAGTCATAAATAAAATTATTTGCTCCCTCAAGTCCCATTAATTTTTAATAGCCCAATTTATCCTTCCAAGACCTTCTTATAGCTGCCAAACATCATTGTTGTCTTCATTCTCTCTCTCTTCACAGTTGCAATTTGAAGTTCTACGCAACTTTAGTTCGACGTACATGGGTGATTCGATCTGGGTCTTGATTTGTCGTTGATTGAAGCTCGATCAATCAATTTCGCAGGTCACTCTTCGACTTTGAATCTGGATTTCAGTTTGAGATCATGACTTCTGCTCTTGAATTCATCAGTGACTCGCATCAAACCAGTTTCGAATCTGGTTTTTGTTCACTTGCGATGAAATCATACCTGGGCTGTTCTTTGGAGTTGTTTTGGACTCGATTCACTAAAATCAACATGTGGTTTCAATTTGTGCTCTGAGTTCGCGACTCAAAGAATCTAAATCTAGATCCATTTTGGATCGGCCATGAAGCCTACTCAAGTTCCACCCAATTGAACCAAGAACAAGTCAAGAAGTACGCAGATCACACCAGGGCTTCGAATCGAACCCCAAATTGCAACCTTCCAAGTCAAAAAGTTCACCAGATCTGAAATTGTAACCCTATGTACTCGACTACATTGTTCTTCTAAATTCTAATTTGAAATTGAGAACATTCTCAGTTTATAATATTCTCAATTTTAATCATGAAAAAAATTGAGAAATTTCTCAAAATTGATAATTATAAATTTCTTAGTTTTGATAATTATAAATCGAGAACATTCTCAGTTTCAAAATTGAGAACATTCTCAGTTTTGAGATTAAAGGGCAAAACGTCTTTTTACCTATAAATGAGACTTAATGGTTCAAAAACTTTTTGACAGGACCTAAGCTACCACCAAATATGTAGATAAGACTTTTTGGTAATTAATCCTTTAAATTATGACGAATTTCTCACATAAAATTACATAATTATTTAATGCTAATTGAATTTATAAATATTTATACACAAGCATCAACATACACCATTATAACCTCACAATCGTTACAATCATCACTAATATTGTTGCAACCATTATCACCATCACCATCACCACCACCAGAACCCCACCACCACCACCACTATGAAGCCACCATTGTTATTACCACCACCTTCATTATCATTGTCATCGTTATTATAAAACATACCATCATTTCAACTAGTGAAATTTCATTATCTTTAAATAGTGAAATTTAACCTTAATATTTAGGCGAAATTATTTAAAAAGTGAAATTTCTACTAAAGAAGTAAAAATTATAAAATTAAAGGCAAAGATGAACTAATGAGTAAATGGAAAACTTATAAGTTAAAGAGAGATGTCACCAATGGTTTCGTTGGAGCAACAAGTGATTGTTACTATATTTTCAATTAGCTAACGATAATTTAATTTTCTTAATTAATTTGTTGTCTAATTAATTCTATAATGTGTGTAATTACAAAAAATTTAATATTGCTTAATTAAAACTTGATAGTAATAATTATTTAATTATCTTCAACTAGTGAAATTTCATTATATTCAAATAGTGAAATTTAGCCTTAATGTTTAGGTGTAATTTAACTATTAGCAAAGTGAAATTTCTAGTAAATGAGTATAACTTATAAAAATGCCAAAGACTGAATAATGAGTAAATTAGAATATATATTGGAGGGTTTCATTGTATCATTTTATCGTTTAGGTAGTAAAGTAATACTTCGTGATAGTTTCAAAGGGGGGAAAGGTAAAGTGAGACTTTATGCAAGTTTCAATAGAGATAAATAAATTGATACCTCATGATAGCTTTAGGAAGGTCAAATACTACAGGGGTGTAGGACATTTTCGTATTGCGGAAGAGAGGCCTACAATGACGTAGAATTGCAGAAGAATCACGAGTTCAATGAGAGAAAAATATGCTTTGAACCCTTTGACAGTTGCCTCTACAAATTTTAATTTTTCTATCGACAAAATAGAGACAAAGAGACATAAAGAGAAAGGTAAAAAAAATAAAAATAAAGGCTTGTAATGGATCTAAATGAGTGTTAATAAATCTAAAATCTTATTGCTGCAACAATGGTGATGGACAATCATGAGACAGAGTTTGCATAGTGCTGGATTGTCATGAGACAGAGTTTGTATGGTGATGGACAATCGTTATGGATATTTAATTATTTATTTATGACAATAAAAAATAATATATCTTTTTTTTTAAAAAAAAATTGAAAAACTATTTAGAATTGCAAAAGTTATTTTTGAATTTTCAATACATTTTTTTTCCTTTTAAGTAAATCTTATTAATATTTTAATTTTTAAATTCAGTTAATTTAGATATAATTAAAAAGTAAAATATTTATAAAAAAATCTATAAATACAAAAAATAATGATTTTTTTTATATTTGGTGTAATTTTAATTTTTTTAATAAAATTTATACTTTTAAATGTATTTAAATTTTGTACTTTTTTTTTCTTCTCAAACTGAGTCATAAAGCTCCAATAAAATAAAAATTATAAACAATAAATAATAATTAAAAAATATTAATTTAACAAGTATAACATATTTTTCACATTAAAAAAAAATTAAGAACAAATTTTTTCACAAAGTTTTACCTTAATTTAAAATTCCCTCTCAAAATTTTGCCCATAATCCCTTCTACACTTCTCATGTCTCTTTCTCTCCCTCTCTCTCACGCAACTACTTACTCTCATTCACGGACGATTTGATTTTGTAGCTCCCATTCCACCGTTGTACCTGTTAGGGATCGAGGACCCCGCCCAAGACCTTCCAGAAATTATACTAAGCAAAAAAACACATACACACACACTCAAGGAGACACTATATTTAACGTGGTTCGGCCTCACTGCATACGTCCATGGGAAAGTAACTGGTTATTACTATAACAATGGAGAGATTACTGAAAGATTACAATAGAGAAAGAGCTCACACTATCCTCACTCACCCACTTACCAGTCTCCCTCTCTCACACCGAAAGAGACGGTCTTTCTGCCTCATATATCTCACTTTCTCTTGATTTGCTCTCTCTCACTTAAGCTCCACACTCTCTTCCTCTATTTATATACAAATGAGGGAGAACCTCATTGGTTGCCACCTACCTTCTTCTACTCTCTAGTGGGTTGGAGTTGGTGAGCCATCTACCTTCTTCCACTAGCTAGTGGGTTGGAGCCACCTCCATTATCTTTCCATAGTGGGCTAGAATGAGTTGATATCCAACAAATCACCCCCTCAACCTATGTGAGGTGATCCACTGAACACACTGTTGCTAATCTTGTCACGCCCAAATTTCAATATAGTCTACATCTCCTCACTGAGACGCTTGCACCCCCTGAAGTTAGAGATAACACACCAGAGATACATGAGGATGAGGGAATCCTACATCCTCAACTTAACTCACACCACTGTCTGATTTGGAGAGAGCCTCTACTCCTATCTTCCACAGATCTCTTCCACGCTTCATGTCTCAGATGTCTTCACCTGCTATGCTTGAACTTGTGTAACCAAGATATCCGACACCCACTTATTGGATACCCTGCACCCATTGCCAATGATGCCATTGACTGAGATGCATCATCTTGTACGACCAGTCATTGGAGCAACAGAAAACTCGTCGTTTGTCTCATCAACGTCCTCGATTTTCTTTGCTCGGAGCTTTTCCTCTGAACTATCAGTATTTGCCCTCTTCACTTCTGAACAACCTTTTAGCATTCCCATATGCTTGTCGTCTGTGCCTTTGCAATCCTAAATTTGCTATTTAGTAGATTGATGGTTGATAGTAGCTCCATCTGTCAAAGCATCGTCAACTATGCAATTCCTTGCATAGTGCTCGCACCCATGGCTTCTGGTCTCCCTACATCAAGCTCGCCTGAGAGGTCCGCATCAACTCTATCCTCCGCTGCCATGGAACTAAAAAAATCACCATAGAGAAAAGAGACTTGCCACACCTTGGCGTGCACTCTTGCGTCTTATCCGTCTCAATTTCTCTGTCTAGAAGTTCTTGTGAACTTTCAACAACCTGTTGCTACACACTCTTCTCGCACTTTTGTACGACACTCTAGCATACCCTTGCACTGTTGCACGCTTGCATTTGTGCTTCTGCGCTTAGAATGCTCCTCTACAACTATTGTTCTACACGTCCACATACTACCAGTACCTACTCGTATACAATAGCTCCAACAGCCATAGCATTTCCCAGAGCCTGTACTTGCTGCCAAATCATCTGTCCGTCGATGAATGGACTTTTGATTGAACCAGATCTTCCGATCAACTCTGAAGATAATCATCTATGCAATCCTCTGATCACCCCCTGACCAATTCTGATCTCCCTCGATCCACTACTTGCTCAAGCCTAATCTTTTCTGGTCTCCAATGATTTATCTCAATCTGTATCTGGTTGTCCAATCTGGTCAAAATCTGCCCATTCTAACCTCTTAAGTGAATCCATAGCGTTCCACAATATCTGACAACCTTCCTTTGAGTATTGAAATTGACAAACTCCCATGTTTTGACAATCTTTAAAAACCGTTTAGAATTTCACTATTATGACCTCGCGGTTGCGTCCGAAATGGTCCGTTTAGCTCGGACCAACCATCGCTGCACTTCTGAGGACCTCACTAAAACCTTTTCCCAAAACCTAAGGCAAAATTGTAAATTTCCCAAACAACAGGGGCCAAACAGTGATTTCACAAACTACAGGGGCAAAAATGAAAATTTCCAAAAATTTAGTGACGAAATTGTAATTTCCTTCAGGGACCAGATTGCAATATACCAAACTTCCAGGGGCCAATATGCAATTTCCAAAGTTTTAGGGAATATTAACAGAATATTCTATTTGATGACGTCACTCTGCATCAGCACCTGCGTCATCCCTGCGTGCTGACGTCACCTTTGCATCACCCTTCACTTTCAACAAAAAAAAAAATAATAATAATTCCCAAGATGCAGCTGGTGGGTTTCGGACCCTGACCAAGTACACAAGCCACAACACCTTCTTTATTGTGCCAATGCCACTCCTTTTGTTTGTTATACCTCAAATTATATTTAAACACTTTGGCTTTGGTGAAACATGGTCATTTTTAATCTCTCAATACGCGTGTGGCATGTGTCCGAGAGTGGCCCTCACTCTCCATTTTCAGAGGGCACGTGAGATCCATCCTAGTCTCCATTTGAGCTTGTTTTTCTGGGTCTAGATTCCTTTCGTTAAGATCTTCCTCTGGGTATGCTCAAAACTCGATTTTGAGCAACTTGCCATTTCGAAAAACACGCTGTTTTTCACCACCTCGCTTTGATACTACTCGTTAGGGATCAGGGATTCCGCCTAAGACCTTCCAAAAATTATACCAAGCAGAAAAACATACACACACACACTCAAGGAGACACCATATTTAACGTGGTTCTGCCTCAATGCCTATGTCCACGGGAGAGTAACTGGTTATCACTATAACAATGGAGAGATTACAGAAAGATTACAATAGAGGAGGAGTTCACACTATTCTCACTCACCCACTCACCCGTCTCCCTCTCTCACACCGAGAGAGACGGTCTTTCTGCCTTACATCTCTCATTCTCTCTTGATTTGCTCTCTCTCACTTAAGCTCCACACTCTTTTCCTTTATATATACACAAATGAGGGAGAACCTCATTGGTTACCATCTACCTTCTTCCACTCTCTAGCGGGTTGGAGTTGGTGAGCCACCTACCCTCTTCCACTAGCTAGTGGGTTGGAGCCACCTCCATTATCTTCCCATAGTGGGCTGGAATGGGTTGATATCCAATAGTACTGCCTGAAATTCAAAGTCGACACTGTCAATTCACGAACTTAGACTATCTCATTCTTACCAGGTAAGTTGATTTCTCTTTGTCTCTCTGGATCTTGTTCTCTGCCCTAATTTCTCACAAATCGACTCCCTCTCTTGGCAATCTCTACCTCACACGCTTTCACCGCTCTGTGATCACAAATCGACCCATCGCTACTGCCAACCAATCCCACCGGTAAGCCCGCTTTCCTTTGCTTTTGTTGTCCGTCTACATCCTCTCTTGCTTCCTGCCATCGTGCCCTAATCTCTCTCTCTCTCTCTCTCTCTCTTAGCCATCATATTTCATTCTGGGTATATGTTAATTTCAAGATTTTGTAATTCGAGCAGTGTTTTGTGTTGGTACTTCACATTTATGTTTCTTTGATCAATTGCAAATTTAGTTAAACACACTATATTTATGTTGGATGTACACATGAATTATTGGAAAAAAAACCTAGTGAGAACTAAGAATTTGGGTCTCATGTTGTAGTCTATTTAATCAATTTATTGACTTGCACTGCTATAATGTGTGTAATTTCTTATGTATGATTGGTTTTGTATATTATTAGATTATGTTCTATTTTGATTCTATTTGGATTATTTTATTCAATTATGTTTGTTGCCTTGAACCTTGATTCGGTTCCCTTGAATCAAGTGTTGTTGGCTCTATGTTATATTTTGTAGTACCTCAAACTGGTAGTTTGGGATAGTTTGTTAGAGAGTATTTTGACAAATTATTTGTTCACTGAAAGCAACATTTTGTTTTTAAGTTTTCAATTGGTTTTACCTTTAAAGATAATGTTAAAAAATTGACACATGTATGTCATGATGATGGTTTGGCAAAACTTCCTGCCTTCCATGCATTGCAACCTCGCCACACATTGATGATATGGGCAAAATTTGAAGTGATACTGTAAGTGTGAGGTTCTGGACGTAGAATTGCATTTTTTTTTCTTTTCTTTTCTTTTTTTGAACTTGTTGTCAAATTAGAGTTTATTTCAAATTAATTGTTTCGTTGATGGTTGAATCAAAAAGAAGATGAAAAAGACTGATCAAAACCCGCTGCTGCGTATATAAACTGGACAGGCTCGCTCGAGCGAAGACTTGGTCGCTCGAGCGACCAGAAACAAGAAATCCTCGCTCGAGCAAAGAAAAGCTCGCTCGAGCCAAGAATGCAATGCTACAGGTCCATACTGGACGCAATCTCTCGCTCGAGCGACCAAACCCCAGCTCGAGCGAAGAACCAAAAACAACATCTCGCTCGAGCGACCAACTCCTCGCTCGAGCGAAGAACCAAAATTCTGGACAGCAACACTTGGTTTCTAAACCCAACCAACCTGAAACAAACCTGCCCAACACATCCTATAACTCCAAATAAGAAAATATGGGACAACAACAACAATTATATAATGACAGAATCTACGGAACCTAAGTCCGGATACAATAATCAAATGGGAAAAGACCGGGGTCGCTATAACCTCCCCCCCTTAAAAGAATTTCGTCCCCGAAATTAAGCATAAGTTTATAAAAAAACAAGTTTTTCTCAATTCCCAAAGGGATTATATAACAATAATAAACAACTTGACCCAATACTGGTCACTTCATCTCTTTATCAAGAGGCATCTCACAATATATATAAAACAACATATATTTCAGCCTGCATCACTATTATGCATTATTCCTTTCAATGTTAGCAATCCCCATATCATATTCAATCGCATGATATATACAACACATTCAACAATGTACTCAACAGATGCAATGTTACACTAAACTTCTATAATGAAGCAAGTTTCAAGATACACCCATTTACTAAAACATACTCAACGTTTTACAACTTAAGACATATGTAAGGCTCTTAAGTTCAACAATATTACAAAATCTAAATACAAGATTACAAATCGATAAACATGTCCGGGTATTTTTCGCGGACTTCCAACTCACGTTCCCAAGTGGCTTCCTCCACTCCATGATGTTTCCACAAAACTTTGACCAAAGGTATGGTTTTGCCTCGCAAAACTTGATCCCGCCTATCCAAGACCCGAACCGGTCTCTCCTCATACGAGACATCCTCATCAACTACTAAATCAGTCCAATCCAACATATGTGATGGATCCGGCTCATATTTCCGAAGCATACTCACATGAAACACGTCATGTACTCCGGACAACTGCGGTGGTAAAGCTAAACGATAGGCAGCCTCGCCAATCCTCTCAAGGATCTCAAAAGGACCAATGAACCGAGGGGACAACTTCCTGCTCTTCCCAAACCTCATCAAACCCCGTCTAGGTGATATCTTCAGAAAGACATGATCACCCACCTCAAACACCAAAGGTCTCCTCCTATGGTCGGCATAAGATTTCTGACGACTCTGTGCTGTAACAAGCCTCTTACGGATAAGCTCAACTTTCTCCGTCGTTTCCCTCACCAACTCCGGACCCAACAGAGGTGCATCACCCACCTCGGCCCAACAAATAGGAGATCTACACGGTCGGCCATACAAGGCCTCAAATGGTGCCATACCGATACTAGACTGGAAACTGTTGTTGTAGGCAAACTCCACCAACGGCAAGTGCCTCTCCCACGACCCACTAAAGTCTAGAACACAACCCCGCAGCATATCCTCAAGGATCTGAATAGTACGCTCGGACTGCCCGTCAGTCTGAGGATGATAAGCCGTGCTAAAGGTCAACTTAGTGCCTAAGGCACTCTGCAAACTCTGCCACAACCTGGCAGTAAAACGAGGATCTCTATCTGAGACGATCGTCACTGGAACCCCGTGTAACCTCACTATGTCCCGAATGTACAAGTCGGCAAGATGATCGACTGAATCTCTCACGCGCATAGGAATGAAGTGCGCCGACTTAGTCAACCGGTCTACAACCACCCAAATAGCATCACTACTCCGCTGAGTCCTCGGAAGACCCACAACGAAGTCCATAGTGACATGTTCCCACTTCCACTCGGCAATAGGCAAGGGTTGCAACAAACCAGCTGGCCTCTGATGTTCGGCCTTCACTTGCTGACAAGTAAGGCATTTAGACACAAAAGCTGCCACATCTCTCTTCATACCCCGCCACCAAAACTGGCGACCCAAATCCCGATACATCTTAGTGCCTCCCAGATGCACCGCAAGGCGTGAATGATGAAACTCTCGGAGTACCTCCTCTCGGCAAGACTCCGGCACAAACAGATGGTCTCGGTATCTCACACTCAGGTCGGGATACACCGTCAAACCCTTCTCACCCTTCCCACCGGAAATCCTCTCACGGAGGGTTTCTACCTCAAGGTCACCCCTCTGAGCCTCTAACACTCGAGTCACGAGTGAAGGCTGTACAACAACAGAAAACAAGGCCGCAGCCTCAATGGATTCGCCCAGAAGTAAATTAAACTCCCCAAGTGCACCCAACATCTCCCATTCTCGGATGGCTATACTAGCTATGTCACCAACAGGTTTCCTGCTAAGGGCATCGGCCACCACATTGGCCTTTCCCGGATGATAATGCAACTCAAAGTCATAATCCTCTATAAACTCCATCCACCTCCTCTGCCTCAAGTTCAAGTCTTTCTGTGTAAACAAATATTTCAGGCTCTTATGATCCGAGAATACCTCGAATCTCTCACCATAAAGATAATGCCTCCAAATCTTTAAGGCAAAAATCACAACTGCTAACTCTAGATCATGCGTAGGGTAATTCTGCTCGTGAATTTTCAACTGACGTGAGCCATAGGCAACTACTTTCCCTTCTTGCATTAACACACAACCCAGACCCTCTCGTGAGGCGTCACAATAAACTGTATAACCCAACCCTCTCTCTGGAATAATCAATACTGGAGCGGTGGTCAGTCTAACTTTCAACTCCTGGAACGACTTTTCACAAGTCTCACTCCATACAAATTTGACTCCCTTCCGAGTCAACCTAGTCAAAGGCGAAGCTAATCTGGAGAAATCTTTCACAAACCGACGGTAATACCCAGCTAATCCCAGAAAACTGCGGATCTCAAACACACTCTTAGGCTGTGCCCAATCTTGCACTGCCTCAGTCTTGGATGTATCAACAGACACTCCTTCCCCAGAAACTACATGGCCTAAGAACTTGACCTCTTCAAGCCAGAACTCACACTTCCCAAACTTAGCATAAAGCTTATGGGCTGTAAGTAACTCAAGCACCACTCTCAAGTGTTCTTTGTGCTTCTCCTCAGACGGTGAATAGATAAGGATGTCGTCCACAAAGACGACTACAAAACGATCTAAAAATTCCCGGAATATTCGGTTCATCAAATCCATAAAAACTGCCGGTGCATTGGTGAGCCCAAATGGCATCACCAGAAACTCATAGTGGCCATACCGCGTACGGAATGCCGTCTTCGGAATATCCTCCTCCCTGACTCTTAACTGATGATAACCCGATCTCAAGTCTATCTTCGAGAAACAACGGGAACCCTTCAACTGATCGAACAGATCATCTATACGAGGCATAGGGTACTTATTCTTAACCGTAGCCCGATTCAGTTTCCGGTAATCTATGCAAAGTCTCAAAGCACCACCTTTCTTTTTGACAAAGAGGGCCGGTGCTCCCCACGGCGAAACACTAGGACGTATAAAGCCCTTATCTAGCAACTCCTGGAGTTGGATCTTCAACTCAACTAACTCAGCTGGGGCAAAACGATAAGGTGCCATAGAAATCGGCGCCGTGCCGGGCACTAGGTCAATAGAGAATTCAATCTCCCGATGTGGTGGCAAACCAACAAGATCCTCGGGAAAGACGTCCGAGTACTCACAAATCACCCTTGGCAACACAATCTGAGCCTCATCATCCTCACTAATCGAAAGGTTAGCAAGTAGACCACTAAGCTCACTCCGTCCTCGCGGAACATACCCCGGTGGCAACACATTACCAACCCGGTCCCCCAGAAAATGAAAATACTCTCCACTCACAGTACAACAAGTGACCCTCTGGCGGTAGCAATCAATAACTGCCCGGTATGACGATAACCAGTCCATACCCAAAATAACATCGAAACCCCTCATAGGCATAACTACAAAAGAAAATGGGATCCTATGATCATCAACCTCTATATCACAACCCCTAACACCTTGTTTCAAGATCAATTCACCCCCAAGAGGTGACACTACACAAATAGGAGATGCTAACTGTGCTAACTCCAACTCCAAAACAGATGCAAATGCAGCAGACACAAAGGAATGGGATGCACACGTATCAATCAAAACATTAGCAACCGAGTTGCAAAACAAGAAGGTACCTCTCACAACTGATGGTGCCGGCACAAGATCCTGCGCGGTAACAGCATACACGCGCCCAGACGACCTCTGATCAACCTGCTCACCCCTAGGAGCATAAGATTGCTGCACCGATTGGGACGATGAAGCCCCCTGATTGGCCCTCGAGGCCTGACCCGACTGAGCTGGCTGCTGACCCTGAATCGGCCTCAAACCAGATGCACCAGATGTGCCACCCAACTGCGGGCAATACCTCTTCATATGCCCTGGCTGACCACACTGATAACACGAGAGTGGCTGGCCTCTACCCTGGCTCTGGCTCTGAGATCGAGCCGAAGATGATGCTGCTCTCTGCACTCCTCCCCTCTGAGGACAAACTGGAGACTTGTGGCCCAGCTGGCCACACTTGAAGCAGGTAATGTCTCCCTGACTGCCTTTCCCCGAACTAGCACTCGGCACAGGAAAAGTCGATCTAGAAAAGCTACCCTGAGACTGCTGAGGATTAAAACCCTTCTGTCTCCTACCATCACTCTGACCATCCTGACTCCTCTTGGAGCCCTTCTGTCCTTCCTCCTCCTCCTGCATCATGATTTCCATGTGGGCTGCAGCATCAACCATACGCCCATAATCCCGAATCATAGTTCCCCCAACTCTCAGCTTGAGGCCACGCCTCAACTTCTTCTCAAACTCGATACAACGGCGTTCCTCGGACGCCACCAACTCAGGTGCAAACCTGGACAAGCTAGTAAATGCAGCCTCAAACTCGGCCACTGAAGAACTCGACTGCTTAAGCTGATAAAACTGGTCTCTCAGCTTCTCCCTAACTGCTGGAGATAAGAACTTCTCCTGAAATGCATTCACAAAAGCCTCCCATGTACCTCCAACACGAGCCTTAGTGAACTTCCACCACTGACCCGCATCCCCCTTCAACTGGAAAGATGCCAAGGTCACTTTCAACCCCTCGTCTTCGATGCCAAGCATCTCAAACGTCTTCGTTGTCTGTTCGAGCCATTCATCTGCCTTAAGCGGCTCTTTAGGATCACCCACAAATTCATCCGGGTTAGACCGGAAGAACTCCCTCTTCAGAAAGGAAGGTCCTGCATCCGCAACAACAACCTGAGCTTGATTATCAGCTCTGAGAATGCCTACTGACTCCCTAAATGCCCCTGCTATCTCTCGGGCTAGAGCGCCCATAGCCTGCTGGCCTACTGGCTCGGCCACATTGGCCTGGCCAATTCCCTCCTAAACTGCTGGAATCTCCTCTGGCACAGGCACCTCCTGCCTACCCGGCCTACCACGCCTACCGCGTCCTCGTCCTCGTCCTGACATCCTAATAAAGGAAACAAAGACGTTAGCACATTAATAAATGTGCCGAAACTAAACACTCGCGTCCTAATACATGGGACAACAATAATTCATTCCACGTAAGCACATAATCACATAAGCACCTACGAATTTCATTCCTGGATAATGATAGTCCCAATGCGTTGCTATAGTTCCGGTTGGGAGCAGCAGTGATCAAGTGCCTTTCCAACAAGACTACTAGAAACTCAAGGGTCCAATCAACATCCTAGAAACTACATTCCATACCCACATAATCACATAAACATGTTATCACATAAGCATATAACATTACACTAAGTCTCTATCAAACGAGACAAACCCAATGTGATACTAATCACTTCCCACATACCCAAAGTATTCAAACCTGGTACGCTCTGATACCAAGTTGTAACGCCCTCAAAAATAAACCCATTAATTATATGTATCATCAGCATGCAATGTTAGAGAGGAAACATTTTATTATAATATTCATCAGAGTCTTACTAAATAAAAGCATTACATGTAACCTCAAATTAAATGCCCTACAGGCTTACATCTTTCCAAGCCAACACTTGGACAACAAAGTATGAGTTCTAACTCAAATCCAAATAAAGCCTTAGGCTTGAGTGTTTACATGTACTAACAAATAAAAACAAACAACTGAAAATAGTCTTCAAAATCCAAGTCCCTTCCAAGCTAAGTCCTTGGAGGTAGCTTATCACCTGAACCTGAAAATGATGTTCCCATATAGGGTGAGCCACAGCCCAGTAGAAATATACTAAACCAAATATAAGCAATGAATAAAGCAATAGCATTCAATAGATGGTTAACCAAGATAATCAATTACAACATTATCCAGTCTCATGACACTATTGTCAATGACACGTTCCACTTTCCAACATTATCAATATGGCTCAGAACCTGGCCAAACTTACAACAGTGAATCATATATATCATATTCACATTCTTCCAATGTCAACAAACAAATGAGACTCAAGCTCAAATCAAAACACTTCATACTTCCAGTTTGATACACATTTTAGTGTTGTATCAATAAAAACACTTCAATATAAATAAGCACACATAAAAGTGATGCTAATGGAGTCCATCCCCTATCTCTTCCTAAACAAAATCCGGTTTAGAGGTCCATCCCCTATCTTCCCCTAAACCGTGGAGTACATCCCCTATCTCCTCCCACACAAAACAATGTATGTAAACACATAACATATAACACACAATCAATACATATAATGTCTGTATTAATTCAGCAGTCAAAATGAATGACTCAATCAATGTGATTAGTTTCAGTTATCCCTAATCCACATGCAATGTCTACAACAATCACGACTGTCCTCCACCGATAGCCCAAAACAGTTATTTCTAGATTTGGAAATAAATATATCAACAATTCAATAGGCGAGTGATTTAAATTATCCATCTACACCATTTAATCAATGAATTCCTCAATTCCCTTAAATTAATTATACAAATTAATTAATTAATACAACTAGGGTTTTTCCCAAAATTATCAAACTAACCCCAACATATCAATATACCAAAACTTAGAACAAAACCTATAAAATGGAGTAGGAAATCCCTACCTCGAAGAAAACAACCCAAATGGAGAAGACAGAGATGAATACCCAAATACCAATGTGCTCCAAATCGTCAAATGTTCAGATTAAATGAAAGCCCTCGACTCCCTCGATCTTTTTAATAAAGCAACTAGGGTAGAAACACACTCTAAATAGATCAAACCTAAGAGAGAAGGTGAGTAGGGAGAGAGAGAAGTCGGACCTAGGGTTCGGAATAAAAAAGAAGATGAAAAAGACTGATCAAAACCCGCTGCTGCGTATATAAACTGGACAGGCTCGCTCGAGCGAAGACTTGGTCGCTCGAGCGACCAGAAACAAGAAATCCTCGCTCGAGCAAAGAAAAGCTCGCTCGAGCCAAGAATGCAATGCTACAGGTCCATACTGGACGCAATCTCTCGCTCGAGCGACCAAACCCCAGCTCGAGCGAAGAACCAAAAACAACATCTCGCTCGAGCGACCAACTCCTCGCTCGAGCGAAGAACCAAAGTTCTGGACAGCAACACTTGGTTTCTAAACCCAACCAACCTGAAACAAACCTGCCCAACACATCCTATAGCTCCAAATAAGAAAATATGGGACAACAACAACAATTATATAATGACAGAATCTACGGAACCTAAGTCCGGATACAATAATCAAATGGGAAAAGACCGGGGTCGCTATAGTCATGATCATAGATCATTTCCTAGCATTTTGACATGAATACAAGTAGATTAAAAACTCTCTGATGTCCGGCCGATGGATCGGAATATATATTTTTTTTGGGGGGGTGCAATTAGCACTGCTATTTGAAAAAAAAATAAGAATTTGTTTTTGATTTTTTTTTTAACAAAAAATAATATATATATTTTATATTTTAAATAAAAAATATTTTTGGAATTTTTCAAAATTTTGTAAATAAAAAAATTATTTTAACAATAATTATTATTTTTGCATTGTATTTTAAAAAGAATTTCGTTATGAGTTTTGAATAAAATTTTGAATTGTGTGTTTAATTATGAGTTATAAGTTTTTGAATCAAACAACTTTTATAATTTAAAAATTCATTTCAAAAATTTAAAACTCAATTCAAATATTTTTTCAAAACTCAACCAAATAAATTTTCTCTTTTCAAATCATAATTCAAAAATTCACAAACTTAAAATACAACTCCACATTTAAATCATAATTCTAAAACTCTACCAAACACTTCTTGTTACACCAGTTAGTGGTGTGCTTATACATTTGTGATTGATGAATATAATATACAAAAATAAACGAATAATTTATATTAAAAACAAATTAAAAATTTAGAATTTTAATTAACAAAATAAAAAATTAATAATTTATTTTATTATAATACTCAAATCATGAATTTTTTTAATTGTTACTAGAAGAAAATTATCAATTTTATCATAATTTTCCCCCAAATAATTGTAAAACATTTGGAACAAACACCCGAAATTTTGTCCAAATCAAAATTCCCTCCTAATTTTTTGTTTTTTTTGGGACAAATCCTAGACCTTTTCTTCAGCACTAACATTTTGAGAAATTACGCTCTCTCTCTCTCTCCCCCTATTCTGTTTTCTCTTCCCTATTCTGTTTTATCTCGGAGCCCTGATTTTAACCCTCTAGGTGTCACTCTCTCTCAAGAGATCCTACACTTCCTGCCACCGTCATCTCCAACTTAAACAACCTAGATGTATTCGAGCTCGGTTACAAACTGGTATGTATGTAGTTCATAATCGCCCAAAGCCCTTACTTTTACTGTTATTATCTGCGATTTGTCTGTGCTGAGAGGAAATTTTCAAATTTAGGGTTTTCAAGCAGAGGACATGAATTTTTTTGTATGATTAAGTAAAAAAATCGAAAACCCATCTCCATACAGTCCCATTTCCTTCGAAGAAAGACTTGATATTTTTTTTTAAGGTGTAATTTATGAGATTATGTGATTTTGAAGACCATTTAAGCCTTGATTGTTTGTGTTATTTAATGTTTTGTGGTTGAATGAGTTACAATAAAGAATTGCAAAAAAAATGAAGTGTTAAATCTGAGATTCATGCTGGAGTAATGATAGAGAATTGCTTTAAAATACATTTATTTTCAGAATAGAATCATTTATTGTGGTATCTTAATCCAATTGTTAATTGGTGGGTTTGCAGAGATACATGCAGCAATACAATGAGGTGGAGCTTTCAGCTATTTGAATGGGTATCTCTTACTTTCATAGTTCAATAACATTAAAATACTTGTCAATTTCTGTTTTTTTTTTTTTTTTTTTTAGGTAGAGTTTAATTTATGTTAGATAACTCAATATTTATGTTAGTATGTACCAAGCATAGCTTCATTTCTTTTATGATGCACAATAGCAATCCATATTCTTTTTATCACATTGGTTATAAGTACCCATCATAGCTTCACTTCTTTTTGTTAATAAATAGACAATTTTTTTGGTTAACTTGCTTGATTATACTTTTGCCACTCCATGTTTATAGAGAGAATTGGTGCCCTTGATTAAAAAATTACAATAGAGCCATCAAATGGGGTCACTCCTTACTATAGTTATTGAAGGAGGTCACCTATACAGCTAGCTACCCCTTAGTTGAAAACTGCACAATTTCATGCCCTTCTGTTTTAACAGCTGTAGTAATCAGTGACTTTAAACTGCTGGAACTTGTGTTCAGAAACAAATGGTTTCTCTGAGTGCTGAAGTTGATGCATAATTGATGGAATTGAAGTAAAAACATAGGAAACCCTATTCAAATAGCTGAAATGTTGATGAATTGATTTGTGGACATTAACATGAATGAATCGATTTACAGAAACTATGGAGTACAAACTAATGGTTTGAAATGTTGATGTGGTCTGAATTCAGTATATAGAAGTCACGCCAGAGTTGAATTATCAATAAATTAAGCTATATATTTGATTTGGTTTTATCCTTTTGACTAGATTGGTTTGAGTCAGGATCCATTACAAGTTTTGTGCTGGATATGAATTTGTCATCGATGTGCAATGAAAGTTGTGCATTACCTTCATTGCACGATTAACGTGAACCGTGAGCTTAACGAGGTCCACAAGAACTTGAGTGATTTTTTTGATCTATATTATCTAAAAATCTAAAACCTTAGATTGATTTTTTTTGGAGTATTATTGTGTCCATCGATGGTGTTGGTAGTTTTATTTGCTTTGTAGAACCTCGCATTGAGGAAGAAGATGAGATCTCTTTTTTGTTTTTGTTAGCTAGTTTTGTGTTTTGCTTTTTTTTTTTTTTTTTTTTTTGGTTTGGTTTTATTTGGGTTGAAAGCTTTAGTTTGTTTGGTAGTTGAGATAATGTGAAGGTGTAGAAATTAAAATTGTGGTTGTGCTTTAGTTTGTTTGGTAATTGAGACCATGTGTAAAATTTAAAATTATTGAATTGGTGGATGTGTGATCCTTTAATTTGGTTTTAGTTTTTGGAATTTTTTTTCTCTCTTGTTTTTATTTTTATTTATTTTTTCATTGATGCTTGTGGCTCACAATAGTAACTTTGGTTATTTGCTCTTAAGGAACCACAAAACTCACCGAGTCATTCAATGTCTCTCAACTACCAAAGCTTAAATTATGTTTTAAAAGTTGTAGTAAGCAGTGACTTTAAATTGTCGGAACTTATGTTTAGAAACAAATGTTTCTTTGAGTGTTGAAGTTCATGTATAGTTGACAGAATTAAAATTTTATTATATTTGAGTAAAAATATGATTGTTTGAAATTTGGTGAAGGATTTTGTTCAACCTTGATTTGGTTTAATTTTGTCTCTCCCCTGATTGGAGCTCACTTTTAGCTCTTTAATCATTAAATTTAAATATGATAAAAGAAGTGAAGCATGGGAGATACTCTTAGGTAAAAGTGATTTGAAGGGTAATCCTTTTCATATCTAGTCTGAATTTCTGAGAGTGGTATGTAACTGAATTTCATAGCTGGCTTTTTGTTGGTTGAGTGGAAGTGCCACAAACTGAGTAGGTGAATATCTTCCTTTTGCAATATTAATATCAATGTTTGCCTATGTAATATATATATATATATATATTATATATATATATTATTTTATAAATTTGACTATTGCACGTGTTATAAAATGCTAAAATGTTATAAAGAGAGGCCTACGACAACGTGGAATTGTGGAAGAACCACAAGTTAAAAGGAGAGAGAACTCATTTGATCTCTTTTTTATCTTTTATTTCTAGGTGTCCATTAAATTATTGATTTTTTCCCAGAATTTGAATCAAACCTCCAAAATTTTGCCCTAAAAATAAATTCCCTTGTAATCTTTAACAAAACCCTAGATTCTCTCAACTCTCTTTGTCTCTATTCTCTCTGTGTAGAACCCTTTCTCACGGTTTCCTCTCACCTCATCCCATCCATCCATTCCCTCTCAGTTGACAGAGGGATTCCTATGGTGGTATGGCAGTTTGATAATTGTTTGTTGGTGTTTGTGCAGCAATTTTCTTCATCCGGTTCCACCTATAATTGGAAGTTGCCACCACCGTTCGATCAACAACTACCATTTCGCCACCGCCACCTTTCGATTTATCTTTGTCTCTCTCTATCTCCCTCCCCTTTCCCAGATTTCTAAAGCTTAGCTATATTTACATTTTCTGCAGTAGCTACCATCTCTAGTTGATGGATAAATGTGGTCAGGTAGATCATACCCTGTTTACTATTTTCCTAAGGTATATTACTTTCTGTTTTGGTATTGTTGGTTAATGTGTTATTGTTTTGATTATCTAAATATATCTCTCTCTCTCTCTCTCTCTCTATATATATATATATTTGTGTCAGCACTCTAATTTATATGATATTTTATTTGTATTGTTATTCAGCAAAACACATTTCGTTTTTGGTTTTGAAGTGTAATGTCTTTGTTTTCATCCCCTGCATGTGAGAAGAATGACTTAATTTGGCGCGTATGACAACATGCTAATTCAAGTGTGATTTTGATTCATAAATCTCAATAATATTGAAATGTGTAGTTTGGATATGATGTCCTTTGTATTATTGAGAATGTAATTAATCTGTTGATGAATATTGAAATTGTTGTTGAATTTTGAAATCTGATATTTAAATATTTGAAATGTATATGAATTCCAGATATGAACTTTTGTCATGTACTTGGTATATTGTGGGATGAATGGTGTCGCCAAACTCATGTGAGCACATTAGAGCTCTGTAACTCATATTATCATATAAGTCAACCATTACTTACATTGGTGCTATTTATGTAAAAGCTAACCATTGAATTCGCATAGGCCAATGTGGTGGGTCCAACATGCTTCTTATTGTTTTTAATTATCTAAAATTGATTCTGTTTTTGTATCTAATTTTGGTTACTAATTTAGTTATCTTATGATTTGTGAATAACAATGTCATGATACATAGAAGGGGGTAGTTGGTCAATGACATGAGATGGTTGTTGGTTTTGATTGGGGTGATATTATGTTGGGAGTGCCTGGTGGGTGGGTGGTTTTGGTTTTTATTGTGTACATCTTTGGGCTTCTCCAGCTAATTTGAGTTTGGTTTATTTTCTTTGGGATTAGTGTACAATACTATGTGTTTGTTTTTTACCCCACCGTTTTAAAGCATATAGATAGGAGTTTGTGTTATCACAAATTAATAGTGGCAAGAAACGAAAGCATTCTATGTTGGGAAATTATTCTTGGATTTTGTGTTCATTTATCACAAATTAAGCTATGATTTTATTTATTTATTTTACTTTTGTAGTTATATGATTAATTTAATGAAAATGTTGTTGGAACTCCCTTTATTATAAGTTTTTATTAGCATAACATAAATAAAAGAAATTATTAGCTCAAGTCTGCTAATTATTCGAAGACCAGATGATGATTAAAGTACTCTCCCATAAAACTAACCATTGCACTCTAGTATCTTTTTAACAAAAATATATTTGATTCATTTAAAAATTTTAAAATATGATAATTTTGGAGGTGAAGGTGGATGTGGTAGTAGGGTGGTAGCAATGGCGGTGGTGGTGTAGGGAGTGACAGTGGTGGTGATAGAGTAATGATACTAGTGGAGTTGAAATGGTGGTAAGGAGTGGCGACGATGATGACGGTGGTTATGGTGGTTGTGAAATTGGTGGTCTTAGTGTAAGAGGCGGTACCTGTTGTCCAATCCATTTGAATCCAACTGTAATTGAGTTTCTAGGATAAAACTCAGCCCAAGCCCAAGGATGAACTTGTGGAAAGATCTAGTTTATGGGACCCTTTTTGCACATTTTGAGTTGTATGTGTGAAAGGTGCTTTTTTTGGTTGATGCAGGTTCTTCACCTCACATCTTTGTAAGGGTGATTAGAACTTGGTTGGGTATGACTTATGGGATAGTATTTATCTTTTTCTGGGCCAACTATAAATTGACAAAATTAAAAATACAAAGTTTATTGTGTTAAATGGCTCAAAACTTGGTTTTTTTTTTTTAAGTAATTGTCCCCCCCCGCGGCCCCCCCCCCACCCAAAAAAAAATGATGAGTTAAGGAGTATTAATGGTTTTTATTTGAGAAGAGTTTTCCATGATTTTTTATGCTAATTTCCTTTGTCTATTTCCTCGTGTGATTTATGTGTGGCTATCATTTATATAACTCGGCATAAACATTGAACTTCAAATTATTTTTTAAATGTGTAATTTTTATTTATTTATTTATTTATTTTTATATATAAAATTTGTCTTATTCACCTAACTTTAATTAACTTTGATTGAACTTCAAAGTTGAGCATATAGGTACCACAAATCTAGACAGGAAAGAGATGGATCTTGATATGTAGTTTTTGTTTTGTGCTTTGTATATAGACATATTTTTTATGCATTACATGGTTATGTTATATTTTGCTTTGTCTCTTCAAGTAAATAGTTTGCTTTATATTTTATGTTTTATATAAATTTATGCTTTTTAGTTACCAAAATGGCCAAAGGGGAGAAACAATGGATCAAACCAGGTTTTCTAGTGAAACAGAAGCTAAAAGAGTACGAAAAGGAAATAAATAAGAGAATCAAGAAGAATAATAAGAAAATGAATGCTCTACAAGTGTATTCTTTGATGGGTTCTACTCAGCCCAATTGTGTCAATGAGAAGGGAAAGAACATTAGGGTTGAGGTAGATGACAATGACTACATACCGTCAAATCATCATGATACTGATGATGAGTCCTTTGAAAGTGTTGAGGATGAGGTACTATATGCATGACATAGGTTATGTATGATATCTAATTTTTGTTATTATGTCTCGGAACTATATATTCATTATTTTTTGTTATTATGTCTTGCAATTGTTATTTTTTCATATCCAAGATTAGAATTCTTCGTAACCAATGAAGATGTTTAATACAACATAATTCTTTTCCCCTTTTGTTATTGTTTCATTGCGTAGTTGCACGAAGCGGGAGCAGGGGCGGGAACGGGAGCGGGGAATCGTGAGCCAATAGAAGTTTCTTACGTTAGGAGCGTCTCGGGGAGCGGTAATATATATATATATTTTAATGCACATTAGAAGTTTTTTTATAAATATTTTTATTTTAATATACATTAATTATTTTATTTATTTATTATATTTTTTAAATAATATATTATCGTTAATTTATTTTTTTTATTTTTAATTGATATATATTATAAATAAAAAAATATAATAAATAAGGAATAATAAATTATGTTAAAATAAATAAAAAGAAAAATTAGATATTTTATTTTATAATTTTTTTTTATTATATATGGTTTAATTAGATTTCTTTTAAATAATTGGATGATTTATTTTATTTATTATATGTTAAAAAGTTAAGAAATAATAATTTACAAAAATTATTATTATATATGATATTTTAAGGAATAATAATTAAATATTTTTTTATTACATATATAATATATGATAAATTATATTTATTATATATATTATATATGATAAATTATATATATTATATATTATATATGATCTAGACGAAGAGAGAGAGATTGAAGAGAACAACGAACAGAGACGAAGAGGGAGAGAAGCAAAGACGAAGAGAGAGAGAGAGAGAAGCACAGAGAGAGTGACGAAGACGAAGACGATCGAGAGAGTGACGAAGACGATCGCGAGAGTGACGAAGATGATCGAAGCCCTTTCTCCTCTCATGTCGACGTCGAAGGTTAGGGTTTCTCTCTCTCTCTCTCCTTTACGATCCCATCTTGGACTGAATCACGTTTCTCTCTCCACAGAAATGCGATTCTTACACGTTTCTTTCTAGGAATCGCGGAATCGCGATTCTTACTCAGAATCGCCACCTAGTTGCGCGATTCCTGCAACTAAGTTTCATTGTATTTTCATATGTACCATGATGTGGAATCTAGGGTTTTTTATTTGGTTCTAAAAATCTATATTATGTGTATATGATCTGATAAGAATTTAAAGCCCATGCTATTTCCCTATTTCTATTTCACGATCATTGGGGTTTGATATAATGAAAAGGTTGGAAAAATTTTGGCAATTAGTGATTATACTTGTCACTGCAAGGGCCTTTACCAATTAAAGAGTTAAAATGAAAAATTTTGGCTAAATTTGTACATTTTGTTGAAAGATAGTAATCAAGTTAAAGTTGTGTAAATATGCTTTGTTATGTGCCCATTTGAAATTTTTGTCAATTAGGTTTTTGCTTCATGGGCATGTGATAATTATCAGTTTTGCCTCTAATTTGCAGGTACAATTCATTAGCTTTTGGAAAACTTGGTATGCTATTATCTATTGTTCGATTTGGCTTTGTGGCAAGTTTAGGGCAAGAAAAGCCTGTATATTTTTAAGGTTCTAGAAGAAGGTATAAGAAAGGTTGTAAGTGTGTAGGGATTGAATAGGACAACATATTGTTTGGCTTTGACTTTCTTAAGATAGTTCTCTAGCAATTATTACATGTTGAGCTGTTTACACTTTTCTATAAACATTCAATTGAGTATATTTTAAGACATTCAGGGAAGCTCATGATGTGTAAATTTCTTTTCTGAAGTTGAGATGGTTATTTGAAGTCAAGGTTTTGAACTACGTTCATGTTTTTCAAATCTTTGTAGTTAATGTATGTGTGGTGTCTCCACGGAAGATTCAAGTATCTACCGGGCCAAGTTAGAGCTTTTGGGATGCTTGCTGGAGGCATTGGCATTACTCCAATGTTCCAGGTACCTAACTTGATGAAAGATGAATAGCTTTCCCCAAACGAGGACTCTTTGTGTTGAACAAAAAAGATGTAGGTTATCTTTTAACCCTCAAAAGCAAGTTTTATTCTTTTGATTTTTTTTATTGCAATCCCACTACTTGTCATGAAAACATATATTTCTATTACATGTTTAAATTAATTTGTTAATTTTATGTTATTTTTCATATAAAAAAATTTGTTAGGTGCTTGCAGTTGATATTTTTGTTGTAACAAATGCATATTTATAATAAGGGTAAATTACACTAACACCCCTTGAGGTTTTTGTTTAATACAGATCCCCTCCTCATGTTTGAAAAATTATACATACCACATTGTCAGATTAAAATGGCATATTTGTCCCTTAGCCTTTATACATATAAAATAATAGAACAATGCTGATATTTTGTTCATGTCATTTCAAGATAAATAACAATTATCTTCTTTGGTTTAATCCACACAAAAAATTAATTTTTTTTATTTTGTGTGTTTTTTTTTTATTTTTTTTATTTATTTTTTTTAGCTGATTTTTTTTTAATATTTTAACATTTTTTTAAATTTTTTTTAGATACACCTATTCTAGATATACTTAAGAAGTATAATGTATTGTGATTTTTTTTTTAAATTCACCAAATACAAAAAAAATATATAAAAATTCAGTAATACTGTAATATATGTGTATGACGGTGTTTCGTAATACTGCAATAAATGTGGGTGAATAAATGAGAAAGAAAAATGATGGTGGAAATAAAAATGAAAAATTCTATTCATATATAAAAATTTATACAAAAAATATCATAAAAATGTTGTGATAGTGATGTCGTAAATATAAATCATGTTTACTGATGTTTTGTTCTAAAGTGAAAGGTTACCATTAAGCTATGTCATTGTGTTTCAAAATTTTATATAAATTTTATGTTTGTATATCATCACTCAATAACAATATGTTCAAATAGAATTTAATGATGGAAAGTTGTAGAATGTAGTCATCATGATAGGGAAAAGGAACGGTAGGGAAAAGGGCAAAATGGTCATTAAAAAAATTTTAGAGCATGATATCGGCAATTCATGGGGCAATTTGTAATGAGATTACAAATTTCAGGGAGGGGAATGCAATTTTTCAAACGTGAAGAGGAGATCTGTATTAAATAGAAATCCCAAGGGGTGTCAGTGTAATTTACCCTTATAATAATTAATTTTGTGGAACAAATGTCATTGAATACTATTTGTGACAGTAACTAGATGGTCACTAAAACATAGTAAGCATTTTTTTAATTTTTTTTTGCGATGGCAAAACGGCAGACGGAATAAGTTTGCCGTTGCAAAAAGTATTTTCCACCCCCATGTTTGCGTCCCCCATTTGCCGCTGCAAAAAACTTTTTGCGATTGTATTTCTATTTTTTGTGACGGCTTGTAGCGGTCGCAAAAAGTATCAACTTGTTTGGTTCCAGTTTTCAGAAAACAGTTTTAAGAAAATTCTACTCTTTTATTTTTCGTATTTAAATGTTTTCAATGAAATTTTTTAATATTTTAAGCATTTTTTTTTATTTTTAGACACATCTAACATAAATACACTAAAAATTATAATATTTGTAAATTTAGAAAAAAAATACACTAAATACCAAAAAATACAAAAAAAAAATGCGAAAATTTAGTACATTTTCGTATTTTTGTGTATTTATTAATTTTTTAAAATATTTTTTCACAAATATTTTACTATTTTAGATACATATAAGTAAGGTGCATCTAAAAAAATAAAAAATATATTTAAAATTTTAAAAATATTCACTAAAAACAAAAAAATACGAAAAATAAAAGACTCAGTTTTTAGAAAACTGAATTCAGAAAACTGAAACCAAACACATTGATTTTTTTTTTTTTAGTAGTGAGAAGTGTGGCCTGTCTGAAATTGAATTGATAAAAATAATAACTTAATTTATTTTCAAAGAGCAATTGATTATCCCAGTTAAGATTCTAATATCATTTTGTACAGTTGGTTATATGCATCCTTGATTTGGATATGGCTTTTTGGAGGTAGATGGTTAAACAGTTTTTGGAGGAAGAGGCTTATCAATGTACATGTTGGCTTTTGTGAAATATTTTTGATATTGATAGAGGTTGTATTTGTAGTAGGGATCTTTGTATTTAGTTTGAAAAATTATGAATATTGAACTATAGAGATTTAAACAAGATGGACTTTATTGGTTTTGTCTATGAAGCATGGACACGGACATGTGTAAACGTAAATTTTTAAAAAATGAGGGACACGACATGTTGGGGACACGCTCAATAGCTATAATTTTATTTATTTATTATATGTAAAATTAAAAAAGATATATTATTTTTATTTATATTATTTATTTTTTTTAATATCAAATATCATTCATAAATTAATTTTTTTTACAAATAAAAATAATTAATTTTTAACAAAAAATAATATTAAAAAAATAAAAAAAAAGTAAAAGAGGTAATAAAAAAGATTTTTTTGTTACCAAAAATAAAATAGGTAAAAACAAAGAAAAAGAAAACAATAAAGAAGAGGGGAGAGAGAGAGAGACGACAGTCTTTATTTGGGTGGATATGAGAGAGATAGACAGTCAAAACACAAAGAAAATGAGAGAGAGTCGAACAAAGAAGCAAGAGGAGAATCGAATAGAGAAAGAGGGAGAGACGAACACAGCGAGAGAGAGAGAGA
The DNA here is from genome assembly GCF_055761805.1 of Camellia sinensis. Lineage (NCBI taxonomy): Eukaryota > Viridiplantae > Streptophyta > Magnoliopsida > Ericales > Theaceae > Camellia > Camellia sinensis. The sequence goes on from NC_138966.1 coordinate 109,909,434, forward strand.
GATAGAGAGAGAGAGAGAGACAAAAGAAACGAAGAAGATGAAGGTGTTCTGTTTTGGGACATCTTTGAAAAGGGTTTCAAAAATCTTGGACGAACTAGAACCAGAGTTAGAATTGCCATTGTTTGGTGGATCTTTGGGCTTCTTTGCAATTACATTCGATTCGATCCATTAGTTGAGCCGTAGAGGAAGTGACTGTGAAGAGAGAATTCAAATTTGAGGGTTGGGATCACACTGAGCACCGAACAGAGGGAGAGAGGGAGTCAAACACACAGATTGGAATAACAAACCTTGATCTAGGGCTTCAATAGGTTCTTCACCCTTTCGCTTTCTCTATCTCTGTCTCTATCTTCAATGATTAGAGTTTCTCTCTCTATCTCCAATGGGGTAGGGTTTATGTCTCCAATGTGTCTATAACATGATCGAGAGTGTCTAGCTGCAAAAAAGAAAAAGAAAAGTGGGGGGACAAGTTAGGTAGAGTGTTTGACACGTGTCCAACGCATGTCCATGTTCGACACGTGTCGGACACCCATACGTTGCCTTCGGAGAGGTGTCTGTGCTTCATAGGGTTTTGTGTCTTTGTTCAACTTCATTTGCCTCTTGAAAAATTTCATGCTTTTGAATTTTTTTTAATTATTTTGTTGAGATGACTTTTTTTTTTGGGGGGGGGGTTATGTATGGTGCTTTAATGGTAGTTCCTCTCACTTGCAGTTTTCACGTTTTGAAGGACTCATGTGGAGCTTTTGTTCTTTCCCACTTGTTCTTTCATATTGGCCGACTCTTTTCACATGATAAAAATTGTGTAGATTTTTCCTTTCGTTATGAATACTTTGTTGTGGTCAGTCAGCATGTTGATAAGCACTGACTGTGGTATAAGATCCAGTTTCTAGGACAATCTGTATCTAGGACAGCTCAAAGCTTATTGTAAAAACTGTGATGGTCTCAATATCATCCTAATAGCTCACAATCCCATGTTCAAATATTTCAAGATTAAGATAAAAATTGAAAGTCTTCTCAACATATGCATCTTTCTAGCCCATGCCAATCATCATATACCAATGTGATGGAGTCTACCGAAATGTTGGGGAACATAGCTCTCCGAGGTTGTTTAAGAGGTGACCTACCTACAACAAAGAAATAGCTCATGTTCTTCCAATTTAAAATAAAATAAAGGAGAAATAAACTTCATTTTCTTCCATTTTTTTTCCTACCCACTTACCAAAAACCTTTTTTTTTTTTCTTCATATTTTTAAATCTAGTATTTAAACAAATCTCATGATCTAATACTTACCTAGAGTACTTGAACTCAAATTCCAACATATTCTAATCTAAATAAAAATTCTAGCATGTTAAAAATGATTATAGCACCTAATCACAATCTCTAAGAGTCCACTTAGACACGATGTTTCATCAAGAGTGAGGTGGTTGCAACATGTAACAAATCATATTTCCAACTTTTAAACATGATTTTGAGTTTTTAAAGTTCAATTTTAGAAATGAAACACTTTGTTTCAGCCAAGATAAAGCAGCAACTCAAAACAGCAACAAAGCAATCAGGCCAAGATACACCAGCAACTCAAAACAGAGTAGCCACTTGATTAATAAACAAATCAAGTAAAGTATCATCAACCAAGTTAAAGCAGCAGCATCCATGAGGCATAAAATCAAATCACAGACAAGCTCTAATACTAACAAAATCAAATATAAAATCAACCACTGAGAATTCTTTGAACTCCTTAGTTTTTGCCCAAGATGTTACGTTGGACATAACTCTATCCAGAACGATTTCCCAATCCGGATTCTTCTTGTTAAATACCAAATTATTCCACACGATAATATTGAAGAAGATTTTTTACGATTCAAAGGAAAGCTCGGCAGAAATTCAGTTACATATCACACAATAAGAAATTCAAGCTAGATAATAAAAAGATTAGCCTTCAAATCACTTTAACAAGTTAAATTCTATTTATAGCGATCCCGGTTTCCCTTCCTTTGATCGTTGTGTTCGGACTTAGGTTCCATGGAGTTAGTTGTTGTATATATCTTGTTTACATCCTTTACTCCTTGTATTCGAGTCTTGGGTTGTGTTGGGCAGGTTTGAAACAGGTTGGTTGAACTTAGAAACCAAGAGTAGTTGCCCAGATTTTGGCCTTCATGCTCGAGCGGGGCTTTTGACGCTCGAGCGGGCCCTTCGTTGTTGTTTGTCCCCTCGAGCGGGAGTTTCGGCGCTCGAGCGTATTTCTCTATCTTCCAGTATCTTCTCTGCAATGTTGTACGCTCGAGCGGGGGTTTGGACGCTCGAGCGGGGTGTTGTGTGTGACGCTCGAGCGGGAGAGTTGACGCTCGAGCGGAGACCTGGTTCAGTAAAAAGTTCTGGAAGTGTGTATCCGTCGCTCGAGCGGGATTGTTGACGCTCGAGCGGGAGTCTGTGAGTGACGCTCGAGCGAGGGTTTCCACGCTCGAGCGGGGCGACTTTTATTTAAATCCGAGATCCGACTTTTGGATCACTTTTTCAACTCCTTTTCTCTCTCTTACTTTTCCAAACCTCCATTAGAGAGCTTCTCTCACTAGAACCTCTACTTCTCTCTAAGTATTGATCTAGCTAGGGTGTTTTCCTCACCTTTGGTCTTTATAAAAGTTGGGTTGATCGTCGAGGGCTTTCCTTTGATCCGAAAATTTCGAGTTTTGGAGCACGTTGAGTTTCGTCATCTTCTTCCCTTGAGCTCCGAATTTGAGGTAGGGATTCCTACTCACTCTTATGGTCTTTAACATAGATTTTTGATTGTTTTGATAAAGTGTTGAAGTTGGGAAATTTTGGGACTTAGGGTTTCAAAATGTTTAAAGATGGTTTTATTATTTTGATTCTAAAATGAGTATTTTGGGTTTCAAAATAGTGGTATGGTTGTTGGTTGATGAAATATGGACCATTGGGTTATTATTGAAAAAAATGGGGGAGAATGTCCCAATTTGTATATAAATTAATTGGTACAATTAATTTGGGAAAGTTATGGATTTATGAAATTGAGTTGTAAATAATGGAATTGGTTTATTATGTGATGAAATGGTGGAGTTGGATTTGTTAATCGCTCACTCTTGAAAACATTGATACTTTATCTGTTGAAGCTTTTATTATCTGTTTAGAAATAATTGCTTGGGCTACCGGTGGAGGGTAGTTTTGATTGTTGTAGACAATGTATGATGATTAGGCAAACTAAAACTAATCAATTGGTTATGTCATAGAGTATGACGGTTGATAGAATACATTAACGTTATGTATTGATTGATTGTGTATATGACCTATGTGTATATACGTTGTGTGTGTGGGGGAGGAGATAGGGGATGTACTCCACGGTTTAGGGGAAGATAGGGGATGGACTCCACTGATACAGCTCATATGCTTGTCAGATAATGTGTTGATACAGCTCATATGCTTATCTATGGAAGTGTTGATATAGCTAATATGCTTATTTGTTGAAATGTGGATACAGTTTGTATGCTTATCTGTTGAGATGTTGATACAACTAATATGTTTATCTATTGTAAAATGGGAAATGTTTAATATGAGTCACTGTCTCATACAAGTGGGTGGCCAGGTTCTGAGCCGTTGGTGTAAATTGTGAAATTGTTATGACATGAAATATGAAATGGAAATGGATTATGAACTGATGGGTGGAAATTGAACATTTATCAATTGCTAATGTCTTAGTTATTGCTCATACTGTGTTTAGCATATCTCTACTGGGCGTTGGCTCACCCGATACGGGACATTATTTTCAGGTACAGGTAGCATGCCACCTCCAAGGACATAGCTTGGATGATGATGAGAGTTGAAGACTCTTTTGATTGTTTTATTTGTACTACATGTATATCAAGCCAAGGGCTTATTTTGTATAGATTTAGTACTCTTCTTTTGTGTAACCAAGTGTTAACTTGGAAAGCTGTAAGCCTATAGGGCATTTGCTTTTGTTGTTAACATGTAATACGAGTGTAAGAACTACTCTGATGAATAGAAGTGGTTAATTTCTTTTGTATCAATGCATGTCTAAAGTGATGGATTTATGTATTATTTTGGGGGCGTTACACTATTAATATCAATACATAATTTTCTTGTGTTACAACATATGTAAAATTCTCAATTAACTAATAATAAATTTCAAAGCAATCAAACACTAATAATTAATTACATATATGTTACGCCCAAAGGGGGTGGGTTCAGTGGATAGCGCTCGGCGCGAAAATGCTTTCAACCCATGTTCAAGTCCCCATTGCCTCTCAGTGTGGTGCCCTTGCGTTCCCCTGGTTTGGCTTGTTGGATCAACAGTTGGGGGAGCCTTGTCGGGGGCTGGGGTCTACCTAAGCCTGTGCCACCCCTTTTTTTTTATACCAAAAAAACTAAAAAAAATAAAATTACATATATGTTACGCCAAACAAGAGTCAAAGATCATAGAGAGCAATGGACAAGAAATCATAGAGAGAAAAACGACAATGTCAATGTAAGTAATTCTTTCATTTTTCTCATAATTAATTATTTCTTTCACTTTCCCTCCCCTCAATCCAAACAAAGCGTAAAAGTATTTTAAGAATTTCATTTCATTCACATCCATTTTAGCTAGTGGTGCCCAAACCTCTTCCACTCTCACAGTACCGAAGTCCTGTATAGAATAATTGTGCATCCTAACTGGAGTAAGACATACTTTGAGGCTAAAAAGAAGTCCTATTCTATCCCACCTATGCCTCAAGTAGCTTTTGATTGAAAGCTAGTTGTTTGTAGCTTCAAAGCCAAAGAGAAAGTATTGATTAATCAGACTATAAATTTTTTTAAATAAGGGAAAGAAAGAATAAACATAAATAATTAATAAGACAATGATAGAAGTTTAATGGAGTACAAGAGCAAAGAATCCACTGAATGCGAAAGAAAGACGAATTGGGACACTAGTGTGGTTGATTGAACTTTAACAGTCACCCTAATAGAAAGAAGAGCACTTCAAATGGCAGATTGATAGACCAGCATTTAGCATGTCAGATCATAAATCGAAAAGATGCAGCTCCGTCACTAACAGGAATAAGGAGTGAAGCCAAATCAAGAACAAATCTGATAAAAAAAGACCAATAGAATACCCTAGACAGCAAGCAATTCATCAGAAAACCCCTCACCAGTAACTCCAAGTAAAAATGTGAGACACACCGTGAGTTCTCTAAAGTTGGGAGAGACGCATTCATAGAAGTATCCAAAATGAACACTTGACAATGTGAACGGATCAGATGTAGTGACAAATAACTCAAGGGACGAAAAACCAAATCAAGCAAAGAAACCACACATTGCTGATTGGAGCACAAACAGTGAATTAGAAAAATATGTATATTGAGTACAAAAGTTCTCTGACAGTTGGTACAGATTGATTCAATCCTTTAAAATAGTTTGGGGCAACCGGCCAGTTGAATTGTCGCAACTAGTGATCATTATTTGCCAAATTCCAGAACTTAACTAGAAGAAACCCCACATTGCTGATTGGAGTTGATAGCAGTTAAATTTAAATTTCTTTGGGGGAACTGTGTTTTAGTGAGACGAACTCAAAATAATGGCTGCTTGCACCAGAGCACAGATGTTATTTGGATAATAAATTTATCAAGCAAACCAGAACTCCTAAATGCCATGATAGCTAAACAACAATTTAAATAACACAAAGTGTTATGCAATCCCAACAAATTAAATTTAAAATGCACACCAACCAATGCACACCAACCAGTGCTCTGCAATTCTAAAAAAATAAAATTACACACTACACACTAAAAAACAATCCATTCCAAAACAATAAAATTAAAATTAAATATTAAATAAGTAATACATCAAATTATCAAGAGCACCTCAAAAACCTGCAAGTGGCATGCAAACTTTCAGACATAACTAAGTTAAGAAACAACTAACATGCCTATGCAGTTCAATACAAAGCTAGACATTTGGTCATTGACAGTCCATTAATGTGTAAATTTTGTTAAATTATCCATCTCTATAAATCCCAATGATAGAGATTATAAATCCCAATGACGGTTCATTAATGTGTAAATTTCAGTTGTGTGTAGCATTTTCAAAATCACAAAATCACTTGAAAAAATAAATCAAAATCTTCAATAAAAAATTAAAACCGAAGAGTAGAAGGAGAAATGTCTGCATTTGATAATTGAAAATGGAAGATCTAGAGTCTCCCCCATGTAAACCTTGCAAAACCCATATTATAGAAAATACTATTGCACCTCTAAAGTCTTTAAACAAACTAAACTACTAAAAGAATTTCCCACTTATGTCTGATTTCATGAAGTGAACAAAATGTGCATGTTTTGTTAGGGTTGTATACCTAATGGGTGATCATAGTTTGTGTCACCAGGTAAGCTTTGTTCACCAAGGGAGAAAAACACTCAATACGGATGTGTGCCTAATGAGTATGTAATTATGTTCGCACAAAAGAACACGCGACACAAAGCACTCACTCACAAAAATATATTCAACACGACAATGTTTACAGTAAAATCATAAAATTCAAGCAAATCAAATAATCCAAAGCCTTGACAATGGAAATTATTGAACAAATACCTCAAGTAATACCATTTTCAGATTTTTTTTAATGAAAATAATTTAAAACCAATGCAGTAAAAACGAAAACTCAGTTAAAATGAAAACTCAAAAGGAACCTAATCGGTGCATGTCACGCCCCACTTTTTATTACTCGAAGTCATTACCAAATTCATTAACTTAATTCAATTTCAAGGATAATATACGGAAGTAAACTCATACATCCAATCCGTAGAAGCAATTAACAGTACTCTCATTCGTATGCAAAGTATATATTACATGAACATACATAATAAATCGCCCTTGGGCTTACATCATTTAAGGTACAAGAAGAAGGGTGTAACCCTTTTACAACAATGGCATTCCGCCAACATAATTGAGGCCCCGTGGCCAGTAAATAAGTAGAACCAAATCTTGCAGCCCAACCTGCTTAACACCTGAAAAAGATTCAACAACGTGGGATGAACATATAGTCCAGTAGGGAACTCAACATGATCCTCAACAATAACAACTTACAGATAGCTATGATCATGAACACTCATTCTCATACTAGAGTAGTAATGTGACAGTTTATACAAAATTATATATGTATGAACTTTTCTCGAAAACAATCATTTCATTCAACACTACAAGTGGTTTATCTTTCCTTTTTCCTTTCATTAACCCCCATTCTCAATCTTTCATATCATTAACAAATACTTAGGAAGTAATCTCACCGAGCCCGATACCCTCTTCCATTTCCTATACATACTCAAATTTACTTTTTCAAACATGTTTATCTATAAAATATTCGTTCTCTTCCACACTTTCCAAAAGACAAAAATGACATTTTGGTTCGTTTCCATTACTATCAAAACTATACATGCATATCTTTGTAAAAATATAAATTTACAACCCACCAACATGTATACAATCAACCAATGGAGTAACTCGGTCCTCCTAACTGTAACCAATCAAAATCCATGATATTTTCAGTTACAACGAAACAACAACAATCCCGTTTCACTCTACTAGCTATGTGCATAGTAAGCCAACAATACACCCCACTCAACAACATTAACAACAAGCCAGTTTACCAGGCGCTAGCTGGAGGGGTATGGTACCTTCGATTATTAGCGCAGTCAGTTCTCCAGGCGCTAGCTGGAAGGGTATGATACCTTTAATTCTCAGCGCGGGGCACGACACCAACGATCACAGCACATCAAGGCATAACCAACATGTATAATGCATATACATAAACTATCAAGACTCCAGCAATGTGTTAAAGTATATGAACACATATCTACCTCTTCCCAAGCAAGCATACATATATAATGTATCTCAATAATTCATCACATACGATGTTCCATTAACAATGGTATAATGCAAACCCGACAATTCTACACAACCGTGTCATCCTCCACCGATGACCAAGGACAAAACCTCTAGATGCATATAGTTAGTACATCTATTAAAAGACTCAAATTTCATGAATCAAAAACCCAACAACAATATTAACATGGTAGTTAAAGAAACAACTTCTACATGTGTGTTCAACACTCAAGATACAACAATCCAATTCTCAAACTTATTTCGAAAACACGTCCCTCATTTTCACAAAAACGATTCCATTTCCTTTTTGTTATCACAAAACCAACTCCACTAATCTTGTTTCCATAGAATCAACTCCAAAGCCATGGTTAATCCCTTAGGCATTAACACCCTTACCACACTCATTTTGACGAAAGAGATTTACACACAAAGGTCAACAAACCCCCATTATAATTTACCCAACCAAAATATAATTTAGGGCTTTTCTTCTATTAACTACAACATGCTAATTTATATTCTAATTAGCCAAGCCAACAATCAATGAAGCCAAAACCATTCTCCACACAACCAACCCTAGGTTCATTTCATGATTTTCAAACAAATCCAACATGGTACAATTTTCATGCAATATAAAAATTACCACATGTCTATCTATAGACGGAGTATTGAACAGGAACAAGGAGAATCCCTACCTCAAATGAAGAACTCAAATAGAGAAGATGACCCGAAATCAAAGTGCTCCAAATCCCAAATTTCTTGGATCACAACGACGCCCTCGACGATCAACACACTTCTTACAAAGGCCCAAGGTGAGGAAAACACTCTAGCTAGATCAATCCTAAGAGAGAAGTTAGGTTTTAGAGTGAGGTGCTCTCCAATGGCTTTTCAGAAAAGTAAGAGAGAGAAAGGAAATCAAAAAGTGATTCAAAAGGCTGAATCTTGGTGTGTTATACAGATCGACCCGCTCGAGCGTCGAACTCCCCGCTCGAGCGTCACTCACAGAAATCCGCTCGAGCGTCCAATTACCCGCTCGAGCGGCGGATGCACGCTCCCAGAACTTTTGCAGAACAGGTCCCCGCTCGAGCGTCCAACTCCCCGCTCGAGCATCACACACAAACTCCCGCTCGAGCATCAAGCCTCACGCTCGAGCGTCCAACACTACAGAGGAAATACTGGGAAGGTGATTTTCCCGCTCGAGCGCCGAAACCCCCGCTCGAGCGGAGAGGCCAAAAACTGGGCAAAGATTCTAAGTTCTAAAACATAACCAACTTATTCCCAACAAGTCCAACACAACCCAAAACTCTAAGACAAAGAGTAAGGGATAGAAAAGAGGATAAGACAACAACAAACCTACGGAACCAAGTCCGGATTACAGTTCAATAACAACAGGGAAAACCGGGATCGCTATAGTGCATGCATTACTTGCATATATCCAATGATTGGTTACAAAAGCAGAATGAAAAAGATTTGAAGGTTATTACATTTCACACAAACATTGATATGTAGAAATGAATGTAGCAAATAAAAAATTAATGTGATGCACAATGCTTTCCCCAACCGCTACATTTAAAATTCAAAAAATTTCAATAGGATATATTTGATCATTGGATACCCAAGATACATTTGATCTATTTCAGTGAGCTAGATGTTAACTATTTTTGGTAGCCAAAATAATTTGAAAGATCTCATGCTTAACACTAATTTACCAAAAAGATTTACTTATCTTCTTTCTAGTAAGTAAGAAGGGCAGCACATTAAAATTCCTTTCCAAATGTTCTTCACTAAAGTTTATTTTTGTTTTTTTAAAAAAAAAAAAAACTAATGCATTCTTACAAACATCTTAAATGCAATCAAAACTCAAAGAACAGTTTGAAAACAATCATTTAAAATCCAATTTGGAATAGTTTGGAGGAACATTCTCTCATTCTTCAGATTATCTTAACTGCAATAAAAAAATCATTTAGAACAATTTGGAACCGCTTAAATCCAATCAAATTCAAACATCTTAAACACTAGAGAGAAAAATAGTTTAAATCATTAACAAGATTGGAAAAAACCCTTAAGTTGTAGTTTCACTAGCCCTAGTTCAAAATTCAGAGATAATCTAAGATAATCCAAAGAATGAGAGACAAAATTGGATAAAAATCAAAGTGAATAGAGTTTTCCAAGCAGCAAAAAATGAAGGGTTAGTAAAAATTATAATAAATAGGTCATATGGGTTTCACCCCACGAACAATGAACTTAAAAGAAATAAAAAATCAACAAGCAAAGAAGAGTTCACAAAATGGACCATAACACAATAATGAGAGAAAGAGAGAATATATCAGCAGAAGAACACAAGAAGATGCATAGACTTCAACTGCTTCCAAGGTTTTAAAAAGCGGCCGCAACCGTTATGTAACGCTGTTACGTAACGGTTTTGGCAGTTACCGCCACCCGTTACGACTGCTTTTGCAGTGTGATTGAGATTCACAGGTGTGTCGGCCGTAGCGGCTGCCGTAACGACCGTAGCGGTTGCCGTAACAGCCGTAACGGCTTGTTATGCACTGTTACGTAATGGTTCCAAACTGTTTCTTTCGGAAAAAGACACAAAAAAAAGCTGAAAATGAGGGAAGAGGGATAGAGAGAAGAGGGAAGATAAAGAGAGAAAATTGAGGAGTAAGAGATAAAGAGAAAAAAGAGGGAAGATGAAGAACATGCTATTGATTTGTTGAAGCTGTAAGGCCTATGCTATTCTATTCAGCTGCTATCATTCAACCATTTTGTTTGTATGTGTCTATTTATATATTATTTGAAAATAATAATAATAATAAGTGTGATCATTATCTATTTGGCTTGGTTAAAATATGTATATATATATATATATATATATATATATATTTAGGCTCTTATTTATTCTTTTACTTTTATCAATGTTTATCTTATATATATAATAGTTAGTGATTGATTTTTTGTATAATATAAAATTATTAAAATAAAATGTAAAAAACTCAGTTTATAGTGATTTAAAAATATGAAATATATTGGATCATACTTAAAAATTTATAAAAATTGATCAATATTTATTTTTGACCCAATAAATATGATCATGGAAAAAAAATATGCGTATCGGTAAGTTTTTTTCAAATTCTGCAAAAAATAAAAAAATTCACGGTTCCGGTTACCGCAACCGTTACACTACGACTTTTACACCCCGCAACCGCAATCGCGCCACCGCCACCGTTACGGCGACCGCAACCGCTTCTGCTTTTCAGAACCTTGACTGCTTCTATATATTAACACAGAACCGGAATAAGGCTCACAAAATGGACCAACATATATACTAGATTTTAGGGGGGAGAGAGAGAGAGAGAGAGAGAGAGAGAGAGAGAGAGAGAGAGAGAGAGCGCTCGGACCTAGGGCTTTGATGGCAAAGTACAAGGGATTCTGCGGCAACAACAAACACAACAAAATCCTCCTGCCACCATGTAATCACCTTCGCATTCTTGTATGTGAGAGAGAGAGAGAGAGAGAGAGAGAGAGAGCCGACGGGTTAGAGACGAAAGAGTAAAGGGGAGAGGGTTTACAGCCTTCACGGTGTGTTGATTAACCGGTGTAGCCGGTTGCCTATTTTCCACCCTTAAACAATTGAATGGTTCAGATCAAATTTAAGTAATCCAAGGGTTTAGAATTAAGGTGCAAAGTTTCCATGTATATTTTGCAAGAAATTGAAAAACAACTTACCATGTTGCTATGGGTTATACACAAAATTTAACAATCTTACATTTTCCAACATTATCATTTATCATGCCAAACAAACAAGGAAAAAAAAATTCAAAATTTTTCCTTTCTCGCACTTTCCACTACTTCAATCCTAAAGTTTCACCTTAATCTTTCATGGTTGCTAGGAAAGCCTCCACTCTTAGAGGGAAGACATAAGCTTTGAAAAAAGCCTCCATGCTTAGAGGAAAGCCTCCATTCATGGATTATCTTAGCATCAATACACTTTGAAAAAAGTATGCGGAGGAAATTCATTTTATTAAACATAAGCTTCATGTCGACTGCATTTTAGCTAAAATTAAAATCATATACTTCAATTCTTTTTAGCTTTTCACACATTTTTGTTGGTTGGAGTCTCTTTGCCGTTATCTTGTCAACTGCTCATGCTTAAATAAGGATACAAGTGAAGTTCATGCACTATTTGATTAGCATTTTTGGAAGTATTTCTATTGTATGTGAACTACGTTCGCTTATATATATATATATATATATCAGTGCGTTTGGTTTCACCTTTTTGAATTCAGTTTTTTGAATATTGAGTTTTTTGTTTTTCGTGTTTTTTTGTTTTTAGTAAATAGTTTTTTTACTTTTTTAGATGCACCTTACTTAGATGTATCTAAAAAATAAAATATTTGTGAAAAAATATTTCAAAAAATTAATAAATACACAAAAATACAAAAAAAATACTGAATTTTCATTTTTTTTTGTATTTTTGGTATTTAGTGAATTTTTTTAAGATTTTTTTCTCGAAAATTATACTTTTTAAGTGTATTTATGTTAGGTGTGTCTAAAAATTAAAAAGAAAATTCTTAAAATATTAAAAAAAATCAGTAAAAACAAAAATATACGGAAAATAAGAATGTTTTTAGAAAACCCAAACCAAGCAAATATGTTTTTAAAAACCAATCAAACAAATGATTTACTTGAGATGGCTATTTAATTCAACTAGAACAACTACTAAACATTACCAAAAACACTTGGAATAACTATTTGCCCTAACTTACAAATTGGGAGGTCCCAACCACAAGTTATAGTTGCTTCATGTGAATATCAATAAATATATTTTGGGATAAATCTTCGGAGAACATGTTAAGTCAATCACAGTTTTCAACATCTAAATGCAATGAAAATATAGTTCCAAAACACATTTGTTTAAATTGCTAACGAACTAGGCATTTTTACAAGCATTTTAAATGCAATCAAAATTCAAATAACAAAATTAGCCCTATAATTTTAATGGCAAAATTTCTCATGAAATATTTTGCAACAACACAAGAACAAGTCATGGAAGCAACAATATGGTTACAAAATACTACATTAATCAGTGTAAAAATGGACGGATTATTTCATTACGAATGTCAACTGAGATATATAAATAGCAAAATAGAACAAAATCCTTACCAAGCCTTGCTTCCGTACAAATTTCGAATCAGTATGAGCCAAGAGAGACTGGAATAGAAAGTCAGATAGAACACTAGAGACAGAAAATAGGATAAAAATCAGAGAGTATAGATTTAGAAGAGGGAGGATTTCAGAAATATCCAAAAAATAAATGGGGAAGAAGAGAGTTTTAGAAGAGGGTTTAGGGTTTCAGAAATAATCAGAGGGAGGCATACCTTGTTGATTGCTCTTCAAAAAAAAAAAATTCCCTTGTTTTCTGAGAAACCACTAGGTTAGATTAGGGTTTTAAACCGAACAGCCACTTAGAACCTGCAGCCAGTCAAGCCAGAGGAAGAGGGACGAATGAGCGCAGTAGAGAGGGAAGAGAGCGAGAGGAGCAGGGCAAGAGATCAGTCCAAATAGGGACTTTTTCAGCAGAGGAAGAGGGGACTCGTAGATATAAATAAATAATTGAACTAAAATTATTAAATATATATATATATATATATATGTTATATTTTTATATTATGATTAAATCTAAAATTATTAAATATATATATATGTTATATTTTTATATTATGATTAAATTCATATTAGTATTTTACAACACATACATTGTAACATATTTTTAAATCTATATGTATAATCTAATTATGTCTTTAAAAAAAAATATTTTCTTTTAACCTGCCGCGGATGAACTACTACTAGTTTCAAATTAAAACATTATTTTTTTTAGTTTTTTTCAACTCCATGTGTTTCGTATAATAAAATTTGTGTATGTGTGATATTAATTATATTTAAAAATAATGAGACTTATTATATCATATTAAAATTCACACAATATAGCAGTTCTTTAAATTGAAAGAGGCTTAATTTTATCAGGAAAGTACACTTCATGTTGGAATGAATTGCCTCTGAATCCCATTCACTTTCAATGATGGATGATGATTTCAATAGTTATATATTTTTTTATCATTCTTTTTAGTAAAATAAACGTGAAAATAAATATTTCGATGGAGATAATTTTATTATAATAAATCAAATTCTAGTACTTTGTGGTATTGTACATATAGCACTCCTAATCAATGACATAACGAAAAATTTTACAGGCAAGCCAATGTTAACCCATCTTTATTACGTAATTGAGAGATAAAGAATGATTCACCTAGTCTGATTTATTATTCTTCATTTGTTAAGTGCACTACGGAAGCAATTTCAATTACAAAATTGTTTTTCTTCTTACTACACCATATGAGCATGCCATTATGGAGTAATTCGTGTAGGTCTCAAGTTTAATTTTGATGGAATATAAAAATAATTGAACTTAATTAATGCAAGTGATTTACAAAAAATTACATCTAAAATTTATTTGTAACACATTGTACTAGATGATAATATTAATTAATTGAAAGTTTCTATCATAAAAAAATATTAAATCACAAACTTTTTTATAATTTATTACTTGGGATCAACTTTTGTACTATTTTTTTATTTTATTTTATTTTTTTGTAGAAAATTTTCATCTTTCATAAAAGAAAAAAAAAATACATTTTTAAGTTTTCTCAACTAGACAGGCTTGAAAATTAAATAAAATAAGAAAATTGAAAAAAAAAAAAAAACCACTAAGAATTAAAAAAGTGGAATTTTTTTTGTCTTTAGTCAATATTCAATTTTATTTTATTTTACTTTTTAAATTAGTTTGCACTAGACGAACCTAAAAGTAATTTTAACATAATTTTTTTTTAAAAATCAGTGAAAAATATATATATATATATATATAACTGTTTTAATTGGATGTCAAATCACCTAACAAAATAAAAAGGAATGATGTTAAAATGTAGGAAAAAGACCTAGACCCCCTTTTCCCTCCCACCCCCTTGACCCCCCCTCTCTCTCATTGGTTAGATTTTTTTTTTTTTTTCTCCTTCTCCTCCAATCACCACCCGCCACACACACGTGTGTGGGGTGGTGATTAGAGGGGGTCTCTATCAAAGCCCTAATTAATTTTACTTTGCGACGACCAACTTTTACATAACTTGGGATATATTTTTTATTGATTCTTCTATGATTTGTTTATATTAACAACACATATATCTAGGGTTGTAAGAAATTAAACTATAAGTCAAGTATTGTGAATTAATTAAGTAGCATCCACTATATAAATCTTTTTTGTCATTGTGTTTTATCAATGATTATATATTTAGTTAAATTAAATAAATTCATATTTTTTTCACTATCACATTCCATGCCAATTTAGATTTTTCTCTCCTCTGATATCTCCATTTATGTGATTATATCACTCTTTCTTAGCATTAAATTAATTAGTCTTTATTATATATGACCAGCGGGAGAAGCTACAATGTGCATACTAAAAAATGTACATATGACATGCATTTCATAACTTTTCCATAAAATTTTGCAACATAAACACAAATTGTCATCAATTTTTCACCACAAAAGTCGTAACTTTTTCAAACATAAAATGTCGTAACAAAAACTGCCAAGTGTTGTAACAAAAACTACAAAATGTCATAATAAAAATCACAAAGTGTCATAACATTATATTTCCTAACTTTAGGTGCACACCATTAATTTATTATTCATAACTTCACCACAAAATATCGTAACACACATTACAAATAATTATAATTTACATCATAAAAAATCATAATTTTCTTACAATGTGCACCCACTACAAGAAAAGTGGGTTTATGAGACGGAACTATTTGCGACGGCAGAAAATGCCGTCTCAAAAAAGTAGAGTATTTGCGACGGCAGAAAATGCCGTTGCCGTCGCAAATACTGTCATTTTTTGAGACGGCAAATTGTGCCGTCGCAAATACTCTGCTTTTTTGAGACGGCATTTTCTGCTGTCGCAAAAAGTGACTTTTGTGTTTTTTTTTTTTAGTGAATATTTTTAAAATTTTAAATATTTTTTTAAGATGCACCTTACTTAGATGTATCTAAAAAAAAAATTATGAATTTTTTTAAAAAAATTAATAAATACATAAAAATACAAAAAAAAAATGTATTGAATTATTGTATTTTTGGTATTTAGTGAATTTTTAAAAGATTTTTTTACAATTTTTAGGTGTATTTATGTTAGGTGTGTCTAAAAATTACAAAAAATACTTTAAATATTAAAAAAATTCAGTAAAACAATATAACACGGAAACAAGAAAGTATAATTTTCTCAAAAGAGTTTTTGGAAAACTCTAACCTAGCATAGTGATTGTGGTTTTGAGACAGCTTCATATATATACAGTCACAAAATGGTTTGAATAAATTCAACGGTATTTTTCTATCGCAAAAAAAATTTAAAAAAACAATGTCGTCTTACTCTTTTGATATAACATTTCTCTTTTCATTCATTTTTTCATCTTCCTGTCTCTCTGTCTCTATCTGTCTCTCTCTCTTCTCTTTATCTCTTTCACTCATCACTCTTCTTTCTCTGTCTATTTGTTTCTCTCTCTCATTTTCTCTCTGTGTCTCTCGCCTATCTCTCTTCTCTCTATCTCTCGCATCTGTTTTCTCTCTCTATCTCTCTCGCTCATCTCTCTTCTTTTTATCTCTCTCATTTCTTTTCTCTCTCTCTCTTATCTTTCTATCTCTCTCGCTCATTTCTCTTCTCTCTCTGTCTCTCTCTTTTTCTGTGTCTTTCTCTCTCGCTCATCTCTTTTCGCTCTATTTCTCTCTTTTTTTTTGTCTATCTCTCGTTCATCTCTTGTTTCTCTCTTTTTTTCTATCTCTCCCTCTCTCCATCTCTCTCCCTATCTCTTTTTCTGTCTATCTCTCTCTTTCACTGTCTCTCTCTCACTCATCACTCTTCTCTTTCTCTCTCTCTCTGTCTACTTGTCTATTTGTCTATCTCTCCCTCACTATGTTCGCCTTACTCACTTTATTACTCTCATCTTCTCTATTTATCGAGCTCCTTCTCGATTTATCGATCCACTACAAACGATGTCGTCTTACTCTTTTGAACATTTCTCTTTTCACCCATTTTTTCATCTTCCTATCTCTCTGTCTCTCTTCTCTTTCTCTCTCTTATTCATCACTCTTCTCTGTTTGTCTCTCTCTCCCTTTCTCTATGTGTCTCTGTCTCTTTTCTCTCTCTCTCTCTCATCACTCTTCTCTTTCTGTCCATCTCTCTCTTTCTCTCTGTCTCTCTTCTTTTTCTCACTCTGACTCATCACTCTTCTCTATCTGTCTGTCTCTCTCTCTCTCTCTCTCTTTCTCTATGTCTCTCGTCCATCTCTCTTCTCTCTATCTCTTTCATATATCTTCTCTCTCTATCTCTCTTCTCTCTCTCTTATTTTTTTCTCTCTCGCTCTCTCGCTCATCTCTTTCTGTCTCTCTCTCTCTTATTTATCTATTTTCGCTCTTTTTTTTCTCTCTCTCTCTGTCTCTCTCTTTGTCTATATCTTTTCACCCATTTTTTCATCTTCTTCTCTCTCTTTTCTTTCTCTCTCTTATTCATCACTCTTCTCTCTCTCTCTGTCTATTTGACTATCTCTCTCTCTCTCTGTGTCTCTCATTCATTTATCTCTTCTCTCATCTATCTTCTCTCTTTTTCATTGACCACAAAAAATTAACTTTATTTTAATGGAAAATATTATTCCTACTTGTACCAAATAAAAAAATAATAATAAATTTTTATTCATTAAAATAAATATAAAATAAATATAAAACAAATAAATTTTTAACTTTACCAAATGAAAAAAAAAAAATTCATCAACTATGAAAATTATTTTAATAATTTTTTATTTTAATAAAAAATTCATTAACTATAACATTTGTGGGTGTGTGGGTGTGTGTAGGGTTTTGTTTGAGAACACACATACAACACAAACACAACCCAAACACAACAGAGCCGTCTCCTCTCCTCCTGCTCGCTCTCTCTCTCTCTCTCTCTCCATCTAGGATTTCGCCTTCCTCTCTCTCTCTTTCACACAACGACGGCGCCGATCATCCGTCACCGCCGATCCTCCCTCACCGTCGCTCGTACCTCACTGTCGATCCTCCTCCCTTACCACCGCTGCTGTCTCCCCCTCTCTCTCTCTCACAAACGACGTTGACGGTTGCTCGCCCCTCACCGCCACTCCTCCCTCACCGGCGATCTTCCCTCACCGCCGATTTCAAAGGGTATCTCTCTCTCTCTCTTTGTGTCGGGATTTCGGATATAGGGGGTTTTCATACACACACACACACACACACACACACACATATATATATATATACATCTGTGAGTGTATATAGGGGGTTTTTGATCTGTTACATATATATATATATATATATATGATCTGGTTTTTTTTCTTGATCTGTTTTTCCCATACAGATCTGCCTAGTACTGCTACTCATACCAGCCTCTTTGCTGTGGACGAACACGACAGCCTTCTTTTAGAAGCAATTGGAGAGTAATTGATCTTGAGAAATATAAATAAATATATATATATATATATATTATTGAGTTTTTGATCTGTTACATATATATATATATATATATATATATATGATCTGGTTTTTTTCTTGATCTGTTAAATAAATATATATATATAATTGATCTTGGGAAATATAAATAAATATATATATATATATATCTGTTAAATATATCATTCCCTTTTTGATTTATGGGGATGCAATGTCATCTTGGTTAAGCTATCTTGTGATTCAGAGTGTGTTTTTTTGGTATTGAAGATCGATTTTTTTGTTGTTAGGCTTTCGGTGAAGAGAGGTGCTCCGAGGTAAGCAACCAATGCTTGGAAAATGACTCTTACGTTTTCAGTTGGGAATTATCCCATGATGGATAGAATTATTTGGTATATTCACTGATACAGCTTTCTTGCAATTGTCATTTTTTACAATATACTTAATTAAGATGAAGTGAATTTATTTTTTATAATATACTTAATTAAGATGAAGTGAACTCTATGCATGATAAAGAGAGTTTGAGTTTTTGTTAGTATAATGCTTATAGACTTGGAAAGGAAATTTAATTTTGTTGATGAGAAACAATTGGAGATGGAAAGAATTTTGAATTTGATTAAGCCTAATGTAATGCTTAGGCTTGGAAATGAAATTTCATTTTGTTGATGAGAAGAGCAATTAGGGAAGGAAAGAAATGAGAATTTTGAATCTGATTAAGCCTAATACTAGCTCTGCATGTGTGGATTATTTTTACAATTTTCATTATTGGTTTTATTTTACATTCGTTGTAACTGAATATTAGTTAAAGTAAAACATATAGCTAAATTATGCTTGTTAGAACTGGTATCTTGAATATCCTTGATTACTGAATTGGATTATGCAAAGAGGAACTCTGAAATGGGTAAATAGGTGGAAATTCTTATAATGACTATCCACTTTTGTGTGTGTGTGTGTATGTGTGTGTGTGTGTAAGGTTCTTTTCGGTTTACTATTCTTGATCACGCTTGTTGCTTTACTTCCCTATGTTTGGTCAGGACATCAATTTCTTGTCTAACATCTGGGTGATTCCCCATTACCAACTTTTTTCCCCTTGAAAGCATAAAATGTGGTCTTATCCTAGCTTTGCACTCCATCAATTTGTCTAAGAAAGGAGATTCTTATAATGACTATACACTTTGTGATATATATTTAGAGGGAGAAAGGTTCTTTTCGGATTACCATTCTTGATCACGCTTGTTGCTTTACCCCACTATGTATTCTTCATGATTCATGATGTCAATTTCTTGTCTAAAATCTGGGTGATTCCCCACTACCAACTCTTTTCCCTTTGAAAGCATAAACTATGGTTTGAGAAAGGAATTTTTTTCTTAAATTCTAGAAACATAAATTTTCCTACAGTTATCCCTCAACAGGCAGAGAAAATGGGCTTGAGGAAAATGAGTCAAAGAAGTTGGGCCATACCGTGCTTCATTTAAAAATGTTGGAGTGGACTAACATACATTTGTCACTTACAGATTCTTTCTTCTAATATGTATAGGTTGGTAAGGTACTACGCATACAAAAAGCTTCAAGGAATGGATCTTCTATATACTTATCTGATAGTGAGCATGGTTATTCAGCTCTAACCATGGATGAGTGTCGTCTATAGAAAGAAACTAAAGATCTTGTATCAGCCCCAACAAGGGAAATAGCAAAGCAACTATACGTGAAGCATGTAATCTGCCCACTGTTAGGTCCTGAATATGTTGATGCTGGGGTACGTTGCTGTACGGGGAAGAAATAATTCTCCTCGTATAATCCTGTTGACCAAGTCCACGCTCCTCCGTACGACGTCGCTTTGTCACCTGAAAACACAAACGTGAGCTAGCCGGCGGGTGTGTGCCGGAAACCTCTCCGATGCCTAAGTCAGTGGGCTTGACAAATAGACAAAGCTCTATGTTCTCAGAAAGCAAAATTGTGTTGTGTTCTGTTACCTCCTCCAAGGTGATGTTTGTGAGCTTTTATAAGTTTCTTGTGGCACAATCCTAGTAGGACTTTTATTCCTCCATGCAGAGTCCTCCTAGGATTCATACTCCTAAGGATAATGCTTATCCTTTTACACCCTCCCCCACTGCTTAAACCAAGTGGGATGGTTTTTACTTTGGCCGAACTACTATATGACCGAAATAAGCTTGGCTATGCAGAGCCACTGAGTAAACCGAACTATTCTTAGTTCGGTTCCGCCTCTAACTCTATCCTTATCTCGGTTTTCTCATGTATAACCAATGGTACGGTCTTAGACCGAACCAATGACTTTCGGCCGGTATGACTCCAAGACCGGCATAACTCTAAATCGTTCCCAGACCGAAGTATCTTTATAATTCCTGAGCCGAAGTAATTTTACCTCCCTGGCCGGAGTAACTTTGTTTCTCCTAGGCCGGAGTAACCTTGCCTCTCCTGGGCCGGAGTAACCTTTTGCATTTTTATTGGGCCAGAGTAATCATTACGGCCTTTTTACTTAGTCCTTCGCACTTTGGGCCATAAAGCCCAACTCGCAGCTCGGCCCAATTTTTTCCAAAAAATTACCCTCTCAATTGCCCCTTAATTCCATCTGCGCAACATGATTGGGATTACCAGTCTACTGGCCGAGCTAGAGTTTATTAAGCCTTTCCAGCCGAGCTAAAAACCCTTTAGCCTTTCCAGCCGAGCTAAAAACCCTTTAGCCTCTCCAGCCGAGCCAAAAACTCTCGGGCCCTTAAGCCGAGCTAATTTTACTTCGGGCTGTACTTTGTCCGGTTAAAACGTCTCTTCAATCCCGACTGTAACGCTTCCCTTTCCGTATACACGTGGCACGCTCCCATTCGTAGAAGGCAGCTGTCAACGCCGTCTTCGTGTTTCACAATTTTTGAACAGTTCCCGCCCTTTCTTTCTTTTCCACAAAACAATCATTCTGCCTTTGAACCATTCACCTTCACTATTCTTCGTCTTCTCTCTCTGTGCTCTTGCTGTTCGTGTTCTTCTTTTACTGCAACAGTTTTCATCTTCAGTCCCTTCTTCTTTAATCTGGTAAGCAAATCTACTTTCCTTCCCTGTTTTTGTTTTCGTTTCTGCTTCTATACATTTGGTTCACTGTATTTTTGCAAAACATGTTCTTCCCTTTCTGCTTTGCCTCTGTATTTTCATGAAAAAACACTAGCAGAACTCATGCGCGTATGAATTTCTGTAAAAAACTAGTCTTAGATCCAAAATAATGTAGCGACCGATCTAGGGTACTGTTTGTCTATATAGGCAGATCACTTCAGTCAATAGCCGAACTAGAACTTGTAGAGATGTCAGTAGTTTCAAAAAATAACCTTCGGATTCACTTTAGCCGAAATAAGATCACCGAACGAAGCCTGAATATTTTAAACTAAGAACCTTAGTCTTCAACCGAGCTAAGCCTTTGGGGCTAAGCCAGCTTTCTTAGTTTCTAAACCAAACTCAGAAGGCTGCCCCTAGTGGCTTAACCGAAGCAAAAAAACCCACTGTTCAAACCGAGATAACAAATCCTTAAAGGAAAACCGATCTTGCGCACAATATGTTCAAACCGAACTATCGAGTATTGTGCAGAACCGAAACAGAACCAGCCCACAAAGCCGAAATAGGGCTCATTTACCTTGCTTTTAATTTGTAGCACATTCCAATGATCTGTGCTTAACCCCTTTGTTTTCTACTTTGCAGACTTAGGTTACCCAGGCACTCCTGCGTGCGCTCAACCGAGCTACTGGGCACAATTTTTGCACCGATATAACTTATTTGTAAATTATACAAATGGGTAAGTATAGGTACTTGGTAGAGACCCCCGGTGGTATGGCCGAATTCCGAAGGAATTATGGCATTCCAGACGATGTACACCTTACCCTAGCCAAGAAGGAAACCATTCCGTGGAATAACCAAGGCTTTGTCCCCTTTACTGTTTTATCCATTATAGAAACCGGACTAAGGTTCCCGGTCCAGCCTTTAATTTGTGAATTTCTTAGGCAAACTAGACTATGCCCAACCCAGCTATCCACCAATACATACCGGATAATAATGGGTATTGCCGAGCTAAACCGCCAAGCAGGCCTGAACCTCGGTTTAGCCGAAATCTTCCACCAGTACTCCATAGGTTCCAAAGATGATGGCTGGGTTTATTACCTTAGGATACGCCGACGTAGAGAAAAGATAATAAAAGATACACCGGATAAGGATGTTAATGACGATGACTTCTTCTGGGTATCGGGCAATTTTGAGGATCACCAAGCCCAAATCCCAGGCCGAAGTATTAACTGGAAGAAAGGAGAACCTGGTAAAGTTACTTCGGTTTTATGCATGTTTTTATTTTACTTTGGTTTCAGGCGTCATGATCGATCTAACAGTTGTATATTTTTTGCAGACTCAGCTCATCTTGCATCCCATTATAGCTACCCAAATCTGAACATACTTCGAGCCGCACTACGGATTAAGGAAAGAAGTTGGACTAAACTTCTAAACTTTGAGCCGACCTACAGATATAGCGGTCGTCGAAAAGCCCGAGTGACCGATTTCCTTCTTGAAGAAGCACCTGAACCGGACCCAACCTTGCCCGAAATACGACTTGTCCCATTAACCGCTGAAGAAGAGATGGCAAAGAAAAGCAGAGTTAGGGCCCTTCTAACCGCCACAACCAGGGCCGAAGTACCACAAACTATTGAAACGCAGCCCGCCGTTGTGGCCCTCCCTTCTCAACGGCCTTCTTCATCTCGCCCTTCCAAACGCGCCCGATCTACATCGACCGAACAGCAACTTGTCGATGAGGTTGAATCCATCCCCCAAAGTCCTCAACCTATCCTCCAACCGAAGCAAACCGACCAAGCTGAATCTTCCAATTGGGCTCCGAAGCTAACCTTCAACGACCGAGATATCAAAGATTCTGATTCGGTTGTGGCTGAAAAAGATCATCAATTGGCCTTTAACCTGGCCAAAAGTGTGTGCCTCCCCAAGGACATGGAGCACCACCTAAAGCAATTAAACACCGAAATGAAGTCAATCCGGTCTACATCGAAGTCCATGATTTTGGTAAGTAGCTCTGTCCGTTTCTTCTGTCTAAATTTTCAAACTTTTACTTCGGCTTAAGGAAAGTCTTCGTTCTGTCAGGCCTTACAAAAAAATAACATTACGTACAAGAAGGTCCAAGAGCTTAGAAAAACCACAAGGCAGGCAATGGCGGAAGCCGAGGCAAAGGTGGCCGAGCTAGAAAAAGCTGAAAAGAAAATGGCCGAGATGCAAGCAGAGAACGGCAAACTTGCCGATCTGGTTAATTCGGCTGAAGCGGAGAAGCAGAAAGCCGCCATCGCTATGAAAGACAAGTATCTGCGGGAGTTGGTGAAGCTTGAGAAGAGAAAAGACACCGAAATAACTCAACTAAAAAAGAGCGCGGAGGGAGCCGAAAAGCAAGGTTACAAGCAGGGTTACAAGAAGGCAGAAGACGCCTATGTCAAACAGTGCGACGCTGCCAAGGAGCTGTTCTTCAAGTGCGGCTGGAGGGCGGCTGTTGAGAAGCTCGGTCATGATCAACAGACCGAGGTCTTCAACCCTCCAGCTTACTTTATACCGAAGTCCCTTGCGGAGTATGCGGATGCCTTGCAACAAGAGTTTCTGGAAGACTCAGATTCTGATGACTCCTCCGCTTCTGAAGACATTCCGGTTGTTAGTGCAGACCCATCACTTCGGTTGGAGCCCATGGTAGAGGACCTACCTATTGAACAGCCAAGTGACACCGTGGTTCCAACCGAAACCATCCTGGCAACCGAGAGCGAACTTCCTCTTGAAACCAGTCTTCAAGTTGATGGTGATGCGGCTTTTGACGCCGAAATTGAAGAACTTTTTTCCTGATTTTTTCTCCTTTTTTGTTACCTTTTCTTTGTAACCGGGCTATGTTCCTCTTGTACTTGCTTTTCAATGAATGAAAATTTTGTTGGACTCTAATTCCGGTTCTGATATGTATGCATGTACTTCGTAATGCCTTCTAATACTCCAACTTCTATTTCGGTTTTTACTTGTTAAACTATGCTTACCAGCCAACCACTCCTTAGCCGACATAATTACTGCGGCTGAGGAGTACACAGATTTTTTGTTAATCCAGCCAACCACTTCTTCAGTCATACCCTTACTTTAGCTGAAGAGTAATAAGAGTTGGTTTTATTCTATCCAACCATTCTTCAGCCGTACCCTTACTTCGGCTGAAGGGTAGCAAGTGTTGGTTTATTCCAGCCAACCACTTCTTCAGTCATACCCTTACTTCAGCTGAAGAGTAATAAGAGTTGGTTTTATTCTATCCAACCATTCTTCAGCCGTACCCTTACTTCGGCTGAAGGGTAGCAAGTGTTGGTTTATTCCAGCCAACCACTCTTCAGCCATACCCTTACTTCGGCTGGAGAGTAAAAAAATTTGGTTTATTCCAGCCAACCATTCTTCAGCCATTCCCTTACTTCGGCTGAAGAGTAACAAGTGTTGGTTTATTCCAGCCAACCACTCTTCAGCCATACCCTTACTTCGGCTGAGGAGTAACAAGTGTTGGTTTATTCCAGCCAACCACTCTTCAGCCATACCCTTACTTCGGCTGGAGAGTAACAAGTGTTGGTTTATTCCAGCCAACCACTCTTCAGCCATACCCTTACTTCGGCTGGAGAGTAACAAGTGTTGGTTTATTCCAGCCAACCACTCTGCAGCCATACCCTTACTTCGGCTGGAGAGTAAAAAGAGTTGGCTTATTCCAGCCAACCACTCTGCAGCCATACCCTTACTTCGGCTGGAGAGTAAAAAGAGTTGGCTTATTCCAGCCAACCTCTAAGTTAGTTTTTCCAGCTGACTTAGAACAATGTTTGGTTATTCCGACCAAAACGTCCTGCAGCCTGAATCCTTATCCTGGGCTTAGGAAGGGTGTTGGTTTAATCCAGCCAACCTCTAAGTTAGTTTTTCCAGCTAACTTAGAATAGAATGCTTGCAATATACCTAATCTTTACTAAAGCTAACTTTTACAAAGGACAACTTGTGCTAAAAAGAATTGCTTGTTTTATTGAAGAAAGAAAAAATTACATATGTTTGAAAAAGAAAAGCTAAAAGTAAAATAACTTAAGATTGGCCGTATTCCATGGCCTAGGGATTGCCTTGCCATCCTTGTCTTCTAGGTGGTATGCCCCTTTGCCTGCTAACCCTACCACCTTATAAGGACCTTCCCAATTTGGGCCTAACTTGCCATCTCCTGGGATCAAGGTGTTGCCCATTACTTTGCGTAGTACCCAATCCCCAATCTTGAATTGTCTTGGATGCACCTTTTTGCTGTATTTTCTGATCAACTCTCGTTGGTATGCGGCGATGTGAACTAGTGCTCTTTCTCTTCTTTCTTCTGCAAGGTCAAGTTCCAATGTTATGGCAACTCCATTCAAGTCTGGATCAAAATTTTCGCTTCGAATTGTGGGGAGGCCAACTTTCAGTGGGATTACTGCTTCCATTCCGTAGGCTAAGGAGAATGGCGTTTCTCTTGTTGATCGCTGAGGTGTGGTGCGGTAAGCCCATAAAACATGAGGAAGTTCATCCGCCCACTTGCCTTTTGCCTTTTCTAGCCTTTTCTTTAGTCCATCCAAGACGACTTTGTTTGATGCTTCTGCTTGCCCATTTGCTTGTGGATATGCTGGTGTAGAATTGTAGAATTCTATCTTGTACTCCTCACAAAAGCTTCTGAATATCCTGCCGTCGAACTGAGTACCATTGTCTGAGATTAGGGCTTTTGGTATGCCAAACCGAGTAATGATATTCTGCCAAACGAACTTCTTCACATCTTTTTCTTTGATTGATGCTAATGCTTCTGCTTCCACCCACTTTGTGAAGTAGTCTGTTGCCGCGAGGAAGAACTTCCTGCCGCCGGGCACTGTTGGAAGTGGTCCTACTATGTCCAAGCCCCACATTGCGAAAGGCCATGGGTTAGTTAATGGTAGGAGTTCTCTTGCTGGTTGATGTATTTGGTGCGCGAATATTTGGCATTTCTCACACTTCTTCACATATTTCTCTGAGTCTGCTTGCATATATGGCCACCAATATCCTTGCGAAATGGCCCTGTAAGCTAGCGACCTTCCCCCTTGATGACTTCCGCACACCCCTTCGTGTATTTCGAACAAGAATGCTTCCACTTTGCTGGGATGAACACATTTTAGGTAAGGCCCTGAGAATGACTTCTTGTAAAGTGCCAAAGATGGAGATAGCCAAAATCGCTGCGACTTTGCTCTTATTCTGTTGGCTTCTTTTTTCTCTTCTGGTAGGATGCCGTCTTTTAGGAACAGGATGATGGGATCCATCCAAGAGGGGCCTAATTCTGTGCAACATACCTCTTCTGCTTCGGGGTCTTCTATGCTTGGTCTTGGTAAGTAGTCGATGAGTAATGGATGAAGTATGGAGGAGTCTGCCATTGAGGCGAAGCCTGCTAGTTCGTCCGCTCTGCTGTTTTCCTCCCTGCCGATTTGTTCTATCCTTACTACATCAAACTTCTTGATCTCTGTTCTGACCAATTCTTGGTACTTTGCCATTCTATCATCCTTTGCTTCGTAGTCGCCAGAGATTTGATTTACTACCAGTAGGGAGTCACTGTACACCATTAGTTCGGTGGCCTTCATGTAGTAAGCTGACTTGAGTCCTGCGAGAAGTGCCTCATACTCTGCTTCATTGTTGGATGCTGGGAAGCCAAGGTTGATTGCTTGCTCTACAACCAGGCCGTCTGGGGAGATGAGGACTATGCCAAGCCCTGCACCATGCCGGTTGGATGCTCCATCCACAAAGAGCTTCCACATCTCTCCAACGAATAGCTTCCAGCAAGTGGAGGGGTCAGATGATGTCGTGGGGTCAAGGATGGTGTTTTCTTCAAGGTCCATGTTGGCTGTCTGCCCTTCGTCCTCTGATTGAACTGTTGGTGAGCCTTTGTTTGTCTCTTCATTGTTGTCCTTATTATGGTCTGCCTTGGTGCTTGATTGACTACCTTCTACTAGGGGTTGCGCTATTTCGGCGTCAACTTCAGTCCCTAGTTCAGTTGTGTCAGTTAGGTCGACTGGGCAGATATGATGACTTCCAGGAGTAAACTCTGCGACGAAGTCTGCCAAAGATTGGGCTTTTATTGCGGTCTTGGGTTGGAACCTAATGTCAAATTGTCCCAACTCTACTGCCCACTTCAAAATTCGCCCACTAAAGTTCGCCCTTTCAAACAGAGCTTTTAGTGGGAAGGCTGTGAGGACGACTATGGTGTGGGCATAAAAGTAGTGTGCCAATTTTCTGGATGCCATCATTAATGCTAATGCTAGTTTCTCTAAGGGCAAGTACCTTGTTTCGGCTCCCAACAATGTCTTGCTGACATAAAAGATGGGCAAGTGTTGTATTCCTTCTGCACGAACCAACACTGCGCTAACTGCGTGCTGAGAGACTGCCAGGTACAAAAAGAGTTCTTCACCAGGTACTGGAGTAACAAGTAGTGGTGGGGAAGACATGTACTCCTTCAAGCTTTCCAGAGCTTGGTCGCATTCTTCATCCCACTCAAACTTGGCTTTTAAAGCTTGGAAGAATGGTCGTAGTCTGTCTGATGACCTGCTTATGAACCGGTTGAGCGCAGCCGCCATACCAGTGAGATGCAGCACTTCTTTGACTGAGTTTGGTCTCTCCAACTCCTGGATTGCTTTAATCTGAGAAGGGTCTGCTTCTATGCCCCGGTTGGTCACAAGGAAGCCCAAGAATTTTCCAGATCCAACTCCGAATGCGCATTTGGACGCATTGAGGCACAACTTGTGTTTCTTCAAGATTTGGAACATCTCGCCTAGGTCTTTAAGATGGTCATTCTCATCCTTGCTTTTGACCACCATGTCGTCGATGTAAGCCTCCATTGTTTTGCCTAACAATGGTTCGAACATCTTGGTGACCATCTGTTGGAATGTCGCCCCTGTGTTCTTTAGGCCAAAGGGCATGACCTTGTAGCAATATAATCCCCTTGGTGTTGTGAAGGATGTGACCTCCTGGTCTGGTTCATGCATGGCGATCTGGTGGTAGCCTCTGTATGCATCCAGAAAGCTAAGTCGGTTATGCCCTGCCATTAGGTCCACCAGTTGATCGATCCTTGGTAGAGGAAAGCTATCTTTTGGGCACGCCTTGTTGACCGTTTTGTAGTCGACGCAGACACGCCATTTACCATTCTTTTTTGGCACTACGACTGTGTTGGAGATCCATCTTGGGTAGTGCACTTCTCTTATTGCTCCTGCCTCCAGCAGGTTGCCTACCTCTTCTGCCACTATTTCGGCGTGGTGGAGTGCCGATCTGCGTGTGCGTTGAATGACTGGTCTGGCGGATGGGTGGACACTGAGTTGGTGACTGATGAAGTTTGGATCAATACCTGGCATGTCGTAGGGCGTCCAGGCAAACACTTCGATGTTAGAGGTCAAGAATTCCAAGACCTCTAATCTCTCAGTGCTGGACAACGATGAGCCAAGCAAGAAGAACTTATCCGGGTTCTTCTCATCTATTTTTACCTCCACTAAGTCCTCCACCGCTTTCTGATCAGCCTCTTTACCGACGTCCGCGAATAGTTCATTACTTTCTGGTTCTTCCACCGAATGAACATATCCTTTGGCAGCGCGGCTGCCATTCACCGTGGCAAAACATTGTTTTGACATGATCTGATCTCCATAGACTTCTTCAATTATACCAGTGTCGTTGGGGAACCGCATTACCTGATGGTATGATGACGCTACCGAACGCATGGCATGCAACCATGTTCTGCCCAAGATGATGTTGTAAGTGGAGGGGACCTTCAATACCCAGAACTCCACTTGTTTTGTTACGCTTCCTGCTCTGACCGGAAGAATTATTTTGCCGACGGGCCATTCTGGCATGGAGTTGAATCCAATTAGGGGAGAAACTGCAGGCGCCAAGTCTTTGTCTTGCAGCTTCAACTATTTGAATGTTTCGTAGTACATGATCTCACATGAACTACCCTGGTCAATCAGAATCCGCTTGACGTCAAAATCCTTGACTCGGAGAGTGACGACCAAGGCATCATTGTGGGGGCAGTATATTCGATCTAAGTCTTTGTCTGAGAAGGACATGACGTTTGTTGCCTCTGTTTTCCCCTTTTTTGTGGCAGGTTGGGCATTTTGTATTTCTCTAAAGTGCTCAGCCTTTTTGATTGATCCCTTGAGCTCGCATACACGCTCCGGTTCAAAGACTCCATGTATGACATTGATAATACCTTGAGGCGGTGCGTCGATTGGCATTCCGTTGAGATGGTTATTATGATCTTGGGGGGCTGGTTGCGTCCCTCCTTCAATATATTTGTCCAAGTGGCCTGCTGCCACTAACTCTTCCAAGTGCTGTCTGAGTGGCGTGCAATTCTCAGTTCGGTGCCCCTTTTCGTTGTGGAAGGTGCACCGTGATCTGTCATCGTAGTCTTTCTGAGCTTCTCCTAGCTTGGCTGGCCACTTGACGAAAGGCTCATCTCTTATTTCGCTCAGAATCCGATATATTGGTTTTTTGAACACCGTTGTTATGGCAGTGCGGATTCTCAACCATCTTTTGTCTGGGTCTTCTCCGTTATCTCGTCTGCCACGCCCGTTTTTATTCTGCCGATCTACTGCATTGACCTTTGCTGAGGTCTTCTTTTCTGGTACTACGGTTGCACTAGATTTTGCTTTGGCACGTGCGCCATCCTCTTCTACCCTGATGTGCTGATGCACTCTTTCCATCAGGGCCTCCATGGTAAGGGGTGGTGTCATGGTGATCGAATCCCTTAGTCTGTTCCCTACTGGAAGGCCTCTTTTATACTGCGCAATGGCAAGATTGATGGGGCAGTCCCCAATCTGATTGAATGTTTCCCAGTAGCGAATGTTGTAGGATCTAAGGGTCTCTTTATCCCCCATGTCGATGGAGAGTAACTGGTCTATCTCCACCGGTGTTTTAGTGTTTGTTCGAAACCTTGTTACAAATGCTTCTGCCAGTTGAGCCCAATAGGCTATGCTGCCCTCTGGGAGCTTCTCGAACCAAGTCAAGCCGAGGTCGCCAAGGCTTGATGGGAAGAGTATGCACATTAAGGCCTCGTTTCGCTTGTATACGGCCATGACTTGGCGAAAGTGGCTCAAGTGTGAATACGGGTCCGTCTTCCCTTCATATGTAGTGAATTTTGGCTGAAGGAAGCCTGATGGTAGGGGTGCATTTTCAATTGCTGGAACAAACGGCGAAGTCTGTAGTCTTGCTAAGGCTTTGTCCGTTGGTTCGTATGCTGGGTGTGGTATTGGCATTCCAACCTCGACGCTTCCATGCGTCCGAGGAGCCAACCGCTGTAAGGCAGAAACTCTGTATGGATCTCGCGCCCTGGCATCCTCCTTGCATCGTGCTTTTTCTTCGAGAACGGTTCGTAAGTCGGATGACCTGGGCAGCTCTGTCTGTCTAGATCTGGTTTGGTGTGAGTGCGAAGGCCAATACGTGCTTCCTTCAGTGTATGATCTTTCGGATCTCGTCCTCTCAGACCTGGAGTGACGAGTCCTGGAAGATAAGGAATGAGTGTCGCCTGTCCTGAGGCTTCTGCTCCCTCATTGGGAGGGTGTAGTATTCCTACTACGATTTTCCGAGTGGCGAGGGGGCGTCTTGTTTTTGCGCCCCTCTCCTGTCGCCACTTCTTTTTTCTTCATCTGGCGCTTCAAGGCTTCCATGTCCGCCGCCATCTTCTTTATCAATTCATCTTGTTCTTTTACCCGATCTTCCAGAGCTTGAGGGTCAATCCTCCGTCTTTGTCTGTCGGGACTTTGAGAATGGGACTGACGGGGGCTGTGAGTCCGTCTCCCCCTAGCATCCCTCCTGGAGGTATGTCTTTGGGGCTCCAAGTCCGCCATGGGAGGGACAGAAGGTAATCCTTCACGTCTTGCGCCCCCTTCTGGAGTTAGTCCGTCGACGGCGGACTGCGGTAGTTCTTCAATGTGTGCCATTGATTGAGAAAAGGAGAAGCTTAGTCAAGAGGTTTTTTGTTCTTGTCTGTTCTTCCCACAGACGACGCCAATTGTACGGGGAAGAAATAATTCTCCTCGTATAATCCTGTTGACCAAGTCCACGCTCCTCCGTACGACGTCGCTTTGTCACCTGAAAACACAAACGTGAGCTAGCCGGCGGGTGTGTGCCGGAAACCTCTCCGATGCCTAAGTCAGTGGGCTTGACAAATAGACAAAGCTCTATGTTCTCAGAAAGCAAAATTGTGTTGTGTTCTGTTACCTCCTCCAAGGTGATGTTTGTGAGCTTTTATAAGTTTCCTGTGGCACAATCCTAGTAGGACTTTTATTCCTCCATGCAGAGTCCTCCTAGGATTCATACTCCTAAGGATAATGCTTATCCTTTTACACCCTCCCCCACTGCTTAAACCAAGTGGGATGGTTTTTACTTTGGCCGAACTACTATATGACCGAAATAAGCTTGGCTATGCAGAGCCACTGAGTAAACCGAACTATTCTTAGTTCGGTTCCGCCTCTAACTCTATCCTTATCTCGGTTTTCTCATGTACAACCAATGGTACGGTCTTAGACCGAACCAATGACTTTCGGCCGGTATGACTCCAAGACCGGCATAACTCTAAATCGTTCCCAGACCAAAGTATCTTTATAATTCCTGAGCCGAAGTAATTTTACCTCCCTGGCCGGAGTAACTTTGTTTCTCCTAGGCCGGAGTAACCTTGCCTCTCCTGGGCCGGAGTAACCTTTTGCATTTTTATTGGGCCAGAGTAATCATTACGGCCTTTTTACTTAGTCTTTCACACTTTGGGCCATAAAGCCCAACTCGCAGCTCGGCCCAATTTTTCCCAAAAAATTACCCTCTCAGTTGCCATAGCATTGTAGGTTTTACCAAAATTTATTTTATTTGTATTTCTAATTTTGTTGAGTTTTGATGAGAAGTTAAAAAGCACAGACACTTCTAAGAGGGGAGAGTGTTGTGTCCAACACCGTGTCCGATACGACACTCATCAGACACTTCCCAACAATTAGACAAATACGAAACACATTACAAGTTTGAATAAAATAACTTATAATCCAATGATGAAATAAAAACAATGTGAATTATGCATATTCTCCTCCTTTAGAGTTTAAAAATCATTAATTTTGACTTACATATTCATATATATGACATACAATATATAAAATTATATATTTTACACCCTGTTTTTTTTATTTTTTCGTAAAATTTTTTTCGTTACACCTGATTAACTACCATATATAGAGTTAATTGTAATCACATATTAGTATTCTTCTCACAATTCTTTATGATGGACCCTCTGCATGTGAGTTCCTACAAAATAAATTTGTGTATTCTACAATCCAAGACAGGTAGGAACCCTTTAAGTCCAACCCTTCCCACTCCCATCAGACATGAAAAAATTCTCCAGGTATATTACAATAAGAGTTTATTACACTATTTTGGACTACATTGAATTCCATTATTATTATTATTATTATTATTATTATTATTTTTTGTGAGCAGGGAAAGCTTTGGTTTCTCCAATTGAGAGACATGCAGTTGTTCCTGATGACAACATAAGTGTTCTTTCCATAGTCTTCATTGTCTTCATTACTGGTGTTTAAATAGTTGGTTTCTCCAAAAGATTATAATTTGCAACTGTTATCTATTTATTTGTAGGTCAAAAGGATAAATTTTGCCGAGGGGAAGATCTGATTCTAGAAGTAAGGAATTTGGAGCTTGATTTTTGAAATAGGCTCAAAATTGAGATCTTGTTGGAAATTTTTTAATTTTTGTAAGAGCATTTAAATATCCAATGTGCTGATTGGTGAATTTTAGATTTTATTTTATTATTTTATTTTTTTTTAGGATTTGGGTGAATTTTATAATTTAAATATGCTTTTATGAACATGTACAGTTTAATTGTTCTTTGTAAAATATTGAATTTGATGGTTTGATCAATTTAAATTTTTATTTTTATTTTCTGTTATGATGTTTTTGTGAATAGAATGTAAATAATCAGCTCTTAGAGAGAGAGACGGCACCACCGTCGGAAAAAATAGAAAATTTTAATATTTTTATTAATTTTGTTACAGGTTTTACTTTTTGCGACGACATTATACTGTCGCAAAAAATAGAAATTTTATTATTTAAAATAGAAATTTTATTATTTTTTAATATTTTTTGCGACGGCATTACACTGTCGCAAAAAATAGAAAATTTCATATTTTTTATATTTTTTGCGACGGCATCACACCGTCGCAAAAAGTAGTGTTTTTTTTAAAAAAAAAAAGACTATTGGCGACGGTATTTTTTACCGTCTCAAATAACATTTTTAGCGACGGTAAAATAGGGCCGTCGCAAAAAAGTCAAGACATTTCAAACGTTATTAGCGACTGCACGGTGCCGTCGCAAAAAGGCAAAAAATGCCGTCGCAAAACATTAGCGACGGCACTTACCGTCGCAAAAACTCTTTTGCAACCCCTGCAGTTGCGACCCCCCTCTTGCCGTCGCAAAAAGTCATTTTGCCGTCGCAAAAAGTATTAGCGACGGCATTAGGAGTATTAGCGACGGTATTTTACCGTCGCAAAAAGTCAATTTTTTTGTAGTGACCTTTTAATGGGGTGCACATTGTAGATTTCTCCATAACGAACTCATCTTAACCTAGTCTCTCACTCCTACCATTTTATAAATATATTCATTTCTAATTTTATCTTTTAAAATCTTATCACACATCCATAATTCTGGTAATTGAAATAAAATCATAGTACATTTACACACAAGTCTAATTTTGTGAACTTATATTCAATTAAATCCTAGATAAAAAAATTTGTTCATTCAAGTCACATTAATTTTTAATAGACGAAATTACCCTTCAAAATAATGGTTGTTCATCATTTGTAATTGCTTATAAAAAAATAAGGGCACTTACGAATCAGTCATATTAACTACAGACTTATTTACCTACAAGTCCTAACTGATAAATTTATCACTATAAAAACAAGAGACTGATAAATTTATCAATGATAAATTTATCAATAGGACTTAATGGGTAATAAGTCTCAAAATGAGGACTTATTGGTATTTTTCCCAAAAAAGTATGGTGATGTAACAACTATTGTGATTTCAAAATTTCAAATCATCATAATTTTACAATATATATTTATTTTTGACAAATTTATATTTTTAGAATCAACACAACGAAATCTATCAAACAAGATTAATATTAAATACAAAATTATATAAAAATAAAAATATGTTTTTTTTATTATAAATTTATAATTTAAACCATTTTTGATAGTAAGTTTTCTTAACTTACTTAACTAACAATATTTTTTTTGGTTTAATTTTTTCATTTTTTTTAAAAATTGTAGCAGTTCTTTAAATTGAAAGAGGCTTAATTTTCTCAGGAAAGCACACATCATGTTGGAATGAATTGCCTCTGAACAGAATCCCATTCACTTTCAATGATGGATGATGAATTCAATTGTCATATATTTTTTTATCATTCTTTTTAGTAAAATTGTAACGCCCTCAAAATAGACTCATCATATATTTGTCACTGACATGCAATATTTAAAGTAAACAATTCATTATCTCATTCATCAGAGTATTTCTAAATAAAAGCATTACATGTAACAGCAAATTAAATGCCCTACGGGCTTACATCTTTCCAAGCCAACACTTGGACACAAAAATATGAGTTCTAACTCAAATACAAGTAAAGCCCTAGGCTTGAATGTTTACATGTACTATCAAATCAAAACAACTAACTGAAGATAGTCTTCAAAATCCAAAAGTCAAATCCTTCCAAGCTAAGTCCTTGGAGGTAGCTTATCACCTGAACCTGAAAATGATATTCCCATAAAGGGTGAGCCACAGCCCAGTAGAAAAATACTAAACCAAATATAAGCATTGAATAAAGCTATAGCATTCAATAGATGGTTAACCAAGATAATCAATTGTATCATTATACAGTCTCATGACACTAATGTCTAAGACACATTTCACTTTCCATTATGATCAACATGGCTCAGAACCTGGCCAAACTTACAACAGTGAACTATATATCATATTCACATTACTTTCAATATCAACAAAACAAATGAGACTTAGGCTCATATCAAAACACTTCATACTTCCTGTTTGATATACATTCTTGTGCTGTATCAATAACATGGAAAAACACTTCAATATAATAAGCACACATAATAGTGATGCTAATGGAGTCCATCCCCTATCTCCTCCCAAACAAAATCCGGTTTAGAGGTCCATCCCCTATCTTTCCCTAAACCGTGGAGTACATCCCCTATCTCCTCCCAAACAATATGCATATGTAGTGCTCAATCAATACATGTAATTTCTGTATTAATTCAATAGTCTAAATTTATGACTTAAACAAATTGATTAGTTTCAATTTTCCCTAATCCACATGCAATGTCTACAACAAACACGACTATCCTCCACCGATAGCCCAAAACAGTTATTTCTAGACTGGAAATAAATATATCAACAATTCAATAGGCGAGTGATTTTAATTATCCAACTACACCATTTAATCAATGAATTCCTCAATTTCATGCATTTCCCCAATTTCCCCAATTTCCTTAAATTAATTATACAAATTAATTTATTAATACAACTAGGGTTTTTCCCAAAATTTACCAAAGTACTCCCAACATATCAAAATACCAAAACTTAGAACAAAACTTATAGGATGGAGTAGGAAATCCCTACCTCGAAGAAAATAACCCGAATGGAGAAGACGAAGATGAAGACCTAAATTCCAAAGTGCTCCAAACCACCAAACGTTCAGATTAAATGGAAGCCCTTGACTCACTCTATCTTTTTAATAAAGGACTAAGGTTAGATACTCACCCTAGGTAGATCAATTCTTAGAGAGAAGGCAGGTTTAGAGAGAGAGAGAGACTCTCAAGGGGCAGTTTTTAAAAGTTAAGAAAGAAAAGTAGGTCAAAAAGTGATCCAAAAAGTGAAATCACGGACTGATGTAGTCGACTCCCCGCTCGAGCGTCCAAACTCCCGCTCGAGCGTCGAATACGCACTCCCAGTACTTTTGCAGAACCAGGTCCCCGCTCGAGCGTCCAACTCCACGCTCGAGCGGCACTCACACATTTTCGCTCGAGCGACCAATCCCACGCTCGAGCGTCCAACACTGCACAGGAAATACTGGATGGGTGATAATCCCGCTCGAGCACCAAAACTGCCGCTCGAGCGGACAAGCAACAAAAGAATCCCCGCTCGAGCGTCAAACTCCCGCTCGAGCGGACAGGTCAAAATTTGGGCAACTAGTTTTGGCATCTAAACTCAACCGACTTGTAACAGACCCGCCCAACACATCCTATAACTCAAATACAAAGAGATTAAAGGACGACAACAACTAATATATACTGACCAGATCCACGGAACCTAAGTCCGGATACAATAATCTAAAGGAAAAAGACCGGGGTCGCTATAAAAATAAATGTGAAAATAAATATTTTGACGGAGACAATTTTATTATAATAAATCAAATTTTAGTACTTTGTGGTATTGTACATGTAGTACTCCTAATCAATGACATAACGAAAAATTTTACAGGCAAGCCAATGTTGACCCAATTTTATTATGTAATTGAGAGACAAAGATTGATTCACCTAATCTGTTTTGTTATTCTTCATTTGTTAAATGCACTACGTAAGTAATTTCAATTACATAATTGTTTTTCTTCTTACTACACCATATGAGCATGCCATTATGGAGTAATTAGTGTAGGTCTCAAGTTTAATTCTGATGGAATACAAAAATAATTGAACTTAATTAATGTAAGTGATTTTCAAAAAATTACATGTAAAATTTATTTGTAACACATTGTACTAGATGATAATATTAATTAATTGAAAGTTTTTGTCGTAAAAAAAATATTAAATCACAAACTTTTTTATAATTTATTACTTGGGATCGACATTTTTACTGTTATTATTTTTTTTAAGAAAATTTTCATCTTTCATAAAAAAAATATATATATATATATATATATATAGCGATCCCGGGTTTACCCTTGTTGTACAGTGATCTGGACATGTGTCCGTGGATGTTGGTAGTTGTTTATTATCTTGTTTGCATCCTTTTTACTTCGTATTTGAGTTATAGGATGTGTTGGGCAGGTTTGTTACAGGTTGGTTAAGTTTAGAAACCAAAACTAGTTGCCCAGATTTTGACCTGTCCGCTCGAGCGGGGGTGTTGGCGCTCGAGCGGGCATTGCACCCATCTAGTATTTTCTGTGCAGTGTTGGACGCTCGAGCGTGGTATTGGCCGCTCGAGCGGGGTTGTGTGAGTTGGGAGCTCGAGCGGGGACCTGGTTCTGTAAAAGTTCTGGGAGTGTGTATCCGCCGCTCGAGCGGGATTGTTGGCGCTCGAGCGGGAGTCTGTGAGTGACGCTCGAGCGGGGTGTTTGACGCTCGAGCGGGTCGACTGGGTTTAAGTTCCGTGTTTTGACTTTTCAAATCACTTTTTCACTTTCTCTTCTCTCTCCTACTTTTCCAAAAACACCATTGTTGAGCCTCTCACTCTAGAACTCTACCTTTTCTCTAGGTTTTGATCTAGTAGGAGTGATTTGCTCACCTTTGGCCTTTACAAAAAAGTTGTTGATCGTCGAGGGTTACTTTTTAATCTGAAAATTTCGAGATTTGGAGCACGTTGGGTTTTGTCTTCTTCTCCCTTGGAGCTCCGAATTTGAGGTAGGGATATCCTACTCCTCTCTATGGATTTTGTCTTTAAATTTTGGTATTTTGAGATGTTGGGGTTGGTTTGGTAATCTTGTGAAGATTTGGGGCTTTTGTGTTATTTTACAAAGGTTGGGGTTTTATTTATAATAAACCTAGATGTATTTGTAGTATAGAGAAATGGAATGAATGTTGAACCATTAATGAAAATGGGACCTAAGGGTTGAAATGGTAATTATGGAAAATGACCTAATTACATTGTTGATTAATTGAGATAATTAATTGTGAGAAATGAGGAAATGAAACGGAATTGTTGAGATTGGAAATGTATGGGGTTAAAGGGTGTAGTTGAATTGTTATCACACACCGAATTGAAATGTTGATTGAATATCCATTTGTGCATTTATTTTCTGTATAGAAATAATTGCTTTGGGCTATCGGTGGAGGATAGTCGTGATTGTTGTAGACAATGCATGATGATTAGGCAAACGGAAACTAATCAATGGAATGTGTCATGGAATTTGACGATTGATAGAATACATTAACTGTATGTATTGAGTGATTGTATATAGAACCAATGTGTTTGTATACGTTATGTGTAGATGAGGAGATGGGGGATGTACTCCGCGGTTTAGGGGAAGATGGGGGATGTACCTCTAAACCGGATAGTGTTGGGAGAAGATAGGGGATGAACTCCGTAGATACAGCTCATATGCTTGTCTAGAGAAGTGAAGATAGAGCTCATATGCTTATCTTTGTGAAGTGTGGATACAGCTTATATGCTTATCTGTGAATATGGGATATTGTTGTTATACATATCTGTTGAAATGATGATAGAGCTAACATGCTTATCTGTTGAAAAAGAGAAAATAAAAGGTAACTTGGACTCATAAGTCGTATGACATAAATATGTGATTTATGTGAATGTATCAGTGTTGGCCATCTATCAATTGCCAATCTTTTAGTCATTGTTCATGGTTGGTTTAGTATATTTCTACTGGGCTGTGGCTCACCCTATATGGGAATATCATTTTCAGGTACAGGTAGCATGCCACCTCCAAGGACATAGCTTGGGAGGCTAGAGGCGAACATACTTTTGTCGTTTTGTTTATTTTGATGTATTACATGTAAATTCAAGCCAAGGGCTTAATGCGTAAATGAGTTAGCACTCTTTTGTTGTAACCATGTGTTAACTTGGAAAGCTGTAAGCCCATAGGGCATTTGCTTTTGTTGTTAACATGTAATACCTTTGTAATGAAACTCTGATATATGGAAGAATGTGGTTATTTCTTATGTCAATGAATGTCTCATTTGATGGGTTTAATGTCATTATTTTGAGGGCATTACAACTTGGTATCAGAGCGTACCGGGTTCGAATACTTTGGGTACGTAGGAAGTGATTAGTATCACAATGGGTTTGTCTCGCTTGATAGAGACTTAGACGTAGTGTCATATACTATGTGCTTAATTGATAACATGCTTATGTGACTATGTGGGTATGGGATTTAATTTCTAGGATGTTGATTGGATCCTTGGGTTTCTGGGAGTCTTGTTGGAAAAGCACTTGATCAATGCTGTTTCTAACCGGAACTCTAGTAACGCCTCGGGACTATCATTATCCGGAAATGAAATTCGTAAGTGCTTATGTGTTTGTGTGCTTACGTGGAGTGAATTACAGTTGTCCATGTATTAGGACGTGAGTGTTTAGTTTCGGCACATTTATGAATGTGCTAACGTTCTGTGTTACCTTTATTAGGATGTCAGGACGAGGAAGAGGTGCTAGGCGTGGTAGACCTGCGAGGCAGGAAATACCGTTACCGGAGGAGGTTCCGGCAGTGTAGGAGGGAGTTGGTCAAGCCAATGTGGCCGAGCCAGTGGGTCAGCAGGCCATGGGTGCCTTGGCTAGAGAGATAGCAGGAGCTCTGGGTATTCTTAGAGCTGGGAATCAGGCAGCTGAGGCAGGGCCTTCTTTCTTGAAGAGGGAGTTTTTCCGGTCTAATCCGGATGAGTTTATCGGGGATCCGAAGGAGCCACTGAAGGCTGATGAGTGGTTAGAGCAAATGAGTAAGACGTTCGAGATGCTTGGCATCGAGGACGGAGCACTGAAAGTGACCTTGGCATCCTTCCAGCTGAAGGGAGATGCGGGCCAATGGTGGAAGTACAAGAAGGCTCGTGTTGGTGGTACATGGGAGGCGTTTGTGAATGCTTTCCAGGAGAGGTTTTTGTCTGCAGCAGCTAGGGAGAAGCTGAGGGATCAGTTTAGCCGGCTTAAACAGCAGGGCTTGTCAGTGGCCGAGTTTGAGGCTACTTTTACCAATTTGTCCAGGTTTGCACCTGAACTGGTGGCGTCTGAGGAACGCCGTTGCTATGAGTTTGAGCGGAAGTTGAGGCGGGGCCTCAAGTTGAGAGTTGGTGGGTCTTATATCCGAGAGTATAGACACCTGGTAGATGCTGCTGCTCATATGGAAATTATGATGCAGGAAGAGGAGGAAGAACAGAGGGGCTCTAAGAGGGGCCAAGATGGTCAGGGTGATGGCAGGAGACAGAGGGGTTATAACCCTCAGCAGTCTCAGGGAGCAGTTTCTAGATCGACCTTTCCAGTGCCGAGTGCAGGCTCGGGGAGAGGCAATCAGGGGGAGTTTGCTTGTTACAAGTGTGGCCAGCTGGGTCACAAGGTTTCAGTTTGCCCGCAGAAGGGTGGGGGTCAGAGAGCTGCTTCTCCTTCAGCTAGACCGCAGAGTCAGAGTTTGGGCAGGGGGCAGCCCTTGTCTTGTTATCAGTGTGGACAGCCTGGGCACCTGAAGAGGTTTTGCCCGCAGTTGAGTGCCACGTCGGGAGCGTCTGGTTCCAGGCAGACGCAGAGTTTTCAGCCAGCTCAGTCTGTGCAGGCCTCGAGGGCCAATCCGGGGCCTTCGTCGTCCCAGTCTGTGCAGCAGTCTTTTGCTCCTAGAGGTGAGCAGGTAGACCAGGGGCCTACGGGGCGCGTGTATGCTGTTACCGCGCAGGATTTAGTACCAGCTCCATCGGTAGTGAGAGGTACTTTTCTGTTTTGCAACTCGGTTGCTAATGTGTTGATAGACACGGGTGCATCTCATTCTTTTGTATCTGCTGCATTTGCATCTGTTTTGGAATTGGAGTTAGCACAGTTAGCATCTCCTATTTGTGTAGTGTCACCTCTTGGTGGTGAGTTGATTCTGAAACAGGGTGTTAGAGGATGTGATATAGAGGTCGCCGACTATAGGCTTCCTTTTTCGTTTGTTGTCATGCCCATGAAGGGTTTTGATGTTATTTTGGGTATGGACTGGCTATCGTCATACCGGGCTGTTATCGATTGCTACCGCCAGAGGGTCACGTTATGTACCTTGAGCGGGGAGTGGTTCCATTTCTTGGGAGATCGGGTTGGTTGTGTTTTACCACCGGGGTATGATTCGCGAGGGCGAATTGAGCTTAGTAGTCTACTTGCCAGCTTTGAGAGTGGTGAGAGTGGTGAGACCCAGCTTGTATTGCCGAGGGTGGTTTGTGAGTACTCGGACGTCTTTCCCGAAGATCTTGTTAGTTTGCCACCTCACCGAGAGATAGAGTTCTCTATTGATTTAGTGCCCGGCACGGCGCCGATTTCTATGGCACCTTACCGTTTTGCTCCAGCGGAGTTGGTTGAGTTGAAAGTTCAGCTTCAGGAGCTGTTAGATAAGGGTTTTGTTCGCCCTAGTGTTTCACCGTGGGGAGCACCGGCCCTCTTTGCTAAAAAGAAAGATGGTGCCTTGAGATTGTGTATAGACTACCGGAAGTTGAATCGGGCTACGGTCAAGAATAAGTACCCTATGCCTCGTATAGATGATCTATTTGACCAGTTGAAGGGTTCCCGTTGTTTCTCTAAGATAGACTTGAGATCGGGTTACCACCAGTTGAGGGTCAGGGAGGAGGATGTTCCTAAGACGGCATTCCGTACGCGGTATGGCCATTATGAGTTTCTAGTAATGCCATTTGGGCTTACCAATGCACCGGCAGTCTTTATGGACTTGATGAACCGGATCTTCCGGGAATTCTTGGACCGATTTGTAGTCGTTTTCGTGGACGACATTCTTATCTATTCGCCTTCTGAGGAGGAGCACGAGGAACACTTGAAAGTGGTGCTTGAGTTGCTTAGAGCCCATAGGTTGTATGCCAAGTTTGGGAAGTGTGAGTTCTGGCTGAGGGAAGTCAAATTCTTAGGCCACGTGGTATCCGGGGAAGGGGTGTCTGTTGATACATCCAAGGTAGAGGCAGTGCAAGATTGGGCACAGCCTAAGAGTGTGTTTGAGATCCGCAGTTTTCTGGGATTAGCTGGGTATTACCGTCGATTTGTGAAAGATTTCTCCAGGTTAGCGTCACCGTTGACTAGACTGACTCGGAAGGGAGTCAAGTTTGTGTGGAGTGAGACTTGTGAAAAGTCATTCCAAGAGCTAAAAGTTAGATTGACCACCGCTCCAGTGTTGAT
Organism: Camellia sinensis; assembly: GCF_055761805.1. Lineage (NCBI taxonomy): Eukaryota > Viridiplantae > Streptophyta > Magnoliopsida > Ericales > Theaceae > Camellia > Camellia sinensis. Next base: position 109,952,068 of record NC_138966.1, read on the forward strand.
TATTCCGGAGAGAGGGTTGGGTTATGCGGTTTATTGTGATGCCTCACGAGAGGGTTTGGGTTGTGTGTTGATGCAAGAGGGGAACGTGGTGGCTTATGGCTCACGTCAGTTGAAAATACACGAGAAGAATTACCCTACACACGACCTGGAGTTAGCGGCTATGATCTTTGCCTTGAAAATCTGGAGGCACTACCTTTATGGTGAGAAGTTCGAGGTATTCTCGGACCACAAGAGTTTGAAGTATCTGTTTACACAGAGAGACTTGAATTTGAGGCAGAGGAGATGGATGGAGTTCATCGAGGACTATGATTTTGAGTTACACTATCACCCAGGAAAGGCCAATGTTGTGGCCGATGCCCTTAGTAGGAAATCCATTAGTGATGTAGCTAGTATAGCCATCCGAGAATGGGAGATGTTGGGAGCACTTGAGGAGTTTGATTTACTTCTGAGTGAATCCGTTGAGGCTGTGGCCTTGTTTTCTGTTGTTGCGCAGCCTACACTTGTGACACGAGTGTTAGAGGCACAGAGAGGTGACCTTGAGGTAGAACCCCTCCGAGAGAAGATCTCCAGTGGGAAGGTTGAGAAGGGTTTGACGGTGTATCCCGACCTGAGTGTGAGATACCGAGACCGTTTGTTTGTGCCGGAGTCTTGCCGAGAGGAAGTACTCCGAGAGTTCCATCATTCGCGCCTTGCGGTGCATCCAGGAGGTACTAAGATGTATCAGGATTTGGGTCGCCAGTTTTGGTGGCAGGGTATGAAGAGGGATGTGGCTGTTTTCGTATCGAAGTGCCTTACTTGCCAGCAAGTGAAGGCCGAGCATCAGAGGCCAGCGGGTTTGTTGCAACCCTTGCCTATTGCCGAGTGGAAGTGGGAGCATATCACTATGGACTTCGTTGTAGGTCTTCCGAGGACTCAGCGGGGTAGTGATGCTATTTGGGTGGTTGTAGACCGGTTGACTAAGTCGGCGCACTTTGTTCCTATGCGCGTGAGAGATTCGGTAGATCATCTTGCCGGCTTGTATATTCGGGACATAGTGAGATTGCACGGGGTCCCAGTGACGATCGTCTCAGATAGAGACCCTCGTTTTACCGCCAGGTTGTGGCAGGGTTTGCAGAGTGCCTTGGGCACTAAGTTGACCTTTAGTACGGCTTATCACCCTCAGACTGACGGGCAGTCCGAGCGTACTATTCAGATCCTCGAGGATATGCTTCGGGGTTGTGTCCTGGACTTCGGTGGGACGTGGGAGAGGCACTTACCATTAGTGGAGTTTGCCTACAACAACAGTTTTCAGTCTAGCATCGGTATGGCACCGTTTGAGGCCTTGTATGGCCGACCGTGTAGGTCTCCAGTGTGTTGGGCCGAGGTGGGTGATGCACCTTTGTTGGGTCCGGAGTTGGTTAGGGAGACGACAGAGAAAGTTGAGCTCATCCGTAGGAGGCTTGTTACAGCCCAGAGTCGTCAGAAATCTTATGCTGACCGTAGGAGGAGGCCTTTGGCGTTTGAGGTAGGTGATCATGTCTTTCTGAAGATATCACCTAGGCGAGGCCTGATGAGGTTTGGGAAGAGTGGGAAGTTATCCCCTCGGTTTATTGGTCCTTTTGAAATCCTTGAGAGGATTGGCGAGGTTGCTTATCGGTTAGCTTTACCGCCGCAGTTGTCCGGAGTGCATGACGTGTTTCATGTGAGTATGCTTCGGAAGTATGAGCCAGATCCATCACATGTGTTGGATTGGACCGATTTAGAGGTAGATGAGGATGCCTCGTATGAGGAGAGGCCGGTTCGGGTCTTGGATAGGCGGGATCAGATCCTGCGTGGCAAGACCATTCCTTTGGTGAAAGTCTTGTGGAAACATCACGGAGTGGAGGAAGCCACTTGGGAACGTGAGTTGGAAGTCCGTGAGAAATATCCGGACTTGTTTGTTGATATGTAATCTTGTATTTAAATTTTGAACTATTGTTGAACTTAAGAGCTTTTATATATGTCTTAAGTTGTGAAACATTGAAAATGTTTTGGTTTATCGGAAGTGTGTTTTGGAACTTGCCACATATGGAAGTTGAATGTAACATTATATATGTTGAATATATTGTTGAAATTGGAAAGGAAATGCGTAATGTTGATGCATGTTGAAAGTACATATGTTGTTTACATATTGTGAAATGCCCCTTGTTAAAAGGATGGAATGACCGGTAATGGGTCGAATTGTTGAATGTTAAAATGTAACATTGTTTAAAATGGAGAAAAACTTGTTTTTGAAAACTTGTGCTTAATTTCGGGGATGAAATTCTTTAAGGGGGGGAGGTTATAGCGATCCCGGGTTTACCCTTGTTGTACAGTGATCCGGACATGTGTCCGTGGATGTTGGTAGTTGTTTATTATCTTGTTTGCATCCTTTTTACTTCGTATTTGAGTTATAGGATGTGTTGGGCAGGTTTGTTACAGGTTGGTTGAGTTTAGAAACCAAAACTAGTTGCCCAGATTTTGACCTGTCCGCTCGAGCGGGGGTGTTGGCGCTCGAGCGGGGATTGCACCCATCCAGTATTTTCTGTGCAGTGTTGGACGCTCGAGCGTGGTATTGGCCGCTCGAGCGGGGTTGTGTGAGTTGGGAGCTCGAGCGGGGACCTGGTTCTGTAAAAGTTCTGGGAGTGTGTATCCGCCGCTCGAGCGGGATTGTTGGCGCTCGAGCGGGAGTCTGTGAGTGACGCTCGAGCGGGGTGTTTGACGCTCGAGCGGGTCGACTGGGTTTAAGTTCCGTGTTTTGACTTTTCAAATCACTTTTTCACTTTCTCTTCTCTCTCCTACTTTTCCAAAAACACCATTGTTGAGCCTCTCACTCTAGAACTCTACCTTCTCTCTAGGTTTTGATCTAGTATGAGTGATTTGCTCACCTTTGGCCTTTACAAAAAAGTTGTTGATCGTCGAGGGTTACTTTTTAATCTGAAAATTTCGAGATTTGGAGCACGTTGGGTTTTGTCTTCTTCTCCCTTGGAGCTCCGAATTTGAGGTATGGATATCCTACTCCTCTCTATGGATTTTGTCTTTAAATTTTGGTATTTTGAGATGTTGGGGTTGGTTTGGTAATCTTGTGAAGATTTGGGACTTTTGTGTTATTTTACAAAGGTTGGGGTTTTATTTATAATAAACCTAGATGTATTTGTAGTATAGAGAAATGGAATGAATGTTGAACCATTGATGAAAATGGGACCTAAGGGTTGAAATGGTAATTATGGAAAATGACCTAATTACATTGTTGATTAATTGAGATAATTAATTATGAGAAATGAGGAAATGAAACGGAATTGTTGAGATTGGAAATGTATGGGGTTAAAGGGTGTAGTTGAATTGTTATCACACACCGAATTGAAATGTTGATTGAATATCCATTTGTGCATTTATTTTCTGTATAGAAATAATTGCTTTGGGCTATCGGTGGAGGATGGTCGTGATTGTTGTAGACAATACATGATGATTAGGCAAACGGAAACTAATCAATGGAATGTGTCATGGAATTTGACGGTTGATAGAATACATTAACTGTATGTATTGAGTGATTGTATATAGAACCAATGTGTTTGTATACGTTATGTGTAGAGGAGGAGATGGGGGATGTACTCCGCGGTTTAGGGGAAGATGGGGGATGTACCTCTAAACCGGATAGTGTTGGGAGAAGATAGGGGATGAACTCCGTAGATACAGCTCATATGCTTGTCTAGAGAAGTGAAGATAGAGCTCATATGCTTATCTTTGTGAAGTGTGGATACAGCTTATATGCTTATCTGTGAATATGGGATATTGTTGTTATACATATCTGTTGAAATGATGATAGAGCTAACATTCTTATCTGTTGAAAAAGAGAAAATAAAAGGTAACTTGGACTCATAAGTCGTATGACATAAATATGTGATTTATGTGAATGTATCAGTGTTGGCCCTCTATCAATTGCCAATCTTTTAGTCATTGTTCATGGTTGGTTTAGTATATTTCTACTGGGCTGTGGCTCACCCTATATGGGAATATCATTTTCAGGTACAGGTAGCATGCCACCTCCAAGGACATAGCTTGGGAGGCTAGAGGCGAACATACTTTTGTCATTTTGTTTATTTTGATGTATTACATGTAAATTCAAGCCAATGGCTTAATGTGTAAATGAGTTAGCACTCTTTTGTTGTAACCAAGTGTTAACTTGGAAAGCTGTAAGCCCATAGGGCATTTGCTTTTGTTGTTAACATGTAATACCTTTGTAATGAAACTCTGATATATGGAAGAATGTGGTTATTTCTTATGTCAATGAATGTCTCATTTGATGGGTTTAATGTCATTATTTTGAGGGCGTTACAATATATATATAAAATACACTTTAAAGTTTTTTCAACTAGACAGGCTTGACAGTTAAATAAAATAAGAAAATTGAAAAAAAATCCGTTAAGAATTTTAAAAAAAAATGGAATTTTTTTTGCCTTTAGTCTATTTTTAAAATTAATTTTAACATAATTTTTTTTAAATATTAATGAAAATAAAAAAAAATAACTTTTTTAATTAGATGTCAAACCACCTAAAAAAATAAAAGGGAATGATGTTAAAATGTGCTGATGTAAACATAAGAGAGCTGTATGCCATGTGAGATGGTAAATTAAGTTGGCGAAAACTTTATGTGCTATAGCATTTCTTTAATTTCATCCACCATATTATTCAATTAATGATTACCACCACGTTCGGTTATAATAAAAAAATACTATTTTGTATCATAATTAATTTTACTTTGTGACGACCAACTTTTACATAACTTGGGATATATTTTTTTATTGATTCTTCTATGATTTGTTTATATTAACAACACATATATCTAGGTAGGGTTGTAAGAAATTAAACTATAAAAGTTAAGTGTTGTGAATTAATTAAGTAGCATCTATTATATAAATATTTTTGTCATTTTGTTTTATCAAATGATTATATATTTGGGTGCTTGGAAAGTGGTTATTTTTTAAGTTTTTGGGCTATTTGACTATTTTTGTTTTTGTATTTGGGAAGATGGGATGAATTTTTATTTAAGCGGTTGTATTGAAAAATGTGTTTGAAATTATAGTGGAATGTAAAATGTCCAACCTTCGTTGAATTGGGTTCACAAATTTGTTTGTAATAAATGAATTCAATTGATGTTAGTTTGACAAAATAAATGCACATATTTATAAAAATTTGTATATTAATTAGTAGGGAGCTTTTTTGATAAATCTTTTTTCTAAGAGCTTTATTCCATTCAACCCATATTCTTTTTTACTATTCCATTAGGTCCTATTTGAGGTAAGAAGACCAAAATACCCTTTTCATCTACTTATGTTCCATTTAGTTCACATTATTTTCTTATGTTTCAGTAAGTCCTATGGGTGACATAATTACCAAAATACCCCTAATGTGAATGTTCACACCGTCAATGTGAATGTGCACACCGTCAATGTGAATATTCCTATTTGAGGTAAGAAGACCAAAATACCATTTTCATCTACTTATGTTCCATTTAGTCCACATTATTTTATTATGTTTCAATAAGTCCTATAGGTGACATAATTACCAAAATACCCCTAATGTGAATGTTCACATCCTATGGGTGACATAATTACCAAAATACCCCTAATGTGAATGTTCACATCGTCAATGTAAATGTTCCTATTTGAGGTAAGAAGACCAAAATACCATTTTCATCTACTTATGTTCCATTTAGTCCACATTATTTTCTTATGTTTCAATAAGTCCTATGGGTGGCATAATTACCAAAATACCCCTAATGTGAATGTTCACATCCTATGGGTGACATAATTACCAAAATACCCCTAATGTGAATGTTCACACCGTCAATGTGAATGTTCACACCGTCAATGTGAATATTCCTATTTGAGGTAAGAAGACTAAAATACCCTTTTCATCTACTTATGTTCTATTTAATCCACATTATTTTCTTATGTTTCAATAAGTCCTATGGGTGACATAATTACCAAAATACCCCTAATGTGAATGTTCACATCGTCAATGTGAATGTTCACACTGTCAATGTAAATGTTCACACCGTCAATGTGAATGTTCATATCATCAATGTGTAGGGGCTCGGCCCAGCCCAGGCCGGGGCCAACCCATGTAAAGCCTCGTGGGTGCTTGCCAAAATTCGGGCCAGGCTGGACCGATCCACGGGCCAAAAAATTAGGCCTAGGCCCTAGCCTTGGCACAAAGGTATTCAGGCTTTGGGTGCCCCAGTGGGTCGAGCCAAGGGGCTTGGGCCTAGACTTGGGCTTGGGTCGGGCTTGGGTGAGCCTCGCCATTTTTTTTAATTCTTTTTAATTTTTTCTCCCAAAATTTTATTATTTTCCACAAAAAAGACACCGGGCCTCTGGCGGGCCGGGCCTCGAGCCGAGCCTTAAATGGGCCTAATGCGAGCCGAGCTTCAAAGTGATGGCCCAAGTCCTAGCCTAAGTTCTCGGGCTAGGCTCAGGTCCGGGCCCAAATGAGCTTGCCCCAGGCCGCGGGAGGGCTTCGGGTGGCCCACGGGCCACGGGCCAATTTTACACTCCTATCAATGTGAATATTCACATTGTCAACAGGTCAAAACCGCTCCGGGCCGCGGGCCAATTTTACACTCCTATCAATGTTAATGTTAACATGTCAATGTGAATATTCACATTGTAAACGGGCCGGGCAGAGCTGGGCCCGCGGGTGGGTTTCGGGCCGTCTACGGGCCGCGGGTCAATTTTACACTCCTATCAACGTGAATGTTAATATGTTAATGTGAATATTCACATTGTCAACGGGCCGGGCCGGGCCCACCCCAGGCAGCCCACGGGCCGCGAGTGGGTTTCGGACCGCCCACGGGCCGCGGGCCAATTTTACACTTCTATCAATGTGAATGTTAACATGTCAATGTGAATATTCACATTGTCAACGGACCGGGCCCGCCCCGGCCCAAGGGGAGTTTCGGACCACCCACAGGCCACGGGCCAATTTTATATTCTTACCAATGTGAATGTTAAAATATGGATATTTATAGCCCGCCCCGCCCCGAGCAACGGGCGGGTTTTGGGCTGCCCATGGGCCGCAGGCCAATTTTACACTCCTGTCAATGTGAATGTTAGCATGTCAATGTGAATGTTCACATTGTAAACGGGCCAGGCCAGGCCCGCGGGCGGGTTTCAGGCCGCCCACGGGCCGCAGGCCAATTTTACACTCCTATCAATGTGAATGTTAACATGTCAATGTAAATATTCACATTGTAAACGGGCCGAGTCGGGCCCGCGGGCAGGTTTCGGGCCACCTACGGGCCGCGGGTCAATTTTACACTCCTATCAACGTGAATGTTAATATGTTAATGTGAATATTCACATTGTCAACGGGCCGGGCCGCCCCGGGCAGCCCACGGGCTGCGGGCGGGTTTCGGGCCGCCCACGGGCCGCGGGCCAATTTTACACTTCTATCAATGTGAATGTTAACATGTCAATGTGAATATTCACATTGTCAACGGACCGGGGCCCGCCCCGGCTTGGGGGCGAGCTTCGTACCGCCCATGAGCCACGGGCCAATTTTACATTCTTACCAATGTGAATGTTAAAATATGAATATTTACAGCCCGCTCCGCCCCAAGCAACGGGCGGGCTTCGGGCTGCCCACGGGCCGCGAGCCAATTTTACATTCATATCAATGTGAATGTTAACATGTCAATGTGAATATTCACATTGTAAATGGGCTGGGCCGAGCCTGCGGGCAGATTTTGGGCCGCCTACGGGCCGCGGGTCAATTTCACACTCCTATCAACGTGAATATTAATATGTTAATGTGAATATTCACATTGTCAACGGGCCGGGCCGGGCCCGCCCCGGGTAGCCCATAGGCCACGGGCAGGTTTCGGGCCGCCTACGGGCCGCGGGCCAATTTTACACTTCTATCAATGTGAATGTTAACATGTCAATATGAATATTCACATTGTCAACGGACCGAGCCCGCCCTGGCCCGGGGGCGATCTTCGGACCGCCCACGGGCCACGGGCCAATTTTACATTCTTACCAATGTGAATGTTAAAATATGAATATTTACATCATAAAATTGCTAACCGTTCAAAAAATATTTGTAAGGGTATCAAAATTAAATATAAGGGCATAAGAGTCTAAAAAAAGAATGTAAATCCAGAAAAAAGACTTTATGGAATAAAACTATACATACATGGGACTAAATAGGTTAATAAATTTCTTCATGGACTTTTTGGGTTAAAACACTTCTAAATGGGATTTATCAATAAAAATCCCTAATTAGTTTACCAACAAATCTCATTATAGAAATTATAAATACCCAAAACTTTTTACTCCCTCTATAAAAAAATATTAGTTTTTTATTCGATTTTTTATTGTTCCAAAATATTAGTCTCTTTTTAAAAATTAATGAAAAAAATAATATGAATTTTCTATTTTGCCCTTCTTTCAAATTCATTACTAACACAAAAAGTACAATTATGACAATTGATATTTTCAAAATAAATAAATAACAGGGAAATGGTGAATTTGAGAAATTAATATTTTTAAAATGTACTACTTGTGCTATCAGAAAAAAGTTGAATTCCCCAAAATAGACTATTATTTTTGGACCGACTGCATGGAAATTGTTACTATTCATCTATTAGAGACGAGAGAGCTGAAAGCCCCTTCATCAGTTGTCACTTTTTGTTTTTTGGATATGAGCTACACAAAGGGTAAAAATGTCTTTTTACCCACATAATGACATCCAGCTGGACAGAAGCTTGGTACCTCAGCTACAGTCAGGCTACATGGTTTTTTTTCGTAAAAGAAGCTTAAATAGCCTGACCAATGGGTTGCCAAACACCGCCTAAATAAATTCATATTTTTTTCACTACCACATTCCATGCCAATTTAGATTTTCTCTCCTTTGATATCTCCATTTACTGTGATTATATCACTCTTTCTTACCATTAAATTAGTTAGTCTTTATTATATATGACCAACGAGAGATGCTACAATGTGCATACTAAAAAATGTACAAATGGTATGCATTTCATAACTTTTTTATAAAATTCTGTAACATAAACACAAAATGTCATCAAATTTTCACCACAAAAGTCATAACTTTTTTAAACATAAAATGTCGTAACAAAAACCACCAAGTGTCGTAACAAAAACTGCAAAATGTCATAATAAAAAGGACCTTTCTTAGGTGTGCCTTGCATACCATATGCAAGGCACTTACACCCTTTTATGTTTTTGGTTATACAAATTTGTGTCATAGTTATACAAAATTTTGTTAAAACTTACACATTTTATAGGTAAAATTAATAAAATAATATATTATATGATAAAGGTGTAAGTATTGTCACAAAAAGGTATAAGTCAATACAAAAAGGCATAAATTTTCACAAAAGTTATATGTTTTCACAAAGAGAGTAAGTGATTTCACAAAAAGGTGTAAGTAATTTCACAAAAAGGCATAAGTTTTCACAAAGAGAGTAAGTGATTTCACAAAAATGCGTAATTAATTTCACAAAAAGGCGTAAGTTTCACAAAATGCATAAGTTTTCACAAAGAAAGTAAGTGATTTCACAAAAAGGAGTAAGTTTTCACAAAGAGAGTAAGTGATTTCACAAAAATGTGTAATTAATTTCACAAAAAGGCGTGAGTAATTTCACAAAAAGCGTGAGTAATTTCACAAAAAGAGTAAGTGATTACACAAAAAGGCTTAAGTTTTCACAAAGAGAGTAAGTGATTTCACAAAAAGGCGTAAATCAATACAAAAATATGTAAGTTTTCACAAAAGGCGTAAGTTTTCACAAAGAAAGTAAGTGATTCCACAAAAAGGCATAAGTTTTCACAAAATATGTAAGTAATTTCACAAAAAGGCATAAGTTTTCACAAAGAGAGTAAGTTTTCACAAAATGTGTAAGTAATTTCACAAAAAGGCGTAAGTTTTCACAAAGAGAATAAGTAATTTCACAAAAAAGCGTAAGCAATTTCACACCCGTCATAAGTTTTCATAAAAAGCGTAAGTTTTCATACAAAGGCTTAAGTTTTCATAAAAAGAGTAAGTGATTTCACAAAAAGGCATAAGTTTTCACAAAGAGATTAAGTGATTTCACAAAAAGACGTAAGTAATTTCACAAAAGGCGTAAGTTTTCACAAAGAGCGTAAGTGATTTCATAAAAAAGCATAAGTAATTTCACAAAAAGACATAAGTTTTCAAAAAAGGCAAGAGTAAGTGATTTCACAAAAAGGCGTAAGTAATTTCACAATAAATTTTAAGTTTTCACAAAAGGCGAGACTAAGTGATTTCACAAAAAGGCATAAGTAATTTCACAAAAAGGGGTAAGTTTTCACAAAAGGTGTAAGTTTTCACAAAAATAGTAAATGTTTTCACAAAAAGGCGAAATTTTCACAAAAAAACGAAGTTTTCACAAAAGGCGTAAGTGATTACACAAAAAGGCGTAAGTCATCACAAAAGCGTAAGTTTTCACAAAAGGCGTAGGTAATTTCACAAAAGGTGTAAGTTTTCACAAAGAGACGCGTAAATTTGTTTCTAAAAATTTTAACAACAGAAAAAGGTCTAACTCACTACAACAAATTACACTTTTGGCCACTAAATTTGGTGACCAAAAAGAATTTAGTCGCCAAAAGTTACATTTTTGGCGACTAAAAAATTTATTAGTCAACGTTGGTTCAAGGTTTAGTTACTACATTATTTTAGTCGAGATAAAAAAAAATATTTAGTCACTAAATATGATTTAAATAGGCAACTAAAAAAATTTTAGTTGGCATAAGTCTAGATTTTAGGCTACTAATTTTTGTTTTAATCGCCGTAAATAATTATTTGGGCAACTAAACTTATTTGCCGACAAAAGGAAGTTTAATCGCCAAATAACAGGCTTATTTTTGGGTTACTCTTTCCCGACCAAATAATTTTGTCAGCAAATATAACTTTCGGTGACTAAAAAAATTTAGTTGTTGTATGTTCAATTTTTGCCAACGACAAAAAAAATTAGTAGCCAAATTATACTTTTGGCTACTAAAGTTTAGTCATTATTGATTAATATTTGCCAACAAATAATAGTTTAGTCGTTAAAGGTTGAAAATTTTATTGCCGCCCCTCTTCTCTGTTTCACACAAACACTTTTTTTACCATTCTCTCACACACACACAGAGAGAACAGTCACCACCAAACCTCACCCACCCCACCGTCGCACATTGCCACCACCACCGCCACCGCCGCAAATCACAGGTTTCTTTCTCTCTGTCGCTCTCGGCCTCTCTCCCTCTCTGTCGCTCTCAACCTCTCTCCCTCTCTGTCGATCTTGGTCTCTCTCTCTCTCTCTTTTTCACTCTCGGTCTCTCTCCCTTTCTGTCGATCTCGGTCTCTCTCTCTTTCTCTCTCTCTCTGTCTCTCTCTGTGTCGCTCTCGGTCTCTCTTCCTCTCTGTCGATCTCGGTTTATTTCTTACAAGTTACAATTCATTAGGATGACACAGATGATTCAGTTTAACAGCGAATGATTAGATCCATTAGATCTGCTCAAAGTTGCAGCTCGTCCCATTTGAAATCCATTTCAGCGTCTCTGCAGCATTATCTCTTCCCGTTTCTCTCTTGGTCTCTCTTCAACGGACCACCATCGCAGATAATATAGCGATCCCGGTTTCTAACTCGACCTTTATGGTGTTTCAGACTCTGGTCTTGTGGTTTAATGTTGTTGTTTATGTCTTTCCCTTTTGTTGCCTTTTGAATTTGAGTTTTGGAATGTCTTGGGCGTGTTTAGAATTGGTTGGTTGGTAGTTGGTCTAGAACCTTGTTGCCCAGAATTTTGGTCTTCCGCTCGAGCGGGGTTTGCAATCACTCAGTACTTTGTGCGTCTGCAAAAATACTACAAAAGTGTTTTTCACTCTCGAGCGGAGTTTCCTACGCTCGAGCGGCCCCTCTGGCGCTCAAGCGGCTGTCTGAAGTTTGTAAAATACTAGAAGTGTGTATTCTACGCTCGAGCGGGTCTCATTGCGCTCGAGCGAGTAGTGCTTTGCTGTTGTGTGTTGGCGCTCGAGTGTCCTTTCTTGCGCTCGAGCGGGTCAAATTTTTGTGTCTAACGCTCGAGCGTCAAACACTCCGCTCGAGCAGACTGTACGTATATCAGTTCACGAAAGTGACTTTTTAAATCACTTTTTTTTGTCCGTTCTCTCTCTAAAACTTCCCAAAACCCTAGATTGAGACCTCCTCTCTCTAAAATACATCCTCTCTCTACATTTTGGCCTTGATCTAGTGATTTCCAACCCTTGTGTCTTCATTAAAAAGTTGGAGCTCCTCAAGATCTTCCATTTGGTCTGAGTAAAATCAAGTTTGGGCGTCGTTGAGGTTTCTCCACTTCTCCTTTGAGCTTCTACACTTGAGGTAGGGATATTCTACTCTCCTAGATGGGTTTTAACATAGATGTTAGTCATCTTGTATAAATGGTGGGATTGTGGAAGATTTGGATGAAGTTAAGGTTAAGGTTTTGATATTTGAAAGAGGGGTTTCCTATTTTGGGTTCTATATGTATGTGAGACTTTGAAAATGGGGTTATTTGTGTATAATGGGGAAAAATTTGGCCTTGGGTGCAATGTTTGAGAAGAGGGGGAGAATGCCTTAATTTGCATTATACAAATTATTTGTTTAAATAGTGAAATCATTATGGAAACATGAAATTGGTTTGGAAATTATGAAATTGGAGGAAATTGTGATTAAATGGTGTAGTTGGGTTAATAAATCACTCACCTATGGAAAAGTTGATAAATTATCTGTTTGATAAATTATTTATCTGTTTAGAAATAACTGTTTTGGGCTATCGGTGGAGGATAGCCTTGATTGTTGTAGAAAATGCATGATGATTAGGTAAATTGAAACTAATCAATTGAGTTATGTCATTGAATATGACAGTTGGATTAACGCATTGAATATGTGATTTAATTGGTCATTGTATGTGACAACATGTTTAAATACATTGCATATGTATATTTGTTTGGGAGGAGAAATGGGATGTACTCCATTGTTTGGGAGGAGATAGGAGATGGACTCTGTTGATAATTAAGTTGGCTGGAGTGTCCAGGGTGAAAGTTCCGAAACCTTATATACATCTGAATGATTTTGATGATTGAAATGTTGATGATATGAGTGGTAGTCTAATTTTGAATTGATTGGATAAAAATGAACCATGTTAATGAATTGTTTTGGATAAACAAATGGAAGTGGATTGAAATATATGGATGTCAATGTTGATTGGTTATGGAAAGAGTGTAACTTGGTTTTCAAGTGTTAAATATTTATCGAATGCTAATGTTTTAGTTAATTCTCATATGTTGTTTAGCATATCTTTACTAGGCTTTGGCTCACCCTACTTGGGACACCATTTTTCAGGTACAGGTGATATGCCACCTCGAAGATCTTAGCTTGGGAGGTTTTGGAGTTGAAGACTCCCTTTTGTTATTCGTTTTGATGTTAAATGTATATTCAAGCCTAGGGCTTTTTATGTATAGAGCTAGGACTCTTTTTGGTGTAACCAAGTGATGACTTGGAAAGCTGTAATCCCGTAGGGCATTCATTTTGTTGCTAACAAGTAATATCTATTGTAGTACAAACTCCGATGTATGAAAGATGATATTTCTATTATGTTTAGGGGTGGGCAACGGTTTATCCGAACCGCTCAAACCGCCCAACCTGCCCAACTCGCATATAAATGGGCGGTTTCGCAAACATAATGCGGGCGGATGCGATTTGAAATATGACAAATTTGTGGGTTGCGGGCGGGTCGCGGGTTAAACCCGCAACCCGCAAAAATCGCCCGCACTTTAATTATTATTATTATTTTTTTTTATATACCAACTTTGTAACTTTAACAGGAGCACTATTATATTCTCTATGACACTAAAATCCTTATTTTTAAGTATTTCTCAACTTTCTTAATGCCGTAGAATTATCAAGTCCTAAACTTGGTTTCTTATATGATTTAATTGGTAACTCATCCACTTTTTCCTAATAAAATTTTCCTTCTGGTGGTCGATAGAACTTCTAGTTTGATTATTGATTACTGAATTGGCAATTCTAATTGAGTACAACCTTTAATGCATTGATATACATTTTTTTCATGGCAAAAATGCTAGTGTAAGGTCTCTTTGTTTTGCGTACTTTCATTTAATGCATTGATATTCAATTTTTATTTGTAAACTCATCAGAAAATTGTTGTCAAATGATCACAAATATATAAAATGAATCTGATGCCTAAATTCGATGGAAAAAAAAAAACTCAAAAATTAATTTTTAAAGAAAAAAGTGTAAACTGCAAACTGCCCGCACATCTGTAAACCCTATCCGCACAAACCGCACTGTGAGCGGTTGCGGGTTGACTTTTTTCCAAACCGCATAGATGCGGGCGGGTCAAAACCAAACCACAAACCGCACAAAACCAATCCGCGAACACCCCTAATTATGTTTTATGGATTTAATTGAATGGTTGGATTATGTCTTTTTGAGGGCGTTACAGGTAATGCCACTTCTCTTTCTACGATTGAAATGATTTCTATCAAAGCTCACCTATTTCAGCATCTTTACACTGGTTTCGGTTTTGATTTTGATTATAAAGTGGATGTCTATGGCTTCGGTTTTACAACGCCTCTTCTTTATGATTGAATACAGTCCCTCTCTATGATTGAAATGGTTTCTATGAATGCTCGCTTCATTTGGGCATCTCTATGACACATGGTTTCGGTTATGATTTTAATTTTCAAATAGGTTTATATGATTGCGATATGGATTTCGAATCTCTGTATTTTGGTAATTAAATGGTTTCTTGCATGTAGTGGCCCGGGGTTAGGAGCTGACCCGTTTTCTTCCTTCTGTCGGGGCACGGGGTTGTCCCAATTGTTTTTTACTCTACTGGGGTGGTTTGGACCTTGGTTAGGCTTGGGGTAGGCTGCAGGACAATAGCCCAGGTTGGCTGAGGTAGGCTGGTTGTGCCTGTGACCAAGGAGGTCACGCCGCGATGTGTTGGCCTGGAGGTCGTGCCCGCTATCTTTTCAAATTTTATTTCTTTTTCAAAAGGAAAAAGAAAAGGTTAAGGTGTCTTAACAAAAAAGAAACTGAAAGCTATGCAGGAATGGGAACACAAAATGTACCGTAAATGGTATGGTTCTTCAATCATTACTTTTTGAGTTTGTTTTTGGAATATTTAGCAAGTAAAGCAATCACTAGGGAATGTGTATATTTTGGAGCACGCATAACCTATTTTAGTGTAAAGTTTCTGAAGATGAGCATGGTTCTTTTCTCCTAAATGATTGTATAAATTTAATATATAAATTTTTCTTATAAACTGAAAGTGTATTTTTGTAGTTGCTATGGTCCATTTCTTATTCTCTCTCTCTTTTTTTTCTTTTTTTTTTTCAGGACCTCTAAATCTTATTTGTGATTGGCAGCAGTAGGCGTTGACCAGTGTGCTTTGTTTGGTGTTTATAACTTACTGTGCATATATCTTTGCTTATACTCTACAAAATTGAAGACTCTTATGAAATTGTTTTAATCGAGTGTGACATAGTTTTTAAAATTTCTTATTGTTGACATAAATTGAAAAACTTCAGTTTTTCTATCAAAATTTTGTAGTGCTTCCAATATCAGGTAATCCATTATATTGTCATTGCTAACTTAGTTTTAGTTGCCAAATCCTTGGACACATTATTTGGAGTTTGGATTTACAAAAAAACAAGAAGCATGAAGGGAGAAGTGGAGATGAAGATGGGAACGTGGTGGATACATCTTTTTTGGATTGAAAGAATTAGTTTCTGCTTGCTTAGATGGAAATTGTCATTACTCAGTTTCATTTTGCATGTTCTGATTTGAATTTTTTGAGCACAATAGGTTTTGAATTTTGGATTTGATTGTTTTAGCCATGAGCACCTTATTACAAACTATGATAGGCTACTTCTAGTTCTTCCTTCTTTTCTTTTCTTTTTTCTTTTTTTTCTTTTTAAACCAGCATGCTCTATTGGTTTTGGTTAACACTCTCTTCTTCTCTCATTCTTTCACACATAAAGCCTATTGGGTTTTTGTCACTTTCTTCTTCTTCTTCTTCTTCTTCTTCTTCTTCTTCTTCTTCTTCTTTTTAAACCAGCATTCTCTTTTTGTATTGGTTAGCCTTCTCTTTTTCTCTTATCATTTCACACATAAAGCCTATTGGGTTTTTGTCACCACATGGACAATTGGATGCTGATTTTTAATCAATACATATGATGATTTTTAATGGGTAATTTGTATTGATGTTTGATAGCCTGAAGAGTGGTGATATTTGTCACTACATGCACAATTGTTTTGGTGATATTTGTCACTGATGATAGCCTGAAGAGTGGTGATATTTGTCACTACATGCACAATTGTCAAAAATCGAAATCAATGAACAAGCTAATTTATTTCAGTTTAGCGAATTTATTTTGCAATCTGATTGTGAAAACAGGGGCTTCATGACTGTTTTATTTGAATTTT
Source organism: Camellia sinensis (assembly GCF_055761805.1). Taxonomy (NCBI): domain Eukaryota; kingdom Viridiplantae; phylum Streptophyta; class Magnoliopsida; order Ericales; family Theaceae; genus Camellia; species Camellia sinensis. Next base: position 109,968,578 of record NC_138966.1, read on the forward strand.
TTTAATTGTTTTGCATCATACCAATAATTAGATTAATACTTGTGTATGGAATTTGCAATGGTTGGTGTATTGCTAACTGCAGAGTTTTTGCCATCTATTCTATAATTTTATTTTATTTTTTCCTAAGGAAAAAATTCTTAAATGCAAGTAATCTCCTGATAGACTACTCTTAGCCCAAAAAGCAATCCTCGACTTCACAATTTCCTCCAAATTTGCAAAATCAGGCTGGCCCCCATTGAATACTATATCATTTCTCAATTTTCATATAGACCACATCAACACAAGAGAAACAATCTTCCAAATACACAACTCCTTCCTTTTGAATCTTGCACCTGCCCACCACTGCATTAGCTTCTCCACCACAGATTCAGGGATTGCCTAGCTCAACTCCCACCACTTCAACACTCTTGAACAGACCCTCCAAATCAGTCAGCAGGGCAATAGGACTTGGTTAATAGATTCTGTATCTATAGCGATCCCGGTTTCCCTTTTCTTTAATTGTTGTATCCGGACTTAGGTTCCGTGGAGTTGGTTGTCGTGTATATCTTGTTTACATCCTTTACTCCTTGCATTCGAGTCTTGGGTTGTGTTGGGCGAGTTTGTTACAGGTTGGTTGGACTTAGAAACCAAGAGTAGTTGCCCAGATTTTGGCCTTCGCACTCGAGCGGGGATTTTGACGCTCGAGCGTAGTTTTCCATCTTCCAGTATCTCCTCTGCAGTGTTGTGCGCTCGAGCGGGAGTCTTGACACTCGAGCGGGATGTTGTGTGTGACGCTCGAGCGGGAAGGGTTGACGCTCGAGCGGAGACCTGGTTCTGTAAAACTTCTGGGAGTGTGCATCCGTCGCTCGAACGGGAGTTTGGCCGCTCGAGCGGGAGTCTTTGAGTGGCGCTCGAGCGGGGGTTTCCACGCTCGAGCGGGGCGACTGTTATAAAATCCGAGATCCGACTTTCTGGATCATTTTTCATCTCCTTTTTTATTCTAAAACCCTAGAACTATCTTCTCTCTCTCCCTACACACCTTCTCTCTTAGGTTTGATCTACTTAGAGTGTATTTCTACCCTAAGTCCTTTGTTAAAAAGATAGAGTGGGTCGAGGGCTTCCGTTTAATCTGAACAATCTTGGGTTTGGAACACTTTGGTTTTTCGTCATCTTCTCCATTCGAGTTCTTCGCTTCGAGGTAGGGATTTCCTACTCCATCTTATAAGTTTTGTTCTAAGTTTTGGTATTTTGATATGTTGGGGGTACTTTGGTAATTCTGGGAAAAACCCTAGTTGTATTAATAAATTAATTTGTATAATTAATTTAAGGAAATTGAGGAATTCATTGATTAAATGGTGTAGTTGGATAATTTAAATCACTCGCCTATTGAATTGTTGATATATTTATTTTCAGTCTAGAAATAACTGTTTTGGGCTATCGGTGGAGGATAGTCGTGTTTGTTGTAGACATTGCATGTGGATTAGGGAAAATTGAAACTAATCAATTTGTTTAAGTCATAAATTTCGACTATTGAATTAATACAGAAAATACTTGTATTGATTGAGCATTGCATATGCATATTGTTTGGGAGGAGATAGGGGATGTACTCCACGGTTTAGGGGAAGATAGGGGATGGACCTCTAAACCGGATTTGTTTGGGAGGAGATAGGGGATGGACTCCATTAGCATCACTATTATGTGTGCTTATTGATATTGAAGTGTTTTTACATGTTATTGATACAGCACTAAAATGTGTATCAAACGGGAAGTATGAAGTGTTTTGATATGAGCCTAAGTCTCATTTGTTTTGTTGATATTGGAAGTAATGTGAATATGATATATAGTTCACTGTCGTAAGTGTGGCCAGGTTCTGAGCCATATTGATAATAATGGAAAGTGAAACGTGTCATTAACATTAGTGTCATGAGACGGTATAATGATACAATTGATTATCTTGGTTAACTATCTATTGAATGCTATTGCTTTATTCAATGCTTATATTTGGTTTAGTATATTTCTACTGGGCTGTGGCTCACCCTATATGGGAACATCATTTTCAGGTTCAAGTGATAAGCTACCTCCAAGGACTTAGCTTGGAAGGATTCGATTTTTGGATTTTGAAGACTTGTCTTTAGTTATTTGTTTTTATTTGAGATTACATGTAAACATTCAAGCCAAGGGCTTAACTTGTAAATGAGTTAGTACTCATTCTTTTGTGTCCAAGTGTTAGCTTGGAAAGATGTAAGCCCTTAGGGCATTTATTTTGATGTTACATGTGATGTCTCTCAATAAAAGTACTCTGATGAATAACTCAAATGATTCGTTTTCTTTTATTAATGCATGTTAAAGTTATGTATATTATGGGTTTATTTTGAGGGCGTTACAGTATCCATTCTGCAGAAGACACATAGAGTACTAGCGTTAATGTCCAGCACTCCAGTTCACTGCAAAAAAGTTGATGTCTCTAATGTGCCTTTCTATGGTGACATTGAACCTAGATTAGACGAAGTTAATCACATGTCTTGTGTCCGTAGATAGTTTGATTGATCGATGGTGACATTGTCTTTGTGATTATCAAGAAAAGTTGTTAATTTTTAAAGCCGAAAAACGACAACGCTCACAAGTCATCAGGCTCCATTTTGAGCACTAACTTGGGAGAATAAGAGATGCCAAATGCTTTTAATTGTTTGTTGTAGTCAAAATTGCTAAGACTGGTCACAATGCATGTCACAATGAAAACAAGTTCAGAATTAAAATCATGTGTATTAGGCTTTATGAGTATCTTATGAATACTTGAGATGATCTGGTTTTTTCATTTCTCATTTGGTGGTTTTTACATTTTTCATTTTGTGGTTTTTACAAAATAGACAATTATGCTTTTCAATCTAAAATGAGGGAGACAATACATAAACATGGTTGTGTAATGTCCATGTGTTACTTTCCTGACATTCAGTGCTATGCTGCATGATGTCCTTGGTAGATTATTTGCAACCTTGTTAAGTTATGGTTTCATGCTGCAGGCTGTTGAGGTTGCTAAGACTACAGCAAAGAGCATTGCGGATATGCAGAATGTCATTGAGGAGGACTGAGAATCTTTGAAGGAGTATGATATGGAAGGATCTGCAGTTGAAGGAGAAAGTGAAGATAAGAATGATAAACAGTGTAAGGCTGCTTTGGATAAATTGGAGAAGGCTAGTGAAGATACAATCCTTGGCCAGACATGTCACAAACATGAGAATTTAAATAAATTGTATCTTGGGTTTGTCTTTTCTTGGATTTCAGAAGTGCATAATTTCCTTATTCATACCCTCCATATTATTTTACATAGGTCATGTGTCCTTTAAATTCTCTTTCCCTAAACTTGTGGTTGGTCTCATCAATTCATGATTCTGGGAGGATGGACTGTGTACTGATTTAGGCTTTACTTTTTTTTTTACCTGTCCTCAGATTTCTATCTCATTCTTTTTCTGAGTTAAAAATTAAAATGGGGCACTAGCTCTACCTCCGATTACGAAACCTACTTCTTTTTTCTGCTACTCTTTATTCTCTTGGATCCTATGACTAAATTTGTTTGGTAATTATTTCTTGGGGTTGTTGTCTGAAATATTGTTTGTGATGGTTGTGGGTTGCATTTAACAAATTCTTGGGGTGTACTTTTGTTTACTTCAGTTGCTTTAATTCATTTCAAAGTGTCAGCTTTACTTATTATTAAGCCCTTTTTGGTGCAGCTTATGGTGGTGTTTATGGTTTTTTTTCTTGGGGTGTACTTTTGTTTACTTGAGCCGCTTTAATTCATTTCAAAGTGTCAGTTTTACTTATTATTAAGCCCTTTTTGGTGCAGCTTATGGTGGTGTTTATGGTTTTTTTTCTTCTTTTTTTTTTTATTTTGAGAGTTTGTGCCAGTGTGTTTGGTGTAGTTTTTTTTGTTTACAATTTATGAGAAAAAAAAATGACGTAAATAAATTGATTATTGGGAAGGTGAAAGGGTATGTGAAGATTATCGACTTTTAGCTTTGCTAGAAGCTGCAGCTGCACCAAAGGGGGCCTTAATAATGAGTTCTACTTACTTTTCAATTTTTGCAGGGTTTAAAGGTTCTTGATAGTTCTGTGGAGCATTTTGCTTCAGGGGCATGGCAGGCATTAGGAAGTGCGTTAAGAGGGGGTTCTGATTTTGTTCAATAGTATGACTTCATTGCAACTCAACTTTTTAAAATATACTCTTTTTATAATTAATTATTCTCATGAAAACAGCATTCCTTATACACAAATTGAAGTGTATGGAAGATGAGACTTCAAATTCTTTATTAGTGTACTTTCTCAAGAAGTTAATGATTATGCATACTTGTGTTTATAATGGCAAGGGTCAAGGTTTTTATCTCCATATTGATATCTTAGGAACTGCACTTTTGGGAGTAAATGTTCACTGGTTGGTATTACATCATTTAGATGATTGGATGAGAAACTGATGTCCTGGAAGGTAATTTTGATGGTACGATACTTGTCAGAATGTTATGGGGTATATCCATATATGTTTAGAAATCGTTAAGTACATAAATATAATTGCTTTTAGAAATAGTCAAAGAGTAGTGAGTGGCTACTCTTTCACTCTTGTTGTTACAACTTGTTTTCGAAGTGGTAGAACTTTTGATGTTGTAGGTGAGGCAGTAGGAATCCTTCGATTTTCAATTAACATTCAAAGAAACTTCCAGAATCCGGGAAATTTAAAAAATACTGAATATATGAAAGTTGTGTGTGCAAACTTGTAGATGCTCGTTGACCAATTATTGTGGTAGACTCTGGCTGATGGGGTCACAGTTACTTATTTCTTGCCCAAAGATCCTAAATTTTTTTCTGCTAATTAAATGATTTTTGTTTCTCGTTTTTTTCAAGCTTGAGAATTCTGCTATAAATATGTAAGATTTCTGAATAGCTTTCTGTATCTCATATATTCAATGTGTATCAATTACAATCAGACCTTAGAATATATATAGCCTAACTCCTAAACCAAAAAGGAAATACAAATACAATACTATCATGACTCTAATACAATCATGCCTCTAATAGGACTCTAAGTTTAATTTGTAAGACTCACAATATATTTCACAATATATTCTCACACCCCCGCTCAAACTCAAGATGTTTTAGCAGAAAACACGGAGAGTTTGCTAAGAAGAAACTGAAACCGAGCAGTAGTGTGAGTCTTGGTGAAGAAGTCCGCAAGTTGCAAAGCTGAAGGGATGAAAGGAAGCGAGATAGAGGCAAACTGCAGACGTTGGCGAACAAAGTGACAATTAATCTCAATGTGTTTTGTCTGCTCATGGAAGACAGTATTGTGGGCAATCTGAACAGCACTGCGGTTGTCACAATAGAGAGAGGTCAGAGAAGACTGAGAGACACCCAAATCAGACAAAAAACAACGAAGCCAAACAATCTCAGCAGTGGCATGAGCCATAGCATGGTACTCAGCTTTGGCAGTAGAGCGGGCAACGACTGATTGTTTCTTACTTTTCCAAGAGATCAAGGAATCACCAAGAAACAAACAGAAACCAGACATAGACTTGCGATCAGTAACATCACCAGCCCAATCAGAGTCAGCATAGGCCACCAAGTCCAAAGAGGAAGTAGAGGACAATAGTAAGCCTTGAAATATGGTACCCCTGAGATAGCGAAGAATGCGAACCAAAGCAGCCCAATGGGTAGAGCGAGGAGCAGAAACGAACTGACTAACCACATGAACAGCATAAGCAAGATCAGGGTGAGTGACCATCAGATAAACTAAACAACCCACAAGCTCACGATATAAAGTAGGATCATCTAGAGGGACACCATCAGTAGAATTAAGCTTTACATTAAGCTTCACATTAAGCTCAATAGGTGTATCAGAAATCTTAGTATCAGTAAGACCAGCACGGTGAATGACTTCATTAGCATACTTAACCTGAGACAGAAAATAGCCCTTTGGAGAAGAAGCAACCTCAATACTAAGAAAATACCGTAATGGACCCAGATCTTTCATTTCGAAGGTGCGGAAGAGATGCTGCTTGACCGAAGAGATAGCAGAAGAGTCAGAGACAGTGATGATCATATCATCTACATAGAGTAAGAGAGCAACAAAACCAGCCGATGTATGTCTCACAAATAAAACAGAGTCAGAAGCAGAACAATGAAACCCAAGCTCGGTAACAGCAGCCTGAAAGCGATCATACCAAGCACGAGGAGACTGCTTCAGACCATACAAAGCACGCCGAAGACGACAAACTTGGCCAGAGGAATGGGGAAGACTAGGAGGAGGACGCATGTAAACCTCCTCAGTGAGATGGCCATTAAGAAAAGCATTCTTAACATCCATCTGATAAAGAGGCCAAGAACGAATAGCAGCGACAGAGATCAAAGTACGGACAGTAGTCATCTTGGCAACAGGAGCAAATGTTTCCTCATAATTAATACCATACTCCTGAGAGAAACCTTTGGCAACCAGACGAGCTTTATAGCACGCAAGAGACCCATCAGAATGAGTCTTGACTTTGTAGACCCATTTGCAACCAACCAAGTTCTTACCAGCAGGCAAAGGAACCAGCTCCCAAGTACTAGTTTTCTGTAGAGCAGACAACTCATCTTCCATAGCGTAAACCCAATGAGGGTCCTGACATGCCTCTTTGTAAGACTGAGGTTCTAAAAAAGAGTGAATAACAGACAAAAAAGTACGATAGGAAGCAAGAAAACATGTATTAGACCAACCTAACCTGTTTGAAGGATGACGCGCTCGAGTAGGATATCCGTGTGCAACAGGAACAGAGTCGGCAGCAGTAGGAGGATCAGCAGTAGAGGTAGAGACAACCGGTGGAGGAGGAGCCTTGCGACGAGAATAAACTAACAATGGAGGAGGAGAACAAATTGAAGAAGGTGAAGCAAGAGGAGAAGATGAAACAAGCTTAGGAGGAACTGTGAAGATGTACTCATCAGACGGTACCTCAGAAGGAAATGGATCAATGTGAACCAAATCTTCTTTGGAAATTGGAGTAGTGACATGAGGAAGCTGAAAGTAAGGCAGATGTTCGAGAAAAGAAACATGACAGAAGATATAAAGACGACAGGAAACAGGGTCGTAACGCCGACAGCCTTTCTGAATAGGACTAACCCAAAAAGACACAGAGGACAGACCGCGCACTAAGTTTGGTCCTATCTTTGCGGGGAAGAAGGGCAAAACAGGCAGACCCAAACACATGAAGGAGGGGGTAATTAGGAAGTTGGGAGAACAAAGCCTCATAAGGAGACCGACCAGAAAGAATGGGAGTAGGCATGCGATTGAGAAGAAAAGCAGCAGTAAGAACTACCTCCCCCCAGAATGGAGCCGGAACTGAGGTAGAGAGAAAAAAAGACCTAGCTGTCTCAAGGAGATAACGGTGTTTACGCTTAGCGCGACCATTTTGGGCAGGTGTATCTGTATAAGAAGTTTGGTGAATGGTACCCAAATTGGCCAAATACTCACAAAACTCAGTTTTAAAATATTCCCCACCCAAGTCAGACCATAACACTTTAATGGTCCACCCAAACTGTGTAGTAATCATAGACTGAAAGGTACGGTATATCTGATAGAAATCGGACTTATGAGTCATAAGATAAACTCAAGTGTAACGGGTGCAGTCACCAACAAATGACACATAGTATGCAGAACCCCCTTTGGTGCGAACAGGAGAAGGGCCCCAAACATCAGTATGAACTAAAGAAAATGGTGTATCAAATATAGAAGTGCTTTTACGAAAAGGTAAGGTTGTCATCTTGGCAAGTTTACACCCCTGACATTTAGTAAGTTTACTAGGAGAAACTTTTCCCAAGATACCTGATTGAGCCAAAGACCATAAACGGTCAGTAGACAGATGCCCTAATCTAGAATGCCACAAGTAGAAAGGACTAGACAGAGAATCTAACTGAAAAGAGGAAAAGGCAGTTGGAGAGGTTGTCAAAGGCAGATGTAAGCTCTCTACCACATAGAGGTCCCCAACTCTACGACCAGTCCTAATCTGCTGTTTAGACATCTGATCCTGTATAGAACAGATAGAAGGGGAAAAAATAACATCAAAACCAGAGGCATCAAGCTGACTGATAGATAATAAACTAATAGATAATTAAGGAACATAAAAAACAGATGGAATAGAGACAACAGACATAGCAGACGGTAGGACAGACCCAACAGATATACTAGACATACCAGACCCATTAGCAGCATTGACAGTAATAGGAAAAGGAGGATAAGTGCAATTTTGAAGTAAGGAGAGATGGGGAGTCATATGATGAGAGGCACCAGAGTCAAAAAGCCAGACAGACGAAAAAATACCTGAAGAAGACCCAAGCAAACCTGAATAAAAAGAAGAAACAACGGAGGCAGATTGAGATGGCTGGGAGGGAGACAATATATGATGAAGTTGATTATTCTGAGCAGTCAAGGAAGCCAAGTCAGGATCAGGAGCTGGAGCAGATATAGTAGAACCGGCAGGAGGCCGAACAGTACTCAGAGGAGGAGCACAGAACTTGATAAAAAATTGCTGAGAAGACAAGGTAGACACAGGCAAAGCAGACAAACATCCTTTCTTGGGATAGTGGTACTTCTAATGGCCCTTCTGATGGCAGAAGACACACTCATCAAAAGCCAGAGACATCGTAATAACCAGAAAATTGAGGGGTTTCCAATGCAATCAAACAAAGTAACCAAACTAGGGGTTCAAGTGTAATAATCAAAATGCGAGGGGTCAAAATATATTCAATTTTTTTTTTTAACGCCAAATAGCAGGGCTTAAAGACACGATCTCATACACACACAGACAAATAGAGCAGCAAGACAAACCAGTCGATCGAATCAGCCCAACGAACCACGAGGTGTGGTCGATTAGCAAAACCAGAGAGAACCAGAGAGGGAGATAGATCACGAATCAATCGCGATGCTGAAGCAGACTAAGAGAAGCGACGGCGTGAGAGGCGACGGCTGAGAGAGGCGACGATGACTAAGAGAGGCGACAATGCTAGGGTTCGCGAAGACTGATCGTGTCCTTAGGTTTTCGAACACGGCTCTGATACCATGTAAGATTTCTGAATAGCTTTCTGTATCTCATATATTCAATGTGTATCAATTACAATCAGACCTTAGAATATATATAGCCCTAACTCCTAAACCAAAAAGGAAATACAAATACAATACTATCATGACTCTAATACAATCATGCCTCTAATAGGACTCTAAGTTTAATTTGTAAGACTCACAATATATTTCACAATATATTCTCACAAAATATTGTTGAATCTATTCAACATGGAGGTATACCGTCACCTGGTTCTGTTGCCCCATCCTTAATAGAGGTACTCATGACACTTATCATCTTATTAATTGCTTGCAGTAACTTATTTCTGTGCTATTTTTTATAGAGTGGAAAAGTTTTTAGCGCAAAGGGAATGCAAGAGCTTGAGCTTGTAGACAAGGAGACCATGGATCTTCTGATTGCAGAAACTGGTACTGAAGTTGATAAGAAGGGAGCTCAAGCACAAGATGATGAGGATCAATTGTTTGAAGAAGTGACATTTGATAGATGCTTCTACATATACGGAGGTCCAAAACAGTTGGAGGTCACCTTCTTTATCTTCTTGGTTGAATGTCTTTCAATTCAATGCCATCTAGAATGATAGTTCTGGCTTAAGATTCTAAATTGCTATCATTTTCAAGAATTGGAGTCTTTGTCCAACCACTATGCTTTGTTATTTAACCGAAGAAAAGTGAAGCTATTATTTGAACAGAAGACCTTTATTACGGAAATCTCAAACAGGTGCAACAAATTTTCAGTTCAAGTTCTAAAATTGATGGAAGTGCCACAGCATCAGAAAAAGGAAAGAAAATAGAGATTGGAGCTGAGGGGACTGCTGATGAGATGAAGAATCTACATGACTCAAGTGTCAAAAAGGCTACTGAAATGGCTGCGAGGTAATCTTGCCTCAAACAATCTATTTTTCTCCCTTCAGTTTTCAACTCTATTAATGCTATTAAGAAGGTATAACCTGTGTTGTCTGCATCATTAGTGAAGATGTTGGGGTAGGAGGTGGTTTTTTTTTTTTTTTTTTTGACTTAAGTTTGTTATGGCCCAATTTCCATTATATCGTAAGGATCTATTTGGTGATTTCCTATATTGTGCCACTTAAGGTTGTAAGTACTCAAGGGTGGTCTATACAACAAAGAACCTATTTAGAGTTGGGTCTCAACGTTTAAAGTTTTGGCAAGATATATGTACCCCCGTTTGATTTGGCCTCAAAGCTCTTCGTGAGGAGCAACAAAGAGATCGTGAAGAGTTGATGAGAGAGCGAGAGGAGCGTGAGAAATATTACAATGAGATATTGAAAGAGCGAGAGCAGCGTGAGAGATGTTACAATGTGGGTGTTTGGGAAGTGGCTATTTTAGAGGCTTTTTGGCTATTTTAGTAGGCTATTTTAGTTTTTGTGTTTGGGAAGTTGGGTTGGATTTTTATTTGAGTTGTTGTATTGAAAAATGTGTTTGAAATGATGTTTAAAGTGAAATGACAGATTTGTCCCAACTCTTACTTTTTTCAAAATTAGTCTAAAGGGACAAAATGGTCATTTACTCATTTGGGACTAGGTTATAATTACACTCAACCTACACTGTCACAGACAGTGTAGGTCTGCCAAGCCTACTTTTGTTTATTTTTATTTTTTTTAAAAAATAAAAATAAAAATAAAAATCATTGGTTTACATATTTTTTGAGGCTAGTGGGCTAAATTAGACCTTGAGGCTATTTTAGCCTCAAAGTTAGGTTCCCAAACACCCCCAATGAGATGTTGCAACAACGGGCGCAGGGACAGAAAGATCGGGAAGAGACAAATAAAAAGGTTGATCATCTGAATAATGTAGTCGCCAAACTCACACAACTCTTGGGGATCTGAGGTGGTCGAGTGACGTTTACTATTTGGCAAGAACAATTTTAGTGATGTTTAAAATAATTGGTTAAAATATGTTAGATTTAACAATGAACTAGTCAATTGATATTATTTACGTACTCTAGCCTAAACCGTATCTACCATTTGTACTTATCGGAACAATATTATCTTTTGTCTAATATTCCAATGGGGACAAACAATACATAAATAGGACAACTAGGTTGGGAGTTAGAGTAAAAAGTGACTCAAAGTAAGTTGAAAAGGGCGTTAGGGAGACGAAAATACAAAATAGCCCCCCAACCACTATTGGGATGTAACAGGCAGCTTCCTCGTACCAAAAATGACTTGTGAGAACTGATGGTACGTAAATTAGACACTTAAATTGGGAGTTAGAATCGAAAACACCTTAAAGTTATTCGAAAAAAGGGTTCAGGGGGTGAAAATGCAAAATAGCCTCCCAACCAATGTTGTGATGCAACTAGAAGTTTCCACGTGCCAAATATGATCTGTATGGACAGATAGTATGTAAATAGGACACGTAGGTTGGGAGTTAGAGTTGAAAATGCCTTAAACTTAGTCGAAAAAAGGCGTTTAGGGGGCGAAAACACAAAACAGCCCCACAACCAATGTTGTGATGTAACCGAAAGATTCCCGGTACCAAATATGACTTGTAGGGACAGACGGTACGTGCATAGGACACAGGCTGGGAGTTAAGAGTCAAAAATGCCTTAAACTTAGTCGGAAAAAGACGTTCGGGAGGCGAAAATGCAAAACAGCCCCTCAACCAATGTTGTGATGTAACTGGCAGCTTCCCTGTGCCAAATATGGCTTGTAGGGACAAACGGTACGTAAATAGAACATGTAAGCTGGGAGTTAGAGTCGAAATGCCTTAAACTTAGTCGAAAAAAAGCGTTCGAGGGGCAAAAATGAAAAACAACCCCCAACCAATGTTGTGATGTAACCGAAAACTTTCTTGTGCCAAATATGACCTGTAGAGACAGCCGATTCGTAAATAGGACATGTACATTGGGAGTTAGAGTTGAAAATACCTTAAACTTAATCGAAAAAAGGCATTCAGGGGACGAAAATACAAAACAACCCCCCAACCAATGTTGTGATGTAACAGCCAGCTTCCCTGTGCCAAATATGACTTGTAGGAATAGACGGTACGTAAGTAGGACACGTAGGTTAGGAGTTAGAGTCGAAAATGCCTTAAATTTAGTCGAAAAAAGTCACTCGGAGGGCGAAAATACAAAACAGACACCCAACCAATGTTGTGATGTAACCGGCAGGTTCCCCGTGATAAATATGACCTGTAGGAACATACGGTACGTAAATAGGACATGTAGGTTGGGAGTTAGAGTCGAAAATGTCTTAAACTTAGTCGAAAGAGGCGTTTGATGGACGAAAATACAAAACAGCCCCCATCCAATGTTATGATGTAATGGCCAGCTTCCCCATGCCAAATATGATATGTAGGAACAGACGGTACGTAAATAGGACACATAGGTTGGGAGTTAGAGTCGAATGTCTTAAACTTGGTCAAAAAAAGACGTTCGGAGGGCGAAAATGCAAAACAGCCCCCCAACCAATGTTGTGATGTAACGAGAAGCTTCCCCATGCCAAATATGACCTGTAGGGATAGACGGTACGTAAATAGGAAACGTAGGCCGGGAGTTAAGAGTCGAAAATGCCTTAAACTTAATCGAAAAAAGGCGTTCGGGGAGCGAAAATGCAAAAAAGCCCCCTAACCAATGTTGTGATGTAACCGGAAGCTTCCCCGTGCCGAATATGACTTGTAAGGACAAACAGTATGTAAATAAGACACGTAGGCTGGAAGTTAGAGTCCAAAATGCCTTAAACTCAGTCAAAAAAAGGCATTCGAGGGGTGAAAATGTAAAACAACCCCCAACCAATGTTGTGATGTAACCGGCAGCTTTCTCATGCCAAATATGACCTGTAGAGACAGATAGTATGTAAATAGGACACATACGTTGAGAGTTATAGTCGAAAATGTCTTAAACTTAGTTGAAAAAAGGCGTTCAGGGGGTGAAAATACAAAACAGCCCCCTAACAAATGTTGTGATGTGATGGCCAGCTTCCCCGTGCCAAATATGACTTGTAGGAACAGACGGTAAGTAAGTAAGACATGTAGGCTGGAAGTTAGAGTAAAAAATGCCTTAAACTTAGTCGAAAAAAGGTGTTCGGGGCGAAAATGAGAAACAGACCCCCAACCAATGTTGCGATGTAACCGACAGGTTCCCTGCGCTAAATATGATCGTAGGAACATACGGCACGTAAATAAGACATGTAGGATGGGAGTTAGAGTTGAAAATGCCTTAAACTTAGTCGAAAAAAGCATTCAAGGGCCAAAAATACAAAACAGGCCCCCAACTAATGTTGTGATGTAACGGCCAGCTTCTTCGTGCCAAATATGACATGTAGGAACAGACGGTACGTAATATAGGGCACGTAAATGCCTTAAACTTAGTCGAAAAAAGGTGTTCGGGGGGCAAAAATACAAAACAAGCTCCCAACGAATGTTGTGATATAACTGGTAGGTTTCCCAAGCCAAATATGACCTATAGGAATGGACGGTACGTAAATAGGACACGTAGGAGGGGAGTTAGGGGCGAAAACACCTTAAACTTAGTCGAGAAAAGGAGTTCGGAAGGCGAATATGCAAAAATAATTATTAATTATGTGCAATTATTACTTGTTGCATGAAATATGCGTTCGAGTTTTACATATTTTTCTTTTACATAAATTCGAGTATGCAAAACTAATGATTTATTTGAAAATATTAATTATATTCGAGTTTTATATGTTTTTTTTTATTTATTTTAAATATGTCAATATTTAGTCAATACTAATGATTAATTTTATTTGTACAGATGGTTTTTGGCGGGGAATTGTGGATATGACTTTTTTTGACAAGTACGAAAGACATTGTTTTTAGTCTACGGATTAGTATTGTTCGCACACATTAGTTTTATGGCGTGGTACAACTTAGCTTTTGACGTGGTACATATTAATTTTTGATGCGGTACATATTCCTTTTGACGTAGTACATATTAGTTTTTTGGCATGGTACAGATTACCTTTTGGCGTGGTACAAATTAGTTTTTGGTGGTACAGATTAACTTTATATATTAATTTTGTTTAATCCTTTGTTATGTATGGAATTATATTTTTAAATCGAGGTTGGATTATGCTTGGTTTATATGGAATTTCTATTGCATTTATAATTTGATGTTAAATATGAATTTTTTTGATGGTTGAAAGTGAAATGTGTGCATGTTGTGGAATGGTTATTGTATTTATATACAAGGTACAAGTTGCACTAATAATAGAATAAATATAGGTGGTCGAGAAATTAATTATAAAAAAAAATTATAAAGTTTTTCGCGATTAAATATTTTGGTAGCCAAAAATGCAAGCAAAGGTTTTGCATGACTAAATATTTAGTAGTAAAAAAGAAACAAAAGACTTTTGGCAACCAAATAATTAGTAGCCAAAATAAATCAAGATGAGAGAATAAACTATTGCCGACTAAATATTTTAGTCACGAAAGAACATGGGATCCTTTGGTGACTAAAATGTTTGGTTGTAAAATATCATGAAATGAAAATATTTAATCTTTTGGCGACTAAAATGTTTAGCCGTGAAAACTAACAATGACTAAACTATTTGGTCGCTAAATGTATTATTATTAGCGACTAAAATGTTTTAGCAACTAAATATTTTAGTCGCTGAAAGAGAACTTTATTTTGATTTAATTACTTTCGACGATTAAATATTTCATTCACCAAAACGTTATGTTTGGCGACTAAGTTCGTTTTAGTTGCCGAATATAAGATAATTAGTGATGAACGTCAATTTGGTCGCCATTGACTATTGCTGGCAAGGCTTTGGCAACCAATGAGACGATGAGGTACTTTAGTCGCCATGGTGGCAGGGTGAAGGTGGATGTGGTGGTAGGGTGGTAGCAATGGCGGTGGTGGTGTAGGGAGTGACTGTGGTGGTGGTAGAGTAGTGATAGTAGTGGAGTTCAAATGGTGATGGACATGACAATTGTCGTAACAGTGGTGATGGTGGTGGTGAAATCGACGGTGTTGGTGTAAGAGGCAGGGTACCCTTTATCCAATCCATTTGTTTCATTAAATTTTAAGTTTGTAATATAAAAGTCATTTAAATTATGATGAATTTTTCACATAAAATTACATAATTATTTAATGCTAATTGAATTTATAAATATTCATGCACAAGCATCAACATACACCATTATAACCTCACAATCGCTACAATTATCACCAATATTGTTGATACCGTCATTATCGGCACTGTCGCCACCACCACCATTATCAAGCCACCATTGCTATTACCACCATCTTCATTATTATTGTCAACGTCGCCATAAAACATACCATCATTTCACTACCAGCATCACATTTTCTATTATCATTGTCACCACCTCTCGACCACCACCTCTACTACTACAATCATTCACCTCCATAATCATTACCACCATTACCAATGATTTTTTAATTTTGGACTCTCAAAAATCCAAACTAAAAGTATGTTATTTTATTAGTCGGGCCCATGAACACGTAGTATTCCTGATCTATTAGATAATTTATGCAAACAGTAGCAATTTTTAATTAATTTGTTGTCTAATTAATTCTAAAATATTAAATTACCAAAACTTTAATATTTTTTTAATTAAAACTTGATGGTAATAATTATTTCATCGTTTTCAACTATTGAAATTTCATTATCTTCAAATAATGAAATTTAGCCTTAATGTTTGGATGAAATTTAACTATTAGCAAAGTGAAATTTCTAGTAAAAGAGTAAAAATTATAAAATTAAATGCCAAAGACAGACTAATGAGTAAATACTTAGGTGAAATTTAACAATAAACATCATAACCACATCTAATTTGACATTTCACTTTACACATAGTTTATCCATCTGATCTAATTAGATACGTGGCATGATTAACAATTTGAATATTATCAAATTGGCCCTTTCATCTAATGGCGACATAGAGCAACCATTATCAACACCATTATTCTCACAACTTATAGTTTATGTATTAGTATATTTATTGAAGGGTTTAATTGTATCATTTTCGAGATGAGTAAATTGATACTTCATGATAGCTTTAGGGAGGTCAAATAATACAAGGGGGTGTGGTACATTTTCGTATGGCGGAAGAGAGGCTTACAATGACATAGAATTGCGGAAGAATCACGAGTTGAATGAGAGAAAAGTATGTTTTGAACATTTTGACTCTCTACAAATTTTAATTTTTCCATCGATAAAATACAGAGAAAGAGATATAAAGAGAAAGGTAAAAAATAAATAAATAAAGGCTCGTTATGGATCTAGATTAGTGTTAGGATTATACATTCATTTAGCTCTTGCAATTGATTAGGCACACAACTAATATGAAATTTCTTTAATGTTAATATTATCGAGTTTTAATTTTATTTTATAATTATCAAATAAACAAAAAAATTAAGATAAATTACCAAAAGGTCTTACTTTTGAGACTTATTACCCATTAAGTCTTCTTGATAAATTTAGCCTCCGTTTGGGAAGTGGGTTGGCTTTTTGACTTTTTGGCTTTTTTGACTATATGAGCCTGGGCTCAAAAGCTTAGTTTGGGAAGGGCTTTTGGCTTTTTGGCTTTTTGGCTTTTTGGCTTTTTTGGCTTTTTTTGTGAGAGAAGAGTGTAATGATTATGGGGTTGGATGAGATGTTTTGTCTGTTGTGGCTCATGGGCCTATTCTGTCTTTTATGGCTCATTGAGCCAAAAAAGCCCAATGAGCCCTTGCCAAACGAACCCTTATTAGTCTTGTAGGTAAATAAGTCTAGTTAATAAGACTGTTGGTAAAGTACTAAAAAAATTATTAATTAACTATAACAGTTCAAATAATTATTTGATTAAATTATTAATTTAAAATGTTAAATTACTTTAATGTTAATATTAATTAAATTTGTTACTATTTGTAAGAACTATTAATAATTAAATAATAAATTATTAACAACATAATAGTAATTATTTTCAAATATAATTATTATTTATTGATTAAAATCATAAAATTCCCTAAATTTATTTTTACATTTAGAATATTAATTAAACTTTAATAAAGGTAAAATTACAAACATAAATAATAAAACTTAAAAAAATATATAAATCAAGACCAATTTTTACTTCAAAAATTTGTCCCAAATTCAAATTTCTTCTCCACATTTGAAAGAAACCCTCCAAAATTTTAATTTAATTCCCTCCTACAGAGAGAGATGCGTTCGAGAGAGAGAGAGAGAGCGAAGACGAAGAAGAGAACATGAAGAGAAGACGGAGGGAAGAGTAGTCCTTCGGAGCGACAGCCATTGCTTTGCTTGCGACGGCCATTGCTTTGCTCGAGCAGTCCTTTGCAGCTCCGTTCGTCTTCGCTTCTCCGTCCATTCGATGAAGACCCACGAACGAAGCAAACGGAGCCGTCTCACCGCCCCTCCGGCCGGAGCTCTCGTATCTCTCCGTCGCACTGCCCAATTTCAGGTACATGTTCAGATATTAGGGTTTTGAGTTTTGACTTGAGGCTTTTCAATTTCAAAATTAGGGTTTAGGGTTTTTCACTTTCAAAATTTGGGGCTTTTCAATTGGGAGTTCAGTGTTTAACAGAGGTTATGCTAGCTGATTGTCATATATTTGCTGACTTTTCTTAACTCTTGTTTTGTTTAGACTAGAGGACCTTGTAATAGGTGGCTCATGATCATGTAGCAGCCAGGTTTGCTCAATCTATGAATGTAGTAGTTTCTATGAATGTATCCACATTGATCTTTGGCTGGTTACCTCAATCTAGTTTTTCAATGAAATTGTCTTCAGTAGACCAAGAAAAGGGTGAGATGCTCTAGCATTTTCCTTCCTTTATCGATGTCTATATGTATCTTTGTGTATATTGCTTCATTAATAAAAAAATTTTTGTTGATAAAAATGTTAAAAAAAAAAAAGAAGTTAAAATTTGGATAAATTAGTTAAATTACAAAATTGATAAAATTTTGTGAATCTCTCATCATATTGAAGTTTTCACATTGCTTAAACTTCTAGGGTTCAATGATTGGATTGGGTAATTAGTTTAAGATGGGGATAGATTAAGTGTTTGCTACAAACTATGATGGCATGTTTGATTGGGTGGATTAGAGCATGGGATTGGGATTATTAATCCGTGGGCCCAATTATCCTATATTTGTTTTAATATTTTGGTTTAGGATTATTAATCCAATGGATAATTAATCCAACAAATTTGTAGGATTATTAGTAATGGGGTAGGGGTGGGATTATTAATCCAAGGCATATTAATCCAATTGGATAATGAATACCACACTAATTTAATAGGATTATTAATACTTCACTATTAATCTTATGAATCAAACATGACCTGATGGTATATGTATTTGGGTAAAATGTCAATGCCACGATTTTCATTCTATTATTTATTTATTTTTGTTACTCCCAATTTGTTTCTAGTTTGAAACCATATGAAGAGTAGTCGTGGAATGTTGGTAACAAAATATAACTGATTATATTTTAGAAAATTGAGTCTCTTCAATCTGTCTTCATTAGTAGCTATTGTTTGTTTAATGAATAATTTGCTCCCTAAGATAATGGATAAAGGAAAATAGTAATTAGATTTTTTCTTTGTTTTAGAACATTGGGAGGCATTATACCATGATTGTTTATAATTTTTATTGAACAATTGACTAGTGTTGGCCAATCCATCCAATGAATTGCACAATTGATTGGTGGTGGACAAACCTTCCAATCGATAGGTGAATGGATTAGTGTTGGCGAAGCCATCCGATCAATTGGACAATTGAATGGAGTGGCTAATTCTTCCAATCAAGTAATTAATCGATGCTTTTGCAAAATTTTAGATGTGCAATTGATTAGTTAATTAATTTTGTTGACTTGTAGAAAAATGATCTTGGGTCTTCACAGTGTCGGTGGCTGCCAATATTATGAGAGGATACATGGCATTAGAACCATCTCCAATTCATGTGATGGTGAGATTGTGATGGTGGTAGTGGAGGTTTTGGCAGGGGCGACGCTGTGTGTGCTTTGATGGGCGCCCATGCCCCATCAAGCTATCAAAAATTCAGTAAAAATAATTATTTATATTATTAATATTTTATTTAATATAATTTGATTATGTTGAAAAATTAAAAGACCCCACCAAACAGAGATCTATATCTATTGGAGGAAAAAATATTCAATGTAATGATGACATCATAAGGCTCTCATTTTAAATAAACTTAAATCCCTATAGGCTCTCTCCCGCGCTTTCTCACCGGATCTAGTTTTTTAGATTTGAGTAGGGTGCTGCCGTTTTGATTTTTGGGTTGGTTTATGGGCGGTTGATCTTTTGGTTTGGATGCTCCATGGGTGGTTTCAAATATTCAGCGGTTTTGGTGTTTGATGGGTGTTCGATTGCAAGCTTTTTTCGGGGTCACTACTTTCGGTGGTGTGGATGCTCATTTATGGACGTTTTTTCAATGGGTTAGAGTTAAGGGTGCCAGTTTTTGGGTGTTGTATGGGTGTTCAGCGACTTTGGGGTGGTATAGGGGAGGAGTTGGAGTCACTTCAACGCGGCAAAGTAGAGTTTTCATTGGGGGGTGTTCCATTGGCGGAGTTGCGAGGGGTTGCGTGCTCGCGGTATTGGAGGAGGTGTTTGTTATAGTGGGTGTTTGCAGTGACGTTGGCAGTTAGGTGCAATGACGGTGATATGGAGGTGGAGCAACTGGTTTGGGAGGCAATGGCAGTGGTTCGGCAACGGATGGTGACTGTTATATTTTCCAACAAGCAATGGATGGTGGTCGGGCGTGTTATTTTCCAACAAGCAATGGATGGTGGCTGGGCGTGTTATTTTCCGACAAGCAATGGATGGTGGTCAGGCGTGATTTTTTCGGCCAATGTATGCATGACAGTTAGGCGTGGTGACAGAGTAGTGTTTTGGGATATGCGTTTGCGAAATCAGAAATGCTAAGGGCACGGGGTTTGATGCAAAATGCACAATCCTCTCACATAAGGGTATGTCCCATATGGATCTCACATGTGGGCTCTATCCTCATGTGAGATGATTGTGCATTCTCCACCAAACCCTTTGTGCACCTAACATTGTTCTCGGAGAAATGGGTTTGGAGTGGGAGGCAGTTTGGTGTGGGTGTTAGAATTTTCTGGGGATTCAAGCTTTTTAGTGTTGTGTAGTTAAAATCTATTTAGCTATTGTGTTTATTTTGTTTGCTGTTATATTCTTTTTAATTTAAAAAAATTTGTGAGGCCGAGGGGTTAGTTGTGTAGATGCGAATAACACTAGTAATGGAGCTTGTACTCTCTGAATCTCTTTTTGTACATTTCATTTTCTTGTATCTTTTATTTCATGTTTAAAAAAAAATAAGCCAATAAAAAATTGCTAATGAGATTAAATGGATATCGTCTCCTATTGACTCAATAATATTGTGATCCCTACTGCAAATCAAGATTGCTCATTAAACAATGATACCATCACTTGATATCACTGTTACATTCAATACTTATTAGTTACCAATGATGACTAGAAATCACTCTAGAAGCTTTAGCACCATAAATTCTGTTAAGGAAAAAAAAAACTTTCAAATCAAGTAATATTCATTCTGTTTGGTTTTGAAATTTCAAAAGTTGTTTAAGTTTTTATTTTTTATGTTTTTTTGTCTTTAATTTTTTTTCTTCATATTTTAGTAATTTATTTTTATTTTTGTATATATGCACCTAACTTAAATGTATTTAAAAAGTAAAATATTTGTGATTTTTTAAAATTCAATAAACACAAAAAAGAAGAAGAAAATATACTGAATTTTTATAATTTTTTTATGTTTAATGAATTTTTAAATATGTTTTCACAAATATTTTAATTTTTAAATATATTCATTACCTAGATCTGAAAGGTTAAAAAAAGTGTATAAAACTAATAAAAAAATACAAAAAACAAAATACTCAAAAACTATTTTTAAAAATAATTAATCAAACAAAGTGTTTTAAACTTCTCAAACTATAGGTCTCTAATGAGTATTTATCATTATTTGATGGGTTCTTTAATTTTTAGTAAGATATTAAACAAAATATTGATAATATATATAAATTTATCTTTAAGAATTTTTATCACCTAACCAGGTGGAGTTGCCCCTGCTAGTTAGGATAAGAAATATATCGTAAATATCTATAAATAATTTTCTATTTTTTATTTCTCTTGCCGTTAGAGAGTCAATGTTTGAAAATTTTAAATCACTCTTTTGTTAACATTTTTTAAATATAGTTGTTGTATTTTTGTTTTTTATGTTTAGTGAATTTTTTAATTTTTAGATTCACTTAATTTAAATACATTTTTAAATTTAAAAAAAAATCTGAAATTATTGGTAAAAAATTTACTAAATAAAAAATATATATGTATACAAAAGTAATTTTTTTGAAAAAAAACTTATGAAACATAAACTTGTGGTGACCATGTCTATAAAAGTTAATGGAACCCCAATGGTAATTGTTATGGAAGTAAAGGGGTTGTGATTGTAGTGATGATGGAGCTGTAATATTGTAAAGGTAAAAATGCGGTGGCACGGTGGTGTAATGTTATTGGTGATTGTGATGGTGCAATGATAGTAGTGGCAGTGGTGGTAGTGATAGTAGTGAGGTTGTAAGAGCGTATATCGATACTTATGCATAAGTATTTATAAATTTAGTCAGTATTAAATAAGTTTTCTATCACTTAAAAATTTATTAACTTTATCAAATTAGTTTAATGAATTTTTACTTAAAACAATGGGTAAATTACAGTCAGTACCCTTTGAGGTTTCTGAAAATTACATTGGCCTTCTCTTCTTTTTTTGAAATTGCACTGACCTTTCGATGACTAACGGCATTAATGGGAGCACTACTAGAAAAGCAATTTTTTGCAACTAATTTTTTTGCGACCAACTGTTTGACTGTCGCAAAAAATAATATTTGCAAGAGAGACTAATCTTTTCTTTTATTTATTTTTCCCTCTTCTTATACCTATGCCCTAATTCCTTTCACGACTATTTACAAACAGAGCTGTCTTCGTCTGTCTGGCTCTCTCTAACCTTGTTCAATAGCCCCTGATCATAGGAGCGATTTTGACCATAGATCTCTGACTACATATCACCATTTCCCTAAATTTTCTCTCTCTAACTCCGTTCAATCACCCCAATCTTGTCCATCTCCACCATGGTGAGTTCTTTGAACTGTTTTCTAGTCCATTTAGCTTCGTTAGGGTTCATTTTCCGGGTTTATATACGTTGTATATACATATATATACATGCATTTATGTTTATGTAGATGCAGTTTGAGTTGTTGTGTTTTGCTGGTTGATCTGTGGTCTCCATGGTTTGTGATTACTTTCTACGATTTGCTTCAATTTCTCAGCTCATAGATATGATTTTGATGGTTGATCTCTGAATGTCGTGTTGATTTCGATTCGTATGATGGTCTAACATTGATTCATTTGGTTTCATAGACCGATTTCATTCGTATGATTTGTTTCGTGTTTTGTTAAAGGAACTGATTAGGGTCTATGTAAAGATGCCTATGGTTTTGAATTTGAATATCTCTCTCTCTCTCTCTCTCTCTCTCTTCCATATTTGGATTTCAAATTTCAATAACTTCAGTTCCAAGCCTTTATTTCTCTTTGCTGTTTCTGGTATTATAATGTTTACAGTCTAAATGCTTGAACATGTGCTTATGTGTTTCACTTCCTTTATCAATATACTAGCATATCTCTGTGTGACATCATTTTTTTTTTTGGGGGGGGGGGGGGGGGGGGGGGGGCGTTCAGCAGCTCCATTCATTTTATGCAGTTGTATGGCTTTATGATCATTGTGTCGTTCAGCAATCTTTCATACCACTCACTGTAATACTGGTTTAACTATTTCTCTTGGTGTGCTCTTAATTATTTTGGCACTTAATTGAGTCCAACAAGCACTATACAAGCCATACGTACTATGCCCCATATTCCTTTTTCCTCTCATGCTCTGCTCATACAGTTTAATTTCTCTCTTCCCATGTCAATCTTGGTTTTTAATTTTGTTGTTTTTCCTTTGTGATGGTAGTTTTAAATTCTTAATTGGCAGGACTTTTGTTTTGTTTTTTGTTTTTTTTTTTTTAATTTAATTTTTAATAGTAAATTTATCTTATGTTTTTTGTTTGCAATAGTTTGATTTTGTGTCACCTATATGTTTACTTTTTAGTCGAGGTTTTGGGACCATTTCAGTTTTTATGGGCTACATGTTTGTTATAATTTATCATTTGTGTTGAGTCCTAGAGGGTTATCTCTTATGCATTGAAGTAATAGAAAGAAAAAGCAACAACTAATACTGCTATAGTATCTCAATTTTCCCTCCTCCAAATTTTTTTGCAGGTCATTTAACTTGGAAAATGCTTTGGGATCTCACACAAAGGCCAAGCACAAGCACAGTGCTGGACAATACATGGATTTGAAGAGAGAGCTTCTGAGTTCTGATTGGAAACTCTATGCTCAGTCTATTAGGTAGTTTTTATAATACTAAACTTTACTGACTAGTAACTTTTTATATTCTGAGTGTTAATGTCAATTTGGTATGAATATAAAATTGTGGAAAGGTTCTTTCTTCACAGAATGGTTAATTTTTTGATAAAGATTTCATGGATTCACTTCATAGATTGCATGATGGAATCTCAAGTGCCCAATTATAGCATTATTAATCAGGATTAGTTTTCTTGCTTGAAGTCTATTTTACTTTGAGTGTTGCTCAGGGTGCTACTCGTGCTCTGTCGCAGTTATATACAAATGATGAATTTTCAGAATTCTATCAAAACCTAAACTAATTTTAAAGCATTTTTCCAGTTCTGTAAGGAAAAAAAAAAAAGAAAAAGTTTGACCCTTGTTTTTGTATGAAATTAAACACAGTTGAAGGAGTAATTCTGAGTGGAATGAGAACCATTGAACAGAGCATTATAGCATTAAATGTCATCTCCTCATTTCAGTTTGTTTGAGAACCATGAATTGTGTAATGAAGAACAAACATTAAGATAAATTCATTGTGCCTTTCTATATTTTTATGTCTTTAGCTTCATACATTCACTGCTACCTCATGGAGATTTTTTTTTATTATTTATCCTGTAATGGTGATTATATTGAAGGCATTTCTAAGGCTGCTTTGGTTCCTTCCGTGTCTTTTGATCAACTCCTGGGGCGTTATCACTCAAAAAACAACCAAATAGGCTTGAATAGTTAATGCCTTAACTTTTATCAGCAAGGTAAGCTTTACTTAGCAAGTTAATGTAGCATTTCTAATATATGATTGAATAGTTACTTATGCTTTTGAGTTTTGACTTTGAGAATTTTAAAATTGTTATGCTTATGCTTTTGGGTTTTTGGAGCAAGACAGGTAACCACTGATCAACATAATAAATAAGTCTATTGTGGTACCCTCCTAACCAAATACTCTCATGCATTGTGAGTAATTTTTTCTTATTTTGCATAATTGTTGTGGCCTGTGCAATATTCATGTAATAGATTTCTTGTTATCTTAGTTCTTATTTTTATATTTGGGGACTCTCTTGATCCAAAAGGAGGTGAGTTTGCTTTAGGGTGTTGACAAGGACATGAAAAAGCTTTCAATCCCTCTTTCTACAAGTGATGAGACTGATAATTGCACCATCATCTGGTATGATGTTCTTGCACAATATCAAGTCAATATTCACAAGGACCCATAATTAAAAATATATATATATACATGAATAAAAAAAGAAAGAGTGGCACAGTTTCTCTCTCTCTCTCTCTCTCTCTCTCTCTCTCTCTCTCTCTCTCTCTCTCCCTGTCATTTTGCATGCACAGATGGTGTGGCTGGTAATCACATGATAATACCTGCTTCTTGTGATCTTGTAGATTGATGGTGTGGCATTGTTTCAAATGTTGTATATTATTATGAAATTTTCAACTAGTTTGTTAGTATTAGGAACTTTTGGTGGTTTGGTCCTGTGCTTTTGTGGACTCAAGTTGACATCAAACTTTTTTGAGATGTGATTGAGACCCCCTCAATCACCAACCCCCACCACCCCACACACACGTGGGGGTTGGTGATTGGAGGAGGAGAAAAAAAAAAAAAAAAAAAATCTGGCCAATCAATCCAAGAGGGGGTCATAGGGGTGGGGGGGAAAAGGGAGTCCGGATCATTTTTGAACTTTTTTTAGCTGGAAATGTTATGAAAAGGATTTCTATGCACAAAGCCATTCTTGTGGACTAATTGATGAATGATCATTTTATCAAGTATTATCAATTTTTTTATTTCCATGCTTGAATTGACTTTAAACACATACTATTTACTAATCATTAGTTGTCTGTTTTATATTTGATGAATCTCTTAGTGCTGACTTGTGCTTGAGAGCCAATGGACCTCTACTGATCACCCACACTCAGTGAACCTGTCAAGTTATTTTCAATGTGCCATTTATATTGGCTGTACAGTGCTAGCTGAGAGAGTTTGATATTGTGTTGGTTTTTGTCTTACTAGTGTTCAATAATCAAATTCATGCCTCTTTTTGCTCGAACTTGTAGTTTCAATATTAGAGGTTGATGATTTGTTTCCGATGTTCTCTTGACAGAGGGAGCAATGGTGGCAACAAGACTGACAGGAATTCTTTTAGGACAACCTATATTCTTCAAGACTCTGTAACAAGACTGTACAGAAGTGGCCTTTTTCTTGTTTCCATATACTAGTTTTTAATGTGAATTTGGGTGGTAATTGCAAGGATTCTTGGAATCAAAACTACTGTAACCTCAAATGTTTTTTTTGTAATTGCAATAGGTGGAAAATCTTTGCAAGATTCTTTTAGGAACTCTTTGTTATTGTAACGGGAATTTTATTAAAGGAAGAGATGGAAAATAATGCATGAATGTCAAAATTTTTGTAAATATCTCTTTATATTTATTGTATATAATATTTGAATATATATATGAGAATATAAGCCGTTAAAACATTGTAGGCATTTTTTATTGTTCTGGCGATGGTAACGATGGTCGCTAATACATTGTAGGTGTTTTTTTTTTTTTTTTTTTAACTTTGCGACGGCAAAACATCAGTTGCTATAAGTAGATTAGGCGGTTACAAATAGTTTGCGACTGTTGTTTTGCGGTTGCAAAAAGTATTTGTCACTCCAACATTTGCGACTCCCATTTGTTGTTGCAAAACATGCTTTTTTTAGTAGTGGAGGATTAGTTTAGTAATTTTAATGGGAACTTTTTTGATAAATCCATTTTCTAGGAGTTTTATTCCATCCAACCCATATTCTTTTTGACTATTCCATTAGGTCCAATTTGAGATAAGAAGACCAAAATACCCTTTTCATCTACTTATGTTCCATTTAGTTCACATTATTTTCTTATGTTTCAATAAGTCCTATGGGTGACATAATTACCAAAATACCCTTAATGTGAATGTTCACACCGTCAATATAAATGTTTATATAGTCAATGTGTAGGGGCCCGGCTCATGTCGATCCTCGTGGGTGTCCGGAAAAATTCGAGTCGGGCCGGGCCGGCCCACAAGCCAAAAAAAATAGGCCCGACCCGTCCCGTTGATAATATAAATATTCACATTGACAAGTTAACATTCACATTGATAGGAGTGTAAAATTGGCCTACGGCCCGTAGGCGGCCCGAAACCAGTCCGTCGCCCGGGGCGGGCCCGGGCCGGCCCGTTCACAATATGAATATTCACATTGACATATTAACGTTAACATTAACATTGATAAGAGTGTAAAATTGGCCCATGACCCATGGGCAGCCCGAAGCCCGAGCCCGGGCCCGGGTTGGGGTGGACCCGGCCCGGCCCGTTGACAATGTGAATATTCACATTGACATGTTAACATTCACATTGATAGGAGTGTAAAATTAGCCCGCGGCCTGTGGCCGGCCCGAAACCCGCCTGCGGCTCGTGGGCTGCCCTGGGCGGGCCCGGCCCGACCTGTTGATAATGTAAATATTCACATTGACATGTTAATATTCACATTGATAAGAGTATAAAATTAACCCGCGCCCCATGGCTACCCGAAACTAGCCCACGGCCCGTAGGCGGCTCGGGGCGGGCGCGACCCGGCCTGTTGACAATGTGAATATTCACATTGACATATTAACATTCACATTGATAAGAGTGTAAAATTGAGTCGCGTCCCATGGGCGGCCCCGGACGAGCCCGGTCCGGCCCGTTGACAATGCGAATATTCACATTGACATATTAACATTCACATTGATAGGAGTATAAAATTGGCCCGTGGCCCGTGGGCGGCCCGAAACCCGCCCGCTGACCAGGGCGGGCCCGGCCCGGCTCGGCTCGTTGACAATGTGAATATTCACATTGACATATTAACATTAACATTGATAAGAGTGTAAAATTAGCCCGTGACCCGTGGGCAGCCCGAAGCCCGGCCCCGAGCCGACGCGGGCCCGGCCCGTTGACAACGTGAATATTCACATTGACATGTTAACATTCACATTGATAAGAGTGTAACATTAGCCCGTGCCCCGTGGCTGCCAAAACACGCCCACGGCCCGTGGGCAGCCCGAGGCGGGCCCAGCCCGGCCTGTTGACAATGTGAATATTCACATTGACATGTTAACATTCACATTGATAAGAGTGTAAAATTGACTCGCGTCCCATGGGCGGCCCAAAGCGCGTGGGCGGCCTAGGGTGGCCCGGGTTTGGGTCCGGGCCTACCCCGGGCCGCGGGCGAGTTTCGGGCAACGGACAAGTTTTACACTCCTATCAATGTTAATGTTAACATGTCAATGTGAATATTCACATTGTCACGGGTCGGGCCAAGCCCGCCTCGGGCTGCGATCGGGTTTCGGGCCGCCCACGAGCTGCGGGCCAATTTTACACTCCTATCAATGTGAATGTTAATATGTCAATGTAAATATTCACATTACCAACGGGCCGGGTCCGCCCTAGCCCGAGGTCGGGCTACGGGCTACCTACGGGTCACGGGCCAATTGTACACTCTTATCAATGTGAATGTTAACATGTCAATGTGAATATTCACATTGTCAACAGGCCGGGCCGGGCCAGTCCCGGGCCACCCACGGGCCGTGGACGGGTTTCGGATAGCCACAAGGCGCGGGCTAATTTTACACTCCTATCAATGTGCATGTTAACATGTCAATGTGAATATTCACATTGTCACGGGTCGGGCCAAGCCCGCCTCGGGCTGCGGTCGGGTTTCGGGCAGCCCACGGGCTGCGGGCCAATTTTACACTCTTATCAATGTGAATATTAATATGTCAATGTGAATATTCACATTGTCAACAGGCCGGGCCGGGCCCGCCCCGAGCAACGGGCG
The DNA here is from genome assembly GCF_055761805.1 of Camellia sinensis. Lineage (NCBI taxonomy): Eukaryota > Viridiplantae > Streptophyta > Magnoliopsida > Ericales > Theaceae > Camellia > Camellia sinensis. The sequence continues at coordinate 109,996,923 of NC_138966.1, forward strand.
GTCTTTTGGCCGTCCATGGGCCGCGGGCCAATTTTATACTCTTATCAATGTGAATGTTAACATGTCAATGTGAATATTCACATTGTCAACGGGCCGGACCGGGCCCGCCCCGGGCCGCCCATGGGCAGCGAGCGGGTTTCGCGCCGCCACGGAACGGGGGCCAATTTTACACTCCTATTAATGTGAATGTTAACATGTCAATGTGAATATTCACATTGTCAACGGGCCGGGCTGGGCCGAGTCGGGCCCGCCCTGGGCTGCTGTCTAGTTTTATACTCTTGACAATGTGAATGTTCACATATGTGAATGTTAACATGTCAATGTGAACATTCACATTGTCAACAGGCCGGTCCGGGCCCGCCCACGGGCCGTGGACGGGTTTCGGGCAGTTACGAGGCGCGGGCTAATTTTACACTCCTATCAATGTGAATGTTAACATGTCAATGTGACTATTCACATTGTCAACGGGCCGGGCCGGGCCCGCCTCGGGCTGCGGGCGAGCTTTTGGCCGCCCATGGGCCGCGGCCCAATTTTATACTCTTATCAATTTGAATGTTAACATGTCAATGTGAATATTCACATTGTCAACGGGCCGAACCGGGCCCGCCCCGGGCCGCCCATGGGCCGCGGGCGGGTTTCGCGTCGCCACGGGACGGGGGCCAATTTTACACTCATATTAATGTGAATTTTAACATGTCAATGTGAATATTCACATTGTCAACCGGCCGGGCCCGCCCTGGCTCGCGGGCGGGTTTCGAGCCGCCCACGGGCCAATTTACATTCCTATAAATGTGAATTTTAAAATATAAATGTTCACATCATTAAATTGCTAATCGTTGAAAAAATATTTATAAGGGTATCAAAATTAAATATAAGGGCATAAGTGTCCAAGAAAATAGTGTAAATCAAGAAAATGGACTTTATGGAATAAAACTATACATACATGGGACTAAATGGGTTAAAAAATTCCTTCATGGACTTATTGGGTTAAAACACTTCTAAATTGGACTTATCAATAAAAACCCCTATTTTAATATTAGATATACTTTTATTGATAATCATTAAATGTGCAATTCTTATTTTGTTTATACCTTAGATGGTGTTTGGTTATGTCCAATTTTTTTTTTAGTTATGACTGATAGCAAATTTAGTTATGATATTTGTGGTAACACAACTTGTATATAATACATGTGTATTCTAAAATAATTTATTATTATGACAAAAGTGATAATGAAACAAATTGAAAAATTAAGAGTAAATTACAAAAAAAAAAAAAAAAAGCCCCAAGATTTAACAATTATGACAAAATAAACTATGAGTTTTTAATTTTAACAATTTAAAAAAAAAATTAATGTTTATTTTCAATTTAAACCATTGGTCTATTTTTGTTAATAAAATTGACAGAAAATAGATATTTTAGTCATTAAACTTAATGAATATGAGTATTTTAGACATGTTATGTATATTTACATTAGGTTTAATTATTAAAATATTATTTTTTCGTCGATTTTAGTTAGTGAAAATAGGCAAATAATTTAGATTGAAAACAAATCAAAAGATTAGGGTTGAAATTGATAAAATTAAAAACTTAGGGTTTATTCTGTTATAATAGTCAAACTTTGAATTTTTTTTTTTTTATAATTTTCCCAAAAATTAATTACATAAATACAAGAGAAGTTCTTTTATAGTTTTTAATCAACACTATTATATAATTCAGTTTTCTTCAAAAAAAATGAGATAAAATTTATAAGCCTCACTATCTAAATCCTTTAATTTTTCAATTTTCTATTTTTAATTTTATGAAACACCACTTAACATGCCCTGACAATTTCACCTTTAATTTTAAACCAAATTGCCATCAATGACAGACAGAGTCCACTCAAGCCTATTTAAAACCCAAGATGAAAGGTCTAATTGGGGCATTCATAATAAGCTACCTAATTTTCACAATCAAAATAATTTTGATAATATTTTTTTTCTTCTTCTTTTCTTAACTAAGAGAATGAAATATGTGTAATATAAATGTAACGATGAGATCTCTTTTGTATCTCATGAGAGAAGTTGTTTTACTGTCTTTATGATTTGACGGAGAGCTTAAGATAACTAATGAAATGAAATTCTTTTTGATAATCCCTGATTTATTCATTTTTTGTTAATTTATTGGGAGATTTTCAACTACTATTTTAATTTTTGACAATTATTTTGACAATAAAATAGGTTACACCAATACCTCTTCAACTCTATTACAAGTCACTTTACCCTCATCAACTATAAAAATTCTAGAAATACACTCTTTTGTAAAGGGAAAATGTCTCGTAACTCAAATTTTGTGGCTCAAAAGTGGCTTAAATGGTCAAAACGACGTCGTTTTGGCCATTTTTATGTTGTTCTGTACTCAAAACGACGTCGTTTTGGCCATTTGAGCCACTTTTGAGCCACAAAATTTGAGCTACGTAGCATTGTCGTTATATATACAATAAAGATCTTGTTAATATGTATTTTTAAGGCAACACGTTAAAAAAGTTTTAAAATATTATATATTTTTTATTATACCCACTTTTATAGCGATGTACAACCCTTTAATCATCTTGCCATGTGCAATAAGTACATAAATTAATAAAATTCACATAATATAATCCATGTGGTCCTCTTTTACTCAAGAGTTTAGTCAAAACCAGCATTTAAGTTGTCTACTCTTAAACCACCGACGAGTTGTGGTTCACATCAGCTGTAACCAACTTGGAATATCAATGAGAAATTGTAAAGAGGGACCTTAATCATTCAATTGTTGTAAAAAAAAAAGTCATATGTGGTGTGCATGACTAAGAAGAACATTGTTATCAAAACCTCATGTCTTATATATGTAGACTAGACTTGAGTTTGGGGCTTCTTTCTATTAAAGATATAAAGTCGAATTGAGTGTTGCAGATAATGTGTATTTACTGAGCAGTAGTGTTTGTTATACATAACACCTTTCGTTAGGGTTCAGTGTCAGAATTTAAATGGAATCAGGTCATATATAAAGCAAATGAAATATTTATTGATTTTCTTAGGACAATAATATTTTATCTATGTTAGGTTTTATTCTTGGCAATCCCGTTTGACAAAACTCCTTTGTGTTGTAATTTTATTCGCATTTTTATTTCAGTGAGGATATGTAACAACCCTCATCATTGATCACTGATTGACCATTGATTACTGATACTGTCACTGATTACCGTTGAACTGAACTGATTATGACTGATAATTGAACTGATTAAAGTACTGAACTGATTGACTGAAAACTGGAACTGAATTGACTGAGTATGTATGTTAATTTGTATTCTATCTGTTTGATTGTTTATTTGATCTGTTCATGTTTTATGTTTAAACTGTTGATTTAAGGCCTTATCGACGGCCGAACCGGGAATTGATTGATGTTTTATGATCATCATAATTTATGTGATTTTATGGTGTATTTATCTGAAATTTGATTTAGTATGATTAAATTAGATTAAATATTGACTTAATGCAAGGTTACACTTATTTACCATTTTGCCATGGTGAGTGGCCACTACCTATACATCTTTGAGCTCATTACACTTAACCAAAACAACTCATCAGCCTTTCTCCTTGCCATTGCCGACCATAGAGAGAGAGAAACTAGAGGAGTGGTTTTCATCTCAATTTTGCTTGTAAATTGCTTGGCAATTGAAGGAATTGGAACATAGGTGGCAAATTAAGCTTCCTCACCTTGTAACTAAAGCTCTAGGTAAGGAACTCAACCCCTCTTTGTTGTGTTTAAGCTTATTCATGCAAGATTCTTGAGCCTCTAGTGATTTAAGTCTAGAATTGGTTCATTGTTGTTGAATTGAAGCTCATTCCATGCATGCATGTTTGTATTGTAGATGTTTGAGTTGTTTTCATGGCAAAAGGTTACATGCATGTCCGTAATTTTGTAATGGTCCATGTTTTCAATTAGCTCCTTAGAGCATCCAAGTGAGCTTCAAAGTTGATTAAAATTCATGCATGTTTGCATGTTCATCTTGTTCTTGAAAAATGGTTTGAAATTGAGTTTGAACTAAACACCCTTGGGCTTTGATTTCTCAAAATTGAGCTTTGAACCATGTTATTCTATGTGTTTATAAGTGTTTTCTGGAAATTCAGCCCAAGAGGATCGGTTTTGATGCATTTAAACTTGAGTTTGAGCTTGGAGGTGCAATCTGGGTTTTCCAGATTTTGCACTCCCGCTCGAGTGGGGAAATGGGCGCTCGAGCGGAGAATCCGAGCATCCAGTATTTCTCTGCACTGTTTTACAGTCCGCTCGAGCGGAGTCGTGTGTCTCAAGCTCGAGCGGGCGTCGAGCGGAGATTTCACCCATCCAGTACTTTTACAGTACGCTCGAGCGGAAGATTTGTACGCTCGAGCGTGTACCTTTGTTGCATGTCCGCTCGAGCGGGGAAACCTGCGCTCGAGCGGGACTCTGTTTTCTAAAAATTCTGAAACTGTTTTCTGATCACATCTTTGCATCCTCATCCCATCCTAGGCATGCTTAGGCCTAGTTTAAGGCATCTTGTTGAGGATATAGATGTAGAACACACCGAGGCAACTTAGGGATTAAGTTATTATCTTTCCCAACTGTGTAGCTTAGTGTGTGTTCGATCTGTTGATTGTGTAGGGTAGACTTCCGAGGAGATGCTCTAGCTTACTATAGCCCAGAACTCTGTGAGTAACATTTGTGTAAAGATATGTTCAAAATGATTATCTTCTAAACAATTAAACTGAACTGTTTCTGAACTGTTATTGTTAACTGAATGAATAAATGTATGACCTATATTCTGAACTGTATTGTGGCATCCTTAGCAACTACTGTTACTGACTGTTACTGTTACAGAGATCTCTGTCGGTTCCCATGTTGGAACCACTACTGTTTACTGACATGATGGCCATCATTCACTGTTTGGTCTATTAAGACCTGGTCTGTTAAGACCTACTGTACTGTTTAGCTATTGGATGTACCACATATGACTGTTATAATCTGTGAAACTTGGAGCAAAGTGCTGCACGGAACTAAGTGCTACAGAGTGAGCCACCTCTAGAGTCTGTGCGAGACACCTCTTGAGTCCATAAGAACTGTACTGTTTTCTGAAATGCTACTGTTACTGCTACTGTACTGCTACTGTACTGCTACTGTACTGACACTGCTACTAGTGCTGCTAACGGATGTGCCACGTACGATTACTATGATTTCTAAATGACTGTTACGGCATCAATGTGAGCCACAAACTGACTGACCGATATACTGAATCAATGAACTGTTTTAGATATTGAAAAGACATTCATCCTAAACCTCTTTACATATTATGTTATTCACTGGGCTTTAGCTCACTGCTCATATATATATGTAGGTGTTCAGGCACCGGACCGCTGCTAGGAGCGTCAGGCAAGCTTTTGTTTTGTCAGCCAACCACTGTGCCTCACTGTGAGGTTCTAAGCCGTTCAAGCTTCGGCTTTGGGGTGTTTTAATATTCCCCGTCTGTCCCTGTAACTGTTTTGTAGACTGTATAGACTGTTATTGTACTGTTTAATAGGGATTAGATCCCTGTTCTGAATGATTGTACATGTATGTGTAGACTGTCACAGCTCATTGGACATTGTTTATTTACTGTATTGGCTTCCGCCAGGCCCTGTACTCTGTTTTACTAGATTACTGTTAGGCAGGCCTTCGGTAATCTCGGATTACTGGCCGGTTACGGTGCTAAACCCATAGGGCTGGGTTTGGGTCGTGACAGAGTGGTATCAGAGCGATACTTAACCACGAGTTATACTGCACACACGTGTCCAAGTGAGCTATAGGATGTCCTAGAAAAGTAATTAGGGCATTGCATGAACATGAGAAGTGTGTGTGGCCATGATTTGAATAAATGTGTTAATGTGTTTAAGTATGCAACTGTCTATGCTTATGATTATCGTACTGTCTATGGTGAAATGAACGCAACCTATATGCATACTTAAAGAAGTTAAGTGGTATAACATGTAATGTGAATGTTAATGCCGAATATGGAATCTATGTGATTATGGACGTGTGGTAGTAAAGGGTCATGTGACCGTACCTGAGTTGAATTGAAAGCATACACACGTCTGATATGAAACAAAACGTGAAATCAGTAAGAACCTCTCCTGGATTGATAATCACCCTGTTGTGTGTAAACAAGGGAAAGGGCGAGGATTGTGAACGAAACTGAATCTTCTGGTCTGAGAATTAATAGGCTAGAATGAATGATTGAAGCCTTAATCGAAAATCTGAGATAATGAAGGCAGACATACGTGCCTGAACCAACTGAATATGAATTGATGACACTGATACAGAAACCCAACAAACTGAAACCACCGAAATTTCTGGGAAGTACCGAACCACTGAAAACTGAGGCTTGGGTTCAGAGACTGAGAAAATAGGTGAAGTGTTCTTCGAAAAATACTTTCCCCCAAATGTATCCAAGATAGGGAAGTATCCGAGTTGAACAACTTGAGTAAGGTGATAAGACTGTGGTCGAATACGAGGTAAAATTTACCCAGCTAATTCGATAGGCACCCCACATGTTAGATACTGTCTACAAAAGAATAGAAAAGAATTGAAGGTGGGCGTGACCTAGATGTGTTTGACTGAATTGACGTGCTAAAACCCAACAAAGCATGTAGATGTCCTGGATAGAGTATTAATGCCTGAGACAATGTAGCAGCATTGAAATATCCAAATCAACATCGTCAACCGAATCAGAAAGAATGAAACGGAAGCAACAGAAAGTGAAAATGACCACTGTGAATGGAAAACCTCGGGCAATAGCCTTGACCAATGATATACCTATCTATACCGATTGTGGGAAATAACATTGGGGCTTGCCACCGCCTGTCGGAAACTCGCTTTAGACGTGGACAGGAAGGACACTTGCCTAAATCTTGCCCACAAACTCAATCGAACGATATTGAGTCTAAATCTAGACCCTAGTTCCAGAGAATGCTTGGAACACTGAAATGACTGACGCGGGTATTACCTTAATTAGGTGTAATTGCCTATACGAACATTTGTGTGGGAATCATACATTCCTTAATCCAATAAAGATTGTGAACATACTGACTGAACCAACTGAATTACTGAAATTATGAACCCTATACTATGAGAATTGTTAGGACTTGTGACCAACGAGAGTTTACTGAGTTAGGTCCTTGTATCATATTGCAATAACTGAATGTGAACTATTACGCATGACCTTTTGAACTGTGCTAGAACTGTTGAACGTGGGAACACCTTATGACTGACTGTAATTCGAGAAATCTGTACAGCTATGATTCGGACTGAACTGTTATATATTGACGGACATCATTGAATGAACGGACCCTTGAACTCGAATTATATACGTGAACTGTTTGTGTATGAGACTTCTGAAATTAAGAACCCATATTAGTTTGTAAAGATGAACTACTGCGTATGAATTTGCGAACGAATGCTCACAAGATAATTGATTTTAGACTCACACCTGTACATATGTTCCCATGCTTGTAATACTATTAGGACTGTCAGGAATGGACTGTGGTTAATGAATCTTTCGAGATTTACTATTTGATGCGGACTATGTACAATACCGTAACGCCTTATGTTAACAATTACCTACACTATGAAAACTGTTTGAACTCATGTACATGTTCGCATACCTTTGCTTAAGGATGTTACTAGACTGGGTAGACTTATGACTTTCTACCTTAACTATCGTATCTGGGGAAAACTATTGTGTATTGTACATTGAACTTGTGAATCCGTATTGGGAATATTAGTAGACTCTGAAAGTGCACATATATGACTGTACCTTTGCTCGGACTGATTGGCATATAATTTGTCGATAACTTAACCATTGGGACTATGACTCCAGAATTGTGTGACTGAATAAAGACCCCGACTAATAAACTCTTGACTGTGAATCGTAATTGTGGAAAATTGACATGACTGTTTGAATAGACCTGCGAGCCTATGCTCTAGTGACTGTATGACTGATTTGGAACCCTCGTAGGGCAACTCCCTATTATGTGTCCGAGAATCTCGCGTAATGTATTACTGTATGCCATATGCCTATATGAAAGATTTATTTGGAAGTTGTTATACTGACTGTGATGTTTACCTCTCGATGTGAATAACTGCATTGCCTGTAAACTTAATGGGAGGAACACGTTGTATATGATCTGTACTGCTTCGATATGAATTATAATGATACCAGACCCTGATGTAAGTTTGACAATAAATGGACTCAGACTAATTGCGAAACTATTGACTATGTACTGAAATGACTGGAGTATGAACTTGTGTACCTCATCTGGAAATGATAAGAATGAAACTGCTACCTGATCTGATCTGATAGAACCGTGGGTTGATGAAACCCTTTGTGTAACTAATAGAACTTCTGTTTGATGCTTGTGCTTCGAACTCTTACTTATTATGATTGGACAGAACTTGTATCTGAAATGACCTAGTCGAACTTTCATCGACTTGAGAAAACTCTTATTGAGAGCTATTACCTGATTTGTTTCCAATATGGGGAAAACTGGGTACATGCCATGTGATTAATCACCCGGTATTACCATATAACTATGAACTTGTTTGATTAGGGAATGATTGTTTTGGCGATTACCGTACTTCAGAACTGATGGGATTTGTTGACAGCAAACTAGTCTTGATTATAAACCCTCACTATCTGGAAGTATATGAAATCAGTATGACTGCTTCCGTATTGATACGTAGTATGATCGAATTTGTGAGAACTGAAACTGATGAATAGTATGTGAATGATTACTTCAGAACCCTGCCTACTGTAATGGGAGTAATGTACAAATTCGCCTTATGTTTCCAATAACTCCTGAATGAACTGGACTGACTGTGATGGATTACCGAATTGGGGACAAATTGAACAAAGACCAGATGAATGACTCAGAAGTCAATGAATTGAATCTCTGTAACTTAACGGGGGAAATTACTTATGAAATGAGGCCAGTGCAATCTATAACCCCAATAAGTACTTGATATAAGTAGTGTGATTACTACTACAGTAAAGTTGTGTGCAACTGTATTCACGTTCTGTGTCACAAAATAAGTTTTGTTTTCTGAAATGCTATATGTTGTATACTGATTAAGGGGTCAACCTCTGATATGTATTCGTGACTCTTAATATTATGTGGTATATATTAGCTACCCGGTATTGGAGGTTCCTTATGGAACTTATATTTGTCTGCACTCTGCTACCCGTACCGGAGGCCTTGTCACGAGGGCTCAGCTTCTGCTCTATATCTGAATCTGTTCCTGACTCTAAAACCTGACTAGGTCTAAGACTCCATTATAATTCGGACCCTAATCTCTGTATGTGATTTATGATTCTGTTTCTGTGCACTACTAAGATTGAGATTGGGTCATGAAACTGTTAATGAATATGATTATGCTCCTGTTAAAGAGTGAAAGCTACTGTTATGTTAGGCATTATCTCTGTTGCCGTATGTTAATTCGAGTTTGGAGGACCAAACTCTTTTTAAGGAGGGGAGAATGTAACAACCCTCATCACTGATCACTGATTGACCATTGATTACTGATACTGTCACTGATTACCGTTGAACTGAACTGATTATGACTGATAATTGAACTGATTAAAGTACTGAACTGACTGACTGAAAACTGGAACTGAATTGACTGAGTATGTATGTTAATTTGTATTCTATCTGTTTGATTGTTTATTTGATCTGTTCATGTTTTATGTTTAAACTGTTGATTTAAGGCCTTATCGGCGGCCGAACCGGGAATTGATTGATGTTTTATGATCATCATAATTTATGTGATTTTATGGTGTATTTATCTGAAATTTGATTTAGTATGATTAAATTAGATTAAATATTGACTTAATGCAAGGTTACACTTATTTACCATTTTGCCATGGTGAGTGGCCACTATCTATACATCTTTGAGCTCATTACACTTAACCAAAACAACTCATCAGCCTTTCTCCTTGCCATTGCCGACCATTGTCACGACCCAAACCCGGCCCTATGGGTTTAGTACCGTAACCGGCCAGTAATCCGAGATTACCGAAGGCCTGCAGAACAGTAATACAGTAAAACAGAGTACAGGGCCTGGCGGAAGCCAATACAGTAAATAAATAGTGTCCATTGAGCTGTGACAGTCTGTATGCAAAAAGGCTTTTCACATATTTATACATAAACAGTACAGAACAGTATACACAAAATTCACATCCACTTAACTAGGGACTCAACCCCACATAACAGTACAGAAAACATTCCGTCTGTACAACACAGTATACAAAATTAACAGTCACACAGTACAGGGACCTAATCCCTGTATAACAGTACAGTAAACAGTCAGTCTATACAAAACAGTGAAACAGTACAAAAAGGGGGAAATTCTAAAACACCCCTAAGCCTTAACAGTAGGCTCGGAACCTCGCAGTGAGGCACAAAGGCTGGCTTGACAAAACTGGAGTAACCCTGACGCCTCTAGCTGCGGTCTGGTGCCTGTACACCTACATATATATATGAGCAGTGAGCTAAAGCCCAGTGAATAACATAAAGCGTAAAGGGGTTTAGAATGAATGTCCTTACAGTAATGAAAACAGTTCGTTTCAATCAGTAATTCAGTTGCTCAGTACAGTAAACAGTCATATGTGGTACATCCATTAGCATAACAGTAACAGTAGGTCTTAAAAGACCGAACAGTAATGATGGCCATCAGTCAGTAAACAGTAGTGGTTCCACAAGGAAACCGACAGAGATCTCTGTGACAGTAACAGTAACAGTAAACCGTAGATACTAAGGATGCCACAGTACAGTTCAGAAATAAAGGACATACATTCATTCAGTAAATAATACCAGTTCAGTAAACAGTTCAGTTCAGTATTCAGAAGATAATCAGTTGAACATATCTTTACACAATTGTTACTCACAGAGTTCTGGGCTACAGTATGCTAGAGCGTGTCTCCCCAGTTGCCAACCCTACACAGTTCACAGGTTGAACACACTAAGCTACACAGTTGGGAAATCTTATAACTTAATCCCTAATTTGCCTTGGTGTGTTCTACAATGATATCCTCATCTAAATGTCTTAAACTAGGCCTAAGAATGCCTAGGATGGGATGAGGGTGCAAAAATACACTTAGAAAACATTTTGCAAAGTTTGCTGAAAATAGGGGCTTCGCTCGAGCGAGACCTTCTACGCTCGAGCGTAAGTCCAAAATCAAAGGCTTCGCTCGAGCGAGGAATCCTTCGCTCGAGCGGTCTGCAAAACAGTAAAAGTACTGGATGCTGAAATTTTACGCGCGATGGTCGCTCGATGGTCGCTCGAGCGGAGCCCTGGACAAAGGTGCTCGCTCGAGCGGGGAATCCTTCGCTCGAGCGAGGAAGCCAAATCTGGAATTTCCAGATTTGCCTCCCAAGCTCAAACCAAGCATTCAACCACTCCAAACTCGACCTCTTGGGCTCAAATTCTGGAAAACACCACTAAATTCAATGTATAACAAGATTCAAAGCTCAATTCATGAATTCAAGCCCCAAAGGTGAGTCAATTAAACCACATTCAAACCCATTTTCAAGAACAACATTCAAACATGTCATGCATGAGTTTTAAACCAAATCAAAGCTCCAAAGCTTGATCAAATGAGCTCATTCCTTTTCAAATCAGATGGAAACATGGTCTATAACAACAATATGAGCATGCATGCACTAATGTCCATGTAATCAACCTCAAAATGCAACAATACCAACATGCATGCAAGAAATGATCTTCAATCCATCATTAATGGACCAAATCATGGCTTAGCTCTACAAATGAGGCATGAATTGTGCAAGAATGAACTCAAGAACAGCAACAAGAAGATGGATGTCCTACCTTGGGTGTAGAATTAGAGGTGAGGGAGCTCAAACATGCAAATACACTTTCAATTCTTCAAGATTCACAAGCTAAATCAACAAGAACACTTCTCTCCCTCCCTAACTCTCTCTATGGTCGGCAATAAGGAGGGGAAAGGCTGATGAAATGTTTTGATTCAATGTGTGCAAGGCTCTAGCATCACTAGGTAGTGTGCCACTAAGGGTGGCAATATGATAAATAAACCGAACTCTTTAATTAGCTTATTTAATCTAATTTAATCATACCTAATCAATTTTCAGATAAATATACCATAAAATCACATTAATTATGAGGGTCACGGAACATCAATCGGTTTCTAATTCGGCCGCCGATAAGGCCTTCAATTAGCAGTTTAAACATATCAACATGAACAGATAATCAGACAATCAAACAGATAGAATGAAATTAACTAACATATACTCAGTCAATTCAGTTCCAGTTTCAGTTAGTCAGTTCAGTACTTTTAATCAGTTCAATTATCGGTCAGTTATCAGTCATTATCAGTTCCGTTTAACAGTAACTGGTGATCAATCAGTCATTAATCAGTAAACAGTATGAGGGTTGTTACAGTCTCCCCTCCTTAAAAAGAGTTTAGTCCTCTAAACTCGAGTTACCTTCATTCTGGAAGAAAACAGGATTCAGTGGAAACAGTTCAGGATATCGTTTGGCCATGTCATCTTCCCTTTCCCAAGTGGCATACACGCCACCATGGTTCTGCCAGTCAACTTTCACTAACGGGATCTCTTTGTTCCTCAGTTTCTTGATCCGTCGGTTTACAATCTGTATAGGCCGTTCCTCGTAAGTGTAGTCATCACTCAACACTACGTGGGTAGGCTCTATTACATGGAAAGGATCCCGGAGATAATCTCTTAACATAGAAATGTGGAAAACATTATGCATGTGTTCCATTTCAGGAGGAAGCGCAACTTGATACGCCACCGGATTGATTTTCTCAATAATCTCGTATGGTCCGACGTATCTCGGTGCTAGCTTGCCTTTGACTCCGAAACGAGTCTGGCCTTTCATTGGTGTCACTTTCACAAAAACGTGATCACCCACTTCATACTCTCTGTCCCGTCTTCTGACGTCTGCATAACTTTTCTGTCTACTCTGTGCAGTTTTCAATCTTTGCTGTATCAGTTTCACTTTTTCAGTTGTTTCATATACAATCTCGGGCCCAAGCAAAGGCCCATCTCCAACTTCTGCCCAGCAAATTGGAGATCTACATTTCCTGCCATACAATGCCTCAAAAGGCGCCATACCAATACTCGAATGGTAGCTGTTGTTGTAGGCGAATTCAGCTAAGGGCAAATGGCTTTCCCAGTCTCCCTGAAAATCAAGGACACACATTCTCAGTAGATCCTCCAGAGTTTGGATGGTCCTTTCAGATTGGCCATCTGTCTGAGGATGATAGGCACTACTCAGCCTCAATTCAGTACCCAATGCAGTCTGTAGGCTTTGCCAAAACCTCGATGTAAACTTCGAATCCCTGTCAGAAACAATAGACACAGGCACTCCATGCAGTCTAACGATTTCATCAATATAGATAACAGCCAATTTGTCCGCATTATAAATCGTCTTGACAGGTAAGAAGTGAGCAGATTTGGTTAGTCTATCAACAATAACCCAAATTGAATCCATACCTTTTCTGGAGCGAGGTAATCCAACGATAAAATCCATCGTGATATGCTCCCATTTCCACTCTGGTATGGGTAGAGGTTGCAATAATCCGGCAGGTCGCTGATGTTCAGCTTTGACCTGTTGGCAATGAAGACATTTGGATACAAAATCAGCAATTTCTTTCTTCATTCCCGGCCACCAGAAATTCTGTTTCAGATCTTGGTACATTTTCGTATTCCCCGGATGGATAGACAATTTCGAATTGTGGCCTTCTTGCAGAACTCTTCTTTTCAGTTCAGTATCATTCGGTACACACAGTCTTTCTTGAAATTTCAGTACATTGTTCTCGAATTTGAATCCCGGTCTCGGTTTAGATTCTCTTTCCTCGATGATCTTCTTCAAGAAGTCATCCAGTTGCTGTTTCTCTTTAATCTCTTCAATCAGCGCCGGTTGAGCAGAAATAGCAGCTAAGGTTCCACCTTGTTCTCTCAAAACAATTTCAACTTCAGATTTTTCAAGGTCACAAAGCAACTCTTTCTGCCCTGTAAGCAAACAGGCTAAGTTTCCAATCGATTTCCGGCTCAATGCATCGGCAACGGTATTGGCTTTTCCCGGATGGTACAATATCTGTAGGTCATAATCTTTAATCAGTTCTAGCCATCTCCGCTGTCTCATATTCAGTTCTTTCTATGTGAAGAAATACTTTAAACTCTTGTGGTCGGTATATACTTCACATGTCACCCCGTAGAGATAGTGACGCCAGATTTTCAGGGCAAATACTACTGCAGCAAGTTCCAGATCATGGGTCGGGTAGTTCTTTTCATGTGGTCTCAGTTGTCGGGAAGCATAAGCAATAACTCTCCCATTCTGCATTAAAACACACCCCAGACCCTTATGAGAAGCATCACTAAATACAGTATAACCATCCGTACCTGAAGGTAGGGTAAGAACTGGTGCAGTCACTAATCGAGTTTTCAACTCCTGGAAAGCAGATTCTCTTTGGTCGGTCCAGTCAAATGATGTCCCCTTTTGAGTTAACTGAGTCAATGGTAGGGCAATTTTGGAGAAATCTTTGACAAATCTTCTGTAATATCCAGCCAATCCCAAAAAGCTTCGGACTTCAGTCACATTTGTTGGTCTAGGCCAGTTCACTACAGCTTCAATTTTCTGCGGATCAACAGAAATTCCATCTTTGCTAACAACATGCCCCAAAAACATAACATGGTCAAGCCAAAATTCACATTTAGACAGCTTAGCATACAGTTTCTGTTCTCTTAAGGTTTGTAGGGCAAGTCTCAGATGATGTTCATGCTGTTCTATGCTTTTGGAGTAAATCAATATGTCATCGATAAATACAACAATAAAGTCATCAAGGTACGGTTTAAAAACTCCGTTCATGAGGTCCATAAAAGCAGCTGGTGCGTTCGTGACTCCAAAAGGCATAACTAGAAATTCATAATGTCCATACCTTGTTCTAAAAGCAGTTTTATCAATGTCTTCCGGTTTAACCTTCAGTTGATGATACCCCGATCTGAGATCAATCTTAGAAAACACTTGTGCACCCTGTAACTGATCAAATAAATCATCAATGCGTGGCAATGGGTATTTGTTCTTTACAGTTACCTTATTCAGTTCACGGTAGTCGATGCACAGTCTCAGTGAGCCATCTTTCTTCTTGACAAACAAAACAGGAGCACCCCATGGTGAAGTGCTAGGTCTGATAAACTTTTTGTCTAACAGTTCTTGCAGTTGCACTTTCAGTTCTTTCAGTTCAGTTGGAGCCATTCGGTAAGGAGCTTTAGAAACTGGTTGTGTTCCGGGAATCACATCAACGGTAAATTCAATCTCCCTGTCAGTCAAATCTCCTGGAAGATTATCTGGAAAAACATCTGGAAATTCCCTGACTATAGGAATACAATTCACATCAGTTTTAACACTATCATCAGTAGACACAGTCAGTACAGAACACAGATATCCTTTACACCCCTTTCTAATTAATTTAACAGCTTTCACTGACGAAATCAAATACGGAGGAGGTACTACTCCACTCCCATTAAACACAAATTCAGGCAAACCAGGTGGACGGAAAACAACTTGCTTGGTCACACAGTCAATAGTGGCATGATATTTTTGTAACCAATCCATCCCCAATATTACGTCAAAATGATCAATGTTCAATGGCAGTAAATCAATAAACAGATGCATATCCCCAACAATAATTTCACATGCGGGGTACATATAAGCACATGTCATGGATCCCCCTACGGGTGATGATACGGCTAGCAGATAGTTCATAGGTTCTAAGGGTCTATTCAATTTCCGTGAGAAAGCATGCGATACATAAGAATGCGTAGACCCCGAATCAATTAATACATATGCATTTTGTGCACAAATAGAGAGAATACCTGACACAACGGTCTCGGTATTCTGCACATCTCCCGGTACTAGTGCGAACACTCGGCCTTGCCTCACAGGCTCTTTCCCGGTAGCTCTGGGGTTAGGCTTTGGTGGAGCATTTGATGCTGCTGCGCTTGGTGCAGCTTTACCACTGGCTTGTGGAGCAGAGGGGCAGTCTTTAACCATGTGGCCCACCTTGCCACACCTGTAACAGGCTCCAGATATTCTGTAGCAAACCCCTTTGTGCTTCTTGCCACATTCAGAACAGGGTGGTATGAAACCACTCCCTTGGCTGGGGCTAGTTGTCAACCCCGTATTCTGTTTCTTATTGGCTGGGTTGTGCTTGCCTTTCTTGAATTTGAAACCCTGCCTTTTACCATGCCATTCGGTTATTGGTGTTTCAGATTGTTTCACTGCTGCAATGTTCGACTCGGCCATCAATGCCCGGTCGAGAACACCCACAAAAGTCGGTAACTTCAAAACATTTATTCGGTCAAGTATTGCCACATTAAGGCCACCTTCAAATTTTCTGGCCTTCTTATACTCAGTATCCACCATATGCGGTGCATAACGGGCAAGTTCAGTAAATTTCGTCTCATATTCTGCAACGGACATTGTGCCCTGCTTCAGCTGTTCAAATTCGGTCACTTTTCTATCCCTGACACACTGAAGGAAGTACTTTTCAAAGAAGGACTCCTTGAACTGAGCCCAAGTCATAACAGTGTTTGTTTCACGGATTAACATCCACCACCTTCTAGCCTCTTCTTGTAGGGTGAAGGTAGCTAACAATACTTTGTTTGCCTCTGAGCACGGAAACACTTCGAATAATTTTTCTGTTTCCAGAACCCAAGCTTCAGCTTTTAACGGTTCAAGGCCTCCCTGAAAGGATGGCGGTTTCATCTTGCTGAATTTATGGGTGAGAGCAATAATATCCCCATCATCCACGTTAACATTAGGTTCCGGCTGTACCGGAGGAGGAGGAGGTGGGGGCAGTTGGTTCTGTTGTTGTTCCAGTCTAGCAGTTATCAGTTCTATCATTCTTTCCATTCTTTCCATTCTTGCCTCGGTAGATGAGGACTCAGGTTCATTTGCATTGTCCATTTCACTATACGCAGTTATAACAGTTTTAAACATAAGCAGTCATTTGTTTAACAGACATAAACAGTCATTTGTTTAACAGTTTACCACATTAGCATGCATTCAGTCATAACATAACCACACACTTATCATGTTCATGAGATGTCCTAATTACTTTTTCTAGGACCCCCTATAGCTCATTTGGACACGTGTGTGCGGTATAACTCGTGGTAAGTATCGCTCTGATACCACTCTGTCACGACCCAAACCCGGCCCTATGGGTTTAGTACCGTAACCGGCCAGTAATCCGAGATTACCGAAGGCCTGCAGAACAGTAATACAGTAAAACAGAGTACAGGGCCTGGCGGAAGCCAATACAGTAAATAAATAGTGTCCATTGAGCTGTGACAGTCTGTATGCAAAAAGGCTTTTCACATATTTATACATAAACAGTACAGAACAGTATACACAAAATTCACATCCACTTAACTAGGGACTCAACCCCACATAACAGTACAGAAAACATTCCGTCTGTACAACACAGTATACAAAATTAACAGTCACACAGTACAGGGACCTAATCCCTGTATAACAGTACAGTAAACAGTCAGTCTATACAAAACAGTGAAACAGTACAAAAAGGGGGAAATTCTAAAACACCCCTAAGCCTTAACAGTAGGCTCGGAACCTCGCAGTGAGGCACAAAGGCTGGCTTGACAAAACTGGAGTAACCCTGACGCCTCTAGCTGCGGTCTGGTGCCTGTACACCTACATATATATATGAGCAGTGAGCTAAAGCCCAGTGAATAACATAAAGCGTAAAGGGGTTTAGAATGAATGTCCTTACAGTAATGAAAACAGTTCGTTTCAATCAGTAATTCAGTTGCTCAGTACAGTAAACAGTCATATGTGGTACATCCATTAGCATAACAGTAACAGTAGGTCTTAAAAGACCGAACAGTAATGATGGCCATCAGTCAGTAAACAGTAGTGGTTCCACAAGGAAACCGACAGAGATCTCTGTGACAGTAACAGTAACAGTAAACCGTAGATACTAAGGATGCCACAGTACAGTTCAGAAATAAAGGACATACATTCATTCAGTAAATAATACCAGTTCAGTAAACAGTTCAGTTCAGTATTCAGAAGATAATCAGTTGAACATATCTTTACACAATTGTTACTCACAGAGTTCTGGGCTACAGTATGCTAGAGCGTGTCTCCCCAGTTGCCAACCCTACACAGTTCACAGGTTGAACACACTAAGCTACACAGTTGGGAAATCTTATAACTTAATCCCTAATTTGCCTTGGTGTGTTCTACAATGATATCCTCATCTAAATGTCTTAAACTAGGCCTAAGAATGCCTAGGATGGGATGAGGGTGCAAAAATACACTTAGAAAACATTTTGCAAAGTTTGCTGAAAATAGGGGCTTCGCTCGAGCGAGACCTTCTACGCTCGAGCGTAAGTCCAAAATCAAAGGCTTCGCTCGAGCGAGGAATCCTTCGCTCGAGCGGTCTGCAAAACAGTAAAAGTACTGGATGCTGAAATTTTACGCGCGATGGTCGCTCGATGGTCGCTCGAGCGGAGCCCTGGACAAAGGTGCTCGCTCGAGCGGGGAATCCTTCGCTCGAGCGAGGAAGCCAAATCTGGAATTTCCAGATTTGCCTCCCAAGCTCAAACCAAGCATTCAACCACTCCAAACTCGACCTCTTGGGCTCAAATTCTGGAAAACACCACTAAATTCAATGTATAACAAGATTCAAAGCTCAATTCATGAATTCAAGCCCCAAAGGTGAGTCAATTAAACCACATTCAAACCCATTTTCAAGAACAACATTCAAACATGTCATGCATGAGTTTTAAACCAAATCAAAGCTCCAAAGCTTGATCAAATGAGCTCATTCCTTTTCAAATCAGATGGAAACATGGTCTATAACAACAATATGAGCATGCATGCACTAATGTCCATGTAATCAACCTCAAAATGCAACAATACCAACATGCATGCAAGAAATGATCTTCAATCCATCATTAATGGACCAAATCATGGCTTAGCTCTACAAATGAGGCATGAATTGTGCAAGAATGAACTCAAGAACAGCAACAAGAAGATGGATGTCCTACCTTGGGTGTAGAATTAGAGGTGAGGGAGCTCAAACATGCAAATACACTTTCAATTCTTCAAGATTCACAAGCTAAATCAACAAGAACACTTCTCTCCCTCCCTAACTCTCTCTATGGTCGGCAATAAGGAGGGGAAAGGCTGATGAAATGTTTTGATTCAATGTGTGCAAGGCTCTAGCATCACTAGGTAGTGTGCCACTAAGGGTGGCAATATGGTAAATAAACCGAACTCTTTAATTAGCTTATTTAATCTAATTTAATCATACCTAATCAATTTTCAGATAAATATACCATAAAATCACATTAATTATGAGGGTCACGGAACATCAATCGGTTTCTAATTCGGCCGCCGATAAGGCCTTCAATTAGCAGTTTAAACATATCAACATGAACAGATAATCAGACAATCAAACAGATAGAATGAAATTAACTAACATATACTCAGTCAATTCAGTTCCAGTTTCAGTCAGTCAGTTCAGTACTTTTAATCAGTTCAATTATCGGTCAGTTATCAGTCATTATCAGTTCCGTTTAACAGTAACTGGTGATCAATCAGTCATTAATCAGTAAACAGTATGAGGGTTGTTACAACCATAGAGAGAGAGAAACTAGAGGAGTGGTTTTCATCTCAATTTTGCTTGTAAATTGCTTGGCAATTGAAGGAATTGGAACATAGGTTGCAAATTAAGCTTCCTCACCTTGTAACTAAAGCTCTAGGTAAGGAACTCAACCCCTCTTTGTTGTGTTTAAGCTTATTCATGCAAGATTCTTGAGCCTCTAGTGATTTAAGTCTAGAATTGGTTCATTGTTGTTGAATTGAAGCTCATTCCATGCATGCATGTTTGTATTGTAGATGTTTGAGTTGTTTTCATGGCAAAAGGTTACATGCATGTCCGTAATTTTGTAATGGTCCATGTTTTCAATTGGCTCCTTAGAGCATCCAAGTGAGCTTCAAAGTTGATTAAAATTCATGCATGTTTGCATGTTCATCTTGTTCTTGAAAAATGGTTTGAAATTGAGTTTGAACTAAATACCCTTGGGCTTTGATTTCTCAAAATTGAGCTTTGAACCATGTTATTCTATGTGTTTATAAGTGTTTTCTGGAAATTCAGCCCAAGAGGATCGGTTTTGATGCATTTAAACTTGAGTTTGAGCTTGGAGGTGCAATCTGGGTTTTCCAGATCTTGCACTCCCGCTCGAGCGGGGAAATGGGCGCTCGAGCGGAGAATCCGAGCATCCAGTATTTCTCTGCACTGTTTTACAGTCCGCTCGAGCGGAGTCGTGTGTCTCAAGCTCGAGCGGGCGTCGAGCGGAGATTTCACCCATCCAGTACTTTTACAGTACGCTCGAGCGGAAGATTTGTACGCTCGAGCGTGTACCTTTGTTGCATGTCCGCTCGAGCGGGGAAACCTGCGCTCGAGCGGGACTCTGTTTTCTAAAAATTCTGAAACTGTTTTCTGATCACATCTTTGCATCCTCATCCCATCCTAGGCATGCTTAGGCCTAGTTTAAGGCATCTTGTTGAGGATATAGATGTAGAACACACCGAGGCAACTTAGGGATTAAGTTATTATCTTTCCCAACTGTGTAGCTTAGTGTGTGTTCGATCTGTTGATTGTGTAGGGTTGAGTTCCGAGGAGACGCTCTAGCTTACTATAGCCCAGAACTCTGTGAGTAACATTTGTGTAAAGATATGTTCAAAATGATTATCTTCTGAACAATTAAACTGAACTGTTTCTGAACTGTTATTGTTAACTGAATGAATAAATGTATGACCTATATTCTGAACTGTATTGTGGCATCCTTAGCAACTACTGTTACTGACTGTTACTGTTACAGAGATCTCTGTCGGTTCCCATGTTGGAACCACTACTGTTTACTGACATGATGGCCATCATTCACTGTTTGGTCTATTAAGACCTGGTCTGTTAAGACCTACTGTACTGTTTAGCTATTGGATGTACCACATATGACTGTTATAATCTGTGAAACTTGGAGCAAAGTGCTGCACGGAACTAAGTGCTACAGAGTGAGCCACCTCTAGAGTTTGTGCGAGACACCTCTTGAGTCCATAAGAACTGTACTGTTTTCTGAAATGCTACTGTTACTGTTACTGTTACTGTTACTGCTACTGTACTGCTACTGTACTGACACTGCTACTAGTGCTGCTAACGGATGTGCCACGTACGATTACTATGATTTCTAAATGACTGTTACGGCATCAATGTGAGCCACAAACTGACTGACCGATATACTGAATCAATGAACTGTTTTAGATATTGAAAAGACATTCATCCTAAACCTCTTTACATATTATGTTATTCACTGGGCTTTAGCTCACTGCTCATATATATATGTAGGTGTTCAGGCACCGGACCGCTGCTAGGAGCGTCAGGCAAGCTTTTGTTTTGTCAGCCAACCACTGTGCCTCACTGTGAGGTTCTAAGCCGTTCAAGCTTCGGCTTTGGGGTGTTTTAATATTCCCCGTCTGTCCCTGTAACTGTTTTGTAGACTGTATAGACTGTTACTGTACTGTTTAATAGGGATTAGATCCCTGTTCTGAATGATTGTACATGTATGTGTAGACTGTCACAGCTCATTGGACATTGTTTATTTACTGTATTGGCTTCCGCCAGGCCCTGTACTCTGTTTTACTAGATTACTGTTAGGCAGGCCTTCGGTAATCTCGGATTACTGGCCGGTTACGGTGCTAAACCCATAGGGCCGGGTTTGGGTCGTGACAGGATATGAGTTGTTAGATGCGAATCCAACCCGAATCATGCTTTGTAGAGCAGTTTTATGATGTTAATTCTTTCAAGGTTGCCATTTCGTTGATTATGATGGGGTTCGAGTTGCCCGGTCAGTTCACGGGGGTCGAGGGGGCGGCGCCCCTTGGCGGGTCCGGGGCAGCGCCACGGCGGGGTCGAGGGGCAGCGCCCCCGAAGCAAAATTCAAAAATGCATTCAAAGTTGCCTCCCCGCTCAAGCGTCCATTCCCCCGCTCGAGCGGAGAATGGTGATTTCCAGAAGTTTATTCGCCTGCAAAAATACTGGATGTTGTTTTTTCCCGCTCGAGCGGAACTTTTCGCGCTCGAGCGGCCAATCCGACGCTCGAGCGGAGATCGCGGGATAGTTTTCTATAAATGCGTGTTTCAGTCCAAATCTAGGATAACTTCTCCAGATCTTCTTCTTGGGTTCTAGGGTAAATATCTGGGGATATTTTGCTAGTTTTCTTTGATGTTTTTTTGATTGAGTATTCAACTCATGGTTTAAAGAGTATACATCAAAGGATTATTTATTTGTTCTACACAAAAGAGAGAATTGTTCTTCGGTGGATTCTGAAAAATTCGAGCCTGAAGCTTTGGTGGATTCCGGAGTGGCTCATCGTCAAGACAATTCCGAGGTGAAGACGGGGTTGGAAGAGACACATAGAGGTTGGTTCAATTCGGGCGTGGATTCGCTAGGTAATTGAGAGTATACCTGTGTAATTCCTTTATATCTTCTTAGTGGATTATTTTGTGGCTGTTGCCCGTGGTTTTTTTTATCACAATTGGAGGTGTCCAATTGTGATTTTTTCACGTAAAATCGTTGTGTCGATTTGTCTTGATTATTTGATTGGGATTGTTGTTTACTGCTTAAAATTGTTACATAATCACAAATCAACATCTAGGGGATTTCTAGATTTTTCAATTGGTATCAGAGCAGGTCGTTCTATTTTTTAAAAAAAATATATCTTTTAGAACGAGATCTTGTTTGATTTGTGATAATGGATTCAATACATGAGGGAAATTCTATGGTTCGACCACCCTTACTTGACGGATCCAATTATTCTTTTTGGAAAGCTCGGATGAGATCGTTTTTGAAATCAATAGATGAAAAAGTTTGACAATCTGTCATGAATGGGTGGACCGAACCAACAATTATCGTTGATGGAATAACTTTACCCAAACCAATTGATAAGTGGAACACAATTTATTACCAAAATAGTAGCTGGAATAGTAAAGCTATCAATTCTCTCTTTTGCGCTGTCACACCTGAAGAGTTTAGTCGTATTTGCAATTGTGAAGTCGCAAAAGAGGCTTGGGATATCTTACAAACTATTCACGAGGGCATTCTTTCTGTTAAACGCTCAAAACTTCAAAGGCTCACGTCTAATTTCAAAAACCTTTTAATGAAAGATAGTGAGACCTTTGATAAATTTTATGCGAAGTTGAGTGACATTATAAATTCCAGCTTCAATTTACGTGAAAAAATACCAGAATCCAAAGTTGTGGGAAAATTTTTGAGATCCTTGCCCGTTCGGTTCGAACCAAAAGTTACGGCTATTGAGGAGGCTCAAGATATTGACAACCTCAAGCTGGATCACTTGGTTGGAAATCTCCAAACTTATGAGGCATATAGGAATTTCAAAAAGAAACAAAAAGATACTATTGCTTATAGTAGTGCTCATAGAGTTGAAGGGAATTCTGATAAGGATTGTGAGATAGATTCCAAGATTACGGCTGCTTTTGTTAAACAATTTAAAAAATCTTTTTTGAAAAAGAATGCTAATGTTTTGGAATTTACTCATACTCATAAATCTAAAGGCAAAGAGAAACTCAAAATTAATTATATAGCCAAGAAGGAGAAATGAAAGATACAAGGGAACTCTAAAAAAGTCCAATGCTATGAATGCTAAGGATTTGGCTACTTTGCTTCAGAATGCCCCACTCGTTTGAAGAAGAAGAAAGCCCTCACCATCACTCAGGATGATGAATCAGAATCTGATGAAGATGAAAGTGACAACGAAAATCAAGGCGAAGAGGGACATAAACAATTCCTTGCTTTCATGGCGGCTTCCGAAACTGAAAGATGAACAGAGTATCCGAAGAGGTTGGTTGAGAATGCCACTGATGATGAATCCTCAGAGAGTGATGATGAAGAGCTTGAGCAAGCTTATGAAAAGTTGTATAAGAAATCTCTTAACTTATTCAAATTGAATGACAAACTCACTACGAAACTCAAAACATGTGAAAGTGAGAATGTCAAATTAAAGAAAGAGATTTCCGAGGCTAGGAATGATGCCCTTAAGATTTCTAATGATCGACAAGCTCTTTGTGCAAAACTCTTAACTTGTGAGACAGAGAGGAATGAGCTACAACAAATCTATGCAACATATGAAGAAAAAATTGAAACTCTCGAGATGTCTCAAGTTGCTTTGAAAGAACTAATGATCAAAAAAGAGGAAGAGCTCAAGTGTGCTATAGCAAC
Organism: Camellia sinensis; assembly: GCF_055761805.1. Taxonomy (NCBI): domain Eukaryota; kingdom Viridiplantae; phylum Streptophyta; class Magnoliopsida; order Ericales; family Theaceae; genus Camellia; species Camellia sinensis. Next base: position 110,021,324 of record NC_138966.1, read on the forward strand.
CATTGGTCTTTGGAACAAAGGATCAAAGACTTTAGACAATATCATTGGTTCTCAACAAATTTGTTCTAACAAGAGTGGCATTGGCTTTGGTGGTAAGAAAGAGAAAAAACAGAGTGCATCCACATCTCATGATACAAGAACTCAAGGGCAGGGTGTTGCACAAGGTTCAACGAAAGGATGGACTTATCAAACTTCCTAGAGTTGGTAAGGTAAAAGAAAAGAAGGTACACCCTGTTTTTATTTGTCATCATTGTGGTATGCATGGTCATATTCGCCCTTATTGTTATAAGTTGCATGGGAAAGTGTATTTGCCTAGACCTAAAAATAGGAAGTTGGAAACCAAGTCGAGACGGGTTCCTATTGCAGGGGAAAGGAACCACAACGTCAAGACACCACCCAAGAACCGCAATTCTTACAACTTTGTTCATACTAAAGCGGTTTGGGTGCGAAAACTTGACTTTTTTAGTTTTTAGGTTTCTGTGTGTTTTTTTTTTTTAGTCATTTAATGTGTGCATGTTCGTTTTCTGACTTGCTTTGTTTAAAAAAAAAAAAAATCCCAAATTTTTTTTCTTAGTATGGTTTTGCAAGCTTGACATTTTTGAGTGGTCCTTGGTGCATATTGGAATTGATGAGAATAACCATTACATGTTAATATGTGTGTGCTTTCTGTGATCTTTACTTATTTTGGAGTGTGTGTTCTTTGATTAGTATGTCTCATTCTGTACACACTCTTGGATTAGCAAATATCGGAGTCTTCCGCCTTAGTGATTATTTTTTTCTATGGACTTCTGGCATTGTATCTTTTGCTTTTCTAGAGGAATTGACCTATACTAGCATATCTTGGGTGATGTTGAGTCTCTTAACCACCTTCCATCTTTTTGCATCGCCACGGCTTTCCCCTCTATTCTTTGTAGTCCAGCCATGAGGAAAAGGCTACCTCAGAGTCACCAACCAGGCCGTCCTTATTATATCCATGCTTCTCTGGTTCAATTTCCATACTCTTGAGCGTGTCAGCCGCCAATGAGTGTGCAAAAGAAAAAGAAAAAGAAAAAGAAAAAGAAAGAGAAGAAGAAAAAATATGCAAAAGAAAGAAAAAATGTGCAAAAGAAAGAAAGAAAAAAAAGAGGAAAAGATTCATTGATTGAGGGGGAGCCTCCACCTTTACTCACCAAATACCCCTTGATTTCTTGTGGTTTGACTTTCCTTTGTTGTGCTCAGATTCTCTTGTCAGAGGTCCAGCTTTCATATCACTACTAGGATTTGAATCTAGTGTTTGTCGAACTCCAAGAATCACACACACACTTTTTTCATGGGATCTATGCTTTTCACATAATGCATCACTTTCTTTTATGAGGAATCTTCTAGAGGTTGTGTACATTGTGTTTTCAAGTAATTGTGCTTCTTGAATAATCTTGTGTGTTTCAAGGTCCAAATTTGAAATTCCTTGCTTGCTCCACCATATTATTTTTTGTTGTTTTTCTTCTTGTTCTTTGTTTTTAGTAAGGGGAAGTTTGGTTTATCATTACAAGAGTATGTTAGTATGAACACTTTGATTTGTTTAGTAAGGGAGATTGGCTATAGATGTTTTGCATGTTGCTATGCACTGTTTGCTTATTATTTCTTTCTTGCATGCTCCTAATATTTACATCATCATATCATTGCTTGTGTGATTTATGATCTTGCTTTTGTTTTTTGAGCTTCATTTGTCAATTCGTGACAAAATGGGGGAGAAGATTGTTTTTCATGTGTCTTAGGATTTCATGTATTCATGTCATGAGTTGGGTGCATATGTCTTAGTTTTCATCTATCCATCTATCCATGCTACATGTTCTTAAAATCTCCAAGTCGCATCTATTCATGTTTTCCATCTCATGCTTCAAATGCTTCAAGATAATCTAGCCATATGTTTATTGCTTTTTCATATACTCTTGTGGGACTAATAGTTGTTTTGGAGATTGTGGCACTAATAGCTGTTTTGCAGATCATGACCTTGAGAAAGAAGTTTGTTTTTGTTGACTGTAATGGGTTGGGGTGATTAGGATTTTATTTGTTAGGTGTGTTTTGTCACGGCATTGCCAAAGGGGGAGATTGTTAGGTTTTATTCTGGCAATCCCGTTTGACAAAACTCCTTTGTGTTGTAATTTTATTCGCATTTTTATTTCACTGAGGATATGAGTTGTTAGATGCGAATCCAACCCAAATCGTGCTTTGTAGAGCAGTTTTGTGATGTTAATTCTTTCAAGATTGCCACTTCGCTGATTATGACGGGGTTCGAGCTGCTCGGTCAGCTCGCGGGGGTCGAGGGGGCAGCGCCCCTTGGCTGGTCCGGGGTAGCGCCACGGTGGGGTCGAGGGGCAGTGCCCCCGAAGCAAAATGCAAAAATGCATTCAAAGTTGCCTCCCCGCTCGAGCGTCCATTCCCCCGCTCGAGCGGAGAATGGTGATTTCCAGAAGTTTATTCGCCTGCAAAAATACTGGATGTTGTTTTTTCCCGCTCGAGCGAAACTTTCCGCCCTCGAGCGTAGGTCCGCTCGAGCGGCCAATCCGACGCTCAAGCGGAGATCGCGGGACAGTTTTCTATAAATACGTGTTTCAGTCCAAATCCAGGATAACTTCTCCAGATCTTCTTCTTGGGTTCTAGGGTAAATATCTGGGGATATTTTGCTAGTTTTCTTTGATGTTTTTTTGATTGAGTATTCAACTCATGGTTTAAAGAGTATACATTAAAGGATTATTTGTTTGTTCTACACAAAAGAGAGAGTTGTTCTTCGGTGGATTCTGAAGAATTCGAGCCTGAAGCTTTGGTGGATTCCGGAGTGGCTCATTGTCAAGACAATTCCGAGGTGAAGACGGGGTTGGAAGAGACACATAGAGGTTGGTTCAATTTGGGCGTGGATTCGCTAGGTAATTGAGAGTATACCTGTGTAATTCCTTTATATCTTCTTAGTGGATTGTTTTGTGGCTGTTGCCCGTGATTTTTTTTATCACAATGGGAGGTGTCCAATTGTGGTTTTTCCACGTAAAATCGTTGTGTCGATTTGTCTTGATTGTTTGATTGGGATTGTTGTTTACTGCTTAAAATTGTTACATAATCACAAATCAACATCTAGGGGATTTCTAGATTTTTCAATCTAGTTATCCCATTTGCACATTGTCTTCCTTATCTTAGTGACAAAGTGATCCCATTTGCACATTGTCTTCCTTATCTTAGTGACAAAGTGCAAATGAGATTATGAAATAATGATATTATTGTCCTAAAATTTAATAAATGCGTCATGTGTTTTACATATGATTTGATTTTATGTAAAATTTTAACAAAAGGGGTTGGTTGTAGTAAAATAGTACTGTGAGGAGATTAACTGTTGAGTTTTGAATTTCAATAAAACAAAATGAGTCATGGCTTAAGGAAATTTATTGTAATTTATCCTATTTTTTATTTTATTTATAGACATTATAAAAAAAACCCCCCTCATTTTCATATCATTTTATTTTTGTGATTTTTTTTTAAATTCAAAAATTATTCCTAAAAAATTGTTTTGGAAATAGTTGGTCAAACATTTCATGTTAGTTTCCAATTTTTTATTTCTGAAAATTAAAAATATTTATCAAATGCCCTCTAAATTCAACAAATCTTATAGAATATCCATCACTAATTAATATTCATTACCTATTTTTAGTTGATAGGTCATAGGATGATATTCTTTCTTGTAGCCCTGAATATTATATGGATTATTGTTCATACCAATACAACTAGCAGGTAACACACGCAATATATGTGTAAATAAAATAAGTAAGAATAAAAATAAATAAATTAATTAATTAATATCATAATATGTAAGTTGCTTAAGTAGTAAGATACTTCGTAATAAAATCTAAAGTTTTGGATTCAAACCACATTTACGACATTGTATAACTTTTCATTTTATAATAGGAAAATCTGTCACATGTCATGAGGAAAAGGCTTGGATATTAAGTCTAGCCTTTACTTAATAATAGTACTAGCGGGTGACACATGCATTACGCGTGCAATTCAAATAAGTAAATATAAAATAAAGTATTTATTAAATATTGTGTGCTAGTCAAGTGATAAGAGTCTTATTTGACAAATTCAAGGTCCAAGGTTCAGGTCTTGTTTATCTTGTTATTATCTTTTTAATTAGAAAATAAGGAACACGTGACAGAAGGAGAAACCATCAAACACTTGGACACCAAATCCAGTGCTCACATATATAATACTTCCTCCATACCAAAATTTTAGTCTCTAATTTCATTTTTCATTGTTCCAAAATATTAGTCCATTTTCAAAAACCAAGAATTAAAATAACATGAATTTCCTAGTTTGCCATTCTTTTAAGTTCAATAATTAATATTTTTGAAGCGTAATAATCGTACTACCGAAATTTTCTGAAGCCATTGATCTTGTCTGCTACTGCAAAAGAAAAAAACAGGTGATAGAGAAATAGAACTGCTGCTATATCACTCTCTATCTCACTTTTTCACTCGGAGGCTCTGATACCACTGTTACAAAATGAAGAAGAGAACACAATAAGAGCTGGGAAAGAGTATATTTAATCTGCACTACTTATTGATAAACCAAACAGCCATTATATAGGCAAGTAAACAAACTAATAGTAGCAAGAAAACAGGAACTACTAAAGCATGAAATTAGGAGCTGCAGTGACTGCATAACAGACTAAACTTACTCCTAAAACTAAGCCAAAGTAGGCCATGTACAGCAACTAACTAGGAACAACAGTAAACAAACTTCCTAAAGACTAGGAGAACTCCTTGACTTTTCTAACACTGAAAGCCTTATTTTTTATTTTTTTTTGTTTTGATCAGCCAAAAGAAAAAGATTTTATTAATCAAAAGTAGATCAAGAAACTTAGAAAAAGTGGAAACAAACGCTGCATCATTATCCAAAACATAGCATCCCAATTATGTTGGCACCCTATACATGATCAATCATGAACAATCCCACAACAAACCAGAAAACCAACACCATGCTTACACTGCTGCAAATTAAAGATCAGATTATAAACTAAAAGCCCTTTTCGAGAGAATGAGTGAAAGGAGGATAGAGTTTACGAAATGATCAAGGAATTATCCATCCTATGCAAATTGGTTCCAAGCTTGAATGCTTGTTAAATATCATAGGTGTGATTCATGAACTTCATTTCATATACAAAGCAATCACAAATGAACCATAGGAATAGAGAGATCGAAAGAAAAACACTACCTAAGTCTAGTATAGGAGACAAACTCCTAAAAAATGAAAGCAACACACCACACCACTACCCTGTTAGAAGAAAAATCAAAACAAAACACATTAAATAGGACAAACAAACCCACCCAAAAGTTAGATGATTGCCCTCTGATTGAGATGACCAACAAAGACTCAGTTGAATCCTTGCATTTCTCGAAAAACAAGCTTGGTTCTCTTGGCTTTTGGAACTCAGCACCAAATTTCTGTCCTATATAGACAAGATCATCGCCAAGTTTTGAAGACTCGAAGACCATGAATTGAAGAATTCAAGACAATTTGTTCCAACAAAAAAGAAAAGTGCCAAAAGAAACTATATTGACAACTTAAAATTTCTAGTAAAAATTACAAGCAAAATAATCTTTTCTTAAAACAATAAATCAATAATTTAAAGCCTAAAATACATAATCTATTTAAAAACAACAACTTACAACAAATCGGTGAGTTTCAATTATTAGGCTGTTTCCAATCAAACATAGGCCTCTCATAGCAAATTAGCCAAGCCGCAAACCCATAGTTGCTATTTTGTCATCAACCCACTCAAACTATGTTTCTTTAGACCGATTGGATTAGATGAGATTATCATTCTTAGGACTGTTGGTTCTGAAATTATCAATAACTTTATATTGTGCATCATATTCCATGTTTGGATTGTCTTAAGATTCTAAGTAATTAATAAAATCCTATCAATTTTGTAATTTAACTAATTAATTTAAACATCTTCTTAGTCCTCCATTTTATATCTCACGTCAATAGTCCGCCCTGTTTAGATAGGCTATTACTCTTAACCTCAATTTTCTTAGCCAATCACTAGATTTATATTTTGTTAGATTATTAGTCCAATCCGAATATCATGTCTGTCTAAATAAACATATCCTCAGTGTATATGCACAATTATATAACAGTATTATACAATATTAGAAGGCCAGGCACACCCATGATGTTGTAGAGAAATGATGGTTGTACCGTTGAATTATTATTATTATTATTATTATTATTATTATTATTATTATTATTATTATTATTATTATTTTGAAGAAATTAAAATTTGAAATCAAATATTTGGACAGTTGCATAATGGTAATTTGAGTGTATACCATATGCACCTGTTATGTAATTTTATGGTGTATGTTGCGTATTTTTGTGGTAAATGTTATGTAATTTTTTGGTAAAGTTATGATAATTTATGGTTGAGAAATGAAGTTATGCATTTTGTCGTAATGTTACGTATTTTTGTGTTCAAACATTTTATAACCAAAAAATGTGTAACACTCACAAAATACGTAATTTCATTTCTCAACCATAAATTGTCATAACTTCATCCAAAAAAATACGTTACATTCAGTGACAGAATTAGAAATTTAAAATAGAGGCACACATGTTAATCAAGTAATTCTATGAAGGATAAATAAGAAATAATCTTTATTTGTAAAACTATTAGTTTAAATATAAAAAAAAGTTAGGGGGCACATGACCCCTAGTCCTTAGCTACTTTTGTCTTTAGTAATATATATCATAAACATGCGTAATATGAATGCATAAGGTATAAATGTGTGTACCATAATAGCATTATCTAATTTTAAAACATGGTGTGAGTTATATACTTTATAAACAAAGGGGAAATATCACGTCACTAGTGTGTTAAATAAGTAATATCAAATGCATTGTGAAATTTTATAAATATTAATAATTAAAATTATAAATTTTTTCATGAATTTGTATTTTTTTTCCTAACATCACTGGGATGCAATAACCCATGTAATAAAATAGATAGGGATAATTTTACATCAATGAACATTTGGAAAAAATATTTTCAAATTAATTAAAATTTTATAAATATTAAAAAGTAAAATCATAAATTTTGGATTTGTAATTAATTTTTGAGGTTGACTAAGAGGGTCTCTAATGCTTACTCAGATGTTTCATCAAATTTAAATTCACGCCCCTTTTTTTTGCTCAACTATGTCATTAAACTCATATTAAATGAAGGCAAAGCTAGATTTTTTTTTATTAAATTAAAAGAGCGTTTAATCTTTCATCAAATTTTGTTGCTAACCGTTGGTGGACAACTGGCCAGTCAATTGGGTGGATGACTAGCAAGACATCCAGGTGGATGACCAAGTTGGGAAAGTTTTGCTAAAAATTTACTCTAGGCTGAATGACCGACCAAATTTAATGAAACGATTGAAATACAATATATTAGATCAAACTTTAAACGTTTGAGATGCTTTAACATGTAATTTAAATTCCCCAAATAGATATATATCTGCTACATGTACATAAATAGAGAGAGAGAGAGAGGGAGAGAGAGGGAGTACTCGGACGAGTGGCGTCATGAGGCTTATCATCAGAATGAATTTGAAATCCCACTATTTCCCACAATCACCACCACAACCACAAGTGCATAGCTGCACACTGAAAATTTCATGTTTTACTCTCTCTCTCTCTGTCTCACGACTACTTTCTCTCTCTAAATATGAGAGTTGTGTGTGTGAACTATGAGCTCTGTGTGTGTGTGTGAACTACCAACCAACTTCCCACACACAACTATTTTAGCCAGGTTAAAATAGTTAAAAAGATAAAAAGGTCAATTAAAATAGCCAACTTCCCAAACACAACATTTCGATTTTTATTCGATCTACTAATATGTTGTCTATGAATTTAGAATTTGCTTATGTATATTTTCTAAAATGTTCATCTTAAATACAGTAAACTTCTTAAGCAAGTCAAGATATCTTGACTTTGCTCATTTTTCTGGTAATAATTCAACAACACTTCTTTGTTGACAAAAGTGGTCATGTGAATGGTTATGAGTTCATTTGTATCAGTTTGCTTTGTGTGTTAGACCTACATGTGCACATGTTTGAGACTGATGTCTAGAGATTGGGCTAGGCAAAAGGCTTAAAGCTTTTGCAGATCAATGTTGAAGGAATGATTTGGATGCTTGAAATTGACTTTCTAGTAAATGTTTCTATATAGTGAGGATGTTTTACAATGTGTTTGAATTGACATTTTTTTGCAACCAAAAGCCTTTTTTCTTTTTCTTTTTTTTGATAAGCCAAAAGCAAAGATTTTATTAATCCGAAGTAGATCAAGAAACTTACAAAAAGTGAGAACACACACTGCATCATTATCAAAAACATAGCATCCCAACTATGTTGGACCCTATGCGTGATTAATCATGAGCAATCCCACAACAAACCAGAATTGGAGAGGTTTCAATATGGCTATACAAAAAAGAAGCATAACAGAGGAAACAGAGCAAAAGCTCAAGCCCCAGCACCATGCCTACACTGCTACAAATTGAAGATTAGATTATAAACTAAAAGCCCTTTCTGAGGTTTAGGGACTTACAAAGATTTAGCATTTCTTTGTTTATTCGAGAGAATGAGTGGAAAGAGGAAAGAGTTTATGAAATGATCAAGGAATTATCCATCCTATGAAAATTGGTTCCAACCTTGAATGCTTGTTAAATATCATAGGTGTGATTCATGAACTTCATTTCATATACAAAGCAATCACAAGTGAACCACAGGAATAGAGAGATCGAATGAAAAACACCACCTAAGTCTAGTATAGGAGAGAATCCTAAAAAATGAAAGCAACACACCACACCACACCACACCACACCACACCACTACCCTGCTAGAAGCAAAATCAAAACAAAACACATAAAATAGGACAAACAAACCCACCGAAAAATTAGATGATTGCCCTCTGGTTGAGATGACCAATGAAGACTCAGTTGAATCCTTGCATTTGTCGAAAAACAAGCTTGGTTCTCTTGGCTTTTGGAACTCAGGACTAAAGTCGTAGATGTCCAATAACAGTGGAGCCAAGTTCCCATGGAAAATCTTGTTCACCAGCTGCCTGGAAATACAAAAATAAGAAGACAGGATATTATACAACGTCGTACATGTTGATAGCATGCAAGATGGCCAGAGCTCGAGTGTTTCTCTTATTCATGGTTGGATTACGCTGACCACAGAGCCTACTTGTTGTTCGAGAGCCAAGATATATGTAATACAACAAGTGAGCTACTGCAGAATTCAAGACACATTATTGTGTCTCTAACTATGATGGAAATTATAGAGGATTGATACTTTTAAATTAGGCATATAAAAGTTTGTAAAATGGTAATTAGAATAAAAGAGTAGCAAAATAGACTGGAAACAGGGTGAAATTGAATGGTATAAGAAGACAATTGAAAGCAAGAACATAATGCAATCCAAGAATAAAAGGGAAAATAAATACTCAAGAGCTCGTGCAGTTGATGTCAAAGAGTTGTCCTAATGTAATCGTGTAGAATTGATTTTGCAGTGTTGGCCTTTGCTTTGATAGTATTGTAGCAACTTGTTGCATGGTTGGCCGAGACAGTGGAGTGGTGTGTAGACATGCAAATGCTAGTTTCGCAACAACAACTATTTGCTCTGCCACTTGATTCCTCGGCGGTAGGAGACATTGGTCCAAGATGTCCTTCAAAAATATCCTTTGCGCAGTTGATGTTGATGATGAGGACGAGGATGACAATAAAGAAGAGATTAGATCACCCGGATGCTTCCCCATAATCACTTCCAATGCTAGCACCCCAAAACTATAAACATCGCACTTCTCATTCACTTCCATTGTATAAGCAAGTTCTGCCCAAAATTAAAAATGCCCAACAACAGAAAACAGTTAAATAATGAAAGGGTGGAAAAGAAAACAAAAATGCTCCTGGTCCATTTCCAGACATTGATTAAATTGCTTGGAATTCATTGATAAAGGATGCGAATAGTTTAGGGTTCCAAAAGAAGGAAATTATATAAATGCTTGATGAATGCCAATGCTGAAATTTCAGAATATGAAAACTTGAGAACCATGAATATCTTAAAATAGGATAGTTAGTTCATTGAAGCAACTACCTACCTTTCCGTACATGATTTTCAAGACATCAATAAGATTGTTAGTCACCAATATTAACTAAAGTCTTTCAAGTGTTATTAGTCTTTCTGATTTGATGACCAACCTAAACAATTTGAGAGAAATAAAGAATTAATGAAAGTTTGCTCACTACCAAATGTTAACAGTAGAAATATAAGTTTTTGAAGCAAAGAACTATATATAGTGGCTTTTGAAGGACTGTTCACAAGTGCAAGGATGAATGCATGATTTTAATCATAGGGGGCGAACTTATAATCAAGGAGAAAAAAATACTATGTGTGTTGCTTAGTTTGGATAATTTTCCCTAACAAAAATGCGCATTTTGTAGTCACTATAGACATAGGTAAAGTTAAAAGATGACGATTCAATCTATTGACAAGAGGATAAATTATAGACTTTTTTGCTTTACAAACACTTTGGCACAACTGAAATATTATTAATAATTTTTGAAATTCAGAATGTCTAATTTTTTAACTGGAATTTCAAATGTAAATTAAATTTACATGCAAGCTTGCAAATATCTTTAATTTTGAAAAATCAATCATTTTTGTTAGATCAGTTTTTTTAATTCTTGTAATTGAGTATCGCATGTAATTGTAAAATGTCAACTCGAAAATGCTCAATGGTAATGTGATCTCTTTGTTGGCAAGTACGACTTCCATCGAATGTAATTAAGTCAAAGAAGAAGAAGAAGAAGAATAAAGAAAGACAAAATTTAAATACAGAAATAAGAAAAGGAGGAAGAATTGAAAGTATAAGTTGTTTTAAAATAGAGATGGAGAAGAGGAAGAAAAAGTGAAAATGGAAATTGAGTTCTGGGCAGAATTTAAATAACAATAAAGATAGGAAAAAATTGAGGAAAGAGAAGAACAAGAAGAGAAGAGGAGAACCGAAACAAACAGGAAGAATAAGAGGCAAAGAGAGAAAGGAAACCTAGAGTTAGAAGAGTAACGATTGAAACACAGCACTGCAAATCGACATAAAGAAAATCAATAAAATCTTGGAGGGGTGAGCGTATATAATTTATAAATATTGATAACTAATACCACTATATTTAAGGAGTTATTTCAAAATTTTGGGGTGGCGGTCGCCCTGCCAACCCCCTCGACCCATCCCTGCACAAGTGGTAGGTCATTAGAGCGGGCCAAAGTCTCAACTATAACCATAAACACCAAAATAAAGGAAACACATAGAATCCTGCTAAAATAATCATTTTCTTAAATGAACGTTAAACAAAGAGAAAATATTCCATGTCTTGCAAAAAAGAGTTTTTATTTTTTACTTTTTGGTAAACCTTGACGACATAAGGAGAAATTTATTAATAATCTAAAATCGAGAGGGGTAATGAGCCTTATCTCTCAAGAAATAGAAGAAAAAAAATATTCATGCAAAAAAATGGGTAAATTACACTTTACATCCTTATATTTTACATTTAATCTCACCTTACCTTCTGACCTTTTAATTGTTTTAGTCAACCCTCTAGACTTCGAGTCAAATTGGAATTGGGCCCATTTGTATAACCTTGTTTCAAAAACTAACAAAGATTAGTCATTTGATAGAATTAATTACAATTAGCACCCCTGCACTTTTATCAAAATCTCACTTTATTCCTTATTAACTTGTATTTTTACCAAAATCTCATTTTAAGAAAATGTTATATGCTTAGGCCCAATTGAAACTGGACTTGAAGTCTAGGGGCTGACTCAAAAAATTTAAAAGTGAAGGGGCAAAGTAATAAATGGTGTAAAGTATAGGGATACAGTGTAATTTGGTCCAAAAAAGAATCAACACTAACAAACTTGAATGTATATATATACAAAGTACCGAACCTGTCTAAAGCCACAACAGGCTTAACCAATCTACAAGGCTCTTAAAAAGTAGAGAGACAAGAATTATTATCACAACCCCAATTAGCTAACACATCTGCAACTCTATTTACTTACTTCAGTGCATATTTTTCATCTAAAATGGCTTTTCATCATACATGAGAATTTAGAGGTATGCATATTAGAAACAAATGGAATAACAAGCTTAAATCTAGCAATTTGTCATCATTAGTAAGTTAAAATGAACAAATACTACATGGGTAATTTAATTGGAAATAAATCATTGCAATAGAAAAATATATACCAGGAGCAGCATAACCAAAGGTCCCAACAAATGAAGTCCAATTGGATGAGTTGAGATTCATAAATCTAGCCGTGCCAAAATCAGATATGTGAGCCACATACTCGAAATCAAACAAAACATTCTTGCTTGATATGTCTCGATGGATGATTGGTTGAAAACAATCATGGTGCATATAAGACAGAGCATTTGCCACACCTTTAACAGTGTTCACTCTCTGAATCCAATCAAAGACTACTATATCATCGTCCATACTCAACACCTTTCCCAAGCTTCCCCCTTCCAAGAACTCATAAACCAAAAACGAGTGCCTTGGGTGTGAACAATAACCGTACAGCTTTACAATGTTGTGATGCCGAATCTCAGTTAATGTGCGGATCTCACTTGTAAACCCTTTTAGATTAGCCGAGTCATCATCAAGTGTTGCATGAAGTTTCTTCACTGCAACTACTTGACCATTTGGTAGGTTAGCTCTATAAACGGTACCACATCCTCCCTCTCCAACACAATATTTGGCACTGAAGTTCTCAGTGACTTCAATGATGTTTTCATAGACCATTTTTCCATCATAGCTCCATATTGCAAAAACATTATCATGGTTTACTCGTGACTGCTCGTTTTTTGTGTTCGTCACTTTCTTACGAAAAGCCATGAAAATGCCAAGAACCATTAGCAAAAGAAACAAAATTCCAAAAACAAGAAGTATAGTTAGTAACATAACTTTCTTGCCTTTTTTTTCAACATCCCCGTTGTTCAATTTTGTCAAGCAAGCCTTCAGACCAGTAGCATTACCACATAAACCTTTATTACCTTTGAGTGCCTCGAATGGAGCCTCTTGGAAGGCCTTGATGTCAGGCAAAGGACCCTCTAACTGATTGTATGACACATCAATTGAAGTAAGACTTACCATTTTATTGAAAGATGATGGTATAGAACCAAAGAACTCATTGTGGGAGAGATTCAACGTTTCTAAGCTTTGCAATTCTCCAATCTGTTGTGGTATCTTACCAATTAGCAAGTTATTACCAAGATCAAGACTTTGAAGAGTGTTGATCTGGCCTATTTCAATAGGAATGCTTTCCCCAAATCTATTATTGCTCAAATTCAAGTTCCAAAGTTTCTTGCACTCTCCTAGTGCTCTAGGGATTGAACCACTTAGATTATTTGCTCCCAAGTTAAGAAACCTAAGATTCGACAGTTTGCCGAGTTCTAGAGGAATGTTGCCTGATAGTTGGTTATCATTCAGCCTAAGGTCGAACAATGAAACCAACCTTCCTAATTTCAATGAGATCTCTCCAACTAAATGATTCGAAGAAAGGTCAATGACAGATAGTTGAGTTGCCTCTACCAATTCAGGTGGTATCTCACCAGAAATATTATTCCTAGACATTTTGAGACTGGTTATATTGTGGCATTTTCCCCATTTTTTAGATAGCTCACCGTAGAAATTGTTGCGGCTCAAATCAATGTAATCCAAGTTTGGGTATATGCCAAAATCTTCTGATATATTGCCCGACAGTTGGTTTCCTTCAAGCCTGACTCTATGTAGGCTATGGCAATTTTTCAAGCTTTTTGGGATGGAACCTGTGAGATTGTTATCATCTGCAGCAAAACGTGTAAGTAATCCACTAGAGCATAGGTTTTCTGGTAAATGACCAATGAGCTTGTTGTAACCTATCTGAAACCATTTCAAATGTGTAAGATTGTTCAATCTTGGAGGAATAGAGCCAGTGAGTTGGTTATCAACGAATGACAAATAACCAAGTTGTTTTAAATTTCCTATCTCTGAAGGAATGGAGCCTGATAATGGATTTAGACTTAAATCTAATGTATTCAACTTTGTCAAGTTTCCAATTGTCGAAGGAATGAGTCCTGAAAGCATATTTCGATTGAGGAACAAAGTGGTTAACATGCCTAAGTTTCCTATAGATGCAGGGATTGAACCAGTGAGGTTGTTCATTTCGAGTTCGAGACCAACGAGAGACCTCAGCATCCCAACTTCTTCAGGGATTGATCCAGAAAGTTGGTTGTCAAAAAGGTGCAGAGTGGTTAAGTTGCCCAAGTTCCCTATAGATGCAGGGATTGAACCCGTGAGGTTGTTCATTGAGAGTTCGAGATCAACGAGAGACCTTAGCATCCCAATTTCTGGAGGGATTGATCCAGAAAGTTGGTTGTCATAAAGGTACAAAATGGTTAAGTTGCCCAAGTTTCCAATTGAAGAAGGGATTGAACCCGTGAGATTGTTAGTATACAAGCCAAGCTCATTGAGAGAGCTGAGCAATCCCATTTGTTGAGGGATGGAGCCACCGATTGGGTTTCTATTCAGGTACAAGAACCTTAGATTAGTTAGTTGGCCTATTTCGGTCGAAATTGTTCCAGAGAGATTGTTGAGAGACAAGCTAAGGTAGGTGAGTCTCCAAAGGCTAGCAATGTGAGAGGGGATGGTCCCATAAAGTGAGTTGTTAAAAAGTCGAAGTTTGAGGAGATGAGGGAAGCATGAGAAATTAAGATTAGAAAGAGTACCTTTCAAACCATAACTGTGAAGGTTTATATGGGCAACTCTACCGGCCTTATTGCAACGAATTCCAAGCCAACTGCAATGGTTGGCTCCAACCCAGGAGGATAGAAGAGTTTGAGTTTGGTTGTGAAGGGTAGCTTTCCACGTCAAGAGAGCCGTGGGTTCAGTTGCTTGTTTTCCAGTTAAGGAAGAAGCAAAAGCAGCATAATCAAAAAAAGTGGGGAATGCAAGGATGATGAGGCAGAGTAAAAGGGGTGAGAAAGAAAGAAAGTGGTTGGGAAGTGTATTGGGCAAGAATGTCATTGTAGGCTTGTTTGTTATTAATAGAATAGAAAGTTATGAAAGACAGTAATAGGATTGAGGGATGAAGAGCTGCAAGAGCATGGAGAGGTATTTATAGATAATACAACTTGGAAACTCTAATTTAGTTTTAGAATTATGATTTAAATGTGATTTAAGTGTAAAATTATGAGTTGAATTTTGAAAAGAGAAAATTTGTTTGGTTATGAGTTTTGAAAAATGTTTTTAAATTTTAAATTTTGAAAAGAGTTTTGAGTTATATTTTGAGTTTTGAGTTTATAAATTTTGAGTTGTATTTTGAATTTTTTTGATTTATTTTTTTAAAATATTAAAAAATGTTTAAGAAAATTTTATTTTTTATTTTAAATATATGATTTTTAGTTAAAAATTTTTTATTTTAAATATTTTATTTTATTTTGTAAATATTTTAATTTTTTAAATTTTAATATTTTAAACTCAAAAACACAATTCCATACTTAAATTGTAACCAAACATATAACTCAAAACTCAATTCAAAAATTATTTTGAAAACTCATAACTAAACACATAACTCGATATTCCACATTACTTTCAAAACTCTATACTCAAATCGTAATCAAATACATAACAAAAATAAAATAAAATATTTAAAAATATATTTATAAATTAAAATAAAATATTTAAAATAAAAATTATATATTTAAAATAAAAAATAAAATTTTTAATTTTTTTTAAAATTTAAAAAAATACAGCACATAAATGTATGAAATATAGTGCACATTAAAATAAATAAATAAATATTTAAAATATAGAATATTTATCCTAAAAAAATAAAATTAAGAATTATTTTTAAATATTTTAAAAAATAAATCCAAAAAAATTCAAAATACAACTCAAACCTCAAAATAGAACTCAAAACTCTTTTCAAAATTCATTATCAAACAAATTCTCTTTTCGAAACTCAATTTAAAACTCATAACTCAAAATACGATTCCACACTCAATTATGATTCTGAAAATAAAATAAAAATATTTTTTTGAATTTATGTAATTAATTATTTGTAATGTTTTTTTTTAGTCTGTTGACTTATTAGTGCAAATTGTCGTTTTGATGTATAATAATGGAGTTTTCCTTACGTCTGTTGACAATTATATGCCTCCAACACCCCACTTTTTGATTATGTACACCATACATTATACATAAAAGATTGGGGAAACTGATGTATCAGTGTAGTTTTTTTTTTTTTTTTTTTTTTTAAAAAAAAATCAAAGTAATGAAAAACTTTAGAGTAAATTACAATACATTATTTGAGATTTATTTAAAATAGGGATTCCCCCTGTAGTTTGAAAAATTATAAATACTTTATTGTAAAAAAAATAAAATTTCAAACTACTCTATTGTACAATAATAAAATTAGCTAAATTATTAATTAAAATATATTTATAATATCATTAAAAATTATTAATTGAATTAATAAATTATTGATAAAAGGATCATTTGTTATGAAATTATAAATTTCAAGGGGTCGTAATTTGTTATGAAATTACAAATAACAATTTTGCAAAATTGATAGTGCTCCAAGTGCAAAATTGATGATAGTGCTCAGAGTCAAAATCAGAACACTGGTGATTAGTCCTTTGACAATAAAAAAATTATTCCATATTTCGTGTGACATTATTTCAAATCAATCCATGTTATTTATTTGCGTAGGATTAGTGCTCAATGCTTTTGATAGTTTAGCTTCAATGGATTTTGGCTCAATACTCATCTTGAACTCCCAATTAGATAGAGATAAACTCCCTAATAATTTTATTTATATCCAGACTGAAGTCCTCCTCCATTCTAAGACTCGTCCCTTATCCGCTCATCTCAAATTCCGATATCTCCAAATATAACCTCGGCCTAGCCGAGATCATCTCGCACATGACCAAGCCACATGACACTCTGGCTAACACGTCGGCGTCACCTCGACTACGTGCTGTAATTCACAAAATATACCCCCACAAAGAGGAACAATACCTTTAATGGTTGTTGTAGTAATGTTTGGATGTCTGTCAACCACAACATTACGGCACAGCCGTGTAAAACTTAATCCCAATTTTTTCATATGTAAATTTTCTCATATGTAATAATATTTTTTTTTTCATAAGAACTTGCCACTTTTTGGCAATTTCCTTTTATTATTATTATAGGTAGACTTGACTTTTCCCGGTGGACCATAAATCACAGATGCAAAGTCGAATTATCTGCTACAAATTACCAAATGTGTTTGTGCATTTTAATAGTTAGAGCAAATTATAAATATATTTATTGGGATATATTTAAAATATTAATTGTGTGTGATAATTTTGAAAATTATGTTGTGTGTTTTTAAATTCTTAATTGCATAATAGATGACTTCTTTTGCTAATAAATTATTAAGTTATAAATAATTTTTAATGATGTCAATTAATATTTTTAGTAATTTTATAATTATAAAGGAGGGTAGTTAGAAATTGCCCTTTTTATATTAATTTTGTTAAATGACAAATTGTAACGGGAAGTATTTCTAATTTTTAAAATTACAAAAAACAATATATATTTTAAGAAAATCTCAAAACCAATTTAGATTAAAGAAACATGATCCGCTGTGCCCCTCAGGAGCCGAAAAGCACCTTTTAGACTGTGGGAAGCCTGACCCTTATATAAAATAGGGTTGGGCTTTTTTTCAAACCTGGAGAAGTATGTTGTTTAGGCCCATGGAAATCCCCAAGCATCCCGTTTTCCAATGATCCAAATCATTTATTTTATGAAATCTTTCATGTATATTATTCGCACGAAAAAATTAAGTTAATTTGATAATCATAATATGATTAATTTATCCTCTTTTTTTTTTTTTTTTTTTTTAATTTTTAAACAGATAGACGATAAGTATGTTTTTGAAAATAGACTTTGGTGACAAACACAATATATTGAACAAATTATGATTATCAAACCGACCTAACTTTTTGTGTAGATGATATACATGAGTGCTCTTACAAAATGAACAGTTCATATCATCAAAACGGAACCTATAGTGAGCCTCACAGACCCGAACTTTAAGAATTTATAAAATCTATATATATCAAGAATTAAAACGCCATAATAATATAGCGATCCCGGTTTTCCCTTCCTTTGTATACTGTATTCCAAACTTGGTTCCGTGGACTTGTTGTTGTATCATTATCACTTCTAGCCTTTGCTTTTGTATTTGAGTCTTGGGTTGTGTTGGACAGGTTTGAAACAGGTTGGTTTCACTTTGAAACAAAAAGGGTGATGCCCAAATTTTGGCCTCCACGCTCGAGCTTAAGTTTTAACGCTCGAGCGGGCTCTTCGTTGTTGCTTCTCTGCTCGAGCGGGAGTTTGGGCGCTCGAGCGTGATTTTCCATCTCCCAGTACTTTGCTCTGCAGTTCGTCCGCTCCAGCGGTAGTTTTTTTCGCTCGAGCGTGATCCCTTGATTTTGTCCCTCCGCTCGAGCGGAGAGTTTGACGCTCGAGCGGGTACCATCGCCTGCAAAACTTCTAGAAGTGTGCAATCGACGCTCGAGCGGCTCTTTTTACGATCGAGCGTGAGTCTGTGTCTGATGCTCGAGAGGGGATTTCCACGCTCGAGCGGAGAGTCGACTACATCAGTCCGAGATTTCACTTTTTGGATCACTTTTTGACCTACTTCTTTTCTCTTAACTCTTAAAAACCGCCACTTGAGAGTTTCTCTCTCTACTCTTACCTTCTCTCTAAGATTTGATCTATTTCCGGTGGTCTTCTATCCTAGTCCTTTTGGAAGAAAGGTAGAGCTTCGCGAGAGCTTTCTTTTAATCTGAAAAAGAGAGGATTTGGAGCACTTTGGACTTTCGTCATCTTCTCCATTCGAGTTCTTCACTTCAAGGTAGGGATTTCCTACTCCATATTATAGGTTTTGTTCTAAGTTTTGATATTTTGATATGTTGGGGGTTGTTTGGTAATTTTGAAAAAAAACCCTAGTTGTTGTAATAAATTAATTTATATAATTAATTTAGGGAAAATTGGGGAATTTAGTTGAATTCGTGGAATTAATGAATTTATTGATTAAATGGTGTAGTTGGTTAGTTTAATCACTCACCTATGAAAATGTTGGAATTATGTTGGTTGATACATTTATTTCCTGTTTAGAAATAACTGTTCTGGGCTATCGGTGGAGGATAGTCGTGATTGGTGTAGACATTGCATGTGGATTAGGAAAAACTGAAACTAATCACATTGGTTAAGTCATTGATTTAGACTGTTGAATTAATACAGAAAATACATGTATTGATTGTGTGTTGTATATGACAAGTGTTTAATACATTGTATATGCATATCGTTTGGGAGGAGATAGGGGATGTACTCCACGGTTTGGGAGGAGATAGGGGATGGACTCCTAAACCGGATATTGTTTGGGAGGAGATAGGGGATGGACTCCATTAGCACCACATATGTGTGCTTATTGATTTATGGAAGTATTTTTATATGTGGTTGATACAGCACTAAAATGTGTATCAAACGGGAAGTATGGAAGTGTTTTGGTATGAGCCTTAGTCTCATTTGTTTTGTTGATGTAATATATAGTTCACTGTTATAGTTTAGCCAGGGTCTGAGCCATATTGGTATAGATGGAAAGTGAAACTTGTCATGAAACTATATGTTAATGAAATGGATGTTTGGGTTAACCATCTATTGAATGCGATTACTTTATTCAATGCTTATATTTGGTTTAGTATATTTCTACTGGGCTGTGGCTCACCCTATACGGGAACATCATTTTCAGGTTCAGGTGATAAGCTACCTCCAAGGACTTAGCTTGGAAGGAATTGGAGTTGAAGACTCTGTTTAGTTTAGTTGTTATTTATTTTATCTGATATTACATGTAAACACTCAAGCCAAGGGCTTAATTTGTAGTTGAGTTAGTACTCATATTTTGTGTCCAAGTGTTGGCTTGGAAAGATGTAAGCCCGTAGGGCATTTACTTTTGATGTTACATGTAATGCTTTTCAATAAGAATACTCTGATGAATGGTATAATGGTTGGTTTTCTTTTCTTAATGCATGTCAATGTTATATATATTATGGATTTATTTTGAGGGCGTTACAAATAATATAATTAAAACTAAACAGTTAAAATAGATTTAAATACATACTATTTAATCTCGTCATCACCATGAGATATTAAGGAATGGTATTCACAATTGAAAAACCCTAGCATTAGCTCTTCCCCTCATTATCTTTACGTTGTCTTTCAATGGGACTGACAATCCTTTGATCCACATATATATAAATATATTTTAACTCTAATAGGATAGGAGAGAAGACCGGGCCTAAATAAAACAATTATTGGGCCCTCGCATAAAGGAATCCAAATAACTTAAAATAGTCCTTATACCTTCGTACCACATATAAAATAATAAACACACTAAGATGAACTATGGCCCAAAATTTTATGAAGCCCAAAATTTTATGGATCACAATATCAATTTTGTTCTCGTATCAATCAATCTATCTAAATTACTCTCAACTTGTTTTTCACATTCAACTTGTTTTTCACAGACCAAACAAAGTATAGTCAATGATATCCTAATTAAGAATAAATTCTTACACGAACAACACCCTTCAATTCAAGATCAAAACTCGAGAGAAGCTAGACCTATAAAATAATTTTAGTTATACATATCAGATGGTAGAATCTATTATATAGTACTGATTGACTCAAATTACTTTACCTATATTTTATGTAATTAATTATTTGTAATTTTTTTTTAGTCTGTTGACTTATTAGTGCAAATTGTCGTTTTGATGTATAATAATGGAGTTTTCAATCCATCCATAATTCACAACATTAATCCGTCGTGCAAAGAGGGCAAGAAAATCATACCTAAATGTTTATGCTGCCCTGCCCCCGGTAGACTTGGCTTTGATTATTCAAATTTGGACTTTTATATGCCTCCAACACCCCACTTTTTGAATATGTGCACCATACATTATACATAAAAGATTGGGGAAACTGACGTATCAGTGTATTTTTTTTTTAAAAAAAAAAAAAAAATCAAATTAATGAAAAACTTTAGAGTAAATTACAATACATCATTTGAGATTTATTTAAAATAGGGATTCTCCAGTAGTTTAAAAAATTACAAATACTCTATCGTAAAAAAAATAAAATTTCAAACTACTCTATTGTACGATAATAAAATTAGCTGAATTATTAATTGAAATATATTTATAATATCATTAAAAATTATTAATTGAATTAATAAACTATTGATAAAAGAATCATTTGTTATGAAATTATAAATTTCAAGGGGTCGTAATCGTCATCAAAGAGATCGCATTACCATTGAACATTTTTTCTGGTTGATATTTTTAGTCACATGTGATACCTAATCAAAAGAATTAAAAAAACCGATGTAAGGAGGATGTGATAAAATCATTTGTTCTTAGTTATGCTGTAGATCCTGTGGATAGTTATAGGCTTTTCAAAATTAAAAATATTTGCAATGGTTGCAAATAAATTAAAGTTCCATTTGAAATTTTAGTTGTAAAATTATGAGATTGACATTCTAGACATCTCAAGTTTTAAAAACTGTTAATAATTTTTTAATTATGCCAAGTGTATGTGAAAACGAAAAAGTTAACAATTTATCTTCTCAATATTAGATTGATTCGTCTTGTTTTAACTCTGTTTCTATATTAATAATAAAACCACATTTTAAACAATGAAAATTATCAAAACTAAATTGCAGAAATAACAATTTTGCAAAGTTGATAGTGCTCCAAGTGCAAAATTGATGATAGTGCTCAGAGTCAAAATCAAAACACTGGTGATTAGTCCTTTGACAATAAAAAAATTATTCCATATTTGTGTGACATTATTACAAATCAATCCAAGTTATTTATTTGTGTAGCATCAGAACCGGTTCTGTCATTTTGGGAGTCCAAATAAACTCTTGACATGGGGTCTTGCATACATAAAAGAAAATTTGTGATTAAAAGATTATATATTTAATCAAATAAATAAAAAAAAGTAAAATGATTCCAGCTGAAGTGCTAAATAAAAAAGTGAATTAATTGTACACTTAAATATCAACCTTCTCGTATTTTTAATTATAAAATTGCTAATCAAACTTGTATAATTCAACTTATTAATTAAATTATTTTTAATGGATTAAATTGCCAATACATTCAATTTTTCTAGTGACACGGTTAATTGAATTTTAAATTTGAAAAATTCTTTTTCCATAAACAACTGTAACTAATATAATTAATCGTGTTTTACACACAATCCATGTATTTGGAAAATAATCATCCATTAATTTAAAATAATTCACCATATCAATTGACTTTTTTAGCTTTTGTCAATAAAAACAATCATCTATTTGTTTTAAATAATTTACCACAACAATCAACTTTTAATTTTAAATTTTCGTCAAATTTTGTCAGGGCTCTTCAAATTTAAGTGGATTTTTTTCTTTTTGTGAATTAGTATGATAGCTAAAAAAAATGAGGGTCTTTTTATGTTCAATTTTTGGGAGCTCAAAGCAACGATTTTGCCGACTTTGGGCCAAAACGACTGTGTGAGACTCATATAGATTCATACAAATAAATAGTTTGGATTGATAATGAATTTACGTGGGGTTGGCTATTGGTTCAATAGTTAAAACTTGACCTAATAACCTTGAGGTTATGGGTTTTAAGTCTTGGAACCATCACTTTGGCCATGTTTGTTTGGCGGATTAGATTGGATGGGATTGGTAGTGAGGGGATAGTTAGTGAAAAGATTGTTAATGTGTGAATTGCTAGCCAGGAGATTAGATGAAAGTGTATTTGTTTTGATGATATAGTGTTGGGACTGTTAAAAAAAAAATTATAAAAAATCTAAAAAAATAATTTCTATATTAAAAAAAAAAATCTAAAACAAATATAAATTTTTCTTTTTAAAAATAACAGGTTGCAATTGCAAAAAAAAAAAAAGTGCATTGTTCTGGTCAACTGGCCGAACGTCCAGGAAAATGTCTAGGCAGATGATTGGATAGACCCAATTTACTCACTATTTTCCTAATCCCATGCTTTTCTCAGCCAAGCTAATCCCCCTGCAGATGGGGATTACTAAGTCGCTCACACTAGCAAGCTGATGTCCCAAATCAACACCAAACGTGCTGTGGGTGGGACCCACAACCATATATCCTACTCCATGCAGCGGCCAAACAAATGGGGCCTTTGCGTATTATGCCAAAGATTAGGCCTCTTAAACACATATTAATATATAGCGTTATTTATTTTTTATTTTTGTTGACAATGAATTTACCACATAATGTCTTTTAGAGTAAAATTTGTTCTAGAAGGGAACATTCCAATAGAAAATGATTACACAGGTAGACAAACAAAAGTATCATGACTTAAACCATTCAATTGCTCATCCAATAACAACACTAATTTGTGGTGCACTATTGGGGAAAAAATCTTCATAATGTGCGTGTAGACTTAGACTTTGGCAGCCCTGTTGTTATAGACATTTAATGGGGCACAAAATTTTCTATACATCCATCAAATAATTGAATTTTTTTATTTTTTCGATTTTACCTATAAGCATTATTCACCATGTTTGGCTTGGTTTTTTTGAGTTATTTTCCTAAAAGTGATTTGAAAATTATGTTTTGAAAATGAATATATGTTTGGTTTTCAAAAAAATGCACTATTGCAATTTGAAATTTCCCTCCAAAAGTTGAGAGAGGACTGGATACATTGAACAATAAAAAAAAAAATTGTCACATCAAAAGTTGTACCATGTTTGTTTTTATGCATATAAATACATGATATATATGTATCAAAATATAATTTGGTATGTACCTATTTATGGATGACTATCCTACCATGATGTATGTGAATTTATCATAAAATTTTGTAAAATTAACCATAAAATATGTAATTTCGTCACAAATTTGTGTATATTTTCTTGCTGTGACGAAGTTACACGTACGTGTCAACGTTTCGAAATTTTGTGAGAAAATAAATTTTCTGAATAACATTTAAAAAAATTTATACATGTAATTTTTAAATGCTTACAACGTAATTTTCAAGTTCGTGAAGTTCATAACTTTGTATTTGCAATCTGTTTTCATTAATTGTTGAAGTTTATATAATTTTTACTTTACATTTAAAATTGTACATGTATGTTTAAAAAAAAAAAATTATAGGAGGAAAAAATATCTACAGCAGTCCCTTCTCTCTTGTCCCATCTGTTACTACACCTTAAGCTGAAGTTGTTAGAAAGAGAGGCAACTTCTCTGATACCATAATTATTAATCACTTAGAAAAAAATCATAATTTTATTATTTATATTATATTCTCAACACCTCTTCTAACTATCAAAATTTTTTAGTTGTGTATGGCTACTTGGAAAATTTTTCTTTCTGCAGCGACCCATTCTCTCTTCCCTTAAGTAAATTTTTTTAATTGAACATGTCTATTTGGAGAAAAAAAAAATTCAACGACCCTAATATTTTGCAGTTCTTTGAAAATTCAAAGTAAACCTAGTGGAGGAAAACCAACTAAATTTGCTAGAATGAGGACAGTGCTCACAGTCAAAATCAAAATAATAATGACTTTACCACACATGATGTCTTCAAGTAACACTAATTTGTGGTGCATTACTCGGAAGAAATCTCATCCCATTTACATGTGCGTAGACTCGACTTTGGGGAGCCAAGCCCTTGGGCCTAATCATATCCTTTGTTTATTATATTGTTGTTATTTTCACTTATTAATATAATATTTTTATATTTGTAATTAACTACTTATATTAATTTTTAAAAAAATATTTAAAATATAATTTACATCTCAATAAATTATAATTAAGTTATAATGTTAAAACTTTATTTTTATAATCGAATAGAGAATGGGAAGAATATTCGATTGGTATGTACAACGCACCACTTAAAATACAATCATTTTATTTGGTTTCAATTTTTTGGATTCATTTTTTTAGAAATTGAATTTTTTATTTTTTGTGTTTTTATTTTTAGTGCATATTTTTTTTCTTTTTTAGATGCACCTTACTTAATATATATATAAAATAAAATATTTGTAAAAAAATATTTTAAAAAATCAATAAATATACAAGAATACGAAAATGTACTGAATTTTCGTTTTTTTTTTGTTGATATTTTTAGTGCATTTTTTAAAGATGTTTTTTACAAATATTATACTTTTTAAGTGTATTTATGTTAGGTGTATCTAAAAATTAAAAAAATTACTTAAAATAATAACAAAAAATTCAGTAAAAATAAAAAAAAAATACGAAAAAAAAAAATTTCAATTTTCCGAAAAGTGAATCCAGAATTTTGAAACCAAAACAATGATAATATTTTACTCAAAATTAATCCAAATTATACAATGTGTTGTAGAAATTTATTTTAGGAGTTTGATCTCTCTCAAGTTGTCATCTCAATTTGAGAAAGTGTTTGGACTTTGTAGGCCTATTTTGGGACCTATTTCGGTGATCCGAACCGTTTACTTTTTAGTATTCATTGAGAACAATATTCATGCAAAAAATTAAGGTAATTAGATATCGGTAGTGTGGGGACATAATTTTTGAATGACAACACGTGGCCGAGGTGTCACCGAAGTGCCAGCCAAGGTGCCACGTGTCCTGATCATGACGCCGAGATAATCTCGGCTAGGCCGAGGTTATCTGCGAAGATACCAAAATCCGGGATAAGCGGATAAGGACAAGAGTCCTAGAATAAGAGAGGACTTCAGTTTTGGTAAAGATAAGACTCTTAGAGAGTTTGTCCCATTCCTACTGGGAGTCCAAGATTAACAGTAATCCTGAGTCCATTGAAGCTAGGCTTCTATTGGGACTAGGTTTGTGTTGACTATAAAAGAGAGGCACCCTCATGGGTCAAAAGTATATTTTTTATGTTTTGAATAGTGAGTTAAGCACTTTTGCTATCTTTGAGAGATAACTGACTTGATCCTCGGAGTGCCCCCAGGTGGACGAACCACCGCCGGAATCTCTTTTTTCTATGACAGGTCATTTGGGTAATATATTCTGCCAGTATTCTCTAGCTGAGTACCGGATTGGCAGTGTGGTCAGAAATTGACACACACAGGTAACTATATGTTTGAATCATATTATTTTTAAAAAGCAGACAATAAATATAATTTTAGGAATGACCATCAATTTTTGTAATACAAATTTGATTCAAACATATTGATATTTGATCATCTTGATTTTTTATATGAATATTCTACTTAACGAATCCTAAAAAATAACGATTCAGATCACCAAAATTGATTTTATAATTGGCCTACTAAATTTAAACACTCTCAAATTAGGATCAACTTGAAATAAGCTCAACCGTTATTTTAGAAACATGTTCCGAAACCATTCATCAACTTTTTTGGGGAAATTCTGTACTTAAATTTCTGGTCTCTTAGCTTTTCTGCTTAAAATATTTTGACTTAAAAAATTAAATGTGTAAATGATATATAGAAACAAAATTTATGTATAATTTTTGGACTTGGTTTCTCTCAAGTTATCATATGAATTTAAGAGAGCGTTTGGACTTGGTAAGTCCATTTTGAAATCGATTCCGATGATCCGAACCATTCACTTATTAAAACTCGGTGAGTAGAATATTCATGCAAAAAATTAAGATGGTTGGATGTCGGTAACTATATATTTGCATATTTATTTTTAAAATAATGAACAACAAATATAATTTAAAAAATAACCATATATGTTTTGTAATATAAATTTGATTCAAACATATCGCTGCTGATATCCGATTATCTTAATTTTTTACATGAATATTCTATTCAACGAGTCCTAAAAAGTAAACGGTTTGGATTATTGAAACGGAACTTATGGTGGACTCCACGAATCCTTCAAATTCTCTCATATTAAGATCCCAACATGAGATAAACTCAATCCATAATTTTTATATAAAATGATGTTTCTTATTTGTATTCATTAATTAAATATTAAAATACCCGTCAATATAGTTTATAATTGCAAGAGTGGCATTACACATTATTTTTATCTTAAATTCTATATAGAACATTATGTATAAATATTATTTTTCAAATTAAGGCATTATTTGAGTTAAGATCATAACCCTTTAATTTTTTAATTGGATTTGAAATAAAAATCCTAGCTCTGTCCACCATTTAAATTTGAGCTAAGATCATAAATACATATCAGTCATGTGTTTTTTTTATCGGCAAATATTAGTTGTTAGATTAGCCAATTATGGGAGAAAATCTCCTCATCCTTGGCAAAGTACCTAAATGCTTACTAGGAATTAAACCCTAAGGAAGGTTTGGTTACCAACTAGACTAGGCCTAGTTGGTTTACATAACAGTCACGTTTTATATAATTCCAAAAAAAACTCTCAAGGTTTGAGCCTTTTAATAAAATAAATTTTGAGTATTTAATTTTGTTAATTTAAATACTAACATTTTGATTTTTTTAATTTAAACCATTCATCTATCTTTATCAAGTAAAATCAATGGGAAAAAAAAAGTATTTTAGTCATTAAACTCAATATAAGTGTACGGGGAGCAAATATTTCGGCAAGCCCGTGCTCCTTTCTTCCGAGCTCCGTCGATGTCCGATCACCTGCGAGCAAGTAACGGTGAGCTACCCGGCGGTGTGTGGCCGGAAAAACCTTCCGACGATCAAGTTAGCGCACACCTTAGGATGGATAGAGAGAAGGGAGAGAGTGTTTGAGTGTAAGAATTCCTTACAGAGATGTTCGTGTGTCCCGCATGGGGGGCGCAGACATGCTTATATACCCTCTGCGCCCCATATCCGCTCCCAGTCATCTCCTGACACGTGGTTCCGCTATCCCATCTGTCAGCATAAACCATGCCAATCATCACCTAATCTCAACTGCCTGTCATCACAGCTGGAGCTCGGCAGCCGAGCTGCCCTATCCGTTGTTGTGCCGTGCTGTGCTCCATACCCTAGCACTTCACTGGCCAAGACCAAGGAAGACCGGGCTAGGCGGCATCTCGGCAAAGCCTAGCCCGAGGCACCTCCTGGGGTCGGCCTTTCTGCCGGTCAGACAACTTCCTCGGTTGTCCACGCATTCCCGGGCGCCGGTCACTCGGCCTATCTGGCTTCGGCCATCCTCGGACCGAGCATCCCGGTCCGACCGAGCACTGCCTTACCGAGCATCGTTGGGCCCACGCATCGTTGGACCCTCAACTTGCTCGGCCGTTACCTCGGCCCAACTCCAGATCACAAATCACCCTCTCAATTGCCCCTTAATTCCATCCGCGGAAGCGTGACTGGGATTACTCACTTCGACCGAGATAACATTTCTCCGGTCTTCAAGACGCCACGCCTCGACCGGGCTAGTCAACATAATTGTCTGCAGACTTGACCGGTTATATTCCTCGACTGACCTCCTCTTCGTCGAAAGTAGCTCGGTTGGCTCTTCGTCTTTTCAACCCGTCGCTTCAGTCCTGACGTAGCCATAAATGGGGACACGTGGCGGCCTGCCATTGGTCATCGGGCAGCCAACCCGCCGTTTTTGCCAGAATTTGAATTTGGGCGGACTCCCTCTTACCTATACATACAAGACCTCCCCCAAACTCCAACTCCTACTGCCACTTCGATATTCGACCTCAGAGCTCCAGAATTCTTGACTTGTCCTCTTCTGCCATTCCTCGTGTTTAGGAAGAACACCTTCAGCCCTTCACAGGTAAGATACTCAATCCCTCTTGAGTTGCTATTTTCTTTCATTTTACACACATTAGGGTACAAAAACGTAGCTTTTAGGGCATAGGCCATAGAAAACGTCCCAAACCTCCCACTGTTCTTGGTGTTCTTCGTATTCTTGAAGAACACTGAAGAACTGGGGCGAACCGGGCTCTGGGTTTTCTTTTGATCCAAGAATCCAATCAAACCGGGCAAACAACATGTTTGTCTCAACCCCAGCAAATAACAAAAGGACCGGGTCGCTCAACCGGGCTAACATCTGGTCTGCCTGAGCGACCGGGCTCCGTAAATAGAATAGACAACCGAGGTGGTTTGGCACTCTTAATGACCGAGCTAAAGTCCAGCTCCTTCTGCGCGACCGCGCTCACACTTAACACTTGCCATCCTTTTCCTGCAGAGTCCAAGGGGACCACTGTCATTCCTGAGGCTCTCAGGACCGAGCAGCATCCAATAACCAGTGCCAAACCCCTCAGTCGGGATACACTAAGCCGGCCACCAATGGGGAAATTCCGCTTCCTAGTGGATACTCCGGCCGGGCTAGCTGCTTTCAGAAAGGATTACGGCATTCCGGCCGACGTTCATCTCGAACTGGCTGAAGAAGAGACCACACCCTGGGGCAGAGTTGACCAATGCCCCTTCACCGTACTCTCAATTGTCGAAGGGGGACTCCGTTTCCCGCTAAACCCTCTTATAACCGAGTTCCTTCGCCACACCGGGCTGGCACCCACACAAGTGTCCACCAATACCTATAGAATTATCAACGGTGTTCACGAATTGAACAATCGGCTAGGCACCAACTTAGGTCTAGCCGAGATATTAAGGCAATACACAATGGGCCACACCGGCGACGGCCTTGCATATTACTTGAAGATAAGATTGGGCAAGGAAAAAATTGTAACCGGCACCCCGGATAAAGATCTGCACGACGATGATTTTTTCTGGGTGTCGGGCAATTACGAAACAGCCGAGGTGCCGGGATGGTTCATAAACAAGGACTTCGGTTCTTCATGTAAGCCACTCAAATTTGCTCGGTTAGCTTAACTCTTTACTTTGTAACTAACCGGTTTTCCTGTTTCTTTTTGCACCAATCCAAGCCTTGCAAGCCAACTATCAATTTCCTAACGTCGAAGCAATTCGGACCGTGCTTCGGTATCCTCACCGAGATTGCGACGATTTACTCGGCTACACACCGACCTACAGGTATTCTGCTCCGCGCCGGAGTAGAGTAACTGACTTCCTCCGAGCTCCTTCGCCGCCTCCAGATCCTACTCTGCCAGACGTTCCCCTCATTCGCCTGACCGAGGAACAAGAAATGGCCAAAAGAAGTCGAATCAAAAACCTTCTAACCGCGACCTCAGCCGAGATACCAAGTGTCGCCACTCGCTCCCCGGCTGCCGGTCAATCGAGTGCAGCCGTGGTAGCCCTTGCTTCTCCAGCCGCCGGGCAGTCTGGCAGAGAAGCGCGCCGGGCTGGAAAAAGACCAAGGGCAGATCCCTCTGCCGAGCTCGTCGCTGAGCTGACAACCGAACATCCAACTGAAACTCCTGTTCCCGTGCCCGCTTGGCGTCCTCAGCTGAAGCACCGGGGACAAGACATCCCGGCGACGGCTTCGATCAAGGCCGACAAAGAACATTTGCTCGCCTTCGATCTCTCCAAAGCATTTCTCCTACCGGGCGACGTGGTTGGCAGCGACCACGTCCCTGACACCTGGCTGGTAAAATCCTCAGTGAAGTCCATGGCCAGGGTAAGTCAGTGTTCTTCTGAAAATTTCACAAGTGTTTGCCCGGTTTTTTTCTGCTCGGTCTCCTTTCTTATCAACTTTGCTTTTTTGCAGGCCATTCAAAAACAACATCTTGTCTTGGAGCGCATCCACAGGCTTCGACAAAAGGCTAACGACACAGCCAGCCAGGTCGAGAGCCTCCAAGCCGAGCTCGGCCGGGCTAAGGCTTCCCTTGAGATGGCCAACGCTGATAATAACAGGCTGCTCGGTCAGCTGAATGCAGCCGAGAAAAAACAAAGTGAGCTCCAGACCGAGGTAGACACCCTGAAGAAGGCAAAGAGGAAAGCTTGCCGGGCTGCCAACAACGCCAGTTTCAACGAGGCCGAGCAGAGCTACAAGAAGCAGGTCTTTGCAACCCAAGACATCTACTTCAAGGCCGGTTGGAAGTCCGCCTGCGAACACCTCGGCCAGGGCTCTGACACCGACGTATTTGCCAACCCTCCTCCAGCTTCGCTACCGGTCTACCTCGTGCCTTATGCAAACGACGTCTTCAGCGCTTTGCAAGCTGAGGCCGAGGAGGGACTTGAAGAGGGAGGCGGCGAGACAGATTCCGAGGCAGAGGAGGCCGAGGTGCCAGAGCAGCCCGGCAACGATGAGCCCGGCGCCCAAGAAGCAAGTCAAGCCATTGACCTTGATGCTGATGCTGGCGAGGACGAGTTCACCAATCTTTCCCCCTTAATTTAGGTTTCTTTTCTCTTGTATTTTTGCTTTCAATGCTTTTGATGTAACCGGGCTCTGTCCCCACCTTTGTATTGAATTTCTTGTTAATGAAAAATTCAAATTTTGCCAAGTGTTTGCACGGTATTTATCAATTCCATCTTCAGCAAAATATCTCGGTATAAATCTTTGTTTGAACAGAACACCTCGTCAACCGGAATTCATAACTCGGTTGAAGTACTTTGAGCAGAACAAAACAAATTTATAAAACGAAATAACCAGCCCGGTTGGTAATAACAAAGTTGAACAGATCATCGACACTTCCAACCGGATTAGATCATCTCGGTTGGGAATCCGAAGTTGGCAGAAACACCAACTCTTCCAACCGGAGTGCATCATCTCGGTTGGGAATTCGAAGTTTGGACAAAACACCAACTCTTCCAGCCGGAGTACGTCATCTCGGTTGGGGATACGAAGTTGGACAAAACACCAACTCTTCCAACCGGAGTACGTCATCTCGGTTGGGGATACGAAGTTGGACAAAACACCAACTCTTCCAACCGGAGTACATCATCTCGGTGAGGAATCCGAAGTTGGACAAAACACCAACTCTTCCAACCGGAGTACATCATCTCGGTTGGGAATGCGAAGTCGGACAAGACACCAACTCTTCCAACCGGAGTGCATCATCTCGGTTGGGAATCCGAAGTTGGACAAAACACCAGCTCTTCCAACCGGAGTGCATCATCTCGGTTGGGAATCCGAAGTTGGCAGAAACACCAACTCTTCCAACCGGAGTGCATCATCTCGGTTGGGAATCCGAAGTTGGACAAAACACCAACTCTTCCAACCGGAGTGCATCATCTCGGTTGGGAATCCGAAGTTGGCAGAAACACCAACTCTTCCAACCGGAGTGCATCATCTCGGTTGGGAATCCGAAGTTGGACAAAACACCAACTCTTCCAACCGGAGTGCATCATCTCGGTTGGGAATCCGAAGTTGGACAAAACACCAACTCTTCCAACCAGAGTACGTCATCTCGGTCCTTAACATTAAAACAACAGTCCAAGTGCTAAAGCAAAATTACTTCTATAAATTGACAGAAAGAATTACATGCTGTGGTGCAAGCCAAAAAATTTCTTTGCACAAGAAAAGGAAACAAAAGCTTAAAAATAATACAGTTTCAAGTTGGCTGCATTCCATGGCCGGGGCATTGCTCTTCCATCTAAATCCTCCAAGTGGTAAGCCCCCTTGCCCGCCAGACCGGTGATCTTGTAGGGTCCTTCCCAATTTGCCCCTAGTTTGTCTTCTCCTGGCACCAGGGTGTTGCCCATAATCTTCCTCAAAACCCAATCACCAACTTTGAACGGTCTGGGGTGCACCGTCTTGTTATACTTCTTGGAGAGCTCTTGTTGGTAGGCGGCCACATGGATGAGGGCCTTCTCCCGACGCTCTTCCACTAGGTCCAGTTCCAAGGCAATTGCCTCGGCGTTCAGTTCGGGCTCAAAACTCTCGCTTCTAAGGGTGGGCATTCCAACTTCCAAAGGTATGACCGCCTCCATGCCGTAAGCCAAAGCAAATGGAGTTTCCCCGGTAGAACGTCGCGGGGTTGTTCGGTATGCCCAAAGGACGCTAGGTAATTCCTCAGGCCATTTGCCCTTGGCCTTTTCCAGCCGTTTCTTCAACCCATCCAGTATAGTCTTGTTCGATGCTTCGGCTTGACCATTGGACTGCGGGTAAGCCGGGGTGGAGTTGTAGAATTCTATCTTCAAATCTTCACAAAATCCTCTGAATAGGCGACCGTCAAACTGGGTGCCGTTGTCGGAGATCAAAATCTTGGGGACGCCAAACCGCGTGACCACGTTCTGCCAGACAAACCGCTTCACGTCTTTCTCTTTAATGGTTGCCAAGGGCTCAGCTTCAACCCACTTTGTGAAGTAATCTGTGGCCGCGATGAAGAATTTCCAGTTGCCCGGTGCTGTTGGCAGTGGTCCCACTATATCTAGCCCCCACATGGCGAAGGGCCAAGGACTGGTGAGGGGAAGAAGCTCCCTGGCAGGCTGATGGATCTGATGGGCGAATTTCTGGCATTTTTCGCACTTGCGGACGTACTTTTGTGCGTCGGCCTGCATGCACGGCCACCAGTATCCCTGCGAAATAGCTCGGTATGCCAAAGACCTGCCCCCTATGTGGCTGCCACAAATGCCTTCGTGAATTTCAAACAAGAAGGCGTCCACACTATTCGGGTGCACGCACTTGAGATAAGGACCAGTGAAGGACTTCTTATACAACGCGCCGGATGGAGAGAGCCAAAACCGCGCTGACTTCACTCGGATTTTGTGCGCTTCTTTCTTATCAGTTGGAAGAGTCCGGTCTCTGAGGAACAAGATCAAGGGGTCCATCCAGGAGGGACCGAGCGCGGCGCAGATTACATCTGTCTGCCCGGCGTGTTCAATGCTTGGCCGCGGAAGGAAGTCAATCAAAAGAGGGTTTGGAAAAGTATTATCCACCATAGAAGCGAGACCGGCCAGTTCATCAGCTCGGCTGTTTTCTTCCCGGCCAATCTGTTGGACTCTAATCGCCTCAAACTGCTTGATATGTTCCCTGACCAGAGCTTGGTACTTCGCCATCCTTTCGTCCTTCGCTTCATAAATCCCAGAAACTTGGTTAACCACAAGCTGGGAATCACTGTATACCAGGAGCTCGGCAGCCTTCATTTGAATTGCGCTCTTGAGCCCGGCGAGAAGTGCCTCGTACTCAGCCTCGTTGTTAGATGCTAGGAAGCCAAGCGTGATAGAATGCTCAATGGTTAGGCCATCCGGGGAGATAAGAACGATACCTAGGCCGGCACCGTGGCGGTTGGACGCTCCATTAACAAAAAGCTTCCACATGTCCCCCACGAAAAGCTTCCAGCAATCGGATGGGTCCTGAGAGTTGCGAAGGGCAATGGGATCACAACTGCTCGGCTGTGCGGTGTCATTTTCGGTGTTGACCGGTTCAAATTTAGTGCCCCTTGGTGATTCGATGCCGGACTCAGCAAGTTGTTCTGTAATGCTCAAGTCCGTGGGCGAATCATCAGGTTACGGTGTGAAGCCGGCCGCAGGTTCTGAGCTGTGAGGATCCACTCCTTCCCCCCTTGGTGATTCCACTCCTTCCCCCGTAGGCGAATCATCAGGTTCTGAGCGGTGTGGGTCAATTTCTTCCCCCCTTGGTGATGCGGGACCGGACAGAGTGGATGGGTTGGTGATACGCAACTCCGTCATCGCAGCACCGGGTGGTATGACCGTGCAAACTGAGGGAACTTCGATGGTGCGCGCAAACTCCGCGACGCTACCACCTCCAACTGGTTGTACCTCGGTTGGCATAGCGTGCATCTCATCATCTGCCTCGGTAATGTCGACCGGCCATACCGGATGAGTGTCAGGTGAGAACTCGGCGACAAAATCTGCCAAGGTCTGGGCTTTGATAGCGGTGCGCGGCTGGAACTTCACATCAAACTGTCCCAACTCGACTGCCCACTTAAGAATTCGGCCTGAAAAGTCGGCGCGTTCAAACAAAGCCTTGAGGGGAAACTCGGTCAGTACGACGATGGTATGGGCGTGGAAATAGTGTGCCAATTTTCTTGAAGCCATCATCAAGGCCAAAGCAAGCTTTTCCAACGGCAAGTATCTCGACTCTGCCGGTAACAAAGTTTTGCTGACATAAAAAATTGGGAGGTGCTTGATTCCTTCAGCCCGGACTAGCACCGCACTGACTGCGTGCTGGGAGACAGCAAGGTAAAGGTAGAGTTCCTCACCCGGCTCTGGTGTAACCAACAGCGGCGGAGAAGACAAATAGTCCTTGAGCTCTACCAAAGCTCGGTCACACTCGTCGTCCCATGAGAACTTCGACTTCAATGCTTGAAAGAAAGGGCGGCAACGATCTGATGACCGGCTTATAAATCGATTAAGCGTGGCGGCCATATCGGCCAGATGCTGCACGTCCTTAGCCGAGTTGGGCTGCTTCAACTCTTGCACGGCTCTGATCTGAGTAGGATCTGCTTCGATGCCTCGGTTCATGACTAGGAATCCCAAAAATTTCCCGGATCCCACGCCAAAGGCACATTTTGAGGCGTTCAAGCGCAACTTGTGCTTCTTTAGAATGGCAAACATCTCGGCTAAGTCGGACAAATGGTTCGCTTCATGTCGGCTTTTTACCACCATATCATCGATATAAGCCTCCATTGTCCGGCCAAGCAAAGGAGCAAACATTTTGGTCACCATCCTCTGAAAGGTTGCCCCGGCGTTTTTCAAACCAAAAGGCATGACTCGGTAGCAGAAGAGTCCCCTTGGAGTCGTGAAAGAGGTGATCTCTCGGTCAGGCCCATGCATGGCGATCTGGTGATAGCCGCGGTACGCATCCAAGAAACTGAGCCTATTGTGTCCAGCCGTCAAGTCCACCAGCTGGTCAATGCGCGGCAAAGGGAAGCTGTCTTTGGGACAAGCTCGGTTGACTGTCTTGTAGTCGACACAAACTCGCCACTTTCTTAGGCACTACTACTGTGTTGGAGATCCACCGGGGATAGTGCACTTCCTGGATTGCTCGTGCCTCAAGCAGGTTCTTTACCTCCTCGGCAACTACCTCGGCGTGATGCAGCGCCGATCTCCTTGTTCGCTGGATGACTGGCTTTGCTCCAGGGAAGACATTGAGGTGATGGCAGATAAAACTTGGGTCGAGGCCAGGCATGTCGTAAGGCGACCATGCAAAGACTTCGATATTCGCCATCAAAAACTCAATCATCTATGGCCGTGAGACCTGAACCGAGCAAGAAGAACTTGTCCGGCTGCTCGGTATCAATCCGTACTTCAACCAATTCCTCAACAGCCTTATCTTCGGCCTTGGTGCCCACATCATCCAAGACACCCTGGTCCTCCGGTCCCTCGATCATTTGAACGAATCCTTTGGTAGCCCGGCTTCCGTTGACCGCCACGAAGCACTGCTTGGACATGACCTGATCGCCCCAAATCTCCTCGATTGCCCCCATAGCCGAGGGGAATCTCATCACCTGGTGATAAGTCGATGCTACAGCTTGCATGGCGTGCAGCCATCCCCTTCCAAGGATGAGATTGTACGTCGAAGGCACTTGTAGCACCCAAAACTCAACTTGTTTGACAATGGATCCCGCTTTGACCGGCAGGATAATCTTTCCCAAAGGCCACTCTGGTTGCGAGTTGAATCCAACCAGTGGCGAAGTTGCCGGAGCCAAGTCTGTCTCCCGGAGTTTAAGCTTCTTGAACGCATCATAGTACATGATCTCGACCGAGCTTCCCTGATCGATCAGGATCCGCTTAACATCAAAGTCCTTGATGCGTAGTGTTACTACGAGGGCATCGTTGTGCGGCGTCTGGATACGTTCTAGATCCCTTGAGGTGAAACTAATCACGTCTTTTTCTTCTGTCTTCCCCCTTTTGATGGCAGGCTGTACCGACAAAACTTCCCTCATATGCTCTGCCTTCTTTATCATGCCTCGGAGTTCGCAGACACGCTCCGGTTCCACGATGCCGTGGATGACATTAATAACTCCTTGTGGTGGTGCGTCTCGGTCATCCTGTCCCCTGGGATCGATCGGAGCCTGATTCGGCTTCACGCCGCCATCAATGTAAAGGTCTAGATGCCCGACCGCAACCAGCTCTTCCAAGTGTTGCCGCAAAGGCAAGCAATCCTCAGTCCGGTGGCCTCTCTCCCGGTGGAACGTGCAACGATACCGCGGATTATAGCCCTTCTGTCCGTCGCCCAACTTAAGAGGAAACCGGACATACTCCTCGTCTCGGATTTCACTAAGTATGCGATAGATTGGAATCTTAAAGACCGTGGTTATGCCAGTCCTCGCCTTCATCCTTCTGTTTGGGTCCTCAACGTCATCTCGGAGGTAGTTATCCCGGTCATTCCGACGTCCTCTACCCCGGTTTTTACGATTTGAACCACGGTCTGATTCCTCTGCTTGGTCACTTGAGCGGCTGGACTCTTGCCCAACTGCGTGCACTTTGCCTGCTGTCTTCTTGTTTGTTACTACCGGACTGGCCTTCACGGTAGAAGCTGACGCGTCATCCTCTACACGAATGTGCTCATTAATGCGCTGCATGAGCTGGCCCATGGAGGTCGGCTGGTGCATGGTAAGCGAGTCTCGCAGTCTATGTCTGACCGGGAGACCACGCTTATATTGCGTGATTGCAAGGTTGACCGGGCAATCCAAGATCTCGTTGAAGGTTTCCCAATACCTTGAATTGTACGCCTTCAGTGTGTCGCACGGTTCCATCTTGACACTTAGCAAATGATCGACTTATTTTGGTGTTTTTGTGTTGGTTTTGAAGCGTGTAACAAACGCCTCGGCCAACTGATGCCATCTTTGTATGCTTCCTTCCGGCAACCGCTCGAACCACTTTAAGCCCAGCTCGCCCAAACTTGACGGGAAGATTAGGCACATAAGTCCGTCATTCCGCCTATGTCCGGCCATAACCTGTCGGAAGTGACTCACATGCATGTAAGGATCGGTCTTTCCGTCGTAGAGTGTGAACTTAGGTTGGTGGAAGCCTGCCGGAAGTGGTGTTGTTTCAATTTCCAGGGAAAAAGGAGTGGCACTCAGCCTGGCCAAGTCCATATCTTCAATGAGTGGCACTGCTTGGCGGGGTGGAGGCATTCCGACCTCCTCGCTGGCGTGAACCCCGTAGGATAGCCGCTGGAAAGCAGGTATTCTCTGAGCTTCACGCCGGCTGGCCCGCTCCTTTAAGACCGCCCGTAAATCCTCTGACTGAGCGGAGTAAGAGTACCTCGACGTCGTCGCCGGACGTGAGGGTTTGTAGGTGCTGTCTTGCGCGCTAGACTTTTCTGCATGCACGTCGGAATCACCAACCTGGTAACTTCTGGTAATAGATATGGACTGAGTATGTCGTTGACTCTGACCGCCTGAACGGCGGGATGGGGTGCGCTCACTGTGGTCTCCCACTCCAACTACACCCTTCCCTTTGACATGCCTCTTGAGATCCTCCATCTCCGCCGCCATTCGCCGGATGACAGCATCTTGATCTCTCAACTTACTTTCCAGTCGCCTGGCGTGTGAGTCTCTCCTCCGCCGATGACTGTCTGGACTCCGCGAATGTCCATGACTTCGTTCGCGCTTGTCCCGCGCGTCTCCTGACTGTCCGCCAGTGGGCGTCCCCAAGTCAGCCATTGGATGGACAGCAGGAGGTCCCTCTCTCCTTCGGGTATACTCCGGGGTGGCTCCGTCGATGGCAGACAACGGAAACTCATCGTTGTTCGCCATGGACGGCGATCAGATGAACCTGGAAGACAAGGTTTTGTCTGTCAAGATTCCCACAGACGGTGCCAATTGTACGGGGAGCAAATATTCCGGCAAGCCCGTGCTCCTTTCTTCCGAGCTCCGTCGATGTCCGATCACCTGCGAGCAAGTAACGGTGAGCTACCCAGCGGTGTGTGGCCGGAAAAACCCTCCGACGATCAAGTTAGCGCACACCTTAGGATGGATAGAGAGAAGGGAGAGAGTGTTTGAGTGTAAGAATTCCTTACAGAGATGTTCGTGTGTCCCGCATGGGGGGCGCAGACATGCTTATATACCCTCTGCGCCCCATATCCGCTCCCAGTCATCTCCTGACACGTGGCTCCGTTATCCCATCTGTCAGCATAAACCATGCCAATCATCACCTAATCTCAACTGCCTGTCATCACAGCTGGAGCTCGGCAACCGAGCTGCCCTATCCGTTATTGTGCCGTGCCGTGCTCCATACCCTAGCACTTCACTGGCCAAGACCAAGGAAGACCGGGCTAGGCGGCATCTCGGCAAAGCCTAGCCCGAGGCACCTCCTGGGGTCGGCCTTTCTGCCGGTCAGACAACTTCCTCGGTTGTCCACGCCTTCCCAGGCGCCGGTCACTCGGCCTATCTGGCTTCGGCCATCCTCGGACCGAGCATCCCGGTCCGACCGAGCACTGCCTTACCGAGCATCGTTGGGCCCACGCATTGTTGGACCCTCAACTTGCTCGGCCGTTACCTCGGCCCAACTCCAGATCACAAATCACCCTCTCAATAAGTATACATAAAATATCATAAATGTCGTTTTACTAAAATATTATATTTTTTAGTTGATTTTACTTAATAAAAATAGACAAATATTTACATTGAAAACAAATCAAAAATTGAGGGTTTAAATTGGCAAAATTAAAAGTTTAGTGTTTATAAGGGTCAAACTTTGGAATTTGTTTTTGTAATTGTCCTAATATTTTATTACATGTAAGTCGCACCTTTAACACAAATCCAAAACTCAATATAATAATATATTTTTTTATGTTATGTGACAGCATGTCGTGACATTTTTCATCTAATTTTGATGTCACGCCCCAGATTTACACGATCTAGCTCACGTGAATAAACCACTCAACGATAACAGTAGATAACAACTCTCATGCAGATGTATATAATATAGTCACACAAAACATGTGTTTATCCGATTTCATACATTCCTAAATACAACATCTAAGTCGAATGGATGTTCTGTAACTAAAACATACACAGATGTTATAAATTAATTGAATACCCAGAGCAAAGAATTGTTCCTCCGTTTCTGCTTCGCCAAGTATTCCCCTCCAGAGTTTGCCTCTGTTTTTCGAAGGACTTTTCCCCTTAGATGAGAATTCTCCCCATTCGACGAACCCGCCCCCTTTCTGTATATACTGTCGACTTGCTATTGGCGAGTGGAGTTTTTCTATATTTGGATGGTAGATCCTCCCGTTGGTTCCAGTTACCAAAACCTTTTGTTTATTCAAAACGTTTTCCGAGGTCAAAACATCAGTTTTGTTAGGTTTTTATTATTGGCAATCCCGTTTGACAAAACTCCTTTCAGTTATAATTTTATTCGCTCTTTTATTTCAGTGAGGCTACGAGTGTTTAAATACGAATCCAACCCGAATTGTGCCTATGCAGAGGAGTTTGTGATCTTAATCCTATCGTGTTTGCCACTTCGCTGAGTATGTCGGGGATCGCGACCTTTCAGAAGTTTCACTTGCCTACAAAAGTACTTAGAGTTGGGCTTTTGCGCTCGAGTGAACTTTCATGCTCGAGCGGCCATTCCTACGCTCGAGCGGAGATCGCGGCCCTATTTTCTATAAATATGTGTTTTCGTCAGATTTTAGGGTTACGACTTCCAGATCTTATTTTTGGGGATTAGGGTTTTCATTTGGAGCTTCTTTGCTAGTTTTTTTGATGTTTGTTTGAGTTGATCTCATGGTTTGAGACGTATACATAAAAGGATTGTTTGTTTTATTCAAGATAAAAAGAGAGTTGTTCTTCGGTGGTTTCTGGGGAATTCGAGCCCGAAGTGTTAGGTTTTATTCTTGGCAACCCCGTTTGAGAAAACTCCTTTCAGTTGTATTTGTTTTCACACCTTTTATTTCAGTGAGGCTATGAGTTTTTTAGATGCGAATCCAACCCGAATCGTGCCTTTGTCAATTTCCATGGATCAAAACCGAGGTTGTAACAGGATCTAGTTTTCCAAAATTTCCAATTTTGGTCGTCCCGCTCGAGCAGGGAAAGTGACGCTCGAGCGGGGTTTGCAAGTTCACAGCATCTCTGCTTCGCCTGAAAAAGTACTAGATGGTGTGATTCGGTGCTCGAGCGTGAAGCCTATATGAATCACACAATTTTGAAGCCTCCGCTCGAGCGGGAATTGCTACGCTCGAGCGGACCGCGCGAACACAGATTCTTGGATTTCTATAAGGAATTGGTTTTCTTCCAAAACTAGGATTATGTTGGATTTCTATAAGGAATTGGTTTTCTTCCAAAACTAGGATTACTGTGGTTTTCTATAAGTAGTTGGTTTTCTCCCAATACTTGAACAAGTCCTTCAGATCTTCTTTTTGGATTCTAAGATTTATATCTGGGGATATTTTGCTAGTTTTCTTTGATGTTTTGATTGAGTATTCAACTCATGGTTTAAAGAGTATACATCAAAGGATTATTTGTTTGTTCTATACAAAAGAGAGAGTTGTTCTTCGGTGGATTCTAAAGAATTCGAGCTTGAAACTTTGGTGGATTCCGGAGTGGCTCATCGTCAAGACAATTCCGAAGTGAAGACGGGGTTGGAAAAGACACATAGAGGTTGGTTCAATTCGGGCATGGATTCGCTAGGTAATTGAGAGTATACCTGTGTAATTCCTTTATATTTTCTTAGTGGATTGTTTTGTGGCTGTTGCCCGTAGTTTTTTTTATCACAATTGGAGGTGTCCAATTGTGGTTTTTCCACGTAAAATCGTTGTGTCGATTTGTCTTGATTGTTTGATTGGGATTGTTGTTTACTGTTTAAAATTGATACATAATCACAAATCAACATCTAGGGGATTTCTATATTTTCACGAAGCTTTGGTGGATTCTGGAGTGGTTTATTGTCGTGGATTCAACATCAGCATTGTGGATTCAACGTTGGGAAAGACAATTCCGAGGTGAAGACGGGGCTGGACGAGGCACATAGGGGTTTTTTCGATTCGAGGGTAGATTCGCTAGGTAATTGAGAGTACACTTGTGTAATTCCTTTATGTCTTCTTAGTGGATTGTTTTATGGCTTTTCCCATGGTTTTTTTTTTAATCACAATTGGAGGTGCTCCAATTGTAGTTTTTTCACGTAAAATCGTTGTGTCGATTTGTCTTTGATTATTTGATTGGGATTGCTTTTTACTGGTTAAAATTGATACATAATCACAAATCAATATCTACGGGATTTCTAAATTTTTCAAATTTGATATAAAATCCCTTTCCAAAACCACTCCAAGCATCTCAATTCCAAACAATAAATACATTGCCAAATCAAATGTGAATACATCGCTAAGCAACGGCAAATGCATTGCTAAAACATTTTCAAAACATCTTGTTCCAAAATCAAAACGATAATAAATAAAATGGATAAATCTCCAGGGATAGTGTTCATACGAGTAACTATACAAGTCACAAGGTCATTTTTACCAGTACTCATCGGAAGGCTTGACACCTACCACGCGGGTTTAGGTCTTGCACCATGGACACACAGGCCAACTTAATTCTTCTTTAACACCCTCTTACAGCTTTACCACTTTATTTACCCTTTTCAATGCAATACATGTGATCCAAAATATGATTTTCAGAATGAAACAAATGTTCTTAAAACATATTACGAGAATTTCCAAAACAACCTTTTCGAAAATACACAGTTCCGGTTCCAAAATCCATTTAAAAATCCATAACATGCACATGACATGGATGATTTTATAACATTCTGGTTTGCCTAGTCCACATAGAATTTCTAACACACAGCAATGCTATCCTCCACCGATAGCCAAAACAGTTATCTCTAATGTAATAATTAGAAAGTAAAACAGATGCAGATATACAATCCAATATCCCCAACTGCATTTATCAATATCTCTCAATAACCCAATATTTTCCAAAAAGGGTAAAAACACCCGCCATTTCCAAAATCCCATAACATTTTGTTTCCAACAAACTCTTTTCCGAAATCCATCCAATTTCCAAAACAATATCATTTAGGGTATTTCACAAATTGGGTCCTTATCACTTTTAGAAATCCATATGCAATTTTATATACAAAAAATAGTTGTAGTAGCAAAACTATAGCCCAACAACTCTCCAATTTCACGAAACCCTCAAGCCAAAATAAAATTCCAAAATTTACCAAAT
Organism: Camellia sinensis; assembly: GCF_055761805.1. Lineage (NCBI taxonomy): Eukaryota > Viridiplantae > Streptophyta > Magnoliopsida > Ericales > Theaceae > Camellia > Camellia sinensis. The sequence goes on from NC_138966.1 coordinate 110,064,338, forward strand.
GACTACAAAATATAAATAACAAAAAATGCCACAAATACACTACCAAACTCATATTGAGTTAAGAAAATAAACCCTACCTCTTGAAGCGAAGAGGAGACAAGCCGAAAAAATTGCCGGCGACAAAAAGATGATCCGCTCAAATTAAATGGAAGCCCTAGTCAAGCTCTACATTTTAGTATAAAGGACTAGGGGTAGAAAGTGGGTAAATATAGATGAAAACCAAGCTTGAAAGCTTGAAAAGGTTGAAAATGGCAAAGAGGAGAGAGAGAGAGAGAGAGAGAGAGAGAGAGAGAGAGAGAAGATAGAACCAAGAAAAATAGATATTTTCAGCTTTTGGCACCTTATATAGACAAACAAACCGCGGGCACGAACCCTAGACCATGGCCGTGAACTTGCCAGCTAGCCTGGTCGCCGGCGACCCTCTGACCAACACGGTCGCGGGTGTAACCATTCTATTCGCGGGTTCGATTGGCTTAAACACAGCTTAACACCATGGCCTCTCGCGGCCCACGCACCCAAGCCCCGGGCCAAGGGACCTGAGAGCCATTTTTGGTCGCGGCCCACTCGCAGGCTCAACTTCCAGCAGGGCCCATCACAAGCATGGCCAATTCTTCTCAGCAATCCTGGGCAGCTACCCAGCAGCCCTTCCAACACACTTTCAATGCTCCCAAACAGCTCAAAAGGTCCCCGTTACTCGAGACAACCCCGTGTCCCAACCTAAAAAGGAAAAAGGGTCGAGTTAAACTGACTCGATCCATTACATTTGAACAAAAGTTAACTTTAGAAGTAATTAAAACAAATTTAAAAAATAAAGTGCTAAAGTGAAGGGGGAAAAAAAAAACTTCAAAGGCCAAAATAAAAAAATGAAAAAAATATAAAGAGGACAAAGTGTAATTTAAGAAAAAAATTAGAAAATTTCTATTTCCATACATCTATTCCTCTTTGTGCACATCCTCTCAATAAAAACACTAAAATAATTGTAATTTGCTCACTCCACACAAAATTATTCCAAATATACACCCACACTAATATGTGTGTGCATTGGATGCTTGAGCAAGAGCACCTCATTGTTAGGGGTGTAAAAATGGCTCGAGGCTTGTGGGCGGCCTGAAACCCGCCTGCAGCTTGAGGTGGGCCCAACTCGGTTAGGCCCAGGCCTGAGCCTAGCCCAAGACTCTAGGCCTGAGCCTGAGCCTGGGCCTGGGCCTGGGCCTTCATTTTGAAGCCCGGCCCTCTCTTTGTGGTAGATTGACTGCCTGCCAATGGTCAAATTTGGCAGATTGACTGCCTACCAATGCCATTGCCAACGGTCAAATTTCAAAAAAATAAAATAAAGGCTTGCAACGGTATAAAAAATAAAAAAAAAATCTTTGCATTTCATAGGATTGATGCTTGTGTTGCCTACCTTGCCTTGCCCCATGCCATTGCTTGCAATGGCAATGATTTAAATTTCAATGAATGGAAAAAAAAATAAAAAATTTAAATGTCTGTAGAGGAGCAGACTAAAAGAAATAATAATAATAATAATAATTTAATGGTCACATGATCGTTTAACACAACAGCCCAAATTTTTTTTTTATTTACAAATTGACGTCAACCTTCTAAATTCCTATAAATCTCACCCCTCTTCCAAAATAAATCTCACAAGGAATTCTCTCTCAAACTCTCAATCTCTCTCAACTCTCAATTAATTTTGAATTCTCATCCCTTAGTGGTAATTGCAATTTTGCAAGAAGAAACTTTTATCAGAAAGTGCTGACGTAGTTGGATTTTGGTAAGTTAAAATTAATGTAATGGGAATCCTCCACATATAAAAGCAGTTTCGTTTTTGAGTTTGGTGTTAAGAGCTTAGAGTTAAGTGTGATCAAAATAATTTAGGCTTTTCATTTAATTGAGGTCTTAAGAAAAAAAATTTACCCAATATTATAAGAATTTTTTTTTACACGGGAGGGCCCTATTTTTTAGCTCAAATCTGGGGGCCCAAAGCAGCAGCTTTGCCGGCTTGCCCCCTTGAGTTGGCCCTGGCAGCGGGGGAACCGAAAAAAAAATCCTAAATAAGTTAAATCAACTTTTTTATAGTTACAAATTTTTTTGTAAATTTTATAAACTGTTTATAAGTTTTATGAAAACATATAATGTATGATAATTTTTATTAGAATATAAGAATATGTTATAGATTAATTGGGATACAAGTATTTGAAAAAAGATTTCTTAATAAATTTCTTATATATATATATAATTTTTAGAATTTTTGTTAATATAAATAAAAAATTATAAACATTAGCATTTCCAAACAAGTCTATAACGTATGATTCAATAGAATAAGAATGAAATGGTATAATAATTTTTCTTAATATCCTTTCCATGTTTGGTTGGGTAAAAAAAATATATTAAAAATGAAATAATCATTCACTAATTTAGCAGAATGGTCATTCCATTAAGAGTAATCTCTTCTAAATTACCTAGAATTTAGCATGTGGATTAAATTTGTTAAAGGTGGGATCTACAACGTATCAAGTTTACATCCACACCTTCCAAACATTTTCTGAACAATTTCCATGGTCAGAATCCTAGATTCATAGCTTTTTTCTTCCATTAATGCTCTATTTTGTTCATCGGAACGAAATAAAATGAAATGGAACAGTCATTCATTTTCCTTATAGAATGACCATTTTCTTACATAGTAAGTGGTGATTCCATTTGTAATATATTTTTTATTATTTTTTTAGTCAACTAAATATGAAATAAATATTTTGATGGAATGATCATTCTATTTCACTATATCACAGTTAACCAAATACACCTAAGAGGTCAATGAATTATCATTTCATTCTTACCTAAACTTATAGCCAAATTTTACGTTGCACCTCTACATTTTACATCTAATCTCACTTTGGCTCTTAACCTTTTAATTGTCTTAGTTAACCCTCTAAATTTCGAGTGAAGTTGCAATTTGGTCCAATTGTGTATTGCCATTTCGAAACTAATGAAAACATCCACGTGATTGTACTAATTACATTTAGCACCTTACACTTTAGTCACCCATGTACTTTTACCAAAATTTCAATTTAGTCCTTTCATTACTTTAGTTTCTTTGTTAATTTTTGAAATTGCGTTATTCGATTGGAACCAATTATAACTTGATGAGTAATGTTCTGGTGTGCAATGTATACCGTATGCAACCCTACCACAAAATTACGTAAGTTTTCATGAACTTATATAAGTGATCTCACAAAAAAGTGTAAGTTGAACACAAATTCATGTAAGTTTACTTTTATGAATAGACTTACGCAATTTGGTGTTCAACTTACGTAATTTTGTGGTAGGGTTGCATACGGTGTGTATTGCACACCGAAAAACATTCCTAACTTGACTCGAAATGTAAGAGATTGACAATGTCAAGAAGAAAAGTGAGATGAACTATAAAATACAGGAATGCAAAGTGTAATTTGTCCTAAAATTATTTTTGTGAACCATACACTACCTTAAAATGTAAAATTTCTACTTCCTTCCCAAACCCTAAAAAAATAAAAAATAAAAACAAAGTTTTTGTATAACCATGCATATCATTTGTCCACAAGGTACCAATGAAAAATAAAAAAATAGCATTTGCTTTTGTAGGTTCTGCTTGTTTGTTTCTTTTTTTTTCCTTTTAAAATTTTTTTCAAGACAACTAATTTTTTAGAAGTGAATAAACACTTCAAACTATATTATTAGTATCAACATTATAGTCTACAAGAACTATTCTGTATTTTGTTAAGAACATTTTTTATTGTATTTTTTGTACAAGCATCTCACACTTAAAAAGTAACTAATGAAAAAAATCTCAAAAAACAATTCATGTGCAAAGCACATGCACAAACACTACTACATCTAAATGTGCAGAAAATAATGGAATACACTCTAAATCATGAGTGACTATTTTATAGTTTTCGAGCATTACTCTACATTCTTCATCATTTGATATTTGTGAAGTTATTTTTGAAAAATCTAACAAAAAGTATTGAGTCTCATTATTTCAACAAATAAGTATCAAGTAAAAACAGGAGAAATTTACAACGTGCACTCTTTTAAATGGTATACATTGCAAAAAAGTTATGATTTTTTATAATGAATATTATGATTGTTTGTAATATATGTTATGACATTTTGTAGTAAAGTTATAAATAGTGAATTTATGATGCGCACCTCAAAGTTAAGAATGATAATGTTATGACATTTTGTGATTTTTGTTATGACACTTTGAAATTTTATTATGACGTTTTTCAATAGAAAAAAAGTTACGATTTTTATAGTGAAAAAGTTATGACACTATGGGTTTAAGTTACTAAATTTTGTGAAAAAGTTATGAAAGGCATACCATATGCACCTTTTTTGAGGATGCACATTGTAACATCTCCCGTAAAAACATCACATGAATTTACCCAGAAGCAAAAATATTTTTTCCTAAATCATATAAATAATTGTGTAGGACCAATGATTTGCCTTTGCCATGTATAAAAGGCAAGGAATCTTAATGAAACACTTTTGTTTGTCTAATACCAAGACTTTAGGTGTCCTATTTTCCAATCTTTTTCTTATGTGATCGGAACTCTGGTTATGTATAGATTATGGATTTGGAAGAAAAATGAAAAAATTGGAAAAAAAATATATCAAATACCTATGTTACAGCACCATCACAAGGCTATTGTCTTTTTATTATTATTATTATTATTGTTATTATTATTATTATTATTATTATTATTATTATTATTATTATTATTATTATTATCATCATCAACAAAAGAAAAAAATTGTATTGATGAAGACTAGCAAATAAACAAATAGAACATCAATAATGTAAAAAAAGGCGAGTGCACAACTGCATCATAGCAAGACTACACAATCCCAATTAAGTTGACACTGAAAAGCAAGCCTAATCATATGGAAGCACATCACAACGAGTTGGCGAGAAACCAACGAAAAAACAACCAAATGACAAAACAAAGAACAACTCTAATAGTTCGTGTTTGCAGGTCAGAAGGGTGACAAGGTTGAGGCATCTGCAGAAGCCAAGCCTATGGATGCTACAACAAATGGAGCTACTTCCTCTCAAGAAAGAGAAAATTTAAATTTTGATTTGAATTTTCCTTTTTGTTAATTTAATTTTGGCTGCAACTTTGTATTTTACTAACTACATTCCGATGGTCATTAGACGTTGACTCCTAATTGGGTTTTTCCCAAATGTGTCTGTTGCATGGACATTGGGTTAACCTTCTTTTTATATTGTTTTTTTTATGATGAATAGATAAAGTTTTATTGACAATTGAATTTTTATCTTGTTAATTGAGTTTTTCATATATTTGAATGAAAATAAAATTCTAGAGGAGATATAATTGTTATTTTTCACAAAATAATACAATAGTAGTTTTTAAGAAATGTTATTAAAAAGAATTCATTTTATTCACAATAAATGCAGAGGAAATGTGCCAAATGTAATTTGCAACAACTATGCCAACATTAAAAAAATAATTAGATTTTATGCACAATATTGGCTTTCAATTATGAATTAGAATGACAAATAGACAAATAGTTACATAATTGATTACCTAATAAATTATAAAATACTTAGTTGGACTTAGTTTTACGAATGGTATGGGCAAAATTGATTGGCTTGTAAATTTGGATTGTGGCTTGTATGCATAATCGGTTCAATTGCCTTGTATGCATAATCGATTCAATTGCCTTGTATGCATAATCGATTCAATTGCCAAAGTCAATTTCAACCAAGACTTGTGGCTTGTATGCATAATCAGTTGCACAATCAATTGGCATAAAAATACATTTTAGTGTATAGTGTTGCCGTTCTTGCCTTGGCCTAATTCAATCTTAACCAATTTCCAAAGAGATTAACCAATATCAAAACACAACCTCACACTTAATTGGTGAGGACACTAGATATAGGATAACACAAAATACATTAACAAATACAAACAAGATTATCAAAACCCATGCAGCTGTTTACAATACCAACCAAAAAAATGAAAAAAAGAAAGGTCAAAACTCATTTTGAACGAATCATAAACATTGTCAATACAATACAACTGGTTATAGGGAAACTATTGCCGAGGATCACAACCCATTCCAGAAGCTCATCATTGAAGAGTCCTAAAGTCAATTTGCGAAGACAAAATAATACAAAATTACATTTGCAAATCTAAGAAATCACATGCACTTTGTGCTTATTTAATGCCCAATTTGATGTCGGCGAGCTTCTTCTAATGCTCCTTCAACAACCTCTCCTATTCATAATCTCTAATCTTCTTGCACACCATTTCTCTTCATCTTGTATTCACAAAACCCACAATGATTAAAAATCTAAACTGTTGCTTGATATGTTTTGATCACTCCGTCAAATGTAAATTCCTCAACACAAATCAACCTGACACATTCAAGTATTCTAAGTTCTTTTCAAGGTAAATGTTCTGAGTTTTTCTAATTATTTGAACTTGGGGCCATTGTGGAAGACTCAACAATGCAATGAATTGTTTGTTTTTTACTGTTAGAACTATAATCTTCATTCATTTTCTTCAAAAATAAGTAATTCATTATAGGCTTCCAATAACTTTTATTCACTCCATTCACTATACGCATAACAATGACATATATATAACTACCACTTTCCCTTTCATCTTGTTTTCCTTTGAAAATCTAATTCAAAGACATTCATTTGATAAGAAAAAAATTAACAAAACAAAGGTTTGGTCACTCATCACTATTACTCCTTTTTTAACTAAATAAAAGAAATCTCAGGAAAAAAAAAATTCAAATGAGAAAAAATAGAACAAAGCAAAAATAAAGAGTCAATAAATGAGACAAAAAGGGTAAATAAATAAATAAAACACATGGTCAATAAATGCTTCTCCAAATTGCACTCATGGGTCAAAACTCCATTCTACATCGCTCGTGAGTTAGGATTTCACACCTGAACTTAATAAAAGTAATTTTTATTTGTTCATTAGATGAAGAAACAAAGGTTGATATACTAATTTTGAATTCTGCATAAATTGAACCCAAGCAAACAATTAAACAAAAGCTAAATTTGTTCAATAAGGATTGCTTTTTCTTTTTCTTTTCCCAAAGGGAATGGGATTGTTCAAAAACTATCCCATCAACTAAGATGTAACTTTCACATGAAAAGAAATTGCCAATAGTTAAAATTCTTGAATTCTTTGATCACATGTTAACATGCATTTGGGAAAAAGTAAAACTAGTACCTACGTTATTTCTTAGCATTAAATGTTAAATTAAATTGATGAGGTCCAATAATGCTCTATAACAACAAAAAACAATAACATAGATGATGCTTGACTTCATGAAAAAAAACACTCAATATGGTTGTGTACCTAATGAGTGATCAGCACAATTGTGTTTTCTTATGAAACATACAATTGCAAAGAGATGTTTATTTGAAAAAAAAAAAATTCAAACCTTATAGTCCATAAAGATAACCCAAAGCATCATCAACTTTAGAGTAGACCACAATAAAGTTTCAAGACACAAAACCTATAAGAAAAAGGCAAATATCAAGAAGAAGATTCACATGACAGGTATAGAAAAACACACCACCAACATTGGCCAACTATTCTTTTCTCTCTTTAAGCAAGATTTAAAATAAATATAAAAAAAAATCGAAAGTATGTAATTTCTCAAGGGGCAAATGAAGTCACACAATGATTCAAAGGAAAATTCTATGTCATGTACTCTGCCTTTTGCATCAATTTTGTACTTTTAATTGCAATTAACTCGATTTTAACTAGAGAGAGGGAGGGAGAGGAAGTGAATCACCATGAAAACCAAGAGGCTCTAATGGTCTTCAAAACTCCAAAACAGTAGCAGTCATACCTGGAAAAACAAAAAAACAAAAAAAAGACTTTGTTCAATAATGTATCCTTTAGGGGGGGAAAAATTATCCAAAAAAACTACAAATCAAACTCCTACTATTCATGTGTTCTGAAACAAAAAGGTGAAGGAAACCAAATATAATAAGATAGAAAGTTCTATACATTGCGAACAATGTCTATGAGATTTATGGCCAAAACTGGACAATAAAAACAAAGGAATGGTAATAAATTAGAGACATAATAGCTGAATTACAAATATGAAACCTAATAACAATAATAATAAGGGTTTTCTCAAAGATGAGAAAACATCTTCTCAAATCCTCAACATCAGAACTTTTAACTCAAACCTAGTAGCAATAAGGAGGTCAGAGAGATGGCTAGGGTTAGAAATCCAATCAAAAAATCAGATATCTAATATACCCATTTCAGAAACCCATTCAAAATCATATAGAAGATAAGGGAGATAGATAGGGTTTAGAAATTGGAGAATTGGAGAGAGAGAGAGAGAGAGAGAGAGAGAGAGAGAGAGAGAGACCAACTTACCTGGTGAAGAGGAGGAGGAACGAGACGGAGTTGTGTGTCAGAGTAAGATGAGAAACGTAGAAGGGCAAGAGCATCTCCAATGCAATACTCTCATTAAGAGGATGAAAATAATATTTTTTATTCAAAAAGTAAATATAGAGGAGGTCACTATTCATTCAAACTCCAACCACAAACCTTCATTTCCTTCCTTCAAACTCTATTCAAAAAGTAATTTTTATTCATTAATAAATATTTAATTTGAAAATTTTTGTAAAATATATTTAATATTATACTCATTTTAAATGTATGATTTTATACTTTTTAATGATGTCAATTTTATAAAAATTAAATTTACAAATTAAAAGTTATTTGTAATATAATAAGAAATACAAAATGAATAGTGTTTTGGAGGGATCCTTCATTTTTTCATCCTCCCTTCAAATATGAAGGATGAACTCATTCTCCTCTCAAATGGAGATGAATTTGAAGGGTGGGTTGGAGGAGACCATCCTTCATATTTGAAGATATGAAGGATGGGTTGGAGATGCTCTAAGGGCAAATTTTTGGAGAATCCCCAATTTGAGAGGGAATTTCAAATTAAGGTAAAATTTTGTGAAACGAAAACATTTGCTCCCAGTTTGTTAAGAGATGTGAAAAATAGATCAGGCTTGTTAAATTAATATTTTGGGCAAATTACATATAGGCCTGAGGTTTAGTAAAATTACAGATACATCTTGAGGTTTGAGAAATTATAGATATCCCTGAAGGTACTATTTGCATAACAAATTAGGAGGCAAATTGTTATGAAAATATAAACTTCATGGGGCAATTTGTTATGAAAATATAAATCTCAGAGAGGTATCTGTAATTTCAGAAACCTCAGGGGCTATCTATAATTTAGCTAAACCTCGAGGGAGGTATATGTAATTTACCCTAATATTTTTAAATTTTATTTATTGTTTATATTTTTACTTTATTGGAGATTTATGACTCAATTTGTAGAAAAAAAAATACAAAATTTAGATATATTTAGAAAGTATAAATTTAAAAATAATTTAAAATTACACCAAATATAAAAATATATTAGCTTTTTTGGTTTTAGTTTTCAGAAAACACTTTTCTGAAAATTTTATTTTATTTTTTTCCGTATTTTTCTGTTTTCAATGATTTTTTTTTAATATTTTAAGCAATTTTTTTAAATTCTTAGACACACTTAACATAAATACACTTAAAGAGTATAATATTTGTGAGAAAATTTTTTTAACAATTCATTAAATATCAAAAATACAAAAAAAATATGAAAATTCAGTATATTTTTCGTATTTTTGTGTATTTATTAATTTTTTAAAATATTTTTTCACAAATATTTTACTATTTAGATACATCTAAGTAAGGTTGTTGGCTTTTTGTCTTTCGAAGGTTATTTTTGTAATTGCAAGCGTGCCAGCAATGATCAATTAGTCTTTACAGAAAATTAGTTGCCAACCAATTATCAGACAATTGTGTTTTAGTTCTCTCAGCCCCAATAAAGATGACTTTTGCTGGTGGCTTGATTTAGGAGAATTAAACAAAATATCAATCAAATAAAGAACAACTGAAGCATTTCATTAGAATGCAAAACTTACAATGATCCAAACTTAGCCTCGTAGACGTTTACAGCGACAATCTACTTGGAACTACTCCTATGAACGAAGTGCAGTGCAAGAATTTAAAGTACAGGAATGTAAAGAACAGGAAACGTAAAACTAGAAAGACAAATAAGTAAAGTAGAATAAGACTGGTTTTTTGGATCTGAGTCTGGGGGCTTTTTCTGGGGCCTTCTCTGCTATTTATACTGCTCAAGGATGACCATCGAACTGCATTTCTAACCGTCGAACTGCTCCTCCATGATCGATGATCATGTTGCCTCAAGATTAGCTTCATTACGCCATTACTTGCAGTTAGGCTTCCCTCCTAAATTTGAATTTGAAATGTGAGTAACCGTTGAAGCCACATCACCTTGCATCTCTTTGTTGATCCACTGCTACTCAGATCTCGTAATAACCAATACTAACTGCCACATGTACGATCAGGATCGAAGACTTGAATAGTCTTCCTATATTATCCTTATTTTGTCACGCGTCGAATTGTAATTGGCTTGTACAAAATATGTAGCCAACATTACCCCCCGCACTAATATACTCAATACTTGGTGATATTAGTGGATCAAGATTTTTTTCCCACGTCTTAGAACGTGCATGGGTTTTGCATTCTCCCAGAAATGCAACTGTAACGCCCTCAAAATAATAACAATAAACCCATCAGATAAGACATGCATTTACATATAAACTAACCACATTCTTTCATTCATTAGAGTTCCATTACTTAAGTATTACATGTTGACCTCATAACAAAATGCCCTACGGGCTTACAGCTTTCCAAGTTAACACTTGGTTACAACACAGAGTTCTAACTCGTTTACACATTAAGCCCTTGGCTTGAAATTACATGTAATACATCAAAAGTAAAACGACAAAACTATGCCCGCCACTAGCCTCCCAGCTATGTCCTTGGAGGTGGCATGCTTCCTGTACCTGAAAATGATATTCCCATATAGGGTGAGCCACAGCCCAGTAGAAATACACTAAACCAACCATGGACAATGACTAAAACATTAGCAATTGATAGTTGGTCAACACTGATACAATCACATAAATTACATATTTATGTCAACGACTTACAAGTCCCAATTACTTTTCATTTTCCCTTTTTCAACAGATAAGCATGCTAGCTCTATCATCATTTCCACAGATATGTATAAAAACTATATCTCACATTCAGATAAGCATAAAAGCTATATCCACAATCTCAACAGATATGTATATCAACAATATCCACAGATAAGCATACAAGCTGTATCCACACTCTACAACAGATATGTATATCAACAATATCCACAGATAAGCATACAAGCTGTATCCACACTCTACAACAGATATGTATATCAACAATATCCACAGATAAGCATACAAGCTGTATCCACACTTCACTTCACAAAGATAAGCATATGAGCTCTATCTTCACTTCTCTAGACAAGCATATGAGCTCTGTCTACGGAGTACATCCCCTATCTCCTCCAAATACCTATCCGGTTTAGAGGTCCATCCCCTATCTTCCCCTAAACCGCGGAGTACATCCCCTATCTCCTCCTCTACACATAACGTATATAAACACATTGGTTCTATATACAATCACACAATACAAACAATTAATGTATTCTAGCAACTGTCAAGTTCCATAACACATTCCATTGATTAGTTTCAGTTTGCCTAATCAACATACATTGTCTACAACAATCACGACTATCCTCCACCGATAGCCCAAAGCAGTTATTTCTAAAACAGAAAATAAATGCACAAATGGATATTCAATCAACATTTCATTTCCTCATTTCTCATCAATTAATTATCCCAATTAATTAAACAATGTAATTAGGCCATTTTCCATAATTACCATTTCAACCCTTAGGTCCCATTTTCATCAATGATTCAACAATCATTCCATTTTTCTATGCCAAACATGCATCTAGGTTTATTATGAATAAAACCCCAACTTTTGTAAAATTACACAAAAGCCCCAAACTTTCACAAATTTACCAAACCAAGCCCAACATCTCAAAATACCAAAATTTAAAGACAAAACCCATAGAGAGGAGTAGGTTATCCCTACCTCAAATTCGGAGTCCCAAAGGAGAAGACGACAAAACCCAACGTGCTCCAAAACCCGAGATTTTCAGATTAAAATGAAGCCCTCGACGATCAACAACTTTTTTGTAAAGGCCAAAGGTGAGTAAATCACTCCTACTAGATCAAAACCTAGAGAGAAGGTAGTATCTAGAGAGAAAGACTCAACAATGGTGTTTTTGGAAAAGTAAGAGAGAGAAGAGAAAGTGAAAAAGTGATTTGAAAAGTCACAATTTCGGAACTTAAACCCAGTCTCCCGCTCGAGCGTAAAACACCCCGCTCGAGCGGCCACTCACAGACTTACGCTCGAGCGGCCAACCTCCCGCTCGAGCGCAGAATGCACTCGCCCAGCACTTTTGCAGAACCAGGCCTCCGCTCGAGCTCCCAACCCTACGCTCGAGCTCACAACACTGCACAACAAGATACTGGATGGACGTAATCTACGCTCGAGCGCCAACACCTCCGCTCGAGCGTACAGGCCAAAATCTGGGCAACTAGTTTTGGTTTCTAAACTCAACCAACCTGTAACAAACCCGCTCAACACATCCTATAACTCAAATACAAAGTAAAAAGGATGCAAACAAGATAATAAACAACTACCAACATCCACGGACACATGTCCGGATCACTATACAACAAGGGTAAATCCGGGATCGCTATAACCTCCCCCCCTTAAAGAATTTCGTCCCCGAAATTAAACACAAGTTTTCAAAAACAAGTTTTCCTCCATTTTAGACAATGTTACAATTTAACATTCAACAATTCAACCCATTACCGGTCATCCCATCCCTTTAACAAGAGACATATCACAATATGTAAACAACATATGTACTTTCAACATGCATCAACATTATGCACTATCCTTCCAATTTCAACAATATATTCAACAGATATAATGTTACTTTCAACTTCCATATGAGGCAAGTTCCAAAACATACTTCCAATAACCAAAACATTTTCAATGTTTCACAACTTAAGACATATATCAAAGCTCTTAAGTTCAACAAGATGTAAAATTTAAATATAAGATTACATAACAACAAACAAGTCCGGATATTTCTCTCGGACTTCCAACTCACGTTCCCAAGTGGCTTCCTCCACTCCGTGATGTTTCCACAAGACTTTCACCAAAGGAATGGTCTTGCCACGCAGGACCTGATCCCGCCTATCCAAGACCCGAACCGGTCTCTCCTCATACGAGGCATCCTCATCTACCTCTAAATCAGTCCAATCCAACACATGTGATGGATCTGGCTCATACTTCCGAAGCATACTCACATGAAACACGTCATGCACTCCGGACAACTGCGGCGGTAAGGCTAACCGATAAGCAACCTCACCTATCCTCTCAAGGATCTCAAAAGGACCTATAAACCGAGGGGATAACTTCCCACTCTTCCCAAACCTCATCAGGCCTCGTCTAGGTGATATCTTCAGAAAGACATGGTCACCTACCTCAAACGCCAAAGGTCTCCTCCTACGGTCGGCATAACTCTTTTGTCGACTCTGGGCTGTAACAAGCCTCCTACGGATAAGCTCAACTTTCTCCGTCGTCTCCCTAACCAACTCCGGACCCAACAAAGGTGTATCACCCACCTCGGCCCAACAAACTGGAGACCTACACGGTCGGCCATACAAGGCCTCAAACGGTGCCATACCGATGCTAGACTGAAAACTGTTGTTGTAGGCAAATTCTACCAATGGCAAGTGCCTCTCCCACGTCCCGCTGAAGTCCAGGACACAACCCCGAAGCATATCCTCGAGGATCTGAATAGTACGCTCGGACTGCCCGTCAGTCTGAGGATGATAAGCCGTGCTAAAGGTCAGCTCAGTGCCCAGTGCACTCTGCAAACTCTGCCACAACCTAGCAGTAAAACGAGGATCTCTATCTGAGACGATCGTCACTGGGACCCCGTGCAATCTCACTACATCCCGAATATACAAGTCGGCAAGATGATCTACCGAATCTCTCACGCGCATAGGAATAAAGTGCGCCGACTTAGTCAACCGGTCTACAACCACCCAAATAGCATCACTACCCCGCTGAGTCCTCGGAAGACCTACAACGAAGTCCATAGTGACATGCTCCCACTTCCACTCGGCAATAGGCAAGGGTTGCAACAAACCCGCTGGCCTCTGATGCTCGGCCTTCACTTGCTGGCAAGTAAGGCACTTCGATACGAAAACAGCCACATCTCTTTTCATACCCCGCCACCAAAACTGGCGACCCAAATCCTGATACATCTTAGTACCTCCAGGATGCACCGCAAGGCGCGAATGGTGAAATTCTCGGAGTACTTCCTCTCGGCAAGACTCCGGTACAAACAAACGGTCTCGGTATCTCACACTCAGATCGGGATACACCGTCAAACCCTTCTCAACTTTCCCACTGGAGATCTTCTCTCGGAGGGATTCTACCTCAAGGTCACCTCTCTGTGCCTCTAACACTCTAGTCACAAGTGTAGGCTGCGCAACAACAGAAAACAAGGCCGCAGCCTCAACAGATTCGCTCAGTAGCAAATCAAACTCGCCAAGTGCTCCCAACATCTCCCATTCCCGGATGGCTATACAAGCTACATCACTAATGGTTTTCCTACTAAGGGCATCGGCCACAACATTGGCCTTTCCCGGATGATAATGCAACTCAAAATCATAATCCTCGATGAACTCCATCCATCTCCTCTGCCTCAGATTCAAGTCTCTCTGTGTAAACAGATACTTCAAACTCTTGTGATCCGAGAATACCTCGAACCTCTCACCATAAAGGTAGTGCCTCCAGATTTTCAAGGCAAAGATCACAGCTGCTAACTCTAGGTCATGTGTGGGGTAATTCTTCTCGTGTATTTTCAACTGACGTGAGCCATAAGCTATCACTTTTCCCTCTTGCATCAACACACAACCCAAACCCTCTCGTGAAGCATCACAATAAACCGCATAACCCAACCCTCTCTCCGGAATAATCAACACCGGAGCGGTGGTCAATCTAACTTTCAGCTCTTGGAACGACTTTTCACAAGTCTCACTCCACACAAACTTGACTCCCTTCCGAGTCAGTCTAGTCAACGGTGACGCTAACCTGGAGAAATCTTTCACAAACCGACGGTAATACCCAGCTAATCCCAGAAAACTGCGGATCTCAAATACACTCTTAGGCTGTGCCCAATCTTGCACTGCCTCAACCTTGGATGTATCAACAGACACCCCTTCCCCGGATACCACATGGCCTAAGAACTTGACTTCCCCCAGCCAGAACTCACACTTCCCAAACTTGGCATACAGTCTATGGGCTCTAAGTAACTCAAGCACCACTCTCAAGTGTGCCTCGTGCTCCTCCTCAGAAGGCGAATAGACAAGGATGTCATCCACAAAGACAACCACAAATCGATCTAAAAACTCCCGGAAAATCCGGTTCATCAAGTCCATAAAGACTGCCGGTGCATTGGTAAGCCCAAATGGCATCACCAGAAACTCATAATGGCCATACCGCGTACGGAATGCCGTCTTAGGAATATCTTCCTCCCTGACCCTCAACTGATGGTAACCCGATCTCAAGTCTATCTTAGAGAAACAACGGGAACCCTTCAACTGGTCAAACAAATCATCTATACGGGGCATAGGGTACTTATTTTTAACCGTAGCCCGATTCAACTTCCGGTAGTCTATACACAATCTCAAGGCACCATCTTTCTTTTTAACAAAGAGGGCCGGTGCTCCCCACGGTGAAACACTAGGGCGAACAAAGCCCTTATCTAGCAATTCCTGGAGCTGAACTTTCAACTCAACCAACTCTGCTGGAGCAAAACGGTAAGGTGCCATAGAAATCGGCGCCGTACCAGGCACTAAATCAATAGAGAACTCTATCTCTCGGTGAGGTGGCAAACTAACAAGATCTTCGGGAAAGACATCCGAATACTCACAAACCACCCTCGGCAATACATGCTGGGTCTCACCACTCTCACCACTCTCAAAGCTAGCAAGTAGACTACTAAGCTCACTTCGCCCTCGCGAATCATACCCCGGTGGCAAAACACTACCAACCCGGTCTCCCAAGAAATGGAACCACTCCCCGCTCAAGGTACATAATGTAACCCTCTGGCGGTAGCAATCAATAACAGCCCGGTATGACGATAACCAGTCCATACCCAAAATAACATCAAAACCCTTCATGGGCATGACAACAAACGGAAAAGGAAGCCTATAGTCGGCGACCTCTATATCACATCCTCTAACACCCTGTTTCAGAATCAACTCACCACCCAAAGGCGATACCACACAAATAGGAGATGCTAACTGTGCTAACTCCAATTCCAAAACAGATGCAAATGCAGCAGATACAAAAGAATGAGATGCACCCGTGTCTATCAACACATTAGCAACCGAGTTGCAAAACAGAAAAGTACCTCTCACTACTGATGGAGCTGGTACTAAATCCTGCGCGGTAACAGCATACACGCGCCCCGTAGGCCCCTGGTCTACCTGCTCACCTCTCGGAGCAAAAGACTGCTGCACAGACTGGGATGACGAAGCTCCCGGATTGGCCCTCGAGGCCTGCACAGACTGAGCTGGCTGAAAACCCTGCGTCTGCCTAGAACCAGACGCTCCCGAAGTGGCACTCAACTGTGGGAAAAACCTCTTCACGTGCCCAGGTTGTCCACACTGATAACAAATCAAGAGCTGCCCCCTGCCCAAACTCTGACTCTGCGGTCTAGCTGAAGAAGAAGCAGCTTTCTGACCCCCACCCTTCTGCGGGCAAACAGAAACCTTGTGACCCAGCTGGCCACACTTGTAACAAGTGAATTCTCCCTGACTGCCTCTCCCTGAGCCTACACTAGGCACTGGAAAGGTCGATCTAGAGACTGCACCCTGAGACTGCTGAGAGTTAGAACCCCTCTGCCTCCTGCCATCACTCTGACTATCCTGGCTCCTCTTGGAGCCTCTCTGACCCTCATCCTCCTCCTGCATCATAAGCTCCATATGAGCTGCAGCATCCACTAGGTGTCTATACTCTCGAATGTAAGACCCACCAATTCTCAACTTGAGGCCCCGCCTCAACTTCCGCTCAAACTCATAACAACGGCGTTCCTCAGACGCCACCAGTTCAGGTGCAAACCTGGACAGACTGGTAAAAGTAGCCTCAAACTCGGCCACTGACAAGCCCTGCTGATTAAGCCGGCTAAACTGATCCCTCAGCTTCTCCCTAGCTGCTGCTGATAAAAACCTCTCCTGAAAAGCATTCACAAACGCCTCCCAAGTACCACCAACACGAGCTTTCTCGTACTTCCACCATTGACCCGCATCTCCCTTCAGTTGGAAGGATGCCAAGGTCACTTTCAGTGCTCCGTCCTCGATGCCAAGCATCTCAAACGTCTTCGTTGTCTGTTCGAGCCATTCATCTGCCTTAAGCGGCTCTTTAGGATCCCCGATAAACTCGTCCGGATTACACCGAAAGAACTCCCTCTTCAAGAAGGAAGGCCCTGTCTCAGCTGCCTGATTCCCAGCTCTAAGAATACCCAAAGCTCCCGCTATCTCTCTGGCCAAGGCACCCATAGCCTGCTGACCCACTGGCTCGGCCACATTGGCCTGCCCAACTCCCTCCTGTACTGCCGGAATCTCACCCGGTAACGGTACTTCCTGCCTCGCAGGTCTACCACGCCTAGCACCTCTTCCTCGTCCTGACATCCTAATAAAGGCAACACAGAACGTTAGCACATTCATAGGTGTGCCGAAACTAATCACTCACGTCCTAATGCATGGACAACTGTAATTCACTCCACATAAGCACATAAACACATAAGCACTTACGAACTTCATTTCCGGATAATGATAGTCCCGAGACGTTACTAGAGTTCCGGTTAGAAACAGCATTGATCAAGTGCTTTTCCAACAAGACTCCCAGAAACTCAAGGATCCAATCAATATCCCAGAAATTAAATCCCATACTCACATAGTCACATAAGCATGTTATTAATTGAGCACATAGCATATGATACTACATCTAAGTCTCTATCAAGCGAGACAAACCCATTGTGATCCTAATCACTTCCCACGTACCCAAAGTATTCGAACCCGGTACGCTCTGATACCAAGTTGTAACGCCCTCAAAATAATAACAATAAACCCATCAGATAAGACATGCATTTACATATAAACTAACCACATTCTTTCATTCATTAGAGTTCCATTACTTAAGTATTACATGTTGACCTCATAACAAAATGCCCTACGGGCTTACAGCTTTCCAAGTTAACACTTGGTTACAACACAGAGTTCTAACTCGTTTACACATTAAGCCCTTGGCTTGAAATTACATGTAATACATCAAAAGTAAAACGACAAAACTATGCCCGCCACTAGCCTCCCAGCTATGTCCTTGGAGGTGGCATGCTTCCTGTACCTGAAAATGATATTCCCATATAGGGTGAGCCACAGCCCAGTAGAAATACACTAAACCAACCATGGACAATGACTAAAACATTAGCAATTGATAGTTGGTCAACACTGATACAATCACATAAATTACATATTTATGTCAACGACTTACAAGTCCCAATTACTTTTCATTTTCCCTTTTTCAACAGATAAGCATGCTAGCTCTATCATCATTTCCACAGATATGTATAAAAACTATATCTCACATTCAGATAAGCATAAAAGCTATATCCACAATCTCAACAGATATGTATATCAACAATATCCACAGATAAGCATACAAGCTGTATCCACACTCTACAACAGATATGTATATCAACAATATCCACAGATAAGCATACAAGCTGTATCCACACTCTACAACAGATATGTATATCAACAATATCCACAGATAAGCATACAAGCTGTATCCACACTTCACTTCACAAAGATAAGCATATGAGCTCTATCTTCACTTCTCTAGACAAGCATATGAGCTCTGTCTACGGAGTACATCCCCTATCTCCTCCAAATACCTATCCGGTTTAGAGGTCCATCCCCTATCTTCCCCTAAACCGCGGAGTACATCCCCTATCTCCTCCTCTACACATAACGTATATAAACACATTGGTTCTATATACAATCACACAATACAAACAATTAATGTATTCTAGCAACTGTCAAGTTCCATAACACATTCCATTGATTAGTTTCAGTTTGCCTAATCAACATACATTGTCTACAACAATCACGACTATCCTCCACCGATAGCCCAAAGCAGTTATTTCTAAAACAGAAAATAAATGCACAAATGGATATTCAATCAACATTTCATTTCCTCATTTCTCATCAATTAATTATCCCAATTAATTAAACAATGTAATTAGGCCATTTTCCATAATTACCATTTCAACCCTTAGGTCCCATTTTCATCAATGATTCAACAATCATTCCATTTTTCTATGCCAAACATGCATCTAGGTTTATTATGAATAAAACCCCAACTTTTGTAAAATTACACAAAAGCCCCAAACTTTCACAAATTTACCAAACCAAGCCCAACATCTCAAAATACCAAAATTTAAAGACAAAACCCATAGAGAGGAGTAGGTTATCCCTACCTCAAATTCGGAGTCCCAAAGGAGAAGACGACAAAACCCAACGTGCTCCAAAACCCGAGATTTTCAGATTAAAATGAAGCCCTCGACGATCAACAACTTTTTTGTAAAGGCCAAAGGTGAGTAAATCACTCCTACTAGATCAAAACCTAGAGAGAAGGTAGTATCTAGAGAGAAAGACTCAACAATGGTGTTTTTGGAAAAGTAAGAGAGAGAAGAGAAAGTGAAAAAGTGATTTGAAAAGTCACAATTTCGGAACTTAAACCCAGTCTCCCGCTCGAGCGTAAAACACCCCGCTCGAGCGGCCACTCACAGACTTACGCTCGAGCGGCCAACCTCCCGCTCGAGCGCAGAATGCACTCGCCCAGCACTTTTGCAGAACCAGGCCTCCGCTCGAGCTCCCAACCCTACGCTCGAGCTCACAACACTGCACAACAAGATACTGGATGGACGTAATCTACGCTCGAGCGCCAACACCTCCGCTCGAGCGTACAGGCCAAAATCTGGGCAACTAGTTTTGGTTTCTAAACTCAACCAACCTGTAACAAACCCGCTCAACACATCCTATAACTCAAATACAAAGTAAAAAGGATGCAAACAAGATAATAAACAACTACCAACATCCACGGACACATGTCCGGATCACTATACAACAAGGGTAAATCCGGGATCGCTATAGCAACTGTCATTCATCATCTGCATTAAACTCTCCTTCAATCTTTTGAACACCTCCACCATCTTAGTATTCGAACAGACTGATAAATTTTTTATGGCCGAATCAATTTTCCCCTCCATTGATCGAGCACATGAAGAGTCATATAATGATGATGTTCTTCCTCGAAAGAACAACCATACATTAATTAGCCACCTTTACCCACCTTTCTATATTCAGGTCATGGATGCCTTTGCAAATTATCAACCCTTGGACTTCGAACATATTGCCCTTAATCCTTTGATTCAGAAACTTATGAATATGGACATGGGAAGTTCTTCTTTTGACTCATCCTTGGACTACGAACAAACTGCTCTCAATCCTTTGATTCAGAAAGTCTCAAATATGGACATAAAAAGTTCTTCTTCACAACCATCTGCATGGGATAAGGCTGCAACTTCTTCCTCTTATGGGGCTTCTGACTGGACAAGCTGGTGAAAACCTGAGGCTTGTGATTTGAGGGAACGAATCAACCACCATTTTGTCGAGTTTACTGACCTTTTAGAGTTCCCTTCTTATGTGCGAAGCTCGGTGGTCTATCCCTACGTGCCCATTGACCATCGAAGCAGTTTGGAGGAGAATCTGCTTGTGGCATGGTATACATCCTCCATGCCTACAAGGATAGTGCACGCCGCCCGGCGCCTAGAAGAGGCACAAGGGTACAATCCATCATTCTTAGCCCAGAAGGCGAAGATTTGTTCTTCTGACTGGCTTGGTTATATTAATGCCCTTGTTCCTTCTGCCCTTGCTCCATCTCTTGAAATAGAAGCATCCACACCTTCTCCTCTACCAAATCCTTGCTGGACAGAGAGACTGAGGCTTGCCCTCTCCGCGGATAAGGTCTTTCCACCTTACAAGCCTCCACCTTCCCCTAATCCAGCTGAGCGGAAACAAGCTCAACTTCTGCTCGCGGCTTTCTCTCACTTGCCCTTCAATGTTCTTGAGGACGAAGTCCCTCTCAAGAACCTTCGATGGTCTTGTGATATTCTGACTCGGGGTCATGTCCTCAATCCCCTCGCCCAAGCAGAGCTTCACATGTTTTTAGACCAACTTCAATTGCTTCTCCACTGGCATCGGACCTCTATGGCCACCACACAATCTTTAGACCAATTCTCGTCCCTTCGAGTTCATGCCCAGTACGAAGCAGAGAACTTCATTGAAGAATTCGATGATTTCAAGAATAAAGATTCTGCGTATTGGGATGACTTGGATATAGACGAATTGGAACAAGGATTGAGAGAAACATCATTCGAAATAAAGGCTGAAGAGCTCTTTTACGAAGTGAGAGCACATCAACTCATGCAGCCAATGTTAGAAGAAATAGATGATAGAATAAAGAAAGAACAGAAATTCATTGATCATAGTTGGACTAAATTTCATGATCTTGTTATTTATTCCATTCCCTATTTTTATGAGCTTGAGTTTGTACCTAAATAGGGTCATTTGATGTAATAGCTTTTGCTTTAATACCACTAAGACTTTTTCTTTTCATTTGACATTGTTTAATCTTGTCTCCATTTGTCTTTAAAGCAAATTCAGGGCTTCGAACTGAACAATCTTACCCTTCGAATCTAGATTCAGTTGTTTAAAAATGAAACACTAAATACCAACATGAACTTTTCCAATTTTATGGAATAATAGTTGACATTTTTTGATCATTTTCATTTAGAATCAGTGCTTCAAATTCGACAGCCCTACCCTTAAAGTTTATTTCGATCATAACCAACATATGGTCATGGCTTGTATGATCAATCAGTTTTAAATTGACCATTTTTTTCCCTAAAATAAGAGTCCATACTTTCAAAAATATGAAAGCTCTTTTATAGGGCTGCACTGTTTTAGTCCAGAGAGAGAATATTTCTTAAATATATATAAACCAATTATTGGTCTTGATGTTTCGAACAGTGATTCCCATCCTCAAGGGATCTCAAGTTTTGCTTTGAAGGACATTACTTTCATTGAGAAACCTAAAACAGGTCTTTAATCCCTTCGAAGTAAACGAATACTTGAGCATTCTTACATCCAAAAGTATGAAATGTACTTCGAAGCTGGCTTCTTAGTTTCGAAGCCGTTTATTATTTGATTTTTGGCGCCAAATTTTGGTTTCGAAGCCAAATACTGTACTTCGAAGCTGGCTTTCAACACCTGGGATGTGTTTTTTCCTCCAAAAGTATCAATATTGAAGGAAGCTCACCAACTATTGGTTTTGATGTTTCGAACAACAATTCCTATTCTTAAGGGATCTCAAGTTTTCCTTCGAAGGACATTACTTTCATTGAGAAACCTAAAACAGGTCTTTAATCCTTCGAAGTACACAACGATAACTTGAGCATTCTTACATCCACAAGTATGAAATGTACTTCGAAGCTGGCTTCTTAGTTTCGAAGCCGTTTATTATTTGACTTTTGGCGCCAAAATCTGGTTTCGAAGCCAAATACTGTACTTCGAAGCTGGCTTCAACACTTGGGATGTATTTTTTCCTCCAAAAGTATCAATATTGAAGGAAGCTCTTCGTATTTGTACTTTTAGTACTTAACGAATATTACGCAATATATTTTCCAGACACAAAGGCTTTTAAAAACCATTTTATTTCGTGCTCTGAAATCACTTGCTCGCTCAACACACAAACCCTTTATCTCTACCGATCTTCCACTTCTTTCTACTCCCTTCGTCATCTGAGAAAGCGTTCTATCAATGACTTCCTCTTCATTGAAAGTGCCAGTTGTAGAGCGTGCGAGCCCGTCTGTAGCCCTGAAAAGGCTCATTGATGCAGAATGTGAAAAGTACAAGGCTGGGGAGAAAAGTGCCATCGACGAACGCATCTTCATCCCTCGTCGTCATGTGCAACAAGACTATGTGCTTGGGCCCATATTCAAGGAGATTCCTATTGAGCTTCCAGCTCTATATCCTCGTCTGGAAGACCATTGTCTCCTTTACGAAGGTGGCCTTGATTGGAGGAACTGGAGGGCGAACTGCCCCCACCGATGTTGGCCCACGGTGAGACCGGAGTGGCAAGAATGGTATGATCGAGTTATCCCTAATAGGACCTTAGACCTTCAAGAACTCTGCCTTCTCGACGCCCTCCGACTATCCAGGTTAACCATCTTAGAGGACCCTTTTTTAATCCCTGCTGCTTTGTGCTTTTGGAATTCTGCTTTTAATTTCTTTCAATTTAGATGTAGGATGATGGCCCCTACTGTTCTTGACATTTGCCACCTATTAGGACTATCCCCCATTGGAAACCCCATTGGACCAGATTATCCTGACCTAGCAGTCCCCTTTTCCCTCCCCTCTCTTAACTCATCCTATGGTGACTTCGCCAAGGCTGAGAATAAAAGAGAGGGTCCTGTGACTAATAGGGAATTCTTTTCTTTCCTACTATATTGGCTTTGCAAGTTCCTTTTCTGCACTTCCTCTCAAAGAATCATGCCTGAATTTGCCCCTCTTGCCAAAGCCCTTGTTTTACAGAAGAAGGTGGCTTTAGCTCCATACGTCTTAAGTCATGTATATAGATCCTATTCTCTCTTCTGTGAGAAACCCTTAGATGTCAATCAAGGGGGGCCATTTTGGATTCTCCAGCTTTGGCTTTTTGCCTATTTCACTGAGTTACAATCCAAATGCCTTAAATTTTTTGAGCCAAACCCTCCTACTCATGGCATGAGGCTAGCCAATGCTTCGCTTTATCCTTCTACCTTTGCTTTCTACTTCTCTTTCTTTCATCGGTTTCCAGCTTCTCCTCCTTCTTATAGCTTCCGTCCCTTCGAACCCATTACCATTGGCCCATCTTGGTTGAAGAACTTCCTAAGTGATCGGTTTTGTGCTTCACCTGTTCATAAAGATATATGGGCTTCTATTTTGCTCCCTAGAGAATTATTCATTGGAACAATGAACCCTAGAGCTTACAAATGCATTGCTGAGCCCTATTGTCTTGCTCAATTTGCTAGACAATTTGGCTTCTCACAAGGGGTCCCAATATCCCTCTACAGTAACACCAATCTAAGTCTTACCACCAGGGACTTGAAAGTTCGAAGGTCCAGACTAGAAGAGGCAACTTCTAAGTTTATACAGGACTTGGTCGAATTTGAGTACATCCCTTTTCTTCCTCAAGGTAACACGTTGAAGAGGTACCACAACTGGTGGGTGACCAATATGGAAGTACACCTGGCCATTTCTCCTCAAGACCTACTGATGGTGTTGGATGTGCCCAAGCCCAAAGGAGCTGGAGTTGTTACTTCTTCCACAGTCCTTACAACTTCAGTTCCTGTACCTGCTACCACACAGTCTGCTCCTGCTGCCTCAACTCCTCCTAGAGTTACTCGGGCCGCTTCGAAGAAAGGTATATACCCTTATCTCTTCTCTTTTTGCCTTCTTTATAATGCTTTTAGCCTTATCTTTAGTTCTTCTTTTGTGAAGGTAGTGCGGGTGCCTCACAGGGAGATTCTCCTCAGAAGACCCAAGCTCTAGATCTTCTCAAAAGCAAACGGCAACAAAAGAAAATGAGACTTTTACTTGAGCCTGAAAAAGAAGTACTTGAGGTTCAAGCAGAAGGAGAAGAAGAAGAAGAAGAATAAGAAGAAGAAGAAGAAGAAGAAGAAGAAGAAGAAGAAGTAACTCAAGAGTAAAAGTCACCCCTGAAAAGAAGAAAAAGAGTGACCGTCCCTTCTTCTGACTTGGTTCAAGATCCCACTCAGGAGACAACTGCCAGAGTAGTGAAAGAAGCACTTACTTCTGAAGAATCCGAATCCCAAATTGGAGAGAAAGAAATTGAAAAGGAACAGGCAGTACCAGTACAAAGAACAAAGAGAAGGAAGATGACTGTCTCTCCTTCTGATTTGGTCGAAGACCCTATTCATGAAACGACTGCTAAGGCAGTAGAACAAGATTATTCTAAGGCCATAATTGTCTTTGAGAGAGCTGAGAAGAGACGGCAGCAGCAATTCTTAAGAGATGAAGCAGCAGCTACTGATGCAATCCAAAGGGAAACTGCAAGAAGGCAACATATTGCTGAGCATTATTCCTTTCAAAGCTCTCCTATTACTGCTACCACTTCTGAAACAAGTAATTTCTTTCATGCTTCTACTGTTTCCCCCTTATCAAATTTTGGTATTAAAACTTGACATTGCTTTACATCTCTTCTTTTGCAGCAACAACTACTGCGCCTGTTCTTCCAATAAGGACTCCATCAGTTTCAGGTGAAGTTGATCAGATGCAAAATGTGAGGACTATTCAGATAATACTCCCACTTCCTAGGCCTACATTCAATGTACCTTCCTTGAGGCCAAGCATTCCTGCATCTCTTTCTTTTGGATTAAATCCACATCTTCCTTTCTTATCTTTTGATCTACCTCAGTTTAATTCTCTTTCGAGCCTTGTACTTCATTCTCCTCCTAAGGAAATTCCAACTGATACTCCATCTCTGATAGTAGTTGATTCCCCTATAGAGGGTGCTGGCAGCTCTCCAACTCATGGTTTATTAACTCTGCCTAGTTCCAGCCCTTCTTCCCTTGACCTATTGGTGGCTAGGACCATAGAGACTGCTGAGGATGCTCCACCCATCTCTCCTATCCTTATGCAGTCTTCTGTGCCTTCCACCATTGCTCTATTTGTACCCTCCATGTCTACAGATGAGGTAGATATCTTCGAAGCAGGACTAGCCAGTCTCTTCGACATGCCCTTTACCTCTCCAATAGCCAATGATGAAGCTGAGCCATTAGTTTTGGGTGACTCTTTACTAGAAATTTTTCAGAGTCCTTCTTCTAGTAGTAAGCCTTCTACACCTCTGATAGATTTGGATAACTGCCTATAACTATTGATATCTTTTTCAAGGATTCCTTTCGAGGCCCTAGAGAGACCTATAATAAGGAATGGATTCCTTCAGTGTTGCCAAATTGTTGAGCAATCCGGCATGTCTGTCTCAAGTCATCTATCTCAGGCAGCAGCTACTATTGACTTTTACATCAATATTTGCTGTGCTGCCAAAGCTGCAAAGGAGAAATTGGTCAGAGATCAGGACTTTGCTTCAACAGTACATGCTGAGATATCAGAGCTAAAGGAACAACATTCCTCTATCTCCCAATTTCGTACTCAACTACTGGAGAGGAAGGCTCAACTTGAGGAGGAGTTATCTGTAGTCAACCAGGCCTTAGCCCGAACTAATACCAAGTTGCTGATCACCAACCAAGGACTGGCCGATCGTAAGCAAGAAATGACTACAGCCATTCAGTTGTTTTCATCCTTTAAAACTAGAACATCTGTTGTAAAAGAACAACTGAGGCATTGTAATGATTTTTGGGCCACTTTATGGCAGAATGTATGCAACTCTTTATGACAGACAAATTCTTATTTATCACTTGAGATTTTTGTGTTCTTGTACTTGGCATTTATTTTACTCCAAGTGTTTCCCATATAGTTGGAAAATAAGGTTTCAAATACCTGCCATTAATCTTTTTCGGATGTACATATCCATTCAAATTTCTCAAATGGTATGCTCCAAAAGGAAGGACTCTATGGACGTAGTATAGTCCCTCCCAGTTAGGTGACCATTTGCCAAACTTATGGTTTTTAATCCCTATTAGGAGTATGGTTTTCCACACCAAATCACTTTCATCAAAGCCAATATATTTGACCTTTTTATTATAGTTTTTTGTTACTTTCTTCTTTTGGAAAAGAATGCTATTTAATGCCAGAATTCTAGTTTCATCTATGCTTTCTAATTCCAAGCACATACTCTGATGGTATTGCTCCGGATTTAACTAGTCTTGGCATTTTACCCTCAAGGACTTAATATTAATTTCCACAGGTAACACTGCATCATGCCCATATACTAAGGCATAAGGAGTGACTCCTGTGCTTGACCTTGGGAAAGTTCTATAAGCCCATAATACATCCAACAACAAGTTATGCCAATCCTTAGGATTGTCCTCCACAACTTTTTGTATTCCCTTTTTCAAGGACTTGTTGGATGATTCAGCTTGACCATTGGCTTGTGCATAATAGGGAGTGGAATTAACAAGGCTAATTCCAAACTCCGCCACAAAAGACTTCACCATTTTCCCATCGAACACAGTCCCATTATCAACAGTTATAGTTTGTGGGATGCCAAATCTATGGATTAAATCCTTAATGAATCCAATGACCTCAGTCTGGTCCACAGCCTTGTATGGCTTAGCTTCGACCCACTTAGTGAAGTAATCAGTGGCCACTAAAATGAAACAATGATGCTTCGAAGAGGGTGGGTGTATTTTTCCCATCATATCCATGGCCCATCCTCTAAATGGCCAAGGCTTCACTACCGCATGCAGGTCAGTTATGGGCACATGCCTAATTGTGCCATGCTTTTGACATGTCTGGCAACCCCTTACATATTCTATGCAGTCTTTAAGGATAGTTGGCCAATAGTGAGAATGCCTTCGAAGCAACCACCTCATCTTCACACCAGGCTGATGAGCACCACAGATGCCTTCATGAACCTCGGCCATAGCTGTCAATGCTTCTTTTGGGCCTAAACATTCCAGCAATAAACCATCTCCTCCCCTTTTGTAGAGAGCATTACCGTATATGATGTATTGCATGGATTGCAATTTAATTTTTCTGCTGGCCGTCGAGGATGGGCCAGCCAAGTACTGCATTATTGGATGCCTCCAATCTTGTTCCTGCAAGTCATTATGATTGACTTCCAAGACCACATTCCTTTTATTCAATGGTGGTATTAATTTCTGATATGTTGTTTGGCTTATGTCCCTTTGAGCATTATCCTTTCTCTTGAAATTCGAAGCTTTCTGAGCCACATCATTAGCTCTATTATTCAAGAATCTTGGGACATGAGTTACATTTGCTATTTGAATTTGAGAAAGTAGATGTAATGCAACAATATAGTATGACAGCATGCTTATACTTTGACATTTGAAAATCCCTTTCACTTGGTTGACCACCAATTGAGAATCTCCAAATATGTCAACTGCATGAACTTATAATTCAATAAGAATTTTCAGCCCTACTATTAAGGCTTCATATTCAGCTTGATTATTAGGGATGGGTGGTCTGCCAAAAAATTGGCTAAAACTTGTCCTTTTACTGCCTTTTGGGGAACATATTCTAAATGAAATTCTGATAAGGCTAATATCCATTTGCCAATTCTTCCCCTCAACATAGGTCTAGATAACATATACTTAACAAAATCTGTGGTTGTAATTACCAAGACAGTTGTAGGCAAAAGATAGTATCTTAACTTCCTTGCAGCAAAATACAATGCAAGGCACAGCTTTTCTACAGCTGAATATTTACATTCACAAGAATTTAAAAACGTACTAAAGTAATAAACAACTTGCTCCTTGCCTTCTTCATTGTCTTGGGCTAAGAAAGCTCCCAATGAATCTTCTGCTGCAGCTATGTACAACTTCAAGGGCTTATCACCCTTTGGTGGCATCAACACTAGAGGATTGGCCAAGTAGACTTTGATTCATTCGAAAGCAATTTGATGCTCTGCTGTCCACACAAATTCCTCTTCATCTTTTAGCCTTAACAAGGAAGAAAATACTTTAGTTTTCCCTGCAGTGTTAGAAATGAATCTTCGAAGAAAATTAACCTGCCTAAGGAACCTTTGTAATTCTTTCTTACTTGATGGAGGTCTGTCTTCAATGATGGCTTTGGCTTTATTCTGGTTAATCTGTATTCCTTTCTTGTGTACTACATAGCCCAAGAAGTTTCCAGACGATACGCCGAAAGCACACTTAAGAGGATTGAGTTTCAACTTGAACTTTCTCATTCTTTCGAAGGCTGCTTCTAAGTGAAACAGATGCTCTCCCATGGATTGGGATTTAACTACAATATCATCAATATAACATTCTAAATACCCTCCAATGAGGTCATGAAAGATAGTGTTCATGGCCCTCTGATATGTAGCCCCAGCATTCTTCAGGCCAAATGGCATTTTAACCCATTCGAAGGTCCCAATATTCCCAGGACATCTGAATGCTGTCTTGTGATCATCCTCCTCTGCAATGCAGATTTGGTTATAACCAGAGTGCCCATCTATCATTGATAAAATTTGATGCCCTGCTGAACTGTCTACCAACAAGTCTACTATAGGCATAGGATATTCATCTTTTGGAGTTGCTAGATTTAAGTTTCTGAAATCAATGCATACCCTCATTTTACCATTCTTCTTAACTACAGGCAAAATATTGGATAGCCATTCAACATACCTGGCTGTCCTGATAAAGCCTGCCTTGAGTAGTCTAAGAATTTCTTCTTTAACTTTCTGAATCACTTCTGGACTCATTCTTTATAGCTTTTGCTTGTATGGCTTGAAATTAGGCCGCATAGGGAGCCTATGTTCCACTAATGACCTATCCAATCCTGGTAGTTCATTATAAGACCATGCAAAACAATCTTTATATTTCTTCAGAACAACCAACAGCTAGTCCTTGTCCAGAGCATTCAAACAAGCACTTATGTAGGTGGGCTGTTGTATAGAACCTTCTCCTAAATTCACTTCTTCTAAGGGGTCTTGTGCTTGAGAACTTACTGAAGCTTCTTCTTTGATCCCTTCTACCTTCGAAGCAATCTTCTTGCTTTGTTCTGCTCCCACGTTCTTTAATTCAACATCTTTACCCTCCTCCTCATGGACAAAGTCTGTCCATAGGACTTCTTCTTCCTGTATCTCCTGGACTTTTGTTTCAATGTCCAATGCACAGTATTTATCAAGGGCCAAAACTCTGACCTGTTGTTGCTCCTGCTTGCAGCCAATTATCATGGCTTCTCTCTCTTGCTCTTGTATTCTCTGGACTATTGATTTTACATCCAATATTGAGAACTTAATTAGAGCCAAAGACTTGGCTTCTTGGACTTCATTTTTTTGCCTACAACCAGGCATCATTGTCATCCTTAACGACAACCTCTTCATTAGCACTCTCCTGGACTAAGTGCTTCAGGTGTGTCACTTCCTCATCAGCCGTCAATTCGGTTGAGCCATCAGGTTTCCTCAGTATACTGAGTGGTGTCACTCCCTTAATATACAATTTGGCCTCTGTGAAGTCTGCACAGGCTATGAAGGGTTGAGGATCTGCATCAATTTCCTCTATCTCTCCATTGCCCAAGGCCATCATTGTTTTCTAATGCAAAGAGGAAGGCACACACTTGTTAGTGTAAATCCAATCTCTACCAAGTAAAGCATTGTACTTAGCATTACTGTCGATGACGAAGAATGTTGTCATGCAATCCCTGGTTCCCACACTTAGGTTGATAGCCAGAATTCCCTGAGCCATCTGTTTGTCTCCGGCGAAACCAGCAATGGTTGTGCTGGTTGGGATTAACCTGGGGTTCCTTTTCCCTAATTTCTTTAAGGAAGATTTCAATAGTAAGTTCACCGCTGCTCCGTTATTTATCAAGACTCGGTTCAATTGTATCCCATCAAAAAAGGCCTTGATATACAAAGGCTTAACATGCTGTGTCATAGAGTTCGAGGGATATTCAAAAGGATATAAGAGGTTAATGCTCACCCCTTCTTCACTCCCATATTTAGTTTCCATTGGGGTAGCCATTCCGGAATTATCTTGCACCATACTCACTTGTGAGTCTTCACTAGAGTCTGGAATTGGGTCTATTTCTTGCCCCTCTTGGTTCTCATCCCTAGCTTGGAATTCATGCGGTAGTATGTGTACCATATTCACTGATACTGAGCCAAATTGGATGGCTGGCTGTGCCTGTTTCTCCTCTTGGCTGCCTTGTTTAGTTACTTCAGAAGCATCCTCTATACTGCATTCTGGCACTTCCTTACTAACAAGCCCTTTCAAATGGTCTTTTCTGACTGGTTTTTCAACCAAGAATGTTTGTTCAGCCATGAAGGCTTCGAACATTTCTTTTTCAACCATTTCTTCCTTTTGGCGTAGGCCAACTTCTTTCTCTGCCTCGCTATCACTCTCTATCAATGCCTTCTCCAATCCTGCCAAACTGGACTTCTCTCTGGCTTTTAGTTCAGAGTGAACTTTGGCCAACTGTTCTCTGCTACAACCCATTTTGTCTTGTAGAGTTGGTCTTGGAGAATGGTCTGACTTTAGATTCTTCTTTCCTTCTATCTGGACCAATGAAGAGCTTTCTCCACTCTCTTTCAGGTCTTGCTGGTACTGAGTGTACCAACGCTGAATTTTTCTCCTTTGTGATCTACAAATTACGGGGACCATATCTAGTTCCTTTGTTTTTTGGAGCTTCAGCAACACCCAATTGTTTGGAGCCACCAAAGGAGGCTTGACCATCCTGCCTTGGTTTCCAATTACATCTCTTTGGGTAAAAACTTCCCTAGGTCTGTTCTGTATCATAAACCAATCTGGGACTCTAGGTACCCATGAACTTACTGATCCAGCTGTTGAACTACTTCTTTCTTTCTTTGAAGTCACCTTCGAAGCTGGCTGTGAAGGCCACTGTTTGGCCCTAACTTCATGCTTTGGGCCTAACTCAAGCTTTTGACGAAGGTGTCCACTTTCTGTCCTGCGTGAGGCTGGTCTAAAGGGCCAATCTCTGGCTTTGGTCCCATAAACTGAACCTCTCTCCAGTCTCCTCTCAGAATGACTGCTCTCCATTATGTAATAATTAGGTGGCCTGGACTCATATAAAGGCCTCTTGCCTTTGGAATGCATTCAATCAACTGTTAGTTCAACCACTAATGGCTGTTGCTTAACACCAGATGGATATGGCCTTTTATTGTAAGCATTGGCTGGTTTAGGACGTCTCTGCACATCCCTGTAATATTGTTTCCCATCAATTGGAAGCCCTTTCAACCATTTGTAGCTCAATCTGCACCTGGGACACATCCTTTGCATTACAGCTGCTTCTAAGAAGTCGTCATCCAGTGCTTCTTCATCAGAGTCTTCCCTCTGGTGTGAGAAACCTTGTCCAATAGCTGGTAGATTTCCTGTGTCTTTCTTGATAGTTGTCTGGTTGGTAACATACATCTGCACATTGACTTCTCTCAATTCTTTCAAGGACAAGCTTCGAAAGTCTGGCATTATGACATTGGCTGCCACCTCTCTAATTTCTGGAAATGGATTACTGTCAATCCCCATGGCTTTTTCAGCTTCGGCTGGGAATTTCAAACTTCATTTCCGAATTTGTTCTTGGATCCTGTCTTGAAAAACAATACAGTTCTTAGTTCAGTGAGACCAAGAATTTTGCCATTTACAATATACTTTCCTTTAAGTTCATCAAGAGATGGAATTTTAACTCCTTTTGATAACTTAAGGAAGTTAGCCGCAAGCAAATGATCCAAAATGTCATCTGCCTTAGTTAAATCGAAAGAGTATTTCCTGTGAAAGTCTTTCTTTTTAAATTGCTGGTCAATTGTTGTATCCTTATGAATTAATGCTTTACAGATTACAGGTTCTTTCCCCACAATCTCTGTTGCATCGATCTCGTAATTAGGATCTCTATAATATGTCTTGTATGATGCATTATTTCGATCTTGTTCCTCCTCTAGTAATGCTTCGTACCTAGACACCTTATAAGTGAGTTCCACTAAGTCTCTGAACTCAGTTGAGTCAAACTTCTTTCGAAGCCTAAACTCTAAATCATTTTGAGCCAATCTCACGAATTCTGGCTCTGGTAAGATGACTCTACATTTATTTCGAGCCCTTTTAAATCTGACAATAAACTGAGTAGCCTTCTCATCAGGTCTTTGACTCAACCTTGCTAAGTCTGCCATAGAAACCTCTGGCTCTGATTGGAAAAATTGGGCATGAAATGCCTCTTCCATCTGTTGCCAAGTCTGGATAGAGCCAGGTGTAAGGTTAATATACCATATGAATGCTCCCCTAGTTAGGAAATTTGGAAATAACCTTAACTTCATATAGTCATTATTGGTAAATTCGCCGCATTGAGCAGCAAACCTAGCAATATGCTCCACTGTTGATTGGTTTCCATTCCCATAAAAAAGGGCAAAATCTGGTATACTGAAACCTCTTGGGTATTCATGTACCCTGTCTACCCATTCTGGGTATGGTTTCTTGTATACTGGAGTCTGGACCCCCTGAGCCATTGGTCCACACATCTCTTTAACAATGTTAGTAATTTGGTCCCTAGGGACCATATTTTGTGCCTGCTGAACCACTACTGGAGGGGCAAACACAGGATTTGGTGGGCAAACTTGTGCCTGTGGTCCTCTTGGTCCATAAGGTGGTATATTTGGGACTGGTTGTCCCTGTGGTGCAGGTTGCTGTTGGGGGTGTGGGTAACCCCTTTGAGCCTGTCCTGCGAAAAGTACTGGAACTAGTGTTGTGTCTCTTCCATTTGTAGGAAAACCTTCCAACCCCCCGGGTATAAATTCGAATAAGGGATTAGTGAACTCCCTTGTGCCAGGTATGGCTTCGAACATGGGATTTGGAACCATTCTTATGCCATTTTCTTGTACTGGGCCAGATCTACCAAATTGCATGGCTTCACTGTTAAGTACTGAGGCATTTTAGCCTACTATAGGCCTCAGAATAGGTTCGTACCAAGACTGAGGTGATGGTCTTTCATAGTTCTAATTACTAGTTTGACCATTAGAATGTCCATTAACTTGCATAGGCTGTTTATCTCTAGCTAATCTCTGCTGAAGGACATTCGAAACTTCCTCCATGTGTCTTACGTTTGTTAGTTAGTGGTTATTCATTCGATCCAAAAAAGATGTTGCCCACTTTTTCATTATGTTCATTAATTGCTGTCCCATAGCATCTACTAGGCCACCCTATGGATTTATTGGCTGAGTAGATGGAACAGTGGATGGTCCAATTCCTTGGTCTCGTCCAATATTATGAACATGTGGTACTTGTTCTGAAGTGCTAGTCTGTTCGACCATAGGTTTTGATAAAATGGGAGTTTCCACAGGATGTGTTATCACATTATCCTTTGGATTAGGTATCTCTACCTCTCCTTCCACGCCTTCTTCCAAGCGTTCATTTTCTCATTGTCTTCTACGTCTAGCCATTTAAATATAGTCCCACCGGGCGTGCCAAAAATATATGTTGGCTTTTTGGCTTTTGAAGGTTATTTTTGTAATTGTGAGCGTGCCAGCAATGATCAATTAGTCCTTACAGAAAATTAGTTGCCAACCAATTATCAGATGATTGTGTTTTAGTTCTCTCAGCCTTAATGAAGAGGACTTTTGCTGGTGGCTTGATTTAGGAGAATTAAACAAAATATCAATCAAATAAAGAACAACTGAAGCATTTCATTAGAATGCAAAACTTACAATGATCCAAACTCAGCCTCGTAAAGGTTTACAGCGACAATCTACTTGGAACTACTTCTATGAACGAAGTGCAGTGCAGGAATTTAAAGTATAAGAATGTAAAGAACAAAAAACGTAAAACTAGAAAGACAAATAAGTAAAGTAGAATAAGATTGGTTTTTTGGATTTGAGTCTGGGGGCTTTTTCTGGGGCCTTCTCTGCTATTTATACTGCTCAAGGATGACCATCGAACTGCATTTCTAACTGTCGAATTGCTCCTTCATGATCACTGATCATGTTGCCTCAAGATTAGCTCCATTACGCCATTACTTGCAGTTAGGCTTCCTTCCTAAATTTGAATTTGAAATGTGAGTAACTGTTGAAGCCACATCACCTTGCATCTCTTTATTGATCCACTGCTACTCAGATCTCGTAATAACCAATACTAACTGCCACGTGTACGATCAGGATCGAAGACTTGAATAGTCTTCCTATATTATCCTTATTTTGCCACGCGTCGAATTGTAATTGGCTTGTACAAAATATGTAGCCAACAAAGGCACATCCTAAAAAGTAAAAAAATTGTTTAAAATTTTAAAATTATTCACTAAAAACAAAAAAACACGAAAAATAAAAACTCAATTTCTAGAAAATTGAAACCAAATATACTGATTATTTTGGTGTATAGATATCCCAAATCTCATGAAGTTTTGATGAAAATATTACACACGAAGCCAGTTAAGGGTCTAGGTTCGAAGAAGCAACAAAATTTATGAATCTATAAACTTTCCAAAAAGATTCAGACATGTTGTAATGACATCAAACCTTGAAAAAGAATAACAAAACCAGTAAGTAAAAAGTCATAAAATCAAAAAAAAAAAAAATTTACATTCATTGAAACAAAAATAAACCAAGAATTCAATTTTATTGAATCCATCGTATCAAGCCATACATGCATTTTAAGTCAATGGAAGAATTCAATTTTATTGTAAACCAGGAAGAGCATGAAGTGAAGAATTTCTCAAAAAAACATGAATAGAAATGGAATTAATTGATAAATATTTCTCAACAAATAGTCTAGTCCTGAGGGGATATATTTGAAAAAAAAACAGCCTAACACCATTACAGACTTAGCAATGACATTGATTGCCGGTACATTAGTCACTTGTAATTTTATAAGGGCAAAGCTGACTTGATATAAAATCAATGACAAAATGATCTCCAAAAAAAGAGTAATATCAAAAGCTTTCGTTTAAATCATCATAGCTCCTCCACAAGGAATGCTTTGATATCCTTTTCTACTCCTAGGCCCTGTTTGTTTTGAGATATGGAGGAGGGATTGGGATTGAGATGGAGGTGGGACCCACTAATATTATGTTTGTTTTGAGAGATGGAGAGGGACTTGAGATGGGCCTCTGGAGTAAGATGGGCCATGAAGAGGGGATTGAGATGGAAGTGGAAGAGTTGGTATTAGAAGTTAGTCTTCCAACTTATTTTTATTTATTTTTTTATTTTTTACATGTTGGGCATTTTTTTTTTTGAACATTAATCTTTAATGTTTTTGTATTTCTTGTTAAGTAAAAAACATAGTTTTATTTTTTTTAATATTTTATATTTCTTTTATAGGGTAATAATTTAACAATCCCCACACTAACAACTATCATCAAAACAAACACAATTTTACTTAATCTCTCACTATCAATCCCCTCTCCATTCTACCTTTGAAAACAAACGAGCCCCTGGCAAATTCCTTTTAGAATAAATTCAAATATTATTTAACACGAGTTTACAAAATTATAAAATCTAAACTTCAAAGAGAACTGAAAATTACTAAAACAAATCACCTAATAAACATCTCATACAGACACATGATATTACAAAAACCAATACAAGATAAAATATGAAACTGACACTATAAAATCCCATAAATAATATAAGATAAAATCATCCTAACAAAAACGTAATTGTAATATTATTCAATTACACAAGCATACAACAATCAAACTTCTGGGATAGGACTATAGAAATAACTAACCCTTAGGCCATTGTCATTACGAAGAATAACATGATCCACTACATTAAATAACTTAAGGCTACAAACAATAACAAAAACGTAAAAATTAGAACTTCAAAAATGGACAATCATATAAATAGATCTACAAATATCTATAGAGAGAACCAAAAATTAGGGTATAGGTTTGAATTTATAAAGTTGGAAACAATAGCACCAAAATACAAATTTTTTTACTGTAAAAAACAAGATCTGATGGTAACTATTGCAGAAAACACAAACATAGCTAGGGTTTAGAAATCGGGAAAAGGAGAGGGAGTTAGAAAGAGAAATTGAATTAACCGGTGCTGGGTAGAGATCAAGACAGAGGTTGGAGTAGAAATTGGCGGAAGCAACAACTATGGATTCCGAGGAAATTTCCAAACGAAGCGATACAGTGGTAGTGTATAGGTGTAGATAGAACGGTATGAAGAAATCGCTGGAGTTAGAGAGAGAGAGAGAGAGAGAGAGAGATACCGGAGAAAATGATGACTGGTGAGGGTGAAAGATACTGTCAGAGAGCATGAGGAAGGAGCCGAATTGGAGAGAGATGAAGAGTGTGAATCGAACTACAATATAATTCACTGCGACAAAATATATTTTCTAAATAGATTTACAATCTATGGTCAAAATACAATTCCTTGTCACCAAAAAAAATTCCTTCAATGCCTTACTGATCTAGGATAATTGTTGGAGACATCCATAGAAGTCACTGCCACCATTGCCTTGTTGAACTCAATAAACAATTAGACAAAAGATTTTTTTTTTTAAAAAAAAAAGGAAAAAGAAAACAACAAACACACTTACAAATTTGTTTATTTGTTTAATAAACTCAAGAAACATGTTGCCACATCACACCTTTGCTCACAACCCTTGCAATTTACACATTCAATTTAAAAATGGGGTAAGTCAAATATGCACCATTAATACTTCCATCTTAATGTGTTTGCAATATTCAAAAATCAAACCCAACAAAGTATAAGAAATTATAAAAGCATAAATCAAACAATTTCATAGAAGTCACCCATTTCATAAAAAAAAGACCTATCTCATCTCATAGTAACCTATTTCACATAAATCATACAATTTCAACCTATGTTACATGGACTTGGGTACGGGTGTCGGGTGCGGGTATGTATCTAGATGTCAGACTCATCAAACAATAAATTTAAGGATATGCTGACTCGGCAAAAAAATGTCATATTTTTATATTTTTAATCAAGTATGTGCGATAAAATGGTACTATATGTAACTTATAGTGTCAAAAAGACATTTATAACAATTATACAACAATATGTAGATATAATAACAGTGTTATTGTCAAGCCCCACTTTTTATTACTCGGAATTTATTACCAAAGCCATTAACAATGGATTCAATTTCAGAGTTAGCATACAGAAGCTCATTATAATGACAAGAAATACAACAATAAGGGTTCTCTCATACGGACATAAAATGAATGCAATATGAATTATAATTAAATAAATGGTCTGCAGGCTTACATCTTAAAAGGAATAGATAAAAGTGCTCAACCCTTTTTACACATATGGCATTCCGCCTACAAATAAAGGCCCCGCGGCCAACAGATAAGAAGATCCATGACCTTGAAAGGACTTCTCCATGTTCACCTGAAAAAAGATTAGCAATGGGATGAACATATAGTTCAGTAGGGATCTCAACATGATCCTCAACAATAACAACTTATAGATAGCTATGATCATGAATGCTAATCTCATACCATATAAATAATGTGACGTTTTATAGCCAAAGTATACTTACATAAACACTTCTCAAAAACATTTAGTTTATTCAACAACATTTTGATTTGCGTTTACTACCCATTTTCCCATCTAAACAATTATCACACGATAACCGTATTTTCCAATTATGATTGAAAACACCACCTAATATCCGTTTTGTTTGAAAACACTCTCATCAAATCTGATTCCTTCACATTATTCATGACTCAAATGCAATTACAGTCCGTCTCTACAAGTTTATCACATTCTCAAACTTAGACTTAAAATTTAAAGAATTGTCTTCAATAGAATCACTTATAGTGGGTGCTCTCTCAACCACTCACTAGCACGTCCAAACTTATATGAACACATCTACTCAACATATAAGACAATTTAATCTAACAAAATCACAATCGTCATAACACATGATACACACAATCAAACTGAAAACAACAATGATAAATAAACTCTGCTCTACCAGCCTGAGGCATGGTAAGCCAATGATACATCTCTCCACCATAACATGCTATTTTACCAGACACCAGCTGGAAGGGAATGGTACCTCTGCCAATTCTCTAGGCGCTAGCTGAAAGGTAATGGTACCTCTGATTCTCAGCACATTACACATTTCTTTCCAACCATCACTTTAAATCACATTCACAGATAACAAAAGTGTACTACAGACACATAATCATTTCAACATTTCACAATGTCATCCTCCACTGATGACCAAGGACAAAACCTCTAACCGTATACATTAAACACATAACACCCTTAACTCTTTCTCGTGGAACTTTGTACAATAGTAGCAAAACAAAACATATCCGCGATTCAATCTCTGGTTAATTTCTGAAATCTACACAGTGATAATGTTTCATTTTTTCCTTTTCAAAATCAATTACCTCATCCTTCCACATTCATATTCTCCACCCTTTGCCTCAACCCATTTATTTCATTTAGTTTCTTTTCACAAGAGAGTATGACCAACTCACATTCTTTCATTTTAGAATAATGATTTCATTTATAACTAACAAGGTTAATATTCACTTAATTTCTATCCATCGGTAATGTAACCCCACAACATTGAAATCTCATGATTAAATTCCTCTTTTACAATTAACAACTTATCAATTTGCTAGGCTTAACTAAAATCAACTCAACACAAGTTAAATACCAAAATTTATGAGAACCCGATGTAATCACAAATTATTGCCAAGTCAATAATCAAATCCTTAATTCATAACATGATAATTTCATCATTTAAATTTCTAATTTCATAACATGCTTAACCCACAATAAAAACCATTTTTAACAAATGAGCGAGTTAATTAAAAATTAGGGCTTCACTTCCCTCTTTACATAAACAAGCTAAACTACTACTCAACATTTAACCAACAACTATAAACTCCCAATTACAACCTCACACAACCCATCTTGAACCCCCATTCATGATTTTCAAAAGAAATCCAAAACAACAAAG
Organism: Camellia sinensis; assembly: GCF_055761805.1. Lineage (NCBI taxonomy): Eukaryota > Viridiplantae > Streptophyta > Magnoliopsida > Ericales > Theaceae > Camellia > Camellia sinensis. The sequence goes on from NC_138966.1 coordinate 110,104,172, forward strand.
TTTTTATGCAATATAAACATACCACATGTCTATCTATAGGTGAAGCATTGAAGAAAATCAAGGAAATCCCTACCTCAAGAGAGAAGAGGAGAAAGAGCCCAAAAATCAACCTCGCCGAAATACGATCTCCACCGGTCAAGACGAAGCCCTCGACACGCTCATCATTTTGGTATAAAGGACTAGTATCCAAAACTCAACGGATTTCTTGAGATCAAAGAAAATGAAATGTTTTGTGGGTTTGGGTAGAGAGAGATGAGAGAAAATAAGAGAAAATATTGTAGAGAGAGAGATATATATCAAAAATGAAGTGAAAAAGGGGCAAAAATGCAATACATAGCTGAAAAGCACGAAAATCGAGACAGAAACGTGCTTCGCCGCATGTGTGGCGCCCACCCCCACACGTGGAGTGGCCTTTCCCGCACGTACGGCTTTCACCCCCACATATGTGGTCCTCCTCCGCACCACACTTCTGCACCTGCCTTTTAGGCAGTGTGCACCCAACCCTCTGCCCTGCTTCCCGCACATGCGGCCCACGGCCCCGCACGTGCAGCTCCTCTCCTGTACGTGCGGCCCACGGCCTCGCACGTGCAGCCCTAGCCCTCCAACCCGAAAAATCTTCAGCTTCACCCCCAACACCCCGGAGTTGGCCTAGCACCCTCCAAAATGAATGAAAACTCTGGCTCAAAACAACCACAACAGAAAATATTTAACAAAGAAATTTCCAACACAACTTACCCCGCATCTTAACAACGATAATTCAAGAGAGTAAAGCAAAATGCGCACAAGTCATCACAGTTATATGCAATTATATAAGAAGTATCCGACACATGTCTCAGACCCATGTCCAAGTGTTGGGTGTCCAACACGGGTATTTGATTTATTTTGAAAAGTCCGTGTAACATAGATTTCAACCCATTTCATTTTCAAATAAATAAAATCAAAATCATAAAGAAACACAAAAAACTCTACCCAACTTCTCTGCACTCCTCTTTTACTTATCCATAAAGAAACCCAAGAAATTTTTTTTAATTAACACTACATAAACAAACCTACTATAAAGAGGTTACAAAGTTAATGATTGAAACGCATAATAGTAAAGTAAAGGGATACCAAAATCAAAGTGGTTCACAACTTCTCTACAACTACTCTTAGTTATCTACAAGGATATTTAAAAATAAAAAATAAAAAATCAACGCTTCATATAATCCAAAAAGTAGTATATACAACTACTTACAACAATTGCAAAAGCAAAAATCATCAAACACTAATAAAAATTTCAATTTCAGGTTCCAACCACATCATATCTCAGCTCTTAGACACGATTTCAGGTTTTAAAGTTCAATTTTTAGGTTATGAATAACGAATGCAACATTTAGAAAAATTGATTCAACAAATATAATTAATTTCTAGCCAATAAAAAAGTTTCTGAACATAAAATTGAGCATGTAGCATAAATGTTAGCCTTATAGACATGGAATTCAACACTTGGGCACATTATTGCAGCAAATAGACAACTTTCCAATTCTTACTGACATTTTTGCCAACTTACATTTTTACCTTTTTGAAACTACATCAAATCCATTAATTCAATATCAAACCATTTCTTGCTGTCGTATCCTCCATATCATTCTCTCACCATTCTATTCATTTATTTGCATGTTTTTCCTCCCTCTACCTCCATTCCCCCTTATCTGTAACGCCCTCAAAATAATACATAAAACCCATCACTAGAGACATGCATTGATATAAAAGAAACTAACCATTTCTATTCATCAGAGTAATTCTTGCAACAGTATTACATGTTAACAACAAAAGCAAATGCCCTATGGGCTTACAGCTTTCCAAGTCAACACCTGGTTACACAAAAGAAGAGTACTAACTCTATACAAAATAAGCCCTTGGCTTGATATACATGTAATACAAACAAAATAAACAAAAAAAGAGTCTTCAACTCTCATCATCATCCAAGCTATGTCCTTGGAGGTGGCATACTACCTGCACCTGAAAATAATGTCCCATATAGGGTGAGCCAACGCCCAGTAGAAATATGTTAAACACAGTATGAGCAATGACTAAGACATTAGCAATTGATAAATGTTCAATTTCTATAAATCAATTCATAACCCATTTTCATTTCATGACCATTATGTTCATATTTCATTTCAGTTTCCATTTCTTATCAATTTCACAATTTACATCAACAACTCAGAACCTGGCCAACCACTTATACGAGACAGTGACTCATATTAAACGTTTCCCATTTTACAATAGATAAACATACTAGTTGTATCAATATTTCAACAGATAAGCATACAAGCTGTATCCACATTTCAACAGATATGCATATTAGCTATATCAACACTTCCAAAGATAAGCATATGAGCTGTATCAACACTTCCATAGATAAGCATATAAGCTGTATCAACACATTAACTGACAAGCATATGAGCTGTATCAGCGGAGTCCATCCCCTATCTCCTCCCAAACAACATCCGGTTTAGAGGTCCATCCCCTATCTTCCCCTAAACTGTGGAGTACATCCCCTATCTCCTCCCCCACACACACAATGTATATACTCAAAGGTCATATACAAATTCAATCAATACATAACGTTAATGTATTCTATCAACCGTCATACTCTATGACATATCCAATTGATTAGTTTTAGTTTGCCTAATCATCATGCATTGTCTACAACAATCCAAACTACCCTCCACCGGTAGCCCAAGCAATTATTTCTAAACAGATAATAAAAGCTCCAACAGATAAAATATCAATGTTTTCAAAAGTGAGCGATTAATAAATCTAACTCTACTATTCTACTATATAATGAACCAATTTCATTATTTCCAACACAATTCCATATAATCACAATTTTTCCAAAATTAGGGTTTTCTACTCCCATTTCCCAATATTGACCCAATGGTCTATATATCAACAACCAACAACGATATCATTATTTTGAACCCACAATACACATTTTAGAATCAAAATAACAAAATCCTCTTTTAACATTTTGAAACCCTAAGTCCCAAAATTACCTGACTTCAACACTTTATCAAAACAACCAAAAATCTATGTCAAAGACCATAAGAGTGAGTAGGAATCCCTACCTCAAAAGATGACACCCAAAGAAGAAGATGACGAAAACGAAGTTGCTCCAAATCACAAGTTTCTCGGATCAAAATGTAGCCCTCGACGATTAACCCAACTTTTACAAAGGCCAAAGGGGAGGGAAGCACTCTAACTAGATCAAACCCTAGAGAAAAGGGAGTTTCTAGAGAGAGAAGCTCTCAAATGGCGGTTTGGAAAAGTAAGAGAGAGAGAGAGAAAGTGTAGAAAATGATTCAAAAATGCCCAGCTGCCCTCTGTTATACGACATTCCCGCTCGAGCGGAAAACACAACGCTTGACCGTCAAGAACAAAAAACTAGGTCAGCTCGAGCGCAAGAAATTCCGCTCGAGCGCCAAGACACAAGAATAAAGTACATCTGCTCGAGCGCGAAAACCAGTCCGCTCGAGCGTAGATTTCCCCATTCCAGAACCTACACCAAAAAAATGTACTACCCGCTCGAGCTCCAGAGTACCCGCTCGAGCACGACCGCTCGAGCGTGAAAAACATGCTTGCAGAAGTTTCGCAGAGCACCAAAATACTGGGAGTGTTCAATCTCCGCTCGAGCGCAATAATACCCGCTCGAGCGGACCTCTTAAAAACTGGGCAACAAGGAATTGAAACTAAAGTCTAACCAACCTGTAAGAACTCTGCCCAATACATCCTAAAACTCAATCAAGCGGAATTAAAGGATGATAACAAGGTATACAACCACCAACATCACGGAACCAAAGTCCAGAAAATAACAGATACAGAAAGGAAAAACCGGGATCGCTATATTATCCCATACCCTCACTGCACAACACAACCCTCTATATGTTTTTGCATAGGTTCTCTCTCACCCATGACATACCAATGCCATGAAAATGCATTTTCAAAAGTAGACCAACTAATATACTCCAAACAAAAGCACACAAACTAATATAAAGTCAACCATCGGTATCTCACACTCAGGTCGGGATACACCGTCAAACCCTTCTCAACTTTCCCACTGGAGATCTTCTCTCGGAGGGATTCTACCTCAAGTTCACCTCTCTGTGCCTCTAACACTCTAATCACAAGTGTAGGCTGCGCAACAACAGAAAACAAGGCCGCAGCCTCAACAGATTCGCCCAGTAGCAAATCAAACTCGCCAAGTGCTCCCAACATCTCCCATTCCCGGATGGCTATACAAGCTACATCACTAATGGTCTTCCTACTAAGGGCATCGGCCACAACATTGGCCTTTCCCGGATGATAGTGAAACTCAAAATCATAATCCTCGATGAACTCCATCCATCTCCTCTGCCTCAGATTCAAGTCTCTCTGTGTAAACAGATACTTCAAACTCTTATGATCCGAGAATACCTCGAACCTCTCACCATAAAGGTAGTGCCTCCAAATTTTCAAGGCAAAGATCACTGCTGCTAACTCTAGGTCGTGTGTAGGGTAATTCTTCTCGTGTATTTTCAACTGACGTGAGCCATAAGCTACCACTTTCCCCTCTTGCATCAACACACAACCCAAACCCTCTCGTGAGGCATCACAATAAACCACATAACCCAACCCTCTCTCCGGAATAATCAACACCGGAGCGGTGGTCAATCTAACTTTCAGCTCTTGGAACGACTTTTCACAAGTCTCACTCCACACAAACTTGACTCCCTTCCGAGTCAGTCTAGTCAACGGTGACGCTAGCCTGGAGAAATCTTTCACAAACCGACGGTAATACCCAGCTAATCCCAGAAAACTGCGGATCTCAAACACACTCTTAGGATGTGCCCAATCCTGCACTGCCTCTACCTTGGATGTATCAACAGACACCCCTTCCCCGGATACCACGTGGCCTAAGAATTTGACTTCCCTCAGCCAGAACTCACACTTCCCAAACTTGGCATACAGCCTATGGGCTCTAAGTAACTCAAGCACCACTCTTAAGTGTCCCTCGTGCTCCTCCTCTGAAGTCGAATAGATAAGGATGTCGTCCACAAAGACGACTACAAATCGGTCTAAGAACTCCCGGAAAATTCGGTTCATCAAGTCCATAAAGACTACCGGTGCATTGGTAAGCCCAAATGGCATCACCAGAAACTCATAATGGCCATACCGCGTACGGAATGCCGTTTTCGGAACATCCTCCTCCCGGACCCTCAACTGGTGGTAACCCGATCTCAAGTCTATCTTAGAGAAACAACGGGAACCCTTCAACTGGTCAAACAGATCATCTATACGGGGCATAGGATACTTATTCTTAACCGTAGCCCGATTCAACTTCCGGTAGTCAATACACAATCTCAAGGCACCATCTTTCTTTTTAACAAAGAGGGCCGGTGCTCCCCACGGCGAAACACTAGGGCGAACAAAGCCCTTATCTAGCAATTCCTGGAGCTGAACTTTCAACTCAACCAACTCTGCTGGAGCAAAACGGTAAGGTGCCATAGAAATCGGCGCCGTGCCGGGCACTAGATCAATAGAGAACTCTATCTCTCGGTGAGGTGGCAAACTAACAAGATCTTCGGGAAAGACGTCCGAATACTCACAAACCACCCTCGGCAACACAAGCAGGGTCTCACCACTCTCAAAGCTGGCAAGTAGACTACTAAGCTCACTTCGCCCTTGCGAATCATACCCCGGTGGCAAAACACTACCAACCCGGTCTCCCAAGAAATGGAACCACTCCCCGCTCAAGGTACATAACGTGACCCTCTGGCGGTAGCAATCGATAACAGCCCGGTATGACGATAGCCAGTCCATACCCAAAATAACATCAAAACCCTTCATGGGCATGACAACAAACGGAAAAGGAAGCCTATAGTCGGCGACCTCTATATCACATCCTCTAACACCCTGTTTCAGGATCAACTCACCACCGAAAGGCGATACCACACAAATAGGAGATGCTAACTGTGCTAACTCCAATTCCAAAACAGATGCAAATGCAGTAGATACAAAAGAATGAGATGCACCCGTGTCTATCAACACACTAGCAACCGAGTTGCAAAACAGAAAAGTACCTTTCACTACTGATGGAGCCGGTACTAAATCTTGCGCGGTAACAGCATACACGCGCCCCGTAGGCCCATGGTCTACCTGCTCACCTCTCGGAGCAAAAGACTGCTGCACAGACTGGGATGACGAAGCTCCCGGATTGGCCCTCGAGGCCTGCACAGACTGAGCTGGCTGAAAACCCTGCGTCTGCCTAGAACCAGACGCTCCCGAAGTGGCACTCAACTGCAGGCAAAACCTCTTCAGGTGCCCAGGCTGTCCACACTGATAACAAGACAAGGGCTGTCCCCTGCCCAAACTCTGACTCTGCGGTCTAGCTGAAGAAGAAACAGCTCTCTGACCCCCACCCTTCTGCGGGCAAACAGAAACCTTGTGACCCAACTGGCCACACTTGTAACAAGCAAACTCCCCCTGATTGCCTCTCCCCGAGCCTGCACTCGGCACTGGGAAGGTCGATCTAGCAACACCACCCTGCGACTGCTGAGGGTTAGAACCCCTCTGCCTCCTGACATCTCCCTAACCATCTTGGCTCCTCTTGGAGCCTCTCTGCCCCTTATCCTCCTCCTGCATCATGAGCTCCATATGAGCTGCAGCGTCCACTAGGTGTCTGTACTCCCGGATGTAAGACCCACCAACCCTCAACTTGAGGCCCCGCCTCAACTTCCGCTCAAACTCATAGCAACGGTGTTCCTCGGACGCCACCAGTTCAGGTGCGAACCTAGACAGACTAGTAAAGGTAGCCTCAAACTCGGCCACTGACAAGCCCTGCTGATTAAGCCGGCTAAACTGATCCCTTAGCTTCTCCCTAGCTGCTGCAGACAAAAACCTCTCCTGAAAAGCATTTATAAACGCCTCTCAAGTACCACCAACACGAGCCTTCTCGTACTTCCACCATTGACCCGCATCTCCCTTCAGCTGGAAGGATGCCAAGGTCACTTTCAGTGCTCCGTCCTCGATGCCAAGCATCTCGAACGTCTTACTCATTTGCTTTAGCCACTCATCAGCCTTCAGTGGCTCCTTCGGATCCCCAATAAACTCATCCGGATTAGATCGGAAAAACTCCCTCTTCAAGAAAGAAGGCCCTGCCTCAGCTGCCTGATTCCCAGCTCTAAGAATACCCAAAGCTCCTGCTATCTCTCTGGCCAAGGCACCCATGGCCTGCTGACCCACTGGCTCGGCCACATTGGCCTGACCAACTCCTTCCTGCACTGCTGGAATCTCACCCGGTAACGGTACTTCCTGCCTCGCAGGTCTACCACGTCTAGCACCTCTTCCTCGTCCTGACATCCTAATAAAGGTAACACAGAACATTAGCACATTCACAAATGTGCCAAAACTAAACACCCACGTCCTAATGCATGGACAACTGTAATTCACTCCACGTAAGCACATAAACACATAAGCACTTACGAATTTCATTTCCGGATAATGATAGTCCCGAGGCGTTACCAGAGTTCCGGTTAGAAACAGCATTGATCAAGTGCTTTTCCAACAAGACTTCCAGAAACCCAAGGATCCAATCAACATCCTAGAAATTAAATCCCATACCTACATAGTCACATAAGCATGTTATCAATTAAGCACATAGCATATGATACTACGTCTAAGTCTCTATCAAGCGAGACAAACCCATTGTGATACTAATCACTTCCCACGTACCCAAAGTATTCGAACCCGGTACGCTCTGATACCAAGTTGTAACGCCCTCAAAATAATAACATTAAACCCATCAAATACGACATGCATTGATATGTAAAAGTTCCTCCTTCTTCCATATATCAGAATTTCATTACATAAGTATTACATGTTAACAACAAAAGCAAATGCCCTATGGGCTTACAGCTTTCCAAGTTAACACTTGGTTACAACAAAAGAGTACTAACTCATTACACAATAAGCCCTTGGCTTGAATTACATGTAATACATCAAAAAGTAAACGACAAAAGTATGTCCGCCTCTAGCCTCCCAAGCTATGTCCTTGGAGGTGGCATGCTACCTGTACCTGAAAATGATATTCCCATATAGGGTGAGCCACAGCCCAGTAGAAATACACTAAACCAACCATGAACAATGACTAAAAGATTAGCAGTTGATAGATGGCCAACACTGATACATTCACATAAATCACATATTTATGCCACACGACTTATGAGTCCAAGTTACTTTTCATTTTCCCTTTTCAACAGTTAAGCATGTTAGCTCTATCATTATTTCAACAGATATGTATAAAAACTATATCCCACATTCACAGATAAGCATATAAGCTATATCCACATTCTCAACAGATATGTATAACAACAATATCCCACATTCACAGATAAGCATATAAGCTGTATCCACACTTCACAAAGATAAGCATATAAGCTCTATCTTCACTTCTCTAGACAAGCATATGAGCTGTATCTACGGAGTTCATCCCCTATCTTCTCCCAACACTATCCGGTTTAGAGGTACATCCCCTATCTTCCCCTAAACCGCGGAGTACATCCCCCATCTCCTCCTCTACACATAACGTATACAAACACATTGGTTCTATATACAATCACTCAATACATACAATTAATGTATTCTATCAACCGTCAAGTTCCATGACGCATTCCATTGATTAGTTTCCGTTTGCCTAATCATCATGCATTGTCTACAACAATCACGACTATCCTCCATCGATAGCCCAAAGCAGTTATTTTTAAACAGAAAATAAATGCACAATGGATATTCAATCAACATTTCATTTCCTCATTTCTCACAATTAATTATCCCAATTAATCAACAATGTAATTAGGTCGTTATCCATAATTACCATTTCAACCCTTAGGTCCCATTTTCATCAATGATTCAACATTTATTCCATTTCTCTATGCCAAACATGCATCTAGGTTTATTATGAATAAAACCCCAACTTTTGTAAAATTGCACAAAAGCCCCAAACTTTTACCAAATCACCAAACCAACCCCAACATCTCAAAATACTAAAATTTAAAGACAAAATCCATAGAGAGGAGTAGGATATCCCTACCTCGAAGTTTGAGCGAAAAAGGAGATGAAGACTCGAAGATCAACGTGTTCCAAATCCCAACTTTTTCAGATTAAAACAAAGCTCTCAACGCCCTCTATCTTTTTAACAAAGGCCCTAGGCTAGATTCACACTCTAGCGAGATCAATTCTTAGAGAGAGTGTAAGTTTAGAGAGAGAGGGTCTCGGATCTATGGTTTGATCAAAAAAGAAAGTGAAAAAGTGATGTTCAAAAACGCTACTGTCCGCTGATATAAAACACGCTCGCTCGAGCGAAGACTTTGTCGCTCGAGCGACCAGACACAGAAAGCTCTCGCTCGAGCCAAGTTCTCGCTCGAGCCAAAAACTCAGAAGTGCGCTCGAGCGAAAGAATGCTCGCTCGAGCCAACAACTCAAACCCTCAGGTCTGCAACCAGCACGCTCGAGCGACGGACTTCTCGCTCGAGCGAAGAACAACCAGACCGCTCGAGCGAAGAAGGCTCGCTCGAGCCAAGAAATGCAACTCTCAGGTCCAGAACCAGACGCAATCGCTCGCTCGAGCGAAGACACTCTGGCTCGATCCACCAGACACAAACTCAACTCTCGCTCGAGCGACCAACTCCTCGCTCGAGCGAAGGTCCAAAAATCTGGGCAGCAACATTAGGCTCCCAAACACAACCAACTTGTAACAAACCTGCCCAACACATCCTATAACTCAATATACCAGTAAAGAGGATGCAAACAAGATAATAAACAACTACCAACATCCACGGACACATGTCCGGATCACTGTACAACAAGGGTAAACCCGAGGTCGCTATACTGACTTTCAAATCAAATAAGCATTGGAGTCCCAATACAAATTTTAAATAACAAATAAATCTAAAATTCCATCATTAAACAACTGACCTTCTATTTTTTGGCATCGATGTAATTCCTCACACCAGGTACCAACCTGTTCAAATTTAAAATCATCAAAAATGCACAAGATGAATTTTACTTTCTAATAAATAAAAAAAATGCACAACAAGTAGGTGCAAAACCAAGTACTAAGAAGAAATCAATTCCTTGCCCTATCAAACAATACTTAGTTAACTTCTTTGCCATCTAAAATGACTCCTACGCAATCTATATAGGGTCTAAACCAGATGCAATTTAATTAAATCCCTTACATCCCAAACATGCAATTTAATTTATTATTCACGAGAAATGTAACAACAAGAGAACCCAGGAGCTTCATGGATTCACATTATCTCCCCTACAATGAAACTTCAAGAGCTCGCTCGCTATCTACTGTAATTGGAAGCTAAAATAATAGCATATAATGAACAACCGAAATTCTCAAACTAACACAAATTCTATTAATATTTGATAACTAACACTAATTTAACCAAAGAATTATTTTTTAAAATTCAATAATTATCTTTTTAAAATAACGATTACTATGTTCTTAATAGTTTATATTTAACAATTAATGCTTATTACATTTAAGACAAAATTTAATTAAGCAACATTAACACTTGGGTAATTAGTAAATTGTGATCAACAATTTTCATAAAAATCTGCTTAAAAGGCATAATATATACCTTAGTTAAGTAATGATACATAAATTGGAAATGATGCATAGATTCTAATGCCATGTATCCTATCATAATATTGGCAACCACAAACACTGTAAAGACCTAAGATCACTTTTCTACAAGTCAGCAAAATTAGTTAACTAATCAATTGTACATCTAAAATTTTGAAAAAGCATCGATTAACTAATCAGTTAGAAGAATTGGGCACTCCAATCGATTGTCCAATTGATCGGATGGTTTCGCCAACACGAATCCATTCACCAATCGATTGGAAGGTTTGTCCACCACCAATCAATTGTGCAATTGATTGGATGGATTGGCCAACACTAATCAATTGTTCAATAAAAATTATAAACATTCATGTTATCATGCCTCCCAATGTTCTAAAACCGGGAAAAAATCAACTTACTATTTTCCTTTCTCCATTATCTTAGAGAGCAAATTATTCATTAAACAAACAATAGCTACTAATGAAAAATAAATAAATAAAGAGACTCAATTTTCTAAAGTATAATTAGTTATATTCTGTTACCAACATTCCACAACCAGTCTTCATATGGTTTCAAACCAGAAAAACACTTTCCTTAAATAAAATAAATGAATATAAATCCCATATTTAGGTAGACTATGACAAATTTAAAGCTAAAAGTAACAACAAGGCCTAGAAGACATTCACCATATTGAAGAAACAAATTGTGAACAACAAAAATAAATAAATAATAGAATGAAAATCATAGTATTGATAATTTACCAAAATACATATACCATCATAGTTTTGTAGCAAACACTTAATCTATCCCCAACTTAAACTGATTACTTGATCCAATCATTGAACCCCCGAAGTTTAGGCAATGTGAAAACTTCAATATGGTAATCCAATGTCAATACTCATTTTCAAATGTCAACAAAATATACAAAAATGAAGGTTTAAACAACACAATTAGGTAAAAAAAATACTACTTCAAGAACTCCAAAAAAATCAAAGGGATATGAAGAATGACGAAGATCCTTTGCAAGAAGAATCTAAAAAATAAAATAAAAACAAAGCACATGGAAACCGTCGAGGTTGTTGATCTTTGTTTTTGAGAACTACCTTGATTTTTGTTACTATCAATAAAACATCAACATTTCAGACCATTAGTTTTTGTAAACCGATTCATTCATGTTAATGTCCACAAATTGATTCATCAACATTTCAACTATTTGAATTGGGTTTTCTATGTTTTAACTTCAATTTTGTCAATTATGCAACAACTTAAGCACTAGAAACCATTTGTTTCTAAACATAAGTTCCAGCATTCTAAAGACATTGATTACTATAGCTTTAAAAATAGAATTTATGCTTTCAAACTTCAATTCAAGCACCAAAAAGCATGAACAATTAGTTCTATTAGGATTTATGCTTCAATTATTATGTGATGCTCCTAATGAATGACATGGTGAAATATTTTACATGTGGGATAATGTTGGCCCACCTTTGTTGGTTGGTAGTTGAGAAACATTGAATGATTCGGTGTGTTTTGTGGTTCCTTAAGAGCAAACAACCAAAGTTACTATCACGAGCAAATAACCAAAGTTACTATCATGAGTCACAAGCAGCACTGAAAAAAAAAATATATATATATAATAAAAATGAGAGAAAATAATTTCCTAAAACTAAAGCCAAATAGAATGATCATATGTCCAACAATTCAATAATTTTAAATTTTACACTTTCTTTACATTGTCTCAATTACCAAACAAACCTAAAGCACATTCACAATTAAGTCATTAAAATATAAAATTATAAAATTCTGATGAACAAAAAAAAAAGCTAATGCCAAAATCAAGATAACATAGTCCAAAAAAGAAATATAACATTAAAAAGGCAAGTATGCCATAATGATAGTGTAGTTTGAAGGAGTAAACACCAAAAGAAAAAGGACAAACACAAATAAAAAGAAAAAGCATAAAATGTAGCTAAAGTCTAAATAACCTACTAACATTCACTCACTAAGTTTCTATAATGGATAAACCAAAGGCAAATGTAAAGCAAAAGGGTTATGTGATCATATTGTGACTAGAACAGTGTTGAATGCAGTGTTAACAGAGAAGGAAAAAAGAATTGGATTAAAGAGCTAAAAATGGATTCCAATATATAGATAGTTACATTCAGCAATGTAAAAACTTTAATATAGTAATCCAGTGTCAATACTCTTTTCTAATGTCAACAACATATACAAACATGAAGATTTAAACAAGAAAATTAGGCAAAAAATACCACTTTAAGACTCCAAAAAAATCGAAGGGCTATGATAATGTTCTTCAGGTTACCTTGTGCTGGATGACAGTACCACTTGCAGCAGCCAGAGTCAGGAAGGGCATAGGTGAGCTGCGGTGGGAAAGGATAAGTGGATCTGAGAGGAAGGAAAAAACTAAAGAGAGGAGGTCTAGTGCGAGAGGTGATAGAGATTAAGGTTGGGAGAAAGAAAAAGCATAAGAGAAAAGACAGCAGTGGGCGCGAATTTGTCCAACATGTACTCTATAATTCTAAAAAATTAAAATTAAAATTAAAATAAAATACCAAACAATGCACATGACAAATTATTAGCTGCAACAAACAATGTGAACCACAAAGATGATGTCATGATCACCATTATAATTTCTCACATGTAACAGCTTTGAGAGAGCTTCCCATTTGGCTCAAATTTTCTTTTCAATAGAGCATATAGCGAAAAAACTTAAGAGTAATGTCAAAATTATCCTTCTCTACCCAAAAAAAATACACAACGCTCTTTTACTAACAGTTAGTGGGCAACAAACGAAGAACTGGACTTGAATACAATGGTAGTGGGGTTGCATGATCCAATTAAATCTCTTGGCACAAATGTAACTAAAATTAAATCAACTTACCTGGTCAGAATGAAATAGTCCAAGTTCGTGAATCGGCAGTGTCGACTTTGGATTTCAGGCGGTACAACCGTGGAATGGGACCAACAAAATCGTTCGTGAGAGAAAGGGAGAGAGAGACATGAGAAACATAGGAGGGATTGCGGGCAAAATTTTGAGGGTCCTAAATTTTGAGAAGAAATTTCAAATTAAGGTAAAATTTTGTGAAAAATTTTGTTCCTATTTTTTTTTTTTTTTTTTTGTAGATGTGAAAAATATGTTATGCTTGTTAAATTAATATTATTTTATTGGAGTTTTATGACTCAGTTTGAGAAAAAAAAAATACAAAATTTAGATACATTTAAAAGTATAAATTTTATTTAAAAAAATTTAAATTACACCAAATATAAAAAATCATTTATTTTTTTTATATTTTTTGTATTTATATATTTTTTTATAAGTATTTTACTTTTTAATTATATCTAGATTAACTTAATTTAAAAAATACATTTTTTAATTTAAATATTAATAAAATTCACTTAAAACAAAAAAAAATGTATTGAAAATTCAAAAATAACTTTAGCAATTCTAAATCAAACATAGTATTAGTTTTTCAAATTTTAAAAAAATATATATTATTTTTTATTGTAATAAATACATAATTGAATATCCATAACGATTGTCCATCGCCATATAAACTCTATCTCATGACAATCCAACACCATGCAAACTGTTTGTGCCTCACTGTTTCTTCTGGTCTTTAGATTTACTTTTATTCTCTTTTCTCTTTCTTAATTCCTATTTATTTTTTGTTTATTTAATGTTTTTGTAGGAGAAAGGATCCAATGAAATTGCTCTAAAGGCCACGGGCAGAGCTATCAACAAAACTATGATGATTGCTGAATTGATTAAGGTGGTTCTTTTCTCCTGTTTGGCTCATGTGGGAAATTGTTCAAATATCCCTTCCCCCCCCTCCCCAGAAAAATTGTGTATGCTGTCTTCTATGTATTACATGCTAATGGAAAAGAGTTTTCTGTATCAGAGAAGGATTACTAGTCTCCATCAGAATACATCAATTGGTTCAATGGATATAACCGATACATGGGAACCATTAGAAGAAGGCCTTCTTCCGTAAGAAGCAAAACATCTTCTTATGCTTGTGAACTAGTCATTATGTCAAGTGCCATTTTGATGGTTATTAGGCTGATAGATTTTTTGCTAGTGCAGCCTAGAAACTACTCACCATGTCTCAGTGATAACAATTACTTTGTCCAAGAAGGAACTGGATACATCTTCTGCAGGGTAAATTTTACTTTCTTCCCTTGCGTTATTTCTGTTCGTAATAATCAACTTGAGATTTTGGGTTAGGGATGGAAGGTTGTGATCATTTATTAGTGGGTGATATTAATGCAGGATTGTACAAGTATGGCTTATGTATATTTGTATCTGTTTTGTGTATATGTGTTTATAAATTATTATTGCTTCTTGAGGCCCTCAGCGAAGAGTTGCTAGCCTACATACATGCCATAAGTGTGCTTATTCTTGCCCACAAGTGGAACCCTTTACCGTTCCATATTAATTAGGAAGTTTGTAAATACTCGTGAATGTTCATATGCGGTCAGTAATTCAAGAGGTCCCCAGGGATGGGATTTTGTGTAAGGTATCCATATTCATCTAACATTGACAACCTACACTTGGAGGTGTTTTTGCTGCTCTGATATTTTTTACATAGTGAAGAGCCTGTAATCCTTAATAAAGGGTTGCATAAACTACTTAAGAGTGAAAAATGCTAGCCTATGTGAATCCTTCTCCTCTGATCATATAGCTGTATAACTCCCTTCTTAGTGTATATCACTTCTGAGATAATATGTATGATTAAGGTAATTACGGAGGTCCTAAGCCTCCAAGGTTGGTCATGTGTGTTTTTGGTGGTGTGTGGACAGTAATTCTATTTTGGTGACTATAGATGATATTAATGCTTGATGAGCTGCCATGCCATGCTTGGCAAATAGATCAATTGTTTGGGGCGTTCTGTCATTGTCATGGGTCCTTCACCTTCATTACATTGATGTGGATTGCCTTGTGAAGTAGCAATGAAACTTTTCTAGACATTTGTAATTCATGGTCTAATTAGACAACATCTTGCTTCAAACATAGGAGTTGCAAAGAGGAAAATGATCCATTTCATCTTGACTTGGTTCTGTTTTTATTTATTTATTATTTTTTTCGTTTTTAAAAATTCCAAGTTGGATTCTTCTCTGACTTGTATTGAATAGAACATGCAGAGCCACCTTTGATGAATTGTACAATCATTGAGTGTCAACCAACAAACAAAAAAATAACAATCTAAACAATGATTCAATGAATAGAATTTAGGTTTTATACAAAGAGTCTTTCTCTAGATTTACTTGAAAAAATGATTAGATTGTGTAATGGTAAGCCTAAAAAAGAATGCATGCCCAAATTATAGGGGTACTTGCGTGTATATCCTAATAGGTGGATTGTCCAATAAGTCCTACGATGATTAATTGTATTTTTTATCAAGTACTATTAAAAAATGTCACGACACTTATTGTTAATTTTCAGCAACAGTTTGAAAATTGTCACAAAAAATGTCAGTAAATTATAAGTTTTAGCAGCAGTTTGAAAAAATTGTCACAAAAAAGTCACTAATTTTTAACTTTCAGCGACAGTTTGAAAAATTCATCACAGAAAAAAGTCACTAATTGTAAGTTTTAGCAACAATTTATACAAACCGTGACAAAAAAAAGGTCACTAATTGTCAATTTTTAGTGACATGCAAAAAATCGCCACAAAATTATTTTTAGCGACGATTTTACTTGGATTTATTTTCAATAGGACTTAATGGGAGCTATTCAAAATCTGACTACATTTGAGCTATCCTGCCCTTTGTTTCCTTTTGTAGTTAATGGTTGATGATAATCATAGTCTTTTTAAGTCTTGTTCTATGGTTGAGAACCTTTAAATTTATGTAGGATTTTTAGTATGATCAAGTGTATTTGAACATTTGAGTTGCTAATGATTAGTGTCCTATCTTCTAACTAAATCACAGATACCAAACACCTATTCCGGTTGATCAAGTGACACCATGGAATGAATATGATTATGAAGGAGGTAAATAAATATTATATAATTGTCTATGTTATTTTTTTCTAAAATATTTTTATAATTAGGTTATCTTGTGTGGAACTAGAGGGATCTCCTAATATGCGTGGGAGAGGACGTGGTGGTTGGGGAAGGGGTAGAGGAAGAGATAAAATTCTCTGCATTTTATTCCTTTGATTCTGCTTTTGGAAATAACATTGATGGTGCCTTTAAGCAATTGCGTTCTTCATTTGATTGTTATCTGTGCAGCTTTTAAATGTGCGACTGTCAAAAAAAGATGAACAAGTACTACAAAAGAAGTTTTACCATGAATTATTAAATTCCTTTAAAGCCGTGACAAATGTTGTGTGAGATTACCATGAATATTTTGAAAGAAAGATTATGAGAACTAATTAACTCAATAAAGTCATGCTACTTGAGGTTGTGAACATTGATCATTCTCTGTCATGTTGCTGTATATAGGGTGTTAACCTAACTTTTGATTTTGAAATAGATCAGAATTTATAGGAAATACAGGAATTTTAGAAAAAATAAATATGAACAACAGATATTTAAGCGAAAGAAGTGAATTAAACATAAGATGGAGTTATTTCAAATGGGTTGATTCTTGTTGGTGGTTGACTGGAATGAAATTTTGCGGCAGACAACTGATATACAAGTGAAAGGTCACTTTATAATGCACAATGCATAATACCAATCTTTTGGTGGTCTGCTATCATCCTTAAAGTTCTGTCTTCCTTCCACCTGTAGTTTGAATAGAGTGTGGCTTAAGCTCCATTCATCTAGGGATGAGTGTTGCACCTCATACACATGTAGGTTTGCTTTGAAGCATTAGTTACATGTGGGTTTGGGCTTTGAAGCGTTAGAAAAAAGGCCATCAAAATAATTTTTGCTTCCCCTAGAAACAAAAGAAAGTATACTATAGAGCACTAATCGATGGATTTTTGTGTTCAAACTATTTCACATAGATCTGTCTTCTTTCTTCCAGTTTGGTCCCTAGAGTATCCTCTGGGGGAATTAGATTCAAATTTTGATCAAGCATATATTGCTCAACAGATAGAACCAGCTCTTGGTGATACTTCAAATAAGTTCCCTGTATAGCACCACATTGAATGTGGTTCCATATGGTAGCCTGATGGCCTGGTTGGTTAGATGATGTTTATATTGTGGGTTTCAAACCTTGGCATAGAAAGAATAGGAGAACACCTATAAAAGTATTTGTTCCAACACTCTTCCTATTTTGATGACACCCAATCAAGGACATGGTTTCTTGAAATAAAACTTTCAGAAGTTGAACTCTAATAATAAAAAATTGAATGGATAAATTGTAGTATTTTTTTTTAAAAAAAAAACATTAAAAAAGATGGGTTATATATTAAACAAATATAGGGGAATATATAATTTGAGGTGGCAAATTGAAAGATATTTTCAAAACATTAGGTGAAAATGCAAGTTTTTCAAAGTTGAGGAGGGGCACATGCCCCTTCTAGGCCTTAATTGGCTCCGCCACTGATTGCTGGAGACTTGCAACAGTTCACACTAGAATGTGAAATCACAATGGGTACAGGAATTGGGTTTCAAGTTATGATAGTTGATGAAATATTTTAAAAATTGGATAATGTTTGGTTAAGAAACATTTCTGTTAGGGGTCAACACATTAATTTTCAGCACCCTTTGTCAGTGGTTATAGTGCTGCTTCGTGGATTATATTGCTTTACTCTTGCCCCTTTATTTTGACACTTCACGAAATGTAATAGCTACAAAACTGTTTGTCATTGGCTATAGTTTTGCTTTTGTGGATTATAGTGCATTGTTCTTGCCCCTCTATCCTGACTCCTTACGAAGTGTAATAGCTACAATCTATATCTTCTACATGGAGTAGAAACAATGGAGATGGTGGATGGGATGGTGGACGTGGATATGGTGGAAGAGGCCGAGTTAGGGGAAGATGCCGCGGTTTTCTTGGACGTGGAAGAGGCTATGGTGGTGGGGATATGCAACAAGACTTGGGTGGTTACAATGGTGGATCAGGGGCACCGTTTGCTCAAGGCCGTGGTATGTATATTTATATGTTTGTCATTCCAAATATTTCTCTCTACTTAAGTAAAATGTGATGGTCAATTAACAATAGTGGCATTGAGAACTTTAATAACCACACTCCAGTGACCTTTGTCATTTTTTTTCCTGAGCTTGTCGAGGGTGGAATTTCTTGTAAGCCGCAGCTGGAATTAGTTGCATACTTTTCTGCATCTTCTAGATTTATTTTTTTTTTTTGCAGAAATTACACCCTTAACCTTACTTCTAAATTTGACTTTGATACCTGATCTGAAAAATCTAGAAATCCCCTAGATGTTGATTTGTGATTATGTATCAATTTTAAGCAGAATATAACAATCCCAATCAAACAATCAAGACAAAGAGACACAACGATTTAACGTGGAAAAAACCACAATTGGACACCTCCAACTGTGATAAAAAAACCACGGGCAACAGTCACAAAACAATCCACTAAGAAGATTTAAAGGAATTACACAGGTATACTCTCAATTACCTAGCGAATCCACGCCTAATTGAACCAACCTCTATGTGCCTCTTCCAACCCGTCTTCACCTCGGAATTGTCTTTACGATGAGCCACCCCGGAATCCACCAAAGCTTCAGGCTCGAATTCTTCAGAATCCACCGAAGAACAACTCTCTCTTTTGTATAGCAAACAAAACCTTTGATGTACTCTCTTTAAAACATGAGTTGAATACTCAATAAAAACATCAAAGAAACTAGCAAAATATCTCCAGATATAAACCTTAAGATCCAAAAATAAGATCTGGAGAAGTTCATCTAGTGTTGGGAGAAAACCAACTATTTATAGAAAACCAAAGCAATCCTAGTTTCAAAAGAAAACCAACTCCTTAACAAATCTGGAAATCTGGGATCGCGCGGTCCACTCGAGCGTGGGTCTTCTCGCTCGAGCGGAGACTTCAAATTCTGTGATTTCATACAGGCTCCACGCTCGAGCGTCGGTTTTGACGCTCGAGCGTCGAATCACACCATCCAGTACTTTTTCAGGCATAGCAGATATACTATGAGCTTGTAAACCCCGCTCGAGCGCCCTTTTCCCCGCTCGAGCGGGAAGGCCAAAACTGGAAAAACTGGAAAAATATAACATGATCGGACAGGGAACTTTGAATGCATTTTTGCATTTTGCTTCGGGCCGTGAGCTGACCGGGCAGCTCGACCCCCGTAATAATCAGCGAAGTGGCAAACTTGTATACATTGACATCACAAACTTCTCTGCAAAGCATGATTCGGGTTGGATTCGCCTCTAACAACTCATAGCCTCACTGAAATATAAATGCGAATAAAATTACAACTCAAAGGAGTTTTGTCAAACGGGATTGCCAAGAAATAAAACCTAACATGATCTTATCAGACTTTAAATCTTTTTCCATTTGGTCCTTCTATCAATTATCGTTAAACATTTTGACGGGAAGTGACATGAACACATTTTTAAGGGCCTTTTTTTAATGATAAATTACACTTTTCATCCTCAAAACTTCCACCTAAATTCAACTTTTACTAAAATTTCAAACAGTGGGATGACTGGAGGACCACATTGAAACACATGTTGAAGTTTGATAACCTAATTGTTGCATTTAGAAGATGAGGGACCAGAGTGAAAGTTTGAGGGTGAAAAGTGCAATTTACCCATTTTCCATCTCTCTTATGTTCCCTGGATTAGTCTGGCTTTTTTGAAGACCTTTTACTTTTAGGAAAATTAGAATTTATCCCATCTTTTTTCCCCTTCCTTTCTCCTACTCATGACAACAGCCATGGCTGTTGACATGGATAGGAGAAAGAAGGGAAGGGAAGGGGAAAGAGAGAGAAAATAGGAAGAAAAGAAATAGGTAATTTTAAGCATATCACAATATTTAAGATTTCATGTGCATGTCATATGACAATTTTTCATCCATTTATGTAATGGATCCTTAACAGAATGTTCACATTAATGCAAATTGATAATTCAAGGTGGCAAAGTGTAGTGCTTTTAGTTGATGGGATAAACTAATACTGAGCGATAAATTCAAGTGTGTTTGCCTTCTTGTTTCATAGTATTCGCATCCAAGCCTGTAGTGCTGAATCTACAGTTCATAATGTTGGATACCTCAAAATCTTACTTGGCTAATCTGCGTTCACAAAAAATACAAATCCAGCTGGTTTTGGTTCATTTTTCATGTATTATATTTATATTTCCACTTTCAACATTCAGTTCTATGGATCTTTTGCAGGCCGTGGACATGGACGTGCGCATGGATGCAGCTGGGGCTGTGGGCGGGGGCGTGGGGGTGGTCAGGATTTCAGATCTGATGGTCCAGTCCAAGCAGCTGCCTGACCGACAGGAGGAACAGCTCTTAGATTTGTAGTTCTGGATGCCTGCTCTGCTGATTATGTCTTCTTCTCATGAAAAAAAGGGGAAAAAAGAGAGAGAGAAAAGTAGTGTAATTTCATCGATAATTTTCTAGGAATATGGGTTAATACTGAGCTGCTGCTGATTTCATGCAGAAGCCATGTTTTTTTTGTAGTTAGTAGGATTATTTTGATTTAATGATGACAAACTAAGTTGTACAATTCCTCTCTTAGGAGAAATAATAGAGCATTACATTCTTTTATTCTTATTTCTAAATTTACTGCCTCTTTGCTGAATCAGTTGTTTCATGAAATTTTTATTGTAAGGCTGTTTGGACTTCGTATTACTTGTTTTCAGCTTCCAGCTTTGTCACTGGCCCCCCTTTCTAGAAGTTGGGTGAACTATACATTGTTTAAAATGCATCATATTAGCAAATAAGTTCCACAGGACTATGCAATGGTTTCTAGGGGTGTGTGTGTGATACATGTAACTAGAAGTTTTTATGTTGTCCTATTTAAAGGGTACTCTAGTGGGCTACATGTAAGTGAATTGAAGTTGAAGAAGATTACAATAATGTTCATATATATTAAGTGTTTTAATTGATTCCTTAGTTCATGTTGAAGGAGATCTGTACGAGTCCTACATCTTACAACCGTACAACTCAATGCATACTTGTAACGCCCTCAAATAATAACATTAAACCCAACAAATAAGACAAGCGTTGATAGATAAACTAACTACCTTCTATCATTCATTAGAATTCCATTACATAAGTATTACATGTTAACCTCATAACAAAATGCCCTACGGGCTTACAGCTTTCCAAGTTAACACTTGGTTACAACAAAGAGGTCTAACTCGTTTACACATTAAGCCCTTGGCTTGAAATTACATGTAATACATCAAAAGTAAAACGACAAAACTATGCCCGCCACTAGCCTCCCAGCTATGTCCTTGGAGGTGGCATGCTTCCTGCACCTGAAAATGATGTTCCCATATAGGGTGAGCCACAGCCCAGTAGAAATACACTAAACCAACCATGGACAATGACTAAAACATTAGCAATTGATAGTTGGTCACCACAGATTCAATCACATAAATTACATATTTATGTCAACGACTTACAAGTCCCAATTACTTTTCATTTTCCCTTTTTCAACAGATAAGCATGCTAGCTCTATCATCATTTCCACAGATATGTATAAAAACTATATCTCACATTCAGATAAGCATAAAAGCTATATCCACATTCTCAACAGATATGTATATCAACAATATCCACAGATAAGCATACAAGCTGTATCCACACTCTACAACAGATATGTATATCAACAATATCCACAGATAAGCATACAAGCTGTATCCACACTTCACTTCACAAAGATAAGCATATGAGCTCTATCTTCACTTCTCTAGACAAGCATATGAGCTCTGTCTACGGAGTACATCCCCTATCTCCTCCAAATACCTATCCGGTTTAGAGGTCCATCCCCTATCTTCCCCTAAACCGCGGAGTACATCCCCTATCTCCTCCTCTACACACAACATATATAAACACATTGGTTCTATATACAATCACACAATACAAACAATTAATGTATTCTAGCAACTGTCAAGTTCCATAACACATTCCATTGATTAGTTTCAGTTTGCCTAATCAACATACATTGTCTACAACAATCACGACTATCCTCCACCGATAGCCCAAAGCAGTTATTTCTAAAACAGAAAATAAATGCACAAATGGATATTCAATCAACATTTCATTTCCTCATTTCTCACCAATTAATTATCCCAATTAATTAAACAATGTAATTAGGCCATTTTCCATAATTACTATTTCAACCCTTAGGTTCCATTTTCATCAATGATTCAACAATCATTCCATTTTTCCATGCCAAACATGCATCTAGGTTTATTATGAATAAAACCCCAACCTTTGTAAAATTACACAAAAGCCCCAAACTTTCACAAAATTACCCAACCAAGCCCAACATCTCAAAATACCAAAATTTAAAGACAAAACCCATAGAGAGGAGTAGGTTATCCCTACCTCAAATTCGGAGTCCCAAAGGAGAAGACGACAAAACCCAACGTGCTCCAAAACCCGAGATTTTCAGATTAAAATGAAGCCCTCGACGATCAACAACTTTTTTGTAAAGGCCAAAGGTGAGTAAATCACTCCTACTAGATCAAAACCTAGAGAGAAGGTAGTATCTAGAGTGAGAGGCTCAACAATGGTGATTTTGGAAAAGTAAGAGAGAGAAGAGAAAGCAAAAAGTGATTTGAAAAGTCACAAATTTCGGGATTTAAACCCAGTCTTCCGCTCGAGCGTAAAACACCCCGCTCGAGCGGCCACTCACAGACTTACGCTCGAGCGGCCAACCTCCCGCTCGAGCGCAGAATGCACTCGCTCAGCACTTTCGCAGAACCAGACCTCCGCTCGAGCTCCCAACCCTACGCTCGAGCTCACAACACTGCACAACAAGATACTGGATGGATGTAATCTACGCTCGAGCGCCAACACCTCCGCTCGAGCGTACAGGCCAAAAATCTGGGCAACTAGTTTTGGTTTCTAAACTCAACCAACCTGTAACCAACCCGCTCAACACATCCTATAACTCAAATACAACGTAAGAAAGGATGTAAACAAGATAATAAACAACTACCAACATCCACGGACACATGTCCGGATCACTATACAACAAGGGTAAATCCGGGATCGCTATAACCTCCCCCCCTTAAAGAATTTCGCCCCCGAAATTAAGCACAAGTTGCAAAACAAGCTTTCCTCCATTTTAAACAATGTTACATTTTAACATTCAACAATTCGACCCATTACCGGTCATCCCATCCCTTTAACAAGAGACACATCACAATATGTAAACAACATATGTACTTTCAACATGCATCAACATTATGCACTATCCTTCCAATTTCAACAATATATTTAACACATATAATGTCACTTTCAACTTCCATATTAGGCAAGTTCCAAAACATACTTCCAATAACCAAAACATTTTCAATGTTTCACAACTTAAGACATGTATCAAAGCTCTTAAGTTCAACAAGATGTAAAATTTAAATATAAGATTACATAACAACAAACAAGTCCGGATATTTCTCTCGGACTTCCAACTCACGTTCCCAAGTGGCTTCCTCCACTCCGTGATGTTTCCACAAGACTTTCACCAAAGGAATGGTCTTGCCACGCAGGACCTGATCCCGCCTATCCAAGACCCGAACCGGTCTCTCCTCATACGAGGCATCCTCATCTACCTCTAAATCAGTCCAATCCAACACATGTGATGGATCTGGCTCATACTTCCGAAGCATACTCACATGAAACACGTCATGCACTCCGGACAACTGCGGCGGTAAGGCTAACCGATAAGCAACCTCACCTATCTTCTCAAGGATCTCAAAAGGACCAATAAACCGAGGGGACAACTTCCCACTCTTCCCAAACCTCATCAGACCTCGCCTAGGTGATATCTTCAGAAAGACATGATCACCTACCTCAAACGCCAAAGGTCTCCTCCTACGGTCGGCATAACTCTTTTGTCGACCCTGGGCTGTAACAAGCCTCCTACGGATAAGCTCAACTTTCTCCGTCGTCTCCCTAACCAACTCCGGACCCAACAAAGGTGCATCACCCACCTCGGCCCAACAAACTGGAGACCTACACGGTCGGCCATACAAGGCCTCAAACGGTGCCATACCGATGCTAGACTGAAAACTGTTGTTGTAGGCAAACTCTACCAATGGCAAGTGCCTCTCCCACGTCCCACTGAAATCCAGGACACAACCCCGAAGCATATCCTCGAGGATCTGAATAGTACGCTCGGACTGCCCGTCAGTCTGAGGATGATAAGCCGTACTAAAGGTCAACTTAGTGCCCAA
The DNA here is from genome assembly GCF_055761805.1 of Camellia sinensis. Taxonomy (NCBI): domain Eukaryota; kingdom Viridiplantae; phylum Streptophyta; class Magnoliopsida; order Ericales; family Theaceae; genus Camellia; species Camellia sinensis. The sequence goes on from NC_138966.1 coordinate 110,129,143, forward strand.
GGCACTCTGCAAACTCTGCCACAACCTAGCAGTAAAACGAGGATCTCTATCTGAGACAATCGTCACTGGGACCCCGTGCAATCTCACTACGTCCCGAATATACAAGTCGGCAAGATGATCCACCGAATCTCTCACGCGCATAGGAATAAAGTGCGCCGACTTAGTCAACCGGTCTACAACCACCCAAATAGCATCACTACCCCGTTGAGTCCTCGGAAGACCTACAACGAAGTCCATAGTGACATGCTCCCATTTCCACTCGGCAATAGGCAAGGGTTGCAACAAACCCGCTGGCCTCTGATGCTCGGCCTTCACTTGCTGGCAAGTAAGGCATTTCGATACGAAAACAGCCACATCTTTCTTCATACCCTGCCACCAAAACTGGCGACCCAAATCCTGATACATCTTAGTACCTCCCGGATGCACCGCAAGGCGCGAATGGTGAAACTCTCGGAGTACTTCCTCACGGCAAGCCTCCGGTACAAACAAACGGTCTCGGTATCTCACACTCAAGTCGGGATACACCGTCAAACCCTTCTCAACTTTCCCACTGGAGATCTTCTCTCGGATGGATTCTACCTCAAGGTCACCTCTCTGTGCCTCTAACACTCTAGTCACAAGTGTAGGCTGCGCAACAACAGAAAACAAGGCCGCAGCCTCAACAGATTCGCCTAGTAGCAAATCAAACTCGCCAAGTGCTCCCAACATCTCCCATTCCCGGATGGCTATACAAGCTACATCACTAATGGTTTTCCTACTAAGGGCATCGGCCACAACATTGGCCTTTCCCGGATGATAATGCAACTCAAAATCATAATCCTCGATGAACTCCATCCACCTCCTCTGCCTCAGATTCAAGTCTCTCTGTGTAAACAGATACTTCAAACTCTTATGATCCGAGAATACCTCGAACCCCTCACCATAAAGGTAGTGCCTCCAGATTTTCAAGGCAAAGATCACAGCTGCTAGCTCTAGGTCATGTGTGGGGTAATTCTTCTCGTGTATTTTCAACTGACGTGAGCCATAAGCTACCACTTTCCCCTCTTGCATCAACACACAACCCAAACCCTCTCGTGAGGCATCACAATAAACCGCATAACCCAACCCTCTCTCCGGAATAATCAACACCGGAGCGGTGGTCAATCTAATTTTCAACTCTTGGAACGACTTTTCACAAGTCTCACTCCACACAAACTTGACTCCCTTCCGAGTCAGTCTAGTCAACGGTGACGCTAACCTGGAGAAATCTTTCACAAACCGACGGTAATACCCAGCTAATCCCAGAAAACTGCGGATCTCAAACACACTCTTAGGCTGTGCCCAATCTTGCACTGCCTCAACCTTGGATGTATCAACAGACACCCCTTCCCCGGATACCACGTGGCCTAAGAATTTGACTTCCCTCAGCCAGAACTCACACTTCCCAAACTTGGCATACAGCCTATGGGCTCTAAGTAACTCAAGCACCACTCTCAAGTGTGCCTCGTGCTCCTCCTCAGAAGACGAATAGATAAGGATATCGTCCACGAAGACAACCACAAATCGGTCTAAGAACTCCCGGAAAATCCGGTTCATCAAGTCCATAAAGACTGCCGGTGCATTGGTAAGCCCGAATGGCATCACCAGAAACTCGTAATGGCCATACCGCGTACGGAATGCCGTCTTAGGAATATCTTCCTCCCTGACCCTCAACTGATGGTAACCCGATCTCAAGTCTATCTTAGAGAAACAACGGGAACCCTTCAACTGGTCAAACAAATCATCTATACGGGGCATAGGATACTTATTCTTAACCGTAGCCCGATTCAACTTCCGGTAGTCTATACACAATCTCAAGGCACCATCTTTCTTTTTAACAAAGAGGGCCGGTGCTCCCCACGGTGAAACACTAGGGCGAACAAAGCCCTTATCAAGCAATTCCTGGAGCTGAACTTTCAACTCAACCAACTCTGCTGGAGCAAAACGGTAAGGTGCCATAGAAATCGGCGCCGTACCAGGCACTAAATCAATAGAGAACTCTATCTCTCGGTGAGGTGGCAAACTAACAAGATCTTCGGGAAAGACATCCGAATACTCACAAACCACCCTCGGTAACACAACCTGGGTCTCACCACTCTCACCACTATCAAAACTGGCAAGTAGACTACTAAGTTCACTTCGCCCTCGCGAATCATACCCCGGTGGCAAAACACTACCAACCCGGTCTCCCAAGAAATGGAACCACTCCCCGCTCAAGGTACACAACGTGACCCTCTGGCGGTAGCAATCAATAACAGCCCGGTATGACGATAACCAGTCCATACCCAAAATAACATCAAAACCCTTCATGGGCATGACAACAAACGGAAAAGGAAGCCTATAATCGGCGACCTCAATATCACATCCTCTAACTCCCTGTTTCAGGATCAACTCACCACCCAAAGGCGATACCACACAAATAGGAGATGCTAACTGTGCTAACTCCAATTCCAAAACAGATGCAAATGCAGCAGATACAAAAGAATGAGATGCACCCGTGTCTATTAACACATTAGCAACTGAGTTGCAAAACAGAAAAGTACCTCTCACTACTGATGGAGCTGGTACTAAATCCTGCGCGGTAACAGCATACACGCGCCCCGTAGGCCCCTGGTCTACCTGCTCACCTCTCGGAGCAAAAGACTGCTGCACAGACTGGGATGACGAAGCTCCCGGATTGGCCCTCGAGGCCTGCACAGACTGAGCTGGCTGAAAACCCTGCGTCTGCCTAGAACCAGACGCTCCCGAAGTGGCACTCAACTGTGGGCAAAACCTCTTCATGTGCCCAGGTTGTCCACACTGATAACAAATCAAGAGCTGCCCCCTGCCCAAACTCTGACTCTGCGGTCTAGCTGAAGAAGAAGCAGCTTTCTGACCTCCACCCTTCTGCGGGCAAACAGAAACCTTGTGACCCAGCTGGCCACACTTGTAACAGGTAAAATCCCCCTGACCACCTCTCCCGGAGCCTGCACTTGGCACAGGGAAGGTCGATCTAGCAACACCACCCTGCGACTGCTGAGGGTTAGAACCCCTCTGCCTCCTGCCATCACTCTGACTATCCTGGCTCCTCTTGGAGCCTCTCTGACTCTCATCCTCCTCCTGCATCATAAGCTCCATATGAGCTGCAGCATCCACTAGGTGTCTATACTCTCGAATATAAGACCCACCAATTCTCAACTTGAGGCCCCGCCTCAACTTCCGCTCAAACTCATAGCAACGGCGTTCCTCAGACGCCACCAGTTCAGGTGCAAACCTAGACAGACTGGTAAAAGTAGCCTCAAACTCGGCCACTGACAAGCCCTGCTGATTAAGCCGGCTAAACTGATCCCTCAGCTTCTCCCTAGCTGCTGCTGATAAGAACCTCTCCTGAAAAGCATTCACAAACGCCTCCCAAGTACCACCAACACGAGCTTTCTCGTACTTCCACCATTGACCCGCATCTCCCTTCAGTTGGAAGGATGCCAAGGTCACTTTCAGTGCTCCGTCCTCGATGCCAAGCATCTCAAACGTCTTCGTTGTCTGTTCGAGCCATTCATCTGCCTTAAGCGGCTCTTTAGTATCCCCGATAAACTCGTCCGGATTACACCGAAAGAACTCCCTCTTCAAGAAGGAAGGCCCTGTCTCAGTTGCCTGATTCCCAGCTCTAAGAATACCTAAAGCTCCTGCTATCTCTCTGGCCAAGGCACCCATAGCCTGCTGACCCACTGGCTCAGCCACATTGGCCTGCCCAACTCCCTCCTGCACTGCCGGAATCTCACCCTGTAACGGTACTTCCTGCCTCGCAGGTCTACCACGCCTAGCACCTCTTCCTCGTCCTGACATCCTAATAAAGGCAACACAGAACGTTAGCACATTCATAGGTGTGCCGAAACTAATCACTCACGTCCTAATGCATGGACAACTGTAATTCACTCCACATAAGCACATAAACACATAAGCACCTACGAATTTCATTTCCAGATAATAATAGTCCCGAGGCGTTACTAGAGTTCCGGTTAGAAACAGCATTGATCAAGTGCTTTTCCAACAAGACTCCCAGAAACTCAAGGATCCAATCAATATCCTAGAAATTAAATCCCATACCCACATAGTCACATAAGCATGTTATCAAATAAACACATAGCATATGGTACTACATCTACGTCTCTATCAAGCGAGACAAACCCATTGTGATCCTAATCACTTCCCACGTACCCAAAGTATTCGAACCCGGTACGCTCTGATACCAAGTTGTAACGCCCTCAAATAATAACATTAAACCCAACAAATAAGACAAGCGTTGATAGATAAACTAACTACCTTCTATCATTCATTAGAATTCCATTACATAAGTATTACATGTTAACCTCATAACAAAATGCCCTACGGGCTTACAGCTTTCCAAGTTAACACTTGGTTACAACAAAGAGGTCTAACTCGTTTACACATTAAGCCCTTGGCTTGAAATTACATGTAATACATCAAAAGTAAAACGACAAAACTATGCCCGCCACTAGCCTCCCAGCTATGTCCTTGGAGGTGGCATGCTTCCTGCACCTGAAAATGATGTTCCCATATAGGGTGAGCCACAGCCCAGTAGAAATACACTAAACCAACCATGGACAATGACTAAAACATTAGCAATTGATAGTTGGTCACCACAGATTCAATCACATAAATTACATATTTATGTCAACGACTTACAAGTCCCAATTACTTTTCATTTTCCCTTTTTCAACAGATAAGCATGCTAGCTCTATCATCATTTCCACAGATATGTATAAAAACTATATCTCACATTCAGATAAGCATAAAAGCTATATCCACATTCTCAACAGATATGTATATCAACAATATCCACAGATAAGCATACAAGCTGTATCCACACTCTACAACAGATATGTATATCAACAATATCCACAGATAAGCATACAAGCTGTATCCACACTTCACTTCACAAAGATAAGCATATGAGCTCTATCTTCACTTCTCTAGACAAGCATATGAGCTCTGTCTACGGAGTACATCCCCTATCTCCTCCAAATACCTATCCGGTTTAGAGGTCCATCCCCTATCTTCCCCTAAACCGCGGAGTACATCCCCTATCTCCTCCTCTACACACAACATATATAAACACATTGGTTCTATATACAATCACACAATACAAACAATTAATGTATTCTAGCAACTGTCAAGTTCCATAACACATTCCATTGATTAGTTTCAGTTTGCCTAATCAACATACATTGTCTACAACAATCACGACTATCCTCCACCGATAGCCCAAAGCAGTTATTTCTAAAACAGAAAATAAATGCACAAATGGATATTCAATCAACATTTCATTTCCTCATTTCTCACCAATTAATTATCCCAATTAATTAAACAATGTAATTAGGCCATTTTCCATAATTACTATTTCAACCCTTAGGTTCCATTTTCATCAATGATTCAACAATCATTCCATTTTTCCATGCCAAACATGCATCTAGGTTTATTATGAATAAAACCCCAACCTTTGTAAAATTACACAAAAGCCCCAAACTTTCACAAAATTACCCAACCAAGCCCAACATCTCAAAATACCAAAATTTAAAGACAAAACCCATAGAGAGGAGTAGGTTATCCCTACCTCAAATTCGGAGTCCCAAAGGAGAAGACGACAAAACCCAACGTGCTCCAAAACCCGAGATTTTCAGATTAAAATGAAGCCCTCGACGATCAACAACTTTTTTGTAAAGGCCAAAGGTGAGTAAATCACTCCTACTAGATCAAAACCTAGAGAGAAGGTAGTATCTAGAGTGAGAGGCTCAACAATGGTGATTTTGGAAAAGTAAGAGAGAGAAGAGAAAGCAAAAAGTGATTTGAAAAGTCACAAATTTCGGGATTTAAACCCAGTCTTCCGCTCGAGCGTAAAACACCCCGCTCGAGCGGCCACTCACAGACTTACGCTCGAGCGGCCAACCTCCCGCTCGAGCGCAGAATGCACTCGCTCAGCACTTTCGCAGAACCAGACCTCCGCTCGAGCTCCCAACCCTACGCTCGAGCTCACAACACTGCACAACAAGATACTGGATGGATGTAATCTACGCTCGAGCGCCAACACCTCCGCTCGAGCGTACAGGCCAAAAATCTGGGCAACTAGTTTTGGTTTCTAAACTCAACCAACCTGTAACCAACCCGCTCAACACATCCTATAACTCAAATACAACGTAAGAAAGGATGTAAACAAGATAATAAACAACTACCAACATCCACGGACACATGTCCGGATCACTATACAACAAGGGTAAATCCGGGATCGCTATAATACTTGTACCCTCTAGGACAAATTATTTTAAGCTTTCGCTGCCTTTGACGCCTCCTCCCTCCCGTGTTTCATGAAAATGGTGAGCTGAAATATGTTGGTGTGCTGGAATTGGCATAATGGGACTATCTATGCATTCTATTGTTGGGATTGCTTTCTTTCTTTCTTTCTTTCTTTCTTCTATCTTTTATTTTTTATTTTTTTATTTTTATTGTGTTTGGGAATGCTCTTTTTGGTTTAACTTTTTTGTTGGACAATCTTCACTGTATTTAAATAAATTAAATTCTGTTGTGTACTAAACAACAACCAGAATATAAAGAAATAAAGAAAAGAAGAGAATTTGTTTGATTACAAAAATCAAACTCGAAATAAAAATAAATAAATAAAAACAGATTTTATTTTGTTACAAAAACAAAATTAAAATCTGATTTAAATAAATAATAATAACACTGAAAATAAATTAAATAACTTACTTGATTTAATTTCCTCGAATTATAATTTGATCAAGTCCAGTGTTTGACACTGTGTCCTTAAGACAGATTCGTCCTCTCCACAGTGCTTTTAGAATTTGGACGTCTATCTCCCAGGATGAAATGATCTACTATAAACAATAGCAGCACTATAAATTGTTTGCCTTACGAACACACTAAGTGTTTACACTCTTTCACACAAAAATAAAATGTAGCAAAATGAAGAATAGAATTTGCAGAGGTGAAATTCGAAATTTCTGGATGTAATGAATGTTCTTAACATCAAATGAGGGTGGTCCTATTTATAGATGTAACGGTGGCTATTGGTTTTGAATTGAACAGGTATGAAACCTGTTGGTTTTGAATTCAAACAGATTTGAATCTGTTGGGTTATATTTCAAACAGATAACAAAAACGGGAAGGGCTCTGTTTGGGTGTGCAATAATACCAGACTGGTTTATTTTGGGAATGGCCTTGTTTGGATGTACAGTAAAACCAAACCAGGTTATTTCTGATTTAATTTGAATTCTGGATTTTATTTTACCAAAAAATAAAATAAAATTCAAATATTTTTGGCCCAAAAAGATTAGTATTGGGCCGAACAAGCCCAACCCAACCTCACACCACGCACAACCCCAGGCCCAGCCCGCCCGACCGGACGGACGGCGGCGGTGACGCGCGCGTGTGTGGTGATTTTTGGGTCCAATGGGTCTAGCCCATAACCTCTCCCTCTAAAACACTTGGGTATCCCTTGGGGCACACCCCAAGTATCAAACCCAAGCCTTATAAACCCATTCAAAACTTCCCACCAAATCAATGTGGGACAAGCCATTTTACAACCTTAAGGAATTTCCACCAAAACTCCATTTCATGGAGCACACTTTGGCTTCAATTTCCCATTCACTCGGTAATGGTTTTGAGCAACCAAATATACCACGTGAATCACAACGCGGCATAGAACGCGTTACCACTTTGACCCGTGTAAATCGATGCACAGGGCCCACCTAAAAAATAGACCAAACTTAGGAAAAAATTCTGGTTTTACCCAGAATTTTATAACCATTTCCAACAATCCCCCACATGAATGGAATTTGATGACAACGGAAATGCAACAATATGCAGACTTTAACGAAAGAGTATAAGTCGAAAATATCTTGCATCAGGATAGGTAGCTTTCGGCCTTGAACCTTCCCTAGTGATAACCTATCGGACTTACTGGCTAACCAATGGACGCGATACCTTGAATTGTTCAGCCGTTTGTGTAAGCCAAGACAATAGATTTCACACAAAATATCTTCTAATACATCGTGGTTCTCACTGTTGTGTTCATTTTGGCCTTGAACGCGCCTGGTTTTCGTAAGTGTTTCTAGAGAATTTAGCCTCTTCATTCTCATAGAGCCGGCCCCAGTTCAACACTCATATAGGTGATTCTTTTTGTGAGTATCTCCTTATACTCGTCTTGATTTATGCCTCAATCAAGATATAAGTAATCATTAAAAGCAAAGCTTATCCTTATGCCCCTGCATACAACATATGTTGCAGATATCACTCTCACCATAGGAATGGGTAGGGAATTTTTAATCCCTTGGTGATTTCTGGCAAGCCATACATAACTTAGTTGTCCTTTTGAACTTAGTTCTTGCGATCTCCAGTCATATAAGTAGGGTTACCATTATGACGGCTCTTATGTAATAGGCTTTAATCCCATCCCTTTCGATGAACTATACACTAGCTCTTTTGTCAAACCTTTTGTTAACGGATCCGCAATATTCTCTTTAGATTTTATATAATCTATTGAGATTATTCCGTTTGACAATAACTGCCTAACGGTATTATGTCGACGACGAATATGTCGTGACTTACTGTTATACATATGATTCTGTGCCCTGCCTATTGCAGATTGACTATCACAATAAATGCAAATAGCTGGCACAGGTTTTGGCCACATTGGAATCTCTTCTAAGAAGTGACAAAGCCACTCGGATTCTTCTCCTGCTTTGTCTAAAGCAATAAACTCGGATTCCATTGTGGATCGTGCGATGCAAGTTTGTTTCGTGGACTTCTAAGAAACAGCAGCGCCTCCCAGAGTGAAGACATATCCACTTGTGGATTTTGAATCTTTAGTATCTGATATCCAATTTGCATCACAATAACCTTCAAGTACTGCTGGATATCGAGTAAAGTTCAAACCATGATCACGGGTGAATCTCAGATATCTAAGAACCCGAATGATCGCTTTCCAATGGTCTTCTCCGGGGTTACTAGTGTACCTACTCAATTTACTGATAGCATAGGCTATATCAGGACGAGTACAATTCATTAGGTACATTAGACTTCCAATGATTTGGGAGTATTTTAACTGAGACACTGCATCACCTTTATTTTTCGATAAATAAAGACTGATGTCTACGGGTGTTCTAGCTAAATTCAAATCATCCTTGATAAATTTATCAAGAATTTTCTCAGTATAATGAGATTGAGATAATGCATATCCGTCGGATGTTTTAGTAATTATCATTCCTAATATAACATCTGCGACCCCCATATCTTTCATATCAAATCTTTTGTTAAGCATCTGCTTAGTTGATTTGATCATGTTTTGACTGCTTCCAATGATAAGCATGTCATCCACATAAAGACAAACTATGACATATCCTTGGTCAGTGTTTTTAACATAGACGCATTTGTCACATTCGTTTATCTTAAACCCATTAGTAAGCATTGCATGATCAAATTTTTCATGCCATTGCTTAGGTGCTTGTTTTAATCCATAAAGGGATTTTACAAGTCGACAAACTTTCTTTTCTTGCCTTGGCACTACAAACCCTTCGGGTTGCTCCATATAGATCTCTTCATATAGATCACCGTTTAAGAAAGCTGTCTTAACATCCATTTGATGTATTTCTAAATTAAACAACGCTGCTATAGAAATAAGCATGCGAATGGATGTTATTCTTGTCACAGGGGAATATGTGTCAAAATAGTCCAGACCTTCCTTTTGTCTGTAACCTTTAACTACAAGTCTTGCTTTATACTTGTCAATTGAACCATCTGCTTTCATTTTTCTCTTGAATATCCATTTATATCCAAGAGGTTTAGAACCTGGTGGAAGATCCACCAATTCCCAAGTATGATTTTGCATAATGGATTCAATTTCATTATTAACAGCCTCTTTCCACAAAGGTGCTTCAGGACCTGTCATTGCTGCCTTAAAGCTTTGAGGTTCATTTTCTAATAGGTATGTCAGAAAATCTAGACCAAAGGATTTTGATGTTCTCGCTCTCTTACTTCGTCTTGGTTCATCATCAGTTAAATCCTCTTGGTCGAGACCATTACTAGTCTCTTGTGTTTAATTGTCATTAGTCTCTTGACTTTGTGTACAATCATAAGTTCTTTTTTGTGAACTTAATTCATGTCCTTTCTTGTAAGGAAAGACATGTTCAAAAAACGCAACATTCCTTGACTCTATAATAGTATTCACATTTATATCAGGTATTTCTGATTTATAAGTCAGAAATCGATATGCACTACTATTCTGAGCATAACTAATAAACACACAATCTACTTTTTTTGGTCCAATCTTAGTCTTTTTAGGAACAGGAACTTCAACTTTTACCAAACACCCCCACACTTTGTAGGAAGGCGGTCGACCTTTCCACAATTCATAAGGAGTGTTGTTGGTTTTCTTGTGGGGTATTCTATTAAGAACATAATTAGCAGACAATATTGCTTCCCCCCATAAGTTCTGTGGTAAGCCTGAACTTAGTAACATGGCATTCATCATTTCTTTTAGGGTTCTATTCTTCCTTTCAGCAATTCCATTTTGCTGTGGAGAATAGGGTGCTGTAGTTTGGTGAATAATGCCATGTTATGCACAAAATTCATTTAATGGTGCATCATATTCACCACCCCTACCACTTCTAACCATTTTAATGGTTTTACCAAGTTGATTTTCAACTTCTGTTTTGTAGAGTTTAAACATTTCTAAGTCTTCATCTTTACTTCTAAGTAAATAAACATAACAATATCTTGTGCAATCATCGATAAAAGTTATGAAATACTTTTTGCCTCCTCTAGTTTGAATAAATTTTAGATCACATACATCAGTATGAATTAACTCTAGAGGTTCGGTTTTCCTTTCAACCGATTTAAATGGAGCCTTAGTTAGTTTCGCTTCTATACAAATTTCACATTTATGATTAGGATTAATTTCAAATTTTGGTATATAATCTAAACCAATTAATCTACGCAAAGCATCAAAATTCACATGTCCTAATCTACCATGCCATAAATTTGACTCAAGAATATAAACAAAAGATGTGTTATTCTTATTCATAGCAACTTTCGATACAACTGTCATTACATTCAACTAAAGAGACCATCACTCATGTATCCCTTACCAACATACATACCACTCTTTGTTAATACAAATTTATCAGACTCAAATACAAGCCTAAAACCATTTTTACTTAACAAAGACCCAAAAACTAAATTCTTCCGGATGTCAGGTACATGCAGTACGTTGTTGAGGGTCAGTTCTTTCCCTGATGTCATCTTCAAGATCACTTTCCCTTGTCCAGCCACAGTAGAAGTAGAAGAATTTCCCATAAAAAGTTGTTCACCATTTGCAGCCTCATTGTAGGTAATGAACATCTTCTTGTCCGCACATATGTGACGAGTTGCTCCAGTGTCAACCCACCACTCTTTGGGATTTCCAACCAAGTTAGCCTCAGACACCATAGCAGATAGGTTGATGTCATTCACTTTGTCAGAGATGTAATCCAATTCTGTTACATTGGCCTGATTGGTGGTCTTCTTACTTGTACTTCCATGATCCTTCTTAGGGCGGCGACAGTCAGAAGCGTGATATCCAGTCTTGCCACAGTTATAGCATTTTCCTTTAAACTTCTTGTTGCTATCGCCTTGTTTAGGACCATCTCCAGTAAACTTCTTGTTTTTGTTATGTGGTTTATGAATTTGTTCAACCACATTAGCCTTGGACTCAATGGGATTTTTCCCATTCCTCTTTTCAGCCTTTCGGTTATCTTCCTCAATTCTTAATCTTATAATTAATTCATCCATAGTCATCTCTTTGCGTTTATATTTTAAATAATTTTTGAAATCTTTCCAAGCAGGTGGTAATTTTTCCACTAAAGCAGCGACTTGGAATGACTCGCTAAGAGACATACCTTCTGAATGAATATCATGCAAAATTATTTGAAAACTTTGAACTTAAGATATTACCGTTTGGGAATCTACCATAACAAAATCTAGAAATTTACCGACGACAAATTTTTTCGTGCCGGCATCCTCTGTCTTGTATTTCTTCTCCAAAGAATCCCACAATTCTTTTGCTGACTTCAAAGGACTGTATACATTATACAGCATATTGTCAAGGCCATTGAGGATGTAGTTTCTGCACAGGAAATCTGAATGTTTCCAAGTATCTACAGCGGCAACAACTTGCCGATCACTTTCACCCTCTTTAAGTGCTGGAGCCTCTTCATGGAGAAACCGGGCCAAATTAAGAGTTGTAAGATAGAACAACATCTTCTGCTGCCATCTCTTAAACTCGGTACCGTTAAATTTTTTCGATTTTTCTCCATGATTGATTGGTACATGAACATGGTTCTGGATAGGGACCGGTGTTGGTGTAACAATAGGAGTACCACTACCAGATGCAGTTTCAGTTGCAGTAGCCATAATCTCTAATTGCAAAAATCAGAAAAAATTAAAACACAAATTAAATTTCTAGTTACTAAAACCAGAAAATAAATTATAACAACAAAATAATTTTATTTTCCTTCTTACTAAAACTAGAAAAATAAAATATCACAATAATTTTCTGTAACACAAATTAATATTCTGCAATTGTTAATGACACCAGTATATTACTACTAGTTGTCAAAGAAAAGAGACAGTATATTACTACTATCTGTCATAAACACTATTTGTTTTTCCAACCAGAATATGTCTTATGAAATTACAGAAAATTAAATACAATGAAGATACCAAAAAAGAATCTGTCTTAAGATTGTTGGACAATCTTCACTGTATTTAAATAAATTAAATTCTGTTGTGTACTAAACAACAACAAGAATATAAAGAAATAAAGGAAATGAGAGAATTGGTTTGATTACAAAAATCAAACTCGAAATAAAAATAAATAAATAAAAAAAGATTTTATTTTGTTACAAAAATAAAATTAAAATCTGATTTAAATAAATAATAATAACACTGAAAATAAATTAAATAACTTACTTGATTTAATTTCCTCGAATTATAATCTGATCAAGTCCAGTGTTTGACACTGTGTCCTTAAGACAGATTCGTCCTCTCCATAGTGCTTTTAGAATTTGGACGTCTATCTCCCAGGATGAAATGATCTACTACAAACAATAGCAGCACTACAAATTGTTTGCCTTACGAACACACTAAGTGTTTACACTCTTTCACACAAAAATAAAATGCAGCAAAATGAAGAATAGAATTTGCAGAGGTGAAATACGAAATTTCTGGATGTAATGAATGTTCTTAACATCAAATGAGAGTGGTCCTATTTATAGATGTAAAGGTGGCTCTTGGTTTTGAATTGAACAGGTATGAAACCTGTTGGTTTTGAATTCAAACAGATTTGAATCTGTATTTTATTTTACCAAAAAATAAAATTAAATTCAAATGTTTTTTGCCCAAAAAGATTAGTATTGGGCCGTACAAGCCCAACCCAACCTCACACCCGCGCCCAGCCCGCCCTACCGGCGGTGGCGGCACGCGTGGTGATTTTTGGGTCTAATGGGTCTAGCTCATGACCTCTCCCTCTAAAACGCGTGGTGATTTTTGGGTCCATTGGGTCTAGCCCATAACCTCTCCCTCTAAAACACTTACGTACCCCTTGGGGCACACCCCAAGTATCAAACCCAAGCCTTATAAACCCATTCAAAACTTCCCACCAAATCAATGTGGGACAAGCCATTTTACAACCTTAAGGAATTTCCACGAAAACTCCATTTCATGGAGCACACTTTGGCTTCAATTTCCCATTCACTCGGTAATGGTTTTGAGCAACCAAATATACCACGTGAATCACAACGCGGCATAGAATGCGTTACCACTTTGACCCGTGTAAATCGATGCATGGGGCCCACCTAAGAAATAGACCAAACTTAGGAAAAAATTCTGGTTTTACCCAGAATTTTATAACCATTTCCAACTTTTTTTGAATCTGTTCATCACTCTTCTTTTCGATGAGGAAAATCTAAATGGTTTTGAAGACAATAGGCTGAAAAAACTGACTTGGAGAGGATGGTACACGGTGAGTGAACAACTGAGACACACACACACACTCTCTTCGATGCGATGAGGATTGTAGTGCTGTTTTATGTTAATGTCCCAAGCAGATGGGGACTATGAATCTATGATAGCTTGCCTTGTTGAGAACTCGGGCAAGTGATTTCATCATATGTTTTAAGTCAAAGATTATGAGTTTAAGTCTTACATGGCAATGTTATTTTAATTTAATTTATTTTTTTAATTATAAGGATGTTGATTCTTACTCTAGTTCATTTCTAAGATAGTATTTGGTTCACTGGAATAAAACGGGATGGAATGATCATTTTGTCAAAATATTTAGAGGAATAAAGAACAGAAACAACACCATGCAAATCAAAAGGCAAGTAAAATTATGAGATAATAAACTTAAATTTTAAATACTAGTACATTAAACTTCAATGGTTCATCCAAAATTTGGTAATTTCCGAATCCAGATCAAAGCCTGGCCAATTTCTTGGAAACCCGAGTCAAAGCAAAGCTTGTATTAAAGTATACACAAGTAGGAGGTATTTACTAAAATAATATTGTCATTGCTATAATTTAGCAATAGATAGTATTATTTTGTCAAATTATAGTAATGGTGTTCTAATAGTTACATGCTATTTTGACAAATTTCAACTAATTTTCCCTCCAAAATTGTTTGTGTTGTTTGGATATAGAACTTTTAGTGATTTTTTTTGTTTATTTTTTTCTTTTGTGATCCTTTTTCAACCGTTTGTAAAAAAATTATATATTTACATTATACTCAACTAGATAAATATAAAAAATTAAAAAAAATTCAAAAAAAATATTAAATATAATTCACTCCAACCAGAAAAGAGCACCGATGGATTGTTTCCAAATTGATCCTTATTTCTGTCTCTCTTATCTTTATCACTGTGTCTCTCGTTGATTCCATAACCACTACCCCCTACTCTGCTCTCTCTCTACCCATCTTTATCTCTCTCCCTCACCCTCACCCTCACCCTCACCCTCACGCTCACCGATTACAGCTCTCCGATCTCCAACCCTCTTCTCCACCACAACCCCCTTTCACTTTCTTCCTCTTTGAAACCCTAACCCTAACAATCGAACCCCTCCGTTCAAAACCCTAACGATCATCACTGACAGAGAGGGATCTCCAACGATCGAAACCCTAATGAATAACACGAAGAAGATCATCCGAAGAACACGAAGAAGATCAACCCTACAAAATGTCAGGTATTTTTTTTTTTACTTCACTGTGTTTATTTTCTAATTTTTAATTTTTTTTTTGCTCGAAATTGCTGAAATTGAAATTTTGCTAGCTTACTTCTGTTTGAAATTGTTCAATTTTGCTTGCATGCTCGAAATTGATTCTGTTTGAAATTTTGCTTGCTTGCTTGAAATTGTTCAATTTTGTTATTTTTTCTCCAGAAATTCTGCTTCTGTTTTTATTTTTTTGTGATTTTTGGGTGAAAATTGCTTCTGTGTTTGGAAAGGATGATGAGAAAGGTAGGGAGGGAGGGAGGGATGGAGGGAGGAAATGGTTGGTTGAAGCTGACTTGGCAGCTTTGGCGTAGCAGCTGCTAAAACTTACTATTGGAGGTGGCTTTTTATGAACCGCTGCCATAATTTGGCAATAGCTGCCATTGGAGATGTGTAATAAGTGATACTACTAGTAGCACACAAAAGTTGACATCGTGAGTCAATTTTTTTAGCTGGATGAGGTCCAGACTGTACACCCAAAAGTTAGAGTCTTTGTAGGGGACAAAATCCCTTGATTATGATTTTTTTCCCATTGATTTATACCTAAAGAAAATAATGGTTGACTAAACAAAAATAGCTAAATGAGCTCTCTCTTTCCTTTTTCCATACACCCATTCGTCTATGTTGTGACCTTTTTTTTCTTTTTTTCAAGCAATTATTAGATACTTGGAGAATGTTGTCATGTGATACTTTACTTGGACATGATTAGTTTACACAATGGGACTCACCGGCAATGTTAGGCACCTAAAAATTTATCCCAAAAAATACTGGATGGTTGAGATTCATTTCAAGTTTTTTTTTTTTGGATAAATAAACAAATTTTATTAAACAAGTATCACAACGATGCAAAGAATATAAGGAAAAAAGCATCCCAGGTTGGGCTACAAAAACACACTAGCTAAGCAAATCCTTCACAAAATGTACAAAAGTCAGCACATCAGGATCAACCGCACCTGTAATCCAACTATGCAATAACAAAAAAAAGCCTACTTTCTAACCAAAGAAAGGACTGAGAGATGTTCTGAAACACACGCCTATTCCACTCCAACCAAACCAACCACAAGCAGCAATGGGAAGCAAGTAACCAAGCCTTCCACCGCCGCTTGCCCATCCTCGCCCTGCCCCAACTAAGCAAGACTTCCAACACCAATCTCGGTTGCACCCAAACCAAACCAAAAAGAGCAACCACCTTACACCAGAGCCGTGACACCATCGGACACTGCACAAGCAAATGATCAACCGTTTCCGCATCCGTACAACACAAACAACACCAATTTACCAACATATGCCTCCGCCGTATCAAATTATCAATAGTAAGAATACGGCCCAAAGCAGCTGTCCAAACAAAAAAAACGACCTTAGAAGGAGAACCTAATGCCCAAATACATTTTCAAGGAAACACACCACCAACACCCCATAAAAGGAGGGCACCAAGGACAGCCCATTCCATAGAATCCATCCCACCCCCCCCCCCCACTCCTCAACCCATACAAAAAACCTAGTAGATCCACTAATTGGTCTAGCTCCCAATCTTGAACATCACGACGAAAACGAACATTCCAAACAACAAAATGACCTTGCATCCCCCTAACCGAAGCAACCAACTCCGCCCCATCCACGTCAATAGTGTAAATCAAAGGGAACATGGTCGCCACAGACAAGCCATCACACCACCGATCTTGCCAAAAGCGAACTCGGTCACCCACCTCCACTTTAAACCGAACCTGCTCCCAAAAAACCTCCCTCCCCAACCAAATCCCCTTCCATAAACCACGACCATGAGGACGAACCACCCTCTTCGAACTCCAACCCCCCCTCCTCACCGTATTTAGCCACGACCACCTGCCTCCATGACCTCTCCCATTCCCCCACAAAACGCCACAACCACTTACCCAATAAAGCCCGATTAAACACCACCAGTTTTCACACACCCAAACCCCCCTCTCATTCAAAGAACAAACCCTCTCCCAAGCCACCAAATGATAATGAAAACCCTTCCCACCGCTGCTCCACAAAAAATCCCGTTACAGCTTCTCCAACCTCTGTGCCACCCCCACAGGAATGACATGCACAGACATAAAGTAAGTCGGAATGCTGGAAAGAACACTCTTGATCAAAGTAAGCCGCCCCCCTTTTGATAAATATTAGCACTTCTACCCTGCCAACCGCCGCTGAACTCTGTCCACCACCCTATCTCACACTCGAGTCTCCTTAAAAGAAGCCTCCAAGGGAAGACCCAAATAAGAAACTGGCAACCGTGCCACCTTACAACCTAAGACAACAGCCATCACTGATAAACGATCAACCTCCCCTACTGGAATCAATTCTAATTTTGCCAGATTAACCTGCAGCCCTAACACAACCTCAGCCTCAAAACACAACAAAACACATCGCAAGTTGCCAATCTTAGTAGCCTTCGCATCACAAAAAATCAACACATCATCAGCATAGAAAAGATGAGAAACCACCAAAGATGCGGACCCCTCTCCCACCTTAAAACCTGAAAATAAACCCCCTTGGGCTGCCCTGGATAACAAACAACTCAAAGCCTCCATGACCAAAATAAACAATAATGGAGACAATGGATCGCCCTACCATAAACCTCGCTAAGTAGGAAAAAAACCCGTTGGAGTCCCATTAACCAACACGGACAGCCGAACAGTGGAGATACAAAAATACATCCATCTGTGCCAACGTTTCCTAAAACTCATCCTCTCCATCATATCTAACAAAAACTTCCAATTGACATTATCATAGGCCTTCTTAATATCTAACTTACATATAAGCCCCCCTTTCCCTTATCGAAGCTGCGAGTCCACGTACTTATTAGCTACCAAAACAGCATCCAAAATCTGACGCCCACCCACAAAAGCGTTCTGAGACTCTGACACCACCCCTTCTAGCACCCCCAAAGCCTATTAGCCAAAACCTTGGCCAATAGTTTGTAAACACTACCCAAAAGACTAATCGGCCGAAAATCTTGGATATCATTTGCCCTCCCTTCTTAGGAATCAAAGCTATAAAAGTTACATTTAGACTTCTCTTAAATTGCCCAATTTGATGAAACTGCGTAAACACATCCAACACCTCCCCTTTCACCACCCCCCAGCAGTGTTGAAAGAAAGTAATTGAGAAACCATCCGGGCTCGGTGCCTTATCCCCAGGCATACTCTGCAATGCACCCAAGACCTCCTCCTCAGTAAAAGGCCTTTATAATAATTGTTCATCCTCCTTAGAAATAGAATAAAAAACCACACCATCCAACCCCGGACGCCATATCAGTCCCTCATCACGGAACAGATACTGATAGCATGACAGTATACCATCCGTAACCTCCTCTTTTGACGAAAACATCACCCCATTTACCCGCATATTTCCTATCTGGTTCACCCGCCGATGGGCATTTGTCGTTCGATGAAAGAACTTTGTATTACGATCCCCATCTTTCAACAAGCATCTGGATTTTTGCTGGAAACTAATCTCCTCCATCCGTGCAATCCTCGCAAAATCTCTGCGAGCCACATCCTTACTCACCACATCCTCCTCCGAAAAGGCCCCCTCTATTTCCTTGTCATCCAAACCCTGTAAAACTAACAAGATATTGGTCTTCTGAACCCCCAGACGGCCAAAAACCTCAATATTCCACCTCTTTGTATCAGACTTAAGAAGTTTTAATTTCTGGACTATGTAGCTAGGTGAACCTGCCACATTGTAACTCCTCCACCACCCACCCACCCTCCTCTCAACAAAGCCATCTGCTTGCAACCACATGTTCTCAAACTGAAAAGGCAAAGGACCGCTCCGAACTCCCCCGCTGTCCAACAGGACCGGCCAATGATCAAAAGTCAGACGTTGCATCCTGCACTGAAGCAATTGAGAAAAATGCTCCTCCCAATCTCCAGAAACCAAAAATCTATCATGCCCAGAACTCGCTCGGCCACCCGACCAAGTAAAACCTCCCCGTTGTAATGACAAATCCACCAGCTCCATCTCATCAATAAAAGAAGCAAAATCCCTTATAGATTGCCCCAACTGACTCCCCCCAGTCTTTTCCATTGGACTTCTTACAACATTGAAATCACCCCCAACACACCAAGGCAAGCCCTATCTAAAAGCAACATGCTGTAATTCCTCCCAAAAGGCTCCCCTTTCTGACCCCTGAACCGGACCATAAATCCTAGTAAACACCCATCGAAAATCATCCTCAAGGCATCTGAACAAACAAGATAGAGAAAAAACCCCCCTGCTTCTTCCTCTCCTTCATGACCACTCTACTGTCCCAACATATGAGAATACCTCCCGCCACCCCTAAAGATGGTTGGAAGGCCCATTCCATATGCCTCCCACCCCATAACTCCTGCACAAACTTCAACCCAACAACCTCCATTTTGGTCTCTTGGAGACACACCACATCCACCCTAACACTCTTCAATAAGGACTTCACCACCGTTCGTTTGCACCGATCATATAAACCCCGCACATTCCAAGTCAAAATTTTCAGATGCATGGCAACAAGAGGGAACCACCCCGCTCCTTCCTTATCCGATAACCCGCTCCGCATGTGTTTCGATCATAATTGATTAAATAGTCTAGTCTCTGTAACTCCTTACCCCCTTTATCTTTCTGACTAGCAAACTGCACTTCCCGACCACCCGTGCCTCCTCCAGTCTATGAAGCTTCAATAGCGGAAAATAGTTTTAGAGTTTCATCCTCATGACCCGCAAAGGATACTCCCCAAAATTTACTAACCTCAGATATGAGATCCAACACCCAGTCTGACACTTCAGCTGAAGATGGTATTTGGTCCATACAAAAATCGGCACCCATCTCCAACTCAGATGTTAGCTCCAGAGATGGCAACCCAGAGGCCCCATCTGCTATCACCTCCGGTCGTACCACCAAAGCCAATTCATTACCCATAGTCTCCCATCGCATCGCCATCAGTACCTTAGGCCTCGCCTCCTCCCCTGAAATAGGCAACTCGTCCCCAGCAATATCCCCACCTAACAATGTACTGATCGAATCATGCCCCACTGCCTCCATAGCCGTATTTACCAAACCACCCGACAACAGGTCCTCCGCCACTAACTGGTCCAGGGGAGACCGGGGCGTTGACGACGACGCGTGTGCCACCCCCCCTATCGAGCTTGTCAGCCATCTGTTCGTTGGATGGAAGCTGTACTACCCTATCCTTCATCGCCAACTGCACACCAACGAGATTCCTAGTAGGCAAACAATGCTCCTTCAGCGACGATCGAGACACCATACCTCCACCTAGAAGACCACCAGTGCCGTTGATTTGCCATTGCGATCCAACACCATCACGCAAGGATCCAAAAACTTGAGCAATCGACGAGTTAGAGCAGGGTCCTAGATTCAACTGTGGGCTGGATAGGCTGTTGACTTTAGTTGATGGGCCTAGAGTGCTTGGGCCCTTGCTTTGCGGCCCACGAAGAAACCCGGCCTCCACAGGAGTGATTTGGCCCATTCCCCCACTACTGTCCACCTTGTTTTGATTTGGGCCCAAATGTAACTCACCCAAAACCCACTCCCCCTGCCCAAATAGCTTCGGTCTACCCTGATTCCCATACCCTACCAAATAACCCCCCAAATCTGCCATCAACTGCACCAAATCCTCCATTCCCCAGATTGCGCCGTTCGTCATGCCTTCCCCACCGACTTTCCTTTCCCATTCGAAGTCTAGCTCGAACCTCCACCGTCGGCGACACTGCGTCAAACGTTGACCCAACTTCCGGCCACAAAGGAACCATAGACTACCAAGCTTCCCAACAGAGCACTATCTTGGTTGGAATGTTGCCCTAACGCCGAACTCGCAGTCGTACCACTCGGAGATCCGCCGAAAGCTTATTGACCTCGACAAAACCCTCACACTGGTCACCGATGGCCCTATAAGTTTCCAACCCACGAAGATGAATTGGTAGACCCACCACCATCACCCACACTGACATTCCCATCAACACCGACTTCCTCTTGTCACACAGGATTGTCAGTAACCACCATCGTAGATTCAGGTCTCGACCATCGACGACCCACCGACGCCGCACAATATTCTCGGTCGCCTGCCGTGAGGGGAATACAAAGAGAAAATCTTGACCCCCAACTGGTCAGATCTCCACCTTCCTCGAAGAACTCCACCATCGACCAACCCACTCTGTCATAATGAAAAACCCATTTCCCTTAGCCCTCACCACACCCACTTTCCCCACCAAAGCCCTATTCAGCAAACCAATCCACCCCTTCTCCGCCACAGCAAGAATCGGACCCAGATCAGCCACACTTGGCACCACCGTCCTTTTCACCACTAGTGACCCCGCCACTTGGCCAGCCTTCGCAACCCAATTCTCTCCTCGGGCGAAGCCCTCAACAACCAATGCCACACCCTGCCAACCATCCCCAAACTCCGACACGGTGATAAAGACCTATTGCCTTCTACCATCATTCGTAACTAGAATCTGAAACAATGTCCCGCCATCCTCCTCACCACGAATCCAAATCGCCGAACTCCGCCGCTTGCCGTCCAAATGACCCAAGAAAGATTGGGTCCATATATTGTCGAAAGCCAACTGCAATTTGGTAACGACCTAACCCACTTCGAAGCCAACCAAAATCACCTCTCGCCATAGGCCGGAACCACGCTCTACAACACCCAACCTCCGATACCCCCTCTAATCCACTGTCTCCTCCTGGAACTTGAAGGATCGACCACCAAGGAAGAGGATCCGACACCGTGGACCGATCTCCTTCCCCACCGGAAACATCCCAGGTAAGCCTAGCACATTATAGAATTAAATCTAGCAACACATTATATTTTGGGTAAATTTGTGGACAAATTTTATAGTTTCTTAACTTCTATTGCCTAACAAGGGGGGGTTTCTTAACTTTTATTGCCTAACGAGAGGGGAATCACAATTGACAATTAAATTTTGGTATGGGATAAACTTTATTGCTTGCATTCATCTTCTTCTTGCTGATCTGGAAAGATCTTATAGATCAGTTGACCAAGCTCAAATTGCAACCAATAGGGGTAGAATTTTAAAAACCCATATCGTAATTCTCAAAGAAATGGTTCCCTCCATTTTTAGTTTTTTTTTTTTTAAATTAAAAAATTCAATTATTTATTGCACTTTATATCTATACATACCTCTCATTGCACTTCAAGCTCTTCAGCTCCCTTCTTAGCTTACATTGAAAAATCAAAAATGACATCCTTAGCAATGTCTCCTTCCAAACAGTTCCTTTCTTTCCCAGTCCGGCTTATCTTTCTCATCATCCTTGTGCTGGTCTCTTCTTCCCATTTTGCTGCTTTTGCTTCTTCTCCAACTCCAAAAACAGAAGTAGTGGCTCTTTTAACGTGGAAAGAGAGCCTTGACAACCAAAGCCAATCTCTCCTATCATCGTAGGTTGGAATCAACCATTGTAATTGGGTTGGAATTCGTTGCAACAAGGTCAACAATGTCACCCATATAAACATTACGAGTCATGGTTTGAGAGGTACGCTTTCTAGTCTTAATTTCTTGTCCTTCATTCATCTCCTCAACCTCCAACTTTTTGACAACTCACTCTATGGGAACATCCCTTTCAGCATTGGGAGCCTTTCAACACTCATATCTTAGGTTGGCCGCCAATAATTTGTCTGGAACAATTCCACCTGAAATAGGCAACTTGACGAAATCTCAAGATCTTGTACATGTATAGAAATAAAATCAGTGGCTTCATCCCTCGAGCAATAGGATTGCTCAGCTCTCTCAAGGAGCTTAGTTGGTATTCTAATAATCTCGCAGGTTCAATCCCTCATTCTATAGGAAACTTGAGTGATTTAACCCTTTCGTTCCTTCATGACAACAAACTCTTTGGATCTATCCCTCGAGAAGTTGGGATGTTGAGTTCACTTGTTATGCTTGATTTGTCTGCAAACAACCTTGTGGGTTCAATCCCTGTTTCTATAGGTAACTTGAGCAGCTTAGCAATTCTATACCTTTTTCAAAACCAACTTTCTGGTGCAATCCCTTGCGAAGTTAGGTTGTTAAGGTCTCTCGAAGAGCTAGTTTTGGGGTCTAACAATCTCACAGGTTCTATTCCTACTTCTATAGGGAGCATGGACAACTTAACGATCTTGACCCTTTATGAAAACCAGCTTTCTGGATCAATCCCTCAAGATGTTGGGTTATTAAGGTCACTCAATGAGCTCATTCTGTGATCTAACAATCTTATGGGTTTAATCCCTGCTTCTATAGGAAACTTGAGCAGTTTATCCACCCTAACCCTTTTTGAAAACCACCTTTCTAGATCAATCCCTCGTGAAGTTGGGAACTTGAGCAGTTTATCCACCCTAACCCTTTCTGAAAACCACCTTTCTGGATCAATCCCTCATGAAGTTGGGTTGTTAATGTCTCTCAGTAAGCTCGCTCTGAATTCTAACAATTTCACGGGTTCAATCCCTCATTCTATAGGGAATTTGGACAACTTAACAATTCTATACCTTTATGGCAACCGACTTTCAGAAACAATTCCTAATGAAGTTGGGAATCTAAGGTCTCTCATTGAACTTGATTTGTCAACTAACAATCTTATTAGGTCAATCCCTACATCTATAGGGGACTTGGGCAACTTAAACATTTTGCACCTCTAGGCAAACATGTTCTCAGGATGGATTCCTTTGACTATTGGAAACTTGACCAAGCTCAGTGCGTTAGATTTAGCCGTAAATCAATTATCTGGCTACATTCCTTCAGAGATAGGAAAGTTGAAATTCCATGAGTTTCTTGGGTTGACCAGCAACCACCTCACTGGTCTTACATATTTGAAAATTTTCCATATAGGTTACAACAAACTTACCGGTCATTTGCCAGGACACTTATGCTTTGAAGGTGGATTACTTGCATTGAGTGCAAACAACAACAATTTCATTGGTCCCATCCCAAAAAGTTTGAAAAATTGCCATAGCTTATACAGAGTTAGGCTTGATGGAAACCAATTTTTAGGAAATATATCAAAAGATTTTGGCTTTTACCCAAACTTGATTTACATTGATTTGAGTCATAACAATTTCTACGGCAAGGGGAAAGTGTCATAATTTAACTAGTCTCAAAAATAATATTTCTGGTGAGATACCGCTTGAATTGGTAGAGGCAGCTCAGGTATAAAAACTTGACCTCTCTTCAAATCATCTAGTTGGAGAGATACCAACAAAATTGGGAAGGTTGATTTCATTGTTTGACCCTAAGCTGAATGATAACGAACTCTCGGGTAACATTCCTCAAGTGTTTGGCAAGCCTTCCAATCTAGAGAATCTAACTTGGCAGCAAATAATTTAAGTGGTTCGATCCCTATAGAACTGAGGGAATGCTTGAAACTATTAAGCTTGAATTTGAGCAACAACAGAATTGGGAAAAACATTCCTTTAGAGATAGGCCATTTACAGGGCCTTCAAAGTCTTGATCTTGGTTACAATTTGCTAATAGGTAAGATACCACAACAAATTGGTGAATTACAAAGCTTAGAAACATTGAATCTCTCCCATAATGAGCTCACTGGTTCCATTCCATTATCGTTTGATAATATGTTAAGTTTGACATCAGTAGATGTATCTTTCAATCAGTTGGAGGGTCCTATTCCTAACATGAAAGCTTCCGAGAGGCTCCATTTGAGGCGCTCAGAGGTAATAAAGCTTTTTGTGGTAATGCTATTGGTTTGAAGACTTGCTCGCCTAAAATGAATAATGAGATTGGTAAAAAAAAAAACAGAGAAAGTTGTGTTACTAGTTGTCCTCCTTATTTTTGGATTTTTATTGCTTTTCCTAATGGTTCTCGGAATTTTTATGGCTTTTCATAAGAAAGTGAGGAACACAACAAATGAACCAAGACAAGTACATAATCAAAATTTGTTTGCAATTTGGAGCTATGATGGGAAATTGTGTATGAAAACATCATTGAAGTGACTGGGAACTTTAGTACCAAACATCGTGTTGGGGAGGTAGGATGTGGTACTGTAGTGGGCAGGTAGTTGCTGTGAAGAAACTCCATGAATCACCTGACGGTGACTTCACTAATTGAAAAAGCTTTACGAGTGAGATCTGTGCATTAACAGAGATTTGCCATCAAAACATTGTAAAACTTTATGGTTATTGTTCACACCCGAGCAAGGTTTTCAAAAGCGGCCGCAACCGTTACGTAACGCCATTACGTAACGGTTGTGGTGGTTACCACCACCCGTTACGGCCGCTTTTGGAGTGTGATTGAAATTCATAGGTGTGTCGGCCGTAGCGGCTGCCATAGCAGTCGTAACGGCCTGTTACGCACCGTTACGTAATGGTTCCGAACTGCTTCTTTCGAAAAAACACAAAAAAAAAAAAAAAACTAAAAATGGGAGAAGAGGGATAGAGAGAAGAAGGAAGATAAAGAGAGAAGAGGGAGGAGCAAGAGATAGAGAGAGACAAGAGGGAAGATGAAGAACAAGTTATTGATTTGTTGAAGCTATAAGACCCATACTATTTTATTCAGTTGCTATCACTCAACCATTTTGTTTGTGTGTGTCTATCTATATATTGTTTGAAAATAATAATAATAAGTATGGTCATTATCTATTTGGCTTGGTTAAAATATGTATATATATATTTAGATTCTTATTTATTCTCTTACTTTTGTCATTGTTTATCTTATATATAATAGTCAGTGATTAATTTTTTCTATAATATAAAGTCATTAATTATTAATATAAAATGTAAAAAACTCGGTTTATGGTGATTTAAAAATATGAAACATATTGAATCATACTTAAAAATTTACAAAAATTGATCAATATTTATTTTAAACCCAATAAATATGATTACAGAAAAAAATATGCGTATTGGTAAGTTTTTTTTTCAAATTGTGCGAAAAATAAAAAAATCCACGGTTCCGGTTACTGCAACCATTACGCTACGACCTTTACACCCCGCAACCGCAATCGCGTCGCCGCCACCGTTACGGCGACCGCAACCGCTTTTCAGAACCTTGCTCCCGAGGCACTCATTTTTGGTTTATGAGTTCTTGGAAGGGGGAAGCTTGGGAAATATATTGAGCACGGAGGATCAAGTATTACAATTTGATTGGATTAAGAGAGTGAATGTTGTCAAAAGTGTGGCAAATGCTGTGTCTTATATGCACCACGATTGTTCACCTCCAATCATCCATCAAGACATATCAAGCAAGAATGTTTTGCTTGATTTAGAGTATGTGGCTCACATCTCAGATTTCGGCACAGCTAGATTTATGAAGCCTGACTCATCCAATTGGACTTCATTTGCAAGGACCTATGGGTACGCTACTCCTGGTATGTACTTTTCTATTGCAGTGATTTTATCTCCAAGTCATCCATATAATGTTCATTTTAGTTTATCAATCTTTGTGTATTAAGAGTTTATTATTTGACTTGATTTAAAAGGGCTATTGAACTTCTAATTGCTATCTGGATATGGAAACAATTCTTTATATATTTTTTAGTTACTATTTTCTCTGTTGGTCATTTGTTTGATTTGGTAGAGCTTGCTTATACAATGGAAGTGAATGAGAGGTGCGATGTTTTTAGTTTTGGGGTGCTCACACTGGAATTGATTATGGGGAAGCATCCGGGTGATCTAATCTCCTCTTTGTCATCGTCGTCATCCTTCTCCTCATCGACATCAACTGTGCATGGGATATTATTGAAGGATGTGTTGGATCAACGTTTCTTACCTCCTAAGAATAAAGTGGCAGAGCAAGTAGTTATGGTTGCAAAACTATAATTTGCATGTTTACAAAGCAATCCATAGTCTTGGCCAACCATGAGACAAGTTGCCATGAAGCTATCAGATAATCATGTAACCATGAAGATATCAGATGATCAAAGTCCACCTTTGCGAAATCAATTTCATATAATAACTTTAGGACAACTCTTTTGATATCGCCTGCTCGACTTCTTGAGTATTTGCCTTCTATCCTCAGACTATATGCTGTTCTTGTTTTTCATTTTTGACATTTTCTAGTCTATTTTTCTGCTCTTTTTCACTACTAGCATTTAAAAAATTTTAAATAACTAATTTAAAAATATCTATAAGCACAACCCAATAGTTGCAAGCATTTTAAATGAATGGTTCCAATAAAAAATTTCTACTTCTCTATCTTGAATTCATTCAACATTTGAGCGGCTCAGATGATTAAAAATTTAAGAGCTATAAATTCCACATTAGCCTTTTTCTACTTATTCTGTATTCAAAACTTGCTTGATCTATTCTTAGCAAGTTGTGTGCTAATTTGTTTATTTATTTTTTACAGAGAAATTTGGAGATTCTTGTACAAAGTGGTGTTGTACAATGCTTCAAAGAAAGAGAAATTCACAAGGATGAGGTTTGGATACCAAAGAAGTTAAAAGTGTGTCGTTGAGACCAGAGCATAAGACAACTTGTTTGATTTAGCAACGTGTTTGCCAACTTTTGTGAACAAGTAAGAAGAAATTGAAAAGAAAAATGAACAGCATAGATTTAGATTAGGATTTTTTGTAATAATTTTTTGAGTAATAATCTTACAATGGTAGTTTAAACCTCAAAGTAGAATCATTATTGTAAAATTATTGTACTAAATATTATTTCAGAGAATCATAGGCGGTGTTTGGGAAGGAAATTTTTTGGTTTTTTTTTATTTTTTTTCACTAAATGACAAATTGGTTACAAAATCAAAAAAAAAAAAAACAAATCTAAACAAAATATTACATCAAACTCCATAATCATTTCATTTTTTCTCTTACAAACATCACATTCAACTACAAAAAAACCTATCTTTCCAAACACAAATTTTTTTTTTCTCCAATATTATCTTATAACTAAAAAAATCTACAAAGAAACTCACTTCCCAAACACTCATATAATTATACAGATTTATACGGTTGGGTATAAATGGATTTCTTTTAATCGGTGAGAATCATTATCATACAGATTTTTGAGGGATCTATCGATCTTCTCAAAACTTAATTGAATCTTCATTTTCAACTTGCCAACGAAGCCCTTTTAATAGAAGATGTAGCATTTAAATGACATTCGAACTTAGTCATCAAGGAGTGGGATAGCCTTTAAATGGATTCTTAGAGATGCAGATCAGGTTGCACATTGGTTAGCTTCTTATAATATGAAGGACAAGCTCCCTTTTGATTGAGTTGGGAACCCTCCTTTTGAGGTTAAGGCGTTTCTAGTTTTAGATTCTCCCTGTAAGCCTTATGGCATTTCCTCGTTTAAAAAAAAAGAAAAAAAAAGAAAAAGAAACCTAATGCTCTTAGCCATCCAGTCCAAAGCCTTTTTTCATGTAGGTCCTATTCCAGATAATTTGAGATTCAAATCAGCAAATTTGATTGAGGACTTTTTATTTTTACTAACATTTTTCTGTTTCTTTATTTAAAAATTTATTTTCTCTTTTTCTTGAGTTGAAAATTTACTAATTAAATATTCATGTTCAAGTTTTGCTAACACATTTATATATATTTCAAGTGATAATATGAGTAATTCACTTGTTTCAAAATTTATTTTTTTTCAAACTATCCTCGTCTGGTGATTTTAATTTTGAAATTAAATAGAAACTCAAAAATTTATTTGAAAATTTGAACTTATTCAAGTATGATTTGATTTGAAGAAAGTTAGCTAGAGGTAGTGTGTGGATTTTGACTTTTTGATCTTCTTTTTTTCAAACTCAACAGAGAGAATTGAACCAGTAAAAGTGAAGATATTTTTCTGAAAAAATCAGCTAAAATTTTCTACTACTGTAGCTTATTTTGAGCTTTCTCTTTTGATGAACCTTTTTTTTTAATGGAAAAAGTGTGTGGCAGGTAGCTGAAATATAATATTTCACTCACATTTTATCTGTCTTTTATTTTTTATTTTCTAAATCTCTTCTTAAATTCATGAATTAAATACAACCTTATGCTCTGTTTGGTTTAAGGATCTAGTGAGAGATTTGGAATTGAAAATAGAAACGGTATGTAAAATGTGAATGAAATAAAATTATATTTTACACACTTTTTTTATTTTCTTTTTTTATTCTAATTTATTAACCAAACACATCCTTAGTGTATTCCAAATATTGAGAGAAGAAAATTTTGTACGTGGATTATTTATTTAATTCAACCATTAAAGTTTCTTTCAAATATGAGTACGTTGGGCGAAACTTATGGCTAAATAAATTGTCAAGGTTAGGATGAAGTTACCTAAATAATTATATATAATTGTTCATATGATTTAATTTTTTCAATAAATAATATGCTTTAATCAAGTAAATTTTTTCTTCTTTCCTTGTCGATTTTTAACTGAAAAAAATTATAATTAAATTTCAATGTGTTTGGTTGGATTCAATTTATGATTTGTTAAGATCAGATATAAATTAAATTTGGATAGATTTAATAAATTTTTTAATTCTAAATTTTTATTTGGAGAATGAAAAATAATCTTTTTGCCACCAATTTATGGGGAAGAGAAAAATGAAGAATTAATAAGCATGAATAATATAATTATGATGTATGTGGTGAATTCCATTGCCCTAGTGTTTTAGTTGTGGGTTAATAACTTTTTAATATTTGCAATATCAAAATTTAAAAACTTTTTCAAATAGATTCGGTGATTGAATTTTAAATTAATTTATTTTTTTTAATTCAGTTCCATCGGTTTAAATCCATTGGCTTCAACTTTTTAAATTTTTTTACAGTATCTACATTTGAATAGATTCATGCCATTGCAAGTACTTAAAGTAAATACATCAAATTATTCTTATGAGATGCTTAAATAATATTTAAATCTAAATGTTGTGGGATTAGGCCATGCGTTGAAACTTTTAAGTTTTAATAATCACAATTTTTTTGTTCTTTTTTTAATGGGTAAGAAATAATTTGCACAAGAAAAGCCACGTGCACGAGATTTATGTTTAGAATTTTAGCTATAAAGATAAATGTGATATACACATTCAAATTATATAAGAAAATGGATAAATTACACTTTGCATCAAATCTCACTTTGACCCCTACACATGAAATCATGACAGCCAACCCCTTACACTTCTGGTCAAATCCCACTTTGGGAGGCACATGAAATTGTAACAGTCAACCTCCTGTATTTTTGGTCAAATCTCACTTTAATCCGTATACAAGTGTCAATATTCCTTTTCTGTTACTCAATTGTTTAAATATTTAACAGAATCTAGTCATGTGATAAGAATGTGACTACGACATGAGGGTAAGAAAGGAAAATTATCTACATTTTCCAGCATACACACTTCATTCCAAAATTTACATCAAAATATGACTGTATTAGGCTAAAACAAAACGCAAATTGTGACCAATTAAGAAGATGAATTAAGGTTTTGCATAAATTGGAATTACGAAACTTTGTTTTTACGGTAACACAGTCCTCTGTCTATTCATCTTTCTTTCTCTTTGATTTCTTTGTTGCATTTTTTTTAATTTCAAAAGTTCCAATTTCTTGCCTTTTCATCTTAAATTTTACCATACGAAAACACACACACACACACACACACACATAAAGACACATATATATAACTTTTATGTGTTTATCACGTAGGACAAAGTGTATCGGTGGGAAACATGGATGATTTTTCTCTTTTATCCTCATTTTGTAGTCGTATTTTTGTCACATGATTAGATTTTGTTAAAAATTAAAAATGAAATAACAAAAAAAGGGATATTGACACTTGTGTAGGGACCAAAGTGGGATTTGAGTAAAAGTACTAGGGGTTAATTGTTACGTTTTCATATATAGGGACCAAAGTGAGATTTGGGCAGAAGTGTAGGGGGTTGCCTGCCATGATTTCATATATAAGGATAAAGTGAAATTTGGTGCAAAGTACAAGGGCACAAAGTGTAATTTACCCTAAGAAAACTCAACAATATATATCTAGAAGTATGTGACAAATTCAACAACTAATTACAATGTCTTTTCCCATGAGAGTCGAATTCATAAAATTAACCACGGATATAGATAATAATAGTGCCAATTGAATCTCATTGAACCACATGAGTATCGATCGGGTTTGAATAATCACAACAGTGGCTTCAATTTGAACATTTAGTTGTTATTTTCTTGCCCTCTACACACGGCACATTAAGATTGAGAAGTAATTGAAAGTTTGATTGGCCTCAAAAACATTTGTCCATTGTATGTATATCCATCCACTGACATAGACAATTACTAGACAACATTTATTATTTATATTTCTATGCAAATCTTTTTTAAAATTCATAATTTTAACACCATTAGCAACTAAAGTCAAGTCCTCATATTGGACAAGTGTATTTCGTCAAGATTCCTTCCCCTTTTTTCACGAAAAAGTAAAAGAAAAATTTGCTAAGAGAGAAAGGAAAAGAAAAAGATAAAAGTGAAGAAAAAAAAATTCATTTAGTATTTTTTTCGTTTATTATTTATTATTCTCTGCAAAATCAAAATTTTAACACCACAATAATGCCTATCACATGAGAAAATGAATTGTAAATAGGACAACTAAAGTCAAGTCTTCTTATTGGACAAGTATATTTCATTAAGATTCCTTCATCTTTTCCAAATATATATATACTAGCGTATGCCCGTGCCTGAAGGCACGATATAAATAATTTTGTGATCAACATACAGTTATAATTTATATGTATCATATTAAAATTTATTATGAAGTCTGTAATTTTTTTGACAAAAATATTTAAAAAATATAAAGAAATACTATTCTTTTTAAAAATTGTAACAATTTTATTTGTATCTTAAGTTTTATAAAACTCAAATAAAATAACAACGAAATAATCCAGAACTCCGGTGATGCATCTCACAGAGAAGCACCGAAATACTCTCACTGCCGGCAAACAAATAATTATTCTATTATTTATACCCATTGATATATATAATACTACCAAATAAATAATTATTATATTGTTTAAGAATTTCAATTTAGTAGTTTGTCCAACAAACAATAAAAGCAAAATAAATTAAGATTTTAAAAATAAAAATAATAATAAATACAATATTTTGATTTCTCAAAAGTCATGGAATTTTCTGACCTCTTCCTGGTTGATGGTGGGTCACCCAAAGCTCTTTCTTTTTATTTTTCTTTTATTTATTTATTTATTATTTTAGACTTCACTCTCTATCGCTTTTTCTGCTTGCTTTTTCTGTCCAACCAATCACATTCCGCCCGCATGGTCTTTATTTTGATGACCCAATTTCCAAAGTCTTTAAAGCTTACAACAACTTGAAAGTGCTCAAAAAGCTCAACTTATGTCAATAGATTCTAACACCTTCAGATTTTAACACCTTCAAACTACTGATTTATCTGATAATAGATTCTAACACCTTTAGATTTTAACACCTTCAAACTACTGATTTATCTGCTAATAGATTCTAACCAAGCAAGTCCCCAGGGTTGATTTGGAGGTTTAAAAATGTATATCCGTGTCTAAATTAATTATAAGATTAAAATATAATTAAATTTAAAAGTATTGATTTAAAATGTAATTTATCAAATTTATTGACTTTGAAATGAATTTTGTAAAAGCACCCAAACATAAATATATTTGCAAAAACACAACTTTTTCTTATTAGAATCAATACTCAATACCTGCAATTCACACATTCCCAAAATAAAATAAAAGAAGAGAATGAATGAAAGATTTTCAAGGAGAAATGAAAATTCAGCAATTGAAACATCAGAAAGCCCAATCTGAAATGAAATTCAATCATTCAATATTTTTTTTGGTTAATTTTCTAATTAAATTTTCTGATTCCTTAACATTGCTGTTGAATTGAAACATTTGCAAAAACACAAAAATAAGCAATTGAAACATCAAAAGCCCAACCTGAAATGAATCTCCATCATTAAAAAAAAAAAAATTGTAATTTTCTAATTAAATTTTCCAATTACCTAATATTGTTGTTGAAACATTTATAAAAACATACACACATATAGTGGGACCTAATTTAAAATGAATCTCAACTACTCCAATATTTTTTCTGACTAATTTTTGAAGTAAAGTTTTCGATTCAAAACATTTATGTTGAAACATTTATAAACACATATATATATATATGCATATACCTGACTGATCATGAGAGAAGCTTGGCTCCAATGAAATGCAAAGTAGGCAAGGATGCACCTATCAAACTCCTCAACCAACTTCACATACAGCTCATCAACATTTGGCTCATCAGCAAAATACTCATAGATAGTACTCTCACACTCTTTGGATTTTTTGAGGTACTCATATGCTAATTTGCAAAGTTGGGGACATTCACTTCCATCTTCAAATCCTATCTGCGTAGCTGATCCATCCCCATCCCCAAAATCCAAAAAACAAAAACAATAAAACATTTTAGTTGTTGTAAAGTGGAAAAATATTATGAAAAAAAAGAAGAAGAAAAGAAGAATGGAGATGAATAGATTTTTACCGACATAATTGGAGAATCTTTCAAGTTTGGCAACACAGCCAGACTCATTCCTGTCTAACAATGGAACTACGGTTTGATCTTCCAACTGTTTTTGGGGCTTTTGTCGATGGTAGTAGTGAAACGCAGTGGCAGAGATGACTCCAATGGAGGTTGCAGCCAGGATGTGTGCAAGGATATGCCCATCTAAAGATAGAATTTGAGAGAATATTGTTACTACTACTGCTGCTACTACTATGAGAGAGAGAGAGAGAGAGAGAGAGAGAGAGAGTATTACCTTTGAGTTGCCTGGTTTTATACATAGTTCAAACCCGAATTGCAACAGACGGAAAATAGTCAATCCAAAAAAAAAAAAAAAAAAATTTGTTTTAAATTTTTTTATCATAGACCACCGTTAAAGCAATCCTATTCATACAGGACTCAATCAAAGATAGTCAGTTAAACACCAAAATCGATCAAAATCATTCAAACAGATCCAGTAGGTAATCCATAAAGTAAAGCTCTCGCAATAATATATAACAAATGTAAGTACATCCAATTCGAGAGAGTAAAGTTCGTACGATTGGAATTAAATAAATAAATTAGAACAAAAGAAAGTTCTAAGGTTGAGAATTAGAACAAAAATAAATAAATAAATAAAAATAAAAAATACACATACAACAGAATTAAAAAAACAAAGAAAATTCTAAGGTTGAGAATTTAACAGGAAAAAAAAAACATTACCAACATCTCAATAAATAAACATTACCAACATCTCAATAAACATTACCAAAAAGGGATATGTTAGAATCAGGTCATGGTATTTGACAATAAATAAATAAATAAATTTAAAAAATAAAAAAATAAAGTGAGAAGTTAAGTTTTCAATAACCTAATTGATGTTTTCATGATTTTCAAAATAGGAAAAATCAGCTCATGAAATAAAATTAATTCTAACATCTCTAAACAACCAAATAAGCATCAAAGGAAAACGAAAAAAATTGAACACAATG
The DNA here is from genome assembly GCF_055761805.1 of Camellia sinensis. Classification (NCBI taxonomy): domain Eukaryota; kingdom Viridiplantae; phylum Streptophyta; class Magnoliopsida; order Ericales; family Theaceae; genus Camellia; species Camellia sinensis. The sequence goes on from NC_138966.1 coordinate 110,163,916, forward strand.
AACATAATCCACAACTACCTCTTTGGTAGCAGATGAATAACATCTCAACGCGGATATTGCAGGCTGTTGTATCCTCTGCAAGGATTGTTCTAAAATCTGAAATTAAATACTATCTATTAGATGCAAAAAAATCTTCCTTTTTCAAAATCAAAACATACGATTGAAAGACCTACCGGAAAGAGGAAATCCTCCAGCTCCAAGTTTTTGCCTTGCAATCCTCCACATCCTCACAAATGAACTAAATACATACATACATAGTCCACATACACAAAGAAACCATAAAATTAAGCAGATGATATCTCCAAATCAGAGGCAAAACAAAATATTATACATAGTTCAAACCCGAATTGCAACAGACGGAAAATAGTCAATCAAAAAAAAAAAAATTTGAGACTCAATCAAAGATAGTCAGTTAAACACCAAAATCGATCAAAATCATTCAAACAGATATAGTAGGTAATCCATAAAGTTTTTCTGAATATAGCCATGAATTGAAAACACAAATATATAAATAGATAAATAAATAAAAATAGAATTTATTGGGGAAAATACAGCTTTGATGGACGATAGCGATGTTTCGGATGGACATGGAACCCAAGAAATGTGTTCTGATGAAGTGCAGACTCTTCCAATTTTGCAGAAATTTGAACAAACATATTCTAAATAAAGCCAATTACAAACATATACATACACAAACAGATATTGTTTATGCTCTATTCTTACTGCTTGATCACAACCCATAAGCTTCAACTTGAGGACATAAATGCATTACCAAGACATAAACAAATGAAAAATTTCAAAAAGAAATTTCTTAGAGAAAAAATAGCTATAAGTCTCCACAGTCCTTACATATCACATCAAATGTTGCCAAAAAAAAGTAGAAGTGTACCTAAAATAGGCTATGATCTCATATTCATCTCCATAATTATTAAATCCATCTATATCTATTAACTCTTTAACTTAGAAAATATTGACATTTGTATTCCTTCGAATAATATTAAACTAAATCAAGAGATTCCCCAATTGGCCTATAATAAAATCAGCCACTTGACTCAATGCAGAAAGAGGTTTCCAAAACCATTTCCAGTATTTCTATTCCATTCTGGATATTGACAATGACAGAAAATTCTTCCCTCAGTAAACATTGTCCTCAAGCAAGCATCATGTATGATAAAAAATTATGTCATTAAGTAATGTAATGCAAACTAAATAAGCTCAATTGGACCTGGAGATTTCATGTTCAGGATCAAACAAATAGCATTATTAAGATAAGAATCCGTTATCCAATTGCAAAACAATCCATCTTTTGTAATGAAGTGGAGTCCCACAAACATCAAACATTACAAATTTACAATGATCATTATATCATAAACATTGTATCTGAAACAACTGATCAACCATCCAATTTTCACATGATGATAAATGTGCCACAATAATCAATGTAATGCTGAAAGAAAAAAGTCACCTGATCAATCTGCCTTGTAGCGGGCGTGATCTTACTCTCGACAGCCTTAATTAAATCATTGTAATAGCTCTCAGGCATCGTAGATTTCTTCTTAGCCACCCCGGAGAGCGAAAACCAGACCTTAGGCTGTAAAACCGCCGAAATTCCCTTCCTTATGAAATTCTTGAGCGTAATTGCATTTGCTAAAGCTGAAAATCTAAGGGAAGCTTTAAGGGTAGAAGAAACATGAGTCTGCAAATACCAAGTTTGGTTATAAATTTCTTGTAGTTGTCTCTAATTTTTATTTTTTGTCTCAGAATTTAAAGAAGGAGCATGCAGCTTTATGCAATGAAGTGAACGGCATCAATTAGATGTTCAAACATAAATAGCAGTGGAGAATCTCATTTCCAATAACCCTGTGGGAGAATAAAATGCATAGCCACTACAAATTAAATTTGCTCACCTTCAATTTGTAGAATTTGGGAGAGCTGTGTCTCTGCTAGCGACCAGAGCGTCGAACAAATTTTAAACTCTACAACAACACATTTCAATTTCAATTTTCTTTTTTTTTCCCCTTACAAAAAACCCTAAAAAAAAAAAATCCCAAATTCTACAACAACAACAACAGATTTAACTTTTATTTTTTTTGCCCCCTTAAAAAAATCCAAAAAAAAAACCTAAATTCTACAACAATAGATTTCAATTTGTAGTTATATACCTGTAGGTTGGAGTCGCTGGGTCAGGTCGGAGACAGAATCGGGCTGGTCGGAGAGAGAGAGTCGAGAGAAGATAGATCTGTCGACAAAAGACAGAGCGTCGACAGAAGAGAGTCCGGCGGGATTGAGCGGCGAGAAGCGAGTCAGGCGAGAGACTCGATCGTCGGAGAGAGAGACTCGACTCGATCGTCGGATGGAGGGAGGCTCGGTCGGTGACTATAGCGACCCCGGTCTTTTCCCATTTGATTATTGTATCCGGACTTAGGTTCCGTAGATTCTGTCATTGTATAATTGTTGTTGTCGTTCTTTATTTTCTCATTTGGAGTTATAGGATGTGTTGGGCAGGTTTGTTTCAGGTTGGTTGGGTTCGGAAACCAAGTGTTGCTGTCCAGTTTTTGGGTTGGTCGCTCGAGCGAGGTTTGTATTTTGTGTTTGGTGGCTCGAGCCAGATTTTCTTAGCTCGAGCGAGCGATTGCGTCTTGTATAGACCTGTAGCTTTGCATTCTTGGCTCGAGCGAGCTTTTCTTCGCTTGAGCGAGGATTTCTTGTGTCTGGTCGCTCGAGCGACCAAGTCTTCGCTCGAGCGAGCCTGACCAGTTTATTTAGACAGCAGCGGGTTTTTAATCAGTTTTTCATCCTCTTTTAGATTCCAAACCCTAAGGTCCGACTTCTCTCTCACCCTGCTCACCTTCTCTCTTAGATTTGATCCACTTAGGGTGTGTTTCTACCCTAGATCCTTCATTAAAAAGAGTGTGTGAGTCGAGGGCTTCGTTTTAATCTGAATTGTTAGTGGTTTGGAGCACTTTAGAGTTTGGGTCTTCATCTCCATCTTCTCTTTTGGGGCTATTTCTTCGAGGTAGGGATTTCCTACTCCATTTTATAAGTTTTGTTCTAAGTTTTGGTATATTGATATGTTGGGGTTACTTTGATAATTTTGGGAAAAACCCTAGTTGTATTAATTAATTAATTTGTATAATTAATTTAAGGGAATTGGGGAATTTGGTTAAATTCATGAAATTGGGGAATTTATTGATTAAATGGTGTAGTTGGATAATTTAAATCACTCGCCTATTGAATTGTTGATATATTTATTTCCAAGTCTAGAAATAACTGTTTTGGGCTATCGGTGAAGGATAGTCGTGATTGTTGTAGACACTGCATGTGGATTAGGGATAGCTGAAACTAATCATTGATTAAGTCATCAATTTTGACTGTTGAATTAATACAGACATTATGTGTATTGATTGTGTGTTGTATATGTTATGTGTTTACATACATTGTTTTGTGTGGGAGGAGATAGGGGATGTACTCCACGGTTTAGGGGAAGATAGGGGAAGGACCTCTAAACCGGATTTTGTTTGGGAGGAGATAGGGGATGGACTCCATTAGCATTACTTTTATGTGTGCTTATTTATATTGAAGTGTTTTTATTGATACAGCACTAAAATGTGTATCAAACTGGAAGTATGAAGTGTTTTGATTTGAGCCTGAGTCTCATTTGTTTGTTGACATTGGAAGAATGTGAATATGATATATATAGTTCACTGTTGTAAGTTTGGCCAGGTTCTGAGCCATATTGATAATGTCGGAAAGTAAAACGTGTCTTAGACATTAGTGTCATGAGACTGTATAATGATGTAATTGATTATCTTGGTTAACCATCTATTGAATGCTATAGCTTTATTCAATGCTTATGTTTGGTTTAGTATTTTTCTACTGGGCTGTGGCTCACCCTTTATGGGAACATCATTTTCAGGTTCAGGTGAAAAGCTACCTCCAAGGACTTAGCTTTTGGATTTGAAGAAGACTATCTTTAGTTATTTCTTTTTATTTGATAAACATTCAAGCCTAGGGCTTTATTTGTATTTGAGTTAGAACTCATATTTTTGTGTCCAAGTGTTGGCTTGGAAAGATGTAAGCCTGTAGGGCATTTAATTTGATGTTACATGTAATGTTTTCATATAGTAGTACTCTGATGAATGAGATAATGAATTGCTTTCTTTTAATATTGCATGTCAATGATATATATATTATAGGTTTATTTTGAGGGCGTTACAGTGACAGCCTCGGTCAGGTTAAAGAGAAGGGTTGTAAGGGAAGGAGGAGTAGCGTAGCGAAGAGGGAGGGTGGGTATCGAAGGGTTGGGTATCGAAGAGGGAGGGTGGGTATCGAAGGGTTCGAAGGGTCTTCAATGGCTGTGGTGATTAGAGACACTGTGACAGAGAACGTGGGAGAGAGGGAGAACGTGGGAGAGAGGGAGTTGAAGAGAACGTGTTTGGGGACGTGGAAGAGAGGGAGAGATGAACTCAAACGGGTGGGAAAATGTATATAGACCATTGATCTAAACTCAGGATTCATCTTGGCCGTTAAAACCAAATGTATCTCTATTACATTTGGGACATTTTCAAAAACAGTCCTCCCTTATTATATAGATATATATATAAAAGAAAAGAAGGAAAAAAACAAGTCCTTTCATTTTATGCATAGTAAGGAAACATTTGTCAGAAACAATTACACGCTTAAGTGAAAAAAAATATTTTATTTACTTTTTATTATTCATTATTTTTCTCTATAAATCATGCTTAAAATTCATAATTTTAATAATAACACATTGCCTATCACATGAAAAAATGAATAGCAAATAAGACAACTTAAGTCAAGTATTCATACTGAAAAAGTGCATTTCATTAAGATTCCTTCTCTTTTTCTCATAAAAAAAAAAAAGAAAAGAAAAATTTGCAAGAGAAAAAAAAAGTAAAAAAAAAAAAAAAATTATATTTACTATTTTTTTTTTCTTTCTTCAATTGCTTGTTCTTCTTTGGATAATCCCTCTTAAAATTCATTATTTTAACACCACCATAATGCCTTTAACATGAGAAAATGAATTGTAAATAAGACAACTAAAGTCAAGTTTTAGTATTAGACAAGTGTATTTCATTGAAAACTAGAAATTTGCCAGAGGAAGGAAAGGAAAAGAAAAAGTGAAAAAAAAGAATATTATATTTCATTTATTTATATATTTTTTATTATTTATTCTTCCTTGCAAAATCTTTCTTAAAATTCAAAATTTTAACACTATCACAGTGCCTATCACATAAAAAAATAAATTATAAATAAGACAATTAAAGTCAAGTCTTCATGTTAGACAAATTGATTACCCTCTATGCATGGTAAAGGAAACATTTGTGGTAAACAGTCATATATGGTTAAATTAAAGAGTCCATTTCCATTATCTTTTTATACATTTATTATATGTATGTGTTGGAATTTGCAAATTGTTCTCAATTGATGTGGCCTTGAAGTCCACTCCAATCAGTGATAGAAGTTCTTAACCATTAGTGGTCCTAACATGTGGAATTAAAAACAACTTGAACAAGAACCACGAGATGTTCCTATTGAAGATAAGAACATATTGAAGACAAAATTTTCTCATGTGTGGTAGCATAATTTGTAATTTGATTTTATTTCGATTACTAGAATTATGGATATGTGATCAGATTTTAAAAGATAAAATTAGAAATAAACATATTCATAAAATTATAGGAATAACACCTATTAAAAAAAAATTGAGAGAATAAGTTAAGATAATTTGGTCATATATAATAAAGACTAATTGATATAACGGTAAGAAAGAGTGACACAATCACTATAAATGGACATGTTAGAGGAGGGAAAAAAAATATATTTTTATTTAATTTAACTAAATATATAACTATTGATAAAATAAAATGACAAAAAAAAATTCATGTAGTCAATCCTACTTAATTAAGACACAACACATAATTTTTGATTTAATTCAATATGGTGAATGAAATTATATAAATGCCATAGCACATGCAAGTTTTCACCAACTTCATCTGCCGTCTCACATGGCGGACCGTTAAAAACAGCTATCTCACATTTACATCAGCACATTTTAACATCATACCCATTTATTTTCCTAAATGGTTTGACATTCATCTAAAAATTTATATATATGTATATATATTGTTTTTAGTGATATATTTTTTTAAAATTGTGATAAAATTCTTTTGAGGTCTATCTAGTAAACAAAGATTTTGTTGGCGTTACATTTAAACCATCCAATGCAAAGGTGACATGTGGCAAACAAGGGGTATCCTGTGGGATACATCAAGATAATGAAAAGCCCTACCTTTCTTGCACTCTACTTTATACACTGTACTTACTTTTCGTAGGAGTAGATTATTAGCCTTATAATTTCAAAACTTGGTCGGTCTAAAGCTTCGAAATTGCCCTTACTAAAGGTAATATATTGTTATCATTTATATAATTAATCAATTATAATTTTATGGCCAGTCTTCCCTCCCATTTTGTTACGAATTTAAATTGCAAGCTTTGGTTTATCTTTTTAACATAACACAATAAAGTCCTTTTCATTGAGGCTAAGAGAACCTTAACACAATTGCTTGATACGAATTGACATTTATTATCTATAAGAAATTTTTAGATCCTTATTGACATGCTTAAATTACATTTCTAACTTTCAAAGTGTCAAAATAACCAACAAATTTAAAAAGTAAAAATATTTTGAAAAAATTCAATAAATATTCACTAAAAACAAAAAAAAAAATTAATTGTTTTTTGTCTTTAGTGGAATTTTTTTCAATTTTTTTCTTTTATTTAATTTTTGGTCCGTCTAGTTGAAAAAACTTAAAAGTGTAATTTTTTTTACTAAAGAAAAAAAATGAATAAAAAAGTTACTAAAAAAGTCAATTCCAAACAATAAATTATAAAAAAATCTTGGGTAAATTACACTTTGCACCCTTGCATTTTGCACCAAATCTCACTTTGGCCCCTACACATGAAAGCATGACAGTCAACCCCCTGCACTTCTGGTCAAATCCCACATCGGTCCCTGCACATGAAATTGTGACAGTCAACCCCCGGTATTGTCACACCCCAAAACTAGGCATGACTGGCCGTGGCCCACAGGGACTTAGCCCAAGACATACGTAAGCCTAAACATGAACCCAAAACCACAAAGAATAAATGTGACGATAGCCTAGAAATAAATAAATCAAAACCCAATCCAGTGACAGGTCACAAGTATAAACGGTAAAACCAGCCATAACCATGCAATTTCCAAAAACATATACTAAATGGAACGCAAACCGCCCACAAAATAAAATAATTCTAAATAAAATCCAACCATAATGTATGCACAAAACTGACATAACAAGCTAAAACAAAATAATGAATGTCCTAAAGGTCCATGCAATTGAGTCCTCGCTACGCCATGAGTCCACTCTAAGTCCTTCTAACACCGGGAAGTGATAAACAATTAAGTCAGCTGATAACTCAGTGAGTAGTAAGTAACATAGATAGTAAATACAGTTTTAAAAAAAGGGTTCAATTCCAAAATAAGATATATATCACAGAAACTAGATTGGCATACAGTTTTGATAAAGACAATCTGTTTCAAAAAGAAGGTTCACAGTTCAACAGTTAAAATACTCGCGTCTCTCAAGAATATAATAAATGACATTCTCCACTTAAAACAGATTATAACATAATCACCAATAATTTTTTAGGTACGAAGAATAACAAGTAACATGCCACAAAGTTCTCAAGGCAATAAGCCCGTTGGATCCAATATCAAACCAAGAGTCATCCTCAGGGTGGCAACCCGAACCTTTTCTCTAAGACGATCCGATTGAAGGTCACCTAGCCTAGCCTAGGTCTTTTCCTTAAAATCGTTGAGCACTAGAGTCATCACGGCCCAACCCAGATCTATTCCCTAGTGTCCAGAGTTACGATACACAATGGAATAATTTCCTTAGACTTTTATATACAGATGGGCCCAATAATCAATACAATTCAGTTTCGTAAAACATGGTAGTTCACCATTATAAACATGAGACCATAACAAATAGTTTACAGTATGACAAGTTTACACATGTTTCAGAAATAATTTAATTCCATTGATAATATAATAATTTATCAAAACAGTTCAGTCCTGAAATAACAATTTAATTTTCCAACAGTTCAGGATAGGGAAACATTTATAAAAATATGTAGCATGCAACTATTCACTTGAAAACAAAATAATATAATCCTCGAATAGAGTATGAAAGTCCAACTAGTGCCCTGAACCAAGTATGAAAATTACACGTCACTACTAATTTAAAAATACAAAGGAAAATAATAAACTAAGTACCACACACTATAGCGCACTAACACAGCTCAACCTCACTCACTGTTACTCTTAAATAATACCTAAGTTAATGTTTTTCAAGGTCTCAAATTACCCAAGACATGGGTGTAGATCGAAATTTAATTAAAAGTAACTTTAAAATAAAACATAATTTTAAACAAGTTTTCTCAATCTATTCGCTAACTTTGAAAATTAAAAACCAACTCCACGCTGTTCAAAAAATTCTAAAACCCTTCAAATATCAACTAATATATCCTAAGTTTCAAACCCAATTGGTTTTACTTGATTTTCTTATCAAAATAATTATTTACAATTAATTATATCCAAACAGGTTGTTTTTGCAGCACTTTAAAGAAATTAATGGTTCTCTTAGTATACATGAGCAATCAATGCATGGCCAAAAATGTAAGAAACTAGACTCGTAACTGGTTCTAATGACGCTGATTTGATAATTTTTGGATTTATACCCAAAGAGAACAACACTTCCAAATTTACTATTTTACACCAGTTTTCTGGACAGACTTGAATGCACCAGTTCATATAGATTTTGACTCCCAAAAATTATGAGAAAATTTTGATATGGGGTTTAATATGTAATTAATCTACTATAAAAATTTCAGTTCAAAATTCATCCGTTTGATATGATTCCTCAATTTTTAAAGTTTGTGATTTTGTGCAGAATTTTTTTCCGACGACTTTAACTCCTTAATTCGCTTTAAAATTGTGCATGATAATAATATACACAAAACACTAACCCAATCAGCCAAACCGTTCCTTTTTCTTCCACAACTCACAACACCCACATGCACCATTACTATGTAAACCACATACTATAATAGAACAAGAACAACTTTGTTGTTACCTTAGAGTTGCTGAGCCACAAACGTACTGGAAGTTTCTCTCTCCTTCTCTCTTTTCTATCTCTTGCTCTCTCTTCCTATAGCGATTCCGGGTTTACCCTTGTTGTACAGTGATCCGGACATGTGTCCGTGGATGTTGGTAGTTGTTTATTATCTTGTTTGCATCCTCTTTACTTTGTATATTGAGTTATAGGATGTGTTGGGCAGGTTTGTTACAGGATGGTTGTGTTTGGGAGCCTAGTGTTGCTGCCCAGATTTTTGGACCTTCGCTCGAGCGAGGAGTTGGTCGCTCGAGCGAGAGTTGAGTTTGTGTCTGGTGGATCGAGCCAGAGTGGCTTCGCTCGAGCGAGCGATTGCGTCTGGTTCTGGACCTGAGAGTTGCATTTCTTGGCTCGAGCGAGTTTTTCTTGGCTCGAGTGGTCTGGTTTGTTCTTTGCTCGAGCGAGAGGTATGTCGCTCGAGCGTGCTTCTGGTTGCAGACCTGAGGGTTTAAGTTGTTGGCTCGAGCGAGCGTTCTTTCGCTCGAGCGCACTTCTGAGTTTTTGGCTCGAGCGAGAACTTCTTGGCTCGAGCGAGAGTTTTCTGTGTCTGGTCGCTCGAGCGACAAAGTCTTCGCTCGAGCGAGAGTGTTTTATATCAGCGGACAGTAGCGTTTTTGAACATCACTTTTTCACTTTCTTTTTTGATCAAACCATAGATCCGAGACTCTCTCTCTCTAAACTTGCTCTCTCTCTAAGAATTGATCTCCCTAGAGTGTGAATCTAGCCTAGGGCCTTTGTTAAAAAGATAGAGGGCGTTGAGAGCTTTGTTTTAATCTGAAAAAGTTGGGATTTGGAACACGTTGATCTTCGAGTCTTCATCTCCTTTTTGGCTCAAACTTCGAGGTAGGGATATCCTACTCCTCTCTATGGGTTTTGTCTTTAAATTTTAGTATTTTGAGATGTTGGGGTTGGTTTGGTAATTTGGTGAAAGTTTGGGGCTTTTGTGCAATTTTAGAAAAGTTGGGGTTTTATTCATAATAAACCTAGATGCATGTTTGGCATAGAGAAATGGAATAAATGTTGAATCATTGATGTAAATGGGACCTAAGGGTTGAAATGGTAATTATGGATAACGATCTAATTACATTGTTTGATTAATTGGGATAATTAATTGTGAGAAATGAGGAAATGAAATGTTGATTGAATATCCATTGTGCATTTATTTTCTGTTTAGAAATAACTGCTTTGGGCTATCGGTGGAGGATAGTCGTGATTGTTGTAGACAATGCATGATGATTAGGCAAACGGAAACTAATCAATGGAATGTGTCATGGAATTTGACGATTGATAGAATACATTAACTACATGTATTGAGTGATTGTATATAGAACCTTTGTGTTTGTATACGTTATGTGTAGAGGAGGAGATGGGGGATGTACTCCGCGGTTTAGGGGGAGATAGGGGATGTACCTCTAAACCGGATAGTGTTGGGAGAAGATAGGGGATGAACTCCGTAGATACAGCTCATATGCTTGTCTAGAGAAGTGAAGATACAGCTTATATGCTTATCTGTGAATGTGGGATATTGTTGTTATACATATCTGTTGAGAATGTGGATATAGCTTATATGCTTATCTGTGAATGTGGGATATAGTTTTTATACATATCTGTTGAAATAATGATAGAGCTAACATGCTTATCTGTTGAAAAGGGAAAATGAAAAGTAACTTGGACTCATAAGTCGTATGACATAAATATGTGATTTATGTGAATGTATCAGGGTTGGCCATCTATCAATTGCTAATCTTTTAGTCATTGTTCATGGTTGGTTTAGTGTATTTCTACTGGGCTGTGGCTCACCCTATATGGGAATATCATTTTCAGGTACAGGTAGCATGCCACCTCCAAGGACATAGCTTGGGAGGCTAGAGGCGGACATACTTTTGTCGTTTACTTTTTGATGTATTACATGTAATTCAAGCCAAGGGCTTATTGTGTAATGAGTTAGTACTCCTTTGTTGTAACCAAGTGTTAACTTGGAAAGCTGTAAGCCCATAGGGCATTTGCTTTTGTTGATAACATGTAATACTTATGTAATGAAATTCTGATATATGGAAGAAGGGGGAAACTTTTACATATCAATGCATGTCTTATTTGATGGGCTTAATGTTATTATTTTGAGGGCGTTACACTTCCTCTCTCACATTGCTGCTGCTGCTGCTGCTATAGTATTGTTAGGAACCCTAGGGTTGTTTTATATGTCTAAACAAAACTCTAAATAATTATCCTTTGTTTTATATTATTATTATTTTTCCTCTCACCATTAATTTAAATAAAATATAACTATTATTATATCAAAATATACTTACTAACTTGTCCCCTATTTTTTTTTAATAATAAATCTTACCTCCAAATTAAAAACTTTCACCATAAATTTATTTTAGGTTTAAAATTAATTAAAAGATTGATCAGTAATATTTAATTTGCACCTTAAGATTTACAAGTAAAATATTTGAGGTTTGTAAAATAATTATTATTTAATTATTTATTTTATTTTTATATTCGGGTTCTCACATGTATTTTTGGCCAAATCTCACTTTGGTCCCTATACAAGCTTCAATATCCCATTTATCTTACCTAATTGTTTAAATCTTTAACCGAATCTAATTATGTGATAAGAATGCGATTACGACATGAGGGTAACAAAGGAAAATTATCTACGTTTTTCACCAATACACACTTTATCCCAAAATTTATGTAATGCCCCCCAAAAAAATACACATGATGATAACATAGCATCCATTACTCCTTATGACAAACCGAAATAATTCCCAACACTTACATGATCATGAGATTAGTACAAAATAGTCCCACATGCGAATATACATTCATTGATTTCTAGCACCTGAATCTATAGCATGTAGAACTATCAATCAAAAACAAATAAATGCCCTCAAAGGCTTACAAGTTCCAAGGCTTAAGCCTGGTTACACAAAAGATGGTTTCTCGAACTCACACATGTATAGTCCTTGGCTTGCAAGAAAATAATCACAACAAAATAGAGCCTTGTGCTCTCAAAACATACATCCACGCCTTAGTTTGACGGGTTCACCACGTCTTTTCCTACACCAAAATCCCATAGGGTGAGCACAAAGCCCGGTAGAAAATTCATAACAAAGTATATACATTTTGCACAAGTTTTATCAAATGAAATGCATATGCCATGCCATGCCTTTTTGAAGGAAAGTCACATTTATGTCTTTCGAAAACCATCATGCTCAATGATAACTTGAAATCTTAACAATTTAAAAATTAAAAATTTAGTTTCAAGGGGACGGTAAATACGACTCGGGTAATCCCTAGGTTGGTGTCTACAAGTAGGCATACTAGCACTACCAAAAACCCCACTTTACCGGTTGCTAACTGGAAGGGAATGGGTACCTCTTCCGCGCATGTTTTTAGTCTTTTACCTCGGACACTCAGGCCAACTTAATCAATTTCATCTACACCTCCTATCTGGACTTACCAACGTATTTACCCCAAAGCAATTCCATGAAAAATTGATTCATAAACTTTCTTTTCTCAATGCAAAAGTTCCAAAACTCAATCCAAAATATATAATAGCCAGTTGAATGGACATGCAATGCACCAATTACCAATGCCACATGATATTTCTTCATTTTCAAATATTTCAAACAATAATTGCATAAGAATTAAAATTTCCATTTCTCCTTTCAATGCTTGCGATGACCGGTTTAGCTGTGCGTTCTTTGTTCCTCCTTGTTACCTTTGAGCTTACCTTAGTTAGAGTGATGGTTTAGACTTGGAGTCTTGTTGGTCGTTGAGTTTGTTGTGTTCGGAAGTTTTCTCAAGAGTTTTTGTTCTTGTTCATTCCAGTGTTAAGTTTCATTTGTTCCGGAGGGTGCGAGGTCGGTCTGGGGTGTCGGGAGTTGAACCGAAAGAATCCCAGGCTGAGGACTAGGGCCGCACATATGGGAGATGAGGCCGTACATGCGGAATTCAGGGGAAGGAAGTGAAGCATTCTGCTAAAAAAGTAGGTGCGGCTGAGGTGCGGGGGAGGAAGGGTCGCACGTACGGGGGTGAGAGCCGCATGTGCGAGAGGCAGCTCTGCATGTGTGGGCATAGGCGTCGTATGTGCGGTGGTAGGTGGGAGCTCCGAAATTTTTCCTTTTCTTCTCTCTTTGGGCTGATTGTGTATCACTTTTTGTATGTCTCTCTCCCTCTAAAAACATTTCCTCTCCCTTCTCTCTACATTTCCTACCAAAAACCTCCTAAGATCTTTGATTTCTCCAAATCCATTGGGATTTAGACTTAAGTTCTTCATCAAAGTTGGTTAACATCTCGAGGGATTCATTGTGTGCGGTGAAGATCGAGTTTGGGCATCATTGATTTTGGGGTTTCATCTCTATTCTTCTTCAATACTTGAGGTAGAGATCTTTTTTGAGTTATATATATATATATATATATATATATATATATGTTTTTGCAAGATCTAGATGATTTTTGAAATCATCCTTGATAGCTTTGAAAAATTGATTGTTGATTTATGAAGATGAGTGATTTTGAAAAGGGGTTTCCTTTCTTTTCCTTTTAAAATAGAAATAGAGGGATTTGAACTAAATTGATTGAAGAAAGATGTTTTTGGTAAGGTTCTTTCAAGCATTTGAAGATGAATGGTTTTGGTGAGAAAACCTAGAAATTGGGGGTTTTTAAAAGATGTTGAAAATCCTTGGAAGATGTTGTCATATTTATTTTGTGTGCCAAAATAAATGGATGTTTTGAAAATTGTTTATTTATATACGCATAAATGATGAGTTTCATGGAATATGAGAATTGTTGAAGTTTTGAGAAATTGTTATTCAAAATGTTGATATGGTCTTGAAATGACTAAGTTGCAGAGAATGCTCGAAATGTGGGAACTATGTTATTCCTTGGATGAAATGGAATAAAAGTGTATATATATTCATCTTGTGAAATTGTATTGGAAAGAAGATTTGGAATTTGATTGCAATGGTAAGATGGTGTGGAAGAATTGAACATGGAAGAAATGTTGCATTGCATTGATTATCATTACATTGGCATATCAATTTATTTGATAATGAAAAGCTTTGAAATTAAATTGGAAAACATTGCATTGAGAAAAGAATGTTGTAAAATAAGTTTTCATGAAATGGTTTTGGAGTAAATACGGTGGTAAGTCTTGAAAGGTGGTGTAGATGAAATTGATAAGTTGGCCCTAGTGTTCGAGGTGAAAGACTGAAAAACCTGCACGGATAGGTGTCGAGCCTTTCGGTTAATACCGGTAAAAATGACGAATTGGTAGTACTTGTATAGTCTACTTGCAGACACCAACCTACAAATTACCAGAGTTGTATTTACCGTCCCTTGAATTAAATTGATAACACTTGAACAGTTGAAGTTGCATGACATCATTGAGCATGATGGTTTACAAAAGATGAAAATGTGTTTTTCTTTTAAAAAGGGCATAGCATGGCATACGCATTTTATCTCTTGAAACTTGTATAAAATATATATACTTTGTTAAGGATTTCCTACTGGGCTTTATGCTTACCCTACAGGATTTTTAGAGCGATCCCGGTTTCCCTTTTCTTTAAATTGTTGTATCCGGACTCAGGTTCCGTGGAGTTGGTTGCTGTGTATACCTTATTCACATCCTTTTTTCCTTGTAGTCGAGTCTTGGGTTGTGTTGGGCAGGTTTGAAACAGGTTGGTTGAACTTGGGAACCAAGAGTAGTTGCCCAGATTTTGTCCTTCACGCTCGAGCGGGGACTTTGACGCTCGAGCGGGCCCTTCGTTGTTGTTTGTCCGCTCGAGCGGGGGTTTCGGCGCTCGAGCGTATTTTTCCATCTTCCAGTGTCTCCTCTGCAGTGTTGTACGCTCGAGCGGGAGTTTTGACGCTCAAGCGGGATGTTGTGTGTGACGCTCGAGCGGGAGGTTTGACGCTCGAGCGGAGACCTGGTTCTGTAAAAGTCCTGGAAGTGTGTAACGCCCTCAAAATAATAACATTAAACCCAACAAATAAGACATGCATTGATATTCAAAAGTTCCACATTCTTTCATTTCTCAGAGTTTCACTACAAAAAGTATTACATGTTAACAATAAAAGCAAATGCCCTACAGGCTTACAGCTTTCCAAGTTAACATTTGGTTACAACAAAAGAGTACTAACTCATACACATTAAGCCCTTGGCTTGTATTTACATGTAATACATCAAAAGTAAAACGACAACATTATGTCCGCCTCAAGCCTCCCAAGCTATGTCCTTGGAGGTGGCATGCTTCCTGCACCTGAAAATGATATTCCCATATAGGGTGAGCCACAGCCCAGTAGAAATACACTAAACCAACCATGAATAATGACTAAAATATTAGCAATTGATAGATGGCTAACACTGATACAATCACATAAATCACATATTTATGTCAACCGACTAATGAGTCCAAGTCACTTTTCATTTTCCCTTTTTCAACGGATAGGCATATAAGCACTACCCACATTCTCAACAGATACGTATAACAACAATATCCACATTCTCAGATCAGCAAATAAGCTATATCCACATTCTACAACAGATATGTATAACAACAATATCCACAGATAAGCATATAAGCTATATCCACATTCTACAACAGATATGTATAACAACAATATCCACAGATAAGCATATAAGCTATATCCACATTTCACAAAGATAAGCATATGAGCTCTATCTTCACTTCTCTAGACAAGCATATGAGCTGTATCTACGGAGTTCATCCCCTATCTTCTCCCAACACTATCCGGTTTAGAGGTACATCCCCTATCTTCCCCTAAACCGCGGAGTACATCCCCTATCTCCTCCTCTACACATAACGTATACAAACACAATGGTTCTATATACAATCACTCAATACATATAGTCAATGTATTCTATCAACCGTCAAGTTCCATGACACATTTCATTGATTAGTTTCAGTTTGCCTAATCATCATGCATTGTCTACAACAATCACGACTATCCTCCACCGATAGCCCAAGCAGTTATTTCTAAACAGAAAACAAATGCACAATGGATATTCAATCAACATTTCATTTCCTCTTTCTTCTCAATTAATTATCCCAATTAATTAAACAAGGTAATTAGGTCAATTCCCATAATTAACATTTCAACCCTTAGGTCCCATTTTCATCAATGATTTAACATTCATTCCATTTCTCTATGCCAAACATGCATCTAGGTTTATTATGAATAAAACCCCAACCTTTGTAAAATTGCACAAAAGCCCCAAACTTTCACAAAATTACCAAACCAACCCCAACATCTCAAAATACTAAAATTTAAAGACAAAATCCATAGAGAGGAGTAGGGTATCCCTACCTCGAATTCGGAGTCCCAAAGGAGAAGACGACAAAACCCAACGTGCTCCAAAACCCGAGATTTTCAGATTAAAAAGTAGCCCTCGATGATCAACAACTTTTTTGTAAAGGCCAAAGGTGAGCAAATCACTCCTACTAGATCAAAACCTAGAGAGAAGGTAGAGTCTAGAGTGAGAGGCTCAACAATGGTGTTTTTGGAAAAGTATGAGAGAGAAGAGAAAGTAAAAAGTGATTTGAAAAGTCACAATTTCGGGACTTAAACCCAGTCTCCCGCTCGAGCGTAAAACACCCCGCTCGAGCGTCACTCACAGACTCCCGCTCGAGCGTCCAAACTTCTGCTCGAGCGCCGGATGCACTCTCCCAGCATTTATACAGAACCAGACCTCCGCTCGAGCTTCCAACTCTACGCTCGAGCGTCACTCAGACAACCCCGCTCGAGCGGCCAATACCACGCTCGAGCGTACAACGCTGCACAAGAAAAATACTGAATGGGTGTAATCTCCGCTCGAGTGCCAAAACCCCCGCTCGAGCGTACAGGCCAAAATTTGGGCAACTAGTTTTGGTTTCTAAACTCAACCAACCTGTAACAAACCCGCCCAACACATCCCAAAACTCAATATACAAAGTAAAAAGGATGTAAACAAGATAATAAACAACTACCAACATCCACGGACACATGTCCGGATCACAGTACAACAAGGGTAAACCCGGGATCGCTATAAAGTGTGTATCCACCGCTCGAGCGGGATTGTTGACGCTCGAGTGGGAGTCTGTGAGTGACGCTCGAGCGGGGGTTTGGACGCTCGAGCGGGGCGACTGGATTAAAGCTCCGTGTTTTGACTTTTTAAATCACTTTTTCCACTTCTCTTCTCTCTCTTACTTTTCCAAAAAACACCATTGTTGAGCTTCTCACTCTAGAGCTCTACCTTCTCTCTAGGTATTGATCTAGTAGGAGTGATTTCCTCACCTTTGGCCTTTACAAAAAAGTTGTTGATCGTCGAGGGCTATCTTTTGATCTGAGAAATTCGTAGTTTGGAGCATTTTCGTTTTCTTCACCTTCTTGGTTGGGAGTCATCTTTTGAGGTAGGGATAACCTACTCCTTACTATGGATTTTGTCTTTAAATTTTAGTATTTTGAGATGTTGGGGTTGGTTTGGTAATTTTGTAAAAGTTTGGGGCTTTTACGTAAATTTGTAAAAGTTGGGTTTTCAATTATGATAAACCTAGATGCATGTTTGGCATGGAGAAATGATATAAATGTTGAGGCATTGATGAAAATGGAACCTAAGGGTTGAAATGTTAATTATGGAAAATACCCTAATTACATTGGTTAATTAATTTGTAAAATTAATTGTGAGAAATGAGGAACTGAAGTGGAAATATTAAGATTGGGAATGTATGGGGTTAAAGGGTGTAGTTGGATTATTTATCACTCACCTAGTTGAAATGTTGATTATATATCCATTGTTGCATTTATTTTCTGTATAGAAATAACTGCTTTGGGCTATCGGTGGAGGATAGTCTTGATTGTTGTAGACAATGCATGATGATTAGGCAAACTGAAACTAATCACTGGAATGTGTCATTGAGAATGACGGTTGAAAGAATACATTAAATTTATGTATTGTGTGATGATGTGTATAATTATTGTTTATATGCATTGTGTTGTGTTGGAGGAGATAGGGGATGTACTCCATGGTTTAGGGGATGATAGGGGATGGACCTCTAAACCGGATGTTGTTGGGAGAAGATAGGGGATGGACTCCATAGATAGAGCTCATATGCTTATCTAGTAATGTGTTGACATAGCTCATATGCTTGTCTTTGGAAGTGTGATAGTGCTCATACGCATATAAGTGGAAGTGATGATATAGCTTGTATGCTTATCTGTTGATGTGTTGATATAGCTAGTACGCTTATCTAATATGAATTGGGAAGAAGTTTAATATCAGTTACTGTCTCATATAAGTTGTTTGGCCAGGTTCTGAGCCATGGTTATGAATTGAGAATTTAAAAGAATTGGAAAATGGATTGTAACATGGACTTGTATGTCATGAAATCGTAAAGTATGATAAGGGAAAGTATCAGTGTTGGCCATCTATCAATTGCTAATCTTTTAGTCATTGTTCATATTTGGTTTAGTGTATTTCTACTGGGCTGTGGCTCACCCTATATGGGAATATCATTTTCAGGTACAGGTAGCATGCCACCTCCAAGGACGTAGCCTTGGAGGCTAGAGGCGGGCAAACTTTTGTTGTTTAGTTTCTTTGATGTATTACATGTATATTCAAGCCAAGGGCTTAATGTGTAAATGAGTTAGCACTCTTTTGTTGTAACCAAGTGTTAACTTGGAAAGCTGTAAGCCTTTAGGTCATTGCTTTTGTCGTAAACATGTAATACTTTTTGGTAATGGAACTCTGATGAATAGAAGAATGTGGAGCTTTTATATATCTATGCATGTCTATATTGATGGGTTTAATGTTATTATTTTGAGGGCGTTACAACTTGGTATCAGAGCGTACCGGGTTCGAATACTTTGGGTACGTGGGAAGTGATTAGTATCACATTGGGTTTGTCCCGCTTGATGGAGACTGATGTGTAGTGTCATATGCTATGTGTTTAAATTGATAACATGCTTATGTGTTTATATGGGTATGGGATTTAATTTCTAGGATGTTGATGGGATCCTTGGGTTTCTGGGAGTCTTGTTGGAAAGGCACTTGATCAACGCCGTTTCTAACCGGAACTCTAGTAACGCCTCGGGACTATCATTATCCGGAAATGAAATTCGTAAGTGCTTATGTGTTTATGTGCTTACGTGGAGTGAATTACAGTTGTCCATGCATTAGGACGTGAGTGTTTACTTTCGGCACATTTGTGAATGTGCTAACGTTCTGTATTACCTTTATTAGGATGTCAGGACGAGGAAGAGGTGCTAGGCGTGGTAGGCCTGCGAGGCAGGAAGTACCTTTACCGGATGATATTCCGGCAGTGCAGGAGGGAGTTGGCCAGGCCAATATGGCCGAGCCAGCGGGTCAGCAGGCTATGAGTGCCTTGGCCCGAGAGATAACAGGGGCTTTGGGTATTCTCAGAGCTGGGAATCAGGCAGCTGAGGCAGGGCCTTCCTTCTTGAAGAGGGAGTCCTTCCGGTCTAACTCGGATGAGTTTGTTAGGGATCCAAAGGAGCCACTGAAAGCTGACGAGTGGTTGGAACAATGAGTAAGACGTTTGAGATGCTTGGCATCGAGGACGGGGCACTGAAAGTGACCTTGGCATCCTTCCAGCTGAAGGGAGATGCGGGTCAATGGTGGAAGTACGAAAAGGCTCGTGTTGGTGGTACATGGGAGGCGTTTGTAAATGCTTTCCAGGAGAGGTTCTTGTCTGCAGTGGCTAGGGAGAAGCTGAGGGATCAGTTTAGCCGGCTTAATCAACAGGGTATGTCTGTGGCAGAGTTTGAGGCCACTTTTACTAGCTTGTCCAGGTTTGCACCTGAGTTGGTGGCGTCCGAAGAACGCCGTTGCTATGAGTTTGAGCGGAAGTTGAGGCGGGGCCTCAAGTTGAGGGTTGGTGGGTCTTACATCCGAGAGTATAGACATTTAGTGGATGCTGCAGCTCATATGGAGCTTATGATGCAGGAGGAGGACGATGAGAAACATAGAGGCTCCAAGAGGGGCCAGGAGGGTCAGGGTGATGGCAGGAGACAGAGGGGTTATAACCCTCAGCAGTCTCAGGGTGGAGTTGCTAGATCGACCTTTCCGGTGTCGAGTGCAGGCTCGAGGAGAGGTAATCAGGGAGGTTCGACTTGCTTCACCTGTGGCCAGCTGGGTCACAAGTCTTCGGCTTGCCCGCAGAAGGGCGGAGGTCAGAGAGTTGCTTCTTCTTCAGCTAGACCCCATAGTCAGAGTTTGGACAAGGGCCAGCCCTTATCTTGTTATCAGTGTGGGCAGCCTGGGCACCTGAAGAGGTATTGCCCACATTTGAGTGCCACTTCAGGAGCGTCTGGTTCTAGACAGACGCAGGGATTTCAGCCAGCTCAGTCTGTGCAGGCCTCGAGGGCCAATCCGGGGGCTTCGTCGTCCCAGTCAGTGTAGCAGTCGTATGCTCCGAGGGGTGAGCAGGTGGATCAGGGGCCTACAGGGCACGTGTATGCTGTTGCCGCGCAGGATCTAGTACCGTCTCCATCAGTAGTGAGAGGTACCTTTTTGTTTTGCAACTCGGTTGCTAATATGTTGATTGATACGGGTGCATCTCATTCTTTTGTATCTGTTGCATTTGCATCTGTTTTGGAGTTGGAGTTAGCACAGTTAGCATCTCCTATATGTGTAGTGTCACCTCTTGGGGGTGAACTAATCTTGAAACAGGGTTGTAGAGGTTGCGATATAGAGGTCGCCGACTATAGACTTGCGTTCCCTTTTGTAGTTATGCCCATGAGGGGTTTTGATATTATTTTGGGTATGGACTGGCTATCGTCATACCAGACTGTTATCGATTGCTACCGCTAGAGGGTCACGTTATGTACCTTGAGCGGGGAGTGGTTCCATTTCTTAGGAGACCGGGTTGGTAGTGTTTTGCCACCGGGGTATGATTCGCGAGGGCGGAGTGAGCTTAGTGGTCTACTTGCTAGCTTTATGAGTGGTGAGTGTGATGAGACCCAGATTGTGTTGCCAAGGGTGGTTTGTGAGTACTCGGATGTTTTTCCCGAGGACCTTGTTAGTTTGCCACCTCACCGAGAGATAGAATTCTCTATTGATTTAGTGCCCAGCATGGCACCGACTTCTATGGCACCTTATCGTTTTGCCCCAGCCGAGTTGAGTGAGTTCAAGGTTCAGCTCTAGGAGTTGCTAGATAAGGGTTTTATTCGCCCTAGTGTTTCACCGTGGGGAGCATCGGCCCTCTTTGCTAAAAAGAAAGATGGGGCCTTGAGATTGTGTATTGACTATCGGAAGTTGAATCGGGCTATGGTCAAGAATAAGTACCCTATGCCCCGTATAGATGATTTGTTTGACCAGTTGAAGGGTTCCCGTTGTTTCTCTAAGATAGATTTGAGATCGGGTTACCACTAGTTGAGGGTCAGAGATGAGGATATCCCGAAGACGGCATTCCGTACGCGGTATGGCCATTATGAGTTTCTGGTAATGCCATTTGGGCTTACCAATGCACCGGCAGTCTTTATGGATTTGATGAACCGGATCTTCCGGGAATTCTTAGATCGCTTTGTAGTCGTTTTCGTGGACGACATCCTGATTTATTCACCTTCAGAGGAGGAGCACGAGGCACACTTGAGAGTGGTGCTTGAGTTACTTAGAGCCCATAGGCTGTACGCCAAGTTTGGGAAGTGTGAGTTCTGGCTAGAAGAAGTCAAGTTCTTAGGCCATGTGGTTTCCAAGGAAGGGGTGTCTGTTGATATATCCAAGACTGAGGCAGTGCAGGATTGGGCACAGCCTAAGAGTGTGTTTGAGATCTGCAGTTTTCTGGGATTAGCTGGGTACTACCGCCGGTTTGTGAAGGATTTCTCCAGGTTAGCTTCGCCGTTGACTAGATTGACGCGGAAAGGGGTCAAGTTTGTGTGGAATGAGACTTGTGAAAAGTCGTTCCAAGAGTTAAAGGTTAGATTGACCACCGCCCCGGTTTTGATTATTCCGGAGAGAGGGTTCTGTTATGCGGTTTATTGTGATGCCTCACGAGAGGGTTTGGGTTGTGTGTTGATGCAAGAGGGGAAAGTGGTAGCTTATGGCTCACGTCAGTTGAAAATACACGAGAAGAATTATCCTACACACGACTTAGAGTTAGCCGCAGTGATCTTTGCCTTGAAGATCTGGAGGCACTACCTTTATGGTGAGAGGTTCGAGGTATTCTCGGACCACAAGAGTTTGAAGTATCTATTTACACAGAGAGAATTGAATTTGAGGCAGAGAAGGTGGATGGAGTTCATCGAGGACTATGACTTTGAGTTGCACTATCACCCGGGAAAGGCCAATGTTGTGGCCGATGCCCTTAGTAGGAAATCCATTAGTGATGTAGCTTGTATAGCCATCCGGGAATGGGAGATGTTGGGTGCACTTGGCGAGTTTGATTTGCTTCTGGGCGAATCTGTTGAGGCTGCGGCCTTGTTTTCTGTGGTTGCGCAGCCTACACTTGTGACACGAGTGTTAGAGGTACAGAGAGGTGACCTTGAGGTAGAATCCCTCCAAGAGAAGATCTCCAGTGGAAAGGTTGAGAAGGGTTTGACGGTGTATCTCGACCTGAGTGTGAGATACCAAGACCGTTTGTTTGTGCCGGAGTCTTGCCGAGAGGAAGTACTCCGAGAGTTTCATCATTCACGCCTTGCGGTGCATCCGGGAGGCACTAAGATGTATCATGATTTGGGTCGTCAGTTTTGGTGGTGAGGTATGAAGAGGGATGTGGCAGTTTTCGTGTCGAAGTGCCTTACTTGTCAGCAAGTGAAGGCCGAGCATCAGAGGCCAGCGGGTTTGTTGCAACCCTTGCCTATTGCCGAGTGGAAGTGGGAGCATGTCACTATGGACTTTGTTGTAGGTCTTCCGAGGACTCAGCGGGGTAGTGATGCTATCTGGGTGGTTGTAGACCGGTTGACTAAGTCGGGGCACTTCATTCCTATGCGCGTGAGAGATTCGGTAGACCATCTTGCCGACTTGTATATTCGGGACATAGTGAGGTTGCACGGGGTCCCAGTGACGATCGTCTCAGATAGAGATCCTCGTTTTACTGCTAGGTTGTGGCAGAGCTTGCAGAGTGCCTTGGGTACTATGTTGACCTTTAGTACGGCTTATCATCCTCAGACTGACGGGCAGTCCGAGCGTACTATTCAAATCCTTGAGGATATGCTTCGGGGTTGTGTCATTGACTTTAGTGGGGCGTGGGAGAGGCACTTACCGTTGGTGGAGTTTGCCTACAACAACAGTTTTCAGTCTAGTATCGGTATGGCGCCGTTTGAGGCCTTGTATGGCCGACCGTGTAGGTCTCCAGTTTGTTGGGCCGAGGTGGGTGATGCACCTTTGTTGGGCCCGGAGTTGGTGAGAGAAACGACGGAGAAAGTTGAGCTTATCCGTAGGAGGCTTGTTACAGCCCAGAGTCGTCAGAAATCTTACGCTGACCGTACGAGGAGACCTTTGATGTTTGAGACAGGTGATCATGTCTTTCTGAAGATATCACCTAGGCGGGGATTGATGAGGTTTGGGAAGAGTGGGAAGTTATCCCCTCGATTTATTGGGCCTTTTGAGATCCTTGAGAGGATTGGCGAGGTTGCTTATCGTTTAGCGTTGCCGCCACAGTTGTCCGGAGTTCATGACGTGTTTCATGTGAGTATGCTTTGGAAGTATGAGCCGGATCCATCGCATGTATTAGATTGGACCGACTTAGAGGTAGATGAGGATGCCTCGTATGAGGAGAGACCGGTTCGGGTCTTGGATAGGCGGGATCAAGTCCTGCGTGGCAAGACCATCCCATTGGTAAAGGTTTTGTGGAAACATCACGGAGTGGAGGAAGCCACTTGGGAACGTGAATTGGAGGTCGGCGAGAAATATTCGGACCTGTTTATTGATGAGTAATCTTGTATTTAGATTTTGTAATGTTGTTGGACTTAAGAGCTTTATACATGTCTTAAGTTGTAAAACATTGGTGATGTTTTGGTTTAATGGAAGTATGTAGCAGAACTTACCTTGCTATGGGAGTTGATTATGATATTGCATATGTGGCTATATTGTAGAATTGGAGTTGTATCATGTATATTGATTATGATATGAACTGTGAACCATGTATGTTGGAAATGGTTGGAAATGGAAGAAAAATTGCATGTTAATAATGCACTTGTAATATATGTTGTGAAATACCTCTTGAAAAGAGATGGAACTGACCGGTAATGGGTCGAAATGTTTAATATTATGTTGCAATATTGTTGGGCGTAGAGAAAACTTTTTTGAAACTTGTGTTTAATTTCGGGGACGAAATTCTTTAAGGGGGGAGGTTATAGCGATCCCGGTTTCCCTTTTCTTTAAATTGTTGTATCCGGACTCAGGTTCCGTGGAGTTGGTTGTTGTGTATACCATATTCACATCCTTTCTTCCTTGAATTCGAGTCTTGGGTTGTGTTGGGCAGGTTTGAAACAGGTTGGTTGAACTTGGGAACCAAGAGTAGTTGCCCAGATTTTGGCCTTCACGCTCGAGCGGGGACTTTGACGCTCGAGCGGGCCCTTCGTTGTTGTTTGTTCGCTCGAGCGGGGGTTTCGGCGCTTGAGCGTATTTTTCCATCTTCCAGCATCTCCTTTGCAGTGTTGTACGCTCGAGCGGGAGTTTTGACGCTCGAGTGGGATGTTGTGTGTGACGCTCGAGCGGAGACCTGGTTCTGTAAAAGTCCTGGAAGTGTGTATCCGCCGCTCGAGCGGGATTGTTGACGCTCGAGTGGGAGTCTGTGAGTGACGCTCGAGCGGGGGTTTGGACGCTCGAGCGGGGCGACTGGATTAAAGCTCCGTGTTTTGACTTTTTAAATCACTTTTTCCACTTCTCTTCTCTCTCTTACTTTTCCAAAAAACACCATTGTTGAGCTTCTCACTCTAGAGCTCTACCTTCTCTCTAGGTATTGATCTAGTAGGAGTGATTTCCTCACCTTTGGCCTTTACAAAAAAGTTGTTGATCGTCGAGGGCTATCTTTTGATCTGAGAAATTCGTGGTTTGGAGCATTTTCGTTTTCTTCACCTTCTTGGTTGGGAGTCATCTTTTGAGGTAGGGATAACCTACTCCTTACTATGGATTTTGTCTTTAAATTTTAGTATTTTGAGATGTTGGGGTTGGTTTGGTAATTTTGTAAAAGTTTGGGGCTTTTACGTAAATTTGTAAAAGTCGGGTTTTCAATTATGATAAACCTAGATGCATGTTTGGCATGGAGAAATGATATAAATGTTGAGGCATTGATGAAAATGGAACCTAAGGGTTGAAATGTTAATTATGGAAAATGCCCTAATTACATTGGTTAATTAATTTGTAAAATTAATTGTGAGAAATAAGGAACTGAAGTGGAAATATTAAGATTGGGAATGTATGGGGTTAAAGGGTGTAGTTGGATTATTTATCACTCACCTAGTTGAAATGTTGATTATATATCCATTGTTGCATTTATTTTCTGTATAGAAATAACTGCTTTGGGCTATCGGTGGAGGATAGTCTTGATTGTTATAGACAATGCATGATGATTAGGCAAACTGAAACTAATCACTGGAATGTGTCATTGAGAATGACGGTTGAAAGAATACATTAAATTTATGTATTGTGTGATGATGTGTATAATTATTGTTTATATGCATTGTGTTGTGTTGGAGGAGATAGGGGATGTACTCCACGGTTTAGGGGATGATAGGGGATGGACCTCTAAACCGGATGTTGTTGGGAGAAGATAGGGGATGGACTCCATAGATAGAGCTCATATGCTTATCTAGTAATGTGTTGACATAGCTCATATGCTTGTCTTTGGAAGTGTGATAGTGCTCATACGCATATATGTGGAAGTGATGATATAGCTTGTATGCTTATCTGTTGATGTGTTGATATAGCTAGTACGCTTATCTAATATGAATTGGGAAGAAGTTTAATATCAGTTACTGTCTCATATAAGTTGTTTGGCCAGGTTCTGAGCCATGGTTATGAATTGAGAATTTAAAAGAATTGGAAAATGGATTGTAACATGGACTTGTATGTCATGAAATCGTAAAGTATGATAAGGGAAAGTATCATTGTTGGCCATCTATCAATTGCTAATCTTTTAGTCATTGTTCATATTTGGTTTAGTGTATTTCTATTGGGCTGTGGCTCACCCTATATGGGAATATCATTTTCAGGTACAGGTAGTATGCCACCTCCAAGGATGTAGCTTGGGAGGCTAGAGGCGGGCAGACTTTTGTTGTTTAGTTTCTTTGATGTATTACATGTATATTCAAGCCAAGGGCTTAATGTGTAAATGAGTTAGCACTCTTTTGTTGTAACCAAGTGTTAACTTGGAAAGCTGTAAGCCTTTAGGGCATTGCTTTTGTCGTTAACATGTAATACTTTTTGGTAATGGAACTCTGATGAATAGAAGAATGTGGAGCTTTTATATATCTATGCATGTCTATATTGATGGGTTTAATGTTATTATTTTGAGGGCATTTCAATTTTTGTGCAGGAAAATATATGGTGATTCCGCCTAACTGAGGGCGTGGAAGTGTGTGCTAAGAACATAATGTGCTCATTTGCTGTGACTCTGATTGTAAGCCAAGGGCTTTGTATGTATGGGTTTGAATAACCATTTTGTGTAACCAGGCTGAAGCCTTGGAAACTTGTAAACCCTTTGGGGGTATTTGTTGTTTATTTAATTGTTGTTGAATTAAATATATCATCGCATGAGAAACCATTTTTATCATGTAATGCAAGTATGGAGATTTATTCGATTTTTATCTTAAGGTGCCATGATTATTGTATTACCATTTGGCCATGAAAATGGGGGCGTTACAATGCTATTTCACAACATAGCGACATATCCATTTAAATCTATCAATGCATAACAACATTTCCATACTGTGTACTTTTCTCAACAAGTTAGTCATTTCAAGACTATATTAACATCTTTGAACAACAACCTCCAAAATCACAACTTCTCATATTTCATGAAACTCATCATTTACATATATATATAAATATGAAATTTTCCCATCTTTTACTCATTTTGGCACACAAAATAATACATCAACAATGTCAACCAAGTGTTCTCAACATTCTTTTAAAACCCCCAATTTCTAGTTTTTCTCACCATACTACACACACACACACATCATTTGAAAGAATTTCTTCAAAAACATTTCTCCTTAATCAATGTAATTCAAAACCCTCAAGAAAATTATTTCAAGAGAAACAAGGAGCAAATCACCTCCTAAACTACCCACATTTTTGAGCCAACCATCAAGTTTCAACATTAACAAGAAAATTTCAAAAATCAACAAAACATAAAAAAAAAAATCTTGCAAAAATATATATAACTCTAAGAAAGTCCCTATCTCAAGTTTGGAGAAGAAAATGAGATGAAACCCCCAAAATTAACAGTGCCAAAACCCAATCTCCACTGCACACAATGTAGCTCTTGCTTAGCTCTCCAATATTATTGAAGGGTGATAGGTCAAAACCCCAATGGATTGGGAGAAATCAAGGGTTTAAGATGTTTGGTGGAGGTTTTTAGAGAGAAAGAGGAGCAATAGTTGATTTTAGAGTGAGAGAGAGAGATATACAAAAGTGATATATACTCAGCCCAAGAAGAGGAAAAAAGCTAAATTTCAGACATAGACCGTCCAGCACGTGCGACACTCATCCCCACACGTGCGGAGTGTGCCTCCCGCATGTGCAGCCCTCACCCCCGCACGTGCGGCTCTCCCATTCTGCACCTCCCCCCGCACCTGCATATAATGCAGTGACCAATCTTGAGTTTTCCCTGTTTCCCGCACGTGCGGCCCCCCTCTCGCACGTGCGACTCAAGGCCCCGCACGTGCGGCTCTGTCCTCCAGCCAGGAAATTTTTCAGCCCAACACCGGACACTCCGGACCTAACTTCGCACCTTCCGAAACATGAGAAATTTGACACTGAAATAAATAAAAGCAAGGGCTTGTAACAACTTCCAAATACCACAAACCCAAACCCAAACTGTTAACAAGGTTTCCGGTTAAACCTGACACTCTAATAAAGGCAAACCCAAGGTTAAACGAAAAGGATCGAGACAATTAACGCGCCCGGTCATCACAATTTACATCAAAATATGACTGTATTAGGCTAAAACAAAATGTAGATTGTGAACAATTAAGAAGATGAACTAGGGTTTTACATAAATTGAAATCACGAAACTCTGTTTTTCACGGTAACACAGTCTTCTGTATTCATTTTTCTTTCTTTTTGATTTCTTTGTCACTTTTTTTTTTTTTAAATTTCAAAGCTCTACTTTCTTGCATTTTCATCTCATTTTTTACCATACAAACATATATATATATATATATATATATATATATATATATAATTCTCATGTGTTTATGACATAGGACAACGTGTATTGGCGGGAAAAATAGATGATTTTTTCTTCTCTTACTCTCATTTCATAGTCATATTTTTGTTACATTATTGGATTTTGTTAAAGATTTACAAATGAAAGTTACAAAAAAGGGACATCAATACCTGTGTAGGGACTAAAGTGGGATTCGAGTGAAAGTGCAGGGGTTGACTGTCACAATTTTATGTGTAAAGACCAAAGTGGGATTTGACCAAGAGTGCAGTGGGTTAACTGTCATGATTTCATGCGTAAGGATCAAACTGAGATTTGGTACAAAGTCTAGGGATGCAAAGTGTAATTTATCAAAAAAATCTTTGTGATTTTATGCCTTTGTTTATGGTAGAAACTTTCAATTAATTAATCTTATCATTTAGTCAAGGTATTATAAATAAATTATGGATGTAATACTTGATAAATCACATATTTAATTAAGTTCAAGTATTTTTATATTCCATGAGAGTTAAAGTTGGGACCTACACGAATTACTCCATAGTGGCTTGCTCATGTTTAATTATTTAGCTTGGTTTGGTGACTTTAGTTTTTAGTTAAAAAGTCAAAAATTTATTAAAAGTTCTCACATTTTTTTTTTTTGTACATATTTTCATAAAAAGTCAAAAAATTAATTAAAATAGTCAATTTTCAAATAAGGCTTTAGTCATTTTTGTTGTCGAGACTAGAAATTGAACCTATCAGCTGAGAGCGGACTAAATTGCACATTTTAAAATAAACAAAACAATAAAACTAAATGTTAAGAAAATTAAAAGAAATTAAACATTAAAGAAAAGGAAATTAGAAACTAACAGTGACTACTTCACAGTATAACAAATTAAGAATTTTGAGATAAAAATTTAGTGACAAAGCCATTTTAAGGATGAAATATCTTAATTATAAAAGTATTATTATTGTATTTTTAAGACAAAATTGGACATTTTGTAATGAATTATTATTGTTTTGGAGCCAAAATTTTTATCTTAAAAATAAACCTTTTGGGGTGAAATTGTTTTATCTCTAAAAATGTATTTATTAGTGACATCTTTCAATTTTGTTGGTAGAGGTAATTTTTTTAAAATAAATTATATTTTGCCCTCCTTATGTTTAGTCGTTTTCCCACTTCAACCCTTTAAATTTATTTTTTCTCACTTTAACCCTTAATGTTATTAAATTTTTCCAATTTACTCCAAATCCTAACTTCCATCCAAATCTAAACAGAGAATGCCAGGTAGTGCCATGTGGCATAAATTTTTTTTTTTTAATACATAATCCAAAACCCAAATCCAACATCTAAACCCAAACCCAAACTCGAAAACCCAGAACTCAAACCCTAATCCCCTCTCTCTCTCATCTGCAAATTCAACAAACCCTAACTCCAAACTATTATTATGTTTTCTCGACGTTCTAAAGCAATAAGTGAGAGAGAGAGAGAGGGGTGTATTTTTTTTCTTATTTTTTGTGTTTGGATTTTGGGTTATGTATTATAAATAATGTTTTTATGCCACATGGCTGCCACGTGGCATTTTCTGTTTAGATTTGGATGGAAGTTAGGGTTTGGAGTAAATTTGGAAAGTTTAGTAACATTAAGGGTTATAGTGAAAAAAAATAAACTTAAAAGACCAAGATGAGAAAATGCCTAAACTTAAGGGGGGCAAAGTGTCATTATTATATTTTTAAGATAAAATTGGACATTTTGTAATGAATTATTCTTTCGGAGCCAAAATTTTTATCTTAAAAATAAACCTTTTGGGCTGAAATTGTTTTATATCTAAAAGTGCATTTATTAGCCACATATTTCAAATTTTGTTTCTGTTTTTTTTTTTTTTTTTTTTTTGAATTTTTGTAACGAGTTTTTCATAACCCCTCATATAGGGGCTAGAATTGATCTCCTAACAATTTTTGAATTTTTTTGGTTGAAAAATGATATAAAAGCTCACTTTCTAGATTTAATGATTTGCAAATGATATGATTGGTTAATAATTAAAAAAGATATGAGAGAGAATTGATCTCCTAACAATTTTTGAATTTTTTTTTTTGTGGTTGAAAAATGATATAAAAGCTCACTTTCTAGATTTAATGATGTGCAAATGATATGATTGGTTGATAATTAGAGAAGATATGAGAGAGATTATGTTGCCTTAGATATTTTAATTGATTGTCACATTATTGAACTTTAAAAGTGAGTTTAATTTTTAAACTCGAATAATAATATATATTTTTTATTATTGTTTATTTTTTACTTTTTCAAACGAAAAAAATTAACCCCTAAAATCTTTATACATTGTAGGATCTATCAATTGACCCATATCACGAGGATGCCAATGGTTTAATTCTTGCTCTATTTCCACTCCCTTAAGCAATACCATTGTACCCAAAGGTTTTATATATATAATTTTTAAAAAAATTCCTTTTAAAAGATATTAAAGTATGGGAAATCACTTTTGAAATTATTCATGACTGCCAGTCCTAGAGTAAGATAATTCTAATAATAATCAGAATTAATCATCCAAATTTAATATGATTAAAAGTTATTACAAGTATGGGAAATCTCTATTGAAATTGTTCGTGACTGCTAGTCCGAAGTAGGATAATTCCAATAATAATCAGAATTAATCATCCAAATTTAATATGATTAAAAGTTATTTTTTTTTTTAATAGAAGCACGATCATTAACTAAGCAAACATGTTAAAGCAGTCACCAGCTTATGGGCCGGTTTAAAAGTTATTAGAAGTAGTGAATTCTATTACATTTTACTATACTATTATCATATAGATTCCAAAATAGGTAAATTACTAATAAGTTTTACTTGTGAGACTTATTACCTGTTAAAGTTCTATTGATAAATTTATTAGTTTCTCTTGTTTTTATGAATAAATTTATAAGACTTATAAGTAAATAAGTCTAGTTAATAAACCTAATTGGTAAGTGCACCAAAATAAATACATGAATAATAGTTAAGTAATGATATGCAAATAAAAAAGTGATACAAAATGATGCTGATTACTTCTTATTTTAAAACAAAACATATATAAAAATTAGTTTTATTTATCAAAATAACACTATTTTTTTCATAATTTGCATATATGAAGTGAATTTTCCATGACAGTTATATACAAATAACTGCTTATAATAATAAATTTATGTAACACCTTATTTGCAAATGGTAAGATTATGGTCCAGATCTATGTTGTACTATAGGCAGAATTTCTTAGATATCCTTTAATCTGGTGCTTAGATTATGATCCATCTCTTTCTTATGCATCGATCTAGCATGATCTTATTGGTCATCAATTTGCCAAAATTGAACCCAGACTTTCTAGTGGAGGATCCAAACCAAAACTATTGAAAGGAATTGCAATAACCTTGTTTGGTTTGAGTTTTTTAAATTCATTTTTCAGAATTTAAAATTTTTTATTTTTCGTATTTTTTTTGTTTATATTGAATTAATTTTTCAATATTTTAATTAATTTTTTTTTTTAATTTTTACATACACCTAACATAAATATACACTTAAAAAGTATAATATTTGTGAAATTATTTTTAAAATTCATTAAATAATAAAAATACAAAAAAATAAATAAAAATTCAATACATTTTTCGTATTTTAATATATTTATTAATTTTTTTAAATATTTTTTTACAAATATTTTATTTTTTAGATACATCTAAGGAATGTGCATTTAAAAAAATAAAAAAAAATTAAAAACAAAAAATACAAAAAATAAAAAACTTAATTTTCAAAAAATTAAAGCGAAACACAGTGAATAGAATTTTCAAACCCAACTAATAATTTTCCAAGTTGTATTATCTATAAATACCTCTCCATGCTCTTGCAGCTCAGCATCCCTCCATCCTATTACTGTTTTTCATAGCTTTCTATTCTATTAATAACAAATAAGCCTACAATGACATTCTTCCCCAATACACTTCCCAACCACTTTCTTTCTTTCCCAGCCCTTTTACTCTGCCTCATCATCCTTGCATTGCCCACTTTTTTTGATTATGCTGCTTTTGCTTCTTCCTTAACTGGAAAACAAGCAGCTGAACCCACAGCTCTCTTGACGTGGAAAGCTAGCCTTCCCAACCAAACTCAAACTCTCCTGTCCTCCTGGGTTGGAACCAACCATTACACTTGGCTTGGAATTCGTTGCAACAAGGCCGGTAGAGTTGCCCATATAGACCTTTAGAGTTATGGTTTGAAAGGTACTCTTTCTAATCTTAATTTCTCATCCTTCCCTCATCTCCTTACCCTTGAACTTTTTAGCAACTCACTTTATGGGACCATCCCCTTCCATATTGGTAGCCTTTGGAGACTCACCTACCTTAGCTTGTCTCTCAACAATCTCTCTGGAACAATTCAGACCGAAATAGGCCAACTAACTAATCTAAGGAGCTTGTACCTGAATAGAAACCCAATCGGAGGCTCCAGCCCTCAACAAATAGGATTGCTCAGCTCTCTCACTGAGCTTGCCTTGCAAACTAGCAATCTCACGGGTTCAATCCCTTCTTCAATTGGAAACTTGGCCAACATAACCATTTTGTACCTTTATGACAACCAACTTTCTAGATCAATCCCTCTAGAAATTGGGATGCTAAGGTCTCTCGTTGATCTCGAACTCTCAATGAACAAACTCACGGGTTCAATCCCTGCATCTATAGGGAACTTGGGCAACTTAACCATTCTGTACCTTTATGACAACCAACTTTCTGGATCAATCCCTCAAGAAATTGGGATGCTGAGGTCTCTCGTTGAACTTGAACTCGAAATAAACAACCTCGATGGTTTAATCCCTGCATCTATAGGAAACTTAGGCGTGTTAACCACTTTGAAGCTTGCTGAAAATATGCTTTCAGGACTCATTCCTTCGACAATTGGAAACTTGACAAAGTTGACGGGTTTAGACTTAAGTCTAAATCCATTATCAGGCTCCATTCCGTTAGAGATAGGAAATTTAAAACAACTCGGTTACTTGTCATTCATTGATAACCAACTAACTGGCTCTATTCCTCCAAGATTGAACAATCTTACACATTTGAAAGTTTTCCAGATAGCTTACAACAAGCTCGTTGGTCATTTACCAAAAAACCTATGCTTTGGTGGATTACTTACACGTTTAATTGTAGCTGACAACAATCTCACAAGTCCCATCCCCAAAAGCTTGATAAACTGCTCTAGCTTATACAGAGTTAGGCTTGAGGGAAACCAACTTTCGAGAAATATATCAGAAGATTTTGGCATATACCCAAACTTGGATTACATCGATTTGAGTCATAACAATTTCTAATTTAACTAGTCTCAAAATATCAAACAATAATATTTCTGGTGAGATACCACCTGAAATAATGGATTCAACTCAACTATGTCTTCTTGACCTCTCTTCAAATCACCTAGTTGGACAGATCCCAGTGAAATTAGGAATGATGGTTTCACTGTTCAACCTTAGGTTGGATGATAACCATCTATCAGGGAATATTCCTCCAGAATTCAGCAAGTTGTCCAATCTACAATATCTTAACTTGGCAAGAAATGATCTGAATGGTTCAATCCCTGGAGGACTAGCGCAGTGCAAGAAACTTTTGAACTTGAATTTGAGCAATAATAGTTTGGGGAAAGCATTCCTGCTGAAATAGGTCGTCTGCATAACCTTCAAAGTCTTGATCTTGTTCACAATTTGCTAATAGGTACGATACCACAGCAGATTGGAGAATTGCAAATATTAGAAATACTAAATCTCTCCCATAATGAACTCTCTGGTTCCATTCCATCATCTTTCGATAATATGTTAAGTTTGACATTGGTAGATGTATATTTCAATTAGTTGGAGGGTCCTATTCCTAAAATGAAAGCCTTCCGTGAGGCTCCACTTGAGGCACTCAAAGGTAATAAAGGTTTATGTGGTAATGCTACTGGTTTGAAAACTTGTCTAGCAAAAATGAACAATGGGGTAGCTAAGAAAAAGAGTAACAGAGTTGTGTTACTAATTGTTCTTCTTTTTGGATTTCTATTTCTTTCATTAATGGTTGTTGGAGTAGTACTCTTGATTTTTTGTAAAAAAAGTAGGAACACGAAAAATGAGCCAAGACAAGTAAATAATGAAAATTTCTTTGAAATTTGGAGCTATGACGGAAAAATGGTGTATGAAAGCATCATTGAAGCGACTAAAAACTTTAGTACCAAACATTGTGTTGGGGAGGGAGGATGCGGTACTGTTTACCGAGCTGCTCTCACAAGTGGTCAGGTAGTTGCTGTGAAGAAACTTCATGTATCACCAGATGGTGACTTGGCTAATCTAAAAGGCTTTACGAGTGACATCCGTGCATTAACAAAGATTCGCCATCACAATATTGTAAAACTTTATGGCTATTGTTCACACCGAAGGCACTCATTTTTGGTTTATGAGTTCTTGGAAGGGGGAAGCTTGGGAAAGATATTGAGCAAGGAGGGTCATGTATTATACTTTGATTGGATTAAGAGAGTGAATGTTGTCAAAGATGTGGCAAATGCTTTGTCTTATATGCACCGCGACTGTTCTCCAACAATCATCCATCGAGACATATCAAGCAAGAATGTTTTGCTTGATTTAGAGTCTGTGGCTCACATATCCGATTTCGGCACAGCTAGATTTTTGAAGCCTGACTCATCCAATTGGACATCATTTGCAGGGACCTTTGGGTACACTGCTCCCGGTATGTAATGTTCATTTTATTTTATCAATCATTGCATATTGAGAGATTCTAATCTTGGATGTTATTTCACTCGAATTGAAAGGGTCATTGAACTTCTAATTGTTATTTTGATATGGAGCATGTGCATGTTTCTTGTTTTTTTTTTTAATTACTATTTTCTTCTCTTGGTTATTTGTTTCATTTGGTAGAACTTGCTTATACAATGGAAGTGAATGAGAGGTGCGATGTTTATAGTTTTGGGGTTCTCACATTAGACGTGATTATGGGGAAGCATCCGAGTGATCTAATCTACTCTCTGTCATCATCGTCATCCTCTTCCTCATCCACATCAACTGCACATGGGATATTATTGAAGGATGTGTTGGATCAACGTCTCGCAGCACCTGAGAATCAAGTGGCAGAGCAAGTATTTGTGGTTGCACAACTAGCATTTGAATGCTCTCAAGCCAATCCACTATCTCGGCCAACCGTGAGACAAGTTGCCATAAAGCTATCAGATGATCGAAGGTCACATCTGCAAAATGAATTCCACATGATCACATTAGGACAACTGATATCAACTACTCAACCTCTTGAGTATTTGCCTTCTATCCTTGGA
The DNA here is from genome assembly GCF_055761805.1 of Camellia sinensis. Taxonomy (NCBI): domain Eukaryota; kingdom Viridiplantae; phylum Streptophyta; class Magnoliopsida; order Ericales; family Theaceae; genus Camellia; species Camellia sinensis. Next base: position 110,199,835 of record NC_138966.1, read on the forward strand.
CTATATTTTGTTCTTGTTTTCCATTTTCTTCTTAGATTGTTCAATTTCAACCCCCTTTTCTAGTCTATTTTTCTGCTCTTTTATACTAATTAGCATTTTACAAAACTTTTTAATGGCTAATTTAAAACCATCTTAAATCTTTATGTTGGTGTATTTCGTGGGCTGTTTTCATTGGATTTTTGCAAGCTTTTTAAATGGATAGTTTCAATAAAAAATTTCTACTTATTTATCTTGAATTTATTTGACATTTGAGTTGCTCATATTATTTATACATTTATAAGCTCTAAATTCCACATTAGCTTTTCTACTCTTATTCTGTATTTCGAATTTGCTTGCTCTGTTTCTTACAAAGTGGTGTTGTACTATGCAGGCAACTAGTGCCCTTAGCCATCCAGTCTAATTGAAAGCCTTTTGAGGTAGTTTGAGATCGAAATTGATAAATTTGATTGAGACATTTTTATTTTTTAATATTTTTTATAATTTATTATTTTGTGATTTTGTGATGAAAATTTACTAATTAATTCATATTCTAGTTTTGCTAACATTTTTTTTAATTGATAATATGACTAATTTACTGTTATTATAAAATATTTTTGAAACTGTTATCATCTAGTGATTTTAATTTTTAAAATTAAATAAAAAAAAAAATCAACAATTTCTTCCAAAGTTAGAAATTATTCAAACATGAATTGAAGAAAGCAAGCTAGAGAGAGGGAATCTGTTTGGTTTGGCGTAACTTTTTTCAAACTTTTGAACTTTCCTTTATTCGATCTTAGCAGAGAGTTGTATCAGTAAAAGTGTTATGTAAATTAAGGACTTAAGAAGGTCAGCATAATTATGTCAAAAGTATAAAACTAAATGTATTTTCTTAAAATCTCAAGAGAGGTGAGTGTAATTTACCGAAAACAAATGTAAGAGTTTTATGGAATCTTAACCACAACCTGTAGATTTTCAAAAAATGTGGGTCATCTGGGGTTTGTTTTTCCATATGAACCAGCATGGCCTTATTTTTGGGGGAAAAGAATGTTGAAGTTATATAGGGCCTTAATATATGGGATAATTACTAATAAGTCTTATTGATTGGATTTATTTACTCATAAATCTAAAGTGATTTATTTATTTATTTATTATTTTTACGTATTTGCCTCTTATTTTAATAATGAGAAAGTTTTGAAACTTTATACATATATTTTATGTAACGCCCTCAAAATAATACATATAAACCCACATTCTTGACATGCATAGACATAAGAGAATAAGGCATATTTCCATTTATCAGAGTATTCTTACAAAAGATATTACATGTTGACAACAAAAGTAAATGCCCTACGGGCTTACAACTTTCCAAGCCAACACTTGGTTACAAAAAGAGAGTACTAACTCAAATACATATTAAGCCCTTGGCTTGAATTTACATGTAATACCAAAATAACAAAGTAATCAAAAAGAGTCTTCAACTCCCAGAACCTCCCAAGCTATGTCCTTGGAGGTAGCATGTCACCTTAACCTGAAAATGATGTTCCATATAGGGTTAGCCATAGCCCAGTAGAGATATACTAAACCAAATGTGAGCAATGACTAAAACAATAGCATTTGATAGATGGTTAACACTTATAAACCAAATTACATCACAATACCGTTCCATGACAATCATGTCCATGTTATATTCGACTTACCTTTACTTATCCAAATCATTTCATAAACATGGCTCAGAACCTGGCCAAACAATTAAATGGGAATACATCCCATATTAAAACATTTCCTTTATTCACAATTCAAATGAGTCTACAACTCACATTAAAAACACTTCCAATATTTTAATTTAATACACACATTTGTTGTATTAACACTTCAAGTGATACACATATTTGCTGTATCAATGGAGTCCATCCCCTATCTTCTCCCAAACAGGTTTGAGAGTCCATCCCCTATCTTCTCTCAAACCATGGAGTACATCCCCTATCTCCTCCCAAACAATATGCATATACAATGTATTTAACACTTGTCATATACACTAATTAATCAATACACATGTTTGTTGTATTAATTCAACCGTCATATTCAATGACCTATTCAACGTGATTAGTTTCAATTTTTCCTAATCAACATACAATGTCTACAACAATCAAGACTATCCTCCACCGATAGCCCAAAGCAGTTATTTCTAAACAGATAATAAATGCATCAAACGGATATATTCCCAACATTTTCATAGGTGAGTGATAAATTAATCCAACTACACCATTCCATCCCATAATTCCTCAATTTCATGGATTTCAACTCAATTCCACATTTCTCCAAATTAATTATACAAATTAATTTATTAGAACATAATTAGGGCATATTCCCTTTTTCTCAAATAATGATCCTAAGACCAAATTCCACCAATTTAACTCTCACGCCCACATTCCCAAGGCTTTAAATACCCATGGAGCTTTTAAAACACAAAACCACTCTTTTATAAATTACAAATCAAACCCTAACTTTTTCCAAAATTACCAAACTACACCAACTAATCAAAATGCATAAAACTTATGTCAAAACTCATAAGATGGAGTAGGTTATCCCTACCTTGAAATGGAGAGACCAAATGGAGAAGATGATGAAAATCCAAAGTGCTCCAAACCCACAAATTTTCAGATTAAAAGGAAGCCCAAGTCACCCTCTATCTTTCTTACAAAGAGGTTAGGGTAGAAACACACTATAAGTAGATCAATCCCTAGAGAGAAGGTATTTAGAGAGAGAAGATGCAGCTGGTCTAGGGTTTGTATGAAAAGAGAGGACGAAAAAGTGAAAAGGAAGCTGCTGTTGTGTGCTGATATAACAGAGGCTCGCTCGAGCGAATGAGTGGTCGTTCGAGCGACCAAACACAAAGATACCTCGCTCGAGCGTAGAAAGCCTCCCTCGAGCCAACAATTCGAAGCTTCAGGTCTGCAACCCAGAAGCATGCTCGAGTGCAAGAATGCTCGCTCGAGCGAAGAAATCCAAAACATACAACTCGCTCGCTCGAGCGAAGGAAAGCTCGCTCGAGCCAAGAAATGCAACTCTCAGGTCAAAATGAGACGCAGACGCACGCTCGAGCGCAAGACTTCTCGCTTGAGCCACCAGACACAAAACTCAACTCTCGCTCGAGCGAAGGAACCCTGGCTCGAGCGAAGGAACTAAAACTCGTAGCTCGCTCGAGCGACAAAAGCCTCGCTCGAGCGAAGAACCAAAATTCTGGGCAACAACCATTCGCTCCCAATCATACCCAACCTGTAACAATCCTGCCCAAAACATCCTATAACTCAAATACAAAGGATTGAAGGATGGAAAACAAGATATATACAACAATGCTCAACTACGGAACTCAAGTTCAGAATACTGTACATAAAAGGGAAAACCCGGAATCACTATATTTTGTGTTTGTGAAATGACTATTTGGTACGTGTAATGATACTAATAAATTTATCAAAGTGATAAATGATTAGGACATTCTGACTTTTATTTGTAAGTTTTGCTTAGTTTTAGCTTATTTGTGTTGGTTTGCATTAAAATATGATGTGGGAGGCGTAACTAGTTAAATTGTATTTTTTTTTAAAACTATTTTTACAGTAATAAATTTATCTCTAAAAGTTAAAATAGGATATTTTTATAAATAAATTTGATCCATAGAATCTATCTCGTAATGTATAGGCTTTCAAAAAATTAGTACCATAAAAAATTAACGCTTATATCAAGGATTTTATTGGCTTTATGGTTAAGCCACCCATGTTTCCATGTTTAATTTTAAATTATTATTTTTTTTCATGTTGCTTCCATTTTTTTCAGAAGGTCATCTACTCATATTGATGATTATGTATTCATATTAATGATTTCATGTTCTATTTGGAAGGATTAAAGATCATCAAGATCAAGATCAAGAGCTAATGAGTTAGAAGCAGCATTGGCTCTTAGGACTGATGTGTGACTGACTGCCGGGACCTGCATATTGTTATTGCCACTACAAGGAAAAAGGGTTTAGGCGGCGTTTTTTTAACGATGCATTTTTAAACGTCACTTTTTTTATATTTAACGACGTTTTATAAAACGTCACCTATTTATTTAACAAAATGACACCATTTCATAATATGAAAAACGCCTCCAAATGTGTTGTGCCTCACGCACTTGGTGTCCCCCTCTTTTCAAACCCTAATTTTGAATCTAAGACTCAACTAAGACCCAAATCTGGAGTGCTCTCTCTCTCTCTAATAAATCTCAGAGCGATTTCGAAGCTCCACCGCTTGTTTATTCTCAGAGCGAGGTAGCAAGAACCAACGAAGGTGAGCTCCACTGTCTCTCTTTCTCTCTATCTCTCTCAACCCTCTCTAAACCCTTATCAGAGCGATTCAGAGAGTCATCTCAGTGATTTCATCACAGAGATTCAGAGCGATTTCATCTCAGTGATTTCATCGTAGAGATTCAGAGATTCAGATTGGTCTCCACCATCTGCACCATCGTCTACTAAGGTGAGCTCCACTGTCTCTGTCTCTATCTGAAGCTCCTCTTTCACGTCTCTCTCTCTCTCTCTCTCTCTCTCTCTATCTCTCAGTGATTGATGAGTTGTATGTGCTCTGTTTCAGTAATTGTTTTTCACTAATGAGTTGTATATGATCTGTTTCATAGCCTTATCTTTGTTTGGTTGCTGAGAAAATTGGGAAAAAAATATTAAAGAATATAAATTTGGATTGTTTTCTTTTTTTCATGCGCTTGATTTTGCTGTAATTTCAGTTCTAGCATTCATTCATTTGAGATTCAAGTTATTCTGAAATCACATAATTACTGTCCTGTCTTCTAACATTTGATAGAAGGAACCTAGGAGATCTTTAAAGCTATTGATCATGTTAGTACTTGCAACTATTCTGAAAAAGAAATTGATAAATGTGATATTTTAGAGTTATCATCCATTGAATTTGGTTCGTATATGACACATTTTCTTGGCCAAAACTAGTGGTCTTTATTACATGTATAATATGCCGATCCACTTGAAAGGGCTTTCCTTGATTAACATTTTTAGTAGAGTTTTGATTATTATTATTCCATTTTCTTTATAGTTGCCATTGAAAAAATTAGCAGAAACATCATTGAAATGAAAATAAGAATATTACAAAATTGGAATGTGAAACAGAAGGAAATATTTCAAAAAATAGAACATTATTTGAGAGAACCAAAACTTCTTGTGTGTCTTCTGCGAGTTATATATTGTTAATTGATTTAGAAAATGCTTAATGATCTCATACTTCAGCAAAAGTGTACTAAAGAAGCCTAAGGACATGTAAAAAAGAGAAAAATAGTGAATTGATAGCTCCAGTTGGTCATTCATCTTTTTCTGCTGCCCATATAAGGGGGAAGATGAAGGACACAGCTTTTTCTTCCTGCATTTCATCATAATACAATAAATTGATTCTTTATGCGTCATATGCTCACTTTTGGAGACTTGATCAACACCATTCAAAATTTTATTTCATCATGTAAACTTGTTAGTAACTCACACGAGGCTGTTATTGGTGGTTTGAATGTCATGTGCATTTGAAGTCTTATCTCTTTGTATGGAAATCGATGCGGGACATCATTCTAATCTTCGTCATGTAGGTTATTAAGCAATTAATGTTTTGTATCAAGAATCTTAGTCTGTAATGATTCAATGAATGCCTATTTTCTTCTTCTTGCATCTAGAATGCTTGGTTATGAGGGGATGGAAGTAATTAATCCTGAGGGAGGCAAAGATGATGCTGAAGAAGAAGCTCAGAGAGGAAGATGGAAGCAGGAGGTGAGTTGTGTGTTATTCTCTTTCTCTCAAGATGTGAAGCTTTTTTACTAAAAGTATTTTTACATTATCAAAATTTTAGAAAGAACGTTATATATATATAAAAAAGCTTTGTGAAGATTAAATATTGGCCCGCAAGTAAGCTGGTTTTTATATTTGTTTTAAATGTAGAATTGCTTGTTGCTTTGTAACATCACCACAGCATGAGTTTACAGTCCTGACAAACAAGTCTTGTTCTGGAAAAATTACTACATGTAGAATTTATGTGAGAGGAGAGGGAAAAAGCCATTGGAGGGAATATGATGAAGCTTTTTTTATTTGTTCTTGTTCTTTTACTTTTTTCCCCCCTCTAATTCTTTTTATCTTGTTTAATTGGATTATAGCGTACTGTATGGTTCCAAATGTATCATCTGTTGCATATAGTTTAGGCTCATCTTTGGATATAGTTGGAAGACAAGTGGTATTTTTAATATTATAAGCCATATTAGTGTGCTTTCTATTCCTTTTTAATTTTTTTGGGCAAATTACACTTCTAGACCATTTTGATTTTAGTTGATGTATTTAAAGTCTGAATTGTTTCTATTCTTAGGTATGCAATGCATTGTTTTTTATTTTTAATTTTGTTTTCAAGCTTAGTTTATTTATTATTTTAATAAACATTAATTATTAGTTCTTAATAATTGTTTGACAAGTATTATTTTTGTTCAACCATATAAAATGAACACAATCTAAAAATTAAAAAAAAAGGCTATGGCGGTGTTTAAAAAACGTCACTATATCCCATCCCAATGGCTAGATTTTTAAAATGTATAAATGTCTATGACGGCGTTTTCAAAAACGTCGCTAAATGTCAGAGTGACGTCACAATACAGTTAGGGTAGGACATTTGGCGGCGTTTTTAAAAACGCCGCCTATACTAATATAACGACGTTTTTTAAACGCCATAAAGTTATAGCGACGGCCGCGTCATCGGGTTTGGTACTAAACGTCACAAAAAGAATTAGCGACATTTTTAGTACTTTTAGCGGCGTTTTTTAAACGCCGCTAAAAGTGGATTTTCTAGTAGTGTGCAGCTTGTCTTGTGTGTTGGATTGTATGTAAACGCTTAGAGTTGTTCTCTGTTTTGTCATTTGGTTGTTTTTTATTTGGTTTCTCACCAACTCGTTGTGATGTGCTTCCATATGATTAGGTTTGCTTTTCAGTATTAACCTAATTGGGATCGTGTGGTTTTACTATGATGTAGTCGTGCACTCGCCTTTTTTCACTTTAGTGATGTTCTATTTGTTTATATGCTGGTCTTCATCAATAAATTTTTTTCTTTTGCTGATAATAATAAAAAAAAAGAAAAAAAAAAAGAAGACAATGGCCTTGTGATGGTGTTGCAACGTAGGTATTTGATTTATTTTTTCCCAACTTTTTCATTTTTCTTCCAAATCCATAATATATACATAACTAGAATTCCTATCACCCAAGAAAAAGAATGGAAAATAGGACACCTAAAGTCTTGGTATTGGACAAACGAAAGTGTGTTTCATTAAGATTCCTTGCCTTTTATACATGGCAAAGGCAAATCATTAGTCCTACACAATTATTTATATGATTTAGGAAAACTTATTTTTGCTTCTGGGTAAATTCATGTGATGTTTTTACTTGATACTTAAAATAATGAGACTCAATACTTTTTGTTATATTTTAAAAAAAAAACTTGACAAATATTAAATGATGAATAATATAGAGTAATGCTCCAAAACTATAAAATAATCACTCATGATTTAGAGTGTATTCCATTATTTTCTGTGCCTTTAGATGTACTAGTGTTTGTGGAGGGCTCTAACTAACTGATTTCTCTTTACCAAACTTGTCTCCTACCCAATTCACAATTTTGATATTCAACTTCTTTAGTCTTAATATTCTCTGTAGATGACTTTAAATTTTATATCATTTCAAAATTTTACTTCAATTATTTGTTCATTTTACTTAAAAATTGAAATCTCTATAATTGAATTGACCGTTGCTTATTGAATTATAGAATGAAATATTTATTTAATCATACTTTCTGGAAAGTATAAAAGAATATTAATCAAGAGCTCTTAATTCAATTTTACAACTACAAATGCAAAAACATAATGTTTAAGTGATACGGCGCTCAATTAATTTATTACTCTAGATTTTTGTGTACTATTTCTTTCTTTCTTGTGTAAATGGTTAAAATATAAAACAATAATAGTAAATTTTATCATTTTAAAATTTTCTAATAACTATTTTAAATTGATTTTATCTTTTTAAGTGATATGTAAAAATATAGACGTCACGACCCAAACTTGCCCCTATAGATTTAGCATCATAACCACCCAGTAATATATAAAAAAAATAATTTAGCCGTTGGGGTCATCACAATAGGTCCCCAAATTAACGCTTCGCTTTGGGCCTCTGAATGTTCAAGGCCGGCCCTGCCTCCGGCCACCTCCTCCTACTAATGGAAACCACCTTTGGCCACCTCTCCTTGCCAAAATCCATCCTTGGCCACCACTTTTGAAAGTCGATTACCATCTCCGACCATCGGCCACCACTTTCGGCAGCTGATTAACATCTGACCATAATATGTGACTATCGATAATCACCTTCGGTCAACATTTCCCACCCGACACTTCCTTCACTTATTTTCAAAATAAACTTTTAAAACATGTGTATATCAAATATATTTTTGTTTTCATTTTCATAAAAAATAAACATAAATATATTTAATGTTTTATGTAAATAATAAACTGTGATTGTTATTAAACGGTATTACATAAATGTCAGAAACTAACGCAATTTTTATTTGATTTGAAAATAAAATAATTGACAAATCTCACAAATTTTGAACGTTCAATCTCGCATATACAAAAGTTAAAGTTAATAAAAGATTCAATAGTTATTACAACTCAAAAATTGTGAAACGAAATTATGCTTATCAGTGTGCCGTAAGTCATTCAAGTTTGCCAGAATAGATTGTTACTTGATCTGCGAGCGAGACAGTGAGCATTAAAAAATATTAATTATCCCTTCTCTTTACTTGGTGTTCTTTGATTTCAACAGACCTTTAGTTTCGTTTCATAACAAGATATGTGGTTTGGCTTGATGACAGTTTCGATCACATCCTTTTATTATTATTATTATTATTATTATTATTATTATTATTATTATTTTAAATTTAATATTAATATAATATAGTAAGGGTAATTTGGGAAGGAAAAAAAGTAGACAAATAATATATGCCTTCTGTTTTTTATAATTAATTTAGATATGTTGAAATGTGCAAATTGTTCTCAATTCATGGATTGGTGAAAGGTACTGTCACGTGGTATCCTATTGACATACAAAAATTTCTCGAATTCATGTACCCTGAAAGTGACAGAAGCACGTAAGTAGTAATTTTCCTCAAATTTGGAATTAAGGAAGGAAGTACTATCTTAGAGTATGCTCTTGTTACAATGTCACATTGCAATTTGAGTGAAAAATTGAGAAAGAAATTGCAATTTTATGATTGCAAATTTTTTAGGAAAAATTACACATAAGTGGAAATTGGAGAAAACATTTACAAATTAATGAAAAAATTTATAAATTTAATTATTAATATTTATAAAAAAAATTCATTAATTTTTTTTTTTTTTTTTTTTTTTTTTGAAAAACTACACTGATGTGTAGTTTCCCCAATCTTTTATGTATAATGTATGATGTGTGGCATATAATTGTCCAAATTTGAATAATCAAAGTCAAGTCTATGGATACCTCAAAAAAAAAAAAAGAAAAAAAGTCAAGTCTATTGGGGGGCAGCATAAACATTCAGGTATGATTTTCTTGCCCTCTTTGCACGACGGATTAAAGTTGAGAATTGATTGAATGGTTCTTCCCAACTGCATGCCGTGAACGTAGGTGACATAATTTGAGTCAATTTGAGTCGAGCAGTACTTTTATAATAGATTTTAGGAAGCTGTTCACTTACACATTTTTGTGAAATTATTTATGTGATTTGTGAAAATTTACTCATTTTATGAAAACTTAATTTTTCTTAACAAACTTATCTATTTTTGTGTTCACTTACGTATTTTTGTGAAATCACTTATGTGATTTGTGAAAAATTACGTATATTTGTGTTGTTCTAGATTTTTAGTAACAAATTTACCCATTTTTGTGAAAACTTAAGCATTTTTGTGAAATCATTTACGTGATTTGTAAAAATTTACGCATTTTGTGAAAACTTAATTTTTCTTATCAACTTACCTATTTTTGTGTTCACTTACACATTTTTGTAAAATCACTTTGATTCGTGAAAACTTATGCATATTTGTGGTGTTTTAAATTTTTAGGAGCAAACTTATCTATTTTTGTGAAAACTTACACATTTTTGTAAAATCACTTACGTGATTTGTGAAAACTTATGTATTTTGTAAAAACTTGCACATTTTGTGTTGTTCTAAATTTTTAGGAACAAATTTACCTTTTTTTTGAATATAGCGATCCCGGTTTTCTCTCCATTGATTGTTGTATTCCGGACTTAGGTTCCGTGGAGTTGGTTGTTGTTTTTATCTTATTTACGCCCTTTAATTCTTTGTTTATGAGTTTTAGGATGTGATGGACAGGTTTGTAACAGGTTGGTTGTGTTTGGGAACAACTGGTTGCTGCCTAGATTTTGGTGTCTTCGCTCGAGTGAGGCTTTTGTCGCTCGAGCGAGCTTTTTGTTTTAGTTCCTTCGCTCGAGCGAGATTTGAGTTTTGTGTCTGGTGGCTCGAGCGAGAAGTCTTGCGCTCGAGCGTGCGTCTGCGTCTCTTTTTGACTTGAAGGTTGTGTTTCTTGGCTCGAGCGAGCTTTCCTTCGCTCGAGCGAGTGAGCTATATTTTTTGGGGTTCTTCGCTCGAGCGAGCTTTTCTTCGCTCGAGCGTGCTTCTGGGTTGTAGACCTGAATCTTCGTATTGTTGGCTCGAGCGAGGGTTTGTGCGCTCGAGCGAGGTTTCTTTGTGTCTGGTCGCTCGAGCGAGCCTCGTATATTTCAATTCGCAGCAGCTTCTCTTTCTTCACTTTTTCTCCATCTCTTTTGGTTCAAACCCTAGATCCGGCTCCCTCTCTCTCTATACACACCTTCTCTCTAGGGTTTCATCTACTTCTAGAGTGTTTCTACCCTAATCTCTTTGTAAGAAAGATAGAGGATGGCGGGGGCTTCACTTTTATCTGAAAATTTGTGGATTTGGAGCACTTTGAGTTTTCATCATCTTCTCTTTTGGTCTCTTCATTTCGAGGTAGGGATAACCTACTCTATTCTATGAGTTTTGACATAAATTTTAGTCATTTTGATTAGATGGTGTTGTTTAGTAATTTTGGGAAAGTTAGGCTTTGCTTTGTAATTTATAAAAGAGGGTTTTTTCCATGTTTGAGTCAAAAATGTGTGAGAGACTTGAAATTGGGGTTGTTTTTGTGTAATATGAATGAAATTTGAGCCTTGGGGGCAACTTTGTGAAAAAAGGGGAAATGCCCTAATTATGTTGAATAATTAATTTGGATAATTAATTTGGAAAATATGAAATTGAGTTGGAAATTGTGAAATTGGGGAATTATGAAGTTGATTGGTGTAGTTGGATAAATTAATCACTCACCTATAAAAATGTTGTTATTTTATCTGTTTGATAAATTGATTATCTGTTTAGAGATAATTGCTTTGGGCTATCGGTGGAGGATAGTCTTGATTGTTGTAGACACTGTATGTTGATTAGGGAAAACTGAAACTAATCATCTGGTTGCATCATTGATTATGACGGTTGGAATAATACATCGAATTTGTGTATTAATTGATCATTGTATATGATAAGTGTTTGAATACATTGTATATGTATATTGTTTGGGAAGAGATAGGGAATGGACTCCATGGTTTGAGAGAAGATAGGGGGATGGACTCCATTAATACAGCAAATATGTGTATTAATTGTAATATGGAAGTGTTTTAATATGAGTTGTAGGCTCCTGTGAATTGTGAAGTATGGAAGTGTTTTAATATGAGTTATAGTCTCATTGAATTGTTTGGCCAAGTTCTGAACCATGAATATGAATCGAAACTGTATAAGTGAAGGAAATTGAAATGAAAAATGGATGTACTTGATGTTGGATTGAATAGTATTGTAAGGTGGTTTATATGTGTTAACCATCTATCAAATGCTAATGTTTTAGTTATTGCTCATATCTGGTTTAGTATATCTTTACTAGGCTTTGGCTCACCCTATATGGGACATCATTTTCAGGTTCAAGTGATATGCCACCTCCAAGGACGTAACTTGGAAGGCTTGAGGCTGATAGATATTTTGTTGTTCTCTTTTTGGTATTACATGTAAATCCAAGCCAAGGGCTTCATATGTAATTGAGTTAGTACTCTCTTTTTGTAACCAAATGTTGGCCTGGAAAGTTGTAAGCCTGTTGGGCATTTACTTTTGTTTTCAACATGTAATACTTTTGTAATGAATACTCTGATGAATGGAAATATGCGTTATTCTCTTATGTCTATGCATGTCAGGAATGTGGGTTTATATGTATTATTTTGAGGGCGTGACAACTTGGTATCAGAGCGTACCGGGTTTGAATACTTTGGGTACGTGGGAAGTGGTTAGTACCACAATGGGTTTGTCTCGCTTGTTAGAGACTTAGGTGTGATGTTATGTACTTATGTGATAACATGTTTATGTGGCTATATCGGTATGGAATGTAGTTTCTAGGATGTTGATTGGATCCTTGGGTTTCTGGGAGTCCTGTTGGAAAAGCACTTGATCAATGATGTTTCTAATCGGAACTCTAGAAACGCCTCGGGACTGTCATTATCCGGAAATGAAATTTGTAAGTGCTTATGTGATTATGTGCTTACGTGGAATGAGTTACTGTTGTCCAATGCTTTAGGACGCGAGTGAGATAGCTTCGGCACATTTGTGAATGTGCTAATGTTTTCGTTACCTTTATTAGGATGTCAGGCCGAGGACGTGGTGGTAGGCGAGGTAGGCCTAGGAGGCAGGAGATGCCTATACCGGATGAGATTTCGACACAGCAGGAGGGTGTTGGTCAGGCCAATGTGGCCGAGCCAGTAGGTCAGCAGGCCATGGGCGCCTTAGCCTGCGAGATGGCAGGAGCATTGAGGGAATCCATGGATATTCTTAGGGCTGAGAATCAACTCCAGGCTCATGTGACTGAGGCAGGGCCTTCTTTTCTGAAGAGGGAGTTTTTCCGATCTAACCCGGACGAGTTTTTGGGGGATCCTAAGGAGCCACTTAAGGCTGATGAGTGGCTTGAGCAGATGACGAAGACGTTTGAGATGCTTGGCATCGACGACGGGGCTTTGAAGGTGACCTTGGCGTCTTTCCAGCTGAAGGGAGACGCGGGTCAATGGTGGAAATTTGTTCGGGGCCATACTGGTGGGACTTGGGAGGCTTTCGTTGGTGCCTTTCAGGAGAAGTTTCTGTCTCCCGCTGTTAAGGAGAAGTTGAGGGATCAGTTCTGTCAGCTCAAGCAGCTGAGTACATCGGTGGCCGAGTTTAAGGCCGTATTTACTAGTTTATCCAGGTTTGCACCTGAGCTTGTGGCGTCTGAGGAACGCCGTTGTCTGGAATTTGAGAAGAAGTTAAGGCCCGGGCTCAAGATGAGAGTTGCTGGGGCCATGACATGGGAGTATGGGCGCCTTGTTGATGCTGCGGCCCATATGGAGATTATTGTGCATGAGGATGAGAAGAGGTTGAGGGGCTCCAAGAGGAGTCAGGATGGCCAGGGGGATGATAGGAGGCAGAGGGGTTCTAACCCTCAGCAGTCCCAGGGTGCTTTCGTGAGATCTACCTTTCCAGTGTCGAGTTCAGGCTCTGGAAGAGGCAGTCAGGGAGACGTTACTTGTTACAAGTGTGGTCAGCTGGGCCACAAGTCTCCAGCTTGCCCGCAGAGGGGAGGTGGGCAAAGAGCAGCTTTATCTTCGGCTCGACCTCAGAGCCAGACTCAGGGCAGAGGTCAGCCACTTTCTTGTTACCAGTGTGGTCAGACGGGGCACCTGAAGAGGTTTGCCCGCAGTTGAGTGGCACATCTGGTGCATCTGGGTCGAGGTAGAGTTTTCAGCCAGCTCAGTCTGTTCAAGCCTCGAGGGCCAGTCAGGGAGCCTCATCGTCTTAGTCTATACAGCAATCTTTTGCTCCGAGGGGTGAGCAGGTAGATCAGAGACTTTCAGGGCGTGTGTATGCTGTTACCGCGCAGGATCTAGTACCAGCTCCATCTGTTGTGAGAGGTACCTTTTTGTTTTGCAGCTCGGTTGCCAATGTGTTGATTGATACGGGTGCATCTCATTCCTTTATATCTGCTGCATTTGCATCTGTTTTAACACAAATTTGTGTAACTAATTACACTTGGTTGCACTTGCTTAGCAGGTCACCAATGTATAAGTTATAACACAAATTTGTGTAACTAATTACACAAACTTGTATAAACGTACGTATTTTGTATTGTTTTAATTTTTTTTATGGGACTTTTTTAGTATGGTTAAAACAACTAAAACTAATATCAATAGTGAGCGAACACTGAAATAAACAAATATAACTATACATTTTAATAGGAAAAAGATAATGACATTATTTATTTATTTATTTATATAACTAACAAAGTATTGGTAAAAAAAAGCTCAAGTGTTATTGTAACGCCCCCAAAACAATATAATAAAACCAACTCATAAAGAGAGTAATAATCTTCCATTCGAGTTTGTATTACAAAAGATAATACATGCAATATACATTTATAAATATTCATCCTGAATCTATAGCATGTAATACCAGTTAATAATCAACAAAATAAATGCCCTACGGGCTTACATCTTTCCAAGACATTGCTTGGTCACAACAAAATGAATAGTCTAACTTGATACAAGTTAGCCCTTGGCTATACAAAATAAACAAAACAAAAGGAAGCTCTTGCTCCTAGTCTCCCCAAACTATTGTCTCGGCGGAGGCATGTCTCCGACACCTGAAAATGGTTCCCAAGTAGGGTAAGCCAAAGCCCAGTAAAAACATACTAATACAATATATGAGAATTAACAAGATATAAGTGTGATGTATATGTTCAATGTCCTACAACAAAATCTTTATAACTCTTTCCAAACCATGTTATGCCTAACTTGCATCTCAATTCATTCATTTTAATTCAATAGATACATCCACTGCATTCAACCCACCAACAGAGGTTACACCTCACAAGTTCCTAACAGATAAAATCATCATACAAATACATTTACTTCTATTTGTCATTTTACGGAAATTTCATCCGCGGGAATCGGCACCTATGTATACAAATGGTTTTTGGGACTTTCACTCTAGACACACAGGCCAACTTAGTTCAATGAAGTCCATCCCCTTTCTTCTCCTTAAAATATGGAGTACATCCTCTTTCTCCTCTCAAATATCATACATATACAATGTATATCATTCATAATCATATTCAATGATAATGGTTAAAGGATTGGTTTCAATTCGCCTAATCCACATGCAATGTCTACAACAATCATGACTATCCTCCACCGATAGTCCAAAGCAGTTATCTCTAAACAGATATACAATCTCTATAATAGATAAATCATCAAATTTCCATAGGTGAGTGATTAAGCAAATCCAACAACACCATTTATGTATACATCCTCCCAATTTCACATTTTTCATACGAATTTCATTATTTGAACAAAATAATTATTCAAGATATTTTAGGGCAAGCTCCCTATTTTCCAAATATTAACCCTAAGGCCAAAATCAACTATTTTGACACAAGATAACCTCATATCCAAACCCCACAATCATTTATACAACAAACACATAGAAACCCCTCTTTTAAACTTGAACCCAAACTCTAGGTTTGCTCAAAACACCCCCAAATCTCACCATTTTCATACAACAACCTATAACCAAGTTAAAACCCATATTAAGGTGTACAGAGTCCCTACCTCAAGTGTAGAAGCCCAAAGGAGAAGTAGAGAAATCTCAAAGATGCCCAAACTTGACTTTATTCGGACCAAATGGAAGCTCCCGAAATGCTCTATCTTTTTGTCAAAGGGAATGGGGTAGAGAGATCCTTAGATCTAGGTGTATTTATAAAGAGAAGTCAAATTTAAGAGAGAGATGGAGCTGGTCTAGGGTTTGTGAGTGAAAAGATATCAAAAAATGATGTAAAAAGGTGTTGCTGCGAACTGATATATGCGAGACTCGCTCGAGTGCAAAAGTTGTCGCTCAAGCGACCAGACACAATAAGTGCCCTCGTTCGAGCGCAAGAAGCGTTGCTCGAGCGCAGAATACAAACTTCTAGAAGTTTTACAGACAGAAGACCATCACCCAAGCGCAAGAGTCCTCGCTCGAGCGAATGAAAACACTCTCCTAGTATCTCTACAGGCATGCAAAAGTATTGGGAGAACACAAAACTCGCTCAACCGGAAGAAGTTTCGCTCAAGCGAAGAAGCCAAAATCTGGGCAACTACAATTTAGACCAACTAGCAACCAACCTATTCCAAACACGCCCAAGACATTCCAATACTCAAACTCAAAGGGGTGAAAGGAGGAAAAAGGCACAAATGATAATATTAAACCATGAGACCTGAGTCCGGAATACAACAAGGGTCGGGTCAAAACCGAAATCGCTATAGTTCTAAAAATTAAAGTCTTAAAAAGGTTAATGTAATTATGTTAGAAGTGTGAAACTAAGCGTGTTTTTTTTAAAAAAAAAAAAAATTCAAGAGATGTAATTTATAGAAAACAAATGTAAGAATTATATGGAATCTTAATCACCTGTAGATTTTCAAAAAAATGTGGGTCTTCTTGGGTCTGTTTTTCCATGTGAACCAGTATGGCCTCATTTTCCAGGGAAAAAAAGTTAAAGTTATATAGGGCCTTAATATATGGGATAATTATTAACAAGTCCTATCAATTGGATTTATTTACTCATAAATTTTAAGTGATTTTATTTTAATACGTATTTGCCTCTTATTTTAATAATGAGAAAATTTTGAAACTTTATACATATTTTATGTTTGTGAAATGATTATTTGATACTCGTAATGATACTAATAAATTTATTAAAGTGATAAATAATTAGGACATTTTGGCTTTTGTTTGTGAGTTTTGCTTAATTTTAGTTTATTTGTATTGGTTTGCATTAAAATATGATGTGAGAGGTGTAACTAGTTAAATTGTATTATGTTTCATAAATATTTTTACAATAACAAATTTATCACTAAAAGTTAAAATATGATATTTTTATAAATAAATTTGATCCATAGAATCTATCCATTAATGTATACGCTTTCAAAAAATTAGGACCATAAAAAATTAAGGCTTATAGCAAGGGTCTTATTGGCTTTATGGTTCAGCCACCCATGTTTCCATGTTTAATTAAATTTTTTTTTTTCCCCATGTTGCTTCCATTTCTTTCACAAGGTCATCTACTCATATTAATGATGATTTTATGTTCTGTTTGAAAGGATTAAAGACCATCAAGATAAAGATCAAGACCAAGAGCTAATGAGTTAGAAGAAGCATTGGTTGGTGCACGTATGGCCCTTAGGACTGATGTGTGAATTGTCTGGACCTGCATAGTGCTATTGCAGCTTGTCTTGTGTATTGGATTGTATCTAAAGGCTTAGAGTTGCCCTCTGTTTTGTCATTTGGTTGGTTTCTCTCTTACTCGTGGTGATTTGTTTGCATACGATTGGGCTTGTTCTTTGGTACCAACTTAATTAGAATCATGTGATCTTGCTATGATCTAGTCTTGCACTCACCTTTTTCACTTTATTGACGTGCTATTTGCTTGTTTGTTGGTTTTCATCAATAAAATTTTCTCTTTCACTAATAAAAAAAAAAGGAAAAAAAAGAAAGGACAAATTACACTAACAGTCTCTATAGTTTGAGGCTCGTGTCAGTTTGGTCCCTAACTTTTCAATTGTGACACATTTGACCCTGAATTTTAAATTTTGTTCAAAATAAGGACAATTGAAGATACCATTGCTCAATTTCAAGGGTAAAGTCGTCAATTTGATAAAATATAAACTAATTTGACAAAAATAAATGTCAAAAAAATATTTTTGAATTTTTAAAAATTATTTCTACCCACTAAAGATAAATTTATGTAAAATTGATAAATATTTTACGCATTTATTTATTTATTTATTTTATCAAATTAATTTTTATTATATGTTTGGATGATGATCATGTAATGTGTGATTATTAGGTTTTTAATGTGTAATTAATATATTTAATATATGAAATTTTTTGATTTAATGGATTGGTTTAATAATGATATCAAAGTTGTCGCCATATTTGAGTTTTGAAAAAATAGAAACTAATTTAATGAAATTAAAAACAATCATCCATTACATGATCATTATCCAAACATATAATAAAAATTAATTTGGTAAAAATAAATAAATAAATGCGTAAAAGTTTTATCAATTTTATACAATTTTATCTTTGATGGGTGGAAATAATTTTAAAAATTCAAAAATACTTTTTTGACATTTATTTTTATCAAACTAGTTTATATTTTATCAAATTGACGACTTTGCCCTTAAAATTGAGTAATGGTATCTTCAATTGTCCTTATTTGGAACAAAATTCAAAATTTAGTGCTAAATATGTCACAATTGAAAAATCATGGAGTAAAATGACATAAGCCCCAAACTATTGGGACCATTAGTGTAATTTGCCCAAAAAGAAAAGAAGAAGCAATGGCTTGGTGATGGACTCGACCAAAGCAACTTGAGTCTAGTTTTAAATTTTTAAGATTTGTGTAACATATTTTTGAATTTAATGCAGGATTTTGATAGAAATTTAGAAATTAAAATTGTATTTGGAATTGACTTAGACAAAGACACTAAACAATCCAACTAACGCAAAACCCGAATTGTATATAAAAAGTATATAAAATATTAAATATAAACGTAAATTATTAATTGTCAAATAATGTTAAAACTATTTAGATCGTTAGATCATAATTACTGAATTCATTGAATAGCTATTTTATAGCAAATACACACCCAAAATGTAGTCCATCAAACTCCATCGTCCTCGATCAAAAAAAAAAAAAAAACTCCACCGTCAAAATTAGCTAGCAATCAAATGCTCAACAATTAATTAAAATAATTAAATATTACATTTTTTTGTTTGAAGTGCCATCATTTATGAATAATTATTTATTAATCTCGAATATCATATCAAATATTACATTTTTTTCTTTGAAGTGCCATCATTTATGAATAATTATTTATTAATCTCGAATATCATATCAAATATTACATTTTTTTCTTTGAAGTGCCATCATTTATGAATAATTATTTATTAATCTCAAATATCATATCAAAAAGTATTGTTTGGATTTTTATTTTTTTTTAGAGATTTCTTGAATTTTTAGGTTTTTTAGCAAAATAAGAAAATTAATATGTTTTCAAAAGACTTTTTTTAATTATATGAAAATTTTGAATGATAAATGTAAATGCTTTTTTAAAATATTTTTTGACTTTTTAATTTTTTTAATAATTTTTTCAATGATTAGTAAAAATGTTTATTGATGGGATAGCATTGACTCACATTTGTTAAGTAATTAAAAAATAAAAATTACTCATTTAATATATTTTGTAATTTTTTATTTATGAGGAACAACTTATAAGTAACATCAGAGGATACAGTAGAATTACCTAATAATTTTCATATGATTGATAAACATTTTTGGCTCTAAATATAGCATTTCATTTTGTTGTTTTAATGCTATTTTTTGTAATACTTCATCGTAGGAAATGCTTGTTTAAAAAAATATATATACATTTAACAGTGTAATACTTGAAACTTGTCTTCTAACTTTGCTAAATATTTTCTTTAATATATTTGCTGAAAAAAATATGATTGTTTAAAAAATATTATCATAAACAAAAGCTTATTTCAAAAAACTGTGACAATTGAAAAAAAATATTTAAATAAAATAGAGAAAGAATAAAGAATTTGTTGTAAAGTGTATTTGAAAAGATGACTAACTAAAATATAAATCAACTTTTTAGCTAAAGTTTGACTAAAAATTTAACTAGCTTCGTGGAGATGCTCTAAGAAATCATAAAGACCACCGCAATATCTAGTCGATTTTGTTAGATATACCTCCTTATTAAAGTTTGAGACCCAATTAGTTTGTTAAAAGAATTTTAATTTGATTTGGTTTGGGTATAATATATTTTATATTTATTATATCTAATTTGTGGAGACTCAATTTAATTTGGTGACAACTATAGTTTTGATAAAAAAAAACTCTAGATTCACAATATATATAAATATATATATATATATATATATATATATATATATATATATATATTGATATTGATATTGTTTCTTCCGAAGCAGAGGGTAGTAGTTTTGTCATCATATAAATTCAATTCGTGAGTGTGTTGGAAGAATTCATTGGTTTCAAGGTTTGGCTGCTTTGGACATTATTTTTGTGTATCTTTGGTTGATTTGATTTGAAGGTGGTTTGGTCTATTATTTTGGTTCTACAAATTTGTTTCGAAGATTTTTGTTCATCTTTTTGGGGAGGTCTTTCCTTTTATTTATTTGTGATTATTTGAAATTCACCTAAGAGTGATTTTGTGAGACCATTCGTGTCTCGTTTGTAATCGTTTGAAAACTTTTTAGTTGATAGTGAAATTGGATTTCGATCCCGTGGACGTACCTCACATTAAGGGAACCACGTAAAATTCTTGTGTTGCTCTTGATTTAATTTTTCTGCATTAGTTTTTATTCCCATTAATTGATTTGCTTGTGGGGAATCATCGATTTTCCTTAACAACTGGTATCAGAGCTTACGATTTATTTGGATTTATTTATTTGTATAAATCAATAGAAGGGAATGTGGGTCGTATGTCTAACTTCAATGGAAGCAATTAGGTAACTTGAAAAACTAAAATGGAGGACCTATTATTTTGTAAAGATTTGTATGGGCCAATTGAGGGTGATAGTGGCAAACCCGAGGGTATGCAAGATGATGAATGGAATAGGCTTAATTGAAAAGCCATTGGTGTTATCCGTCAATGGATTGATGACAGTGTGTTTTATCATGTTGCTACTGAAACTTCAGCACATGATTTATGAAAAAAAATTAGAAGGTCTTATAGGAAATCAGCCACAAATAAAGATTTTCTGTTTCGTAAGTTGAACATCTGAATGAAATAAAGAGTATTGTTAACCAGCTTGGTTCTATGAAAATTGTTTTTGATGATGAGTTGCAGGCTTTGATACTACTTACTTCTTTGCCTGAAAGTTGAGAGACTTTGGTTGTGACAATTAGTAATTTGGCGCCCGATGAAGTTGTCACAATAAGCTAAGTCACTAATAGCTTGTTGAATGAAGAAACTATAAGAAAATCAGCGGGTTCCTCTCATCGGAAGCATTTGTTGTGAGAGGCTGAAGCAAAACAAGGAGGAGGAGTAAGACTCCTCATGGTCGTGATCAAAGCCATAACAAATCAAGAGATGGTTCTTTTTCAAAGAAAGACATTGAGTGCTATTATTGCCATGAGAAAGGGCACATGAAGCGAGAATGCTGAAAACTCAAGCACAAGGAAAAAAGACATGACAAAAGTGTGGATAAGAAGTAAGGAGACACAACGGCTGTTACTACCAATGGTGATCTCATGGTCGTTTGTGAAGATGATTGTATCAATTTTGTGGGCCAAGAAAGCAATTGGGTGATTGATTATGGTGCTTCTTTTCATGTAACTTCTTGAGTAGATTTCTTCACTACCTACACCAAAGGAAATTATGGTTCTGTTCGAATGCGTAATGAAAGATTGTCCAAGATTATTGGCTTGGGTGATGTTTGCTTGGAAACAAATTTGGGCTGCAAGTTGCTACTTAAAGATGTGAGGCATGTTCCGGACATTCGCCTCAATTTGATCTCTACCGGGAAACTAGATGATGAAGGTTTCAACAACAAATTTGGTGATGGAATATAGAAGCTCACAAAAGGTTCTTTGGTGGTGGCTAAGTACAAGAAGACTCACACTTTATTCGATGTAAGGAAAAATTTGTAAAGGTGTTATCAATGCACTTGAAGATAATACTTTTACTGAATTGTGGCACAAGCGGCTTGGTCATATGAGTAAAAAGGGGCAACAAGTTTTATTCAAAAAAGAGCTTCTGCCCGGTTTGAAAGGTACACATCTCAAAATTGTGTTCATTGTTTGGCGGATAAACAACATAGAGTTTCTTTTCATAAAAATATTGCTTTTAGAAAAGAAAATGTTTTGGAGTTGATTCATTCGGATGTTTGTGGTCCTTTAAAAGTTAGAACACATAGTGCTTCACTTTATTTTGTTACTTTTATTGATTATTATTCAAGGAAAGTTTGGGCTTTTATACTAAAACTAAAGATCAAGTTCTAGAAGTATTTAAGCATTTTCAGGCCATAGTTGAAAGAGAAACAGGGCAGAAATTGAAGTGCATCCGATCAGACAATGATGGTGAATACATTGGGCCATTTGATGAGTATCGTCGCAGCCAAGGTATTCGGCACCAAAAGATAGTTAAGAAGACTCCCTAACAAAATGGCGTTGCCAAGAGGATGAACCGCACCATTGTGGAAAGAACAAGGTGTTTGCTTTCACAAGCTAAATTGCCAAGATTCTTTTAGGGTGAGGCAATGAAGACAGCGATTGATGTGATCAATTTGTCTCCTTCCTATCCTTTGAATGCTGATGTTCTAGAAAGAGTATGGACCGGTAAAGATGTGTCTTATGAGCACTTGAGAGTGTTTGATTGCCGAGCTTTTGTTCACATTCCAAAGGATGAGAGGTCCAAGCTTGATAGTAAGTCAAGACAATGTATTTTTCTTGGCTATGGGCATGATGAATTCGGGTATAGATTGTGGGATCCGGTCGACAAGAAAGTCATTCGAAGCCATGATGTTGTGTTTCTTGAACACCAAACAATTGAAGGCTTCGGCAAAGGTGATCAACCGGAGTCAAAAACTAGTAATTCATTGACATGGATCCATCTCCTTCATCTTCAGTTGATGATGAAAATGGGGGAAATGTGCAGCCACCTATCGAAGATGTGGAGAATGATTCTAATCCTAATGAAGTTGAGCCCAAAATTGAGGAAGAACATCCAACTCAAGAACCACCACCACAACTTGAGTTGAGAAAATCTACAAGGGACCGACAACCTTCAAGAAAGTATCCTCCCAATGAATTTGTGTTGATTTCAGATTAAGGGGAGCCCGAGAGCTACCGAGAAGCAATTGAGCATGCAAAAAAAGATGATTGAAAAAGGCCATGGAAGAGGAGATGAATTCTTTACTTGAAAATCACACCTATGATTTAGTGAAGTTGCCTAAGGGGAGGAAAATTATGAAAAATAAGTGGGTCTTCAAATTGAAGAATGACGGCAAGAATCTGAGGTACAAAGCACGTCTTGTTGTGAACGACTTTGGGCAAAAGAAACGTATTGACTTTGATGAGATTTTCTCGCCAGTTGTGAAGATGTCTTCTATTCGGGTTGTACTTGGCATAGTTGCAAGAATGAACCTTGAAGTTGAACAACTTGATGTGAAGAATGCATTTCTTCATGGTGACCTTGAAGAAGAAATTTACATGGAACAATCGGAAGGTTTTATGGAAAAAAGGAAAAAGAAATTTGTTTGCAAATTGAAGAAAAGTTTGTATGGCCTAAAGCAAGTCCCGCGACAATGGTACAAAAAAATTTGACTCTTTTATGATGAATAATGGTTTTTCTAAAACTACTTCAGACCATTATGTGTTTGTGAAAAGTTTCTCGGATGGTAAATTTATTATTCTTTTACTTTATGTTGATGACATGTTAATTGTGGGTCAAGATTCAACCGTGATAAATAGGTTGAAATTGGAGTTGAGCAAGTCTTTTGCTATGAAAGATTTGGGACCGGCAAAGCAAATACTTGGTATGAAAATTGTTCGTAATCGCAAAGAGAAGCTGATTTGGTTGTCTCAAGAAATCTACATTGAAAAAGTTCTTGAGAAGTTCAACATGGATAAAGCAAAGCCAGTTGGTTGTCCACTTATGGGTCACTTCAAGCTTAGTTCGAATCAATGTCCTACAAGTGAGAAAGACAAGGAAAAGATGCAGAAAATTCCTTATGCTTCAGCAGTTGGTTCTTTAATGTATAACATGGTTTATACAAGGCCAGATATTGCTCACGCAGTTGGTGTGGTGAGTCGGTTTCTCTCTAATCTGGGTAAAGAACATTGGGCAGCGGTAAAATGGATTTTAAGGTATCTTCGAGGGATTTCGAAGGTGTGTTTGTGTTTTGGGGATGGTAAACTAATGCTTGATGGGTTCACGGATTCTGACATGGCCGGTGATGTTGATTCTAGAAAATCTACTTCAGGGTATTTAATGACTTTTGTAGGGGGAGTTGTGGCATGGCAATCTAAATTACAAAAATGTGTTGTTCTCTCAACTACCGAAGCTAAATTTATTGCCATTACGAAAGCTTGCAAAGAAGAGTTATGGTTGAAGAAATTTTTGCAAGAGTTGGGTTTGAAGCAAGAAAAGTATGTGCTTTATTGTGATAGTCAAAGTGTTATTCATTTGAGTAAAAATTCTACGTTTCATTCGAGATCAAAACACATTGATGTGAGATACCATTGGATTCATGATGCATTAGATTCGAAATTGTTACAACTCGAAAAGGTTCACACAGATGATAATATTTCGGATATGTTGACAAATACTTTGTCGAGAGACAAACATTTAAAGTGTCAAACTTTGACGGGTATGGTTGATGTCTCCACCTAAGTAGGTAGGGGAAGAATTGTTGGGTATACCTCATTGGAGTTTGAGACCCAATTGGTTTGTTAAAAGAATTTTAATTTGGTTTGGTTTGGGTATAATATATTTTATATATATTATATCTAATTTGTAGAGACCCAATTTAATTTGGTAACAACTGGAGTTTTGATACAAAAAAAATCCTAGATTCACAATATATGTATATATATATATATATTGATATTGATATTGATATTGTTTCTTCCGAAGTAGAGGGTAGCAGTTTTGTCTTCATATAAATTCAATTCGGTGAGTGTGTTGGAAGAATTCATTGGTTTCAAGGTTTGGCTGCTTTGGACATTATTTTTGTGTATCTTTGGCTGATTTGATTTAAAGGTGGTTTGGTCTATTATTTTGGATCTTCTACAAATTTGTTTCGAAGATTTTTGTTCGTCTTTTTGGTGAGGTCTTTCCTTTTATTTATTTGTGATTATTTGAAATTCACCTAAGGGTGATTTTGTGAGACCATTCGTATCTCGTTTGTAATCGTTTGGAAACTTTTTGGTTGATAGTGGAATCGAATTTCGATCCCGTGGACGTATCTCACATTGAGGGAATCACGTAAAATTCTTGTGTTGCTTTTGATTTAATTTTTCTGCATTAATTTTTATTCCCATTGATTGATTTACTTGTGGAGAATCATCGATTTTCCTTAACAGATTTTGCAATTCTTATCTCTCTGTTCTCCATCTCACTAACATTAGATAAATTATTTGATTTTATATTACTAATGATTACCAAAAAATATTAATAAAATCTAATTTTAACAAATTAAGTAACTTGGAAAAAAAAGAATTTATGGGCAATTCAAGCCTTACTCAGGTTAGCCTTTGGTAAACAACTTCGGAATACAGGTACTTAACGACAAAAATAGTCTAAAGAGTCAACTTTTCAATAGAAGCTCGTGTTTGGATAAAAGAATGGCAAATAGGACACCTGAAGTCTTAAGTCATGGTATTGCACAAACAAAAAATGTTTCATTAAGACTCGTTGCCTTTTATACATGGCAAAGGCAAATCATTGGTCCTATACAATTATTTATATGATTTAGGAAAGATTATTTTTGCTTCTGGGTCAAATTCATGTAATGTTTTTATTTGATACTTATTCGTTAAAATAATAAGACTTAATATTTATTATTAAATTTTTAAAAAATAACTTGACAAGTATCAAATGACGAATACTATAGACTAATGTTTCGAGATTACAAAATAATCACTCATGACTTGTCTATTCCATTATTTTCTGCACATTTGGATGTTTATGTCGAAATGTGGAAATCGTTCTCAATTGATGTGCCCTGAAAGTGACAGAAGTACTTAAGCAGTGATTTTCCTCAAATTTTTGGAATTAAGGAAGGAAGTACTACCTTAGAGTATGCTCTGGGTACAATGTCAAATCGCAATTTGGGTGGAAAATTGAGAAAGAAATTGCAATTTTATGATTGCAAATCTTTTAGGGAAAATTACACTTAAGTTGGAATTGGACAAAATATTTACAAATTAATGAAAAAAATTGTAAATTTAATTGTTAATGTTAATAAAATTTTTCATTAATTTAATTTATTTTTATTTTTATTTTTTTGGGTTGGAAAACTACACTTTTGTGTAGTTTCCCCAATCTTTTATATATAATGTATGGACATATTCAAAAAGTGGGTATGGTGTGTGGGGCATATAATTGTCCAAATTTGAATAATCAAAGTCAAGTCTATTGGGGGTAGATAAACATTTAGGTATGATTTTCTTGCCCTCTTTGCACGACGGTTTAATGTTAAGAATTGATTGAATCGTTCTTCTCCATGCCGTGAACGTAGGTGAAGTAATTTGAGTCAAGCAGTACTTTTTTTTTTTTTTTGGTTTGAACGAAAGAAGCTACCACTCTATTAAGATTTAGACAGAACTGCCAACAAAGCTACAGGGAGGCAGAAACCTAATTACAAGGAAGATAGCCACCTAAAAAAGCTTGGGTTATCTATTGGCATTCCTAGAACACCAAGAAAAAGACAACTGAAATTGCCTAGCAAAAGACCTAATATCAACAATAACAGTGCAAAACTCCCAAGGAGGAGCATCACACAAAAATGAATAAGCCTCTTGTTATCCCCTTCAATCTCCACCGAGGATAGGTTCGAGGAGCTAACCATAAGACATACAAGTCGAACGGCTAAAGCTTCCCCTTGGATTACTGAAGAAATTGAAACCTCTCTAACCAAACCATCCACAAGGCAACCACGATCATCACGAAGCAAAACTGCAATGGTCCCTTTAGAAGACTTCGAACGAAGAGCCACATCACAATTTGCTTTAAGTAGTGCTTTGCACATGTCAATAAATTATTCTTGTCATTCTCTATTCAACTATAAACATAATGTGTTAACATTATAACTTGAAGCATTTTTTTAAAGTCAATATAAGAGATTAATTACAAATATAAAAAATATTATATCAAATTGACCACTAACTCAATAATAACTGAAAATTCAACAACTACACAAAAAAGAAATAAACAAAGGAATTTAGGCCCAAGGCCATGGCTCCCAATTTGAATAAGATTTTTCCCGACTAATGCATTGCACCACAGATTAGGAGGTTTTTATTTTCACCCAAAAAATTATTAAGTACGCATAATTTGTTAGTACATTCTTTTTAATTATTTAGGGTTATAATTTACACTCAATATATCATATATTTTTTCCTTAAATTACCCTTCAAGATACATCCAAATAATAAACAAATCAAAAATTCTAAATTGCACTACTTAAAAAAACCCTTTCAAAAACCCTAGGGCTTATTAACATTATTTTAGGAGGTGACTCTCTCAATGTGATTAAAGCAATTCAATCAACTAATCTTCACCTCTCTCATGTTGGGCTATTGGCTGCTAATGTGCGAGAAAATTTGTCTGTTTTTTCAGCTGCAAAATGCACCCATGTGTTGAGGCCTGGCAATATGGTTGGTTTGGCTTGCAAAGCACTCCATATGAATAATTTCCCTGCCTGGGTGGAAGAGGTTCCTCCGGAAATTCAAAAATTTGTATGCAAGATTCTCTTGTAAAAATTCATCAACAGCACTCAAAACACTACAACAAAATGCACTTTAGGCAATCAAACTTGGCGACCAAAAAAATTTTAGTTGCCAAAAGTAGTAAAATTGCCAACCAAAAATTTTTAGTCGGCAAAAGTAAAATATTTAGCTACTAATTTTTTTTAATCAGGGTATATTGGTTATTGGCGACTAAAAAAAAATTTAGTTGCTAAAAATGCCAAAATTGGCGACAAAAAAGAATTTTAATCGCCGTACATTGAGTTTTGACTACTAAAATCATTTAGTCGCCGAATGAAAAATAAAAAATTATTTTTTACATTTGGCGACCAAAATTTGGTCGCCAGCGACAAAAAAAAATTTTAGTTGCCTTGTATTGAGTTTTAACTACTAAAACCATTTAGTCGCCGAATGAAAAATAAAAAATTATTTTTCACCTTTGGTGACCAAAAGTTTGGTCACCAAAAATTTACTTTCAGCGACAAAAAAAAATTTTAGTTGCCAAAGAACTAAAATTTTTGGAAGGAGACTTTTCAAATATTTTGGAGAAATTCATAAAATACTTTCAGCAACTACAAAATTTTAGTTGCCAATAACCATCTATATAAAATATCTTGCGCTCGTATTCTCCTCTCATCCTCTCTCATCTCTTTGTTTCTCTCATTCCATAGAGAGCTGCATGCCACCGTCGTAAAGAGCACCCATCTCCGACCAGCCACCGTTGCACACGAGCACCCATCTCTGACCAGCGACAGTACCACATCGCACACCGCAGACAGCTGGTATTTCTTCTTCCTCTTTTTCTTCCCCTTCCCCTTCCTCTTCCTCTCTCTCTCTCTCTGAAAATTTTTTGGGTGCAAGCGTTTGAATCTGTGAATAGAAAGAGAAACAACTAAGGTTTAGAGGTATGGATTAATGACTCCCATTTCTGGATTGGATTTTGTACACAAGGTCTCCCAAGCTCCTCCAAATGTTTGGGTAGTAGTGATTTTGTACAAGGATGGGTAGGCAATAATTATTTTTTGAAAAATTTTATACGTCCATTGTTGCATTACTTGAGTTATGCTTTGATATGGATTTGTGGTGGAGCTATTTGGAAAGGAAAAGAGAAAGAAAAAGAAGCAAAATTTATTTATTTATTTATATTTTTTTTCTGTTGATAAATTCAAGATCCAAACATAGCATTATGGAATTGATTGTTGTTTCTTCTTAGGTGCTTAGCTCAATTCTGTCCACTATACATGTCTTTGGATGTGGATGCATTCCTAAATGCTATCTCTGTTTTAATTTTTGTTAGATACCCAAAATGTGGGATTCTTCTACAATGTTTGGAAGAACTGGCAACCAAATACCCAACAATGAAATTTGTTAAGACAACATCCACTGATTGTATTCCTAACTATCCGAATTGTAATCTTCCAACTCTGTTGGTCTACAATAATGGTGTTGTTAAGGCAAATTACGTGGGCTTGCATAATTTTGGCTACAGATGTACTCCTGAAGGTATCTTATTTGTCAAATTTACCCAACAATACACTACTAAAAAAAGTAATTTTTGAGACTGCTACAAGCCGTCGCAAATAATACAAAAACAGTCGCAAAAGACTTTTTGTGATGGCCCATGCGAAGGCAAATAAGGGTCGCGAATATGGGAGTGGCAAATACTTTTTGCAATCGCAAAACAACAGTCGCAAACTATTTGCGACCGCCTAACCTGCTTATAGCAACTGATATTTTGCCGTCGCAAAAGAGTTTTTAAAATGCCTGAAATCTATTAGCAACCATCTTCTTACCGTCGCAAAAAAAAAAAAAAAAAAACCTACAATCATATATATATTCAAATATTATATAAACGTAAAGACATATTTGCAAAAATCTCAACATTCATGCATTGTTTTCCATTTCTTCCCTTAATAAACTTCTCTTTCTTTTTGGGTAATGAAATGGAAAATTAAAGAACAACATATTAATAAAATCAATGTACTAAAGATGAGAATATTAACATGGCTCTCTAGTAAGACCAATAAAGATAGAATTAAAGACAAATATGTTCACTTTTTTTCAGGTCTGAGAAAGAAAACAAAAAATACAACAGTGAGCCAGCAAACTACCGCTATGCTCAGATTATTAGAATAGCACCAAGAGAGACCACGATAAGATATAATTTGATCATGTAAAACAAAATCCAAAAAATATAATGGTAAGAAAATATATATATATATATATATATGATCACTATAAACAAAAATACTAGAAGAAAAAAACTTGAAGCTGACATGGAATATCATATATATATATATATAGTGTAAGAAAAAGAAACAAATTTATTTAAATAAACTGAACATATAGGCCTTGATAAAATGAAATAACAAAATAAGCATTTATATTAGTCAACACTAATTGATTGGCACACAATGCTTGGTACCATCTAAACTGTGCCAAAAATGCATAGGACCATCAAAATTGTTCTATAAAGCCATTCAAAATCCACTGACTTGGGAGTGAGGGGCACACTGCCTCCCACTTTTTCACAGTTCAAAGCAAAATTTTAAAATAATAATAAAACAAACAATAAAAATAAGACACAAACAAAACCAATCAAAATCTTGTTCCAACTATTTTGGTTCCAACTATATTGCAAAGCCAATGCCAGGGTATATCTCAACCTGTTCACCTCTTAGTTTTTTGCCAACTGTATAACAGTAAAATTTCACTTCAAATTTCTGCTTATCATATGAACCAACCTTACCTTATTGGGACACTAATATTATTACATCAATTCTTCTCTACAACAAGTTGCATATCCAGAAAGAAGAAAAAAGACAAACAAACAAACAAAAATTAATGTTGATTAAGAGCAAAGAGATTTAAGACATGTAAAAAAATACCACAAATCCTAATTTTATTTTTCGGCCAATGAATAGTAAGAGGCACAAACATTACAAGCACAGTCCTAAATCAAGCTTTAATTTCTACCCAAACATTTGGAAACTACCACATACTATCTTAGGAATCACGAGTTGACATGCCCCCCCTGCCACGACCCCTCCCAACATAGCCATAGCCCCCCCCCCCCCCCCTCCTCCTCCATAATACGAGCCCTTCTATATATATATATATATATATATATTTCTTTTTTTTGTATACTTTTTTTTTCCCTAAAATAATGCTCAATTTTTTTTGTACATTTTAGTTTTATTAAAAGTCTATTAAGGGTAATTTTTAATGTAATGTAATTGATTTCCACTTACTTACACTTTATTTCCTAGAGTGTTGGTTTGTCAGCCATACCCTATTTCAATCCTATGGAAAGAGACATACTGATATATAAAATTGTGAGAAGGCCAATTTTAATTCATATTGTCCCCCTCTTGACATCCTATGCAAACCAGCCTAACTCACAGAGAACTAGAGGTTCAAATCAGAAAAGAGTCTCCACTTGGTTAAAAATGGAGATAATGCCTAATCGTCATTGTTACGTAGACTCAGCGGCTAAGGTACAAAGTGGGAAGATGTTAAGCACCCATTTTTTGCCCAACCAAATATTGGCCTCTACTTTGTATGGTATCTGTTGTTTCTAAAGATAAACATAAAATAAGTGCAAAGAGGAAAATAACACATCATAAGAATGCAATGATAGACTAGGAAACCTTCATAGTTCAACTTTCCAAAAATAATTTAAGAAACTTCTCTTAACTTTTTGAAAATGGAAACTTTCCAAAAAGTTGATTTAAGAAACTTTCAAAACAAATTAAGAGACTTTCCAAGATCTTCCATGAAAATTAAAGAAAGTGCCCCAAATTAGAGTTTTGATAGGAAAGGCCATGAAAAACTAAAAGTGTTCTTAGCCCTATCAAAGCAATTGCAAACAAGGCAAATCTCAACCAACATCACACATGTCATGACTAATGGTAAATAAAAACAAGTTCATAAATTCTAACTACCATACAAGAATTTGAGAGGCAATATTTTACGTGATCAAATTTGGAATTTATATTAGTGATAAGTATTTTTCTTCTATCTAGGTTAGTGATAATAAGCATTATACAATCTGAGTTATGCCTAGTATGTAGAAGAATTCCTCGTGGCAATTCCTTTTCTCAGTATTGCCATATAAATCAAGATCAAATGCTGGTAGTGGCCAATACATCTTAATTTTGTATTTTGGAAAATTTCCTATTATTTGCTTAAGAATGTTCAATGACCGAAAAGATCCTCTATCATAAATAGGTTTCCTGTACTCGAAGTCAATTGTCGTGTAATTTCAATACTTAAGAAGCTTTTTTTTCCCTTTCTTTTTTATCTTAAGAAGTTTGTTTGTAATTTGCTAGCAAAAATAGTTGTGCTTGCTCTGAAACTAAGACCTCCATTGCTTCATGCACACAGATGTGGGAGATATCCTCCAGAGGTTAAAACTGCCATACCAGTAGATGGAAGATTTGAACATATTGTCTTATCATGCAATGCCACATCTGATCATGCAATTATTTGGATAGAAAGAGAAGCAGAGAAGGCTCTGGAAGTAAGTGGAAATCAATTTTGCTCTTTGTTTGTTTGCATTAAGGGTAATTTTCTTGTATTAAAAGTCTATTAAGGGTAACCTTTCAAGGCATTAGGATGGATGGTAAAGGCAAGCTACTTAACAGCAATTTAACCAAGCAGAAATGTAATGCTCCTAAAT
Source organism: Camellia sinensis (assembly GCF_055761805.1). Lineage (NCBI taxonomy): Eukaryota > Viridiplantae > Streptophyta > Magnoliopsida > Ericales > Theaceae > Camellia > Camellia sinensis. The sequence continues at coordinate 110,232,204 of NC_138966.1, forward strand.
AATTTCAATTAAATCATCTGAGAAAATTCATTCAAAAAACTCAATCCAATGTAAAAAGATGCATGTGCAGTCCTCATGCAACTTACAAGCAAAAAACAAAAATTTCCCCCACAACATTTGAGAATGTGAGGCAAGTCCCGTAATCATATCCAGTTGATTGCACATTTGAGATTGATATCCCCAATTCTAAACAAAACAAACTCAGAATTTAATTAACCTAAATGCAGAGTTTGCACACTGGTATACCACTGCTTACCTTAGCTATAGGATTGACAAAGAAAGAAAACACAACAAAAGTAAGCCATGTATAATATCATTAGAAAAACATCCATAAAGTCGAAAGAGGTAAAATGCATCCGCTATAAGTTGAGAAAACTCCAATCAGATTCAGCATAAACCAGACATATGTTTACCTCACTAGAATCAAGGAAATATCAAAATAGCAGAGGTGTATGAACCCAACTTAACTGATTTGTCCCAATCCCCACTGGCTCTTTCTATATTTTGTTAAGGTGCTTTAGGTTAAGAAATAAGTAGTAAACTTTCTAGTTAAAAACTAAACTAACAGATTACTTAGCTAACTGAGGAAATAAAGTTCACTCTGAATGCACAGGCACCAGAGTCAGTATGGCCAGAGGTGAAATCAGACTTCTATAGAATTGCTGATTCCTTCAATCTAACATCTTGAGAGAGAGAGAGAGAGAGAGAGAGAGAGATGTTTTTTCTTTTCATGGAACGATGTTTTTGCCCTATTTTGTTATGTTCATCGTACATAGAATCATCTCACTTCCTAAAAGCAGTTGTCATTGTTTACATTGTTAATCTCAAGTTTTGAGAAGCAAAAATGAGAATTCACATTCGAGCTTGACTGCAAGTGCAGTAGGAAGTAAATACAATGACCAAGGTGAAATATGAAGCCCTGTTTGATTGTGGGATTAATTACAGTGAGTTCAACAGAGGCTATAGAAATCAGCAATTCTATAGCCCTGAAATACTTACAAATTACAGTAAAATTCTTAAAATTGAGAGAGGCTATAGTATTGACAGAATTGCTGATTTCTCAATTCTATAAAACGTAAAACTCGTCAATTAAGAATTGAATGGTTAAGCTTGTACCTGTAGCAGATAAGGAAGGATTGATTCGAACCAAAGCTTGTTTCTAGAATCAGACTACCTGGTGGAAAAATCAATAGATTGACGAAAAGGTGATCGAATTACAGTGAGTTCAGATGATAAGAAACAAGTGATCGACGTAAAGAGATGAAGAAGTTGAAATACGAATGAATGATTTGAAGAGACTCACTGAGAGAGAGAGAGAGAGAGAGAGAGAGATCTTCTTCAGACGACCATGGTGATCTATAGAGCGAAATCGAGAGGGAAATCAGATTTGGGGGAAAACAAATTTGTGAGTCTAGAGCGAAATCAGATTTGGCTTGGTTTGAGTCTAGGGCAAGTTTTACACAATCAGATTTGGGGGAAATAAGAGTTTTTGCTTCGGCTCACAAGTAAATTGGGCTGAGTGGGTTCCCAATAGGGGGCTCACAAGTTTTTGCTAGTTGCAAATAGTTTTGTTTTTTTTTTTGTGCGATGGTTAAATAATCCATCGCAAAAAATAGACGGAAAAAGTTTATTTTTCTAATTTTTGTTATTTTTTACTTTCTGTCCCTTCAAATATGCCTGTTAAGTTGTTGCATCTTTAAAAAATGACCCATTTTAGATCATTGCATCTGCATATGTACACATGATCTCATCTAGAGTCGTTAAGGTAGATGGTGATAATTTTTTGGAACTCTGGTGGTTTGATTTATTATTGTGTTTATTTTCCCTATTCCGCCCACATTGTACAATTGTATTTATGTGGGATTAGAATTGTGTAAATTGATTTGGCAAAATAAATTTTAAAAAGCTTTTGCATCAAAAGGTTATAATCATTTGGATATCAGTTTCCCAGACTATAAAATGGATCTGGTAACTGTGGTCTGATTTTAATATCCTTTGTCAAGTGAACTTTTATATTCTGTAAGACATGAGTAAACGTAAATGCACATGCAAATTGTGAATCCAAACTTCTATTTTAGCTGGTGGTGCCTTTTCATTTTCTTCCTCTTCTCTATGGATGGAAATTATACCCACAATGTATGCAAGGCTCTTGCATAATTTAACACCAGATTCAACTTCATCTGAGCTTTAATTTGAAACTCTATATATGATGGTTTCTCTATGTTTTTTTCTTTCTCTAGGGTTCAATGAGATCATATCTGGGGTGACAAATATCTGATAGTATTCTGAAACTTTTTTCTGTTTTTTCCTTTGAAATCTTTGATCTTAAACCATATGTATTTAATATGACACTCTGTTCCTTGGTTATATTGTGATTTGAAAATTGTTAGTCACTTTATTAAGTAGTTGATATCTTGAGCTGAATTTTCCATTACCTTCTGTAACGTCCTCAAAATAATAACATTAAACCCATCAAATAAGACATGCATTGATGTGTAAAAGTTTCACATTCTTCCATTCTTCAGAGTTCCATTACAAAAGTATTACATGTTAACAACAAAAGCAAATGTCCTAAGGGCTTACAGCTTTCCAAGTTAACACTTGGTTACAACAAAAGAGTACTAACTCATTTACACATTAAGCCCTTGGCTTGAATTTACATGTAATACATCAAAAAGTAAAATGACAAAAGTATGTCCGCCTCTAGCCTCCCAAGCTATGTCCTTGGAGGTGGCATGCTACCTGTACCTGAAAATGATATTCCCATATAGGGTGAGCCACAGCCCAGTAGAATTACACTAAACCAACCATGAACAATGACTAAAAGATTAGCAATTGATAGATGGCCAACACTGATACATTCACATAAATCACATATTTATGTCATACGACTTATGAGTCCAAGTTACTTTTCATTTTCCCTTTTTTAACAGATAGGCATATAAGCTCTATCCACATTCTCAACAGATATGTATAAAAACTATATCCCACATTCACAGATAAGCATATAAGCTATACCAATATTCTCAACAGATATGTATAACAACAATATCCACATTCACAGATAAGCATATAAGCTATATCCACATTTCACAAAGATAAGCATATGAGCTCTATCTTCACTTCTCAAGACAAGCATATGAGCTGTATCTACGGAGTTCATCCCCTATCTTCTCCCAATACTATCCAGTTTAGAGGTGCAGCCCCCATCTTCCCCTAAACCGTGGAGTACATCCCCCATCTCCTCCTCTACACATAACGTATATAAACACATTGGTTCTATATACAATCACTCAATACATATAGTTAATGTATTCTATCAACCGTCAAATTCCATGACACATTCCATTGATTAGTTTCCGTTTGCCTAATCATCATGCATTGTCTACAACAATCACGACTATCCTTCACCGATAGCCCAAAGCAGTTATCTCTAAACAGAAAATAAATGCACAATGGATATTCAATCAACATTTCATTTCCTCATTTCTCACAATTAATTATCCCAATTAATCAAACAATGTAATTTGGTCATCTTCCATAATTAACATTTCAACCCTTAGGTCCCTTTTTCAGCAATGATTCAACATTTATTCCATTTCTCTATGCCAAACATGCATCTAGGTTTATTATGAATAAAACCCCAACTTTTGTAAAATAACACAAAAGCCCCAAACTTTTACCAAATTACCAAACCAACCCCAACATCTCAAAATACTAAAATTTAAAGACAAAATTCATAGAGATGAGTAGGATATCCCTACCTCGAAGTTTGTGCCAAAAAGGAGATGAAGACTCGAAGATCAACGTGCTCCAAATCCAAACTTTTTCAGATTAACTCGAAGCTCTCAATGCCCTCTATCTTTTTAACAAAGGCCCTAGGCTAGATTCACACTCTAGGGAGATCAAATCTTAGAGAGAGTGTAAGTTTAGAGAGAGAGGGTCTCGGATCTAGGGTTTGAAAGAAAAAGAAAGTGAAAAAGTGATGTTCAAAAACGCTACTGTCCGCTGATATAAAACACGCTCGCTAGAGCGAAGACTTGGTCGCTCGAGTGACCAGACACAGAAAACTCTCGCTCGAGCCAAGAAGTTCTCGCTCGAGCCGAAAACTCAGAAGTGCGCTCGAGCGAAAGAATGCTCGCTCGAGCCAACAACTCAAACCCTCAGGTCTGCAACCAGAAGCACGCTCGAGCGACAGACTTTTCGCTCGAGCGAAGAACAAACCAGACCGCTCGAGCGAAGAAAGCTCGCTCGAGCCAAGAAATGCAACTCTCAGGTCCAGAACCAGACGCAATCGCTTGCTCAAGCGAAGCCACTCTGGCTCGATCCACCAGACACGAACTCAACTCTCGCTCGAGCGACCAACTCCTCGCTCGAGCGAAGATCCAAAAATCTGGGCAGCAGTACTAGGCTTCCAAACACCACTAACCTGTAACAAACCTGCCCAACACATCCTATAACTCAAATACGAAGTAAAAAGGATGCAAACAAGATAATAAACAACTACCAACATCCACGGACACATGTACAGATCACTGTACAACAAGGGTAAACTCGGGATCGCTATAACCTCCCCCCCTTAAAGAATTTCGTCCCCGAAATTAAACACAAGTTTTCAAAAACAAGTTTTTCTCCATTTTAAATAATGTTACATTTTAACATTCAACCATTTGACCCATTACTGGTCATCCCATCCCTTTAACAAGAGGTATTTCATAATATGTAAACAACATATGTACTTTCAACATGCATCAACATTACGCATTATCTTTCCAATTTCAACAATATATTCAACATATATAGTGTTACATTCAACTTCCATATGAGGCAAGTTCCAAAACATACTTCCAATAAACCAAAACATTTTCAATGTTTCACAAATTAAGACATATATAAAAGCTCTTAAGTTCAACAATAGTTCAAAATTTAAATACAAGATTACATATCAACAAACAAGTCCGGATATTTCTCACGGACTTCCAACTCACGTTCCCAAGTGGCTTCTTCCACTCCGTGATGTTTCCACAAGACTTTCACCAAAGGAATGGTCTTGCCACGCAAGACCTGATCCCGCCTATCCAAGACCCGAACCGGTCTCTCCTCATACGAGGCATCCTCACCTACCTCTAAATCGGTCCAATCCAATACATGTGATGGATCTGGCTCATACTTCCGAAGCATACTCACATGAAACACGTCATGAACTCCGGACAACTGCGGCGGTAAGGCTAACCGATAAGCAACCTCGCCAATCCTCTCAAGGATCTCAAAAGGACCAATAAACCGAGGGGATAACTTCCCACTCTTCTCAAACCTCATCAAGCCTCGCCTAGGTGATATCTTCAGAAAGACATGATCACCTACCTCAAACGCCAAAGGCCTTCTTCTACGGTCGGCATAACTCTTTTGTCGACTCTGGGCTGTAACAAGCCTCTTACGGATAAGCTCAACTTTCTCCGTCGTCTCCCTAACCAACGCCGGACCCAACAAAGGTGCATCACCCACCTCGGCCCAACAAACTAGAGACCTACACGGTCGGCCATACAAGGCCTCAAACGGTGCCATACCGATGCTAGACTGAAAATTGTTGTTGTAGGCAAACTCTACCAATGGCAAGTGCCTCTCCCACGTCCCGCTAAAGTCAAGGACACAACCCCGAAGCATATCCTCGAGGATCTGAATAGTACGCTCGGACTGCCCGTCAGTCTGAGGATGATAAGCCGTACTAAAGGTCAACTTAGTGCCCAAGGCACTCTGCAAACTCTGCCACAACCTAGCAATAAAACGAGGATCTCTATCTGAGACGATCGTCACTGGGACCCCGTGCAATCTCACTATGTCCCGAATATACAAGTCGGCAAGATGATCTACTGAATCTCTCACGCGTTTAGGAATAAAATGCGCCGACTTAGTCAACCGGTCTACAACCACCCAAATAGCATCACTACCCCGCTGAGTCCTCGGAAGACCTACAACGAAGTCCCTAGTGACATGCTCCCACTTCCACTCGGCAATAGGCAAGGGTTGCAACAAACCCGCTGGCCTCTGATGCTCGGCCTTCACTTGCTGGCAAGTAAGGCACTTCGATACGAAAACAGCCACATCTCTCTTCATACCCCGCCACCAAAACTGGCGACCCAAATCCTGATACATCTTAGTACCTCCCGGATGCACCGCAAGGCGCGAATGATGAAACTCTCGGAGTACTTCCTCACGGCAAGACTCCGGTACAAATAAACGGTCTCGGTATCTCACACTCAGGTCGGGATACACCGTCAAACCCTTCTCAACTGTCCCACTGGAGATCTTCTCTCGAAGGGATTCTACCTCAAGGTCACCTCTCTGTGCCTCTAACACTCTAGTCACAAGTGTAGGCTGCGCAACAACAGAAAACAAAGCCGCAGCCTCAATGGATTCACTCAGAAGTAAATCAAACTCCCCAAGTGCACCCAACATCTCCCATTTCCGGATGGCTATACTAGCTACATCAATAATGGATTTCCTACTAAGGGCATCGGCCACAACATTAGCCTTTCCCGGGTGATAGTGTAACTCAAAATCATAATCCTCGATGAACTCCATCCACCTCCTCTGCCTCAAATTTAAGTCTCTCTGTGTAAACAGATACTTCAAACTCTTGTGGTTTGAGAACACCTCGAACCTCTCACCATAAAGGTAATGCCTCCAGATTTTCAAGGCAAAGATCACTGCTGCTAACTCTAGGTCGTGTGTGGGGTAATTCTTCTCGTGTATTTTCAACTGACGTGAGCCATAAGCTACCACTTTCCCCTCTTGTATCAACACACAACCCAAACCCTCTCGTGAGGCATCACAATAAACCGCATAACCCAACCCTCTCTCCGGAATAATCAACACCGGAGCGGTGGTCAACCTAACTTTCAGCTCTTGGAACGACTTTTCACAAGTCTCACTCCACACAAACTTGACTCCCTTCTGAGTCAGTCTAGTCAACGGTGACACTAACCTGGAGAAATCTTTCACAAACCGACGATAATACCCAGCTAATCCCAGAAAAATGCGGATCTCAAACACACTCTTAGGCTGTGCCCAATCTTGCACTGCCTCAACCTTGGATGTATCAACAGACACCCCTTCCCCGGATACCACGTGGCCTAAGAATTTAACTTCCCTCAGCCAGAACTCACACTTCCCAAACTTGGCATACAGCCTATAGGCTCTAAGTAACTCAAGCACCACTCTCAAGTGTGCCTCGTGCTCCTCCTCAGAAGGCGAATAGATAAGGATGTCGTCCACAAAAACGACTACAAACCAATCCAAGAATTCCCGGAAGATCCGGTTCATCAAGTCCATAAAGACTGCCGGTGCATTGGTAAGCCCGAATGGCATCACCAGAAACTCGTAATGGCCATACCGCGTACGGAATGCCGTTTTAGGAACATCCTCCTCCCTGACCCTCAACTGGTGGTAACCCGATCTCAAGTCTATCTTAGAGAAACAACGGGAACCCTTCAACTGGTCAAACAGGTCATCTATACGGGGCATAGGATACTTATTCTTAACCGTAGCTCGATTCAACTTCCGGTAGTCAATACACAATCTCAAGGCACCATCTTTCTTTTTAACAAAGAGGGCCGGTGCTCCCCACGGCGAAACACTAGGGCAAACAAAGCCCTTATCGAGCAATTCCTGGAGCTGAACTTTCAACTCAACCAACTCTGCTGGAGCAAAACGGTAAGGTGCCATAGAAATCGGCGCCGTGCCGGGCACTAAATCAATAGAGAACTCTATCTCTCGGTGAGGTGGCAAACTAACAAGGTCTTCGGGAAAGACATCCGAATACTCACAAACCACCCTCGGCAACACAAGCTGGGTCTCACCACTCTCAAAGCTGGCAAGTAGACTACTAAGCTCACTTCGCCCTCGCGAATCATACCCCGGTGGCAAAACACTACCAACCCGGTCTCCCAAGAAATGGAACCACTCCCCGCTCAAGGTACATAACGTGACCCTCTGGCGGTAGCAATCGATGACAGCCCGGTATGACGATAGCCAGTCCATACCCAAAATAACATCAAAACCCTTCATGGGCATGACAACAAACGAAAAAGGAAGCCTATAGTTGGCGACCTCTATATCACATCCTCTAACACCCTGTTTCAAGATCAACTCACCACCCAAAGGCGATACCACACAAATAGGAGATGCTAACTGTGCTAACTCCAATTCCAAAACAGATGCAAATGCAGCAGATACAAAAGAATGAGATGCACCCGTGTCTATCAACACATTAGCAACCGAGTTGCAAAACAGAAAAGTACCTCTCACTACCGATGGAGCCGGTACTAAATCCTGCGCGGTAATAGCATACACGCGCCCCTGGTCTACCTGCTCACCTCTAGGAGCAAAAGACTGCTGCACAGACTGGGACGATGAAGCCCCCGGATTGGCCCTCGAGGCCTGCACAGACTGAGCTGGCTGAAAACTCTGCGTCTGCCTGGAACCAGACGCTCCCGACGTGGCACTCAACTGTGGGCAAAACCTCTTCAGGTGCCCAGGCTGTCCACACTGATAACAAGACAAGGGCTGCCCCCTGCCCAAACTCTGACTCTGCGGTCTAGCTGAAGAAGAAGCAGCTCTCTGACCCCCACCCTTCTGCGGGAAAACAGAAACCTTGTGACCCAGCTGGCCACACTTGTAACAGGTGAAATCCCCCTGACCACCTCTCCCGGAGCCTGCACTCGGCACTGGGAAGGTCGATCTAGTAACACCACCCTGCGACTGCTGAGGGTTAGAACCCCTCTGCCTCCTGCCATCGCCTTGGCCATCTTGGCTCCTCTTGGAGCCTCTCTGCCCCTCATCCTCCTCCTGCATCCTGAGCTCCATATGAGCTGCAGCGTCCACTAGGTGTCTATCTCTCTGGCCAAGGCACCCATGGCCTGCTGACCCACTGGCTCGGCCACATTGGCCTGACCAACTCCCTCCTGCACTGCCGGAATCTCACCCGGTAATGGTACTTCCTGCCTCGCAGGCCTACCACGCCTAGCACCTCTTCCTCGTCCTGACATCCTAATAAAGGTAACACAGAACGTTAGCACATTCACAAATGTGCCGAAACTAAACACTCACGTCCTAATGCATGGACAACTGTAATTCACTCCACATAAGCACATAAACACATAAGCACTTACGAATTTCATTTCCGGATAATGATAGTCCCGAGGCGTTACTAGAGTTCTGGTTAGAAACAACATTGATCAAGTGCTTTTCCAACAAGACTCCCAGAAACCCAAGGATCCAATCAACATCCTAGAAATTAAATCCCATACCCACATAGTCACATAAGCATGTTATCAATTAAGCACATAGCATATGATACTACATCTAAGTCTCTATCAAGCGAGACAAACCCATTGTGATCCTAATCACTTCCCACGTACCCAAAGTATTCGAACCCGGTACGCTCTGATACCAAGTTGTAACGTCCTCAAAATAATAACATTAAACCCATGAAATAAGACATGCATTGATGTGTAAAAGTTCCACATTCTTCCATTCTTCAGAGTTCCATTACAAAAGTATTACATGTTAACAACAAAAGCAAATGCCCTAAGGGCTTACAGCTTTCCAAGTTAACACTTGGTTGCAACAAAAGAGTACTAACTCATTTACACATTAAGCCCTTGGCTTGAATTTACATGTAATACATCAAAAAGTAAAACGAAAAAAGTATGTCCGCCTCTAGCCTCCCAAGCTATGTCCTTGGAGGTGGCATGCTACCTGTACTTGAAAATGATATTCCCATATAGGGTGAGCCACAGCCCAGTAGAATTACACTAAACCAACCATGAACAATGACTAAAAGATTAACAATTGATAGATGGCCAACATTGATACATTCACATAAATCACATATTTATGTCATACGACTTATGAGTCCAAGTTACTTTTCATTTTCCCTTTTTTAACAGATAGGCATATAAGCTCTATCCACATTCTCAACAGATATGTATAAAAACTATATCCCACATTCACAGATAAGCATATAAGCTATACCCACATTTTCAACAGATATGTATAACAACAATATCCACATTCACAGATAAGCATATAAGCTATATCCACACTTCACAAAGATAAGCATATGAGCTCTATCTTCACTTCTCAAGACAAGCATATGAGCTGTATCTACGGAGTTCATCCCCTATCTTCTCCCAATACTATCCGGTTTAGAGGTACATCCACCATCTTCCCCTAAACCGCAGAGTACATCCCCCATCTCCTCCTCTACACATAACGTATATAAACACATTGGTTCTATATACAATCACTCAATACATATAGTTAATGTATTCTATCAACCGCCAAATTCCATGATACATTCCATTGATTAGTTTCCGTTTGCCTAATTATCATGCATTGTCTACAACAATCACGACTATCCTCCACCGATAGCCCAAAGCAGTTATCTCTAAACAGAAAATAAATGCACAATGGATATTCAATCAACATTTCATTTCCTCATTTCTCACAGTTAATTATCCCAATTAATCAAACAATGTAATTTGGTCATCTTCCATAATTAACATTTCAACCCTTAGGTCCCTTTTTCATCAATGATTCAACATTTATTCCATTTCTCTATGCTAAACATGCATCTAAGTTTATTATGAAGAAAACCCCAACTTTTGTAAAATAACACAAAAGCCCCAAACTTTTACCAAATTACCAAACCAACCCCAACATCTCAAAATACTAAAATTTAAAGACAAAATCTATAGAGAGGAGTAGGATATCCCTACCTCGAAGTTTGTGCCAAAAAGGAGATGAAGACTCGAAGATCAACGTGCTCCAAATCCAAACTTTTTCAGATTAACTCGAAGCTCTCAACGCCCTCTATCTTTTTAACAAAGGCCCTAGGCTAGATTCACACTCTAGGGAGATCAAATCTTAGAGAGAGTGTAAGTTTAAAGAGAGAGGGTCTCGGATCTAGGGTTTGAAAGAAAAAGAAAGTGAAAAAGTGATGTTCAAAAACGCTACTGTCCGCTGATATAAAACAGGCTCGCTCGAGCGAAGACTTGGTCGCTCGAGCGACCAGACACAGAAAACTCTCGCTCGAGCCAAGAAGTTCTCGCTCGAGCCGAAAACTCAGAAGTGCGCTCGAGCGAAAGAATGCTCGCTCGAGCCAACAACTCAAACCCTCAGGTCTGCAACCAGAAGCACGCTCGAGCGACAGATTTCTCGCTCGAGCGAAGAACAAACCAGACCGCTCGAGCGAAGAAAGCTCGCTCGAGCCAAGAAATGCAACTCTCAGGTCCAGAACCAGACGCAATCGCTCGCTCGAGCGAAGCCACTCTGGCTCGATCCACCAGACATGAACTCAACTCTCGCTCGAGCGACCAACTCCTCGCTCGAGCGAAGATCCAAAAATCTGGGCAGCAGTACTAGGCTTCCAAACACCACTAACCTGTAACAAACCTGCCTAACACATCCTATAACTCAAATACGAAGTAAAAAGGATGCAAACAAGACAATAAACAACTACCAACATCCACGGACACATGTCCGGATCACTGTACAACAAGGGTAAACCCGGGATCGCTATACCTTCTCTGACTTGATTGAGTTGAAACTAGTGCTTATTTCTTTCTATAACTCACAAATTGTTTAGTCAATATTCATTCATTGCATTTTCAGTTAGCTCATCACTGATAGCTCATCTTGTGTTTTATCATTAATTGATATATTTGATTTTATTGACTGTGGTTGCTTGAACTCATTTGTAAATCAACTAGAACACATTCTGTTATTCACCTAAGTTATAAGTTCATTAGTTGGTATATTTGTTGCTGTATAATTGATATTGTATGTTATATCTTCATAAATCGTTATTTGCCTAGTTTAGTTGAAATCTTTGAAATAACAATCTGTTAAGCTAAAAGGAATCATTCACTTATTTTTCTTTATTTAGTCTTGCTATATCAATTGATATATTTATTGTGTTATTCATCTAAATTCAACTGAGTTAGTTATCTAATTTTTCCTTCTCCATAAGCTAAATTACTTGTTAAATAAATTGAACCATATTCTGTTTAAACAAAAATCAAGCTTTGCATTTTTGGTTAGTTACCTCATTGGTTTTTGTTACAGATTAATGATGTTGGCATGGATACAGTGATGTTTTTTGGCCAGATTGATGATGTTTGCATGGGCACAATTTACATTATATTTTTGTTTATGGGAAACATGTACATCTGATATGTTTTGTTATTAAGATTTTTTTTTAATTTGGATTTTAATTGTTGGTTTAGATAGTATATGTATTGATTGAATTATACTATGTTTATGGATTCTTATTTTCTTTGATATACGGTTAATAGTTAAGTTTTGTATATGGTTGAAAATTGAATGCTACAAGTTGTGGAGAAATATTTTTATTGAATGGTCAAGAATTGAATGAATGAATGGATGAATAATTTTGTATATGCATAGGTTATAGGTGGCACAAAAAATATTACAAAACAAATTATAAAAACTAAATGAAACCTTTTGGTGACTAAACAAATATCACAGGTTGGCTTTTGGCTACTAAAATTTTAGTCTCAAATGTCAAAAAGTGAAACTTTTGGCTACTAAATTTTTAGTCACCAATTCTCAAAAAGTGAAACTTTTGGCTACCAAATAGTTAGTCGCCAAACATACATACTCAATTAGCTACTAAATAATTTAGTCGCTAAAAGTAAAAATATATATATTTAATTATTTTTAAAAAATATATGGCGGCTAAAGTTTTAGGCGCCGATAGGTCACTTTGGCTACCAAAAAAATTTTAGTCGCCGATTGTCTTTCCCGACGAACTATTGGCAACCAAATATATTAGTCGCCAAAAGTAATTGGCAACTAAAATAAGGCTTTTGGCAACTAAAATTTTAGTCGCCAAAAGTGAAATTTCTTCTAGTGAAAGGACAAAAATAAAATATCTATATAATAATGATATTTGATAATGGTTAGTTTAGTGAAGTGGATTGGAGTTATAGAGTCAAAAAGAAGATGAAGAGAAAATAATTGAAAATTAGAGAAGAAGATAAAGAAAGATGAATATAAAGAATACTTATAATGTATTGTCCTTATTAGTAAATTTATATTAGAATTTAATGTGTATTGACCTTATTAGTAAATATACTTAATTATTATTTAAGTGCAAATAGAATCACCCAAAAATTAGTGTGGTTATTTGATGAGCAATTGAATGCTCAAAAGTCATGAGACCTTTGTCTTGTCTAGTCGTTATTATTTTGATTTTCACTGTGAGCACTATCCTCAATCTTGCAAAATTAGTTGGTTTTCCTCCACTAGGCAGTGAATAGACAGTGAATTAGAATGGCATGCTTCATCACCATGTAAACCAACCAATTAAGGAAAGAAGAAATAGAAGCTGAAACTATGGGAGACCATTTTCTCTTTTGTTGTAATTAATATTTTTCCCTTTTATTATGTTTATTATTTCTAATTGTTCTTTTTGACCATGACACTAAAAACACAAAAGGAAATTTTTGCCATAACTTATCCCTTCTAAGCACCATCATTTTAAACTCGAAGGGTACAACAGCTTGAACAATTAAATGCAAGCTTCAACACAGGCCTTATATACTAAGTACACATTTCTATGGGCTTACTATTACCCAACCTCATACTCAAAGGCCATGAAACATGGAGGAAAACTTTTTTTTCACTACAATATAGTAACAGGTATGTCCTTGGCCAGTGGTCAACCACCAACCACCTCATTATATCATGCAGACACAAAGCATCAAACATATTCTCACATTAATCATTCTTTTAATAATGAATTAGAAATGCTTGCTAATCAAGTCAATGAAACTCTGATATGTTTATTTATTCACCATTCATACTTCAAATCTCCATTTCAACAACAGTGGACTTAAGGTGATAGGTGATTACAAGTCCAAAGGTATTGCTTATAGACCCTTTCCTCACGTTTAGGCAAGAGAGAGGGAAGTGAATCTAGAGAGGAGAAGAAACCTTAGTTTCAAATTTATAAGGTTCACCATTCACATAATAGGATTTAAAAATGAAAAAGAAGACAATATGCTTGAATGAGAAATCCCTCTTCATGTGGGAACTATTTCCCATCCATTTTGCTCAAAAAACACTAAACTAAAGTCTCACAAGAAAAACAAAACTTCTTGCACACACTCCAAAATATAGGTCATTATGATCAAGGCATGCTTTTCATCCTGTTCCCCGTCAAGGATATTATAACAGCAAGAAAACAAAAGAATCTTACAACAACTAATCCAAGTAGTTTTATTTCTAAAATAAGTTTTCATGAGCAATATTTTACATACCTCTGGATGCACAATACAAAAAGTGCCTATGCACTTCCCTTTGTAAATAATTCTAGCTTGTCTACCCTTCTAGAAACCTCAAGCAATTGTTCCATAGGCCAATTAAAGGAGAATGTGTAGAAGAGGTAAGACTGACATCTGCATGTTGGGAATAGTAGCCTGCATTTATCCCTAGGTTTTAGAAAATCTGTGCCAATTACTTTCATAACTCTGTCGAAAACGTCTTAAACTTTGTCGAAAAAGGCGTTCGGGGGGCGAAAATAAAAAACAACCCCGAAACCACTCTGTGGATGTTATGGCCAGGTTCCTCATGACAAATAGGACCTGTTGGGACAGACGGGATGTGATTAGCATATGTACATTGGGAGTTAGAGTCGAAAACGCCTTAAACTTAGTTGAAAAAGGCCGTTCGGGGGGCGAAAATGCAAAACAGCCCCCGAACCACTCTATGGATGTCACGGGCAGCTTCCTCATGACAAATAGGACATGTGGGGACAGATGCATGTAATTAGTATACATAAGTTAGGAGTTGGAGTAAAAAATGCCTTAAACTTAGTCAAAAAAAGGCGTTTGGGGGACGAAAACGGAAAACAACCCCTGAACCACTTTGTGGATGTTATGGGCAGGCTCCTCATGACAAATACGCCCTTTGGGGACAAACGGGATATAATTAGCACATGTGCATTGGGAGTTAGAGCCGAAAACGCCTTAAACTTTGTCAAAAAAAGGCGTTGGCGGGGGCGAAAATGCAAAACAACCCTCGAACCACTCTGTGAATGTTATGGGTAGGTTCCTCATGACAAATAAGACCTGTGGGGACAGACGGGATGTGATTAGCACATGTACATTGGGAGTTAGAGTCAAAAACGCCTTAAACTTAGTCGAAAAAGGCTGTTCGGGGGGCGAAAATGCAAAACAGCCCCCGAACCACTCTATGGATGTCACGGGCATCTTCCTCATGAAAAATAGGACATGTGGGGACATATGCATGTAATTAGGACACGTAGGTTAGGAGTTGGAGTAAAAAATGCCTTAAACTTAGTTAAAAAAAGGCGTTCGGGGGACGAAAATGAAAAACAGCCCCCAAACCACTTTTTGGATGTTACGAGTAGGCTCCTCATGAAAAATACACCCTTTGGGGACAAACGGGATATAATTAGCACATGTACATTGGGAGTTAGAGCCGAAAACGCCTTAAACTTTGTCAAAAAAAAGCATTCGGGGGGCGAAAATGCAAAACAACCCCGAACCACACTATGAATATCACGGGCAACTTCCTCATGACAAATAGGACTTGTGGGGACAGACGGGATGTAATTAGCTCACGTACATGGGGAGTTAGAGTCGAAAATGCCTTAAACTTAGTCGTAAAAGGCCGTTCGGGGGGCGAAAATGCAAAAAAGCCCCAAACCACTCTATGGATGTCACGGGCAGCTTCCTCATGAAAAATATGACATGTGGGGATAGACGTCATGTAATTATCACACGTAGGTTAGGATTTGGAGTCAAAATTACCTTAAACTTAGTCGAAAAAAAGTGTTCGGGGGGCAAAAATGCAAAACAGCCCCCGAACCACTTAGTGTATAGCGATCCCGGGTTTACCCTTGTTGTACAGTGATCCGGACATGTGTCCGTGGATGTTGGTTGTTGTTTATTATCTTGTTTGCATCCTTGTTATTTCTTATTGAGTTATAGGATGTGTTGGGCAGGTTTGTTTCAGGTTGGTTGTGTTTGGGAGCCTAGTGTTGCTGCCCAGATTTTTGGTCCTTCGCTCGAGCGAGGAGTTTGTCGCTCGAGCGAGAGTTGAGTTGTGTCTGGTGGGTCGAGCCAGAGTGGCTTCGCTCGAGCGAGCGATGGCGTCTGGTTCTGGACCTGAGAGGTGCGTTTCTTGGCTCGAGCGAGCTTTTCTTGGCTCGAGCGGTCTGGTTTGTTCTTCGCTCGAGCGAGAGGTCTGTCGCTCGAGCGTGCTTGTGGTTGCAGACCTGAGGGTTCGAGTTGTTGGCTCGAGCGAGCATTCCTTCGCTCGAGCGCACATTTGAGTTTTTGGCTCGAGCAAGAGTTCCTTGGCTCGAGCGAGAGTTTTCTGTGTTTTGTCGCTCGAGCGACCAAGTCTTCGCTCGAGCGAGCGTGTTTTATATCAGCGGACAGTAGCGTTTTAAACATCACTTTTTCACTTCCTTTCTTTGATCAAACCCTTGATCCGAGACCCTCTCTCTCTAAACTTACTCCCTCTCTAAGATTTGATCTCCCTAGAGTGTGAATCTAGCCTAGAGCCTTTGTTAAAAAGATAGAGGGCGTTGAGAGCTTCGTTTTAATCTGAAAAAGTTTGGATTTGGAGCAAGTTGATCTTCGAGTCTTCATCTCCTTTTTGGCTTAAACTTCGAGGTAGGGATATCCTACTCCTCTCTATGGATTTTGTCTTTAAATTTTGGTATTTTGAGATGTTGGGCTTGGCTTGGTAATTTTGTGAAAGTTTGGGGCTTTTGTGTAATTTTACAAAAGTCGAGGTTTTATTCATAATAAACCTAGATGCATGTTTGGCATAGAGAAATTGAATGAATGTTAAATCATTGATGAAAATGGGACCTAAGGGTTAAAATGGTAATTATGGATAACGACCTAATTACATTGTTTAATTAATCGAGATAATTAATTGTGAGAAATGAGGAAATGAAATGTTGATTGAATATCCATTGTGCATTTATTTTCTGTTTAGAAATAACTGCTTTGGGCTATCGGTGGAGGATAGTCGTGATTGTTGTAGACAATGCATGATGATTAGGCAAACTGAAACTAATCAATGAAATGTGTCATGGAACTTGACGGTTGATAGAATACATTAACTGTATGTATTGGGTGATTGTATATAGAACCAATGTGTTTATATACGTTATGTGTAGATGAGGAGATAGGGGATGTACTCTGCGGTTTAGGGGAAGATAGGGGATGTACCTCTAAACCGGATAGTGTTGGGGAGAAGATAGGGGATGAACTCCGTAGACACAGCTCATATGCTTGTCTAGAGAAGTGAAGATAGAGCTTATATGCTTATCTTAGTAAAGTGTGGATACAGCTTATATGTTTATCTGAATGTGGGATATTGCTGTTATACATATCTGTTGAGAATGTGGATATAGCTTTTATGCTTATCTGAATGTGAGATATAGTTTTATACATATCTGTGGAAATGATGATAGAGCTAGCATGCTTATCTGTTGTAAAAGGGAAAAAGAAAGGTAACTTAGACTCATAAGTTGTATGACATAAATGTGTAATTTATGTGAATGTATCTGTGTTAGCCATCTATCAATTGCTAATCTTTTAGTCATTGTTCATGGTTGGTTTAGTGTATTTCTACTGGGCTGTAGCTCACCCTATATGGGAATATCATTTTCAGGTACAGGTAGCATGCCACCTCCAAGGACATAGCTGGGAGGCTAGAGGCGGACATACATTTGTCGCTTAACTTTTGATGTATTACATGTAACTTCAAGCCAAGGGCTTAATGTGTAAACGAGTTAGTACTCTTTGTTGTAACCAAGTGTTAACTTGGAAAGCTGTAAGCCCGTAGGGCATTTTGTTTTGATGTTAACATGTAATACTTATGTAATGGAACTCTAATGAATAAAAAAATGTGGTTAGTTTATATGTAAATGCATGTCTTATCTGATGGGATTAATGTTGTTATTTTTGAGGGCGTTACAACTTGGTATCAGAGCGTACCGGGTTTGAATACTTTGGGTACGTGGGAAGTGATTAGTATCACAATGGGTTTGTCTCGCTTGATAGAGACTTAGATGTAGTATCATATGTTATGTGCTTAATTGATAACATGCTTATGTGACTATGTGGGTATGGGATTTAATTTCTGGGATGTTGATTGGATCCTTGAGTTTCTGGGAGTCTTGTTGGAAAAGCACTTGATCAATGCTGTTTCTAACCGGAACTCTAGTAACGTCTCGGGACTATCATTATCCGGAATTGAAATTCGTAAGTGCTTATGTGTTTATGTGTTTATGTGGAGTGAATTACAGTTGTCCATGCATTAGGACGTGAGTGTTTAGTTTCGGCACATTTGTGAATGTGCTAATGTTCTGTGTTACCTTTATTAGGATGTCAGGACGAGGAAGAGGTGCTAGGCGTGGTAGACCTGCGAGGCAGGAAGCACCGTTACCGGGTGAGATTCCGGCAGTACAGGAGGGGGTTGGTAAGGCCAATGTGGCCGAGCCAATGGGTCAGCAGGCCATGGGTGCCTTGGCCAGAGAGATAGCAGGAGCTTTGGGTATTCTTAGAGCTGGGAATCAGGCAGCTGAGGCAGGGCCTTCTTTCTTGAAGAGGGAGTTCTTCCGGTCTAATCCGGATGAGTTTGTCAGGGATCCGAAGGAGCCACTAAAGGCTGATGAGTGGCTAGAGCAAATGAGTAAGACGTTAGAGATGCTTGGCATCGAGGACGGAGCACTGAAAGTGACCTTGGCATCCTTCCAGCTGAAGGGAGATGCGGGTCAATGGTGGAAGTACGAGAAGGCTCGTGTTGGTGGTACTTGGGAGGCGTTTATAAATGCTTTTCAGGAGAGGTTTTTGTCTGCAGCAGCTAGGGAGAAGCTGAGGGATCAGTTTAGCCGGCTTAATCAGCAGGGCTTGTCAGTGGCCGAGTTTGAGGCTACTTTTACCAGTCTGTCCAGGTTTGCACCTGAACTGGGGGCGTCTGAGGAACGCCGTTGCTATGAGTTTGAGCGGAAGTTGAGGCGGGGCCTCAAGTTGAGAGTTGGTGGGTCTTACATCCGGGAGTATAGACACCTGGTAGATGCTGCAGCTCATATGGAGCTCATGATGCAGGAGGAGGATGAGGGGCAGAGAGGCTCCAGGAGGAGTTAGGATGGTCAGGGTGATGGCAAGAGGCAGAGGGGCTCTAACCCTCAGCAGTCGCAGGGTGGTGTTGCTAGATCGACCTTCCCAGTCCCGAGTGCAGGCTCTGGGAGAGGTGGTCAGGGGGATTTCACCTGTTACAAGTGTGGCCAGCTGGGTCACAAGGTTTCTGTTTGCCCACAGAAGGGTGGGGGTCAGAGAGCTGTTTCTTCTTCAGCTAGATCACAAAGTCAGAGTTTGGGCAGGGGGCAGCCCTTGTCTTGTTATCAGTGTGGACAGCCTGGGCACCTGAAGAGGTTTTGCCCACAGTTGAGTGCCACTTCGGGAGCGTCTGGTTCTAGGCAGACGCAGGGTTTTCAGCCAGCTCAGTCTGTGCAGGCCTCGAGGGCCAATCCGGGAGCTTCGTCATCCCAGTCTGTGCAGCAGTCTTTTGCTCCGAGAGGTGAGCAGGTAGACCAGGGCCTACGGGGCGCGTGTATGCTGTTACCGCGCAGGATTTAGTACCAGCTCCATCAGTAGTGAGAGGTACTTTTCTGTTTTGCAACTCGGTTGCTAATGTGTTGATAGACACGGGTGCATCTCATTCTTTTGTATTTGCTGCATTTGCATCTGTTTTGGAATTGGAGTTAGCACAGTTAGCATCTCCTATTTGTGTGGTATTGCCTTTGGGTGGTGAGTTGATCCTGAAACAGGGTGTTAGAGGATGTGATATAGAGGTCGCCGACTATAGGCTTCCTTTTCCGTTTGTTGTCATGCCCATGAAGGGTTTTGATGTTATTTTGGGTATGGACTGGTTATCGTCATACCGGGCTGTTATCGATTGCTACCGCCAGAGGGTCACACTATGTACCATGAGCGGGGAGTGGTTCCATTTCTTGGGAGACCGGGTTGGTAGTGTTTTGCCACCGGGGTATGATTCGCGAGGGCGAAGTGAGCTTAGTAGTCTATTGGCTAGCGTTGAGACTGGTGAGTGTGATGAGACCCAGGTTATATTGCCGAGGGTGGTTTGTGAGTATTCGGATGTCTTTCCCGAAGATCTTGTTAGTTTGCCACCTCACCGAGAGATAGAGTTCTCTATCGATTTAGTGCCTGGTACGGCGCCGATTTCTATGGCACCTTACCGTTTTGCTCCAGCAGAGTTGGTTGAGTTGAAAGTTCAGCTCCAGGAATTGCTAGATAAGGGCTTTGTTCGCCCTAGTGTTTCACCGTGGGGAGCACCGGCCCTCTTTGTTAAAAAGAAAGATGGTGCCTTGAGATTATGTATTGACTATCGGAAGTTGAATCGGGCTACGGTTAAGAATAAGTATCCTATGCCCCGTATAGATGATTTGTTTGACCAGTTGAAGGGTTCCCGTTGTTTCTCAAAGATAGACTTGAGATCGGGTTACCACCAGTTGAGGGTCAGGGAAGAGGATATTCCGAAGACGGCATTCCGTACGCAGTATGGCCATTACGAGTTTCTGGTGATGCCATTTGGGCTTACCAATGCACCGGCAATCTTTATGGACTTGATGAACCGGATTTTCCGGGAGTTCTTAGACCGCTTTGTGGTCGTCTTTGTGGACGACATCCTTATCTATTCGCCTTCAGAGGAGGAGCACGAGGAACACTTGAGAGTGGTGCTTGAGTTGCTTAGAGCCCATAGGCTGTATGCCAAGTTTGGGAAGTGTGAGTTCTGGCTGAGGGAAGTCAAATTCTTAGGCCACGTGGTATCTGGGGAAGGGGTGTCTGTTGATACATCCAAGGTTGAGGCAGTGCAAGATTGGGCACAGCCTAAGAGTGTGTTTGAGATCCGCAATTTTCTGGGATTAGCTGGGTATTACCGTCGGTTTGTGAAAGATTTCTCCAGGTTAGCGTCACCGTTGACTAGACTGACTCGGAAGGGAGTCAAGTTTGTGTGGAGTGAGACTTGTGAAAAGTCGTTCCAAGAGCTGAAAGTTAGATTGACCACCGCTCCGGTGTTGATTATTCCGGAGAGAGGGTTGGGTTATGCGGTTTATTGTGATGCCTCACGAGAGGGTTTGGGTTGTGTGTTGATGCAGGAGGGGAAAGTGGTAGCTTATGGTTCTCGTCAGTTGAAAATACACGAGAAGAATTACCCCACACACGACCTAGAGTTAGCAGCAGTGATCTTTGCCTTGAAAATCTGGAGGCACTACCTTTATGGTGAGATGTTCGAGGTATTCTCGGATCATAAGAATTTGAAGTATCTGTTTACACAGAGAGACTTGAATTTGAGGCAGAGGAGATGGATGGAGTTCATCGAGGATTATGATTTTGAGTTGCACTATCATCCGGGAAAGACCAATGTTGTGGCCGATGCCCTTAGTAGGAAGACCATTGGTGAGGTAGCTAGTATAGCCATCCGGGAATGGGAGATGTTGGGAGCACTTGGTGAGTTTGATTTGCTACTGGGCGAATCTGTTAAGGCTGCGGCCTTGTTTTCTGTTGTTGCGCAGCCTACACTTGTGATTAGAGTGTTAGAGGCACAGAGAGGTGACCTTGAGGTAGAATCCCTCCGAGAGAAGATCTCCAGTGGGAAAGTTGAGAAGGGTTTGACGGTGTATCCCGACCTGAGTGTGAGATACCGAGACTGTTTGTTTGTACCGGAGTCTTGCCGAGAGGAAGTACTCCGAGAGTTTCATCATTCGCGCCTTGCGGTGCATCCGGGAGGTACTAAGATGTATCAGGATTTGGGTCGCCAGTTTTGGTGGCGGGGTATGAAGAGAGATGTGGCTGTTTTCGTATCAAAGTGCCTTACTTGCCAGCAAGTGAAGGCCGAGCATCAGAGGCCAGCGGGTTTGTTGCAACCCTTGCCTATTGCCGAGTGGAAGTTGGAGCATGTCACTATGGACTTCGTTGTAGGTCTTCCGAGGACTCAGCGGGGTAGTGATGCTATTTGGGTGGTTGTAAACCGGTTGACTAAGTCGGCGCAATTTATTCCTATGCGCGTGAGAGATTCGGTAGATCATCTTGCCGATTTGTATATTCGGGACGTAGTGAGATTGCACGGGGTCCTAGTGACGATCGTCTCAGATAGAGATCCTCGTTTTACTGCTAGGTTGTGGCAGAGTTTGCAGAGTGCCTTGGGCACTAAGTTGACCTTTAGTACGGCTTATCATCCTCAGACTGACGGGCAGTCCGAGCGTACTATTCAGATCCTCGAGGATATGCTTCGGGGTTGTGTCCTGGACTTCAGTGGGATGTGGGAGAGGCACTTGCCCTTGGTAGAGTTTGCCTATAACAACAGTTTTCAGTCTAGCATCGGTATGGCACCGTTTGAGGCCTTGTATGGCCGACCGTGTAGGTCTCCAGTTTGTTGGGCCGAGGTGGGTGATGCACCTTTGTTGGGTCCGGAGTTGGTTAGGGAGACGACGGAGAAAGTTGAGCTTATCCGTAGGAGGCTTGTTACAGCCTAGAGTCGACAAAAGAGTTATGCCGACCGTAGGAGGAGGCCTTTGGCGTTTGAGGTAGGTGATCATGTCTTTATGAAGATATCACCTAAACGAGGCCTGATGAGGTTTGGGAAGAGTGGGAAGTTATCCCCTCGGTTTATTGGTCCTTTTGAGATCCTTGAGAGGATAGGTGAGGTTGCTTATCGGTTAGCCTTACCGCCGCAGTTGTCCGGAGTGCATGACGTGTTTCATGTGAGTATGCTTCGGAAGTATGAGCCAGATCCATCACATGTGCTGGATTGGACCGATTTAGAGGTAGATGAGGATGCCTCGTATGAGGAGAGACCGGTTCGGGTCTTGGATAGGCGGGATCAGGTCCTGCGTGGCAAGACCATTCCTTTGGTGAAAGTCTTGTGGAAACATCACGGAGTGGAGGAAGCCACTTGGGAACGTGAGTTGGGAGTCCGTGAGAAATATCCGGACTTGTTTGTTGATATGTAACCTTGTGTTTAAATTTTGAGCTATTGTTGAACTTAAGAGCTTTTATATATGTCTTAAGTTGTGAAACATTGAAAATGTTTTGTTTATTGGAAGTATGTTTTGGGACTTGCCTCATATGGAAGTTGAATGTGACATTATATATGTTGAACGTATTGTTGAAATTGGAAAGATAGTGCATAATGTTGATGCATGTTGAAAATACATATGTTGTTTACATATTGTGATATGTCTCTTGTTAAAGGGATGGGATGACCGGTAATGGGTCAAATTGTTGAATGTTAAATTGTAACATTGTCTAAAATGAAAGAAAACCTGTTTTTGAAAACTTGTGCTTAATTTCGGGGGCGAAATTCTTTAAGGGGGGGAGGTTATAGCGATCCCGGGTTTACCCTTGTTGTACAGTGATCCGGACATGTGTCCATGGATGTTGGTTGTTGTTTATTATCTTGTTTGCATCCTTGTTATTTCTTATTGAGTTATAGGATGTGTTGGGTAGGTTTGTTTCAGGTTGGTTGTGTTTGGGAGCCTAGTGTTGCTGCCCAGATTTTTGGTCCTTCGCTCGAGCGAGGAGTTTGTCGCTCGAGTGAGAGTTGAGTTGTGTCTGGTGGGTCGAGCCAGAGTGGCTTCGCTCGAGCGAGCGATGGCGTCTGGTTCTGGACCTGAGAGTTGCGTTTCTTGGCTCGAGCGAGCTTTTCTTGGCTCGAGCGGTCTGGTTTGTTCTTCGCTCGAGCGAGAGGTCTGTCGCTCGAGCGTGCTTGTGGTTGCAGACCTGAGGGTTCGAGTTGTTGGCTCGAGCGAGCATTCCTTCGCTCGAGCGCACATTTGAGTTTTTGGCCCGAGTAAGAGTTCCTTGGCTCGAGCGAGAGTTTTCTGTGTCTTGTCGCTCGAGCGACCAAGTCTTCGCTCGAGCGAGCGTGTTTTATATCAGCGGACAGTAGCATTTTAAACATCACTTTTTCACTTCCTTTCTTTGATCAAACCCTTGATCCGAGACCCTCTCTCTCTAAACTTACTCCCTCTCTAAGATTTGATCTCCCTAGAGTGTGAATCTAGCCTAGAGCCTTTGTTAAAAAGATAGAGGGCGTTGAGAGCTTCGTTTTAATCTGAAAAAGTTTGGATTTGGAGCAATTTGATCTTCGAGTCTTCATCTCCTTTTTGGCTTAAACTTCGAGGTAGGGATATCCTACTCCTCTCTATGGATTTTGTCTTTAAATTTTGGTATTTTGAGATGTTGGGCTTGGCTTGGTAATTTTGTGAAAGTTTGGGGCTTTTGTGTAATTTTACAAAAGTTGGGGTTTTATTCATAATAAACCTAGATGCATGTTTGGCATAGAGAAATTAAATGAATGTTAAATCATTGATGAAAATGGGACCTAAGGGTTAAAATGGTAATTATGGATAACGACCTAATTACATTGTTTAATTAATCGGGATAATTAATTGTGAGAAATGAGGAAATGAAATGTTGATTGAATATCCATTGTGCATTTATTTTCTGTTTAGAAATAACTGCTTTGGGCTATCGGTGGAGGATAGTCGTGATTGTTGTAGACAATGCATGATGATTAGGCAAACTGAAACTAATCAATGAAATGTGTCATGGAACTTGACGGTTGATAGAATACATTAACTGTATGTATTGGGTGATTGTATATAGAACCAATGTGTTTATATACGTTATGTGTAGATGAGGAGATAGGGGATGTACTCCGCGGTTTAGGGGAAGATAGGGGATGTACCTCTAAACCGGATAGTGTTGGGGAGAAGATAGGGGATGAACTCCGTAGACACAGCTCATATGCTTGTCTAGAGAAGTGAAGATAGAGCTTATATGCTTATCTTAGTAAAGTGTGGATACAGCTTATATGTTTATCTGAATGTGGGATATTGCTGTTATACATATCTGTTGAGAATGTGGATATAGCTTTTATGCTTATCTGAATGTGAGATATAGTTTTATACATATCTGTGGAAATGATGATAGAGCTAGCATGCTTATCTGTTGTAAAAGGGAAAAAGAAAGGTAACTTAGACTCATAAGTTGTATGACATAAATGTGTAATTTATGTGAATGTATCTGTGTTAGCCATCTATCAATTGCTAATCTTTTAGTCATTGTTCATGGTTGGTTTAGTGTATTTCTACTGGGCTGTAGCTCACCCTATATGGGAATATCATTTTCAGGTACAGGTAGCATGCCACCTCCAAGGACATAGCTGGGAGGCTAGAGGCGGACATACATTTGTCGCTTAACTTTTGATGTATTACATGTAACTTCAAGCCAAGGGCTTAATGTGTAAACGAGTTAGTACTCTTTGTTGTAACCAAGTGTTAACTTGGAAAGCTGTAAGCCCGTAGGGCATTTTGTTTTGATGTTAACATGTAATACTTATGTAATGGAACTCTAATGAATAAAAGAATGTGGTTAGTTTATATGTAAATGCATGTCTTATCTGATGGGATTAATGTTGTTATTTTTGAGGGCGTTACATAGTGGATGTTATGGGCAGGGTCCAGCACACATACATTGGGAGTTAGAGTCGAAAACGCCTTAAACTTAGTCGAAAAAAAGCGTTTGAGGGGTGAAAATGCAAAACAGCCCTTGAACCACTCGATGGATGTCGCAGGCAGCTTCCTCATCACAAATAGAACCTGTGGGGACATACGGGGATGTAATTAGCACACGTACATTGGGAGTTAGAGTTGAAAGCGCCTTAAACATAGTCGAAAAAGGCTGTTTGGGAGTCGAAAATGCAAAATAACCCCCAAACCACTCTATGGATGTCACGGGCAGCTTCCTCATGACAAATAGGACATGTAGGGATAGACGTCATGTAATTAGCACACGTAGGTTAGGAGTTGGAGTCAAAAATGATTTAAACTTAGTCGAAAAAAGGCATTCGGGGTGCAAAAATGCAAAACTGCTCCTGAACCACTTTGTGGATGTTACGGGCAGGCTTCTTGTGAAAAACATGCCCTGTGGGGACAGATGGGATGTAATTAGCACACGTACATTGGGAGTTCGAGTCGAAAACGCCTTAAACTTTGTCGAAAAAAGGCATTCAGGGGCGAAAATGCAAAACAGCCCCTGAACCACTCTATGGATGTCACTAGCAGCTTCCTTATGACAAATAGGACCTGTGGGGACAGACGAGATGGAATTAGCACACGTACATTGGGAGTTAGAGTCGAAAGCGCCTTAAACTTAATTGGAAAAAAAGCTGGGGAAGTGGTTTGTAAAAGTGAATAAAATCCATAGCTTTGTGACATATATATATTGTGCCATGTGGTAGGTTGTATTATCCAAATGGGTAGAAAAATGATGAAACAGAAATTCACAATGATGGCAACTCTAGGTGCTCTGTTTGGTTATTGAGATTAGAAAGAAAGTGAAATGAAGTTGTTCTATAATCTTTTCATCTAAATCTAAGCAATTTTAGTTTTTATTGCTTGCAAACTAATAAAGACTACCCATGAATCAACCATGTATGTCTTTATAAACATATACAAATATATATATATACATATATATCTATGTATATATATATATATCCGTGAATGAAATGAAATAATTATGAAGTTCTTGAAAGAAGACCCTAAATAGTATTGTCACAATTAAGCTTATGTGTTGGGGCTATGTTATTGGAGTCAATCAGTCAATATGCAAACATCTACCACACTGATTGAACTTGGAAGATTGGCAAATTGATGAAAAAATGATGAAACAGAAAAGCTCAAAAGATGCAACCCCAGATGCTCTATTTGGTTAACGAGACAAAAATAAAGAAAGTGAAATTCAGTTATTATATAAATTTGGCCAACATTTTTCAGTTTTTCTTGCTTGCAACCTAAAGGCCCATGAATGAATGAATTCTTACATGTATGGATCTCTATAAACATATATACGAGTTATGTTATTCTTCCATGAATGCAGCTTAGATTCTCCGTAGACAGTGCTACATTATCCTCAAATGTTATATGGAACTAATGGGTGTGTTTTTCTTTCTTTCTTTTTTTTTTTTTTTTTTTTTTTTTTTTTTGTAGATGGCTTTTGGCATGGACTTGTGGATATTCCATTTTGTGTATGGAGGATGTTAGGTTTTTATTCTTGGCAATCCCGTTTGATAAAACTCCTTTCAGTTGTACTTGTTTTCGCACTTTATATTTCAGTGAGGCTATGAGTTTTTAGATGCGAATCCAACCCAAGTTGTGCCTTACAGAGAAGTTTGTGATGTTAATTCTTTCAAGATTGCCACTTCGCTAATTAGGACGGGGATCGAGCTGCTCGGTAAGCTCGCGGGGGTCGAGGGAGCAGCGCCCCTTGGCGGGTCCAGGGTAGCGCCACGGCGGGGTCGAGGGGAAACACCCCCGAAGCAAAATGGAAAATTGCCTTCAAAGTTGCCTATCCGCTCAAGCGGACATTCCCCCACTCGAGTCCGCTCATGCAGAGAATGTTGAGTTCCAGAAGTTTATTCACCTGCAAAAATACTGGATGCTATTTTTTCCCGCTCGAGCAGAACTTTCCGCACTCGAGCGTAGGTCCACTCGAGCGGCCAATTTGACTCTCGAGCGGAGATCGCGGGATAGTTTTCTATAAATACGTGTTTCAGTCCAAATCTAGGGTTACTCCTCCAGATCTTTTTCTTAAATGTTAAGGTTTATATCTGGGGATATTTTGCTAGTTTTCTTTGATGTTTTGATTGAGTATTCAACTCATGGTTTAAAGAGTATACATAAAAGGATTATTTGTTTGTTTTACACAAAAGAGAGAGTTGTTCTTCGGTGGATTCTGAAGAATTCGAGCCTGAAGCTTTGGTGGATTCTGGAGTGGCTCATCGTCAAGACAATTCCGAGGTGAAGACGGGGTTGGAAGAGGCACATAGGGGTTGGTTCAATTCGGGCGTGGATTCGCTAGGTAATTGAGAGTATACCTGTGTAATTCCTTTGTCTTTTTAGTGGATTATTTTGTGGCTTTTGCCCGTGGTTTTTTTATCACAATTGGAGGTGTCCAATTGTGGTTTTTCCATGTTAAATTGTTGTGTCGATTTGTCTTGATTGTTTGATTGGGATTGTTATATACTGCTTAAAATTGATACATAATTACAAATCAACATCTAGGGATTTCTAGATTTTTCAGAGGACAATTTCCACTTTTGTATAATCCCACTTTTTTGTTGTCCTCTGCTTTTTGTGTGGATTTGTATTACTTGTACATAATACTTTTCGCGGGGTACATAATACTTTTGGCATGGAACAGACAATTATTGTCGCGATATATAGATTACCTTTTGTCGTGGTACAGATTACCATGGTAATTTGTACCATGCCAAATGGCCATTTGGCATAAGAGTAAATATATTTTTGTGTACGGAGGACATGATTTTCATACGATTATTTGTTTTGTACGGAATTATTATTTTAAATTGGAATATGCTTGATTTGTATGGAATTTGACATTTAAAGTTATTTGTTTTTAGATGGTTAGAAGTGAAATGGATGCAGATTGTGGAATGGGTGATAATATATGTATTGTTTTGTTTGTATACCTCGTATAGGTTGCATGGAATACATATAGGTTGTGAGTGTAGACAAATTAATTAAAAAAAAAAAAACATGAAATGATGTTTTTGGCGACTAAACAATTGGTAGCCAAAAATTAAGTAAATACTTTTAGCGATTAAATAGTTAGTAGCTAAAAAAAGAATTACATGAAAACAAATTTTTTGGTGACTAAATAGTTAGTAGCTAAAAAAAGAATTAAATGATAACAAATCTTTTAGCGACTAAATATTTAGTAGCCATAAAAAATAAGACTTTAGACGACTAATGATTTATTATCAAAAAAAGAAAGAACACTTTGGTGATATTTAGTAGCCAAAACTAAAAATATTATACCTTAGGCAACTAAAATTTTAGTAGCTAAACAATTGAAGCTTTTCGCGACACAAAATTTTAGTCGCTGAATATTTTAGTCACCAAATATTTTCAGCAACTAAATATTTTTTAGACGCCAATTACCTTTCCCAACAATCATTCAATGACAAAGTTGGTAACCAAAACATTTTGTCGGCAAAAGGATTGGGCGACTAAAATGTGGCTTTTGGCAAAAATTTCTTGGGTACTATGTGCTTGCGCATGGAATTGTAACTAGTTTATTACCCTAATTAATTTCAATAAACTTGATTAGTTAATAGTAATTTTAAAATTGATTGGGAAACAAAATTTATAATTCGGTAACTACCCGGTACGGGTATGACATGTTTGTCGACATACCCATGCTGTCACGACCCCATTCCGCCCCTAGTAGAATGGTGCCGCGATGGCCAGTAATCCGAGGTTACCGAAGGCCAACTTCCAAAGTTCACACACAATCAGAGTATAGATATATGGGGCTTACAAGTGCGGAAGCAATAAATTTAAATCTAATTAGTCCATAAGAGCTGTGCATAAGTCAAATGGAATGACATACATCTTAACAAGGTATTACAATTTGGGAACAATAAAAAAAGTATAAAAATACATCTTGACCAAAAGGCTTCTCGAGCCATCATATACAAAATACAATGAAATGCAAGCTAAGAAGCATGATCTTCAAGATGCTACAAAATGCGAATCCAAAACAAGTTGCAAAGCACATCTAGGCGTCGCCACCGTCCTGCTCATCACCTACATATATATAGAGAGGGTGAGCTTGGAAACTCAGTGAATGGTACAAGTAATAAAGGGTTTGCATGCATGACATCCGAAATCTTTAACAAAACAATACATAATCATAGCTTGTAACAAAACATGGGATGAATCAAGTTCATCTAACAAAGCTTTCAAGCTTCATCAATCAAAGTCTTTTAAGGCTTTCAAGTTTCAAGGGATGACATTAACAAAGGCTGTGCTACAAATGCTTATAGTCTCCTAGCACGTACGGACTTTCAAGGGTTGTGCTACAAATGCTTATAGTCCCCTAGCACGCACGGACTTTCAAAGGTTGTGCTACAAATGCTTATAGTCTCCTAGCACGTACGGACTTTCAAAGGTTGTGCTACAAATGCTTATAGTCCCCTAGCATGTACAGACTTTCAAAGGTTGTTACCAAAACCCAAGCTAATACTTGATACTCAAAAATAGAGGTAGTCATTCATGCTTAACAAATACTTTTCCGAAACAAGGCAAAACAAAGCTTTATCAAAACATTATAACATAGCTTTATTAAAAATACCACTCATATAGTTCTTCAAACGTTGGGGTCACGGGCAAGGGTCCAAGGCCTACAAGCACATAACAAATCCCATTGAATGCACTATCAAACAAACTTTACATGAATGCAAATGATCTCGGCATTCCCTCAAAACTAAGTCGAGACAAAACAAACACTGTTCCCCATCTCGGGAAAACATAATGGGCACCAACCAGGTCTTGGCCGAGGTCCCACACCTCCTTGCCGAGGTGTGGTCCCGGTGGCCACATTCAAGGAAGTGAGGTCGGGAAAAGTCTGGGTTCCCCTTTCTTGAAGAACATGAAGAACATGGATGCAAGGATCATAACTCATCATTACGAAATCTGAGATTTCATGCTATGAATTCA
This sequence comes from Camellia sinensis, assembly GCF_055761805.1. NCBI lineage: Eukaryota > Viridiplantae > Streptophyta > Magnoliopsida > Ericales > Theaceae > Camellia > Camellia sinensis. The sequence goes on from NC_138966.1 coordinate 110,262,892, forward strand.
AAAACATGGACCTGGGTACCCATACTCGAAGGTTTTATGAAAACAAACACAAAAACATGAATCTTGGTGCAAGCTTTCGGATCAAACGAGGCTTTTATTCAAGAACACATAAATATCACTTTCCATTTCTAAAACCAAACTTTAAACCAATGCATGGCTTACAAATCATGCCCGATCATGCAATGCAGCTAGATGAACAATAAGGACAGCAAGAGCAGATCAAGAATCTAACCTCAAAATACGGATCTAACGGCTCAAGGTATGAAGATCAAGCTTGGAATCTACTCTCACTCAAGAACTCTCCTTCCTTCTTTCCTAGAGCTTCTCTCTCTTCAAGAACAAAGACATACAACAAATGATGCATTTCTAGGTCTGCTGTCTGACTTAACACTCAGCTAGGACACGTGATACTACCGGGTTGGTTCCCCTCAAAAGGTGACTGTGTGAAAAGACAAGACTATGACAAAGTGTGTTCAACAAGCAAGATGGCATAGGCACTCCGGCAAGTAATGATCGCGGCTGGGAACGAGGCATCAGCAAGTAAAGGAACAATGATCTCGGCTAGTGAAAAATCTAGAAATCCCCTGGATGTTGATTTGTGATTATGTATCAATTTTAAGCAGAATATAACAATCCCAATCAAACAATCAAGACAAAGAGACACAACGATTTAACGTGGAAAAAACCACAATTGGACACCTCCAACTGTGATAAAAAAACCACGGGCAACAGCCACAAGAACAATCCACTAAGAAGATTTAAAGGAATTACACAGGTATACTCTCAATTACCTAGCGAATCCACAACGCCTAATTGAACCAACCTCTATGTGCCTCTTCCAACCCCATCTTCACCTCGGAATTGTCTTTACGATGAGCCACCCCGGAATCCACCAAAGCTTCAGGCTCGAATTCTTCAGAATCCACCGAAGAACAACTCTCTCTTTTGTATAGCAAACAAAAACCTTTGATGTACTCTCTTTTAAACCATGAGTTGAATACTCAATAAAACATCAAAGAAAACTCACAAAGTATCCCCAGATATAAACCTTAGAAACCAAAAAGAAGATCTGGAGTAGTAATCCTAAAATCTGACCCAACACACAAATTTATAGAATCTGTCCCGCGATCTCCGCTCGAGCGCCCAACAGCCCGCTCGAGCGGGCTTCAGCAAAATATGCGCGAAATATCACAGAGGTCCGCTCGAGCGCCAGAAAGCCCGCTCGAGCGCGAAATCACACATCTCAGTATTTTTGCAGGCGACCAAAACTGCTGGAACCAGGGATTCTCCGCTCGAGCACGGGTATGTCCGCTTGAGCGGACAGGCAATTTTGAATGCATTTTTGAACGCTTTATTATCACAAACTTCTCTGAAAAGCACAATTCGGGTTGGATTCGCATCTAAACACTCATAGCCTCACTGAAATAAAAAATGCGAATAAAATTACAACTCAAAGGAGCTTTGTCAAACGGGATTGCCAAGAAATAAAACCTAACAGCTAGGAAGGACAACACTTGGCCTAGCTGTGCCACACCTCGGCCTAGATGTGCCACACCTCGGTCTAGGTCGTACCAGTCCAGGAACAAGATCACTTGGTATAATATCTCGGCCTAGATGATACACATCTCGGCCTTGGTGATGAACACCTCGGCCTAGATAATGACATCCTGGCCAACATGTCAAGGTGAGGGTGGAGGTCAACCAGGGTGGTTCCAAGATGGTCCTAGGTGTAAGGAGTTCAAAGGTGTAACCTAGGCTTAAGATGACCTCGGCTAAACTCACACCAAGCAAGGAACAAAACATGCAAGTAACACTTATGCAAGACAAATCAAGGTTTTGCAAATGCAACATACCAAAACAAGATCATGTAATATATGCAAGCATGACTAGAGTGAAGTGAGGGTTGTTACATCCTATCCTCCTTAAAGAAGTTTGGTCCCCAAACTTAAGTTACCTTGCTCTACAAATAACTCCGGATGACGGATTGTCACTTCTTTTTCCTTCTCCCATGTAGCCTCCTTGCCATAATGCTCATTCCATTCAACCTTTACCATCGGTATCGACTTGTTTCTCAATTGTCTCACTTGTCTGTCAATAATTCTCATCGGCTTCTCCTCGTAGCCTAAATCTTCATTAACCACAATCCCGGAATAATCAATTACATGCAGCGGATCCCGAATATACTTCCTCAACATCGAAATATGGAACACATTGTGAACTTGACTTAGTTCTGGTGGTAAAGCTAGTCTATAGGCAGCTAGGTTAACTTTCTCAAGTATTTCAAACGGCCCGATGTAACGAGGTGCTAGCTTTCCTTTCTTCCCAATCTGGAAATTCCTTTCATTGGTGAAACCTTTAGGAATACATGATCCCCAACTTCAAATCCCAACTCTCTTCTTCTCTAGTCGGCATAGCTCTTCTGTCAACTTTGAGCAGTTTTGATCCTTTGTCGAATGAGCTTAATCTTTTCAGTTGTAACTTGAACTAGCTTGGGACCAATCAAAGCTTTATCTCCCACTTCAGTCCAACATATCGGCGATCTGCACTTCCTCCCATACAAAGCTTCGTACGGCGCCATGTCAATGCTAGCTTGATAACTGTTGTTGTAAGCGAATTCTACTAACGGTAGATGTACTTCCCAACTTCCCTTGAAATCTAATACACATAGTCTGAGCATATCTTCAAGTGTCTGGATCGTTCTTTCTGTTTGTCCATCGGTCTGGGGATGAAAAGCTGTGCTAAACTTCAACTCGGTTCCCAAAGCTCTTTGTAAACTCTGCCAAAATCTAGAAACGAACTTCGGATCTCGGTCCGACACTATGGACATCGGCACTCCATGAAGTCTCACAATCTCATTCACATATAGTACAGCAAGTCGGTCAGCATTGAATGCAGCCTGAACAGGCAAGAAGTGTGCTGACTTAGTTAATCTGTCAACGATAACCCAAATTGAATCCATGTCTTTCTGCGTCCTCGGCAATCCAACCACAAAGTCCATGGAGATGTGTTCCCGTTTCCACTCCGGAATCGGCAACGGTAGAAGTAGTCCTGCTAGCCTCTGGTGTTCAGTTTTCACTTGTTGACAATGCAAACACTGGGATACGAACTCGGCTATTTCCCTTTTCATATTCGGCCACCAAAAAGTTTGTTTCACATCTTGATACATCTTAGTGTTCCCTGGATGAACAGCAAATCTGGAACCATGAGATTCCTGCAGAATCTTTCTTTTCAACTATGGAATGTCGGCCACGCACAGTCTCCCTTCAAACTTAAGTACCTGATTTTCAATAGTGTACCCTGACCTCGGTTTAGTGGTAATCTCATCGGCAACTTTCTTGAAGAATCTGTCTTCTATTTGTCTGGCCTTCACTTCCTCTATAACGGTCGGCTCCACTAAAATCATGGTTAAGTACGCTAGACTTCCAACTGATTTTCTGCTCAATGCGTCAGCTACTGAGTTTGCTTTACCTGGGTGATACTGAATTTGCATGTCGTAGTCTTTCAATAACTCAAGCCATCTTCTCTGTCTCAAATTTAACTCCTTCTGAGTGAATAAGTACTTTAAACTCTGATGATCTGTGAAAACTTGGCAAGAAGCCCCATACAAGTAATGACGCCAAATCTTCAGAGCAAACACCACGGCTGCTATCTCTAGATCATGGGTAGGATAATTCTTTTCGTGAGGTTTCAACTGACAGGATGCATACGCTATAACCTTACCTCCTTGCATTAACACACAACCCAATCCCTTATGTGAAGCATCATTATATCTCTGAAATTCTTCTTTGTCTGACGGCAATATAAGTATCGGTGCTCGAACCAACCTCGTCTTTAACTCCTGGAAAGCTGATTCCCTATCCTCGGTCCATTCATACGCCACTCCTTTTTGAGTTAGTTGTGTCAGTGGTACTGCAATCCTTGAGAAGTCCTTCGCAAACTTCCTGTAATAGCCGGCCAAACCCAGAAAGCTACGAATCTTAGACACATTAGTCGGCGTCGGTCAACTCACGACGGCTTCAATCTTACTTGGGTCAACAGAGAGTCCTTCTTCATTAATCACATGGCCCAAAAATGAAATGCTGGAAAGCCAAAATTCACACTTGCTAAGCTTGGCATATAATTTCCTGTCTCTTAGGATTTGTAAGGCTAGTCTCAAATGCTTCTCATGCTCATCACCACTCTTAGAATAGATCAGTATGTCGTCGATAAAAATAACCACGAACTCATCTAGGTACGGCTTAAAAACTCTGTTCATCAAATCCATGAATGCTGCAGGAGCGTTGGTTACTCCGAAAGGCATTACCAAAAATTCGTAGTGGCCATACCTTGTCCGAAAAGCAGTCTTCTCGACATCCTCGGCCTTAACCTTCAGCTGATGGTAGCTCGACCTCAGATCAATCTTAGAAAAGACCCGTGCCCCTTGTAGTTGATCAGGTAAATCATCGATCCTCGGCAATGGATACTTATTCTTAATGGTCACCTTATTTAGTTCATGGTAGTCGATACAAAGACGAAGTGTACCATCCTTTTTCTTGACAAATAGAACTGGTGCTCCCCAAGGTGAAGTGCTCGGCCTAATAAATCCCTTGTCCAACAATTCCTGTAATTGTAGTTTCAGTTCCTTGAGTTCGGCTGGGGCCATCCTATAGGGTGTTTTGGAGATAGGTTGGGTTCCCGACATAATATCAACTGTAAATTCTATTTCCCTATCCACTAATTGGCCAGGCAATTCATTTGGAAAGACATCGGGAAATTCTCTAACCACCGGGATGTCGGCTAACTCAACATTTCCATTAAAACCACTTAGTACACTACACAGATAACCTTGACACCTCTTTTGGATCAACTTATAGGCTTTCATGGATGAGATTAAGTAAGGTGGGGGTACTACTCCTTTACCATGAAAAATAACCTTGGCTTGGTTTGGGGGTTTCAGGGTAACATTCTTCGAAACACAATTAATAGATGCATGATTCGTTACTAACTAGTCCATTCCCAATATGACATCGAAGTGAGTCATACTTAACGGCATTAAATCAGCTAATAATTCTACACCCTCAATCACAACGACACACGCCCTACAAATGGATGCAACAATCATAGTTCTCCTAGATGGAGTAGACACATGTAACACATAATCAAAGGGTTCTTGTTCTCTATTCAATTTCTCGGCAAACTTAGCAGATACAAATGAATGTGTGGAACCCGAATCAATCAATATGTATGCATCTTGAGAGCAGATTAGGAGTATACCTGACACGACTATCTCAGCATTCTGAGTGTCTCCTGGTACCAATGCAAAAACTCTGCCCTGTCTCGTTTGGGCCCTCCCGATGTTGTTTCTCTGTGCAGAGCCCGAGGTACTCCCATTCTTCTCACCATCACTAGTCCTTGTCTTCGGACAGTCTTTCACGCGATGACCCATTTCGCCACATTCAAAACAGGCTCCTGATGCCCAACGACAAACTCCGGAATGTGGTTTCCCACAACTTGCACACGTCGGCTTAGCATTACCTTCCTGGTTCGAGTTGCTAGAGCTTCCCTCATTCACCTTCTTCTTGGCGTTAAACGGAACTCGGCAATTATCGTAGTTCTGTCTCTTCCTCTAGCTCTCTCCTGAATTCTGGTATCGGTTCAAGTTAGCTTCTGCAAGGATGGCCTTGTCCAATACTCCGGCGTAACTCGGTATGTTGAGCATGTTCACTCGATCTTGTATCGGCCCACGAAGCCCACTTTCAAACTTCCTGGCTTTTCTATATTCATCATAGACTATGTGAGGCGCATATCTCACCAACTCAGTAAAAGCACGGTCATATTCTACTACTGTCCTGCTGCCTTGTGTTAGAGTTTGGAACTCTGTAGTCTTGCGGTCTCGAACGCTAAGGGGAAAGTGTTTGTTGTAAAACAACTCCAAAAATCTGGCCCAAGTCAGACCTGGGTTGCTTTCTCGGGTCATTATCCACCATCTTCGTGCATCGTCGTCTAATGTGAACGCGGCCAATGACATCTTCTAGACGTCGGTGCTGGGAAAAATCTCGAACAGTTTCTCCATTTCCAAGACCCACGCTTCGGCTTTCATCGGCTCTATACCCCCAGAGAATCTCGGCGGTTTCATTTTCTTGAACTCTCAGATCAGGGCTATGGTGCCGTCCCCATATAAAGCTTGTTGTGGAGGCACTTGTGGCGCTGGAAGAGGTGGAGGTGGGACTGCATGTCGGCCGTTTGTCTGCTCGGCCTGGGTAGAAGCAGTGCTAGTGTCTTGTGGTCTTGGTTGTCTCAACTCACGAACCAAACCTTCGACCAATCTCTCTAATCTATCCAATCTGTCTTCGGGATGATCTTGGCCAACTGGTGGTCTACCCCTTCTCATGACGCTAAGAGTATGCAAAATGTGACTTTAAAACAAAACGATCAAGTAATATGCATGCAAATAACAAACAGTCACACCGAGATGATGCACACATTGTCAAGTAGCAAGCATTATGATGCAATCCTAACATCAACTCCAAGGGAAATCCTATGCTCTTTAGGACTCGAAGTGTGTGTGAGTAACGTACTATAAGAAATTTGTGCTCTAATACCAATCTGTCACGACCCCATTCCGCCCCTAGTAGAATGGTGCTGCGACGGCCAGTAATTCGAGGTTACCGAAGGCCAACTTCCAAAGTTCACACACAATCAGAGTATAGATATATGGGGCTTACAAGTGCGGAAGCAATAAATTTAAATCTAAATCTAAATCTAATTAGTCCATAAGAGCTGTGCATAAGTTAAATGGAATGATATACATCTTAACAAGGTATTACAATCTAGGAACAATAAAAGAAGTATAAAAATAAATCTTAACCAAAGGCTTCTCGAGCTATCATATACAAAATACAATGAAATGCAAGCTAAGAAGCATGATCTTCAAGATGCTACAAAATGCGAATCCAAAACAAGTTGCAAAGCACATCTAGGCGTCGCCGCCGTCCTGCTCATCACCTACATATATAGAGAGAGGGTGAGCTTGGATACTCAGTGAATAGTACAAGTAATAAAGGGTTTGCATGCATGACATCCGAAATCTTTAACAAAACAATACATAATCATAGCTTGTAACAAAACATAGGATGAATCAAGTTCATCTAACAAATCTTTCAAGCTTCATCAATCAAAGTCTTTCAAGGCTTTCAAGTTTCAAGGGATGACATTAACAAAGGTTGTGCTACAAATGCTTATAGTCCCCTAGCACGTACGGACTTTCAAGGGTTGTGCTACAAATGCTTATAGTCCCCTAGCACGTACGGACTTTCAAGGGTTGTGCTACAAATGCTTATAGTCCCCTAGCACGTACGGACTTTCAAGGGTTGTGCTACAAATGCGTATAGTCCCCTAGTACGTACGGACTTTCAAAGGTTGTGCTACAAATGCTTATAGTCCCCTAGCAAGTACGGACTTTCAAAGGTTGTTACCAAAACCCAAGCTAATACTTGATACACAAAAATAGGGATAGTCATTCATGCTTAACAAATACTTTTCCGAAACAAGGCAAAACAAAGCTTTATCAAAACATTATAACATAGCTTTATTAAAAATACCACTCACATAGTTCTTCAAACGTCGGGGTCACGGGCAAGGGTCCAAGGCCTACAAGCACATAACAAATCCCATTGAATGCACTATCAAACAAACTTTACATGAATGCAAATGATCTCAGCATTCCCTTAAAACTAAGTCGAGACAAAACAAACACTGTTCCCCATCTCGGGAAAACATAATGGGCACCAACCAGGTCTTGGCCGAGGTCCCACACCTCCTTGCCGAGGTGTGGTCCCGGTGGCCACATTCAAGGAAGTGAGGTCGGGAAAAGTCTGGGTTCCCCTTTCTTGAAGAACATGAAGAACATGGATGCAAGGATCATAACTCATTATTACAAAATCTGAGATTTCATGCTATGAATTCAAAAACATGGACCTGGGTACCCATACTCGAAGGTTTTATGAAAACAAACACAAAAACATGAATCTTGGTGCAAGCTTTCGGATCAAACGAGGCTTTTATTCAAGAACACATAAATATCACTTTCCATTTCTAAAACCAAACTTTAAACCAATGCATGGCTTACAAATCATGCCCGATCATGCAATGCAGCTAGATGAACAATAAGGACAACAAGAGCAGATCAAGAATCTAACCTCAAAACACGGATTTAACGGCTCAAGGTATGAAGATCAAGCTTGGAATCTACTCTCACTCAAGAACTCTCCTTCCTCCCTTCCTAGAGCTTCTCTCTCTTCAAGAACAAAGACATACAACAAATGATGCATTTCTAGGTCTGCCGGCTGACTTAACACTCAGCTAGGACACGTGGTACTACCGGGTTGGTTCCCCTCAAAAGGTGACTGTGTGAAAAGACAAGACTATGACAAAATGTGTTCAACAAGCAAGATAGCAAGATGGCATAGGCACTTCGGCAGGTAATGATCGCGGCTTGGAACGAGGCATCGGCAAGTAAGGGAATAATGATCTCGGCTAGGAAGGACAACACTTGGCCTAGCTGTGCCACACCTCGGCCTAGATGTGCCACACCTCGGTCTAGATGTGCCACACCTCGGTCTAGGTCGTACCAGTCCAGGAACAAGATCACTTGGTATAACATCTCGGCCTAGATGATACACATCTCGGCCTTGGTGATGAACACCTCGGCCTAGATAATGACATCCCGGCCAACATGTCAGGGTGAGGGTGGAGGTCAACCAGGGTGGTGCCAAGAGGGTCCTAGGTGTAAGGAGTTCAAAGGTGTAACCTAGGCTTAAGATGACCTCGGCTAAACTCACACCAAGCAAGGAACAGAACATGCAAGTAACGCTTATGCAAGACAAATCAAGGTTTTGCAAATGCAACATACCAAGACAAGATCATGTAATATATGCAAGCATGACTAGAGTGAAGTAAGGGTTGTTACACATGCTTCATAGTCTCAAGATAATTCTATATGAGAATTTTTATATTTTTTTTGCAAACTATATATTATTTAAAAGTCATTTTCATAATTTGGTGGTGTTGGTGCAAGAGGCGGCCCTTTGTCTAATCCATTTGAATCCAATCATAATTGAGTTTGTAGGATAAAAGTCATTTAAATTACGACGAATTTCTCACATAAAATTACATAATTATTTAATGCTAATTGAATTTATAAATATTTATACACAAGCATCAACATACACCATTATAACCTCACAATCGCTACAATCATCTCTAATATTGCTGCAACCATCATTACCATCACTGTTGAAAAATCTAGAAATTCCCTAGATATTGATTTGTAATTATGTATCAATTTTAAGCAGTAGATAACAATCCCAATCAAACAATTAAGACAAATCGACACAACGATTTTAACGTGGAAAAATCACAATTGAAGCACCTCCAATTGTGATAAAAAAAACCACGGGTGAAAGCCACAAAACAATCCACAAAGAAGACAAAAGGAATTACACAAGTGTACTCTCAATTACCTAGTGAATCGACGCCCGAATTGAACCGACCCCTATATGCCTCTTCCACCACGGTCTTCACCTCGAAATTGGCTTGCTTAACGTTGAATCCACAATGGTGAGGTTGAATCATGATAATGAGCCATTCCAGAATCCACCAAAGCTTCAGGCTCGAATTCCCTAGAATCCACTAAAGAACAACTCTATTTCTTGTATAGAATAAACAAACAATCCATTGATGTATACTTCTTAAACCATAAGTTGAATACTCAATCAAACATCAAAGAAAACTAGCAAAATAGCCCTAGATATAAACCCTAATATCCAAGAAGAAGATTTGGAAGCGTAACCCTAGATTTGGAGCAACTTGAGGTTTTATAGAATCTGAAATCGCGAGGTCCGCTCAAGCATGGGAATGGACACTCGAGCGGGGACTCTATATCGCATGTTCCAAACCAGGATATATGCTCAAGTGGGGAAATGGACGCTCAAGCATAAAAACACGCCTCACAGTATATTTGCAGACAAGTCAAATTGCTGGAACCTAACATTCTTCACTCGAGCGGACAGGCAACTTTGAATGCACTTTTGCATTTTGCTTCGGAGGCGCTGCCCCTCAACCCCACTGCGGTGCTGCCCTGGACCCGCTAAGGGGCACTGCCCCTTGGACCCCCGCGAACTGACCGAGCAGCTCGATCCCCGTCATAGTCAGTGAAGTGGCAAACATGAAAGAATTATCTTCTGAAACTTCTCTGCAAAGCATAATTCGGGTTAGATTCACATCTAAGTACTCATAGTCTCACTGAAATAAAAAAGCGAATAAAAGTACAATTGAAAAGAGTTTTGTCAAACAGGATTGCCAAGAGTAAAAACCTAACAACTGTCACTGTCAACACCACCACCACCGCTATGAAGCTACCATTGCTATTACCACCACCTTCATTATCATTGTCATCATTATCGTAAAACATACCATCATTTCAACTAGTGAAATTTCACTCTCTTGAAATAGTGAAATTTAACCTTAATATTTAGGTGAAATTATTAAAAACATGAAATTTCTACTAAAGAAGTAAAAATTATAAAATTAAAAGCAAAGACGAACTAGCAAGTAAATGGAAAATTGATGAGTTAAAGAGAGGTGTCACTAGTGGTTTCGTTGGAGCAACAAGTGATTGTTACTATATTTTTAATTAGCTAACGATAATTTAATTTGTTGTCTAATTAATTATATTATGGGTGTAATTACAGAAATTTTAATATTGTTTAATTAAAACTTGATAGTAATAATTATTTCATGATCTTCAACTAGTGAAATATCATTATCTTCAAATAGTAAAATTTAGCCTTAATGTTTAGGTGTAATTTAACTATTAGCAAAGTGAAATTTATTGTAAATGAGTAGAACTTATAAAATTAAATGCCAAAGATGGAATAACGAGCAAATTAGTATATTTATTGAAGGGTTTAATTGTATCATTTTATAGTTTAGGTAGTAAAGTACTTTGTGATAGTTCAAGAGGAGGAGAGGTAAAGTGAGACTTTATGCTAGTTTCAGTGGAAAGGCGTAAATTGATACCTCATGATAGCTTTAGGAAGGTCAAATAATACAGGGGGTGTGGGACATTTTCGTGTTGCGGAACAGAGGCCTACGATGACATAAAATTATAGAAGAATCACGAGTTCAATGAGAGAAAAATATGCTTTGAACCCTTTGACAATTGCCTCCACAAATTTTAATTTTTCTATCGACAAAATAGAGACAAAGAGACATAAAGAGAAAGGTAAAAAAAAAATAAAAAAATAAAGGCTTGTGATGGATCTAAATGAGTGTCAGTAGATCTAAAATCTTATTGCCACAACAATGATGATGGATAATCATGAGATAGAGTTTGCATGGTGCTGGATTGTCATGAGACGGAGTTTGTATGGTGCCCTAATCTCTCTCTCTCTCTCTCTCTCTCTCTTAGCCACCATATTTCGTTCTGGGTATATGTTAATTTCAAGATTTAGTAATTCAAGGAGTATTTGGTGTTGGTACTTCACATTTATGTTTCTTTGATCAATTGCAAATTCAGTTAAATACACCATATATTTATATTGGATGTACAGATGAATTATTGGAAGAAAAAACCTATTGTGAACTACGAATTTAGGTCTTGTGTTGTAGTCTATTTAACCAATTTATTGACTTGCACTGCTATAATGTGTGTAATTTCTTATGTATGATTGGTTTTGTATGTTATTTGAACAAGAGGAACAGGACTAACAAGGCATCTTACATCAGAAAAAATCTATGCAATTGGTCCACCAAAACAAACTTTAATCATGTTAAAACCTCATGAGGTTAAGGGTAAAGGGGTAGTAGTTCAAATCTGGTTTCAGGTTTTCAATTTTTTTTTATTATTATTGTTATTGTTATTTTTTGTTTTTGGTTTGGTATGATGCTTTGGATTGAATCCTCCAAATATCAATACAAGAAGTGGGTTTACAATTCAATGATTTAAAAGTTCATAGTTTGGGGAAGGTTTATAGTGATTAAGTTCCTTAAAATAGTGATTTAAGTTTTATTTAAATGTTGAAACAAACTGATTAATATCTGAAACTTATTTACGAAATGGTAGTAGAATTGATAAAAGTTGTTGCAATGAATTTGGTCCAAAGCATTTATAATTTATTCTTGATATATATCTATATAATAAGACACAATAGAATTTGAAAATGTATAAAATGTATGTGAGATACATTTGATATTAACGGTATAGATCTTTCAAACAAAAATAAACGGCTGAGATGAATTTTTTTCCCACCCGTCTCTCTATCTCCCCTCTTTCATCTCTACCCCCTCTTTCATCCATCCTCTTTCATACACTCTTCTCTCTCTCTACCTCTCTTCTCTGCCTCTCACCGAGGAGATGAGATGGAGTGCTACAACAGTTCCTCTTTCCGAACTCTGTAAGAGAGGGGAGTCGTTGCAACCCCCGATTCCAAGTTGACGTAAGTTGGAAGGCAGATCCTCTTCCAAAAAGGTCTCAATTTCTAGACAGTGATTCAAGAGATGGAAGGTGGGTATGCATTCCTTCTGGCAGCCACTTGAGCTTTTTGCAGTTGGAGACCCAAAAAGTTTTCAGATTGGGAGCGTGTAATGCTTCTTGCAGACAAGATGCCATACTATTGCAAAAGCGATGTCGAAATTTGCGATACTTTGAAATTGAAGTTTCGGAAAGAATCCAAGCGGCTAGGACAGAGTACAAAAGCCATGCAAACTCAAATGAGAAAGGGAGCTGTTGCAGCACTCCATCTCCTCTGTCACTCACCGACTACCGACCACCTCTCCTTGCCTCTTGCTGTCCTTTCTTCTCTTGACCACCGACTCTCTTTTCTCACCCTCCTTCTTCAACGAAGCTGTTCTTCATAAGGTAAAAAGCCCCAATAATAGATTTGAAGAAAGTTAGAAGGTTGTTAACAAGTTGAATTTGTTAAATTTTTCAACAAATTTGTTGAATTTGTTAAAAAGCCCCAATAATAGATTCTTCAACGAATTTGTTATTTTTTTTTTTTGGTTGTGTTCTTCAATTTTTATGTTGCTTTCAGGTTAATTTGTCTGTCTTTGTTCAATGTCTAGATTAAGTTTTGTTTCTAGAAGTCAGAATGAGAACTTAACATCATGAATGCCCAACGGGTTTTCTGGTTCGGGTTCATACATGTTTATGTGCCCAATGGGTTTTCTCTTACCATTGTTCTCTTTGTTCTTTCCTTTTTTATTGCATTTCTGGTCACTTAATAGACATGAAATTATCAGTTCTGTGGCCTTGCCTCTTATTAGTTCTATCCTTATATGGGTTTAACTCCATTTTTACTATCATCAATCCCCTCTGTCACATAAACATGTATCATAACTATTGAATTATGCTTTCATCAGCCTCTTATATGTATATATTGGTGCTTTCCTTATTGTATCAATGCTATTGCCTACACTATAAAATTGGGATTGGGTTTGGGTGGTGGAGATTGAATTGATGAAGTGTGGGTCCACATATGAAATGAATCTGAGCTATTGATGTGAAATTCTGGGTATTTTCTGGGTTTTTATGTCTAGGTCTGTAGCATTTCTGTAATGTAATATATTAAAAATGCTTCTTTGCCTTTGTATGTTCAATTTATTGCTCTATGGTTCTGATTTTCTTTACCCATTTTCCCAACTGCATTTTCCTGACAGCAAGTTTGTCTATTTGGCGAAATGATTATTAATGTTTCTTTCCATTTGCTTTGCATGATGTTAAGATCTCATTCTGATTTCGGGTATATGAATGCCCAAGTGATGTTGTGTTGTTTAATTTTTCTGCTCATAATAACAAGTATCAATTTTGGGTTTTTCAATTCTTTTTTTTTTTTTTTTTTTTTTTGTTGTGTTCTTTAATTTTTATGTAGCTTTCAACTTAATGTATTGGGCTTTTTGACATAGTGATGGTATAGTTAACAATGATTTAATATTTCTGTTATTTTTCTTGGTTTGTCTTAATTTGTGTACTAACTTTTTTTTTTTTTTTTTAACAAGGTGTACTGACTTTAATTTGTGTGTATTAGATAATTAAATGTGTTATATATAGATATATATATTGGTTTCTAGGTGTGGATTTGGGATGGGTGTTAGTGTCATACTCTAAAGATTTGTTCGGATCATATTTTCATGAATTGAATGATTTATATTATAGGATTCGTTGAGTAAATCATTTGCATAAAAAATCAAGTTAATGGAATAAATATAGACTCATGATCAAACTCCACTTTTTAAAAAAATTATCAAAATCATATTAGCTATTTATTTTTTTAAAACATAAACATAATCTTATTATAAATTATAAATATATAATTAATCTGAATTATTTAATAGATCTACTATGCACTCATGTACAGCACCAATCCCAAATTCGTGTAGGTGTATGCAAGTGTGTGAGAATAATCTAAGACACATATTACACAGTGTGTGTGAATATATGACACATACATTATTATTATTATTTTAATAGTTGGGTTTTGATTGTTGTGAAATAGGATGATGAGTGACCATAAGGTGGAGAAGTTCTCTATAGCGATCCCGGTTTTCCCTTTTATTGGTTGTTGTTTACATCCTTTACTCTTTGTATTTGAGTCTTGGGTTGTGTTGGGCAGGTGTGAAACAGGTTGGTTGAGCTTAGGAACCAAGTGTAGTTGCCCAGTTTTTGGCCCGTCCGCTCGGGCGGAGCTTTTGGCGCTCGAGCGGGAAAATCAACCTTCCAATATTTTTCTCTGCAGGGTTGTCCGCTCGAGCGGGAGTTTGGACGCTCGAGCGGGAGTTTGTGTGTTACGCTCGAGCGGGGAGTTTGGACACTCGAGCGGGAGTCTGGTTCTGCAAAAGTGCTGGGAGTGTGTATTCAGCGCTCGAGCGGCGGTTTGGACACTCGAGCGGGAGTCTGTGAGTGACACTCGAGCGGGGGTTTTGACGCTCGAGCGGAGCGACTCTTATTTAAAACCGAGATCCGACTTTTTGGATCACTTTTTGTCACGCCCTCAAAATAAACCCATTATATATATATCATTGACATGCAATATTAAAAGAAAACAATTCATTATCTCATTCATCAGAGTACTACTAAATGAAAACATTACATGTAACATCAAATTAAATGCCCTATGGGCTTACATCTTTCCAAGCCAACACTTGGACACAAAAATATGAGTTCTAACTCAAATACAAATAAAGCCCTTGGCTTGAATGTTTATCAAATAAAAACAATTAACTAAGATAGTCTTCAAAATCCAAATCCTTCCAAGCTAAGTCCTTGGAGGTAGCTTATCACCTGGACCTGAAAATGATGCTCCCATAAAGGGTGAGCCACAGCCCAGTAGAAAAATACTAAACCAAATATAAGCATTGAATAAAGCTATAGCATTCAATAGATGGTTAACCAATTTAATCAATTACATCATTATACAGTTTCATGACACTAATGTCTATGACACGTTTCACTTTTCCTTATTATCAATATGGCTCAGAACCTGGCCAAACTTACAACAGTGAACTAAATATGTTATATTCACATTACTTCCAATATCAAACAAACAAATGAGACTCAGGCTCATATCAAAACACTTCATACTTCCCGTTTGATACACATTTTAGTGCTGTATCAATAACATGTAAAAACACTTCAATATAATAAGCACACATAATAGTGATGCTAATGGAGTCCATCCCCTATCTCCTCCCAAACAAAAATCTGGTTTAGAGGTCCATCCCCTATCTTCCCCTAAACCGTGGAGTACATCCCCTATCTCCTCCGACACAATATGCAAATGCAATGCTCAATCAATACACGTATTTTCTGTATTAATTCAATAGTCAAAATTAATGACTTAACCAATGTGATTAGTTTCAGTTATTCCTAATCCACATGCAATGTCTACAACAATCACGACTATCCTCCACCGATAGCCCAAAACAGTTATTTCTAGACTGGAAATAAATATATCAACAATTCAATAGGCGAGTGATTTAAATTATCCAACTACACCATTTAATCAATGAATTCCTCAATTTCATGAATTTAACTAAATTCCCCAATTTCCTTAAATTAATTATACAAATTAATTTATTAATACAACTAGGGTTTTTCCCAAAATTACCAAAGTAACCCCAACATATCAACATACCAAAACTTAGAACAAAACTTATAAAATGGAGTAGGAAATCCCTACCTCGAATGAAGAACACAAAAGGAGAAGATGACCCAAAATCCAAGTGCTCCAAATCCACTATTTTTCAGATTAGAATGAAGCCCAAGCCGCCCTCTATCTTTCTTACAAAGAACTTAAGATGGATTCATACTAGAAGTAGATGAAAACCTAGAGAGAAGATGAGTTTAGAGAGAGAGAAGTCGGACCTAGGGTTTGGAAACTAGAAGAGGATGAAAAACTGATCAAAAACCCGCTGTTGTCTATTAAAGCTGGACAGTCTCGCTCGAGCGAAGACTTGGTCGCTCGAGCGACCAGACACAAGAAAGCCTCGATCGAGCGAAGAAAAGCTCTCTCGAGCCAAGAATGCAATGCTTCAGGTCTATACTAAACGCAATCGCTCGCTCGCTCGAGCGAAGAAAAGCTGGCTCGAGCCACCAAACACAAAATACAACCCTCGCTCGAGCGGCCAAGTACTCGCTCGAGCGACCAACCCAAAAACTGGACAGCAACACTTGGTTTCCGAACCCAACCAACCTGAAACAAACCTGCCCAACACATCCTATAACTCCAAATGAGAAAATAAAGGACGACAACAACAATTATACAATGACAGAATCTACGGAACCTAAGTCCGGATACAATAATCAAATGGGAAAAGACCGGGGTCACTATACTTTTCCATTTCTCTTCTCTCTCTTACTTTCCCAAAAACTCCATTGTTGAGCTTCTCACTCTAGAACTCTACCTTCTCTTTAGGTATTGATCTAGTAGGAGTGATTTCCTCACCTTTGGCCTTTACAAAAAAGTTGTTGATCGTCGAGGGCTATCTTTTGATTCGAGAAATTCTTGATTTGGAGCATTTTCGTTTTCTTCACCTTCTCGGTTGGGAGTCATCTTTTGAGGTAGGGATAACCTACTCCTTACTATGAATTTTGTCTTTAAATTTTAGTATTTTGAGATGTTGGGGTTGGTTTGGAAATTTTGTGAGAGTTTGGGGCTTTTGTGTAAATTTACAAAAGTTGGGGTTTTGACTATATAAAAACCTAGATGCATGTTTGGCATGGAAAAGTGAAATTAATGTCAAAACATTAATGAAAGTGGAACCTAAGGGTTGTAATGTTAATTATGGAAAATGCCCTAATTACATTGGTTAATTAATTTGTAAAATTAATTGTGAGAAATGAGGAATTGAAGTGGAAATGTTGAGATTGGGAATGTACGGGATTAAAGGGTGTAGTTGGATTTTATATCGCTCACCTAGTTGGAAATGTTGATTATATATCCATTTGTTGCATTTATATTCTGTATAGAAATAACTACTTTGGGCTATCGGTGGAGGATAGTCTTGATTGTTGTAGACAATGCATGATGATTAGGCAAACTAAAACTAATCACTGGAATGTGTCATTGAGCATGACGGTTGAATGAATACATTAAATGTTATGTATCGATTGGTGATGTGTATAATTGTTGTTTATATGCATTATGTTGTGTTGGAGGAGATAGGGGATGTACTCCACGGTTTAGAGGATGATAGGGGATGGACCTCTAAACCGGATGGTGTTGGGAGAAGATAGGGGATGGACTCCATAGATAGAGCTCATATGCTTATCTAGTGATGTGTTGACACAGCTCATATGCTTGTCTTTGGAAGTGTGATAGTGCTCTTATGCATATCTATGGAAGTGATGATATAGCTTGTATGCTTATCTGTTGATGTGTTGGTATAGCTAGTATGCTTATCTAATGTGAATTGGGAAGAAGTGTAATATGAGTTACTGTCTCATATAAGTTGTTTGGCCAGGTTCTGAGCCATGGTTATAAATTGAGAATGGAAAAGAATTGGAAAATGGATTGTAACATGGACTTGTATATTATGAAACCGTAAAGTATGATGAGGGAAAGTATCAGTGTTAGCCATCTATCAACTGCTAATCTTTTAGTTACTGTTCATATTTGGTTTAGTGTATTTCTACTGGGCTGTGGCTCACCCTATATGGGAATATCATTTTCAGGTACAGGTAGCATGCCACCTCCAAGGACTTAGCTTGGGAGGCTTGAGGCTGATGGACTTTTTGTTGTCTTTTCTCTTTTGATGTATTACATGAAAATTCAAGCCAATGGCTTATTTTGTATAGAGTTAGTACTCTTCTATTTGTGTAACCAAGTGTTGACTTGGAAAGCTGTAAGCCTATAGGGCATTTGCTTTTGTTGTTAACATGTAATACTATTGTAAGAGCTACTCTGATGAATAGAAATAGTAATTTCTTTTGTATCAATGCATGTCTAAATTGATGGATTTATGTATTTATTTTGGGGCGTTACATTCTCTGTGGATTTTCATGGACCCAAAGACAGTAAATCATCTATACCCATCTCTGATTTTATTTATTTATTTATTTATTTATTTATTTTTGAATAAGGGAGAATGGTTCTTTTTTTATTTTTAATTTTACATTTTGTTTGAATGGCTGAGATTTTTTTATTTTTTATTTTATATTTTTTGAATACGGGAGATGGGTTTTTTTTTAAAAAATTTATTTTTAATTTTACATTTCATTTGAATTTTCTTGTTTAAGTCATTTTATATTTGAATTGTACATCTTATATTTTCCCGTATTATATAAATTCAAAAACCCTCTTCACTTGACATTATGTTAAACACGTTTTTTTATTTTACTTTACTGTTTTTGTTGAATTTTCTTTCTTTTGGGTCAAAAAAATAAGTTTTTGTTAAAGTTTTCATTGCCTAAGTTGCAATACATTTGCATAAGTTTTTTCTTGAATGGCCTTATCTTTTTTTTTTTCTTTCTTTTTGGGCCCATGATTTTATTATTGGTATTTATTGCAGAGGTGCAATTTTTTAATGGATCTATTTTGAATGAAGTAACTTTCCATACATTTTGGTGATTTTTTATTATAGAGCCAATGCAAATAATGCTTATTTTGAATTTTGTCTGGAAACATTTTGTTTTGCTCTGAAGTCTATTGTGTAGTGTTCTGCTTTGCTTAATTTGATGGGAGGGTTGTGATGGTGTGTTTTGAAGTCTATGGTGTGTTTTGATGGAATGACCTTATCGTGTGTTTTGAAAACCCAATTTCAAAATAAGCTAATTGAAATTGTGTTTTGAAATACTTATTTGTGTTGAATTTCTAAATTGGCTGTCGTCATAAAAAATATCTAAACAGGTATGGTTCGATCACGGCAATGTCCGGGTCTCATTTGTTTCAAATTGGGATAATTCATGTGTGCGATGATGATAATTAGATACTAATTTGGAAATCATGATGTTTTCGCAATGACAATTGCCCTTTTTCATTATTTTTGACCTCGATTACTATCTCTTTGCATCTAATTTTGGGTCTCTCTAACCTCTGCTGTCTTGGATTCTTCTCATTTTTTGGGTTTTGGAATGAAATCAATTCTGATTGCTATGCATATTTTTGGGATGAAATCGATTCTAATTGCTATGAAATCGATTCTAATTGCTATGCTATGCAAAAAATAATTTCTACTATTTTTATTTACATAGATCCTGAGGTCCAAGGGGTCTTAACTGCAGTCCAGAAGCACTGGCCTCACATCCACATATTTGATTCGCTGGTTATGGCAGATTCGGCTGTCAAGATGGTAAAAGCTGGTTGCCAATATATCACAGTTCTAGGAGTTGATTTTATGTCAGAAAATGTGCGGGCAATCCTTGATCCGGCTGGCTTCTCAGAGGTAGTCTTTTCCTCTTCTATAGCGACCCCGGTCTTGTCCCATTTGATTATTGTATCCGGACTTAGGTCCCGTAGATTCTGTCATTGTATAATTGTTGTTGTTGTCCCTTATTTTCTCATTTGGAGTTATAGGATGTGTTGGGCAGGTTTGTTTCAGGTTGGTTGGGTTTAGAAACCAAGTGTTGCTGTCCAGAATTTTGGATCTTCGCTCGAGCGAGGAGTTGGTCGCTCGAGCGAGCTGTTGTTTTTGGTTCTTCGCTCGAGCCGGGGTTTGGTCGCTTGAGCGAGAGTTTGCGTCTAGTATAGACCTGTAGTATTGCATTCTTGGCTCGAGCGAGGATTTCTTGTGTCTGGTCACTCGAGCGACCAAGTCTTCGCTCGAGCGAGCTTTTCCAGTTTTAATAGGCAGCAGCGGGTTTTTGATCAGTTTTTCATCTTCTTTTTAGATTCCAAACCCTAAGGTCCGACTTCTCTCTCACCCTGC
Source organism: Camellia sinensis (assembly GCF_055761805.1). NCBI lineage: Eukaryota > Viridiplantae > Streptophyta > Magnoliopsida > Ericales > Theaceae > Camellia > Camellia sinensis. The sequence goes on from NC_138966.1 coordinate 110,283,295, forward strand.
TCACCTTCTCTCTTAGATTTGATCCACTTAGGGTGTGTTTCTACCCTAGATCCTTCATTAAAAAGAGTGTGTGAGTCGAGGGCTTCGTTTTAATCTGAATTGTTGGTAGTTTGGAGCACTTTGGAGTTTGGGTCTTCATCTCCATCTTCTCTTTTCGGGTTATTTTCTTCAAGGTAGGGATTTCCTACCCCATTCTATAAGTTTTGTTCTAAGTTTTGGTATATTGATATGTTGGGGTTACTTTGATAATTTTGGGAAAAACCCTAGTTGTATTAATTAATTAATTTGTATAATTAAATTAAGGGAATTTGGGAATTTGGTTAAATTCATGAAATTGGGGAATTTATTGATTAAATGGTGTAGTTGGATAATTTAAATCACTCGCCTATTGAATTGTTGATATATTTATTTTCAAGTCTAGAAATAACTGTTTTGGGCTATCGGTGGAGGATAGTCGTGATTGTTGTAGACACTGCATGTGGATTAGGGATAACTGAAACTAATCATTGATTAAGTCATCAATTTGACTGATGAATTAATACAGACATTATGTGTATTGATTGTGTGTTGTATATGTTATGTGTTTACATACATTGTTTTGTGTGGGAGGAGATAGGGGATGTACTCCACGGTTTAGGGGAAGATAGGGGATGGACCTCTAAACCGGATTTTTTTTGGGAGGAGATAGGGGATGGACTCCATTAGCATCACTTTTATGTGTGCTTATGTATATTGAAGTGTTTTATTGATACAGCACTAAAATGTGTATCAAACTGGAAGTATGAAGTGTTTTGATTTGAGCCTGAGTCTCAATTGTTTGTTGACATTGTAGGAATGTGAATATGATATATATATAGTTCACTGTTGTAAGTTTGGCCAGGTTCTGAGCCATATTGATAATGTTGGAAAGTAAAACGTATTTTAGACATTAGTGTCATGAGACTGTATAATGATGTAATTGATTATCTTGGTAAACCATCTATTAAATACTAATGCTTTATTCAATGCTTATATTTGGTTTAGTATATTTCTACTGGGCTGTGGCTCACCCTTTATGGGAACATCATTTTCAGGTCCAGGTGATAAGCTACCTCCCAGGACTTAGCTTGGAAGGATTCGGATTTTGAAGGCTATCTTTAGTTGTTTGTTTTTATTTGATAAATAATCAAGTCTAGGGCTTTATTTGTATATGAGTTAGAACTCATATTTTGTGTCCAAGTGTTGGCTTGGAAAGATGTAAGCCCATAGGGCATTTAATTTGATGTTACATGTAATGTTTTTATTTAGTAATACTCTGATAAATGAATTAATAAATTGTTTTCTTTAAATAATGCATGTTGTTGATATACATATTGTAACGCCCTCAAAATTAACCCATTATATATCATTGACATGCATTACTTAAAGAAGACAATTTATTAATTCATTCATCAGAGTATTACTAAATAAAGCATTACATGTAACATCGAATAAAATGCCCTACAGGCTTACATCTTTCCAAGCCAACACTTGGATACATAAATATGAGTTCTAACTCAATACAAGAAAAGCCCTAGGCTTGAATGTTTACATGTACTAATAATTAAAGACAATTAACTAAAGGTAGTCTTCTTCAATCCAGAAGCCAAACCCTCCCAAGCTAAGTCCTTGGAGGTAGTTTATCACCTGAACCTGAAAATGATGTTCCCATAAAGGGTGAGCCACAGCCCAGTAGAAATATACTAAACCACATATAAGCAATGAATAAAGCAATAGCATTCAACAGTTGGTTAACCAAGATAATCAATTACTTCATTTTACAGTCTCATGACATTATTGTCTAAGATACGTTTTACTTTCCAATTTTATCAACATGGCTCAGAACCTGGCCAAACTTACAACAGTGAATCACATATAACATATTCACATCCTTTCCAATATCAACAAACAAATGAGACTCAAGCTCAAATCAAACACTTCATACTTCCAGATTGATACACATTTTAGTGCTGTATCAATAAAACACTTCTATATAAATAAGCACACATAAAAGTGATGCTAATGGAGTCCATCCCCTATCTCCTCCCAAACAAAATCCGGTTTAGAGGTCCATCCCCTATCTTCCCCTAAACTGTGGAGTACATCCCCTATCTCCTCCCACACACAAAACAATGTATGCAAATGCAATGCTCAATCAATACACGTATTTTCTGTATCAATGCCACAGTCAAAATTAATGACTTAACCAATGTGATTAATTTCAGTTATTCCTAATCCACATGCAATGTCTACAACAATCACGACTATCCTCCACCGATAGCCCAAAACAGTTATTTCTAAACTGAAAATAACTATGTCAATAATTCAATAGATAAATGATACCAATTACCCAATTACGCCATTTAATCAATGAATTTCCCCCATTCCATGAATTTAACCCTCTTTTCCCAATTCCATGAATTACTTATACAAATTAATTCAATAATACAACTAGGGTTTTTCCCAAAATTTACCAAAGTATCCCCAACATATCAAAATACCAAAACTTAGAACAAAACTTATAAAATGGAGTAGGAAATCCCTACCTTACAGAAAACAACCCAAATGGTGAAGACAGAGATGAGTGCCCAAGTACCAAAGTGCTCCAAATTGCCAAATGTTCAGATTAAATGGAAGCCCTCGACTCCCTCTATCTTTTTAATGAAGGATCTAGGGTAGAAACACACCCTAAGTGGATCAAATCTAAGAGAGAAGGTGAGTAGGGAGAGAGAGAAGTCGGACCTAGGGTTTGGGATCAAAAAGAAGATGGAAAGGACTGATCAAAACCCGCTGCTGTAAATATATACTGGACAGGCTCGCTCGAGCGAAGACTTTGTCGCTCGAGCGACCAGACACAGAAAAGCTATGCTCGAGCCAAGGAAACCTTGCTCGAGCCAACAACCCAAAAGCTCGCTCGAGCGAAAGAAAGCTCGATCGAGCGAAGAACTCAAAACCTCAGGTCTGAAAACAGACTCACGCTCGAGCGAAGGAACCATCGCTCGAGCGAAGAACAAACTAACTCGCTCGAGCGAAGAAAATCTCGCTCGAGCCAAGAATGCAGAGCTACATGTCAAAACTGGACGCCATCTCTCGCTCGAGCGACCAACTCCTCGCTCGAGCGAAGAACCAAAATCCTGGACAGCAACACTCGGTTTCTAAACCCAACCAACCTGAAACAAACCTGCCCAACACATCCTATAATTCCAAATGAGAAAATAAAGGACAACAACAACAATTATTCAATAACAGAATCTACGGAACCTAAGTCCGGATACAATAATCAAATGGGAAAAGACCGGGGTCGCTATAACCTCCCCCCCTTCAAAGAATTTCGTCCCCGAAATTAAGCATAAATTTTTTTTTTTTTTTTGAAAACAGGTTTTTCTCAATTCCCAAAAATATTATAGAACAATAATAAACAAGTTGACCCATTACTGGTCACTTCAACTCTCTATCAAGAGGCACCTCACAATATATATAAACAACACATATTTCAGCCTGCATCACTATTATGCATTATTCCTTTCAATATTAGCACTTTCCATATCATATTCAATTGCACGATATATACAACACATTTAACAATGCAACCAACATATGCAATGTTACACTAAACTTCTATAGTGAAGCAAGTTTCAAAATGCACCCATTTACCAATACTCAATGTTTCACAACTTAAGACATATGTAAAAATCTTAAGTTCAACAATATTACAAAATCTAAATACAAGATTACAAATTAATAAACATGTCCGGATTTGTCGCGGACTTCCAATTCACGCTCCCAAGTGGCTTCCTCCACTCCATGATGTTTCCACAAAACTTTTACCAAAGGGATGGTCTTGCCTCGCAAAACTTGATCCCGCCTATCCAATACCCGAACCGGTCTCTCCTCATACGAGACATCCTCATCAACCACTAAATCGGTCCAATCCAACACATGTGATGGATCTGGCTCATACTTCCGAAGCATACTCACATGAAACACGTCATGTACTCCGGACAACTGCGGCGGCAAAGCTAAACGATAAGCAGCCTCGCCAATCCTCCCAAGGATCTCAAACGGACCAATGAACCGAGGGGACAACTTCCCACTCTTCTCAAACCTCATCAAACCCCGTCTAGGTGATATCTTCAGAAAGACATGATCACCCACCTCAAACACCAAAGGTCTCCTCCTACGGTCGGCATACGATTTCTGACGACTCTGTGCTGTAACAAGCCTCTTACGAATAAGCTCAACTTTCTCCGTCGTTTCCCTCACCAACTCCGGACACAACAGAGGTGCATCACCCACCTCAGCCCAACAAACAGGAGATCTACACGGTCGACCATACAAGGCCTCAAATGGTGCCATACCGATACTCGACTGGAAGCTGTTGTTGTAGGCAAACTCCACCAACGGCAAGTGCCTCTCCCACGACCCACTAAAGTCTAGAACACAACCCCGTAACATATCCTCAAGGATCTGAATAGTACGCTCGGACTGCCCATCAGTCTGAGGATGGTAAGCCGTGCTAAAGGTCAACCTAGTGCCTAAGGCACTCTGCAAACTCTGCCACAACCTGGCAGTAAAACGAGGATCTCTATCTGAGACGATCGTCACTGGAACCCCGTGTAACCTCACTATGTCCCGAATATATAAGTCGGCAAGATGATCTACCGAATCTCTCAAGCGCATAGGAATAAAGTGCGCCGACTTAGTCAATTGGTCTACAACCACCCAAATAGCATCACTACCCCGCTGAGTCCTCGGAAGACCCACAACGAAGTCCATAGTGACGTGTTCCCACTTCCACTCAGCAATAGGCAAGGGTTGCAACAAACCCGCTGGCCTCTGATGTTCAGCCTTCACTTGCTGACAAGTAAGGCACTTAGATACGAAAGCTGCCACATCTCTCTTCATACCCCGCCACCAGAACTGACGACCCAAATCCCGGTACATCTTAGTGCCTCCTGGATGCACCGCAAGGCGTGAATGATGAAACTCTCGGAGTACCTCCTCTCGGCATGACTCCGGCACAAACGGACGGTCTCGGTATCTCACACTCAGGTCGGAATACACCGTCAAACCCTTCTCGACTTTCCCACCGGAAATCTTCTCACGGAGAGATTCTACCTCAAGGTCACCTCTCTGAGCCTCTAACACTCGAGTCACAAGTGTAGGCCATGCAACAACAGAAAACAAGGCCGCAGCCTCAACGGATTCGCCCAGAAGTAAATCAAACTCCCCAAGTTCACCCAACATCTCCCATTCTCGGATGGCTATACTAGCTATGTCACCAACAGGTTTCCTGTTAAGGGCATCGGCCACCACATTGGCCTTTCCCGGATGATAATGCAATTCAAAATCATAATCCTCTATGAACTCCATCCACCTCCTCTGCCTCAAGTTCAAGTCTTTCTGTGTAAACAAATATTTCAGACTCTTATGATCCGAGAATACCTCGAATTTCTCACCATAAAGATAATGCCTCCAAATCTTCAAGGCAAATATCACAGCTGCTAACTCTAGATCATGCGTAGGGTAATTCTGCTCGTGAATTTTCAACTGACGTGAACCATAGGCAACTACTTTCCCTTCTTGCATTAATACACAACCCAGACCCTCCCGTGAGGCGTCACAATAGACTGCATAACCCAACCCTCTCTCTGGAATAATCAATACTGCAGCGGTAGTCAGTCTAACTTTCAACTCCTGAAACGACTTTTCACAAGTCTCACTCCATACAAATTTGACTCCCTTCCGAGTCAGTCTAGTCAACGGTGATGCTAACCTGGAGAAATCTTTCACAAACCGATGGTAATACCCAGCTAATCCCAGAAAACTGCGGATCTCAAATACACTCTTAGGCTGTGCCCAATCCTGCACTGCCTCTACCTTGGATGTATCAACAGACACTCCTTCACCGGATACCACATGGCCTAAGAATTTGACTTCTCTCAGCCAGAACTCACACTTCCCAAACTTGGCATACAGCCTATGGGCTCTAAGTAACTCAAGCACCACCCTCAAGTGTGCCTCGTGCTCCTCCTCAGAAGGCGAATAGATAAGGATGTCGTCCACAAAAACGACTACAAACCGATCCAAGAATTCCCGGAAGATCCGGTTCATCAAGTCCATAAAGACTGCCGGTGCATTGGTGAGCCCGAATGGCATCACCAAAAACTCATAATGGCCATACCGCGTACGGAATGCCGTCTTCGGAATATCCTCTTCCCTGACCCTCAACTGGTGGTAACCCGATCTCAAGTCTATCTTAGAGAAACAACGGGAACCCTTCAACTGGTCAAAGAGGTCATCGATACGAGGCATAGGGTACTTATTCTTAGCCGTAGCCCGATTCAATTTCCGATAATCTATACAAAGTCTCAAAGCACCACCTTTCTTTTTAACAAAGAGGGCCGGTGCTCCCTACGGCGAAACACTAGGGCGTATAAAACCCTTGTCTAGTAACTCCTGGAGTTGGATCTTCAACTCAACTAACTCGGCTGGGGCAAAACGATAAGGTGCCATGGAAATCGGCGCCGTGTCGGGCACTAGGTCAATAGAGAACTCAATCTCCCGATGCGGTGGCAAACCTACAAGATCCTCGGGAAAGACATCCGAGTACTCACAAACCACCCTTGGCAACACAATCTGAGTCTCATTATCCTCACTAATCAAAAGGTTAGCTAGTAGCCCACTAAGCTCACTCCTTCCTCGCCGAACATACCCCGGTGGCAACACATCACCAACCCGGTCCCCCAGAAAATGAAAATACTCTCCGCTCACGGTACAACAAGTGACCCTCTGGCGGTAGCAATCAATAACTGCCCGGTATGACGATAACCAGTCCATACCCAAAATAACATCGAAACCCCTCATAGGCATAACTACAAAGGAAAATGGGATTCTATGATAATCAACCTCTATATCACAACCCCTAACACCTTGTTTCAAAATCAATTCACCCCCAAGAGGTGATACTACACATATAGGAGATGCTAACTGTGCTAACTCCAACTCCAAAACAGATGCAAATGCAGCAGACACAAAGGAATGGGATGCACCTGTATCAATCAAAACATTAGCAACCGAGTTGCAAAACAAGAAGGTACCTCTCACAACTGATGGAGCCGGTACAAGATCCTGCGCGGTAACAGCGTACACGCGCCCAGACGACCTCTGATCAACCTGCTCACCCCTAGGAGCATAAGATTGCTGCACTGTCTGGGACGACGAAGCCCCTTGATTAGCCCTTGAGGCCTGACCCGACTGAGCTGGCTACTGACCCTGAATCGGCCTCAAACCAGATGCACCAGGTGTGCCACCCAACTGTGGGCAATACCTCTTCATGTGCCCTGGCTGACCACACTGATAACACGAGAGTGGCTGACCTCTACCCTGATTCTGGCTCTGAGATCGAGCCGAAGATGATGCTGCTCTCTGCACTCCTCCCCTCTGAGGACAAACTGGAGACTTGTGGCCCAGCTGGCCACACTTGAAACAGGTAATGTCTCCCTGACTGCCTTTCCCCGAACTAGCACTCGGTACAGGAAAAGTCGATCTCGAAAAGCTACCCTGAGACTGTTGGGGATTAAAACCCTTCTGTCTCCTACCATCACTCTGACTATCCTGACTCCTCTTGGAGCCCTTCTGCCCTTCCTCCTCCTTCTGCATCATGATCTCCATATGGGCTGCAGCATCAACCATACGCCCATAATCCCGAATCATAGTTCCCCCAACTCTCAGCTTGAGGCCACGCCTCAACTTCTTCTCAAACTCAATACAGCGGCGTTCCTCAGACGCCACCAACTCAGGTGCAAACCTGGACAAGCTAGTAAATGCAGCCTCAAACTCGGCCACAGAAGAACTCGACTGCTTAAGCTGACAGAACTGGTCTCGCAGCTTCCCCCTGACTGCCGAAGATAAAAACTTCTCCTGGAAAGCATTCACAAAAGCCTCCCACGTACCTCCTATACGCCCCTTAGTAAACTTCCACCACTGACCCGCATCCCCCTTCAACTGGAAAGATGCCAAGGTCACTTTCAACCCCTCGTCTTCGATGCCAAGCATCTCAAACGTCTTCGTTGTCTGTTCGAGCCATTCATCTGCCTTAAGCGGCTCTTTAGGATCACCCACAAATTCATCCGGATTAGACCGGAAGAATTCCCTCTTCAGAAAGGAAGGTCCTGCATCCGCAATAACAGCCTGAGCTTGATTCTCAGCTCTGAGAATGCCTACTGACTCCCTGAATGCCCCTGCTATCTCTCGGGCTAGAGCGCCCATAGCTTGCTGGCCTACTGGCTCGGCCACATTGGCCTGACCAATTCCCTCTTGAACTGCCGGAATCTAATCTGGCACAGGCACCTCCTGCCTACCCGGCCTACCACGCCTACCGCGTCCTCGTCCTCGTCCTGACATCCTAATAAAGGAAACAAAGACATTAGCACATTAATAAATGTGCCAAAGCTAAACACTCGCGTCCTAATGCAATGGACAACAATAATTCATTCCACGTAAGCACACAATCACATAAGCACCTACGAATTTCATTCCCGGATAATGATAGTCCCAATGCGTTACTATAGTTCCGGTTGGAAGCAGCAGTGATCAAGTGCCTTTCCAACAAGACTACTAGAAACTCAAGGGTCCAATCAACATCCTAGAAACTACATTCCATACCCACATAATCACATAAACATGTTATCACATAAGCATATAACATTACACTAAGCCTCTATCAAACGAGACGAACCCAATGTGATACTAATCACTCCCCACGTACCCAAAGTATTCAAACCCGGTACGCTCTGATACCAAGTTGTAACGCCCTCAAAATTAACCCATTATATATCATTGACATGCATTACTTAAAGAAGACAATTTATTAATTCATTCATCAGAGTATTACTAAATAAAGCATTACATGTAACATCGAATAAAATGCCCTACAGGCTTACATCTTTCCAAGCCAACACTTGGATACATAAATATGAGTTCTAACTCAATACAAGAAAAGCCCTAGGCTTGAATGTTTACATGTACTAATAATTAAAGACAATTAACTAAAGGTAGTCTTCTTCAATCCAGAAGCCAAACTCTCCCAAGCTAAGTCCTTGGAGGTAGTTTATCACCTGAACCTGAAAATGATGTTCCCATAAAGGGTGAGCCACAGCCCAGTAGAAATATACTAAACCACATATAAGCAATGAATAAAGCAATAGCATTCAACAGTTGGTTAACCAAGATAATCAATTACTTCATTTTACAGTCTCATGACATTATTGTCTAAGATACGTTTTACTTTCCAATTTTATCAACATGGCTCAGAACCTAGCCAAACTTACAACAGTGAATCACATATAACATATTCACATCCTTTCCAATATCAACAAACAAATGAGACTCAAGCTCAAATCAAACACTTCATACTTCCAGATTGATACACATTTTAGTGCTGTATCAATAAAACACTTCTATATAAATAAGCACACATAAAAGTGATGCTAATGGAGTCCATCCCCTATCTCCTCCCAAACAAAATCCGGTTTAGAGGTCCATCCCCTATCTTCCCCTAAACCGTGGAGTACATCCCCTATCTCCTCCCACACACAAAACAATGTATGCAAATGCAATGCTCAATCAATACACGTATTTTCTGTATCAATGCCACAGTCAAAATTAATGACTTAACCAATGTGATTAATTTCAGTTATTCCTAATCCACATGCAATGTCTACAACAATCACGACTATCCTCCACCGATAGCCCAAAACAGTTATTTCTAAACTGAAAATAACTATGTCAATAATTCAATAGATAAATGATACCAATTACCCAATTACGCCATTTAATCAATGAATTTCCCCCATTCCATGAATTTAACCCTCTTTTCCCAATTCCATGAATTACTTATACAAATTAATTCAATAATACAACTAGGGTTTTTCCCAAAATTTACCAAAGTATCCCCAACATATCAAAATACCAAAACTTAGAACAAAACTTATAAAATGGAGTAGGAAATCCCTACCTTACAGAAAACAACCCAAATGGTGAAGACAGAGATGAGTGCCCAAGTACCAAAGTGCTCCAAATTGCCAAATGTTCAGATTAAATGGAAGCCCTCGACTCCCTCTATCTTTTTAATGAAGGATCTAGGGTAGAAACACACCCTAAGTGGATCAAATCTAAGAGAGAAGGTGAGTAGGGAGAGAGAGAAGTCGGACCTAGGGTTTGGGATCAAAAAGAAGATGGAAAGGACTGATCAAAACCCGCTGCTGTAAATATATACTGGACAGGCTCGCTCGAGCGAAGACTTTGTCGCTCGAGCGACCAGACACAGAAAAGCTACGCTCGAGCCAAGGAAACCTTGCTCGAGCCAACAACCCAAAAGCTCGCTCGAGCGAAAGAAAGCTCGATCGAGCGAAGAACTCAAAACCTCAGGTCTGAAAACAGACTCACGCTCGAGCGAAGGAACCATCGCTCGAGCGAAGAACAAACTAACTCGCTCGAGCGAAGAAAATCTCGCTCGAGCCAAGAATGCAGAGCTACATGTCAAAACTGGACGCCATCTCTCGCTCGAGCGACCAACTCCTCGCTCGAGCGAAGAACCAAAATCCTGGACAGCAACACTTGGTTTCTAAACCCAACCAACCTGAAACAAACCTGCCCAACACATCCTATAATTCCAAATGAGAAAATAAAGGACAACAACAACAATTATTCAATAACAGAATCTACGGAACCTAAGTCCGGATACAATAATCAAATGGGAAAAGACCGGGGTCGCTATACATATAATGGGTTTGTTTTGAGGGCGTTACATCTTCTTTTCGTGTATTCTTATTTCATCACTTTGTCAGTTATAAATCCAATTCTAAAAACAGTTTTCAAGTTAACAGAGTAAAAAGTGCTACTTGGTCAACAAATATTTTAATTGAAGCATAGATTTCATATTTCAAGAACTAATAAATTAACATAATTAAAACATGAAAACCAAAATCCCATAAAATGCATGCATTGAAAACTATTAATGTGAGGTAATTAGTTTTCTATCTCTATGTATATATAATGAGTATTTTAATATAATACCTTTGTTCATATAATGAGAAGGGTAAAATTGTTTTTTTAAGACTTTACATTTTTCAGGAATGTTCTGTCACTTGGTTTGTTTGCACGAGGAGCAATTAACAAATAGCATTCTCACAATCAATTGGTGTGGAATCCACTTCAATGATTATATAAAGGATATTTTATTTAATAGCATCGGTACCTAATTTGTATACATATCATCGGTACCCAATTTCTTGCTCATTGTAGAACTGATGAGTGTTTTTTTGAGGTATATAAATATGTACTCTATTCTCTGTTAGTTGCAATATTGATCTTTTGCCAATACTTAACATGTGAAATTCATAAGCGTGAGATTCAAGAAAATGTTTTGGAAATTGTTGGCATTTCCCCTGAGCAGGTGAGGAGACACTTAACAAATAATGGTTGGGTTGCTCAATTATTAATTACTAGGGCTGTGTTTTATCTCTTACGTTGTAAATTATTTTTATATTCCCATCTAATGAAATATGTAAGTACCAAATTGGAGAAAGTATATGTAGATCTTTTGAATTACCTGATATCAATATTATCATGGTTTTCATACTTCTATGGGCCAAAATTTTCATTGTACTACTAACAATCATCAATATATTTTCATGCATTGACCAATTCTTCAAGATATTAGATCACTGTGGTGTGCACACTACATTGAATTGAAACACATGTGATGTTGGCACTTTGGAAAATAGTTCCTGGCAAGTTTTGGGTAGATCACTGTGGTTTGCACACTACTTTCTAATTTTTATTTTCTTTTTAGTTAAAATATTTTTGAAATGATAGATATATATTTACCATTTAAAGGTGAGTTCCAATTGGACACCACTTGGAACTTTTGAATTTCCTTAGATTGATGTGTTAATACTTATTGCTCCCAAGGAAAGGAATAGCCGAATGTTAAATCTAGAAACTATTGACCCAAATGTAATATGGGCTTTGTTTTGTCTACAGGCGGAAGCAAAATTTGGCTATCTTTTGGAGGCTTTAGACATGGGTGCTCCTCCACATGGTATGAACTACTAGCCTATATCTAACATAACAACAAATTACTATCATTTTGGGATAATTTATTCACTGTCATGCATAATTTAAACCTGTATTGGTTAGGTTGAATCATCGTTCTGCACTATTGATGAACGCAAGGATTTTTTAATGCTAGGATGTCCAACTACTGCTCATCTGTCTATATTTTTGAGTTCTCTTGAACATTATTTGGACCATGGCCTCAAGCCAACAGATAGTTATCTAATATTGGAATCGTCTAGACTGGAATTAAGACTGCTCATCTGTCTTTTTTTTTTACTTTCTATTTTTCTCTTTCTCTGTAATTGGTTTATAATTAAGCTTTAGCAAGAGAGAAGTGTAATATGAAGAGTCTGAGACTTAAGCTTAGGAAAGTGAAATAAGTGTTGTAACTAACTAATACTGTAATATTACTGAGACTTAAGTGTAATATGTTCATGAGTTTGCTAATCATACATTTTACTTAACTAACTGATACATTTTTCCTACTAAACTTTGGGCTTTGATACACTTCAATTTTGCACAATGGGGGTGAGCGGCAGTGTATGATTTTTCTTTCCATGCCTTTTCTTTTTACACATTAGAGATGGTTTGTTAATATTGCAATCACGGAGATTATATTCTTTTCTAATTTTAGCTTAATTTCAAATGGGACCAACCTCTTCAATTAGAACAAGAAAGATTGATAACTTCAAGAATAATAGTGTGATGCTATAAGAAAGGAACAATTTTCTCCAAAATTATTTTGTGAATAAATTTTCCATCTACTACATAAAAGATTAGATAGGAGAAGATTAAACTCAATATAATTTCCTTCGTGCCTTTAGACACGAGCATACACTAGAAAATGTTGGTTTTTAAATCCACTTCAAATGTTGGTTTCCAAACCCACTAGAAAGTGGGTTTAACTTTTTTTTTCTTCTTCAAATCCATTCTTTTTGGAAAATGTTTGTAGAAAATGTTGGTTTTTTTTGGTGGATAAATTTAAATGAAGTTTAAATTGAGTTCTGTTAAAAAAAATGGTGAATTTAAATTTGTATGAGAATTGAGTTAATGAGTTATGTTTATGTAGAAATGCTGAAGGATGAGAAGTTGTTTGAGTCTCAAGGTGTGGCTTTTTGTGTTTCTTTGCTTCTTTATATTTGCTGTGTTATCATGATTTTTCCATAATAAAGTATTCATATTTTTTCTATTGTTTTGATTGTTTTATCAGCAAGATGAGTTCAGTTAATTGGTTTTGTTGGCGGTTGATTTTGATATTTTGGGTTATTTTATTAGTTGGTGCGCTTTTTGTAGTACTTTAGTTAGTGTGCTTTGATTTTGTTCAGCTTCTATTTTCGTGGCATTGTTATGTCGTTGGTGAGAGAGATAAGGGAAAACGAGAGAAGGAGTGTGTATGGGAGGCAAGGACAAGATAGAGAGAGTGGTGGTTGTGCAATGGGGGAAGGGGAAAGTCTGGAGGTAAAAGAAATTCAAAGAAAAAAATAAAACTGTGAGAGAGGTGGACGTGAAGGTGGAGCTAAATGGAAATACAAAAAAAGAAAGAAAAAAAAAATTTAGAGCATCAAGTTGGAAAAAAAAATGAATTCAGAAAATTCATTGTTTTGGAATGGATTCTTTTCAGCCGTTATCTTGAGTTATTTTGGAATGAATTCTTTATTGTGTTGTTTTAAAATCTGTTTTGTTGTGTGGTCAGAAAATTCAGAAAATTCTGTTTCGTTATCTTGAGTTATTCAGAAAATTCATTGTTTTGGAATGAATTCTTATATTTTTTCAAGTATGGTTTGGTTTTGTGAGTTTAAATCCTTAAAAGCCATTGAAGCCTCAATGGAACTTATGTTTATCAGACCCTTTCAAATCTAATATCCTTTCAGATCGAAGGAAAAGCTCCATTCATCCTCCATGTAGAAGAGGAAAAGAATAGCGCACTGCTTTTAATCCTCATAGAAGAAACATTCTAAAATTCCTAATGTGAGTTTTCCTTTTAAATTTTTTCTCCTTTTCATTATACAATATATGCGCCTTTTAGGCCATCGACTACTCTTTCTATCTCTCCCTGTCTCTATTTTCTTTTATTTTAATTGCCTAGCTCTAAACTTCAGTTACAGTAGAAAATAATTGTGAAAGGCGAGTTAGGACTATTGGGGTGCATTTGATATTGAAGATAAAGCCTCTGAAATTTGATGTGAGCCCAAATCAAGTGACAAGAAAACAATATCATAAGTGAAAAGAAAGGTCAATAATTTCAAATACTTTTATTTGGCTATATTTTAGAGCAATAATTTCAATTTTATAGTTGTTTTTAATTGATGACTTTTGCATCATCCCTACAATTACTCTCTTTGAAGTATGTTTTCATTCATGTAATTTATTCAACCACATTGGGGCATTATACATGGTTATTAAAATCGCGATTTGGATCATAGTCCTACAATCCTAAATTGTCAAAACGATCCAAATCGTTGTAGGATCGGTGTTATAGTAGGATCGGAAGTACGATCGTAGGTAGGATCATAAGTAGGATCACTGGATTTGTGATTTTTCACTTTATTTTTATTATTCATCATTCTAATTTGTATTTTTACCTAGAAAGTAGAATCTTACGATTCTCAATTTGATCCTACAATCCGATCCATGAGACCCTCTCACCGATCCTATGTAGGATTCCAATTTTAACAACCTTGGCATTATATGGCCGCAATGATTTTTCTCGACAGCTGATTTTGGTAAGTTGGATTAAAAATGGATTTACTTAACCTAGGTTTGAATTTATGCTATTAAATTGGTGAGGTAATGTAACATTAAATTGACGTATATGTATGACTTCCAAGTCTAAAGCTCCACAAATCGTATGAGTGATAGTTTTTTTTTTTTTTTTGGTACAAGGAACAAAATCCACTATTTAAGTGGTTATATGGGTTCGATCGCCCCCCCCCCCAAAAAAAAAGGTTATATAGGAGTGCCTTTAGGCCCAAGTTATGCACTAGACATTAACAATGTTGACTTTTGTTTAATATGGGTTCTCATGTCCTAGCAGCCCAACCAATCCCATTGCCAAAAGTCCATATCTTGCTTTAAAAAAACTCTTTAAAATTTCCGAGTTTTATTCCTTTTTGCATGAATTTGGAAAGTAAAAATAAAACGTGAGTGAAATATAAATGAAATATCCGTTAATTTTTTTTCTTTAATGTTACAGATATTTGATGCGGTTTCAGTACTTCTGGTTGTTTTTCTATTGAATTTGAGCAATGTTGATGCCCAAAAAGCGTGTGTTTTAGACGACTTTGAGTACTCTACTATGAGCTGCAGAGCTCACAGTGCCAGCTTAACAGATTTTGGAGGAGTTGGTGATGGAAGCATCTTTAATACAGAGGCATTCAAGGCAACAATAGGTCATCCGAGCCAGTTTGAATCGGACGGTGGATCACAACTCTTTGTACCTCCTGGAAGATGGTTGACTGGCAGCTTCAATCTCACCAGCCATTTCACACTTTATCTCCTATAAACAGTGGTTAGTAATAGAAGAAAGGAGGGTATTTAAAGTGAGGGTGAGTGGGGGGACAATTAAATAGAGAGTAGGAATTCATAAGTGGATAATCTTGCAACAAATCCGATATAAATAAAAAAGAACAACAACACAAGGGCAAGTTTTTTGGGAATCCTATGCTTCAAGGTTATGTACATATTGTTATTATGGGTCATTTAGTTTTAGGTTATGTACATACTACTATTATGGATCATTTAGTTTTAATCTAATACATTTGATTTGAATTCCATTCTCCACAATTAATTACAAGCACCAAGAACTGGTTTGCAATGTCTACTTGCCCTGTAATATGGTTGTTGTGATAGTGTATGAAGAACACCATTGAGTGTCATTAAAAAAAGAAAAGAAAAAAGGCACCATTGAAAACAGTAGGTATTGGATTTTGATTGCTATGAAATAGGATGATGAGTGACTATAAGGTGGAGATGATCAATGATGGTATGCAAGAGTTCTATACCCATCTTTGATTTATTATTTTTATTTTTAATGTGAATTTTCATAGACCTAAAGATAGTAAATCATCTATACCCATTTCTGATTTATTTTTTTATATTTTTTGAATAAGGGAGAATGATTTTTGAATTTGTCCCAAAATGTATCAAAGACACATTTCGTTTGAATGGCCGAGATGATTCCTAATCAATATCTAACGATTGAAGTATGTGCAGTGATTTTAGGATTGGATCTATGTTCTTCTTGCTGATTAATTTTTAATTGTTGTTGGTGTTGTGATGATCTGGGTGTTATGAGTGCTCGTTGTTGTTGTTGTTGATTTTAGGATTGGATCTATGTTTTTCTTGCTGATTGATCTTTAATTGTTGTTGGTGTTGTGATGATCTGGGTGTTGTGAGTGCATATTGTTACTGTTGTTGATGAATTATGATGATGTACAATGATGATGATGCAGATAAGATACATGTATAAGAATTGATCTGTGCAAAGTAAATTTTTGTATCTAAAATTTGTACAGGCTCTGATCTGTTTTATTGTTAATTTTTTGATTTTTTTATGATGATGATGAACATATAGGATTTGGTGATTGTGTTGTTGTCGAAGAACAAATATGATTTGTTGCTGATGATAATGATCTTGAACAAATGAGTGTGTAAATTTTTCATGGACCCAAAGACAGTAAACAGGATGATGGTGTTCCCTTTGTGGGTTTATGATATTTTACATTGTATTGTTGTGAGACTTAAGTTTGGCATTGAGTTGGATTTTTGTAGTCCTTTAGGGTAAATTTGTTTTAGATGGTTTTGAAATGGGTTTCAAAACCCATTTCATTGAAATATTGGTTTGTGTGATTTTTTATTTTTGTTGATTAAATATGTGTTTGGGTATGATTTGGATTTGAGTTTGTATTGGAGGAGGTTGGTGTATGATTTACAAGCAATAACCAGTCACTTATTTATAAGCAATAAATCAGAGATGGGTATAGATGGTCCGCAACCTTCATTGGTTTTGTGGCAGTCTAAGTGACTTACAGCCTAAGTCACTGTTTGGGTATGATTTACCATAACATTATTTACACCGTGCCTTTAGGCACGGGCATACACTAGTACTTTATTATGGAAAAATCACGATAACACAGCAAATATAAAGAAGCAAAGAAACACAAAAAGCCACACCTTGAGACTCAAACAACTTCTCATCCTTCAGCATTTCTACATAAACATAACTCATTAACTCAATTCTCATACAAATTTAAATTCACCATTTTTTTTAACAGAACTCAATTTAAACTCCATTTAAATTTATCCACCAAAAAAAACCAACATTTTCTACAAACATTTTTCAAAAAGAGTGGATTTGAAGAAAAAAAAAATTTTAACCCACTTTCTAGTGGTTTTGAAAACCAACATTTGAAGTGGATTTAAAAACCAACATTTTCTAGTGTATGCTCGTGTCTAAAGGCACGAAGGAAATTATATTGAGTTTAATCTTCTCCCATCTAATCTTTTATGTAGTAGGAGGAAAATTTATTCACAAAATAATTTTGGAGAAAATTGTTCCTTTCTTATAGCATCACACTATTATTCTTGAAGTTATCAATCTTTCTTGTTCTAATTGAAGAGGTTGGTCTCATTTGAACTTAAGCTAAAATTAGAAAAGAATATAATCTCCGTGATTGCAATATTAACAAACCATCTCTAATGTGTAAAAAGAAAAGGCATGGAAAGAAAAATCATACACTGCCGCTCACCCCCATTGTGCAAAATTGAAGTGTATCAAAGCCCAAAGTTTAGTAGGAAAAATGTATCAGTTAGTTAAGTAAAATGTATGATTAGCAAACTCATGAACATATTACACTTAAGTCTTAGTAATATTACAGTATTAGTTAGTTACAACACTCGTTTCACTTTCCTAAGCTTAAGTCTCAGACTCTTCATATTACACTTCTCTCTTGCCAAAGCTTAATTATAAACCAATTACAGAGAAAGAGAAAAATAGAAAAAAAAAAAGACAGATGAGCAGTCTTAATTCCAGTCTAGACGATTCCAATATTAGATAACTATCTGTTGGCCTGAGGCCATGGTCCAAATAATGTTCAAGAGAACTCAAAAGTATAGACAGATGAGCAGTAGTTGGACATCCTAGCATTAAAAAATCCTTGCGTTCATCAATAGTGCAGAACAATGATTCAACCTAACCAATACAGGTTTAAATTATGCATGAGAGTGAATAAATTATCCCAAAATGATAGTAATTTGTTGTTATCTTGGAGTCTTGGTTGCTGATAATATCTTGGAGTCTTGGTTGCTGCTAATTTCTTTTGGCTTATGTTTTCCAAGATTATCTACGTAAGATTATCAGATTTTAAGCCTTGGTAAATGCCTCTACTAGGTTACACTTTTGTTGAATAAGTGTAGGTTGGATTATAATCTATTTTATGTTGATAGTTTTGTTAGATTATATTCTATTTTGATTTTATTTGGATTATTTTATTCAATTATGTTTGTTGCCTTGAACCTTGATTACCCTTGAATCAAGTGTTGTTGGCTCTATGTTATATTTTGCAGTGCCACAAACTTGTAGTTTGGGACAGTTTGTTAGAGAGTACTTTGACAAATTATTTGTTCACTGAAAGCAGCACTTTGTTTTTAAGGTTTCATTGGTTTTCCCTTTAATGATAATGTTAAAAAATTGACACGTGTTTGTCATGATGATGGTTTGGCAAAACTTCCTGCCTTCCATGCATTGCAACCCCGCCACACATTGATGATATGGGCAAAATCTAAAGTGATATAGTAAGTGTGAGGTTCTGGATGTAGAATTGCATTTTTTTTTCTTTTCTTTTCTTTTTTTGAACTTTGTTGTCAAATTAGAGTTTATTTCAAATTAATTGTTTTCGTTGATCGTTGATGGTTGACTTTATATTAGTTTGTGTGCTTTTGTTTGGAGTATATCAGTTGGTCTACTTTTGAAAATATAGCGATCCCGGGTTTACCCTTGTTGTACAGTGATCCGAACACGTGTCCGTGGATGTTTGTAGCTGTTTATTATCTTATTTACATCCTCTTTACTGGTTTATTGAGTTATAGGATGTGTTGGGCAGGTTTGTTACAGGTTGGTTGTGTTTGGGAGCCTAGTGTTGCTGCCCAGATTTTTGGACCTTCGCTCGAGCGAGGAGTTGGTCGCCCGAGCGAGAGTTGAATTCGTGTCTGGTGGGTCGAGCCAGAGTGGCTTCGCTCGAGCGAGCACTTGCACCTGGTTCTGGACCTGAGAGTTGTATTTCTTGGCTCGAGCGAGCTTTTCTTGGCTCGAGCGGTCTGGTTTGTTCTTCGCTCGAGCGAGAGGTCTGTCGCTCGAGCGTGCTTCTGGTTGCAGACCTGAGGGTTTGAGTTATTGGCTCGAGCGAGCATTCTTTCGCTCGAGCGCACTTCTGAGTTTTTGGCTCGAGCGAGAACTTCTTGGCTCGAGCGAGAGTTTTCTGTGTCTGGTCGCTCGAGCGACAAAGTCTTCGCTCGAGCGAGCGTGTTTTATATCAGCGGACAGTAGCGTTTTGAACATTACTTTTTCACTCTCTTTTTTTGATCAAACCCTAGATCCGAGACCCTCTCTCTCTACACTTATATTCTCTCTAAGAATTGATCTCCCTAGGGTGTGAATCTAGCCTAGGGCCTTTGTTAAAAAGATAGAGGGCGTTGAGAGCTTCGATTTAATCTGAAAAAGTTTGGATTTGGAGCACGTTGATCTTCGAGTCTTCATCTCCTTTTTGGCTCAAACTTCGAGGTAGGGATATCCTACTCCTCTCTATGGATTTTGTCTTTAAATTTTAGTATTTTGAGATGTTGGGGTTGGTTTGGTAATTGTGTGAAAGTTTGGGGCTTTTGTGTAATTTTACAAAAGTTGGGGTTTTATTCATAATAAACCTAGATGCATGTTTGGCATAGAGAAATGGAATAAATGTTGAATCATTGATGTAAATGGGACCTAAGGGTTGAAATGGTAATTATGGATAAAGACCTAATTACGTTGTTTGATTAATTGGGATAATTAATTGTGAGAAATGAGGGAATGAAATGTTGATTGAATATCCATTGTGCATTTATTTTCTGTTTAGAAATAACTGCTTTGGGTTATCGGTGGAGGATAGTCGTGATTGTTGTAGACAATGCATGATGATTAGGCAAACGGAAACTAATCAATGGAATGTGTCATGGAACTTGACGGTTGATAGAATACGTTAACTGTATGTATTGAGTGATTGTATATAGAACCATTGTGTTTGTATACGTTATGTGTAGAGGAGGAGATGGGGGATGTACTCCACGGTTTAGGGGAAGATAGGGGATGTACCT
The DNA here is from genome assembly GCF_055761805.1 of Camellia sinensis. Classification (NCBI taxonomy): domain Eukaryota; kingdom Viridiplantae; phylum Streptophyta; class Magnoliopsida; order Ericales; family Theaceae; genus Camellia; species Camellia sinensis. The sequence continues at coordinate 110,303,782 of NC_138966.1, forward strand.
CTAAACCGGATAGTGTTGGGAGAAGATAGGGGATGAACTCCGTAGATACAGCTCATATGCTTGTCTAGAGAAGTGAAGATAGAGCTCATATGCTTATCTTTGTGAAATGTGGATATAGCTTATATGCTTATCTGTGGATAATGTTGTTATACATATCTGTTGTGAAATGTGGATATAGCTTATTTACTTATCTGAGAATGTGGATATTGTTGTTATACATATCTGTTTAGAATGTGGGTAGTGCTTATATGCCTATCTGTTGAAAAAGGGAAAATGAAAAGTAACTTGGACTCATAAGTCGTATGGCATAAATATGTGAATGTATCAGTGTTGGCCATCTATCAATTGCTAATCTTTTAGTCATTGTTCATGGTTGGTTTAGTGTATTTCTATTGGGCTGTGGCTCACCCTATATGGGAATATCATTTTCAGGTACAGGTAGCATGCCACCTCCAAGGACATAGCTTGGGAGGCTAGAGGCGGACATACTTTTGTCGTTTTACTTTCTGATGTATTACATGTAAATTCAGGCCAAGGGCTTAATGTGTATGAGTTAGTACTCTTTTGTTGTAACCAAGTGTTAACTTGGAAAGCTGTAAGCCCGTAGGGCATTTTGCTTTTGTTGTTAACATGTAATACTTATGTAATGAAACTCTCATAAATGAAAGAATGTGGAACTTTTGTATATCAATGCATGTTTTATTTAATGGGTTTAACGTTATTATTTCGAGGGCGTTACAACTTGGTATCAGAGCGTACCGGGTTCGAATACTTTGGGTACGTGGGAAGTGATTAGTATCACAATGGGTTTGTCTCGCTTGATAAAGACTTAGATGTAGTATCATATGCTATGTGCTTGCGTGATAACATGCTTATGTGACTATGTGGGTATGGGATTTAATTTCTAGGATGTTGATTGGATCCTTGGATTTCTGGGAGTCTTGTTGGAAAAGCACTTGATCAATGCTGTTTCTAACTGGAACTCTAGTAATGCCTCGGGACTATCATTATCCGGAAATGAAATTCGTAAGTGCTTATGTGTTTATGTGCTTACGTGGAGTGAATTACAGTTGTCCATGCATTAGGACGTGAGTGTTTAGTTTCGGCACATTTATGAATGTGCTAATGTTCTGTGTTACCTTTATTAGGATGTCAGGACGAGGAAGAGGTGCTAAGCGTGGTAGACCTGCGAGGCAGGAAGTACCGTTACAGGGTGAGA